>NC_049252.1:159653-4959653 GCF_011100685.1 Canis lupus familiaris
TTTCTTGACATTTGTCTTACAAAGGAGTCACAGTCTTTCAGTGTCAGTGTCAAATAGGGATTAACAAGCAGGCCAAAATAATTGGTGTTTTGTTTTTTTTTTTTTTGGAGGGCAGTTGTATGTTTTTCTGGTTTTTCTTTTTCTTCCTTCTTTCTTTTCTGGAAAAAATAATGAGATGAGAAATTCTCCATCATAAAAATAACATGACGGTATTACTCACAGCCAGGAAGTTCATCAATAAACATATATGGTATCTAACTACAGTTTAAAACAATGATTATAAAGTTAGAGCTGGGCTGGAAAAAGAGACAGAAGAAAACTAGAGAATCCCTTACTGTAGAAATAAAAGAAACTAAAATCAAGTCAGTCCAACAGTTAAAAATGCTATAACTGAGATGCAAGTCCCAACTGGAAGCCTTAAAACAAGGAAAGGTTATGGATGACAGAGGCAGACGTAGGGAAGTTAGCCACTTATTAAAACAATAACATTCATATCATAGGAGACTCAGAAGATGAAGAGAGAGAAAAGGTGGGCTTTACTCAGCCATCAGAAATGACAAATACCCACCATTTGCTTCAAGGTGGATGGAACTGGAAGGTATTATGCTGAGTGAAGTAGGACAATCGGAGAAGGACAAACATTGTATGTTCTCATTCATTTGGGAATATAGGTAATAGTGAAAGGGAATATAAGAGAAGGGAGTAGAAATATGTTGGAAATATCAGAAAGGGAGGCAGAACGTAAAGACTCCTAACTTGGAATTGAACTAGGGGTGACTGAAGGGGAGGAGGGCAGGGTTGAGGGTAAATGGGTGACGGGAACTGAGGGGGGCACTAGACGGGATGAGCACTGGGTGTTATTCTGATTTGGCAAACTGAACACCAATAAAAAATAAATTTATTATTTAAAAAAAAATAAAGAAAGAAAGAGTGGCACTAGGGTGGCTCAGTTACGCTTCTGACTTAGGCACAGATCATGATCCAGGTCCCAAGGCAGGCTCCCTGTTCAGCAGGGAACCTGCTTCTCCCTCTCCCTCTGCCCCTATCACTCATGTTTTTCTCCTCTCTCTCTCCTATAAATAAATAATATCTTTGAAAAAGAAACAAACAAACCCAGAAGGAAGAGAAATCTCCCATGTAGAAGAATTTCAAACAATTTGTGCAGACATTCCACCCACAAGTTCATGAGCATAGCTTCCCACTCTTAAGTGTGCAATACACAAAGTAACTTTCCTCTACAAAATATATTTAGAAAAACCTAAAATAATAATGATAATATAATAATAATAATAATAATAATAACAATAATGAATCAGTTTACTATGGAGAAAGCTGACAAAAACTACCTCAGCAAGATGATCAGATCGATACCAAGACTGATAAATCATGTTGATAGTATCTATCCTTTATATGATATAATAAAAATGGCAGTATATCTCTGTATATAATCCACAAAAACAGTTCAATCATGAGATAAACAACAGACATGTCCCAACTGAGGGAAATTTTACAAAATACTCTACTTCTCAAAGTGTTCCAGTTCAACAAAAACAAGGAAAGGCTGAAAGACTGTCACAATCCAGAGGAGCCTAAGAAAACAGGAGGACAAACGGAATGTGATATGAGGGTTGGTAACTTAGCAAAACCTAAGGAAATCTGAACATAATATGGTCTTTGGTTAATGCGACTATTTTAATATTGATTCATTAGCTAATCTTTGTACCGTACTAATATAAGATATCAATAATTGGAGAAATTGAGTGCAAGTGTATGTGAATGCACTGTACTATCTTCTCAATTTCCCTATAAATCTTTGTTTTTTTCCTAATAAATAAGATTTATTTTGAAAATTGACTTAAATGAATCAGGCTCCAAGTGTGAAGACATTTTAAGAATAGTTGAATTAACTTTTGCCTTATTCTTAAAGAGTTCCTTTGATGGAAACAAAGTAAGAATTTTAGATCAGAAGGAAAGAAAAACACTTATGAACACGTATAATGCCTCCTCAACCTGAAAAGCAGGAACGGATAATAAATAACAAAAATCAGATAAAAATAATTCTAGTATAATAGACACCATATTGCAAGTGCATTTAAATTTAGCAATGCATAACATTTATTTCCTTGACATTTGTCTTCCAAAGAGTTCACAGTGTTTCAGGGTCAGTTGAAATAGGGGAAGAATCTCAGGGATGAATCCTTCACATAATAATAGGACCATTGGTACTAATGTCTCTCAGATCTTCCAAATCCATAAAGATGCATTTCCTGATGAGTGACTGAACTGTGAAGAAAGAGATGAGAAACCCTCATCCCTCTGAATTACTTGTGTCAGAATATTTTAACCATAGTACTACGGATAGTAGTAAATTATCCTTATTAACAGGAAATACGTCTCAGATTGGAATCTCAACAATGAGATGCGCTGAGAAAAAATGCTTTAACTCGCTCCTCATCTTTTAAAGACAAAAGAGAGGTTTTCCATGTAGAAAGACAGTTGTCAAGATAGCCTTAGGGAATAAGAGTCTGCAGCATCGAACCCCGCTGCACAGCTAGGACGCTCGTGCTCCAGGTCTTCCTGATCCCAAATCCCTGGGCCTGTCCCCCAACACAGGATGCCATGCTGAGGTCATTTGCAATGGCTCTCTTAGGAGCTCTGGGGAAGGGGGAAGGATCTAGATAGGATGGGACAGGACACATGGAGGCCTAGAAAATTAAGGCCATTCCAATTTAAATTCAGTGTTAGCACATGCCCAGCCATCCCAGGCTCCTGTGAAGAAGAGCTGAATTTTACATTACTTCAGTTACAGGAAAAAAAACAAAAGTTTACAGCTTAATGACCTAGAAAGCCCTACAATAGAATCAAAACTGAGCCCAGGCCAAGGGCAGGAAGTCCCTATTAGAATGGGAAGAGAGCTCAATCCCTTGAAGGCCCCATATCAAAATGTAAACAGAAATTGAGGAATTGCTCCAGCCCTTCTGGAGGTCCAAGAGACAAGCCCTTAAAACTAAGCTAAAACCTACCTCGGGGTCCAACTCCCTGCTCCGCTCTGTCGGGTATAATTGGACACAAGCTCGAGCTTGTAAGTAAACCCTCGTGTGTTTTCATCGCTGTCGGCTTCTCGGTGGTTTCTCAGATTCGCAATCTTGGGCACAACAGTCTGAGATAAAAAAACAAAAACAAAAGATGCTCAGACGCAGGTAGAGTGAACACAGGGTTCTGAGAGAAGCAGCGGAGACCCGGGGGCTTGGGGGCTCTTCTGTGGAGGCCCCTGCAGACTGGGGGGCAGTATGCTCAGCCCCAGAGCCAGAGGACCCAGAGACCCCTCCCGCATCCCGCCCATCAGGGTCAGGTCTCAGGGAGCAGCAGAGCGCCTCCTGCTAGACTCCAGAGGTGCTGATGCCCAACCCGCCTCTCACCCCTCAGTTCCATCTACCAGGCAGATGTGCACCTGATAATCAGCGCCACAGCCCATCCCCAGACCCGGCACAGACCACTCACTGCCACCAAGTTGTTGGACCACTGAGGCTGCAGAGCTTCAGCTCTGCCTGGAAAGTAGGGTCTAGCTTCCTTTGTACTTTGTGCTTTATTTTGATTTATTTTCTTTGATTCTTTTTTATTAATTGCCTTATTTAATTTTTATGTATGTACCTTATATATTTCTTATTTTTACTTTCATGTTACTTTAATTTTGTTTCATATTTTGGGATTTAGAATCTTTTAACAAGCAGGCCAAAATAATTTGGTGGTTTTTTTTCGAGGGCAGTTGTTATTGTTTTTCTTGGTTTTCTTTTTCTTCCCATTTTCTTTTCTGGAAAAAGTAATGAGATGGAGAAATTCACCTCCATAAAATAACATGAGGTAGTACTCACACCAGGAAGTCCATCAATACACATATATGATGTCTAACTACAGTTTAAAACAATGATTATAAAGATAGAAGCTGGACTGGAAAAAGAACACAGAAGAAAACTAGAGAATCCCTTACTGTAGAAATAAAAGAACTAAAATCTAGTCAGGCCATTGTTAAAAATGTTATAACTGAGATGCAGTCCCAAGTGGAAGCCTTAAAAACAAGAAAGGCTATGGACCACAGAGGCAGACATAGGGAAGTCAGCCACTTATTAAAACAATAACATTCATATCATAGGAGACTCAGAAGATGAAGAGAGAGAAAAGGTGGGCCTTGCTCAGCCATCAGAAATGACAAATACCCACCATTTGCTTCAAAGTGGATGGAACTGGAAGGTATTATGCTAAGTGAAGTAAGTCAATCGGAGAAGGACAAATATTGTATGTTCTCATTCGTTTGGGGAATATAGGTAGTAGTGAAAGGAAATATAAGGGAAGGGAGTAGAAATGTGTGAGAAATATCAGAAAGGGAGACAGAACATAGACTCCTAACTCAGGGAAATGAACTAGGGGTAATGGAAGGGGAGGAGGGCAGGCGGTGGGCGTGAATGGGTGATGAGCACTTGGTGTTCTTCTGTATGATGGCAAACTGAACACCAATAAAAAAATAAATTTATTATTAAAAAAGAAAGAAAAAAAGAAAGAGTGGCACCTGGGTGGCTCAGTCAGTTAAGCTCCTGCCTTAGGCTCAGATCATGATCCAGGTCCCAAGGCAGGCTACCTGTTTAGCAGGGATCCTGCTTCTCCCTCTCCCTCTGCCCCTCTCGCTCATGCTTTTTCTCTCCTCTCTCTCTCAAATAAATAGAAAGCATCTTTGAAAAAGAAACAAACAAAAAACCCAGAAGGAAGAAAAATCTCCCATGTAGAAGAATTTCAAACAATTTGTGCATACATTTCACCGTCAAGTTCATGAGCATAGCTTCCCACTCTTATTTCCGTAATACACATAGTAACTTCCTCCTAGAAAATATAATACGAAAAACTTAAAATAATATTGATAATATAATAATAATAATTAATTAATAACAATAATAATAAAGAATCAGTTTACTACGGAGAAAGCTGAGAAACACTACCTCAGCAAGATGATCAGATCGATACCAAGACTGATAAATCATGTTGATAGTATCTATCCTTTATATGATATAATGAAAATGGCAGTATATCTCTGTATATAATCCACAAAAACAGTTCAGTCATGAGATAAACGAAAGACATATCCCAAATGAGGGAAATTTTACAAAATACTCTACTTCTCAAAGTGTTCCAGTTCAACAAAAACAAGGAAAGCCTGAAAGACTGTCACAATCCAGAGAAGCCTAAGAAAACAGGAGGACAAATGGAATGTGATATGAGGGATGGTAACTTAGCAAAAACTAAGGAAATCTGAATAAAGTATGGTCTTTGGTTAATGCGAATTTTTTACTCTTGATTCATTAGCTAACATTTGTACCGTACTAATATAAGATATCAATAATTGGAGAAACTGAGTGCAAGTGAATGCGAATGCTCTGTACTATCTTCTCAATTTCCCTATAAATCTTTGTTTTTTTCCTAATAAATAAGATTTATTTTGAAAATTGACTTAAATGAATCAGTCTCCAAGTGTGATGACATTTTAAGAATTGTTGAATTATCTTTTGCCTTATTCTTATAGAGTTCCTTCAGTGAGCTGTGAAGAGATGAGAAACCCTCATCCTTCTGAATTACTTGTGTCAGAATATTTTAACTCATAGTACTACGGATAGTAAATTATCCTTATTAACAGGAAATACGTCTCAGATTGGAATCTGAGCAATCAGATGGGCAGAGTAAAAACAGCTTTGACTCGCTCCTCATCTTTTAAAGATAAAGGAGAGCGTTTTCTATGTACAAAGTAGTTGTCAAGATAGCCTTAGGGAATAAGAGTCCTGCAGCATCGAATCCCGGTGCACAGCTGGGACGCCCCGAGCCAGATTCTTCCTGATCCCAAATCCCTGGTCCTGTCCCCCCAATACACACTGCCAGGCTGAGGTCATTTGCAATTGCTCTCTTAGGAGCTCCGGGGAAGGGGGAAGAGCTAGATAGGATGGAGGACAAAATGCAAAGGAGGCCAATTGAAATGAAGGCCTATCTACTTTAAGTTCAGTGTTCGAACAATCCAGCCATCCCAGGCCCCTGTGAAGAAGAGCTGCCTCGGGGTCCAAGTCCCTGCTCCGCTGTGTTGGGTGTACTTGGACACAAGCTCGAGTTTGGAAATCAACCCTTGTGTGTTTGCATTGGTGTCAGTTCCTTAGTGGTTTCTTGGATTCACAATCTTGGGCACAACACCGCCATGTCCTCTCCCACCTTGGCTGAACCCCTATCCCCTCCCACCCAGGGTGACACTCGGTCACCTCCCCACCTACAACAGCTGGGCACAGGCCGTCACACAGGTCCCATGGGCATGGTGGGCACTCCCGCCTTCCCTGCCCTCCCAGAGGAAGGAAGGAGTTTCAGCAGGACACACTCCCATGGTGGCCCCAGGGCTCCCTGCCCAGCACGGCACCTCGTGACAGTTCGGGTCTGTGTCCCTCACACCTGCTCCTCCTCCCCGGTTTTCCCACAAGAAATGAAGGAGGACGCCCTGGTCTCCTCCAGGGACATCACGCAGATAGACCTGGACATCATCAGGAAGTTCAGCAGCCACATCATGTTTTAGGACTGCTAGGGGGTCGGATGAGGCTGCTGGGCCAGGGGGCTTTGGGGCCCTGGAGGCTTCTGGGTAAGGAAAACGGGGTCTCTGAGGCCAGGGAGAAACATAGCAACCAACAACACACCGCTCCATGGTAGGGTGATGGGGATGACCACACCCCCGGGGCCTCAGGGATGAGGAGGCCACAAGGATGGGGCCTCCAGGGGTTGCCATGGGACCTGAACACCAAAGGGGAGAGGGACGGCCCCCTGAGAAGCAGGGGATGGGGTGGAGGACGTGAGGGGCATGAATCGGACCTGGGTCCAGGCGGCATGTCCGCGGCTGGAGCAAGACACACATCGATCCCAAGAGGGTCAGATGGTTCAGAGTGACACCCACTCTCGGTGCTTTATATATTTCTAAATTCTGTGCATTTAATTTGAGACAATTTTCAATTTTAAACATACATATTATGATGACCCCCAGATAATGCCCCCGGTCCAGCCAGGGCCCTGCACTCACCACATGGGGCCCCAGGGGCAGATGTCACAACAAACCCCAGAATGGGGTCACCTTTATCTGTAGATGTCTCTGTGTGCATCTTAGAGAACGGGGATGCCCTGTGTCCGCCGGCCCCCCACGCCATCCCCCCATTCCCCAGACCCACACCATCCCCCTACATCATCATCCCCCATGGCATCGCCACTACCCCATCCGCCTCACACACACACAGCCTCACATAATCCCCACCCACAGTATACCCCATCACCATCCCCCCTATACCATCCCCCACATTCCACCACCATCATACCCATGCTCCCACACCATCGACCCCGAGCAAGGACCCGGTGCAGCTGCCCCCTGTGGGACATGATCAGCCTCCCTGGGGTTCTCTGGATACCCTGCTCCCATCAGAAGCCCGGGTATCCCATAGAGTACCCAGGGGTTTCAGGGAGGAGGGACGGCAGGGAGCCCCCAACAGTGTGTGAGCAGGTGAGTGAATCAGAGGACCCACTGTGCCCTGCCTCCACCCACTGTCACTCCTGGAGGGTGGGACACCCTGCACAGGACACCAGGCCCTAACCCAGAGGTACCTGGGCTGATTGGGCCCAGGCTCTGTGGGGGCTGGGTTGATTTGAGCCCCCACCAGTCCCAACACAAAGACTAATGGAATCAGGCCCACATGGCCCTGGCCAGCCCTGGATTCTGGCCCCGGGCTGAGCAAGCCCTCTCACAGCTGGATATGGCCTGCTGGGCCCTGGGCGTGCCCCACAGATCCAGGTCGCTGATCTAGGGCAGCCCTGGGGATCCTGGGACACCCCAGTGTGGGGAGAAGAGGGGCAAGCCGGTGGGCCCCACCCGCACCCACAGCAGGAGACAGGCTCCTCCAGGTGCTGGGGCCCCCAGAGGGCCCAAGGCCGGGGTCCAGCTGCCCTGCGGGAACCCAGTGCAGGAGCCCATGAGCTGCAGGTCCAGGTCAGCTCTGCTGTCCTCAGAACCGTCTCTCAGGCTGAAACCTCAGGACACACGCCTCCACCCGGAGTCCACACATGCTCCCAAGTGGGGGACTCCAGCACTCGACCCCCAACCCATGTGATTCTTGTCCTCCTGTAAAGGACAGAAAGGTCTCCCTCCCCAGGTGAAGGCACGCACCCACAGCTCTGAGCCCGTTTGCTGTAGAAAGTCAATAAAATGTTGTGGTGCGAAAATGCACAGCCAGCCCATTTCTGTGTCTCCCAGAACTCTGTGCACAGGGCATGTAGAGACCCCCAGAGAGGAGGAGGGGGCACCACCTAGGCCCCCTACTAGCCTGTGCAGGGGCACCACCAGGCACACACAGCTGACGTCCCCACGTGCCTTCCAGGAGCGGCCAGACCCACTGCTGGACATGGGAATGTGGCCGAGCCAGAACTTCAAGCTCAGCTGACCCTCCAGCTGAAAGTCACTGCATGAGCAAGCCCCAGCGCTGCCAGGAGAGCCCAGCTAACTGCCCAGCGCCAGCACCAGAAATGATGTTGTGCCAACCATTTCGGGTTTTTTTGGTGACCCAGCCAGAGGATCCGATTGCTGCACTTGATAGCTGCATGGGATAGACACACACACACACACCTCAAAAGCAACAAAAACAACAAAAAAGCAACAAAAGACGGAATCCCCCCAATACTGTCAAACAGCAGCCAGATGGTTACTTACACAATGCTGTGGTCCCCAATAGGATACAGGGAAAACGCTATAAGCCACGACTGCAGAGGTGCTAGAGATGTGCCTGCTGTGTTCCAACAAGGAGGCAGAGGGGCAGGAAGCATCCTCCGGAGGGGGGGCCCCTCCTAGGAAAGAACACCAGGTCCCTGTAAAGGCTACGGAGGGTGAAATATGTCCTCCTCTCTTTCTGCTTCTGGTTTTCCTCCTAAATGCCATTTTCCTCAATCATATTAGCAAGAATTTATTTTATGTTTTTAAATTTCTTTTTATTGCAGTCCAATTTGTATGAATTCTTTCTTCAGCAAGGGTGTCATTCAGGAGAGATAAAGATTTTCCCAGACAGGCAACATATAAAGGAGTTCAGGACCACTTAACCAGTCCAGTAAGGAATTTTAAGAGGGACTCTTCTAGTGGGGGGAAAAAAAGAGACCAAATGCAACAAAGACTAGAAAGGACCAGTGAACGTCACCAGAAACACCAACTCTTCCGGTAACACAGAGGCACGAAGTTCATATCTTTAAATAGTCACTCTGAATGATGATAGACTAAATGCTCCAATCAAATAGGGTAACAAAGTAGATAAAAATCAGGATCCAGGATGCCTGGGTGGCTCAGGGGTTGAGCCTCTGCCTTTGACTCAGGGTGTGATCCCAGAGTCTGGGATCGAGTCCCATAAGTGTTGCTGGTGGGGAGCCTGCTTCTCTCTTGGCCTAATTTTCTGCCCCCCCTCTCTCTATCTCTCTCTCTCATGCTCTCAAAAATAAAATTGTTATTAAAAAAACAAGGTCCGTCGGTATGCTGCCTACGAGATGCTCACCTTAGACCTATAGACAACAGCAGATTGAAAGTCAGGGGATGGAAAATCATCTATCACGCTAATGGTTATGAAACGAAAGCTAGAGGACCAATATTTATATTAGACAAACTACATTTGATACCAAACCCTGGGGTTCCTCTGGAGGCTCAGTGGTTGAGCATCTGCCTTCGGCTCAAGGTGTGTTCCTGGGATCCCAGGATTGAGTCCCAAATCGGCATCCATTTGGGGAACCTCTCTCCCTCTGCCTATGTTTCTGCCTCTGCTTCTCTGTGTATCTCTCATGAATAAATAAATAAAATATTCAATCTCAAAAAAGAAAGAACAAATACTGTAAGAAGTGATGAAGAAGGGCATTATTTCATAGTTAAAAAGTCTATCAGGATCAAACAACTAAATATTTATGCTGCCAACATGGGAGTACCTAAATATGGAAACCAAATACCAATAAACGTACAGGAACTCACTGATAATAATACAATGACAGGGGATTTTAACACCTACTCACTTATGGCAATTGTCCAATCATCTATGCAGAAAATCAACAGGGGAACAATAGCCTTGACACACTGGACCACAGGGACTCAACAGATATAGTCTGAACATTTCTTCCGAAAGCAAAATACACATTCCTTTCAAGTGTACATGGGACATTCTCCAGAACAGATCATATCATGGGCCACAAATCAGCCCTCAACAGGTACAACAGGTACAAGAAGGTTGATATCACACCCTCTACATTTTTTAACACGACGCTATGAAACACGAAGTCGACAGTAAGAAAAAATTAGTACAGACCAAAAATACATGGAGATTATGAACATCCTACTAGAGAATGAATGGAGAAACCAGGAAATTAAAGAGGAAATTTAAAACAAATGAAAATGAAAACATGTTTCTTCAAACCTCTGGGATGTAGCAAAGGCAGTCCAAAGATGGAAGTACATAGCAATACAGGCCTATCTCAGCAAACAAGAAGTGTTTAATACACAACCTAACCTTACACCTAATGAGCAGGAAAAGGAATTGGAAACAAAGCCTAAAGCCTACAGAAGAAGGGAAAAAATAAAGATGAGAGCAGAAATAAACAATACAGAAATGAAAAAAAAAAAACAGTAGAATGGAATAACGAAACTAAGAGCTGGTTCTTCAAAATAATTAATAAAATGGATGAAGCCCTAGCCAGCCTTATGACGAGAAAAGAGAAAAGACCTAAATAAATAAAATCACAAATGAGAGAAGAGTGATCACAATCAACAGCAGAAAAATAAGACAAACATAAGGGAATACTATGAAAGATTATATTCTAACAAATAGGGAGACATGGAAGAAATGGACAAATCCCTAGAAATGTACAAACAAGCAAAACTGATATAGGAAAAAATAGAAAATGTGAACAGACCCATAACTAGCAAAGGAATTGAATCAGAAAGGCACCTGGGTGCCTCAGTGGTTGAACATATGCTTTGGCTCAGGTCATGATCCCGGGGTCCTCGGGAATCAAGTCCCACATCAGGCTCCCCGCATGGAGCCTCATTTTCCCTGTGCCTATAGACCTATGCATCTCTGTGTCTCTCATGAATACATAAATAAAATCTTTAAAAAAGAAAAAAGATAGAAAGATGAGAAAGGACCCAAATAAAATCACCTCTGAGAAAAGAGACATAACAACCAACACTAGAGAAATACAAACAATTATAAGAGAATATGATGAAAAATTATATGCCAGCAACCTAGAACCTGGAAGAAATAGATAAATTCCTAGAAATATATAACATAGCAAAAATGAAAAATGAAGAAATAGGAAATTTGAACAGACAGATAACCAGCAAAGAAATTGAATCAGCAATCAGGGGTCTCCCAACAGGAGACGCTTAGATCAATAGAACAGAATGGAAAGCCAAAACAAGATACAAACATGTATCTATGACCCATAATGGACAAGGCAGGAAGGAATATCCAATGGCAGAAAGACAGTCTCTTCAACAAACCCTAACCCTGACCCCAGGATAAGAACAAATGGTGTTGGGAAAACCAGGCAGCCAAATGCAGAAGAATGAAACTGGACCACTTTCTTACACCATATATATAAAAAATAATTTCAAAATGAATGAAAGACCTAAATGTGAGACCTGAAAGCATAAAAAGAAGAAAAGATAGGCAACAACGTCTTTGACATTGGCCATTGGATCTTCTTTCTAGATATGCCTCTGAGGTGAGGGAAACAAAAGCAAACATCCTATTGGGACTTCATCAAATTTAAAAGTTTCTGCAAAGTGAAGGAAACAACCAAACCTAAAAGGCAACATACAGGAGGAGGGGCAAGATGGCAGAAGAGTAGGGTCCCCAAGTCACCTGTCCCCACCAAATTACCTAGATAACATTCACAACATCCTGAAAATCTAGGAATTCAGCCTGGGGTTTAAACAGAGAACAGATCAAATGCTACAGTGAGAAAAGTTCACGCTTCTATCAAGGTAGGAAGATGGGAAAAAGAAATAGAGAAACAAAAGGCATCGAAGGGGGAGGGGTCCCACGAGGAGCCAGGCTAAGGCCAGGCCAAGTGCCCCCCGGTCAGGAGAGCTCTGTCCCAGAGAAGCAGGATCTGCACCAATCTTCCTGGGGGGAATGGCGTTTGCAGGGATTCAAAGCAGGACCCCAGGAGGGCCGCGATAACCATGGGCTCCCTGGGACACTAACAGACACCTGCACTCCCAGGAGAGTGCACCAGGCTCCCTAAGGGCTGCAGGGCACATGCACTGACTTGGGAGCAGCTCAGAGGGGCTCAGGCAGGGCTCTGCGTGGAGGGGGTTGCATGCCCCGGGAGCAGCTTGGCGGCGGTGCCTCTGGCAGAAGAAGGGGCTCCGTGCAGAGGGGGCTGCGCGGCTCCGGGAGCAACTCGGAGGTGCTCAGGCAGCGGCTCCCTGAGGGGGCTGCATGACCAGGAGCAGCTCAGAGGGGCTAGGCGGCAGCTCTGGGGAGAGATGGCTGGGCGGCCAGGAGCACGAATCCAACAGCACAGGCCGCAGAGCACAGGGCGCCAGGACACAGCCCAGGATTTGGCCCCCCCTGGGACAGGCAGAGGCCCGGATGTCCCAGGACAACAAGGATGCTCCTGCCCAGAGCTGAGCAGATCAGCGGCCCCACCCCAGAGCCTCCAGGCCCTGCAGATGGACTGCTCTGGAGTTACTGTGGGTGCTGAATACAGGTTTCCAGGGCTGGCCACTGCCACTGCGGTTGTTCCTCCTAGGGCCTCACAGGGTAAACTACCCTCACTGAGCCCTGCACCAGGCAGGGGACAGAGCAGCTCCCCCAAGTGCTAACACCTGAAAATCAGCACAACAGGCCCCTCCCCTAGAAGACTAGCTAGACGGACAAGTTCCAGGGGAAGTCAAGGGACTTTAAGTATACAGAATCAGAATATACTACCCCATGTTTTTTTTTTATTTCTGATTGCTTCCCCCACCCTTTTTCTCCCCTTTCTTTCTATTTCTTTCTCTTATTATTCCCTTTTTTCTTCTTTCTTCCTTTATTCTTTCTTTTTCTCTTTTCTTTCCTTCTTTCTCTCCTCTCTTTTTCTCCTTTTCCCAATACAATTTGTTTTTGGCCACTCTGCACTGAGCAAAATGACTAGAAGGAAAACCTCACCTCAAAAAAGAATCAGAAATAGTCCTCTCTCCCACAGACTTTCAAAATCTGATTTACAATTCAATGTCAGAAAGCCAATTCAGAAGCACTATTATACAGCTACTGGTGGTTCTAGAAAAAAGCATAAAGGACTCAAAAGACTTCATGGCTGCAGAATTTAGATCCAATCAGGCCAAAATTAAAAATCAATTGAATGAGATGCAATCCAAACTAGAAGTCCTAACGATGAGGGTTAACAAGGTGGAAGAACGAGTGAGTGATATAGAAGACAAGTTTATGGCAAAGAGAGAAACGAGGTAAAAAGAAACATCTTTTTGACCCATCTATTTGCTGTATTATGGCAAAGAGAGAAACGGAGGTAAAAAGAAACATCTTTTTGACCCATCTATTTGCTGTATACAAGAGACTCATTTTAGACAGAAGGACACCTACAATCTGAAAATAATGGGTTGGAGAACCATTTACCATTTAAAAGGTCCCTATAGGAAAGCAGGGGTAGCCATCCTTATATCAGGTAAACTGAAATTTACCCCGAAGACTGTAGTGAGAGATGAAGACGGACACTAAATCATACTTAAAGGATCTATCCAACAAGAGGAATTAACAATCCTCAATATATATGCCCCGAATGTGGGAGCTGCCAAATATTTAAACCAATTAATAATGAAAGTGAAGAAATACTTAGATAATTATTATCTTATACTTGGTGACTTCAATCTAGGTCTTTCTACCCTCAATAGGTCTTCTAAGCACAACATCACCAAAGAAACGAGAGCCTTAAATGATACACTGGAGAAAATAAATTTCACAGATATCTACAGAACTTTACATCCAAACTGAACTAAATACACATTCTTCTCAAGTGCACATGGAACTTTCTCCAGAATAGACCATATACTGGGTCACAAATCGCGTCTGAACTGATATCAAAAGATTCAGATCGTCCCCTGCATATTCTCAGACCATAATGCCTTAAAATTAGAACTAAATCACAACAAGAAGTTTGGAAGGACTTCAAACACGTGGAGGTTAAGGACCATCGTGCTAAAAGAGGAAAGGGTCAACCAGGAAATTGAGGAAGAATTCAAAAGATTCATGGAAACTAATGAGAATGAAGACACAAACGTTCAAAATCTTTGGCATGCAGCAAAAGCAGTCCTAAGGGGGAAATACATCACAATAGAAGCATCCATTCAAAAACTGGAAAGAACTCAAATACAAAAGCTAACCTTACTCATAAAGGAGCTAGAGAAAAAAAAGTAGCTATATCCTACACCCAACAGTATAAGAGAGTTAATTAAAATTCGAGCAGACCTCAAGGAAATCGAGACCAGAAGAAATGTGGAACAGATCAACAAAACCAGAAGTTGGTTCTTTGAAAGAATTAATAACATACATAAACCATTAGCCAGTCTTATTAAAAAGAATAGAGAGAAGACTCAAATTAATAAAATCATGAACGAGAAAGGAAAGATCACTACCAACACCAAGGAAATACAATCAATTCTAAAAACATATTATGAAAAAAAAATAAAAAAATAAAAATAAATAAAAATAAATAAAAAATAAAAATAAAAACATATTATGAACAGCTATACGGAAATAAATTAGGCAATCTAGAAGAAATGGACGCATTCCTGGAAAGCCACAAACTACCAAAACTGGAACAGGAAGACATAGAAAACCTAAACAGGCCAATAACCAGTCAGGAAATTGAAGCAGTCATCAAAAACCTCCCAAGTCACAAAAGTCCAGGGCCAGATGGCTTCCCAGGGGAATTTTATCAAACCTTTAAAGAAGAAACCATACCTATCCTACTAAAGTCATTTGGAAAGAAAGAAAGAGATGGAGTACTTCCAAATTCGTTCTATGAATCCAGCATCACCTTACTTCCAAAACCAGACAAAGACCCCACCAAAAAGGAGAATACAGACCAATATCCTTGATGAACATGGATGCAAAAATTCTCAACAAGATACTAGCCAATAGGATCCAACAATACATTAAGAAAATTAGTCACCATGACCTAGTAGGACTTATCCCCTGGACACAAGGATGGTTCAACACTCGTAAAACAACGTGATTCATCACATCAGCAAGAGAAAAACCAAGAACCATATGATCCTCTCATTAGATGCAGAGAAAGCATTTGACAAAATAGAACATCCATTCCTGATCAAAACACTTCAGAGCGTAGGGATAGAGGGAACATTCCTCGACATCGTAAAAGCCATCTAGGAAAAGCCCACTACAAATATCATTCTCAATGGGGCAGCACTGAGAGCCTTTCCCCTAAGATCAGCAACAAGACAGGGATGTCGACTCTCACCACTGCTATTCAATGTAGTATTGGAAGTCCTAGCCTCAGCAATCAGACAACAAAAAGACATTAAAGGCATTCAAATTGGCAAAGAAGTCAAACTCTCCCTCTTCACCGATGCCATGATACTCTACCTAGAAAACCCAAAAGCCTCCTCCCTCAAGATTGCTAGAACTCATACAGCAATTTGGTAGCATGGCAGGATACAAAATCACTGCCCAGAAATGAATGGCATTTCTATACACTAACAATGAGACTGCAGAAAGAGAAATTAAGAAGTCAATCTCATTTACAATTGCACCCAAATCATAAGATACCTAGGAATAACCAAGGAGTTAAATGATCTATACCCTAAAAACTATAGATAACTTCTGAAAGAAATTGAGGAACACACAAAGAGATGGAAAAATATTCCATGTTCATGGATTGGCTGAATTATTTTTGTGAAAATGTCAATGTTACCCAGGCAATGTACACGTTTAATGCAATCCCTATGAAAATACCATGGACTTTCTTCAGAGAGTTAGAAAAAATTATTTTAAGATTTGTGTGGAATCAGAAAAGACCCCAAAAAGCCAGGGGAATTTTAAAAAAGAAAACCATATCTGGGGGCATCACAATGCCAGATTTCAGGTTGTACTACAAAGCTGTGGTCATCAAGACAGTGTGGTACTGGCACAAAAACAGACACATAGATCAATGGAACAGAATAGAGAACCCAGAAGTGGACCTTGAACATTATGGTCAACTAATATTCGATAAAGGAAGAAAGACTATCCATTGGAAGAAAGACAGTCTCTTCAATAGATGGTGCTGGGAAAATTGGACATCCACCTTCAGAAGAATGAAACTAGACCACTCTCTTTCACCATAAACAAAGATAAACTCAAAATGAATGAAAGATCTAAATGTGAGACAAGAGTCCATCAAAATCCTAGAGGAGAACACAGGCAACACCCGTTTTAAACTTGGCCACAGCAACTTCTTGCAAGGTACATCCATGAAGGCAAAAGAAACAAAAGCAAAAATGAACTATTGTGACTTCATCAATATAAGAAGCTTTTGCACAGCAAAGGATACAGTCAACAAAACTAAAAGACAACCTACAGCATGGGAGAAGATATATGCAAAAGACGTTATCAGATAAAGGGCTAGTTTCCAAGATCTATAAAGAACTTCTTAAATCAACACCAAAGAGACAAACAATCCAATCATGAAATGGGCAAAAGACATGAAGAGAAATCTCACAGAGGAAGACATTGACATGGCCAACATGCACATGAAAAAATGCTCTGCATCACTTGCCCTTAGGGATATACAAATCCAAACCACATGAGATACCACCTCACACCAGTGAGCATGGGGAAAATTGACAATGCAGGAAACCACAAATGTTGGAGAGAATGTGGAGAAAAGGGAACCTTCTTACACTGCTGGTGGAAATGTGAACTGGTGCAGTCACTCTGGAAAACTGTGTGGAGGTTCCTCATAGAGTTAAAAATAGACATGCCCGACGACTCAGCAATTGCACTATTGGGGATTTACCCCAAAGATTCAGATGCAATGAAACGCCGGGACACCTGCACCCCGATGTTTATAGCAGATTGTCCACAATAGCCAAACTGTGGCAGGAGCCTCGGTGTCCATCGAAAGATGAATGGATAAAGATGTGAATTATGTATACAATGGAATATTACTCAGCCATTAGAAATGACAAATACCCACCATTTGCTTCAATGTGGATGCAACCGGAGGGTATTATGCTGAGTGAAGTAAGTCAATCGGAGAAGGACAGTGTATGTTCTCATTCCTTTGGGGAATATAAATAATAGTGAAAGGGAATATAAGGGAATGGAGAAGAAACGTTTGGGAAATATCAGAAAGGGAGAGAGATCATTAAGACTCCTAACTCTGGGAAAAGAACTAGGGGTGCTGGAAGGGGAGGAGAACGGGGGATGGGGTGAATGGGTGACGAGCACTGAGGGGGACACTTGACGGGATGAACACTGGGTGTTATTCTGTATGTTGGTCAATTGAACACCAATAAAAAATAAATTTATTTTTTAAAAAAGATCAAACAACTACATAGGTATGCTGCCAACATGGGAGTACCGAAATATAGAAACCAATTAACAACAAACGTACAGGAACTCACTGATAATAATACAATGACAGGGGATTTTAACACCCACTTATGACAATGGACCGATCGTCTCTGAAGAAAATGAACAGGGGAACAATAGCCTTGACACACTGGATCAAAGGGACTCAACAGATATAGTGTGAACATTTCTTCCTAAAGCAGAATACACATTCCTTTCAACTGCACATGGGACATTCTCCAGAACAGATCATATCTTGGGCCACAAATCAGCCCTCAACAGGTACAACAGGTACAAGAAGGATGGTATCACACCATGTACATTTTCAGACCACGACGCTATGAAACTCGAAGTCGACAGTAAGAAAAAATTTGGACAGACCAAAAATTCGTGGAGATTATGATCATCCTACTAGAGAAGGAATGGAGCAACCAGGAAATAAAAGAGGAAATTTAAAACAAATTAAAATGAAAACATGTTACTCAAACCTCTAGGAGGTAGCAAAGACAGTCCTTAGAGGGAAGTAGATACCAATACAGGCCTACCTCAAGAAACAAGAAGTCTCCAATACACAACCCAACACTACACCTAAAGGAGCTGGAAAAGGAACAGGAAACAAAGCTCAAAGCCTACAGAAGAAGGGAAAAATAAAGATGATAGAAGAAATGAACAATACAGAAACAACAAAACAGTAGAATGGAATAATGAAACTAAGAACTGGTTCTTCAAAATAACTAAGAAAATGGATCAAGCCCTATCCAGCCTTATCAACAAGAAAATAGAAAAGAACTAAAGAAATAAAATCACAAAAGAGAGAAGAGAGATCACAATCAACACCAGAAAAATAAGACAATTATAAGGGAATACTATGAAAGATTATATGCTAACGAACTGGGAGACTAGGAAGAATTGGAGAGATCCCTAGAGATGTGCAAATGAGCAAAACTGAAATATGAAGAAATAGAAAATGTGAATAGACCCATAACTAGCAAAGGAATTGAATCAGCAAGGCACCTGGGTGCCTCAGTGGTTGAGCATCTGCTTTGGCTCACGTCATGATCCTGGCATCCTGGGGAATCATGTCCCACATCAGGCTCCCTGCATGGAGCCTCATTTTCCCCTTGCCTATACCCCTGCCTCTCTGTGTCTCACATGAATACATAAATAAAATCTTTAAAAAAGAAAAAAGATAAAAAGATGAGAAAGGCCCCAAATAAAATCACAAATGAGATAAGAGAAATAACAACCAACACTAGAGAAATACAAACGTTTATAAGAGAACATTATGAAAAATTATATGCCAGCAATGTAGAACCTGGAAGAAATAGATCAATTCCTGGAAATATATAACATAGCAAAAATGAAAAAGGAAGAAATAAGAAACTTGAACAGACAGATAACCATTAACGAAATTGAATCAGCAATCAAGAATCTCCCAACCAAAAAAAAAAAAAAAAAAAAAAAAAAGAATCTCCCAACAAGAGACGCTTAGATCAATAGAATGGAATGGAATGCCAAAACAAGATACAAACCTGTAACTCTATGATCCATTAATCGACAACAAGGCAGCAAGGAATATCCAATGGCACAAAGACAGTCTCTTCAACAAATCCTAACCCTGATCCCAGGATAAGAACAAATGGTGTTGGGAAAACCAGGCAGCCACATGCAGAAGAATGAAACTGGACCACTTTCTTACACCATATATATAAAAAATAAATTCAAAATGGATGAAAGACCTAAATGTGAGACCTGAAACCATACAAAGAAGAAAAGATAGGCAGCAACGTCTTTGACGTTGGCCATTGGATCTTCTTTCTAGATATGCCTCTGAGTTGAGGGAAACAAAAGCAAAAATATTATTGGGACTTCATCAAATTCAAAAGCTTCTGCAAAGTGAAAGAAACAACCAACACTAAAAGGCAACATACAAAATGAAAGGAGATATTTGTAAACAACACATCCAATAAACAGTTAGTAAGCAAAATATGAAAGCAAATATAACTCTCAGCATCCTAAACACAAATTATCCAACTGCAGATGGGCAGAAGACATAAATGGACTTTGTCTGTGACAAGACATCCAGATGGCCACCAGACACCGAAAGACTCTCAGCGTCACCCATCATCAGGGAAATGCAAATGAAAACCACAATAAGATGTCACCTGACAGCCGTCAGAATGGCTAAATTTAACAACAGAAGAAACAACATGTGTTGTTGAGGCTATAGAGAAGAGGGAGCCCCCTTACACTCCTGGTGGGCATGCGAACAGGTGCAGCCACTGTGGAAAACACTGTGAGGGGTCCTCGAGACGTTAAAAATAGGGGATCCCTGGGTGGTGCAGCGGTTTGGCACCTGCCTTTGGCCCATGTCGCGATCCTGGTGACCCGGAATCGAATCCCGCGTCGGACTCACAGTGCATGGAGCCTGCTTCTCCCTCTGCCTGTGTCTCTGCCTCTCTCTCTGTGACTATCATAAAAAAATTTTAAAAAAGAAGTTAAAAATAGACCTACCCTACGATTCCAAAATTGTAGAGCTAGGTATTTACCCCGAGGATACAAAAGTCGTTTAGTAGATTCCAAGAGGGACACACAGCCCAGTGTTTGTAGCAGCGTTATCAATAGCCAAACTGTGGATACAGCCCAGATGTCCATCGACTGATGAATGGGCAGAGACGATGTGGTAAATATACCCACTGAGACATCACTCGGTCATCAGAAGCGATGAAATGAAGCCATTTACAATGACGTGGGAGAAGTGGAAAGGACTTATGCTAAATGAACTCAGTCAGAGAAAGACAGATACCAAATACCATACAATTGCATTCACATGTGAATTTTAAGAAACCAGACAAACTGGCAAAGGGGCAGAGGGGGGGATGAGAGAAGCAAACAAAAAAACACACTCTTAACCACAGAGAATAAACTAATAAATACCAGAGGAAGGTGAGGGAGATGGGGAATCAGGGGATGGAGATAGTGGAGGGCACCTGTGACCAGTACCAGGCGTTGTATCCAAGGGTTGAATCACTATGTGGTAAACCTGAAACTATATCATTCTGTGTATACAAAGAGGAATTCAAGTAAAACTTTAATAAAATAATAATAGGTAGTATTGATGAAACATGTATGCACTAGAGAAAAAATCAGAAAGGCAACTGAAAATCCAAACAAAGAGTCTTTAGAGCCATAAATCCCCTCCTTAGCTCAGCTCAGGAGAAGCCTGCCATGTCTATTCTCACCGCAGCAGAAGCCTGGATTTTGATTCTCTGGGGAGGCCACTGACTTGGTGGAGTCAGGCTATCTTTGAATACAAAACCTAAATAGAGTGCATAAAACTAAATGGCCCAAGATGCTAGGAGTCCCAGTGCAGGCACAGGCCAAGACCCAAACTCTAACCATACACAGACATAACCCTAAACCTACACTTAATCCTAATGTTAACCTACCCATTAAACAAGACCCATCACTAATCGAAAACCAAACACAAACCCCAAGACCAAAACACATTCACTGAAACTTTCTGCCAACCCTCACCCTAACACCTAAAAATAGGTTCACCTAAACTTAGGTTTCCTTAACCCTGACCCCTACCTTCAATCTAACCCAAACCCTAACCTCTAACCCTAACCTTAAAATAAGTTATTCAAATCCTATTCCTAACCTTAACCTGTACCCTAACCCTAACCCTCTAATACTAATCCTATCTCATACCCCAAACTGTACCCTAACCCGTACCGTAAAACCAACCTCTAACCCACTCCCTAACACTATATCTTACCCTTTTCCAAAACCGTACCCTGACCCTGACCTGACCCTAACCCTAACCCCTAACCAAACACTAACCCTATCCTATTCCTAACCCTAGCCTTAACCCTAAACCTAGCCCTAACTTTAACTCTAACCCTTAACTCTAACCCCTAACTCTAACCCCTAACCATAACTCACACCCTAACCCCTAACCCTAACTGCAAACCTAAGCCCAACCCTAACTCTAACCATAACCCTAACCCCAACTCCTAACCTCCTGCCCTAATCCCTAGAGCCTAAACCCTAACCCTAACACTAAATCCTGTCCCTTACCCTAACCCCAATCCTAACTCTTAACACTGACCACCCTTATGCCTCACCTAACCTCTAATTCGTAACCATAAGCATAATCACTAATACCTAACATCTAACCTAAGGCTAACCACCAACTTCCTCCCCTCCCCTGACCCTACCATTCATTCTATACTTTCACTTACCCTGTGGTTCTGAGGAGTCCTTTCTGATGTGGACGTGGCCCCCAACGGCTCCTCCAGATTCCTCCAAGGGGTCCTGAGGAAGCCGGGCTCCTGTGAGTGCGGACGTGCCCCACGTGTTCCTGAGTCATAGTCAGCGGGTCCTGAGGACACTGGGTCTCCTGTCACTGTGGACTATGCCTCACATCCTCTGGAAGCCTCACAGCAGTTCTTCAGGAGGCCAGGGGCTCCTGTCAGCCTGGACATGGCCCCACGTCCCCCAGAAAAATCACTGCGGGTCCTGAGGAGGCTGTGGGCTCCTTTCAGAATACACGCAGCCCCTTATGTCCCGAAGCCAAAGTGCAGGTCCTGAGGAATACAGGGTTCCTGTCAGCATTGACGTGGCCCCACATATCCTCAAGCATCACCATAAGACCTGAGGAGGCTGGGGGCTCCTGTCAGCATGGACGTGGCCTCAAATCTTCCCAAAACTTCACAGTGGGTCCTAAGGAGGCTGGAGACTCCTGTCACTGTGGATACGGCACCCACATTTTTCTTAGGCCTCACCACAGGCCCTGACAAGGCTGGGGTCTTCTGTCCACATGGACGCATCCACATATTTTGCCAAAACTACACCAGGGGTCCTGAGGAAGTCAGCGTCCTGTTGTGTCCATGTGGCCCCAAGTCCTCCCAAAGTGTCGACGAGGGTTCTTAGGAGGCCAGGGCTCCTGTAACCATGAATGCGGCCCCCAGCTTCCAGAAGCCTCAACTTATGTTCTGAGGGGCCCGGGAGCTCCTACCAGAGTGAACGCATCGTCACATCTTCCTGAAGCCTCCCCACAGGTCGTGAGGCGGCTCAGAGGCTCCTGTCAGCGTGGGTGCGGGCCCATATCTTCCTGAAGTTTCCCCGCGGGTCGTGAGGCTGCTCAGGGGCGCCTGTCAGCGTGGATAGAGGCCCACAATTTCCTGAAACCTCCCCGCGGGTCCTGAGGTGCTCAGGGCTCCTGTCAGCGTGAATGTGGGCCCACTTCTTCCTGAAGCCTCCCCGCGGGTCCTGAGGAGTCCCAGGGGCTCCTGTCAGGGTGGATGTGGGCCCACATCTTCCTAAAGCCTCACCATGGGTCCTGAGGAGACCGGGGTTCCTGTCAGCATGAATGTGGCCCAATTTCCCCTGAAGACTCCCCGCGGGTCCTGAGGAGGCTGCAGCTCATCAGCATAGACGCATCCCCATGTCTTCCGCAAGCCTCCCCAGCACAGGCTGGCTCCTGTTAGTGCAGGCAGAGGAGGCCTACTGCACATGCGTGTGCCATGGGTGGGGCCTGGGCTCGGGCGCCCCCTGCGGGATGCTCAGGCGCTACAGGAGACTGTGCAGGAGGCAGCGGGTGCTCTAGGGGCCGCAACTGCCTCCTTTAAGGCTCCAGCTGGGGCCTGTTAGCTTCGGAAACATCTCACTGAAAAGGAGCCCAACACCCGGCTTCCCCAGAAATACTTAAGGACAAGGAATTGGAGCCCACAGGACGTGAAATGAAATGTGGACCAGACTTTTACCACGTCCTGCAAAACTCACTCAACCCTCTTCCACTATGTGCGGGACCGCGGGTTGGTGCAGCCACCCTGGAAACAGTGTGGAGGCCTCTCAGGAAGTTACAAATAGAGCCGCCCTGTGACCAGCAGGTGAACGGCCTGGAGCTCACTCCAAAGATACAGATGCAGTGAGACTTGGGACACCTACACCCCAATGTCCACAGCAGCCGGGTCCACAGTAGCCACACTGTGGGAGGAACCTCGGTGCCCTCTGCCAGATGATGAATAAAGAGGATGGGAGATAGATGATGGTCACAGAGAGAGGAATGGAACTCAGCTATCAAAGAGAAGGAAATCTTGCCATTTGCAACGATGTGGATAGAACTAAAGGGATCATGTTAAGTGAAGTAAGTCACTCGGGAAAGAGAATGACTATGTGGTTTCATTCATAGGTGGAATTAAAGAAGCAAAGCAGATGAACAACTGTGAAGGGAAGGAAAAACAAATAAGATGAAAACAGATACAGGAAATACAGACTCTTAATGATAAGAAACAAACTGAGGGTAGCTGGAGGGGGCGGATAACAGGTGACCGGCATGAAGGAGGTCATGTGATGTCACGAGCACTGCTATTGTCTCCAACTGGTGAATCCCTGAATTCTTCCTCTGAAAGTATAATACACTATACGTTAATTAATTGGGTTTAAATTAAGTTAAAAAATCAGTTCTATCAGAGCACATTTCCTTCTGGACTCTCTGTTTTGCTCATTCAGCTTATGCCGGGACCACCCCACGTGGGTCTGCTTTATCTAAGTAGGCTCCATGCCTCGTCCATGGCCCAGCACAGGGCTAGAACTCACGAACCCTGAGATCAGGACCGGAGGTGAGGTCAGGAGTCGGATGCTTAACCGACGGAGCCAGCCGGGGGCCCGAGAACCACACTGCTTTATCCTGTGACTCTGTGACATCTTTTGAAATAGGAAAGTGCTGCGTCCCACTCTGTCATGCTTCTCCAATACTGATTTGCTGTCCGGGGTCATTTGTCGTGGGGGTTGGATGTTATGCGTTTTTTTTTTCCTATTTCTAAGATCTGCCACCATGATTTTGATAGGAATGACATTGAAACTGAGGGTGGCTTCAGGAACTGCGCACATTTTCACAAGATGAGGCTCCCACCCCACGAGCCCAGGCCGGCCTCCCAGAGCCTGGTATGGCTCAGTGCACAAGTGTTGTGCTCCTTTGGTTCAGTCTCATTATTTATTGTCCTTGATGCTCCTGAGAAGGGCTTCATGTCCTTCATTTCCTTCCTGAGTGCTCATTGTCAGGACACAGCAAGGCTACTCTGATCTGTAGGGTCAGTTTGTGTCCCGTGACTTTACTGAACTCACTCCTTATTTCTAACAGGTTTTGGTGGAACGTATTGTTCAATACGTTGGCAATCGCTGTATTGAACTCAGATACATGTGAGTACAGTCCTGACACTTCCACTTGCATTTCTCCAACGTCTGCCAGCACCCAACATAAGGAAGTTGGCAGCAACGACTACAGGCAGGCAGGATGCGGGAGGTCCTGCCCTTAGCTCAGCTTTCAAAAGGAGGCATGCTTCGAAGCCAGCTTTCTACTAACTGAGTTCCGATGGCCATGAGAACGTGGCAGCATTGTAATTCAGGATGTTCCATGAATACCGCTTTACTGCACCTGGAGACACAACCTTGAAGCCTGCAGCATGCCCCTTGCGTCCCATGAGATTCTGATAAACATGTCTAGTGAGGATGTTCATAACCGTATCTGCAGGCAGTGTGGAACTGGGGAGGACCACGTTTGAGCTCATCTCTGAGAGGGAAGTTCCCCAGTTCCCTGTTTCTAGTATCGCGTCTTCAGCAAATAGGGACAGTGTGACGTCCCCCTTCCAGGTGTGGAACCTTTGCTGTTTACAGCTTAATGTCCTAGAAAGCCCCACAATTGAATCAAAACTGAGCCCAGGCCAAGGGCAGGAAGCCCCTATTAGAATGAGAACACGGATCGATGCCCTTGAAGGCCCCATTTCAAAATGTAAACAGAACTTGAGGAATTGCTCCAGCCCTTCTGGAGGTCCCCAGACCAGCCCTTAAAACTAAGCTAAAACCCACCTCGGGGTCCAAGTCCCTGCTCTGCTGTGTTGGGTATACTTGGACACAAGATCAAGCTTGTAAATAATCCCTCGTGTGTTTGCATCGGAATCGGCTTCTTGGTGGTTTCTCATATTCGCAATCTTGGATACAACAGTCTGAGATAAAGAACAAAACCAAAAGAAACTCGGACACGGGCAGAGTGAAAGCAGGGTTCTGAGAGAAGCGGCAGAGACCCGGGGGCTTGGCGGCTCTTTGTGATGAGCGTGCAGACTAGGGGGCGGAATCCTCAGCACCAGAGCCAGAGGACCCAGCGTCCCCACCGGGATCCCCCCATCAACCCCGAGGCTCAGGGAGCAACACAGCACTGCCCGCTGGAGGCCAGAGGTGCTGACGCCCAAACCGTCTCTGATCCCCGCAGGTGCACCTACCAGGCAGATGTGCACCTGACAATCAGTGCCACATCCCATTCCCAGACCCCACACAGACCACTCGCTGCCACCAAGTTGTCAGACCACAGAAGCCCGGAGAGGAGGTCCGGAGACACATTTGCCTCTCGCAAAACTTGCGTCCCGTATCGAACGAAATCATTTTCAAGCGAAGCGTACAGGCGGTCTGCATGTGGGATGTTCAAGTCCTAAGCTCAATCCAAAGGAGTGTACATGCCTTGGAGGCAGCTGTCTGCTAGGAGCGAAATTGACAAGGCAGACGTTTGGTTCACTCTGCTACACTCCCGCATACAACGAAATGCTGTGGAAGCAGAACGTACAGGCAGTCAGGATGAGGGAGGTACAGGCCATAAGCTCAACTCTCAGAAGTGTGTATGCTTTGCAGGCCGAATTCTGCTAGACACTTATCGAGGCGAGGTATACCCAAGCTACACTCTAATTGAACAAGGACGTGGCAATCGCTGTATTGAAGTCAGAAGCACGTGAGTACAGTCCTGACACTTCCACTTGCATTTCTCCAACCTCTTCCAGCACCTAACATAAGATGTTGGCAGCTACGGCTATGGGCAGGCAGGATGAGGGAGGGTCCTGCACTTAGCTCAGCTTTCAAAAGGAGGCATGCCTCGAGCCAGCTTTCTACTAACTGCGTTCTGATGGCCATGAGAACGTGGCAGCATTGTAATTCAGGATGTTCCATGAATGACGCTTTACTGCACCTGGAAACACAAACTTGAAGCCTGCAGCTGGCCCTTGCGTCCCATGAGCTTCTGACAAACATATCTAGTGAGGATGTTCGTAACTGCATCTGCAGGCAGTGTGGAACTGGGAAGGACCGCGTGACAGCCTATCTCTGAGAGAGAAGTTCCCCAGAGAGAGAGCTTTCAGGCTAGGTACTCAGGAAGTTAGTATGGAGATCCCATCAAGGGAGGAATTCCTCAGAGGTTGCTGGATTGAACTAGGACAAATTTGCCTCTCGCAAAATTTGCGTCCCGTATCAAACGAAATCCTTTGGAAGCGTAGCGTACAGGCGGACAGCATGTGGAAGGTTCAAGTCCGAAGCTCAATCCAAAGGAGTGTGCATGCCTTGGAGGCAGCTCTCCGCTAGGCACGAAACTGACAAGGCAGACACTTGGTTCTCACTCCGCTACTCTCCCCCATACAACGAAATGCTGTGGAAGTGGCACGTCCAGGCAGTCAGGATGGGGGAGATACAGGCCATAAACTCAACTCTCAGAAGTGTGTACGCTTTGCAGGCGGATGTCTGCTAGACACTTATTGAGGTGAGGTATACCCGAGCTACACTCTAATTGAACAAGGACCTTGGCAATCCCTGTATTGAACTCAGATACACGTGAGTAGAGTCCTGACACTTCCACCTGCATTTCTCCAACCTCTCCCAGCACCTCACTTAAGGATGTTAGCAGCTATGACTATGGGGAGGCAGGATGTGGGAGGGTCCTGCCCTGAGCTCAGCTCTCACAAGTGAGCATGCCTAGAAGCCAGCTTTCCACTAGCTTCATTCTAATGGCCGTGAGACCATAGCAGTCTTCTAACACAGGAGGTTCGAAGAATAACACTCTACTGCACCTGGAGACACCTACCAGGCTTGTATTATTCCACTTGCATCTCACAAGCTCCTGACAAATGTCTCTGGTGAAGATGTTCAAAACTCATTCTGCAGGCAGTGTGGAACTGTGAGGGACTGGGTGTGAGCTCAACTCTCACAAGAGAGATGCTTTTGGACTCGGGGTTCAGCTAGCTTCTCACGTATGGAACTCAGTTTGTAGCACCTGTCTAAAACAGGAATTACTAGGAAATCGCTGGATTGAGCTTGGAGGCACTAGTCTTGTGTGCCAGGAATTTCCACTTACCTCTCACAACACTTCAGTCACGCATTGAGCCTAGGCCTGTTTGCAGTGAAGTTTACCTGCAGACAGGATGTGGGAAATGCACGCCATAAGCTCAACTCTCAGAAGTGTGTACACCTGGGAGGCAGATGTCGGCTACCCACTCATACATGGGATTTAGAAACTAGCTACACTCTTTAAAGAAGGCCGTTTGAAATCACTGTATTCAACTCAGATAATCGTGAGTATAGGCCTGACACTTCCTCATGCATTTCGCCGCCCTCTCCCAGCACCTAACATAAGGATATTAGCAGCTATGACTATGGGCAGGCAGGATGTCGAAGGTTCTGCCCTGAGATCAGCTTTCCAAAGGAGGCATGATTCAAAGCCAGCTCTCTACTCACTGCGTTTTGATGGCCATGAGAATGTGACAGCATTTAAATTTGGGATGCTCCATGAATACCACTTTACTGCACCTGGAGACACAACCTTGAATGAAGCCTGCAGGTTGCCTCTTGCGTCCCATGAGCTTCTCAAAACAGGTCTAGTGAGGATGTTCGTAACTGTATCTGCAGGCAGGGTGGAACTGGGAAGGACGGCGTGTCAGCTCTTCTCGAGAGAGAAATTCCCCAGAGAGAGAGCTTTCAGCTGGTTTCTCAGGTTTGGAAGTTAGTATTTAGCTCCCATCTTAGGGAGGAATTCCTCAGAAGTTGCTGAATTGAACTAAGACACATTTGCCTCTCGCAAAACTTGCGTCCCGTATCGAATGAAATCCTTTTGAAGTGAGGTGTACAGGCGGTCAGCATGTGGGAAGTTCAAGTCCTAAGCTCAATCCAAAGGAGTGTGCATACCTTGGAGGCAGCTGTCCGCTAGGCACAAAATTGACAAGGGAGACACTTGGTTCTCACTCCGCTACTCTCCCGCATACAACGAAATCATGTGGAAGCTGAACGTATAGGCAGTCCGGATGGAGGAGGTACAGGCCATAAGCTCATCTTTCAGAAGTATGTATGCTTTGCAGGCCGATGTCTGCTAGATACTTATGGAGGCGAGGTATACCCGAGCTACACTCTAATTGAACAAGGACATGGCAATCGCTGTATTGAAGTCAGATGCACGTGAGTACAGTCCTGACACCTCCACTTGCATTTCTCCAACCTCTCCCAGCACCTAACATAAGGATGTTAGCAGCTATGACTACAGGAAGGCAGGATGCGGGAGGGTCCTGCCCTGTGCTCAGCTTTCAAAACGAGGCATGCCTCGAAGCCAGCTTTCTACTAACTGTGTTCTGAAGGCCATGGGAAATTGGCATCATTGTAATTCTGGATGTTCCATGAATACTGCTTTACTGCACTTGGAGACACAACCTTGAAGCCTGCAGCTTGCCCCTTGCGTCCCATGAGCTTCTGATAAACATGTCTAGTGAGGATGTTCGTAACTGTATCTGCAGGCAGTGAGGAACTGGGAAGGACCACGTTTCAGCTCATCTCCGAGAGACAAGTTCCCCAGAGAGAGAGCTTTCAGCTAGGTAATCAGGTTTGGAAGTTAGTATGTCGCCCCCATCTGAGGGAGGAATTCCTCAGAAGTTGTGGATTGAACTAAGACACATTTGCCTCTCACAAAACTTGCGTCCTGTATCGAAAGAAATCCTTTGGAAGCGAAGCGTACAGGCGGTCAGCATGTGGAGGTTCAAGTCCTAAGCTCAATCCATGGGAGTGTTCATGCCTTGGAGGCAGCTGTCCTCTAGACGCGAAATTGACAAGGCAGACACTTGGTTTTCACTCCGCTACTCTCCCGCATACAACGAAATGGCGTGGAAGCGAAACATGCATGCAGTCAGGATGGGGGAGGTACAGGCCATAAGCTCAACTCTCAGAAGTGTGCATGCTTTGCAGGCCGATGTCTGTCAGACACTTATCGAGGCGAGGTATACCTGAGCTGCACTCTCATTGAACAAGGACCTTGGCAATTGCTGTATTGAACTCAGATACACGTGAGTAGAGTCCTGACACTTCCACTCGCATTTCTCTTAGCTCTCCCAGCACCTCACTTAAGGATGTTAGCAGCTAACACTATGGGCAGGCAGGATCGGGGAGAGTCCTGCCCTGAGCTCAGCTCTCACAAGAGAGCATGCCTAGAAGCCAGCTTTCAACGAACTGCGTTCTAATGGCTGTGAGACCAAAGCAGTCTTCTAACTCAGGAGGTTCGAAGAACACCACTCTACTGCACCTGGAGACACCTCTCGGGTCTGCATTATTCCACTTGCGTCTCACAAGCTTCCGACAAACGTCTCTGGTGAAGATGTTCAAAACTCATTCTGCACGCAGTGTGGAACTGTGAGGGACTGGGTCTGAGCTCAACTCTCGGAATAGAATTGCTTTTGGACTCGGGGTTCAGCTAGCTTCTCACGTATGTAACTAAGTAGGTAGCACCTTTCTAAGACAGGAATTACTAGGAAATCTATGGATTGAGCTTCGAGGCACTAGTCTTGTGTGCCGGGACTTTCCACTTACTTCTCACATCCCTTCAGTCACGCCTAAGCCTAGGCCTGTTAGCAGCGAAATGGAGGAGGTGAGAAGTACAGGCCATAAGTTCAACTCTCAAAGTGTGTACGCCTGGGAGGCAGATGTCTGCTACTCACTCGTACATGTCAGAAACTAGCTACACTCTTTGAAGAAGGCCGTTTGAAATCGCTGTATTCAACTCGGATGATCGTGAGTACAGTCCTGACACTTCCACTTGCATTTCTCCAACCTCTCCCAGCTCTTTATCTCTCCTTCCATTTTGAATGAGAGCCTTGCTGGATAAAGTATTCTTGGTTGTATGTTCCTCTCATTTAGGACCCTGAATATATCCTGCCCGCCCGTTCTGGCCTGCCAGGTCTCTGTGGAGAGGTCTGCTGTTACTCTAATTCTCCTCCCCATAAAAGTCAGGGATTTCTTGTCTCTTGCTGCTTTAAGGATCTTCTCTTTATCTTTGGCATTCGCAAGCTTCACTATTAGATGTCGAGGTGTTGAACGGTTTTTATTGATTTTAGGGGGGGAATCTCTCTATTTCCTGGATCTGAATGCCTGTTTCCCTTCCCAGATTAGGAAAGTTTTCAGCTATGGTATGTTCAAATACATATTCTGGCCCTCTGGCCCTTTCGGCACCCTCAGGATCCCCAATTAAACGTAGGTTTTTCTTCCTCAGGCTGTCATTTATTTCCTTTAATCTTACCTCATGGTCTTTTAATTGTCTGTCTCTTTTTTCCTCAGTTTCTCTCTTTGCCATCAACTTGCCTTCTATGTCACTCACTTGTTCTTCCACCTCGTTAACCCTCGTCGTTAGGACTTCTAGTTTGGATTGCATCTCATTCAATTGATTTTTAATTTCTGCCTGATTGGATCTAAATACTGCAGTCATGAAGTCTCTTGAGTCCTTTATGCTTTTTTCTAGAGCCACCAGTAGCTGTATGATAGTGCTTCTGAATTGGCTTTCTGACATTGAATTGTAATCCAGATTTTGTAACTCTGTGGGAGAGAGGACTGTTTCCGGTTCTTTATTTTGAGATGTGGTATTCCTTCTAGTCATTTTGCTCAGTGCAGAGTGACCAAAAACAAGTTGTATCGGGGAAAGGAGAAAAAGAGAAAGAAGGAAAGAAAAGAGAAAAAGAAAAAAGAAAAAATGTAGAAAAAAGAAAAAAGAGAAGAAAAAGAGAAAGAGAAAGAAAAAGACTGAAAGGGAAAAAAGGGTGGCGGAAGCAAACAGAAATCAAAAAGAAAAAAAAGAAAAAGAAAGAAAAAAAAACTACGGGGAAGTATCTTCTGTTTCTGTATACTTTAAGTCCTTGACTTCCTCTGGAACTTGTCCTTCTAGCAGTTCTTCTGGGGAAGGGGCCTGTTGTGCTGATTTTCAGGTGTTAGCACTTGGGGGAGCTGCTCTGCCCCCTGCCTGGTACAGGGCTCAGTGGGGGTTGTTTACCCCGTGAGGCCCCTGGAGGAACAACCCCAGTGGCGGGGCCAGCTCTGGAAACCTGGATTCAGCCCCCACAGGAACTCTGAAGCACTCTGCCTGTAGGGCCTGGAGGTTCCGGGATGGGGCCGCTGATCTGCTCAGCTCGGGGCAGGAGCGTCCTTGCTGTCCAGGGCCCTCCCCTCCCGGCCTCTGCCTGTCCCGGGGGAGGCTGGATCCTGGGCTGTGTCCCTGCGCCCTGTGCTCCCGGTCTGCACTGTTGGATTCGCGCTCCCTCCCCACATCCCCTCCGCGGAGCTGCTGCCTGAACCCCTCCGAGCTGCTCAGGGTCCCGCTGTGCACGCTGCAGCCCTTAGGGAGCTCAGCGCACTCTCCTGCACGCGCAGGTGTCTGTTAATATCCCAGGGAGCCCGAGGGCATCCCCGCCCTCCTGGGGTCCTGCTCTAACTCCCTGTGGGCGCCTTTCTAACCAGGAAGGTTGGTGCAGCTCCTGCTCCTCCAGGACGGGGCTGTCCTGTCCTGGGGACACTCACCCCGGCCTCAGCCCGGCTCCTCGCGGCCCCTCCCCCTCAGAGGCCTTTGTTTCTTTATTTCTTCCCCCCCCCCCCCCCCCCCCCCCCCCCCCCCGTCTTCCTACCTTGATAGAAGCATGAACTCTTCTCACTGTAGCGTTCCAGCAGGTCTCTCTTTAAATCTCAGGCCGAATACGTAGATTTTCAGGATGATTTGAAGGTTTTCTAGGTAATTTGGTGGAGACAGGTGATTTGGGGACCCTACTCTTCAGCCATCTTGCCCCTCCTTGGACTTGGTGAATATTGTTGCCACCTGGGCCTCACATGGACCTTGTGACTGTGGTCCCCACCTGGAACTCACCTGGATCTGGAGACTCTGGTTCCCATATGGGGCTCTCTTGGACCTGGTTCCTGTGGTCGATTTCTGGCCTCACCTGGAACAAAATGACTCTGATCCATATTTGGGCCTCACCTGGACCTGGTGACTCTGGTCCTTACCTGGGCATCACTGGGACCTGGTTACTCTCTTCTATACCTGGGCCTTACCTGGACCTGGTGATTCTGGTCCTAATCTGGGCATCATTGGGACCTGGTTACTCTCTTCTATACCTGGGCCTCACCTGGACCTGGTGACTCTGGTCACCCTCTGGAACTCACCCTGACCCGGTGACTGCGGTCCCACCTGGGCCTCACCTCGATGAGGTGACTGGTTCCCACAGGGAATTCACCTGGACCTGGTGAATCTGGTCCTCACATGGACATCATGGGACCTGGTTACTCAGTTCCACATCAGGGCCTCACCTGGATCTAGTGACTCTTGTCCCCCTCTGGGCCTCAACCTGACGTGGTGACTCTGGTCCCCACCTGGATATCACATGGACCGGGTGACTCTGGTCCCTCTCTGGGACTCACCCAGAGCTTGGGACTCTGGTCCTCAACTGGGCCTCAACAGGACCTGGTGAATCTACTCCTCACTTAGGCCTCGTCTAGACTTTGTGACTCTATTCCCACCGGGGCATTAATGGGACATGGTTACTCTGTTCCCCACCAGGGACTCACCTGGACCTGATACCTTTGCTCCACACTTTGGCCTCACCTGGCCCTGATGACACTGTGCCCCCCACCTAGGCCTCAATCAGGACCTGGTGACTGTGGTCCCCACCTGGATCTCACCTGGACCTGGTGACTCTCGTTCCCACATGAACCACACCTGGACCTGGTGACTGTGGTGTCCTTCTAGCCTCATATTTACCTGGTGACTCAGGTCCCCACCAGGGCCTCACCTGGATCTGGTGTCTCTAGCCTGCAGGTTGGCCTCACCTGGACCTGGTGAATGGAGTTGCCAACTGGGCCTCACCCATACCTGGTGACTCAGGTCCCCACGTGGGCCTTACTTGGACCTGGTGAATGTGGTCCCCAACTGGGCCTCACCCAGTCCTGTTTACTTTGTTCCCCACCTGGACCTGATTGCTGTGGACTCCTTCTTGGCCTCAGCTGAAACTGGTGACTCTGATCCTATCTGCGCCTCACCAAGATCTGGTGACTCTGGTCCTCACCTGGGCATCACTGGGACCTGGTTACTGTGTTCCACACCTGAGCCTCACCTGGACATGATGACTCTGGAATCCCTCTGGGCCTCACCCTGACCTGGTGACTCTGGTCCCCATCTGGATGTCATCTGGACCAGGTGATTCTGGTACCCCTCTAGGCCTAAACCAGACCTGGTGGCTCTGGTCCTCAACTGGGCCTCACCTGGACCTAGTGAATATGCTCCCCACCTGGGCCTCATCTGGACCTGGTGACTCTGGTCCCTACCTGGGAATCATCGGGACATGGTTACTCTATTCCCCACTGGGACTCACCTGGACCTGGTAACTCTGGTCCTCACTTTGGCCTCTTCTGTACCAGGTGACTCTGGCCGCACCTGGGCCTCACCTGGAACTGGTGATTCTGATCCTCAGCATGGCCTCACCTGACCTGGTGACTGTGGTTCCCACCGGGACCTCACCTGGACCTCATGTCACTGGTCCCCACCTGGGCCTCATCTGGACCTGGTGTCTCTGATACCCACCTGGGTAGCATCAGGACATGGTTACACTGTTCCTTAACAGGGACCCACCTGGACCTGATAACTCTGGTCTTCACCTGGGCCACACCTAGATGGTGACTCTGGTTCCCACCTGGGTCTCACCTGGACCGGGTGAGTCTGATCCCCACCTCGGCCTCACCTGTAACTGGTGACTCTCATTACCACATGGACCTCATGTGGACCAGGTGGCTGCAGTGTTTCTAGCTTCTAATGTACCTGGTGACTCTGGTCCCCACCAGGGCCTCACAGGGACATGGTGAGTGTGGTTGCCACTTGCACCTCATCTGGACCTGGTGATTCTTGTCTGCACCTGAGACTACCCTGGATCTGGTGACTGTGGTCCCCACCTGGGCCTCACTTGGACCTGGTGACTCTGATCCCCATCTGGGCCTCACCTGGCCCTGTTGACCATGATCCTCCACTGGGCATAATTGGGACCCGGTTACTGTGTTCCACAACTGGACCTCACCTGGACCAGGTGACTCTGGTCCCCCTCGGGGTCTCACCCTGACCTGGTGACTGTGAATTCCACTTTGGCCTGACTTGGACCTGCTGACTCTGGTTGCCACCTGCGCCTCACCTCGAACAGTTGACTTTGGTTCTTTCAAGGGCCTCCCCTGTACCTGGTGATCCTGGTCCCAACCTGGGCCTCACCTGGACATGGTGACTGTTGTCACCACCTGACACTCACCTGGACCTGGTTACTGTGTTCCACACCTGGGCCTCACGTAGACCTGTTGACCATGGTCCCCAGCTGGCCTCATATGGACCTTTGCCTCTGGTCCCCACCTGGGCCTCACGTGTACCTGGTAACTCTGATACTCACCTGGACCTTATCTGGACCTGGTGACTCTCGTCCCCACCTGGACTTCACCTGGATCTGGTGACTCTGGTCCCCATCTGGACCTCTCCTGTACCTGGTGACTCTCTTTCCAACATGGACCTCACCTGTTTCTGGTGACTCTGGTCCTCAGTTTGGCCTCACCTGGACCTGGTGACTCTCGTCCCCACTTTGACCTAACTCAGACCTGGTGAATTTTGTCCCACCTAGGCCTCACCCAGACCTGGTGACTCTTGTCCCCAGCTATGCCTCAATTCGACCTGATGAATCTGGTCCTCACGTGTTCCTCACGTGGACCTGGTGAATCTGGTCCCCACCTGTGCTTCACCTGGATCTGGTGACTCTGGTCCCCACCTGGGCCTCACGTGTACCTGGTAACTCTGGTCCTCACCTGGGCCTCATCTGGATCTGGTGACTCTGGTCCCCACCTGGGCTTCACCTGGATATGGTAACTCTGGTCCCCACCTGGACCTCTCCTGGACCTGGTGACTCTCTTTCCAACATAGACCTCACCTGGACCTGGTGACGCTGGTCCTCAGTTTGGCCTCACCTGGACCTGGTGACTCTCGTCCCCACTGTGACCTAACTCAGACCTGGTGACTCTTGTCCGCAGCTATGCCTCAATTTGACCTGATGAATCTGGTCCTCACGTGGGCCTCACATGGACCTGGGACTCAGCTGGAAAGAGTGGCTCTGGTTCCCACATGGGGCTCACTTGATACTGGTGACTGTGGTCTCCTTCTATGCCTCACCAGGACCTGGTGATTCTGATCCCCATCTGGGCCCTGCATGGCCCTAGGGACTCTGGTCCTCACCTAGGCATTATTGGGATCTGGATACTCTATTTGACACCTGGGCCTCACATTGACCGGGGACCTCTGGTCCAACTCTGGGCCTCAAACTTAACTGGTTACTCTGGTTCCCCCTCTGGGCCTCACCCTTTCTTGACTCTGGTGTCCCCCTGGGCTTCACTTGTACGTGGTGAATCTGGTCCTTACCTGGACCTCACCTGGACCTGGTGACTCTGGTCACGACCTGGGTCTCACCTGGACTTGGTGAATCTTGTTACCACCTGGGCCTCACTTGGACCTTGTGACTGTGGTCCCCACCTGGACCTCAACTAGATCTTGTGGTTTTGGTTCACATATGGGCCTCTCCTGGACCTCGTTCCTGTGGTCTCCTTTGGCCTCACCTGGAACAACACGACCCTGATCCATATTTGGGCCTCACCTGGACCTGGTGACTCTGGTCCTTACCTGGGCATCATTGGGACCTGGTTACTCTCTTCTATACCTGGGCCTCCCCTGGACCTGATGACTCTGGTCACCCTCTGGACCTCACCTTGACCTGGTGAATGTGGTCCCACCTGGGCCTCACCTGGAAGAGGTGACTGGTTCCCACAGGGACCTCACCTGGACCTGGTGAATCTGGTCCTCACATGGGCATCATAGGACCTGGTTACTAAGTTCCACATCAGGGCCTCATCTGGACCTAGTGACTCTCGTCCCCCTCTTGGCCTCACCCTGACGTGGTGACTCTGGTCCCCACCTGGATATCACATGGACCGGGTGACTCTGGTCCTCCTCTGGGCCTCACCCGGAACTGGGGACTCTGGTTCTCAACTGGGCCTCAACAGGACCTGGTGAATCTACTCCTCACTTAGGCCTCGTCTGGAGCTTGTGACTCTGGTCCCACCTGGGCATCAATGGGACATGGTTACTCTGTTCCCCACCAGGGACTCACCTGGACCTGATAACTTTGCTCCATACTTTGGCCTCACCTGGCACTGATGATTTTGGACCCCCCACCTAGGTCTCAATCTGGACCTGGTGACTGTGGTCCCCACCTGGATCTCACCTGGACCTGGTGACTCTCGTTCCCACATGAATCACACCTGGACCTGGTGACTGTGGTGTCCTTCTAGCCTCACATTTACCTGGTGACTCCAGTCCCCACCAGGGCTTCACTTGGATCTGGTGACTATGGCCTGCAGGTTGGCCTCACCTGGTCCTGGTGAGTGGAGTTGCCACCTGGGCCTCACCCATACCTGGTGAGTCAGGTCCCCACGTGGGCCTCTTGGACCTGGTGAATCTGGTCCTTACCTGGTCCTCACCCAGACCCGGTGACTCTGGTCACCAATTGGGCCTCACCTGGACCTGGTGAATGTGGTCCCCAACTGGGCCTCACCCTGTCCTGTTTACTTTGTTCCCCACCTGGACCTGATTGCTGTGGACGCCTTCTTGGCCTCACCTGGAACTGGTGACTCTGATCCTATCTGGGTCTCACCCAGATCTGGTGACTCTGGTCCTCACCTGGGCATCACTGGGACCTGGTTACTCTGTTCCACACCTGAGCCTCACCTGGACATGATGACTCTGGAATCCCTCTGGGCCTCACCCTGACCTGGTGACTCTGGTCCCCATCTGGATGTCACCTGGACCAGGTGATTCTGGTACCCCTCTAGGCCTAAACCAGACCTGGTGGCTCTGGTCCTCAACTGGGCCTCACCTGGACCTAGTGAATATGCTCCCCACCTGGGCCTCATCTGGACCTGGTGACTCTGGTTCGTACCTGGGCATCATCGGGACATGGTTCCTCTATTCCCCACTGGGCTTCAATTGGAACGGGTGGCTCTGATCCTCAGCAGCATGCCTTGAATGCACCTTTCCACTAGCTGCATTCTTATGGCCGTGAGAATGTAGCTACATTGTAAGTCAGGACGTTCCATGTATACCGCTCTACTGCACCTAGAGACACAAGCATTGAAGCCTGCAGCTAGCTCCTTTTGTCCTATGAGCTTCTGACCAACACGTCTAGTGAGGATGTTCAAAATTTCATCTGAAGGCCGTGTGGAACTGTGAGGGACTGGGGGTGAGCTCAAGTCTCAGAAGAAAGTACCCTTTGGACACTGCATTCCACTAGCTTCTCATGTATGGAACTTAGTGTGTAGCACCAATCCTAGAGAGCAGTTCCTTACATATCTCTGGATTGGGCTAGGAGACACTAGTCGTGTGGGCCGGTGCCTTCCACTAACCTCTCACAACCCTTCAGTCACGATTCAAGCCTAAGCCTGATAGGAGCGAAGTGTACCTGCAGTCAGGATGTGGGAGGTACAGGGCATAAGTTCAACTCTCAGAAGTATGTATGCTTTACAGGCAGATGTCTGCTAGACACTTATTGATGGGAGCTAGAACCGAGGTATACTCTAATTGAACAAGGACGTTGGCAATCACTGTATTGAACTCAGATACACGTGAGTACAGGCCTGTCACTTCCACATGCTTGTCACACAACCTCTTCCAGCACCTAACATAAAGATGCTAGGACCTATGTCTACAGACAGTCAGGATACGGGACGGTCCTGCCCTGACCTCAGCTCTTACAAGGAAGCATGCCTAGAAGTCAGCTTTCAACTAGCTGCGTTCTTATGGCAGTGAGAATGTAGCAGTATTCTAATTCAGGAGGTTCCAAGATTACCACTCTACTGCACCTGGAGATACCTTCCAGGTCTGCATTGTTCCACTTGCGTCTCACAACCTACTGACAAAAGTCTATGGTGAAGATGTTTGATACTCATTCCACAGGCAGTATCAGACCGTGAGGGACTGAGTGCGAGCTCAACTCTCAAAACTAAGTTGCTTTTGGACAAGGTGTTCAGCTAGCTTCTCACCTATGGAACTTAGTATGTAGCACCAGTCTAACACAGGAATTACTAGGAAATTGCTGGATTGACATTGGTGGCACTAGTCTTGTGTGTCGGGACATTCCACTTACTTCTCACAACACTTACGTCACGCATCGAGTCTAGGCCTTTTAGAAGCGAAGTGTACCTGAAGGCAGGATGTCAAGGTACAGATCATAAGCTCAACTCTCAGTAGTGTGTATGCCTGGGAGGCAGATTTCTGCTAACCGCTCATACATGGGAGTTAGAACATAGCTACACTCTGATTGAAGAAGGTCGTTGGATATTGCTGTATTCAACTCAGATACACGTGAGTTCAAGCCCGATGCTTCCACATGCTTTTCTCACAACCTCTTCCAGCAACTAACACAAGGATGTTAGCAGCTACTTCTACAGTCAGGCAGGATGCGGGAGGGTCCTGCTCTGAGCTCAGCTCTCAAAAGGAAGCATGCCTCGAAGCCAGCTTTCTACTAGCTGCCTTGCTATGGCCATGAGAACGTAGCACCACTGTAAGTCAGGACGTTCCATGTATACCGCTCTACTTCACCTTGAGAGACAAGCATTGAAGCCTGCAGCTAGCTCCTTGTGTCCTATGAGCTTCTGACAAACATGTCTAGTGAGGATGTTCGAAATTCCATCTGAAGGCCGAGTGGAACTGTGAGGGACTGGAGGTGAGCTCAAGTCTCAGAAGAAAGTACCCTTTGGACACTGTGTTCCACTAGCTTCTCATGTATGGAACTTAGTAAGTAGAACCAATCTAAGAGAGCAGGTCCTCACATATCTCTGGATTGGGCTTGGAGACACTAGTCGTGTGGGCCGGCACCTTCCACTAACCTCTGACAAAACTTCTGTCACGCATCGAGCCTAGGCCTGATAGGAGCGAAGTGTACCTGCAGTCAGCATGTGCGAAGTACAAGGCATAAATTCAACTCTCAGAAGTGTGTATGCTTTGCAGGCTGATGTCTGCTAGACACTTTTCGAGGCGAGGTATACCCGAGCTACACTCTAATTAAACAAGGACGTTGGCAATCGCTGTATTGAACTCAGATTCACGTAAGTACAGTCCTGACACTTCCACTTGCATTTCTCCAACCTCTCCCAACCTAAAATAAGGATGTTAGCAGCTACGACTACGGGCAGTCAGAATGTGGGAGGTTCCTGCCCTGAGCTCAGCTTTCAAAAGGAGGCATGTCTCGAAGCCAGCTTTCTAATAACTGCGTTCTGATGGCCATGAGAATGTGACAGCATTGAATTCAGGATGTTCCATGAATACCGCTTTACTGCACCTGGAGACACAACCTTGAAGTCTGCAGCTTGCCCTTTGTGTCCCATTAGCTTCTGACAAACATGTCTAGTGAAGATGTTTGTAACTGTATCTGCAGGCAGTGTGGAACTGGGAAGGACCACGTTTCAGGTCATCTCTGAGAGGGAAGTTCCCCAGAGAGAGAGCTTTCAGCTAGGTACTCAGGTTTGGAAGTTAGTATGTAGCTCCCATCTGAGGGAGGAATTCTGCAGAAGTTGCTGGATTGAACTAAGACACATTTGCCTCTCGCTAAACTTGCGTCCCGTATCGAATGAAATCCTTTGTAAGTGAAACGTACAGGCGGTCAGCATGTGGGCTGACAAGCCATAAGCTCAATCCAAAGGAGTGTGCATGCCTTGGAGGCAGCTGTCGGCTAGGCCCGAAATTGCAGATGTGTGCTACCCATTCGTACATGAGAGTTAGAAAGTAGCTACACTGTTTGAAGAAGGCCATTTAAAATCGCTGTATTCAACTCACATAATCGGGAGTACAGGCCTGACACTTCCACATGCATTTCGCCGCTCTCTCCCAGCACCTAACATAAGGATATTAGCAGTTACAACTATGGGCAGGCAGGATGCGGGAGGGTCCTGCCCTGAGCTCAGCTCTCAGAAGGAAGCAGGCCTAGAAGCCAGCTTTCTACTAGCTCGTTCTGATGGCCGTGAGAATGTAGCAGCATTGTAAGGTGGGACGTTCCTTGAATACCGCTCTACTGCACCTGGAGACACAACCATTGAAGCCTGCAGCTGGCCCTTGCGTCCCATGAGCTTCTGACAAACATGTCTAGTAAGGATGTTTGTAACTGCATCTGCAGGCAGTGTGGAACTGGGAAGGACCGCGTGTCAGCTAATCTCGCAGAAGGAATTTCCCCAGAGAGAGAGCTTTCAGCTAGGTACTCAGGTTTGGAAGTTAGTATGTGGCTCCCATCTGAGGGAGGAATTCCAGGGAAGTCACTGGATAGAACTAAGAGACACTTGCCTCTTGCAAAACTTGCGTCCTGTATCGAACGAAATCCTTTTAAGGTGAAGCGTACAGGTGGTCCGCATGTGGGAGGTACAAGCCATAAGCTCAATCCAAATGAGTGTGCATGCCTTGGAGCCAGCTGTCCGCTAGGCCTGAAATTGCCTAGGCAGACACTTGGTTTTCACTCCCGTACTGTCCTGCATACAATGAAATGCTGTGGAAGAGGAACGTACAGGCAGTCAGGATGGCGGAGGTACAGGCCACAAGCTCAACTCTCAGAAGTGTGTATGCTTTGCAGGCCAATGTCTGCTAGACACTTATCGAGGCGAGGTATACCCGAGCTACACTCTAATTGAACAAGGACGTTGGCAATCGCTGTATTGAACTCAGATACACGTGAGTGCAGTCCTGACACTTCCACTTGCATTTCTCCAACCTCTCCCAGCACCTAACATAAGGATGTTAGCAGCTACGACTACGGGCAGGCAGGATGTCGGAGGGTCCTGCCCTGAGCTCAGCTTCAAAAGGAGGCATGCCTCGAAGCCAGCTTTCTACTAACTGCTTTCTGATGACCATGAGAACGTGGTAGTATTGTAATTCAGGATGTTCCATGAATTCCGCTTTACCGGACCCGGACACACAACCTTGAAGCCTGCAGTTTGCCCCTTGTGTCCCATGAGCTTCTGAAAACATGCCTAGTGAGGATGTTCATAACTGTATCTGCAGGCAGTGTGGAAGTGGGAAGGACCACGTTTCAGCTCATCTCTGAAAGGGAAGTTCCCCAGAGAGAGAGCTTTCAGCTAGGTAATCAGGTTTGGAAGTTAGTATGTCGCTCCCATCTTAGGGAGGAATTACTCAGAAGTTGCTGGATTGAACTAAGACACATTTGCCTCTCGCAAAACGTCCGTCCCATATCTAATGATATCCTTTGGAAGCGAAGCATACAGGCAGTCAGCATGTGGGAGGTTTAAGTCCTAAGCTCAATCCAAAGGAGAGTGCATGCCTTGGAGGCAGCTGTCTGCTAGTCGCGGAATTGACAAGGCAGACAGTTGGTTCTGACTCCGCTACTCTCCCGCATACAACGAAATGCTGTGGAAGCAGATCGTACAGGCAGTCAGGATGGGGGAGATACAGGCCATAAGCTCAACTCTCAGAAGTGTGTATGCTTTGAAGGCCGATGTCTGCTAGACACTTATCGAGGCAAGGTATACCCGAGCTACACTCTAATTGAACAAGGACGTTGGCAATCGCTGTATTGAACTCAGATACACGTGAGTAGAGTCTTGACACTTCCACTCGCATTTCTCCAATCTCTTCCAGCACTTCATGTAAGGATGTTAGCAGCTATGACGATGGGCAGGCAAGATGCGGGAGGGTCCTGCCCTGAGCTCACCTCTCACAAGAGACCATGGCTAGAAGCCAGGCTTTCAATTAGCTGCGTTCTAATGGCCGTGAGACCTTAGCAGTTTTCTAACTCAGGAGGTTCGAAGAATACCACTCTACTGCACCTGGAGACACCTTCCAGGCCTGCATTATTCCACTTGCGTCTCACAAGCTTCTGACAAATGTCTCTGGTGAAGATGTTCAAAACTCTTTCTGCAGGCAGTGTGGAACTGTGAGGGACTGGGTGTTAGCTCAACTCTCAGAAGAGAGAAGCTTTTGGACTCGGGGTTCAGCTAGCTTCTCACATACGGAACTCAGTATGTAGCACCTGTCTAAGACAGGAATTACTAGGAAATCGCAGGTTTGAGCCTGGAGGCACTAGTCTAGTGTGCCGGGACTTTCCACGTACCTCTCACAACACTTCAGTCACGCCTCGAGCCTAGGCCTGTTAGCAGCGAAGAGTAACTGCAGGCGGGATGTGGGAGGTACAGGCCATAAGCTCAAGTCTCAAAAGTGTGTATGCATGGGAGGCAGATGTCTGCTACCCACTCGTACATGGGAGTTAGAAACTAGCTACACTCTTTGAAGAAGGCCGTTTGAAATCGCTATATTCAACTCAGATAATCGTGAGTACAGGCCTGGCACTTCCACATGTATATCGAATCGAAACAAAAAGAATCGCATCAAATAGAATAGAAAAGAACGAAACCGAAACTATTGTATCGAAATGAAAAAAATCGAATCGAATCGAATCTAAATGTATCGAATCACATCGAATTGAAAAGAATCGAATCGAATAAAAAATAATTGAATCAAATCAAATAAAAAAGAATCGAATAGAAAAAAAATTGAATCGAAAAGAAATGAATCGAATCGAATCGAAAAGAAGCTAATCGAATCGAATTGAATCAAAAAGAATCGAATCGAAAAGAATTCAATCGAAGGGTTTCGAATCGAATCGAATTGAATCGAAAATAAACTAATCGAACTGAAAAGATTCGAATGGAATCAAAAAGAAACGAATCAAAAAGAACTGAATCTAATCGAATCGAAAAGAATCGGATCCAAATGAATCTAATCGAAAAGAGTGGAATCGAAAAGAATCGAATAGTTTCAAAAAAACCGAATCGAATTGAATCGAATCAAAAAGAATTGAATCGAATCGATTCTAAAAGAAAGGAATTCAAATCGAAAAGACTCGAATCGAAAGATTCGAATCAAATCGTATCGAAACAAAAAGAATCGAATCAAATAGAATCGAAAAGAAACTAATCCAAAAATATCATATCATAAAGAAAAAAATTGTATCGAATCAAAAAAATCGAAACGAATCGAATCGAAATGGATCGAATCAATTCGAAACGAATCAAAAAGAATCGAATCGAATCGAAAAGAATCGAATCAAATCAAATTGAAAATAATCGAAACAAATCAAATAAAATAGAATCGAATAGAAAAAAATCGAATCGAATTGAAAAGAATCGAATAGAATTGAATAGAATTGAATCAAATCGAATCGAAAACAATCCAATCGAATCCAATCGAAAAGAATTGAATCGAAGAGTTTCGAATCGAATCGAATTGAATCGAAAAGAATCTGATCGAACCAAAAAGATTCGAATGGAATAAAAAATTAACGTATTAAAAAGAATCAAATCGAATCGAATCGAATCGAATCGAATCAAATTGAAAAGAATCGAATCCAAATGAATCGAGTCGAAAGGAGTGGAATCGAAAAGAACCGAATCATTAAGAAAAAAACAAATTGAATTGAATCAAATCGAAAATAATCGAATCAAATCGAATAGAAAAGAATAGAAAAGAACCGAATCGAATCGAAAAGAATCGGATCGGATTAAATCGTATCGAATCGAATCAAATCGAATAGAAAAGAAATGAATCCAAAATAATCGAATCGAAGAGTCGAATAGAAAAGAATTGAATCGATTCGAAAATCCGAATCGAAGAGACTTGAAAAGAATCGAATCGAATTGAATCAAAAAGAATCGAATCAAATAGAAAAGAATAGAATCAAATCGATTTGAAAAGAAAGACATTTGAATAGAAAAGACTCGAATCGAAAAGAATCGAATCGAAAAAAATCGAATCGAATTGCACCGAATCAAAAGAATCTAATTGAATGGAAGTGAAAATAATCAAATCAATCAAATCGAATAAAAAAGAATCGAATCGAATAAAAAAGTATCGAATCGAATCGATTCGAAAAGAAAGGAATTCAAATCAAAAACATTCGAATAGAAAGATTTGAATCGAATTGAATCAAATCGAAAAGAATAGAATAGAATAGAATAGAAAAGAAAAGAAACGAATAGAAAACTATTGAATGGAAATGAAAAAAAATTGAATCGAATCAAATCGAAGAGAATCGAATCGAAAAAGATCGAATCGAATTGAATATAAGAATCGAATCGAATCGAAAAGAATTGAATCGAATCGAAAAGGATCGAATCGAATTGTATTGAATAGAAAAGAATCAAATAAAATCGAAAAGAATTGAACCGAATCAAAAAGAATAGAATTGAATCAAATTGAATAGAAAAGAATCGAATCGAATCAAAAAGAATCGAATCGAATTGAATCGAAAAGAATCAAATCAAATCGAAAAGAATCGAATCGAATCGAAAAGAATCGAATCAAATCGAAATCGAATCAAATCGAAAAGAATCAAATCGAATCAAATCGATTCGAAAAGAAAGTTCGAATCGAAGAGACTCGAATCGAAAATAATCGAATCGAATCAAATCGAAAAAATTGAATCGCACCGAATCAAAAAATCGAATCAACAAGAAGTGTAAAGAATTTAATCGAAACAAAAAGAATCGAATAGAATAGAATTGAAAAGAAACGAATTGAAAATTATCATCGAAACGAAAAAAATTGTATCGAATCGAATTGAAAAGGATCAAATCGATTCAAAATGAATAAAAAGAATCGAATCAAAAAGAATCGAATCGAAACGAAAATAACCAAAACAAATAAGAAAAGAATAGAATAGAAAAAAATCGAAAGGAATCGAAAGGAATCGCATCGAATTGAAAATAATTGAATTAAATCTAATCGAAAACAATCAAAATGAATCGAATTGAATCAAAAAGAATTGAATCGCAGAGTTTCAAATCGAATCAAATTGAATCGAAAAGAATCTAACCGAATCGAAAAGATTCAAATAGAATCGAAACGAAACAAATCAAAAAGAATCGAATCGAATCGAATTGAAAAGAATAGAATCTAATCGAAACGAAAAGAATCGAATCCAAATAAATCGAGTCGAAAGGACTGGAATCGAAAAGAATCGAAACGATTCGAAAAAAACGAATCAAACTGAACCAAATCGAATCGAAAATAATCGAATCGAATCGAATTGAAAAGAATACAAAAGAATCGAATCGAATCGAAATGAATCGAATAGAATAGAAATGAAAAGAATCAAATCCAATCGAAAAGAATCGAATCGAATTGAATCGAAAAGAATCGAATCGAATCGCTTCAGAAAGAAATGATTCAAATAAAAAACACTCGAATAAAAAGATTCGAATCGAATTGAATCGAATCGAAAAGAATCGAATCGAATCAAATCAAATAGAAACGAATAGAAAACTATCGAATGGAAACAAAAAAATCGAATCGAATCGAATATAAGAATCTAATCGAATCGAATCGAAAAGAATAGAATCGAATCAAAAGGATCGAATCGAATTGTATCGAATAGAAAGGAATCAAATCAAATTGACAAGAATCGAATCGAGTCAAAAAGGATCGAATTGAATCAAATCGAATAGACAAGAATTGGATCGAATCGAATAGAATTGAATCGAATGGAATCGGAAAGAATCAAATCGAATTGAAAAGAATCGAATTGAATCGAATCGAAAAGAATTGAAGAGTCTAATCGAAAAGAATCGAATCGATTTGAAAAAACCGAATTGATTCGAATCGAATCAACTCGAAAAGAATCGAATCGAATCAAAAAGAATCGAATCGAATTGAAAAGAATAGTATTGAATCAAATCAAATCAAAAAGAATCGAATCAAATCGATTCGAAAGGAAAGAAATTCGAATCGAAGAGACTCGAATCGAAAAAATCGAATCGAATCGAATCAAATCGAATCAAATCGCACTGAATCAAAAGAATCGAATCAAATGGAAGTGAAAATAATCGAATCGAATCGAATGGAATTGACTCAAAAAGAATCGAATCGAATCGAATCGAATCGAAAACGATCGAATCAAATCGCATAGAAAAGAATCAAATCGAATCGAAAAGAATGGAATCGATTTGAATCGAAAAGAATCAAATCGAAAAGAATCAAATCAAATCGAAAATAATCGAATCGAATCGAATCAAATCGAAAAGAATCTAATCAAATCGATTCGAAAAAGAAAGAAATTCGAATCGAAGAGACTCAAATCGAAAAGAATCGAATCGAATCGAAAAAATCAAATCGAATCACACCAAATCAAAAGAATAGAATTGAATGGAAGTTAAAATAGTCGAATCGAATCGAATCAAAAAGAATCAAATCAAATCGAAAAGAATCGAATCGAATAGAAAAGAAAAGAAAGGAATTCAAATAAAAAACACACGAATAGGAAGATTCGAATTGAATCGAATAGAAAAGAATCGAATCGAATAGAAAAGAAACGAATAGAAAACAAGTGAATGGAAACGAAAAAATCGAATCGAATCGAAAAAGATCAAATTGAATCGAATATAAGAATCGAATCGAATCGAATTGAAAAGAATCGAATCGTATCGAAAAGGATCGAATCGAATTGTATCGAATAGAAAATAAATCAAACTGAAAAGAATCGAATTGAATCGAAAAGAATCTAATCGAAACGAATCGTTTGGTAAAGAAAGGAATTCGAATCAAAAAGACTCGAATCATATGATTCGAATCGAATCGAATAAAAAAGAAACGAATCAAAAACTATTGAATCAAAACAAAAAAAATCGAATCGAATCAAAAAGAATCGAGTCAAATAGAAAAGGATCGAATCGAATCGTATCGAATAGAAAAGAATCAAATCAAATCGAAAAGAATGAATCAAATCAAATCGAAAAGAATCGAAAAAATCTAATAAAAAAGAATCGAATCGAATCGAAAAGGATCGAATCGAATCAAATCGAATAGAAATGAATCGGTTCGAATCGAAAAGAATCGAATCGAATTGAATCGAAAAGAATCATATCAAATCGAAAAGAATCATATCAAATAGAAAAGAATCGAATCGAAAATTATCGAATCCAAATGAATCGAATTGAAAAGATTCGAATCTAAAAGAATCGAATCGATTCGAAAAAACGAATCGAATCGAATCGAATCGAAAAGAATCGAATCAAAAAGAAACGAATTGAATCGAATCGCAAAGAATCAAATCCAAATGAATCGAATTGAAGAATCGAATCAAAGAGACTCGAATCGATTCAAAAAACGAACGAATCGAATAGAATTGAATAAAACGTAATCAAATCGAATCGAAAAGAATAGAAAAGTATCGATTCGAATCGAAAAGAATAGACTCAAATCGAATCAAAAAGAATCGAATCGAATCAAATTCATAGAAAAGAATCGAATTCGAATTGAATCGAAAAGAATCGAATCGAATCAGAAAGAAATCAAATCGAAAATAATCAAATCAAATCGAATCAAAAAGAACTGAATCGAAACAAATTGAAAAGAATCGAATTGAAAGGAATCGAAGAGAATAGATACAAATAGAATCGAATCGAATGGAAAAGAATCGAATTGAAAAGAATCAAATAGGGATCCCTGGGTGGCGCAGCGGTTTGGCGCCTGCCTTTGGCCCAGGGCGCGATCCTGGAGACCCGGGATCGAATCCCACGTCGGGCTCCTGGTGCATGGAGCCTGCTTCTCCCTCTGCCTATGTCTCTGCCTCTCTCTCTCTCTCTCTGTGACTATCATAAATAATAAATAAAAAAAAGAAAAGAATCAAATAGAAAAGAATCAAGTCGAAAAGAATCGAAAAGAACTGAATCGAATCAAGTAGAAAAGAATCGAATTTTAAAGAACCGAATACAATGGATTCAAATCGAATCGAATCGAAAAGAATTGAATCGAATCGAGAAGGATCGAATCGAATCAAATCGAATATAAAAGAATCAAATCGAATCGAAATCAAATCGAATCGAATCAAAAAATCAAATAAAAAAGTATCGAATCAAATCGAAAAGTATCGAATCGAATCGATTCGAATCGAAAAGAATCGAATCGAATCAAAACAAAAAGAATCGAATCGAATCGAAAAGAACTGAATAGAATCAAATCGAAAAGAATCGAATTGAAAGGAATCTTATCGAATAGATTCAAATCGAATTGAATCGAAAAGAATGGAATCGAATCAAAAAGAATCGAATCGAATTGAATTGAAAAGTATCGAATCGAATTGAAAAAAGCGAGTCAAATCTAATCTAAAAGAATCGAAACGAATCGAATCGAATTGAAAAGATCATATTGAATCGAATAGAAAAGAATCGAATCGAATCAAATCGATTCGAAAAGAAAGGAATTCGAATCGAAAAGACTCAAATCGAAAAGAATCGAATCTATTAGAAAAAAATCGAATCGAATCGCACGGAATCAAAAGAATCGAATCGAATGGAAGTTTAAAGAATTGCATCGAATCGAAAAGAATCGAATCAAATCGAATCAAAAAGAGTTGAATTGAATCGAAAAGAATCGAATAGAAGGATTCGAATCGAATCGAATCAAATCGAAAAGAAACGAATCGAAAACTAATCTCATCGAAAAAATCGAATTGAATCGAATCGCATCGAAAAAAATCCAATCGAATCGAAAAGAATCGAATCGAATTGAAAAGAATCGAATCGAATCGAATCTTTTGGAAAAGAAAGGAATTCGAATAAAAAAGACTCGAATCATAAGATTCGAATCGAATCGAAAAGAATCGAATCGAATATTATCGAATAGAAAAGAATCAAATCAAATCGAAAAGAATCGAATCGAATCGAAAAGAATAAAAAATCTAATAAAAAGAATCGAATCAAATCGAAAATATTGAATCGAATGGAAAAGAATCGAATCAAATCGAAAAGTCATGAATGGAAAGAATCGAATCGAATCGAATCGAAAAGAATCGAAATCGAATCGAAAAGAATCGAATTGAATCAAAAAAATCGAATTGAACCGAAAAGAATAGAATCGAATCGAATAGAAAAGAACCGAATCGAATCAAATCGAAAAGAATCTAATCGAATAGATTCAAATCGAATTGAATCGAATCAAAAAGAATCGAATTGAATCGAAGAGAATCGAATCAAATCGAAAAAAATCAAATTGAATCGAATCTAAAAGAATCGAATTGAAAAAATCGATTCGAATGGAATCAAAAAGAATAGAATCGAATCAAATCGATTCGAAAAGAAAGCAATTCGAATTGAAAAGACTTGAATCGAAAATAATTGAATCGGAAAAAATTGAATCGAACTGCACCGAATCAAAAGAATCGAATCGAATGGAAGTGAAAAGAATTGAATAGAAAAGAATCGATTTGAAAAGAATCGTATCAAATCAAATTGAAAAAAAAGAATCGAATCAAATTGAATTGAAAAGAAACGAATCGAACCGGAAAGAATCGAATCAAATCGAATCGAATCAAAAAAACTGAATTGAATCAAATGGAAAAGAATCGAATCGAAAAAAATAGAATCAAAACGCACCGAATCATAAGAATCAAATCAAATGGAAGTGAAAAGAATCGAATCGAATCGAATCAAATCGAAAAGAATCAAATCGAATCAATTCTAAAAGAAAGGATTTCGAATCGAAAAGACTCGAATCGAAAGATTCGAATCAAATCTAACTGAAACAAAAAGAATCTGATCGAATAGAATCGAAAAGAAACGAATCGAATACTATCATATCGAAATGAAAAAAATCGAATTGAAAAAATCGAATCGAATCGATTTGAAATGAATCAAATAGAATCGAATCGAATTGAAAAGAATTGAATCGAATCGATTAGAAAAGCATCGAAACAAATCAAATAAAAAAGAATCGAATTGAAAAAATCAAAAGGAATCAAAAAGAATCGAATCAAATCGAAAAGAATTGAATCGAATCGAAAACAATCGAATTGAATCGAATCAAAAACAATTGAATCGAAGAGTTTCGAATCAAATCGAATTGAATTGAAAAGAATCTAATCGAATCGAAAAGATTCGAATAGAATCAAAAAGAAACGAATCAAAAAGAATCGAATCGAATCGAAAAGAATAGAATCTAATTGAATCGAAAAGATTCGAATCAAAATAAATCGAGTTGAAAGGAGTGGAATCTAAAAGAATTGAATCGATTCGAAAAAAACGAATCGAATTGAATCGAATCGAATATAATCGAATCGAATCGAATTGAAAAGAATAGAAAAGAATCTAATCGAATCGAAAAGAATTGAATCGAATTGAACCAAAAAGAATCGAATTGAATCGAAAAGGATCGAATCAAAAGAATTGAATCGAATCGAAAAGAATCGAATCGAATCGAAAAGGATAGAGTCAAAAGAATTGAATCGAATCGAAAAGAATCGAATCGAAGAGTCGAATCGAAAAAAATCGAATCGATTTGAAAAAACCGAATTGATTCGAATCGAAGCGACTCAAAAAGAATCGAATCGAATCAAATCGAAAAGAATGGAATCAAATCGATTCGAAAAGAAAGAAATTCAAATCAAAGAGACTCGAATCAAAAAGAATCGAATCAAATTGAATAAAAAAAATCGAATCAAATCGCACCGAATCAAAAGAATCGAATCGAATGGAAGTGAAAATAATCGAATCGAATCGAATAGAATTAAAAAGAATCGAATCGAATCGAATCGAAAAGTATCGAATCGAATAAAAAATAATCGATTCGAATCGAAAAGAATCGAATCGAAACAAAAAGTATCGAATCAAATCGATTTGAAAGGAAGAAATTCAAATCGAAGAGACTCGAATCGAAAAGAATTGAATCGAATCGAATCGAAAAAAGTCGAATCGAATCGCACCGAATCAAAAGAATCGAACCGAATGGAAGTGAAAATAATCGAATCGAATCAAATAGAATGAAAAAGAATCGAATCGAATCGATTTTAAAAGAAAGGAATTCAAATAAAAAATATTCGAATAGAAAGATTCGAATCGAATCGAATTGAAAAGAATTGAATCGAATAGAAAAGAAACGAATAGAAAACTATTGAATGGAAACGAAAAAAATCGAATCGAATCGATTCGAATCGAAGAGAATCGAATCGAATCGAAAAAGATCAAATCGAATCGAATATAAGAATCGAATCGAATCGAATCCAAAAGAATCGAATCGAATCGAAAAGGATCGAATCGAATTGTATCGAATAGAAAAGAATCAAATCAAATAGAAAAGAATCGAATCGAATCGAAAAATATCGAATCAAATCAAATGGAATAGAAAAGAATCAAATCGAATCGAATCGAATTGAATCGAAAAGAATCGAATCGAATCGAATCAAATCGAAAAGATTCAAATCAAATCGATTCGAAAAGAAAGAAATTCGAATAGAAGAGACTCGAATCAAAAAGAATCGAATCGAACTGAAAAAAATCGAATCGATTCGCACCAAATCAAAAGAATCGAATCGAATGGAAGTGAAAATAATCGAATCGAATCTAAACGAATCAAAAAAATCTAATAAAAAAGAATCGAATCGAAAATATCAAATCGAATGGAAAAGAATCGAATCGAATCGAAAAGTATTTAATGGAAAAGAATGGAATCGAAAAGAATCGAATCAAATCGAAAAGAATTGAATTGAATCAAAAAAATCGAATAGAACTGAAAAGAATAGAATCGAATTGAAAAGAATCGAATCAAATAGAAAAGAACTGAATCTAATCAAATCGAAAAGAATCGCATTGAAAAGAATCTAATCCGGGATCCCTGGGTGGCGCAGCGGTTTGGCGCCTGCCTTTGGCCCAGGGTGCGATCCTGGAGACCCGGGATCGAATCCCATATCAGGCTCCCGGTGCATGGAGCCTGCTTCTCCCTCTGCCTGTGTCTCTGCCTCTCTCTCTGTGTGTGACTATCATAAGTAAATAAATAAAAATTTAAAAAAAAGAAAAGAATCTAATCGAATAGATTCAAATCGAGTAGATTTGAATCAAAAAGAATCGAATCGAATCGAAAAGAATCGAATAGAATCAATTCTAAAAGAAAGGAATTCGAATCACAAAACACTCGAATAGAAAGATTCGAATCAAATCAAATCCAAACAAAAAGAATCAAATCGAATGGAATTGAAAAGAAACGAATCAAAAACTACCATATCGAAACGAAAAAAATCATATCAAATTGAAAAAAATCGAATCGAATCGAAAAGGATCGAATCGATTCAAAATGAATCAAAAAGAATAAAATCGAATTGACAAAAATCGAATCGAATCGAATTGAAAATAATCGAAACAAATCAAATAAAAAGAATCGAATGGAAAAAATCGAAAGAAATCAAAAAGGATCTAATCGAATCGAAAAGATTCGAATAGAATCAAAAAGAAACAAATCAAAAAGAATCGAATCGAATCGAAAAGAATAGAACCTAATCGAATCGAAAAGAATTGAATCCAAATAAATCAAGTCGAAAGGATTGGAATCGAAAAGAATCGAATCGATTCGAAAAAAATGAATCGAATCGAATTGAATCGAATTGAAAATAATCGAATCGAATCGAATTGAAAAGAATAGAAAAGAATCGAATCGAATTGAATCGAAAAGAATCGAATCGAATCGAAAAGGATCGAATCAAAAGAATCGAATCGAATTGAATCGAAAAGAATCGAATCGAATCGAAAAGGATCGAATCAAAAGAATCGAATCGAAGAGTCGAATCGAAAAAAATAGAATCGATTTAAAAAAACCGAATTGATTCGAATCGAATCGACTCAAAAAGAATCGAATCGAATAGAAAAGAATCAAATCGAATCAAATCGAAAATGGAATCAAATCGATTCGAAAAGAAAGAAATTCGAATCGAAGATACTCGAATCGAAAAGAATCGAATCGAATCGAATAAAAAAAATCGAATCGAATCGCAACAAATCAAAAGAATCGAATCGAATGGAAGTGAAAATAATCGAATCGAATCGAAATGAATCAAAAAGAATCGAATTGAATCGAATAGAAAAGAATTGAATCGAATCGATTTGAAAAAAAGGAATTCAAATAAAAAACACTCGAATAGAAAGATTCGAATCGAATCGAATCGAATAGAAAAGAATCGAATCGAATCGAATCGAAAAGAAACGAATAGAAAACTATCAAATGGAAACGAAAAAATCAAATCGAATCGAATCGAATTGAAGAGAATCAAATCGAATTGAAAAAGATCGAATCTTAAAAAACATTAAAAAAAAACAAAAAGAAAAAGATCGAATCGAATCGAATATAAGAATCGAATGAGGGATCCCTGGGTGGCGCAGCGGTTTGGCGCCTGCCTTTGGCCCAGGGCGCGATCCTGGAGACCCGGGATCGAATCCCACGTTGGGCTCCCGGTGCATGGAGCCTGCTTCTCCCTCTGCCTGTGTCTCTGCCTCTCTCTCTCTGTGACTATCATGAATAAATAAATAAAATCTTAAAAAAAAGAATCGAATGAAATAGAATCAAAAAGGATCAAATTGAATTGTATCGAAGAGAAAATAATCAAATGAAATAAAAAAGAATTGAATCGAATCGAGTCAAATCGAATAGAAAAGAATTGAATCGAATCGAAAAGAATCAAATCGAATTGAATTGAAAAGAATCAGATCAAATCATAAAGAATCGAATGGAATCAAAAAGAATCGAATCGAATCAAATCGAAAAGAATTGAATCAAATCGATTCGAAAAGAAAGAAATTCGAACCGAAGAGACTTGAATCGAAAAGAATCGAATCGAATCAAATCGAAAAAATCGAATCGAATAGCACCGAACCAAAAGAATCTAATCGAATGGAAGTTAAAATAATCGAATCGAATCCAATCGAATCAAAAAGAATCGAATTGAATCGAATCGAAAAGAAACTAATCGAATCGATTCGAAAAGAAAGGAATTCAAATAAAAAACACTCAAATAGAAAGATTCGAATTGAATCGAAAAGAATCGAATCGAATAGAATAGAAAAAAAATGAATAGAAAACTATCGAATGGAAACGAAAAAAATCAAATCGAATCGAATCAAAGAGAATCGAATCAAATCAAAAAGATCGAATCGAATTGAATATAAGAATCGAATCGAATCGAATTGAAAAGAATCGAATAGAATCAAAAAGGATCGAATCGAATTGTATTGAATAGGAAAGAATCAAATCAAATCGAAAAGAATCGAATCGAATCGAAAAGGATCGAATCAAATCGAATAGAAAAGAATCGGATCGAATCGAAAAGAATCGAATCGAATTGAATCGAAAAGAATTGAATCAAATCGAATCGATAATAATCGAATCGAATCATCGAATCGATTAGAATCAAAAATTATCGATTCGCATTGAATCAAATAGAATCAAAAAGAATCGAATCAAATTGAATCGAAAATAACCGAATCGAATTGAAAATAATCGAATCGAATCAAAAAGAATTGAATCAAATCGAATCGATAATAATCTAATCGAATCATCGAATCTAATCAAATCGAAAATAATCTAATCAAATTGAATCGAAAATAATCGAATTGATCGAAAATAAACAAATCTAATCTAAAATAATTGAATCCAAAAGAATCGAATCGAATCAAAAATAATCGAATTGAATCAAAATTAATCGAATCGAATCAAATCGAATCTTTTTCAATTTGTTTCGATTCTTTTTGATTTGTTTCGATTCTTTTCAATTTGATTCAATTCGATTCGATTCTTTTCAACTGCATTGATTCTTTTCGATTCGCTTTTTCGATGTCATTCGATTTGATTCTGTTCGATTCAATTCAATTCAATTCGATTTTTATCGATTTGATTAGATTCTTTTCGATTTGATTCGATTTGATTCTTTTCACTTCGATTCGATTCGATTTTTTTCAATTCGTTTTGATTCTTTTTTATTCAATTCGATTCTTTTCGATTTGATTCGATTCGATTCTTTTCGATTTGATTTGATTCGATCTTTTCTATTCGATTAGAATCAAATCTTTTCAATTCGATTCGATTCAATTATTCGAATCGAAAAGAATAGAAATGAAGAGAATCGAATCGAATCGAAAATAATTGAATTGAATCAATCGAATCGAAAACAAATAGAATGGAAATGAAAACAATAAAATCGAATCGAAAAGAATCTAATCGAATCGAAAATAATCGAATCAAATCGAATTGAATAAAAAATAATTGAACCAAATCGAATCGAAAATAATCGAATTGAATCAAATCGAAATATCGACTCGTATCGAATCGAATCGAATCGAAAATAATCGAATTGAATTGAATCGAAAATAATCAAATCGAATCGAATAAAAAATAATCGAATCGAATTGGTTTGAATCGAAAATAATCGAATCGAATCGAAAATAATCGAACCGAATCGAACCAAATTGAATCGAAAAAAATAGAATTGAATAGAAAAGAATCGAATCGAATCAAAAATAATTGAATCGAATCGAAAATAATCGAATCGAATCCAATCAAATCGAATAAAAAATAATCAAATTGATTTGAATTGAATCGAAAATAATTGCATTGAATCGAATTGAATCAAAAATAATCGATTCGCATCAAACCAAATCGAAAATAATCCAATCGAATTGAATTGAAAATAATCGAATCGAATCGAAAATAATCAAATTGATCGAAAATAATCCAATCGAAAAGAATCGAATTGATTTGAATAGAAAATAATCAAATCAAATCGAAAAGAATTGAATCGAATCAAATCAAATCGAAAGTAATCGAATCGAATCGAATTGAATAAAAAATAATTGAATTGAATCGAAAATAATCGAACCGAATCAAATCGAATTGAATCGAAAATAATCGATTCGAATCGAACCAAATTGAATCGAAAAGAATCGAATCGAATAGAAAAGAATCGAATCGAATCAAAAATAATTGAATCGAATCGAAAATAATCGAATCCAATCCAATCAAATCAAAATAATCAAATTGATTTGAATTGAATCGAAAATAATTGCATCGAATCAAATTGAATCGAAAATAATTGATTCGCATTGAATCAAATTGAAAATAATCCAATCGAATTGAATCAAAAATAATCGAATCAAATCGAAAATAATCAGATCGATCGAAAATAATCCAATCGAAAAGAATCGAATCGAATCACATCGAATCGAAAATAATCGAATCGAATCAAATCGAATCGAAAATAATCAATTCGCATCGAATCAAAAATAATTGAATCAAAATGAATTGAAAAAATCGATCAACTCGAAAAGAATCGAATCGAACTGAAAAGAATCGAATCGAAAAGTATCAAATCGAATCGAATCGAATTGAACAGAATTGAATCAAATCAAATCGAATTGAATCAAATAGAAAAGAATCGAATCTAATCGAAAAAAATCGAATCAAATCGAAAAGAATCGAATAGAATCGAATCAAAACTAAAGATTTGAATCGAATGGAATCGAATCGAAAGGAATCAAATCGAATCGAAAAATCGAATCGAATCAAAAAGAATAGAATCGAATTGAAGAGAATCGAATCGAAAAGAATAGAATCGAATCAAATCGAATGGAAAAGAATCAAATCGAATCGAAAAAAATCAGGTCGAATTGAAAAGAATAGAATCGAATCGTAAAGAATTGAATTGATCGCATCAAAAAGATTTGAATCGAATCGAACTGAAAAGAATCGAATCGAAACGAATCTAATCAAGAAGACTCGAATCGAATCGAAAAGAATCGAATCAAATTGAATCGAATAGAAAAGAATCTATAGAATCGAAAAGAATCGAATCTATAAGAAACGAATTGAAAAGAATTGAATCGAATTGATTCGAATCGAAAAGAATTAAATCGAATCGAATCGAAAAGAAATCGAATCAAATCCCTAACCCTAACCCCTAACCCCTAAAACTAAACCTATCCTAACCCTAACCCTTAACCCTAACCCTTAACCCTAACCCTAACCGTAATACTTACCCTAACCCTAACACCTAAACCCTAACCCTAACCCAAACACTAAACCCTAACCCTAAACTTAAGCCGTACCCTAACCCTAACCCGTACCCTAACCCTAACAGGTACCCTAACACTAAACTGTACCCCAACCCTAACCCGTACCCTAACCCTTACCCTAACCCGAACCCTAACCCGTACCCTAAACCTAAGCCTGTACCCTAACCTGTACCCTAACCCGTATCCTAACCCTAACCCTAACACGTACCTAACCAAAACCATAACCCTAACCTCTACCCTAAACCTAACACCTAACCCTAACCCTAAACCCTAACCCATAACCCTAACCCTAAACCAAAACCAAAACCTAACCCTAACCCCTAACCCTAACCTTAACCCCTACCCCTAACCTGAACCCCTAACCACTAACCCTAAACCTAACCTTAACCCTTAACCCTAACCCTAAACCCTAACCCTAATCCTAACACTAAACCAAACCCTAACCCTAACCCCTAACCCTAACATTAAGCCCTAACTTTAAGCCTAACACTAACACTAACCCTAACACCTAACCCCTAACCCCTAACCCTAACCCTAACCCTAACCCTTAACACTAACCCTTAACCCTAACACTACCCCTAACCCCTAACCCTAACCCTAACCCTAACACTATCCCTAACCCTTAAACCTAACACTTAACCCTAACCCTAACTCTAAACCTAACACTAAAGCCTAACCCTAACCCTAACCCCAACACTAACCCTAACACTAACCCTAACCCCTAACTCTAAACCTAACCCTAAACCTAACATGAAACCTAACCCATACACTAACCCGTACCCTAACCCTAACACTCACCCGTAACCTAAACCTAATCCTAACCTATACCCTAACTCTAACCCATACCCTAAACCTAACCCTAACACTAACCCTAACCCTAACCCATACCCTAAACCCTATCTCAGACAGTAACCCTACCCCTAACCCTTACACAAACCATAATCCTAAACCATACCCTAACCCTAACCCGTACCCTAACCCTAACCAGTACCCTAAACAGTACACTAACCAGTACCCTAACCCTAACCCTAACCCGTTCCCTAACCCTAACCGTAACCTGTACTCTAACCGTAACCCGTACCCTAACCCTAACCCTAAATCTAAACCTAACCCTAACCCCTAACCCTAACACTAACCCTAACCCTAAACCTAACCCTAACACTAACCCTAACCTTAACCTAAACCTAACACGAAACCTAACCCGAAACCTAACCCATACACTAACCTGTAACCTAACCCTAACCCTAACCCGTACCCTAACCCTAACCCGTACCCTAACCCTAACCCGTACCCTAACCCTAACCCATACCCTAAACCTAACCCTAACCCTAACCCTAACACTAACCCTAATCCGTACACTAACCCTAACCCGTACCTTAACCCTAATCTTACCCGCACCCTAACACTAACCTGTACCCTAACCCTAACCCCTAACCCTGACCCCTAACGCTATCCGTAACCCTTAACCTCAACACTTAATCCTAAACCTAACCCTAACCCTTACCCTAACCCTAACCGAACCCTAACCGTAAGCCATACCCTAACCCTAACCCGTACCCTAACCCTAAACCATACCCTAACCCCAACCCTAACCCGTACACTAACCCTAACCCGTATCCTACCCTATCCTCTACCCTAACCCTAACACGTAACCTAATCCTAACCCGTGCCCTAACCCTTACGCTAACCCCAACCCTAACGCTAACCCGTACACTAACCCTAAATAGTACCCTAACACTAACCCTAACCCGTACCTAATCCTAAACCTAAAACTAACCCTAACCCATACCCTAACCCTATACTGTACCCTACCCTAACCCTAACCATAAACCGTACACTAAAACTACCCCTAAACCTAACCCTACTCTAATCACAACCCTAACCCTATCTATAAACTTAACATTACCCCTAACCCTAACCTAACCCTAACCCTCACCCTATTCGTATCCCTAACACGTAAACTAACCCTAACCCTAAGAATAACCCTAACCCATAAACTAAACCTAACCCGAATCCTAACCCTAAACAGCACACTAACCCTAAACCTAACATGTACCTTAACCCTAACCCTAAACCTAAACCAACCCTAAGCCGTAACTTAACCCTAACCCTAACCCTAACCCAAACCCTAACCCTAACTCCTAACCCTAACTGTAACCCTAACCCTAACCTTAACCCCTAAACCCTAACCCTAACCCCTAACCCCTAACCGAACCCCTAACCCCTAACCCGAACCCTACTCTTAACCCTAACCCTTAATCATAACCCTAACCCTAACCCTAACCCAAACCCTAACCCCAACTCCTAACCCTAACCCGTACCCTACCCTAACCCTAATCATAACCCGTACCCTCACACTAAAACTACCCCTAAACTAACCCTAACACTAATCATAACCCTAACCCTATCTCTAAACCTAACCCTAACCCTAAACTAACCCTAAACCTCACCCAAACCCTATCCCTAACACATAAACTAACCCTAACCCTAACCCTATCCCGTAAACTAAACCTAATCCTAAACAGTACCCTAACCCTAACCCTAACGTGTACCTTAACCCTAACCGTAACCCTAAACCTAACCCTAAGCCGTACCCTAACCATAACCCTAATGCGTACGCTAACCCGTACCATAACCCTAAACCTAACCCTACCCGAAACCTAACCCTAACCCCAACCCTAACCTGAACCCTAACTCTAACCTGTACCCTAACCCTAAACCGTAACCTAACCTGTACCCTAACCTGTACCCTAACCCGTACCCAAACCCTAATCCTATCCCGTTCCCTAACACGAACCCTAACACTAACCCGTACACTAACCCGTAACCGTACCCGTACCCTAACCCATAAACAAACCCATACCCCACCCCTAACCCTAACCTGAACCCGTACCCTAAGCCTAACCCCAACCCTAACCCATTCCCTAACCCTAACCCTAAACGTATCCCATACCCTAACCCGAACCCTAACCCTAACCCATAACCTAACCCTAACCTTAACCCTAAGCCGTAAACTAAACCTAACACTATACCTAACCCTAAACAGTACCCTAACCCTAACCTTAACCCTAAAACCTAACCCTACCCCTACCCCTAACCCTAACCGAAACCTAACCCTAACACTAACCCTAACCGTAACCTACCCTAACTCTAACCCTAATCCGTAACCTAAACCTAACCCTAACCCTAAACAGTACCCTAACCCTAACCCTGTACCCTAACCCAAACCCTAACACTAACCCTAAACCTAACCCTATCCTGTACCCTAACTCTAACCCTAAACCTAACCCTAACCCAAACCCTAACCGTTACCAGTACCCTAACCCATACCTTAACTCATACCATAATCCATACCAATCTCTAAACCGTACCCTAACCCTAACCCTAACCTGTACCCTAATCCTAATCTGTACCCTAAACCTAAGCCTAAACAGAACCCTAATCATAACCCTAACACTAACCCTAACCGGTAGCCTAACCCTAACCCTAAATATAACCCGAACTCTAACTCTAACCCTAATCCATACTCTAACCCTAACCGTAACCCTAACCTGGAACTTAACCCTAACCCTAACGCTGAACAGTACCCTAAACTTAACCCTATCCCATACCCTAACCCTAAACCTAACCCTAAACCTAACCTTAAACCATACCCTAATCCTAACCTGTACCCTAACGCTTACCCTATCCCTCACCCATACCCTAACCCAAACTCTAACCTGTACCCTAACCCTAACCTTACCCAACCCTAAACCTAACGAAACCCAATCCCTAATCCTAACCCTAAACCTAACCTAATCCTAACCTTAACCCTTACCCTATCCCTAACCCTAACCCATAACCTAACCCTAACCCTAACCCGTAGCCTACCCCTAACCTAACCTGAACCCTAACCCTAACCCTAACCCTAACCCTAACCCTAACCCTAAGCTTAAACAGGACCCTAACCCTAACCCTAACCCTAACCCGTAACCTAACCCAAACTTTACAGCATTGGAAGTCAGGTCGTTCCATGAATAAAGCTCTACTGCACCTGGAGACACAACCGTTGGAGCCTGCAGCTTGCCCCTTGCGTCCCATGAGCTTCTGACAAACATGTCTAGTGAGGATGTTCGTAACTGCATCTGCAGGCAGTGTGGAACTGCGAAGGACGGCGTGTCAGCTCATCTTTCAGAAGGAAGTTCCCCAGAGGGACAGCTTTCAACTAGGTACTCAGGTTTGGAAGTTAGTATAGCTCCCTTCTGAGGGAGGAATTACTCAGAAGTCGTTGGATTGGGCTGGGAGACACTTGCCTCTCACAAAACTTGTGTCCCGTATCGAACGACGTCCTTTTGAAGTGAAAGGTACAGGCGGTCAGCATGTGGGAGGAACAAGCCATAAGCTCATCCAAAGGAGTGTGCATCACTTGGAGGCAGGTGTCCGGTAGTCATGAAATTGACAATGCAGACTCTTGGTTCTCACTCCGCTACTGTCCCGCATAGAACGGAATGCTGTGGAAGCAATCCGTACACGCCGTCAGATTGTGGGAGGTACAGGCCATAAGCTCAACTCTGAGAAGCGTGTATGCTTTGCAGGCAGCTGTCTGCTAGCCACTCTTTTATGGGAGTTAGAACCTAGCTACACTTCAATTGAACAAGGCTGTTGGAAATCACTGTATTGAACTCAGTTACACGAGACTACAAGCCTGAAACGTCTACATGCTTTTCACAACCTCTTCCAGCACCTAACATAAGGATGTTAGGACCTATGTCTACAGGCAGTCAGGTTGCGGGAGGGTCTCGCCCTCACCTCAACTCTCACAAGGAAGCATGTCTAGAAGCCAGCTTTCAACTAGCTGCATTCTTCTGGCCCTGAGAACGCAGCAGTATTCTAACTCAGGAGGTTCCAAGAATACCACTCTACTCCACCTGGAGACACCTTCCAGGCCTGCATTATTCCACTTGCGTCTCACAAGCTTCTGACAAGCGTCTCTGGTGAAGACGTTGGAAAGACATTCTGCAGGCAGTGTGGAACTGTGAAGGGACTGCATGTGAGCCCAACTCTCGAATGTAAGTTGCCATTGGATGCAGGGTTCTATTAGCTAGTATGGAACTTAGTATGTAGCACCAGTCTAAGACAGGAACTACTAGGAAATCGAGGGATTGAGCTTGGAGGCACTACACTTGTGGGCCTCACCTGGACGAGGTGACTGGTTCCCACCTGGGACTCACCTGGACCTGATAACTTTGCTCCACACTTTGGGCTCACCTGGCCCTGATGACTCTGGGCCCCCCACCTAGGCCTCAATCTGGACCTGGTGACTGTGGTCCCCACCTGGGTCTCACCTGGACCTGGTGACTCTCATTCCCACATGAATCGAATCGAATTGAAAAGAATCAAATCGAATAGAAAAGAATCGAATCGAATCGAATCGTATCGAAAAGAATCGACTCAAATCGAAAAGAATCGAATCGAAAAGAATCAAATCAAAAAGTATCGAATTGAATCGAATCAAATCGAATCAAAAAGAATTGAATCCAAATTAATCGAATTGAAGAGTCAAATCGAAAAGAATCGAATCGAATTGAATCGAAAATAATTGAATAGAAATGAATCGAATCAAAAGAATCAAAACGAGTAGAATCTAGTCGAATCGAAAAAAAATCGAATGCAATCGAATCGAAATGAATCTAATCGAAGAAAATAGAAAAGAATCGAATTGAATCGAAAGGAATCAAATCGAATTGAATCGAAATGAATCGAATAGAATCTAAAATAATCGAATCGAATCGAATCGAAAATGATCGAATTGAATCGAAAAGAATCGAATCGAAAAGAATCGAATCAAATCAAATCGAATCGAATTGAAAAGAATCGAAAGAAATCGAATCAAAAAGAATCGAATCGAATGGAAAAGAATCGAATCAAATCAAATCAAAGAGAATCGAATCGATTCGAAAAGAATCGAAAGAAACCGAATCAAAAAGAATCAAATCGAATCAAAAAAATCGAATCGAATCAAAAAGAATCGAATTGAATCGAACAGAATCAAATCAAATTGAGTCTAACCTAAAGAATAGAATCGAAAGAATTGAATCCAATCGAAAAAAATCAAATCGAATGGAATCGAATAGAATAGAATCGAAATGAATCGAATCGAATCGAAAAAATCGAATCGAATCGAAAATAATCGAATCGAATTGAACCGAATATAATCGAATCAAATCCAATCGAATCAAAAATAATCGAATCGAATAGAATAGAATCAAATTAAAAATAATGGAATCGCATCAAATCGAATCTAATCTAATTGAAAATAATCGAATAGAATCAGATCGAATCAAAAATAATACAATCGAACTGAATCGAAAATAATCAAATTGAATCGAAAATAATGGAATTGAAAAGAGATCAATTCGAATCAAAAATAATCGAATCGAATCGAAAATAATCAAATCAAATCAAATCAAATAGAAACGAAAATAATACAATTGATCAAATTGAATCAAAAAGAATCGAATCGAAAGAATCAAAGAATCAAAGAATTTGATTCAATTCTTTCGATTCGATTCGGTATGATTCAGTTCGATCCGATTCTTTCTATTTGATTCCATTCGATTCTTGTCGATTCAATTAGATTCCATTCTTTTCAATTAGTTTCAATTCTTTTCGATTTGATTCAATACTTTTCAATTCGATTCGATTCGATTCTTATTTTTTCGATTCGATTCTTTTCGATTCAATTCGATTCGATTCTTTTTGATTCGATTCGATTTGATTCAAATATTTTTGATTCAATTGGATTCTTTTTTATTTGATTTGATTTGATTCGATTCGATTCAATTCGATTCGATTCTTTCTATTCAATTCCATTTGATTCTTTTTGATTCGATTCAATTCAATTCCTTTCTTTTCGATTTGTTTCGATTCTCTTCGATTCGATTTGAATATTTTCTATTCAATTCGATATGTTTTGATTCTTTTCTATTCGATTCAATTCGATTCTTTCCATTCAATTCGTTTCAATTCAATGCTTTAGATTCAATTCGAATCGATTTGAATCTTTTCCATTCAATTTGACTTGATTCGACTCGATTCTTTTCGACTCGATTCTTTTCTATTCGATTCTTTTCTATTTGATTCTTTTTGATTTGATTCGTTTCGGTTCTTTTTGATTCGATTTGGTTCTTTTTGATTCGTTTCGATTCTTTTGATTCGATTAATTTCTTTTCGATTCGATTCTTTTCGATTCAATTTGATTCTATTATTTTCGGTTCCATTCGTTTCGATTCAATGTTTTCTATTGGACTCGATTATTTTCAATTTGTTTTGATTCTTTGCGATTCTTTTCGATTCGATTCTTTTCGATTCATTTCGATTCGATTCAATTCTTTTCGATTCGATTCGATTCGTTTCTTTCCGATTGGATTCGATTCGAGTCTTTTCGATTTTATTAGATTTTTTCGTTTCGATTCAATTCTTTTTGATTCGATTCTTTTCGATTTGATTCTATACGATTCTTTTCATATCGATTCGATTCGATTCTTTTCGATTCCATTCAGTTCCATTTGATTCAATTTTTCCGATTAGATTTAATTCGATTCGATTATTTTCGATTCGGTTGTATTCAATTCAATTCGATTCTTTTGGATTCGATGTGATTCAATTCTCCTTGATTCGATTCAATTCTTTTCTATTCGATTCAATTTTTTATTCAATTCAATTCTTTTCCATTCGATTCAATTCGATTCGATTTTTTTCATTCGAATCGATTCGATTCGACTCGATTGTTTTCGATTCAATTCGATTCTTTTCAATTCGATTTGATTCTTTTCGATTCGATTCGATTCTTTTCAATTCTATTCGATTCATTTCAATTCTTTTCGATTCGATTCGAGAATTTTCGATTCCATTCGATTCAATTCTATTCGATTCTTTTCGATTCAATTGGATTATTTTTTATTCGATTCTTCTCGATTGGATTCAATTCTTTTCAATTCAACGTTTAGTTTCTTTTCGATTCGATTCTATTCGATTCTTTTCAATTCGAAGCGATTTGATTCTTTTCAATTCGAATATTTTCTATTCAATTCGATCCTTTTCGAGTCAATTCCATTCAATTAAATACGAGTCTACTCTTTTTGATTCGATTCGATTCGATTCTTTTCAGTTCAATTCGATTCTTTTTTATTCAAATCGATACTTTTCGATTCTTTCTAATCGATTTGATTGGAATTTTTCAATTCGATTCAATTTGATTTGATTCTTTTCGATTTGATTCGATTGTTTTTTATTCGATTCGTTTCTTTTCGACTCGATTCTTTTCGATTCGATACTATTTGATTCAATTCTTTTTGATTCGATTCAATTCTTCTCAATTCGATTTATTTTTATTTTTTATTTTAACTTATTTATGATAGTCACAGAGAGAGAGAGAGAGGCAGAGACATAGGCAGAGGGAGAAGCAGGCTCCATGCACCGGGAGCCTGATGTGGGATTCGATCCCGGCTCTCCAGGATCACGCCCTGGGTCAAAGGCAGGCGCCAAACGGCTGCGCCACCCAGGGATCCCTCGATTCGATTTAAATCTTTTTGATTCGATTTGATTCTTCTTGATTCTATTTAAATCTTTTCGATTCAATTCGATTCTTTTTGATTCGATTTCATTCGAATCGAATATTTTGGATTCGAATCGATTCATTTCAATTTTGTTCAATTCAATTAAATTCGATTTGATTCTTTCGGTTGAATTCCATTCGAATTTTTCAATTTGATTCAATTTGATTCGATTCTTTTCGATTCAATTTTTTTGATTCGCTTCGATGTGATCTGTTACAATTCGATTCGATTCTTTATGATTCGATTCAACTTGATTGTTTTCGATTTGATTCGATTCTTTTTGATTCGAATCGAATCGAGTCGATTCTTTTCGATTTAATTCGATTCGATTCTTTTTGATTCAAATCGATTCGATTTGATTCTTTTCGATTCAATTCAATTCTTTACGATTTAAAGCGATTCGATTCTTTTCATTTCGATTCCATTCGATTCGAATATTTTCGATTTGATTTGATTCTTTTTGATACGATTCAATTCAATTCAATTTTTTTTATTCGATTCGATTCAATTCGAATATTTTTATTCTATTTGATTCGATTCTGTTCGATTTGATTTGATTCGATTCTTTTCGATTTGATTCGATACCATTCTTTTCAATTCGATTTGATTCAATTCGATTCTATCGATTCGATTTGTTTCTTTTCGATACAATTCTTTTCTATTCGATTCAATCCTTTTCAATTCGGTTCGATTTGATTTTTTGATTCGATTCGATTCTTTTAGATCAGATTAGATTCAATTCGATTCCTTCGATCTGATTCGATTCAATTTGATTTTTTCAAATCGATTCGATTCTTTTCGATTTGATTTCATTCGATTCGAATATTTTCGATTCGATTCATTTCAAATCTGTTCGATTCGATTAAATTTGATTCGATTCTTTCGGTTCATTTCGATTCGACTTTTTCGATTCGATTCAATTTGATTCAATTCTCTTCGATTCGATTGATTCGATCTTTTTGATTCGATTATATGTGATCTGTTATGATTCGATTCGATTTGATTTTTTTCGATTCGATTTGATTTTTTTGGATTCGATTCGATTCTTTTTGATTCAAATTTATTCGATGCTTTTCGATTCTATTTTATTCTTTTCGATTCATTTAGATTCGATGATTTTGATTCGATTCGATTCGATGTATATCAATTACATTCGATACTTTTTGATTTGATTCGATTTGATTCTTTTTGATTAGATCGATTCGATTCTTTTTGATTCGATTCATTTCTTTTCGATTCGATTCGATTCTTTTCTATTCGATTAAATTCGATTTTTTTAATTCGATTCGATTCTTTTCGATTAATTCAATCAATTCGATTCTTTTTTTAGATTCATTTCTTTTCAATTCGATTCAATTCTTTTGATTCAATTCAATTCGATTCGATTTTTTTATTCGATTCGATTCTTTTCGATTCAATTCAATTCGATTCCATTGTTTTCGATTCGATTCTTTTCGATTGATTCGATTCGACTTGATTGTTTTCTATTTGATTCGATTCGATTCTTTTTGATTCAAATCGATTCAATTCAAATCGATTTTTTTCGATTCGATTAAATTCTTTTCGATTTGAAGCGATTTGATTCTTTTCGTTTCAATTGCATTCAATTTGAATATTTTCGATTCGATTCGATTCTTTTTTGATACAATTCAATTTGATTCAATTTTTTCAATTCGATTCGTTTCGAATATTTTCGATTCGATTCGATTTGATTTTGTTCGATTCGATTTGATTCGATTCAATTCAATTCGATTCTATCGATTCTATTCGTTTCTTTTCGAATCAATTCTTTTTGATTCAATTCGATCCTTTTCAATTCAGTTCAATTTGATTTATTAATTTGATTTGATTCGATTCCATTCTTTTCGATCAGATTCGATTCAATTCGATTCTTTTCGACCTAATTTGATTCGATACGATTCTTTTTGATTTGATTCTATTCTTTTCGAATCGATTATATTCGTGTCGATTCTTTTCGATTCGATTCTTTTCAATTCGATTCGATTCGATTTGATTCGATTCTTTTTGATTCGATTCTTTTCGTATCAATTCGATTCGAGTTTTTTCGATTAGATTAGATTTTTTTCGATTCGATTCTTCTTTATTTGATTTGTTTCGATTCTTTTCGATTTGATTGTATTCTTTTCAATTCGACTTGATTTTTTCGATTTGATTCGATCCGATTTTTTTCGTTTCGATTCGATAGTTTTTGCTTCGTTTCTATTCGATTCTATTCAATTAGATTCTTTTCGACTCGATTTGATTTGATATTTTCGATTCAATTTCGATTTGATTCTTTTCGATTCAATTTGTTTCGATCTTTTTCGATTCGATTGTATTCTTTTCAATTCGACTCGATTTTTTCGATTTGATTCGATTCGATTTTTTTCGTTTCGATTTGATAGTTTTCGCTTCGTTTCTTTTCGATTCTATTCAATTTGATCTTTTCGATTCTTTTTGATTCGATATTTTCGATTCAATTTCGATTCGATTCTTTTCGATTCGATTTTGATTCGATTATTTTCGATTGGATTCGATTCGTTTTGATTCAATTCGATTCAAGTATTTTCGATTCGATTTGATTCAAATCGATTATTTTCGATTTGATTCGATTCTTTTCATTCGATTCGATTCAATTCGAATCTATTCGATTCAATTCTTTTCGATTCGATTATTTTCGATTTGATTCGATTCGATTATTTTCAATTTGATTCTTTTCGATTCAATTCGATTCGATTCTTTTCAATTCGATTTAATTCTTTTCGATTCAATTCTATTTTTTTCGATTCGATTCTTCTTTATTTGATTTGTTTCGATTCTTTTCGATTCGATTTGATTCGATTCTCTTCGAATCGATTCGATTCTTTTCGATTCGATTCGATCTTTTTCCTTTTGATTCTATCCTGTTCGATTCTATTGGATTCGATTCTATTTTTCCGACTCGATTCGATTTCTTTCATTTCGATTCGATAGTTTTGGATTCGTTTCTTTTCGATTCTATTCGATTCAATTCTTTTTGAATCGATTATATTCAAGTCGATTCTTTTCGATTCGACTCGATTCAATTCGATTCGATTATTTTCTATTCGATTCGATTCGATCTTTTTCGTTTCAATTCTATCCTTTTAGATTCTATTGGATTCAGTTCAATTTTTCCGATTTGATTCGATTCGATTTTTTCCTTTTCGATTTGATAGTTGTCGATTCGTTTCTTTTCGATTTGATTCGATTCGATACTTTTTTATTCTTTTTGATTCAATTTCGATTTGATTCTTTTCGATTCCATTTGATTCGATTCAAATATTTTCGATTCGATTCGATTTGATTCAATTTTTTTCAATACGATTCGATTCTTCTTTGATTTGTTTCAATTCTTTTCGATTGGATTCAATTTGATTGTACTTCATTCGATTTGATTCGATTTTTTTCGTTTTGAATCGTTTCAATTTTTTTCATTTCGATTCGATATTTTTCGATTCGTTTCTTTTCGATTCTATTCGATTCGATTCTTTTCAATTCGATTCAATTCGAATCTTTCTATTTGAGTCTTTTCGATTTGAATTCCTTTCTTTTCAATACAATTCGATTCGATCCGATTCTTTTCGATTCGATTCGATTTGATTCTCTTCATTTCCATTCGATTCGATTCTTTTGATTCGGTCCGATTCGATTCGATTTTTTTCGATTCGATTCAATTCTTTTCGATTTGAGTTTTTTGATTCGCATTTCTTTCTTTTCGAATTGATTCGATTCCATTTTTTTCAATTCCTTGCGATTTGATTCAATTCGTTTCCATTCAATTCGATTATTTTCGATTCGATTCTATTTGATTCAAATTTTTTCGATTCAATTCGATTCATTTCTAGTCGTTTCGATTCGATTTGATTAATTTCGATTCGATTAATTTCAATTCGATTTGATTTGATTATTTTCGATTCAATTATTTTCGATTCTATTCGTTTCAATTCGATTATTTTCGATTCGGTTCGTTTTGATTCGATTCGATTCGATTATTTTTTATTTGATTCGATTCGAATCGAATCTATTTGATTATTTTCGATTCGATTCGTGTCGATTCGATTCGATTTTTTCGATTCGATTCGATTATTTTCTATTCGATTCGATTCGAATAGATTATTTTCGATTCGAATCGATTCTTTTCATTCGATTCGATTCAATTCAAATCTATTCAATTCAATTCTTTTCAATTTGATTATTTTCCATTTGATTCGATTCGATTTTTTCTGATTCGATTCTTTACTTGATTTGCTTCGATTCTTTTCGATTTCATTTGATTAGATTATTTTCGAATCCATTTGATTCTTTTCAATTCAATTCGATTCGATTTTCATTTCGATTAGTTTTCAATTCGTTTCTTTTCGATTCTATTCTATTCTTTTCGATTTGATTTGATTCGATTCTATTCGATTCGATTTGATTTTTTCCGATTCGATTATTCTTTGATTTGTTTCAATTTTTCGATTTGATTTCATTAGATTCTTTTCAAATCGATTTGATTCCTTTCGATTCGATTAGATTTGATTCGATCTTTTTCGATTCTATTCTATTCTTTTCAAATCGATTCGATACAATTCGATTTTTTGATTCGATTCGATTCGATTTTTTTCATTTCGATTCGATAGTTTTTGATTCGTTTCTTTTCGATTCTAATCTATTCGATTCGATTCTTTTCGATTCTTTTCAATTCGATTCTATGCGATTCTTTTCGATATGATTTGATTCAATTTGATTATTTTTGATTCGATTATTTTCGATTTGATTCGATTATTTTCTATTCGATTTGATTCTTTTCGATTCCATTAGATTATATTCAATTCGAATCGATTCAATTCTTTTCGATTCAATTATTTTCGATTCGATTCGATTATTTTTGATTCGATTTGATTATTTTCATTTCGATTATTTTCGATTCAATTCTATTCTATTCGATTCCATTCCATTATTTTCTATTCAATTCGATTCGATTCTTTTCGATTCGCTTTGATTCCATTCAATTCGATTATTTTCCATTCAATTCGATTCAATTATTTTCAATTCGATTTGATTCATTTCAATTATTTTCAATTAGATTCGATTATTTTTGATTCAATTAGATTATTTTCGATTCCATTCCATTCTATTATTTTCGATTCAATTCGATGTGAATTGATTATATTTGATTCGATGCGATTTTTTTATTTTTTTAACTTTTATTTATTTATGATAGGCACACAGTGAGAGAGAGAGAGGCAGAGACACATGCACCGGGAGCCTGACGTGGGACTTGATCCCAGATATCCAGGAACACGCCCTGGGCCAAAGGCAGGTGCCAAACCACTGCGCCACCCAGGGATTCCGATTCAATTTTTTTCAATTCGATTCGTTTCAATTCGATTCGATTCAATTATTTTTAGTTCGATTCGATTCGATTAGTATTTATTCAATTCGATTCGATTCGATTCGGTTATTTTTGATTTGATTCCTTTCAATTCGATTATTTTCGATTTGAGTCGTAATTTTCAGTTCGATTCGAGTCGATTCGATTATTTTTTATTCGATTCGATTCTTTTCCATTAGATTCTTTTCGATTAGATTCGATTATCAATTTAAATTGATTCGATTCTTTTCGATTCGATTATTTTCAATTCGATTGAGTCTTTTCGATTCAATTCGATTATTTTCGATTCGATTATTTTCGATTCTATTCTATCCTATTCTATTCCATTATATTCTATTCAATTTAATTCGATTCCTTTCGATTCGATTCGATTCCATTCGATTCGATTTTTTTCGATTCAATTCGATTGGATTCCATTCAATTATTTTCGATTGGATTCGATTCGATTAGATTATTTTCGTTTCAATTCGATTTGATTCGAATATTTTTTATTCGATTCGAGTCAATTCGATTATTTTCGATTTGATTCGATTCGATTGGATTCAATTCGATTATTTTCGATTCGATTCGATTCTTTTCGATTAGATTCAATTCTTTTCGATTTGATTTGATTATTTTCAATTTGAATCGATTTGATTCTTTTCGATTTGATTATTATCGATTCAATTCGATTATTTTCGAATCGATTGAGGCTTCTCGATTCTATTTGATTATTCTCGATTCAATTATTTTCGATTCTATTCTATTCCATTCGATTCGATTCCTTTATTTTCTATTCAATCCGTTTCGTTTCTTTTCGATTCGATTCCATTCGATTCGATTATTTTCGATTCACTTCAATTCCATTCGATTTGATTATTGTCGATTCGATTTGATTCGATTCGTTTACTTTCGTTTCAATTTGATTCGATTCAATTATTTTTGATTCAATTCAATTTGATTATTTTCGATTAGATTTGATTTGATACGTTTCAATTATTTTTGATTCGATTCGATTTGATTATTTTCTATTAGATTCGATTCGATTATTTTCGATTCGGTTTGATTCTTTTTGAATCGATTCGATTATTTTCGATTTGGGTCGATTCGCTTCATTTCGATTCTATTATTTTCTTTTCGATTCGATTATTTTCGATTCGATCGATAATTTTGGATTTGATCAATTCGATTATGTTCGATTCGATTCGAATCGATTATTTTCTATTCGAATCGATTCTTTTCTATTCAATTCGATTCTTTTTGATTCGATTCGATTCTTTTCGATGCAATTCCATTCTATTATTTTCGATTCGATATGCTGCGAATCGATTATTTTTTATTTGATTCGATTTGATTATTTTCAATTCGATTGAATTCAATTTGGTTCGATTCAATTATTTTCGATTAGATTTGATTCGTTTCGATTATTTTGGTTTCGATTTGATTCTTTTCAATTATATTTGATTATTTTCGGTTCGAATTGATTCACTTATTTTCGATTCGTTTTGATTATTTTCGATTTGATCCGATAATTTTGGATTCGATTCGATTCGATTACTTTTTATTCGATTCGATTCGATTATTTTTGATTCGAATCGATTTGATTCTTTTCGATTCAATTATTTTCAGTTTGATTATTTTCGATTCGATTATTTTCAAATCGATTGAGTCTTTTCGATTCGATTCCATTATTTTCGATTCAATTATTTTCAATTCTATTCTATTCCATTCGATTCAATTCCATTATTTTCTATTCAATCGATTCGATTCTTTTCGATCCGATTATTTTCGATTCGATTCGATTATTTTCGAATCGATTGAGTCTTTTCGATTCGATTCGATTATTTTCTATTCGATTATTTTCGATTCCATTCCATTATTTTCTATTCAATTAGATTAGATTCTTTTCGATTCGATTCGATTCCATTCAATTTGATTATTTTCTATTCAATTTGATTCGATTTGAATCGATTATTTTAAATTCGATTTGATTCGATCGATTATTTTCGTTTCACTTTGATTCGATTCAATTATTTTCTTTTTTTTAATTTTTATTTATTTATGATAGTCACAGAGAGAGAGAGAGAGGCAGAGACATAGGCAGAGGGAGAAGCAGGCTCCATGCACCGGGAGCCTGACGTGGGATTCGATCCCAGGTCTCCAAGATCGCGCCCCAGGCCAAAGGCAGGCGCTAAACCGCTGCGCCACCCAGGGATCCCTGATTCAATTATTTTCGATTCGATTCGATTATTATCAATTAGATTTGATTTGATTCAATTCGATTATTTTCGATTCGATTCGTTTCAATTATTTTCGATTCAATTCAATTCGAATCGATTATTTTCGATTCAATTCGATTTGGTTATTTTCGGTTCAATTCAATTCGATTTGATTATTTTCCATTCAAATCAATTCGCTTCTTTCGATTCCATTATTTTCTATTCGATTCGATTATTTTCAATTCGATTCGATTTGATTATTTTCGTTTCCATTCGATTCGATTTGATTTGATTATTTTTTATTCGATTTGATTTATTTTTAATTCGATTTGATTCAACTCGATTAGATTATTTTCGTTTCGATTCGATTTGATTATTTTCGATTCAATTCGGTTCGATTCGTTTTCATTATTTTCGATTCAATTCGATTCGATTCGAGTCGATTATTTTCAATTCGGTTCGATTATTTTTGATTCGATTTGATTATTTTCGATTCGATTCGAGTCGATTCGATTATTTTCGATTCGATTCGATTATTTTAGATTCGATTCGATGCTTTTTGATTCGATTCGTTTATTTTCGATTTGAATCGATTCAATTCTTTACTTTTTTTATTTTATTTTATTTTTTTATGTATTTATGATAGTCACATAGAGAGAGAGAGAGAGAGAGGCAGAGACACAGGCAGAGGGAGAAGCAGGCTCCATGCACCGGGAGCCCGACGTGGGATTCGATCCCGGGTCTCCAGGATCACGCCCTGGGCCAAAGGCAGGCGCCAAACCGCTGCGCCACCCAGGGATCCCGATTCAATTCTTTTCGATTCAATTATTTTCTATTCAATTCGATTATTTTCGATTAGATTCGATTATTTTCTATTCAATACAATTTGTTTATTTTCGATTCGATTTGATGCGCATCTATTGTTTCTGATTCGATTCGATTGGATTCTATTCGATTCAATTGGATTTTATTCGATTATTTTCGATTTTATTCGATTCTTTTTGATTCGATTCGTTTCTTTTCGATATGATTATTTTCGATTCGATTCAATTATTTTCGAATCGATTGAGTTTTTGTATTCGATTCCATTATTTTCGTTCAATTATTTTCGATTCTATTCTATTCCGTTCGATTCAATTCCATTATTTTCTATTCAATTCGATTTGATTCTTTTCGATTCCATTATTTTTGATTCCATTGGATTATTTTCGAATCGATTGAGTCTCTTCGATTAGATTTGATTATTTTCGATTCAATTATCTTCGATTTTACTCGATTCCATTCCATTCAATTCCATTATTTTCTATTCAATTCATTTTGATGCTTTTCGATTCGATTCGATTCCATTAGATTTGATTATTTTTGATTCAATTCGATTAGATTCGAGTCAATTATTTTCAATTCAATTCGATTTTATTAGATTATTTTCAATTCAATTTGATTCGATTCAATTATTTTCGATTCAATTCGATTCAAATATTATCGATTAGATTTGATTCGATTCGATTATTTTCAATTCGATTCGATTCGATTATTTTCGTTTCAATTCGGTTCGATGCGATTCGATTATTGTTGATGCAATTTGATTCGATTCGATTATTTTCAATTCAGTCGATTATTTTCGATTCGATCGATTCAATTCGATTTGATTTGATTTGAATTTTTGATTCGTTTTGATTGTATTCGATTTGATTATTTTCGATTCGATTTGATTCTTTTCTATTCGATTCCATCATTTTCGATTCAATTTGATAATTTTCGATTCGATTCGATTATTTTCGCTTCGATTATTTTCTATTCTATTCTATTCTATTTGATTCCATTATTTTCTATTCTTTTCAATTTGATTCTTTTCGATTCGATTCGATTCAATTCTATTGTTTCAATTAGATTCGGTTCGATTATTTTTTATTCAATTTATTATTTTCGATTCGATTTGATTCGACTCGACTAGATTAATTTCAATTCTATTCGATTTGAATATTTTCGATTCAATTCGATTGGATTCGAGTCTATTATTTTCTATTCAGTTCGATTATTTTGGATTCGATTCAATTCGATTTGATTTTTTTCGATTCGGTTCAAGTTGATTCGATTATTTTCCATTCAATTCGATTATTTTTTGTTCGATTTGATGCTTTTCGATTCGATTCCATTATTTTGGACTTGAATCGATTTGATTCTTTTCGATTTGATTATTTTCGATTCAATTCGATTATTTTCGATTAAATTAGATTATTTTTGATTCAATACAATTCATTTATTTTCGATTCGATTCGATGTGGATCGATTATTTTTTATTCGATTCTATTGGATTCGATTCGATTCCATTGGATTCGATTTGATTATTTTCGAAACGATTCAATCTTTTTGATTCGATTCTATTCATTTCGATTTGATTATTTTCGATTCGATTTGATTATTTTTGAATCCATTGAGTCTTTTTGATTCGATTCTATTATTTTTGATTCAGTTATTTTCGATTTTATTCTATTCCATTCGATTCAATTCCATTATTTTCTATTCAATCGATCCGATTCTTTTCTTTTCGAATATTTTCGATTCGATTCGATTATTTTCGAATCGATTGAGTCTTTTCTATTCGATTAGATCATTTTCCAATCGATTCGATTATTTTCAGTTCAATTCAATTCGATTATTTTTTATTTGAATGATGCGAATCGGTTATTTTCGATTTCATTCAATTCGATTTGATTAGTTTAGATTGGAATTGATTCCATTATTTTCAAATCGATTTGATTCGAATATTTTCAATTCGATTCGGTTGGATTCGCGTCTATTCGATTATTTTCTATTTGATTCGATTCTTTTCAATTTGAATCCTTTCGATACGAATGTTTTTGATTCGAATCGTTTCTTTTCTTTTCGATTCGATTCTTTTCGATTCAGTTCGATATTTTTGAATCGAAACGACTCGATTATTTTCAATTCGATTATTTTATATACGATTCGATTCTTTTCGATTAGATTAGATTCTTTTCGATTCGATTCTTTTCGGTTCGATTCTTTTCCATTTTCGATTCGATATGATGTGAATCGATTATTTTCGAATCGATTCATTTCAATTCTAATCGATTTGAATATTTTCAATTCAATTCGATTATTTTCAATTCGATTCGATTCAATTCGATTATTTTCAATTCGGTTTGATTCGATAATTTTTAATTCAATTCGATTCGATTATTTTGGATTCAATTCGATTTCATTATTTTCGATTCGATTCGTTTCGATTTGATTATGTTAGATTCGATTCGATTTGATCACATTATTTTTGATTTGATTCATTTCGACTGGGTTTTTTTCGATTCGATTCAATTCGATTATTTTCGATTCGATTCATTTTGATTCGATTATTTTAGATTCGATTTGATTAGATTATTTTCGATTCAAGTAGATTCGATTTGATTTGATTATTTTCAATTCGATTCAATTCGATTATTTTCAATTTGATTCGATTCGATGATATTCGATTCAATTTCATTGTTTTCGATTAGATTAGAGTATTTTCGATTCGAATCGATTTCTTTTCACTTCAATTATTTTCGATTCGATTCGATAATTTTGGATTTGATTCGATTCCTTTATTTTCGATTCGATTGATTCGATTATTTTCTATTCGATTCAATAAAAAATAATTAAATCAAAAACAATTGAATTGAAACAAAAGGAATCGAACCGAATAGTATTGAAACGTATCGAAAAGAATCGAATTGATCGAATCTAATGAATCAAATCATATCGAATCGAATTGAAAAGAATCGAATCATTTCGAATTGAATCGAAAAGAATCTAATCGAATAGAACTGAAAAGAACTGAATCGAATCGAATTGAAAAGAATCAAATCCAATCGAATTGAATCAAAAAGAATCGAATGAAACAGTATCAAATAGAATTGAAAAGGATCGAATCAAATAAAATCGAAAAGAATTGAATGCAATCGAAAAGAATCAAATCGAATCGAACTGAATCGAAAAGAATCGAATAAATTGAATTGAATTGAAAGGAATAGAATCGAATCGAAAAGAATCGAATCTAACGAAAAGAATCGAATCGAATAGAAAATAATCAAATCTAATCTAATCGAAATGAAAAGAATCGAATCGAATCGTATCAAAAAGAATCGAATTGAATCGAATCATATCGAAAAGAATCGAATCGAAACGAATCGAAAATAATCGAATCAAAACGTATCGAATCTAAACGAAAGAATCTAATTGAATCGAAAAGAATCGAATCAAATCTAAGCTAATCGAAAAGAAAAGAATCGAATCGAATTGAATCGAATCGTAAAGAATCGAATCGTATCCAATCAATTCGAAAATAATTGAAACGAATAGAATCGAAAAGAATCGAATTGAATCAAATTGAAAAAAATCGAATCCAAGCGAAAAGAATCGAAATGAAAAGAATCGAATCGAATGGAAAAGAATTGAATTGAAACTAAAAGAATCGAATGGAATCAAATCGAAAAGAATCGAATCCAAAGATCGAATAGAAAGAAATCGAAACGAAAAGAATCGAATCGAATCAAATCGAATCGAATCGGAAGGAATCGAATCAAATCGAAAAGAATTGTATCGAATCGAATTGAAAAGAATTGACTCTAATTGAATCGAAAAGAATTGAATCGAATCGAAAAGAATCGAATCGAATAGAAAAGAAATGAATCTAATCCAAAAGAAAAGAATCAAATCGAAAGGAATCGAATTGTAACAAAAAAATCGAATCAAATTGAATCGAAAAGAATCAAATCGAATCGAATCAAAAAATCGAATCGAAATGAAAAGAATCGAATCGAATCGAAAAGAATCGAATTGAAAAGAATCAAATCGAATGGAATTGAAAAGAATTGAATTGAATTGAATTGAATAGAAAAGAATCTAAAACAATCAAATTGAATCAAAAAGAATCAAATCGAATCGAATCAAATTAAAAGAATCGAACTGAAAAGAATCGAATTGAATAGAATCGAATCAAATTGATTCAAAAAGAATCGAATCGAATAGAAAAGAATCGTATCGAATCGAATCCAAAAGAATCGAAGCGAATCGAATCGAATTGAATGGAATCGAAAAGAGTCACATCAAATGGAATCGAATTGCATCAAATCAAACTGAATCGAATCAAAAAGAATCGATTCGAATTGAATCGAATCAAATCAAAAAGAATCGAATCGAACTGAAAAGAATCGAATCGAAATGTGTCGAATCGAATTGAAAAGAATCGAATCGAATAGAATAGAATCAAATCAAAAGGAATCGAATCGAAAAGAATCGAATCGAATCAAATCCAAAAGAATCAAATAGAAAATGATCGAATCGAAACGAAAGGAATTGAACAGAACAGTATCAAAACGAATGGAAAAGAATCGAATCGAATCGAAAAGAATTGAATCGAATCGAATCGAAAGAATCAAATAGAATCTAATCAAATCGAATTGAAAAGAATCGAATCGAATCGAATCGAAAAGAATCGAATCGAATCGAAAAGAATCGAATCGAATCGAAAAGAATCGAATCGAAAAGTGTCGAATTGAATCAAAAAGAATAGAATCGAAAAGAATCGAATCAAATCCAAAACAATTAAATCAAAAACAATTGAATCGAAACGAAAGGAATCGAACCGAATAGTATAAAAATGAATCGAAAAGATCAAATCGATCGAACCAAAAGAATCGAATCGTATCGAATCGAATCAAAAAGAATCGAATCATATTGAATTGAATCGAAAAGAATCGAACCGAAAAGTATCGAATCGAATTGAAAAGAATCGAATCAAATAAAATCGAAAAGAATCGAATCGAAATGAAGAGAATCGAATCGAAAAGAATCGTATCTAAACGAAAAGAATCGAATCGAATCGAATAGAAAAGAATCGAATAGAATCTAATCGAAATAAAAAGAATCGAATCGAATTGAATCGAATCAAAAAGAATCCATCGAATCGAATTGTAGCGAAAAGATTCGAATTGAATCGAATCGTATCGAAAAGAATTGAATCGAATCGAAACGAATCGAATCGAAACAAAAAGAATTGAATCGAATTGAAAAGAATTGAATTGAATCTAATCATTTCGTAAAAAAAGATTCGAATAGAATTGAATTGAATCAAAAAGAATCCAATGGAATCGAATCGAAAGAAACGAATCGTATCGAATCGAATCGAAAAGAATCGAAATGAATAGAATAGAAAACAATCGAATCGAATCGTATAGAATCAAATCGTATTGAATTGAATCAAAAAGAATAGAATCGAATCAAATCGAAAAAATCGTATCGAAAAGAATCGAATCAAAATGAAAAGAATAGAATGGAAAAGAATCGAATTGAAATGAAAAGAATCGAATCGAATTGAATTGAAAAGAATCGAATCCAAAGATCTAATAGAAACGAATTGAATAGAAAAGAGTTGAATCAAATTGAATCGAAAAGAATTGAATTGAATTGAATCAATTAAAAGAATCGAATGGAAAAGAATCGAATCGAAATGAAAAGAATCGAATCGAATCAAAAACAATTGAATCCAAAAAATTGAATAGAATCGAATTGAATCGAAAAGAATAGAATCAAATCAAATCAAATCGAATCGAATCAAATTGAAAAGAATAGTATCGAATCGAATCGAATCGAGAAGAATCGAATCGAATGGAATCGAAAAGAATCGAATCGAATTGAATCAAAAAGAATCGAATTGAATCGAAAAAATTGATCGAAACAAAAAGAATCAAATCGAATAGAAAAGAATCAAATGGAAAAGAACCGAATGGAAAAGAATCGAATCGAAACGAAAAGAATCTAATCGAATTGAAAAGAATCGAATCCAAAAAGAAAAAGAAAAAAAAGAAAAAAATCGAATCCAAAAAATCGAATAGAATCGAATTGAATCGAAAAGAATCCAATCGAATCGAATTGAAAATAATCATATCGAATCAAATAGAAAAGAATCGAATCGAATTGAATAGAAAAGAAACGAATTGAATCGAATCATATTGAAAAGAATGGAATCAAATCAAATTAAAAGAATCGAATTGAAAAGAATCGAACCGAAAAGATCGAATTGAATAGATTCGAAAAGAATCGAATCGAATCGAAAGAATCGAAACAAAACGAATCAAATTGTAATGAAAGAATAGAATCGAATAGAATTGAATCGAAAAGAATCGAATCGAATCGAAAAAATCGATCGAAACGAAAAGAATCGAATCGAATCAAATCGAATGGAATCGAAAAGAATCAAATTGATTTGAATAGAAAAGAATCGAATTGAATCGAATCGAATTGTAAAGAATCGAATAAAATCAAATTAAAACAATCGAATTGAAAAGAATCGAATCGAATCAATTCAAAAAGAATCGAATCAAATCGAAAAGAATCGAATTGAATCGAATCAAAAAGAATCGAATCATATCGAAAAGAATCGAATCAAATCAAAAGAATCGAAACAAAACGAATCAAATTGTAATGAAAGGAATAGAATCGAATAGAATTGAATAAAAAAGAATCAAATCGAATCGAAAAAAATCGATCGAAACGAAAAGAATCGAATCGAATCGAAAAGAATCGAATGAAAAAATCGAATAGAATCGAATTGAATTGAAAAGAATCGAATCAAATCGAATCGAATTGAAAAGAATCATATCGAATCGAATCAAAAAGAATCGAATTGAATCTAATCAAAAAGAATCGAATTGAATCGAAACGAATCGAATTGTAACGAGAAGAATCGAATTGAATCGAAAAGAATCGAACCGAAATGAAAATAATCGAATCGAATTGAATCGAAAAGATTTGAATTGAATCGAATCGAAAAGAATCAAATCGAATCGAAAAGAATCGAATCGAATCGAATCAAAAAGAATCGAAGCGAACAGTATCGAATCGAATTGTAAAGAATCTAATCGTATCGAATTGAATCGAAAAGAATCGAATCGAATTGAAAAGAATTGAATCGAATTGAAAAGAATCGAATAGAATCGAAAAGAATCGAATCGAAAAGATTCGAATCAAAAAGTGTCGAATTGAATCAAAAAGAATCGAATCGAAAAGAATCGAATCGAATCAAATCCAAAAGAATTAAATAAAAAACAATTGAATCGAAACAAAAGGAATCGAACTGAATAGTATCGAAACGAATCGAAAAGAATCAAATCGTATCGAAACGAATAGAAAAAAATCGAATCATATTGAATTGAACCGAAAAGAATTGAATCGAATCGAAAAGAATCATATCAAATCGAATTGAATCGAAAAGAATCGAACCGAACAGTATCAAATCGAATTGAAAAGAATCGAATCAAATAAAATTGAAAAGAATCGAATCCAATCGAAAAGAATCAAATTGAATCGAACTGAATCGAAAAGTATCAAATCGAATCGAATTGAATTGAAAGGAATCGAATTGAATCAAATCGAATCGAAAAGAATCAAATCGAAAAGAATCGAATTGAAACGAAGAGAATCGAATCGAATGGAATCGAAAAGAATCGAATCTAAATGAAAAGAATCGAATTGAATAGAAAAGAATTGAATCGAATCTAATCTAATCGAAATGAAAGGAATCGAATCGAATCGAATCAAAAAGAATCCATCGAATCGAATTGTATCAAAAAGAATCGAATCGAATCGAATTGTATCGAAAAGAATCGAATCGAATCGAAACAAAAAGAATCGAATCGAAATGAAAAGAATAGAATCGAATCGAATGGAAAAGAATCGAATCGAATCGAAACGAAAACAATCGAATCGAATAGAATCGAAAAGAATCGAATCCAAAAAATCGAATAGAATCGAATTGACGATTTGATTCTATTCAATTCTTTCCTATTCCATTCGATACGATTCGATTCTTTTCTATTCTACTCTATTCTATTCAATTCGAATCGATTATTTTGGATTCGATTCGATTTTATTCAATTCTTTTCTATTCGATTCGTTTCGATTTGATTCTTTTCTATTCGACTCGATTCGATTCTATTCGAATCTTTTCTATTCAATTCAATACAATTCTATTCGATTCGATTCGTTTCTTTTCTATTCGATTCAATTTGATCTATTCGATTAGATTCTTCTCTATTCTGTTCGTTTCGATTCTATTCGATTCTTTTCTCTTCGATTCTATTCCATTCGATTGGATTCTCTTCTATTCGATTTGATTCATTTCAAGTCTTTTTTGATTCGATTTGAATCTTTTCTATTCGATTCGATTCGATTCCATTCTTTTCTATTCTACTCTACTCTACTCAACTCTATTCTATTCTATTCTGTTCTTTTCTGTTCAATTTGATTCTTTTCTATTCGATTCAATTTGATTTGATTAGATTCAATTCGATTAGATTCTTCTCTATTCGATTCAATTCAATTTGATTCTTTTCTGGTCGGTTCTATTCAATTCGATTCAATTCTTTTCTATTCGATTCGACTCTTTTCTATTCCATTCGATTGGATTCGATTCTATTCTTTTCTATTCTATTCGATTCTATTCCATACAATCCTTTTCTATTCGATTCGATTCTTTTCTATTCGATTTGATTTGATTCATTTCGATTCTATTCGATTAGATACTTTTTTTGATTTGATTCTATTCTACTTGATTCGATTCATTTCGATTCGATTCGATTCTTTTCTATTCGATTCTATTTGATTCTTTTCTACCCTATTCAATTTTATTCGACTCGATTCGATTTGAATCTTTTCTATTCGATTCTATTCGATTCGATTAGATTCAATTCTTTTCTATTCTACTCTATTCTATTCTATTCTGTTCTTTTCTATTCGATTCAATTTGATTTGATCAGATTTGATTCGATTAGATTCTTCTCTATTCGATTCAATTCGATTTGATTCTTTTCTGGTCGCTTCTATTTGATTCGATTAGATTCTTTTCTATTTGATTTGATTCTTTTCTATTCCATTCGATTGGATTCGATTCTACTCTTTTCTATTCTATTCTATTCTATTCCATATGATTCTATTCTATTCTATTCGATTCGATTCTTTTCTATTCGATTTGATTTGATTCATTTCGATTCTATTCGATTTGATTCTTTTTTTCGATTCGATTCTTTTCTATTCGATTCTATTCTACTTGATTCGATTCATTTCGATTTGATTTGATTCGATTCTTTTCTATTCGATTCTATTCTATTCCATATGATTCTTTTCTATTCTATTCGATTCGATTCTTTTCTATTCGATTTGATTCATTTCGATTCTATTCGATTTGATTCTTTTTTTCGATTCGATTCTTTTCTATTCGATTCTATTCTACTTGATTCGATTCATTTCGATTTGATTCGATTCGATTCTTTTCTATTCGATTCTATTCGATTCTTTTCTGGTTCCCTTCTCAGGAGCATCACAGAGAATAAATAATGAGACTGAACCAAAGGAGCACAAGACTTGTGCACAGAGCCATACCAGCCTCTGGGATGCTGTCCTGGGCTTGTGGGGTGGGAGCCTCATCTTGTGAAAATGTCCGCAGTTCCTGAAGCCACCTTCAGTTTCAATGTCATTCCTATGAAAATCATGGTGGCAGATCTTAGAAATAGGAAAAAAAACCATAACATCCATCCGCCCCCACAAATGACCCCGGACAGCAAATCAGTATTGGAGAAGCAGGACAGTGTGGGACGCAGCACTTTCAAATTTCAAACGATGTCACAGAGACACAGGATAAAGCACTGTGGTTCTCGGGCCCCCCCCCCCCAGCTGGCTCTGTCGGTTAAGCATTCAACTCCTGAACTCACCTCCAGTCTTGATCTCGGGGTCGTGAGTTCTAGTCCTGGGCTGGGCCATGGAGGAGGCGTGGCGCCTACTTAAACAAACCAGACCCATGGGAGGTGGTCCTGGCATAAGCTGAGGGAGCAGAACAGAGAGTCCAGAAGGAAATGTGCTCTGATCCAACTGATTTTTTTAACTTAATTTAAACCCAATTAATTAACGTATAGTGTATTATACTTTCAGAGGAATAATTCAGGGATTCACCAGTTGGAGATAACAGCAGTGCTCGTGACATCACGTGCCCTCCTTCATGCCGGTCCCCTGTTATCCCACCCCCTCCAGCAACCCTCGGTTTGTTTCCTATCATTAAGAGTCTGTATTTCCTGCATCTGTTTTCATCTTATTTGTTTTTCCTTCCCTTCACAGTTGTTATCTGCTTTGCGTCTTTAATTCCACCTATGAATGACACCACAGGGTCATCTCTTTCCCAACTGACTTATTTCAGTTAACATGATCCCTCTAGTTCTATCCACGTCATTGCAAATGGCAAGATTTCCTTCTCGTTGATAGCTGAGTACCATTCCTCTCTCTATGACCATCATCTATCTCCCATCCTCTTTACCCATCATCTGCCTGAGGGCACCGAGGCTCCTCCCACAGTGTGGCTACTGTGGACCCGGCTGCTGTGGACATTGGGATGCAGGTGTCCGAAGTCTCACTGCATCTGTATCTTCAGAGTGAGTTCCAGGCCGTTCACCTGCTGGTCGCAGGGCGGCTCTATTTGTAACTTCCTGAGGAGCCTCCATACTGTTTCCAGAGCGGCTGCACCAGCCCACATTCCCGCCCACAGTGGAAGAGGGTTGAGTGAGTTTTGCAGGACGTGGTAAAAGTCTGGTCCACATTTCATTTCACGTCCTGTGGGCTCCAATTCCTTGTCCTTAAGTATTTCTGGGGAAGCTGTGTGTTGGGCTCCGTTTCAGTGAGACGTTTCCGAAGCTAACAGGCCACAGCCGGAGACTGGAAAGAGGCAGGTATGGCCAAGGGCACGGGCAAGCCACCTGCTGCAGGGACTCCTGCAGTGCCTGAGCATCCTGCAGGGGGCTCCCAAGCCCAGGCCCCACCCAGGGGGCACGCATGTGCAGTAGGCCTCATCCGCCTGCACTAACAGGAGCCCACCTGTGCTGGGGAGGCCTGAGGAGGACATGGGGACACGTCCACACTGATGAGCCACAGCTTCCTCAGAACCCGCGGTGATGCTTCGGGAGAATGTGGGGCCACGTCCACACAACAGGACGCTGACTTCCTCAGGACCCCCGGTGGAGACTTTGGGAAATATGGGGATGCGTCCATGTGGACAGAAGATGCCAGCCTTCTCAGGGCCTGTGGTAGGCCTAAGAAAGATGTGGGTGCCGCATCCACACTGATAGGAGTCTCCAGCCTCCTCAGGACCCACTGTAAAGGTTTGGGAAGATTTGGGGCCACGTCCATGCTGACAGGAGCCCCCAGCCTCCTCAGGTCCTATGGTGAGGCTTGAGGAAAATGTGGGGCCACGCCAACACTGACAGGAACCCCATCCTCCTCAGGACCTGCACTTTGGCTTCGGAATATATGGAGCTGTGTCTATGCTGACAGGAGCCCACAGCCGCCTCAGGACACTCAGTGAGTTTTCGTGGGGACGTACGGCCATGTCCAGGCTGACAGGAGCCCCCGGCCTCCTGAGGACCTGCTGTGAGGCTTCCAGAGGATGTGAGGCATAGTCCACAGTGACAGGAGACCCGGCGTCCTCAGGACCCGCTGACTATGACTCAGGAACACGTGGGGCCATGTCCGCACTCACAGGAGCCCGGCTTACTAAGGACCCCCTGGAGGACTCTGGAGGCACTGTTGGGGGCCACGTCCACATCAGAAGGGACTACTCAGAACCACAGGGTAAGTGAATGGGTAGAATGAATGGTAGGGTCAGGGGAGGGGAGGCAGTTGGTGGTTAGGCTTAGGTTAGACGTTAGGGGTTAGTGATTATGCTTATGGTTATGGATTTGAGGTTAAGGTGAGGGATAAAGGTAAGGGTCACTGGTTAGGAGTTACGATGGGGGTTAAGGATTAGGGAAAGGGGTTAGGGTTGGTTTAGGGACACGATTTAGAGTTAGGGTTGGGGTTTAGGCTTCAGGGATTAGGGCAGGAGGTTAGGAGTGGGGGTTAGGGTTATGGATAAAGTTAGGATTGGGCTTAGGTTTGCAGTTAGGGTTAGGGGTTAGGGTGTGAGTTAGGGTTAGGGGTTAGGGTTAAAGTTAGGGCTAGGTTTAGGGTTAGGGCGAAGGTTAGGGTTAGGATAGGGGTTAGGGCTGGGTTAGGGTTAGTGTTTGGTTAACGGTTAGGTTTAGGGTCAGGTCAGGGTCAGGGTACGGTTTTGGAAAAAGGTAAGAGATAGGGTTAGAGAGTAGGTTAGGGTTTAGTTTTATGGTATGGGTTAGGGTACAGTTTGAGGTATGAGATAGGATTAGTATTAGAGGGTTAGGGTTAGGGTACGAGTTAAGTTTAGGATTAGGATTTGAGTACATTAAATTAAGGCTAGGGTTAGAGATTAGGTTTAGGGTTAGATTTAAGGTAGGGATCAGAGTTAAGGGTTTAGAATAGGTTTAGGAGTTAGGGTTAGGGTTGGCTGGTAGGTTCAGTGAATGTGTTTCGGTCTTGGGGTTTGTGTTTGGTTTTCGATTAGTGATAGGTCTTGTTTAAGGGTTAGGTTAACCTTAGGCTTAAGTGTCGGGTTAGGGTTATGTCTGTGTATGGTTAGAGTTTCGGTCTTGGCATGTGCTTGCACTGGGACTCCTAGTATCTTGGGCAGTTTAGTTTTATGCACTCTATTTAGGTTTTGGGTTCAAAGATAGCCTGACTCCACCAAGTCGGTGGCCTCCCCAGAGAATCAAAATCCAGGCTTCTGCTGGGTCAGAATAGCCATGGCAGGCTTCTCCTGAGCTGAGCTAAGGAGGGGATTTGTGGCTTTGAATACTCTTTATTTGGATTTTCAGTTGCCTTTCTGATTTTATCTCTTCTGTGCACGTTTCATCAATACTACCAATTATTATTTTAAAGTTTTCCTTGAATCCTGATTGTAAACACAGTATGATATAGTTTCAGGTTTACCACATACTGATTCAACCCTTGGATACAACGCCTGGTACTGGTCACAGGTGCCCTCCACTATCCTCATCACCTGATTCCCCAACCCCCCCTTCCTCTGGTATTTATTAGTTTATTCTCTGTGGTTAAGAGTGTTTCTTGGTTTGATTCTCTCATCCCCCCCTCCGCCCCTTTGACAGTTTATTTGGTTTCTTAAAATTCACATGTGAATGCGAATGGTATTTGGTGTCTGTCTTTCTCTGACTGACTGAGTTCATTTAGCATAAGTCCTTTCCACTTCTCCCACGTCATTGTAAATGGCTTCATTTCATCCCTTCTGATGACCGAGTGATGTCGCAGTGTGTTTATTTACCACATCGTCTCTGCCCATTCATCTGTTGATGGACATCTGGGCTGTATCCACAGTTTGGCTGTTGTTGATAATGCTGCTACAAACACTGGGCTGCGTGTCCCTCTTTGAATCTACTAAACTACTTTTGTATCCTCGGGGTAAATACCTAGCTGTGCAATTTTGGAGTCGTGGGGTAGCTCTATTTTTAAATTCTTTTTTTAATGCTTTTTTTATGATAGTCACAGAGAGAGAGGCAGAGACACAGGCAGAGAGAGAAGCAGGCTCCATGCACCGGGAGCCTAATGTGGGACTCGATCCCAGGTCTCCAGGATCAGGCCATGGGCCAAGGTCAGGCGCCAAACCGCTGTGCCACCCAGGGATCCCCTATTTTTAACTTCTCGAGAACCCTCCACATTGTTCTCCACAGTAGCTGCACCTTTTCGCATGCCTACCAGGAGTGTAAGGGGGCTCCCCATTCTCCAAGCCTCACCAACACCTGTTGTTTCTCGTGTTGTTAATGTTAGCCATTCTGACGGCTGTCAGGTGACATCTCATTGTGGTTTTGGTTTGCATTTCCCTGATGATGGGTGATGCTTAGTGTCTTTCCGTGTGTCTGGTGGCCTATCTGGTTGTCTTGTCAGAGACAGAGTCCATTCATGTCTTCTGCCCATCTGCAGTTGGATAATTTTTGTTTAGGATCTTGAGATTTATATTTGCTTTATGTATTTTGCATAGTAGCTCTTTATTGGATGTGTTGTTTACAAATATCTCCTCTCATTTTGTATGTTGCCTTTGAGCTTTGGTTGTGTCTTCACTTTGCGGAAGCTTGTCAATTTGATGAAGTCCCAATAGTATTTTGCTTTTGTTTCCCTCGCCTCAGAGGCATATCTAGAAAGAAGATCCAATGGCCAATGTCAAAGACGTTGCTGCCTATCTTTCCTTCTTTGTATGGTTTCAGGTCTCACATTTAGGTCTTTCATCCATTTTGAATTTATTTTTTATATATATTTTAGTTCTTTTATTTCTACAGTAAGGGATTCTCTAGTTTTCTTCTGTGCTCTTCTTCCAGCCCAGCTGCTATCTTTATAATCTTTGTTTTAAACTGTAGTTAGACATCATATATGCAAATTGATGAACTTCCTGGCTGTGAGTACTACCTCATGTTATTTTATGGAGGTGAATTTCTCCATCTCATTATTTTTTCCAGAAAAGAAAGAAAGAAGAAAAAGAAAAATCAAGAAAAACAATAACAACTGCCCTCCCTAAAAAAAATACCAACAGATTATTTTGGCCTGCTTGTTAAAGAGTTCTAAATCCCAAAATAAGACACACAATTAAATTACCATGAAAGGAAAAATAAGAAATATATAAGGTACATACATAGAAATTAAAATAAGTCAATTGATAAAAAAGAATCAAGGAAAATAAATGAAAATGAAGCACATAGTACAAAGGAAGCTAGATTCTACTTTCCAGGCAGAGCTGAAGCTCTGCAAACTCAGACTCAGTGGTCCCACAACTTGGTGGCTGTGAGTGGTCTGTGTGGGGTCTGGGGATGGGCCATGGCGCTGATTCTCAGGTGCACATCTGCCTGGGAGATGCACCTGCGGGGTCAGAGGCAGGGTGGGCGTCAGCACCTCTGGCCTCCAGCGAGCAGCGCTCTGTTGCTCCCTGAGACTTGGCTCTGATGGGCAGGATGCGGGTGGGGACGCTGGGTTCTGGCACTGGGGCTGAGCATTCCGCCCCCCAGTCTGCAGGGGCCTCCACAGAAGAACCCCCAAGCCCCCGGGTCTCTGCCGCTTCTCTCAGAACACTGCGTTCACTCTGCCTGCGTCCAAGCTTCTTTTGGTTTTGTTTCTTATCTCAGACTGTTGTGCCCAAGATTGCAAATCCGAGAAACGACCGAGAAGCCGAAACCAATGCAAACACACGAGGGTTGATTTACAAGCTCGATCTTGCGTCAAAGTACAACCGACAGAGCGGAGCAGGGACTTGGACCCTGAGGTGGGTTTTAGCTTAGTTTTAAGGGCTGGTCTCGGGGACCTCCAGAAGGGCTGGAGAAATTCTTCAAGTTCTGTTTACATTTTCATTTGGGGCCTTGCAGGGCATTGAGCTCTGTTCTCATTCTAATAGGGGCTTCCTGCCCTAGGCCTGGGCTCAGATCTTATGCTAATGTGGGGCTTTCTAGGACATTAAGCTGTATACTGTTGTTTTTTTCCTGTAACTGAAGTAATGTAAATTTCCGCTCTCCTCCCAGGGGCATGGCATGGCTGGATGTGTACTAACTCTGAAGGTAAAGTGGACTGGCCTTAATTTTCTCGGCCTCCACGTGTCCTGTCCCAACCTATCTAGCTCCTTCCCACTTCCCCGGAACTCCTGAGAGAGCAATTGCAAATGATCTCTGGCGGCAGCACCTGTTGGGGGTTAGGCCCAGGGATTTGGGATCAGGAAGACCTGGAGCATGGGCATCCTGGCTGTGCAGTGGGATTCCATGCTGCAGACTCTTATTCCCTAAGGCTATCTTGACAACTGACTTTGTACATAGAAAAGCTCTCCTGTGTCTTTAAATGATGAAAAGCAAGTCAAAGCGTTTTTTTCTCTGCCCATCTGATTGCTCAGATTCCAATATGAGGCGTATTTCCTGTTAATAAGGATAATTTACTATCCGTACTACTATGGTTAAAATATTCTGACACAAGTAATTGAGAGGGATGAGGGTTTCTCACTCTTTCTTCACAGCTCAGTCACTCATCAGGAAATGCATCTTTATGGTTTTTGAAAGAACTGAGAGACATTAACACCAATGGTCCTATTATTATGTGAAGGATTCTTCACTGAGATTCTTCCCCTGTTTCAACTGACACTGAAACACTGTGAACTCTTTGGAAGACAAATGTCAAGGAAATAAATGTTATGCTTTGCTAATTTTATTGTATTTTATTTTTATATTTTTGTATTTTTTTAAAGATTTTACATTTTTTAAAATTTTTATTTATTTTTGATAGTCACACACACAGAGAGATTGAGGCAGAGACACAGACAGAGGGAGTAGCTGGCTCCATGCATGGGGAGCCCGACGTGGGATTCGATCCTGGGCCTCCAGGATCGCGCCCTGGGCAAAAGGCAGGTCCTAAACTGCTGCGCCACCCAGGTATCCCTGCATTGCTAATTTTAAATGCACTTGCAATATGGTGTCTATTATAATAGAAGTAGTATTATCTGATTTTTGCTATTTATTATCCTTTCCTGCTTTTAAGGTTGAGGAGGCATTATACGTGTTCATAAGTGTTTTTCTTTCCTTCTGATATAAAATTCTTACTTTGTTCCCATCGAAGCAACTCTTTAAGAATAAGGCAAACATTAATTAAACTATTCTTAAAATGTCTTCACACGTGGTGCCTGATTCATTTAAGTCAATTTTCAAAATAAATCTTATTGATTAAAAAAGAAAACAAAGATGTATAGGGAAACTGAGAAGACAGTACAGAGAATTCTCATGCACTTGCACTCAATTTCTCCAATCATTGATATATTAGTACAGTACAAATAGTAGCTAATGAATCAGTATTAAAATATTCGCATTAACCAAAGACCATACTTTATTCAGATTTCCTTAGTTTTTGCTAAGTTACTATCCCTCATATCACATTCCATTTGTCTTCATGTTTTCTTAGGCTCCTCTGGATTGTGACAGTCTTTCGGCCTTTCCTTGTTGTTGAACTGGAACACTTTGAGAATTAGAGTATTTTGTAAAATTTCCCTCAGTTGGGACATGTCTGTCATTTATCTCATGATTGAACTGTTTTTGTGGAGAATATACAGAGATATACTGCCACTTTTATTATATCATATAAAGGATAGATACTATCAACATGATTTATCAGTCTTGGTATCGATCTGATCATCTTGCTGAGGTAGTGTTTGTCAGCTTTCTCCATAGTAAAGTGATCTTTTATTATTATTATTATTATTATTATTATCATTATTATTTTTTTATTTTTATTTTCACTTTTTCATAACATGTTTTGTAGAAGGAAGTTACTATGTGTATTCCACACATAAGAGTGGGAAGCTATACTCATCAACTTGAGGATGGAATGTCTGCACAAATTGTTTGAAATTCTTCTACATGGGAGATTTCTCTTCCTTCTGGGTTTATTTGGTTTTTTTCAAAGATGTTATTTATTTATTTGAGAAAGAGAGAGGAGAGTAAAAGCATGAGCGAGAGGGGCAGAGGGAGAGGGAGAAGCAGGTTCCCTGCTGAACAGGGAGCCTGCCTTGGGACCTGGATCATGATCTGAGCCTAAGGCAGAAGCTTAACTGACTGAGCCACCCAGGTGCCACTCTTTCTTTCTTTCTTTCTTTCTTTCTTTCTTTCTTTCTTTCTTTCTTTCTTTCTTTCTTTCTTCTTTTTCTTTCTTTCTTCTTTCTTTCTTTCTTTCTTTTTTAATTATAAATTTATTTTTTATTGGTGTTCAATTTGCCAACATACAGAATAACACCCAGTGCTCATCCCGTCAAGTGCACACCTCAGTGCCCGTCACCCATTCACCCCCACCCCCGCCCTCCTCCCCTTCCATCACCCCTAGTTAATGTCCCAGAGTTAGGAATCTTTATGTTCTGTCTCCCTTTCTGATATTTCCCACACATTTCTTCTCCCTTCTCTTATATTCCCTTTCACTATTATTTATATTCCCCAAGTGAGTGAATGAGAACATACAATGTTTGTCCTTCTCCGATTGACTTCCTTCACTCAGCATAATACCTCCCAGTTCAATTCACTTTGAAGCAAATGGTAGGTATTTGTCGTTTCTAATGACTGAGCAAGGCCCACTTTTTCTCTCTCTTCATCTTCTGAGTCTCCTATGATATGAATGTTATTGTTTTAATAAGTGGCTGAGTTCCCTAAGTCTGCCTCTGTGGTCCATAACCTTTCTTGTTTTTAGGGCTTCCACTTGGGACTGCATCTCAGTTTTAGAATTTTTAACGTTGGCCTGACTGGATTTTAGTTCTTTTATTTCTACAGTAAGGGATTCTCTAGTTTTCTTCTGTGCTCTTTTTCCAGCCTAGCTGCTATCTTTATAATCATTGTTTAAAACTGTAGTTAGATATCATATACGCATATTGATTAACTTCCTTGCTGTGAGTAATACCTCATGTTATTTTATGGAGTTGAATTTCTCCATCTCCTTTTTTTCCAGATAAGAAGGAAGGAAGAAAAAGAAAAACCAAGACAAACAATTACAACTGCATTGCCAAAAAAGCCACCAGATTATTTTGGCCTACTTGTTAAAAGATTCTAAATCCCCAAATAAGAAACACAATTAAAGTACCATGAAAGTAAAAATAAGAAATATATAAGGTACATACATAAAAATTAAAATAAGGCAATTAATAAAAAAGAATCAAAGAAAATAAATGAAAATGAAGCACAAAGTACAAAGGAAGCTAGACCCTACTTTCCAGGCAGAGCTGAAGCTCTGCAGCCTCTGTGGTCCGATAACTTGGTGGCAGTGAGTGGTCTGTGCCGGGTCTGGGGATGGGCTGTGGCGCTGATTATCAGGTGCACATCTGCCTGGTAGATGGAACTGAGGCGTGAGAGGCGGGTTGGGCGTCAGCGCCTCTGGAGTCTAGCAGGAGGCGCTCTGCTGCTCCCTGAGACCTGACCCTGATGGGCGGGATGTGGGAGGGTTCCCTGGGTCCTCTGGCTCTGGGGCTGAGCATACTGCCCCCCAGTCTGCAGGGGCCTCCACAGAAGAGCCCCCAAGCCCCAGGGCCTCCGCTGCTTCTCTCAGAACCCTGTGTTCACTCTACCTGCGTCCGAGCGTCTTTTGTTTTTGTTTTTTTTTTATCTCAGACTGTTGTGCCCAAGATTGCGAATCCGAGAAACCACCAAGGAGCCAACACTGATGAAAACACACGAGGGTTTACTTACAAGCTCAAGCTTGTGTCCAAGTATACCCGACAGAGCGGAGCAGGGAGTTGGACCCCGAGGTAGGTTTTAGCTTAGTTTTAAGGGCTTGTCTCTGGGACCTCCAGAAGGGCTGGAGCAATTCCTCAAGTTCTGTTTACATTTTGATATGGGGCCTTCAAGGGATTGAGCTCTCTTCCCATTCTAATAGGGACTTCCTGCCCTTGGCCTGGGCTCAGTTTTGATTCTATTGTGGGGCTTTCTATGTCATTAAGCTGTAAACTTTTGTTTTTTTCCTGTAACTGAAGTAATGTAAAATTCAGCTCTTCTTCACAGGAGCCTGGGATGGCTGGACGTATGCTAACACTGAATTTAAATTGGAGTGGCCTTAATTTTCTAGGCCTCCATGTGTCCTGTCCCATCCTATCTAGCTCCTTCCCCCTTCCCCAGAGCTCCTAAGAGAGCCATTGCAAATGACCTCAGCATGGCATCCTGTGTTGGGGGACAGGCCCAGGGATTTGGGATCAGGAAGACCTGGAGCATGGGCATCCCAGCTGTGCAGTGGGATTCCATGCTGCAGAATCTTATTCTCTATGGCTACCTTGACAACTGACTTTGTACATAGAAAAGCTCTCCTTTGTCTTTAAACAATGAAGAGCGAGTCAAAGCGTTTTTTCTCTGCCCATCTGATTGCTTAGATTCCAATCTGAGACATATTTCCTGTTATTAAGGATAATTTACTATCCGTAGTGCTATGGTTAAAATATTCTGACACAAGTGATTCAGAGGGATGAGGGTTTCTCATCTCTTTCTTCACAGCTCAGTCACTCATCAGCAATTGCATCTTTATGGCTTTGGAAAGAAATGAGAGACATTATTACCAATGGTCCTATTATTATGTGAAGGATTCTTCCTGAGATTCTTCCCCTATTTCAACTGACACTGAAACACTGTGAACTCTTTGGAAGACAAATGTCAAGGAAATAAATGTTATGCATTGCTAATTTTAAGTGCACTTGCAATATGGTGTCTATTATAATAGAATTAGTTTTATCTGATTTTTCCTATTTATTATGCTTTCCTGCTTTTCAGGTTGAGGAGGCATTATACGTGTTCATAAGTGTTTTTCTATCCTTCTGATATTAAATTCTTACTTTGTTCTCATCGTAGGAAATCTTTAACAATAAGGCAAAAGTTAATTAGACTATTCTTAAAATGTCTTCACACTTAGAGCCTGATTAATTTAAGTCAATTTTCAAAACAAATCTTATTGATTAGGAAAAAAACAAAGATTTATAAGGAAATTGAGAAGATAGTACAGAGAATTCTCATGCACTTGCACTCAATTTCTCCAATTATGGATATCTTATATTAGTACGGTACAAATATGAGCTAATGAATCAATATTAAAATATTCGCATTAACCAAAGACCATACTTTATTCAGATTTCCTTAGTTTTTGCTACGTTACCATCCCTCATATCACATTCCATTTGTCCTCATGTTTTCTTAGGCTTCTCTGGATTGTGACAGTCTTTCAGCCTTTCCTTGTTGTTGTTGAACTGGAACACTTTGAGAATTATTTTGTAAAATTTCTCTCAGTTGGGACATGTCTGTCGTTATTCTCATGATTGAACTGTTTTTGTGGAGTATATACAGAGATCTACTGCCATTTTGATTATATCATATCGAAAATCATCGAATCGAATCGAATAGAAAATAATCGAATCGAATCGAATCGAATTGAATCGAATCCAAAATAATCGATTCGAATCGAATCGTATCGAAAATAATCGAATCAAATGAAACCGAATCAAAAATAATCGAATCGAATCAAAATTAATTGAATCGAATCGAATCAAATAAAAAATAATCGAAACGAATCGAATCGAATCAAAAATAATCGAATCGAATCGAATGCAATTGAAAATAATCGAATCAAATCGAATCGACTCGAATCGAAAATAATCGAATCGACTCGAATTGAAAATAATCAAATCGAATCGAACGTAATCGAATTGAAACAAATCAAATCCAAAATAATCGAATAGAATCAAATCGAAACATATCAAAAATAATCGAATTGAATCGTATCGAATATAATCAAATCGAATTGAATCAAATCGATTAGAATCGAATTGAATCGAATCGAATCGAATCAAATCATTTCATTCGAATCTAATTGATTCGAATGGAATCGAAACGAAATGTAAATAATGGAAAAAAATAAAAAAATAAATAAATAAATAAATAAAATAAAAAATAAAAAAAAGAAATGTAAATAATCGAATTGAATTGAATGGAATCGAAAATAATCGAAACGAATCGAATTGAATCGAAATGAATCGAATCGAAAATAATCGAATGGAATGGAATCGAATAGAAAATAATCGAACTGAAAAGAATCGAATCGAAAATAATCGAATCGAAACGATCTGAATCGAAAATTATTTGAATCAAATCGAAACGAAAATAATCCAATCGAAATAATCTAATCGAATCGAATCGAAAATAATCGAATCGATTCAAAAATAGTCGAATAGAATCGAATCGAATAGAAAATAATCGAATCTAACTGAAACGAATTGCATCGAAAATAATCAAATCTAATCGATTCGAATCAAATCGAAAATAATCGAATCGAAACGAATCAAATCAAAGATTATCGAATCGACCCGAATCGAATCGAATCAAAAATCATCGAATCGAACGAAAATAATCGAATCCAATCCAATCCAATAGAAAATACTCGAATCGATGGGGATCCCTGTGTGGCGCAGCGGTTTGGCGCCTGCCTTTGGCCCAGGGTGCGATCCTGGAGACCCGGGATCGAATCCTACATCAGGCTCCCAGTGCATGGAGCCTGCTTCTCCCTCTGCCTGTGTCTCTGCCTCTCTCTCTCTCACTGTGTGCCTATCATAAATAAATAAAAAAATTAAAAAAAAGAAAATACTCGAATCGAAATGAATCGAATCATATCAAAATAATCGTATCGAGTCGAATTGAAAATATTCGTATCAAATCGAATGGAATCGAAAATAATAGAATTGAAACGAATCGAATAAAAATTGATTGAATCGAATTGAATCGAAATGAAAATAATCGAATCGAATTGAATCGAAATTGATTCAATTGAATCGAATCGAATCAAAAATAAACGAAGGGAATACAATCGAATAAAAAATAATCGAATCGAGTCGAGTCGTATCGAAAATAATTGATTCAAATCGAAAAAAATCTAATCAAATCGAATAGAATTGAAAATAATCGAATCGAATCGAATTGAATTTACAATAATCGAATCGAATCGAAAAGAATCGAATCGAATCGAAAAGAATCGAATTAAAAAGAATCGAATCGAATCGAAAAGAAGCGAATCGAAAAGACACGAAACGAATTGAATCGAAAATAATCAAATCGAATCGAATCGAAAAGAATCAAATCGAATCAGAATGAATCGAAAATAATCGGATCAAATCGAATCAAAAACATTCGATATAATAGAAAGAAATCGAATCAAATCGAATCCACAAGAATCGAAAATATCAAATCGAATCGAATCGAAAAGAATCAGACGCATCGAATCGAATGGCATCGAAAAGATTCTAGTCGAATCGAATCCAAAATAATCGAACACAATCGAAACGAAAAGAATCGAATCGAATAAAAACGAATCGAATCGAATCGAAAATAATTGAATCGAATCAAATCGACTAGAATCGAAAAGATCGAATCAGAAAGAATGAATCGATCGAATCGAAAAGAATCGAATTGAATTGAAAAAGATCGAATCGAAAAGAATCAAAAATAGTCAAATCTAACAGAAAAGAATTGAATCGAAGAGAATCAAGTCGAATCAAATCGAATTAAATCGAAAAGATTGAATCAAAAAGAATCGAATCGAAAGAATTGAATCGAATCAAAAAAGATAGAATCGAATCGAAAAGAATCAAATCTAATCAAATCAAACAGAAACGAATCGAATTGAAAAGAATCGAATGGAATTGAATCAATTCGAATTGTAAAGAATCAAATCGAATTGAAAACGATGGAAACATATCGAAAGAATCAAATCTAATCGAATCAAACAGAAACAATCGAAAAGAATCTAATTGAATCTAAAATAATAAAATCGATAAGAATCGAATTGAATCTAGAAAAATCAAATCGAATCAAATCGAAAAGATTCGAATCGAATCGAAACAATCGAATCGAATTGAATCGAATAGAAATGAATCGAATTGAATCGAAAAAACGAATCGAATCAAATCGAAAGGAATCGAATCAAAACAAAAATGGAATCGAATCGAATCTAAAAGAATGGAATTGAATTGAAAGAATCGAATCGAATCAAATCGAATCGAATCGAAACGATCAAATCGAAAAGAATCGAAAATAATTGAATCGAAAAGAAACGAATCGAATCGAATCAAAAAGAATCAAATTGAATCGAATCGAATTGAATCAATTTGAATTGAAAAGAATCGAATCGAGTTGAAAACAATCGAATCGTATCGAAAAGAATCAAATCTAATCGAATCGAACAGAAATGAATTGAAAAGAATCGAATCGAAAAGAATCGAATAAATCGAAAAGAATCGAATCGAATTGAATCGAAAAGATTCGAATCGAACCGAATAGAAAAGAATCGAATCAAATCGAATAGAAAAATACAAATTGAATAGAATCGAAACGAAAAGAATCGAATCTAAACATAAAATCAAATCGAATCAAAAAGAATTGAATCGAATCGAAAAGAATCGAATCAAATCAAATCAAATCAAATTGAAAAGATCGAATCGAAAAGAATCAAATCAAATCGAATTGAAAAGAATTGAATCAAATCGAAAAACATCAAATCTAAACAAATCGAACATAAACGAATTGAATTGAATCGAATCGAAAAGAATCGAATCGAAAGGATTCGAATCGAGGGATCCCTGGGTGGCGCAGCGGTTTGGCGCCTGCCTTTGGCCCAGGGCGCGATCCTGGAGACCCGGGATCGAATCCCACGTCGGGCTCCCGGTGCATGGAGCCTGCTTCTCCCTCTGCCTGTGTCTCTGCCTCTCTCTCTCTCACTGTGTGCCTATCATAAATAAATAAATAAAAATAAAAAAAAGAAAAGATTCGAATCGAATCAAATCGAATCGAATCGAAAACATCGAATCGAAAAGAATCGAATCGAAAACAATCGAATTGAAGTGAAGAGAATCGAAAAGAATCGAATCGAATTGAAAAGAAACGAAACGAATCGAATAGAAAAGAATCGAATCGAATCGAATCGAAAAATATCGAATGAAATCGAATCAACAACATTCGAATGGAATAGAAAGAAATCGAATCAAATCGAGTCTACAAGAATAAAAAAAATCGAATCGAATCGAATTGAAAAGAATCAGTCACAACGAATCGAATGGCATTGAAAAGATTCGAGTCGAATCGAATCGAAAATCGAACTGAATAGAAACGAAAAGAATCGAATCGAATCGAAAAAAATCGAATCAAATCAAATCGAAACAAATTGAATCGAATCGAAAAAATCGAATCAAATCGAATTAAATTGATTAAAATTGAAAAGAATCGAATCGAATCGAAAACGATCGAATCGTATCGAAAAGAATGGACTCTAATCGAATCGAACAGAAACGAATGGAAAAGAATCGAATCGAATGGAGAAGAATCAAATCGAAACTAACCAAATCAAAAAGAATCTAATCGAATCGAAAAAAATCGAATCGAATTGAATCGAGAAGAATCGAATCAAATCGAATCGAAGAGATTCGAATCGAATAGACTCGAATAGAATCGAATCAAATCGAAAAAATTCGAATCGAATCGAATCAAATCGAATTAACATGAATCGAAAAGAATCGAATTAAATTGCATCGAAAAGAATTGATTCAAATCGAATCGAAAAGAAATGAATCGAGTCGAATCGAAAAACACAAATCGATTCGAATCAAAAGAATCGAAAAGAATCGAATCAAAACGAAAAAATTTGAATCGAATCGAATCAAATTAAAATGAATCGAAAAAAATCGAATTATGATAAATTGAAAAGAATCGAATCAAATGGAATCGAAAAGAAATGAATCGAGTTGAAATGAAAAGAAAGACATCGATTCGAATCGAAAGAATCGAAAAGAATTGAATCGAATCGAAAAGAAACGAAACGAATCGAATCGAAAAGAATCGAATCGAATCGAATCGAATTGAAAAGAATCAAATCGAATCGAATTGACTCGAAAAGAATCGAAAAAATCGAATCAAATTGAATCAAAAACATTCGAATGGAATAGAAAGAAATCGAATCCACAAAAATCAAATTGAATCGAATCGAAAAGAATCGAACGCATCGAATTGAATTGCATCGAAAAGATTCGAGTCGAATCGAATCGAAATAATAGAACCGAATCGAAAAGAAAATAAGCGAATTGGAAAAAAATCGAGTCAAATCGAATCGAAACAAAAATAATCGAATCGAAACATAAAAATCGAATCAAATCGAATCAAAAAGAATTGAATTGAATCGAAAAGAATTGAATCGAATCAAATCGAATCGAATTGAAAAGATCGAATTGAAAAGAATCGAATCGAAACGAATCAAATCAAATCGAATCAAAAAGAATTGAATCGAATCGAATTGAATCGAAAAAAATCGAAAAAATCGAATCAAATTGAATCGAAGAGATTCGAATGGAATAGAAAGAAATCGAATCAACTCAAATCTACAAGAATCGAAAAAAATCAAATCTAATCAAATCAAAATAATTGAATCGAATCAAAAGGAATCGAATCGAATTAAATCGAATCGAATCGAAAAGATCGAATCGGAATAAACGAATCAAAAACAATAGAATCGAATCGAAAAGAATCGAATTGAATCGAATAGAAAGAATTGAACTCATTGAATCGAATCGCATCGAAAAGCTTCGAGTCGAATCGAATCGAAACAATCGAACCGAATCGAAACGAAAAGAATTGAATCGAAAAAAATTGAATCGAATCGAATCAAAACGAAAAGAATAGAATTGAAACATAAAAATCGAATCGAATCAAAAAGAATCGAATATTATCAAATCGAATCGAATCGAAAAGATCGAATTGAAAAGAATCGAATCGAAAAGAATCAAGTCGAATCGAATTGAATCGAAAAGAATCGAAAAAAATTGAATCAAATCGAATCAAAAACATTCGAATGTAATAGAAAGAAATTGAATCAAATCGAATCCACAAGAATCGAAAAAAATCGAATTGAATCGAATTGAAAAGAATCGAACTCATCGAATCGAATCGCATCAAAAAGATTCGAGTCGAATCGAATCGAAATAATCGAACCGAATCGAAACGAAAAGAATCGAATCGAAACATAAAAATCGAATCAAATCGAATCAAAAGGAATTGAATCAAATCGAAAAGAATAGAATCGAATCAAATCGAATCAAATTGAAAAGATCGAATTGAAAAGAATCAAAAAGAATCGAATCGAAAAGAATCAAATCGAATCGAATCGAAAAGAATCGAATCGAATCGAATCGAACAGAAACGAAAAAAATCGAATCGAATTGAATCGAAAAGAATAAAAAACCCGAATCAAATCAAACATTCAAATGGAATAGAAACAAATCGAATCCACAAGAATCGAAAAAAATCGAATCGAATCGAAAAGAATCGGATGCAACGAAACGAATCACATCGAAAAGATTCGAGTAAAATCGAATCGAAAATAATCAAAGTGATCGAAACGAAAAGAATTGAATCGAATTGAAAAAAGTCGAATCGAATCCAATCGAAATGAATCAAATAAATCGAAAAAATCAAATCAAATCGAATCGAAACGAAAAGAATCGAATCGAAACATAAAAATCGCATCGAATCGAATCAAAAAGAATGGAATTGAATCGAAAAGAATTGAATCAAATCGAAAAGATCAAAACGAAAAGAATCAAAAAGAATCAAATAGAAAATAATTGAATCAAATCGAATCTAAAAGAATCAAATCGAATCGAAAAGATCAAATCGAATCAAAAAGAGTCAAATCTAATCAAATCAAACAGAAACGAATCGAATCGAATTGAATCGAAAAGAATCGAATTGAATCGATTCGAATTGAAAAGAATCGAATCGAATCGAAAACGACCAAATCGTATCGAAAAGAATCGAATCTAATCGAATCGAACAGAAACGAATCGAAAAGAATCGAATAGAACAAGAAGAATCGAATCTAATCAAATCAAACAGAATCGAATTGAATCGAAAAGAATCAAACCGAATTGAATCGAGAAGAATCGAATCGAATCGAAGAGATTCGAATCGAATCAAAAAGAATCGAATCAAATCGAAAAACATCGAATCGAATCGAAAAGAATCAAATCTAATCAAATCGAACAGAAACGAATTGAATTGAATCGAAAAGAATTGAATTCGAATTGAAAACGATTGAATCGAATCGAAAATAATGAAATCTAATCAAATTGAACAGAAACGAATCGAATCGAATTGAATCGATTCGAATTGAAAATAATTGAATCGAATCAAAAACAATCGAATAGTATCGAAAAGTATCGAATCTAATCGAATCGAACAGAAACGAATCGAAAAGAATCTAATCTAATCTAATCAAAAAGAATCTAATCAAATCGAAAAGAATCGAATCGAAAACAATCGAACTGAATCGAGATGAATCGAATCGAATCGAAAAGATTCGAATAGAATTGAATCGAATTGAAAAGAACAGAATCGAAAAGAATCGAATCAAATCGAAAATATTCCAATAGAATCGAATCGAATTAAAATGAATCAAAAAGAATCGAATTAAGATAAATCAAAAGAATCTAATCAAATCGAATCGAAAAGAAATGAATTGAATCGAATAGAAAAGAAACGAATTGATTAGAATCGAAAAGAAACGAAAAGAATCTAATCAAAGCGAAAAGAAATGAAATGAATCGAATCGAAAAGAATCGAATTGAATCGAAAAGAATCGAATCGAATCAAATTGAATCGACAAGAATCGAAAAAATCGAATCAAATCGAATCAAAAACATTCGAATGGAATAGAAAAAATTCGAATCAAATCGAATCCACAAAAATTGAAAAAAATTCAAATTGAATCGAATCGAAAAGAATTGAACGCATCGAATCGAATCATATAGAAAAGATTCGAGCTGAACTGAATAGAATTAATCGAACAAAATCGAAACAAAAAGAATCGAATTGAATCGAAAAAATCGAATCGAATCAAATCGAATTGAAAAGATCGAATCGAAAGTGATCGAATCGAAAAGAATTGAAATGAATCGAATCGAAAAGAATCTAATCGAATCGAAAAAGATCGAATCGAATCGAAAAGAATCAAATCTAATCAAATCGAACAGAAACAAATCGAATCGATTCGAAAAGAATCGAATCAAATCAAAAACAATCGATCGAATCGAATCGAAAAGATCAAATCGAAAAGAATAGAAAAGAATCTAATCAAAAAGAATTGAATCGAATCGAATCAAAAAGAATCAAATCTAATCAAATTGAACAGAATCGAATCGAAACGAAAAGAATCGAATTGAATCGAATTGAATTGATTCGAATTGAAAAGAATCGAATCGAATCGAAAATGATTGAACCGTATTGAAAAGAATCGAATCTAATCGAATCAAACAGAAACGAATGGAATAGAATCGAATCGAATCGAGAAGAATCGAATTGAATCTAATCAAATCAAAAAGAATCTAATTGAATTGAAAAGAATTGAATAGAAAAGAATTGAATTGAATTGAGAAGAATCGAATCAAATCGAATCAAAGAGATTCAAGTCGAATCGAATAGACTCGAATAGAACCGAATAAAATTGAAAAAATTCGAATTGAATCGAATCGAATTATATTGCATCGAAAAGAATAGATTCAAATCGAATCAAAAAGAAATCAATCGAGTCGAATCGAAAAGAAACAAATCGATTCGAATTGAAATAATCGAAAAGAATCGAAGTCAAATTGAAAAGAAATGAAACGAATCGAATGGAATCTAATCGAAAAGAATCGAATAGAATCGAAGAGAATCTAATCAAATCGAAAAAATTCTAATCAAATTGAATCGAATCGAATTAAAATGAATTGAAAAGAATCGAATTATGATAAATCGAAAAGAATAGAATCAAATCGAATCGAAAAGAAATGAATCGAGTCAAATCGAAAAGAAAGAAATCTATTCTAATCGAAAGAATCGAGTCGAATCAAAAAGAAATGAAATGAATCAAATCGAAAAGAATTAAATCGAATTGAATCGAATCGAAAAGAATCAAATCGAATCGAATTGAATAGAAAAAAAATCGAATCAAATCGAATCAAAAATATTCGAATGGAATAGAAAGTAATTGAATCAAATCGAATCCACAAGAATCGAAAAAAATCGAATTGAATCGAATCAAAAAGAATCGAACGCATCGAATCGAATCGCATCAAAAAGATTCGAGTCGAATCAAATCGAAATAATCGAACCGAATCGAAACGAAAAGAATCGAATCGAATTGGAAAAAATCGAATCGAATCAAATCGAAAAGAATCAAAAAGAATCAAATAGAAAAGAATTGAATCGAATCGAAAAGAATCAAATCGAATCAAATCAAACAGAAAAGAATCGAATCGAATCGTAATCGAATTGAATCAATTCGAATTGAAAAGAATCGAATCGAATTGCAAACGATCGAATCGTATCGAAAAGAATCGAATCTAATCAAATCGAACAGAAACGAATCTAAAAGAATCGAATAGAATTGAGAAGAATCAAATCTAATCAAATCAAAAAGAATCTAATCGAATAGAAAAAAATCGAATCGAATTGAATCAAGAAGAATCGAATCAAAGAGATTCGAATCGAATCGAATCGAATCAAATCAAAAAACATCGAATCGAATAAAAAGAATCAAATCTAATCAAATCAAACAGAAATGAATTGAATTGAATCGAATCAAAAAGAATCAAATCGAAAAGATTCGAATCGAATCGAATCGAAAAGATCGAATCGAAAACAATCGAAGAGAATCGAATTGAAAACAATTGAATCGATTTGAAAAGAATTGAATAGAATCGAATAGAAAAGAAATGAAATGAATCGAATCGAAAAGAAGCGAATCGAATTGAAAAGAATCGAATTGAATCAAAAAGCATCGAAAAAAATTGAATCGAATCAAAAACATTCGAATGGAATAGAAAGAAATAAAATCAAATCGAATCTACAAGTATCGAAAAAAATCGAATCGAATAGAAAAAAATCGGTCGCAACGAATCGAATGGCATCAAAAAGATTCGAGTCGAATCGAATCGAAAATAATTGAACTGAATCGAAATGAAAAGAATCGAATCGAATCGAAAAAAATCGAATCGAATCAAATCGAAACATCGAATCGAATCGAAAAAATCGAATCGAATCAAATTGAAATGAAAAGAATCGAATCAAAAAATAAAAATCGAATCAAATCGAATAAAAAAGAATCGAATCGAATAAAAAAGAATCGAATCGAATAAAATCGAATTGAATGGAAAAGATCGAATAGAAAAGAATCAAATCGAAAAGAATTGAATCGAATCGAATCGAAAAGAATCGAATCTAATAGAAAAAGATCGAATCGAATAAAAAGAATCAAATCTAATCAAATTAAACAGAAAAGAATCGAATTGAATCGAATCAAAAAGAATCGAAGAGAATCGAATCAAATTGAATCGAATCGAAAAGAATCAAAAACAATCTAATCGAAAACAATCGAATTGAAAAGATTCGAAAAGAATCAAATCGAATTGAAAAGAAACGAAACGAATCGAATCGAAAAGAAGCAAATCGAATCGAAAAGAATCAAATTGAATCGAAAAGAATTGAAAAATATCGAATCAAATCGAATCAAAAACATTCGAATGGAATAGAAAGAAATCAAATCAAAACGAATCTACAAGAATCGAAAAAAATCGAATCGAATCGAATTGAAAAGAATCGGTCACAACGAATCGAATGGCATCGAAAAGATTCAAGTCGAATTGAATCGAAAATAATCGAATTGAATCGAAATGAAAAGAATCGAATCGAATCGAAAAAAATCGAATCGAATCAAATCGAAACAAATCGAATCGAATTGAAAAAATCGAATCGAATCGAAACGAAAAGAATCGAATCGAAACATAAAAATCGAATAAAATCGAATAAAAAAGAATCGAATTGAATCGAAAAGAATCGAATCGAATCAAATCGAATCAAATGGAAAAGATCGAACAGAAAAGAATCGAATCGAAAAGAATTGAGTCGAATCGAAAAGAATCTAATCGAATCAAAAAATATCAAATCGAATAAAAAGAATCAAATCTAATCAAATTGAACAGAAAAGAATCGAATTGAATTGAATCGACGAGAAACGAATCGAATCGAATTGAATCAAATCGAATCAAATTGAAAAGATCGAATCGAAAAGAATCGAAAAGAATCGAATCGAAAACAATCGAATCGAATTGAAAAGAATCTAATCGAATCGAAAAGAAATGATACGAATCGAATCGAAAAGAATCGAATCAAATGAATCGAATCGAATTGAATCGAAAAGAATCGAAAAAATTGAATCAAATCGAATCAAAAACATTCCAATGGAATAGAAAGAAATTGATTCAAATCGAATCTACAAGAATCGAAAAAAATAGAATCGAATCGAATCAAAAAGAATGGAATCGAATCGAAAAGAATTGAATCGAATCGAAAAGAATCGAATCGAAAGGAAAAAGATCAAATCGAATCGAAAAGAATCAAATCTAATCAAATTGAACAGAAACTAATCGAATCGAATTGAAAAGAATCAAAGTGAATCAATTCGAATTGAAAAGACCGGAATCAAATCGAAAACAATCGAATCGTATCAAAAAGAATAGAATCTAATCGAATTGAACAGAAACGAATTGAAAAGAATCAAATCGAATCGAAAAGAATCTAATCGAATCTAATCAAATCAAAAAGAATCTAATCAAATAAAAAAGAATCGAATCGAAAAGAATTGAAATGAATCGAGAAGAATCAAATTGAATAATCGAATCGAAACAAATCGAATCAATCGAAAAAATGAATCAAATCAAAGCAAAAAGAATCAAATCGAAACAAAAATCGAATCAAATCGAATAAAAAAATTGAATTGAATCGAAAAGATTCGAATCGAAACAAATCGAATCGAAAAGATCGAATAGAAAAGAATAAAAAAGAATCGACTCGAATTGAAAAAAATTGAATCAAATCGAAAAACATTGTATCGAATCGAAAAGAATCAAATCTAATTAAATCAAACAAAAACGAATTGAATTGAATCGAATCAAAAAGAATCGGTTCGAATTCAAATCAAATTGAATCGAATTGAAAAGAATCGAATCGAATCGAATCGAAAAAGATCGAATCGAATAGAAAAGAATCAAATCTAATCGAATCGAACGGAAAAGAATCGAATCGAATCGAATTGATTCGATTCAAATCGAAAAGAATCAAATCGAATCAAAAAGATTTGATACTAACCAAATCGAATCGAATTGAAAAGATCGAATCGAAAAGAATCGAATCGAAAAGAATCGAATCGAACTGAAAAAGACCAAATCGAATCGAAAAGAATCAAATCTAATCAAATTGAACAGAAACGAATCGAATCAAATCAAATCGAATTGAATCGATTCGAATTGAAAAGAATCAAATTGAATCGAAAACGATTGAATCGTATCAAAAAATCGAATCTAATCAAATCGAACAGAAACGAATCGAAAGGAATCGAATCGAATCGAAAAGAATTGAATCGAATCTAATCAAATTGAAAAGTATCTAATCGAATCGAAAAGAATAAAATCAAAAAGAATCGAATTGAATCGAATCAAATTGAAAAGATTCGAATCGAATTGAATTGAATGGAAAAGATTCGAATCAAATTGAAAAAATTCGAATCGAATCGAATCAAATTAAAATGAATCAAAAAGAATCGAATCAAATCGAATCGAAAAGAAATGAATTGAATCAAATCGAAAAGAAACGAATCAATTCGAATAGAAAAGAATCAAAAAGAATCGAATCGAAAAGAAACAAAACAAATCGAATAGAAAAGAATCGAATCGAATCGAATTGAAAAGAATCGAATTGAATCGAATTGAATGGAAAAGAATCGAAAAAAATTGAATCAAATCGAATAAAAAACATTCAAATGGAATAGAAAGAAATTGAATCAAATCGAATCCACAAAACTCGAAAAAAATGGAATCGAATCGAAAAGAATCAAACGCATTGAATCGAATCGCATGGAAAAGATTCGAGTCGAGTCGTATCAAAATAATCGAACTGAATCGAACCGAAAAGAATCGAATCAAATCGAAAAAAATCGAATCGAAACGAAAAGAATCAAATCGAAACATAAATCGAATTGAATCGAATATAAAGAATCAAATCGAATCGAAAAGAATCGAATCAAATCAAATTGAATCGAATTGAAAAGCGAATCAAATCGAATCGAAAAGAATCGAATGGAAAAGAATTGAATCGAATCAAAATGAAAAGAATTTAACGGAATAGAAAAAGATCGAATCGAATCGAAAAGAATCAAATCTAATCAAATTGAACAGAAACGAATCGAATCAAATTGAAAACAATCAAATCGAATCAAAAAGAATCAAATCGAATCAAATCGAATCGAATGGAAAAGATCAAATCGAAAAGAATCGAATCGAAAAGAATTGACTCGAATCGAAAAAGATCGAATTGAATCGAAAAGAATCAAATCTAATCAAATCTAACAAACGAATCGAATCTAAAAGAATCGAATCGAATAAAAAAGAATTGAATCAAATCGAAAAGAATCGAATCGAATTGAAAAAGATCGAATCGAATAGAAAAGAATCAAATCTAATCAAATGAACAGAAACGAATCGAATCGAATTGAATCGATTCGAATCGAAAAGAATCGAATCGAATCGAAAAGAATCGAATCGAACTGAAAAAGCTCGAACCAAATTGAAAAGAATCAAATCTAATCAAATCGATCAGAAATGAATCGAATCGAATCGAATTGAAAAGAATCAAATCGAATCGAATTGAATCGATTCGAATTGAAAAGAATCGAATCGAAAACGATCAAATCATATCGAAAAAAATCGAATCTAATCAAATCGAACAGAAACGATTCGAAAAGAATCGAATCAAATCGAAAATAATTGAATCGAATCTAATCAAATTGAAAACTATCTAATCGAATCGAAAAGAATAGAATCGAAAAGAATTGAATTGAATCGAATCGAAAAGATTTCAATCGAATCGAATCGAAAAGAATCGAATCGAATCGAATGGAAAAGAATCGAATCAAATTGAAAAAATTCAAATCGAATCGAATTAAAATGAATCGAAAAGAATCGAATCAAATCGAATCGAAAAGAAATGAAGCGAATCGAATCGAAAAGAAATGAATCGATTCGAAGAGAAAAGAATCGAAAAGAATCGAATCGAAAAGAAACGAAACAAATCGAATCGAAAGGAATCTAAACAAATCGAATCGAAAAGAATAGAATCGAATTGAAAAGAATCGAATCGAATCAAATTGAATGGAAAAGAATCGAAAAAAATCGAATCAAATCGAATAAAAAACATTCGAATGGAATAGAAAGAAATCGAATCAAATCAAATCCATAAGAATCGAAAAAAATTGAATTGAATCAAATCGAAAAGAATCGAACGCATCGAATTGAATTGCATCGAAAGATTCGAGTAGAATCGTATCAAAATAATCGAACTGAATTGAACCGAAAAAATCGAATCGAATCGAAAAAAATCGAATCGAACAGAATCGAACCGAACAGAATCGAACCGAAAAAATCGAATCGAATCGAAAAAAATCAAATTGAATCGAATCGAAACGAAAAGAGTCGAATCGAAACATAAAAATCGAATCGAATCGAATAGAAAAGAATCAAATCTAATCGAAAAGAATCGAATCGATTCAAATCAAATCAAATCGAAAAGATCGAATCGAATCGAAAAGAATCGAGTCGAAAAGAATTGAATCAAATTGAAACGAAAATAATTTAATCGAATAGAAAAAGATCGAATCGAATCGAAAAGAATCAAATCGAATCAAATCGAACAGAAACGAATCAAATCGAATCGAAAAGAATCAAATCGAATCAAAAAGAATCGAATCGAATCAAATCGAATCGAATCGAAAAGAATCGAATCGAAAAGAATTGACTCGAATCGAAAAAGATCGAATTGAAAAGAATCAAATCTAATCAAATATAACAGAAACGAATCAAATCGAATTGAAAAGAATAGAATCGAATCGAAAAAGATCAAATCAAATAGAAAAGAATCAAATCTAATCAAATGAACAGAAACGAATCGAATCAAATCGAAAAGAATCGAATCGAATTGAATTGAATCGATTTGAATCTTAAAGAATCCAATTGAATCGAAAAGAATCGAATCGAAACAAATTGAATCAAATCGAAAAGATCGAATTGAAAAGAATCGAAAAGAATTGAAAAGAATCGAATCTAATTGAATCAAATCGGAAAGAATCGAATCGAATCAAAAAGAATCAAATCTAATCAAATCGAACAGAAACGAATCGAATCGAATTGAGTCGATTTGAATTGAAAAGAATCGAATCGAATCGAAAACAATCGAATCATATCAAAAAGTCGAATCTAATCGAATCGAACAGAAACGAATCGAAAAGAATCGAATTGAATCGAAAAGAATTCAATCAAATCTAACCAAATCGAAAAGAATCTAATTGAGTCGAAAAAAATCGAATCGAATGGAAAAGAATCGAATCAAATTGAAAAAAATCGAATCGAATCGATTTTAAATGAATCGAAAAGAACAGAATCAAATCGAATCGAAAAGAAATGAATCGAATCAAATCGAAAATAAACTAATCGATTCGAATAGAAAAGAATCGAAAAGAATCGAATCGAATCGAAAAGAAACGAAACAAATCGAATCGAAAAGAATCGAATCGAAAAGAATCGAATCGAATCGAATTGAATCGAAAAGAATTGAAAAAAATCGAATCACATCGAATCAAAAGCATTCGAATGGAATAGAAACAAATCGAAACAAATCGAAACCACAAGAATCGAAAAAAATCGAGTCGAATCGAATCGAAAAGAATCGAACGCATCGAATCGAATGGCATCGAAAAGATTCGAGTCGAATCGAATCGAAATAATCGAACCGAATCGAATTGAAAAAAATAGAATTGAATCGAACCGAAACGAATCGAATTGAATCGAAAAAATCGAATCGAATCCAAACGAAAAGAATGGAATCGAAACATAAAAATCGAATCGAATAAAATAAAAAAGAATCGAATCGAATCGAAAAGAATCGAATCGAATCGAATCAAATCGAATCAAAAAGATCGAATATAAAAGAATCGAAAAGAACCAAATTGAAAAGAATTGAATCGAATAGAAAAAGATCGAATCGAATCGAAAAGAATCAAACCTAATCAAATCCAACAGAAATGAATCGAATCGAATAGAAAAGAATCGAATCGAATCAAAAAAGATCGAATCAAATCGAAAAGAATCAAATCTAATCAAATGAACAGAAACGAATCGAATTGAATGAAAAAGAATCAAATCAAATTGAATCGATTCGAATCGAATTGAATCGAAAAGAATCGAATCAAAACAAATCGAATCAAATTGAAAAGATTGAATCGAAAAGAATTGAATCGAAAAGAATCGAATATAATTGAATCGAAAAAGATGGAATCGAATCGAAAAGAATCAAATCTAATCAAATCGAACAGAAACGAATCGAATCGACAAGAATCGAAAAGAATCAAATCGAATTGAATCGAAAAGAATCGAACGCATTGAATCGAATCACATCGAAATGATTCGATTTGAATCGAATCAAAAAGAATTGAACAGAATCGAAATGAAAAGAATCGAATCGAATCAAAAAAATTGAATCGAATCTAATCGAAACGAATTGAATCGAAACGAAAAGAATCTAATCTAATCGAAAAGAATCGAATCGAATCGAATCGAAACGAATCGAATCGAAAAAAATAGAGTTGAATCGAATCAAAATAAAAAGAATCAAATCGAATCGAAAAGAATCGAACAGAAACGAATCGAAAAGAATCGAAGCGAATCAAATCGATTTGAATCGAAAAGAATCGAATCGAATCGAAAACGATTGAATCGTATCAAAAAGAATCGAATCGAATCGAATCGAAAAAATTCGTATCGAATCCTCTCCCACACCTCTGGGGTCAACACTAGGCTCAACAGAGGAAAGCTGTGAGCCTCATCCTGAGGGAACCCATGGCACTCACTGCTTCTCTGGATCTCTCCAACCCAGCTCAGCACAGGGCACATTAATGCCCTAAAACTCCACTCCACCCCCATGTGTACAATGTCTGTAGTGCCTCAAGCACCTGGCAGAGAGGGGATTTTAAGAAACAAGTAAGTCCTGGGAGAAGGTGTCACCACATCATTGGAAATGGTGGGGGACATTGAAACACAGGCCCTCAGACCACGAGCTCCTTGCCCCAACTCAGTAGTGGTCAAATGGATCCTCCAGATCCCTGGCTGACCAGGAGCCACAGACCACAAACCCACGAACACAGCAGGACACTGAGAAATTCCGTCCACAGAACAGGGCACCTACCAGGAGCCCTCAGACTGGGAACCCTCTGAACCCACAAGCTCCTGGGCATCTGAGTCACCCAGACAATGGATGGACAACGAAATCTCATAGCACCAGCTCTCTAGCTGAGTGAAGTATAAGGCAAGGGGGCCATGGGAACACTGGGTTTGCTGAGTGTCTCCAAATCATGATCCCTGCATCCCAGCTCATCATTGGGAAAGGAGGCACCTGCACAGTGGGATCAGCATATGCCTTGGACCTGGAGACCAACATCACAGCTCAGCTGTACTCACTTAGGTCCCTGGTAAGTGGGCTCTCCTTGTGATTTGGACTTGGGTTTACACACCCCAGAAATGGCTAGGCGAATCAGGTCCCTGGATCACCATGTGCCATTGGACCCCTGGACTAACAGCATATCTCAGCACTAGGGCAAGCTGGCCTCTGCATAAGAATAATTCATGAGATTGAGAAAACTCTCGTAGGACTTATCAAGGAAAAGATAAAGATTATAAACAAATAAAATTATAAATGAAAGAGGTGGATCACAACCAACTCCAAATAAATGCAAACAATTATAAAGAATTTTGTGAGCAATTAATTGCCCCCAAATTAGGCAATCTGGAAAAAAATGGATGCTTTCCTGGAAGTTTATAAACTATGAGAACGGATACAGGAAGAAATTGAAAACCTGAACAGATCCATAACTAGTAAAGTAATTGAAGCAGTCATCAATATCTTCCCAGAAACCAACAGTCCAGGGCTGAATGCCTCCCAGAGAATTCAACCAAAAGTTTGAATAAGAAATAATACTTAAGCTATTGAAGCTCTTTCAAATAAACAAGGAAATGCAAGGAAAACTTCCAAACTCATTCTGTGAAGTCAGCATTACCTTGATCCCAAAGACAAAGATCCCACCAAACAGGAGAACTACAGACCAATATACCTGATGAACATGGATGCCAAAATTATCACCAATATACTAACTAAGGAAATCCAAGAGTACATCAAAAGGATTATTCACCATGACCATGTGGGATTGAATCCTGGACTACAAGGGTGGTTCAACATTTGTAAGTCAATCAGGGTGATAGATCACATTAATAAAGGAAAGGGCCTGACTCTTATGATCTTCTCAATTGATGGAGAAAAAAACCTTAGACAAAATGCAGCATCCTTTTCTTGATTAAAACTCTCCACAGGGTAGTGATTGGGGGAATATACCTAACAGCATAAAAGCCATCTACGAAACCCATGGTAATATCATTCACAATGGAAAAAACTGACAGCCTTTCCTCTAAGGTGAGGAACACAACAAGAATGACCACTCTCACCACCATTCTTCAACAGAGTAATAGAATCACTAGCCTCATCAATCAGAAAATAAAAAGAAATAAATGCCATTCAAACTGGCAAAGAAGTCAAAATCCCACTTGTCTCAGATGACATGACACATTATGTGGAAAACACAAGAGTTTCCAAATTTGCTAGGACGTGTACAGTAAATCAGCAATGCGGCAGGATAAAAAAAATCAATGAACAGAAATCAGTTGTATTTATAGACACTAAATATGATAGAGAAGAAAGAATTTAAGGGTTGATCCTACTTAAAATTGCACCAGAAATCATAAAATACCTAGGAATTAACATAATGAAAGAAGTAAAGGATCTGTAACTAAAAACTACAGAACACCTATGAAAGAAATTGTGGAAGAGCAAACAGATGCATTAACATTCCATGTTCCTGTATTTGAACAATCAATATTGTGAAAATGTCCATGCTACCCAGGGCCATGTTCACTTTTGAAGTAGTTCCTATCAAAATACCATAGACTTTTTCCACAGAGCAGAAACGAATATTTCTAAGATTTGGATGGAATCGGAAAAGACCCCAATTAGCCATGGAATGTTGAAAAAGAAATCAAAAGTTGGTTATATCACAATCTCTGGACTTCAGGCTGTATTTTGTCTAAGGCTTTTTCTGCATGTCATAGACAAAGCTGTCATCATCAAAATGTTATTGTACTGGCACTGAAACAGACACATTGTTCAAGGAACAGAATAGAGAACCCAGAAATGGACCCTGAACTCTATGGTCAAGTAATCTTTGACAAAGCAGAAAAGAATATCCACTGGAAAAACGACAGTCTCTTCAACAAATTGGAGAGCCACATGCTGAAGAACACACCTGGACCATTCTCTTACACCACACACAAAGATAAACTCAAAATGGATGAAAGACCTAAAGGTGAAATAGCAATCCATCACAATCCTACAGGAAACCACAGGCAACAACCTCTTTGACCTTGGCCATAGCAACTTATGCAAGACATGTCTGTAAAAGCAAGGGAAACAAAAGCAAAACTGAAGTATTGGGACATCATCAAGATAAAAAGCAAAGGTAGCAGTCCATAAATCTAAGAAGCAACTTACAAAATGGGAGAAGGCATTTGAAAATGACAGAATACATAAAAGGCTAGTATCAAAGATCTAAAAGAACTTATGGAACTCAACACCGAAAACAAGTAATCAAGTGAAGAAATGGGCAGAGACATGAACAGACATTTCTCCAAAGAAGACCTACACGTGGCCAATAAACAAAAGAAATAATGCTCCAAATCATTCATTATCAGGAAAATACAAATCAAAACAAACCCACAATGAGATACCACCTCACATGTGTCAGAGTGGCTAAAATGAACAAGACAGGAAACAACAAACGTTGACAAGGACTTGGAGAAAGGGGAACCCTCTTTCACTGTCGGTGGGAATGCAAAGTCATGCAGGCACTCTTGAAAAGTGTGCAGGTTCCTCAAGAATTTAAAAGCAGAGATACCCTATGACCCAGCAGTTGCACTACTGGGTATTTATCACCAAGATACAGAGGTAGTGAAAAGAAGGGGACACCCAAACACCAGTGTTCACAGCAGCAATGTCCACAATGGTCAAAATGTGGAAGGAGCTCAGATATCCATTGACAGATGAATGGATAAAGAAGATATGGTCTATAGATCCAATAGGATATTACTCAGCCTTTAGAAAGGATGAATTTTTACCACTTCTATCGACATGGATGGAACTAGAGGGTATTAGTCCGTGAGTGAAATAACTCAGTCAGCAAAAACAATTATCATATGGTTTGATTCATATGTGAAATACAAGAAACATTGCACAAAATCACAGGGGAAGGGAGGGAAAATTGAATGGGAAGTCATGAGAGAGAGACAGAAAACCCATGAAAGACACTTAACTCTGTGAAATAAACTGAGGGTCGCTAGAGGGGAGGTGAGAGGGGGGCATTAAGAAAGGCACGTTTTGTGATGAGCACTGGGATTTACCCACAAATGGTAAATTATTGATCACTACATCTGAAACTAATGGCAAAATGAATTATATGCTGGCAAAATGAATTCAAATTTTTAAAAAGTAAAATAAAAATAAGATAAAATAACATATTTGTGTAAATAGAATGGGAAAATCGGGAACCAAAATAATGAGAGACAAGGCTGTCAGCAAGATGCCAGAAGAATAGGAACACAAAATCTCCAGTCCCCACCAATCTACCTAGATAACTTTCAAACCATCCTGAAAACCTACGAATTCGGCCTGAGATTTAAAGAGAGAATAGCTGGAAGGCTACAGTAAGGCACAGGGTGCTGGGGACACAGCCCAGGATCTGGCGCTCCCTTCGGGACAGGCAGAAGCAAGTAGGGCACAGAACAGCAAGGACACTCCTGCCCCAAGCTGAGCAGATCAGCGGCCCCATCCCCGGAGCATCCAGGCCCCTGTAGACTGAGAGCTCCATAGTTACTGCAGGAGCTGAACGCAAGGTTCCAGAGCTGGCCGCTGCCACTGTTGTTGTTCCTACTGGGGCCTCACAGGATAAAAATCCCCAATGAGCCTCACAGTGCCCTCACTGTATAAACAGCTTAAACATCTTTCACTGAGCCCTGAACCAGGCAGGGGGCTGAGCAGCTCCCCAAAGTGCTAACACCTGAAAATCAGAACAGCAAGCTGCTACCCCAGAAGACCAGCTAGACAGGAAAAAAAAACAAATTATTGATCAACCAGTGCTGGAAAGTTCCAGTGGAAGTCGAGGAATTTACAGTATACAGAATCAGAGTGTACTCCCCTTATTTTTTTTGTTTTTTTGTTTTTTGATTTCTGTTTGTTCCTTCCCCCTGTTTTTTTCTCTTTTCTTCTCTTTTTTTTTACTTTTTTCTCTTTTTTTCTTTTCTTTTTTTAGTTTTTTCTTTCCTTCCTTCTCTTCTCTCTTTTTCTCCTTTCCCCAATAGAAATTGTTTTTGGCAACTCTGCACTGAGCAAAATGACTAGAAGGAAAACCTTACCTCAAAAGAAAGAACCAGAAACAGTCCTCGCTCCCACAGAGTTACAAAATTTGGATTACAATTCAATGTCAGAAAGCCAATTCAGAAGCACTATTATAAAGCTACTGGTGGCTCTAGAAAAAAGCATAAAGGACTCAGGAGACTTCATGACTGCAAAATTTAGATCTAATCAGGCCGAAATTAAAAATCACTTAAATGAGTTGCAATCCAAACTAGAGGTCCTACAGACCAGGGTTAACGAGGTGGAAGAGCGAGTGAGTAGCATAGAATACAGGTTCATGGCAAGGAAGGAAGCAGAGGAAAAGAGAGAAAAACAAAAGACCATGAGGAAAGGTTAAGGGAAGTAAATGAGAGCTTAAGAAGGAAAAAATCTACATTTAAAGTGGGTTCCAGAGGGTGTCAAAAGGAACAGAGGACCAGAAAGTGTATGAGAACAAATCACAGCGGAGAACTTCCCTAACTTGAGGAAGGAATCAGGCATGCAGATCCTGGAGCTAGAGTGATCCTCCCCTAAAAGCAATAAAAAACATTCAACACCCTGATATTTCATCATGAAACTTCCAAATTCCAAAGATAAAGAGAAGATCCTCAAAGCAACAAGATACAAGGGATCCCTAAACTTTATGGGGAGAAGTAGTAGTAACCTACTACAGCAGACCTCTTTCCAGTGACCTGGGTGGCCAGAAAGGGCTGGCATGATATATTCAGGGTCCTAAATGAAAAGAGTTCAATTTGCCAACATATAGCATATCTCCCATGGTCATCACATCAAGTGCCCCTCTCAGCGCACGTCATCCAGTCACCCCAACCATACAGGCAACTCCCTTACCAGTACCCCTTTTTCGTTGCTCAGAGTTAGGAGTCTCTCATATTCTGTCATCGTCAACTGATATTTTCACTCATTTTCTCTCTGTTTCCCTTTATTCCTTTTCACTATTTTTTATTATGCCAAATGAATGAGACCATATAATGATTGCCTATCTCCGATTGACTATTTTCCCTCAGCATTATACCCTCCAGTTCCATCCACATCGAAGCAAGTAGTATCTCTTTGTCGTTTCTATTCTTTTTTTTGTACTTAACAAATATATTCAGAATATTTCATCCTAAAGCAGCAGAAGACAGTCTTTTTGAGTGCATATGAAACATTCTGCAGAATAGATCACATACCAGGTCACAAATCAGACCTGAACAAGTACAAAAAGATGAAGACTATACCATGCATAGTTTACAACCACAATGCCATGAAACTTAAGGTCAACCACAAGAAAAAAACTGGAAATACCACTAATACATGGGGGTTAAAGAATATCCTACTGCTTATAATGAATGGGTTAATCAGAAATTAAAGTGTAAATTAAAAAATACATGGAAGGAAATGAAAATGAAAACATGAAGGTAATATTAAAAGATGTCTTTACTGATCCTCTGATTTTCACACATGCTCTTTTTAACCTCCATTATGGAGTTCATCCAATTTCTACCAGGTATTTGGGATTAATCACCCAGCCAACATAGTAACTTCCTTCCTTGCTTATTGATTCAGGGGCCTGAAGAGCTCAAAGTGGCCGGGCACCAGTTTCAATTTCCAGATCAGTGGGATTGTTTTTGTGTCTCTCTTTGAACCTGAGACCTCTAGGCCAGCAGAATAATAAATCGTGGGAAAGAAAGCAAACATTTTGCAAGTAGATCATGACGGGTTATAGTGAGTAGTACAACTCCCAGTTCCAGTCCTCAATTCTTGCACCTGTAAATGTGAGCTATGTGAGAAACAGCATCATACATTAGAAGCTGATTTAGAAGATATATAGCCCTCTGGGGAACCTTGTCCTACCCTGCAAGGAATTGCCACCTAGATAGCACTACAGCTGAAACTTATTTTTAATTTTTCTTAAATTTATTTTTTATTGGTGTTCAATTTGCCAACATATAGAATAACACCCAGTGCTCATCCCATCAAGTGCCCTTCTCAGTGCCTGTCACCCAGTGACCCCCAAGCCATGCCCACCTCCCTTTCTACCACCTCTAGTTCATTTCCCAGAGTTTGGAGTCTCTCATATTCTGTTTCCCTTTCTGATTTTTCTGACTGATTTTATCTCATTTCCGCTTTATTTCCTTTCACTATGTTTTATATTCCCCAAATGAAGGAGACCATATAATGTTTGTCCTTCTCCGATTGACTTATTTCACTTGACATAATACCCTCCAGTTATAACCATGTCAAAGCAAACGATGGGTATTTGTCGTTTCTAATGGGTGATTGAGTTCAAATTTTTAAAGAGTAAAATAAAAGTAAGATAAAATAAAATATTTGTGTAAATTCAATGGTAAAATAGGAAGTCAAAATAATGAGAGACATGGCTGTTGACAAGATGGGGGAAGAGTAGGATCCCGAAATCACCTGTCCTCATCAACTTACCTAGATAACTTTCAAATCATCCTGAAACCCGATGAATTCTTCCTCTGATTTAAAGAGAGAATAGCTGGAGGCTAAAGTGAGAAGCGTTTGTGCTTCTATCAAGGTAGAAACACGGAAAAATAAAGGAGTACACTCCAATGGGAGAGAGCCTCCACAAGGAGCCAGGCTAAGGCCAGGCAAAAGAGACTCCAGGACGAGAAAGCCCAGACCAGGAGAATCAGGAACTTGACCAACATTCCCGGATGGAAAGGCACTCACAGGGAACTCAGGCAGGATCCCAGGATGGGCAGTGGAGCCCCCAGGTTCCCGGGGTCACTAACATAGGAAATGGGGAGAGCCACCACAGACCATGGACGGAGCTCCAGCAATGGCTGGAGCGCATACCCAGCGGCCCGGAGCAGCTCAGGTGGTGGCTCTGGCAGCGGCTCCACTAGGAGGGGAATGCATGGCCTTGGGAGAGCAATTCCAGAGGCTCAGGTCCTGGACCCGAGGGTGCTGGGGGACACAGCAAGGATCCGGAGATCCCCTTGGGACATGCGGGGGCTGGGAGGACACAGGACCCCGAGGACGCTCCTCCCGCTGGGCACCCCTGAGCTGTGCAGGTCAGTGCCACCCACACCTGCAGCATCCAGGCTCCCACGAACTGGGGTCTGCAGGAGTTACTGCGGGAGCTGACTCTAGGGCTGAAGAGCTGGCCACCGCCAGTGTTATTGTTCCTCCCTTATGTCGCATTGTGCCTGGGATGGAGCGGGGCCACCAGGGAGCATGGGTCTCACAGGATAAACAGCTCCCAGGTAGCCATGCCCCTGGCAGGGGCCGGGGCAGCTCCCTCGGGGCACACACCTGACAATCAGAAAAGAAGGCCCCTCCCCCAGAAGATCACCTGGAAGGAAACAGGAAGAGCAAGTTCTTGACCAAGCAGTGCTGGAAAGCTCCAGGGGAATTCGAGGGACTTACACTATATAGAATCAGAGGCTACCCCTCCTTGTTATTTTTTTTTAATTTTGAAATGTTTCTTTTTTCTTTTTTTCCTTCCTTTCCCAGTACAACTTGTTTTTAGCCACCATGCACTGAGCAAAGTCCCTTGAAGGAAAAACTCACCCCAAAGAAAAAATCAGAAACAGTCCTCTCTCCCACAGAATTACAGAAATTGGGTAAAACTTTGATATCAGAATGCCGATGCAGAAGCAGAAAAATAAAGCTACTGGTGGCTTTGGAAAAAAGCATGAAGGATTCAAGAGACTTCATGCCTGCAGAATATAGATCATTGATATTGGGTGGGAAAAATCTATTTCCTGTATCTGAATGCCTGTTTCCCTCCCCAATTTAGGAAAGTTTTCAGCTATGATTTCTTCAAATACATATTCTAGCCCTCTGTCCCTTTTGGTACCCTCGGTAACACCAGGTAAATGTAGATTTTTGTTTCTGAGGCTGTTATTTTTTCCCTTAACCTATCTTCATGATCTTTTTTCATTTTCTCTTTTTTCCTCAGTTTCCCTCCTTTTCATCACTCATCACCTCCTATGTCACTCACTCGTTTAATTGATTTTTAATTTCAGCCTGATTAGATCTAAGTTCTGTAGTCATGAAGTCTCTTGAATCCTTCACGCATTTTTCAAGAGCCACCAGTAGCTTTATAACTGTGCTTCTGAATTGGATTTCTGACATTGAATTGTAATTCAAATTTTGTAAAACTGTGTGAGAGAGACCTGTTTCTGATTCTGTTTTTGAGGTGAGTTTTTCCTTCTAGTCATTTTACTCAGTGCAAAATGGCCAAAAACTAGTTGTATTGGGAAAAGGAGAAAAATAGAGAAGAGAAAGAAGAAAAGAAAAACAAAAAGAAAAAATAATTTAAAAAAAGAAAAGAAGGAAAAAAGAGAATAGAATAAAAGAAAAAAAGAAGGGGGGGGCAAAAAAAAACAGACACATAGATCAATGGAAAGAATTGAGAAACCAGAAGTGGACCCTCATCTTTATGGTCAACTAATATTCGATAAAGGAGGAAAGACTATCCACTGGAAAAAGACAGTCTCTTCAATAAATGGAGCTGGGAAAATTACACATCCACATGCAGAAGAATGAAACTAGACCACTCTCTTGCATCATACACAAAGATAAACTCAAAATGGATGAAAAATCTAAATGTGAGACAAGATTCCATCAAATCCTTGAGAAGAACACAGGCAACACCCTTTTAGAAATTGGCCACAGTAACTTCTTGCAAGATACATCCACGAAGGCAAAAGAAACAAAAGCAAAAATGAACTTTTGCGACTTCATCAAGATAAGAAGCTTTTGCTCAGCAAAGGATACGGTCAACAAAACTAAAAGAAAACCTACAGAATGGGAGAAGACATTTGCAAATGACGTATCAGAACTTATTAAACTCAGCAGCAAAGAAACAAACAATCCAAACAGGAAACGTGCAAAAGACATGAACAAAAATGTCACAGAGGAAGACATAGACATGGCCAACAAGCACATGAGAAAATGCTCCGTATCCCTGGCCATGAGGGAAATACAAATCAAAATCACAATGAGATACCACCTCACACATGTGAGAATGGGGAAAATTAACAAGGCAGGAAATCACAAATGTTGGAGAGGATGTGGAGAAAGGGGAAACCTCCTGAACTGCTGTTGGGAATGTGAACTGGTGCAGCCACTCTGGAAAACTGTGTGGAGGTTCCTCAAAGAATTAAAAATAGATCTGCCCTACGACCCAGCAATTGCACTGCTGGCGATTTACCCTAAAGATACTGATGCAATGAAATGCCAGGACACCTGCACCCCGATGTTTATAGCAGCAATGGCCACAATGCCAAGCTGTGGAAGAAGCCTCGGCGTCCATGGAAAGATGAGTGGATAAAGAAGATGTGGTTTATGTATACAATGGAATACTACTCAGCCATTAAAAACGACAAATGCCCACCATTTCCTTCGATGTGGATGGAACTGGAGGGTGTTATTCCGAGTGAGTAAAGCAATCGGAGAAGGCAGACATTATATGGTCTCCTTCATTTGGGGAATAGAAAAAATAGTGAAAGGGAATGCTCTGTTGGATCCTACTGGCTAGAATCTTGTTAAGAATTTTTACATCCATTTTCATGAGGGATATTGGTCTGTAATTCTCCTTTTTGGTGGGGTGTTTGGTTTTGGAATTTAAGTGATGTTGGCCTCATAGAAGGAGTTTGCAAGTGCTACCTCTCATTTTATCTTTCAGAACAGGTTTAGTAGAAGAAGTATGGTTTCTCCTTTAAACGTTTGATAGAATTCCCCTGGGAAGGCATCTTGCCCTGGATTTTGTGCCTTGGTAGGATTTGAGGACTGCTTCAATTTCTTCCCTTGTAATCGGCCTGTTCAGTTTTCTATTTCTTCCTGTTCCAGTTTTGGTAGTTTGTGGTTTTCCAGAAATGTGTCCATTTCTCCAAGATTGCCTAATTTATTGGCATATAGCTGCTCATAATAAGCTTTAAAAACCGTTTGTATTTTTTGGTGTTGGTGGTGTTCTCTCATTTATCATTCATTATTTTATTAATTTGAGTCTTTTCGCTCTTCTTTTCAATAAGTCTGCCTAATGATTTATCTACGTTATTAATTCTTTCAAAAACCTACTCCTGGATTTGTTCACACATTCCATATTTCTTCTGTTCTCTCTTTCATTGAATTCTGCCCGAATCTTTATTGACTCTCTTCTTCTGCTGTGTGTAGGATATATTTGTTGTTGTTTTTTCTCGAGTTTGCTTTTGTATTTGAGTTCTTTCCAGTTTTTGGATGGATGCTCATATTGCGATAGGTTTCTCCCTCAGAACTGCTTTTGTTGTATCCCAAAGATTTTTTTAACTGTTGTATCTTTATTCTCATTAGTTTCCATGAATGTTTTCATTCTTCTCTAATTTCCTGCTTTATGCTTTCATCTTTTAGCAGGATGGTCCTTAAGCTCTATATGTTTGAAATCCTTCCAAACTTCTTGTGATTTAGTTCTAATTTCAAAGCATTATGGTGTGAAAAGATGCAGGGGACAATCCCGATCTTTTAGTATCAGTTAAGTCCTGTTTTGTGCCACAGTATGTGGTCTACTCTGGAGAAAGATCCATGTGCACTTGAGAAGAATGTGTATTCGATTGTGTTTGGATGGAAAGATCTGTAAATATCTGTGAAATCCATCTGGTCTAGTGTACCACTTAAAACTCTTGTTTTTAGAGATGTGTTAGGAAAACCTGTTGATTGTAGAAAGTGCTTCATTCAAGGCACCAAGTATAAGTGTATTATTATCTAAGTAGGCCTTAACTTTGGTTATTAATTGATTGATATACTTGGCAGCTCCCACATTGTGGGCATAAATTCCGGGCATAAATATTGATGACTGTTAGGTCTTCTTGTTGGATGGATCCTTTAAGTATGATATAGTGTCCCTCTTCATCACTTACTACAGTCTTTGGGATAATCTTTAGTTTATCTGAACTAAGGATGGCTACCCCTGCTTTCTTTTGAAGACTTTTGGAATGATACATTGTTTTCCAACCTTTCATTTTCAGGCTGTAGGTGTCCTTATGTCTAAAATGAGTCTCTTGTACACAGCAAAGAGATGGGTTTTGCTCTTTTATCCAGTCTGAATCAGCAGCTGTGCCTTTTGCTGGGGTCACTAAACCCATTCATGTCCAGAGTTCCTATTGAAAGATATGTATTCAGTGTCATCATGATACCTATTCTGTCCTTGTTTTTGTGGATTGTTACCTTGGACTTCCTCTATTACAGATTCCCCCTTAGTATTTCTTGCAGAGCTGGCTTCATGATCACATATCCTTTCAGTTTCTGCCTATCTTGGAAACTCTTTATCTCTCCTTCTATGATGAATGAGAGCCTTGCTGGATAAAGTATTCTTGGCTGCATGTTCTTCTCATTTAAGACCCGGACTATATCCTGCCAGCCCTCTCTGGCCTGCCAGGTCTCTGTGGAAGGGTCTGCTGTTATGCTAATCCTTCTCCCCATAAAATTTAGAGATTACTTTTCTCTTGCTTCTTTAAGGATTTTCTCTTTATCTTTGGAATTTGCAAGTTTCACTATTAAATGTCTAGGTGTAGAGTGGTTTTTATTGATTTCATGGGGGGATCTATCCATTTCCTGATCTGAATGCCTGTTTCCTGCCACAAATTAGGGAAGTTTTCAGCTCTGATTTGTTCAAATACATATTCTGGGCCTGTGTCCCTTCGGCACCCTCAGGACCCCAGGTAAACGTAGATTTTCCTTCTGATCCTATTTACAATTGCACCAGAAACCATAAAATACCTAGGAATTAACATAATGAAAGAGGTAAAGGATCTGTAACTAAAAACTATAGAACACCTAAAAAGAAATTGTGGAAGAGCAAAGAGATTCATTAACATTCCATATTCAAGGATTTGAAGTATCAATATTGTGAAAATGTCCATGCAACCCAGGGCAATGTACACTTTCGAAGTAGTCCCTATCAAAATACCATTGACATTTTTCACAGTTCAGAAACAAATATTTCTAAGTTTTGCATGGAACCAGGGGAGACCCCAATTCGCCATAGGAATGTTGAAAAAGAAATCAAAAGCAGGTTATATCACAATGTCTGGACTTCAGGCTGTATTTTGCCTAAGGTTTTTTCTGCATGTCATAGACAAAGATGTCATCATCAAAATGTTATTGTACTGGCACAAAAACAGACACATTGGATCAAGGAATGGAATAGGGAACCCAGAAATGGACCCTCGACTCTATGGTCAACTAATCTTCGACAAAGCAGAAAGGAATATCCGCTGGAAAAAGGATAGTCTCTTCAACAAATTGGACAGCCACATGCAGAAGAATGCAACTGGACCATTCTCTTACACCACACACAAAGATAAACTCAAAATGGATGAAAGACCTAAAGGTGAAATAGAAATCCATCACAATCCTAGAGGAAAACACAGGCAACAACCTCTTTGACCTTGGCCATAGCAACTTATGCAAGACATGTCTGTAAAGACAAGGGAAACAAAAGCAAAACTGAAGTATTGGGACTTCCTCAAGATAAAAAGCAAAGGAAATAGTCCATAAATCTAAGAAGCAACCTACAAAATGGGAGAAGGCATTTGCAAATGACATAGGAGATAAAAGGCTAATATCCAAGATCTATAAAACACTTATGGAACTCAAGACCCAAAACAAGTAATCCAGTGAAGAAATGGGCAGAAGAGACGAACAGACATTTCTCCAAAGAAGACAACACGTGGCCAACAGACACATGAAAAAAATGCTCCACATCACTCATTAACAGGAAATTACAAAACAAAACAAAACAAAACTCACAATGAGATACTACCTCACATCTGGCAGAATGGCTAAAATGAACAAGACAGATAAACAACAAACTTTGGCCAGGTTGTGGAGAAAAGGGTACCGTCTTGCACTGTTGGTGAGAATGCAAAGTGGAGTGGCCACTCTGGAAAAGGGAGCAGGATCCTCAAGAACTTAAAAACAGAGCTACCCTATGACCTAGCAAATGTGCTACCACGTATTTACCACAAAGATACAGAGGTAGTGAAAAGAAGGGTCACTTGCACCCCAATGTTCACAGCAGCAATGTCCACAATGGTCAAAATGTGGAATGAGTCCACATATCCATCGCCAGATGAATGGATAAAGATGTGGGCTATAGTTACAATGGGATATTATTGAGCCTTTTGAAAGGACGAATCTTTACCACTTCTATCGACATGGATGGAACTGGAGGGTATTAGTCAGAGAGTGAAATAAGTCAGTCAGTGAAAGACAATTATCATATGGTTTCATTCATATGTGAAACATAAGAAACATTGCATAGAATCATAGGGGAAGGGAGGGAAAACTGAATGGGAAGTCATCAGAGAGAGAGAAAAACCATGACAGACTCTTAACTCTGTGAAATAAACTGAGGTCGCTAGAGGGGAGGTGGATGGGGGATCAGGACCTGGGTAAGGGGCATCAAGGAGGGCACGTGGTGTGACGAGCACTGGGTGTTGCACACAAATGATAATTTATGGATTGCTACATCTGAAACTAATGGTTTATTATATGCTGGCAAATTGAATTCAAATTTTTAATGAGTAAAATAGAAATAAGATAAAATAACATATTTGTGTAAATAGAATGGGAATATAGGAAATCAAGATAATAAGAGCCAAGACTGTCGGCAAGATGGCAGAAGAGTAGGATTCCAAAATCCCCTATCCCCAACAACTTACTTAGATAACTTTCAAATCATCCTGAAAACCTACAAATTCAGCCTGGGATTTAAAGAGAGAACAGCTGGAAGTTTACAGTGAGAAGGGTTTGCGCTTCTATCAAGATAGGAAGACGAAAAAGTAAATAACAAGACTCCAGCGTGGGAGGGGAGACCCCCCACAAAGAGCCTCGCTAAGGCCGGGCAGTAGACATTCCAGGATAGGAAAGCCCAGACCGGGAGAATCAGGAACTTTACCAATATTTCCAGATGGAAAGGCGCTCACAGGGAACTCAGGCAGGATCCCAGGAGGGGCAGTGGAGCCCCCAGGGTCCCGGGGTCACTAACAGAGGAAGTGGGGAGAGTGCGCCACACACCATGGGTGGAGCTCTGAAAAGGTCTGGAGCGCGCACCCATCGGATTCTGGGAGCAGCTCAGGTGGTGGCTCTGGCAGCGGCTCGGCAAGGAGGGGAATGTGTGGCCGCAGGAAGGGAGAGCGATTCCAGTGGTGCAGGCCCGGGAGCCCAGGGCCCCAGCTGACAAAGCCCCCCTTGGGCAATCGGGGGCCGGGAGGACACAGGACCATGAGGACGCTGCTGCCACGGGGCACACCTGAGCTGTGCAGGTCAGTGCCGCCAACACGTGGCGCTGCCAGGCTCTCGTGGACTGGGAGCTGCAGGACTTAATGTGGGAGCTGACTTTTGGGTTGGAGAGCTGACCACCGCCAGTGTTGTTGTTCCTCCCTATGTCACCTTGAGCCTGGGTCGGAGTGGGGCGGCCAGGGAACATGGGCCTCACAGGATAAACAGCTCCTAGGGAGCCGAGCCCCCAGCAGGGGGTGGGGCAGCTCCCCTGGTGCTCACACCTGACTATCAGCAGAGCAGAACCCTCCCTCACAAGACCAGCTGGAAGGAAAGGGAAAGAGCAAATTCTTGACCAAGCAGCACTGGAAAGCTCCAGGGGGAAGTTGAGGGACTTACAGTATATAGAATCAGAGGAGACCCCTCCTTGTTATATTTTTTTAAGCTTTGAAATTTTTCTTGTTTTTTGTTGATTTGTTTGTTTTTGTTTTTTGTTTCCCCCCCTTTTTTCTTTATTTCCTTCCTTTTTCCAGTACAACTAGTTTTTAGCCACTCTGCACTGAGCAAAATGTCTAGAAGGAAGAAGTCACCACAAAAGAAACAATCACTAACAGTCCTCTCTCCCACAGAGTTACAGAATTTGGTTGACAATTCGATGTCAGAATGCCAATACAGAAGCACAATTATAAAGCTACTGATGGCTCTGGAAAAAAGAATGAAGGATTCAAGAGACTCATGACTGCAGAATTTAGATCTAATCAAGCCAAAATTAAAATCAATTAAATGAGATGCAATCCACACTGGAGGTCCTAATGATGAGGTTAATGAGGTAGAAGAATGATGAGTGACATAGACGACATGTTGATGGCAAGGAAGGATGCTGAGGAAAAAAGAAATAAAAAGACCATGAAGAAATGTTAAGGGAAATAAATGACAGCCTCAGAAGGAAAAATCTACGTTGAAAGGGGGTTCCAGAGGCTGCTGAAAGGAACAGAGGACCAGAAAGTGTATTTGAACAAATCTTAGCTGAGAACTTCCCTAACCTGGGGAAGGAAACAGGCATGCAGATCCTCGAGATAGAGAGATCCCCCCCCACACACAAAATCAATAAAAACCATTCAACACCCCGACATTTCATAGTGAAACTTGCAAATTCCAAAGATAAAGAGATCCTCAAAGCACTAAGAGACAAGTGATCCCTAACACTTATGGGGAGAAGTATTAGGTTAACACCAGATCTCTCCACAGAGCCCTGGAAGACCAGAAAGGGCTGGAAGGATATATTCAGGGTCCTAAAGGAGAAGAGTTAAATTTGCCAACATATGGCATATCACCCAGGTCTCATTCCTTCACGAGCCCCCTCAGCGCCTGTCATCCAGTCACCCCATTGCCCCAAGCACCTCCCTTCCCCACTACCCATTGTTCCTTTCCCAGAGTTAGGAGTCTCTCAGATTCTGTCATCCTTAACTTATCTTTTCACTCATTTTCTCTCCTTTTCCCTTTATTCCCATTCACTGTTTTTTATACTCCCCAAATGGTTGAGACCATATAATGATTGCCCGTCTCAGATTGACTTATTTCCCTCAGCATAATACCCTACAGTCCAATCCATGTCGAAGCAAATGGTGGGTATTTGTTGTTTCTAATGGCGGAGTAATATTCTATTGTATACATAAACCACATCTTCTTTATCCATTCATCTTTCGATGGACACTGAGGCTCCTTCAACTGTTTGGCTGTTGTGGACTTTGCTGCTACAAACATCGGTGTTGGTGTCTCAGCGTTTCATTGCATCTGTATCTTTGGGGTAAAACCCAAGCAGTGCAATTGCTGGGTCGTAGGGCAGATCTATTTTTAATTCTTTGAGGTACCTCCACACAGTTATCCACAGTGGCTGTACCAGTTCACATTCTACCAGCAGTGTAGGATTGTTCCCCTTTCTCCACTTCCTCTCCAACATTTGTGGTTTCCTGCTTTGCTAATTTTCCCCATTCTCATTTGTTTGAGGTGGTATCTCATTGTGGTTTTGATATGTATTTCCCTGATGGCAAGTGATGCTGAGCATTTCCTCATGTGCTTGTTGGCCATGTCTATGGCTTCCTCTGTGAGATTTCTATTCATGTCTTTTCTCCATTTAATGATTGGATTGTTTATTTCTTTGCTGTTGAGTTGAATAAGTTCTTTATAGATCTTGGATACTAGCCCTTTATCTGATAGGTCATTTGCAAATCTCTTCTCCCATTCTGTAGGTTGTCTTTGAGTTTTGTTGACGGAATCTTTTGCTGTGCAAAAGTTTCTTATCTTGATGAAGACACAATAGTTCATTCTTGCTTTGGTTTCTCTTGCTTTCATGTATGAATCTTGCAAGACGTTACTGTGGCCAGGTTGAAAAAGGGTGTTGTCTGTGTTCTCCTCTAGGACTTTGATGGAATCCTGTCTCACTTAAGATCTTTCATCCATTTTCAAATATCTTTGTGTATGGTACAGGAGAATGGTCTACTTTCATTCTTCTGCATGTGGATGTCCAATTTTTCCAGCATCATTTATTGAAGAGACTATCTTTTTTTCCAGTGGATAGTCTTTCCTCCTTTGTTGAATATTCGTTGACCATAAAGTTGAGGGTCCAGTTCTGGATTCTCTATTCGGTTCCATTGATCCATGTGTCTGTTTTTGTGCCAGTACCACACTGTCTTGATGACCATAGCTTTGTAGTACAACCTGAAATCTGGCATTGTGATGCCCCCAGATATGGTTTTCCTTTTTTAAAAAATTCCCCTGACTATTCAGGTTCTTTTCTGATCCTACAGAAATCTTAAAATAATCTGTTCCAAGTCTCTGAAGAAAATCCATCATATTTTGATCAGGGTTGCATTAAACATGTAAATTGCCCTGGGTATCATTGATATGTTCACAAAATGAATTCTTCCAATCCATGAGCATGAAATATTTTTCCATCTCTTTGTCTTCCTCAATTTCCTTCGGAAGTCTTCTGTAATTTTTAGGGTATAGACCCTTTACCTCTTTGGTTAGGTTTATTCCTAGGTATCTTATGCTTTTGGGTGCAATTGTAAATGGGATTGACCTCTTAATTTCTCTTTCTTCAGTCTCATTGTGAGTGTATAGAAATGCCATTGATTTCTGGGCATTGATTTTGTATCCTGCCACGCAGCCAAATTGCTGTATGAGTTCTAGCAATCTTGGGGTGGAGGCTTTTGGGTTTTCTATGTAGAGTATCATGTCATCGGTGAAGAGGGAGAGTTTGAATTCTTCTTTGCCAATTTGAATGCCTTTAATGTCTTTTTGTTGTCTGATTGCTGAGGCAGGACTTCCAGTACTATGTTGAATAGCAGTGGTGAGAGTGGACATCCCTGTCTTGTTCCTGATCTTAGGGGAAAGGCTCCCAGTGCTTCCCCATTGAGAATGATATTTGCTGTGGGCTTTTTGTAGATGGCTTTTAAGATGTCGAGGAAAGTTCCATCTATCCCTACGCTCTGAAGAGTTTTGATCAGGAATGGATGCTGTATTTTGTCAAATGCTTTCTCTGCATCTAATGAGAGGATCATATGGTTCTTGGTTTTTCCCTTGCTGATATGATGAATCACGTTGATTATTCTACGAGTGGTGAACCAGCCTTGTGTCCCAGGGATAAATCCTACTTGTTCATGGTGAATAATTTTCTTAATGTGCTGTTGGATCCTATTGGCTAGTATCTTGTTGAGAATTTTTGCATCCATGTTCATCAGGGATATTGGTCTGTAATTCTCCTTTTTGGTGGGGTCTTTGTCTGGTTTTGGAATTAAGGTGATGGTGGCCTCAGAGAACGAATTTGGAAGTACTCCATCTCTTTCTCTTTCCCAACAGCTTTAGTAGGATAGGTATGGTTTCTTCTTTAAACGTTTGATAGAATTCCCCTGGGAAGCCATTTGGCCCTGGACTCTTGTGTCTTGGGATGTTTTTGATGACTGCTTCAATTTCCTCCCTGGTTATAGGCCTGTTCAGGTATTCTATTTCTTCCTATTCCAGTTTTGGTAGTTTGTGGCTTTCCAGGAATGCGTCCATTTCTTCTAGATTGCCTAATTTATTGGCGTATAGCTGTTCATAATATGTGTTTAAAATCTTTTGTATTTCCTTGGTGTTGGTAATGATCTCTCCTTCTCATTCATGATTTTATTAATTAGAGTCTTCTCTCTCTTCTTTTTAATAAAGCTGGCTAATGGTTTATCTATCTTATTAATTCCTTCAAAGAAGCAACTCCTGGTTCTGTTGATCTGTTCCACAGTTCTTCTGGTCTCGATTTCCTTCAGTTCTGCTCGAATTTTAATTAAATCTCTTCTTCTGTGGGGGATAGAATCTATCTGTTCTTTTTTCCCTAGATCCTTTCTGTGTAAGTTTAGCTTTTGTATTTGAGTTCTTTCCAGTTTTTGAATGGATGCTTGTATCGCGATGTATTTCCCCCTTAGGACTGCTTTTGCTGCATTCCAAAGATTTTGAATGGTTGTATCTTCATTCTTATTAGTTTCCATGAATCTTTTTAATTCTTCCTTAATTTCCTGGTTGACCCTTTCATCTTTTAGCAGGATGGTCCTTAACCTCCACGTGTTTGAGGTCCTTCCAAACTTCTTGTTGTGATTTAGTTCTAATTTCAAGGCTTTATGGTCTGAGAATATGCAGGGGATGATCCCAATCTTTTGGTATCGGTTCAGATCCGATTTGTGACCCAGTATGTAGTCTATTCTGGAGAAAGTTCCATGTGCACTTGAGAAGCATGTGTATTCATTTGAGTATGGAAGTAAAGTTCTGTAGATATCTGTGAAATCCATCTGGTCCCATGTATCAATTAAAGCTCCCGTCTCTATGGAGATTTTGTGCTTAGAAGACATATCTAGTATAGAAAGAGCTAGACTGAAGTCACCAAGTATAAGTGTATTATTATCTAAGTATTTCTTCACTTTGGTTATTAACTGATTTAAATATTTGGGAGCTCCCACATTCGTGGCATATATATTGAGAATTGTTAATTCCTCTGGTTGGATAGATCCTTTAAGTATGATGTAGTTTCTCTCTTCATCTCTCACTACAGCTTCGGGGTAAATTTTAGTTTATCTGATATAAGGATGGCTACCCCTGCTTTCTTTTGAGGACCATTTGAATGGTAAATGGGGGATCCCTGGGTGGCGCAGCGGTTTAGCGCCTGCCTTTGGCCCAGGGCGCGATCCTGGAGACCCGGGATCGAATCCCACGTCAGGCTCCCGGTGTATGGAGCCTGCTTCTCCCTCTGCCTGTGTCTCTGCCTCTCTCGCTCTCTCTGTGTGTGACTATCATAAATAATAAATAAAAATTAAAAAAAAAAGAACACATTATGAATGGTAAATGGTTCTCTAACCTTTTATGTTCAGGCTGTAGGTGTCCTTCTGTCTAAAATGAGTTTCTTGTAGACAGCAAATAGATGGGTCCTGCTTTTTTTTATCCAGTCTGAAACCCTGCACCTTTTGATGGCGTCATTAAACCCGTTCTCGTTCAGAGTTACTATCGACAGATATGAGTTTAGTGTCATCATGATATCTATTCAGTCCTTGTTTTGTGGATTGTTCCACTGAACTTCTTAAAGGGAAATTTTAAGAGTCCCCCTTAAAATGTCTTGCAGAGCTGGTTTGGAGGTCACATATTCTTTCAGTTCCTGCCTGTCTTGGAAGCTCTTTAGCTCTCCTTCCATTTTGAATGAGAGCCTTGCTGGATAAAGTATTCTTGGTTGCATGTTCTTCTCATTTAGGACCCTGAATATATCCTGCCAGCCCTTTCTGACCTGCCAGGTCTCTGTGGAGAGGTCTGCTGTTACCCTAATACTCCTGCCCATAAAGGTCAGGGATTTCTTGTCTGTTGCTGCTTTAAGGATCTTCTCTTTATCTTTGGAATTTGCAAGCTTAACTATTAGATGTCGAGGTGTTGAACGGTTTTTATTGATTTTAGATGGAGATCTCTCTATTTCCTGGATCTGAATGCCTGTTTCCCTTCCCAGATTAGGAAAGTTTTCAGCTATGATTTGTTCAAATACATATTTTGGCCCTCTGTCCCTTTCGGCACCCTCGGGAACCCCAGGTTTTTCTTCCCAGGAAGAAAAACCTCAGGCTGTCGTTTATTTCCCTTAATCTGTCTTCCTGGTCTTTTAATTGTCTGTCTCTTTTTTCCTCAGTTTCCCTCTTTGCCATCAACTTGTCTTCTATGTCACTCACTCGTTCTTTCATCTCGTTAACCCTCATCTTTAACACTTCTAGTTTGGATTGCATCTCATTCAATTGATTTTTAATTTCTGCCTGATTGGATCTAAATTCTGCAGTCATGAAGTCTCTTGAGTCCTTTATGCTTTTTTCTAGAGCCACCAGTAGCTGTATAATAGAGCTTCTGAATTGGCTTCCTGACATTGAATTGTAATCCATATTTTGTAACTCTGTGGAAGAGAGGACTGTTTCTTTTTTTTGAGGTGAGGTTTTCCTTCTAGTCATTTTGCTCAGTGCAGAGTGGCCAAAAACAAGTTGTATTGGGAAAAGGAGAAAGAGAGAGAGAAAGAAGGAAAGAAAAGAGAAAAAGAAAAAGAGAGAAGAAAAAGAGAAAGGAGAAAAAGGGTGGGGGAAGCAAACAGAAATCAAAACGAAAGGAAAGAAAAGAAAAGAAAAACCACGGGGGAGTATCTTCTGATTCTGTATACTTTAAGTCCTTTGACTTCCCCTGGAACTTGTCCTTCTAGCTGGTCTTCTGTGGGAGGGGCATGTTGTGCTGATTTTCAGGTGTTACCACCTGGGGTAGCTGCTCTGCCCTCTGCCTGTTGCAGGGCTCAGTGGGGGTTGTTTAACCCGTGAGGCCCCAGGAGGAACAACCCCAGTGGCGGCGGCATCTCTGGAACCCTGGATTCAGCTCCCACAGTAACTACAGAGCTCTCAGTCTTCAGGGCCTGAGGGCTCCAGGGCGGGGCCGCTGATCTGCTCAGCTCGGGGCAGGAGTGTCCTTGCTGTCCTGGGCCCTCCCGGCCTCTGCCTGTTCCGGTGGGAGGCCGAATCCTGGGCTGTGTTCCGGTCCCCTGTGCTCCCGGGCATGCCCTGTTGGATTCGGGTTCCTGGCTGTGTAGCCGCCACCGTGGAGCCGCCCCTCGAGCCCCTCTGAGCTGCTCCTGTAGCCGCGCCACCCCCTCAGCATGGAGCCTCTTCCTCTACCAGAGCCGCCTCGGAGCTGCTCTCGACCGCGCAGCCCCCTCCACACAGAGCCATCACCCTTGCCCCTCCGAGATGCTCCGGGTCCAGCCGTGCATGCTCCAGTCTTTTAGGGAGCTCGGTCACGGGGAATGGTGCACTCTCCTGGGCACGCAGGTGTCTGTTAGTGTCCCAGGGAGCCCGAGTCCCTGCCCTCCTGGGGTCCTGCTCTAACTCCCTGCAGGTGCCTATCCGCCAGGGAAGATTGGTGAAGCTCCTGCTTCTCTGGGACGGAGCTTTCCTGTCCTGGGGACAATTGCCCCGGCCTTTACCCAGCACCTCACGGGGCCCCTCCCCCTTGGATGCCTTTTGTTTCTTTATTTCTTTTTCCCCATCTTCCTACCTTGATAGAAGCACGAACACTTCTCACTGTAGCATTCCAGCTGCTGTCTCTAAATCTCAGGCCAAATTCGTAGATTTTCAGGATGTTTTGAAGGTTATCTAGGTAATTTGGTGGGGACAGGTGATTTGGAGACCCTACTCTTCTGCCATCTTGCCACTCCCTCCACTTTCCTATTTCAAACGATGTCACAGAGACACAGGATAAAGCAGTGTGGTTCTCGGGCTCCCGGCTGGCTCCGTTGGTTAAGCATCCGACTCCTGACCTCACCCCTGGTCTTGATCTCGGGGACATGAGTTCTAGCCCTGTGCTGGGCTGTGGACGAGGCATGGAGCCTACTAAACAAACCAAACCCACAGGGGTATGGTTCTGGCATAAGCTGAAGGAGCAGAATAGAGAGCCTGGAAGAAAATGCACTCTGATACAGTCAAATGATATTTTAAACTTAATTTAATTTAAACTCAATTAATTAACAGTGTAGTGTACTATACTTTCGAGGTAGAATTTCAGGGATTCACCAGTTGGAGATAACACCAGGGCTCATGACATCACGTGCCCTCCTTCATGCCCGTCTACCAGTTACCCTGTCCCTCCACTCCCCTCCCCTCCAGCGACCCTCAGTTTGTTTCCTGTGATTGAGTCTCTTTTTCCTCCATCTCTTTTTTCATCTTATTGTTTTTCCTTCCCTTCACAGATGTCCATCTGCTTCGCTTCTTTAATTCCACCTATGAATGAAACCATATGGTAATTTTCTTTCCTGACTGACTTATTTCACTTGACATGATCCCTCTAGTTCTATCCACATCATTGCAAATGGCAAGATTTCCTTCTCTTTGATAGCTGAGTACCATTCCTATCATCTATCTATCTATCATCTATGACCATCATCTATCTCCCATCCTCTTTATCCATCATCTGCCCGAGGGCACCAAGGCTCCTCCCACAGTGTGGCTATTATGGACCCGGATGCTGTGGACATTGGGGTGCAGGTGTCCCTGAGTCTCACTGCATCTGTATCTTCAGAGTGAGCTCCAGGCCGTGCACCTGCCGGTCGCAGAGCGGCTCTATTTGTAACTTCCTGAGGAGCCTCCACACTGTTTCCAGGGTGGCTGGAGCAGCCCGCAGTCCCGCCCACAGTGGAAGAGGGTTGAGTTTTGCAGGACGTGGTGAAAGTCTGGTCCACATTTCATTTCACGTCCTGTGGGCTCCATTCATTATCCTTAAGTATTTCTGGGGAAGCCGGGTGTTGGGCTCCATTTCAGTGAGACATTTCCGAAGCTCACAGGCATCAGCTGGAGCTTGGAGGGAGGCATGTGCTGCCCCGTGTACAGGGACGCTAACTCCTGCTCGGCCTCCTGCAGTGCCTGAGCGTCCCACAGGGGGCACCCGAGCCCAGGCCCCACCCAGGGGACACGCTGGCACAGTAGACCTCGTCCACCTGCACTAACAAGAGCCCACCTATGCTGGGGAGGCCTGAGGAGGACGTGGGGATGGGTCCACGCTGATGAGCCCCAGCCTCCTCAGGACCCGCAGTGAGGCTTCAGGGGGATATTGGGCCTAGTTCATGCTGACAGGAGCTCCGGTCTCCTCAGGACCCGCAGTGAGGCTTCAGGAAGGTGTGGGCCCGCATCCACACAGACAGGAACCCCTGGGCCACCTCAGGACCCGTGAGGAGGCTTCAGGAAGATGTGGCGCTGCATCCTCTCTGGCAGGAGCTCCCGCCCCCTCAGGACATAAGTTGAGGCTTCTGGAAGCTGGGGGCCGCATCCACGGTGACAGGAGCCCCGGCCTCCTCAGAACGCTCGGTGATGCTTCAGGAGAACGTGGGGCCACATCCACACAACAGGACGCTGACCACCTCAGGACTTCGGGAAATATGGGGATGCGTCCATGTGGACAGGAGACCCCAGCCTTGTCAGGGCCTGTGGTGAGGCCTATAAATGATGTGGGTGTTGCATCCACACTGAGGAGTCTCCGGCCTCCTCAGGACCCATGGGAAGGTTTGGGAATAATTGGGGGCCATATCCATGCTGACAGGAGCCCCCAGCCTCCTCAGGTCTTATGGTGAGGCTTGAGGAAAATGTGGGGCCACGTCAACACTGACAGGACCCCCGTCCTCCTCAGGACCTGCACTTTGGCTTCGGGATATTTGTGCCTCGTCTATGGTAACAAGAGCCCACAGCCTCCGCTGGACCCACGGTGAGTTTTCGGTGGGACGTGGGGCCATGTCCAGGCTGACAGGAGCCCCCGGCCTCCTGAGGACCTGCTGTGAGGCTTCCAGAGGATGTGAGGCATAGTCCACAGTGACAGGAGACCCGGTGTCCTCAGGACCCACTGCCTACGACTCAGGAACATGTGAGGTCACGTCCGCACTCACAGGAGCCCGGCTTCCTCAGGACCACCTGGAGGACTCTGGAGGCGCAGTTGGGGGACACGTCAACATCACGAGGGACTACTCAGAACCACAGGGTAATGAATGGGTGGAATGAATGGTAGGTCAGGGGAGGGGAGGCAGTTGGTGGTTAGCCTTAGGTTAGATGTTAGGGGTTAGTGATTATGCTTATGCTTATGTACAGGGTGTGATATCAACCTTCTTGTACCTGTTGTACCTGTTGAGGGCTGATTTGTGGACCATGAAATGATCTGTTCTGGAGAATGTCCCATGTGCACTTGAAAGGAATGTGTTTTCTGCTTTAGGATGAAATGTTCAGACTATATCTGTTGAGTCCCTGTGGTACAGTGTGTCAAGGCTATTGTTCCCCTGTTGATTTTCTGAATAGACGATCAGTCCATTGCCATAAGTGGGTGGTAAAATCCCCTGTCATTGTATTATTATCAGTGAGTTCCTGTACGTTTGTTGTTAATTGGTTTCTATATTTAGGTACTCCCATGTTGGCAGCATAAATATTTAGTTGTTTGATCTTGATAGTCTTTTTAATTATGAAATAATTCCCTTCTTCATCTCTTCTTACAGTATTTGTTCTTTCTTTTTTGAAATTTAAATATTTTATTTATTCATGAGAGATACACAGAGAAGCAGAGGAAGAAACATAGCAGAGTGAGTGGAAGGATCCCCAAAGGGATGCCGATGTGGGACTCGATCCTGGGATCCCAGGATCATACCCTGAGCAGAAGGCAGATGCTCAACCACTGAGTCACCAGGTGTCCTCCAGGGTTTGGTTTCAAATCTCGTTTGTCTGATATAAGTATGGGTCCTCCAGCTTTCTTTTGATATCCATTAGCGTGATAGATGATTTTCCATCCCCTGACTTTCAATCTGTTGGTGTTTATAGATCTAAAGTGAGCATCTTGTAGGCAGCGTACAGATGGATGTTGTTTTTTTAATAACGATTTTATTAATGAGAAAGAGTGAGAGAGAGAGAGAGAGAGAGAGGCAGAAAATTAGGCAGAGAGAGAAGCAGGGTCTCCACCAGGAGCCCAATATGGGACTCGATCCCAGACTCCGGCATCACACCCTGAGTCAAAGGCAGAGGCTCAACCCCTAAGCCACCCACGCATCCCGGATCCTGTTTTTTAAGCCACTCTGATACCCTATATCTTTTGATTGGAGCATTTAGTCTATAAGCATTCAGAGTGATTATTCAAAGATATGAACTTTGTGCCTTTGTGTTACCGGAGGAGTTAGTGTTTCTGATGACGTTCTCTGGGCCTTTCTAGTCTTTCTGCTTTGGTCTCTTTTTTTCCCCCACTGGGAGAGTCCCTCTTAAAATTCCTTACTGGACTGTTTAAGTGGTCATGAACTCCTTTATATGTTGCCTGTCTGGGAAAATCTTTATCTCTCCTTCTCTCCTGAATGACACCATTGCTGAAGAAATAATTCATACAAATTGGACTCCAAGAAAAAGAAACTTAAAAACATAAAATAAATCCTTGCTAATAAGATTGAGGAAAATGGCATTTAGGAGGAAAACCAGAAGCAGAAAGAGAGGAGGACAGATTTCACCCTCCATAGCCTTCACAGCGACGTGGTGTTTTTTCCTAGGAGGCCCCCCCTCTGTAGGATGCTTTCTGCCCCTCTGCGCTCCTTGTTGGAACCCAGGAGGCATATCTCCCTGCCTCCAGCACCTCTGCAGTCGTGGTTTATAGCGTCTTCCATGTATCCTATTGGGGACGACAACGTCGTGTATGTAACCATCTGGCTGCTGTTTGACAACATTGGGGGGATTCCGACTTTTGTTGGTATTGGGGTGTGTGTGTGTCTATCACATGCAGCTATCATGTGCAGCAATTGGATCCTCTGGCTGGGTCACCCAAATGCCGAAATGGTTGGCACAACATCATTTCTGGTTTTGGCACTGGACGGCTAGCTGGACTCTCCTTCCTGGCTGCCCCAGGGCTCGCTCATGCAGTGACTTTCCACTGGAGGGTCAGCTGAGCTGGAAGGTCCAGCACAGCCACATACCCATGTCCGGCAGTGGGTCCTGCCGAGCGCCGGCTGATTCTCTTCTTGCGGATACCTCTCCAGCAGGGAGCCAGACCTCAGGGCCGCCCTGGGGGGAGATCCTAAGGAGCTGGCTGTCCATGGCGGGGAGCCCTGTTGCTGTCTGTATGTGGGAGTTGGGGTGGGGATGGGGCTGGGGTTCCTCAGTCCCCTGTGCTGACTGGCCTTCAGGCCAAGCCCCCTGCTCACCCAGCCCCTACTTCCTAGGATGAGGAGGGTGCCCTCAACACGCTGGTGTGAGAGATGCAGCACAAGTTGTGCACCCTGAGTCTACCTGGTGAGGGTGGCCCAGGTGTGTGAGCTGCAAGTGCGGGACCCAGGAAATTTAACAAAAATCCCCTACCCCTGGACAAGCAGAGCAGGACTGATTCCATTTTGTGGTACACCCGCCACCTCCCCTATGTCCCCCAAATGACCTGCTTATGGCTTAATGTGCTGCCCCACAGTAGTCAGGCCACTGGGCACACCCTAATCGGAAATCGCCTGATAACAATGTAACCCTGCTTTGTGCCCGCCAAAACCACGTGCCGATTCTGACCAAAGTAATAGAGCAGCTCATGTGAATACTATAGGGTAAGGTGTAATTCAATCGGCCACCTGCATGTGGACTGACATGACTGCAAATTTCTGCGTATCCCATGGGCCATTGGCCCCTATAAAGCTGCCTCACCTCTTAGTCTCGGGGTCCAAGTCCCTGCTCCACTGTGTCTGGTGCACATGGACCCAAGCTCCAGCTTGTAAAGAAACCCTCGGGATTTGCATCAGTGTCGGCTCCTCTGTGGTTTCTCGGATTCGCAATCTTGGGCACAACACAAGGGCCTGCTGTCCTGACATCCCTTCTAGGGCCACACTGACCACCCCGCAGGCCCTCTGTGCCCCAGGCACCCAGGCACAGGGATGCGGGGAGGGGAGGAAGTACCCCGGGACCCGGCCAGCCCCAGCCCCCTGGACAGAGGGAGCACAGACCTCCCAGGTCGCTTTGCACAGACCCTGGTGACCTGAGGCTCCCTGGCTGTCACTCTGTCCCAGCCCTTTCTGGCCTCGGGGTACACGCTGAGTCCAGTAAAGTCTGCGGGGTCCTGACCCTGGCATCTGACCGCCCCTGGAAGGCACGTGGGGACGTCAGCTGTGTGTGCCTGGCAGCGCCCCTGCAGGGGCTGCTTGGGTCCTCGGTGGTGCCCCCTTCTCCTCTCTGGGGGTCTCTCCACGCCCCCTGTACAGAGTTCTGGGAGACACAGAAACGGGCTGGCTGTGCATTTTCGCACCACAACACGTTATTGACTTTCTACAGCAAACGGGTTCAGAGCCGAGGGTGCGTGCCTTCCCCTGGGGAGGGAGACCTTTCTGTCCTTTAGGTGAGGGCAAGAATCACATGGGGTGGGGGGCGGGTGCTGGAGTTCCCCACCTGGCAGCATGTGTGGACTCCCGGTGGGGGCGTGTGTCCGGAGGTTTCAGCCTGAGAGACTGTTCTGAGGACAGCAGAGCTGACCTGGACCTGCAGCACATGGGCTCCTGTGTTGGGTCCCAGCAGGGCAGCTGGATCCCGGACTCTGGCCCTCTGGGGCCCCAGCACCTGGAGGAGCCCTCTTCTCCCCACACTTGGGTGTCCCAAGATCCCCAGGGCTGCCCTAGATCAGCGACCTTGATCTGTGTGGCACGCCCAGGGCCCAGGAGGCCACATGCAGCTGTGTGAGGGCTCGCTCAGCCCGGGACCAGAATCCAAGGCTAGCCAGGGACATTGGGGGCTGGATTCCATTAATATTTGTGTTGGGCCTGGTGGGGGCTCAAATCAACACAGCCCCCACAGAGCCTGGGGCCAAGTCAGCCCAGGTCCCTCTGGGTTTGGGGCTGGTGTCCTGTACAGGGTGTACCGCCCTCCAGGAGAGACAGTGGGCAGAGGCAGGGCACAGTGCATCCTCTGCAGCACTCACCTGCACACACCTGTCAGGGGCTCCATGCCTTCCCTCCTCCCTGCAACCCCTGGGTACTCTATGGGACACTCGGGCTTCTGATGGGAGCAGGGTATCCAGAGAACCCTGAGGAGGCTGAGCATGTCCCACAGGGGACAGCTGCACCGGGTCCTTGCTCGGGGCCCATGGTGTCGGGGTGGATGTTGTGGGAGCATGGGTATGATCGTGGTTGAGTGTGGGGGATGGTGTAGGGGGGATAGTGTTGGGGTATAGTGTGGGTGGGGATTGTGTGGGGCTGTGTGTGTGAGGGGGATGGTGTAGGGGCGATGCCATGAGAGATGATGATGTAGGGGGATGGTGTGGGTCTGGGGAATGGGATGGTGTGGGGGGCTGTCAGATACAGGGCATCCCCTTTCTCTAAGATGCACACAGAGACGTCTACAGATAAAGGCGATGCCAGTCAGGGGTTTGCTGTGACACCTGCCCCTGGGGCCCCATGTGGTCAGTGCAGGGCCCTGGCTGGACCGGGGACATTATCTGGGGGTCATCATACTATGTATGTTTACAAATTGCAAATTGTCTCAAATTAAATGCATAGAATTTAGAAATATATAAAGCACCGAGGGTGGGTGTCACCCTGACCCGTCCGACCCTCATCGGATCAATGTGTGTCCTCCTCCAGTCACGGCCATGCACCCTGCCCCCAGGTCCCTTTACTGCCCCCCATGGCCCCCACCCAGCCCCCTGCTCAGGGGGACATCTCTCACCCCTTTGGGGTTCAGCTCACATGGCAAACCCTGGAAACCCCATCCTAGTGGCCTCCTCATCCCTGAGACCCCGGGGGTGGGGACACAGGGGTCATCCCCAGCACCCTACCATGCAGCCGTGTGTTGTTGGCTGCTGTTGCGCCCTCAGGCCTCAGAAGCCCCGTGTTCCCTACCCAGAAGCCTCCGGTCCTCCCCCGGGTCCTGATCCCCCCTGGGCCCTCAGCCTCACCCTACCCTGTAGTAGTCCCAAAACATGATGTGACTGCTGTGTGTCCTGTTGACGTCCAGGTCCACCTGTGTGATGTCCCTGGAGGAGACCAGAGACTCTTCCTTCATTTCCTGCGGGAAAACCGGGGAGGAGGAGCCGGCGTCAGTGACACAGACCCCGACCTGTCACCAGGTGCCATCCTGGGCAGGGAGCCCTGGGGCCACCATGGGAGTGTGTCCTGATGAAATCTCCTTCCTTCCCCTGGGAGGCCGGGGATGGAGGGAGTGCCCACCATGCCCGTGGACCTGTGTGAGGGCCTGGGCCCAGCTGCTGTGGGCGGGGAAGGTGACTGAGGGTCAGCCTGGGTGGGAGGGGACAGGGGGTCAGTCCAGTTGGGAGGGGACATGGGGGTGTTGTGCACAAGATAGCGAATCCGAGAAACCACTAAGGAGCCGACACCGATGCAAACACACGAAGGTTGTTTTACAAACTTGAGCTTGGGTCCAAGTATACCCCACACATTGGAACAGGGACTTGGACTCCCAAGGAGGGTTGTAGCTTAGTTTTAAGGGCTGGTCTCGGGGACCTCCAGAAGGGCTGGAGCAATTCCTCAAGTTCTGTTTACATATTGATATGGGGCCTTCAAGGGCATTGAGCTCTCTTCTCATTCTAATAGGGGCTTCCAGCCCTTGGCTTGGGCTCAGGTTTTATTCTATTGTGGGTCTTTCTAGGACATTAAGCTGTTAACTTTTGTTTTCTTCCTGTAACTGAAGTAAGGTAAAATTCAGCTCTTCTTCACAGGGGCCTGGGACAGCTGGACATGTGCTAATGCTGAACTTAAAGTGGAATGGCCGTAATGTTCTCGGCCTCCATGCGTCCGGTCCCATCCTATCTAGCTCCTGCCCCCCTCCCCGGAGCTCCTAAGAGAGCAATTGCAAATGACTTCACCGTGGCAGCCTGTGTTGGAGGACAGGCCCAGGGATTTGGGATCAGGAATTCCTGAAGCGCGGGCTTCCAGGCTGTCTAGCGGGATTCGATGCTGCAGACTCTTATTCCCTAAGGCTATCTTGACAACTGACTTTGTATATAGAAAAGCTCTCCTTTGTCTTTAAAAGTTATGGGGCGAGTTAAAGCGTTTTTTCTCTGCCCATCTGATTACTCAGATTCCAATATGAGACTTATTGCCTGTTAGTAAGGATAATTTACTATCCGTAGTACTATGGTTAAAATATTCTGACACAAGTGTTTCAGAGGGATAAGGGTTTTTCCTCTAGTTCTTCACAGCTCAGTCACTCATGAGGAAATGCACCTTTATGGATTTAGAAAGAACTGAGAGACATTATTACCAATGGTCCTATTATGACGTGAAGGAGTCTTCCCTGAGATTCTTCCCCTATTTCAACTGACACTGAAACACTGTGAACTCTTTGGAAGACAAATGTCAAGGAAGTAAATGTTATGCATTGCTAATTTTAAATGCACTTGCTATATGGTGTCTATTATAATAGAAGTATTTTTCTCTGATTTTTGCTATTTATTATCCTTTCCTGCTTTTCAGGTTGAGGAGGCATTATACGTGTTCAAAAGTGTTTTTCTTTCCTTCTGATATAAAATTCTTACTTTGTTCCCATCGAGGAACTCTTTAAGAAGAAGGCAAAAGTTAATTAAACTATTCTTAAAATGTCTTCTCACTTGGAGCCTGATTCATTTAAGTCAATTTTCAAAATAAATCTTATTTATTAGAAAGAAAACAAATATTTATAGGGAAAGTGAGAAGATAGTACAGAGAATTCTCATGCATTTGCACTCAATTTCTCGAATTATTGATATCTTATATCAGTACGGTACAAATATGAGCTAATGAATCAATATTAAAATATTCATAATAACCAAAGACCATACTTTATTCAGATTTCCTTAGTTTTTGCTAAGTTACCATCCCTCATATTACACTCCATTTGTCCTCAAGTTTTCTTAGGCTCCTCTGGATTGTGACAGTCTTTCAGCCTTTCCTTGTTGTTGTTGAACTGGAACACTTTGAGAAGTAGAGTATTTTGTAAAATTTCCCTCAGTTGGGACATGTCTGTCATTTATCTCATGATTGAACTGCTTTTGTGGATTATATACAGAGATATGCTGCCACTTTTATTGTATCATATAAAGGATATATACTATCAACATGATTTATCAGTCTTGGTATCGATCTGATCATCTTGCTGAGGTAGTGTTTGTCATGTTTCTCCGTGGTAAAGTGATTCTTTATTATTATTATTATTATTATTATTATTATTATATTATTATTATTATCATTATTATTTTAAGTTTTTCAAAATATATTTTGTAGAAGGAAGTTACTATGTGTATTCCACACATAAGATTGGGAAGCTATGCTCATCAACTTGAGGGTGGAATGTTTGCACAAGTTGTTAGAAATTCTTCTACATGGGAGATTTCTCTTCCTTCTGGGTTTGTTTGTTTGTTTCTTTTTCAAAGATGTTATTTACTTACTTGAGAGAGAGAAGAGAGAAAAAGCATGAGCGAGAGGGGCAGAATGAGAGGGAGAAGCAGGTTCCCTGCTGAACAGGGAGCCTTCCTTGGAACCTGGATCATGATCTGGGCCTAAGGCAGAAGATTAACTGACTTAGCCATGCAGGAGCCACTCTTCCTTTCTTCCTTTTTTTAATAATAAATTTACTTTTTATTGGTGTTCAATTTGGCAACATACAGAATATCACCCAGTGTTCATCCCGTCAAGTGCCCCCCTCCGTGCCCATCACCCATTCACACCCACCCCCGCCCTCCTCCCCTTCCATCACCCCTAGTTACATTTTGATATGGGGCCTTCAAGGGCATTGAGCTCTGTTCTCATTCTAATAGGGCCTTCCTGCCCTTTCCCTGGGCTCAGTTTTTATTCTATTGTGGGGCTTTCTAGGACATTAATCTGTAAACAGCAAAGGTTCCACACCTGGAAGGGGACGTCACACTGTCCCTATATGCTAAAGACGCGGTACTAGAAACAGGAAACCCGCGAGCCTCCACCGAAACCAGTTAGAACTAACGAGTGAGTTGAGTAAAGTCACGGGACACAACCTGACCCTAAAGAGCTCAGTAGCCTTGCTATGTCCCGACAATGAGCACTCAGGAAGGAAATGAAGGACGTGACTCCGTTCTCAGGAGCATCAAGGAGAATAAATAATGAGACTGAACCAAAGGAGCACAAGACTTGTGCACTGAGCCATACCAGGCTCTGGGAGGCCGTCCTGGGTTCGTAGGGTGGGAGCCTCATCTTGTGAAAATGTCTGCAGTTCCTGAAGCCACCCTCAGTTTCAATGTCATTCCTATGAAAATCATGGTGGCAGATCTTAGAAATAGGAAAGAAAAACCCATAACATTCATCCGCCCCCACAAATGACCCTGGACAGCAAATCAGTATTGGAGAAACAGGACAGAGCAGGATGGAGCACTTTCCTATTTCAAACGATGACACAGAGACACAAGATAAAGCAGTGTGGTTCTCGGGCCCCCGGCTGGCTCCGTCGGTTAAGCATCCGACTCCTGACCTCACCTCTGGTCCTGAACTCAGGGGTCGTGAGTTCTAGCCCTGGGCTGGGCCATGGACGAGGCGATGAGCCTACTTAAACAAACCAGACCCACGGGGGGTGGTCCCGGCATAAGCTGAATGAGAAAAACAGAGTCCAGAAGGAAATGTGCTCTGATACAACTGATTTTTTTAACTTAATTTAATTTAAACCCAGTTAATTAACGTATAGTGTATTATACTTTCAGAGGAAAAATTCAGGGATTCACCAGTTGGAGATAACAGCAGTGCTTGTGACATCACGTGCCCTCCTTCATGCCGATCCCCTGTTATCCCCCCACTCCAGCGACCCTCAGTTTGTTTCCTATGATTAAGAGTCTGTATTTCCTGCATCTGTTTTCATCTTATTTGTTTTTCCTTCCCTTCACAGATGTTCATCTGCTTTGCTTCTTTAATTCCACCTATGAATGACAACACACGGTCATTCTCTTTCCCAACTGACTTATTTCAGTTAACATGATCCCTCTAGTTCTATCCTCGTCATTGCAAATGGCAAGATTTCCTTCTCATTGATAGCTGAGTACCATTCCTCTCTCTATGACCATCATCTATCTCCCATCCTCTTTATCCATCATCTGACCGAGGGCACTGAGGCTCCTCCCACAGTGTGGCTACTGTGGACCCAGCTGCTGTGGACATTGGGGTGCAGGTGTCCCTGAGTCTCACTGCATCTGTATCTTCAGTGAGAGCTCCAGGTCATTCACCTACTGGTCGCAGGTCGGCTCTATTTGTAACTTCCTGAGGAGCCTCCACACTGTTTCCAGGGCAGCTGCACCAGCCCGCAGTCCCACCCACAGTGGAAGAGGGTTGAGTGAGTTTTGCAGGACGTGGTAAAAGTCTGGTCCACATTTCATTTCACGTCCTGTGGGCTCCATTCATTGTCCTTAAGTATTTCTGGGGAAGCCGGGTGCTGGGCTCCATTTCAGTGAGACGTTTCCGAAGCTAACAGGCCACAGCTGGTGCCTGGAAGGAGGCAGGTGCAGCCCCTGGAAAATCTGCCACATCCTGCCCAGCCTTCTGCAGCGCCTGAGCGTCCTGCAGCGGGCGCCCGAGCCCAGGCCCCACGCAGGGGGCGCGCATGTGCAGTAGGCCTCCTCTGCCTGCACTAACAGGATCCAGCCTGTGCTGGGGAGGCTTGAGGAGGACTTGGGGACTCATCCATGCTGATGAGCCCCAGCCTCCTCAGGAGGAGGAGGAGTCTTCAGGGGGGAATTGGGCCGTGTTCATGCTGACAGGGGCCCCGGTCTCCTCAGGACCTGCGGTGAGGCTTCAGGAAGATGTGGGCCCGCATCCACACTGACAGGAGCCCCTGGGCTGCCTCAGGAACCGCGGGGAGGCTTCAGGAAATTGTGGGCCCGCATCCAAGATGACAGGAGCCCCTGGGCCACCTCAGGACCCGCGGGGAGGCTTCAGGAAATTGTGGGCCCGCGTCCACACTGACAGGAGACCCTGGGCCACCTCAGGTCCCTCGGGGATGCTTCAGGAAGATGTGGCACCACGTCCACTCTGGCAGGATCTCCCCAGCCCCTCAGGACATAAGTTGAGGCTTCTGGAAGCTGGGGGCTGCATTCACAGTGACAGGAGCCCCGGCCTCCCCAGAACCCTTGGTGATGCTTCAGAAGGACGTTGGGCCACATCGACACAACAGGACGCTGACTTCCTCAGGACCCCTGGTGTAGACTTCGGGAAATATGGGGATGTGTCCATGTGGACAGAAGACCCCTGCATTCTCAGGGCCTGTGGTGAGGCCTAAGAAAAATGTGGGTGCCACATCCACCTGTCAGGAGTCTCCAGCCTCCTTAGGACCCACTGTGAAGGTTTGGGAAAATTTGGGCCACATCCATGCTGACAGGAGCCCCCAGCCTCCTCAGGTCTTATGGTGAGGCTTGAGGAAAATGTGGGGCCACGTCAACGCTGACAGGACCCCCGTCCTCCTCAGGACCTTGGCTTCGGAAAATATGGGGCTGTGTCTATGCTGACAGGAGCCCACAGCCTCCTCAGGACCCGTGGTGAGTTTTTGGGGGGATGTGGAGCCATGTCCAGGCTGATAGGAGCCCCCGGTCTCCTGAGGACCTGCTGTGAGGCTTTCAGAGGATGTGAGGCATAGTCCACAGTGACAGGAGACCTAGAGTCCTCAGGACCCACTGACTATGACTCAGGAACACGTGGGGCCACGTCCACACTCACAGGAGCCCTGCTTCCTCAGGACCCCCTAGAGGACTCTGGGGGAGCCATTGGGGGCCACATCCACATCATAAGGGTCTACTCAGAACCACAGGGTAAGTGAATGGGTAGAATGAATGGTAGGGTCAGGGGAGGGGAGGCAGTTGATTGTTAGCCTTAGGTTAGATGTTAGGGGTTAGTGATTATGCTTATGGTTATGGATTAGAGGTTAGGTGAGGCATAAGGGTAAGGGTCAGTAGTTAAGAGTTAGAATGGGGGTTAGGGTTAGGGACAGGATTTACAGTTAGGGTTAGGGTTTAGGCTCTAGGGATTAGGGCAGGAAGTTAGGAGTTGGGGTTAGGGTTATGGTTAGAGTTAGGGTTGGGCTTAGGTTTGCAGTTAAGATTAGGGGTTAGGGTGTGAGTTAGGATTAGGGGTTAGGGTTAGGGGTTAGGGTTAAAGTTAGGGCTAGGTTTAGGGTTAGGGCGAGGGTTAGGGTTAGGATAGGGGTTAGGGTTAGGTTTAGGGTTATTGTTTGGTTAGGGGTTAGGGTTAGGGTCAGGTCAGGGTCAGGGTACGGTTTTGGAAAAGGGTAAGAGATACGGTTAGGGAGTGGGTTAGGGGTTAGTTTTAGGGTACGGGTTAGGGTACAGTTTGGGGTATGAGATAGGATTAGTATTCGAGCGTTAGCGTTAGGGTACTGGTTAAGGTTAGGAATACGATTTGAGTACATTAAGTTAAGTTTAGGGTTACAAGTTAGGGTTAGGGTTAGAATTAAGGTAGGGGTCAGGGTTAAGGGTTTAGAATAGGTTTAGGAGTTAGGGTGAGGGTTGGCAGGAAGGTTCAGTGAATGTGTTTCGGTCGTGGGGTTTGTGTTTGGTTTTCGATTAGTGATAGGTCTTGTTTAAGGTTTAGTGTAACATTAGGCTTAACTGTCAGGTTAGGGTTATGTCTGTGTATGGTTAGAGTTTGGGTCTTGGGATGTGCCTGCACTGGGACTCCTAGTATCTTGGGCAGTTTAGATTTATGCACACGATTCGATAGAGTTCGATTGGATTATTTTCGATTCGATTCGATTCGATTCGATTAATTTAAACTCAATTCGATTCGATTCGATTATTTTCGATTCGAGTAGATTCGATTCGATTATTTTCGATTCGATTCGATTCGATTATTTTCATTTGATTTGATTCGATTCGATTATTTTGGATTCGATTCGATTCGATTATTTTCGATTCAATTCAATTCGATTCGATTATTTTGAATTTGATTCGTTTCTATTCTATTGGTTTCGATTCGAATAGATTCAATTATTTTCGATTCGATTTGAATCGATTCGATTCGATTATTTTCGATTCGATTCGATTCGATTATTTTCCATTCGATTCGATTATTTTTGATACGATAAGATTTGATTATTTTCGATGGGATTCGATTCGATTCGATTCAATTCGATTCGATTCGATTATTTTCCATTCGGTTCGATTCCAATTGATTCTTTTTGATTCAATTCAATTCGATTAGAAGATTTTCGATTTGATTCGATTCGATATTTTGGATTCTATTCTATTCGATTCTATTGGTTTTGATTCGACTCGATTCAATTATTTTTGACTCGATTGGAATCGATTTGATCGATTATTTTCGATTCAAAAAGATTCGATTCGATTATTTTCGATTTGATTCGATTCGATTTGATTTGGTTACTCTGGATTCTATACAATACGATTCAATTATTTTCGATTCGATTCAATTCAATTATTTTCTATTCGAATCCATTCGATTCGATACGATTATTTTTTATTTGATTCGATTCAATTCAATTAATTTCCATTCGATTCGATTCAATTCGATTCGATTCGATTATTTTCGATTCGATTCGATTCGATTATTTTCGATTCGATTCGATTCGATTATTTTCTATATGATTCGTTTCGATTCGATTCTATTATTTTCGATTGGATTTGATTCGATTTGATTATTTTCAATTCGTTTCAATTCGATTCACTTATTTTCGATTCGATTATTTTCGATTGATTTGATACGATTCGATTAGATTATTTTTGATTCGATTTGATTCGATTATTTTCGACACTATTCAATTCGATTCAATTCGTTACTTTGGATTCGATTCAATTCGATTTGGTTATTTTCGATTCGATTCTATTCGATTATTTTCGATACGGTTCATTCCATTCGATTGTTTTCGATTCGATTCGATTCGATTAGTATATTTTCGATTCGATTCGATTAGATTATTTTCAGTTCGATTCTATTCTATTCTATTCTATTTGATTATTTTTGATTCGATTCGATTATTTTCGATACAATTCGATTCGATTTGATTATTTTCGATTGATTCAATACGATTCGATTCGATTATTTTCGATTTGATTTGATTCGATTATTTTCGACACTATTCGATTCGATTCGATTATTTTGGATTCGATTCAATTCGATTCAGTTATTTTCGATTCAATTCGATTCGATTATTTTCGATACGGTTCATTCCATTCGATTGTTTTCAATTCGATTCGATTCGATTAGTATATTTTCGATTCGATTCGATTATTTTCAATTCGATTCAATTCTATTCGTTTCGATTCGATTCAATTATTTTCGATTCGATTCGATTCGATTTGAGTATTTTCGATTCAATTCGATTCGATTATTTTCGATACAATTCGATTCGATTTGATTCGATTCTTTTCGATTGATTCGATTAGATTCAATTCGATTATTTTCGATTCGAATATTTTTGATACAATTCAATTCGATTCAATTAGATTATTTTGGATTCGATTCATTCGATTTGGTTATTTTCGATTAGATTTGATTCAATTTGATTTTTTCCATTTGTTTCATTCCATTTGATTGTTTTCGATTCGATTCGATTCAATTAGTATATTTTCTATTCGATTCAATTATTTTCGATTCTATTCTATTCTATTCTATTCATTTCGATTCGATTCGATTCAATTATTTTCGGTTCGATTCGATATGATTATTTTCGATTTTATTCGATTCGATTATTTTCGATACAATTCGATTCTATTCGATATGATTTTCTTCGATAGGATACGATTCAATTTGATTATTTTCTATTAGATTCAATTCGATTCGATTTTTTTTTTATTCGATTCGATTCGATTATTTTGGCTTTCATACCATGTGATTTGAATTATTTTCAATTCGATTCTATTCTATTCATTTCGATTTGATTCGATTGCATACGATTATTTTCAATTCAATTCGATTCGGTTAATTTCAATTCAATTCGATTCCATTATTTTCGGTTCAAATAGATTTGATTCGATTATTTTCGATTCGATTCTATTCGATTATTTTCTATATGATTCATTTCGATTCGATTTGATTATTTTCGATTGGATTTGATTCGATTTGATTATTTTCAATTCATTTCAATTCGATTCACTTATTTCCGATTCGATTCGATTCAATTCGATTATTTTCGATATGATTCGATTCAATTATTTTCGATTCGATTTGATTCGATTATTTTCGACACGATTCAATTCGATTCGATTTGATTATTTTGGATTCGATTCAATTCGATTTGGTTATTTTCGATTCGATTCAATTCGATTTGACTTTTTTCCATTTGTTTCATTCCATTTGATTGTTTCAATTCGATTCGATTCGATTAGTATATTTCCGATTCGATTCTATTATTTTCGATTCTATTCTATTCTATTCTATTCATTTCGATTTGATTCGATTCAATTATTTTCGATTCGATCGATTCGATTCGATTTGATTATTTTTGATTCGATTCAATTCGATTATTTTCGACACAATTCGATTCATTCGATATGATTTTCTTCCATAGGATACGATTCAATTCGATTATTTTCGATTAGATTCAATTCGATTCGATTCGATTTTTTTATTCGATTCGATTATTTTGGATTCGATACGTTTTGATTCGATTATTTTCGTTGTGATTTGATTTGATTATTTTCGATTCGATTCGATTACATACGATTATTTTCAATTCGATTCGATTCGATTCGATTCGGTTAATTTCAATTCAATTCGATTCGATTAATTTCGATTCAAATAGATTCGATTCGATTATTTTCTATTCGATTCGATTTGATTATTCTCGATTGGATTAGATTCGATTAGATTATTTTCGATTCGTTTTGATTCGATTATTTTCTATTGATTCGATTCGATTCGATTCAATTCGATTCAATTCAATTAATTTTGATTTGATTCAATTTGATTCCATTCGAATGATTTGATTCGATTCGATTCGATTATTTTCGATCTGATTTGATTCAATTATTTTCGATCGATTCGATTCAATTCGATTCGATTCAATTAATTTCGATTTGATTCGAATCAATTCCATTCGAATGTTTTGATTCGATTCAATTCGATTATTTTCGATTAGAATATTTTCGATACAATTCAATTCGATTCGATTTGATTATTTTATATTCGATTCAATTCGATTCGATTATTTTCGATTCGATTCAATTCGATTCGATTCAATTATTTTGAATTCGATTCGTTTCTATTCTATTGGTTTCGATTCTATTCGATTCAATTATTTTCGATTTGAATCAATTCAATTCGATTATTTTCGATTCGATTCGATTCGACTTGATTATTTTTGATGGGATTCGATTCGATTTGATTATTTTCGATTCGATTCGATTTGATTATTTTGGATTTGATACAATTCGATTCGATTATTTTTGATTCAATTCGATTCGATTATTTTCGATTCCATTCCATTCGATTCGATACGATGATTTTCGATTCTATTCGATTATTTTTTTTTCTATTCGATTATTTTTAATTTGGTTTGAGTCGCTTATTTTCGATACGATTCAATTCGACTCAATTATTTTGGATTTGATTCAATTCGATTCGATTAATTACGATTCGATTCAATTCGATTCGATTCGATTATTTTCCATTGGTTCGATTCCAATTGTTTTTGATTCGATTCAATCAATTAGAGTATTTTTGATTCGATTCGATTCGATTCCATTGGTTTCGATTCGCCTCGATTCAATTATTTTTGACTCAATTCGAATCGATTTGATCGATGATTTTCGATTCGAAAAGATTTGATTCGATTATTTTTGATTCGATTCGATTCAATTACTCTGGATTCGATACAATACGATTCGATTATTTTCGATTTAATTAGATTCGATTATTTTCTATTCGATACGATTATTTTCGATTCGATTCGATTCGATTAATTTCGTTTCGATTCGATTCAATTCGATTCAATTTGATTATTTTTTATTCAATTAGATTTGATTCGATTATTTTCGATTCAATTTGATTCAATTTGAATATTTTCAATTAGTTTCAATTCGATTCGCTTATTTTCGATTTATTCGATTCGATTTGATTATTTTTGATTGATTCGATACGATTCAATTCGATTATTTTCGATTCGATTTGATTGGATTATTTTCGACACTTCGATTCGATTCAATTATTTTGGATTCGATTCCATTCGATTCGGTTATTTTTTATTCGATTCGATTCGATTTGATTATTTTCCATTTGGTTCATTGCATTCGATTGTTTTCGATTCGATTCGATTTGATTAGTATATTTTCGATTCAATTTGATTCGATTCTATTAGTTTCGATTCGATTCGATTCAATTATTTTCAATTCGATTTGATTATTTTCGATTCAATTCGATGCGATTATTTTCAATACAATTCAATTTGTTTCGATATGATTTTCTTCGATAGGATATGATTCAATTCGATTATTTTTGATTAGATTCATTTCGATTTAATTCGATTTTTTTCGATTCGATTCGATTTGATTATTTTCCATTCGATACGATTTGATTCGATTATTTTCAATTCGATTCGATTCGATTATTTTCGATTCGAATAGATTCTATTCGATTATTTTGTATTTGATTTGACTCGATTATTTTCGATTGGATTCGATTCAATTCGGTTATTTTCGATTCGATTATGATTATTTTTGATCGATTTGTTTCGATTCGATTATTTTGAATTCGATTCATTTCTATTCTATTGGTTTCGATTCGATTCGATTCGATTAATTTCGATTCGATTATTTTCGATTCGAATTGATTCGTTTTGATTATTTTCGATTCGATTCGATTCGATTATTTTCGATACGATTCGATTCGGTTAGATTTGATTATTATCGATGGGATTCTATTCGATTCGATTATTTCCGATTCGATTCGAATTGATTATTTTAGATACGATACAATTCGATTTGATTATTTTCGATTTGATTTGATTCGATTATTTTCGATTCGATTCCATTCTATTCGATATGATTTTCAATTCGATTCGATTAATTTTGATTCGATTCGATTTGAATCTATTTGATTCAATTCGATTCGATTATTTTCGATTCGATATGATTCAATTATTTTCGAAATGATTTGATTCAATTCAATTGTTTTGGATTTGATTCAATTCGATTCGATTATTTTTGATTCGATTCAATTCGATTCAATTCAATTATTTTCCATTTGATTCGATTCCAATTGATTGTTTTCGATTCTATTCGATTCGATTAGAATATTTTCGATTCGATTCGATTTGATTCGATATTTTGGATTCGATTCGATTCTATTCTACTGGTTTCAATTCGACTCGATTCAATTATTTTTGACTCGATTCGAATAGATTCGATCGATTATTTTTGAAACAAAAGATTCGATTTGATTATTCTTTTTTCGATTCGATTTGATTATTTTCAATACGAATAGATTCGATTCGATTTGACTATTTCCTTTTTTTCTTGATTTGATTATTTTCGATGGGATTTGATTCGATTCGATTATTTTTTATTTGATTTGATTCAATTCGATTATTTTCTATTCGATTCCATTCGATTCGATACGATTATTTTTTATTCGATTCGATTAATTTCGATTCGATTCGATTATTTTCAGCTCAATTCGATTCGATTCGATTATTTTCTTTTCGATTCCATTCGATTTGATAAGATTATTTTCTATTCAATTTGATTCGATTCGATTAATTTCGATTTGATTCGATTATTTCTGATTCAATTATAATCAATTCGATTATTTTCGATACGATTCGATTATTTCAATTGATTATTCGATTCGATTTTTTTCGATTCGATTTGATTCGTTTCGATTCGATTATTTTCGATTTGATTCGATTCGATTAATTTTGATTCGATTCGATTCAATTCGAATCCATTTGATTCGATTCGATTTGATTATTTTCGATTCGATTCCATTCGTTTCATATGATATTTTCGATTCGATTCGATTCGATTCGATTAATTTCAATTCGATTCGATTCAATTATTTTCGATTTGATTTGATTCGATTCGATTATATTCGATTTGATTCGATTCGATTATTTTTGATTCAATCGATTCGATTCAATTCGATTATTTTCGATTGGATTCGATTCAATTATTTTCGATTTGTTTCAATTCAATTCGATTATTTTCGATTCAATTCGATTCGATTCGATTTGATTATTTTTGTTTCAATTCGATTCAATTAATTTCGTTTCAATTTGATTCGAATCGGTTTGATTCGATTATTTTCGATTCGATTTGATTCGATTATTTTCGATATGATTCGATTCGATTCAATTATTTTGGTTTCGATTCAATTCGATTCGATTATTTTCGATTCGATTCGATTCGATTCGTTTCAATTCGATTCAATTATTTTCTATTAGGTTCGATTCCATTCAATTGTGTTCGATTTGATTCGATTCGATTAAAATATTTTCCATTCGATTCGATTCGATTCAATTACTTTCGATACGATTCAATTCTATTCAATTTCATTATTTTTGATGGGATTCGAATCGATTCGATTCTATTATTTTCGAATCGATTCGATTCGATTAATTTCGATTCGATTCAATTTGATTCGAATCGCCTTGATTTGATTCGTTTCGATTAGTTTCGATTCAATTTGATTCGATTGTTTTCTATAGGATTCGATTCGATTATTTTGGATTCGATTCAATTCGATTCGACTATTTTCAATTCAATTCGATTCGATTCGATTATTTTCTATTCGGTTCGAATCCATTCGATTGTTTTCAATTCGATTCGATTCGATTAGAATATTTTCAATTCGATTCGATTTGATTATTTTCGATTTGATTCGATACTATTCTTTTCGATTCGAATCGATTCAATTCTTTCCGATTTGATAAGATTCGATTCGATTTGACTATTTTCGATTTGATTGTATTCGATTATTTTCGATACGATTCGATTCGATTATTTTCCTTGTGATTCACTTCGATTCAATTATTTTCGACTCGATTTGATTCGATTGTTTTCAATTCGATTCGATTTGATTAGTATATTTCGATTCGATTCGATTATTTTCAAATCGATTTGATTCTATTCTATTGGTTTTGATTCGATTCGATTCATTTATTTTCGATTCGATTCGATTCGATATGATTATTTTTGATTAGATTCGCGTCGATTATTTTTTATTCAATTAGATTCGATTTGATTATTTTCGGTATGAAACGATTCAATTATTTTCAATATGAATCAATTTGATTCGATTAGATTATTTTTGATTCGATTCGACTCGATTTTTCGATTCGATTCGATTCAATTATTTTGGATTCAATTCGATTCGATTTGATTATTTTCGATTTAATTCGATTAGTTTCGATTATTTTCGATTCGAACCAATTTGATTCGATTAGATTATTTTCGATCGATTCGATTCGATTCAATTATTTTCGATATGATTCGATTCCATTCTGTTCGATTATTTTCTATTGGATTCAATGCGACTATTTTCGATTCGTTTCGATTTGATTCGTTTACTTTCTATTCAATTCAATTCGATTCGATTATTTTTGATTGATTCGATTCGATTCGATTATTTTCGACTTGATTCGATTCGATTTGATGCGTTTCAATTAAATTATTTTCGATTCAATTCGATTAATTTCGATTCAATTTGACTTGATTCAAATCGATTTGATTCAATTCGATTTGATTATTTTCGATTCGATTTGATTCAATTATTTTCTATTTGGTTCGATTCCATTCGTTTGTTTTCGATTTAAATCAATTCGATTAGAATATATTCGATTCGATTTGATTCTATTCGATTCTATTATTTGTGATGGGATTTGATTCGATTCGATTATTTTCGATTTGATTCGATTCGATTAATTCCGATTCGATTCGATTCGATTCAAATCGATGTGGTTCGCTTCGTTTTGATTATTGTCGATTCGTCTTGATTCGATTATTTTCGATATGATTCGATTCGATTATTTTGGATTCGATTCAATTCGATTCAACTATTTTCGATTCGATTTTATTCGATTATTTTCTATTTGGTTCGATTCCATTCGAATGTTTTCGATTCAATTCGATTCGATTCGAATATTTTCGATTTGATTCGATTCGATTATTTTCAATTCTATTCTATTCTATTCGTTCGATTCGATTCGATTCAATTATTTTTGACTCGATTCGATTCAATTCGATTTTATTATTTTCGATTCTATTTTATTCGACTATTTTCGATACGATTCGATTCGATTCGTTTCGATTATTTTCGATGGGTTTCGATTCATTTAGATTCGATTCGATTATTTTCGATTCGATTCAATTCTATTCTTTTCGTTTCGATTTGATTCGATTCAATTATTTTTGACTCGATTCGAATCGATTCGATCGATTATTTTCTATTCGATTAGATTCGATTCGATTATTTTCTATATGAAACGATTAGATTTGATTATTTTCGATGGGATTCGATTAGATTACTTACGATTATATTCCATTCGATTATTTTCAATTGGATTATTTTCGATTCAATTCGATTCGAATCATTTTCAATTCAAATTGATTCGATTCGATTCGATTATTTTGTATTTGATTCAATTCGATTCGGTTATTTTTGATTCGATTCGATTCGATTTGATTATTTTCGATTCAGTTCATTCCATTCGATTGTTTTCAATTCGATTCAATTTGATTCGATTTTATTATTTTCGATTCGATTTTATTCGATTATTTTCAATACAATTCGATTCGATTCGTTTCGATTATTTTTGATGGGATTTGATTCATTTCGATTATTTACGATTCAATTCGATTTGATTATTTTCGATTCAATTCAATTCTATTCTTTTCGTTTCGATTTGATTTGATTCAATTATTTTTGACTCGATTCGAATTGATTCGATCATTTATTTTCTATTCGATTAGATTCGATTCAATTATTTTTTATTCGATTCGATTCGATTATTTTCGATACGAAATGATTCGATTCAATTTATTATCGATGGGATTCGATTCGATTATTTACGATTATATTCCATACGATTATTTTCTATTGTATTATTTCGATTCAATTCGATTCAAATCATTTTCGATGGAATTGCTTCGATTCGATTTGATTATTTGTATTCGATTCAATTCGGTTCGGTTATTTTCGATTCGATTCGATTCGATTATTTTCGATTCGGTTCATTCTATTCGATTGTTTTCGATTTGATTCGATTCTATTCTATTCGTTTCGATTCGATTCATTTTTTTCGATTCGATTCGATTCGATATGATTATTTTCGATTAGATTCGAGTTGATTAATTTTTATTCAATTAGATTCGATTCGATTATTTTTGGTACGATACGATATGATTATTTTCTATACGAATCAATTTGATTCGATTAGATTATTTTCTTTTTTTTAATTTTTTATTTATTTATGATAGTCACAGAGAGAGAGAGAGGCAGAGACACAGGCAGAGGGAGAAGCAGGCTCCATGCACCGGGAGCCCAATGTGGGATTCGATCCGGGGTCTCCAGGATCGTGCCCTGGGCCAAAGGCAGGCGCCAAACCGCTGCGCCACCCAGGGATCCCGATTAGATTATTTTCGATTCGATTTGATTTGACTCGATTATTTTCGATTCAATTCGATTCGACTATTTTCGATTCGATTCGATTATTTTCTATTCGATTACATTCGATTATTTTCGATTAGATTTTCGATTCAATTCGATTCATTTCTATTATTTTTTATTCGAATCAACTTGATTCGATTAGATTTTTTCGATTCGATTCGATTCGACTCAATTATTTTCGATTCGATTCGATTCGATCATTTTCGATTCGATTCGATTTGATTATTTTCGATTCGATTAGAATTGATTCCATTATTTTCGATTGGATTCGATTAGATTATTTTCGATTAATTCGATTCGATTCGATTCGTTTCGATTCAATTATTTTTTATTCGATTCCATTCGATTAATTTCAATTAGATTCGATTCGAATCAATTTGATTCGATTCGATTCGATTATTTTCTATTCGATTTGATTCGATTATTTCGATACGATTCCTTTCGTTTCAATTCGATTCGTTTTGATTCGATTCAATTATCTTCTATTTGGTTCGATTCCATTAGATTGTTTTCGGTTTGATTCGATTCGATTAGTATATTTTCAATTCGATTCAATTCTATTCGATTCGATTATTTTTGAGTTGATTTGATTCGATTCGATTATTTTCGAGTCGATTCGATTTGAGTAATATCGATTCGATTCGAATTGATGTGATTTGATTCGTTTCGATTATTTTCAATTCGATTTGACTCGATTATTTTTGATTCGTTTCGATTCGATTCGATTATTTTGGATTCGATTCAATTAGATTCGATTGTTTTTTATTCGATTCGATTCGATTAGAATATTTTCGATTCGATTTGATTCGATTCGATTTGATTATTTTCTAGTCGATTCAATTCTATTCTATTCATTTTGATTCGATTCGATTCAATAATTTTCGATTCGATTCGATTCAATTTGATTATTTCCGATTCGATTTTATTCGATTATTTTCGATACGATTTGATTCGATTCGATTCGATTACTTTCTATGGGATTCGATTCAATTCGATTATTTTCAATTCGATTCGATTATTTTCGATTCGATTCGATTTATTTTCGATTCAATGCGATTTGTTTCTTTTATTATCGATTCAAATCCATTTGATTTAATTAGATTATTTTCGATTCAATTCGATTTGACTCGATGATTTTGATTTGATTCAATTCGATTATTTTTGATGCGATTCTAATCGATTTGATTCGATTTGATTCGATTATTTTCGATTCGATTTGATTCGATTATTTTCAATACAATTGGATTTGATTCGATTACTTTGGATTCGATACAATACGATTTGATTATTTTCTATTCCATTCGATTCGATTATTTTCGATTCCATTCAATTCGATACGATTATTTTCGTTTCGATTCGATTTGATTCGATTCAATTAATTTCAATTCAATTCGATTCGATTCGATTCAATTACTTTCGATTCCATTCGATTCGATACGATTATTTTCGATTCGATTCCATCCGATTATTTTGGATATGATTCAATTCGATTCGATTCGATTATATTCGATTGGATTCGATTCGATTTGATTATTTTCATTCGATTCGACTATTTTCGATTCGATTCAATTATTTTCGATTCCATTCCATTCGATTAATTTCGATTGGATTATTTTCGATTCAATTCGATTTGAATCATTTTCGATTTGAATTGATTTGACTTGATTCAATTATTTTCGATTCGGTTCGATTTGATTCAATTTTTTCCATTCGATTCGATTATTTTCAATTCGATTCAATGCGATTCGATTATTTTCGATTCGTTTCAATTCCATTCGATTATTTTTGATTGGGTTTGGTTTGATTCGATTATTTTTGATTAGATTAGATTAGATTATTATCGTCGATATGATTCGATTCAATTCGATTATTTTCCATTCGATTTGATTCAATTCCATTATTTTGGATTCGATTCAATTCGATTCGAATTGTTTCAATTAGATTATTTTTGATTCGATTCCATTAGATTCGATACGATTATTTTTGATTCGATTTGATTCGATTCAATTAATTTCGATTCGAATATTTTCGATATGATTCGATTCGATATGATTATTTTCGATTTGATTTGATTAAATTAATTTCGATTCGAATATTTTCGATTCGAATATTTTCGATTCGATTCGATTCGATATGATTATTTTCAATTCTATTCGATTCGATTATTTTTTATATGTTTCGATTCTATTTGATTCGATTATTTTCGATTGGATTCGATTCTATTGGATTATTTTCCATTGGATTCAATTCATTTTGATTATTTTCGATTCGATTCGATTCGATTATTTTTTATTTGAATTAATTCGATTTGATTTGATTAATTTCGATTCAATTCGATTCGATTCGAATCGATTTGATTCGATTCGATTATTTTCGATTCAATTTTATTCGATTATTTTCTATATGATTCGATTCAATTATTTTGGATTCGATTCAATTCATTTGATTATTTTCGACTCGATTCGATTCAATTCGATTCGATTATTTTGGATTCGATTCAATTCGATTCGATTATTTTCGATTCGATTCGATTCGATTCGATTATTTTCGATTCCACTCTATTCGATTCGATTATTTTCGATTCCACTCTATTCGATACGATTATTTTCGATTCGATTCGATTAAATTCAATTAATTTCAATTCGATTCATTTCAATTATTTTCGAATCCATTCGAATCGATACGATTATTTTTGATTCGTTTCGATTCGATTATTTAGGTTGGATTCAATTTGATTCGATTATTTTCGAATGGATTCGATTCGATTCGATTATTTTCGATTGGATTCGATTCAATTCGATTATTTTTTATTCGATTATTTTCGAGTCAATTCGATTTGGTTCGATTCAATTATTTTCGATTCGATGCAATTCAATTTGATTCGATTATTTTATATTCGATTCGATTATTTTCGATTCGATTCGATTTGATTCGATTTTTTCCATTCGATTCGATTATTTTCGATTCGATTCGACACGATTCAATTATTTTCAATTCATTTCGATTCCATTCGATTATTTTCGATTGGATTCGATTCGATTATTTTCTATTCGATTCGATTCGATTATTATCAATGATTCGATTTGATTCAATTCGATTATTTTCGAATCATGATTCGATTTGATTATTTTCTATTCTATCGATTCAATTCCATTATTTTAGATTCGATTCGTTTCAATTCGATTATTTTCGATTTGATTCCATTCGATTCGATTAATTTCGATTCGATTCGATTCAATTATTTTCCATTCGATTAGATTCGATATGATTATTTTCAATTTGATTCGATTCGATTATTTTTGATATGATTCGATTCAATTTGATTATTTTCGTTGGGATTCGATTCCATTTGGTTTTTTTTATTTGATTCGATTTGTTTCGATTATTTTCAATTTGATTCGATTCGTATCGATTCAATTCTCGACTCGATTCGATTCGATAAGATTCGATTCGAATCGATTTGTTTCGATTCGATTCGGTTTGACTCGATTATTTTTGATACGATTCGATTCATTTTCTATTCGAATTGATTCGATTCGATTCAATTATTTTCAATTCGAATCTTTTCAGTTCTATTATTTTCGATTCAATTTGATTCCAATTGATTGTTTTTTGATTCGATTCATTTCGATTATTTTCAATTCTATTCAATTCTATTCAATTATTTTCTTTTTGATTTGATTCATTTATTTTCAATTTGATTAGATTCGGTTATTTTTGATTCGATTCGTTTCGATAATTTTCGATACGATTCGATTCGATTTGATTATTTTCGATTCAATTCTATTCAGTTTGATTATTTTTCATTCAATTCGATTTGACTATTTTCTATTAGATTCGATTATTTTCGATTCGATCCGATTATTTTCTTTTTTTTTTTTAAAGATTTTATTTATTTATTCATGATAGTCACACAGAGAGAGACAGAGAGGCAGAGACACAGGTAGAGGGAGAAGCAGGCTCCATGCAGGGAGCCTGACGTGGGATTCAATCCCGGGTCTCCAGGATCACGCCCCGGGCCAAAGGCAGGCGCCAAACCGCTGCGCCACCCAGGGATCCCCGATCCGATTATTTTCGATTGTATTATATTTGATTCGATTCGATTCATTTTCTATTCAAATCCATTCGATTCGATTATTTTCAATTCGAATCTTTTCAGTTCGAATATTTTCAATACGTTTTGATTCCATGCGATTATTTTCTATTGGATTCGATTTGATTCGATTGTTTTCGATTCAATTCAATTTGATTTTTTTCGATTCACTTCAATTTGATTCAATTCGATTATTTTCGATTAGATTATTTTTGATATGATTCGATTCGATTATTTTGATTCGATTCAATTCAAATCGATTCCATTATTTTGGATTTGATTCAATTCGTTTTGATTCTTTTCGATTCGATTCTTTTGGATTCAATTCCATTCGATTCGATACGATTATTTTTTATTCGATTCGATTAGATTATTTTCGATTTGATTCGATTCGATTTGATTATTTCGATTCGATTCGATTATTTTCGATATGATTTGATTTGATTCGATTATTTTCAATTGGATCGATTTGATTCGATTATTTTTGATTCGATTTCTTTCGTTTTGTTTATTTTTGATTCGATTCGATTCAATTATTTTCTATTCAAAATGATTCGATTTGATTAATTTCGATTCGATTTGATTCAATTCGATTCGAATAGATTTGATTTAATTCGATTCGAGTATTTTCGATTCGATTTGATTTGATTATTTTAGATACGATTTGATTCGATTATTTTGGATTTGATTCAATTCATTTGATTATTTTCTGTTCGATTCGATTCGATTATTTTTGATTCTGTTCGATTCCATTCGTTTGTTTTCGATTCGATTCGATTATTTTCTACTCAAATTCTATTCTATTCTATTTGTTTCGATTCAATTCAATTATTTTCGATTCGATTGGATTCGATTCGATTATTTTCGATTCGATTCGATTCGATTATTTTCTATTCGATTCGTTTCGATAATTTTTGATACAATTCGATTAGATTCATCTATTATTTTTTATTTAATTTATTCGATTCAATTATTTTCTTTTCGATTTCATTTGATTCAATTTTTTCCATTCGATTTGACTATTTTCGATTCGATTCGATTTGATTCGATTATTTTCGATGCGATTCGATTCGATTATTTTTGATTCGATCCCATTCGATTCAATACGATTATTTTCTATTCGATTCTATTCGATTAATTTCGATTCGATTCGATTATTTTCTATTCAATTTGATTCGATTATTTTCGACACTATTCGATTCGATTCGATTATTTTGGATTCGATTCAATTCAATTTGGTTATTTTTGATTAGATTAGATTATTTTCGATACGGTTCATTCCATTTGATTATTTTCGATTCAATTCGATTCTATTCCTTTCTATTCGATTCGATTCTATTCGATTTGATTATTTTCAATTCGATTCGATTATTTTCGATACAATTCGATTTGATTCGATTATTTTTGATTGATTCGATACGATTCTATTTGATTATTTTAGATTCGGTTTGATTCGATTATTTTCGACACTATTCAATTCGATTCGATTCGATTCGATTCGATTCGGTTATTTTCGATTCGATTCGATTCGATTCGATTATTTTTGATACCGTTCATTCCATTCGATTGTTTTCGATTTGATTCAATTCAATTAGTATATTTTCGATTCGATTCGATTATTTTCGATTCGATTTAATTCCATTCTATTCGTTTCGATTCGACTCGATTCAATTATTTTCGATTCGATTTGATTCGATTTCATTATTTTCGATTCGATTCAATTTGATTATTTTCTATTTGATTCGATTCGATTCGATTATTTTCGATTGATTCGATTACTCGATTTTCGATTCGAATATTTTCGATACAATTCGATTCGATTCGATTATTTTGGATTCGATTCAATTCGATTCGGTTATTTTCGATTCGATTCGATTCGATTTGAATATTTTCCATTTCGTTCATTCCATTCGATTGTTTTCGATTCGATTCGATTAGTATATTTTTTATTTGATTCGATTATTTTCGATTCGATTCTATTCAATGACTTTCGATATGGTTCGATTCGATTCAATTATTTTCGATTGATTCAATTCAATTGGATTATTTTTTATTGATTAGATTCGATTCAATTCATTAATTTCGATTCGATTTGATTCGAATTGATTTGATTTGATTCGATACGATTATTTTCGATTTGATTTGATTCGATTATTTTCAATATGATTCGATTTGATTCGATTCAATTATTTTGGATTCTATTCAATTCGATTCGATTATTTTCGATTCAATTCAATTCGATTCGATTCGATTATTTTCAATTCGGTTCAATTCCATTCAATTGTTTCGATTCGATTCGATTAGAATATTCTCGATTCGATTCGATTCGATTATTTTCGATTTGATTTGATTCGATTATTTTTGACATGATTCGATTCGATTCGATCATTTTCGATGGGATTCGATTCGATTTGATTCGTTTTTTTTCGATTCGATTATTTTTGGTTTGATTCGATTCGATTCGATTATTTTCAATTCCATTCCATTCGATACGATTATTTTCGTTTCGATTCGATTCAATTCAATTAATTTCGATTCGATTTGATTAGATTCAATTATTTTCTATTCGATTCGATTCGATTCAATTATGTTCGATTCGATTCGATTTGATTATTTTCGTTCGATTCGATGATATTCGATTCGATTCAATTCGGTTCGATTTGATTAGTTTAGATTCGATTTTATCCCATTCGATTCGATTATTTTCGATTCGATTCGATTCAGTTATTTTCATTCAATTCGATGATTTTCTATTCGATTTGATTAGGTTCGATGCGATTACTTTCGATTCGATTAGATTCTATTTGATTCGATTATTTCCGATTCAATTCGATTCGGTTCGATCGATTATTTTAGATTCAATTTGATTCAACTCCATTATTTTCAATTCAATTTGATTTGGTTCGATTCGATTATTTTCGATTCGAATAGATTCGACAATTTTCGATTCGATTCGATTAATTTCGATTCGATTCGTTTCAATTCAATTATTTTCGATTCGATTCCAATCAATTATTTTCAATTCAATTTGATTCGATTTGAATATTTTCGATTCAATTCGATTCGTGTCGAATATTTTCGATTCGATTCAATTTGATTCGTTTAGATTATTTTTGATTCGATTCAATTCGATTATTTTTGATTCGTTTCAATTCGATTATTTTTGATGCAATTCGATTCGATTCGACTCGATTTGGTTCGATTGGATCTGATCATTTTCGATTTATTTGATTTGATTATTTTCGATTCGATTCGATACGATTCGATTATTTAGGATTCGATAAAATTCGATTCGATTATTTTCGATTTGATTTGATTGGATTTGATTATTTTCCATTTGATTCCATTCGATTCGATATGATTATTTTCAATTCAATTCGATTCATTTTCGATTCAATTCGATTCGTTATTGTAGATATGATTTGATTCGATTTGATTCGATTATTTTCAATTGGATTTGATTCAATTATTTTTAACTCATTTCAATTCAATTCGATTATTTTCGATTCGATTCGATTCGATTATTTTCGATTGATTCGATTTGGTTCATTTTGATTAATTTCGAGTCAATTCTATTCGTTTCGAATCAATTTGATTTGATTCAATTCGATTAATTTCGATTGGATTTGATTCGATTATTTTCGATACAATTCGATTCGATTCGATTCGATTATTTTGCATTCGATTCAATTCGATTAGATTATTTTTTATTTCATTCAATTCGATTCGATTCAATTATTTTCGATTCAGTTCGATTCCATTTGATTGTTTTCGATTCGATTCAATTCGATTAGAATATTATCCATTTGATTCGATTTGATTCGATTATTTTCGATTCGATTTGATTCGATATTTTCAATATGATTCAATTCAATTTGATTCGATTATTTTCGATGGGATTCGATTCAATTTCATTCGATTTTTTTCGATTCGATTCGTTTCAAATCGATTTGATTCAATTCGATTCGGTTTTTTTATTCGATTCGATTCGATTATTTTCGATACGATTCAATTCGGTTCAATATTTTGGATTTGATTCAATTAGATTCGATTATTTTCAATTCAATTCGATTCGATTCAATTCGATTATTTTCGATTCCATTCAATTCAATATGATTATTTTCGATTCGATTTGATTCGATTATTTTCGATATGAATCAATTCGATTTGATTTGATTATTTTCGATTGTATTCGATTCAATTATGTTCGATTCGATGATTTTCGATTCGATTCGATTCGGCTCTATTCGATTACTTTCAATTCGATTCGATTCGATATTTTCTATTCAATTTGATTCGATTCGGTTCGATTCGATTTTCGATTCGATTCATTTCGATTCGGCTATTTTCGATTTGATTCGATAATTTTCCATTGCATTATTTTCGATTCTATTCGAATCGATTTGATTCGATTTGATTCGATTATTTTCAATCGATTCGTTTCAATTCGATTATTTTCGATTTGATTCCACTCGATTATTTTCGATATGATTCGATTCGATTTAAATATTTACGATTCAATTCGATTCATTTCGAATATTTTCGATTCGATTCAATTTGATTCATTTAGATTATTTTCGATTCAATTCGTCTCAATTCGATTGTTTTCTATTCGATTTTCTATTTGATTCCATTTAATTATTTTCGATATGATTCGATTCGATTTGAATATTTTCAATTCAATTCGATTCATTGCGAATATTTTCAATTCGATTCAATTTGATTCGTTTAGATTATTTTCGATTCGATTGGATTCGATTTGATTATTTTCGATTCAATTCGATTATTTTTGATGCAATTCGATTCGATTCGACTCGATTTGATTCGATTCGATTATTTTCGATTCAATTTGATTCGATTATTTTCAATTCGATTTGATACAATTCGATTATTTTGGATTCGATACAATTTGATTCGATTATTTTCTATTCGATTCGATTCGATTCGATTATTTTCGATTCGATTCGATTATTTTCGATACGATTCTATTCGATTCGATTCAATTCGATTATTTTGGATTGGATTCAATTCGATTCGATTATTTTCGATTCAATTCGATTCGATTATTTTCGATTCGAATTGATTCCATTTTTTTCTATTCGATGTGATTCATTTCGATTCTTTTCTATTTGATTCTATTTGAATCGATTCGATTCTTTTCGATTCGATTTGATTCGATTCGATTCTTTTCCATTATATTCGATTCAATTCGATTTGATTCTTTTCTATTCTATTCGATTCGATTCAATTCTTTTCTCTTCCTTTCGATTCGAATCTTTTCTATTCGATATTTTTTAAATCGATTCAATTCTTTTGTTTTCTATTTTATTCTATTCGATTCAATTCTTTTCTATTCGATTCGATTATTTTCCATTCTATTTGATTCGAGTTGAGTCGATTCTTTTCTATTCTTTTCGATTCGATTCAATTCTTTTCTATTCATTTTGATTCGAATCTTTTCTATTCGGTATTTTTCTAATCGATTCAATTCTTTTATTTTTTATTTTATTCGATTCGATTCGATTCTTTTCTATTCGATTCGATTCTTTTCAATTCTATTAGAATCGATTGGATTTGATTCTATTGTATTCAATTCGATTCGATTCGATTTGATTCTTTTCCATTCTATTCTATTTGAGTCGATTTGAAGCTTTTCTTTTTTTGATTTTTTTTGATTTGAAGCTTTTCTATTGTATTCTATTCGTTTCAATTCTTTTCTATTCGATTCTATTCGATCGATTCAATTCTTTTCTATTCTTTTCAATTCGATTCGATTCTTTTCCATTCTATTCGATTCGATTCTTTTCTATTCGAATTGATTTTTTTCTATTTGATTCTATTTGAATCAATTCGATTTGATTCTTTTCGATTTGATTCGATGCGATTCAATTATTTTCTATTCGATTCGATTCGATTCTTTTCAATGTGATTCAATTCGATTTGATTCTTTTCTATTCGATTTGATTCGATTCTTTTCGATTCGATTCTATTAGATTCGATTTTTTTCTATTCGATTCGATTCAATTCTTTTCTATTCCATTCGATTCTATTCGATTCTTTTCCATTCTATTCCAATCGATTCGATTCTTTTCTATTCTAATCCATTCGATTCGATTCTTTTCCATTCTATTCGATTTGAGTCAATTCGATTCTTTTCTCTTTGATTCGATTCGATTCGATCTTTTCTATCTGATTCGATTCGAATTGATTCTTTTCTATTCGATTTGATTCGATTCTTTTCTATTCTATTCGATTCCATTCAATTCTTTTCTATTCGATTCGATTCGATTCGATTTGATTCTATTCTAATCGATTCGATTCATACTTTTCTATTCTATTTGATTCTATTCGATTCGATTTTTTTCTTTCTGTTCGATTCGATTCAATTTTTTCTATTCGATGCGATTCGATTCGATTCTTTCTATTCGATTCTATTTGAATCGATTCGATTTGATTCTTTTCGATTTGAATCGATTCGATTCTTTCCATTCTATTCAATTCGAGTTGATTCGATTCTTTTCTATTCTACTTGATTTGATTCAATTCTTTTCTATTCATTTCTTTTTGATTCGATTCAATTTGATTCTTTTCTATTCTATCGATTTGATTCAATTCTTTTCGATTTGATTGGATTCTTTTCTATTCTATTCTATTCTATTCTATTCGATTCTTTTTATTCTATTCTATTCTAATCGATTCGATTCTTTTCTATTCTATTTGATTTGATTCCATTTTCTATTCTATTCGATTCGATTGTTTTCGATTCGAGTTGATTCAATTCTTTTCTATTCTATTCGATTCGATTCAATTCTTTTCTATTCAATTCGACTCTATTCTTTTCTATTCGTTTTGATCTGATTCGATTCGATTTTCTATTTGATTCGATTCCATGCTTTTCAAATCTATTCGATTCAATTCTTTTCTATTCGATTCGATTCGTTTCTTTTCGTTTCGATTCAATTCGATTCTTTACTATTTGATTCAATTCAAATCGATTCGATTATTTTCTATTCTATTCTATTCTATTCGATTATTTTCTATTCGTTTCGTTTCGATTTGGTTTGTTTCCATATGATTCGATTCAATTCTTTTGAATTCGATTCGATTCAATTCTATTCTTTTCAATTCTATTCAATTCAATTCAATTCTTTTCTATTCTATTCTATTCAATTCAACTCCATTTTTTCTATTCTATTCTATTCTATTCGATTTGATTCTTTTCTATTCTATTTGATTTGATTCGATTCTTTTGTATTCGATTCGATTCATTTATTTTCTAATGATTCTATTCGATTCTTTTCTATTCTATTCAATTCAATTCTTTTCTATTCGATTCGATTCGAATCAATTCATTTATATTCTATTCGATTTTATTCGATTCGATTCTTTTCTATTCTATTTGATTCCATTCAATTCCTTTCTATTCAATTCAATTCGATTCGATTATTTCCATTCGATTCTATTTGAATCGATTCGATTGATACTTTTCTAATTTTTTTATTCGATTCGACTCAATTCTTTTCTATTCTGTTCGATTTGATTCGATTCAATTTTTTTCGATTTGATTCAATTCTTTTCTATTCGATTCTATTCAAATCGATTCGATTCTTTTCGATTCAATTCGATTCCATTCTTTTCCATTCTATTCGATTCCATTCAATTCTTTTCTATTCGATTCATTCAATTCTTTTCTATTTGATTCGATTAGAATCTTTTCAATTCGATTCAATTCTTTTCTATTCTATTTGAATCGATTCGATTCGATTCTTTTTGATTTGATTGGATTCTGTTCTATTCAATTCGATTAGATTCTTTTCTATTCGATTCTATTCGAATCGATTTTATTCGATTCTTTTCTAATCTATTTGATTCAATTCAATTCTTTTCTATTCTATTCTATTTGATTCAATTATTTTCCATTTGATTCGAGTCGATTCGATTATTTTCTGTTCTCTTCGATTCGATTCAATTCTTTTCTATTCATTTCGATTCAAATCCTTTCTATTCGATTTTTTCTAATCGATTCAATTCTTTTGTTTTCTATTTTATTCGATTCAATTCTTTTCTATTCTACACTATTCGATTCGATTCGATTCTTTTCTATTCGATTCCATTCCATTCTTTTCTATTCTACTCTTTTCGATTCGATTCAATTCTTTTCTATTTGATTCGATTCGATTCTTTTCTATTCAATTCTATTCGAATCGATTCGATTGATTCTATTGTATTCGATTTGATTCTTTTCTATTCTATTCTATTCGATATCATTCTTTTCCATTCTGTTCTATTTGAGTCAATTCGAAGCTTTTCTATTGTATTCGATTCGTTTCAATTCTTTTCTATTCAATTCGATTCGTTTCATTTCATTTCTATTCGATTCTATTCAATCGATTCAATTCTTCTCAATTCTTTTCTATTCTATTTTATTCTTTTCCATTCTATTCGATTTTTCTTTTCTATTCGATTCTATTCGAATCGATTTGATTCGATTCTTTTCAATTTGATTCGATGCGATTCGATTATTTTCTATTCGATTCGATTTGATTATTTTCAATGTGATTCGATTCTTTTCTATTCGATTTGATTCGATTCTTTTCGATTCGATTCTATTAGATTTGATTTTTTTTCTATTCGATTCGATTCGATTCAATTCTCTTCTCTTCTATTCTATTCTATTCGATTCTTTTCCATTCTATTCGATTTGAATCAATTCTTTTCTATTTGATTCGATTCTTTTCCATTCTATTCGATTTGAGTCGATTCAATTCTTTTGTATTCCATTAAAATTGATTCTATCTTTTCTATTCGATTCGATTCAAATCGATTCTTTTCTATTCTATTCGATTTTGTTCTTTTTGATTCTTTTCTATTCTATTCAATTCCATTCGATTCTTTTCTATTCAATTCTATTCAATTCAATTCTTTCTATTCGATTTTATTCGAATCGATTTGATTCATAATTTTCTATTCTATTTTATTCATTTTGATTCTTTTCTATTCTGTTCGATTCAATTCAATTTTTTCTATTCGATGCGATTTGATTCGATTCTTTCTATTCGATTCTATTTGAATTGATTCGATTCGATTGTTTTCGATTCAATTCGATTCGATTCTTTTCCATTCTATTCGATTCGAGTCGTTTTGATTCTTTTCGATTCTATTCGATTTGATTCAATTCTTTTCTATTCGATTCCATTCGATTCTTTTCGATTCGATTCAATTCGATTCTTTTATATTCTATTCTATTGGATTTGATTCCTTTCGATTCGATTGGATTCTTTTCTATTCTATTCAATTCAATTCGATTCGGTTCTTTTCTATTCGATTCTGTTCGAATCTTTTCGATTTGATTCTTTTCTATTCTATTTGATTTGATTCAATTCTTTTCTATTCTAATCGATTTGTTTCTTTTCCATTCTTTTCGATTTGATTCGATTCGATTCTTTTCTATTTGATTCAATTCGATTCTTTTTATTCTATTCTGTCGATTCCATTGGATTCTTTTCAATTCGATTGGATTCTGTTCTATTCTATTCAATTCGATTCGATTTGATTCCTTTCTATTCGATTCTATTCAAATCGATTCGATTCGATTCTTTTCTATTCTATTTGATTTTATTCAATTCTTTTCTATTCTATTCGATTCGATTCTTTTCCATTCTTTTCAATTCGAGTCGATTCGATTCTTTTCTCTTCGATTCGATTCAATGCTTTTCATATCTATTCGATTCGATTCTTTTCTATTCTATTCTATTCTATTCTATTCTATTCGGTTCTTTACTATTCGATTCAATTCGAATCAATTCGATTATTTTCTATTCTATTCTATTCTATTCTATTCTATTAGATTCTTTTCTATTCAATTCGATTCGATTCTTTTCTATTCGTTTCATTTCGATTTGTTTCATTTCCATATGATTCGATTCAATTCTTTTGTATTTGATTTGATTCAATTCGATTCTTTTCAATTTTATTCAATTCGATTCAATTCTTTTCTATTTTATTCTTTTCTATTCTATTCCATTTTTTCTATTCGATTCGAGTCGATTCGATTCTTTTCTATTCTATTTGATTTGATTCTTTCTATTTAATTCTATTCGAATTGATTAGATTCATATTTTCTATTCTATTTGATTCGATTCGATTATTTTCTATTCTGTTCGATCCGATTCAATTTTTTTTCTATTCGATGCGATTTGATTTGATTCTTTCTATTCGAATCAATTCGATTAGATTCTTTTTGATTCGATTTGAGTCGATTCGATTCTTTTCCATTCTATTCGATTCGAGTCGATTTGATTCTTTTCTATTCTATTTGATTCGATTCAATTCTTTTTGATTCGATTCGATTCGATTCTTTTTTATTCGATTCAATTCTATTCTTTTCTATTCTATTCAATTCGATTCTTTTCTATTCGATTGGATTCTTTTCTATTCTATTCAATTCGATTCGATTCTTTTCTATTCGATTCTATTCAAATCGATTCGATTCGATTATTTTCTACTCTATTAGATTTGATTCTTCTCTATTGGATTCAATTTGATTTGAATCAATTTTTTTCTATTCTTTTCGATTTGATTCGATTCGATTTTTTTCTATTTGATTCAATTCGATTCAATTCTTTTCTATTGTATTCGATTCGATTCGATTCTTTTCCATTCTATTCCAATCGATTCAATTCTTTTCTATTCTATTCGATTTGAGTCGATTCAATTCTTTTCTCTTCGATTCGATTCGATTTGATGTTTTCTATTCGATTTGATTCGATTCAATTCTTTTCTATTCATTCTATTCAATTTGATTCTTTTCTATTCTTCTCTATTCAATTTGATTCAATTCTTTTCTATTCTACTCTATTCGATTCGATTTGATTCTTTTCTATTCTATTCGATTTGAATAATTCAAATCGATTAGATTCTTTTCTATTTGTTTCGACTCTCTTCAATTCATTTCTATTCGATTCGATTCTTTTCAATTCAATTTGATTCAATTATTTTCTATTCTATTCTATTCTATTCGATTCGATTCCTTTCCACTCTATTCAATTCGAGTCGATTCGATTCATTCTACTCTATTCTATTCGATTCCATTCTTTTCTATTCAGTTTGACTCGATTCTTTTCCATTCTATTCTATTCTATTCTTTTCCATTCAATTCTTTTCGCATCGATTCGAATCTTTTTTATTGTATTCGATTCGTTTCAATTCTTTTCTAGTCAATTCGATTCGTTTCGATTCTTTTCTATTCAATTCTATTCGAATCGATTTGATTCTTTTCTATTCTATTCTATTGGATTCTTTTCCATTCGATTCAATTCGATTCTTTTCTATTCTATTCGAATCGATTTTATTCGATTCGCTTCTTTCCATTCGACTCGATTCTTTTCTATGTGATTCGATTAGATTCAATTCGATTCTTTTCTATTTCATTCGATTCGATTCAATTCTTTTCTGTTCGATTCGATTCGATCTTTTCCATTCTATTCGATTCGATTCAATTCTTTTCTATTCTATTCGATTCAATTCTTTTCTATTCTATTCGATTTGAGTCGAGTCGATTCTTTTCTATTCGATTCGATACTTTTCTATTCGATTCTGTACAAATCAATTCGATTCGATTCTTTTGTCTTCTCCTCGATTCAATTCGATTCTTCTCTATTCTATTCTATTCGATTCAATTTATTCAATTCTACTCGATTCAAATCAATTCAATTTTATTTGATTCTTTTCCATTGGATTTGATTCGATTCGATTCTTTTCTATTCTATTCTATTCGATTTTCTTCTATTCGATTCGATTATTTTCTATTCTATTCGATGAGATTGGATTCTTTTCTATTCAATTTGATTCGATTCGCCTTGATTCTTTTCCATTCGATTCGATTCGATTCTTTTCTATTCAATTCAATTCAATTCAATGCTTTTCTATTCGATTTGATTCTTTTCTATTCAATTCTATTCGAATCGATTTGATTCGATTCTTTTCTATTTGAGTAGATTCAATCCTTTTCTATTCTATTCTATTTGATTCTTTTTCATTTTATTCGAACTATTCAATTTGATTCTTTTCTTTTCTATTCGATTCTATTTTTTCTATTTGATTCTTTTCCATTCCATTCGATTTGAGTCGATTCGATTCTTTTTTATTCGATTTGATTCTATTCGATTCGATTCTTTTCTATTCGATTCATTTCGATTCTTTTCTATTCGATTTATTTGAATCGATTCTGTTCGATTCTTTTCGATTTGATTTGATTTGATTCGATTATGTTCTATTCTATTCGATTTGATTCTTTTCTATGTGATTCGATTCAATTCGATTCGATTTGATTCAATTTGCTTTTTCCCATTCGATTCGATTTGATTCTTTTCTGTTCGATTCGATTTGATTCAATTCTTTTCTATTCGATTCGATTCTTTTCCATTCTCTTCTATTCGATTCGATTCTTTTCTATTCTATTCAATTCGATTCTTTTCCATTCTATTCGATTCTATTCATTTCGATTCTTTTCTATTCGATTACATACGAATCAATTCAATCGATTCTTTTTTATTCTATTCTATTTGATTCAATTCGATTCTTCTCTATTCTATTCTATTCGATTTATTCAATTCTATTCAATTCAAATCAATTCGATTTTATTTGATTCTTTTCTATTTGATTTGATTCAATTCGATTCGATTCTTTTCTATTCTATACAATTCGATTCTTTTCTATTCTATACAATTAGATTCGATTCTTTTCTATTTGATTCGATTAGATTCTTTTCTATTCTATTCGATTCAATTTGATTCAATTCTTTTCTATTCGATTCTATTTGAATCGATTTGATTTGATTCTTTTCTATTTGATTCAATTCGGTTCTTTTCTATTCTATACAATTAGATTCGATTCTTTTCTATTTGATTCGATTAGATTCTTTTCTATTCTATTCAATTCAATTTGATTCAATTCTTTTCTATTCGATTCTATTTGAATCGATTTGATTTGATTCTTTTCTATTTGATTCAATTCGGTTCTATTCTATTCTATTCTATTCTATGTTTTCCATTCTACTTGATTCTATTCGATTCGATTCTTTTCGATTCGAATTGATTCGTTTCCATTCTTTTCTATTTGATTCTATTCGAATCGATTCGATTCGATTCTTTTTCATTCTATTCGATTCGAGTCAATTCGATTCTTTTCTATTCGATTCGATTCGATTCAATTCTTTTCTATCTATTCAATTTGAGTCTATTCGATTCTTTTCTATCTATTCGATTCGATTCAATTCTTTTCTATTCATTTTGATTCGATTCCTTTCTATTCGATATTATTCGAATCGATTCAATTCAATTATTTTCTATTTTATTCTATTTGATTCTTTTCTATTCTATTCTATTCTATTCTTTTCTATTCTACTCTATTCTATTCTATTCTATTCTTTTCTACTCTATTTGATTCGATTCGATTCTTTTCTATTCTATTCGATTTGATTCGATTCAATTCTTTTCTATTCGATTCGATTTGATTCAATTCAATTTTTTCTATTCGATTTGATTCGATTCTTTTCTATTCGATTCTATTTGAATTGATTAGATTCGATTCTGTTCTATTTGATTCGATTCAATTCTTTTCTATTCTATTCTATTCAATTCGATTCTATTCGATTATTTTCCATTCTATTCTATTCAAGTCGATTCGATTCTTTTCCATTCTATTCAATTCGATTCGATTCTTCTCTATTCTATTCGATTCGCTTAATTATATTCTATTGGATTCGAATTAATTCGATTTTATTTTATTCTTTTCTATTCGATTCGATTCTTCTTTATTCTATTCTATTGTATTTGATTCTTTTCTATTCGATCCGATTTGATTCGATTCAATTCTTTTCTATTCGATTTCATTTGATTCAACTGAATTCTTTTCCATTCTATTTGATTCGATTCGAATCTTTTCTATTCTATTCGATTCAATTCAATTATTTTTTGTTCGATTCGATTCGACTCGGTTTGATTCTTTTCTATTCGATTCTCTTCGAATTGATTTGATTCGATTCTTTTCTATTCTATTCTATTCTTTTCCATTCTATTCGATTCGATTCGATTCTTTTCTATTCGATTCGATTCTTTTCTTTTCAATTCGATTCGATTCTTTTCCATTCTATTTGATTTGTGTCAATTCGATTCTTTTTTATTCTATTCTATTCAATTTGATTCGATTCGATTCTTTTCTCTTCAATTCTATTCGAATTGATTCGATTCGATTCTTTTCCATTCGATTTGATTCGATTCGATTATTTTCTATAGGGTTCGTTTCAATTCTTTTCTATGTGATTCGATTCTATTCAATTCGATTCTTTTCTATTCGATTTGATTCTATTCGATTCTTTCGATTCGATTCGGTTCTTTTCTATTCGATTCTTTTCCATTCTTATCTATTCGATTCGATTCTTTTCCATTCTATTCGATTTGAGTCAATTCGATTCTTTTCTATTCGATTCGATTCTATGCGATTTGATTCTTTTCTATTCGATTCTACACGAATCAATTCGATTCGATTCTTTTGTATTCTATTCTATTCGATTCGATTCTTCTCTATTGTATTCTATTCGATTATTCAATTCTATTCGATTCAAATCAATTCAATTTTATTTGATTCTTTTTTATTTGATTTGATTTGATTCGATTCTTTTCTATTCTATTGGATTCTTTTCTATTCGATTCAATTCGATTCAATTACTTTCTATTCTATTCTTTTTGATTCTTTTCTATTTGTTTCGATTCGATTCAATTCTTTTGTATTCGATTTGATTTGATTCGACTCGATTCTTTTCCATTCGATTTGATTCAATTCGATTCTTTTCTGTTCTATTCGATTCAATTCGATTCAATTCTTTTCTATTCGATTCGATTTAACTCGATTTGATTCTTTTCTATTCGATTCTATTCGAATCTATTTATTCGATTCTTTTCTCTTTGATTCGATTCGATTCTTTTCTATTCTATTCTATTCAATTCGATTATTTTCCATTCTATTCGATTCTATTTGATTTGATTCTTTTCTATTCTATTCTATTCTATTTGATTTGATTCTTTTCTATCCGATTCTATTTGAATCAATCTATTCGATTCTTTTCTATTCAATTCGATTCTTTTCTATTGTATTTGATTCTATTCGATTCTTTTCTATTCTATTCGATTCGAATCAAGTTGAATCGATTCGTTTCTTTTCTATTTGTTTCTATTCGGTTCGATTCTTTTCTATTCTATTCATTTCGATTCTTTTCTATTCGATTCGATTCTATTATTTTCTATTCTATTCGATTCGATTCGATTCGATTCTTTTCTATTCAATTTGATTCGATTCTTTTCTATTCGTCAATTCGATTCGATTCTTTTCTAATTGTTTGGTTTTGATTCGATTCTTTTCTATTCTATTTGATTTGATTCGATTCAATTCTTTTCCTTTTGATTCGACTCAATTCGATTCGAATCGATTTGATTCTAATCGATTCTTTTCTATTCTATTCTATTCTATTCTATTCTTTTCTATTCTATTTTATTCGATTCTATTCTTTTCTCTCCTATTCTTTTCGATTGGATTCTATTCTTTTCTCTTCTATTCTATTCTTTACTTTTCTATTCTATTCTATTGTTTTCTATGCTATTCTTTTCTATTCTTTTTTTTATTGGTGTTCAATTTACTAACATACAGAATAACCCCCAGTGCCCGTCACCCACTCACTTCCACCCCCCGCCCTCCTCCCCTTCCAACACCCCTAGTTCGTTTCCCAGAGTTAGCAGTCTTTACGTTCTGTCTCCCTTTCTGATATTTCCCACACATTTCTTCCCCCTTCCCTTATATTCCCTTTCACTATTATTTATATTCCGCAAATGAATGAGAACATATAATGTTTGCCCTTCTCCAACTGGCTTACTTCACTCAGCATAATACCCTCCAGTTCCATCCACGTTGAAGCAAATGGTGGGTATTTGTCATTTCTAATAGCTGAGTAATATTCCATTGTATACATAAACCACATCTTCTTTATCCATTCATCTTTCGTTGGACACCGAGGCTCCTTCCACAGTTTGGCTATCGTGGCCATTGCTGCTATAAACATCGGGGTGCAGGTGTCCCGGCGTTTCACTGCATCTGTATCTTTGGGGTATATCCCCAGCAGTGCAATTGCTGGGTCGTAGGGCAGGTATATTTTTAACGGTTTGAGGAACCTCCACACAGTTTTCCACAGTGGCTGCACCAGTTCACATTCCCACCAACAGTGCAAGAGGGTTCCCTTTTCTCCACATCCTCTCCAACATTTGTTGTTTCCTGCCTTGTTAATTTTCCCCATTCTCACTGGTGTGAGGTGGTATCTCATTGTGGTTTGGATTTGTATTTCCCTGATGGCAAGTGATGCAGAGCATTTTCTCATGTGCATGTTGGCCATGTCTATGTCTTCCTCTGTGAGATTTCTGTTCATGTCTTTTGCCCATTTCATGATTGGATTGTTTGTTTCTTTGGTGTTGAGTTTAATAAGTTCTTTATAGATCTTGGAAACTAGCCCTTTATCTGATATGTCATTTGCAAATATCTTCTCCCATTCTGTAGGTTGTCTTTGAGTTTTGTTGACTGTATCCTTTGCTGTGCAAAAGCTTCATATCTTGATGAAGTCCCAATAGTTCATTTTTGCTTTTGTTTCTTTTGCCTTCGTGGATGTATCTTGCAAGAAGTTACTATGGCCGAGTTCAAAAAGGGTGTTGCCTGTGTTCTTCTCTAGGATTTTGATGGAATCTTGTCTCACATTTAGATCTTTCATCCATTTTGAGTTTATCTTTGTGTATGGTGAAAGAGAGTGGTCTAGTTTCATTCTTCTGCATGTGGATGTCCAATTTTCCCAGCACCATTTATTGAAGAGACTGTCTTTCTTCCAATGGATAGTCTTTCCTCCTTTATCGAATATTAGTTGCCCATAAAGTTCAGGGTCCACTTCTGGATTCTCTATTCTGTTCCACTGACCTATGTGTCTGTTTTTGTGCCAGTACCACACTGTCTTGATGACCACAGCTTTGTAGTACAACCTGAAATCTGGCATTGTGATGCCCCCAGATATGGTTTTCTTTTTTTAAATTCTCCTGGCTATTCGGGGTCTTTTCTGATTCCACACAAATCTTAAAACAATTTGTTCTAACTCTCTGAAGAAAGTCCATGGTATTTTGATAGGGATTGCATTAAACGTGTATATTGCCCTGGGTAACATTGACATTTTCACAATATTAATTCTGCCAATCCATGAGCATGGAATATTTTTCAATCTCTTTGTGTATTCCTCAATTTCTTTCAGAAGTGTTCTATAGTTTTGAGGGTATAGATCCTTTACATCTTTGGTTAGGTTTATTCCTAGGTATCTTATGCTTTTGGGTGCAATTGTAAATGGGATTGACTCCTTAATTTCTCTTTCTTCAGTCTCATTGTTAGTGTATAGAAATGCCACTGACTTCTGGGCATTGATTTTGTATCCTGCCATGCTACCGAATTGCTGTATGAGTTCTAGCAATCTTGGGGTGGAGACTTTTGGGTTTTCTATGTAGAGTATCATGTCATCGGCGAAGAGGGAGAGTTTGACTTCTTCTTTGCCAATTTGAATGCCTTTAATGTCTTTTTGTTGTCTGATTGCTGAGGCTAGGACTTCCAGTACTATGTTGAACAGCAGTGGTGAGAGTGGACATCCCTGTCTTGTTCCTGATCTTAGGGGAAAGGCTCCCAGTGCTTCCCCATTGAGAATGATATTTGCTGTGGGCTTTTCATAGATGGCTTTTAAGATGTCGAGGAATGTTCCCTCTATCCCTACACTCTGAAGAGTTTTGATCAGGAATGGATGCTGTATTTTGTCAAATGCTTTCTCTGCATCCAATGAGAGGATCATATGGTTCTTGGTTTTTCTCTTGCTGATATGATGAATCACATTGATTGTTTTACGGGTGTTGAACCAGCCTTGTGTCCCAGGGATAAATCCTACTTGGTCATGGTGAATAATTTTTTTAATGTACTGTTGGATCCTATTGGCCAGTATCTTGTTGAGAATTTTTGCATCCATGTTCATCAGGGATATTGGTCTGTAATTCTCCTTTTTGGTGGGGTCTTTGTCTGGTTTTGGAATTAAGGTGATGCTGGCCTCATAGAACGAATTTGGAAGTACTCCATCTCTTTCTATCTTTCCAAACAGCTTTAGGAGAATAGGTATGATTTCTTCTTTAAACGTTTGATAGAATTCCCCTGGGAAGCCATCTGGCCCTGGACTCTTGTGTCTTGGGAGGTTTTTGATGACTGCTTCAATTTCCTCCCTGGTTATTGGCCTGTTCAGGTTTTCTATTTCTTCCTGTTCCAGTTTTGGTAGTTTGTGGCTTTCCAGGAATGCGTCCATTTCTTCTAGATTGCCTAATTTATTGGCGTATAACTGTTCATAATATGTTTTTAAAATCGTTTGTATTTCCTTGGTGTTGGTAGTGATCTCTCCTTTCTCATTCATGATTTTATTAATTTGAGTCTTCTCTCTCTTCTTTTTAATAAGGCTGGCTAATGGTTTATCTATCTTATTAATTCTTTCAAAGAACCAACTCCTGGTTTTGTTGATCTGTTCCACAGTTCTTCTGGTCTCGATTTCGTTGAGTTCTGCTCGAATCTTTATTAACTCCCTTCTTCTCTTGGTTGTAGGATCTATTTGCTGTTTTTTCTCTAGCTCCTTTATGTGTAAGGTTAGCTTTTGTATTTGAGTTCTTTCCAGTTTTTGAATGGATGCTTGTATTGTGATGTATTTCCCCCTTAGGACTGCTTTTGCTGCATCCCAAAGATTTTGAACGGTTGTATCTTCATTCTCATTAGTTTCCATGAATCTTTTTAATTCTTCCTTAATTTCCTGGTTGACCCTTTTATCTTTTAGCAGGATGGTCCTTAACCTCCACGTTTTTGAGGTCCTTCCAAACTTCTTGTTGTGATTTAGTTCTAATTTCAAGGTATTATGGTCTGAGAATATGCAGGGGACAATCCCAATCTTTTGGTATCGGTTCAGAGCCGATTTGTGACCCAATATGTGGTCTATTCTGGAGAAAGTTCCATGTGCGCTTGAGAAGAATGTGTATTCAGTTGAGTTTGGATGTAAAGTTCTGTAGATATCTGTGAAATCCATCTGACCCAGTGTATCATTTAAAGCTCTCGTTTCTTTGGAGATGTTGTGCTTAGAAGACCTATCGAGGGATCCCTGGGTGGCGCAGCGGTTTAGCGCCTGCCTTTGGCCCAGGGCGCGATCCTGGAGACCCGGGATCGAATCCCACGTCGGGCTCCCGGTGCATGGAGCCTGCTTCTCCCTCTGCCTGTGTCTCTGCCTCTCTCTCTCTCACTGTGTGCCTATCATAAATAAATAAAAATTAAAAAAAAAAAAAAGAAAAAAAAAAGACCTATCAAGTATAGAAAGAGCTAGATTGAAGTCACCAAGTATAAGTGTATTATTATCTAAGTATTTCTTCACTTTGGTTAATAATTGATTTATATATTTGGCAGCTCCCACATTCGAGGCATATATATTGAGGATTGTTAAGTCCTCTTGTTGAATAGATGCTTTAAGTATAATATAGTGTCCCTCTTCATCTCTCACTACAGTCCTTGGGGTAAATTTTAGTTTATCTGATATAAGGATGGCTACCCCTGCTTTCTTTTGAGGACCATTCGAATGGTAAATTGTTCTCCAACCTTTTATTTTCAGGCTGTAGGTGTCCTTCTGTCTAAAATGAGTCTCTTGTAGACAGCAAATAGATGGGTCCTGCTTTTTTATCCAGTCTGAAACCCTGCGCCTTTTGATGGGGTCATTAAGCCCGTTCACATTCAGAGTTACTATTGACAGATATGAGTTTAGTGTCATCATGTTATCTATTCAGTCCTTGTTTTTGTGGACTGTTCCACTGAACTTCTTCTTAAAGGGGAATTTTAAGAGTCCCCCTTAAAATTTCTTGCAGAGCTGGTTTGGAGGTCACATATTCTTTTAGTTGCTGCTTGTCTTGGAAGCTCTTTATCTCTCCTTCCATTTTGAATGAGAGCCTTGCTGGATAAAGTATTCTTGGTTGCATGTTCTTTTCATTTAGGACCCTGAATATATCCTGCCAGCCCTTTCTGGCCTGCCAGGTCTCCGTGGAGAGGTCTGCTGTTACCCTAATACTCCTCCCCATAAAAGTCAGGGATTTCTTGTCTCTTGCTGCTTTAAGGATCTTCTCTTTATCTTTGGAATTTGCAAGCTTCACTATTAGATGTCGAGGTGTTGAACGGTTTTTATTGATTTTAGGGGGGGATCTCTCTATTTCCTGGATCTGAATGCCTGTTTCCCTTCCCAGATTAGGAAAGTTTTCAGCTAGAATTTGTTCAAATACATATTCTGGCCCTCTGTCCCTTTCGGCGCCCTCGGGAACCCCAATTAAACATAGGTTTTTCTTTCTAAGGCTGTCGTTTATTTCCCTTAACCTATCCTCATGGTCTTTTAATTGTTTGTCTCCTTTTTCCTCAGTTTCCCTCTTTGCTATTAACTTGTCTTCTATGTCACTCACTCGTTCTTCCACCTCGTTAACCCTCGTCGTTAGGACTTCTAGTTTGGATTGCATCTCATTCAATTGATTTTTAATTTCTGCCTGATTAGCTCTAAATTCTGCAGTCATGAAGTCTCTTGAGTCCTTTATACTTTTTTCTAGAGCCACCAGTAGCTGTATAATAGTGCTTCTGAATTGGCTTTCTGACATTGAATTGTAATCCAGATTTTGTAACTCTGTGGGAGAGAGGACTGTTTCTGATTCTTTCTTTTGAGGTGAGGTTTTCCTTCTAGTCATTTTGCTCAGTGCAGAGTGGCCAAAAGCAAGTTGTATTGGGAAAAAGAGAAAAAAAGAGGAGAGAAAGTAGGAAAGAAAAGAGAAAGAGGAAAAAAAAGGGAAGAAAGAAAAAAACGAAAAGAAAGAAAAAGAGAGAGAAGAAAAAGAGAAAGAAAAAGAAAGGAGAAAAAAAGGGGGTGGGGGAAGGAAACAAATCAAAAAGCAAAACAAAACAAAACAAAAAAAAAAAAAGAAGAAGAAGAAGAACCACCGGGGAGTATCTTCTGATTCTGTGTACTTTAAGTCCCTTGGCTTCTCCTGGAAGTTGTCCGTCTAGCTGGTGTTCTGGGGGAGGGGCCTGCTGTGCTGATTTTCAGGTGTTAGCACTTGGCGGGAGCTGCTGTGCCCCTGCCTGCCTGGTGCAGGGCTCAGCGGGGGTTGTTTACCCCGTGAGGCCGCAGGAGGAACAGCCCCAGTGGCGGGGCCAGCTCTGGAAACCTGGATTCAGCTCCGGCAGGAACTCCGTCTGCAGAGCCTGGAGGCTCTGGGGCGGGGTCGCTGATCTGCTCAGCTGGGGCAGGAGCGTCCTTGCTGTCCTGGGCCCTCCTGGCCTCTGCCTGTCCCGGAGGAGGCGGGATCCTGGGCTGTGTCCTGGCGCCCTGTGCTCCGGAGCCTGCGCTGTTGGATTCGCGCTCCCGGGCCGCGCAACCCCCTCCGCGGAGCTGCCGCCCGAGCCCCTCCGAGCTGCTCCTGGAACCGCGCAGCCCCCTCCGCACGGAGCCTCTTCCTCTGCCCGAGCCCCTCCGAGCTGCTCCCGGGGCCGAGCAGCCCCCTCCGCGGAGCCGCCGCCCGAGCCCCCCCCGCCGAGCTGCTCCGGGTCCCGCTGTGCACGCTGCAGCCCTTAGGGAGCTCGGCGCACTCTCCTGGGCGCGCAGTTGCTCTGTTACTGTCCCGGGGAACCCGAGGGCATCCTCGCCCTCCTGGGTCCTGCTCCACCTCCCCACGAGCCCCTTTCCGCCCGGGAAGGTCGGTGCAGCTCCTGCTTCTCCGGGTCGGGGCTCTCCTGTCCTGGGGACACTCGCCCCGGCCTCAGCCCGGCTCCTCGTGGGGCCCCTCCCCCTTGGAGGCCTTTTGTGTCTTTACTTCTTTTTCCCCATCTTCCTACCTTGATAGAAGCGCGAACTCTTCTCACTGTTGCATTCCAGCTGGTCTCTCTTTAATTCTCAGGCCGAATTCATAGATTTTCAGGATGATTGGAAGGTTTTCTAGGTAATTTGGTGGAGACAGGTGATTTGGAGACCCTACTCTTCCGCCATCTTGCTCCTCCCCCCCTATTCTTTTCTATTCTATTCTATTCTTATTTTTCTATTTTTCTAGTTCTATTTTTTATGAGTATTCCCTTTTCAACACTTTTTTCTTGTCTTCTTTATTTTAGCCATTCTAAAAGGTGTGAGGTGATATCTCATAGTAGTCCAGATTTGCACTTCTTTGATCTTGAGTGATGTTATGTTGAGTATCTTCTCATGTGTCTGTTGGCCATCTATATGTCTTTGGAGAAATGTCTGTTCAGGTCCTCTGCCCATTTTTTATTTGATTATTTGTTTTGTTTTGTTTTGTTGTTGTATTAATCCCTTATCAGATATGTCATTTACCAATATCTTCTCCCAGTCATTGGATTGCCTTTTCATTTGTTGATTTCCTTTGCTGTGCAAAATCTTTTAATTATGCTGTAGTCCTAGGAGTTCATTTCTGCTTTTGTTTCCCCTGCCTGAGGAGACAGGTCCATAACTATGTTGCTGAGGTGAAGAATATATTATTATCCCCATTTTACAAATGAGGAAACCAAGGCTCAAAGAGACTTTTTTTTAACAAATACTATTTTATTACCTAAAAATACATAATGATCATAAGAGTACATGTCAAAAATTACAAAAGAAAAATGTACAGGAAAAAGTGGAGACAAATGTATTAAAAGACAACAATGTACCCATTCATATATAGTACTATATATAGTCCCATATATAGTCCTATTTCTCCTAGAATCTAAAGATTTGTGTAGAGCTGCTTATTTAAAACTGAGACTGCTTATCATAAAATCATGTCTCTCACCCTTGAGGCAGTGGTCAAACAGATAAAGACTGTTGTGTGTGTCATTTTAAAGTGTTGAAATTTACGCTGAATACCTTCTCCCTTGGGAGAAAAACCAGTCATTGAACCACTCATGACACATCTTAGAAGGTCATCAACAATCTATAAACTAATTGTTGGTTTGATATCTATGTAAATATCAGTTTATCATGCTTTAATTTTGCACATTCATATTAGGGGGGCCAGTTGGTTCTCTTATTAGCCTTTTGGGTTTTCTGTTTGGAGGGAGTCATGGCATCTGTTTACATTTACCTTATCAAATCTAGAATGTGTATTTTTTGTAACTGTATGTTTCCTAGGTACTAGTTTGCAAATGTCTTTACATATTTCAATACAGAAACTATAACATTCAATAGTGTACTGTCAAAGTGTGCTTTAGCTCATCTGGATATATCCACACTGTTAAATAGTGTCTAAACATTAATCATCAAAACGTTTTTGATTAAAAAAAATGACGTGAAATGAAATGTGAACCGGACTTTTACCACGTCCTGCAAAACTCACTCAACCCTCTTCCACTGTGGGCGGGACCGCGGGCTGGTGCAGCCACCCTGGAAACAGTGTGGAGGCTCCTCAGGAAGTTACAAATAGAGCCGCCCTGTGACCAGCAGGTGCACGGCCTGGAGCTCACTCCGAAGATACAGATGCAGTGAGACGTGGGACACCTGCACCCCAATGTCCACAGCAGCCGGGTCCACAGTAGCCACACTGTGGGAGGAGCCTCGGTGCCCTCGGTCAGATGATGGATAAAGAGGATGGGAGATAGATGATCGTCATAGAGAGAGGAATGTTACTCAGCTATCAAAGAGAAGGAAATCTTGCCATTTGCAATGACGTGTATAGAACTAGAGGGATCATGTTAAGTGAAATAAGTCAGTCAGGAAAGAGAATGACCATGTGGTGTCATTCATAGGTGGAATTAAAGAAGCAAAGCAGATGAACATCTGTGAAGGGAAGGAAAAACAAATAAGATGAAAACAAATGCAGGAAATACAGACTCTTAATCATAGGAAACAAACTGAGGGTCGCTGGAGGGGAGGGGAGGGGGGAAGGGATAACAGGAGACCGGCATGAAGGAGGGCACGTGATGTCACAAACACTGCTGTTATCTCCAACTGGTGAATCCCTGAATTCTTCCTCTGAAAGTATAATACACTATACGTTAATTAATAGGGTTTAAATTAAATTAAGTTAAAAAAATCAGTTGTATCAGAGCACATTTCCTTCTGGACTCTCTGTTCCGGCTCCTTCAGCTTATGCCAGGACCACCCCCCATGGGTCTGGTTTGTTTAAGTAGGTGCCACGCCTCGTCCATGGCCCAGCCCAGGGCTAGAACTCATGACACCGAGATCAGGATTAGAGGTGAGGTCAGGAATCGGATGCTTAACCGACGGAGCCAGCCGGGGGCCCAAGAACCACACTGTTCTATCCTGTGTCTCTGTGACATCGTTTGAAATAGGAAAGTGCTGCGTCCCGCTGTCTTGCTTCTCCAATACTGATTTGCTGTCCCGGGTCATTTGTGGGGGCGGATGGATGTTATGGTTTTTTTTTTCCTATTTCTAAGATCTGTCACCATGATTTTGATAGGAATGACATTGAAATTGAGGGTGGCTTCAAGAACTGCAGACATTTTCACAAGATGAGGCTCCCACCCCAGGAGCCCAGGATGTCATCCCAGAGCCTAGTGTGGCGCAGTGCACAAGTCTTGTGCTCCTTTGGGTCAGTCTCATTATTTATTCTCTGTGATGCTCCTGAGAAGGGAGTCACATCCTTCATTTCCTTCCTGAGTTCTCATTGTGGGGACACAGCAAGGCTACTGAGCTCTGTAGGGTCAGTTTGTGTCCCGTGACTTTACTGCACTCACTCCTTAGTTCTAACAGGTTTTGGTGGAGGCTCTCGGGTTTCCTGTTTCTAGTACCGGGTCTTCAGCAAATAGGGACAGTGTGATGTCCCCCTTCCAGGTGTGGAACCTTTGCTGTTTCCTGTCTGTTGACTACATTAGGACTTCCAACACTGAGAGGGGACCTCCTTCACTTGTTCCTGCTCAGGGGAGACGATTTCAGGTTTTCACCCTTGAGGATGACGTCAGCTGTGGGCCTTCCTAGCAGCCTTTATTCTGTTGATAGACATTTCCTCAAAACCCACTATGCTTTTGATGTTGTATTTTGTCAAATGCTTTCTCTGCAACTCTTGAGAGGATCATATGCTTTTTGTCCTTTCTCTTGTTTTTCTTTTTTAAAAAGATTTTATTTATATATCCTTGAGAGACAGAGAGAGAGAGGCAGAGAGAGAGAGAGGCAGAGACACAGGCAGAGGGAGAAGACGGCTCCATGTAGGGAACCTGATGTGGGACTCGATCCCAGGACTCCAGGATCATGCCCTGGGAAGAAGGCAGGCGCTATACTGCTGAACCACCTGGGATGCCCCATGTCCTTTCTCTGGTTAATGTGATGGATCCTGCTGACTGATGGACAGAAGGGCCGTGGGTAGGACATGGGCAACATAGATGAACAATAGTAACAGCTATAAGCGTCTGGTTCTCAAATAAATAAGTCACAGAAATGTAGAAAGTACAGCCTAGGGAATAGAGTCAGTACTGTTGTGACAACTTTGTACGGGGACAGACGGTGATGCCACTTCTCGTGGGGGGAGCTGAGTAAGGCACAGAATTGTCAAGTCACTAGTTGTAGCCCGACAACTACTGTCACATTGTGTGTCGACTGTACTTCAATAAATATCAAGGAAAAGGGGTTTCTGGTAGGACTCCCGGTGGGTCCACGAAAGGCATTTACACGGTCGTTACACACACGAAGGCACCTCTGCAGAGGGGATAAAGATGCTCACATGTCTTCATGTTAATTTTTAGAAGATTTACTTGAGAGAGGGTGCAGTGGGGAGGGGCAGAGGGAGAGGGGGAACTTGGAGCGGACTCCTCACCCACCGGAGCCCAAGCCCCACACGAGGTTCCACACCACAACCTCGAGATCCTGACCTGAACCAAACTAAAGAGTCGACGTGGAACCAACTGAACCACCCAGGAAGCCCCTCAAATGTTCTTAAGTGCAACCCCATGCTGTGAACTCTGGGGTCGGGGGGACGTCTGTGACCCCCAGTATGCCTAGAAGGGTGGAAGGCCTGCAGGGCCCGAGGATGAGGACTGAGGATGTGGGAGGGTGCCTGCATCCCCTTCCCACCCGGCGTGGGGACAGGACCCTCCCCCGGGACCCTCAGCCTTCAGGGTGAAGGGCTAAGTGCTGATTGGACCCTGCCTGCCCGCAGTCATGATGCGGGACCCCACTGTGGGTGGAACTGTGCTGCCCCCGGGTTCCACTGCTGCCTGGCACTCACTGTGCATCTGCAGACCTTCGGAAGCACTCGTGCTCCGGATCTGGCTCACAGCGACCCAACTCTCCCGCTCTCCCCAGTAGCTCAGTACTCCCACTCTCCTCAGTACCCCAACTCTCACACTCTACCCAGTACCCCAGAACTCCCACCTTCCTAAGTTCCCCAACTCTCCCACTCTCCCCAATACCCCAGTACTCCCACTCTCCCCAGTTCCCCAACTCTTCCACTCTCCCCAGTACCCCGGTGCATAAAGAGGAGGCACTAACACAGCGACAGGTCACAGGTGAGTGGCCGCTGATGCCTGCTCCCCGCGGACCACTCTGGGGCCTGTGGGTCCGGGTGGGGGTGCTGGCCTCCCGGGCTCGGGTCCAAAACACCCCGACCCCAATGCGATGACCGTGAGCAGCTCCTGCAGCCCTTCCACAGCCCCACAGGGTGAGGGCAGCCCCCTAAGGCCCTGTCCAGGGAAGGAGGCTGCAGTTGGAGTTTGGCAGCTCCCCCAGGACCCTCACTCCCCTGTAAGCCCTGTGCTGTGCAGGGAGACCCAATACATGACCTTTCTAGCCCATCCTAGATGCATGGACCCCAACAGGGATGACACCCCCCCGCCCCACCCTATGGTCAGAGAAGGACGGTCAGGGCCTGCTGGGTCCCCCTGGCTGGTGAGCAGGCTTGCTCTTCACGCACTGGAACGTGGAGTCCCTCGTGCTCCCCCCAGACCCCCCTCAGGCTATTCACGCATCGTTGCCCTCAGGGTGGAGAGTTTGGTCACACTCTTGCTGGCATCAGGTTTTAATTTTGATGAAGTCCAGTCCGTTGCTTTCTCCCCTTGGTCGTTGTGCTTGTGGAATCTAAGAGAAACCTTCGATCTCCCCCGGGCTGGGAGACATCACCCCGAGCATCAGATCGACAGTTTCCCAGAGCCTCCTGGGTCCCCCGCCCGTGTGCTCCTGATACCAGGGTGGGAGCGCTCTGTGATCCCAGCATGATGGTGTGTCCTGGGACAGTGGCTGGGAAGGTGGACTGTAGGTGGGCAAGCGACAGACAGGCAGTGAGGGCCCGTGTGTGATGTTCCAACCCAGCCTGTGCCCCTCAGGGCTATGGGGTTGTCTCCAGCTCTGTTCAGACGGCGGGGGACTTGCCCTCGGGGAGCACCCTGACGCATGTGTCCTCGGAAGGTTCTCATGCGCCGTCATTCCTGGATGTGTTTGGATTCCAGCACCATACAGGAGGACTCGGAGACCCTGCTGGCCTTGCAAAGGGCCAATATCGTGGCCCAGTACCATCAGGTGAGGCCCAGAAGGGACCATAGACACTACACACCCATGAGAGGGGGGACCATACCTGCAAGAGCAGGGGAGACCCAGGAGAGGTTCAGAGCCAAGGATGAGCCAGGTCAGCCCAGATAAGGACCATAGTCACCAGGAACAAGTGAGACCCTGGAGATGGTCCCGGTATCAGTAGCAACTAAGGGTCCATCCTGGATCCTAGTCATTGGTAGCTGAGGAGCCCAGTCACCAGGTACGGTGAGGCCCAGGTGGGGACTACAGTCACCAGGTCCAGATGAAGTCCACAGCTACCATGTCCAGGTGAGGCCCAGGTGGGGACCAGAGTCACCAGCTCCAGGTGAGGTCAAGGTGGAGACCATAGTCACCAGGTCCAGGTGAAGCCAAGGTGGGGACTACAGTCGCCAGGTCCACATAAGACCCAGATGGGGACCAGAGTCATTAGGCCTAGGTGAGGCCCAGTTGGGGACTAGAGTCACCAGGTCTGGCTGAGGCCCAGGTGGGAACCACAGTCACCAGGTCCAAGTGAGGCCCAGGTGGGAACTGCCTTGATAGAAATGTGAACTCTAGCTGTTCTCTCTTTAAATCTCAGGCTGAGGGATCCCTGGGTGACGCAGCGGTTTGGTGCCTACCTTTGGCCCAGGGCACGATCCTGGAGACCCAGGACTAAGTCCCACATCGGGCTCTCGGTGCGTGGAGCCTGCTTCTCCCTCTGCCTGTGTCTCTGCCTCTCTCTCTCTGTCTCTGTGACTATCATAAATAAATAAAAATTAAAAAAATAAATCTCAGGCCGAATTCATAGGTTTTCAGGATGATTTGAAAGTTAGCTAGGTAATTTGGTGGGGACAGGTGACTTGGGGACCCTACACTTCGGCCATCTTGCCCCTTTGACAGGAATATTTTTATCAGTGAACAGTAAAGTCCGTTTATTAAAAGTTATTAATTTTTGCAAACAAACTTCTGTTGGCTTCAAGCAACTGTGAATCACACATATCCATACTGGCTAGAAAATTTTGTTAACCTGAGTTTCTAGATCATTTTCATTATGTGAGTGATTTCTTTCCAAAACTAATTCCCAAAGGAAGTAGGGCAATGTGACAAGAGAAACAGCCAAGCAACATGAGAAAAAAGAAACCAACAAAAAAATGCTAAGCATTTTTCTTGGGATCAGAGAAATCTTGATCATGTAAGGTTTTTTCACCCTGCCCTGAGAAAAACCAATTCCCTGACTCAGATGCTTCAGGAGAGAACTGGGTTTCTGATCCAGTAAATCGTGACTGCCTCTGGCACTTGGTTCCCACAGCTGTGGATGTGGCCTCAGACCAGCTCAGTGGTTTCCAGGCTGCTCTTGGAGGAGTTGGAAGGGCTCTGAACATGCACCTTCGGGGCAGCCTGGGATCCATACCCTACAGCTTTTAATTGATAGGTACACCAACTCACATAAAACTTTGCTAGAAAGAAGTCAGATTGTGTGTTTTAAGAAAACTTGAAAAGGGGCAGCCTGGGTGGCTCAGCCATTTAGCACTGCCTTTTGCCCAGGGCATGATCCAGGAGACCCAGGATGGAGTCCCACTTCGGGCTCCCTGCATGGAGCCTGTCTCTCCCTCTGCCTGTGTCTCTGCCTCTCTCTCTCTCGAATAAATAATAAAAATATATTTTTTTAAGTATATTGCAGGGCAGCCCCAGTGGCTCAGCGATTTAGCGCTGCCTTCGGCCCAGTGTGTGATGCTGGAGACACAGGATCGAGTCCCACGTCAGGCTCCCCGCATGGAGCCTGCTTCTCCCTCTGTCTGTGTCTCTGCCTCTCTCTCTCCCTCTCCCAAATAAATAAATAAATAAATAAATAAATAAATAAATAAAAATAAAAAGTATATTGCAGCTATATTGGTAGCTATATTAATAAAATGTGTTGTTTTTACATTTTATGGTGACTGGACCTAGCAACTCTTTACATCAACAGCCATCACTTCTAGTCCTCACAACAGTGTTGCGGGACAGGCGGTATTATTTCCTTTTTACAGATGAAATTGATGACCTCAAGCACATGTGGTTCCTTCCTTTTCTTTTTTTCTGTTCAGAATATACAAGCTATAAGTGAGTAAATTGCAAGAAACCCACTTCCATGATCAACACCTTTACTTTCCTCAAACGATTTTAATATTTTTCTCAATTCTGAACTCCTTATCTATCTTACTACTCCTTTTCAAATAACTTAGGATACTAAATAAATCTTTAAAAAAAGGGGGGGGGGGTAGTAGCCCTGGTGGTGCAGCGGTTTAGCGCTGCCTGCAGCCCGGGGTGTGATCCTGGAGACAGGGATCAAGTCTTCCTGCATGGAGCTTCTCTCTCTGCCTGTGTCTCTGCCTCTCTTTCACTCTCTCTGAATGAATAAATAAATAAATCTTAAAAAAAATAACTTAGGATACATTTTCCCAGGACTTGTTCAGAGAACCATTCCCTAGATTAATGTCTCTCCCTAAGTATGAATCAGTGACCTGAAACAGACCCAGCATACACAGATTCTCCTATTTATTCAACACCCATTCATTCCAAAAAGACATCTATTCGGCCTTCTATATGGCAGGCACAGAGACAGGCTCCGTCCCCACCGGGTTTCGATCTATGTCCCCAGAGTACTACCTGCAGTCTTTTGAACTTCCTATCAGGAGCCTTAATGCTGATTTCTGAAAGCAAAACAAGCAAGTCCACAGTTCTTCATACTTCCCCAGCAGACCCTTGGGTTCTCTCCATAGAGTGGAACTGTTGTGATACTTACTGAGTCATTGATTGTGTAGGTCAGTCACAGAGCAGCATTGCCATCCAAAACAAAAAGGAGGAAAAAGGAGTTTGGAAGTAATTGGGTGTCACAAATCATGGGGAGGGAATATTGAAACTGTGACAATGTTTCTTAGTGCACCTTTTCTCAGAGCCACGTCTCTCCAGATGTGGAGACAGATGCAGCCCCATATGTCCCAAAGCCAAAGTGCAGGTCCTGAGGAGGACGGGGGTCCTGCAGTGTTGACGTGGCCCAACATTTTCCTCAAACCTCACCATAAGACTTGAGGAGGCTGGGGGATCCTGTCAGCATGGACACGGCCCCAAATCTTCCCAAACCTTCACAGTGAGTCCTGAGGAGGCCAGAGACTCCTGTCAGTGTGGATGCGGTCCCCACATCCTTCTTAGGCCTCACCACAGGCCCAGAAAAGGCTGGGGTCTTCTGTCCACATGGACGAATCCCCATATTTCCTGACGTCTACACCGGGGGGCCTGAGGAGGTCAGCGTCCTGTTGTGTGGACATGGCCCCACATCCTCCCGAAGTGAAAGCGCGGGTTCTGAGGAGGCCCTGTCACCGTGGATGCAGCCCCCAGCTTCCAGAAGCTTCAGCTTGGGTCCTGGGGCCCCGGAGCTCCTGCCAGAGTGGACGCGGTGCCACATCTTCCTGAAGCCTCCCCATGGGTCGTGAGGAGAACGGGGCTCCTGTCAGCGTGAACGCAACCCAATGTCCCCCTGAAGCCTCACCGCGGGTCCTGAGGAGGCTGCGGCTCATCAGCGTGGACGCGTCCCCACGTCCGCCTCAGGCCTCCCCAGCACAGGTGGGCTCCTGTTAGTGCAGGCAGAGGAGGCCTACTGTGCATGCATGCCCCCTGGGTGGAGCCTGGGCTCAGGCGCCCCCTGCGGGACGCTCAGGCCCTACAGGAGGCTGTGCAGGAGGCGGCTTCCCTGCCCACTGGGCCCCACCTGCTTCCTTCCAGGCTCCAGCTGAGGCCTGTGAGATTCGGAAATGTGTCACTGAAACGGAGCCCAACACCTGGCTTCCCCAGAAATACTTAAGGACAATGAATGCACAGGATGCAAAATGAAATGTGGACCAGACTTTTACCACGTCCTGCAAAACTCACTCAACCTTCTTCCACTGTGGGTGGGACCGCGGGCTGCTGCAGCCACCCTGGAAACAGTGTGGAGGCTCCTCAGGAAGTTACAAATAGAGCCGCCCTGCGACCGGCAGGTGCACGACCAGGAGCACACTCCGAAGATACAGATGCAGTGAGACGTGGGACACCTGCACCCCAATGTCCACAGCAGCCGGGTCCACAGTAGCCACACTGTGGGAGGAGCCTCGGTGCCCTCGGGCAGATGATGGATAAAGAGGATGGGAGATAGATGATGGTCATAGATGATAGGATAGATGATAGGAATGGTACTCAGCTATCAAAGAGAAGGGAATCTTGCCATTTGCAATGACGTGGATAGAACTAGAGGGATCACGTTAAGTGAAATAAGTCAGTCAGGAAAGAAAATTACCATATGGTTGCATTCATAGGTGAAATTAAAGAAGCAAAGCAGATGGGCATCTGTGAAGGGAAGGAAAAACAAATAAGATGAAAACAGATGGAGGATAAAGAGACTCAATCACAGGAAACAAACTGAGGGTCGCTGGAGGGGAGGGGAGTGGAGGGACAGGGTAACTGGTAGACGGGCATGAAGGACGGCACGTGATGTCATGAGCCCTGGTGTTATCTCCAACTGGTGAATCCCTGAATTCTACCTCTGAAAGTATAATACACTGTACTGTTAATTAATTGGGTTTAAATTAAATTAAGTTTAAAAAATCAGTTGACGGTATCCGAGTGCATTTTCTTCCAGGCTCTCTATTCTGCTCCTTCAGTTTATGCCAGAACCACAGCCCTGTGGGTTTGGTTTGTTTAAGTAGGCTCCATGCCTCGTCCACAGTTCAGCACAGGGCTAGAATTCATGACCCCGAGATCAAGACCAGGGGTGAGGTCAGGAGTCAGATGCTTAACCAACGGAGCCAGCCGTGGGCCCGAGAACCACACTGCTTTATCCTGTGTCTCTGTGACATCGTTTGAAATAGGAGAGTGCTGCATCCTGCTCTGTCCTGCTTCTTCTATACTGATTTGCTGTCCAGGGTCATTTGTGGGGGCGGACGAATGTTAGGGGTGCTTTTTCTATTTCGAAAATCGGCCACCATGTTTTTGATAGGAGTGACATTGGAACTTCATTGACATTGGTGGCTTCTGGAACTGTGGACATTTTAACAAGATGAAGGCTCCGACCCCACGAGCCCAGGATGTCTTCCCAAAGTCTTGTAATTTTCAGTGTACAAGTCTTGCACTCCCTTGGTTCAGTATAGTTATTTTGTTCTTCTGGATGCTCCTGATAAGGGAGTCATGTCCTTAATTTCCTTTCTGAGTGCTCATTGTCCAGACGCAGCAAGGCTACTGATCTCTGTTCATTTTGTGTCCCACAACTTTACTGAATTCACTCATTAGTTCTAACAGTTTTTGGTGGAGTCTCTTGGGTTTCCTGTTTCTAATGCCACATCTTCAACAAACAGGGACAGTTTGACATCCCACTTACAGGTGTGGAACCTTTTCTGTTTCCTGTCTGTTGACTACGGTAGGACTTCCAGTGCCGAGAGGGGACTTCCTTGGCTTGTTCCTGCTCTTAGGGGGGATGATTTCAAGATTTCACCCTTGAGGATGATGTCAGCTGCAGGCCTTCTTACACGGCCCTTATTCTGTTGATATACATTTCCTCAAAACCCACTATGCCAAAAAAAATTTAAAAACCCGCTATGCTTTTTATGTTGTATTTTGTCAAATGCTTTTTCTGCAACACTTGAGAGGATCGTATGCCTTTGTCCTTTCTCTTGTTTTTGTTTTTAAGATTTTATTTATTTACCCATGAGAGACAGAGAGCGAGAGATCAAGAGAGAGAGAGAGAGAGAGATGCAGAGACACAGACACAGACATAGAGGGAGAAGCAGGCTCCATGTAGGGAACCCGACATGGGACTCAATCCTAGGAATCCAGGATCACGCCCTGGGCCAAAGGCAAGCGCTAAACCGCTGAGCCCCCTGGGCTGCCCCATGTCCTTTATCTTGTTAATGTGATGGATCATGGTGACTGATAGCCAGAGGGGATGGAGGTGGGAGATGGGCAAAATAGATGAAGCATATTAAGAGCTATAAGTATCTGGTTCTCAAATAAATAATTCACAGATATTAGAAAGTACAGCCTAGGCAATAGAGTCAGTACTATTGTGACAAATTTGTATGGGGACAGATGGTGATGACACTTCTCGTGGGGAGATCTGAGTATGCACAGAATTGTCAAATCAGTAGGTGGTAGCCCTGAAACTACTGTAACATTGTGTGTTGACTGTACTTCAATAATATCAAAGAAAAGGGGTTTCTGATGGGACTCACAGTGGGTCCATGAAAGGCATTAAAATGGTCATTACACATATGAAGGCACCTCTGAAGAGGGGATAAAGATGCTCACATGTCTTCATGTGAATTTTCAGAAGATTTACTTGAGAGAGGGTACAGTGGGGAGGGATGGAGGGAGAGGGGGGATCTGGAGCAGACTCCTCACATACCAGTCACCAGGTCTGGGTGAGGACCACATGAGGACCACAGTCAGCAGGTACAGGTGAACCCCATGTGGGACCCAGAGCCACCAGGACCAGATGAGGCTCAGGTGGGGACCAAAAAACCAGGTCCAGGTTGAGGCCAAGGTGGAGCCCAGAGGCACCAGGTCCATGTGAGGCCCAGGTGGCAACCAGATTCACCAGGTCCAGGTGAATCCCAGGTGGGGACCAGATTCACCAACTCCAGGTAAGGCCCAGGTGGGGACCAAAGTCACAAGGTCTGGGTGAGGCCCAGGTGGGGACACAGTCTCCAGGTCCAGGTGAGGCAAAACTGAGGACCAGAGTCAACAGGTCCAGCTGAGGCACAAGAGGGGACCAGAGTCACCAGGTACAGGTGAGGCCCAGATGAGGATCAGAGTCACCAGGTCCAGGTGAGGCCTAGAAGGAGACCACAGGACCCAGGTCCAGGTGAGCCCCATGTGGGAACGAGAGCCACCAGGTCCATTTGCGGCCCAGGTGGGGACCACAGTCACCAGGTCCAGGTGAAGCCCAGGTGGGGACCAGATTCACCAAGACCAGGTGAGGCCCAGGTGGTGACCAGAGTCACCAGGTCTGGGTAAGGAACAGGTAAGGACCACATTCACCAGGTCCGGGTGAGGCCCCTGGTGGGGACCAGAGTTGCCAGGTCCGGGTGAGACCCAGGTGGCAACCACACTCAGCAGGTCCAAGTGAGGCCAAGCTGAGGACCAGTGTCACCAGGGCCAGGTGAGGCCCAGATGGGATGAGAGTCACCATGTCCAGGTGAGGCCAGAAGGACACCACAGGTACCAGCTCCAGGTGAGGTCCATTTGCAAACCAGAGTCACCTGGTCCAGGTGAGGCCCAGGAGGGGACCAGAATCCCCTGGTCCAGGTGAGGCCCAGGTGTGGAACAGATTAACCAGGTCCCAATGACACCCAGGTGAGGACCAGAGCGACCAAGTCAAGGTATGGCCCAGATGGTGATCAGAGTCACCAGGTTCAGGTGAGGCTAAGAAGGGGACCACAGTCACCATGTCCAGGTGAACCTGATGTGGGAACTAGAGCCACCATATCCAGGTGAGGCTCATGTGGGGCCAACAGAAACCAGATCCAGATGAGGCTCAGGATGGGACCAGAGTCACCAGGTCCAGGTGAGCCCAGGTGGGAAACAGATTCACCAGGTCTGGGTGAGGCCCAGGTGGGGAACACAGTCACCAGATCCAGGTGAGGCACAGGTGGGGAGCACAGTCACCAGGTCCAGGTAAGGCCAAGCAGAGGACCAGAGTCACCAGTTCCAGGTGAGGCCCAGGTGGGGACTGGAGTCACCAGGTACAGATGAGCCTAGAAGGAAACAAGAGACACAAGGTCCAGGTGAGGTCCATGTGGGAAAGTGTCACCAGGTACAGATGAGGCCAGGTGAGGACCAAAGTTAACAGATCCAGGTGTGTCCCAGATGGGGAGCAGAGAAACCCTGTCCTGATGATGCCTAGATAGGTACCAGAGACACCAGGTCCAGGTGAGGCCAAGGTGGGGACCATTTACCAGATCCAGGTGAGGCCAAGCTGAGGACCAGAGTCTCCAGGTCCCGGTAAGACTCAGGTGAGGCCCAGGTGGGGATCAGAGTCATCAGGTCCAGGTGAGGCCCAGGTGAGGACCACAGTCACCAGGTCCAGGTGGGGACCAGAGTCACCAGGTCCAGGTGAGGACCAGGTAAGGACCAGATTCACCAGGTCCAAGTGAGGCCCACGTGGGGACCTAAGTCACCAGGTATGGGTGAGGCTCTGGTGGGGACCAGAATCACCAGGTCCAGGTGAGGCACAGGTGGCAACCACACCCACCAGGTCCAGGTGAGGCCCAGGTGGGGACCAGAGACATGAGGTCCAGGTGAGGTCCCGATGGGAACCACAGTCACCAGGTCAGGTGAGGCCATGCTGAGGATCAGAGTACCAGTTCCAGGTACAGAAGAGGCCAAAGTGAGGACCAGAGTCACCAGGTCCAGGTGAGACCCATGTGGGGACCACAGTCACCAGGTCCATATTGAGGCCCAGATGGGGCCCAGAATCATCAGGGCCAGGTGAGGCCAAAGTGTGGATCAAAGTTATCAGGTCCAGGTGAGTCCCAGGTGGGGAACAGAGTAACCATGTCCCAATGATGCCCGGGGGGACCAGAGTCACAAGGTCCAGACGAGGCCCAAGTGAGGAGCAGATTCACCAGGTCCAGTTGAGGCCCAGTTGAGGCCCAGAGTCCCCAGCTCCGGATGAGGCGCAGAGGAGGACCAGAGTCACCCAGTCCAGGTGACATCCAGGTGGGGACCAGAGTCACCACGTCAGGGTAAGGCCCAGAGGGGGACCAGAGTCACTAGATCCAGGTGAGGTCCCTATGTGGAACTGAGTAACCAGGTCCCATGTTGCCCATGTGAGGAAGAGATTCACCAGGTCCAGGTGAGGTCCCTGTGGGAACCAGTCACCTGGTCCAGGTGAGGCCCAGGTGGGACCACAGTCACCAGGTCAGGGTGAGGTCCAGAGGGAGACCAGAGTCACCAGGTCCAGGTGAGGCCCAGGTAGAGAAGAGAGTAACCAGGTCCCAATGATGCCCAGGTAAGGACCAGAGTCACCAGGTCCAGGTGAGGCCCAAATATGGATCAGAGTCATGAGTTCCAGGTGAGGCCAAGAAAGAGACCACAGGAACCAGGTCCGGGGAGCCCCATATGGGAACCAGAGCCACCAGATCCAGGTGAGGCCCAGGTGGGGACCACGGTCACAAGGTCCAGGTGAGGCTCAGGTGGCAACAAGAGTCCAGGTGAGACCCAGGTGATGACCAGAGTCACCAGGTCCAGGTGAGGACCAGGTAAGGACCAGATTTACCAGGTCCAAGTGAAGCCCAAGTGGGGACCAGAGTCACCAGGTAAGGGTGAGTCCCAGAGGGGGACCAGAGTCCCAGGCCAGGTGATGCCCAGGGGGGACCAGAGTAACCAGTTAAGGGTGAGGCCCAGAGTGGGACCAGAGGTCCCCGGTCAAAGTGAGGCCCAGGTGTGGAATAGAGGATCCAGGTCCCAATGATGCCTAGGTGAGGACCAGAGTCACTAAGGCCATGCAAGGCCCAGATGGGGATCAGAATCACCAGGTCCCAGTGAGGCATAGAAGGAGACCACAGTCACCAGTATCAGGTGAGCCCCATGTGGGAACCAGAGCCACTATATCCAGCTGAGTCCCAGGTCCATGTGAGGCCCACGTGAGGACCAGATTCATCAGGTTGAGTTGAGGCATAGCTGGGGACAAGAGTCACCAGGTCTGGGTGAGGCCTAGGTGGGGACGAGATTCACCAGGTCTGAGTTAGGTGAAAGTGTGGACGAGAGTCACCAGGTCCAGGTGAGGCCAAACTGAGGACCAGAGTCACCAGATCCAGGTGAGGTCCATGTTGGAAAGAGAGTCACCAGGTACAAGAGAGGTCCAGTGGGGACCAGAGTCACCAGATCCAGGTGAGGCCCAGGTGGGGACCAGAGTCACCAGATCCAGGTGAGGCCCAGGTGAGGACCAGAGTTACCAGGTACATGTGAGGCCCAGGTGGGGACCAGAGGCAACAGGTCCGTGTGAGGCCGGCTGGGGACCATGGTCACCAGGTCTACGTGAGGCCCAGGTGTGGAACACAGTAACCAGGTCCAGGTGAGTCTCAGGTGGTGACAACAGTCACCACTGTCCAGGTGAGGCCCAGGTGGGGACCAGAATCACCAGGTACAGGGGAGGCCCTTGAAAGAACCAGAGTCAACAGTTCGAGGTGAGGCACAGGTGGCAACCAGAGTCAGCAGGTCCAAATCAGACCAAAGTGGGGTTCACAGCCACCAGGTCAGGGTGAGACCCAGAGGGGGACCAGAGTCACCTGGTTCAGGTGAAGCCCAGTTGTGGAACACAGTAACCAGGTCCCAATTATGCCCAGTTGAGGACCAGAGTCAACAGGGCCAGGTGAGGCCCAGATGGGGATCAGAGTCACCAGGTCCATGTGAGGCCCAGGTGGGGACCACAGTCACCAGATCCAGGTGAGTCTCAGGTGCAGACCAGAATCACCAGGTCCAGGGGAGGCCCAGGTGGGGAACACAATAACCATGTCCCAATGATACCCACCTCGGGACCAGAGTCACCAGGTCCACTTGAGGACCAAGTGGGGATCAGATTCACCAGGTCCAGGTGAGGCCCAGGTGGAGACCAGAGTTACCGGTGAAAGGTGAGTCTAGAAGGACAACACAGTGACCAGGTCTAGGTGTGGTCCATGTGAGAACCAGATCACCAGGTACAGGTGAGGCCCAGGTGGGAACCAGAGTCAGCAGGTTCAGGTGAGGCCAAGGTGGGGACCACAGTCACCAGGTCCAGGTGAAACCAAGCTGAGGACCAGAGTCACCAAATCCAGGTGAGGCCCGGGGTGGGGGGGACTGGAGTCACCAGGTACAGGTGAGGCTAGAAGAACAGCAGAGACACCAGGTCCAGGTGAGGTGCATGTGGGAACCAGAGTCACCAGGTCCAGGTGAGGCCCAGGTGAGGACCAAAGTTAAATGTTCCAGAGTCTCACTTGGGAAACAGAGTAACCATATCCTGATGATGCCCAGGTGGGTACAAGAGTCACCAGGTCCAGGTGAGGCACACGTGAGGACCAGAGTCACCAGATCCAGGTGATACCCAGGAGGGGACCAGATTCACCAGGTCCAGGTGAGGCCCAGGTGAGGACCAGAGTTACCAGGTACATGTGAGGCCCAGGTGGGGACCAGAGGCAACAGGTCCGTGTGAGGCCGGCTGGGGACCATGGTCACCAGGTCTACGTGAGGCCCAGGTGTGGAACACAGTAACCAGGTCCAGGTGAGTCTCAGGTGGTGACAACAGTCACCACTGTCCAGGTGAGGCCCAGGTGGGGACCAGAATCACCAGGTACAGGGGAGGCCCTTGAAAGAACCAGAGTCAACAGTTCGAGGTGAGGCACAGGTGGCAACCAGAGTCAGCAGGTCCAAATCAGACCAAAGTGGGGTTCACAGCCACCAGGTCAGGGTGAGACCCAGAGGGGGACCAGAGTCACCTGGTTCAGGTGAAGCCCAGTTGTGGAACACAGTAACCAGGTCCCAATTATGCCCAGTTGAGGACCAGAGTCAACAGGGCCAGGTGAGGCCCAGATGGGGATCAGAGTCACCAGGTCCATGTGAGGCCCAGGTGGGGACCACAGTCACCAGATCCAGGTGAGTCTCAGGTGCAGACCAGAATCACCAGGTCCAGGGGAGGCCCAGGTGGGGAACACAATAACCATGTCCCAATGATACCCACCTTGGGACCAGAGTCACCAGGTCCACTTGAGGACCAAGTGGGGATCAGATTCACCAGGTCCAGGTGAGGCCCAGGTGGAGACCAGAGTTACCGGTGAAAGGTGAGTCTAGAAGGACAACACAGTGACCAGGTCTAGGTGTGGTCCATGTGAGAACCAGATCACCAGGTACAGGTGAGGCCCAGGTGGGAACCAGAGTCAGCAGGTTCAGGTGAGGCCAAGGTGGGGACCACAGTCACCAGGTCCAGGTGAAACCAAGCTGAGGACCAGAGTCACCAAATCCAGGTGAGGCCCGGGGTGGGGGGGACTGGAGTCACCAGGTACAGGTGAGGCTAGAAGAACAGCAGAGACACCAGGTCCAGGTGAGGTGCATGTGGGAACCAGAGTCACCAGGTCCAGGTGAGGCCCAGGTGAGGACCAAAGTTAAATGTTCCAGAGTCTCACTTGGGAAACAGAGTAACCATATCCTGATGATGCCCAGGTGGGTACAAGAGTCACCAGGTCCAGGTGAGGCACACGTGAGGACCAGAGTCACCAGATCCAGGTGATACCCAGGAGGGGACCAGATTCACCAGGTCCAGGTGAGGCCCAGGTGGAACAGAGTCACCTGGTCTGGGTGAGGCCCAGGTGGGGACAAATGTCATAAGACCAGTTGAGGCCCAGGTGGGAACACAGTCACCCGGTCCAGGTAAGGCCAAGCTAAGTACCAGAGGCACCAGGTCCAGCTGAGGCCCAGTTGGGGACTGGAGTGACCAAGTATAGGTTAGGTTAGAAGGACACCACAGTCATAAAAACGCAGCTAGTTGAAAGCTGGCTTCTAGGGATGCTTCCTTGTGAGAGCTGAGCTCAGGGCAGGACCCTCCCACATCCTGACTGCCTGTAGACATAGTTCCTATCATTCTTAAGCGAGGTGCTGGAAGAGGTTGTGTGAAAAGTATGTAGAAGTGTCAGGACTGTAATCACGTGTATCTGAGTCCAATACAGCGATTTCCAACAGCCTTGTTCAATTAGAGTGTAGCTAGGTTCTAACTCCCATAAATGAGTGGCGAGCAGTCACCTGCCCCCAAGGCAAACACACTTCTGAGAGTTGAGCTTCTAGCCTGTACCTTCCACATCCTGAATGCATGTCTTTGCTTCTAACAGGCCTAGCTTCGAAGCGTGACAGAAGTAGTGTGAGAGGTAAGTGGAAGGTGCAGACCCTCAAGACTACTGTCTCTAAGCTCAATCCAGCAATTTCCGAGGAATTCCTCTCATAATTGGTGCTACATATTAAGTTCCATACATGAGAAGTTCGTTGAACACAGTGTCCAAAGGGAACTTGCTTCTGAGAGTTGAGCTCACACCCAGTCCTTCACAGTTCCACACTGCCTGCAGATTGAGTTTCGAACATCCTCACCAGAGATGTTTGTCAGAGGCTCGTGGGATGCAAGTGGAAAAACGCAGGCTTGGAAGGTGTCTCCAGGTGCAATAGAGAGGTATTCATGGAACCTCCTGACGTAGAATGCTGCTAGGTTCTCACTGCCATAAGAATGCAGCTAGTTGAAAGCTGGCTTTTGGCATGCCTCCTCGTGAGAGCTGAGCTCAGAGCAGGACCCTCTCGCATCCTGACTGTCTGTAGACATAGGTCCTCACATCCTTATGTAACATGCTGGAAGAGGTTGTGTGAAAAGCATGTGGAAGTGTCAGGCCTGTACTCACGTGTATCTGCATTCAATGCAACAATTGCCAATGGCTTTGATCAATTAGAGTGGTGCTAGTTTCTAACTCCTGTAAATGAGTTTCTAGCAGACATCAGCCTCCAAGATATACAAGATATACACACTTCTGAGAGTTGAGCTTTTGGCCAGTGGCTCCCCCATCCTGACTGCCTGTACGGGCTCTCTTCCACAGGATTTCATTCAATGTGGGACACAAGTTTTGTGAGAGGCAAGTGTCTCTTAGCTCAGTCCAGCGACTTCTGAGGAATTCCTTCATCCCGTAGATTGGAGCTACATACTAACTTCCATACCTGAGAACGTAGTTGAAAGCTGTCTCCTTGGGGAACATCCTTCTGCGAGTTGAGCTCACATGCGGTCCCTCCCAGTTCCACACTCCCTGCAGATGAAGGTTTTTTTTTTTTAATAATAAATTTACTTTTTGGTTTTCAATTTGCCAACATACAGAATAACACCCAGTGCTCATCCCATCAAGTGACCCCCTGAGTGCCCATCACCCATTCACCCCCACCCCGCCCTCCTGCCCTTCCACCACCCCTAGTTTGTTTCCCAGTGTTAGGAGTCTCTCATGTTCTGTCTCACTTTCTGATATTTCCTACCCATTTCTTCTCCCTTCCCTTTTATTCCCTTTCACTATTATTTATATTCCCCAAATGAATGAGAACATATAATGTTTGTCCTTCTCCAATTGACTCATTTCACTCAGCATAATACCCTCCAGTTCCATCCACATTGAAGCAAATGGTGGGTATTTGTCATTTCTAATGACTGAGTAATATTCCATTGTATACATATACCACATCTTCTTTATCCATTCATCTTTCGATGGACACCAAGGCTTTTTCCACAGTTTGGCTATTGTGGATATTGCTGCTATAAACATTGGGGTGTAGGTGTCTCAACGTTTCATTGCATCTGTATCTTTGGGATAAATCCCCAGCAGTGCAATTGCTGGGTCATAGGGCAGGTCTATTTTTAACTCTTTGAGGAACCTCCACACAGTTTTCCAGAGTGGCTGCACCAGTTCACATTCCCACCAACAGTGCAGGAGGGTTCCCTTTTCTCCGCATCCTCTCCAACATTTGTGGTTTCCTGCCTTGTTAATTTTCCCCATTCTCACTGGTGTGAGGTGGTATCTCATTGTGGTTTGGATTTGTATTTCCCTGATGGCAAGTGATGCAGAGCATTTTCTCATGTGCGTGTTGGCCATGTCTATGTCTTCCTCTGTGAGATTTCTGTTCATGTCTTTTGCCCATTTCATGATTGGATTGTTTGTTTCTTTGGTGTTGAGTTTAATAAGTTCTTTACAGATCTGGGAAACTAGCCCTTTATCTGATACGTCATTTGCAAATATCTTCTTCCATTCTGTAGGTTGTCTTTTACTTTTGTTGACTGCATCCTTTGCTGTGCAAAAGATTCTTATCTGGATGAAGTCCCAATAGTTCATTTTTGCTTTTGTTTCTTTTGCCTTCGTGGATGTATCTTGCAAGAAGTTACTGTGGCTGAGTTCAAAAAGGGTGTTTCCTGTGTTCTCCTCTAAGATTTTGATGGACTCTTGTCTCACATTTAGATCTTTCATCCATTTTGAGTGTATCTTTGTGTATGGTGCAAGAGAGTGGTCTAGTGTCATTCTTCTGCATGTGGATGTCCAATTTTTCCAGCACCATTTATTGAAGAGGCTGTCTTTCTTCCAGTGGATAGTCTTTCCTCCTTTATCGAATATTAGTTGACCATAAAGTTCAGGGTCCACTTCTGGGTTCTCTATTCTGTTCCATTGATCTATGTGTCTGTTTTTGTGTCAGTACCACACTGTCTTGATGACCACAGCTTTGTAGTACAACCTGAAATCTGGCTTTGTGAGGCCCCAGCTATGGTTTTCTATTTTTAAATTCCCCTGGCTATTCGGGGTCTTTTCTGATTCCACACAAATCTTAAAATAATTTGTTCTAACTCTCTGAAGAAAGTCCATGGTATTTTGATAGGGATTGCATTAAACATGTACATTGCCCTGGGTAACATTGACATTTTCACAATATTAATTCTGCCAATCCACGAGCATTGAATATTTTTCCATCTTTTTGTGTCTTCCTCAATTTCTTTCAGAAGTGTTCTATAGTTTTTAGGGTATAGATCCTTTACCTCTTTAGTTAGGCTTATTCCTAGGTATCTTATGCTTTTGGGTGCAATTGTAAATGGGATTGTCCTTAATTTCTCTTTCTTCAGTCTCAGTGTATAGAAATGCCACTGACTTCTGGGCATTGATTTTGTATCCTGCCACGCTGCCAAATTGCTGTATGAGTTCTAACAATCTTGGGGTGGAGGCTTTTGGGTTTTCCATGTTGAGTATCATGTCATCAGCGAAGAGGTAGAGTTTTATTATGCCCAAGATTGAGAATCCGAGAAACCACCAAGGAGCCGACACTGATGCAAACACGCAAGGGTTCATTTACAAGCTCGAACTTGGGTCAAGTGTACCGGACACAGCGGAGCAGGGACTTGGACCCCGAGATAAGAGACGTAGCAGCTTTATAGGGGCCAGTGGCCCATGGGATACACAGAAAGTTGCACAGTCATTTCGGTCCACACGCAGGTGGCTGATTGAATTACATCTTACTCTATAGTATCCACTTGAGCTGGCCTATTACTTTGGTCAGAATCAGCGCGCAGTTTTGGTGGGCACAAGGCAGGGTTACATTGTTATGAGCCGATTTCCGATTAGGGTGTGCCCAGCAGCTTGACTATGGTGGGGCAGCACCTTAAGCAATAAGCAGGTCATGTGGGGGTCATACAGGAGGTGGCAGGTGTAGCACAAAATGGAATCAGTCTTGCTTTGCTTGTCCAGGGGTAGGGGATTTTTGTTAAATTTCCTGGGTCCCACACACTCATACTTTTATATGAAAGTATAAAAGCAGAAAGAGTAACCCAAAATTGTCTATTTCACAAAAACCTATCTAAACTAGTTACGTTCAATGGTGTCTGTCTTGATGGAACAATCTCTAGGAAGACCTTTTTCAGACCTAGCTCCACCACCAATAAGCATGTGAACTTGGACAATCCAATCCTCCGGAACTCTCAGTTTCTTTCCTGTGCCTCAGAAGAGAGGACCAGCGCTGATGATCCCTCAGTTCCCTCTCAGACCTGAAATGCTGATGTGGGGTCCTAAACACTATACTGAGCACAAAAAGATGGGGGATCTTATATATATACTCAAATACTAAAATATAAAACTAACTCTGAGCATAGATCCTGAGTATTTTAGGGTTCTTTCTATGGCGATAGAAAATCCCCAAATCTATATCCCTTTTTATCACAAGCGGTGGGTATATGGGTCCAATCCACTAGAAATAATAAATATGTGTATCAGAACAGCCATCTGCCCTCATGCTCACTGCTTTTCAAAGCAAAGCCCTCAAAGAATTCCATTATTATTTTCTGAGCATACCGGTTAACATACAGAATCCTAAACTGCCCCTTCCTTTAACTTAAAAAAAATTAAAATGTTGGCTGGCCATATTAACAAACTCTCCAGGTTATTCTTTTGCACACTAACATGTGAGAACCACTGGCTAGGCACCAAGGAGAATTGATTTACCTTAAAATAGCAAAATTTGAAATCCTATGTCCTTTCCTATTTTCAGATCATAATAAATAAAGATATGAAACAGTGAAGAGAGAGGGAAGGAGGCAAAGATAGGGATGGGGACAGAAACAATGTGCCAATCAAAAATGAGATTTACATAAAGTTTGTCTTTTAAAAAGGTATGAACAGACAAAAGACTCCATACTGGTGGAAATATGTTAAAGGGACACAGGTATCAACTAAAAGAGCCAGAGCAGAGACAATATAAGCAACAAAATAAGTACTGCTGGATTATAACCCAAAGCATAAAATAAATATTCATGAATCTATACTAATATTAAAAATTGTAATAGAAAGAAAGAGTGGCACCTGGGTGGCTCGGTCAGTTAAGCTTCTGCCTTAGGCTCAGATCATGATCCAGGTCCCAAGGCAGGCTCCCTGTTCAGCAGGGAACCTGCTTCTCCCTCTCCCTCTGCCCCTCTCACTCATGCTTTTTCTCTCCTCTCTCTCTCAAATAAGTAAATAACATCTTTGAAAAAGAAACAAACAAACCCAGAAGGAAGAGAAATCTCCCATGTAGAAGAATTTCAAACAATTAGTGCAGACATTCCACCCTCAAGTTGATGAGCATAGCTTCCCAGTCTTATGTATGCAATACACATAGTAACTTACTTCTACAAAATATATTATGAAACATTTAAAATAATAAAATAATAATAATAATAATTAATAATAAAGAATCACTTTACTATGGAGAAAGCTGACAAACACTACCTCAGCAAGATGATCAGATCAATACCAAGACTGATAAATCATGCTGATAGTATCTATCCTTTATATGATATAATGAAAATGGCAGTATATCTCTGTATATAATCCACAATCATAGTTCAATCATGAGATAAACAACAGACATGTCCCAACTGAGGGAAACTGTACAAAATACTCTACTTCTCAAAGTGTTCCAGTTCAACAACAACAAGGAAAGGCTGAAAAACTGTCACAATCCAGAGGAGCCTAAGAAAACATGAGGACAAATGGAATGTGATATGAGGGATGGTAACTTAGCAAAAACTAAGGAAATCTGAATCAAGTATGGTCTTTGGTTAATGCGAATATTTTAATATTGATTCATTAGCTAATATTTGTACCGTACTAATATAAGATATCAATAATTGGAGAAATTGAGTGTGAGGGCATGAGAATTCTCTGTACTATCTCCTCAATTTCCCTATAAATCTTTGCTTTTGTTCTAAGAAATAAGATTTATTTTGAAAATTGACTTAAATGAATCAGGCTCCAAGTGTGAAGACATTTTAAGAATAGTTTAATGAATTTTTGCCTTATTCTTAAAGAGTTCCTTCGATGGGAAGAAAGTAAGAATTTTATATCAGAAGGAAAGAAAAACACTTATGAACACGTATAATGCCTCCTCAACCTGAAAAGCAAGAAAGGATCATAAATAGCAAAAATCAGATAAAAATACTTCTATTATAATAGACACCATATTGCAAGTGCATTTAAAATTAGCAATGCATAACATTTATTTCCTTGACATTTGTCTTCCAAAGAGTTCACAGTGTTTCAGTGTCAGTTAAAATAGGGGAAGAATCTCAGGGAAGAATCCTTAACATAATAATAGGACTATTGGTAATAATGTCTCTCAATTAATTCCAAATCCATACAGATGCATTTCCTGATGACTGACTGAGCTGTGAAGAAAGAGATGAGAAACCCTCATCCCTCTGAATTACTTGTGTCAGAATATTTTAACCATAGTACTAAAGATAGTAAATTACCCTTATTAACAGGAAATACGTCTCAGATTGGAATCTGAGCAATCAGATGGGCAGAGACAAAACGCTTTGACTCGCTCTTCATCATTTAAAGACACAGGAGAGCTTTTCTATGTACAAAGTCAGTTGTCAAGATAGCTTTAAGGAATAAGAGTCTGCAGCATCGAATCCCGCTGCACAGCCGGGACGCCCGCGCTCCAGGTCTTCCTGATCCCAAATCCCTGGTCCTGTCCCCCAACACACACTGCCACCAGAGATCATTTGCAATTGCTCTCTTAGGAGCTCCAGGGAAAGGGGAAGGAGCTAGATAGGATGGAATGGGACGCCTGGAGGCCGAGAAAATTAAGGCCATTCCACTTTTTTTTTAATTTATTTTTTATTGGTGTTCAATTTACTAACATACAGAATAACCCCCAGTGCCCGTCACCCATTCACTCCCACCCCCCGCCCTCCTCCCCTTCTACCACCCCTAGTTCGTTTCCCAGAGTTAGCAGTCTTTACGTTCTGTCTCCCTTTCTGATATTTCCCACACATTTCTTCCCCCTTCCCTTATATTCCCTTTCACTATTATTTATATTCCCCAAATGAATGAGAACATATAATGTGAAGGCCATTCCACCTTAAGTTCAGCGTTAGCACACGCCCAGCCATCCCAGGCCCCTGTGAAGAAGACCTGAAATTTACATTACTTCAGTTACAGGAAAAAAACAAAAGTTTACAGCTGAATGTCCTAGAAAGCCCCACAATAGAATAAAAACTGAGCCCAAGCCAAGGGCTGGAAGCCCCTATTAGAATGAGAAGAGAGCTCAATGCCCTTGAAGGCCCCATATCAAAATGTAAACAGAACTTGAGGAATTGCTCCAGCCCTTCTGGAGGTCCCCGAGACCAGCCGTTAAAACTAAGCTAAAACCCACCTTGGGGTCCAAGTCCCTGCTCTGCTGTATGGGGTATACTTGGACACAAGCTCGAGTTTGTAAATCAACCCTCGTGTGTTTGCATCGGTGTCGGCTCCTTAGTGGTTTCTAGGATTTGCAATCTTGGGCACAACACCCCCATGTCCCCTCCCCACCTGGGCTGACCCCCTGTCCCCTCCCACCCAGGCTGACCCTCAGTCACCTCCCCGCCCACAACAGCTGGGCACAAGCCCTCACACAGGTCCCATGGGCACAGTGGACACTCCCGCCGTCCCCGGCCTCCCAGGGGAAGGAAGGAGGTTTCGGCAGGACACATTCCCATGGTGGCCCCAGGGCTCCCTGCCCAGGACGGCAGCTGGTGACAGGTCGGGGCCTGTGTCCCTAACCCCGGCTCCTCCTCCCCAGGATTCCCAGTGGAAATGAAGGAGGAGGCCCTGGTCTCCTCCAGGGACATCAAGCAGGTAGACCTAGACGTCAACAGGACGTTCAGCACCCACACCATGTTTTGGGACTGCTACGGGGTTGGGTGAGGCAGCTGGGCCAGGGGCGTTCGGGGCCCTGGGGGAGGCCCGGGGGCTTCTGGGTAGGGAACACGGGGCTTCTGAGGCCGGGGGGAGCAACAGCAGCCAAAAACACACAGCTGCATGGTAGGGTGCTGGGGATGACCCCTGTGCCCCCACCCCTGGGGTCTCGGGGATGAGGAGGCCACTAGGATGGGGCCTCCAGGTGTTGCCATGTGAGCTGAACCCCAAAGGGGTGAGGGATGGCCCCCTGAGAAGCAGGGTGCTGGGGGGGGGGACCGTGGGGGGCATTAAGGGGACCTGGGGGCCAGGCAGCATGGCCATGGCTGGAGCAGGACACACATTGATCCAATGAGGGTCGGACGGGTCACGGTGACACCCACCCTCGGTCCTTTATATATTTCTAAATTCTATGCATTTTATTTGAGACAATTTGCAATTTGTAAACATACATAGTATGATGACCCCCAGAGAATGCCCCCGGTCCAGCCAGGGCCCTGCACTGACCACACGGGGTCCCAGGGACAGGTGTCACAGCAAACCACAGACTGGGGTCACCTTTATCTGTAGATGTCTCCGTGTGCATCTTAGAGAAAGGGGATGCCCTGTGTCCACAGGCCCCCCACGCCATCCCCCTCATTCCCCACCCTCACACCATACCCCTACATCATCATCCCCCATGCCATCCCCCCTACACCATCCCCCTCACACCCACACAGCCCCACACAATCCCCACCCACACTACACCCCAACACCATCCCCCCTACACCATCCCCCACACTCCAGCACCATCATACCCCTGCCCCCACACCATCCATCCCCACACCATCAACCCCCAACAAGGACCCAGGGCAGCTGCCCCCTGTGGGACATGCTCAGCCTCCCCAGGGTTCTCTGGACAGCCTGCTCCCATCAGAAGCCCGGGTGTCCCAAAGAGTACCCAGGGGTTGCAGGGAGGAGGGAAGGCAGGGAGCCCCCGAAAGGGTGGGTGCAGGTGGGTGGAGCAGAGGATGCACTGTGCCCTGCCTCTTCCACTGTCCCTCCTGGAGGGCAGCACACCCTGCACAGGACACCAGCCCCTAACCCAGAGGGACCTGGGCTGGCCTGGCCCCGGGCTATGTGGGGGCTGGGGTGATTTGGCCCCCCCCAAGGCCCAACACAAAGACTAATGGGATCCAGCCCCCCATGGCCCTGGCCAGGCCTAGATTCTGGCCCCGGGCTGAGCGAGCCCTCTCACAGCTGGATGTGGCCTCCTGGGCCCTGGGCATGCCCCACAGATCCAGGTCACTGACCTAGGGCAGCCCTGGGGATCCCAGGACACCCCAGGGTGGGGAGAGCTGGGGTAGGCCGGTGGGCCCTACCCGCACCCACACCAGGAGGCAGACTCCTCCAGGTACTGGGACCCCAGGGGGCCCGAGGCCGGGGTCCAGTTGCCCTGCGGGGACCCAGCGCAGGAGCCCATGAGCTGCAGGTCCAGGTCAGCTCTGCTGTCCTCAGAACCGTCTCTCAGGCTGAAACCTCAGGACACTTGCCCCCACTCGGAGTCCACACATGCTCCCAGGAGGGGGACTCCAGCACCCCCCCACCCCGTGTGATTATTGCCCTCCCCAAAAGAACAGAAAGGTCTCCCTCCCCAGGGGAAGGCACGCACCCTCGGCTCTGAGCCCCTTTGCTGTAGAAAGTCAATAAAGTGTTGTGGTGCGAAAATGCACAGCCAGCCCGTTTCTGTGTCTCCCAGAACTCTGTGCACGGGGCCTGGAGAGACCCCCAGAGAGGAGAAGGGGGCACCACCCAGGCCCCAACCAGCCCCTGCAGGGGCGCTGCCAGGCACACACAGCTGACATCCCCACGTGCTTTCCAGGGGTGGCCAGACACCAGGGTCAGGACCCCACAGACTTTACTGGGACTCAGCCTGTGCCCCGCGGGCCAGGAGGGGCTGGGACAGAGTGACAGCCAGGGAGCTTCAGGTCACCAGGGTCTGTGCAAAGCAACCTGGGAGGTCTGTGCTCCCTCTGTCCAGGGGGCCGGGGCTGGCTGGGTTCCGGGGCACTTCCTCCCCTCCCCGCATCCCCGTGCCTGGGTGCCTGGGGCACAGAGTGCTTGCAGGGCAGTCAGCGTGACCCTAGAGTGGATGTCAGGACAGCAGGCCCTTGTGTTGTGCCCAAGATTGTGAATCCGATAAACCATCGAGGAGCCAACACCGATGCAAACACACGAGGGTTTATTTACAAGCTCGGGCTTGGGTCCAAGTGCACCCAACACAGCGGAGCAGGGACTTGGACCCCGAGACTAAGGTGTAGCAGCTTTATAGGGGCCAGTGGCCCATGGGATACACAGAAAGTTGCACAGTCATTTCGGTCCACACGCAGGTGGCCGATAGAATTACCCCTTACCCTATAGTATCCACTTGACCTGGCCTATTTCTTTGGTCAGAATTGGTGCGCAGTTTTGGCCAGCACAAAGCGGGGTTACATCGTTATGAGCTGATTTCCGATTAGGGTGTGCCCAGGGGCTTGACTATGGTGGGGCAGCGCCTTAAGCAATAAGCAGGTCATGTGGGTGTCATACGGGAGGTGGTGGGTGTAGCACAAAATGGAATCAGTCCTGCTCTGCTTGTCCAGGGGTAGGGGATTTTTGTTAAATTTCCTGGGTCCCACACTTGCAGCTCACGCACCTGGGCCACCCTCACCAGGTGGACTCAGCCTGCACACCTTGTGGTGCTGGATCTCTCACACCAGCATGTGGAGGGTACTCCTCGCCCTAGTGAGTAGGGGCTGGGAGAGCATGAGGCTCAGCCTGAGGGCCAGGAAGCACACGGGACGAGGAACCCCAGCCCCGTCCCCTCCCCGACTCCCACACACAGGCAGCCTGAGGGCTCCCCGCCATGGACAGCTGGCTCCTCAGGAGCTCCCCCAGGGCGGCCTCGAGGTCTGGCTCCCTGCTGGAGAGGCATCGGGGAGAAGAGAAGCAGCCGGCGCTCCGCAGGACCCACTGCCAGACATGGGAATGGGGCCGAGCCAGACCTTCCAGCTCAGCTGACCCTCCAGCAGAAAGTCACTGCACGAGCAAGCCCCGGGTTGGCCAGGAGAGCGCAGCTAGCTGCCCAGCGCCAGCACCAGAAATGATGTTGTGCCAACCATTTCGGTGTTTGGGTGATGCAGCCAGAGGATCAGATAGCTGCATTTGATAGCTGCATGTGATAGACACACACACACCCCAAAACCAACAAAAGTCGGAATCCCCCCAATGTTGTCAAACAGCAGCCGGATGGTTACATACACCACGCTGTGGTCCCCAATAGGATACATGGAAGACGCTATAAACCATGACTGCAGAGGTGCTGGAGGCACGGAGATTTGCCTGCTGGTTTCCAACAAGGAGCGCTGAGGGGCAGGAAGCATCCTACAGAGGGGGGGCCCCTCCTAGGAAAGGACACCAGGTCCCTGTGAAGGCTATGGATGGTGAAATCTGTCCTCCTCTCTTTCAGCTTCTGGTTTTCTTCCTATTTGTTCTTCCTAATTCTAGTTTAGCCTCCACCCTGCATCCAAGCCAATGACCAAAGAGGCTTCGTTATGACATCGGGTCCTAAAAGGAGGCTGAGCTCTGGCTACCGGGTTTGGGAATGATCATGGCCTAGGTTTATGCTGATCCACCAAACTCGTGCCTTCAGGGCTCTTCTCTCCCTGCAGAACGAGGGGAACCACAGGTCTTACAATGAAAGATGCCCACTTCCACTCGGGCGGGACTGTCCCTTGTGGAGGACGTCATCTGGGCCAAGTAGTGCAAGCGGGGCAATCAAGAATAGGTCGCAGGTGAGACATAAGCAAGCACTTACCTTTGATGTCATGATTTATTTGTTCATTCATTTATTATTTGTTAAATATTTTATTTTTATGTCCTCTCTATACCCAACATGGAGTTCAAACTCACAATCCTGAGATCAAGATCCCCCGACCAGGCCAGCCAGGCACCTCAGTGCCATGTTTCATAACTCTTTGCTTCCTTGCCTATCTCTGCATCGAACTGGAACATTGCGTCCTTGATGGGGAGCTTCAGTTACCTCCGAATCCTAGAACGTTCTCACTGTATCCCAATCCTAGATTGACATTTACCATTGAATAGCACTTTAAATAAATAGTCAGTAAAATAACTACTACAGTAAAGGAAATTATCAACTTTTCACTTGTGTGGGCCCTGCTCCCTGGGCTCCCAGGGAAGCTATGGTTTCTTTAACATTGATCAGGTCCAAATGACTCCACCACACCTCGAAGCGTGGGCTCAGTTTCTGCCCTGACACATGCAACACCCCTGCTTCAGTTAACATGTATCAATCAATCAAAGGGAGCCTGACTGGCTCGGTGTGGTTCGTAAGAACATGGGACTCTTGTTCTTGGGGTAGCAAGTTCAAGCCCAATGTTGGCTGTAGAGATTACATAAAAATAAAATCTTAAAAAAAAGCAATCAGTTGATCTTGGGGAGACACAACCCCGGATCCCACAAGGGCAGGGAGCCAGCTGACGGGTCTACGCACAGTATTATATGCAGCAGAGCACAAAATGTGAACTTTCAGAAGTCTGCTAGAGTGGGGGACACACCAGCCTTAAGGTGTTCAGGTGGAGAAGTTGGGGGCAGTCCCTGGAGCGACAGGGTGGGCTCAGGATCCCAGGGGTCCCAAGGACGGTGGCGCCAACTGTTCCCAGGCACAGGAGCAGGAACCCGGCTGAGAGCAGTGGGGCTCGGGCCAGCTGTCTGCCCTGTGTGGGCATAAGCTGCAAACCCCTGTGCCGTCATGGGGCCGCGTTCCTGGGACAGGCCAGCAAAGGCCAGGAGTGGGAGGACACCCTCCAGGGCAGGAAGAGTGCAGGTCTCCACCAGGGCAGCCCCTAAAATGTGGAGTTTTAAAATTCTGTCACTTGTCTGTGTGGAGGCTGAGAAAATTAAGGCCGTTCCACTTTAAGTTCACTGTTAGCACAAGTACTGCCATCCCAGGCCCCTGTGAATAAGAGCTAAATTTTACATTACTTCAGGTACAGGAAAAAAAGGAAAAAACAGCTTACAGCTTAAGGTCCCAGAAAGCCCCATATTAGAATGAGAACAGAGCTCAATGCCCTTGAAAGCCCCATATCAGAATGTAAACAGAACTTGAGAAATTCCTCCCCCTGCTTCTGGAGGTCCCCTAGACCAGCCCACAAAACTCAGCTAGAACCCACCTCGGGGTCCAAGTCCATGCTCCGCTGTGTGGGGTATACTTGGACACAAGCTCCAGCTTGTAAATAAACCCTCATGTGTTTACATCAGTGTTGGCTCCTCGTTGGTTTCTCGGATTCACAATCTTGGGCACAACAGTCTGAGATAAAAAAACAAAACCAAAAGAAGCTCGGACGCAGGCAGAGTGAATGCAGGGTTCTGAGAGAAGCGGCGGAGACCCAGGGGCTTGGGGGCTCTTCTGTGGAGGCCCCTGAGACTTGGGGGCGGGATGCTTAGCCCCAGAGCCAGAGGATCCAGCGTCCCCACCCGCATCCAGCCCATCAGTGCCCAGTCTCAGGGAGCAGCACAGCGCCACCCGCTGGAGGCCAGAGGCGCTGACGCCCACCCTGCCTCTGACCCTGTAGGTGCATCTCCCAGGCAGATGTGCACCTGACAATCAGGGCCATGGGCCCGTCCCTGGACCCCGCACAGACCACTCGCTGCCACCAAGTGGTCGGACCACAGAGGCTACAGAGCTTCAGCTCTGCCAGGAAAGGAGAGTCTAGCTTCCTTTGTACTTTGTGCTTTATTTTTATTTATTTTCTTTGATTCTTTTTTATTAATTGCTTTCTTTCAATTTTTATGTATGTACCTTATATATTTCTTGTTTTTGTTTACTTTCATGGTACTTTAATTGTGTTTCTTATTTTGGGATTTAGAATCTTTTAACAAGCAGGCCAAAATAAACACAGAATCTGGTGTTTTTTTGGGAGGGCAGTTGTTATTGTTTTTCTTGGTTTTTCTTTTTCTTCCTTCTTTCTTTTCTGGAAAAAATAATGAGATGGAGAAATTCACCTCCATAAAATAACATGAGGTAGTACTCACAGCCAGGAAGTCCATCAATACACATATATGATGTCTAACTACAGTTTAAAACAATGATTATAAAGATAGCATCTGGGCTGGAAAAAGGGCACAGAAGAAAACTAGAGAATCCCTTACTGTAGAAATAAAAGAACTAAAATCTAGTCAGTCCAACGTTAAAAATGCTATAACTGAGATGCAGTCCCAAGGGGAAGCCTTAAAAACAAGAAAGGTTATGGACCACAGAGGCAGACTGAGGGAACTCAGCCACTTATTAAACAATAGCATTCATATTATAGGAGACTCAGAAGATGAAGAGAGAGAAAAGGGGGCAGAAGTTTTATTTGAACAAATTATGTAAACTTCTCTAACCTGAGGAAGGACACAGACACTGAAATCGAAAGCACAGAGAACTCCCAATAAATTCAACAGAAGCTGACCATCACCCAGGCACATCAGAGTCAAAGTCACAAAATACACAGACAAGAAAAGAATCCTGAAAGCAGCGGAGGTGGGGCTTGGAGGGGGTAGTCCTTAACCTACAAGGGAGGATGAATCAGTTTGCAGCAGATCTGTCCACAAACTTGGCAAGCCAGAAGGAAGTGAAAGGAAATATTCAATATGCTGAATGGGAAAAGTATGTAGCCAAGAATTCTTTCTTTTGTTTTTTTAAGAATAATCATCAAAATTTATTTAATCTCCCTAGGAAGAAATTAAAAATTTCTGAACATAAAATGCCATTTTCCTCAATCATAATAGGAAAATTTTATTTTATGTTTTTAAATTTCTTTTTATTGGAGTCCAATTTGTATGAATTCTTGCTTCAGCAAGGGTGTCATTCAGGATAGAAGGAGAGATAAAGAGTTTCCCAGACAGGCAAAAAATAAAGGAGTTCAAGACCACTAAACCAGTCTAGTAAGGAATTTTAAGAGGGACTCTTCTAGTGGGGAAAAAAAAGAGACCAAAAGCAACAAAGACTAGAAAGGACAAGAGAACATCACCAGAAACACCAGCTCTACCAGTAACACAAAGGCACTAAGTTTATATCTTTCAATAATCACTCTGAATGCTGATAGACTAAATGCTCCAATCAAAAGATATAGGGTATCAGAGTGGCTTTGAAAACAGGATCTGGGATGCCTGGGTGGCTCAGGGGTTGAGTCTCTGCCTTTGACTCAGGGTGTGATCCTGGAGTCTGGGATCCAGTCCCATATTGGGCTCCTGGTGGAGACCCTGCTTCTCTCTCTGCCTAATTTTCTGCCTCTCTCTCTCTCACTCTTTCATAAATAAAATAGTTATTAAAAACACAAGATCCATCTGTATGCTGCCTACAAGATGCTCAACTTAGACCTATAGACACCAGCAGATTGAAAGTCAGGGGATGGAAAATCATCTATCATGCTAATGGACATCAAAAGATAGCTGGAGGACCCATACTTATATCAGACAAACTAGATTTGAAACCAAACCCTGGGGGACACCTGGTGGCTCAGTGGTTGAGCATCTGCCTTTGGCTCAGGGGGTGATCCTGAGATCCCAGGATCGAGTCCCACATCGGCCTCCCTTTGGGGAGCCTGCCTCTCCCTCTGCCTATTTTTCTGCCTCTGCTTCTCTGTGTATCTCTCATGAATAAATAAATAAAATATTTAAATTTCAAAAAAGAAAGAACAAATACTGTAAGAAGAGATGAAGGGCATTATTTCATAATTAAAAAGACTCTCTATCAAGATCAAACAACTAAATATTTATGCTGCCAACATGGGAGTACCTAAATATAGAAACCAATTAACAACAAACGTACAGGAACTCACTGATAATAATACAATGACAGGGGATTTTAACATTCAACTATGGCAATGGACCGATCATCTATGCAGAAAATCAACATGGGAACAATAGCCTTGACACACTGGACCACAGGGACTCAACAGATATAGTCTGAACATTTCATCCTAAAGCAGAATACACATTCCTTTCAAGTGCCCATGGGACATCCTCCAGAACAGATCATATCATGGGCCACAAATCAGCCCTCAACAGGTACAACAGGTACAAGAAGGTTGATATCATACCCTGTACATTTTCAGACCACGACGCTATGAAACTCGAAGTCAACAGCAAGAAAAAATTTGGACAGACCAAAAATACGTGGAGCTTATGAACATCCTACTAGAGAATGAATGGAGCAACCAGGAAATTAAAGAGGAAATTTAAAACAAATGAAAATGAAAACATGTTTCTCCAAACCTCTAGGATGTAGCAAAGGCAGTCCTAAGAGGGAAGTACATAGCAATACAGGCCTATCTCAAGAAACAAGAAATCTCCAATACACAGCCTAACCCTACACCTAAAGGAGCTGGAAAAGGAATAGCAAACAAAGCCTAAAGCCTACAGAAGAAGGGAAAGAATAAAGATGAGAGCACAAATAAACAATACAGAAACAACAAAACAGTAGAATGGAATAACGGAACTAAGAGCTGGTTCTTCAAAATAATTAATAAAATGGATCAAGCCCTAGGCAGCCTTATCAACGAGAAAAGAGAAAAGACCTAAATAAAATCACAAATGAGAGAAGAGAGATCACAATCAACACCAGAAAAATAAGACAATTATAAGGGAATACTATGAAAGATTATATGCTAACAAACTGGGAGACCTGGAAGAAATGGACAAATCCCTAGAAATGTGCAAACGTGCAAAACTGAAATAGGAAGGAATAGAAAATATGAACAGACCCATAACTAGCAAAGGAATTGAATCAGCAAAGCACCTGTGTGCCTCAGTGGTTGAGCATCTGCTTTGGCTCAGGTCATGATCCCAGGGTCCTGGGGGATCAAGTCCCACATCAGGCTCCCCGCATGGAGCCTCATTTTCCCTCTGCCTATACCTCTGCCTCTCTGTGTCTCTCATGAATATATAAATAAAATCTTTAAAAAAGAAAAAAGATAAAAAGATGAGAAAGGACCCAAATAAAATCACAAATGAGAAAAGAGAAATAACAACCAACACTAGAGAAATACAAATGATTATAAGAGAACATTATGAGAAATTCTATGCCAGCAACCAAGAACCTGGAAGAAATTGATCAATTCCTAGAAATATATGACATAGCAAAAATGAAAAAGGAAGAATTAAGAAACTTGAACAGACAGATAACCAGCAAAGAAATTGAATCAGCAATCAAGAATCTCCCAACAGGAGATGCTTAGATCAATAGAACAGAATGGAAAGCCGAAACAAGATACAAACCTGTAACTCTATGATCCATTAATCTACAACAAGGCAGGAAGGAATATCCAATGGCACAAAGACAGTCTCTTCAACAAACCCTAACCCTGACCCCAGGATAAGAACAAATGGTGTTGGGAAAACCAGGCAGCCACATACAGAAGAATGAAACTGGACCACTTTCTTACACCATATATATAAAAAATAAATTCAAAATGGATGAAAGACCTAAATGTGAGACCTGAAACCATAAAAAGAAGAAAAGATAGGCAGCAACGTCTTTGACATTGGCCACTGGATCTTCCTTCTAGATATGCCTCTGAGGCGAGGGAAACAAAAGCAAAAAGACTATTGGGACTTCATCAAATTGAAAAGCTTCCGCAAAGTAAAGGAAACAACATTTTGTATGTTGCTCAAAGGCAACATACAAAATGAGAGGAGATATTCGTAAACAACACATCCGATAAAGAGTTAGTATCCAAAATACATAACGCAAATATAAACCTCAGCATCCTAAACACAAATTATCCAACTGCAGATGGGCAGAAGACATGAAAGGACTTTGTCTCGGACAAGACATCCAGATGGCCACCAGACACATGGAAAGACACTCAGCGTCACTCATCATCAGGGAAATGCAAACAAAACCACAATGAGATGTCACCTGACAGCTGTCAGAATGGCTAAAATTAACAACACAAGAAACAACAGATGTTGGTGAGGCTATGGAGAAGGGGGAGCCCCCTTACATTCCTGGTGGGCATGCGAACAGGTGCAGCCACTGTGGAAAACAGGGTGGAGAGTCCTCAAGAAGTTAAAAGTAGAGCTACCCTACGATTCCAAAATTGCACAGCTAGGTATTTACCCCGAGGATACAAAAGTAGTTTAGTAGATTCGAAGAGGGACACGCAGCCCAGTGTTTGTAGCAGCGTTATCAACAACAGCCAAACTGTGGATACAGCCCAGATGTCCATCGACAGATGAATGGGCAGAGACGATGTGGTAAATATACACACTGCGACATCACTCGGTCATCAGAAGGGATGAAATGAAGCCATTTACAATGATGTGGGAGAAGTGGAAAGGACTTATGCTAAATGGACTCAGTCAGAGAAAGACAGATACCAAATACCATACAATTGCATTCACATGTGAATTTTAAGAAACCAAACAAACTGGCAAAGGGGCGGGGGGGTGGGGATGAGAGAAGCAAACCAAGAAACACACTCTTAACCACAGAGAATAAACTAATAAATACCAGAGGAAGGTGAGGGGGATGGGGAATCAGGGGATGGGGATAGTGGAGGGCACCTGTGACCAGTACCAGGAGTTGTATCCAAGGGTTGAATCATTATGTGGTAAACCTGAAACTATATCATACTGTGTATACAAACAGGAATTCAAGTAAAACTTTAAAATAATAATTGGTAGTATTGATGAAACATGTGTGCACAAGAGATAAAATCAGAAAGGCAACTGAAAATCCAAATAAATTCTTTAGAGCCACAAATCCCCTCCTTAGCTCAGCTCAGGAGAAGCCTGCCATGTCTATTCTTACCCCAGCAGAAGCCTGGATTTTGATTCTCTGGGGAGGCCACTGACTTGGTGGAGTCAGGCTATCTTTGAATCCAAAACCTAAATAGAGGGCATAAAACTAAACTGCCCAAGATACTAGGAGTCCCAGTGCAGGCACATGCCAAGAACCAAACTCTAACCATACACAGACACAACCCTAACCCTACACTCTAGCCTAATGTTAACCTAACCCTTAAACAAGACCTGTCACTAATCAAAACCAAACACAAACCCCAAGATCGAAACACATTCACTGAACCTACCTGCCAACCCTTCACCCTAACTCCTAAACCTATTCTAAACCCTTAACCCTGACCCCTACCTTAAATCTAACGCTAACCCTAACCTCTAACCCTAACCTTAACTTAATGTACTCAAATCCTATTCCTAACCTTAACTTGTACCCTAACCCATACCCTCTAATACTAACCCTATCTCATACCCCAAACTGTACCCTAACCCGTACCCTAAAACTAACCCCTAACCCACTCCCTGACCCTATCTCTTATCCTTTTCCAAAACCGTACCCTGACGCTGATCCTGACCTGACCCTAACCCTAACCCCTAACCAAACACTAACCCTAACCCTAGCCCTAACCCCTATCCTAACCCTAACCCTCGCCCTAACCCTAAACCTAGCCCTAACTTTAACTCTAACCCCTAACCCTAACCCCTAACCCTAACTCACACCCTAACCCCTAACCCTAACTGCAAACCTAAGCCCAACCCTAACTCTAACCATAACCCTAACCCCAACTCCTAACCTCCTGCCCTAATCCCTAGAGTCTAAGCCCTAACCCTAACTCTAAATCCTGTCCCTAACCCTAACCTTAACCCCTTTCCCTAATCCCTAACCCCCATCCTAACTCCTAAAAACTGACCGTTACCCTTACCCCTCACTCTAACCTCTAATCCGTAACCATAAGCATAATCACAAACACCTAACATCTAACCTAAGCCTAACCACCAACTGCCTCCCCTCCCCTGACCCTACCATTCATTCTACCCTTTCACTTACCCTGTGGTTCTGAGTAGTCCCTTCTGATGTGGACGTGGCCCCCAACGGAACCTCCAGAGTCCTCCAGGGGGTCCTGAGGAAGCCGGGCTCCTGTGAGTGTGCACGTGGCCCCACGTGTTCCTGAGTCATAGTCAGCGGGTCCTGAGGACGCCAGGTCTCCTGTCACTGTGGACTATGCCTCACATCCTCTGGAAGCCTCACAGCAGGTCCTCAGGAGGCCGGGGGGCTCTTGTCAGCCTGGACATGGCCCCACGTCCCCCCGAAAACTCACTGCGTGTCCTGAGGAGGCTGTGGGCTCCTGTCAGTGTGGATGCGGTCCCCACATCTTTCGTAGGCCTCACCACAGGCCCAGACAAGGCTGAGGTCTTCTGTCCGCATGGACGCATCCCCATATTTCCCGAAGTCTACACCGGGGATCCTTAGGAGGTCAGCGTCCTGTTGTGTGGACGTGGCCCTACGTCCTCCTGAAGCGAAAGCGTGGGTTCTGAGGAGCCCGGGAGCTCCTGCCAGAGTGGACGCGGCACCCCATTTTCCTGAAGCCTCCCCGCGGGTCCTGAGGTGGCCCAGGGGCTCCTGTCAGCGTGGATGCGGGCCCACATCTTCCTGAAACCTCACCACGGGTCCTGAGGAGGCTGCAGCTCATCAGCGTGGACGAGTCCCCACGTCCTCCTCAGGGCTCCCCAGCACAGGTGGGCTCCTGTTAGTGCAGGCAGAGGAGGCCTATAGCGCCCCTGGGTGGGGCCGGGGCTCGGGCGACCCCTGCAGGACGCTCAGGCGCTGCAGGAGGCCATGCAGGAGGCGGCGTGCCTGCGCCAGGGCCGCACCTGCCTCCTTCCATGCTGCACCTGAGGCCTGTGAGCTTCGGAAACGTCTCACTGAAACGGAGCCCAACACCCGGCTTCCCCAGCAATACTTAAGGACAATGAATGGAGCCTACAGGACGCAAAATGAAATGAAATGTGGACCAGACTTTTACCACGTCCCGCAAAACTCACTCAACCCTCTTCCACTGTGGGCGGGACTGCAGGCTGCTCCAGCCACCCTGGAAACAGTGTGGAGGCTCCTCAGGAAGTTACAAATAGAGCTGCCCTGGGACCAGCAGGTGCACGACCAGGAGCACACTCCGAAGATACAGATGCAGTGAGACGTGGGACACCTGCACCCCAATGTCCACAGCAGCCGGGTCCACAGTAGCCACACTGTGAGAGGAGCCTCGGTGCCCTCGGGCAGATGATGGATAAAGAGGATGGGAGATAGATGATGGTCATAGATGATAGATAGACAGATGATAGGAATGGTACTCAGCTATCAACGAGAAGGAAATCTTGCCATTTGCAATGACGTGGATAGAACTAGAGGGATCATGTTAAGTGAAATAAGTCAGTCAGGAAAGAAAATTACCATATGGTTGCATTCATAGGTGAAATTAAAGAAGCAAAGCAGATGGGCATCTGTGAAGGGAAGGAAAAACAATAAGATGAAAACAGAGATGGAGGAAAAAGAGACTCAATCACAGGAAACAAACTGAGGGTCGCTGGAGGGGAGGGGAGTGGAGGGACAGGGTAACTGGTAGACGGGCATGAAGGATGGCACGTGATGTCATGAGCCCTGGTGTTATCTCCAACTGGTGAATCCCTGAATTCTACCTCTGAAAGTATAATACACTGTACTGTTAATTAATTGGGTTTAAATTAAATTAAGTTTAAAAAATCAGTTGACGGTATCCGAGTGCATTTTCTTCCAGGCTCTCTATTCTGCTCCTTCAGTTTATGCCAGAACCACAGCCCTGTGGGTTTGGTTTGTTTAAGTAGGCTCCATGCCTCGTCCACAGTTCAGCACAGGGCTAGAACTCATGACCCCGAGATCAAGACCAGGGGTGAGGTCAGGAGTCAGATGCTTAACCAACGGAGCCAGCCGTGGGCCCAAGAACCACACTGCTTTACCCTGTGTCTCTGTGACATCGTTTGAAATAGGAAAGTGCTGCGTCCTGCTCTGTCTTGCTTCTCCAATACTGATTTGCTGTCCAGGGTCATTTGTGGGGGCAGATGGATGTTAGGAGTGCTTTTTCTATTTCTAAAATCGGCCACCATGATTTTAATCGGAATGACAGTGGAACTGCGGGTGGCTTCTGGAACTGTGGACATTTTAACAAGATGAAGGCTCCGACCCCACGAGCCCAGGATGTCATCCCAAATTCTTGTAATTTTCAGTGTACAAGTCTTGCACTCCCTTGGTTCAGGCTAATTATTTTGTTCTTTTGGATGCTCCTGATAAGGGAGTCATGTCCTTAATTTCCTTTCTGAGTGCTCATTGTCGGGACACAGCAAGGTTACTGATCTCTGTTCATTTTGTGTCCCACAACTTTACTGAATTCACTCATTAGTCCTAACAGTTTTTGGTGGAGTCTCTCGGGTTTCCTGTTTCTAATGCCACATCTTCAGCAAATAAGGACAGTTTGACGTCCCCCTTACAGGTGTGGAACCGTTTCTGTTTCCTGTCTGTTAACTACGGTAGGACTTCCAGTGCTGAGAGGGGACTTCCTTGGCTTGTTCCTCCTCTTAGGGGAGACGATTTCAAGTTTTCACCCTTGAGGATGATGTCAGCTGTGGGCCTTCCTACACGTCCTTTATTCTGTTGATATACGTTTCCTCAAAACCCACTATGCCAAAAAAAAAAAAATTTAAAAAACCCGCTATGCTCTTTATGTTGTATTTTGTCAAATGCTTTTTCTGCAACTCTTTTGAGGATCGTATGCCTTTGTCCTTTCTCTTGTTTTTGTTTTGTTTTGTTTTTTAATAATAAATTTATTTTTTATTGGTGTTCAATTTGCCAACATACAGAATAACACCCAGTGCTCATCCCGTCAAGTGCCCCCCTCAGTGCCAGTCACCCATTCACCCCCACCCCCCACCCTCCTCCCCTTCCATCACCCCTAGTTTGTTTCCCAGAGTTAGGAGTCTTTATGTTCTGTCTCCCTTTCTGATATTTCCCACACATTTCTTCTCCCTTCCCTTATATTCCCTTTCACTATTATTTACATTCCCCAAATGAATGAGAACATACATGTTTGTCCTTCTCCAATTGACTTACTTCACTCAGCATAATACCTTCCAGCTCCAACCACGTTGAAGCAAATGGTGGATATTTGTCGTGTCTAATGGCTGAGTAATATTCCATTGTATACATATACCACATCTTCTTTATCCATTCATCTTTCAATGGACACCGAGGCTCATTCCACAGTTTGGCTATTGTGGACATTGCTGCTAGAAATATTGGGGTGGAGGTGTCCCCGCATTTCATTGCATCTGAATCTTTGGGGTAAATCCCCAACATTGCAATTGCTGGGTCATAGGGCAGGTCTATTTTTAACTCTTTGAGGAACCTCCACACAGTTTTCCACAGTGGCTGCACCAGTTCACATTCCCACCAACAGGGCAAGAGGGTTCCCTTTTCTCCACATCCTCTCGAACATTTGTGGTTTCCTGCCTTGTTAATGTTCCCCATTCTCACTGGTGTGAGGTGGTATCTCATTGTGGTTTGGATTTGTATTTCCCTGATGGCAAAGTGATGCAGAGCATTTTCTCATGTGCGTGTTGGCCATGTCTATGTCTTCCTCTGTGAGATTTCTCTTCATGTCTTTTGCCCATTTCATGATTGGATTGTTTGTTTCTTTGGTGTTGAGTTTAATATGTTCTTTATAGATCTTGGAAACTAGCCCTTTATCTGATAGGTCATTTGCAAATATCTTCTTCCATTCTGTAGGTTGTCTTTTACTTTTGCTGACTGTATCCTTTGCTGTGCAAAAGATTCTTATCTGGATGAAGTCCCAATAGTTCATTTTTGCTTTTGTTTCTTTTGCCTTCGTGGATGTATCTTGCAAGAAGTTACTGTGGCTGAGTTCAAAAAGGGTGTTTCCTGTGTTCTCCTCTAGGATTTCGATGGACTCTTGTCTCACATTTAGATCTTTCATCCATTTTGAGTTTATCTTTGTGTATGGTGCAAGAGAGTGGTCTAGTTTCATTCTTCTGCATGTGGATGTTCAATTTTTCCAGCACCATTTATTGAAGAGGCTGTCTTTCTTCCAGTGGGTAGTCTTTCCTCGTTTATTGAATATTAGTTGACCATAAAGTTCAGGGTCCACTTCTGGGTTCTCTATTCTGTTCCATTGATCTATGTGTCTGTTTTTGTGCCAGTACCACACTGCCTTGATGACCACAGCTTTGTAGTACAACCTGAAATCTGGCATTGTGATGCCCCCAGATATGGTTTTCTTTTTTAAAATTCCCCTGGCTATTCGGGGTCTTTTCTGATTCCACACAAATCTTAAAATAATTTGTTCTAACTCTCTGAAGAAAGTCCATGGTATTTTGATAGGGATCGCATTAAATGTGTAAATTGCCCTGGGTAACATTGACATTTTCACAATATTAATTCTGGCAATCCAGGAGCATGGAATATTTTTCCATCTCTTTCTGTCTTCCTCAATTTCTTTTAGAAGTGTTCTGTAGTTTTGAGGGTATAGATCCTTTACCTCTTTGGTTAGGTTTATTCCTAGGTATCTTATGCTTTTGGGTGCAATTGTAAATGGGATTGACTCCTTAATTTCTCTTTCTTCAGTCTCATTGTGAGTGTATAGGAATGCCATTGATTTCTGAGCATTGATTTTGTATCCTGCCACGCAGCCAAATTGCTGTATGAGTTCTAGCAATCTTGGGGTGGAGACTTTTGGGTTTTCTATGTAGAGTATCATGTCATCGGTGAAGAGGGAGAGTTTGAATTCTTCTTTGCCAATTTGAATGCCTTTAATGTCTTTTTGTTGTCTGATTGCTGAGGCTAGGACTTCCAGTACTATGTTGAATAGCAGTGGTGAGAGTGGACATCCCTGTCTTGTTCCTGATCTTAGGGGAAAGGCTCCCAATGCTTCCCCATTGAGAATGATATTTGCTGTGGGCTTTTTGTAGATGGCTTTTAAGATGTTGAGGAATGTTGCCTCTATCCCTACACTCTGAAGAGTTTTGATCAAAAATGGATGCTGTATTTTGTCAAATGCTTTCTCTGCATCTAATGAGAGGATCATATGGTTCTTGGTTTTTCCCTTGCTGATATGATGAATCACGTTGATTATTTTACGAGTGGTGAACCAGCCTTGTGTCCGGGGGATAAATCCTACTTGGTCATGGTGAATAATTTTCTTAATGTATTGTTGGATCCTATTGGCTAGTATCTTGTTGAGAATTTTTGCATCCATGTTCATCAGGGATATTGGTCTGTAATTCTCCTTTTTGGTGGGGTCTTTGTCTGGTTTTGGAATTAAGGTGATGCTGGCCTCATAGAATGAATTTGGAAGTACTCCATCTCTTTCTATCTTTCCGAACAGCTTTAGGAGAATAGGTATGGTTTCTTCTTTAAACGTTTGATAGAGTTCCCCTGGGAAGCCATCTGGCCCTGGACTCTTGTGTCTTGGGAGGTTTTTGATGACTGCTTCAATTTCCTCCCGGGTTATTGGCCTGTTCAGGTTTTCTATTTCTTCCTGTTCCAGTTTTGGTAGTTTGTGGCTCTCCAGGAATGTGTCCATTTCTTCTAGATTGCCTAATTTAATGGCGTATAGCTGTTCATAATATGTTTTTTAAATTGTTTGTATTTCCTTGGTGTTGGTAGTGAAAGGTAGAGAAAGGTAGTTCCTTTCTCATTCATGATTGTATTAATTTGAGTCTTCTTTCTCTTCTTTTTAATAAGGCTGGCTAATGGTTTATCTATCTTATTAATTCTTTCAAAGAACCAACTCCTGGTTCTGTTCATCTGTTCCACAGTTCTTCTGGTCTCAATTTCGTTGAGTTCTGCTTGAATTTTAATTAACTCTCTTCTTCTGCTGGGTGTAGGATCTATCTGCTGTTTTTTCTCTAGCTCCTTTATGTGTAAGGTTAGCTTTTGTATTTGAGTTCTTTCCAGTTTTTGAATGGATGCTTGTATTGCGATGTATTTCCCCCTTAAGACTGCTTTTGCTGCATCCCAAAGATTTTGAATGGTTGTATCTTCATTCTCTTTAGTTTCCTTGAATCTTTTTAATACTTTCTTAATTTCCTGGTTGACCCTTTCATCTTTCAGCAGGATGGTCCTTAACCTCCGCGTGTTTGAGGTCCTTCCAAACTTCTTGTTGTGATTTAGTTCTAATTTCAAGGCATTATGGTCTGAGAATATGCAGGGGACAATCCCAATCTTTTGGTATCAGTTCAGAGCCGATTTGTGACCCAGTATGTGGTCTATTCTGGAGAAAGTTCCATGTGCACTTGAGAAGAATGTGTATTCAGTTGAGTTTGGATGTAAAGTTCTGTAGATATCTGTGAAATCCATCTGGTCCAGTGTATCATTTAAAGCTCTCATTTCTTTGGAGATGTTGTGCTTAGAAGACCTATCGAGGGTAGAAAGAGCTAGATTGAAGTCACCAAGTATAAGTGTATTATTATCTAAGTATTTCTTCACTTTGGTTATTAATTGATTTAAATATTTGGGAGCTCCCACATTCGGGACATATATATTGAGGATTGATAAGTCCTCTTGTTGGATAGATCCTTTAAGTATGAGATAGTGTCCCTCTTCATCTCTCACTACAGTCTTCGGGGTAAATTTTAGTTTATCTGATATGAGGATGGCTACCCCTGCTTTCTTTTGAGGACCATTTTAATGGTAAATGGTTCTCCAAACTTTTATTTTCAGGCTGTACGTGTCCTTCTGTCTAAAATGAGTCTCTTGTAGACAACAAATAGATGGGTCCTGCTTTTTTATCCAGTCTGAAACCCTGCGCCTTTTGATGTGGTCATTAAGCCCGTTCATGTTCAGAGTTACTATTGAAAGATATGAGTTTAGTGTCATCATGATATCTATTCAGTCCTTGTTTTTGTGGACTGTTCCACTGAACTTCTTCTTACAGGGGAATTTTAAGAGTCCCCCTTAAAATTTCTTGCAGAGCTGGTTTGGAGGTCACATATTCTTTTATTTCCTGCCTGTCTTGGATCCTCTTTATCTCTCCTTCCATTTTGAATGAGAGCCTTGCTGGATAAAGTATTCTTGGTTGCATGTTCTTCTCATTTAGGACCCTGAATATATCCTGCCAGCCCTTTCTGGCCTGCCAGGTCTCTGTGGAGAGGTCTGCTGTTACCCTAATGCTCCTGCCCATAAAGGTCAGGGATTTCTTGTCTTTTGCTGCTTTAAGGATCTTCTCTTTATCTTTGGAATTTGCAAGCTTAACTATTAGATGTCGAGGTGTTGAACGGTTTTTATTGATTTTAGGAGGGGATCTCTCTATTTCCTGGATCTGAATGCCTGTTTCCCTTTCCAGATTAGGAAAGTTTTCAGCTAGGATTTGTTCAAATACATATTCTGGCCCTCTGTCTCTTTTGATGCCCTTGGGAACCCCAATTAAACGTAGGTTTTTCTTCCTGAGGCTGTCGTTTATTTCCCTTAATCTATCCTTATGGTCTTTTAATTGTTTGTCTCTTTTTTCCTCAGTTTCCCTTTTTGCCATCAACTTGTCTTCTATGTCACTCACTCGTTCTTCCACCTCATTAACCCTCATCGTTAGGACTTCTAGTTTGGATTGCATCTCATTCAATTGATTTTTAATTTCTGCCTGATTAGCTCTAAATTCTGCAGTCATGAAGTCTCTTGAGTCCTTTATACTTTTTTCTAGAGCCACCAGTAGCTGTATAATAGTGCTTCTGAATTGGCTTTCTGACATTGAATTGTAATCCAGATTTTGTAACTGTGGGAGAGAGGACTGTTTCTGATTCTTTCTTTTGATGTGAGCTTTTCCTTCTAGTCATTTTGCTCAGTGCAGAGAAACCAAAAACAAGTTGTATTGGGAAAAGGAGAAAAGGAGAGAGAAAGAAGGAAAGAAAAGAGAAAAAGAAAAAAGGAAAAAAAAAAAGAAAAAAGAGAAGAAAAAGAGACGCCTATGGCTCGGGTCACAGACATCCGCATGCCTGGCGGTCAGCTCTCAGCTAGTCACGATCGTCCAGGAGGTAGAAGCTACTTCGACTCTAGGTGAGGACGTTCATATCAACTTCCTGTATGGAATTTAGACACACAAGCCTTCCGGACCTGCAGCGTGCCACGTGTTGTCACGCGGTTTCACACCAGCAACTACACCATGGGCGTCGGACGCGAAGTCACAGGCAGTGTGCAGCTGTGACTTCCCGGCCATTTGCTCAACTCTCAGAAAGAAGAATGCCTTGAACGCAACTTTCATCTCGCCTTGCTCCTACGGGAGTCGGAGCCCAGCTCCTTGTAGGGGAGAAGGTTCTCTATGGAACATGCACTATTGAGATAGGAGACACAGGGCTTCCAGAACTGCACCATGCGCCTGCTTCCCACCAGGTTTGTGACCGGCGTGTAACCGAAGGGATTTAGACGCTCATGCACGAGCACTGTGGATCCGCGTCGGACAGTCTCTGTACTCCACTCTCATTAGTGAGAACTCCTTTAAAGGAGGTTTCAGCTAGCCTCCGGCCTGTGGGAGTTGGAGGCGGCTTCCATTCCAAGTGACGAGGGTCCATGGCTAGAGCCGTATTGAACCGGGAGACACAAGCCCTCCGGACTGCTGCTGGACGCTTGCTTCTCACGCAGATTCAAGCAAGCGTCTAATATCAGGGAGGTGGAAGCTCAGTCCCCAGGCAGGGTCGAGCTGTGAGGGAGAGTCCTTTTGCTCTACTCCTACGTGCCTCTCCCACAGCTTCTGACAATCATCTAACGTAATGTCAGAACCTTTGAGGACAAGCACTATGGCCCTGGGAGGGCCTGAGCCTCTGCTCACCTATCAGAAATGAGTGTGCCTTGAATCTGGCTATCCACTAGCCTCTGTCCTATGGGAGTTTGAAGCAACTTCCATTCTAAGAGAGGAGGTTCCATGGATAGCACTGTACTCAACTGGGAGACACAAGCCCTTAGTGCTACATCAGTCCTCCTGCTTCTCACAGCTTTTCAAACAAGCCTCTAAATGAAGGGAGTCAGACGGTAAGTTCACTGGCAGTGCGGAGCCGTGAGTGATACACCTTTGGGACATCAGCATGCGTTGCCGTCAGCTCTCTTTAGCCATTATCGTGTAAGAGGTAGAAGGTAGTTCTATTCTAGGTTAGGAAGTTCCCTAAACATGCTCTGCTGCACTCGGAGTCTCAGGGGTTTCTGGCCTACAGCTTCCAACTTGCTGTCACACAGTTTGCAACAAGCATCTAACCCACCTGGGTTCGACGCTAAGTCACATGTATTTAGCAGTGATGAGGCACAGTCCAATTGTTCAACTCTCAGAAATAAAGATATCCTCAGGCAACTTTCAACTAGCCTTGCTCCTATAGGTTGTTCGAAACAGCTTCTTCTACATGAGAGCTTCCCTTGAACTCACAGTATTGATCTAGGAGGAACAAGCCTTCAGGGCCTGTATCTTTTCCCTTGCATCCTAACCAGCCTCTGACAAGTATCTAAGGGAGTCAGTCCCTAAGACACAGCAGCGTGGTTCCAGGACAGGCAGGCTCTAGACTCAACTCTCAGAAAGGAGTATGCCATGAGACAAGCTTTCAACCGGCCTCAGTCTTATGGTAGTTAGGGTCTACTTCCATTGTAAGTGAGGAGGTTCCATGGATTGCACGGGATTGAACTGAAGACACAAGCGAAGCTACGCTGCAGCTGGCCATTGCCTCTCACACAGGTTCTGACAAGCATGTAGCAAAGGAGGTTAGACACTGAGTCAGTTTGCTGCTGTAAGAGACAGTGCTTTTGCTCTCCTCTCAGAAATAAGGAGGACTTCACACCAGCTCTCAACTGGCCCAGTGTGCTATGGAAATCAGAAGGTCGTTCCATACTGCACTGCATCGAACTCAGAGATCTAAGAGATCCCGGGCTGCACGTCCCCCTTGCCTCTAATGCAGGTTCTGACAAGCATCTAACATAAGGGCATTACAAGCTAAGCACAGAGAATGGAGCTGGGAAGAACGGTCCGCTTGCTCATCTCGTAGGAAGAAGTAGGCCTTGAGGTGAGCTTTCAACAAGTCTCTCTCTTATGGGAGTTAGGAGCTAGATGGATTCTAGGGGAGGAGGTTCCATAGAATGTGGTGTATTGCACTTAGAGACACAAGCCTCCCTGGCCTGCACTTGCCATTTGTTGTCACACATCTTGTGACAATCATCTAACATAATGGAATGATTTGATAAGTCACAGATTGTGTGGGGCTGTGAGGGACAGTCCAGAAAGAAGTATGTATTGAACCCAGCATTCACGTAGCTTCTGTCCTATTGGAGGTAGAGCCCTACGTCCATTGTAAGGGACATGGTTTCCTGCAAAGCGTCGTCCTGAATTGGAGACACTCCGGTGCCTGCAGCTCCTTACTTGCCATGCACATGGCTTTGGACAATCATCTCACATAAGGGTTTAGAATCGAAAACAACAAGCAGTATGGTGCTCTGAGGGGCAGAGTGTTGCTCAACGCTCATAAAGGAGTATGCCTTGAAAGCAGCTTGCAATGAGCCCCTGTCCTATGTTGCTTAGAATCTACTTCCATTCTAAGTGAGGAGGTTGCATGAATTGCGTTGTAGTCAACTGAAGACACAAGCGAAGCCAGGCTGAAGCTGACCATTGCCTCTCACACATGTTCTGACAAGCATCTAACATAAGGGAGTTAGACGCTACATCCACAGGTGGTGTGAAGCTGTGAGGAATAGTCTTTTGGCTCAGCTCTCAGAAATAAGCATGCCTAGCAGACATCTTTCAAGTAGCCTCTCTCCTCTGTTAGAAGCTAGATGGATTCTAAAGGAGGATAAGCAGTAAACATGCTATATTGTGCTCAGACACACAAGCGTTTCTGGCCTGCAGGCATATGACTTGCTGTCACACAGTTAAGACAAGCATCTAGAGTACCAGAGTTTGACGCTGTCACATGCAGTGTGCAGCTATGGGGAAAGGATCTTTTGCTCATCTTTCAGAAATAAGAATGCCTTGAAGGCAACTTTCAATTTGCCCTGCTCCTACGGGAGTTGGAACCTAGCTCCTGCTGGATAAGAAGATTCCATGGACCGTGCAGTATTGAACTAGGAGAGACAAGAGTTCAGGGCCTGCAGCTTGCCACTTGCCTCCCACCCCGCTTCTGATAAGCAACTAACATAAGAAAATAAGGTGCTAAACCACAAGCAGTGTGGATCCGTGACAGACTGGCTCTGTACTCAAGTCTCAGAAATGAGTATTCCTTAAAACCAGCTTGTAACTAGCCCCTGTCCAATGGGAGTTAGAAACTACTTCCATTCTTAGTGAGGAGGTTGCATAGATTGCACTGTATTGAACTGAAGACACAAGCGAAGCAAGGTTGCAGCTGGCCATTGCCTCTCACATATGTTCTCACAAGCATATATCTTAAGGGATTTAGACATTAAGTCCATGGGCAGTTTGGAGCTGTGAGGGATAGTCCTTTGACTCAGCTCTCAGAAATAAGTATGCCTGGCAGCTATGCCTGGCAGCAGCTCTCCTGTAAGAGTTACAAGCTAGATCAATTCTAGGTGATGATGTTCCATAACTTGTATTGCATTCCGAGACACAAACCGTCCTGTCCTGCAGCTTTCCACAGTTTCTGACAAGCATCTAACATAAGGGAGTTCGATGCTAATTCACAGGCAATGTGCAGCTGTGTGGGACAGCAGTCCATTTACTCAACTCTCAGAAATAAGTATGATTTGAAGCCAGCTTTCAACTTGCGACTTCCCTAAGTTTTGGAAGCTAGATCAATTCAAGGTGGGGAGGTTCCATGGAACATGGTGTATTGCACTTAGAGACAAAAGCCTTTTTGACCTGCAGATTGCCATTTGGTGTTACACAGATGATTCTTACAATCATCTAACATAAACTAATTTTACACTAAGTCACAGGTAGTGTGGAGCTGTGAGGGTCAGTCCAGTTCCTCAACTCTCAAAATAAGAGTGCTTTGATGCCAGTTTTCAACTAACTTAGTTCCTATAGAAGCTATCCCAGTTGTAGGTGAGGAATTTCCATGGAATACGCTCTATCTAACTCAGGGACACAAGCTTTGAGGGCCTGCAGCTTGCCACTTGTCTTCCAAATAACTTCTTACATCATCTAACTTAAGGGAGTTTAACGCTAAGCCCACACTTTTGAGCTGTTAGGGACAGTATGTTTCTCATCTCTCAGAGATAATAATGTCTTGAGCCCCGCTGTCAACTAGCCTCTCCACAGGAGTTAGAAGCCACTTCCATTTTGGGTGAAGATGTTCCATGGATAGCACTGTATTAAACATGGAGACACAAGAGATCCCAGGCTGCAACTTGCCACTTGGCTCCAACAGAGCTTCTGATAAGCATCTTACATAAGGGAGTTAGAAGCTAAGTCCACAGGTAGTGTGCAGCCACGAGGGACAGTCCCTTTGCTCAACTCTCAGATAGAAGTATGTCTTGAACACAGATCTCAACTAGCCTCTATTCTATGGGAATTGAAGCTAGATCTATCTAGGTGAGGAGGTTCAAGGAACATGCTGTATTGAACTCAGAGACACCAGCCTTCTGACCTTCATCTTGCCACTAGCTGTCACACAGCTTCTGACAAGCATCGAAGATAAGGACGTTGGATGCTAGTTCCACAAACTGTGTGGAGCTCTGAGGGACAATCCGTTTGCTCAACTCTCAGAAAGGTGTGTTCTTTGAACCCAACGTTCAACTAGCCTCTGTCCTATGGGTGTAGAAGCTAGCTCCATTCTAGGTGAGCAGGTTACATAGAAAGTGCTGTATTGAACTAGGAGACACGAGTGATTGGGGCCTGCAGCTTGCCAGTTACCTCTCACACTGCTTCTGACAAAAATCTAACTTATGTGATTTAGACGCTTAGTGACAGGTAATGTAGAGCTGTGAGGGACAGTCTATCCTCAAGTCTCAGAAATAAGTATGCTTGGAACCCAGCTTTCAACTATGCTCTGTCCTATTGGAATAGGAAGCTAGCTCCGATTTAAATGATGTAGATTCAGGGAAAGCGCCGTATTGAATTTGAGACAAGCCTTCAGTGCTTGCAGCTTGTCACTTGCCTATCACACAGCTTCTGACAAACATCTAACATAAGGGAGTTTGAATCTAAGATAACAGTATGGAGCTCTTAGGGACAGTTTGTTCAACTCTCAGAATTAAGTATGCCTGGAAGCCAGCTTTCAACTAGCGTCTCTCCTATGGGAGTTAGAAGCTACTTCCATTCTAGGTGAGGATGTTCCTTGGGTAAGTGCTGTATTGAACTCGGACACACAGCGGTGCCAGGCTGCAGCTGGCCACTTGCCTCTCACACAGGTTCTGACAAGCATCTAACTTAAGAGTTTAATACTAACTCCACAGGCAGTTTGGATCTGTGAGGGACTGCATTTGCTCACCTCTCAGAAATAAGAATGCCTTGAAACCAGCTTTCAACTAGTCTCTGTCCTCTGGAAGTTAGAAGCGAGATCTATTCTAGGTGAGGAGGTGGAACGTGCTGTATTGCACTCAGAGACAGAAGCCTTCCTTGTCTGCAGTTTGCCACAGCTGACACACAGCTCTGACAAGCATCCAACTTAAGGGATATAGACGCTGTCACAGGCAGCATGGAGCTGTTAGGGACAGATCATTGTCTTAACTCTAAGAAATAATTATGTCTTGAACTGAGCTGTCAACTAGTCTCGCTCCTATAGAAGTTAGAAGATAGATTAATTCTCAGTCCATAGGTTCCATAGAAAGCTCTACATTGAAATAAGAGACACAAGCTTTCAGGGCCTGCAGTTTGCCAGTTGCCTCCCACCCAGCTTCTGACAAGCATCTAACATAGGAAGTTAGGTGCTAAGTTACAGGCAGTTTGGAGTTATGAGGGACAATCCATTTACTCAACTCTCAGAAATAAATATGCCTTGAAGCCAGCTTTCAACTAACCTTGCTCCTACTGGAGTTAGAATCTAGCTCCTTCTAGGTGAGGAGGTTACATAGAATGCACTGTATTGAACTAGGAAACAGAAGCCTTCAAGGCCTGCAGCTTCCCACTTGCCTCCCACCCAGCTTCTGACAAGCATCTAACATAGGGAGTTAAATGCTAAGGTCACAGGATGTGTGGATCCATAAGGGACAGTCACCTCTCAGAATAAGTAAGCTTTGAAACCAGCATTCAACTAGCCTTTTGTCCTATTGGAGTTTGAAGGTAGTTCCATTCTAGGTGAGGATCTTCCATGGCTAGTGCTATATTGAACTCAGAGACACAAGAGATCCAGGCTGCAGCTGGCCACTTCCCTCTAACACAGCTTCTGACAAGCACCTAACATAGGGAGTTAGACATTATGTCACAGGCAGTATGGAGCTGTTAGGGACAGGCCATTTTCTCAACTCTAAGAAATAATTCCTATCAGAGTTAGAACCTAGCTCCTTCTAGGTGAGGAGGTTCCATAGAAAGTGCTGTATTGAACTAGAAGACACAAGGCTTCTTGGCCTGCAGCTTGCCACTTGCCTCCCAGCTAGCTTCTGACAAGCATCTAACATCTGGGAGTTAGAGGCTAATCCACAAGCAGTGTGGATCCGTGATGAACATACCCTGTACTCAACTCTCAGAAATAAGTATGCCTTAAAGCCAGCTTTCAACTAGTCTCTGTCCTATGGGAGTTAGAAGCTAGATCGATTCTAGGTGAGGAGGTTCCATGAAACATGCTGTATTTCACTCAGAGACACAAGGCTTTTGGCCTGAAGTTTGCCATCTTGTCACACAGCTACTGACAAGCATCTAACATAAAGGGGTTAGAAGCTAACTCACAGACAGTATGGAGCTGTGAGGGACAGTCCATTTGTTCAACTCTCAGAAATAAGTATGCCTTGAAACCAGCTTTCAACTCTGTCCTAAGGGAGTTATAAGTTAGTTCCATTCTAGGTGAGGATCTTCCCTGGATATCACTATATTGAACTCAGAGACACAAGAGATCCTAGGCTGCAACTGGCCACTTGACTCTAATGCAGCTTCTGACAAGCATAAGGAAGTTAGAAGCTAAGTCCACATGCAGTGTGAAGCCGTGAGGGACAGAACCTGTCCTCAGCTCTCAGAAAGAAGCACTGCTTGAAATCAGCTATCAACTAGCTTCACTCCTATGGGCAGTTATAAGCTAGCTCCACTCTAGGTGTGGAGGTGCCATGGAAAGCGCTGTATTGAAATAGGAGACGCTATCCTTCCGGGCCTGCAGTTTGCCACTTGCCTCTCAACCACAGGAGATACAAGCTGGCTCTACAGGAGTGGAGGGCCTATAGAAATGCAATGTACTGAATGGTGAGCAACCAGCATTCCATGCAAGTCGCTTTGCACTACCCTCTCATCTACTGGTCTTAGAACCCAAATCAGTAACACATGCGGTGGCTCATGGGAAATGGGGCCTACTTGGAGAAACAAGTGTCCTTGCTGATAGCTCCTGACAAGTGTCTAACATAAGGGAGTTAGAAGCTAAGTCCATGGTAGTTCTGGAGCTGTGAGGGACAGCCCTGTGCTCCACTCTCAGAAAGAGGCACTCTTTGAATGCAGCTTTCAACTATCCTCTCCCCTATGGGAGTTAGTAGCTAGCTCCACTCTAGAAAAGGAGTTGCCATGAAAAGGCACTGTACTGGACTTGGAGACCAAAGCATTCTGGGCCTGAAGCTTGCAAATAGCCTCTCACCCTATGGGAGGTACAAGCTAGCTGCACAGGAGTGGAGTCCATGGAAATGCTATAGAGTGAACAGTGAGCAACCAGCAGTCCTGAAGAGCAGCTTTGCACCACCCTCTCACCTACTGGCCTTAGAACCTAGATCATAAGCTTGTGTGGAGGCTTGCAAGAAATGCATTCTATTGTACTCTGAGAATCAAGCCTGACTTGCAGGCAGCTTCTGAAAAGCCTCTAACATAAGGGAGTTAGAAGCTATGTCCACAATAGTTGTGGAGCCCTGAGGGACAGGCCCTGTGCTCAATTCTCAGAAAGCAGCATTCCTTGAACACAGCTTTCAACCAGGCTTGCTCCTATGTGGGAGTTAGAAGCTAGCTCCACTCTAGGTGAGAAGGTGCCATGGAAAGGCGCTGTACTAAACTCTGTGACACAAGCCTTCCGGGCCTGTAGCTTGCCACTAGCCTCTCACCCATAGAGGGCATAAGCTAGCTGCACAGGGGTGGATAGTCCATGCAAATGTTATGTAGTGAAATGTGAACAACCAGCGTTCCTGGACAGAAGCTTTGCACCCCCTTAGAAACCTAGATCAATTGTACTCATGGAGGCTCATGGAAATTCAGCCTCCTGCACTCTGAGAAACAAGATTTCCTTGCAGGCAGGCTCTAACATAAGGGAGTTAGAATCTTATGTCCACAGATGGCGTGGAGGCCCATGTAAATGCATTGTACATAACTCCAAATAACAGGGTTCCCTGAAGGCAGCTGTCAACCCGCCTCTATTTAAAAGGATCCTGACTCTCTCTAGACAGTAGTTGGCGCAGGTGCAGTAGTAGTGAGCTGTACTTAAGTCTGAGAAGGTAGTTTTATCTGAATGGGGCTTCCAGATAGGTTCTCTCATAAGGGAGCTAAGAAGTATCTTACCAGGAGGCACAATGGAAAAGGCCCTGTCTTAAGTCTGAGAATGGGTCCTTCCTTGTATACGATTTCCACTAGCCTCTCACATACTTGTTAAGAACCTATCTGCATAGTAGGTGTGGGGATGTACTGGAAATGCACCGTACTTAACTCTCAGATACAAGTATTCCTTGAATGCAGCTTTCAACTAGCCTCTGACATATGGTTCCCTCACAAATGCCTTGGCATTTGGGGAGGAACCGATGTTTGATTCACTTGGAGAGATACTCTAATCTTTGTTTGGTTGGTTTGTTGCTGCAGCTTTTGGTATCTTTGCAAGAAACTGGCCCCTGTTCTGATTTGAAATTGAAAACAATGGATAGATGGATCTAGACGTGCTACCTGACATCTGGAGTTGTTTCCATAAAAGGGGGGTGTTGGAACATCGGGTCTTTTGTGACCTCTCCACAAACAGGAGTGATTCAAAGGATAGAGTTTTTTGGCATCTTGTTCTTGTCTACGTGTCCATATATGTTCTCTGTGGGAGAGGTTCCCTCTGCCTCTGGATGCTATTGCTAAAACTTATTTGTAAAGGAACTATCTAGCTCATGAGTTGAAAGGCAGGCACAGGTAAAAATCGGGCACCAGACAGCTCAGAAAGTTAAAGACAAGCCCCAATATTTTACAAGTTCCCATGATCTGGGATGAAATTCCCTACATTCGGAACACCTGTGCGGTGGTTGAGCATCTGCCTTTAGCTCAGGGCACGATTTCAGGATCTAGGATCGAGTTCCACGAGGCTCCTTGCATGGAACCTCCTTCTCCCTCTGCCTAGGTCTCTGCCTCTCCTCTCTCTCTTTCTGTGTCTCTCATGAATAAATAAATTCAAGAATTCTTTTTTTTTTAAAGACAAAAGAAAAAGAAAAGAAATTCCCTACATTCAGACTTCTAGGTCACCCCATCAGAAAGATGCCTTCTGGGATGGGATCCAAGAGGTGGTCCAGAGACATAAGGATAGACCAAAATTTTACACACCTGACCTAACACCTCCCAATAGTCACAATCATGAAGAAGAAGGGGATAATAGACCAGGTGGACATCAGAAATCCAACATACACTCCTCCTCCCCAAGCACAAGCAGCAGAACTGATGCTCAGCCCACTGTCTGTTCCTCCACCTTTTTCAGAGGCTGAAAAGCAACCCCAGACGAAGTCTGTATTGCAGGAAGCAGAGACAGGAGCCCGCAATGAAGGAACAGGCTGAGGTGGAGGCGGAAGGGTGGAAGGTGACGGATAAGATGGGAAAGAGGGACGCCTGGGTGGCTTAGTGATTGGGCATCTGCTTTCTGCTCAGGGTGTGATGCCAGAGTCCTGGGTTCAAGTTCTGCTTGGGCTCCCCTCTGGAAGCCTGCTTTTCCCTTGCCTGTGTCTCTGCCTCTCTCTGTGTCTCTCATGAATAAATAAATAAATCTTAAAAAAAAAAAACTTTAAATTTGCCTCAGCCCCCACCTCTGCCTCTCCGTCCCCCCTCCCTCCCCCATCTTCCCCTCTCCTTCCTGCCTATTTCTGAACCACTCCCCTGGCTGGAATGGTCAACCTCTCTGCCATCCCAGGTGCCTCTAACGCCATGTCGTCCCCACCTCCCCACTCCCATCAAGGAGCAAAAATCACTCCAAGCCATTGGGTCACAGTGGGAGTCGGGATCAAATCAGTTGGCTTTTTAGTGGACACAGGGGTGCCTTATATGGCTTTCAAGTCAATTCAAGGTTGTTGGCTTATTTTAAAAAGGCGTGTCTTTGGAGCTCTCAACATCACACATCATACAGATAACCAGCTTTATCTCCCACACACCCTCACCCCCTGGAGTTGTAAAATCGCTTGATTTTCAGTTCTGTCTGCCTTACAATCCCTTAGGTGGAAGGGTGGATGTGCTACATTCCCATCACAGTTTGTGAGCCTGGAATGGTGGTAATTGAAATAGACCCTTCTGTCACCAGGAAACCACATTTCCTGTCTTATACAACAGGCATAAAAAATAAAATGAATGGATAAAGAAGATGTGGTTTATGTATACAATGGAATATTACTCAGCCATTAGAAACGACAAATACCCACCATTTGCTTCAACGTGGATGGAACTGGAGGGTATTATGCTGAGTGAAGTAAGTCAGTCGGAGAAGGACAAACATTATATGTTCTCATTCATTTGGGGAATATAAATAATAGTGAAAGGGAATATAAGGGAAGGGAGAAGAAATGTGTGGGAAATATCAGAAAGGGAGACAGAACGTAAAGACTGCTAACTCTGGGAAACGAACTAGGGGTGGTAGAAGGGGAGGAGGGCGGGGGTGGGAGTGAATGGGTGACGGGCACTGGGGGTTATTCTGTATGTTAGTAAATTGAACACCAATAAAAAATAAATTAAAAATAAATAAATAAAATAAAATGAGAACTACTTATGCCTTTGTTCCTTTTGGACTGACCAGGATGCTGGAAGGTCCAAGCCCAAGGGAAGGCCCTACTCAACTTTGCTGTTAACTCAATGGATTAGTTAAGTTGCACCTGTTGTGATTTGTTCACAGAAACTACTTAAAATGGTCAATTTTGTTTGCCTCATATACTTTTCATTGTTAAGAGCAAATAGGTAAAATAAAAGAAAAAAGTTTATAGGTAAACCTTTACAATAGCTTCCAAAATCTTTGGTGACCTGAAACTTTGAAGTTGTGCTAGGTTAATTGATAAATTGGGTTGAATTCATCAGATGCCTATGTCTTTTCAACATAAGATAAAATACTAAAGCATGAATCACTAAGACACTCAAGGTGGTTTTTTGTTTTGTTTCATTATGTTTTCCTTCCTCCCCCCTTTTTCTTCCCCCTTTTTTCTTTTTATCTTTTGTCTTATTCAGAAAACTGCAGATACTTGGGTGTGTTAGAAACAGGTTTCATGCTTTCTTAAAAGTTGTTTGTTAAACACACACACACACACACACACACACACTATGTTTCTAAAAACTATGACATGTATTCATACATTTGCCAACCTAAAGAATTCTGGAACAATAGTACACCATTTGTTCCTACTGACTTTTTGCCAGAGACTGAGGTTCCTAGGGGTTTAAAGTCTGCCACACAGGGGATGACTGGGTGGCTCAGCGGTTGAGCATCTGCCTTTGGCTCAGGGCATGATCAGGGGGTCCAGGATCAAGTACTGCATCCGGCTCCTTGCAGGGAGCCTGCTTCTGCCTATTGTCTCTGGCTCTTTCTCTCTGTCTCTCATGAATAAATAAACAAAATCTTAAAAAAAAAGAAAGATTCTCTCTCTCTCTCTCTCTCTCTCTCCCTCCTTTCCCTCCTTCCTCCCTTCACACAAGTGCTCTCTAAAAATGTAAATAAGTACAATTTAAAAAAAAAGTCTATCACATGGAATTGAGACTGCTGGAAAACAATATGGAAAACAACTCCGTGTGTGAGAAGGTAAGAGACGTGTAGAAGAGGTACAAGGCATGATAATACATTTTTTGTTGTTGTTGTTCAGGAAAAAGAAAATAATTTTGTCCTGAAATGAGCCCGGCTATTTATTTTTAAGATTTTATTTATTTATTTATTTATTTATTCATGAGAGACACAGAGTGAAGGCAGAGATACAGGCAGAGGGAGAAGCAGGCTCCCTGCAGGGAGCCTAATGTGGGACTAGGTCCCAGAGCCCAGGGATCAAGCCCTGAGCCTAAGGCAGAGGCCCAACCACTGAGTCACCCAGGCATCCTTATTTTGTTTTTTAAGATTTTATTTACTTATTCATGAGAGACACAGAGAGAGGCAGAGACCTAGGCAGAGGAAGAAGCAGGCTCCTCGCAGGAGCCCCATGTGGGACTCGATCCCAGATCCCAGGATCACAACCAGAGCCAAAGGCAGCTGCCCAACTGCTGAGCCACCCAGGCGTCCCTTGAAGGAGACTTTTTGAAAAGGAATTGTATGCATGGTCAGGACTGACTGAGATTGGAAGTGAGTTTTACAAGTACACTGGTATACATTGAGATTTGCCTCTTCTCTCTGTTAAAATGCCAAGGTTTTATTGCATTGTTAGTCTACTCTTGATAAGAGATTGTAAACAGAGCAAAAAAGACATTTTTTTTCTTTACCTGCCCAGAACAATAAGTTTTTATATTCATTTTTATATGGTCTCTACCTAAGTAAGAGAGTGAAAACTTCTCAATATTAAAGGAGCTACATTTTGGTGACAACTCTATAACCTCCTGTAGAATCTCCTAGGGCCACCATGGTGAAACATACTGAAGTTTTCAGTTTTGTAAGGATCCATGATCCTTTGTAGGCACTTGCCTTGAAACCTTCTGAGATGGTTGGTTGGTTGGTTGGTTGGTTGGTTGGTAGGTTTGGTTGGCTGGCTTGCTGGCCAGCTGGCTGGCTGTTCGCTTGTTCATTCATTCATTCATTGATTTTCAACAGATTCCCAGAAAGCCAAACCCTAAATAGAGTCTCTTGACTAATTAATGTACTTTACCTGCTATGTGAAGTCACAAGAGAAGCATTGTCAAACAAATAATGATAAACTCTCTTAGATTATATTAGGTGCATGAATCCTGTCGCTGTTCCAAAAATTAAATGAAATTCCTAAAGTTGTAACATGTCCTGGTACAGTGCCATCATGGGACATTCGAATTTTTAAAATGCTGTGTGTTACAAAAAAATAAAGTTTCTAATCGACTGCATTATAATGAGCTCTCATTGGGTCTTTTACCATGTCCATTTTTTACTGCCCTGTCATTTACAGATGTTGTTCTGATACTCTTGCAAAAATATGATCCAGCTTCAAGAAGATTCACAAAAAGTGCTTTTGACAAATACCGGTCTCTGGTCATCCTGAGATATAAAACTAAAGTATGAATTGTCAGAACTAATAAAAAAGCTTCATTTAAACAACAAAAAGAAACAACATGGAACTGAATTAGTTAAGGACAATGATGATTGTTTTTAATGACTCTAGTTCAAAACGATGTTGATCCCCTCATGTTTGCTCCTCCAGATTGAAGGAAACTTGTCTCTAGAGATATCTATAACTTACAGAAATTTTATGAAAATGTTTTGTAAACAAATTAAAAGATTTATATTTTCTCCCTACCTGTAACCCTCCAGAGTTCAGAAACTCTCACTGAGTATTCTTTTTTATGGCAAATCATCTACATAGGTTGGGTGGGAATCCGTTCTTGTTGTAACCAGATACCATTGGAATGATTGGTTATATTACCAAGGCCTTGAATAGAACGGCATCTGTTTTTCTTTTTTTTTCTCTCCCCCACCCTCCACCCCCCCCACTCCCAGTTTTATTTTTTAAAGTAATCTCCACTCACAACGTAGGGCTCTAACTCACAACCTGGAGGTCAAGAGTTGTGCTCTCTACTGTCGGAGCAGGCCAGGTGCCCCTGGAATCTCATCCTTAGACACATGCATAGACTCATATAGGATCAGACAGCTTGGAGAAACTCAGATCAACTTTCTAAGCCAATCAAGCCCTTTGGAAAACGTTGGCCTGATACCTTCCTTCCAGAGTTCCCCACAGCTTGACCAGGTGAGTCAAGAGTGCCACTTCCTGGCAGATGAAAGCAAGAGTCAGATGCTTAACCCTACTGAGCCTCTCAGGTGCCCCTAAAAGGTGCTTTGAAATGCTGAAGTCCTTCTTTCTTGCCTTGCCTTTACGGGGATGACGATGACGTCAGTGACTACGTCTGTCTCCCTGGAGAGGAAGAAAATATTCCAGATTGCTGAGCCCTGGTTTTCCATACTGCAGACAACAGGACTCCCTCCAACCTGACCCAGGAGCTCCCTTACTCTGAGCCAAGGAAAGGGGGTCTTGTTTTGTTTTTAAGTTGTGGTTAAAAAATAGACATCACCTACAATGGAGCATTTTAGCTTTTTCTGAGCCTAGAGTTCAGCAGTATTAGGTACATCCTCCTCGCCGCGTTATCTTTCTATTCCATCTTTTTAATTTTAATTTTTATATTATTTTAAAATGTTATTTCTTTATTCATGAGAGACACACAGAGAGAGAGAGGCAGAGACACAGGCAGAAGAAGTAGGCTCCCTGCAGGGAACCCAGCACGGGACTCAATCCCAGGACCCTGGGATGATGCTCCGAGCCTAAGGCAGACACTCAACTGCTAAGCCACCCAGGCGCCCCACACATACTTAATTTTTTAAAAGTTTGTTCATTCATTTTTCATTATCTCTAGACCCAACATAGGGCTCGAACTCATGATCCTGATTGAGGTCAAGAGTTGAGTGCTCTTCTGGCTAAGCCAGCCAAGTGCTCCTTCCATTTCATTTTTTTTCAAGAACCTTGGGATTATGGTTCAGTGTCACCATTTGTCTGGTGAGGCCTCCCCATGCCCCACCCCTCCATGTGGAGGTGACATCTGTTGGGCTGGTTCACGTTTGTCCATCTTCCTTCCTCCTTTTAGTAGACAGAAGGTGTCTTGTGAAACAGCCAGTGACTATGTTGAATGAGATTGAGGATTTCCCTTGGGAAGTAAGTGCAAGAGGGTGTACAGGTTGATGGAGAACCAGTAAACTGTTGGTGTTGCTTTAGAGGAAGGAGTGTGCTTGCTGGGCCCTCACCCAGGGTGAAGAGTTCTTTCACCTCATCCAGAAAACAAACAAACAACAGCCACCCACACCCACCCCATTGCCACAGATACCCAACCAACAAAATAAAAATCCAGCTGGTCTTCCTCTGCCTCAATCTATTGTAGAGAGTCACTGTCTTGGACTTTCCTTAGGCTCAATGACTTGATGCTGTCTCCCTTTCTCTGGCACAATTCCACCCTCCATTAGGCCCATATTATAATTGCATGACCACACTGCTCAAGTGAGCTGGAGGCAATATGCTAAAGTGACCGAATGGTAGCACTGTCAATTTGAAAGGACCTACATGTCAAGGTGTCCGTAAACATGATCCCCAGAAATCTTTGATATTCACATGCCTCTGATACAATCATTGTTCTGAAAACTCCAGCATCTATAGCCAATCTTGTCCGTGTTCTTCTAACCTTTACTTGCCCTCTATTCACTTGATATTTTGCCTGATTGTTCATGGAGAAATTAGATCCCATTCCACAAGAGTTGAATTCAAATCCTCTGCTCACCCTGATGACAGAGAATATGCACAGCTCTGCACCCATATTAACCTTCTCCATAGTGGCAGAAGAAAATGTGGCCTGCCCTCCCTCCTCCTGTCAAAAGCCAAATCTGAGATAAGACTTGGATATAAAGGAAACCAGAATACTTTTTTGAACAATAGACACTTATAAAAAGTAGCCGCAGCAGCAAAGAAACACACACAAAACACACCCCTCCCCCCAGCATGTGTAAGGAGGGTGTGCTGACTCCCCTCCATTTCTTCTGAGAAGCACACTACCTTCTGTGTCCCTGGAAGGTGACTTGAAGGGGAGTGCCAGGAGGGGAGTGAATGACATTCTTATATTCAAGGACAAGAAGTTGAGCATGAGAATGAGAACTCTGGACAAACTGATCTTGTTATTAAAAAAAAAAAAAAAAGAAATTCCTTATGTTCTTTTAGCCTCCCCACATAGTTGAGTTACTCTTCCACAATCTCTTCTCCTTGTTCAAACCAATAGACAAACATGTAGGGTTTGCCACTCTTTGGGGTCTTTTCTCAGGAGGCCTCTGCCAGGTGAAGCTTGTCAGGTACAAACTCGTCTGCTCATCTCCACCCCATTCATAGGAGTGATGTCAAGGTCATCCTTGGAGTCAGGCCCCAGACGCTGAGAGGGTGGAGGTCAAGGTGCTGCCTCTGGAATGCCGTCCTTTCCAGTGTCTCTGGATTTGACCTCCTTTGTGGCCTTCTTTGCTTCCTTCGGGGTGCTGCCCCACTCTCGGCCGCCAATTCAAGAAATGCCCTGGAGAGGGGCAATGCCTTTGTAAGCTGCACATGCTATTACTGGAGGACCCAGCCATCCCACTCCCTGGAATCAGTCCCAGGGGACCCAGAGGAGGCAAAAGTGGAGGGCCATAGCATCCCTAATCCTCTGCCTGTCTAGTTTGCCAAGGCCATCTCTACACCCATCTGACGTGCTAGCACTCAGGAGGCAGACCGATCACGTGTGGAGACACATGCTCTGCCGACCAACAGAACCACAGCCAGGGGCCCTGAAATATGTGTCCTTGAAAAAAAACGTGAAGTCTTCACCTGTGACCTTTCTCCTGAGAAGCATTCTGAGAAGCATTCTGTTCAGTTGCCCTCCAGATGGAGGAAATACCAGGAATGCACATAGTTTAGCCAACTGAGAAAGTATTCCCTTGAAAGAAAACCTTTCTTTTCAAGTTTCTGATGTTCAGTCAATGCTTTTAACCTGTTAAACGGCCAGCCTTCCAAGTCACGCGACTTAATTGATTTCTCTCTTGTGGGCGTCTCATCCATAGCTTCCATAGTGTTCAGGATGTAGGATTTACAGGGAACAGTTTTCATCCTGGGGTGAGTGGATGCTGTGAAGTGGGATCAAGGATTTACACAGGTGAGAAGAAGGCCAAGAGAGAGGCTCAGAAATGAAACCCTTAAAAGCCCATGGCCAATTGGTGACACTAACATGATGAAGAGTTACAGCTCTCCACTGGCCCCTTCTGTGAGGAAAGTCAAACCTCTCAGCCCAGCAGACAGAGGAGCCTGGGCACTGGCAAGTCTGTGGGCTTCAGTGTGAGGAATCAGACCCTTCTGGAGGGAACCTTTCAACATGCCAGCCCTCACATCTGAGGAAGGTTAGCAGCTAGGCCAACCTTGGTGGGGGAGGAGCAAGGGCAGAGGCCAGGTACTTTTCAATGAGAAAGCAGCTTTCCTAGCTTGAAACTGTCACTGGGGTGAGTTAGCACAACCTCTCTTCAGTGGTTGTGGAGGTGCATATTCCTTGAGACCTCCTGAACACTGAAGAACTAGTGTTCCTTGAGTGAAACTTTCAGTTAGCCCCTCCCAGGTGGGTGGTAGGCTCTAGTCCCACATTAGCCTTGATATGCAATGGAACTGACTGTATTGGACCCAAAGCATAAGCTTACTTTAATGTCATCTATCCACTGGCCTCTCAATGAGTGTTTTTTGAACCCAGCTCCTTAGTAAGTTTGGAGGGGCCATGTAAGGCGCTGTCCACCACTAGGGGATATAGGCCTTCCTGGAATGCCCCTCTGATAAGCTTTTCACATCAGAGAGTTTAAATTATATGTCTCAGCAGTGGTGATGGTGCAAAGGGAAAGCAGGCTACTTATCTCTGAGGATAAATCTTATCCTCATCACCCTTATCAGAGAGGGATGCTGTGCACTAGACCTCTCACATAGGTGAGATAGACTCTACCCCCACAGCAGCTGTGAAGGATCAGTGGCAATGAACTGGCCATAATTAGAAACTCAAGATTGATCCTGGGTGGCTCAGTGGTTTAGCGTCAGCCTGGAGTCCCAGGATCAAGTCCCACTTCAGGATCCCTGCATGGAGCCTGCTTCTCCCTCTGTCTATGTCTCTGCCTATTTCTTTCTCCTCTCTCTCTCTCTGTCTCTCATGAATAAATAAATAAAATCTTTAAAAAAAAGAAACTCAGGGCTTCCTAGCTGGCTAACCCCTGCATCAAGGCAGTTCAAAGCTATCTCAACAGCAGATTTGGAGGTGTGGTACATATGTGCTGGGGTACCTCTGGAACACCACAGTTCCCTGAATGCAGGTTTTAACTAGCATCTTCAAAAAGAAGGTAGAGCCCTCTCCACAGGGTTGCATATGGGCAGCATATGACTGCTTCACTTTGAGAGCCAAACCCTTAAAAAAAAAGGAAGAAAGCCAAGCCTTCCCAGAGGTACCCTTCAATAAGCACTCACCCTGAGGGAGCTTAACAGCTAACCCCACACACTGGTGTGTTGGCACAGTGGAAAAGCCAGGTTAACACTTAGGAAAAGCTTTCCTGGCCTACAGCTTGCAACTAGTCTAACATCAGGGTGAGTTAGAACTTCTCTCAAATGTTGGTGTGGAGATGCAGGTACAAGGAGATATAGGAACTCTGTGACACAGCGTTGTATGAAGGAAATTTTATCTAGCCTTTGTCTTTAGGGAGGTTTAGCCTTGGCTCAGTAATGGACTGGAGGCCCAATGGAACTTGCTGTCCAGTACCCTGGGTGCGAGTGCCCTTTGGAGGCAGCTTTCCACTCGCCACTCAATTTAGGGGTTAGCAGCTACACAGTGTGTTTGGAGGGGAACTAAAATGCACTGAAAAACACACTTGGAGACAAGCCTTTCTAGAATGCACCTTCTAACTAGCTTCTCACATCAGGGAGTTGAAACCTAGTGTCCTCAGCTGTGTTGAAACCACAAAGGGAAAGCAGTCTACTTTTATCTGAGGACAAAGCTTTCCCTGAGGGAAGCTCTGCACTAGCCCTCTCTTATAGGTGATTTAGACCTTACCTCCCCAGCAGCTGTGGAGGCGCATTGGAAATGACTTGGCATTAATTCTGTGACTCAGGCATTCCTAGCTGGCTAGCTTCTCGATCAAGGAAGTTTAAAACTATATCTACAGCAGTTTTGGAGGACTGGTAAATATGGGCTGGAGGGCCTCTGGGAAGCCACAGATAATTGAATGTAGGTTTCCACTAGCCTCTTCAAAAAGAAGGTAGACCCCTCTTCAAGGGTTGCTTCCTGGCAGTGGAAAGGTGGTCTGCTTCACTTCTTCACTTTGAAACCAGTCTTCTTGAGATCCCTGGGTAGCTCAGCGGTTTAGCACCTGCTTTCGGCCCAGGGCATGATCCTGGAGTCCCAGAATCAAGTCCCACATCAGGATCCCTGCATGAAGCCTGCTTCTCCCTCTGTCTGTGTCTCTGCCTCTCTCTGGGTCTCTCATGAATAAATAAAATCTTAAAAAAAAAAAAAAAAAAGAGAAGAAACCAGCCTTCTCAGATGAACCCTTCAAGAAGCACTCACACCTGAGGGACATTAGAAGCTAGCCTCACAGCCAGGTGTTTAAACACTGAAAGAATCTTTCCTGGCCTGCAGCTTGCAATTAGCCTATCACCAGAATGATTTAGAACCTTTCTAAAATTTTCATGTGGCGACACAGTGACAAACTGATATTGTTAACTCTTAGATACTAGTGCTCTAGGGTCAGGGTCAGGGTTAGTGGTTAGGGTGGTGGTTAAGGGTTAAGGTCAGGGTCATGGTTAGGGTTAGGGTTAAGTTTTGGTCAAGGTCAGGGTGAGGGTCATGGTTTGGGTTTGGGTTAGGGTTAGGGTAATGGTTAGGGTAAGGGTCAGGGTCAGGGTTAGGATCAGGGTCAGGGTTAGGGTCAGGTCAGGGTTAGGATTTGGTTTACACTTAGGGTCAAGCTCAGGGTCAGGGTTAGGGTTAGGGTTAGAGTTAGGGTTGGCATTTGGGTCAGTTGTATGTCTTAGGAGCTTGTGGTTTGTGTTTGATTTTCTGTTAGTGATACATCTAATATTATGGTTAGGTTAAGGTTAGGATTAAGTTTAGAGTTAGGGTTATTATTTGTGTAGAGTGTGACTTTGTGTCTCGGCATGTGCCTGGCATCTGGGACTCCTAGTATCTTCGGTGGGTTAGTTTTAAGCACTATATTCTGGTTATTGTTTTGAGGATGGCTCTGGCTCCACCAATTCAGAGGTTTCTCCAGATAATCCCACTCCAGGCCTCTGCTAGGGTGAGAATAGACATTGCAGGCATCTCCAGAGCTGAGATAAGGAGGGGATTTATGGCTCTAAGTACTCTTTATATGGATATTCAATTTACTTTCTCTTTTTATCTGTATGTGTGTACCTTTGTCATCAATACTAACAGTTGTTATTCTTAAAGTTTTATTTAAATTCTTGTTTGTTAACACAGTATAATATTAGTTTCAGTTGTACAACATAGTGATTCAGCACTTGGATACAGTGCCTGGTACTCATCACAGGTGCCCTCCTTCATCCCCATCTCCTGTTTTCCCCATTCCCCCCTCACCTTCCTCAGGTTTTTATTAGTTTATTCTCTATAGTTAAGAGTGTGTTTCTTGGTTTGCTTCTCTCATTCCCCCTACCCTTTGCCAGTTTGTTTGGTTTCTTAAGATCCACATATGAATGCAATTGTATGGTGTTTGTCTTTCTCTGACTGACTCATTTCAGTTAGCATAATTCTTTTTAGGTTGTAAATGGCATCGTTTCATCCTTTCTGATAATTGAGTGATATGCCAGCGTGTATATTTACCACATCTCATTTATCTATTCATCTGTTGATGGATAACTTGGCTGTTTCCATAGTTTGGCTATTGTTGATAATGCTGCTATAAACATTGGGGTGTATGTATCCCTTCAAATCTGTACTTTTGTATCCTCTGGGTAAATACCAATTGTGCAATTCCTGAATCATAGGGTAGTTCTATTATTAACTTCTTGAGGAACCTCCATACTGCTTTTCACAGTGGCTGCACCCACTGCTGTTTGCATTCCCACCAGAAGGGTAAGAGGGTTCCCCTTTCTCACCATCCTCACCAATACCTGTTGTTTCTTGCATTGTTAATTTTAGCCATTATGACAGGTGTCAGGTGATATCTCATTGTATTTTTTTAAATTTATTTTTATTGGTGTTCAATTTGCCAACATATAGAATAACACCCAGTGCTCATCCCATCAAGTGCTCACCTCAGTGCCCGTCACCCAGTCACTCCCACCCCCTGCCAACCTCCCCTTTCACCACCCCTAGTTTGTTTCCCAGAGTTAGGAGTCTTTCATGTTCTGTCTCCCTTTATGATATTTCCCCACTCATTTTTTCTCCTTTCCCCTTTATTCCATTTCACTATTTTTTATATTCCCCAAATGAATGAGACCATATAATGTTTGTCCTTCTCCAATTGACTTATTTCACTCAGCATAATACGGTGTCCATCGAAAGATGAATGGATAAAGAAGATGTGGTTTATGTATACAACGGAATATTCCTCAGCCATTAGAAACGACAAATACCCACCATTTGCTTCGACATGGATGGAACTGGAGGGTATTATGCTCATTGTGGTTTTTATTTGCATTTCCCTGATAATGGGTGATGTTGAGTGTCTTTCCATGTGTCTGGTGGCCATCTGGATGTCTTGTTAGAGACAATGTCCATTCATGTCTTCTGCCATTTTCAATTGGATAATTTGCATTTTGGATGTTGAAATTTATATTTTGGATAATACCTCTTTATTGGATTTGTCATTTACAAATATCTTCTCTCATTTTGAATGTTGCCTTTTAGCTTTGATTGTTTCCTTCACTGTGCAGAACCTTTTTATCTTGATGAAGTCCCAATAGTTTATTTTTGCTTTTGCTTCCCTTGCCTCAGAGGCATATCTAGAAAGAAGATCCTATGGTCAAGTCAAAGACATTACTGCCTATCTTTTCTTCTTTTTAGAAGAAAACTCTGGTTTTGGGTCTCACATTCAGGTCTTTAATCCATTTTGAATTTATTTTGTATATATGGTGTAAGAAAGTGGTCCAATTTCATTCTTCTGCATGTGGCTGTCTAGTTTTCCCAACACCATTTGCTGAAGAGACTATCTTTTAATCATTGGATAGTCTTTCCTGTTTTGTTGGGGAGTAATTGAACATAGAGTTATCGGTTCATATCTCATTTCAGTTTTCCATTCTGTTCTATTGATCTACATGTCTACTTCTTGTGCCTGCACCATACTCTTCTGATCACTAGAGTTCTGTGACATAACTGGAAGTCTGAAATTGTGATGCCCCCAGATTTGGTTTTCTTTTTCAACACTGCTTTGGCTATTTTCAGTCTTTCATGGTTCCATACATATTTTAGGATTATTTGTTCCAGCTCTGTGAAAAATGCTATTGCTATGTTGATAGGGATTGCATTAAATGTGTAGATTGCTTTGAGTAGTATAGCCTTTTAAACAATATTTGGTCTAATCCATGAGCGCTAAATATCTTTCCATTTTGTTTGTGTCATCTTCAATTTCTTTCATCAATGTTTTATAGTATTTACTGTACAGATTATTCACCTCTTTGGTTAGGCTTAATCCTACGTGTCTTATTGTTTTTGGTGCTAGTATAAATGGGATTGATTCCATAATTTTTCGTTCTGCTGTCTCATTATTGTTACATAGAAATGCAACATATTTCTGCACATTAATTTTATATCCTACAACTCTTCAAAATTCGTGTTTGACTTCTAGCAATATTTTTTTGTGTAGTCTTTTGGGTTTTCTACATAGAGTATCATATGATCTGCAAATAGTAAAAGTTTGACTTCTTCCTTGCCTATTTGGATCCCTTTTATTTCTTTTTGTTGTCTGGTTACTGAGGCCAAGACTTCTAGTACTATGTTAAATCGGAATGGTTAGAGTGGACATCCTTGTCTTGTTTCTGAGTGTAGGGGAAAGACTCTCAGTTTTTCCCTACTGAGCATGATATTGGCTGTGGATCTTTGGTATATGGCCTTTTTGATGCTGAGGTATGTTCTTTCTATCCCTACCTTGCTGAGAGGGCTTTTTTTTTTTTTTCAAGAAAGGATGGTGTATTTTGTTGAATGCTTTTTCTGCATCTATTGACAGATCATATGGTTCTTATCTTTTCTTTTATTAATGTGGCATATCACATTGATTGATTTGTGAATGTTGAACTACCCTTGAAATCCAGTTATAAATCCCACTAGATTGTGATGAATAATTTTTTTAATGTACTGCTGAATTTTATTTGCTAGTATTTTACTGAGAATTTTTGCATCCATGTTCATTAGAGGTATTGGTCTGTAAAAAGTGGGGTCCTTGTCTGGATTTGGGATCAAGGTAATGCTGGCCTCATAGAACAAGTTTGGAAGTTTTCCTTCCATCTCTATTTTTTTTGAAACGTTTGAAAAGGATACATATTAACTCTTCTTTAAATGTCCAGTAGAATTGGCCTGGGAAGCTATCCAGCCCTGGACTTCCATTTGTTGGTAGAGGGTATTTTTTTTAAAGATCTTATTTATATATTCATGAGACACACTTTGAGAGAGAGAGAGAGGCAGAGACAGAGGGAGAAGCAGACTCCCTGAGGGGAGCCCGATGCAGGACTCAATCGTAGGACCCCAGATCACGATGAGAGCTGAAGGCAGATGCTCAACCTCTGAGCCACCCAGGTGCCCTGTTGTGAGGATTTTTATTGCTAAATAAGTTTCTTTGCTAGTTATGAGTCTGTTCACATTTTCAATTTCTCACTGTTTTAGTTTTGGTAGTTTGTACATTTTTTGAGATTTGTCCATTTCTTCCAGGTCTCCCAGTTTGTTGGCACATACTTTTTCATAGTGTTCTTTTATAGCTATTTTATTTTTGTGGTGTTGATACTGATCTCTTCTGTTTGTGAATTTATTTATTTGGGCCCTTTCTCTTTTTGATAAGTCTGGCTAGGGTTTTTATCAATTTTATTAATTATTTTGAAGAACCAGCTCTTAGTTTCATTATTCCATTCTACTGTTTTGTTGTTTCTGTATCATTTATTTCTGCTCTAATCCTTATTACTTCCCTTCTTCTGCAGGCTTTAGGCTTTGCTTGCCGTTCCTTTTCTTGCTCCTTTAGGTGTAGGGTTAGGTTGTGTATTGGAAACTTTTCTTGTTTCTTGTTCTTCTGTATTACTATGTACTTCCCTCTTAGGACTGCCTTTGCTACATCCCAGAGGTTTGAACAAACACATTTTCATTTTCATTTGTTTCCATATATTTTTTAAATTTCTTCTTTAATTTCCTGGTTGCCCCATTCATTCTCTGGTAGGATATTCTTTAATCTCCATGTATTTGTGGTCCTTTAAATTTTTTTCTTGCAGCTGACTTTAAGTTTCATAGTATTGTGGTTTGAAAATGTACATGGTATGTTCTTAGTCTTCTCGTACCTGTTGGCCAGTTGGTTGCCCATTTTGTAATCTGTTCTGGAGAATGTCCCATGTGCACTTGAAAAGAATGTGTATTCTGCTGCTTTAGGATGAAATATTCTTAATATATTTGTTGAGTCCTTCTGGTCCAGGGTGTCAATCAAAACCATTGTTTCCCTGTTGATTTTCTGCTTAGATGATCTTTCACTGGGTGTGAGTGGGTGTTAAAACCCCCTGTTATTGTATTATTATCAGTGAGTTTCTGTATGTTTGTTGTTAATTGATTTATATATTTAGGGACTCCCATGTTGGCATAAATATTTACAATTGTTTGATCTTCTTGATGGATAGTCTCCTTAATTATGAAATAATGTCCTTCTTCATTGCTCATTACAGTATTTGTTCTTTCTCTTTTTAAAAAAGATTTTATTTATTTGTTCATGAGAGATCCACAGATAGAAGCAGAGGCAGAAACATAGGCAGAGGGAGAAGCAGGCTCCTCAAGGGGAGCCGATGTGAGACTTGATCCGAGGACCCTGGGACCACACCCTGAGCTGAAGGCAGACACACAACCACTGATCCACCCAGGTGTCCCCAATGTTTGGTTTAAAATCTAGTTTGTCAAGTGTGGCTCCTCCAGATTTCTTTGATGTCCATTAGCATGATAGATGATTTTCCATCCCCTTTCAATCTGCAGATGTCTGTAGGTGTACAGTGAGTCTCTTGTAGGTAGCATATAGATGGATCTTTTTAAAAAGATTTTCTTTATTTATGAGAGAGAGAGAGAGAGATAGGCAGAGGGAGAAGCAGGCTCCCCATAAGGAGCCCAATTGATCCCAGACTCCAGGATCATGCCATGAGCTAAAGGCAGACTGAGCCATGCAGGCATTCCAGATCTTGTTTTTTAAGCCAGTCTGATACCCTGTATCTTTTGATTGGAGCATTTAGTCCATATACATTCAGAGTGATTATTGAAAGATATGAATTTAGTGTCTTTGTGTTACCAGTAGAGTTGGTGTTTCTGGTGATGTTCTCTGGTCCTTTCTACTCTTTGTTGCTTTTGGTCTCTTCTTTTCTCCACTAAAAGAGTCCCCCTTAAAATTTCTTGCCAGACTGGTTTAGTGGTCATGAACTCCATTATTTTAACCTGTACAGAAAATTCTTTATCTCTACTCCTATCGTGAATGATAGCATTGCTAGATAAAGACTTCATATTTTTCCCATTCAGCATATGGAATATTTTCTTCCACTCCTTTCTGGCCTGTCAAATTTCTGTGGACAGATCTGCTGTGAACCTAATTCATCTTCCCTTGTAGTTAGAACTTCCCCCAACCCCCGCCCCAGCCACTTTCAGGATTCTTTCCTTGTCTGTATATTTTGTAAATTTGACTATGATGTGCCTTGATGATGGTCAGCTTTTGTTGAATTTAGTGGGAGCTTCCTGTGCTCTTGGTTTCGGTGTTTGTGTCCTTCTTAGAGAAGTTTACATAATTTGTTCAAATAAAACTTCTGCCCCCCCATTTCTTCTGGGACTCCTATGATATGAGTGTTATGTTATATGATGTTTTATATGATATGTTGTTTATATGATATGTTTCAATAAGTTGCTGAGTTTCCTAAGTCTGCCTCTCTGGTCCATTACATTTCTTGTTTTTATGGCTTCCACTTGAGACTTCATCTCAGTTATAGTATTTTTAATATTGGCCTGACTAGATTTTAATTATTTATCTCTACAGCAAGGGATTCTCTAGTGTCTTCTCTGCTCTTTTCCAGCCCAGCTACTATCCTTATAATCATTGCTTTAAATTCTAGTTCAGACACTTACTTATATCTGTATTGATTAACTCCCTACCTGTGAGTACTACCTCATGTTTTTTTTTCGGGGATGAATTTCTCCATCTGATTATTTTGTCCAGAAAAGAAAGAAGAAAGGCAAAGAAAATATAAGAAAAATAACAATAACAAAAAACCCCAAAACTAGATCCTGGGTGTGTTTTGGCCTGCTTGCTAAAAGGATCTAAATCCCGAAATAAGAAAAAAAGTAAAGTACAATGAAAGTAAACAAAGACATAAAGTATATACATAAAAATTAAAATTAAACAATTAATAAAAAGGATTGAAGAAAATAAATGAAAAATAATAAAGAAATAAAGAATAAAGTACAAAGGAAGCTCGATCTTACTTTCCCCACAGAGCTGAAGCTTTGCAGCCCTCTGTGGTCCGTACACTTGGTGGGAGTGAGTTGTCTGTGCGAGTCTTCTGGGGGAGGGGCCCGTGGCGCTGATTGTCAGGTGTGCATCTTGCCCTAGTGGAGATGCACCTGCAGGGCTCAGAGGCGGGCTCGGCATAAGCACCTCTGACCTCCACCAGGTGGTGCTGTGCTGATCCCCCAAGACTCAACGCTGATGGGTGGGATGAGTGTGGGACTGCCGGGTTCTCTGGCCCTGGGACTGAATATCCCACCCCCCAGTCTGCAGTGAGCCTTCACAGAAGAGCCATCAAGCCCTCTTGTCTCCGCAGTTTCTGTCAGAACCCTGCATTCACCCTGCCTGCGTCTGAGGTTTTTGTTTTGTTTTTGTTTTAATCTCAGGTGAGAGGCAAGGCAAGATGGCAGAAGAGTAGGGTCCCCAAGTCACCTGTCCCCACCAACTTACCTATATAATGTTCAAATCATCCTGAAAACCTACGAATTCGGCCTGAGATTTAAAGAGAGAACAGCTGGAATGCTACAGTGAGAAGTGTTCGTGCTTCTATCAAGGTAGGAAGACGGAAAAAAATAAAGAAATAAAAAAGCATCCAAGGGGGAGGAGCCCCCATGAGGAGCTGGGCTAAGGGGGGCCGGCGAGTGCCCCCAGGACAGGAAAGCCCAATCCTGGAGAAGCAGAAACTTTACCAATCTTCCCGGACAGAAAGGCACTCACAGGGAACTCGGGCAGGATCCCAGGAGGGGCAGGGATGCCCTCAGACTCCCAGGGGCACTAACAGAGGAACCGCACCTTGGGGAGAGCGGCCACACCCCGCAGGCTGAGCTCCCTAAAGGCCTGGAGCCGCGCCTGGTGGGGCCCCAGGAGTAGCTCAGGCAGCCGCTCCGTAGGCAGCTCCACGCAGTGGGGGCTGCGTGGCCCCCGGAGCGCGATTCCAGCGGCGCAGGTCCCAGAGCCCAGGGTGCCAGGGGACACAGCCCAAGATCCAGAGCTCCCTTCAGGACAGGCGGAGGCCGGGAGGACACAGGGCAGCAAGGACACTCCTGCCGCCAGGCGGCCCCAAGCTGTACAGATCAATGGCCCCCCGCCCCCCGAGCATCCAGGCCCCTGGGGACTGGGAGCTACGGTAATTACTGCCAGAGCTGACTCCAGAGCTGGAGAGCCGGCCACCGTCACTGTTGTTGTTCCTCCTGGTGTCACCTTGTGCCTGGGACTGAGCAGGGGCCTCACAGGATAAACAGATCCCACTGAGCTGTGCACCTGGCAGGGGACTGGGCAGCTCCCCCAGGTGCACACACCTGAGAATCAGCACAGCAGGCCCCTCCTCCAGAAGACCAGCTAGAAGGACAGGGGAAAAGCAAGTTATTGACCAAGTAGCGCTGGAAAGTTCCAGGGGAAGTCGGGGGTTCACAGTGTATAGAATCAGAGGATACTCCCCCTTGTTTTTTGTTTTCTGCTTGTCCCACCCCCCTTGTTTTTCTTTTCTCTCTTTTTCTCCTTTTTCCAGTACAACTTGTTTTTGGCCACTCTGCACTGAGCAAAATGACTAGACGGAAAAACTCACCACAAAGAATCAGAAATAGTACTCTCTCTCACAGAGTTGCAAAATTTGGATTACAATTCAATGTCAGAAAGCCAATTCAGGAGCCAAGCGCCGAATCCCCACAGTGGGGCGAGACCCACTCCCCGGCGCCGCTCGTGGGGGGCCCAAGTCCTTCTGATCAAGGCCCAGCCTGGGGACAGTGTGAGGCCGGTAGTGGCGGCAGGCCCCGCCCCCCCCCCCCCGCCTGCGCCGCCGGGCCAGGGTCTTCCGGGAGTCGGATTGCTTGGGAATGCAGCCCAAAGCGGGTGGTAAACTCCACCTAAGGCTAAATACCGGCACGAGACCGATAGTCAACAAGTACCGTAAGGGAAATTTGAAAAGAACTTTGAAGAGAGAGTTCAAGAGGGCGTGAAACCGTTAAGAGGTAAACGGGTGGGGTCCATGCAGTCGCCAGGAGGATTCAACCCTGCAGCAGGTCCAGCCATGCTGGGGGCCCGGCGGATCTTTCCTGCCCCCGGTCCTCCTGAGCCCTCCACCCGCCCTCCCTCCCCCGAATATTAATCTTTCAAAAAAAAAAAAAAAAAAGAAAGCCAATTCAGAAGCACAATTATAAAGCTACTGGTGGGTCTAGAAAAAAGCATAAAGGATTCAAGAGAATTCATGACTGCAGAATTTAGATCTAATCAGGCAAAAATTAAAAATCAATTAAATGAGATGCAATCCAAACTGGAGGTGCTATGACGAGGGTTAATCAGGTAGAAGAATGAGTGAGTGACATAGAATACAAGTTGATAGCAAGGAAGGAAGCTGAAGAAAAAGAAAAACAATTAAAAGATCATGAGGATAGGTTAAGGGAAATAAATGACAGCCTCAGAAGGAAAAATCTACGTTTAATTGGGGTTCCAGGGGGTGCTGAAAGGGCCAGAGGGCCAGAAAGTATTTGAACAAATCATAGCTGAGAACTTCCCTACCTTGGGAAGGAAAACAGGCATTCAAATCCAGGACGTAGAGAGTTCCCCTGCTAAAATCAATAAAAACCATTCAACACTTCAACATTTAAGAAACTTGCAAATTCCAAAGATAAAGGGAAGATCCTTAAAGCAGCAAGAGACAAGAGATCCCTGACCTTTATGGGGAGAAGTATTAGGTTAAGAGCAGACCTCTCCACAGAGACCTGGCAGGCCAGAAAGGGCTGGCAGGATATATTCAGGGTCCTAAATGAGAAGAGCCTGCAGCCAAGAATACTTTAGCCAGCAAGGCTCTCATTCAGGATAGAAGGAGAGATAAAGAGCTTCCAAGATAGAAACTGAAAGAATATGTGACCACCAAACCAGCTCTGCAAGAAATATTAAGGGGGACTTTGTAAAAGAAAGAGGAAGACCAAGGAAACAATCCACAAAAACAGGGACTAAATAGGTATCATGATGACAGTAAATTCATATCTTTCAATAGTAACTCAACGTGAATGGGCTTAATGACCCCATCAAAAGGCGCAGGGTGGGATCCCTGGGTGGCGCAGCGGTTTAGCGCCTGCCTTTGGCCCAGGGCGCGATCCTGGAGACCCGGGATCGAATCCCACGTCGGGCTCCCGGTGCATGGAGCCTGCTTCTCCCTCTGCCTGTGTCTCTGCCCCTCTCTCTCTCTGTGACTATCATAAATAAATAAAAAATTAAAAAAAAAACTTAAAAAAGGCGCAGGGTTTCAGACTGGATAAAAAAAGCAAGACCCGGGATCCCTGGGTGGTGCAGCAGTTTAGCGCCTGCCTTTGGCCCAGGGCGTGATCCTGGAGACCCGGGATTGAATCCCACGTCGGGCTCCCGGTGCATGGAGCCTGCTTCTCCCTCTGCCTGTGTCTCTGCCTCTCTCTCTCTCTGTGTGACTATCATAAATAATAAATAAAAATTTTAAAAAATTGTTAAAAAAGCAAGACCCATCTATTTGCTGTCTACAAGAGACTCATTTTAGACCGTAAGGACACCTCCAGCCTGAAAATGAAAGGGTGAAGAACCATTTATCATTCAAATGGTCCTCAAAAGAAAGCAGGGGTAGCAATCTTCATATAAGATAGATTAAAGTTTATCCCAAAGACTGTAGCAAGAGATGAAGAGGGACACTCTATCATACTTAAAGGATCTATCCAACAAGAGGACCTACCAATCATGAATATTTATGCCCCTAATGTGGGAGCTGCCAAGTATATCAATCAGTTAACAACCAAAGTAAAGACATACTTAGATACTAATACATTTATACTTGGTGACTTGAACACAGCGTGACTTGAACACAGCGCTTTCTACAATAGACAGATATTCTAAGCACAACATCTCCAAAGAAACAAGAGCTTTAGATGATACACTGGACAAGATGGATTTCACAGATATTTACAGAACTTTACATCCAAATGCAACTGAATACACATTCTTCTCAAGTGCACATGGAACTTTCTCCAGAATAAGCCACATACTGGGTTACAAATCAGGTTTCAACCGATACCAAAAGATTGGGATTGTCCCCTGCATATTTTCAGACCACAATGCTTTGAAACTAGAACTAAACACAAGAAGAAGTTTGGAAGGATTTCAAACACGTGGAGGTTAAGCACCATCCTGCTAAAAGATGAAAGGGTCAACCAGGAAATTATAGAAGGATTAAAAAGATTCATAGAAACTAATGAGAATGAAGATACAACCATTCAAAATCTTTGGGTTATAGCAAAAGCAGTCCTGAGGGGGAAATACATCGCAATACAAGTATCCATCCAAAAACTGGAAAGAACTCAAATACAAAAGCTAACCTTGCACCTAAAGGAGCTAGAGAAAAAACAGAAAATAGATCCGACACCTAGCAGAAGAAGAGAGTTAATAAAGATTCAAGTAGAACTCAATGAAATAGAGACCAGAAGAACTGTGGAACAGATCAACAAAACCAGGAGTTGGTTCTTTGAAAGAATTAATAAGATAGATAAACCATTAGCCATCCTTATTAAAAAGAAGAGAGAGAAGACTCAAATTAATAAAAGCATGAATGAGAAAGGAGAGTTCACCTCCAATACCAAGGAAATACAAATGATCTTAAAAACTGATTATGAGCAGCTATGTGCCAATAAATTGGGCAATCTAGAAGAAATGGACGCATTTCTCGAAAACCACAAATGACCAAAACTGGAACAGGAAGAAATAGAAAACCTGAGCAGGCCAATAACCAGGGAGGAAATTGAAGCAGTCATCAAAAACCTCCCAAGACTCAAAAGTCCAGGGCCAGATGGCTTCCCAGGGGAATTCTATCAAACGTTTAAAGAAGAAACCATACCTATTGTACTAAAGCTGTTCGGAAAGATAGAAAGAGATGGAGTACTTCCAAACTCGTTCTATGAGGCCAACATCATCTTTTTACAAAACCAAAGACCCCACCAAAAACGAGAATTATAAACCAATATCCCTGATGAACACAGATGCAAAAATTCTCAACAAGATACTAGCCAATAGGATCCAACAACACATTAAGAAGATTATTCACCATGACCAAGTGGGATTTATCCCCGGGATGCAAGGCTGGTTCCACACTCGTAAAACAATCAATGTGATTGATCATATCAGCAAGAGAAAAAATGAGAACCATATGATCCTTTCAATAGATGCAGAGAAAGCATTTGACAAAATACAGCATCCATTTTTGATCAAAACTCTTCATAGTGTAGGGGTAGAGGGAACATTCCTCAGCACCTTAAAAGCCACCTACGAAAAGCCCACAGCCAATATCATTCTCCATGGGGAAACACTGGGAGCCTTTCCCCTAAGATCAGGAACAAGACAGGGATGTCCACTCTGACCACTGCTATTCAACATAGTACTGGAAGTCCTAGCCTCAGCAATCAGACAAGAAGAAATAAAAGGCGTTCAAATCAGCAAAGAAGAAGTCAAACTCTCCCTCTTTGCATATGACATGAATCTGTACCTAGAAAACCCAAAAGACTCCACCCCAAGATTGCTAGAACTCATACAGCAATTCAGCAGTGTTGCAGGATACAAAATCAATGCCCAGAAATCAGTGGCATTTCTATACACTCACAATGAGACTGAAGTAAGAGAAATTAATGAGTCAGTCCCACTTACAATTGCACCCAAAATCCTAACATACCTAGGAATAAACCTAGCCAAAGCGGTAAAACTACCCTAAAAACTAGAGAACACTTCTGAAAGAAACCGAGGAAGATACAAAAAGATGGAAAAATACTCCATGCTCATGGATTGGAAGAATAAATATTGTGAAAATGTCTATGCTACCCTGGGCAATTTACACATTCAGTGCAATCCCTATCAAAATATCATGGAGTTTCTTCACAGAGTTGGAACCAATAATCTTAAGATTTTTTGTGGAATCAGAAAAGACTCTGAATAGCCAGGGGAATATTGGAAAAGAAAACCAGAGCTGGGGGCATCACAATGCCGGATTTCAAGTTGTACTACAAAGCTGTGATCATCAAGACCTAGACACAAAACATCTGGCACAAAAACAGACACATAGATCCATGGAACAGAATAGGAAACCCAGAAATGGGCCCTCAACTCTATGGTCAACTAATATTCGACAAAGCAGGAAAGACTATCCACTGGAAAAAGGACAGTCTCTTCCATAAACGGTGCTGGGAAAATTGGACATCCACATGCAGAAGAATGAAACTAGGCCATTGTCTTACACCAGACACAAAGATAAACTCAAAATGGATGAAAGACCAAAATGTGAGATGTGAATCCATAAAATCATTGAGGAGAACACAGGCAACACCCTTTTTGAACTTGGCCACAGCAACTTCTTGCAAGATACATGTATGAAGGCAAAGGAAACAAAAGCATAAATGAACAATTGGGACTTAATCAAGATTAAAAAGCTTCTGCACAGAAAAGGAAACAGTCAACAAAACTAAAAGACCATCTACAGAATGGGAGAAGATATTTGCAAATGACACATCAGATAAAGGGCTTGTATCCAATATCTATAAAGAACTTATTAAACTCAAGACCGAAGAAACAAACAATCCAATCATAAAATGGGCAGAATACATGAACAGACATTTCTCCAAAGAAGAAATACATGTGGCCAACAAGCACATGAGAAAATGCTCTGCATCACTGGCCATCAGGAAAATACAATCAAAACCACAATGAGATACCACCTCACACAAATGAGAATGGTGAAAATTAACAGGATGGGAAACAACAAATGTTGGAGAGGATGTGGAGAATGGGGAACTCTCTTGCACTGTTGGTGGGAATGTGAACTGCTACAGCCACTCCGGAAAACAGTGTGGAGGTTCCTCAAAGAGTTAAAAATAGAGCTGCCCTATGACCCAACAATTGCACTGCTGCGGATTTACCCCAAAGATACAGATGCAGTGAAAAGCCGAGACAACTGCCCCCCCAATGTTTATGGCAGCAATGTCCACAGTAGCCAAGCTGGGGAAGAAGCCTCAGTGTCCTTCGACAGATGAACAGATAGAAAAGATGTGGTGTATATATACAATGGGATATTAGTCATTAGAAAGGCTGAATACCCACCATTTGCTTCGATGTGGATGGAACTGGAGGGTATTATGCTGAGGGACATAAGTCAATTGGAGAAGGATAATCATTATATGGTTTTACTCATATGGGGAATATAAGAAACCGTGAAAGGGATTATAGGGGAAAGGAGGGGAACTGAGTGGGAAAAATTAGAGAGGGAGACAAAGCAGGAGAGACTGCTAACTCTGGAAAAAAAATAAAGGGTTGGAGATGGGGAGGTGGGCAAGGGGGTTGGGATAATTGGGTGACGGGCACTGAGCAGGGCACTTAATGGGATGAACACTGGGTGTTATACTATATGTTGGCAAAGCGAACTTCAATTATTATATATATATTATATATATATGAAGGTATTAACTTCCTTTATCATAGAACAAAACAAGGCAGAGAAAACAACACAAAACAAAAGCCCATATCTCGTATATTTCCCAAAATTAAATTGAGTATGTTGAAGGGAATCTAGAAGTGGAAAATATATCTAAGACCTATAATTGTAGAAATATGAAAGTCAAAAAGGAAGAAACTTAAAAATGAAGAGGTGATAAAATATGTAGTTAAGGTGGGAAAAGAGAGCAAATATTGGAAAGTTTAGTGTGATATAAAAATGAGTCATAATGGAAAAAGGCAGAAAAAAGGGACCGTCTAGTTCTATATACTATTCTCCCTCAGTCCTGGAGTTTTCCAGCGCTACTTGGTCAAGAACTTGCTTTTCCCCTGTCCTTCCAGCTGGTCTTCTGGCGAGGGGCCTGCTGTGCTGACTCTCAGGTGTGTATACCTGAGGGAGATGCTCCCCACCCCCCCCCCCCCCCCCCCCCCCCCCCCCCCCGCGGATGCCGGGCTCCCTGGGAGCTGTTTACCCTGTGAGGTCTTTGTCCCTTGGCGGCCCCGCCTCTCCCAGGTGCAATGTGAAAAGAAGAGATATTAAAAAAAAAAAAAAAAAAAAAGGCTGCAGCCTGATTTCTAGGTCTGGAGTGGAGCTCCCAGTGAGGAATTAACTGCAGTCTCCCAGTCCACAATGTCCTAGATGCTCCTTGGGGCAGGGGCAGGTGCGCTGCTTGCTTGCACAGAGGCAGGAGAGTGCTTGCTTTCCTGTGCCCTCTCCACTTCCGCCTGTCCCAGGTGGAACATAGGATAGCCAGCTTTGTGCACTTCGGGACCTTGGAATCCAGGGCCCTGTGCCACTGGACCCACACTCCCTGGGGTGCCTCTCCCACAGGGAATGGAGTATAGTCGTCTCCATCCGTTGCCAGGTTCTAGGGTAAAGCGAGCTCTGGGCAGGCCTAAGGAACTGGCGGGCTTCTCCCAAATGCCCTAGAAGGTTGTGGCGCTCCAGCCCTTTACCAAAGTGGGAACGGGATTTGTGATATGCTTTACCCTGGGGCGCCCCAGTCTTACAGCGTCTCCGGGAATCTTCTTGCTTCATGCCCCTCTGGCGCTTTTGCCCAATTTCACTGCTAAACACATTTCCGTCAAGGAAAACTCAGGTGATTTTTAAAGTTCTCCTGTGTCGGGGGCTGGGCTTTCATGACCCAGAGGTTTTTGCTACTCAACTTTTGCCGGCTAGTCTCAATTCCCCTCCCCAACTTGATTTATTTTTTATTTTTCTGCCTTCCTACCTTGTTAGAAGTGAAAACTTTTCTCTCTGTAGCGTTCCAGCTGGTCTCTCTTTAAATCTCAGGTCAAATTCGTAGGTATTCAGGATGGTTTGAACGTTATCTAGGTAAGTTTGCGAGACCAGTTGAGTTGAGGACTCTACTCTTTCTCCCTCTCACCAGTGTTCCTGGGAAAGCTTGTTTATCAGAGCTAACTATATCACATTTCCATCGCACCGCCACTACTACTGTTGAGCTAGGTTCTAACTCCCTTATGCGAGAAAGGTTAGTTGAAAGCTGCATTCAAGGAATGCCTGTGTCTTAGAGTTAGGGAATATTGCATTTCCATTGCACCTCCACACCTACTATTGAGATAGGGTCTAACTCTCTTATGTGAGAGGGTAGTTGAAAGCTGCATTTAGGAATTTTTGTTTCAAGAGACATGTACAGTGCATTTTTTACACCTCCACATCTACTGTTGAGATAGCGTCTAACTCCCTTAAGTGAGAGGCTAGTTGAAAGCTGCATTATTAGCTGTTACTGTTAGTGTGGCAGCAGCTCCTAATCACCTGAGGGAAAGTAATGGTCTCTGATCAAGACTGCCAAGGAATCTGACTTAAACACATTCTACTTACCTCTAGCCTCTTCCACATTTTTGGCATATTTTAGATTTGTTAGCATTTAATTAGGGTATTGCTATCTAGTAACTGAAATGTAGATATCTGCAAATCCAGGTGAGCAAATTTAATGTTTTAAAAAAATACCACAGCTAAATATCAGTTATAAAATAAACTGTAAAGGAGCATAAGCTTTCAAACATGTTTATACTAATTTGACAGTGGATGTTATATGGTATATCATATACTCAAAAGATAAAAATCCTTCATTTTTCATCAAGTATTAATGAGTGCCTACTATGCTAGGTACTGAAGATTCAGAGAAATGACAACCTTCCTATAAAAAAAAAAAAGATTTTATTTATTCATGAGACACACAGAGAGGGGCAGAGACACAGGCAGAGGGAGAAGCAGGCTCCCTGCAGGGATCCTGATGTGGGACTCGATCCTGGGATGGCAGGATCACGCCCTGGGCCAAAGGCAGGTGCTCAACCACTGAGCCATCCAGGCATCCCCTAGACCTTCCTTTCAAGGAGCTTTTGGGAGTATTGCGAATAAACAGATGACAAGTGCTCATCATGCTGGTGTGGGACTATATAGAAGGCATGCCCAAACTTTTCTTTCATTCATTCCTTCATTTAGAAAGGGAGGAAATAGTATTTATTAAACACTTGTTTGCCAGACATTATACTGTGTGTTGGGAATAAATACAAGTCCTTTGGAGCTTGCAGTCTACTAAGAGGAATCAGACAGTAAACATGCAAGAAACTATAAACTGTGCCAGGAAGTGTTATGGAGAAAAATAAATCAAAAGGAGGGGGATGAAGCAGATGTTGCTATTTTATACAGGCTGTCAAGAAAGGCTTCTCTAAGTAATAATGAAAGACGTGAAGGAAGTGAGTGAAGTACAGAGGGATGTTGTAGGAAGAAACAACAGTAGAGGTTCCAAAGAAGCAGCAGAGTGCTTGGCGTGTACAAAGGAGGCCAGAGCAGCATGTGCAAGAGGGGGTACTGAGTTTAGAGTTGCAATCAAGATTGATCCAGAGCAGGGTTTCTCAGTCGAGGCACTTTTAACATTTTGGGCTGGATAATTCCTTGTTGTGGAGGCTGTACTATGCATTGTAGGATGTTTAACAGCATCCCTTGCCTCTACCCACTAAATGCCAGTAGCACCTCCGACCCTCCAGTTGTGGCTACCAAAAATATCCCCCAATTGCCAAATCCCCAGGGAACAAAATTACCACCCCCCAGTTGAGAACTACTGATACAGAACCACTTGTCCAAAATCACTTTGAGATCATGAAAATATTCTTTATCTGTGTTGTTCAGTACAGTAACCATCAGCCACATTAGCTATTACATTATAGTTATAATGTAGTTATAATATCGCTAGTACAATCAAGGAACTGAATTTTAAGTTTTATTTGAATTTCAGTTAAATTTTAATAGCTATATATGGCTAGTGGCTACTGTATTGGATATTGTAGATATATACCACTGTAAAGAGTTTGGCTCTTACCTTTTACCTGTCTTCATTTTCTGCTATTCTTTCAGTCTCTTGCTCCAAACTAGTCACAGTGGTTCCCCTTGCTATTTGTTCTTTAAGCTTGCCTGTTGTTTTTATTTATTTACTTGAGAGAAAGAAAGCAAGCAAGAAAAATAAGCGGTAGGGGAAGGCAGAGAAGAGAGGGAGAAGCAGACTCCCCTCTGAGCAGGGAGCCCAACCCTGGGATCATGACCTGAGCGGACTTAGCTCACTGCACCAAGGCACCGTCGAAATTTAGCATTTCTTTTTTTAAAGATTTTATTTATTTATGAGACAGAGAGAGAGGGAGAGAGGCAGAGACACAGGCAGAGGGAGAAGCAGGCTCCATGCAGGGAGCCTGACGTGAGACTCAATCCTGGGTCTCCAGGATCAGGCCCTGGGCTGAAGGTGGTGCTAAACCGCTGAGCCACCCAGGCTGCCCCTAGCATTTCTAACAAATTCTTAGGTGATGCTAATTTCACTGCTCCAGGACCACACTGTAAAAATCACTGCTAATAGACGAAAATGAAACATCAGCCACCTATTCCTACCTTTCATCCTTTGTCTCAAAAACCACTAATCTTCAGGCAAGTCTGACACTATTTGCATATATTAGAGCCACTCATACTCTACATTTGTAGGGAAACCTGAATGCAGAGTAAAAACTGCATGGCATTAGTTTTAAAAAGACACATCTGATTTTTCAATCCCACCTCTCCTGCGTGACTTCAGTCAAGTTATTTAGGTTGTTTTTGAACCTTGGTTTCTAAAACGCAGTGTTCATATCTTTTGAGTTATTTTAACAAATAGGAGGAACACATACAAAATAGCTAGTAATTTAGTAAAACAGGAGACATTTCTCCTCCAGTGTGTAGCACTCATAAATAAGGCATGAACCTCTCTCCCACTTTTAGTTTTAATTCTATGTAATACTGGATTGCCTCCATTTGACATCTTTATATAGCCAAAAGTTCTAACCCTTTCATTAGTTGATTCTTGAGACTGGTATGGAACTTATATTTGCTCTGACAAGCAACCTCATTTGTTTTTCTTGGAAGCATATTTAGTAATATTTGGTTGCTTTCCAGAATTCCTCAAGTCTCAGAAAAGAAAATATTTACAACCTTATTTCAAAGTGACTTCCCAGTGTTTTTTTTTTTTTTTTGAGTTCCACCAGATGCTCTTCATCTTTGAAGACTTACCAACACAGATAAATCCATCCACTATCTTTCATTTACAGAGTTCTGAGATTTGTCTACCTATTAAGTTTGCAGAGGGTACCCAAAATAACTTTAGTAACCAGCATTCTGTCAACTTGTAATTCCTGCATGTGGACATTAGTTAAAATAATGTCTAAAATGTTTTATGTAAATTTCTAGATCTATTTTAAAATGTTTTTAAAAATTAATCATCTGAATATGAGAACATTAATTGAAATAATTATCTCATAAGACATAATAGAAATTTCTTACTATATACCTTAAGCCTAATTCCTTTTGAAGCATTATGCTACATAAAACTGAACACTTCATTACCAACAAGGACAATGTTTTATTGAACAGGTCTATATACAGTACAAAAAATTTCTTGAAATGAGACGCTATTGTTGAATTATTGCAGTTCAATGGCTCAGTTTTAATTTGTACTCTTATAAAATGCAAAGTAAAATAATTTAATGTTCAACAAGGAAGCACAAATTTCCTTTCTTGCTGAATCTGTAATATCTTTCACATATTAACAATTCCAAAATGCATATGCAGCATTTAGGCATTCTGAAAAGGTGTTTTACAGTACCAAATAAATTAAAAGATAAAACTATCATCCCTTTTAGGTTTTCCATCCATACAACAGTTTAAACCAAACATGAAAGGAGTACGCCTGAACCTTCAAGTGTGATTTGAAAAGAATCACAAGTTCAATGTTTTAAGTTATCTACTCATTATATAATTGGTGGTTTAAAAAAATGAATATGGCTAAAGCCCAAAGTACCAGTGTCCTTGTCCACGGAGATCCCTCTTTTCTGTAATATCTGAGCAGCAAAAATTCATATTTGCTCTTTCCTTGACCTTACTAATATAGCAAAAAGTTTATATTTAATGTTTTGAAGGAAATTTTTATTTAAAAAAATAAGGATTGAAACTTGGTCCATGTAAGATAAACTTATCCTCAAAATAGAAGGAATTCAAAGTAAAAGAGAAGAATCTGAGGAGTAAGAAAGCTTCCTTTTCTTCTGAATCCCAAATTAAAATTGTTGGAAGTTTATGCACCCCACAAAAGCAAAATGATGTAAGTTTATGCTTTATAAGACATACATAATGAAATGTACACATACTTTCAATAGCAATTATTTGATTAAAGATAAAGAGGTTTAGAACAGTGTGGTCAAATAGATTTTTATAAAACATTCCTTGATTTATGAATAGAATGATTTGATCTGTTTCAGAAACAATTTTCCCTTAGCAACATAAAAGTAGGAACAAAACCTCAAATTAAAGACAAAATTAACAAGTGGAGTATGTTTAAAATATCTTGGTATGGTACACAATGCAGAGTGAATGAAAATAACGTGCAGAACATGGATTCATGTCAATAATTACAACTTACAAAAAATAAGTTAAAAATGTGATAAAATGTTAAGTTGTAATTTTAAACTTCTGGAAAATGTACAAAGCAGAAAATTATATTTCAAAAACACTTCACTGTCCAAATGAACTAGTTCCAAACAGACTCTTTATTACATGATGTATTTTATACTGAAATGAAGTAGAACTCAAGCATTATATTTTTAGTATTAGGAAATACGGAAAGCGTTGTGTTGTTTTTGTCTGGTTGGGTTTTTTTTTTTTTTTTAGGTTTTTTTTTTTTTTTTTTTAGTTGACTTTAAAGTTTTTAAAATCTGATTGAATTCTGTTTACTTATCTGTTATTTAAATATTAATTCCACAGCCTAATGTAGGCTACACAAACAAAACAAAAACCTCAATTTGATTGAAATGGACTCGTGACTACCAATTGCATAGTAGTGAATGAATAAATAAACTAATAAAATTGAGCAATTTTTTTGAAATCTTTCATGACCTGGAAATCCCAATTTAATAAAGTCTGGATGCTACTGTGGAAGGATGTCCCCTTCCTTAGTGACTTCAAGAAGCTTTAATATCCAAAAGTTTGTAATAGTAGGGTCCAATAAAATTATCTGCTGAACAAAATTATCAGTTGGAATAATTGAAATATTTGGTTGACCATGGCACATAAGTAGCTCCATTTTTTAAGAACTTGCCTTTGCATTTTTGTTCATTTTATCTCCGCTACAGATTAACAGACTTACAGGTAAAAGAAGGTCTATGAGCTTCCTGTTTTAGAGAATGTACAAGTGGAACATATCTGAGAGAGCATCTTAAAAAATATTTTTGTGTTTTAACAATTCATTGACTAGTAAGTTAAAATCTTCCTTAGGAAAATCACTGGTCATCCAGGAAAATAAAAGCATCAATATATCTTAACTGTATTCTTGCTGTGCAAATTTTTGTGTAAATATTTCCTTTTATATATAAAAATTACTATTCAGACCAAATTCATCACTAATAAATAAGAAAGCGTGAGTAGTATGGCTTATAGTAGAATTAACTCTCCTAACTGAATAAAACCAATGAATTCTTGACCTGATTCTAGCTGACATTTTTTTTACAGCCAATTATTTTTATAGGACTGTACTTAGATAACTCACATTAATGTCTAAAAGGACCTTACTATGAATCATCAAGCAATGTCCTAACACTACTCTATATACAAATAGAAATATCCCAGTGTGCTTATACCATTATTCACATTGAGTTATTTGCAATTCAGTGTTTTCCTTGAATTAGATAGCCTTTAATGGTCTTAGATTCCTCCCATCTCTCCCCAAAGTTACTGATGGTACTTTTTCTATTTAATTGACACTACTGCCTTTAAATACAATTCACTGGTATTACAAAAATGGAAAGTGAAATGTTCTATCAAGAGCTTATTAGTGAAGCATTGCTGTTTTGTTTTCTTTTGTTTTTGTTTTTTCAGTGCTGGCATGCCATTCATGGAACTCGGTCCTGTCTAATCAATCAACCTGGGAACAACTTACAATCTTTTATGGATAGCAGGGTGATAAATCAAGTTTTATTTCATGTATCAGTTTCTAAATTATAATAAACCAAATAGCAATATTCTCTAAATCATGTTTGAAGAGAAGGGAGGACATAATCTGATTATGCATGACAAGAAAACAAATCTCATTTGTAGAATACTTTAACTTGTTTATTGTAAACCAACCCCTCCCCCCCTTTTTATAATGGGTTAACTTTTCCCTTTCTGTAAGGCCATAGCTGGTTTTTCTTTGACTAGTTCTTTGAACACGATTCTCACATAAGTGAAACTGAACATGCTGCATTAAGTCATCAGCTTTTTAAAAAATGTGGTTTTCTGGATAACTGGTACTTTGGGAGTTTTGTAATAACCCTTTTGGAGTCTAAACCAGCACATCTCCTCTCTGAGTTCATTCTAGAAAATGTGCTTTGTCTTTATCTTTAGTAATCCAAGACCGCTTGAAAATTAAGGCCATCAGGAAAATAGCAAATTGATGATGCAATTTCTTGTAGTGCTTTTTTCACACTACTACTTGATCGACAGATCTTCCTGAAATATTTTTATCAGGCACCTGTAAAACAGAACATGTCTGTTAATTCAAATTTTATAGTTCAACTGGAATCCTGTAAGTCAGATTCCTGTTTATACTCTTATTAAAAAAAATATTGATGTTAGTAGAAAGGCAAGACTTTCGCTCAATTTTGTCTTTTGATTATTTTCTGGTTAAACTTTTGTTTCTGTAAAAGCAGTCCAACTTCACTTGACTTATATTCTGGCATGCAAATGAAAAGCACTTTCATCACAATTACTCTGTTTCTAAAACTTTTATAACATGAAACTTGGAATGAAGAAATGCCTCAGACACAGTGAATGAGTATGTCAAAGAGTATGAAAAACTGTCCAAGTTCTGTCTTCCACAGAAAATAGGCTATACCTATGCACATTACTTAACTTGTGAAATTTCAGTTGCTTGATCTATAAAACAGGAGTAGTAACGTCACCTCATAGTGGCTGTATGGATTAAAAGAAATAATGTATGGGGTGGTGCTTTATTATCTGTGCTATACAAATGTTAACTTTAACCTCATAAAGATCTATGGGATTTTCTATTTCTACAGATATACCTATCGAGAAGATAGAAGACTTACTTTCATCATCTGAATCAAATCCAAAGAGTGTCTGACATTTCTTTTGTGCAAGGTGAGCCTCAAGTGCTTCTGCATTACAGTAGGTGGTCAGGCATTTGCCACATCTTAATCTTTTCACAGATTTTTTACAAACGTTATCTTGATCAGAACAGGCATCTACTCTATCAGTCAGAAATTTTCTGCGTTTTGGCATACTAAGGTACCGTTCATCAAGGTAACTGGGAGGCAGTGGTCTGACATATGGCTTCGTTAAAATTAAGCCATATGAAGTATGTTCACTCGTCAGATTTGGTTTGGAAGGTGCCTGAGATACTGGCAGGGTATTATGTTCTTGTGGTACAACACTGGGTAAAATGGAACCATTTTCTGTCCTGATTCTATTTGTATCAATTTTCAAAGCAGGATCTGACGCAACTAAAGGTGTCTGCTCTATTCCACTGTGTCCATTGACTAAATCACTAATACTACAATTATTTTCAGAATTTGGCTCTATGTCAGGCATCTTTTGGTCTATCAAGCTTATATCAGAAACAGTGTCATCAGAATGTTCATTTCCATTCTGAACTAAACCATCTGTTTTCTTTTCCATACTTTCTGTACATGTCTTTGGTTCTGTGGAATCTTTCCTTGATTTGCTAGTAGAAACTGGCAGACTAATAGTTTGTTTCTCATTACTAGATGAGTCTTTTTCCTGATGATGAGGATTTGAGTCTGTAAGAACATTCCAAACAATTGTTTCACTTGGTTGTGTAGATGATTCTGGTGTTTTACTTAAATAGTGCTGAGCTTCATGTTCATATAGCAGAGGAAGATCTTCAAAAAGCTCATGGCATTCTGGAAAACTACACTGAGCTTGAAATATCCTGTGACTTTTTGTGTGCTGAGCAAGCTGGAATGGTAACTTAAACGACTCATTGCAATTAAAATGCAAACAAAAGTACACATTTGGATAGCTGTGTCTATTAAGGTGATCTATAAAATGTTGAGAATCTTCAAATTGCCTTTGACAGAATTTGCATTTTCCTTTGCTCCACTTCATTACTGTTTGCCGCACGTTTAAATCAGTTGGATGTACAGTCCTTGCGTGTTTATTTAGAAATCCAATTCTTTTAAATATCCTGACACAACCGAGAGCAGGGCATTTGAAGTTTCCTTCTTGATCGGTGGCATATATTTCTTTTGGATGGCACACAGTTCCATTGATTTTATGAAGTACTGAAGTTTCTTGATTCAGGTCATAATCGTCTTCTTCATAATCACCTTCTTCATCTTCTTCCTCCTCATAGTCATCCTCACATATAGTCAAAGGCTCTGAGACATTATGTAAAGAAGTATCAGGACTCCCATTTTCAATCATGTTTTCAATAACATCTTCTGATACACTCACGGGAATTTCAATGAATTCAGCCACATGTGCAGGGATGATTTCTTTGTTTCCATCACTGGAAGCAGTAATTGTCTCTATTTCCAAATTCTTATTTTCAGAATTCCCATTTTCAAATGAAATGAAAGTATCAGAACAATTTATTTCTTCCAAAGCAGGGATTTCCTGATCCTCCTGTTGAGCTGCAGCAATTTGCTGTCTTTGTATTTTCTTAACATGATTCTTTAAATGCTTCTGCATAAGTCCTCTGTTTCTAAATTTCCTACCACATATTACACATGAAAAACTGCCCTTTTTCTGATGAGCTTGGGCATGCCTTACAATGTGACCACCTAGAAATTCCTTATTACATAACATACACCGATGCCTTGGGACATTGTGATCTACTTTGGAAACATTAAGAGCCATAAGATTTTTCTTTGTATTAATGTGACTCTTAGGTTGCACTTGAGATATATCATCAGGATCAAGCTCTCCAGTGCTCTGATCTGTAAGAGAGTCCAGCCCTTCATCTAAACCTTGCTGTTCCACTGCCTTTTTTAGATTACCTGTAGAATTTTCCAGTGTACTTTCATTTAGAAATCTAACTGCTGACTTATCTGTCAGTAATGCTACACAGTTTTTCTTAATCATTACAAAGTTCCAGAATTCGGGATCAAAAAACAATCCCTTTTTCAAAATTGGAAGTAATTCAAAACGAACACGATTTTGAACACTGCTTGTGCCTTCGTTATATTCCTCATCTGGACGTTTATAAAGCTCTTCAACAGTATGATAAGCTTCCAAGGAACGCTCAAGAAAAAATATTGAGAGTGCACAAATCCTGAGGATCTCCAAATCATTTGGCAAAAAATGTGCAATTGTTTTATAAATTAAACACTTAGTTTTGGGATCATCATGAAGATCTAGTTGTAGAGCACAACCACATATTTCGACACAAATTTGTAAGCCATCTTCTTCAACCTGTAAAAGGAAAAATATCATCACTAAATAAATACCTTTGTAAAAAAATTATTATACTTTTATCATTTTAAAATACAACTCTGAAATGAAGGCTGCATAAACACAGTATTCCAAATGTGCAGTTTCCCTCAACAGGTAGCCTTGTTTAAGTCTTTTTTAATATATAAGTAAATCTTTTTTAACTTGAGAATAATCTGGAAGATATAGCAGTTTAGCTTCCAGTTTGTTTAATTTTCAAATTTGATAATCTCTATGAACTATAATATAAAATGGTTCATAACCTTATGGTGATTAAGGTTTCTTACAAATATAGCCCCCTGTGTATTAGGTACCAATCTCACATTTTGAGGCAGAAGGTTAAATTAAATATATTTAAAGTATTTATCAATTTTAACATTTAACAGTGTTTAAAAAAGAACTATATACTTTTTAAAAAAACTGCTTGTAGAAATTCATAAATCTGCACTAAAAATATTACTTATTAAGTAATATTATCTCTCCAAGTAAAAGTGTGGCCCACATGAAAAGGGCAATTACAGTCCTTCCAAATCTAATAAAAATCATAATAACAGAACCTACATGGAAGTTATCTGAAAATTATTCAAGCTTTGAAACTTTTACTGATGACTCAAGGATAACTGCATTGGGAATTTACTATCCATCTACCTTAACTCAAATGATAAATAATGGCCCTAGTGATGTGGAATGATAAATGCTTGTTTGAATAGAAAAAGACACAATGATAATATGTCTTTACAAGTGTGTGCTTGTGTGTGTACTGCCTGCATATGGTACACTATGGATGACAGGAACACTACCTTGCCAGCCTCATGTCTTCGTTGTCTCTTACATGCTGTGTAACCCTGCTTAACTACTTATAGTTCTACAAGCAGACCTTAACTTTGCTCATCATAATCCCCCTTTACCTAGCTCGTAAATTCCTATCTATATCCTATTCATTGAGAATCGGTTTTACTCTGAAAGTTTTTCTCCTCATTCACTCTGGCCCCAGCCCTGGGACAGAGTTAAACATTTCCTATTCTTTCCACGGAGAGTAGCTTATACTTATTTATAAAAAGCACATACATAATTGTTTTGTAACTGTGTATGCCCCTGCCCCCTGACTTTGAATTCTTAAATCACAGGTAGTATCCTCCCACCATTAGCATAGAAGTTGGCATATAGTAACCTTTGAATAAATGTTTGTAAATGTGAACAGGATCAGATCTATTCTACTAATGACTATAACTTCCTCCTGTATATCCATCATTTCAGCTTGGAATCCTTTTCTGAATTCAAATTTCTTATTTCTGTTATTATTAGATATTTGCACCTAGATTTTCCAGATTTAGTGAATTCAAAATTCAAAATTCGAAACAGAATTCCTTATCTTTCTCCTAACTTTATCCTTTCTATATCTTTTGTCTTATCATGTATCCAGTCGCTCAAGTCTAAAAATTTTAAGATCATGACAAAGGACAACGGGCTACTTCCTTACCTGAAATCCTTCAACAATTCCAGCACATTGACAGACTGAAGTTCCAGCTTGCAGTGCAGCATGCAAGTCAAGGTCTTAAGGATTTCCAACCACCACCCCTACCCCTGCAACTTCCTGGAGTCTCTTTGATTAGCCTCCTCCCTACATTTCTCTACCCTATTAATGCTGAAGGACAGTTGTGAAAGAACAAGTAATACAAGGAGGCAAAAAATGCTCGGTAAACTACAAAGTCCTCTACATGTTAGTATTAGCCTGCTCTACCATTCAAAACCCAGCTTAAAGCATTTTCTTCTGTGAAGCCTTTCCAGATATGTCATTTGTAATGTCACATTCTTCAGAACTCACACAGCATTGTGTCTCTTTTCAAAGCACTGAGGCATACTGAAGTATAAATGATCTATTCAATCAGTAAAGATGTTTTTAATAGAGTATAAATAGTTAAGCACATTTTAAAATATTTATTTCATCTTTGAATTTTTCCTTTTACGGTCTTAAGACAACTAGACATGTGAATATAAGAAAGCTTTATGGTAACTATATGAACTTCACCTATATTGTAAACTTTTTATAACAAAAATCTTTCAACTTTTGGTACAAATAAGAATCCTATGTAAAAAATATACATGGGTACATTTTATTTTATTTTTGTTTTTAAGTTTTACAGGTGATTCTGATGCACTTCATATGTTGAAAAGGATTTCATAGCATAGTTTGGTGTTTTGGTGTTTTTTTTCCGTTTTTAATTGGGGGTACAGGTTAACTTTGACAGTGCATTTGAATAATATTTTACTATTTAATAATGAAACTATGAATACAGATAGTAAAGTAAATAGGAAATTTACAAAACTCTCTGAATGCAATGTTGCTAACTTTATATCATGAGGATGTAATTATACTACATGGTCATACATCTTATGAGTGATAATGAAAGTGGTAACTGCATAAATACATAAGAAAAAGTAAAATATATTATTTAATGGATGCCTCTTATATATTTAAAAGTAACCTTCATAAAGATTCAGCTAAATGGAGCTACCTAAAGTACAGGGTAGTTTTATTTCCTTATCTTTGTATTCAAAGTTCAGTTAATATTTGAGGGGAAAAAGTTAAAGGATCTGCAGGATCCAATTTCACGTCTATGTAAGAGTCTTAGGTTGAAATGTACCCACATTTAAGTGACCCATGAAAAACTTCCTTTAGAACTATTTTTAAAAACAGGTACTGGATTTCACTATTACTTCAAATATATACTTTAAAAGTTTGTCAGGTTTCAAAAATGCCTCAAAATTCATTGTTCCTTTTCACCTGAACACCAGACTTAAAACTATGAACCCCCATATTTTTCTGTGGAAGTGAGCAGGCATTACCTATGGATATACAAAGTCCATTTGCAAATAAGTTAAGATTCTACAAACAGGATTTAGGACAGTGTTAAAAGTGACAAACATTTAATTTTAAGGGAAGAGATAATAGCTTCTTATGGATGCAGTTGTTCCATATTAAATTTTAAGTAACACCAAATTGGCAGTTGTTCTCTTTTTTTCAGTTATTTTCACTCATGTATACCCTTAGTACCATGTTGAGAATTTGAGATTGGGGGAAGGGAAAGATGTAATACATGGAGAATGTGGCTTTAAAATCCTCCTTCCCTTCAAATAAATTTTATCATAAAAGATTCAAGTTTCAGTAAACTGTCATTTAAACTTATTTAAAATTAAGGGATAAAGATATACTATTTACCTCATCTTTAATGATTTTCATGAAAGGAAATATGACTCTCACATTAGTTGCTGTTCTTAAAAGCTGGTAGCATTGATCTACAAAAACTTGTTTTGAAGGATTAGACTTAAGCTGAAGTTTACTCCATATGAAAATCAACTCCCTGTAAATGAGAAAAATAAGAAATATCAAAAATACAGTTTATTCAAATACAGATATTAGCTATCTTTTGCTGATTCTATAGTACCCTGGCTGGGATGTATACAGAGTGGGCGTAAATGGATATTATGGTAACCTCCAAACTACTTCTGCTACCTGTATGGGACTAATAGAAGTCAGCAGAGGTAGGGGAGGTGGTGGTGGTAAATCAGAAACTGTAATCTTACAGTGGTAAGGGATGAATTCTAATCATTTGCTGATAATTCTAGGCACCTCTAGTATGTGAAAACAAAATCTAATCCCTATGTACCACTATTAATGATACTACTTTAAAAAAATAAACTTTGGTCCTGAATACCTACTTGTAAATTTAGAAATCAGTTTTGTATTCTTTCTGCAAAGAAATATTCATATTTTTCATTTTCAATCTATTAAGATTATACTATAGGTTACTATAGTTATGGGTTAACCAAAGTACTATAGGTTAAAAGTGTATGATACTATAGTACTGATTCTGAAATTTTATGTTTAAGATCATCTGCTCATCTATTAAGATGGGGTACTTTTAAACAGACAAGCTACGGGTTTCACAGGTAGATTCTTTTCTAAAATATGGCCAAAGTTATTAGATAGACAAGATAGGAGGAAAGGAGTTTTGAGATAAAGGAAATAATAAGATATAATTGATATATTTAGATATCACATGCTAGTAAATTAGAATTCTTTAAAATGTGTCATGTGACATAAAGCATGATAACCTAAAAAGTATTAAAATAACTGACGAAAAAAACTTTTAAGAGATTTACTGAGTATGTACTTTGAGCCCAACATATGTAACTATTAAGTCTGAGATAGCTTGACTACTATCGTGAAGGTGCACGTTCCAATACAGAAAACACAAAAGAGAAAGTGATAGCAAGCAATGTTGAAGAAATAAAACCAAAATTCTACTTCCATTTCCTTCTCTCTGTGAGCATTCATTTTTCAGTCCACAACCCCACTTTTTTTACATACATAAATGCTTACCAGGTTTCACACCTTTGCTCCCAAACCCGAGCTCTCAGACTTCTCTCCCAATTTCCATTCCTGCATATTTCAATTTACATTGCTATCACCATAACTCACTTAGAATGAATGATACTCCTGCAAAACTGCTTATCTTTTCTCTAGGTGAGTCAATGACACTAAACATTCCTCAAACCTGTTTGGTTCTAATCTGTTTATTTCCCACAGCCTATGTATTTTTTTCTTTTCTTTTTAAAGATTTTTATTTATTTATTCATCAGAGACACAAAGAGAGAGGCAGAGACATAGGCAGAGAGAGAGGCAGGCTCCATACAGGTAGCCTGATGTGGGACTCGATCCTAAGACTCCAGGATCACACCCTGGGCCAAAGGCAGGCACTTAATTGCTGAGCCACCCAGGTGTCCCAGCCTATGTATTTCAATTATATTTTTGCCCACAACCATACCATGCTTCTCAGTGCAACTACCTTAGGCTCTCTATGTACTTCTACTGGGGTTGCTAAACTGATCTGTTTCCAGACTTTCAAATCATTTCATTCAGTGTTTATTCCATATGTCATGTAGTATTAATAGCAACAAAAACATGGGTTTTGGCATCAGAAGGATAGGATTTTAATCCTGGGCACTCTTTGAGGTTAATTAATGTGCTTTGTTTATTCTCCTTAAAAAAAAAAAAAAAGATTTATTTATTTATTCATGAGAGACACAGAGAGAGGGAGAGACACATGCAGAGGGAGAAGCAGGCTCCCCACAGGGAGTCTGATGTGGGACTGGATCCCAGATCCTGAGATCACGCCCTGAGCAGATGCTTTACCACTGAGCTACCCAGGCATCCCTTCTTTTGTTTATGCTGATTTACCGTATTTGGGGAAACTACCTCATTTCTAAGATGAGCTTATCTTTCAAAGTCCTTATCAAGTACTCGTTCTTCATGAATGCCTTCATGAATACCCCAAACTAAAGTGATAACAGAGGGTCCTTTTCAAACAGAGGATCCTTTAGAACAGATCTTCAGAACAGATCTTATCCCTCTGGTTTGTTTCATGCCTTTCATATATCCTTAATGATATTTTGTAGGTCCTGCTCCCCCAACTATTACTACATTGTAAACCTCAATGACACATTGTATAGTGGCGGTAGTGGCAAGAACATGAGACTGGGAGTAAGAGACTTCTCAAAAGGACATTATACATTAACTGGTGTGTAGTACCCAGTTCTCAATGAGCCATCTTTCTCTGGAACTAACCCTACTACACAAGGTTAGAATCCCAATGGCCATATTTCCTATGTGATCCTCCACACTAGGAAACCGACCCCAGAGTTAGGCCAGTCAGAGTCCCTGGAATGTTCTCAGCTCTAAACTATGAAGGCTGGAGACTGTTGACATTCCTTCTGGTCTGCAACAGGAGAGAATGAAGTCAACTGGCAGAAGAGAGAAATCCACATCCCTGGTAGCAGTTACATTTGGGGACCTACTATATCCCTTTTTATGTCATACCCCAGTATTTTTTCCACATGTAATACTTTTTCCCTAAACTAGTTAGACATAGGACGTTATCACTTGCAAACTGACTAGTATAAATTCCAATGCCATCTTATTCCTAGCTATGTGGTTTTTCTTTCTTATCCAGTCTTCTTATGCATAAAAAGAATTGAGGTCGGTAAAATGTCTAGTATATACCAATGTTTAATAAATCACCAATTTCCTATATTCTTTCTTTATCTTTATAGTCTTAATGGTACCAAGCACTAAGATTTATTCAATAAATATTTGGTAGTTAATAAACTGGTAAAAATAAATATACATAAAAATATATTCCTAAATGCAACACTTAGAGGGAGCCTGTTAAAAATATATTAAGAGAAACTACAGACATAGAATGGTATAAAAGATGATGGTGGACATTCTATATAAGGGGTATTTTATGATCAAGGGGATGAGGAAAGCAGATTAACTGTGTTTTAAAAGACATGCATATCTGCAACAGATTTAAAGAGAAAAAATAAAAAATGATATTTGGAAGTTATGGCATTACATTCATTTTAATACAGATGAATGTTTAACATATTAGAAATATATATATTCCCCAACTTGTTCCAAAAAATAAGTTGAGATTCCTAATATACATCCTTAGGGTACAGTATTAGTTTTCTTTTTAGAAGAGAGAGATCTTATTTTCCTTTGTTTCGGCTAATTCAGGATGAAACTTGGTGAACAAAATGTAATCTCAAGAGATAATAAATCTGCCAGGAAAAGGCTACCAATATGGATTTTAGTTTTCTAGCAGGCAAAGAAGAAATATCAGGATATAGTTATGAAGCTCCATTTTGACTGAATTTACAAAAGGGTTCTCAGGTTTTCTTGTATAATGGTTTTTGAAGGAAAAGAAAACACCCTGAAAACCACTGATAGTCTTCTTTGCCTATAAGCAAATACTGTTTATGAAGCTTACATTTTCTTTTCAAACAGAAGGTCCTTTAGAAAACATAGCACCTATATGGTATACAAACACATTTCTCAGGTAGCTAACTACAAATAAAATCATCAAGTAACAAGTTGCAGAGAATGCAGGCTATAGCCACCCTTATAACATAGATTTATATATATATATATATGAACTATGTATAGTAAGTAGTATTTAATAGCAAAGACTGTGAGTCAGGCTGCCTGGGTTTGAATCCTGGCTTCATTATTTACTAGGTTAGGCATAATACTATCTACCCCATAAGATTACTGGAATAAATAAGACAATGCAAATACAAAGTACAGACTATGGAAAGCACTCAATAGATATTAGTAGCTGCTGTCAGCAATGGTGAAAGAAATGGGGTTGGTAACTTGATCCATTGGCTTCAAATAGAACAAAACTGTACTCTGGATCAGGATCTGTTCAGAGCAGATGAGGTTAAGCTGGTTCATAGGGAAGGCCAAAAGGAAACAGACAACACAGAACTTGTAGGCTGGAAAGAATCTTGCTCCTCAATTACGGTGAATATCAATCTTGAAGCAAGAGAAAAGGACCCCACCATTCAAAATATAGAGGAAAGGTAGAAGAAATAAGAGAGCAGGCAACCAGAACTCTGCCTACTCAGAAGGAAGGATAAAGGAATAGTCAGGCAGCTGGGAGTTGCATACCCAGCTTCTATTCTTAGAGGGTGCCAGTGACTGGGAGCAGGAAAGATAGACACTCTTCTATTTTAGGTCCCTCCCTAAAGAGTAAAATGGTTAGTCAAAAGAAGGAAATATTTTCTTGGTCTTTTTGTTTGTTTGTTTATCCTTGAGATTCCTATTTACTTATGAGTATATTAAAATGAAAAGGCTAAAGATACCCTGTTTAAATAGGTTAATATAGCCATAGTCAGAACATTCCTTTCCTCCTTTCCCCATAGGAAAAGACCTACTATAACAGTCATGACTGTATTCTGTTTCAGAATAACTACATTTCAAGAAATAATAATACTTCAGGGGCACCTGGGTGGCTCAGTCAGTTAAGCGCCCAACTCTTGATTTTGGTCCAGGTCATGATCTCAGAATCGTAAGACTGAGCCATGTGTTGGCATGGGATCTGCTTGAGATTCTCTCTCTCCCTCTCCTTCTGTCCCGCCCCCTCATGAAAGAAAGAGAGAGACAGAGAAAGAGGAAGAAAGAAAGAAGGAAGGAAGGAAGGAAGGAAGGAAGGAAGGAAGGAAGTACAGGCAAGAAGAATAAAGAAAGAAAGAACCGAAAAGAAGAATAAATAAATGACGCAATGAAAGCAAAACTAAATGAACAAAAGCCGCACCTACTCCTCCCGCAAGACTCAACCTCCAATCCCTCCATCACACCCCTCCTTCCTCCTTCCTTCTTCCTTCCTCCTTCCTTCCCCTCCCTCCCCGCCCTCCCTCAAAGAAAGAAAGAAAGAAAGAACGAACGAACAGACGGACGCCTGGGTGGTTCAGCAGTTTAGCACCTGCCTTTGGCCCAGGGTGTGATCCTGGAGTCCTGAGATCCAGTCTCACATCAGGCTCCCTATAGGGAGCCTGCTTCTCCCTCTGCCTGTGTCTCTGCCTCTCTCTCTCTTTCTCTCTGTGTGTCTCTCATGAATAAATAAATAAAATCTTTAAAAAAAAAAAGAAAGAAAAGAAAAGAAAACAGAGTAATACTTTAAAAACTATTTAAAATTTTATGTCTTACCACTTTCTCCTGATTCCTTCTATTTAAAATTCCAATTTCATGGTAACTTTTTAATATAAATTTACATAATCTAACTAAAAATATACTCTCCTAGAAGATAAGTCCATTAGTTTCTAGACCCAGCTTTGCTACTAATTAGCCATTTGACTGTATCTGAGTTTAAAGATTTTAATCTCTAAAATAAGAATATTAAATGAGTTTATCATTAAATCCATCTTCACACTTTTTTAAATATTTAAGACTTTAGGTCCAAGATGGCAACATAGGGAGACCTTGAATTCACCTTCTCCGAGGACATACCAAATCTACACCCATTTATAGAGCAATTCCTCCTGAAGAACTGAGGACCCAATGAACAACTTCTGCATAACAAGAGATAGGGAAACCCCATAGAGAACAATAAGAAAGATGGAGACATGGTAATGAAGGGCACCCCCACTCCCAAAACTGTGAACGGCAGGGGGAGGGGTGGTACTGAGGGACTGTAAGCAAATTCATCTGTCCTGAGGCATAAAAACAAAAACAACCAAAAACCAAAAAGCTGCAGTTTAAAAGGGCAATTAGAACTTAAAGGATCTAGCCCTAGAACTTTGCCAAACAGCAGCGACACTGCTGAAACTCTCTCTACGTCAGTGGGGCTATCAAACACTACAGTTTACATTCCCTATCCACTTTGACGGCATGGATAGGAGCATGGTCCAAGCCCCCTATTGTCTCAATGAGCCCTGGTTCTCCCATACCAGCCCCAAATGTCCCACGAAGGCAGCCCCAGTACAGTGCACACCAGGACACCTGTAGTCAGTGTTCACTATAACTCCAGACTACTTGACAAGGTACACAGGCACAAAACACCCTGAAATAGTCCAGGCTTATACCACTTGAGCTCCAGGCAACTTGCCAGGGCACCCCTGGAGCAGAGCATCCTAGGGCATTGTGCTCCACACCTGCTTCTGCTTCAGCCACCCCATGAGGGCAGCCCCCTCCACAGAGTATCCCAGGACACCTCTGCCTGTACCCACTTTACCATCTGCTGTCACCTTCAACAGAGGAGAGCCCCAGGACCATCTTGCACCCATTTCAGCTTCAGCTGTCCTGCCAGTGTACCTTCTATGCAGAGAAGCCTAGGACCACCCCAACTCACACTTGCTTCAGCTCTGCCCTTCCCAACAGTGTGGCCCCAGTATAGAGCGGGCTAGCCACACCTCCAGCTAGGTAGCCAATGTCATTAGGCACACACAGTCTACATAGGACATGACCACACACAAGACCATTCTTTCAAGTTTAGTTCCACCTAATTCATAGAAACAAACACAAAGTCAAGCAAATGAGGGGACCAAGGAATACGCTCCAAAGGAAAGAACAAGAAAAAAACCTCATAAAAGAACTAAATGAAACAGATAATCTATCTACCTGATAAAGAGTTCAAACTAATGGTCATAAAGACGCTCACCAGAGAGGAGAGAAGAATGGATGGACTCAGTGAGAACATCAACAAAGAAACAGAAAACTTAAAGAAGAACCAATCAGAGTTTAGAAGTGCAAATACTTATGAACCCAAGGAGGTCCACACCACTACACATACTAATTAAAATGTCAAAGAGGAAAGATAAAAAAGTAGTTCCTTACTCAGAACTATGCAGTTAAAAGCTCAGAGAGTAGGCACGAAAACCTACATTAAATAACAAGCCCTCTGTGACCATGTGCTTACTAAAGTTTTTGAAGAGCTATTTGATATTAGAATGACAGAATTTAAATTCCTTAAGGTTGCTTAATGCATGTACCAATTTATGTGTATACAGTGGTGTTGAGGAGTGATAGATGGGGTGGAAGAGTACTAAAGTATGATAGACCGGACAGTGTGGGAACTACTTATGAAAATGACAGTTTCCTTGAGGGTGGACAGTGTGACAATCAGGACAATAGAGAAAAAGATATATGAACAGGCACTGGCTACTAAAATGTCTTATGGTAAAAATAAACAAACAAATAAATAAAATGTCTTATGCTTATGCTGCTTGATGGCTGTGGTTTACTACATAACTCCTTCTGTGAAATAAACCCTATTATGGTGATAGTTTTCAAAAACTATTACGAGAAATAAAGTAGACTGAAGCATATAATGTAAAACATGTACTTAAATTTGACCAATTCCTAAAAGTAATAGTTGTTGTTTTTAGGAGTGTGGTATCCTCTGAAAGCCCAAATATCTCTTGATTCACTATTCTGTATACTTTTTATCACCACCAGTCACTCTCAAACCTATATATAACTTTAACTAACAAGCTGTAGCCACTAGGTTAAACAATTTAATTAAACTAGCAGTTTATCTTATTTCTTAAATTTCTTATCTTCAGTGACATTAGTCCTGGAATTTCTCTCTTCAGAAAAATAAACTTGAAATATAAGACAATATATATACTGAAGGCTTTCTACTCTATTAAAATCTGCCGCTAATGTTAAGCTTATCTATTAAAGAGAATGTTTGTGAAAAATAAAATACATATTGCAATCAAAAGTATTGAATAAAAAATGCCTATAGTTGGGGCACCCGGTGGCTCAGTCAGTTAAGGCTCCCACTCTTGATTTCAGCTCAGGTCATGATCTCAAGGTTGTAACAGGAAACTGCTAAACTAATGAATGAAATCAAATAACTAAGTAAATGGAGAGACATTCCATGTTTCCATGGATAGGGAAATTCAATTGAATTGACAAACTCAATTGTCATGATGTCAGTTCTTCCCAACTTGATCTACACATTCAATGCAATCCCAATTAAAAAATGAGGAGGTTGTTTTATGGATATCAACAAATTGATTCTAAGGTTTATATTGAGAGGTAAAAGACCCAGAATAGCCAATACAATACTGAAGAACAAAGTTGGAGGACTGATGATACCCTACTTCAAGACTTATTTATAAAGGTAAAGTAATAAAGACAAGGCTGTATTGGTGAAGGAATAGAACAAATATATCAAGAGAACAGAATAGAGAGCAAAGAAATAGACCCACATAAGTATAGTCAACTGATCTTTGACAAAGGAGTATAGGTAGTACAATGGAGTGAAGATAGTCCCATCAACAAATGGTGCTGGAACAACTGGACATCCACATGCAAAAAAAAAAAAAAAAAATTGAATCTAGACATACACTTTGTATCTTTCACAAAGATTAACTCAAAATGGATCACAGGCCTAAACATAAAATACAAAATTGTAAAATTCCTAAAGATTAACATAGGTGAATACCTAGGTGACCCTGAGTATGGTAATGCCTTTTTAAAACACCATAGTCATGATCCATGAAAGAAATAATTGGTAAGCTAGATTTTGTTAAAATTAAACTCTGCTCTGTGAAAGACAATATCAAAAGAATTAAAAGACAAACCGTAGATTGGGAAAAAATATTTGTAAAAGACATCTGATAAAGGACTATTATCCAGAATATACAAAGACCTTTTGAAACTCAACAAAAAGAAAACTAATAATTTGATTAAAAATGAGCCAAATAACTTAACCAACACCTCACCAAAGGAGATACATAGATAATAAAAAACAAGCATATGAAAAGATGCCCCATATCATAGATCATCAGGAAAATACAAATTAAAACAGGATACCACTACACACCTATTAGAATGGCCAAATTCTGGAACACTGACAACAGCGAATGCTGGTGAGGATGAACAACAGGAACTCTCATACACTGCTGGTGGGAATACAAAATGGTACAGCCACTTTGGAAGACAAGTTTGGCAGTTTCTTACAAAACTAAACACGCTCTTACCAAACATTTCAGTAATTGTGCTCCTTGCTATTTACCCAAAGGATGTGAAAACTTACATCTACAAAAAAACGTGCGCAAGGATGTTTACAACAGCTTTATTCATAGTTGTCAAAGCTGGGAAGCAACCAAGATGTCCTTCAGTAGATGAATGTATAACTAAACTGGTACATCCAGACAATGGAATATTATTCAGCACTAAAAAGAAACAAGCTATCAAGCTATGAAAAGACATGGTGGAACCTTAAATGCATTATTACTAAGTGAAAGAAGCCAATCTGAAAAGGCTATATACACTGTATAATTCCAACTATATGACATTGTGAAAAAGAAAAAACAATGACAACATATAAAAAAATCAGTGGTTTCCAGAAGTGAGGGGTGAGGGGAGGAGATGAATAGGTGAAGCACAGAGGACTTTTGGGGCAGATGAAAATAAATATTCTGTATGATATTTTAATGATGTATAACATTATATATTTATCCAGACCCATACATTATATAACACCAATAGTGAGCCCTAAGATAAACTATGGACTTTGAGTGTTTATGATGTACTACTGTAGGTTCATCCTTGTTTTGTTTTGTTTTAAAAAAGGTACCATTTTGGTGAGTAATGTTTTTTGTTTTATTTTTGGGTAATGCTGATAATGGGGGAAGCTATGCACATACGGGGATGGGGATATAATGGGAAATGTCTGTACTTCTCTCTCAATATTGCTATAAACCTAAAATGGCTTTAAAAAATAAAGTCTTGGGATCCCTGGGTGGGTCAGTGGTTTAGCACCTGCCTTCAGCCCAAGGTGTGATCCTGGAGTCCTGGGATCAAGTCCCACATTGGGCTCCCTGCATGGAGCCTGCTTCTCTCTCTGCCTGCCTGTGTCTCTGCCTCTCTCTCTCTCTCTCTCTGTGTCTCTCATGAATAAGTAAATAGAATCTTAAAAAAATAAAGTCTTGAAAAACTAACACTCCACATTTAATTCAAAATATAATTGTTTCATTAAAATGAAACATACTTTATAATATATACTGTCAATTACTGGTACATAGTCATTATCATTTTTAGGTCTTACAACTTACTGTTGTTTCTTGCGCAATAAATTTTTAAAAAGTAACATTTTCACATAACTTTTTGAAAAACAAAGTCCAGACTCTGCTAACCAATTCTTCTTCTGTCCTCATCTTATCATTTCAGTTTCAGCAATAGGAACACTTACCAGATACAGTACATATCCCCATTCTGGAGCTGTGGAATAAGAAAGGATTCACAGAGTTGCAAGGCTAACATAGTCTTGCCTTCTTTTTCAGTGTTACAGATGATATCAATCCCACTCTTACAATCAGTTTTCAATAAATGCTACAAGAGGAAAAGAAAAATCAGTTCATATCAACTAAAAATATCTAAAAAGGCTATTGCATTAAATATATAAAGTTGACATTCAAGAAAAAATTAGATTTCTGGTTTTCTTCTACAAAGACAATGATACAGAAATATTTTCATAGTTTTACTATGTAGCACCTACAGTTTCATGACTACTTTTAATCCCATTAATGTCCATAACTTGTAGATAAATAGGTTCTATTATTAGGAAAAGATTAATTATTTCACCTTAAAAAAAAAACCAAAATAACAAACATGAGCATTTAATTTCTTAGTATTTTATTTAAAAGGCAATACTTGATAAAAGTATTTACCAAAAAAGTGCTGAATTAAATTTTTCTTTAAAATGATTCTCAGTTTTTATTTAACCTTTTATTTGTCACATAAGAAGCTCAACATGAAAAATGCTTATTGATGTTTTGTTAATTTCATCATTTATTAATATCAGATTGTCTAATTCAACAGAAGCTCAAAGAATGGTGCCAATGAGAACACATCTAGATAACGTATTCTTAAAATCTTTGCTGTTACTGTAAAAGGAATTTAATAAGAATGGGCTACCTTTTTTTTTTTTTGGTAAGGTTAAAAGAGGAATAGGCAAATATAATCTCAAACAATACCTCCCGGAATAGCTGATCTTCTACAGGTGACATAAACAGACATGTGAAGAGTGCTTGATGGAAGTACAAGTCTTTGCTGATTTCTGGGTGATTTATACAAGATTTAATAAGAGCCATTGCTTCAGGTATGCGTTCACAAGCAATTAGGTATCTGGCACGCAGTTCAAAAAACAGCGGATTTTCAGAACTTAAATATTTGTTCACTATATTAAAAAGAAAATACTCTTATTACTCTTAAGAAAAGATTCTCAAAGTTGTTTGAAATTTTGCCACTAACATGTAGTATCTAATTAGATTAAGTAGTTATTTAATTAGCATTTTCCTCAGTACGAGTTTGTGAAAAGAATTCTCAGTTATATGATTGGAAAAATGAAAATAAGAACACCACCAAAACAGTGCTCAAGAATAATCTATTGATTTCTTTTCAGTCTAAAAAGTGAAAAAAAATTTAAAAGGAAAATAAAATGAAATATTCTCTTTTCAGTTCACTAATATGTTAAAATGTTTCAGATAAATAGGGTCTGGAATTTCTAATCTATTATATGCTTTATTATTTTACTGCCCAATATTTTCATTACTCGAAGATTAAAAGGCTGAATCCTGATTTGTCAGTAAAACCACACTAATTTATATTAACTATAGAGAAAAGTAATTTAATTAATGAAAATGTAATATATTTTATTATATATATATTAATAGTAGTGCCAATAGGACTGCTTATTAATATATGCTCATTTGTCACTAAGAATAATTACTAATACTTGCTTTTACACAATTTAAAAATATATAAACACCTTTTATCTACATAAGTTTATTTAGACCTAACAACAACCTATGGCAGGTATCATACTTCTTTCACAGATCACAAAACTGAGTCTCAGAGAGGTCAAATGACTTGCCCAAGAACAAAGAACAAGCTGGTAGAGGAGGAACAATGACCCATATTTCAAATCCAAAGTGTTTTTATTAGTTGTGTATGTTTAATCAGTAGCTCCTAAAATGCCTATGAGTGATGTTTTATTTGGGCTTCAACGTTTGCCTTACAATTCTGTTTACTATATATGATAAGCAGACAGTGATTTGTATAGCTATTACAAAGATAAACTTCAAACTAGTCTTCACCCTTATAGTCACCAACTAGAGGAGAGTCATCCATGTTAATCACGCCCCAGAGCAACTTTTCCCAAAATGAGGTATGCTAGTGGAGGTATGAAAGGAGTATTTACATAAGGACTAGAAAGAGAGAGAGAGATGCCATCAGCCCTCATACCAACAACAGATTTGTACTAACTCCTAGTCAGAAAAGCTTCAAAGCTTCCCTAAAAGTCCAAACTTTCTTCTCCTTTGTTCTCACTCCTTTTGAAACTCTTTGTCTAGGTCCTGACTGCTCTGGCCACATTCCCCAGTCTCCTCATAGTTTTCTTCAGTCTATCACTGTCCCCGCCTTCCCTATATGGACTCTCAATACTTTTCTTCAGTGATCCAACCCTTTCTCTTCAGTTACAGTTTCCTCCCTCTTCAGTTTTTTTATTCCTTTCTGAAACCTTCACATCAAGTTCCAGTCTCCTTTGTATTCTCCTGGGTATTTACCACTAAACCACTGTCATATATACCATAGCTCTCTCCTCCTACTCTGATCCTACCCCTCCTTTCCATCCCACCACTTTGCACTACTTCTCATCTTCATCTTCTCTCACATCTTTGTCACAGTCCTCCACATTTGTATCTGGGGTTGGCTTGCTCTTAAGCTGAAGAAGCATAGCCCCTTCTCCACTCAGCTCTACCCAAAGCCCACCTGCAATCCTTAACCTAAGACAAATGGAAAGATCCTAACCTGCTCAGCATACTATGTGGTATGAAGTATCCTCACTGGACCAAGGCCTGAATGGTTCCAAGGCTAGGAAGCCTTATCTTTTCTTTTGCCATCTTATTACTGCACTCCATGGGCTCTCCATGCTTTCAAATGTTCTCCAGTTTTTTGCTTATACTACTGCTGAGTTTACATTCTAGGTTTGATGATCCAAAATGTTCTGGGGCTCAAGAATTATATGGCAAACATTTTTAAAAAGAAAAGTAATTGACAGCCTCCTGCCTCAAAAGGAAATTTTGGCCCACAGGAAACACTGTGGATCTAAGATGAAGAGGAGGTGATATCAAAGAAGTATGCAGGGCACTAAGGGAATATGAGATAAAACTGAATTTCTACTAATGGATAAAGTTTGGGAAATACTGCTCCAGAGTATCTGGAATTGAAATTTACTTATTCATTTACTTATTTACTTATTTACTTATTCATTCAACTAATCACTCATTCACTTACACATTCAACTAATCACTCATTCACTTACACATGGTCATTCATTCAGTTAACAAATACTTATATTGAGCACCTACTTTGTACCAGGCACTGGGCTGGGTACAGGATATATAGTAGTGGTGATAAAAATTGGCAGAGTTCCAGCCCTCACAGAGTTTCCTGTATAAGGGAGATTCCATGTGCTTAAGCAGGGTGTTTTTTTAAGGGTGTTTGTTCCTACTTAAATAGATTTTTAAAATATAACAAGTGGTGAAAACCAACTCTTAGTAACATTTGAATAGTAAAAGTGTTAACACTCTGAATTCCCATTAGAATACATGGGAAGTTACTGGAAATAAATGTACCTAGTCTGGTGTCAAAAGTCATTCTTGGGCTAGGTTAGTATAACAATTTAAATACATTTCATGTGAAAATACATTACTCTTATTCAGTATTAGAAGATAAAGAGAAATCACTATTACTGCTCTAATTAGAAATGAAATTGCGCTTGCTTCTCACAAATGTTGGTTTTGATTTTGAGTCTCCTGAAGTACCTATCTCCTGAGATGCTGGCTGGGCTTTAAGAACAGCTTGCAACACTGGATCTTCCCATGGGCCACCATCTCTAATGATTCGAGTCACCAGTTCCAGATTCACATTTCCATATCTGCGGAGGTGATTCTGGCATTCCTAGGAGAGAAAAATCATTTTGGCTTTGTGAATTTAAAGGGGTTAAAAACTAAACTTGATCATCCTTGTCAATAAAATGACTGATGGTCAATGAGGCAGCTATTAAATTATAAGAGAAAGGGTTGCTATAGTAACCTAAGTAGGGTGTCAAAACCCCATCAGTACACAAATAGGCTTTAATGCCAAAGGTTACAGAGTTTTTACATAATTGGACTTAGAAAATCCAATTACAGTAGGGATGAAGTGTAACCCAAGGGAAAAACTTAAGGGATGCATCATTTCTAGGCAAAGAACCAGGTTGCAAAACCTAAGGGAAAAACTTACAGGATGCATCATTTCTAGGAAAAGAACCAGGTTGCAAAAATGTAAAACTTAAATGTTCAGTTAAATTTATGTGAAGGCTCATAAAGCTTCTGTTAACAATGGCAAGCAAGAGCCTGACTATAAGAAGGAGGTAGAGGGGTTCCTGTCCAATACAGTTTGGGGTTGGCAGATAGACACAGGTCCCTTGCTCTGATCCCAAATGTAAACTCTAAGTTGTGGTGAAAGGCTGGATGGAAGATGGAAATTCTATTGCATTTTGTTGTGTTAGCAGATTTGTAATCTTGGGATGAAGAAATGGTAGACTGAAGGAATGAATCCAACCTATAATAAGAAAACTTCACATTTGTTTTAAGATAAAGAAGTATTGATAAGTTGGGCATTAATTGATCATTTGTCCATGCATTTTTCTGGGATGTTTTTAAGATGTTTGAAATGTTTTTATAGAATGTTATATTAAACTCGTGATTATAATATGAATTATGTAACAAGTTTGTAAACAAATCTTAGTAATTAGGAGAATTTGGCTGACTGAATTTAAATGTATAAAATTTAGATTTATAAAATTTAATTGTTTGATTATGCTTTTTAAATTCATTATATACCTTGGTATTGTTTTTGTAACTGTTTCAGGGAATTTAATGGATAATTTTAAAAGATTAACTGAAGATTTAGTGAAGGTATGACTAGATTTATTTTTTAAATGCATACACTGAGCTTACAGCCTTAAAAAAAAAATTAGATATTGCAATTAACAATGTTAAAAATCTGAATAAATTGCACATAAATTAAAACAAAAACAACTGCCAAATTTCTTTGTGCTCAAAATATCCCTCTGACATTAAAAACATTGTAACAGTTATAAAGCAAAGTTTCAGTATAAAACAATACATCATTACAAATTTTACTTATGACATAAATCATCAGGCTACATATTCAAAGTGGCAATAAACACTTTGCTTTATGTGTCATGTTCTTTAAGTGGCATCTATATACCACTTTTTATTCCTTGTTAAAATACACAAAAAAGAGGTTTTATTTGTTTTATAAGACAAGGCAGTAGAAGAAATCAAGTTTCAAGATAAATATTTAGTCAAAGAAGTCAAAGGATCATTAAATCATAACATGAAAATAAATACCTTCTTAAAGTTATTTAGAATATTCCCAAATTAGAATGAGCAAGCAAGCAAGCAAGCAAACAAACAAAAACTTTATAAATTATGGGCAAGTTACTTAACCTCTCTGTGCTCCTTCAGTTAACTAACTCATCTGCAGAATGGATACTAAAAAACCTACTTCACAGGATTGTTGTGAGGTTTAAATATACTGAAAAATGCTTGGTACAGTGCCTGGCACATTGTAAGCACTTCATAAATGTTACCATTATTTCTTCTAGTATTTTTAAACAATTTTTAACAAATACCTTAGCATAAAATTAATTTATATTTCCATGTGTCAAGCATGTTATAGCATTCTCAAAAAGAAGGTATAAAGTTTTTGATCAGCCATGATATGTTTTACACACATGGAACATAGTAACAATCTGTGGTAACAGCTTTATGATTTAAAACAATCAATTTCAAAAATAAAATAAAATAAATAAATAAATAAATAAATAAAATAAAATAAAATAGATAAAACAATCAATTTCAAACCTAAAGGTAAACAAACATACTACAAACTCCTATGTTACTTTAGACACGTATACTACTACTGCTAAAATTCAACTACTATAAGCTGGCTCTTGGTCCAATAGAAGCACAAGAAATAAGGTGAGCTGGATGCTAACCCCTGAATCACTGGTGAGCTTTGGCTTGCTGCTGAGCTCTTGGACAACCCATGTTTCTAGCTGTCTTAGTGTAGATAAGGTATTAGTATTGTGGGACCTATAACTGGACTTAGGCCCAAGTAAAGATATGGTGCAATAGATCTATTGCTAATTTCCTAAATATGGCTGAGAAATAAGAAATACTTGGAGGTCTTGTTAAAAAACAGATTCCCAGACACCAATTCAAACATATTCAATCAAAATTTCTAGAGGGAAACCCTGAAAAACAGTATATTTAATAACCCCCAACCCACAGACAACTTTGGCAAACTTTTCAATTGTACCTTTTCTACATTTAGAGTGTACTTTCATAAATATTAATACTAGAAATTATATACTGGTACTCCTATTGACCCTTCTGGGGTCAATAATTAGCCAATTAGCTAATTAGCCAATTAGCTGAAGTTCATTTTTCTAAGATAAAATTTATAAGGTAGAGTTTTGATTTTTTTTGTGTATGTGCACTTCTTGAGCCAAGTACACCATATTTTGGAGACCACTTTTATGGGAAATAGTTCTGGACAGAAATAGAGATGAAAAGTATATTTCATTTTGGCCTACTTAAAAAGACATAGGATGAAAGAGAACAAGTAAGTCTGTAAATATCTTTTGGCTCCTCATTCCTTAAGTAGTATGGTGGCTTCTGTGGATGATATACAACTTAAAAGCCTTGAAAGTGATAAAGGAAGCACTTAAACCACGGTAGAATTCACAAGTTATCTTTCCTGTATGTGTGTATGTGTGTATATATATATTTTAGAATGCTTAATTAAAAACCTGTACCTGTATATTAACCTGGTCCTTTATTAAGTCGTCCATCTACTATCAATGATATTCACCACAACAATGCTAAATATAATTCCCTCAGAAACTTCCATTCAACCTTGTGTTTTTGCCAAAGGTAGAGAGAAAACACAACTCCTTCCCTCACTCTTTTTTCGGAATCTATTGTGATTTGTTCTATTGTGCCTTTTGGGGACACCTGGATGGCTCAGTAGTTGAGTGTCTTCCTTCCGCCAAGGGTGTGATCCTGGAGTTGCAGGATCAAGTACTGCATTAGGCTCCCTGCAGGGAGCCTGCTTCTCCCTCTGCCTAGGTGTCTGCCTCTCATGAATATTGTGCATTTTGTTCCAGAAGAATTTTCTTCCCTGAACTTGCTGCCTCTTTAGAACTGACACCTACAACATGTCTGCAAAGCTGTAGACCAGTTTTCTGTCCATTCTATATACCTGATCTGAACTCTTCAGCAGCTTATAGGATGACTTTTTTTTCATAACATGAAATTCTTAATGTCCCAACTTCATATTTAAGGACCTCTGGATATACCTCCCTATAACCTATATACCTCCCATTCACCTATTGTACATGAATCCTTTCCTCTAGTGTCATGTCTTCCATGTCTCTTAGATTCATCATGCACTTTCGTGCTTATGCTTTTCTCATTATCACTCTCTTTCTCCTTCAACTTCATATAAACCTATCTAAATCCTCCCATAAACCAATCTAAATCTTTTCCTATCTTTTCATAGTCCTACTTTTCCCTCAGAACCCTCTGCTAGCTACCTCAATCCATAATAAGCTTAATTCCTTCTCCTGCCATACTAAAAATCAGTTCCAGTCCACTCTTGGTATTTATTATAAGAGGAGGCCTTGTATTATTAAGGGTTGACATCTTACTTCTTAGGTAATCAAAAGCTTCTTCAAACAGAGCCAAGAAAGGAAAGGTATACCAGAGAAACTAAATTCTCAATAATTAGCTCTTTAATCAAAATAGGGTTTTATGGAAGTCCATGTAACCAGAAGCACTATGAAATATTTATCTCATACTGAATGAAATGCAGGTTCCAGAGTAAAATTACACTACCATGTCAAATTCAATCATAAAACAAGCTATTGTAGAAAATCAAAGCAAAAATATTTGAAAAAGGTCTTCAATGTGGTTAATGTTATAGAAACAGAGCTTTTAAAATAGTAAAACCTTTACAATACTTTGAAATAAGATACAATCATATTTAATATCACACTTCCATTGGTTATCTTATGGCAAAGCATTTCAAAAGTTGTAAAATTTAAAGATATTACATAGTTTTCTTTTATAAAAAGACAATATCACACATTTGCTGTTCTTTTCTGCAGTAAGTTCCTAAGGAATATTTACCTGTTTTAAAAAGTAAGCATTGTGAGTTTGCTCATATAAAGTAAACAGGACAGTGTTAACTGTGAAAAGGTTACTACTTTTCAAAGAAAATTCTTATGGAGAAAATAATTTTAAATGATTGTTTGGAAGTGTTTGCATTTTTACATCTTTGCAGTTGCCAAAAATCAGTGTGTCACCTATAATGTTTGTATCTGTGCCTGGAGCATTTTTTTTTTGTGCCTGGGGCATTTTAATGGGTTTTCAATTCATACGTTAAAAATGGTTAGTATCAAGAAAACACTGATTTCAGTAACAGTAGTAGTCAAATGTTGACAACTCTAAATTCGGTGAAAGGAATTTAAAACTAAGTATCATAGTTTATAAGATTTTTCATTTGTATCTACCAAAGGTATCTTTACACCTATGACAGCTACTAAACCCAAGTATCAAAGTAAACTGAACTTAAAATCAGACTATGAATTAATATATGACCTAGTTTTAAAATTTTTCATAATAAAACATTTAATCTCACTGCTGTCATTAGTTTTTACAGTTAAAACATTACTTTGCTTTTATCTTTTTAAATTGTTTATGTTTTAATGTATATAAGTACATGTACATAAATATACACATATTGATAAGTATATATTTTTTTAAAACCTGGATTGCTGTCCTATCAAAAGTCTAGATATCCCTGGTTTTATGTATTATTTGTTTTTATATTGGATTTGGAATCAAATATTAAACTCACTGTCTTCTACTAATCTTAATATTATGTCAATTTTATTTATTATCTGATGTGCTTCTTCCTGTTATTACTAGTGTTACACTAGTAACTTAGGCCTAAGCCTAGGCTTTCATCTGCTATCATTTAGATAACCCCATTAATTTCTTCTTCTTCTCTCTCCCCAGTAAATCTTTAGAAGATCTCAAAATTTAGAACACAAAGCATTTTATAAAGATAGTAGTATAAATGAAACATTTCTTTAGGGGAGCATGGCTGGCTCAGTTGGAAGAGCACGTAACCCTTGATCTCAAGCTCCATGTTGGATCTAGAGATTACATAAGTAAAACTTAAAAAAAGACTTCTTTAAACCTATTGTTTTGACATCTATATTACTGAAAACACATGCTTATAACAATTCATAGAACAGATTAAGTGTAATACTGGTTGAAGCTAAGACTTAGGTCCTTCTACTTCTATATAAACCTCAAATCCATCAGAGCTTAATTTTCTGATCTGTAAAATAAGGTATTATGGGATTAAACAATTTCTAAGGTGACGCCCAATCTCAAAGTTATAAAAATGCATGAATGCCTATAAATTACATAAATCTGATTTTTAAAAATAATTAGAATCATGTACTTAGTGAAGTATTTAAGATGCCCCATTTGTGAACTTCAGAAAAAATGAATATTTAAATATAAGTAATTGTTCCCTTTTTAATAAACATGATTACATTCTAATACATGTAAAAAATCTTAAGGAGTAAATGTAAATGATACTTAAATTAGCAATTGAAGTTTTTTTTTTTTTTTTTTTATGTGCTGCCGAAGCGAGCATAGCAATTGGGAGTTTTATCTGAAGGGGAGGCCAGTCATAAGTACAGCAAAACCTTCAACTGAGAGTATAACCAAATTTCAGAATTGGTGATTGCCATGCTAATGAAAGCAAACCCTATTAACACTTTCAATTGGTAAAGAAATAATATAGCCAACAGAGAAGTACTATTGTTATGGTTCTAACCTATAAGACAGACCCTGAAGCAGAATTAAGGTGTGCACAGGATTTACTTGAATACAGGTTTCCACACAAAGAAATAAATATAAAATCTGATTCAACAGATTTAACGTGATTTAACAGGTCACGTTCTGGCAACACAACAAACTGTGTAAGTTAATCTTCAATAAATGCTGAATGGATGAATGACTGAATCTCTGTGTCCTTGCTTTCATCATGTATTAAAGTTAGGTTGGACTTAATGACATTTACTGTTCTTTACAGCTAAATTTTCTATAATTTAGTATTTTATCTGGGAAAACAAACTACTCCAAGTACTAATATGTCCATAATTCTAGTTATTATGTATTAGGACACTATAGAATCATCTTTCAGTGATCAATGAATACCTTAATGACCCTGATGTGCTTTCAGAGGTATTTTCAAAGCATTAAGCAAAATCACTGATTTTGAAGGCACTTGCCTGTTCATGACAACACAAAATTGTAAGATGCTCAGAACATAAGATCTTTGTTTATAGTTGGATAATATGGTATGAATAACTATCAATTCACAAGGTTTAATGCCTGCTTTTGAGATGACCATCATCCTTTGTGTCAGGGTATACTGGCCTTTCCTGAGATATGCAACTTATTGATGCTGACAGCCCTTTGTCTTAGAGACTTGCTCTTGGTTCCTTGAGCTTAACTGTCTCAAGTTTATTTATTACATTATGCTTGAAATAACTCTGGCTCTTAAATCCCTTCAAAACGATTACAGAACTTCAACAGTTGGGGTAAAGTGTTTCCTTCTCAGATTATTAAAAAAAATACATTGAGAAAGTGAAAATATTTGAGGTGGTAATATATAAGAATTATTAATAGGAGTAACAATTTCAAACATAAAAATGACAGTGAAAAAATACCAAAGCTTTAGCCATTTCAACACAAGATTTATCTAAGGAATATAATTTTTATGAAATGATTTCAGAATATGCAACCTTAATTTTAACATCAATCTTTTTCACTCCCAAGTGCTAAATATGTGGCATACTTGTCAAGTATGTTCCTTTCATAGATAGTGAAATCTTTTTCCTTATACTTTTCTCACCATTAAGGAGACTTCAATTTCTCTTTTTTCTAACACTGTCAGAGTAGAATCCACAAGTAAATATTTAGTGGTTTCATCCCATAAATGCATTGGTTGATCTGTCCTTCATTTCACTGTACAGTAGTAACCAATGGACCATGAGGTAAATTTCAGAAACTATACCTCATTGTTTCTTGTTTTGTAGAGGTCAACAAAGGGATTTTTTTTTTAAAGAAAAAAATGTCTATGGACTTCTTTATCCTTCATTTGTGTTGCCAAACCTAGGAATACTGTGGGCTAAGACTACTAAGTGCTAGAGACAAAGGAATGAAAATAGCCTCTACCCATGAGATCTAATGGCATAGCTGGAGAGACGTATCAAACCACAAATAGAATACAGAGGGATTAGTGTCTCAGTAACAGTAAAAAAACTTGTGGTGGAGGAAGTGGGGTGGCATCATATGTAGTCAAAATGAATTGAGTAGAGACAGGAGAAAACTTCTATTAGAGAAGAAAAGAATATGTGAACACAATTTTGAAACTACTCCTTAAAATGTCTTGCTATTATTAAGTTGATATGATTGTATTCTTGAAAAGCCTTTTTTTTTTTAAGATATTTATTTATTTATTTATTTATTTATTTATTTATTTATTTATTTATTTGACAGAGAGAGAAGGACAATGAGTGCACAAGCAGGGGGAGCTATAGATGGAGAAGCAGGCTACCCCAAGCAGGACCCCAATGAGGGGCTTGATTCCAGGACTCTGCCATCATGGCCTGGGCTGAAGGCAGTTGCTCGACTGACTGAACCATCCAGGTGCCCCTCTTGAAAAGCCTTTTAACCAGTATTACAAAGGTAGTTTGAATACCAAGATTTTTTTCCAAATAGTCTAGGCAGAGAACATAGTCCAGAAGGTTTTAGTAGAAAGTCAATTCTTCATATTAGGGGTTCCTGGGTGGCTCAGTGGGTTAAGTATCCAACTCTTGATTTCAGGTCAGGTCATGATCTCAGGGTTGTGAGCATGGAGCCCAACACTCAGCAGGGAGTCTGCTTGAGATTCTTTCTCTCCCTCTCCCTGTGCTCCTCTCCCCCATGGGTACTTCTCAGACAGGTGCTCTCTCTCTCTCTCTCTCTCTCAAATAGAATATATCTTTTAAACTTCTCATATTAGCTAAAAATAAAATTGGGGCGGTATACTGGGTTATAATGCCAATGAATATATACTCCGACTTCTTGGGGAAAATCAACTCTTGCCCCAGTGAAACAGATAGACATGACAATTTATTTAAACTTCTCTCCTGTGGCTGGTTCTTTTACTTTTGATTCCTTTTGTTCTCCTTTTAAGGTGCTATTGCAATAAGATAGGGTTGGGCCTCCTCCTATATGGGAGGTTATATCCCTATCTCCTCCCATTAGTTTCCCCCAATTATCCAAAGAAGGACACGCATATTAAAAAATAGGGTAGAGTCTCAGGAAGGAAAGCTTAACTAAGGCCTACTTCTATTCTGAACAAAAAAGATCTTTGTGATTTAGACATTGACCCCAGGGATGAGGATAGAGTTTTCACTGAGGTCAGGGCAGGCTTATTAAAACAACCACAAACCTAAGGCTTTTGGATTATTGGTTGGCATTTTGGTGACTACTCTTGGGTCATATTCTTCTTCTTCTTCTTCTTCTTCTTCTTCTTCTTCTTCTTCTTCTTTTTTTAAACTGGGAGTGAGGAGGCTTTATAACAATCTATTTGTCTCTTGATTTATAAAAGTAATACATGTTCTTGGTTAAATTTTAAAAAAAGCAAGAAAGATAAAATACAGACCAATCAATCTATCTATCACTGGGCACTAGTACTTGCATCTTCCAAAAATATTTAAAATTCTACCTAGAATGAAGTTATCTTCTTTCTATAGCCTGTTCTTTCTCCTATAATCACCTTTCTTTCCCCTATGATCAGTGCCCACTTAGTGAATGGCACTACTCTATATGGTTACTTCAGCTTAAATGCCCCCAAATATACCTGATTCTTCATCTCCCTTACCTCCATCCAATCAATACCATAATCTGAGAATTTAGTTCCATATCGTTATGTGTGCACTTGTGTTTTCTTTTTCCAGAATCATTCCTAACACATTAACAGAATTTTCATTATAGCCATATTAACAACAGTCTACTAATTTTTGCTTGTTTCCTCATGTTAGTCCTATTTTTAAATTCTAAAACAATTCTATTTGTAAATTCTTTGTTTTGACCATTTCTAAATCAGCTGGCATACTTTTTTTTTTCTGATAAAAGACTTGTAGTTGCTTTGTTTCTCTAGTATTTGGACTATTTCTTTCTGTTGCCCTCTCTCATAAATTCTAGGGCTTAGGAGCTGTATTATTAAATATTTTTCCCTTGAAAAACTTGATAGACATTAATTTATTCTGGTATTTGTTACAATGGAGAAATTCATCGCCAGCCTGATTTTATTTTTTCCTTTGTTAGGATCCTGTTTTACAGGAGTCCTGCATTTGTAGGAACTTTCCCTTATCCTGAAAATTGAAGACTACAAGATATGGCTGCACATAACTATGAATTGAAAATATGTTTTTAGAGATCTTTTTCCTTCACTAACTCATTTTTTTTTCTGGAGCGAATCTACTGTTAATCGCCTACTTTTAATTTAGTAGTTTCATCTCCATACAATATTTTACCTCTGTAGCTACTCTAGGTTAGTCCCTTCTTTTCAACTTCACTTCGTTTCAAGGAGGATACCCTTGAGCTCAACCACAGAAATAAAACTGGATCTTTTTTTTTCAACTGTCCTCTCATCTTAACCAAGTAACTGATGGTAAATGGCATTAATCTCTTTATCCTAGAATAGCTAGATCAGAGAGCTAATTTTATTATTTTACTAATGGGTAAATAGGTTTTTGTTGACTCCTTTAAGTTCAACCAAGATAGAAGGGAAAAGTTGTAAATTTAATTTGTCAGATCAATGGCCCATGAGGCAGTAAAGAGGAAGCTACACTGGGAGATAGCCATACCCCTTTGCAAAACTTTCTAACCTCTGTATACTGCAGCAGGCTGCATTTAGTTTGGGTCACAGTCTCATTTTCTCAGTGGCTTTGTGGAGAGCCATACATTCCATTTTTAATGTTTACAGCTTAGTTACATTAGTATTCCTGTTCTGTATGCTCTGCTCCACACCTGGTGCACTTTCAAGAATGAGATTGGCCATATACCTAATGCCCATCTGGTATTTCTTCCAGTCCCCACTGTTACAAGCTGATAGGGGTAGGGGGCATTACTGGGTCGCATTTGGAAGGTCTTCCCCTCTCCTTCCCCTATTTAATCACATTCAGTTAATCAAATATTTTTTGGCCTATTACTCCAGATGGATTCATCTTTGAGTGCTTGATACAGATCCTGATCCTAGTTTCCAACATTCATAAGGAATTTTGTTCTCATGTTATTTTTGTCATTTCATTGAGAATCTAAATTTTATTTTATTACATTAATGGGATTTGGAGACCCAGTGTATGAAATCAATCACAGGCCTATGGAAAGCTCACCAATGGACAGATTAAAAATAATAATGAGATAGGTGCATCATATAAGAAATGTGCCATCTTCTTTTTTCAGTAAAGAAAAATTATTGGAAGATAAAAAATTAAGAAAGCAAGCTTTAAGAAGCCAGCAAATGGAACATCTGGCTCTAAGAATGAAATTTCCTCTTGGAATAAGGTAGAAGAAAAATTATAGTCAGTCAATAACAAGATTTAAAATTTCTATTTAAGCAGTTCAGATTTTAGGAGATCAGAAATTAATTGAACAAATAAGAATAAACTCAAGGGCCATGTTTTGGTATTACTGTGCAAACAGAAATCCAGGTAGTATGACTTCAGAGCCCACACCATGACAGGAGGGATAACTAAAATCCAGCAAGGAATGTTAATCCCTGTTAACTCAAATTGTGATCCAGAGGCAAGCACCAGAGGCATCACTTCTGAGCTTGGTGTAGACTCTCAGGCCCCTACCCCAGAATTACTGAATCAATACGTGCATTTTAACAAGATTCCCAGGTACATTAAAGTATGAGCAGCATTATGTTTGTACTACTTATGGTAGAGGAGAAAGCACAAGATCTGAAGCTGGTACAAATCTTTATGAAAGATAGATAGTAATAAACCACTTGGGGAAATAGGGTTTGCATTAGAAAATATAAAAACAGGGCAATCTGGGTGGCTCAGTGATTTAGCACCACCTTCGGCCCAGGGCATGATCCTGGAGACCTGGGGTTGAGTCCCCTGTTGGGCTCCCTGCATGGAGCCTGCTTCTCCCTCTGCCTGTGTCTCTATCTCTCTGTCTCTCTGTTTCTCATGAATAAATAAATAAAATCTTAAAAAAAAAAAAAAAGAAAATATAAAAACACTTCAAAAAGTGATACTGGGACTATCACGGGACTATCAAATATAAGCCAAAGGCTGGGGAATTTACAAACCTTAGCAAATGCAAGAGTTTAGGGAATTGTATATGATGACCTACATGTTGGCCCTTCCTGGGTCCCTAAGGGCACAGGCTGGAAACACCAAATAGCAGATCGGCTTAGAAAATGGAGGATGAAAGGTGGCGAAATCTCTCCTAAGAGGCAGGAGTTAGAGGCTCAAGAAAATTCAGAGTAGGAAGAAAGAAGCCAGAAGTAGGAAAAAGCCACAGCAACAAAGTGGCAGAAGTGGCATAGAGATTTTAAAAACAAAAGAGAACAAAAGGAAGGGTGAGCTTTAGAAATTGAGCAGGCGATAGAACAGGGTACAAAACCAAGAACTCTTTCCTAAGGAATTATTTTAATAAACTGTATGGAAACCCTGCTCTAAATAAACAAACAAATAAAATTATCCCTTCACAGATGTTATGATTTCACATATTTAAAACAGAATTCAATATTATCTCTCATCTCTCTACAAACACTGCTTCAGAAGTTCCCATTATCAGTGCTCAGTTAACATCTTCATGAGGCATTTCCTGACTATCTCATTTAATACTGAAATTTCCTTCCCGAATACCACCATGCTAGCACTCCCTATCTCCCTGGCCTGCTTCATTTTCAAGGGAGTCATTTGTCACTTTCTAAAATACTCTTACATTTACAAAAATTTGATTTATAGTCTTTCTGTCTCCACAATAGGAGGGTTTTTCTGGTTGTGGTTACTACCGTTTTTCCCAGAGCTCAGTGCCTAGTATATACTAGAGACTCAATAAATATTTGCTTAATAAAAATTCAAGGATGGATTGCCAAGAACACAAGCGACAAAGAAAAAGTGGAGTGGAAAATTACAAAGTCTTAAATAGTGAATATAGACTTCAGTTAGAGCGTAAGCTCCATAAGGAGGTGCCTGGCTGGTTCAGTTGGAAAATCAAGGGACTCTTGATCTCAGGGTCATGAGTTCAAGCCCCATACAGTGTGTAGATTACCAAAATAAATTAATAAATAAAATAAACAAAAAAAATTAAGCTCCATGAAAATAAGTATTTTTACTCTTTTGCTAAATATAAGGATGGATAAAGTAGAATGTTTAATATAAGTATTATTGATTCAAAGAGGAGTTTTTTTTTTTTTAGATAAGATGCATTTTTTTGTTTTTTTGTTTTTTACTATTTCTACAACTCTAAAATCAGAGTATGTTTTATAAGTAATGCTATCTTAGAATCCAAGTCAGCCTGGTAATGGTCACAATGTAGTTGTCATTCTGTATCCATGGAGATTCAAAGAGACAGCATGAAAACTTGCAGTAAGGTATATTGGTGATTCAGAATAAAATCCAAAAGACTAGCAGAGTACTTGTTTAATCTTAGGAAGCAAATGCTATGGGAGGAGTATATATCAGGTAATTGATGTAATTTAACAATACTTAAGCAGGAGTCAAAAGCTAGCTGGTTAAACAGAACCATAAAACCAGCTTAAGCTTTTAAAAGCCTAGTGCCAGTGGCTTTTAGTTCTTTCATCAATAATTTTAGGAACTGCTACCTCATCAATACTTTTGATGGCACTGAGACAAAATGGGGTAGAAAAACAATGACTGAGTGGAAAAACAAATCTAGAGTCAGATTCGAATGTGAAGAAGTTTTAGATATATCTTAGCCAGTTAAGTCTGCTTCTAATTTGCCTATTTCTATGTACGTACCAGAGTAAGCAATCATAAAAATCTATTTTAATACAGTCTAAAAGCTCTCTTTCAGTAAGTATAAAAATTCTAGGTGAGAGAAAAGATTGCATACTTTTATGTTACTGTGCTGATCTCCTTCCTAAAGATTGACAGTAATACTCCTAGTTGACCATAATCTCTCCTATTAACACATAATAGGAATATAAAATGTCTGAACACTTCACCCCTAGAGGGAGCTCAAAGTACATCTTTCCTTATTCTACCTCAAAGAATAATGAGATAAAGACAAGGACACATTACTGAGCCACAGTTACTAGTTACTGTTTCTCAAGTAAATGGTAAAAAGATCAAATGTTCTTGGGTCTACAGATGAGGTCTTGGATCTTTTTCATTCTTTTGGATTTACTCTTTCCTTTTATATAGCACCTGCCAAAAAATAAAAAATAAAAAAATAAAAAAAAATAAATCACCTCCTATCTGGGGAAGACTATTGAGAAAATCAGGATATAGCCAAAGGGTCCAAGTGACAAGGAGACAGGCTACGCAGGAAGAGTCCTTTTATACTAGGGCTGAATTCTACACAGGCTTTGAAACCAAAGCCTGGAGCAATAAAAATGTGAGTATATGTGCCAGATGTGCTTAGAAATCTACAAGGGTGGTAGCAGTAGGCTCTGGTCTAGCAAATGTGGAATTAGAATCTTAATTTGAACTGCTTTTAGAAATACAGCTAGAAGTTAATTTTAAGAACCTTCTTTTTCCTCCTAGTAAAATATATGGGATCCTAAGCATTGCCATCTTACTAAGTATAAAAACTTAGAAGCAATAAATAACCAATATACCATTTTTAGGGGGAGAATAAGGCATGTGTTAAATGTAGACAAAATGTGAAGGAGTAAACTGTTTTACCTGGAATGATCCGAGAATATCCTTTAAGGGCTCTTCATAAAACTCATCTCTTCCAAAGAACAACAGCAACTCAAAGAAGCTCCTAGAAAGAATAAGTGAATAATAATTTCCACTGCTTCTTTAATTTTTTTTGCCCCAATTTGAAATATTTTCAAGACATAAAAGCTATGTAATATCAGGTATTTTGTTTCAAAATAGCCAGATTTGAATCATTATACTGATCATTTAAGATTTATGTTAGAGGACACCTGGGTGGCTCAGTGCATGATCCTGGTCCAGGGATCGAGTCCCATATGGGCTCCCTGTGAGAAGCCTGCTTCTCCCTCTGTCTATGTCTCTGCCCCTCTATCTCTAGGTCTCTCATGAATAAATAAAATCTTTAAAAATAGAAAAAAAGATTTATGTCAGGTTTTCGGTAAAGTTTTAATAGAAATGTCTTCAAAGAAAATACAAAGAAAGAAATATACTGAAGTTCTAGAACTATAGAATGAACAGTTATATTACTCATGCCTACCACTGTTCACACACAAGACAAAAAAAAAAAATGTAGTGATATACCAGGTGGCAAAAATGTTGCTACATATGTCAAGATGATTTAAAATGGGTCCATTTTAATGGATAAAATTAACACAAAAGTATAAGAAAGTTAGAGTCACTGTGAAACTCAGCCAACATTTATATTATAGCAATATCACCAATTAGGTATCTTATAAGTGACACAGGAGTTCTCAAACTCTAGGCTTACCTTGATTATCCCACTCATGACAGACTGCCCAAAATCTGTGGTTCTTCCTTCTTAAATAATTGTTTTTGGGGGATCCCTGGGTGGCGCAACGGTTTGGCGCCTGCCTTTGGCCCAGGGCGCGATCCTGGAGACCCGGGATCGAATCCCACATCGGGCTCCCGGTGCATGGGGCCTGCTTCTCCCTCTGCCTGTGTCTCTGCCTCTCTCTCTCTCTCTCTCTCTGTGACTATCATAAATAAATTTAAAAAAATTAAAAAAAAATAATAATTGTTTTTGGAAAATGTTGTTACTAAATACTTTATGTGTCTTTAATACTTCATAATTCATACAGGAAAAAAATGACTTATTTTCTAATCATGAGCATGAAAAACTATGAAAATTATTTAATATTACTTAGTAATCCAAAAGTAGGGCAAAATGACAAATACCTCAAAATCTTTAGCTTTTAATTTACTGACAAGGCACTCAACTAGGAATACCTAAAGTTGTATTTTTTAATCACCTTTTGCCTTTAATCCGTATTAATCTCTCTAAGAATAGTTTTTAGCATGCAAACATAGCTATGGGACTATAGAGCTTTAAAAAATCATATAAAAGTCCCAAGTGTGGGACACCTTGGCTCAGTGGTTGGGCACCCGCCTTCAGCTCAGGTCGTGATCCTGGGATCCAGGATAGAGTTCCACGTCCCATTTTGGGCTCCCTGCGAGGAGCCTGCTTCTCCCTCTGCCTGTGTCTCTGCCTCTCTCTCTCTCTCTGTCTGTCTGTGTCTCATGAATAAATAAATAAATCTTTAAAAAAAAGTCCCAAGTGTCACACAATAATTACAAAGACTCTTCTAAATATAATAACCATGCCTCATAAACATTTTATAAAAATTTCACTACTTAAAAATTTTAAATGTCAACAGACCAAAAAGCATAAATGTAGTCAAAGCAAATGATACACTGAGAAAGAATCTTTGTTGATTTCCTTCATGAAAAAGCTTTAACAGCTGATTTTTACTTTTTTTTATTTTTTACTTTTTGTTGTTTTTTTTTAAGTAGGAACCACACTGGGTGTGAATTTCAATGCCAGGTTTGAACTTAAGACCCTGAGATCAAGACCTGAGCTGAGATCACAAGTCAGACACACCCACTGAGCCATCCAGATGCCTCTGACAAGTAATTTTTAAAGAGTTAACAACCTGGCAAAACACTGGGAGAGGACTACTTCACAGTAAAGAAATACAAGTGAATTTTTTTCTCAAATATGAAAAGATGTTCTACTTTACTCAAATAAGTAAAATTTTATAAAGATGAAATACCTTTTCTATCATATTTACAAAAATGAAAATGTTGATTTATTCTAGGACGACTCTGATGTATAGAAATAGTCTCTGATATCTTGTTGGAGGGATGGTAAGAGGTACTTTCAAAGGGAAACACAGTTAATTGTTATCAGAAAATGTATGATGCTCCCACAATCATTTGACTTAGCAATTCCACTTATAGAACTAAAGCAGCCAGATACACACACATTAGCTCAAATAGGGATATCCATCCATAAATGATTTACAATAGCAAAAGAATAGAAACATACTAAATGTCTACCACAGGGGACTGGGAAAATGAATTACAATACACCCAAACAATGAAGTATAATGCAAATGTTAATGAGAATACATATACAAATATGTGTGTGTGTGTGTGTGTGTATTATATATACATATGTAACTAGATAAGGGGAAATTCCAAGATATACTGTTAAGAAAAGATGCAGAAATACATTAATTACACTATCATTTGTGGGAAGGAAGGGAGGGGTAGAAGGCACATGAATACCAACTATCTAGAGGGATATGAGACAAACTGGTAAAAGCAGCTGACCACATAAGTAAAACAGAATTTGGGTGGCAGGAATATAAAGAATTGTTTTGCATTATTAACCTTTTTGCAATTATTTATTTTACTATCAGTGAATATGAAAAAAACCCCATCAGTGTACCTCTGCAATCTTCTCTATCCTTATTAACAAACCATTTATTCACATTTACTTCATTTTTAAGCTTCTAATAGACCCTTCCTATCTCCAGTCTTGCTATTCCACACTTAAAGTCCATGCTCAATATAGCTGCCATTTTATTGTTCTAAGATACAGAATGATTTGACTATTTAACAGACATTGCAAACTGCTGTCTGGATTGTACCATTTAAAGCAAAGATCTTCAGCTTTATTCAGTTGTTAATATTTAAAAACTGTGCTACTTCAGATTAAATCTAGATTTCTGTACACTCCTAAAAAACAAGAACCCCTATAATACAGAGATTGCATCTATGACAAAATAAGCTGAGCAACTACTGCCTGTAGACAAGAGTATCAACCTCCTTTCCAATGTGCCAGTCTCCATCTACCTCTACTAGCTGCTTACCTTATTTTTCACTATCATTCTCTTCCCAGTCTATGTAGGTATTTGAGATTGTTAATCTAAAGCAGGAAATACAAATTCCTTATCATGATATGAGAACTTTTATGTCTGAATCAAAACTATACTTCTACACAGAGCTTTTATCACATATTTCATGTTCTCCAATTACAGTAAACTTTTCCCCATTCCCTTAAGGCCTGTACTCTTAAGATACAGGATCTATTGCTTCCTTAAGACCTATTTATACAATTTCACCTAGGAATCTGGTTTAAAATGCCCTTCCTTCTCTCCAAATATATAGCTGATTCTGTCCTATCATATTATTATACTTTATATATATATCTCTAGTATAACATGTTGAAATTTGCACTAAGTAGAAGGGAGAGGGATTGCATCATTGTATTGAATGGATAGTATTGACTGATAGGGCAATTAATTGCATTGAAAGAAGGCTTTTAGTAGAAACGGAATGTGCTATGTAGTTATATTTAGATCTAAGTATGCAGATGAGCGTGACCTTGTACCAAATCCAATAAAATATGCAGAATTATATGTCTGAATTGTGGCGACATGAAAGGGGAGCCAACATTATAAAAGATCTGTGCATGACCCAATATCAGCTACCTCAGTAACAAGGCCCAACTCCACGATAATGTTATTAAAATGACAGAAAGTACATGCAAAGTAAGAGTAGACAAAGACAAAACAACATAATCTAGCTAGCTCTGCCTTAGGGCTTCAGGGAATTAAACAAGTATTTGTGTAGTACTGAAATCACTAGGGGAAAAATCTAGATTATATACAGAAGTAGAAACTTCAGGTTTCAAATCTGTTGTATTTCCTATTGACTAGCATAAAGGATCAACTAAACGTTTGGAAATCAAGTTATCTAGCCCTCATGGAAATAAACACTATATGGTGGAGGGTGAGTCCAGAATAGAACAAAGTAGAACCCCAAAATATATGTAGCAGTCTAAACAGGGATGGCAGACTACCATCCACAGGCTAAATCTGGCCCAATGACAGCCTCTTGAGTAATGCATGATAGTTAGCTATATTTACATTGTGAGAAAGAAAGAAAGAAAGAAAGAAAGAAAGAAAGAAGAAAGAAAGAAAGAAAGGAAGGAAGGAAGGAAGGATAACCTGGAATAATATTACATGAAATTCAAATATCCTGTCAATAAATAAGGTATTATAAGAAAACCATACCCACCCATTTACATCTTGGCTATGGCTGCCTACACACACTACAGTGACAGAACTGAGTAGTGGCAACAGAGACCTTATGAGCTAAACCTGAAATATTTACTATCTGGCCCTTTACTCACCCTTGGTCAGGGGCACAGTATTTGAGTTTCAATCTGAGCTCTAGCACTTTCTTGATATGTAACCTTGGGCAAGTCGTTTACTATTTCTATGTCTCAGTTTATTTATTTATAAAATAGAAACAATAATAGTAACTATCTTTTGTAAAGCACTTAGAACAATCACTGGTAGAGTTATCGATGCTTGTAATAATATAATACTGTTAATTTTTATTAAACTTTATTAATTTAATAAAATTTTTATTAATTTTTATTAACTTTGCCATTAAAGTTCCTCCTTCAATAATCTAACAGGAAACACAAGATCTTCATAGATTTGTTCTCTGCTATGACAAAGTCAATTTTGTTGAAACACAATACACCAATTTTTCCTCACTTAAATTATGAAGATTTTTAAGATATCTGACTAAATTCATCAAAAGGTTTCTAAAAATTTAGTAGTGTCTGTTTATATCAGTTTTTAATTTTGAATATGTTTAATGTCTGTATAATAATGTATATTTAATATCACCAGTTTATATTCAAATCAATTTATAATTAACCTTAGTCCAAGTTATGACTTGAAGTTCATTTACATAAACTGAAGTAATTATTCAAAATAGAATTACTTAAACAAAATGATTTATATAAAAACATTACTTAGGACAAATACATGATAAATAGCATGCTTTTGAATTAAAAAAATTATACCATGTATAATCATACTTTACTTTCTTCAATCAGTACACTACTATGTGTTACACAAGTTTAAATAACTAGAGTATAGCCACAGTCCCCATTTATGAAACAGTATATTCCGTCAGGAGGCTGGGAAGTCAGACTTTTTTCTCATGGAAATGGAAATGAGGTACCAGACTTCCTTAAAATAAGACATACATAGTAGATTGTTTGGTAGTTATAACAAGAATTACTATTCTTTTTTAGGTCTCTGAAGCATAGAAGTAATTTTCATCCTGAAATACAAGAATGTGGATTTATGTATTTATCTACCATAGGAAAATTCCTCTGAATTATGATGCTTAACCTATCCAAAAGCAAGAAATCTACTTACTAATATAGAATAATACAATGTAGAGAGACAAAGAAATGGAAAACACAAGCAGGAACTGGAGACACATGGAATGGAATGTATATGTCTATGATATCTAATTATAGTTGCACAAAAAATAGAGACAAAGAGAAAGAGATGAGGTAAAAATAAGGTAAGACTTTTTCATAATTGATGAAAAATACCAACCTTCAGATCTAGGAAGCCCAGGAAATCCCCTAAGGATTGATAAAAATATGTCTACATTTAGCTAATCACAGTAAACTATAAGACATCAAATACAAAAACAATCTATAAACAACCACAGAAAAACAGAAACTGTTTTCAAATAGATAGGAAATTAAATTAGCAAGAAGGACCTCAGATAAAAATTAGTGGATATATAGGCTACAAATTTTTTTTTAAGATTTTATTTATTTATTCATGAGAGACACACACAGAGAGGCAGAGACACAGGCAGAGGGAGCCTGCTGTGGGACTCGATCCTGGAACCCCAGGATCATGCCCTGAGCCAAAGGCAGATGCTCAACCATTGAGCCACCCAGGTGCCCCTAGGCTACACATTTTGACACTATGAATAAATTTCATCGTGGCTTTAAAATACAGCAAAAATACATGACATAAATAGCATTTAAGTTGCAAGGAGAGACTTTAGCATTATTGTTCCAGTGTCCTTGGACTGGAGGAAGGTAAAGAACATATGAACATATATAGTATGTACTTGAGTAAGTTAAGCACCAAATTCTCCTTAAGTAATTTAAAAATTTACATACAATAAAAGTTCTTGCAAGTTTTTGTTTGTTTTTTAAGATTTTATTTATTTATTCATGACAGACACAGGAAGAGATAGGCAGAGACATAGGCAGAGGGAGAAGCAGGCTCCATACAGGAAGCCCGATGTGGGACTCCATCCTGGGACTCCAGGATCACACTCTGAGTCAAAGGCAGACACTCAACCGCTGAGCCACCCAGGCGTCCCAGTTCCCAAGGTTTTGTGTAGGTAGGCAAGTTGATTATCTAGAAGGTTGAATACCTAGAAAAACCATGAAACAGCAAGAGCAATGGAAAGGAGCTAGCCGACATTAAAACATTTTGTAAAGCCTCTATAACAGAACCAGCATTGTATTGGCAGATGAACAAATAACCTAATGAAATGAAAAATCCAAAAACAGACCAACTGAATGTGAAAAGTGCATACATGACAAAAGCAGCATCTCAAGTCAGTAAGGAAAAAGTTGACTTCTTCCTTATTAGATACTCAAATGTTCTAAGACAAAATTGGTTCACTCCAGCTTCCAAAAGAAAAAATTCAAAGTGGATCAAAAACTTAAATATAAAAAATTAAACATTATAAATATCAGATAAAAATCCTATATAACTTGGTTATAAAGAAATCATTTTTCTTTAAATCATTCTTAACTATGATTCAAGATTCAGGAGCAATAGAGGAATACTGACAAATTTTAATTGCATTTTAAAATGTCTAAAAATACAAATAACATAAGCAAAATCAAAAGATAAGTGAAAAAATAATGATTTGTAGAGATATGCAAAACGATGTTCAACTTGACTCACAATAAGAAAAACACAAATTATTGTAATTTTTAATGATTGTATTTATTTATTCATGAGAGACGCAGAAAGAGGCAGAGGCATGGGCAGAGGGAGAAGCAGGCTCCCTGCAGGGAGCCTGATGTGGGACTCCATCCTGGGACTCTGGATCACACCCCGAGCCAAAGGCAGATGCTCAACTGCAGAGCCACCCAGGCATCGAAAAATACAAATTAAAACTACACTGAAGAGCACCTAGGTGGTGCAGTTGGTTGAGCATCCAACTCTTGATCTTCGCTTAAGTCTTCATCTCAGGATCATGAGATTGAGCCCTGCAACGGGCTCTGCGCTCAACACAGAGTTTGCTTGAGATTCTCTCTCTCTCTCTCTCTCCCCCTGTCCCTCCCACTTGTGCTCTTTCTCTAAAAGAAATAAATATTTTTTAAAAAATACACTAAAATGCCATTTCTCGTTCGATTAGCAAAAAGTAAAAAAATAAATAAAAAGTCTGATAACACAAAATTGGTGAGGCTGAATGTAAACAAGGCCTAATTTTGTGGATGTGAATGCAAAATGTTAAGAGCTGTTACAGAGGGAAACTTTGGACTACTCAACAAAATTATGTATCCATTCTTTGACACAGATTCTAGGAACCCACCCCAAAAACCTGCTGGCAAAAATTTAAAAATGCATGTAAATGAATATTAATCAGAGCACCACTTAAGTAGGAAAATAATGGAAACAATTCAAATACATATTATTAGAAGATATGACTGAATAAACTGGTATATCTCCACAATAGAATACTATGAGGTATAAACAGGGACTTGAACTAAATCTGTATCTCCAAGGATATAATATTAATTTTTTTTTAAAAAGGGTAAAGTGTGTCTGTTTACATAAAAAAAGGACATGGGTACGGTTATATACCTGTTAGTGGATCTTGTTTTTTACTATCCAACCAACCGAATTTTGTCTTTTTTTACAGGTTTTTTAGACCATTTACATGGAAAATCATTTTTGATGTGCTTGGATTAAAACCTCTTCTCTTAACAGTTATTTTCTATTTCTTCTGTCATGGTTCACTATTGCACTTGACCTCTTCTTCCACCTATTTTTGGACTGAGTAACTTCCAAATTTACTCAAATTGATCGATAATTCCATTTTATCTCCACTTAGCCTTAATATATCCAGATTTGTATTCAATGTTTTTAGTGGTTACCCTAGAATTTACAATATATCTTTAACAAATCCCAGCATGCCTTCAAATATTATACTTTAGGTATAATAATCTTTGTGCTATTCTTGTCATTTATTTTCATTTTAAATATGCTATAAACAATGCTTCATTATAATTCTTGCTTCTAAATGCTGAGGCATTTAGAAAATATGATCCATAGGCTGGCTACTAGTTTTTGTAAAAGTTTTTTTGAGACACAGCCATGTGGATTCATTTATGTCTATGGATACCTTAGTGCTACAAGAGCAGAGTTGAGTAGTTATAACACCCTATAGTCTACAGGTCTAAAAACACCTGGCCCTTTAAAACAGTATTTGCCAACTTCTGCTTTAGACAGTTTTACAGTGATTAAAAATAAAAATTCAATTTTATATTTTATCTTCAGTTTTTATCATTACAGGCTCTCTTCATTTCTTTGGGTAGATTTTCTATCTGACATCATATTTGTTATATCTTTTATAGTTCAGGTCTTCTGGGGATGAATAATTTCAGCTTCTGCTCCCCTAAAAACATCTTTAATTATCCTTCTTCATTGGAGAGTTTTTTTTTTCTTTCAGTACTTTAAAGATGTCACTTCATTGTGCTCATAGTTTGAGATGTCTGCTGTATTTCTTTAGTCTTCTAAATTAGCTTTTTTTACTCTGTGGCCTTCAAGATTTCTTCTGATTATCAGAGTTTGAATGTGATGCTTCTAGGTGATCTAGGTGGTACTGTAGTGTGTATATGTTTGAAATTATCCTGCTCATTCTCTGAGGTTCCTGGATCTATGGTTGGATGTCTTTCATTATAGTTGGAAAATTCACAGCTATCCCTTTATCAATATTTCTTTTTTCTTTTAAGATTTTATTTATTCATGAGACACACAGAGACATAGGCAGAAGGAGAAGCAGACTCCCTGCAGTGAGCCTGATGTAGGAGTTGATCCCAGGACCCCGGGATCATGACCTGGGCCAATGGCAGACCATCAACTGCCAAGCCACCCAGAATCCTATCGATATTTCTTCAGCTTCATTTTTCATCACCTTCTAGATTCTAGTAGGCATATATTACACAGTTTCATATTTTCCCAAAGTTCTTAAATGTTATTAGTTTTTCTTCTCTTTTTCTCTTTTACTTTTAGTCTGGGTAATCTCTATAGACTTATATTTAAGTTTATTCATTCTTAACTGTGTCAACTCTAAGATATGCCATCAAATAAACTGCGTTTATTTCTAGCATTTCCATTTGAATCTTTCTTAAAGTGTCCCAACTCTCTGCTAAAATCCCCAATATGTTTAAACCATGTTATCAACTTTTTCCCTAAAGCACTTATATCTGAATTTAGTTCTTCTAATTGATTTTCTCTTGATAGTGATTTTTCTTTCTTGCTCTTTTTTTATGTGTCTGTAATTTTTAGATAAAAGCTGGACTTCATGATATACAACAGAACAGACTGATGTTAATAGTATTTATGCCTGGGAATAGATCCCTTTTCTTCCATTACCCTTCATTATGGAAATTTAAGTAAATCTAGTCACGAATTAAGTAGGTTTGTGTTATGTTGTTGCTATCACGACCTCTACTGTATCACCAGCTTCAAATTCTTCTACTGCTTTATTTTTTAAGATTTTATTTGTTTATTTGACAGAGAGAAAAGGGGGGCAGAGAGTACAAGCAGCGGGGAACAGCAGAGAGAGAGGGAGAAGCAGGCTCCCTACTAAGCAGGCAGCCGTCTAGTCAGGGCTCAATCTCAGGACCCTGGGGTCATGACCTGAGCCAAAAGCAGACACTTACAGACACTTAACCTACACTTAACCGACGAAGCCCTCTTCTACTGTTATATTGTGGTTAGGGTGGAGGTTGGCTTGCCAGATAATATTTTAGGCGTGGGAGTCCATACAAGATCTCTGTCACATTTTTAACATCACTGTTTAAAAATGCAAAGACTGGGGCGCCTGGGTGGTGCAGTTGGTTGAAGGTCTGACTCTTGATTTTGGCTCAGGTTGTGATCTCACAGTCATGAGATCGAGCCCTGAGTTGGGCTTCATGGTCAGCAGGGAGTCTACTTGAGATTCTCTCTCTCCCCCTCAGCTCCTCCCTCCATGTACGCGTGCTCTCTCTCTCTCTCTAAAATAAAATAAATAAATCATTAAAAATACAAAGACTGGGCAGCCCCAGTGGCTTAGCAGTTTAGTGCCACCTTCAGCCCAGGGCGTGATCCTGGAGACCCAGGATCAAGTCCCACGTCGGCTCCCTGCATGGAGCCTGCTTCTCCCTCTGCCTCTCTCTCTCTCTCTTTGTGTGTCTCTAATAAAAAAAAATCTTAAAAAAAAAAAAATACAAAGACTATTCTTAGCTTGGAAGCCATATTAAAAAGGGAAAGGGGGCATGGGCAGCATTTGACTCATGGGCCATAGTTTGCCAACTCCTAAAGTAAAGAATAACCATGTTATAAACATATAAAAGACTCAAAAAAAACTTTTATAGATCAAAAAATAGAATATTTGAGATGAAAAATATATTACATGGATTAATATCAAACCAGACACTGCAGAGGATAACATCAGTGAAAATAAGACAGGGTATTATTAAAATAAAACACACCAGGGGATCCCTGGGTGGAGCAGCGGTTTGGCGCCTGCCTTTGGCCCAGGGCGCGATCCTGGAGACCCGGGATCGAATCCCACATCGGGCTCCCGGTGCATGGAGCCTGCTTCTCCCTCTCCCTGTGTCTCTGCCTCTCTCTCTCTGTGTGTGACTATCATAAATAAATTTAAAAAATTAAAAAAAAAAAACACACCAAAGGAAAAGGAACTGATAAAAATGAACAGAACCATGAGTAAACTATGGGTCAACTGTCTATTCTCTTCAAGTATCATCCCTTTAGAAAACATAATGACACTTCCAAAATTATTTTTGAGGGTGCTTGGCTGGCTCAATGGGTATAGAGTACAATTCTTGATCTCAGGGTTGTGGTTCAAGCCCCACAGTTGGTATAAAGATTACTTAAAAATAAAAATCTTTTAATTTTTATAAAGAAATATCCCAAATTTGGTTAAAATTATAAATCCAGGGGTACTGGATGGCTCAGTTGGTTAAGCATCTGCCTTCAGCTCAGTCATGATCCTGGGATCCTGAGATCAAGCCCTGTATCAGGCTCCCTGCATAGTGGGGACTCTGTTTCTCCCTCTGCCTGCTGCTCCCTCTGTTTATATCTCTATCAAATAAATAAATAAAATCTTTTTTAAAAAATTATAAATCCAAAGATCCAAGAAGCTTAGGATCAAGAAAGATGAAGAAAACTACACAACGCAAATTACAATCAAATTTCTTAAAACCAGGAATAAACTTCAAAAGATACCGATAAGAAAATGAAGACAGGCCAGAGTGGAAGTATTTATTAATTGCTTATCTGATCCTGAATATATAAACAGAATATATAAAAAATCTTACAACTCAATAAGGTAAGTAATCCAACTGAAAAATGGTCAGAAGATTTAAATAGACATTTTCCCAAAGAAGATCTGCAATAGCAAATAAGTACACAAAAAGATGGTTGCCATCAACAGCCCTGAGGAAATGCAAATTAAAGCCAAAGTGAGATACCACCACACAACTACCAGAATGGCTATTATAAAAAAGACAAAAAAAAGTGTTAGTAAAGATGTGTAAAAACCAAAACCTCCTTAGACGGCTGGTTAGAATTACAAAAGGTATAGTCACTTTGAACCTGGTTTGGAAGTTCTAATTTAAACAAATGTTAAACATAACTTATAACACCTAGCAATTCCATTCCTAGCTACTCAAGAGAAATAAAAACATCTGTCCACATAAGACTTGTACACAAATGTTCAAAAGCCAAAAACTGTGGAAACAATCCAAATATCCATCAATTGATGAATGCATAAACAAAATGTACTATATCCATACAATGGAATAATAGTCATCACAAAAAGGAATGAGCAAGTATGAACCTCAAAAATATTATCCTAAGGGAAAAAAATCACATATAAAAGCCTATATATTGTGTCATATTGTTTATATGAAATGTTTGGAAATAACAACTCTATTGAGATAGATCAGTAGCTGCCTTGGGCTGAGGAGGAACTGGGGATTGACTGCAAATGAGCATGAGGAGTTTTTTGGTGTGATGAAAATGTAAAACTGGATTGGGATAACAGCTACACATCTCTATAAATTTACTAAAAATTATCAAATTACACACCTAAGAAGCAAGAATTTAGTAATATGAAATTTATACCTCAGTAAATCTGTAAATGAGAAAAAAGATAACTAGAAATGAGTGAAGAATGGGGATGTACAGAGAAAACAAGATTGATGATATGTTGATAACTGTTGCGCTGATGATAGGTAGGGCAGTTCATTTTAATATTCCTTCTTACTTCTGAATAGGTTTGACAACTGTGATAATTAAAAAAATTTTAAATACAAGTATTGACAAATGTGTAGGGAAACAAGTACTCTTAGACTGCTGGCAGTATTATAAATTGGCTCAACCTCCATGGAAGAAATTTGATATTATCTATCAAAATGACAAGTGTCAAATTCAGTGATCTAGCAATTCTATGATATATCTGCAATAGACAAATATCCTTGTCCATATTCCAAGGGCCACTCATACATGGTCATTCATTAAAGTGTTATTGATAAAACAGTAATAGATTGGAACAAAAAGCAAATACCCTTTAATGGGGAACAGGTTAATTAAATTAAATTTCCATGTATCCATAGAGTGAAATGCTCTGCATCCATTTTAATGACTGCTGAAACTCTTTCTGTGTTGATGGGGAAAGATATTCAGGTAACAAAAGGAAGTACAAAAGTGTATGTACTACACGTGAAATTTTGCAAAATAGGGGAAAAGAAAATGAATTTTTTTCTTGTATATGTATAAAACATCTCCGGAAGGCAACCAAAAAATAACAATTACATTGATTTCCTGTAGAAATGTAAACACAAATTGCAGGATATCTTATTGTATACCCACTCTACTTATTGAATTTTGAACCATAAGCATGTATTACCTACCCAAAACTTAAAGAAGAAAAAGGTGATGAAGGAAATTCTTAAAAGTAGCTTCCCAAAAGGGCACATTATATACAAGAGCCACAAAAATAAGAATGAAGGTGGACTTTTCATGGGTGGGGGGGCAAATAAGAAAACAATGGATGGACATCTTTAAATACTAAGGGGAAAAAACTATCCTATTAACCTAGAATTCAATAATCAGTAAATATTTTTTAAAAGCAAATCTATCACTTTTATAGAAGCTAATTAATTGGCTTCCGGTTAGTTTTGGCAATGGTGGAAAATGAAAGACTGGAGAAAGCAAGCAGTGACAAGCCTTTTCCTTCTGCCCTTCTTCTGAGCCATTTTTAGCAGTAATTACAGCTCTTCTAAGATCCCCTCTCATGGTTCTTCCCCTCATTAACTATCTCTAATGTCTTTACCTTGTCCTTCCATTTCTATGGCTAACAGTAGCTTATCAGAATTGCTAAGTCTGGGTTCACCATCCTCTCCTCATCTATCCCTCAGATCTTCTAATAATATTTTAAATGGTTCCTAGGAATTAAATTCCTTCTACTGAATTATCTCATGTGATTTACATTTCCCTAACTAGATCTTGATTGAAATTACCTATATAGGGCAGCCCCGGTGGCTCAGTGGTTTAGGGCCGCCTTCAGCCCAGGACCTGATCCTGGAGACCAGGGATTGAGTCCCACGTCAGGCTCCCTGCATGGAGCCCATTTCTCCCTCTGCCTGTGTCTCTGCCTCTCTCTCTCTTTCTATGTCTCTCATGAATAAATAAATAAAATCTTTCTTAAAAAAATGAAATTACCTATATATCTTAATCAAAAAGAAAATAAAAAAGGAAACAAATATATGACAAACAAGAAATTATTTTCTATCCCTCTAGTTATAAAATTAAAATGGAAAATGTATTCAAAATATTGTGGTTTAAGTGGCACCTGGGTGGCTCAGTCAGTTAAGCATCTGACTCCTGATTTGAGTTCAGGTCATGATCTTAGGGTCCCAGGATAGAGTCCCACATTGGGCTCTCTGCTCAGTGATGAGACTGCTTCTTTCTCTCCCCTTCTGCCCCTCCTCCTATGTTCTATTTCTCTCTTTCTCGCACTCTTTCTCTCAAATAAATAAGTCTTAAAAAATTTATACATATCGTGAGAAATAGACTCTTAACTCTATGGTCAACTAATCTTCAAAAAAGCAGGAATGAAATATCCAATGGAAAAAAAAGTTTCTTCAACAAATGGTTCTGGGAAAATTGGACAGCCACATGCAGAAGAATGAAACTGGACCATTTTCTTACACTATACACAAAGATAAACTCAAAATGGATGAAAGATCTAAATATAAGACAGGAATTCATCATCATTCTAGTGGAGAACACTGGCAGCAACCTCTTTGACTTCAGCTGCAGCAACTTCTTGCTAGACATGTCTCCAAAGGCAAGGGAAACCAAAGCAAAAATGAACTACTGGGATTTCTCTCAAGATAAAAAGCCTTTATACAGCAAAACAAACAGTCGACAAAACCAAAAGACAGCCTATAGAATAGGAAAAGACATTTGCAAATGTCTTATCAGATAAAGGGCTAGTATCCAAAATCTTTAAAGATATCAAATTCAACATCCAAAGAACAAATAATTCAGTCAAGAAATGGGCAGAAGACATGACCAGACATTTCTCCAAAGAAGACATACACGTGGCCAACAGACACATGAAAAAAAGCACCAAGGAAATACAAATCAAAATCACAATAAGATACCACCTCACACCAGTCAGAAAATTAACATGTCAGGAAACAACAAATGTTGGCAAGAATGGGAATAAAGAGGAACCCTGTTACACCACTGGTGGGAATGCAAGCTAGTACACACTCTAGAAAACAGTATTGAGGTTCCTCAAAAAGTTAAAAATAGAACTACTCTACAACTTACCAATTGCACTGCTAGGTATTTACCCAAAAGATACAAACATAGTGATCAAAGGGGCACTTGCACCCCAATATTTATAGCATCAATGTCCACAATAGCCAAACTATAGAAAAAGCCCAGATGTCCATCGACAGATGAATTCATAAAGAAGATGTGGTGTATATATACAATGGAATATTACTTAGGCATCAAAAAAAAAAAAAAGAAACCTTACCATTTGCAATGACATGGATAGAACTAGAGGGTATTATGCTAAATGAAAAGAGTCAATCAGAGAAAGCTAACTATCACATGATTTCACTCATCTGTGGAATTTAAGAAACAAAAACAGGGTCATAGAAGAGGGGAGGGTAAAATAAAATAAGATGAAATCAGATAGGGAGACAAACCATAAGAGACTCTTAACTATAGGAAATAAACTGAGGGTTGCTGGAGGGGAAGAGGTGGGAGGATGGAGTAACTGAGTGATGGACATTAAGAGGGCATGTGATGTAATGAGCACTGGGTGTTATGCACAACTGATGAATCACTGAATTCTACCTCTGAAACTAATAATGCATTATATTGTTAATTAATTGAATTTAAATAAAATAAAATTTTAGAACATGTGGCTTGAGAAAACTGTAATTAATAGCCTCAAGCAAGTAAGTCACATATTTATTATTATTAAATATTTTAAAAATATACATTTGTCTTGGTGCCTTAATCCTTGGGGAATTATTTTTTTTCTGAGATATAACTGACATCATGTATTAGTTTCAGGTATACAACATGATTTGATATTTGCATATACTGCAAAATGCCCACCATAACGAGTCTAGTTAACACTCATCACCACACATGGCACAATTTGTTGTTGTAGTGTTAAGAATTTTCAAGATCTACACTCTTAGCAACTTCCAAATATACAATATAGTATTATTAACTATAGTTGCCATGCTGTACTTTATATTCCAACGATCTATTTATTTTATAACTGGAAGTTTGTACCCTTTGACCATCTTCATGAATCTGGCCCAACCTCCAATACCATCTATGACAACCACCAACCTGTTCTCTGTATCTATGACTTTTGTTTTGTTTTAGATTACACATGCAGGGCAGCCCGGATGGCTCCATGTTTTAGCGCCGCCTTCAGCCCAGGGCGTGATCCTGGAGACCCGGGATCGGGATTGAGCCGATTGACGTCGGGCTCCCTGTGTGGAGCCTGCTTCCCCCTCTGCCTGTGTCTCTGCCTCTCTCTGTGTGTCTCTCATGAATAAATAAATAAAAATTTTTAAAAATTACACGTAAGTGAGATCACTTTCTCTAACTTCTTTCACATAGCAAAATGCTTTCAAGGTCCATCCATGTTGTCACATATAATAAGATACCTTCTTTTTTGTGGTATATATAGGAGATATATATACATTCTATGTTTATATAAACATATATATGTTCCACGTGTATATCACATTTTTTTTTTTACTCAAATCAGTGGGCACTGAGGTTCTTTCCATATCTCGGCTATTGTAAATAACACTATAATAAACATAGGAATAATAATATATTTGCAAGTTAATGGTTTTGTTTTCTTTAGATAAATACTCAAAAGAATTGTTGGATTATTATTATTTTTACTTTCAATTCCCTGACAATGCTCCACACTTTTTCTCATAGTGCCTGAAACAATTTATATTCCCACCAATAGGACACAAGGTTCTGTTTTCTCACATCGTTGGCAACACTTATTATTTCTTGTATTTTTGATACTAAGCATTCTAACAAGTATGAAGTGATAACTCGGTGTGATTTGATTTGCATTTCCTCTTTTTTTTTTTTTGAGATTTTTATTTATTCATGAGAGACAGAGAAAGAGAGAGAGAGGCAGAGACACAGGCAGAGGGAGAAGCAAGCTCCACGCAGGGAGCCTGATGCGGGAATCAATCCTGGTATTCCAGGATCATGCCCTAGGCCAAAAGCAGGCGCTAAACTGCTGAACTACCCAGGGATCCCTGATTTGCATTTCCTGATGATTAGTGATGTTGCGCACCTTTTCATGTACCTGTTAGCCAACTGTATGTCTTCTTTGGGAAAAGTCTATTCAGATCCTCTGCCCATTTTTTAATTAGATTGTTTGATTTTTTTTTTTACTTTTGAGCTATAGGAGTTCTTTTTAATATGTGGGATATTAACCACCTCATCAGATAATATGATTTGGAAATATTTTCTCCCATCTAGTAGACTGATTTTCATTTTGTTGACGGTTTCCTTTGCTGTGCATAAGCTTTTTAGTTTGATGTAAGCCCTCTTGTTCATTGTGCTTTTGTTGCCTTTGCCTTTGGTGTCAAATCCAAAAATATAACTGTCAAGACAATGTCAAATACCGTATTACCTATGTTTTCTTCTAGGAGTTCTATGGTTTCAGGTCTTAAGTTCAAGTCTTCAATGTATTCTGAGTTGATTTTTGTCCATGGTGCAAGACAATGGTCTAGATCCATTCCTTTGCATGTGGCTGTCCAGTCTTCTCAGCACCATTTATTAAAGACTGTACATTCCCCAACATATTCTCTTGGCTCCTTTGATGTAAATTAAATAACCTTATATGGGGGATCCCTGGGTGGCGCAGCGGTTTAGCGCCTGCCTTTGGCCCAGGGCACGATCCTGGAGACCTGGGATCGAATCCCACGTCAGGCTCCCGGTGCATGGAGCCTGCTTCTCCCTCTGTCTGTCTTTGCCTCTCTCTCTCTCTCTCTCTCTCTGTGTGACTATCATAAAAAAAAAAAATAATAAAATAAAAAAATAACCTTATATGCATGGATTTATTTCTGGGCTCTCTATTCTTTAATGTTAATCTATACGTCTGTTTTTATGCCACTATCATACTGTTTTGATCACCACAGCTCTGTAATATAGGTTTTTTTCTTGTAATATAGTTTGAATTTAGGTCACATGATGCCTCTAGTTTTGTTCATCCTTCTCAAGATTGCCTTGGCTATTTGGGATCTTTTGTGGTTACATTCGAATTTTAGGAATTGTTTGTTCTATTTCTGTGAAAAATGCCCTTGAATTTTTGATAGAGATTAAACTGAATCTGTATATTTCTTTGGGTGGTATGTACATATTAATAACAATAATTCTTCCAACCAGTGAACATGGAATTTTTCCATTTACTTGTGTCTTCTGCAATTTCTTTCATTAATGTCATATAGTTTTCAGTGTACAGGCCTTTCACCTCCTTGGTGAAATTTATTTCTAGATATTTATTCTTTTTGATATAGTTGTAAATAGGACTGTTTTCTTCATTTCTCTCGCAGTTCATTATTAGCACAGAACAATGCAACCTTTTTATACAACAATTTTGGATCTTGTAACTTTGACTTTTTTTATTAGCTCTAACAGTTTTCTTTATAGTTTCCTATGCATAATATCACGTCATCTTTTTTTTTTATTATTATCATGTCATCTTCCATAGAGACAGTTTTACTTTTTTTCTGATTTGGATGACGTTTTTTTTTTCATGAATGGTCTGGAGAGGACTTCCACTACTATGTAAATGAAAGTAGTAAGAATGGGCATCCTTGTCCTAGAGGGAAGACTTTCAGCTTTTCACCACTGAGTGTGAGTTAGCTGTGGACTTGTGATAATATGTGGCCTTTATGTTGTTAATGTATGTTCCCTCTATACCAACTTTGTTGATTTTATCATAAATGGATACTCAATTTTCAATAGCATTAATAGATGCTAAATGATTTTTAGCATCTATTGAAAGAATCATATGATTTTTATCCTTTACTTTGTTAATGCAGTGTATCACACTGATTTGTGAATGCTTGAACCATCCTTGCATCCTTGGAAAAGATCCCACTTGATCATGGTGTATGATTTTTTTAATGGGCTACTGTATTGAGTTTGCTGATATTTTGTTGATTATTTTTGTACCTATGCTCCTAGGGATACTGACTTTTATTCTTTCTTTTATTGTAGTGTCCCTGTCTGGTTTTGGTATTCAAGTAATGCTGGCCTTATAAAATAAGTTTGGAAGGGTTCCTGCCCCTTCAATTTTTTGAGAGTTTGAAAAGGATTGATATTAATTCGTCTTTGAATATCTGATAGAATTCACCAGTGGAGCTGTCTGGTCCTAAACTTTTATTTGTTGGGAGGTTTCTGGTTACTGATTCAATCTCCTTTCTAGTAATTAGTCTGTTCAGATTTCTATTTCTTAATGATGCAGTCTTGGTAGATTATGTGATTCTAGGAATTCATTTCTTCTAGGTTATCAAATTTTTTGGTGTATAACTGTTCATGGTGGTCTCTTATCCTTTGTATTTCTGTGGTATCAGTTATACTATCTTCTCTTTCATTTCTGATTTTGAGTCTTCCTTTTTTGTTGATGAATCTAGATACAGGTTTCTCAATTTTGCTTCTCTTTGCAAAGAATTAGCTCTTAGTTTCATCAATCTTTTCTTCAGGTTAGTCTCTCTTTCATTTCCATTCTGATCTTTGTTATTTATTTCCTTCTATTAACTCTGGCCTTCATTTGTTCCTTTTTTCCTAGTTAAGATGTAAGGTTATTTATTTGAGCTCTTTCCTGCTTCTTTTTCTTAAATTTTTTTTTAAATTTTTATTTATTTATGATAGTCACACACAGAGAGAGAGAGAGAGAGAGGCAGAGACACAGGCAGAGGGAGAAGCAGGCTCCATGCACCGGGAGCCTGACATGGGATTCGATCCCGGGTCTCCAGGATCGCGCCCTGGGCCAAAGGCAGGCGCTAAACCGCTGCCCCACCCAGGGATCCCATCTTTCTTGCTTCTTGAAGTAAGTACTTATCTTTATGAACTTTCCTTTTAACACTGCATTTGCTGCATCCTGCAAGCTTTGGTATACTGTACAGATATATCCATTTCAATTTGTCTCAAGGTATTCCTGGTTTTTCTTTGACTTCTTTTTTAACCTATTTGCTCAATAGAATGCTGTTTAATCTTCACATATTGATAGTTTTTCCAGTTTTTTCTTGTAATTGATTTCTTTTTTCATACCTCTATGGTCAGAAAAAGATGCTTAATATGATTTCAATCCTCTAAGATGTATTAAGACCATTTTGTGGCCTAACAAATGATCTATCCTGTGCATGTGAGAAGAATGTGTATTCTATTTCTTTTGGATAGGATATTCTGTATTTGTCTTTTTGGTCCATCAGGTCTAATATGTTGTTTAAGGCCAATGTTTCCTTATTTTTTTGTCTGCATAATCTAACCAATGATTAAAGACGGATATTAAGGCTCCCTACTACTATTATATTGCTATCTATTTTTCCCTTTAGGTCTCCTAATATTTGCTTCCATGTAATTTTGGTGCATCTAAGGGAATGCTTTTAAGTCACACAGACTTAAAAGCATAAGTCCTTACTATATAAGGTGCAATGGGCAAAACTTTGTCATCTTTTCAATAACTTCAGAAGCATTTCATTTTTTTTTCTTTTTCTTGTTTTATTCCATAGTGAAAGCTGACAGTATGATGTGGTCCAGTTCTATGAACCAAAGCTATTAGGAGGAAGAGAAAAAGAGTTTAAAATAGTTCAGATCTGTAGTTTTTCAGGAATCTGGCTTAGCCCAAAATAAATAGATTCAAATTCAGAAAAATTCTAATATGTATTTACACCATTCATAATGACTATATACATTTTATTCTAAAGAATAATTAATCTTCCTAATCGCAGTGGAAATAGTAAGAGCTTTTAGTCTACTGCTTTTTCTCTCTAGTTTTTGTGTATCTCCACTGACCAAAAGAATTATCAAGCCTTCCTTCGATTATATTAGAAAAGCAGTAAATACCATTTTATAAACTATACATGTATATACCTCTAGGTTCTAACAAATGCCAACATGGATGGGAACAGGGTATGTCATCATCACTTCTCATCTCTGTCAATACAAATATAGCATTTAATAATCCCTCTCTCTTTGCCAATAAAATGACTATTAAATGCCAGTAAAATGAAGTCTGAATTGCTTCACCCCAAAATTAACAAATGCAGAATAAAGACCAAAATTATAAGGAAAAAAGATTCTAGGCTACTAGTAGCACCAAATGAAATGCCGAGTTTCTAAACATGGTCAATATAAACAAATGCACACAGGTGTCTCTAATGTTGACTTTAGCTACAACAAATCCTGGAAACAAAATATTATAATGTAATAGTAAAAAAACAAAACAACAAAAAAAAGCAAACCAAAACAAAAAACAAAGCAATCCTAAGGGGATTTAATACAGGAATTAAATTAAGACCACCAGTTGCGGGGATCCCTGGGTGGCTCAGAGGTTTGGTGCCTGCCTTCAGCCCAGGGTGTGATCCTGGAGTCCTGGGATCCAGTCCCACATCGGGCTCCCTGCTTGGAGCCTGGCTTCTCCCTCTGCCTGTGTCTCTGCCTCTCTCTCTCTGTGTCTCTCATGAATAAATGAATAAAATCTTTAAAAAAAAAAAAAAAAAAAAGACCACCAGTTGCCTCAAAAAGGAAATAATTTCTTTTAATTAATTAATTAATCTTTAAGTAGGCTCCATGCTCAATGTGGGGCTTGAACTCATGACCCTGAGACTGAGTCACATGCTCTTCTACTAACTTAGCCAGACAGGTGCTTCAGTAATCACTTTTTTAGAGAGAGAAAACAGCAGGCAGATAGCCTAGATTTCTCTATAAAATAAATGAGATCACCTGCCACAAATGATTAATAAAGATAATAGATATAACATTAGAGAAGGTTTTGAATAAGTGTTGGTCAAAATAATTAAAAAGTAAAGAAGCAGTAAGAGTGATATATGTTGCAGAGAAAGGATATACGGATTGGGGCCATAAGACAGACAAACACCTTTTGTAGAGCCTGGCCACAATCCAAAAAACAGCCTTTTATAAATATCCTTTCTTCCTTTAATTTCTAGGCTATCTCCTAATTTAGTTGAAGCCTAGACCTAAGTTATAAATACAACCAAATAACTTAAATCGAAGTTAGACACAAATTCTATGTTTGTAATGTAATTCAATTTAGCAACATAGTCAGAAAAGGTTACTGATCTATCATTATATGTATGGCCTAAAACATGAATGTCTAGCCACTCTAAGTAAGACGCTGATTATACTCACTTAATTCCATGAAAGAGAAGGTTTTTGGTCTTCTATTCTAGGCAGTTTGACATATTAGGGTATACGTTTTTAGTATTTGCTACTACACAAAATAAACACTACTAGCTGAACTTAGTTCCCTCTCCAGAGAACCATACAGTTCTTTTTGGACCTAATGGCTGCCAGGCAAATAGACTATTCATCACTGAAGCCTGCATGGAATGCTAAAATCTATGAACATTTACTTTCTGTTGGGCTAAAAGTGGTGGGGAAGGCAGCATTAAAGTTTGCTTTTATTTTATATAAAACTGGTAAAGTCTAAGTTCTCTGCCTGAAGATCCAGTACTACTTTCAGGGTGTCTGGCTCTGTTCTACCAATACAACAGAATTCAGTGTTTAACGAAACTAAGATAACAATAGGAGAAAAAAAAAACAACAACAACTCAGATTTGCAAAAGTTCCCTAAACTTCTCAAGCCTAAATTTTCTTATCTAAAAAGAGATTTAACCTGAGGTCCTTTTTAGTGCAAATACAGATATACACACACAACAAAATCTTCATTTCTTTAAAAATACAAAAAAAAAAAAAATACAGCTTTCAAAAAGAGTCAACCTAGGTAAAATCGTAATTAGTCAATTTAAAACAACTCTCTACATGACTATATTCATTTCCACAAAATTTTAAAAAAATCAAGGATGAATAAAAAGAGAATCCATCTTCCTTCCCTATAAAGACCTTCACAAACTAGTTTTTCCCAGTCTAAAGAAGGCACATCTTCACATATGTATAATTTACAAAGTGGAACAGGCTTTTATGAAGATGGACACATGGACCAGACAATATTGCCACAGAGTATAGTAACGTATATGCTTAACATATATTATACGTATGTGTGTGTATATATATGTATATATATGTATATATATACACTATAAAACAAAATCTAGTAGATAATTACTTAACTCTTTAGCTCACCTGTATTTTTTTAGTATATTAACTGAATTAAAAAGTGTTAAGTACATGATATAGATCATATATAAGAATTCAACAAACAGATATGAATTACAATGAAATCCATTAATATCTTGACATCCTCTTCAGTCACCTTGAACATCTTATTTGCCATCTCTGGGAGGCTCTTCTGCTCCTTCATCTAATTTATTGCTATCATTCATTCAGAGCTCAGCTCAAATGTTAGCTTACCCAGCAAATTTTCCCTGACCACCCAGACCAAGTCAAGTCCCCTGTTGTACTCTTTGTACCCTGTAATTCTTTCATAATTATAATTACATAATGTGATTGCTTATTTAATATATTTTAGCTTTATAAGGTCTTTGAGAACAAGGACTTATCTTATTTTCTATTTTAGCCTAGAACTAAGCTCAAGAGATTTACAGAATGAATGAATGAATAATTATGGAATTGTTACAAGAATTTTCTGGTTTATATATTTATTTAAATAAATCAAACACTGTAACAGACTCATTCTTTTAATAGTATCACCATGTTGCTATTTTCTTCCTTTTTCTTCTGGTACTAAAACTACAATTAACTTTTCTGTTAAAGCAAATTCAAATAATGCAGAAAGTTTTCCTTGTAAGAAACATTACTCTTTGACAAACCACTAAGATGGTTTACTTTCTTTTCTAGCACTGTACATCTCAGATAAGATTTGCTTCTGCTTAATACATTATTTTTTTATTAGCAGTAGTAAAAAAAAGATAGCAAACAATGAAATAGAAATTAATAAATGAGTTAAATGTAAAAAAAAAATAATAAAGTACTTCTGAAAACCTTAAAAGCATTTCTCATTGTAACACTAATGTTAAAAAGATTATATAGATGAAAGGGGGAGGTGGAAATCCAAACAGGCACTGAAACAAAATTAATACTTCTTGCTTACAAATAATGTATTTCTTTCTTTTTTTTTTTTTTATTTATGATAATCACACAGAGAGAGAGAGAGAGAGAGAGAGAGGCAGAGACATAGGCAGAGGGAGGAGGGAGAAGCAGGCTCCATGCACCAGGAGCCCGATGTGGGACTCGATCCGGGTCTCCAGGATCGCGCCCTGGGCCAAAGACAGGCGCTAAACCGCTGCGCCACCCAGAGATCCCTAATGTATTTCTTTTAGTACTTTTCCTCAGAAATCAAGAATAACTAAAATGGTTTTAGTAGTTTTCAAAACGACACATAAAATTATTCTTTGTAGCCAACATCTGTTATGTTTGTTTACCTAGCCAGCTAGCTCTCTTTCATACTACCTCATTTACTTCTTGAGGGAACTGCTTACCCTTCCAACATCTCTATGGTTCTGATTGGGCTGTCAATGTAGTATCCTCATTCTTCCAGCCATGGGGTGAGTTGATCATCAACAGACTCTCCTAAACACGGCTTTTAGTCAAAGCAGTAGGCACATAAGTTGGCAGGACTCAAGTTCCCAAAAATATTTTGAGGATTACAAATGGGAGAAGGGATTTCCTTCTCTCTTGGTTAAAAAACTAAGCTTAATCCCAGAACAGTTAGCAGCCATGAGTGAATGAAGACAAAAAAAAAAAAAAAAAAAAGGAAGACACAAAGGGGGAGAACAGTTCTAGAATATATTTTATTGTCTGGATTCAGAAAATCCTGAAACTAGTTCTAGTCCTTGCTTTTCCATGGTTTAGTCATCTAATAAATGCCCCCCACACTTCCTCCTCTTTTGCTTCAAGTAGCTTAAGTTTGTCAATTATAATCAAAAAGTCCAATTTTATCTCCCAAGTTCATTTGGGCATCATAAAAAAATAAAATAAAATAAAATATTTTTAAATAATAGTTTTCTTTACATTGCATTGCTCTTACAAACTTCTTCTATAAGGTTATATTTTAAATTCTCTTTCCTCCTACATTTTATTTTTCAGCTTCATTAGGGTATAATTGACAAACAGAAATTGTATATATTTAAGGTATATAACTTGATCTTTTAATATGCAGATACAGTGAAATTATCACCTAAATCGAGCTGGTTAATATATCCATCACCTCACACAAAGAGACACAGAAAGAGAGAGAGAGACAGAGACACAGGCAGAGGGAGAAGCAGGCTCCATACAGGGAGCTGGATGCGGAACTTGATCCTGGGACTCCAGGATCACACCCTGGCAGCACTAAACCTCTGAGCCACCCAAGCTGCTCACTGTATATCTTTTATATTTACTGTGCTAAGCATTTCTTGAGTTGAGTCTGGAAGTTAATGACTTTCAGTTCTGGAAAATTATTTTTTCTTTAAAATTTTCCTCCAGGGATGCCTGGGTGGCTCAGTGGTTGAGCATCTGCCTTTGGGTCAGGGCGTGATCTTGGAGTCCCGGGACTGAGTCCCACATCAGGCTCCCTGCATGGAGCATGCTTCTCCCTCTGCCTGTGTCTCTCATGAATAAATGAAATCTTTAAAAAAATATAAAAAATAAAAATAAAGAATGAAATTCTCCTCCAATATATTTTCTAGAAGTTCTTTTCTAGAACTCCAACTAGTCAGATAATGAACCTCCTATATAAAGGCACCATATCATTTTTTTTTTTTCTCTGACACATTCCTTCTCTTTGGTTCTCTTTGACATCCTGGATTATTTCTCCAACTTGACTTTCCAAATTTCTTACAGAACTTTAAATTTTAACCATCATTAGATTTTCTTAATTTCCACAAATTTATTTTTAGTATGTCATTATTCCATTCACACAGCATGATATGTTGATGTTTTAATGCTACACATATCTCAACTCTCTCTGAAAATGTATACTATAGAATTTATATTTCTCTTAATTTTTTAATTTTCTTCCAAATTTTTTTTGTTTTTACTGTATTTTTTGCATGTTGAAGGTATTCCTCACTGTTTGAGGATTCCAGAATCCCCATTAATATTTAAGAATAAGTCCATAAGCAGACTAATTGGGAGCTCTATAAGCATGTCTAGACCTTGATGACTGAGAAGTTTTTCTTCAGGGTAATTAAGTGATTAGTGAGCTGTCTCAAAGAGGAAACTTTAACTACCAGAATGCAAAGGTCATTGCTCCAAAGTCATTTTAATTCTTTAAGAGGCGCGCGGGGGGGGGGGGGGGGGGGGGGGGGGGGGGGGGGGGGGGGGGGGGGGGGGCAGCAACTCTGTTTCCCTACCCCAACTTGGTCCTAAAGTCTGGTGAGTGGCCTGAATGGAAAAACTGCAATTAACTCCTTTATCTGCATTTTCCCAAAGTATCTCATACCCTACTCTCTATTTCACGCTGTGTATATTCAAACTCTACACCTTTCTACGATTCTGGGGGAAGGGGAGCAGGACAAACTGTTTAGACCTTCTATATTATAAGGAAGGGGATGATTCTGTTTTAACTGCTACAGTTTTGTAAAATATTTTACAAATAATCAAGTATATACATACATAAAAATAAATATATAAAACAACAATTTCACTAAATAATACTGATCCTACAAGACATTCTCTGATATATTTTCTAATTGTATTTTCTAATGTTGATAAATGATGTCACTACATGTTATTGTGACTTGTGATTTGAGGCGCACACACGCATACGCACACACATACACACACACTACAAAAAGCAAGTGAAATTGTGGACTGCTCTGTCATGTTTCAGTAACCACTATTCTATGTTCTCTCCCCTAGAAAATTTTTTAAATCTTTCCTTCACTGATGGCTCTTCTCTACTTTCTTTTCACTGTATTTCTGTCTTTTACATCTTTACTATAACTATAACAGATCTATGAGAGCAAAAACAATAAACACAAGTGCTCAATGTGATCTTTAACTTGAATTCCTCTACAAGTATTTTTAAAAACCAGGAGTTTCCCCAAGTTCTTTCTGGCCTGATTTGAGGTCCCTCTGCTAACTATGATGGCCTCAATTGCTGTATTTTGGGACTTACCATTAAAGCTAAGGAATTAAAAAAGGAAAGTGATGGTAGTGACCATAAGAATCTATGCAAAAATTCTTATCTAAGTATGTCTTAACTTTGGTTATTAATTGATTGATAAACTTGGCAGCTCCCACACTAGGGGCATAAATATCCATGATTGTTAGGTCCTCTTGTTGGATAGATCCTTTAAGTATGATATAGTTCCAATTAACTCTAAAACTAAATGTAAATTTATGGTTTTATGTTCAAAGTTAAACCTAAAACCTTAAATGAAAATAGAAAATTTTTTCTTTTCTTTCCTTTTTTTTTTTTTTTTTTCCCCCATAATCCAGGGTTTGGGAAATTCTTTTCGAGTGAAGACATTAAGAAAGGCTCCTTCCACAGAGAAAATAATCAAAACCCAATTCTCAAATATGTCAAGAAAAATAATTCTTTTATAGGAAGTAAAAAGTACTTACAAAGCAAGGCTACTCAAAACATACTGTACGTGCTCACATTCATCTGGGAATGATGCACTGGCTGATGTAAAACAGCAAAGTGCAGTCTGAAGAACCTGAAGCTGTGGCAAAGGGACCTGCCATCTTCCAGCATAATCTTCAACCACCTGATGGGGAAATAATCCAAAAAAGTACGTTATTATAGAAAATGTTCTCAACATCTTGAGTTTAAAAATTTGATGAAACAACTAGTTAAATTAAAACATTAATTCAGCATGAATACAAATGGGGAAAAACATTATTGTTTATTTTAATCGTATACAATTGAAAATAAAATTTAACTATTATCTTTGAAAATGTGGGAAAAATAGCGTATGAATAATTTTACTGTTGAAATGCCGAATCTTTAATTAACTGTACCACATATCCTTCATCTCCCATTTCCAACCTTTGTTAAAACATTAATTATAAAATATTAAAATAGCTAGAGTAGAATATAATAACAAAATTAGAAATAAACATAATTATCATTACTACTTATTAAAGATTAAACTCTAAGCATTTTGGCACCAATAGGTATTAAAGATATAGTAGTATGATGGATGCTCCAATTATTAAAGTTGAAGTTGTACAACATGATGGAGGAAAGGGTCCAGAATATAATTAGTCTTGGCTCTGTAACTTTACTAGCTTTATTAATTTGGATAGGTCATCTTCCTTCTCTATGCATTAGTTTCCTCAGTATAAAATAGAGATAATAGGGCTGCCCGTTTGGCTCAATGGTTTAGTGCCACCTGGCCCAGGGCGTGATCCTGGAGAGCCGGGATCGAGTCCCACGTCAGGCTCCCTACATGGAAGCTTGCTTCTCCCTCTGCCTGTGTCTCTGCCTCTCTTTCTTTCTGTGTCTCTCATGAACAAATAAATAAAATCTTTAAAATAAATTTAAAAAAATAGAATAGAGATAATAATGCTTATCTTGCAGGTTTACTGTGAAGCTAAATTAGGATAATTTATGAGAGAGCATATTAGAACTATCAATGGCTATAAATTGTTAATTATGATTTCTTATATGCAAAACTATTATATTAAAACAATGTATTATATTTTTAAAATTCATCATGTAAAACTGGTTGGCAAACTATGGCCTGCAGGCCAAATCTGGCCTGCCAGCTGTATTTGTATGGCCCACAAGCTAAGAATGGATGCTACATCTTTAAATCGTTGAAAAAAATATTTTGTGATGTCTAACTATCATATGAAATTTAAATTTCAATGTCCCTAGAGCTTTACTGGAACAGAACCAGATTCATCCATTTATATACTATCTATGGCTGTTTTCCTGCTATAACAATCAGTTACATAGTTATGACAGAAATCATATGGCTCACAAAGCCTAAAATATTTAATATCTGCCCCACTACAGAGAAAGTTTGCCAACTCTTTTTTAAAAGCTGAAAAAAATAGAAGATTACAAAAGCCAAGACATTCAAGAGCTCAAGGACTTTTCACTCTCATCACTTTCTGTTAGGAGACAATTTTCCTTGGGTCTCTTGTATTTCTAGTTTTTTCAAAAAAAGGCCCAACTGCCTTCATCTTTTCAAAGATAATCATAGGCAATAGCCTTGAAAAATACAGATGATGTCTCCCTCCTCAGATGTGAGCCTGTTTACTATTTAGCACAATCCCAGTGTCATCTCCCTCTAGAGCAAAGGCTAGGCAGACACTCTTGTAAACCATTATAAAAGATTAGGGTTCCTTAAAGTACGGCATTGAAAACTCACTGTGAGTAGAGAATCCACCTATGCCACTTACATCACTTTTATGAAAATTGAAGGTCAAGGGAAACCACTGGCCATCATAAGCATGAAGCTCATGCTGCTTGCAGTACATGAGAAATAAAGTCCATTATCTCTGACCCAGGAGTTTCATGTTTTCTGCCAGCATTCATCAAACTCTGGCAGGCTAACTTAGATAGACTCTTAGACCCTTCATGGCTCTCTGACAATTTCAAATTGCAATACCAGAAAGCTAACTGGACAGTAAAAATTACTACTAACTATAATGAGCCCAAATAGGACACTCTTCTAAACTACCAAAGGCAAAAAAAAAAAAAAAAAAAAAAGAGTTGGATAAACTGTGGTTTCCTGACTAAATTTTCTCTTCACTAAAGTGTTTGACCAGTTTATTAAGCTCTTTTTGGCCACCATAACACCATTCTGATGCCACCTAAAATATAGGTACCTGACAGTCTCATGTTTTCCTATCTTCCATCTCCAACAGTTTGCCCTAATCCATATCTACTTATAACCTTATTCACTTCCTATTTATGAGATGAGTTTATCTCCTTAGAAGAGAAACTTTCTATTTTCTCAGCTTCTATTCTTATAGCTTTCCTCACTCACCAAGATTCTGCTACTAATACACTGCCTAATCTAGCTGAGCTCAAACCTAACAAAATAAATGTCCCTGTGGGCAACACCTCCAATAGTTTGCCAGAATACCTTTGAAGGGATATAAACAGAATTATTGAAATTTACATATCTTCTTACACTGTTCAATATCATGCCAGACACTAACACACTATAACATTAATATAGGGATCCCTGGGTGGCGCAGCGGTTTAGCGCCTGCCTTTGGCCCAGGGCACGATCCTGGAGACCCGGGATCGAATCCCACATCGGGCTCTCGGTGCATGGAGCCTGCTTCTCCCTCTGCCTATGTCTCTGCCTCTCTCTCTCTCTCTCTCTGTGACTATCATAAATAAATAAAAATTAAAAAAAAAAACATTAATATAACACTTTAAGACTCACTATAACAGAGCCATTGATGCAACCACAATGCCCAAATGAAAGAAGCAGAATCAGCAGCAGCCGCCGCCACTGCAACAGCCCCTGCTGCCAGAGCGGGAGGAGACTGGAGACAAGGAGGATGGGAGTCCCATCGGACCACCCAGCCTTCTGGGCCCTCCCCCCATGGCCAATGGAAAGCCTGATGACCCCAAGTCAGCTCTTCACAGAGGTCCTCCAGGATCAAGGGGACCAATGACTCTACCACTGCTGAGCCTCCCACCTCCTCCCAGGGGCAGAGGCTCAATCCAGGGAGCAACCCATATGGTCATGGCTGGTGGAGGGCCAATACTGAACCTCCTTTTCCTGGACCAGTCCCAAAGGAGGCTTTCACAAAGAGCAGAGAAATCCCCGAAGGCTCAAAAGTTGGTCTCTTATTAAAAATACCTGCCTGCCCAAGGATGGCCCCCAAGTTATGGAAGACAAATCCAACCACCCTGTCTGCTGACACTTTGCCAAAAAGGGCCACTGTTGATATGAGGATCTCTGTGCCTTCTACCACCCAGGCGTCAATAGACCTCCTCTAGGAGACTGTGCTGGAAGGAGTCCTCTGACCTAGCGACCATATATTTCCCTGTGGCCCTGTGATGGCTACTGTGAGGCTGTTCCATCCACCACCCTCAGTCAGTGACACCCACCCCCATCGGCCACCTCCCCCATTGGGGGTCCAGAGTTGTGTTTCATCACTGGTGCCCAGCGTGTGGGCTTTCTTCCGATCCAACCTCCAGACTTGCCTTCGGGACCCTACCTTTGCTCTCTTCAACTGCCTCCTGGATCCTCTTCCCCTTCACTGATTGACTGCTGAACAGGAAACCTCTTTGGTGCTGTTTCTTGTGCATCTGTCCACCCAGCCCTCAGTACTGCCCTCGATTCCTAAGAGCCCTGGAGCAGTTTCCTACCATTCCCTTCTTCTAGCTGCTTGTTTTTAAGTCCTTTTTATGTGACAAACCCTACCCCCAAAGTTGCCAGTTGCTCTGTGAAACTCACCAGGTTGACCTGGGGTCAAGTATGGATGACTGGTGCAGAGTTACTTCCTGAAAGGCCATTCTCCCTGCTTTGGGATTTTGTAGATCCTGCGTCAGTAGCATGATCCCCACCGCTCTGGCCTGTGACCACTGTGCTTTGTGAAAACTGTGCATCCCCTCGTACGTAGCCTTTTTCAGTGTCCACGGCATCATTGTGACTTCCCAACACTAGAGTAAGTTTTTCTGCCAAAATGAGTGAGGCTCTTGATGCCCTCTAGACTTTCCACCTCCCAACGTGGGAGAATTGTGAAACTTTCCGTAAGACTGCCTCCCTGGTCTCCCCATTCTCCTGGTGTTGGTTTTTCGGGGTTTGACACAAGCCCATGAGATGTCCTCTAAAGCCTCTTACGGGCTATCCTATCTCCTCTCCAGCCCACTTTGGTTAGAGTACGTCATTGTGAGGCCACCAGCCCTTTCGTCTGAATTCTGTGAATCTCTACCTGGTCTACCCTTGGGTGGAAGGAACCTTGACGGTACTGTCGCCCTCGTCTAACCTTCTTCCCTTCATCCCTGGCACTTGTTGTTTTCTGTGAAAACGGCAGTGAACAGGTTCGGTTCTGCACTGGCCCTGAGGAAATGGGTCAGGAGTTGTGTGGGCAAGAGGGAAGGATGAGAGCTGTTGGAGAACTGAGAATGAATTATTTTCTTTTTAACATTTTTTTATATTAGTAATAAATGCAATGGAAACAAACAAAAAAGACTCACTATAACACTATTTCTCTCTTAAATATTTTCCTTAAAACATGTGAAACTATGCATTATGTTGCCCTTTTATTTTAAATTTTTCTCCTGTGCCATCATAAGCACTCAGCTAATGAGAGTAGACACCATGACATCATAATTTGAACATGCTCTACCAGGCCAAAGTATAGCAAGCAACATATCTTACATTTTTCTTTCTATTTTGGACTCTAACAAAGAACAGTCTTAACATAGTAGCCAGAATAATGTTGTAATTCCTGCAAACAAAGGAAAAAGCATTTACCTGGATCTTTAAAATCAACTATTGCTACAGTTCTAAATTCTTCAAGAAAATAGTCTAAGAAATGGGATAAAGATCAATTGTCCAGTAAAGACTGGTAAAAAAAAAAAAACCTTTCTATTTTCTCAGCTTCTATTCTTATAGCTTTTTTCCTTTTTAAAAAAGTATTTTATTTTATATTCATGAGAGATGGGGGAGGGAGGGGCAGGGACACAGGCAAAGGGAGAAGCAGGGAGCCCCATGAGGGACCCAATCCCGGGACTCCAGGATCCTGCCCTGAGCCGAAGGCAGACGCTTAACTGCTGAGCCACCCAGGAGTCCCAAAACTTTTATTTTTCCTTCATTTTGAAGAGCATAACAAACATACTGCAATGCAATTTACTATAATTTTTAGGAACTATATGAATACCGCTAAAAGAAGTTACAGCTGAGGCCAAAAGCGTGGCATGATATAAGGGAGGTTGAAGAGAAGGGCAGAGCTACTGCCAAAGATGCTAGAATCCTGCAATGATCCTACAGCACTTTCTCAGCTCTCTCATTTACAGGAACATATACCCAAATCTAAAAGGGATATAGTATATACTACATACTGCCATATCTTAATTTACCAAGGTAAATTATTATGAGGATGAGCATAGATTCATTCTTTGGCAAAATTGTCAAAAGTCAGACTTACTATAAACCCATTCAGTTAAAATTATATTCATTGGGATCCCTGGGTGGCGCAGCGGTTTGGCGCCTGCCTTTGGCCCAGGGCGCGATCCTGGAGACCCGGGATCGAATCCCATGTCGGGCTCCCGGTGCATGGAGCCTGCTTCTCCCTCTGCCTGTGTCTCTGCCTCTCTCTCTCTCTCTCTGTGACTATCATAAATAAATAAAAATTTTAAAAAAAATTATATTCATTATTTAAGAACATTAATTTACATCATCCAAATCTCTATGGACTGAAATGTGTCTCCCTAAAATTCACATGCAATCTATGCACTGAATGAATTTGCTGACTTTCTAAATATATAAAGTAAACATTACAATGGACATTATAAACATATATTATTATAAACATATAATAACATTTTGTGGTGCCAGAAAGTCATGAAATGCTGAATAAATGATGGGGTATAAGAACACAGGAGCCAACCTGAAGGAGCTCCTACCTGCCAAAGCTAGAATAATTTAAGCAACAAAATAAGTGATAGTATTAGACTTTTAATCCATGGAACAAGATAAATATCCAGGAGTCCACAGTGATATAAATAATCAGATAAATAAATGTTAGAGATGAGACAGCTCTTCCTCACAGTAAAATCCCAATTAATAAATACAGAAGCAAAGAGAGAGAGAATCAGCATTAGGCAAATACATAGTAATGAATGCTACAGACAAGATCCATGGATCAATACTAGTATTTATGGGTAAAAGTTTGAGGCAATGCAGGATTTGCAGTCTCAAATTATCTCCCCCAAGACATTCATCAACTAAAAATAGAAAGATAGTAACGAAAGTGTATAGAAACCATACAGACCCAAACTTAACCAAATCATCAAGGTAAATATCACCAGTACGTAATAAAATGTATCATTATCATAAATCTCTTGGTATGGCAAACCAAGAAACAATAGCATTTTTGCGGTACTTTGCCAAAAATGCCTAAACTCATTCCAATCATGAAAAATTATCAGACTGAAGGTTGTTTTACAAAAAAAATTAATCAATATTCTTCAAAAGTGTCAAGGTTGTGAAAGATGAGAAAAAACTGAAATACTGTTACACACTGGAAGAGACTAAGGGTAAATAACAACTAAATACAGCATGAGATCTAGAAATAACATCCTGGAACACAAAAAACATTAGTGGAAAAACTTAAATTTTTTAATACATTTTTTTAGATTTTGTTTATTTATTTGAGAGAGAGAACACAAAAGAGCAAGAGAGCCGGAGCTGGGGGGAGGCAAAGGAAGAGGGAGAAGCACACTCCCAGCTAAGCTGGGAGCCTGATGTGGGGCTTGTTCCTGGGACCCCGGGATCATGACCTGAGCCAAAGGCAGATGCTTAACCAACTGAGCCACCCAGGTGTCCCCAAAACTGAAATTTCTAATAACTATAACTTAGTGATTATTACACACCAATGTTGCTTTCCTATTCCTGATAATTGTACTATGCTTTCAATAAGCATAAAATTAGTTCAATTGTTAAAACTTTAAAGTTTTTTTTTGTTCTCACCTTTTCCCTCAATGTTCTACTTTATTTTCTAGACGATATTTTATAACATGAGCACAATTCTACATGTACTTTCCCTACTTTGTTACCTAACTACACATCAAGATTTACCCTTATCTATGGGTATCTTTTTTTTTTTAGCGTCAGATGGAAAAAAAATACATCAGATAGATTGGCAGCATGCAGAAAGAGTACAGGTTTCAGAATCAGACCTGGCTTTGTCATTTATTAGCTTAGCAAACTTAGCAAAATTATACTTCTCAGTCTAAGTTTCCTGTAAAATGAATTTAGTATCACCTTAGTCACAGAGTGCCTGGAGAAGTAAGAGAATATATTACAAGCCTGAATAATTCCTGGCATACTCTAAGAAAACGACAAAGGTAAACTCACTTTTTGACTGTTTCATTGTATCAATGTTAACTGGTTAATTGTTGGTTTCCAAGTGTGATAAATTACACAAACTTTATACACTTTTAGCCAGCAGATAGGCCACTCCCAAATAAAATCTATTCAAAAGCTACTTACTGCCAAGGAGCACCTGGGTGGCTCAGGCAGTTAAGTATCTGCCTTAGGCTCAGGTCATGATCCCAGGGTCCTAGGATCAAGACCCACATCGGTCTCCCTGCTTGGTGGGAAGCCTGGTTCTCCCTCTCCCTCTCTACAGCTCCTCCTAATTGTTGCCCCCTTCTCTCTTTCTCTCTCTCCCTGAAAAATAAATAAATAAAATCTTTTAAAATTTTTAAAAAAATTAAATAAGTAACAATTTCAAAAGCTATTGGCTAACTTTCAACTATTTAGCCCAATACTCATTGACAAATGATGAGTATCCTAGATACAGCAATACAATACTCATGCCTGAGGATACCTGAAGATTCTTTTTTTTTTAAGTTTTCTATTGAGAATAAAAAAGGTAAAGAAAAGTTCTGTTCAAAACAAGAGTTACCATCATTTGATTTTTCTATCAGCATAATCATGTAAAGAAAATCTAAAATTAAAGTTATATTTAAAAAAAACACTAAAATGGTTCAGAAATACATCCTAATAAGTTAAAAGTTGCTTGAAATCTCCAAAGGACATAATCTTCAGTAAAAGACAACCTAAAATCCAGTTATTTTGGAGACTCAATTAAGCATATTGTTTATTCAGCTCACTACTCCTTAAACAGATATTTCTGTAACATTAAGGTCTTTAATAGGTTCTGCGAATGTAGTAAGACTCAACCATTTACAAAATGGAAAATGGAGTAAGCACCTCTAAATCTTAATATTCCATACAATCTTTTTTTAAAGATTGTATTCATTTACTTGAGAGAGCAAGAGAGCACTCACACACGCATGTTGGGAGGGGCAGAGGGAAAGGGAGAGAGAGAATCTTAAACAGACTCTGTACTGACCACTGAGCCCAGTGAGGGGCCCAATGTCAGGACCATGAGATCAAGACCTCAGCCAAAATCAAGAGTCAGATGCTCAACTACCTGAGCTACCCAAGGACCCCTTGATGTTTCCTACTATTAAAAGGAATCTTCATGATTATCTAGTCAAAGCTACAAACTAAAACAAAAATATCCATTATAATATCATTCACAGAAGGCTCTCATCTTCCTGAGTTTCCTGCATCCCTATGGCACAAGACAAACCAGGGTCCTCCATGTGGTTGCATGAGTATCTGCTTAAAGATCCAACTTTCTAAATAAATACATACATACATACTTACATAAAAACCCAACTTTTCTCTTAAGTTGACCCAAAGAAAAAATAGGCTCATTTTAAATGTTCTAGACAAATTTTGATCCCTATCAATTATTCATTCAATTCCAAACTCATTAAAAAGAATATATTAAATGCTTCTCTCATAAACAATAAAATTGGCAAATAAAAAAGTGGACCCCAAAATATATGCACAAGCGAATGTGTTTAAACATCAAATCAGAATGTAAGATGAAGAAACCTCTGTGCATGCCAGCAGCCAGTGGTATACACGTTTTTGTGCACATAAAAATGACTTAACTGGCTTAGGCTATGCAGAGCGCTCTGCATCTGACTTCAATTCAGCATGGCCTAGCCAGAGAGGGTATTGTAGGTATGGCTGAGGCACTGATTTTATTATTGCTTTTTTTTTAATCCTTTAGTCATATAGAGGTTTTAGACATTAATAGGTGGAAAATGTTTTGTTCTTTCTGGTTTCTCAACAATAACTACAAGCCAGAGGAGTAAACAGAAAAGTTGGTTAAATTCCATATGCATCTTAGAATACTGGTATGTGAATTAGACGTCTAGCCTTTAAATTGTTATTCCTGTGGAATATTACTGAGCCATAAAAAATGAATGAAATCTTACTATTTGCAATGACATGGATGGAGCTAGAGAATATAATGCTAAGCAACATAAGTCAGTCAGAGAAAGATAAATACCATATGATTTCACTCATACGTGGAATTTAAGAAACAAAACAAATGCACAAAGGGAAAAAAAAAAGAGGACAAATCAAGAAGCAGACTCTTAATTATAAAAACAAACTGATAGGTACCAAAAGGGAGGGGATTGGAAGAATGGGTTAAACAGATGATGGGGATTAAGCCATGCACTTGTCATCATGAGCACCAGGTGAGGTTATGAACTTATCGAATCACCTATATTGTACATGTGAAACTAACACTGTATGTTTATTAAAAAAATAAAATTTCTAAATTTGATAAAAAATGAAAAATAAATGAATAAGTAGTTCTAGATCTGTTGGACGAACACTATCTCTCTACCTCTTAGTTTTGTTCTCAAAGAGCAACTTAGATTCATGTAATTTGTCCAAAGGCTTGTAAACTCACCGTCACAATATGGTCTCAAGTAGCTTCTGGAATTAAGTACATTACTCTAATCAAGACTGTAGATGTGAAGATCTTATCTGAGTTCAACAAAGATGGCTAGTAAATTTTATCAAGTGAACAGATGAAGAGTCAGATTCCTTATTACACAGGGAAACTTCGGTGGAATTATTACAAATTCAAAGGTCAAAAGAGAAACTTAAAAGGTCCATGTATCAAACACTAACTTTAAGTACCAGGTTTGCTCAGTCTCAATAACTAAGTCTGTTTAAAAATGACACACTTATAATTAAATGACAGTGGGAGAGTTAAAAAATAAAAGGAGATCATATTGATAAAGATGTAAAAGAAGTACGACCTTAAGAATACATTCACCCTTAGAATTAAGGCTAAATGGGGTGCCTGGGTGGCTCAGTTGGTTAAGAGTCTGACTCCTGATTTTGGTTCAGGGTGGTGAGATCAACCCTGAGTCAGGCTCTGTGCTCAACAGGGAGTCTGCTTAAGAATCTCTCCCTGTCCTTCTCCCTCTGCCCTTCCCTCTACCCCTACTCTTTCTCTTTCTCTCTCAAATGAATAAATTGTAACCAAAAACAAACAAGAATCAAGACTAGATACATAGGAAAAAAGAAATAACATATATGCCAGAACTATGTGCTCTTAAAGGTTGAGTTAGGGGAAAAGGCTATTTTATAGTTGCTCCCCATTAGAAAGGAAGGGGGACTAGTTCCAACAGTATGCAAAAGAAAAAGAGAAGGTAACTTTGGATGAAAATCTGAGTGAACCAGACTGGAACTATGGCAAGATGTTCTTTTAAAGAAATAGAAAGTCCATAATAAGAGCAAGTGAAAAACCACACCTTGAAGACCATTATATAAGGTAACATAAAATCTGTCAGATATGAAGATTTAAAAAAAAAAAAAAAAGGCCAGGAGATTACCTTAAAATACCAGCAGCATTTCACGGACATTTCAAATTACTAGTTATTATGGAGGGTTGTATGGTATGGCATGGCATCAAAAAGGAAAGTGCCCGAGGAACTCAAAGTTAGACATCAGAGAGTGAAAAGGAAAAGCAACACTGAAGAAAAACATAAGAGGTCAGTCCTAGGTCTGAGATTGAGCTGATAAAATTTTCTTTAAGTCAGGGAGATGACAGTGGGCAAAATCTGTATGATGATGAATGCTTTTTAATGAAGTCAGAATTCCTTGACTTTTATCTATGACATTATATGGGTTTGAATGTTCTACAATTACAACAGGTAATTCAAACTTGGGCCCAAAGGCAAAGAGAAAGGAAAAAGACAAGAGAAGCCAACTTAAGAACAGGCTAAAATATAAACAAAAACAAAAACCAGCTATGTTTATCTGAAATAGCATAACCTAATACTACCAAATGGAATGTGACAAAAAGGAATGTTTACACTCCCAATGAAGTAGAACAAATGATGCAAGACCCAGAACAGTTAAAAGCAGAGTAAAGAGAAGGTCCAGAGGAGCAAGTGGCAAAAGAGATACTGTCTTCTCTGGGCTCCTGCAAGCATAGACACCAGAAACATCAAAAGCAGCTTCATCTCTGGTACCTGTTTATGGTTATTTTCCACAAAACAGCACTATGGAGCATAACAGGAGTGCTTTTATGGTTTTAGCTCAACAGGCGGAGGAATTTCAGGAAGACAGCAACAGCCAAGGAAGATGGCAACAGTTAAGGTAGCAGAGGACTAAAAAATGTCTTGGCAGAACGCTGGGGACGAAGAAATCTACAGACAAGGATAGAACGAACACTGGGGCTTTGCAGATTGCAGGGCTGGAGTCTTGGGGAGATCTGCCTTGAACTGTACACACTGAGTAAGTGATATGCTATTTAAAAGAGATAGTTTAGAAGCTGTGACACTAAACAGATTACAAACTTACTGCAGCACAGGAATACCAGGACTACACAGATGAAACGGAAACTAAAAGTTTTTAATATGAAAAAAATCTGAGGAGGAAACATCAAACACACTAGTGCCCAGGGCCACTTTCCACAGAAATTTGCAAACTTTGCAAGGCAGAAATTCAGATACACTTTCAAGGAACTAGAAATGTTCAGATTAAGAGTTCCCACTGCCCCCCAAAGTATTGTAGACACACAGTGAGACAATCAACCACTTGACTTAGGTACAAGTTCTAGACTCTGGCAGTTGGTGCAAGTGACTGACACCCTAGTGAGGTTGAAACCAAAACTGATTTAAAACCCTGCTTTCTGTGCACCTATCTTCCCTGTGATATCACTAAACTCTACTGGCAAAAGTAATATGAGTCAACTGGACTATGTACTAAGTTGAAGAAACTACTGTTCTAAATTTAATGGGTATTGGACTGTGTAGAGTAATAAATTTTTGCCCTACTGACTTCTGGATTCTTTAAAAAGTTAAGACACAAAAGAAATTGGGAATGAAAAAATTCTTTTAAAGATGTGAAAAATCTACTCCCAGGAAGCTACTCAGCTACTCCCAGCAACAATAGCTGACTCAGAGGAAGACAACCCAAGCTATAGTTCCTGAAAAATCCCTACCTCTAGCCAGAGGCACTTCTTCAAGTCTATTTTAAAACAATATTTTAAGATTAATAATGGTACTGTTGTGCTTTTAACCTAAAATTCATATTCCTAAGCCAAGATCTAGACCAATCCATTTTTTCAAATCCTAATATGTACCAATAGTTTTCTGAATATATATGTTCTAGTCCAGTGGTTCTCAGAACACCTGGAGGCTTGTGAAAAACACAGACTGCTAGGCCTCAGCCCAAGTTTCAAGACTGTAAATCTGGGGTGGGGCCGAGAAATTTACATTGCTAATAGTGTTCACATTCCTACTGCAGGTCTGGGGAATCACACCTTTAAGAACCACAGCTCTACACAATTAACTACCCCCATACATAAATACATCATGTCATCTACCTTTTTCACAAATTATCTGTTCTACTTATAATTTCCTCCTGCTCATACCACTTCCTTTTTCATGTCTACATTTTAATACTAACAATTTTTTAAGACTCAATTCAAATGTTACCTTGTCCACTAAAACTTTCCTAAATTATGACTATTAGAAGTAGTCTCCATGTGAATTTGTAGAGGACTTAACATACATTGTGTTAGTGGCACTAGCCGTTTCCCTGTTTTAGGTTTATTTATATTTACTCATTCGTTTATTCTAAACTTATTAAGTGCTTAATGTGTATCAAGCACCCTAACACTTTCATTTTTAGTGAAAGGAAAATTGGTATACAAATATGTTAAGTGTTAAATACCTTGGAAAACAAAACACAAGGTAAACGGAAAAGACAATGCTAGAGATGTGATACTACTTTATACTTTCTATGGGGTGTTCAAGGAAGACCTCCATCTCTCTTATAAAAAGGGTATTTGAGCAGGGTCCTAGAGCAAACCATATAGATATCCAAATGAAAAGTGCTTCTGGCAAACAAAATAAAGGCCAAGTACAAAGGCCAAGGGCAGGGGCATACTTATTCAAGTTGAAGGAAGGGCAAAAATGGTAGTACAGCTGAAAGTAACTAGTAGAGACAAAGAATATTATGAAACTAGTCAAAGAACTAGATAAGAGCCCGATCATGAAGCACGATGGCCCGCTGTAAGAATTTTGGTTTTGATTCTGAGAAAGAAAAGCATGGAAGGTTTAGAAGAGATCTCACTCTTACGTCTTTCAAAGGATCACTTTGGCTGTATGGAGAATAAACAGAAAAATTGGAAGCAGGGAAATAAAATAATCCAAGGAAAAGATAACTGGTTTGCATCAAAGTCCTAAGAGTGCATGCAGTAGTGAGATATGTCTTTTCTTCCTTAAGATGATTCAGTTCTGTGAAGGCAGGGGTTGTGACTTTTTCCTTCTTAAATCCCCTATAATCATTAAAATGAAGTTTTCACATAGTTCAGACAATTTTTTTCTTTTAGGAGTACTTTCTGCAACACTTTTATGGTACTTTATGTATCTAGATCTATGTCTAAAATAATTAAGGCTAATTCAACTGACTGATGTTAAGAAAAAGTAAGTTATATACTGTTGGACAGATACTTATGCAGCATTTTATGAGTGTCTATTAAGTTATAGCACTTAAAACTTGAAGTAACTTCAAAAAATAAGAGAACAGATAATCTCAGGAGTTCAAGAACAAATGATTTCAGTTAATAGAAAATTAAGAAACCATAAAAACAACAATTTCTCTTTTTTCCATAAAAATCAATTTAGCATTAAGAAGGAGCTACATAGTAAGATTCAATGCCAAGAAGGGAAGCAAAAATTGCACATCTACTATAAGTATAAACACAGGATAACACATAGGAAATCAAAATAATAAAAGGATGGATGAATTTTAAGATTCTCATAACTTAGTTCTACCTATATTTTTTAAAACTTTCTTTCCTCTTGATCATGTTATGTATGCTCATTGTAGTAAACTTGAATACTATATGAAAACAAAATCATCCATCATTGTACTTCCCACATATAACCACTGTTAACATCTTGGTATATTTCCCTTTTCAAGCTGTGTGACTTGGAGTTAGTTGCCTCACCTCTCTGAGTCTTAGCTGCACTATTCAGAAAATGAAGATAAAAATAGTACTTATCTCACAGGGTTGTTGCAAAGAATAAATGAGATCTAGGACAGGGGCTGACATACTTTTTCTTAAAGGGCCAAAAAACAGCTTATGGACCATATATCCTCTATCCCAACTACTCAACTCCGCAGTTGTATCATGAAAGCAGCCATAGAAAATGCTAAAATGAATGTGCATACTCCAGTAAAGTTGTATTTATAAAAACAGGCAACACTGCTTATCTCATAATGGCTTACAGCAAAGGTTCCTAACCTTTTGGTTTGTTTGGATTATTGTTGGGTTGTGTTTCTTTTTTAGCAAGCTTTGAAACTTTTTTTTTTTTTAAGGATCTTATTTATTTATTCAAAAGAGATAGAGAGGGATCCCTGGGTGGCGCAGCGGTTTGGCACCTGCCTTTGGCCCAGGGCGCGATCCTGGAGACCTGGGATCGAATCCCACTTCGGGCTCCCGGTGCATGGAGCCTGCTTCTCCCTCTGCCTGTGTCTCTGCCTCTCTCTCTCTCTCTCTCTCTCTCTGTCTGTGACTATCATAAATAAATTTAAAAAATAAAAATAAAAATAAATAAAAATAAAAAAACAAAACAAAAGAGATAGAGAGAGGCAGAGACACAGGCAGAGAGAGAAGCAGGCTCCATGCAGGGAGCCTGATGTGGGACTCGGATCTCAGACTCCAGGATCACGCCCTCAGCCCAAGGCTGAGCCACCCAGGTGTCCCAAATTTTGAAATTCTTAAAATCTGACAAAAACAAAAGACAAAAGACAAAAGACAAAAAAAAAAAAAAAAAAAAAGAAAGAAAGAAGGAAAGAAAGAAACCCTCAGACTTACTCAACAAGGAAATGGCAAATACACCTTTTTGCAAATAAGTTCAGAGTTCACAGACTTCTTGAAGTATATGAATGGCTCCTCTATACTATCATCAAAAAATCCTATTTCTAATGAAATAGCTCATTTGATTTATCTTCAACACACTTTCCTTCTCTAAAATCTGCATGTGAGCACAATGAGACTGCACTAGCCTACATTCAAACTGTGTAATCCTGCTACAAATTTTCCACCTAAATTTTTTTATTATTATGTTTTCCTAGGTCATTACATAGTCATTGAACACATCATTTTTTAGTGCTAATAGTTTATAAGGGTTGAAAGTCTTCAACTATTTTAGATGTTCTGGTTGCTTCTCCATTTTAAATGTATTCCTTTCATTAATTACAATTAATGCTATGATAATCAGCTTAATGTCCAAATTTATATTTCCTCAAAAATTAATGCTTAGGGAAAATCACTAAGCCAAAGGTAAAAATTACTTTTAATGTTTGTAATATATTTTGATAAACAGTGGTCCAGAAAGGCTGTGATTTTTACCCCTACCAGCTGAAAATGAGATATCCATTTCATTATGCCCTTGTGAACATGGAATATAAATTTTAGACTTAGACTTCTACCTGAGAGATCTTTAGGCAAGAGTTTTCAAAGCATGATAAAAGGATAAATAATTAAGTAGAAAAATGCATATCCACTGTACCCTGGATTAGTAAGAATTCCACATACTATGCAAGGTTGTATCTAAGTAATATGGAAAGAAACATTAAAATTTAATCATTTAGGATAAATATCTAAGACATATTCCACATAAGATAACTTCAACTGGTTTGTGATCATCACAACTCTTGCATTTTAAAAATAAACACTATAGAAAGCCACTGCTTCTGAGACAAGTATAGCCCACTTAGGTGGGTTAGGAGAAAAGAAAAAATTAAAGGGTTAAAACACTCCTTAAAGGGAATTTCCGATAGCTTAAGTTTGATTTTTCTCTCTCTTTTACATTCATAAACATCTTTATTTTCTGCTGCGTTCAGTCTTTTTAAATCAGTATTTCTACCCAGTCCACAACTGCTTTATCAAATATGTATACACAGATGCTACCATAGATACCAAATGTGCATATTCCTAGGTAAAGTATAATGTATGTGTATATTAAAATGGCTAAGTACACACACAGGTTCCTCATAGTCAGGCTGGCCAGATTCCAATCTAACAATCACAAACTAGCTACAGTGCCTTAGTCAAGCCATTTACTCTCTTGGTCTTATTAGTTTCCTGATCTATGAAATGGGAACAACAGCACATAACGAATTAAGTGATAAAAAACGTAAAAGGACTTATCCAGCACCTGATAGCTGGAAAGCATTCAAAATATGACTTATACATACATATATAGAATATTTAAATAAAATCTTTCAGACATGAAAAATGTAACACACACATCTCATCAGTGACAACAGCGATTAGTGAGTATTAGAATATTGAAACTTTAAAACTGACAATGGTTAATTTTAGTAAACTCCAGTTATAGAAATATATATTAATAAACTGGGTATACATTTTATTGGGACATTATATATACCCACTTTTATATATACATATATTTTCATTGTATATAGAGCAATGTTGTGTACTTATTAATATCTGTAGTACTCCCCCTTTAGTATCTTCAGGGAATACATTCCAAGACTCCCAGTGGATACCTGAAACCACAGATAGTACCTCAGCTTCTATATATACTATGTTTCTTCCTATACATCTCTATAATGAAGTTTGATTTATAAATTAGGCACAAAAAGATTAAAAATAATAACTAGGGACACTTGGGTGGCTCAGTGGTTGGGCGTCTGCCTTTGGCTCAGGGCGTGATCCCGGAGCCTCAGATCGAGTCCCACATCAGGCTCCCTGCGAGGAGCCTGCTTCTCCCTCTGCCTGTGTCTGTGCCTCTCTCTCTTTGCGTCTCTCATGAATAAACAAATAAATAAAATAAATAAATAAATAATAATAACTATGACATTGAACAATTATAACAATTTCCTGTAACAAAAGTATGACAATGTGGTCTGTCTCTCAAAAATATCTTATTGTACTGTTCACCCTTCTTCTATTGATGATGTGAGTTGATAAAATGCTTATGTCATTAAATGAAGTGAGGAGAATGACATAAGCAATATGACAGTGTTAAGCTACTACTGACCTTTTGACAATACGTCAAAAGGAGGATCATCTGCTTCTGGACTACAGTTGACCTCAGGTAACTGAAATCGCAAAAAATGAAATTGGATAAAGGGGGCTACTGTACTGACATAACCACTTTTCTACCTTTTTTCTTTCCTCCTTTCACTTCTCTGTACCATGTTTTACCACAAATGGAGCCAGAAAATGAGCTTATACTCTTTTTTTCTCAAAATTAACTGATCAATTACAATATATCACTCAACCCCCAATGAATATAATCATGTTCTCCATGCCTTCACCTATGCAGATAAGCACCGCTGAACAAAAAGTACAGACTAATGGTCGCTCTACATTCATAATCAACAAATTCAAATGGTTCTGTAGGTCAATTCAACATACCTCTCTAAGAAGCTACTATTTTAGATCTCCATTTACCTTAAATCTCCAATCAGCATCATGTATTCTCAACAGATGAACTTTCCTGCTACCCCAAGGCTCCTATATAAAGCAATCCCATTTGTGCTTTGAATCGTAACCTTCCTTTCCGTTTTGGAATCTTATTTTATAGATTATCCCTTCTTTCTTTTGTAGATTTACCTCATCCATTCAAATAAATCACTTTCATCAGATTTTCAACATGCCAAATTCTAGGCACTTTATTTTTTTAAATCCTCACCTTTAATCCACAAGTTCTCCAACTTCTGCTCATGCCTTTCCTTCTCCTTTATGTTATCTTTACTTACGGTCTGGTCTCTCTTTCTTTGCCTCTCACTCCTCATACTCCAGTCTGACTCCCGTTCTCATCACTACATCAAAACAGGTCTGCTTAAAGTCACCAAAGACTTCATGCTAATTCAATGGCTGGATCTCAATAGCTTTCAATGTCAAGTACCATTCATTCATTCGATCCCTTGATTTCTGTGACACTACAGTCACTTGGAATTCTCCAACCTCTTTAATTTAACTGATCCTTCTCAGATTTCACTTGAAGACTCAATCTTTTCTACCAGGAAATTTAACTGTGGATTTGCTAAAGGTTCACTTCTAAGTCTTCTTCTTTTCCCATTCCATATTATCTCCCTATGCTAGCTTATCCAAAGACATGACTTCAAATATCATCCAACTACACAGCTAGGCTGACCAGACCTCACTTCTGCATTCTGGAGTCTGTAAATCCAGCTATCTTTAAGATCACTCCTTGGCTAAGGAAAGGCATCTTAAATTCAGCATGTTCAAACTAAACCAAAAAAATCTCAGCAGACTTCAACTTGCCCAAGAATCCAAAAATAGGCCTCTTATTAGCCTCTATTTTATATATTGTATATCTTTTCTTCATAGAACTTAAGAAAATTATAACTGTATGCAAAAAGTTTTTATTTTTGTTTTGTTGTTTTTGTTTTTATTATATAATGGTAAGCCTATTTCCTTACCACTGTGTACCCAATGCCTTATATAACTGACAAACTTCAACTATAATACCAATGACTCTTTTTCCTACAGCCTAGATGGAAAATCTTTTAGCTACTTTCATATTCACTTCTGCCTTGAAGGGTTGAGTATACCAAGTGCTTGGTACAGAGTGTCAGTGTACTGGACTTTAGGATCTTAAGTAATGAATTCTACAGACAGACTTCCTCACATGTTTAGTTTGCCACCAGTATTCCACCATGGCTTTAACCAGGAAACATTGATTGGGTCTTATACTAAGAAACAGACCCATACTGCTGAAATAATGAGCTGACCTGTCAAGAGATATAGGGAGCTAAGAAATCAACATGATATATACTATATGAAAACTAAAGATTACCTATCTAGTGTTAGATTGTAACTTATTGTAACTTAAAAATACTTTCTACTTTAATTTAGACTAGGTACTACTATAAATGATTTATAACTAGAACATTTAAATAAATTACCTTAGATTTTAAATGGCCCACCATCCTTACCATTATATATTAATATGCATTTAAAATGGTATACTGGGGGATCCCTGGTGGCTCAGCTGTTTAGCGCTTGCCTTTGGCCCAGGGCATGATCCTGCCAAGTCCTGGGATCAAGACCCGCATCGGGCTCCTTGCACGGAGCCTGCTTCTCCTTCTGCTTCTCTCTCTCTCTCTGTGTCACTCATGAATAAATAAATAAAATATTTTTAAAAATAAAATAAAATGGTATACTAATTAACCATATTTTACTGATCGTATTTATGTTTTCAAATAACTTATTAGACACTGATTTTACCATAGCTTTCTCAAATTTAAAGTTCTCTTTTCTTCTTTTGTTTGTAATTGCTAAGGTATAGTTTAGCACTTTTTGGCAGAAAAATCAAGATTCAGTGCCAACAATAATAGTACAACTGGTGCCTCACTTCTGTTTAGCAGAACTGCAAAATGATGGTATCATTAAAATACTTAAAAGCAATGAACTTCATTTAAAAATATTTTCTCTACCACTTTATCTACAAAATTAAAATTAAGATTGATTTTTTTAAGCTAGTATGAAGGGTGGTTATTGGAAAGCAATATGGGCACATTTTTAAATGCAAGATTGTATATAAAGAAGTTATGTAAATTTAGGGTCTCATTGGTTAACCTAAAATGACCTTTAAAAGTTTACTCAACCAATTCATTTTTTAAAAATTCACATATTTTCAGGAAACAAGTAGTTAAAATTTCATCATACTCAAGTAATCCAACATTTACTCCATTTATTTACAGAAAATAAGTAGGATGGTAGAAGAATAAAAAATAAAATGTGTTTCTTATACTTTATTTTTCCTGATTATAAAGGTAGTTGGTTTAATCAAGAAAATATAAAAAATTAATAAGAATAAAGAAAATAATCAAATTCAGCTATAAACTTATCACTAATAAGTTATTTGCTATCAAATTTTTGGTATATTTCTTTTCAGGCTTTTTATTTACACAAGTTAAATTACCTGCTTCTTGTGTCTTTTCAGTAATTATACCATGAAGTTTTCCGTATGAATAAGTATTATTTTAAAACACGAACAGAGGATTCTACTATATGTAACAACTCCCCTAACTTTGGTCATTAAGGTTATTTTCAAGGATCTGTTATCATAAATAATGTCATAAGGAGCAATTAGTACCATTCACTCATGAAAGTCAACTTAAAATGCATTAAACAACATTAACAAAGCATTTAGCTCCCCAAATATGGCCATCAAGATCTAGGGTTCATTTTAATTTGTTTTTCCTAACTATAATACATAAATGTTTCCATGAAATTCGCCTTTTATGAACACTGGAAATGTCCCAAATGTGTCAAATTTTCAAAGCCATATTTTAAAAGCTAACATTTTAACTTGCAATTTAGTAATAAAAATTTATTTGCCAAAAGGAACACATAAAGTAAATCTGTGTGATGTTATTATTTCTAGCTCTCAATATTCACGATAGAGTACGTCAGGAAGGAGGATACTCTTTTCCAGAAGTAAATAAATCACTATGAATTAGTTTCAGTTCTTTTCCCTTTCATCATCTTTCATGTCTATTTTTCTTATTGAGCTGAAAATTAATTTGAGACTTCTAGTTAAATGTGGCATATTGAACACACATTTCTGCTCCTACTTGAGAACAACACTGAAATACCAGTAAAAATATTTTTGTTTCAAAGGACCTAAATCCACGAGGAGGACAATGGAAAGGGGGAGATGACAACATTTAGATTGCTATTATTTAGAAAGGAGGGAGGGAATTCGGGAACAGGTTAATTTGTACTGAAGAACATCAGAAAAACTAGGAATCTGAAACACCATGTATCTCCAAAAGTGGAGGTGAAAGTTTCCCCCAGATCCCTTCCCATACTAGATCAATGGAATCTCTGGATTCTCTGGAGAGGCTGAACCTGTAAGAGACTCAAGAGACTCAGGGCAGGGAGGGGAGGAAAGGGTCAGAAGGAAGGGAAGCAATACAGAGGAAAAGGGGGAGGAGGGGTGGTAAAATCAAAGTGTACAAACTGAACAGTGAGACCATAAGGTACTCCCTTACCTCCTCCATCAACTAAGCTAACTGATCATATCTATAACAAGGGGAAAAGTTATAAACATGGAGGTAAAAATCATAACAGCTGAAAGAGTTGTAAGTGATTACCTCCAGGGAACTAGTGGGTTAAGAATGGGACAGTATGACTTCTGCTTTTTATGATAAACTGTTGGGGTGGGGGGGAACTGTTGCCTCTCTAATATTTATTCTCGTTTTCTTCTTCCTTACAAGCAGAATCACAGACATGTGTTCATCAGGAAAAATAGCACAAAAAAATAAGACAAAAAAATTCCTAACATATTTTTCAGATGGCCATTGCTAGAAGATGGGAAGGAAAGTCAATGAATAGGATTTGGGCAATATATGTTTGGCTTACAACAGAGACACCCTGTTCCTGCCACTTATAACTCAGATGTGATGACTGGAACTCCAGCAACTACCCTGAGTCATGAGGCAAACTTGAGATAAGACAAGGATGACTGAGGAGAAAAAGCAAATGATGGTACTATGATGATAAAGCCATCATGTCATTCCTACACTATCTATTCAAGATTTTTCACATAGAATATAAATGTATACAACTTAAATAAACTTAAATAGTTTTATTTAAGTCAGGTCTCTATTAGCAGCAAAATGCAATTCCTGATAAATAAGCCCTGTAGGATCTTTTAAAATAAATATGTATGAAACATTTATAAAAATTCAAAATAAATTTTAAAATAATTCCAATTAATAGCAAGAATTAATAATGTATTCTTATACCCCAAGAAACTACTCAAAGAACTATAAATACATGTAAATTCTATATTCAGACTAAGAAAAAAAGACTTTATTTTCCAAAAACAATTAAATTTTAATTTTTCCAGGAGCACCCAGCTGGCTCAGTCAAAAGAACATGCAACTCTTGATCTCATGGTCGTGGGTGTGGGCCCCACATTGGGTGTAGAGGTTACTTACATAAATATCACCTTTTAAAAAAAGCTTTGGGACGCCTGGGTGGCTCAGTGGTTTAGCGCCTGCCTTCAGCCCAGGCCGTGATCCTGGAGTACCAGGATCAAGTCTCACATCAGGCTCCCTGTGTGGAGCCCGCTTCTCCCTCTGTCTGTGTCTCTGCCTCTCTGCCTCTCTCTCTCTCTCTCCTCTCTCTCTCATGAATAAATAAATAAAATCTTTAAAAAATAAATAAATAAAAATTAAAAAGCTTTAATTTTAATTTCTCTAAAGTAAGAGACATTAGCATGTGTTTTAAAAAATACGTATTTGCCATTTGTATCAGTATTACAGACATCAAGTATCCACTGAGCTCCAAAGCAAGGGTATAGTGGGATTTCTCAACTTTGGCACTATTGGTATTTTGGGCCAGATAATTCTTTGTTGTTGGGGCTGCCCTATGTCTGTTCAACAGCCTCCCTGGCCTCTACCAACAATATGCTAGTAGCAACACCACCCCCCCATGAAGACAATCAAAAATATCCCCAGACTTACCAAAGGTCCCCTGAAGGAAACAAAATCTCTAAGAAAATGCAATATTTTTTGCACATCATTTAGTATTTAATCAAGGTCTTCTAATTAAATAACAATTTTAGAAATGTAACATTCCTAAATTTTCTCTAAATTTTAAATGCGGGATGCAAATTATAAGATTATCTCTAATGTCTCTCTTAAACCTTCAGAGGATTTCAGACAACAGAAATATTAACAGCTTCTATCTATTTAATCTTCTTTATGTGCTAGGTACAGTATGGAGCACTTCAGGTTCATTCTCTTCTTTCATACTCTTGACATCCTCATGGAATAGCTATTAATCCTATTGTAGTAAAAAAAAAAAAAAAAAAAACGATTTTAAATCTATTTTAATCAATGTATCCAAGTATTTCCAGAAATACTTCTTTATCCCTCACTATAGTCTTCCTGGCACTAAACTAAGAAGAAAGTACCTTAACTCACTAGTATACAATTTATGATGAAAACATTTCAATATACCTAGCAACAAGGTAGGTTGAATTATTACGGCCTTCAAGTATTTACGTAGTTCACAGTACCAAAGTCAGAGAAATAATAACTATTTCTTGAAATATTTTTTATACTGTGGCATAGTGAAAGAGAACTTTTATTTATTTATTTATTTATTTATTTATTTATTTATTTATTTATTTATTTATTTATTTTTTGAAAGAGAACTTTTAGAAGCAGGCTCTCTGACGAGCAGGGAGCCCAATGTGTGCTCCATCCCAGGACCCAGGGATCATGACCTGAGCTGAAGGCAGACTCTTAAGTGACTGAGCCACCCAGGTGCCCCTAATTATTTGAAGATTTATTTGTAATTTCAACCTTTCAGTAGAAATTTAGAGCTGGTTCAAATCTCAGCTTGCCCACCAACTGGGAACTGAAGACAAGTTAACTTGTTCAGGCCTCGATTTCAAATATGTAACTTGCATAATAAGACCAATATGAAGGCCTTAAGAGTTAGTAGGCCCTCAATAAAACTGATTTTTCCCCCTCTAACGCAAATGAAGTATCAGTTAAGGGCCAGTTCTATTTAAGCATCTGTTCAGAGTCTACTAATAAAAGCCAAGGGAGGATATGACAGAAGCAGTCCAACATTAGACCATATAACTATCTGGAAACCAACACTTTGAATCTCTCAAATCCATCATCTCGAAAATTAGCTGAAACCTCAGGGTCTATTCCCTTAATTTGAGAATTTATAATTACTGGTATTGCTTCTCAAACAGAAAAATACATCGCCAACTATTGAGTGTAGGTATAATTTATCAACATACATTACCTATTGTCTTCTGTTTTACTTTTCCTTGTGGTAAATGATAAAAGACCTTTCCTGAAGTGCTCCTTCCTTTCTCCCTTCACCCACAAAACTAACTGCCAAGAAATTTTGATTCATATTTCTTTCTAAAAGGAAGATGAATTGGAGCCTTTCTTCTCAACACGACAAGGCTCTGTGTTTAATTCATATATTTAGTTAACTGTCACCCACCGAAGTACATATTATCCATTTTATAGATTACTTATGATTAAGTAATTTACTAATGAATATAAGTAACTTAAAATTATTCTTAGTAAATATTAGGAGCCCAAATACTTAAAAAGAAACAATCTTTGGAAATTAGATTATATGACCCACTGCTTCCCTTACTGGCAAATAAAACAGAACTACTATACTAGAATTATACTAATCAATGGATAAAATTCAAATTAATACAAATAATCCTTTATTCCATCTTAAACTTTTAATACAGAAAAGAACTACACAAAGCTCACCTGGAAGGTGGAACTAGGACAGGAACCCTAAGAACATAACTACTGGTAATCTAGAGTACTATAAAATATGTAATGAGGTTTCAGGTAAAAGTAACATGAAAGTATGCCAGTATAACTTAACTCATAACTTAGTAATACAAAATAAAAATTCATTAAGTATTTCCTGTTTAGGGATCCCTGGGTGGCGCAGCGGTTTAGTGCCTGCCTTTGGCCCAGGGCGCGATCCTGGAGACCCGGGATCGAATCCCATGTCGGGCTCCCGGTGCATGGAGCCTGCTTCTCCCTCTGCCTCTGCCTGTGTCTCTGCCTCTCTCTCTCTCTCTCTCTCTGTGACTATCATAAATAAATAAAAATTAAAAAAAAAAAGTATTTCCTGTTTAGTTTATTTTCCTGGATATTTAGGAGGTAGTGAAGCTTTATAGAACCATCAACTTCATTTGTTCTTAAAATAATTTACTGTCACTGTTCAGATGCTGTATTTTGGACTAAATTTATTCATTTGTTCTTAAAACTGATTTCAAGATACAGAAGAGTAGTTAAAAGTTCTATAAAAATGTTCTGGTCCTCAAAATTTCAACTTCTACAGCAAATAACAGTTATCGGATCAAATAAATTAACAAAACTAACTGTTATCAAAACCAAGTTGCTCATTAATGATATAGGAGGGAAAACAGAAAAAATGAAAAGACTCGCCTGTGAATATACTAAAAAAAAAATCAACTGTAACCTAATTTTCAGAAGTCTAAAATTGCCATAGATACAAAGTCTACCCATAATGTGATTTCTACATGTAAAACATATAGTTATTTTTTTATTTTTATTTATTTATGATAGTCACAGAGAGAGAGAGAGAGAGAGAGAGGCAGAGACACAGGCAGAGGGAGGAAGCAGGCTCCATGCACCGGGAGCCCGACGTGGGACTCGATCCAGGGTCTCCAGGATCGCGCCCTGGGCCAAAGGCAGGCGCTAAACTGCTGCGCCACCCAGGGATCCCCTAAAACATATAGTTAGAAGTACTGTAAAGACACTGAATAATCCTTAAATCCAGTGAATCACAATACAAAAAAAAATTCAAGAAAGTCACTAATCAGACAACAAATGCCAAAGAAAACTGACACACTTTATACCAAGACAATTTCCACCTTCAAACCAACTTATCTATGGAGGTGGGAGGAGGGAGTCAAGAAACTATTTAAGCTAAAGTGTTAAAAACACCTGAAAATGTCAACTCCATCCTTTTTCTTTCAATGCTTGCAAAAGCATAAAATCAAATTTCAGCAAACACAATGCCCACTTTTTGTTAACTTTACTCCTACTTGTTACCACAATGAAATGAATAGCTAACTTTAATTAATATGTGAAGGATTCAAATCTTTTACTTATTCACCAACTTAATTACTCTCCGTTTGGCAGAAGAGGAAACTAAGGCACAAAGAGATTAAGTAATTTGTAGGTTACTTAGGTTACAAAGTAACACAACTAGGAAGTGGTGGAGCCATGATTTGAACTGTATACATCCAAGATGATGATAAAAAAAAAAAAAAAAAAGGAATGGAAAAAAAAAAAAAGGAATGGCGTGTTAAAAGAGAAAAAAAATCCAAAACAGTTCGCAAAACAAAAGTGTTGTGTTGTGAATGAGAACGAAATGTTTAAACTATAAATACATGTAGATGTGAATGTAAATTACAAGAATTTTACACCTAGACAAGCACTTTGTTGCCATAATATTTGATCATATTCAGATTCTAAAGTACATAAATCGTAGTGGCAGACGACCAAGTAAATAATTTACAGTCACCGTTCGGACGCTGCAGTTTACAGGCTGCGTAAAATACATTGTAATTTAAAACATGGAAGGGGGTGGTGAGGTCACCAGAGCAGCACTTTAGGGAAAACTACTTTCTCTATCAGCAGTTCATTAGAAAAGAGAGTACATGTGTCGGGAAAGCAGCGCAAGAGAAGGAAAAATGACAATCACACTGCCATAACCTCCACCTCCCGACAAAGTAACTAACAGTGGGTCAGCTCCTAAGCCACCTGGAGAACGGGCCCAGTGGGATCCCGAGAGGGGATGACAGGAGACCCTAAGCAGAGGGGGAGGGGTGGCGATGACAGGAGAGGGGGCGGTAGAGAGATGGCATGCCACCCATCTCCGAAAAAGGGGAGAATACGGGGGGCAAGGGGCGGAGGAGGGAAGGCAGGAAATGCTGCCGGAGATTCCAAACGAAGTGAGAAGGAACAGGGTAGGAAACCCAATAAGGCGGGACCCTCGGGCGGAAAGGGGTCTATTCGGAGCAGAGGAGGAATGTCAGTACACAGCTTTCCTGCCAGCTGACCCTTCTTCTCGCCACCTCTCCACCCCTGACAAACTCTCACTTTCTAGCAACCCTAAACCCGCGGGTCATCCCAGCCCCGCTCCCTGCCCCCCACCCCAAGCCGGATAGGTGGAGAAGGGATCTTCACTCTCTCTCCCGGTTGGGCTCCGGGAGCGAACACCGGACACAGCCCTGATTCGAGAACGAGAAGGCCAGGAGACGCAGGGAGGCCCAGGACCCGGGTGACAAGTCCAGGCGGCCGACGGGCGCCTCACCTGACAGAAGCGTCGGCAGTAATCCCGACTGCTGATCCCAAAGCCGCCGACCCCGCAGCTGCCGCCGCCAGCGCCACCTCTGCCGTCGCCCGCAGCTCTAAACCCGACAGGGCCTGGCGGGGACTCCACAATGGCCACGAGCTCTTCTCCGAGGCGTTCGGCCTCTTGATCGCTCTCTTCCTCCGCCATGAGGCTCTCGCCGCCCAGCGCGTACCAGCCCCTACGCCGCCGCCGCTGTAGCTGCCTCGGCTAACCTCCTCCTCCTCTCGTTCCCTCCCCCTTCCCTCCGCCCCAGCCGGACAGGCCTCTCGGCGGTCTCTACTTCCGGCTCCGCCCACCCACGCCCCCAGTTCTCATTGGAGAAGTCTGGCCGCCAATCACACACATGCCCGCCCTTCAACTCCCATTGGCCAAATTAACCGTCTGTTTGAGAGACTCTCGGTCCGTTGGTCAGCGCTGCTCGGCGGTTGCTGGGGCCCGCCTACGAGCTTTGCAGTAGGCGGTGCAAGAGGACGGGGCGCGGCGGGGGACACGGCGGCCGCCGCGGGGCTAGATCGGGCGGCGGCGGCGGCGGCGGCGGCGGCGACGGGTCTTCCGCCTCCCTTACCCCCGTGCTCCTTTTTTCTTCCTCCTCCTTTCCTTTCCGGCCGGGTCTCATCCACTTCCCCTGACGGCGGCCCCGATCCTACGGTACCGAGGAGCTAGGGAGAACGAGGGTGGGCCCGGCCGTTGGTGCGGGGTTTGGGCCCGGGGCCTTCGGTCCTGAAGCGGGAGCCGGGGGCGGGGCCGGGGCGCCGTTGTCGGCGGGAGGAAGAGGGAGGAGACGGGAAGCCTGACAGCAGACGCCTCCGCCGGGCGCCTGCCGCCTCCTCTCCTGAGACTGCCGCCAACTCTGCTGTCGAGTTCGCGGGCCCGCGGCTCGGTCCCGGCCTCATCCGGCTGGCGGCCCGGGGTTGTGGGCGCCAGGGTGCTGAGCTCGGCGCGGGGGAGGGAGTCCAGACGCCGGGGACGCCCCGCGCCCCGCCTTTCTCCCCCGCCCCCGACCCTGGGGCCTGGGTCGCGCGAGGAGGTGCCAAGGGGGGCGGGCAACTAAGAGGACTGCTTGGACCGCGTTGAGGTAAACGTTGGGATCCGGATGGGTGGTGTGGAGTCCACCTGAAGAGAGCGGTTTTAAGGACACCTCCGTGGTGGCCGCGTCGTTCTTGTTCGTCTTTTTATCTCCCCTTCTTTCCCTCCCCTCCCCCATATTTTCTTTCCATTTGTTTTTCATGTTTTACAGTAAAGGCATGACTTCCCGGCACCGCAGGGAAAATAGGGTGCAAGCCCAGGAACTATTTCCCCATCACCACTTGTTGAAAAACTGATTTGAAGGCGGCTCCGGATTTGAACAAACCAAAGTGCCAGGATTTCAAGCGTCTCTGGTTGTACTCTGGAGACCCTTCACTGCTAAATATCAAGACGAAAAAAACGGGAAACTGATCGGGTAAACATTTAAACTTGAAAACTTGTGAGTTTGATTTCGGTCTAGTAAATTTGCAGCTTCTCTTTTGTTGGCTAATTCCTGCGCTTAACTTCCTCGTTTAAAATATCTTTACAATCTGTTGAAAACACTTTTGTTATTCGGGTCTCTGTAAAGCCGAGCATCCTCTACTGGGTGGATATTTCCCTCTGCGGTAACACAAACAGATTTTTGAAAGTTACAGGCAGTGGAATGTATATAGGCCTTTCACATTAGCACAAATGATAGAGCATTTTACGCTTCAGAGAATACTGATCATGTTTATTTTAAAGTTGGAAATCCAAATTTTAAAAGACAGAAGACTGTCACATCACAAGATTTAGGCGTTCCTAAGCACAGATATTTAATGTTTTTATAACTAGGTTAGAACAAAATTAATCATAATTTTGACTGATTTGTTAGAGGAGTAAAAAATACATACCACTGACTTAAAGTACAAACATATGTAATGGTAACTGATTTGGGGGCAGGAATCATATCTGTCTTCTCTGCCATTGAAAACCTATAGCCTAACACAATATTTGGCACGTGAGAGTCGAACATTGAATAATTTGTTAATTGGAAGAAGATACAGTTAAATGTATTAAAACCTAAACTTTATCATACTTTCCAGAATTTCTCTGAAACGTTATGTCTTGTCTCTTGAGTTTATGTCCATGGGTTTCTAACGCATTGGCAATTTAGCATTCTTTTGAGAGAGAATTCCTATAACCCAACAATAAATTATCTAATATAGATTAAGGGAATACTCCCTTATTGCTGGTTACACTTTTAAAGGATAGTTATTCAGAATGCACTTAAGAATTTTTGTCTAACGTGTTTATAGAGAACAGAATTCCATCTTGAATTCTATCAAATTCATTTTAATTTCTTATATTTGGGTTAACGTAAGAGCTTAGCCCAAAGGCATGGCTCTAGAGAACGAATGGTTGTCACTGACAACATTTGTTCTTTATCTCAGGTTTTCAGTGTCCGTAATGTAACGTCATAATTTTGGCAAAGATCATAAAAATGTTTTTAGGGTAAATTGAGAAATTATTAAGCTGCTTCTGAGTTAAATACTTGGAAAAATAACAAAAAAAATCATTTACTTATTCCGTCAACAAATGGATTTATAGACTTATATACTAGGCACTATGTTACCTTCTTAGATTTGTTCTAACTTACCAAATGAAATAATATAAGTGAAATAAATAATTAACAAATGCATTCATCTTTAAGGGAAAAAAAGAGGGAACAGGGGTTAGAAAAAGCACTTTGCATATCTTGATCATCTTTAGAAAACTCGGTAGACATATATGTACATTAAAAAATTATTTACTTTGAGCTCTGTATCTTGGCTTTACCATTTTATGTCATTGTTGCTGCTGTTAATTGCAGTTGGTCTGTGTTCTTTTTCAGTTTTTGCTTTTTTTCTTCTCAGAACAATTTTGGACATTATACCCATCTTCATATAGAATTAGGGCAATTTATTGGCCCACCTGTTTGAGCAATTTTTGAACATAATTTCCTATAATTGTGTTCCTAAAATCAGTTGCCCAGAACTGTGAAGGTAAAAAAGAGTCTTTTAAACTTCAATACACATCTAAATTGGATGAGACTAATATAATTAATACCCGGGATCCCTGGGTGGCGCAGCGGTTTGGCGCCTGCCTTTGGCCCAGGGCGCGATCCTGGAGACCCGGGATCGAATCCCACGTTGGGCTCCCGGTGCATGGAGCCTGCTTCTCCCTCTGCCTGTGTCTCTGCCCCTCTCTCTCTCTCTCTCTCTCTCTCTCTCTCTCTGTGTGTGTGACTATCATAAATAAATAAAATATAAATATATATATATAATTAATACCCTAAATATTGATATCAGATTGAGTTTTCCTAAAACATAGTGACATCTGAATTAGTTGCAGTTCTTTTTTCATAGTTTTAACTTACTTGAATTTCATCAAATTCAAGGAATGGACCTAGATGTTACTAGTAAGCTTGCTCTGGTTTTGCCTTCCTATACGTATTTCAGGTAAGTTAAGACTTAATGGACAGTTTATTCATTTGAATTAAGTTTTCCGACGTCTTTACTCTTGAAATGTTTATACCTTTTATTGTTAATTACTCTCCAAACAAACTGTTGTTTTAACACTTATCTCTGTTTCTCTTGAAAGAACCTTATTCAGTGTCAGAATGGAAAGATTTGTAGTGACAGCACCACCTGCTCGAAACCGTTCTAAGACTGCTTTATATGTGACTCCCCTGGATCGAGTCACTGAGTTTGGAGGTGAGCTACACGAAGATGGAGGAAAACTCTTCTGCACTTCTTGCAATGTGGTTCTGAATCATGTTCGCAAGTCTGCCATTAGTGACCACCTTAAGTCAAAGACTCATACCAAGAGGAAGGCAGAGTTTGAAGAGCAGAATGTGAGAAAGAAGCAGAGGCCCCTAACTGCATCCCTTCAGTGCAACAGTACTGCGCAAACAGAGAAAGTCAGTGTTATCCAGGACTTTGTGAAAATGTGCCTGGAAGCCAACATCCCACTTGAGAAGGCTGATCACCCAGCAGTCCGTGCTTTCCTGTCTCGCCATGTGAAGAATGGAGGCTCCATACCTAAGTCAGACCAGCTGAGGAGAGCATATCTGCCTGATGGCTATGAAAATGAGAATCAACTCCTCAACTCACAAGATTGTTGACAAGGAGGTTACCACCATTGTGATCAAGATAAATGTGGAGTATTAAAGTTATGTGTTGATTGTGTGGTTCATTTTTATATTTATTTCATTTAAAATCATGTGATGCAGAATAGTTTTGCAATGTGTATATAGTTGCAGGCAAAAAAAAAAAAAAAAAAAAAACCTCACTGCAAAACTTACTGTTAATTTTAGTCACCAATGGTGTAAAGCAAAACTTAGGGTTTAGAGTGTGCTAGGATACCTGAAACCTGATGGTTATCTTTAAAATTAATGGTTTTTCTCCTGAAATGTTTGTGCATGGAAGAACTGCCCTGCTTTTATCCTGTTGCCATATATGATTATTCCTTGTGAGATTACTTAATTACTTGGATTGAACACTAGCCTAGGAAATTGAAGCTGCTGCCAGGCAACACCACTCACAGTAACATAAAGGAATTATTTCTGATTAGAATTCTCTTCAAAAAAGAAGGGATGTGGGAAACTGTTCTGGTATCTTCAGATCCCTTGAAGAAATGACTTTATTTCAAACTATGTGTGCATATGATGTAGTTACCTTATCCTTCAGTTCCTCAGTCTTTTTTCCACTCTTCTAAAGGCTAATTGTGTTTAGTAGCAGCTTCAAGTGACGGAAAGACTAAAATCTTTATTTCAATGTCCGTGCCAAAAAGCCATGGGGAATTTTGCAGTGACATGATTTTAGTACTTTTGAACCAGAAATTTCATTTCAAACATCCTCTTGAATTTGCTTTTTTTTTTTTTTTTTTAGTGTCTTGATGTTAAAACTTTTCAAGATTGGCATTTTAATTTAAACAGGTAGACATTTTATGATTGAGTTTCCTGTTTTTACAGAAACCCAGTAATTACTTTTTGGCGGACAGATCAGATAATAAGGAAATTACTTTCTATACATTAATTTTCCCATATGATTTATAAGGCTTTATAAATAGACTAGAAACAAGCTTACTTATTTTCATTTTATGTGCTTTGCCTCTGGTAGTACAAGGTTTTTAAACATGGATGGTAAACAATTGCCTAGAAAGACTGGCAAGATTTTTGTAGTAGAGACTGGCAGTATCCTGCATAACTGAGTGAGGAAATAATCAGTTCTGTTAAGGGTCAACCATGCTCAGGAAATGAGTGAACCTCACTATCCTATAAGGTCATCAAAGTAGCTTAGCCCAGTTATGTCCTCTCTATTGAAGACCCAAAGTATATTTTTAAAAAACTAAATAGCTGAAGACTTGGACTAGAGCTTTAAAAAAAAGAACTTAAATTCCTTGAAAACATTAAAATTTAAAATGCTTAGAAAATACACTTCTATTACAAAGCACTGACATGAATGCCCAATGTGACTTGGGAGTTTTCTTTGAGGTCATTTTACCACAAATCGTTAAGATTAAAAAAAAAAAAAAAAAAAGCCAAAGTGAAAAAACGTTATATTTTTCAGAAGCAGCTTTCCATGTCTGAGTTTCTTTGACAGACTTAAAAGTTCCTAGTTCAGGTTGTCAAAATGCCCATCTGATTTTTAGAACTTATGTGGGTTTTTGTTTTCATTTTTAAATAAGCCTGCCACGAAAAAAAAAGATTTTCAGACTGAATGAGTTTTTCTCGTGTTTAGTTATGTAAAGTAGCACAATAAATGCCTGGAGTAGTGCTGTCAATGCTAAAGCACATACATGAGACCAGCACCAAAACAACCAAAATGTACTTTGCTTTTACTTCCCCTAGTAAAGAATTTGCAGGCAACCATGTTTAATTTGAATTACTTAAGATGGTAGAAGATCTAAGAAGCCAGGAAAATAATTGAGCTTTATAACATTTTCAGAGTACAAAACTAAGGTTAGATACACAATCATTCTAATTTTTCAAAATTCCATGTGATTCAGACTGCTCTCTATTTCAATATTAATTCACACTAACAGCAGAACAGTTTTGAGTAGTCAAGTGGTAAACTGGATGATGTTGCACTAAAATTTGAGTTTCTAGTAGCTATTACTGATTTGATGATCATTTAGGTCCCATATGTCTTTATTTCTCCAGGCTCCTAACTATTCCCACATACACTCTATCTAGGGGCATAATTCATCCTCCTGTTAGGATTATATCATGTCCTTAGAAGCATTTTCCAACCTTTGTGGAAGTTTAATATGTTTACTGATTATGAAACCTTTTGTTCCCTGAAATTGGTTAACTTTGTCTCATAGTTAAATAAATATGGCAGAGTGATTATTTTAGCCTGCCTAAACTGGTACAAATCCGTGAAACCATGGTTGGCATATGTTGGATAACAAAGGAAAATGTCTGAGGCGTATGCTGCTGTGGAGGTGTAGTGGACATGTACAGAAGCTTTCGATCTTAACTATATAGTGTTAGTGTGATGCTATACTATTGGAAAAATAGCTTTTTTTCTATTTTATAAGTTGTATGCATAAACATAAGATTTGTAATGTTTCATTTATAAACTGCCTTCAATACAAGCTTACCTGTTAATAGTGTTTTCTTAAAGTATGGTAGTCTGTCTTCCAGAATTTCACTATATGCTTACAGTAAATAGTTACTAGCTTGTTGAAATGTTAAATTTCTTGTTTTGTTTTGTTTAATTCTGTAGGGCATATAGCAGGCCTGAAGGACATTGTAATCATTTCTTACAGGGTGAAAATTTAGAAAGATTGTGTACAAGAGCCTAAATAGTTATTTTATTCATTATTTTCTTTTAAGACTTTTTTTTTTTTTTTAACAAATGCTATTTCCAGTTAATGCATTTGGCCCTACTGAATTTTGGGGGACCAGAAAACTTTTTAAAAAAAGCTCTGCATCTTACAATTGTAACCAATTAAGTATCGGCTTGGGATTGTTCTGAAGTATTCATTGCTTAAAAACTATTGTAAGTAACAGTTGGCAAGATCTCCAAGAAGAAAGTTCTATGTTAAAACTTTTGCCTGAAGGAATTTGTATGTGAATGTTAATGGAAAACACATTTAAACAAAATAAAATTTAAAGTGGCTCAAAATGAAAGCCACAAACATTTCGTCATTTGGTGCTTAGTCTTTGTGAGGGCTCTCTGTGGTTTGACTTGCCCTGACTGCCTTTATATGAGTACAGATCACCTTAAAACATATTCATTAAAAAAGAAGATTCATCCTATAATTTCATTGAAATTCTTAACCCAAAATAAATTGCTTTAGTTTCTGGTCAGCACTGATTAACTTGTGAATAGCAAAATGGCTGTCCTAAACCTTCGTTTATCTCCAACCATACTATCCTAGACTTCGAAGGTAAATACAGTTCTTACCTAGTGGTATTCTACTTGTATCCGGAACATCAGAATATTGTATTCATTAAAATTTTACTATGTCTATTTTTGTATTCCTGTTCTTTTCTTTTTCTCAAGCATGTATCCTTAGTATAAATGTGTCACTTTTAAAGTTTTGTCTCTGACTTTTGGAAATAAATTTCAAAAAGAAATTGTTTCAGAAGTTTTTGAAAGCACATTTTGTGAGTCAGTTAACATCTAGATATTTTTTAAATATTTAATCTCTGCACCCAACATGGAGCTCAGACTTGATCCCAAGATCAAGTCACATGCTCTACCAGCTGAGCCAGCCAAGTGCCCTATATTTAATTTTTCTTAAGTAACATAGTTACAAAATACCAACAGAATTTTACTGAGTTTTATTTTTCTACTACTTATATCTCTATAGGATTATTAGCCCTTAAGCTCAATATAAAAGCATATATTCTGTCAAATCAGATTCACATCATAGCTAAAAATAGCTCTTTTCCTTAAAAATTACATAGGTAGGGATCCCTGGGTGGCGCAGCGATTTGGCGCCTTGCCTTTGGCCCAGGGCGCGATCCTGGAGACCCGGGATCGAATCCCACATCGGGCTCCCGGTACATGGAGCCTGCTTCTCCCTCTGCCTATGTCTCCGCCTCTCTCTCTCTCTCTCTCTGACTATCATAAATAAATAAAAATTAAAAAAAAAATTACATAGGTAATAGTTAACCTAGTAAGTGCTTTTAATTGGAAACTTTAATTTTCTACTTCTAGAAATATTAATTATGAAAGACAAGGGCCTAATTTGCCTTCTATATGTTTCATTGGGTTTTTCAATGATTTGCTATATTATTCACCACTGGGGTTAAAAAATGCTAGAAGTTGAAAGTTGTCTTGCCTTTTAGTAGTTTTATATAGTTTTGAGGGCATACATTTCTCCTATTTGCTTCTTTCTGACAGAAAATTAATGAATTTATAAAGTAATTATATTTCCTGGAATCAAAATGTTAGGAAGGACCTTAAAAAAATCAGTCAATACTTCAGCTTCCCATTTAATATCAACAAAGCATCAAAGATCTGTCTTTACTTTTCCTAAAAAATCTCATTAAAATCTTTATTAAACCTTTTTTAAAGGTGAACCACTTGAATATATGTACCTGTGGGTCTCCTAACAGTTCCTTTTTTTTTTTCTGTGTCTGTGTAAGTTGAGTTGTATTATGTACCTATAACACAGTATGTCATGATGCAAAGAGGCTCCTGGGTTTAGAGTAGCTAACCTATCCCTGTGAAAGCTAAAACCAGGTGGTACAATAGGACTACGGGTGATCCAATGCATTTGATAATGTAGGGCATGATTTCCATCTGACTACCTTTCTATATGTTACTTGATTTTAGCTGTTTTATGGGCATACTACAAACAGTGAATGTATCTTACCTCTTGTTTAAATGTTGAAATAAGATCACTTAAAAGTCTAAGTCCAGGATGCCTGGGTGGCTCAGTGGTTGAACACCTGCCTTTGGCCCAGGGCATGAGGAATCCTGGGATCAGTCCCACATCGGGCTCCCTTAGGGGAGCCTGCTTCTCCCTCTTCCTATGTCTCTGCCTCTCTCTCTGTGTCACTCACAAATAAATAAAATCTTTTTTTTTTAAGTCTATGTCTTCCAGTTCTTGGTTAAATTTGAATAATATGCAATCAACTAGTATTTACTGAGTCCCTATCCTATACCTAATACTACTCTAGCCACTGGGGACACATCAGAGAAAATAAATCCATGCCTTCAAGGAGCATACATTTTAATGATAATACAGTATCATAATTCATTGTCATAAATAACACTGTGATAAGAGTGAAGGTGGACATATTGTTGTGTTTTCTAAGCAGCCTCTTTAAGCATTTGTCATAAGACTGGTTAGCCAAACAGTTATTACTGGTTTTGTTTTGATTCTCAAAGTCTTATTTTGTACAAGAAGAGTAGTAGAAATTGAAAATTTGTGGACTAAATGGTCTGCATATCCTTTGAAAATCTGGTGGTTTTTGTAATCCACAAAATAGATATTTTAAGATTAAAATATATGACCCCAGGATCATGACCTGAGCCAAAGGCAGACGCTCAACCCTGAACCACCCAGGTGTCCCAAAAACATCCTTTTTATATTTGTTTTTCCTCTGAATTTTTTCTTGCATTGCTCATGTAGTACCTATTCAATAATAATAGTTTTATGCATTCTTTTTTTAAAAAAAGATTTTATTTATTTATTCATGAGAGACACAGAGAGAGAGAGAGAGAGACAGGCAGACGGAGAAGCAGGCTCCATGCAGGGAGCCCAATGTGGGACTCGATCCCGGGACTCCAGGACCACGCCCTGGGCCTAAAGCAGGCGCTAAACTGCTGAGCCACCCAGGGATCCCCTATGTATTCTTTTTAATCTAGCAAATTCCACTTCTATTAATATATCCTATGGAACAAAATAGTCAATAATATGTAAAGATATATGGAAAGGAAGTTCATTTTAATATTATAATAGTAAGCAACTGCAAATACTATGAATGTCCAGCAATAGGAGAATGGTCCAAAAATTATGACACATCCATATTACAGAACTTTTCAAGTGATCTTAAAGTATGGATCAGAAGAAATATCTACAGTATTAAGTAAAAGAAATTTAGTGCATTTTCTTGATTTTGAGGGAAAAAACACTGCAATAGAAGTACACTATGTATGAGGTGGACAACTTGCACCATATGTCAAGATTCCTGACGGGTGGTGATATTGAATGAGGTGAAAGAGAATCCTTGCTTTTTTTTTTTTTTTTTTTTTTTTTACACCTCTATGTGTTGACTTATTTACAACAAGCAAAGTTATCTTTGTCACACATACATATGTGTGTAGAAATATGAAGTAGACTTTTATTGAAACCTGTGAACACAATAGTTATATCCAACTGAAAGAATAGCAATATCATGATACATTTACACTATTAATGAAAACCTTAAAGAATTTGCTGAACACGGGATCCCTGGGTGGCCCAGTGGTTTAGTGCCTACCTTTGGCCCAGGGCCGATCCTGGAGACCCAGGATCGAGTCCCACATTGGGCTCCGGGCATGGAGCCTGCTTCTCCCTCTGGCTGTGTCTCTGCCTCTCTCTCTCTCTCTCTATGTCTATCATGAATAAATAAATAAAATCTTTAAAAAAAAAAAAAAGAATTTGCTGAACATATACTTTAAAACATCTTTTTTTTGAATTCTTAAAATTGACTTTCATAAAATTTAGTTGCACATTTACAAAGTTAAATCATCTTTCTTTTTCCCAAGTTATTCATTATTAAGTACATACTGGGGAGTTGGGGAGTTAATTTCAAAGCTATACCTTTAATATCCCTGTATTTTTCTTCTATAGATAGCCTAAACTTCCTAGTTGTTCATAGTAGTTGTATACATGACTCCACTGTGTTTCAAAAATGTCTATAATAAACATAAATTTAATCACTGCTAAAATTCCATCAACATGTTTTAAAATCTGTCATCCAGTGAGAATAAAAGGAATCTCATATCATCAGGTAGTTCTTTATAATATATAATGTCTATGAAACACTTTAATTGTCTGGTCATTGTCATTTAATTCTATTATTCTCCATGAAGGTAGCTATTCTGGAATTTAGTCTTTTGAAAACGTTCTGGTGGGGGATTGCCTAACATCCCCTTGCTTATTGGCACAACAGTAATTTCTTTACTATTCAGTATCACAGTGACAGAACAACCAATGTGCAATCTTTCCCTATTCTACTGGCCATTTGTTCTTAATCTTTCTTATTTTCTTCTTTCGCCTCTAATGCTTCTTCATCTCTTCCTCTTGTAGATTCCTTATGCTGCACCCTTGGCTAACACAAAATATTATCAACTTAAAAAAAAAAAAACAAGAAAACCAAAATATCAACTCACGGACATCACAAGAGTCACAAGTAGGAAATTCATGTCTACAATCCATGTAGTTATTAATCCACATTCTTAGGAATACCCATAAGATGGAGCTGATTTTTGTAATTCAAATTGCAACTACTGGAGCAACTGAGTGGCTCATTCAGTGGAGCATGTGACTCTTGATCTCAGGGTTGTGAGTTCAAGCCCCACGTTGGGTGAAGATTATAAATAAATAAACTTTTAAAAAAATGGTAAAATGATAAGTTGAAAAAAATTGCAAATACTGCCAGAACATTGCAATCAGTATCCTCATGGAGTCATACATACACATGACTAGATTCTACATTTCTATAGGTTTTACAAATGCTCTGTCTTTACAATTAACCTTTAACTCATTAGGTGTATATTAATGTGTCCATCACATTGACTTTTATGTTTGTTACTTGTATAAACAAGGAAGCTAATAATATAAGTATCTGATCAACCTGATTGTTTTCTTAAGGCTGTATGTAGAGTACCAGTCATCATACCACATCTGGGAAACATATGAATATGTTTTCAAATTATTATCAGTATATTTTGGTGTTTTATTTGTTTCTGTATTCTTTTTTAAAAATCTGTTATTTTTGTCAAAATAACACATGCATACACTTTTAAACATCTGATAATGTAAATGATTTATAAACAGTAATCCCTGCCTCACTCTCTCACCCTTCCCTATTCTTCTATTCTCCCATCACCTACCTTGAACTCTTTTACCTGTTTCTTCTTCTATTTTGGGTACAATATGCTTATGTTACAAATTTGATTTATTAATTTTAGACAATATGCTTAAAAATGAATATTTTGTTGTTTTCCACTATCATCATTCCACACTTTCTCTCACCATATTACGTAGTTAAAAAATTAACAAAAAAGTTTCCATTTTCTTTAAAAGTTTCCATTTTTATGGCCCTGTAGATAACTGTTCACCACTGAACCAAATAATGTATTTATTTCCTTTCTCAGAGGATCTCTGGGTGGCTCAGTGGTTTGGCGCCTGCCTTTGGCCCAGGGCGCGATCCTGGAGTCCCAGGCTCGAGTCCCAAGTCGGGCTCCCGGCATGGAGCCTGCTTCTCCCTCTGCCTGTGTCTCTGCCTCTCTCTATCTCTATGTCTATTGTGAATAAATAAAATCTTTAAAAAAAATATTTCCTTTCTCAAACAATTTTTTGATTTTTAAGAAAATTTTATAATTTTATATCATTTTATTATGTTCCCTTTTTTCCCAAAGAGATATGGCAATATCTATATACCTATTTATAGCAGATACCTTAGTAATGCAAAAATATGTCAAACTATTAATTATATTTATTTTCCTAGAGACATTTCTCCTCAGCCTTGTTTCCTCCTGCTCAAATTTGAATCTGCTTTTCTTTTCCTTTTTCTTTTCTTTTTTCCTTTTTTTTTTTTTTTTTTTTTTTAGGTCCAAAACAGTGGTCATCCTGAAATGTCTCTGCTTTGCTGCTTGTCTGGCTAGATCCTTCCTTTCTTATAGTCCACAACCTATGCTTTGCATAATCCATTGCTTGGCTTAAGCATATCATCAAAAAGCTTCTCAAGAAAGATTGTATGGAAGATTTATTTCTTGATATGTTGTGTGACTAAAAATAACTTCATTGTTGCATCACAATTAATCAAAATTTTGGCTAAGAAGATTGCTTTACTGTCTTTCGTCGTCTATTGCTATATTAATAAATCTAGAGCTTTTCTCAATATTGTTTCTTAGTTTATAAGGTGGTTTTATGTTATTTTTAGATTGTAAATATTTACTGTCAGAAAAGCAGCGAAGAGACATCCCAGGATGACTACTGTATTGGATCTAGTCATCCCAGGATGACTACTGTATTGGATCTAGAGAAAAACAGGTTGAGAGTGGAGCAAGAGGAAAAAGGGTTGGGAAGGTTTCCAGGAAAATAAATATTATATAGATATAATTTCACATAAAATTCGTGTACATATATATTTTCTTTTCTCTTTAAATGTCATTTATTTATTTGAGAGAGAGAGAGAGAGAGAGAGCATGAGCACACAAGCTGGGGGAGAGGCAGAAAGAGAGGAAGAAGCAGATTATTCAGCTCCAGCTGAGCAGGGAGCCTGATGAGGGGCTTCATCCCAGGACCCCAGGACCATGACCTGAGCCGAAGGCAGACGCATAACCTATGGGGCCATACAGGCACTCCTCATGTATATATATTTTCACATATGTTTTATTATGTACATTTCATATTATATTATTTCTTTGATAATCTACTCTCATTTATTCTATCCTGCTTTCTAAGACCACTTTCTTTTTTTGGAAACATTTTCTTTTCAAAGCATCCCATCTTAAATTTATGATTGCAGGGGATCCTAATGGGTTCAGTGTGTAGAGCATATGATTCCTGATCTTGGGGTCATGTGTTTAAACTCCATATTGGGGGTCGAGTTTACTTAAAAAAAAAAAAAAAGATAAATTTATGATCGCAGTATTTTATCTCTCTGTGATTATTAATTATAATTTTTAAAAAAGCTTTCTTCTGATACTGCATTATGTCTGTTTCCTTTAGGCCTTTATATTTCTGTTTCCATTTGTCTCTTCCTTATTGGAAACACTACTTAGGTACCTAGTGATTCCAGGATGCTCATTTCATATTTAAGAACTAAGGAGCTGATTGGAAGCTCTGTACATGTGGGTGAGACTTGACAACAGGTAGAATAAACTGAAGCAAAATGCAATCTTTGAAGAACTACAAATGTCAGGTTTTTTAAAACTTTTTATCTAGGTTGTTTCAATTTTTTCAAACACACAGGGAGAAGGGTGACAAAGATGCGTTCAGAATATCCAATTATTGGAATTCTGAGAATAGGATAAGTAAGGGAACTTTATTGATTGAATTATGTACCCCCAAATTCAAATGTTGAAGTGTAAACCTCAGTATCTCCGAATGTGACCTTATTTGGAAATAGGGTCACTGTAGTTGTAGCTCTTTAAGATAAGGTCATACTGAAATAGGATGAGCCCCTAATTCAATATGATGGTCCCTTGTGAAAAGGGGAAATTTGAATACAGACATGCACTCACAGAAGAATGCCACATAAAGATAAAGGCAGAGATTGGAGTGATGCAGCCTAAGCCAAGGAATGTCACAGATTGCCAGCAAACCCCCAGAAGCTAGGAGAGAGACAAACAGATTCTCCCCCACAGCACTGAAAGGGAACCAATCCCGCCTACACTTTGATCTCGGACTTTTAGCCTACAGAGCTGTGAGACGACACACTTCTGTTATTTAAGCCACTGACTTGTGGTTTGTGGTACTTTGTTACAGCAGCATGAGGAAACTGATACAGGAGTTATAGCTCAGTATGTAAGAATTCTTTTCCATGCTGTTAGCCCCTTGCCTCACAACTACCCTCTATTTGACTGACATTTCCTGAATCTAGAGTTTCTTGGACTCAAATTTTCCGGAAAATAACCTTCTGGCCCTTTGATTCATGAGGGGTGGAGAAACATGAGTAGGGAAATAGTTACCTAGTTGTGTGGTCTGGGGAAGTAGGCCTGCAGCAGGCTGAGAACCCCATTTTAGCTTGTAAACACTGAGCCCCTGAGGGGTTCCGTGGAGTGACCGACTCGCGCACTCCCTCCGCCCCCGGCAGTCACCTGTCACCCTACCCAACCGCCCTCTATCTTTTGAGCGTTGGCTGGGGGAGTCTCCGCCAGAGTCGCCGCGGTTTCCTGCTTCAACAGTGCTCGGACGGGCGGGGGGCCGGGGCCGGCGCTCGTTTGCCCTCCGGGGCCGCCGCCCGGAGCCGGCCTGGCCACCTCCACCTCCACGCAGCGCTCTCGCCGCTCCCGCCCCGCCAGGACGCCGCGCCCGCGCAGGTGCGCCAGAAGCACCGCCGGGCCAGCGTGGAGCTCTACGCGTCCTGCGTCTCCTTGTCCGTGTCTTATCGCTTGGATCGTGATGATGTGGCTTTGAAGAACTTGGCCGAATATTTTCTCCACCAATCTCATGAGGAGAGGGAACATGCTGAGAAACTGATGAAGCTGCAGAACCAACGAGGTGGTAGAACCTTCCTTCAGGATATTAAGAAACCAGACCGTGACGATTGGGAGAATGGGCTGAATTCAATGGAGTGTGCGTTACACTTGGAAAAGAGTGTGAATCAGTCACCACTGGAACTGCACAAACTGGCCACTGATAAAAATGACCCCCACTTGTGTGACTTCATTGAGACTCATTACCTGAACGAGCAGGTGAAATCCATCAAAGAATTGGGTGACCATGTAACCAGCCTGCGCAAGATGGGGGCTCCCGAATCTGGCATGGCAGAGTATCTCTTTGACAAGCACGCCCTGGGAAACAGTGATAGTGAGAGCTAAGCCTTAGGCTGTCTTCCCATAGCCACAGGGTGACTTCCCTGGTCACCGAGGCAGTGCACGCATGTTGGGGTTACCTTTACCTTTTCTATAAGTTATACCGAAACATCTACTTCTTTCATTTGTATCGTTCCTTCAAATAAAGTAATTTGGTACCCTTCCAAAAATAAAAAATAAAAATAAAAGTTGGCATGGGGCACCTGAGTAGCTCAGCAGGTTAAGCATCTGACTCTTGATTTTGGCTCAGGTCATGATCTCAGGGTTGTGAGACCAAGCTCTGTGCTGGCTGTGGAGCTTGCCTAAGATTCTCTTTCCCTCTCTCTGTGTCCCCATTACTCTCTCTCCCTCCTTCTCTAAAAAAAAAAAAAAAAAAAAAAAAAAAAAGTTGGCAAAATTTATCATAATATTATGTGTCTTTTTTCATTTCATTTGCTCTTGTGGTTTTTTTAAATGTTCTTTCTTTAAATTTTTTAAAAAAGATTTTATTTATTCATTTATGAGAGACATAGAGAGAGAGAGATAGAGAGGCAGAGACACCGGCACAGGGAGAAGCAGGCTCCTCGCAGGGAGCCCAACGTGGGACTCGATCCCGGGTCTCCAGGATCAGGCCCTGGGCCAAAGGCGGCGCTAAACTGCTAAGCTACCCGGGCTGCCCAATTCACCTTTTTAAATAAAAACTTTGGACAAGGTTTTTTTTTTTTTTTTTTTTTTAAAGGAGTTTTTAAAAAAAATAAATGGTTTTTGATTTAAAAAAATATATTTTTATTTAGTTTTTCAATATAAGCTCTACACCCAATGTGGGGCTTAAACTCACAACTGCAAGATCAAGAGTTGCATACTGTACTGAGCCAGCCAGACACCCCACTAATTCACCATTTTTAATCAGAAATTCTTTGTTTCTGGTCATGATATGTTACATTTAAACAGCAAAGCCAGAGAATGGATAGATATAATAGGCCAAACACATATGTTTGCTTCCCTTTATGTCTCAAATCCCCTAAAATTTGAGAAGAAATTCATAGAAGCATTATAAAATGAGAAAGATTTCCATGAATAGATAAGACATGTTGAGGAATCTCTGAATAATGGCAAGACTGATTATTTTGGATGATTAATTGTATGAAAAATGAAAAGTAGATTGTATTAGATTAAGAAGTGACACAGTGAGAAAAAACAAAGCCCAAATTCTTTGAAGAAAACCACTTCAGAATTTAGAACAGATCCAAGAAAATGGCAAACTCAAAGTGAACAAATGCAGAGAAGGAGATGTTGTGTCTGAGTAATCAGCAGGGTAAATGGGTGATAGATGTCAGTACCTTGCAGGGCTGGGAAAGCATTCTCCAGAAGGCTGTATATACCCTGAATCAGTATCCAATATATGGCACTGTTTCCCCCACAAGGAGTGCAAGGAGCCAAGGAGTGGAAATGGAATTGGTATCACTTACTGTTACCCCCAGTGACCCACTAGTAAAATATTTGCTTCCTGTTCTCACGACTCTGTGTCCTGCTGGTCTAGAAGTCTTAGTTCCAAGGGGAGAAATGCATCCACCAGGAGATACAACTATGATGTCCATTGAACTGGAAATTGAGACCACAGCTCAGCCACTTTGGACATCTTATGTGTCTGCATCAACAGGCAAAGGAGAGAGTTCCTGTGCTGGCTGGGGTAATTGAGCCTGATTACCAAGAGGAAACTGGACTATCCTCCACAGTGGAGGTAAGGAATGTGTGGAATACAGAGATCCCTTAGGGTATCTTTTAGTATTGCCATGCCCTGTGACTAAGGTCAATGGAAAACTTTGATAACTTAATTCAGGCAGGGCTACTAAGGGCCAGACCCATCAGAAATATTGGTTTGTGGGATGCCTGGGTGGCTCAGCTGTTGAGCCTGGGGTGTGACCCTGGGGTCCTGGGATTGAGTTCTGCATCAGGTTCCTTGCATGGAGCCTGCTTCTCCCTCTGCCTGTGTCTCTGCCTCTCTCTCTCTCTCTGTCTCTCATGAATAAAAAATAAAATCTTAAAAAAAAAAAGAAAAGAAAGAAAGGTTTGGGTCCTTCAACCAGGTAACATGACCAGCTGAGGTACTTCCTGAAGGCAAAGAGAATACAGAGTGGACAGTGGAAGAAGATAGTTATCAATACCAGCAATGACCACATAACCAATCACAGCAATGAGGACTGTAAATTGTCACTGAGTATTTCCTCTTTATTTTGCTACAAATACATTTGTGTGTTTGTATATCTATATCTATTTCTTTGTTTTTTTTTTCTTCTCCTTTTCCCTTATCATGGCACATAAATGTATTAACTTTATATTATACTATTTATGTATTAATTTTACATCACAGAATTTAAGTTAAAGGATATTAAAGAGAAGAGTAAACCTCACTCCAAGTTTTAACCTTTTCTTCTAAGAAAGGGTTACTATGTTTTTGGTTGTACACGGGATAGTTGTGTCATGTTAGATGGAATTATGACCTTATTATTATCTTTATTTGAGGATTAAGTATGGTTTAATGAGCTGTGTATGGGCGCCAAGTTGACCAAGGGCAGATTTGTGATGGTCAATTTAATGTGTCAACTTTATTGGATCATGGAATGCCCAGATATTTAGTCAAACATTACTCTGGATGTGTCTGGGAGGGTGTTTTTGGAGGTTAACTTTTGAATCAGTGGACTGAATAAAACGGATTGTCCCTCTCATCCAATCAGTTGAAGGCCTGAATAGAACAAAAGAGCTAACACTACCTCAATTGAGGGGAGATTTCTTCTTGCCTGGCTGCTTTGAGCTGGGACATCAGCTTTTCCTGGGTCTCAAGTCTGTCGATATTCACATTGGAACTAGAACATTGGCGCTCAGATCTACAGCTTACCAGCTGCAGTTCTTAGGACTTAAATGAGCCAATTCCTTATAATAAATCTATCTATCAATCTATCTATTATCTATCTATCTATCTATCTATCATCTATCTATCTATCTATCTATCTATCTATCTATCTATCATACATACATACATACATACATACATACATACATACATGAAAACAGGAGTGTATTCTCTCACAGTTTCGGAGGCTACACTTTTGAACTCAAGCCTGTCAGCTAGGCCATATTCCCTCTGAAGCCTATCGGGGAGAATCCTTCTTTGCCTCTTCCTAACTTCTGGTGGCTTACAAGCCATCTTTGACTTCCAGCAGCAGCAACACTTCAGTCTCTGCCTCTGTTGTCACATTCTGTCATTCTTCCAGTGTGCTTGCACTTAAATTTCCTTTTCTTTTTTAAAAGAGGGGAGGGGCAGGAGTTGAAGAGAAAATCTTAAGCAGGCTCCAAGCCCAGCACAGAGTCCAATGTGGCTTGATTTCAGGACCCTGAGATCATGACCTGAGCCAAAATCAAAAGCCAGGTACTTAACCAAAGGAACCACCCAGGAGCCTCTAAATTTTCCTCTTATCAAGATACAGTCATGGATCAGGGCCTATGCTATAGTGATTTCATCTTAAATTGATTATATCTGCAAAGACTATTCCTACATAAAGTCACATTCACAGGTATTGAGAATAGGGCTTCAACATGTCTTTTTGGAGGACACAATTCAACTCATAAGAACAACTTACTCATTAACTTAGTGCATTGGTCAAAAAGTTTAACAGGAGGATGCCTGGGTGGCTCAGTCAGTTAAGTGTCTGCCTTTAGCACAGGTCATGATCCTAGGGTCTTGGGATCAAGCTCCCTGTCCCAAGCTTTCTACTAAGCGGGAATCGGCTTCTCTCTCTCTCCCCTCACCTTGCCCCTCCCCATAACCACCCCCCCCCCCCCTTAAATAAATAAGGATGCCTGGGTGGTTCACCGGTTTAGGGCCTGCCTTTGGCCCAGGGGCATGACCCTGGAGTGCCAGGATCCGAGTCCCACTTCAGGCTCCCTACATGGGGGCTCCTTCCTCCCTTTGCTTGTGTCTCTGCCTCTCTCTCTCTGTGTCTCTCATGAATAAATAAATAAAATCTAAAAAAAAAATTTAATTAATTAAAAATAAATAAATAAATAAATAAAATCTTAAAAAAAAATTACCAGTTATTTGACAAAACCAAAGGTCCATCAGATGATTCAAAACACCAAAAGAGAACATTTATTTTTTTATTTTTATTTTTTTAAATTTTTATTTATTTATTATAGTCACACACACACAGAGAGAGAGAGAGAGAGAGAGAGGCAGAGACATAGGCAGAGGGAGAAGCAGGCTCCATGCACCAGGAGCCCGATGTGGGATTTGATCCCGAGTCTCCAGGATCGCGCCCTGGGCCAAAGGCAGACGCCAAACCGCTGCACCACCCAGGGATCCCCAAAAGAGAACATTTAAAAAATGAACTAATTCTCTTCAGACTGGATATCATACAAGAGAACACTGTATTCACAAAACTATAGCCTGTAACAAAAATATTGCAATCTAAGGAAAACATAATTCTTCCAAATTAAAATTAATAAAATTTAATACATGTGATGAGGGAGCAAGGCTAGCTGAGGACAAACCACAGGTGATATCCCTCAGGGTGGGATGTGTGTGACTTCTTCAGGAAGCTTCCAATTGTCTTAATGTTAATGCCTTGCTAGAGGGGAAAAGCAATCTTTAACTTGACAATGACACGGCCTCCAATATCTTGTAGGTCTTCCTTAGCATATGAAAATCCTTTTGGGATTTCCCTTTTGCTTACTTCCCCCAAAACCTGGGTATATAATCATCCTTCCCTCATAGGCCCAGGGCAGGAGCTCTTCCTGCCCATGGATCCTGTCCCCCTGTTTTAATAAAATCACCATTTTGTACCAAAGACATCTCAAGAATTCTTTCTTGATCGTTGTCTCGGGACCTCAACTATATTCCAAAACTTCATCACATAGACAATCAATACTACATGTTTGATTTGGGAGATAAAGTCACAGAACTCTCCACAATTGAAGAGCAAAAGGCAAAGAGAGAGGTGCCCTGAGAAAATAAAATTAGAAGCGTGAAAGAGTAGTTAGTATATATTTTGTCTATCAAATAAAAGTTCCAGAAAGACAGAATAAGGGAATCTGAAAGGAACAAATAATCAAATATGCAACTGAAGGAAACTTTCCATAATGCCCAAAGCCACAAATGTTGAGATTTATAAAAGTGCTCAAATGTTTTTTTTTTTTTTTCAAATGTTAACATCATAAAAATCTTTGCCTTAGACAATTACTTGTGAAATTTCAGGACTCTTAGGACTCAGAGAAATTGCTGAAAGCTACCTAAAAGAAAAACTACTATTCAAACAGGAAGCGATACATTGCAAACTCTCAGGGCATCATGACATTCCCTGGGATTGTGTCCCAAGGTGTGAAAATGCCTCCAAGAGCTGAGCAATACTTTAGTACCATGTAATACTAAAAACTGGGTAACAGAAGTCAATAGATCAATACTGTGGTATAATGAGAACTATATTTGGTCTTTATCCCTGGTTCATAGCACAAAGCTCCTAAAACTCCTATAATTTCCTAAGAGATAGGAGCATCTTTTGTTATTCATGTCTAGCCCTTTTAAGCATACCAGAGCTTATGTTAATGAGGTGACTTAGGGTGGGGCTGGTCACTGGAAAGACCAAGTGATTAGAAGGCTGGAAAGCAGAAGAATGGTGCTGCAAATTGAGCTCTATACAAATCTTGGACATTGAGATGTGATGAGCTTCCAGGTTGGTGAAGGCATCCAAATGCTGGGAGGGTGTTGCATCCCAGTTCTTTGGGGACAGAAGATCCAGCCCATGAGAGCCCTCTGGACTTCACCTATGTACCTCTTCATCTGGCTATTTATCAATATCCTTTATAATAAACTGATAAACATAAGTAAATGTTTCTCTGAGTTTGGTGAGCTCCTCTAGCAAATTAACAGAATCGAGGACAGGCTTATGGGAACCTCCATTTATAACTAGTCTATCAGCCTGAACTTGTGATTGGCATCTGACATGAGGTCAGTTTTGTAGGACCGAGTCCTTAACTTGTGGGATCTAATGCTATCTCCAGGTAGTGTCAGAATTGAGTTGTTTGTAGGACACCCAGCTGGTATCCACTGAGAACTGGAGAATTGCTTGGCGGTTGTTGGAAAATACTCCAGCAATACTTTCCAACTGCTGAGTATGAATTATTCTGAAAACACAAATATGTACCTGTCCAACTAGAATTTGTTCATTTGTTTGTTTATTTATTGAAAGTAATCTCTATATCCAATGTGAGGCTTGAGTCCATAACCTTCAGATCAAGGGTCACATGCTCTACTGACTGAGCCAGCCAGGCACCCCTGTCCAAACTAGAATTTACATGTGAGATCAAAATGAACATTCTGACCTGCAAAAGCTCCAAAAGTTATCACCCACAGAACCTTTCTGAAATAATTACATGAGAACACATAACAAAATATTTTAAATGAATATAATAGAAGATGTGATATACAAGAGCAGCACATCAATACACAAATTTTAATAAAAACAGTTAAAAATATGGTTCTAAAATTCTTGATGGCAACATTTAAAGACTGGGATGAAGGGTTAGAGTAAAAATCAAAGTAAATAAAACCTAAAACCATACAAAGATCAATGCTAGTTAGTGCTAAAATTAGAACTTTTTAGATGTTGCTATAATTGACTATAGGTATTGCTTAAAATGTAAATTTGCATATTAATGAAAGAGCAGGAACTGTCTGTGTAACTTCCAATCCCTTAATAGAAATGAAATTTAAAAAAAAGAAAACCATTCAAACAAATCAAGAAAGGAATAAAAAAGAAGAAAGCACTGCAAAAGATAAAATGTGAGGTGACAGGAATGCTTCCAAATTTATCTGTCATTATCATATAGAAAAGTTTGTTATTGAAAGAATACTGGATTTTTAAAAAGTAACTTTGAACTTCACTGAAATTTTGAATTAAAACTGCACCAAAAGTTTAAAAATGATATATTAATGAGAGGCTAGGAAAACAAGAACATTTTTGACAATATTAAAATAAGAACAAATAGAATTCATAATTGTAAAATGGAAAAGAATAGTTTTTTGATATTGACAAAATAAATACTGTGTCTCTTTCTAGCTCTCTACTCTTCCTTTTCTCTCTCTCCTTTTTAAAAAAGATTTATTTATTCATTAGAGACACAGAGAGAGGCAGAGACACAGGCAGAAGGAGAAGCAGGCTCCCTATGGAGAGCCTGATGTGAGGCCCCATCCCAAGGCAGAGGCTCAACCACTGAGCTACCCAGGCGTCCCTCTATTCTTCCTTTTCATCAAAGAAAGAGCCAACCTCAGCTCAGAGGCATAGAATTTATAACATTGTTTTGTTTTTAGTACATTAGTTTTTCTTTTTTTTAGTTTTTCTAGTTATGTTCTATTTATGGATATTTCACTTTGGCTTTCCAATTATAGTTTTGTTAGTTTTCTTCTAAAATAAACCCTTAGGGAAGAGTGGGTGGCTCCGCGGATAAGTGTCTGCCTTTGGCCCAGGGTGTGATCCCGGGGTTCAGGAATTGAGTCCCACATCAGGAAGGTGAAGACCTTCCCACTTTAAATACACTCATTGCCTTGTGGCAAACAGCCTCTCTTCTGCTGTCTGGCCTCCAATAAACTTCTAACTCCTTTGTTCTGCCTTGGGTAAATCCTTTGCCCCTGCTACCAGCTTCCACCTAGCCGGGTGGCCCCATATTTGGGAGCCCCCATCCAATTGGGAGAGACACCATATTAACCTTTCTCATTCTCTTTCTCCTCTGCTGGCTGAACCTAAAGGAAGAACTGACAAAACAAAAGGAGCTTGGGAAGTTGAACTGTGTTCTCGTAGAGGTAACATCAAACGTTGACACTGCCTCATCATCAAGGAAGTTCACCCTCTGGAAGTTCGTCAGAACAGTGAACTTTTTCTTTCCTTCAGCTGGGTTGTGGTATCATGGAGAGACACACACACACAGTTATACACCAACTCACTCTGCACAGTTATGCCTTGTATTCTGCTGGTTTGCATTAAATTCCTTCATCTAACTGAGGCTTTTATTATATTATATATGATTACCATATTTTTGTTTTGTTTAAATTATTTATTTATTCATGAGAGACAGAGGCAGAGACAGAGGCAGAGGGAGAAGCAGGCTCCATGCAGGGAGCCCGATGCTGAACTCGATCCCAGGATCCTGGATCATGCCCTGAGCCAAAGGCAGATGCTTTAACTGCTGAGCCACTCAGGCATCCCTACCATTTTTTTTTTTTTATCAGCATTTCAATAATCAACAGAATTAACTGTATTACTTAAGAGAATACACTTTTTGAGGTTTTAGCAATGAATTTAATATATGCAAGGGAAAGCTCTAATTATATATGCATCTCATCTGTTCATTGCAGCAGGCCCATAAATAGGCTTAGAAAGGAATTTAGAAGCTCCTGCTTCAAGTTGTGGGGGTATATTCATAAATTAGTAAAACTACATTTAAAAATTATACTGTTAAGGATTTTAACTACATTAGAATGATCTTTTATTTTTATTTTTATTTATTTATGATAGAGAGAGAGAGAGAGAGAGAGAGGCAGAGACACAGGCAGAGGGAGAAGCAGGCTCCATGCACCGGGAGCCCGATGTGGGATTCGATCCCAGGTCTCCAGGATTGCGCCCTGGGCCAAAGACAGGCGCTAAACCGCTGCGCCACCCAGGGATCCTCTAGAATGATCTTTTATCTGTTAGTCCCAAAGAGTTCTTCTATTATACTTTTGAAAGAATGAATTATTACTGTTATTTATGTGTGAATTATTCCATTGTATATTTGTGTGTGAGCATATAACCAATTCCTAATTATGGGTGACCTCTGCTCACTGTCTTTAAGTTTCTGGCCTAATTTTTTCTGATGTCACCATCATTTAATCAACAAACATTACTAGGTACAAACTCTGCTCTGGATATTGTAAGAGACACGCTACTCTAGACTTGAGGAACACAAGATTCAGTTGATAACAAGCTCAAGAAACTCTAATAGGGTAAGAATTGAGGGAAAAAATCCCAGTACAAGCATAATATATCAATAATATAGATATTGGATATATCTATTTAAATAAATGAAAATTGAAGTACCAGTGAGGTAAGAAAATTGGCTTGTAAAGATGACTGTTATTTTTAAAATGTTATCAGCATATGGGAAAGATAGATATCTCATATAATGTTAAGATAATAAAAAATGAGAGGGGAGCCTGAGTGGCTCAGTATGGAAAACATCCAACTCTTGTTTTTGGCTCAGGTCATAATCTCAGGGTTCTGAGATTGAGCCGCACATCAAGCTCCCCACTCAGTGGAGAGTCTGCTTGTCCCTCTCGCTCTACTTTTGTCTCTCCTTGTGCCTGTGTGTACATACACTTTCTCTAATAAATAAATAAATTAAATTAAATCTTAAAAAAAGAAAATAGGATAAAAAATGGTAGATTCTAGATATAATTTGAGAATACACAGTAGAAGCCTTAAAATGTGCAAATGTTTTGGTTCAGAGATTCCACTTCTTTGATTCTGTCATGAAAAATAGTCATGAACGTATATAATGAATATGCTTCTAGTAGACTCATGACAGCATTTTTTTTTAAGAACAAAGAAGTAGATTTATTATTTTTTAAAGATTTTATTTATTTATTCATGAGAGACAGAGAGAGAGAGAGAGAGAGGCAGAGACACAGGCAGAGGAAGAAGCAGGCTCCATGCAGGGAGCCCGACGCAGGACTCCATCCCAGGTCTTCAGGATCACGCCCTGGACCGAAGGTGACTCTAAACTGCTGAGCCCCCCGGGCTACCCCAAAGAAGTAGATTTAAATGACCAATAATTAGTACATTTTTATGAACCAGTAATAGGGTAGAATGCTACACAACTCTTAGAAAAAGATGCTGCAGAAGAGGATTTAGACATGAAAAAATGTTCACATTCTATTTTTATATTAAATGAAAAAATAAATTAAAAAATTCATCCTGAGGTATTCACATTTGTCTTTGGGTAAGAGTAGAAACACAGGAATTTTTATTTTCTTGTAGATGCATATTCATGGTTTCTAACCTGGAAATGTGAGGCAGTTAATAATGTCCCTGCAGCAAACAGCTGACCAGTGGGAAATGGGAGCCTATCAAATTTGTTACAAAGATATTCAGTTATGTACGTGCTGCTGTTTGGCTGTGAGAGGGCCTCATGATATGTTGGTCATAAAAATTCAGAATTACAGTCTTAAGGATCTGTGTAGCAGGTGTCAAAAGTTTCATCGTATGCCTGTTACTCTAATAACTCAGGATATATAACATTCTGGCTGGCATCCTCTTTCTTTATCCAACTGCTCCTACAAATGGTGCTTCATAGCCCTGTCAGGTGGAGTAGTGTGTTTATTGGTTTATTTAAAGTTTTGTCTTTATTTTCAGCATTACAATAGCTAGAGCTTATTGATAGTGATTCCCATAAAGTCAATGTTATTTCCTCCGTGGGGAGAATAGGCTATAGGAAAAGTATAGTAAAAAAAAATTTCAATTAACTTGTGTGGTTTGAGAGGGTTGGTTGTCATCTTGAGTGGATGAGATTTATAATGTCCTTGGAGTAAGATTTCTTACAATGACTATTATTTCTTCTAGTTATTTGTAAAATCAATTATTAGCATTAATTACAAATGTTGACATTATAATTTTATTTACTTGAGTGCACTTATCACCTATATCTTTTTTTTTTTAAAGATTTTATTTATTTATTCATGAGAGACACAGAGAGAGGCAGAGACACAGGCAGAGGGAGAAGCAGGCTCCATGCAGGGAGCCCGATGTAGGACTCGATCCAGGGACTGCAGGATCATGCTCTGAGCTGAAGGCAGATGCTCAACCACTGAGCCACCCAGGTGTCCCTCATCTATCTTCACTATCAGGCAAGCAGTCTGAGGAAGTTCAAGAAACTATGTTGCCAATAAGTTGAGATGGAATCTGAAGTTGATTTGCCTTTTATAGGTTTTCTACTAGATATTTGAGGTATGGATTGATTATGGTAGCACGTTCCTATAGAAGGAAAATACATTATGTTTTTACAAGAAATTATCTTGAAAACAGTTAGGAGCCAGTGGTCCCATTTGGCTAAAGTGACCAGAACTGTCTTGGAGACAGGAAGGACCTAAGAGGTAACCAGAAGAAGGACAAATGGTTGGGCAGATACCTTTGAAGAAGGGAAAGGAGACAAGCGGATGTTAGTTTAAAGAGAGAGACACACACAGAGAGAGACAGAGAGAGAGAAAGAGAGATATGAAGACCATGAATAGCATTTAGACTGAGTCTTGTGACACCTATTGATTGACCAATAGTCTTAAGTGTTTTGGGTTTTTTTTTTTTTTAAAGATTTTATTTATTTATTTTGAGAGAGAAAGAAAGACAGCATGTATGGGCACCTGAACATGCAAGCAGAGGTGGGGTTGCAGAGGGAGAGAGAGAATTCCAAGCCGACTTCATGCTGAGCATGGAGCCCAACACAGGTCTTGATCTCACGACCCTGAGATCATGACCTGAACAGTTTTAGTATATGTGATGCTGAAGCGAGCACTCATGACCTGAACAGAAATCAAGAGTCAGATGCTCAATAGGCTGAGCCGTCCAGGAACCCCTGTTTTTGTTTTTGTTTTTGTTTTTGTTTTTGTTTTAAATCTGCCTTCAGGACATTCACTATTTTCTATGGTTTGGTATTCTGTTTGATTAATTTGGCATTTTATTTTTTTATTTTTTTATTTTTTATTTTTTTTAATTTTTTTTTTATTTATTTATGATAGTTACAGAGAGAGAGAGAGAGAGAGAGGCGGAGACACAGGCAGAGGGAGAAGCAGGCTCCATGCACCGGGAGCCCGACGTGGGATTCGATCCCGGGTCTCCAGGATCGCGCCCTGGGCCAAAGGCAGGCGCCAAACCGCTGCGCCACCCAGGGATCCCTAATTTGGCATTTTAAAAATAGCTTTTCCTTTTTAGTTTTCAAATGAAATTCCCTTTGAAAAAAATACCAACACAAAATACGTATACCATCAGTACAACTGAAGAGCACCAGCACCTAGATGCTAGTTCCAGCTGACCTATAAATTATTTGCATGATTTGGACAAGTTAATGTAAAGTTCTCTGAACCACAGTTTTTTTTTATTTCTGTGAAATGTCAAGTCTAGTCTATGCAGTCCCCAAAATGCTTTTTGGCTTTATACTTTACTGGTTAATGATAATGAGAAAAATTCTGTGTACACTGAGATGCTAGTAATGGCAGCACAATCAGACTCCTCTTAGAAAAGCAGAATGGAGGGATCCCTGGGTGGCACAGCGGTTTAGCGCCTGCCTTTGGCCCAGGTTGCGATCCTGGAGACCCGGGATCGAATCCCACGTCGGGCTCCCAGTGCATGGAGCCTGCTTCTCCCTCTGCCTGCTTCTCCCTCTGCCTGTGTCTCTGCCTCTCTCTCTCTCTCTCTCTCTGAGACTATCATAAAAAAAAAAAAGCATTAAAAAAAAAAAGCAGAATGGAGTGGGAACAAAAATAAGCACTATGAAATTTCTGCATGAACTGTCCATTCATATTGGGATATAAACAACATGGGGGCATAAATGTAAAAATACCTCGGTGTCAACTTAAGAAGCAGTGATAATATATATACAACAGCCATAATACAAGGTACGATATCATATGGCTACAGGAGTAGCAACCTGAGAACAAAGAGGAACAAAGTTTCCTTTCTTTTTAGTTTAAAAAATGTATTTATTGAAGGATATAATTTATAAGCAAGAATTACTGAAAATTAATTGGGCTGTATAGTGGATTAAAAATGGCCCCAAATGCTTTGACATTCCTGTCATCTAGAAATGAAAGTCTATGTCCCCTCATCTTAAGTCATTGTGGGTTCTATGCCTGATTTGACCAATAAATCATGGCAGAGAAAACATTGTGCCAATTTCCAGGACCAGACCATAAGAAACTGGCAGCTTATACTTTCTGGTTCTTGAAAAACTTTTTTTGGGACCTTGGACTGTCATGTAAGAGATCTGATTACCTTGTAACAGTCATGCTAGAAAGGCCATAAACAGGTACTCTAGGCAACAGTTACAGCTGAACTCAGCCTTCTAGATTTTTCCATCAAGGTATTAGTTATGTGGGTGGAAGGCCTTAGACCTTCCAGACCATCTCACCTACCAATTTATATAACCCAGTGATCACAATCAATCTCAAATGGAGCAGAAGAGTCGCTCAGCTGATTCCTGCTCAACTTCTTGCCCACAAAATTGTGAGATACAGCAAAATTATTGTTTGAACTGCTAAATATTGGGGTAATTTGTTCCGCAGCAATAGATAACTGACAAACAACTGTTAGGAGTAGGTCATTTTTCCCCTGAAGTTTTATTTGGTTTATGGTATGCTGGGAAGGCAGTTTATAAAATCAGACCTTCTAATCTTGGGTTTTGTTTGCTGACTTGAATGTTAATATTCAGATAGAAAATTGCATTAATTCTACACTCCTTTTTGCTCCTGCTCCTTTCTGTTTTTGGGTGGTTGAATGCCAATTAAAGGACCAGAATTCCCTTAGGTCTGTCACCTGGTAATCCAAATTCCATTAAGTAAGATCCAACCACCTCCTGTTCTAAGCAGTCAATTTTCCCCCCAAATATCCCTGACTTCTATGGTTGACACCATGCCAGGATTGAGAGAAATTCCATATCTGTCTTCTATCAGCTGGAATTAGATAAAAGAGTTGCAGTTTTTCAAAGAGATTTTTTTTTTTTTTTTACTACTTATTCTAATCCTGTTTCACCTTAGGCAAGTTACTCAAACCCTCTGAACACTGCATTTGCTATTTTCTGTTTTGTTTTTAATAAAGCGAGGGTAATAATTCCTACTTTATTGTGAAGTTGGTGGCAGCATATATATAAAAAGCATCCACCATAAAATAACTGGGCCACGTAATATGACACTGAACATAGAACAAATTTGGTGTTTAGAATAAGTTTTTTTCTAGATTCCAATCTCAAATCTGCTGCTCTTTCTGTTCAACAATTACTAAGTACCTGCCATAATGCAGGCTCTAATCTTGATACTGGATATACAAAGATGAGTAAGTCACAGCTTCTGGCCTTGAGGAGGAGTTCAGAGATCAAGGAGGAATTTGAAAATTCAATCAGATATGTAAAACCACATAGCTCACATCTGAAGAGTTGTAAGGGCTCATTTACATATAAGAACAAAACACAAAATCCAGGGCATCAATGTGAAACTGAGCAGGAGAGATTCTGTGCAAGCACCAAGTGAGACAAGGGACAAATCATGTTCTTAAAATCACAGAGTACAAGTTGAGAACAAGAAAAACATTGTTAAACAAAAGCTGGGCAACAAAACCCAAGTAAATTAAATATGCAGAAAAACATAAGTCTCCCAATGGAATTTTATAAAAAGTTTCATATAGGATGCTGTTCTTTGTTACAGAGGTTTACAGGAAGGGAAGTTTAAATAGTTGGTGCCAGTAGGGCAACACACATTGCCAAACCGAACCATTACCCTGTGAGAAATGGAAAGTGAAACTAATTGGAATAAATTCTCAGTAGCTTATTTACATCAATGCATACATATGTATATTTGCATCTGATCTACAACAGCACTAAATATCATGAAGTCTATACCCTCAAGGACATCAACACCTCCTGTACATATTTAGCCAGAGGCCTATTATAGGTAACATGAGGAGCAATAGTAGAAAAAATTTTAGAAGTACAGACAAAACTTTCACTCAGCCTCAACTGCACTACCCTCCAGGCCCTATGTCCTACTTTTTGAACCTTCCTAATACTTCTCCAGACAAAGTACTCAGTGAAGGATATTTAAAAGGAAATGATGTTCTGTCATAAGATGTGTTGGCCTTTCATTCATTCAAAAGTTTTAATTGGGGCAGCCCTGGTGGCGCAGCGGTTTAGTGCTGCCTGCAGCCCGGGGTTTGATCCTGGGGACCCTGGATCGAGTCCCACTTCGAGCTCCCTGCATGAGCCTGCTTCTCTCTCTGCCTGTGCCTCTGTCCCCACCCCACCCCCGTGTGTCTCTATGAATAAATAAAAAATAAATAAAATCTTTTTTTTAAACTTATTTTTATTTATTTATGATAGACATAGAGAGAGAGAGAGGCAGAGACACAGGCAGAGGAGAGGGAGAAGCAGGCTCCATGCCAGGAGCCCGATGCGGGACTCGATCCTGGGACTCCAGGATTGCGCCCTGGGCCAAAGGCAGGCGCGAAACCGCTGAGCCACGCAGGGATCCCCAAAAATAAATAAAATCTTTTAAAAAAAAGTTTTAATTGAATATCAGCTACATTTCCAGTATACTAAATCATGTAAATTTTATTTTAAACACAAGTGATACTTTTAGTTATAGTTTTTATGAGCTATTTTAAGGTCTCTTTCAGCCTTAACCCTGGAGCCAAGTTTTCTTTGGATTATTTTTGTCTAAGGGAGAACTTTATTCAATATCCACTCCAAAACTAATCACCAAACTTAAATATGTCTGTTTTTGGATAAAACCATGTTTGGCATAGGACAAAGCTATTATCAGTATTTAAAATATTGGAAAATACATGAACGACTTTGGTTATTCTGTAAGTATCCAAAACAAAGATAAATTGATATCATTGGGAAAGATCTTACAATCATAAAACATACACTTTAAAATGCACAAAATGTATATTTTATAACATAAATAAATAATATTTAGATTTGACCTAAGGATGCCTTCAGGTGCATCAACTTTAAAAATCATGAAAATATTTTAAGATTGGGATGCCTGGGTGGCTCAACTGGTTAAGTGTCTGCCTTCCCCTCAGGTCATGATCCTGGGATCCTGAGGTCCTGGGATAGAGCCCTCATTGAGCTCAGTGGGGAGTCTGCTTCTCACTCTCTCTCTGCCCCACCTCATGCTCTCTTTTAAATAAATAAAACATTTTTTTAAATTTTATTTATTTATGATAATCACAGAGAGAGAGAGAGAGGCAGAGACACAGGCAGAGGGAGAAGCAGGCTCCATGCACTGAGAGCCCGATGTGGGATTCGATCCCCGGTCTCCAGGATTGCGCCCTGGGCCAAAGGCAGGCGCTAAACTGCTGCGCCACCCAGGGATCCCCTTAAATAAGTAAATAAAATCTTAAAAAAAATTTTCAGGTTAAGAAAGGGGAATTGAAACATTAAAAATGTAGATCTAAAACTAGGATTTTAGGATCAGATAATACAATTTATTATTTTCAGGATGTTTTGAAATTTGATTATATATTTTTCCTTGATTTCCAACTTTCCTATTTAGGTATGAATCTTTATTTTTATTTTTATTTTTTTTTTAGAGATTATTTATTTATTTATTCATAGAGACACAGAGAGAGAGAGAGGCAGAGACACAGGCAGAGGGAGAAGCAGGCTCCATGCAGAGAGCCCGACTTGGGACTCCATCCAGGGTCTCCTGGATCGTACCCTAGGCTGCAGGTGGTGCTAAACCGCTGTGCCACCAGGGCTGCCCTGAATCTTTTTTTTTAAAGATACAATTGATTCTGATGTAATTTAGGGAATGTTTTATTCTGTTAAGAATTTATTTTTAGATTAAAAATAAAAGATTTTATTTATTTATGACAGACAGAGAGAGAGAGGGAGAGAGAGGCATAGATACAGAGTCAGAGGCAGGCTCCATGCAGGGCACCTGATGTGGGACTCGATCCCAGGTCTCCAGGATCAGTCCCTGGGCTGAAGGCAGCACTAAACCACTGAGCTACCTGGGCTGCCCCTTACTTTTAGATTTTAATTTTGATGTTTACTAGGACAATGTTTCCTCTCAGATTATGCAAATAAATGTTGAGAATTTAGAAATAGAGAAATTTCTGTCCAGAACATTTGATACATAGGAAGAAATGCATTTTGTTTAGATATCTTTAAGTGTAAGACATTTTCAGAATTTTCTATTTGTAAGTCATATTATTGACCTTTTTTCACTGAATATTTATTATTTTATTATTTTATTTATTATTTTAATGAACTCATCTGGAATGATAATATTCTATGCAGTTTTAAGTTGGATAAATACTTGAATTCCTTAGGGATTGAGAAAACTATGGTCAAAGTTTGCTCACAGAAAAAGCACAATAAAACCCAGGGGAAACCTGAATCAGAAATCAAATCTGGTGTCTATTTATTTGGCTTTATGAGAAAATGTGATCTCTACATCATATAAAATAAAATTTTCCATGTCATGTAATTAGTAGTTAGTAGAGACATAATATCTTTTTTAACCTCAGGTACAAATAGTCGCCAGTCTCATTTCTTGGTCCATAGTACACTATCATTAGCACAGCTTTCTCTTTGTTGATTTGTCTTATTTAATTGTATTATATTTTCTCTTCAGATCTTACTCCAACTCATATCTGTTTTCCTACCCCCCGGGGTATATGCTAATGTGTTTTAGGTCCTAGAAAATTTTCGTATCCCTAAAGCATATAGTATTTCTTTTGTATTCATGTGTTTTTAATTTACACAAATGATATTAGACTATGTATTTTTTTTCACTTCTTATGTTTTCAAGATTATCCATGTGGCTTTGATTATTTCTAGTTCATTATTTTTGAGTACTTCATAGCATTCTATGATATGCATCATCATTTTATCTATCCATTGTCTCAGTGATGGATAACTAAGATTCCTTCAAATGCTCACTTTCACAAATAATGCTGAGATAAACTATCTAGTATCTGTTCTTTTAGAGGTTTGTGCAAGATTATCTTTGGGCACATTACCAGAACTGGGGTTTCTGAGTCATAGATTACACGCATATTTACTTGTCTATCTTATTTGATTTTTAAAAGAATAGTTCTTGGTTTTATTAATCTCTCTTTTTACTTTATTATTAATCTCTCTTTTTACTTTATTATTATCATTATTATTATTGGTTACTCTCTATTTTATTGACTCTTCCTCTGTCTTTATTATTTCCTTCTTCCTTTTTCTTTTTCCCCTACCAGTTTTACTCTGTTGTTCCCTTTCTATCTTCTTGGGTTGAACGCCTAACTCACTTGTTTTTAATTGTTGTAGTTTTTTTTTTTATAAATACATTCAAAACTATGTTTCTGTTAAGCAATGCTTTGGTAATGTACCTTACACTTGATACACAGTACATTGTTTTTTAGTTTTAAGTACTTCACAAGTTTCTCTTATTTTTCTCTGTTTGACCAGAGGTCATTTAGTAGAATGCTATTTAAAATCTCCAAACAGGGGCACCTGGGTGGCTCAGTCTGTTAAGCATCTGACTCTTGATTTTGGTTCAGTTCATGACCTGAGGGTTGTGAGATTAACCCCTGCTTCAAGTCTCAAGAAGATTCTCTCTCCTTCTGCCCCTTCCCCTCTCTTAAAAAAAATAAAAAATAAAATCTCTAAACACAGTTTAAAAAAAATCTTTTATTTTTCTTAAGTCATTCTTTTATGCCTGATTCTATGGATGAGTTGGCTCAGTATGTTGGAATGAGCCAAAAATGAACCATTGCAAATTATGGATCTACTCAGATGTGGCACTGAAAGACAATGATGAAGAGAAATCCTCCCAGAGGACATATTTCAAGCAGCACACATGGATGGTCACCACCTTTGTGTGGACATAAAAGTAGTATGAAAGAAGACTCTACATTAAATCTTGAGACATGCCATGTACCTTGGCTGGTGGGTCAGGAGCCGAGAAAGAGCAAGATTGAAAGATCAGAATTAAGGAAGACTGAGCAACAGATATGTGAATAAATTTTTGGAATAAACATGAAATGGAAGAGGAAGGATTAAACAACTAAGTGTACAGAATAACACAACCATGGAGGTTAACTAGCTTCTGCCTTCAGCCAGTGCTCACAACATGCATAAAGAGGGTAGTCATGATAGTGGAGATGAAGGTTGTACAAGGGCTCAACAGCATAGCTTCCTCTTACCAATGCTAATTAACTATGGCTGCTGTTGAATGTCAGATCTGCCATAGCAGAGACTGATGCTGAGCCCCCAAATGGTACAGTCACTCAAGGAGCTCAATCAACAACTTTGAGGCCATTTGATTGCTTTAAGACCCCTTTACCAACAAAGGAGGTATGACAATGAGCAGATGACCAGGAACCACTGATCCTATATTACATTGCCCAAGTCTGCCAGTGTGATACAATGTTGAAATGACCTAAGTCATTAGCTTATGGATGACATTCTATGGCAGTGAAGTGCTATCCTTCAAGATGTGCTGTCTTTCAACATTTATTATATGTGTTATGACTGTGACTGCTGGAACACATAAATCCTGGAATCAAAGGATAGAAGTAGGAGTGGCTCATATTATTTACAATGGACCACCTTGGATGAAGGATGGATGTGATTTGGATGTTTGTGATTTTATCTGCAAAACCTGGATTATGCTGGACTATAGTGGGCCAGTAAAGTTCTATTGAACCTGAAGCTATGGATGCCACCTGGTCATTTTGGGCTTCTAGGGCCAAGGAAAAGTATGTCTGGAACTTAGGGGATTCTCTGGGTGCCTCTTGGTGCTTCTTCATCTGAGATAACACTGAGAAGCCAATTGCACCATCCATGGATTGGGTAGAAAACAGTAAAAAGAAGATTAGACACCTCAAGAATGAGGGTCTGTGTTTCACTGAAATGAAGCAAGCTAGACTAGCAGAAATGCCAGCCAAGGATGAATGGAATATAAAATGGCTGTTAATGGACTAAGGCAATGAGTAGCAAGCAGAGCCGTGGGATCAACTGCAGCTGCAGAGATTGCATTTGTCCCAATAGCTTCCTATGGTTAATATTTCACTTTCTTTTAAAATTGTGACTGGCCATTCAGTTGAAGACCAGTGACTAGACAGAAGAAATTTAATGTGGGACATAGGTAGATCTGTGCAGTGCAGGGATAGACACTAGTTAGATGCTGTTGGTGTCCATGCCATCGCCCCTACGCCATTATGTTTCTCACGCATGCCAGTAGCTTCTTACTTCAAGTACTATGACCTTCAGGTGGAAGTTTCCTGGGTCTCAGGAGAGTGGCCATCTATGGGGCAGAATGAGATGTGCAGGGAGCTAATGCCCATGGAAAGGGCCCTTAGCCGATGAAGGATAGGAGTTGGTGGGTAACACCTGGTTTTTTGCTCTTTGAATGGGACAAATCTGAAGTCTGTTTTACATCTCTCAGAAGGGGAGATGGGATTTAGTTTGACCAAAGTGAAGCCCTGCTCACTAACATGCCCTGCATTGGCTTTCTTCCCTTCCATGTCTTCCTTTTGCATTTCCCTATTGGTGCTTTTTGGGGTCATCACCAAAATAAAATGTTTGCACTCAAATCTTTGGCTCAGGGTCTGATCCTGGGAAAATCCAGCCTAAAACAAGATTGACATGTTCCCTTTAAAGACGATAAATATCTTAGCCCTCTCTCCACTCCCACTAGTCTTTTTAGTACCCTTCAAGGGTGTTGACTTTGTTATTCATTTATTACAGAATCCTATTGATGCATCTTTTTTCCCTTTTTCTTATTCTTTTTTTGGTAGTGATCATATAAACAACCGTGTTATTGTTAAGGTCTTTTCTTTTTGGAATGCTTATTCCGTGTATTTGACAATAACTCTGTGTAATAAAGTTTCCAAAACCTTGTATGCCTGAGAACATCTTCACCTTACCCTCATATCACCTAGATACAAAACTTCAATTCAACATTCCTTCAGGATTTCCAAATGAGTACTCTATTTTGGCCCTTATTTCTGTTGCTGCTCTTTTCTTTTTTTTTCTTTTCTTCTCTTCTCTTTTCTTTTCTTTCTTTTCTTTTCTTCTTTTCTTTTTTCTTTTCTTTCCTTTTCTTTCCTTTTCTTTTCTTCTTTCTTTTCTTTCTTTCTCTTTCGATTTTTATTTTGAAGTAACGGCTACACCCAACATGGGTGATCTTATACCTGGGGATCAAGTTGCAGCCTCCTCCAAATGAGCCAGCCAGGTGCCCCTCTATTGTTGTTCTCGAAAAGCCTGAAGTCATTTTAAATTTTGTTCTACTGTAGATGTCCTGTTGCATTTCTCTGAAACCTTCTATTTTTCCTGTACATATTTATTTTCACAATAACTGAATGAATAGTCCATATGACATTGGTATTTAAAAACTATCTTATCATTTCAAAAAAAAAAAGCTTTATGGATCACTATAATTTGAATGGGAAATGTGGCAGTCATGCAGGTGAACCACTTAGATCTCCCCTCAAGGGAGAAGCTGCAGTGAGCTGACAGCCTCCAACTGCAGAGCCTTCAGGATCTGCCCAGTGTTCACTTCAAGACCAGGCTCTCTCCAAACATTTCCCCAGAGAGATGACACAGCACAGCAGGGCTACTGGCAATTTCCTCCCATTCTGAAAATCCTCTATGGGAAATCTTTGCACCATCGCTCCCCATTGGGCTGCTTGAGACTTTCTCAGAGCAACATATACCACCATAGTCTGCGGCTTTTCTTGGTCAGTCCCTCTTTCTTCCCCTTTCACTTTCACAGATGTCAGACTTGCATCGTGGCAGACGCCCACTTTTGCTGCCTCTGCTCTTTGTCTTTCACAGGTGTTACCTCCACTATAGTTCTTGTATTTCTAACTTCATCTTGGTGTCTGCTTCCGGGACACCCAGACTGAGAGGAAAAAAATGAGTGTGTGTATGTTATTTAAGAAAGCCCAGGCCAGAAGACTTGAAACCTGATCATTTTCTGTATGCTACCATTGGAGCTGTATTTTTGTTACCAAGCAAGCTCTGCTTTTTTTTGTTCCTCACCCTATCAAGGCTTGCAATGAAATAAATTTTGGGTTATCAAAAACTGATACATTTTTATTATAAATCAATAGGCTCTTTTCATTATAGCATTCTGTGGCTTGACATGACATATTTTATATTTATGGTATAAAGAGAATATAAATGTTTACTATTATCTCCTTAACCCATTCTCGATTGCCAGACTCATTTTGCCACAGTAGATCACAACTTGGATATTGGTTTGGCAGTACTTGTTAGATCATTCATATTTACTTTTCTGGCTTTAAGAAATCTGTTGAGTGGGATCCCTGGGTGGCACAGCGGTTTAGTGCCTGCCTTTGGCCCAGGGTGCGATCCTGGAGACCCGGGATCGAATCCCACATCGGGCTCCTGGTGCATGGAGCCTGCTTCTCCCTCTGCCTTTGTCTCTGGCGCTCTCTCTCTCTCTGTCTCTCAGTCTTTTGTGAATAAATAAATAAATAAAATCTTAAAAAAAAAAAGAAAAAAAAGAAATCTGTTGAGTGGTTTCTGACTCATTTAGAGTTAATGTTTTTCATCTTTGATGTGTTGCTGCTTTATAAAACACTAAAACTTAAGAATTCCAACACCAAGAACTTAAAATATCTTTGTAAGTTATATAGGCAAGTTCATAAAGAAAACAAAAGAATGCATGCTTACCATATAAAGATACGAGTGATTTTAAAACCTTGATTTTAGAAACAATTTTTACAAATACAATTTTAATATGTACATTTTTATATTAAAGTACATTGATTTAATAAAACATAAAGAACCTCTTTAGCTACATTCCTAGTTTAGCTGTGGTAATTTGGATTTGTTAAGACACCAAAAAATTTATAGCTACTCCTCTAACTCAATCAATTCCAATCACTAAAGTTTATAGTAGAAAGATTATATTACTTTAGTCTGAAGCCTTCCTCCAATTACAGTACTCAGCTTGCCAACAGCATTTTATGAAAAACATGTGGTTTGTAGTAGTGTGATTATGATTATTTACAGTTCAATTTTTACCATGTATTAGTCTGCATACTGACTTTTTCACTCTGTGGTTAGCATCAAATGTTTGGCATCAGTGTATTTGTATAGAATAGACTACTATGGTTATACTTTTTAGAGTTCACTACTTATTTTTTGTGTGCACAAAACCACAGAGCTACTAGGTGTCACATAGCAGCTGCACTGCAGCAAATTTTTGCTCAAAACCACATTTACTTTTGCCCCAGTGTAGTGGATTACTATATGTATTCTAAGACTTGTCTCTGGAAGAAAAATATTTGGCATTATAGGCACTTTTCTGAACACTTAAAAAAATTGTTAAATGTTGAATTTAAGGGGTGCCTGGATGACTCAGTTGGTTAACCATCTGCCATCAGCTTATGTCATGATCCCAGGGTTCTGGGATAGAGCCCCACAGGGGGCTCCCTGCTCAGCAGTGAGTCTGCTTCTCCCTCTGTCTCTCTACTTTGCTCTTGCTCTGCCCTTCCTCTCTTAAATAAATAAAATCTTAAAAAATTGTTGAATTTAATTTTAGTATAATATATTTGAAAAAAATAACTTGTCACCTTGCATAATTTTAACATAAAAGGTTTATACTTATTTATTTTACCAACATTTTCTTCATTGCATAAAAAAAAGCCATAAGAAAAAAAAAGACAGAAGTCTGTGGGACGTAATTTATAAATAAACAAGGTAATGGGTAGCCCTGGTGGCGCAGCGGTTTGGCGCCGCCTGCAGCCTGGGGTGTGATCCTGGAGACCTGGGATCGAGTCCCATATGGGGCTCCCTGCATGGACCCTGCTTCTCCCTCTCCCTCTGCCTGTGTCTCTGCCTCTCTCTCTCTGTGTCTATGAATAAATAAATAAAATCTTAAAAAAAAAAAAACAAGGTAAGAACATAATGTCTTCAATTTCTGTTGGAGGAATTTTGCATTAAAGGGACTCAAGCTATTAGTACTGAAACAGAAATGATAAGAAACCTCTTGATGAGAGTGAAAAAACAAAAGTATTTAGTAGCTAGAAATGTACTAGGGATATGATGGTATATGAAACAAAGTCCTTGCTCTCATTAGACTTGTATTCTAAAAGAGAAGATGAGATAGTGATAGGAACTATTATTAATAAATCATGTACTCAGGTAGAGAGGAATATTCCAAGTAACTTTAAACAAACAGGACATCCCTGAAGAAATGGTTGATTCTAGTCCTTGGGCAGTAATTGTACAAAAAAATCTTAGAATATCTTCTTATACCAGGAGGTAAATGAATTATCAAAGACTACATGATATTGTGTCAAAAGGACTCAGGAACCAACTTGAAGAAACTCTTCGTCAGCCCATATTCAACAAAAGAAGAGCCACCATAACTATTTTGGGAATAAACTGGTTTATTACAAGAATCTAAATTTACACGAGTGTGGAAAAGCTGGGAAAGAAACCACAATATCACATCATTATTGTTTTCAGCCTGAGGCTTGGAGCTTAGTTTGAAAGGTAAGAGTTTTTTTTAAAGATTTTATTAAAAAAAAAAAAAGATTTTATTTATTCATGAGAGACACAGAGCAAGAGAGAGGGGGAGAGGCAGAGAGCTGCAGGGAGGCGGACGTGGGACTCGATTCCGGGTCTCCAGGATCACAACCTGGGCCAAAGGCAGCGCTAAACTGCTGAGCCACCCGGGCTGCCCGAAAGGTAGGAATTTTAGAGCAGTTTGAGAAGCTGTCAATTTACTTACAGTGTCTTGGAAGTAGGAGCTCATAGGTCTGTGAAGAGATTGAATCTGGTCATAGTAAACTCTTGAGAATAATGGCTTTCACTTCTGCTTCCACTTTCAACTTCCAAATTTACCCAAGTTCCTGTAATTGACAAAATCTGACCTAAATAGGAAAGGTGATTTTGGGAAATTCAGTTACCAGACTGAAATTACAAGCTTTCCAAATAAACACCAGCATTCATGTCTTAACATGGACAACGTAATTATCAATAAGGATAGTTGCGATCGACTAAAATACATCAAATATAATTGAATCTGTAAGTCAATAATAATTCTTAGACTGACTATAAAAATAACCTCAATTATTCCCTTTTCTGTATCTCTGCCTCTTACAACTGTGACTGCAGCTCTTCCCATCAAGAGGTAGGGTATTTTCCCAACCCTTGAATCTGAACTGGTCCTGTAACTTACTTGAATGCAGCAGAAGCGACAATGTGCCAGTTCTCAAGCTAGTCCTCAAGAAGCCTTACATGCTTCTGCTTGCTACTGTATATAATTGTGCTTTCTCATTTTTGGAACCCTGCCACCACACAGCAAAGAAGCCCAGGCTAGCCTACTGGACAATGAGAGATAACCTGGAACAGAATTAAGTCATCTCAGCTGAGGCCACCTGGTGACCAAAAAGGTCAGACTTGGGAAGCTGAACTGCCTAAGCTTATTTTTTTATTTTTTATTTTTTATTTTTCAGAGGTTGGGGAGGAGCAGAGGGAAAAAGAGAATCCCAAGCAGTCTCCACAACCAGTAGAGTCTGATATCATAACCCTGAGATCACGACCAGAGCAGAAATCAAAAGTTGGATGCTTAACAAATTGAGCCACTCGGGTACTCCTGCCTAAGCTTATTTTTGATCCTTATTTTTTTAAAAAGATTTTACTGAAGTATAACAAACATGTTAATAAGCTATACATGTTTCACATATATAACTTGGTAAGTTTTGGCATATGTATACACACATGAAACCATCATCATGAAGCTTTGACAGATATATCTATCATCTCCATTTAATTCTATTGTGATCAGAGAACATTTTTTTTTAAAGATTTTATTTATTTATTCATGAGAGACACAGAAAGAGAGGCAGAGTCACAGCCAGAGGGAGAAGCAGCCTCCCTGCAGGGAGCCCAATGTGGGACTTGATCCAGGATCCCAGGATCACGCCCTGAGCCCAAGGCAGATAATTAACCACTGAGGCACCCAGGTATCCCATATTTGCTTTGTTGAATGGAGTACTCTATAAATGTCTATTAGGTCAAACTGATTGTATTCTTTGTATGTCATGCATCAGTAAGCTTTTTTTTTTTTTTTTTTTTTAAAGAAAAAGATAGTAAATATTTTGGCTTTGCAGGCCATAGAATCTCTGTCACAATTATGCTGCTTTTGAGGCGGAGATTGAAGTCATTTATTTGAGATAGTTTTTCTTATATTGGGACTTAGTGCTATAAATTTCTAAGTAATGCTTTAGTTTCACAAAGTTTGTTATGTTGGTTTTTAATTTCATTCTGTACATAATATTGGCACCTAATACTATAAATTTCCCCCTAAATACTACTCTTCTGCTACAGTAAAAGCAGCCATTTATATCTTGTGTTGTAATGTGAAAGCAGCCATAGACAATACATAAATGCATGAGTTTGTCTCTAACACAATAAAATATAATTTACAAAAACAGGTGAGGCAGGGAGGTGAATGGATTTAGCTCTTAGGCCATAGATTGCTGACCTCTGAGGACAAAGATCATTAGACTTTCTATCTACTTGTTCCATCAATTATTGAGAGAATGGTATTGAATTCCCTAAATGTACTTTTGGCTTTGCTTATTTCTCCTTACAGTTCTATAAATTTTTGCTTCATGTATTTTGAAGATCTGTTAGGCAAATAAACATTTAGGAATGTTTTGTCCTCTTGATAAATTGACAATTTTATCATTGTGAAATGATATTCTTTACTCTCATAAAATTCTTTACTCTGAAATCTAGTTTGTATGGTATTTATACAACTTTGATTAGTAACAGCATGATATATCTCTTTTCATACTTTTCACTTTCAGCCAATTCATTAAATTTATACTTTATAAGTGTGTTTTTTGTAGGCAGCACAGAGTTGAGGTTTGATTTATTTATTTTTTCAGATTTTATTTATTTATTTATTATTTATTATCATGAGAGATACACAGAGGGGCAGAGGGAGAAGGGAGAAGGAGAGAGAATTTTATTAGGCAGGTTCCATGTCCAGTGTGGAGCCCACTATGGAGCTCAATCTCAGGAGCCTGAGATCATGACTTGAGCTGAAATCCAGAGTCTGATGCTTAACTGACTGAGCCCCCATACCTAATAATTTTTTATTGGATGCCAAAGAATGTAAATTTTACCCTGTTGGATGTTAGATAGTTTTACATTCCTAAGAAGATTTTTGAGCTTTGTTCTGGGTTATAATTATATTAGCTCAAAACAGTTTGACTTTTGACTCTTTTTAAAAAAAGATTTTGCAAGAGAGAAAGCACATGTTGATGTGCCTGGTGGGAGAAGGGCAGAGGGAGAGGGAGAAGTAGACTCCCCACTGAGCAGGGAGCCTGATGTAGGGCTTGACCCAAGGACGCTGAGATCATGACTTGAACCGAAGACAGACGCTCAACCAATTGAGCCACTCAGGTGCACCTGACCTTTGACTCTTAAATGTAAGATCCTTAGGTGAAACCAGTTCAGTACTTAGTCCAGTACTAATTAATCCCTACTGTTGAGATAAGACTCTTTCATGTACTATTCCTAATGCTTAATGAATCATAGGGTTTTCTAGACTGGCTGGTAGAGGGTAAACACCATTTCTGGCCCTATGTGAGTGGCAGGCACGGTTGCCTCTCATTCTTTCAGATGATTCTTCCTCCAATCTCATGTAGTTTCCTCACATGCATTTGCTGATCAGCACTCAGCTAATACTTAAGGAAGTACCCTTGCCTATCTCTAGAGCTCTATGAACAATTCTCTCCTTTTTTGGTACCCTGTCCAGTGAACTCTCATTTTTTGTATTCTCTAGAATCTTCACTCTATCTCCTCAACTCAGGAAGTACTCTGGGGTCTGCCTCAATTCTCTCTTCCTGTGTCATGGTCTATACATTGCCTCAGGTCAGGATGGTGGGGACACTCATTGGGCTTATCTTGTTTGTTTTCCATCTCTCAGGGATACCTAAGATGTTTGTTGCCTAACATCCACTGTCTTGCAAACAGTTCTTTCATGTATTTTGTATATTTTAAAAAAATTATTTTAGGCAGGAGGGTTTCTCTATCTTGGCCAGAAGCAGAAGTGCTTTATTGTTGTAAACAACTGAGTTTATAATGATGGGAGATGAGAGAGGTTTTTTTTTTTAAAGATTTTATTTATTTATTTATGAGAGACACAGAGAGAGGCAGAGACACAGGCAGAGGGAGAAGCAGGCTGCATGCAGGGAGCCTGATATGGGACTTGATCCCGGGACTCCAGGATTACACCCTGAGCTGAAGGCAGATGCTCAACCGCCGAGCCACCCAGGCATCCCAAGTTTTTTTTAACCTAATAATAGCTAACTGAGACAAATAACAACACTGATTGGTAACTGTTGCAGAATGCTAGTGAACACATTATTTTGAAATAATTTTTAAAAAGGAGCCAATCAAGCATTTATCCTGTGTTTCCTATGTGAACTCTATAACGTAATGACCAAACTGTTGATGGGGGGGGGGGGGGGTTTCTCTTTATATAAATACTCCAGTTAATGAATTAAGATGGAACAACAGATTTGGACTTTATCATTTTGCAACTGCTAATGCATTAAGAGATCTAGGCAATGCCCACAATGTCTGTCTACAAAAGCAAATAGCGTATTTTCTTTTGGAAGAATACCATACCCACTGTGAAGTGGTTTCACCAAGAAAACTTCATATGATCCAGCCACCATTGCACAGGAAACATGAGAGGTAGGGGAATATAGTAATAAAATTCAATCAGGGGCAGCCCCCGTGGCCCAGCGGTTTAGCACTGCCTTCAGCCCCGGGTGTGATCCTGGAGACTAGGGATCGAATCCCATGTCAGGCTCCCTGCATGGAGCCTGCTTCTCCCTCTGCCTGTGTCTCTGCCTCTCTCTCTCACTCTCTGTCTCTCATGAATAAATAAACAAAATTGTAAAAAAAACAAAACAAAACAAAACAACAACAACAGACTGTGGGAAATGTTACAGGGCAAATAATTAGTTTTTTTCAATAAAGAGGTTGCGTGGGAAAAGGAGGGGAGAGATAGAGAGGGAACCTATAGGTTAAAAGAGACTTAAGAAACTTAAGAACCAATCACAATTCTATGTCTTATTTAAATATTGATTCAAATTAGGGAAAATGACACTCAGGAGTAAATTGAAAATTTGAACAGTAGATATTTGGTATATTACAGAATTATTGCCTTGTTTTCAGTCATGATATGTTGATTGCTTAACAAAAAGAGTCTTTAACATATGGAGATACATATGAAATATTTATGGATAGAAAGATAAGAATGTCTGGGAATTACTTCAAAATAGTATGTGAGAGGAATGTGAATTTGGATCTGGATATAACAAGTTTACCCATGAGTTTGGTAATTGTTGATATGATTGTGTGCACTTTCCCATATTTGAAATTTTCTATAATAAAAATAAAAAGAGGACAATATCGGGGAAAGCAACTGTGTGATAATGGGCACTGCTTTATTAGGGAGATCGGGAGACTTTTGAGAAGTTTGATGGAAATGAAGTAGCAAATGATGATGAAAACCGTCTATATGATTTTTCAGTTAGGAAGCCACTGATGACCTTTATCATTTGAGCAGAATGTGGCTTGTGAAGTTTAAGTACCCCAGCTGTAAATGAGAGAGGGGAGACAGGATTATTCTTTCCCCGGCACTTACTACAAAGGGAAGAGGAGAGACAGTAGTTTCTACCTGGAGCAGAAGAGGACACTCTGCTGATCAGATACAATATGCCATTTGCCATGTCTCTGCTTGGAATTACCATCTGACATTACCTCTCCTCCTGGGGTCTCCATTTCAGATCCTGTTTTCTTTGGCTTCAGGTAGTTCTTTCCCTGTCCATCTGTCCTTGATGGCGCTGCACAATTCCTTTGGGATCTGACAAGTCCCATGTCATCTACTAGGTACCGCAGAAAGGGGATGGCCAGAACTCTTGTGCTGTTGGAGGCTTTTATTTCTTCACTTTGGCCAAATTGATTCTTTGATTGCTTCCTCCTTCTGTCTGTCCCCCAATCTCCACTTGCGACTTCGTTGTGCACTTTCCATTTTCAACTTTGCCTTGACTTTCAGACTAAATTTTTATTTTTTTTTTTGTTTTTTTGTTTTTTTTTTTTTTAATTTTTATTTATTTATGATAGTCACAGAGAGAGAGAGAGAGGCAGAGACACAGGCAGAGGGAGAAGCAGGCTCCATGCACCGGGAGCCCGACGTGGGACTCGATCCCGGGTCTCCAGGATCGCGCCCTGGGCCAAAGGCAGGCGCTAAACCGCTGCGCCACCCAGGGATCCCCAGACTAAATTTTTAGTATTGCATTCTTAATTCATAATTGTGGCTCCTTGCAGACCAAGAATGAGGTCCTTTCTGTACATTGCCTTGGGGTGCTTATCTCAATCCAACCCCAGGACCAATGCTGTTTACTGAAGATACAGCAGTGAAACCACACATTAGATTGTTAATCTACAGTTCTGGATCACTCCCTTGGCAAAGCCATGGTCATTTCATGCCAAAATCCTCCATGGAAAGCCAACCTGGTACAAGAGGTAGAACATTACTCTAGTAATTGGAATCTCTGGGCTCATTAGCCATTATCAGAGACCAGGGAAGAATTGCTGGCTCTGCATTCAGAGGTCCAACCCTCACGGTTTTGCAAGCCCTCAGAATTCAATGGTTTACTCTAAAGCACCTGCTAAAGGTGCTTTTCCCAGTGGTTTGAGCTTGCTCCTTTCTTTTTCTTTTTTTCTTTTTAAAGATTTTATTTATTTATGAGAGAGAGAGAGAGAGAGAGAGAGAGAGAGAGGCACAGGCACAAGCAGAGGGAGAAGCAGGCTCCATGCAGGGAGCCTGAGGTGGGACTTGATTCCAGGACTCCAGGATCATGCCCTGAGCAGGTGCTCAACCACTGAGCCACCCAGGGATCCCAGAGCCTGCTCATTTCTAACCAATTTGCCAAATAATTAAGTATTATGATGGTGATCTTGAGGAAAGGATCTTGAGGAAAGCAGTTGGGCTCTAGTTTCTTTATATATATATAAATAAATATATATTTTATATATATTTCTTTATACATAAAATATTTAAATATATTTATATATTTAAAAATATATATTTCTTTATATATATGTGCATATATACACACACACACACACACACACACAAAATATGTATATTTTATTGAAGTTCGATTTCCCGTCAAGTGCCTTCAATTGCAACCTGAATTAGCTGCTGCCTTTTGTGGAATGCCATTTTTATTGGAAAGGGTGACTGGCAGGCAGACCATGGTTATTCAGATGTGGGCATTTGGCAGATATTTTCTTAAAAATAAATTAAATGAGATTGTCAGTTCAGAGAAATTAACTGAGAGCATTTTTTGCCAATGATAACTTTCCAGTTTTCAAGCAAGGGAGAACACTTTTTTACACAAGGGTTTGTTTTAGTATTTTTCCTACTTAACTTTTCTTTTTTTTTTTTTTAAAGATTTTATTTATTTATTCATGATAGTCACAGAGAGAGAGAGGCAGAGACACAGGCAGAGGGAGAAGCAGGCTCCATGCACCGGGAGCCCGACGTGGGATTCGATCCCGGGTCTCCAGGATCATGCCCTGGGCCAAAGGCAGGCGCCAAACCGCTGCGCCACCCAGGGATCCCCTTAACTTTTCTTTTTGTTGAAATTGAAGGCCAGAGAACTGCCTTCATTGAAGTGAATTGCCTCATATGGTGTTTGGTAGTTGATATGATTCACTTATATAATTTTTGTGTGGTAAAGGAGCAATTTCCTGTAAAATAGGATTTTAGTGCCAAGAACTACACTTTTAAAATGTAATTTAGCAATTTTATTATCTTACCAGTAAGGGGCAGCAGACAACAATGTTTGTTTGAAATACCTTGCATTATTAGACCTGTCCTCTCATTCTTTTGCTTTATGAATACATCTCTGACTCTTTTTCCTCTCCTCTTAGTGATGCTGAGCCAGAAGGACTGAGGGGTAGTGGGACATCCAAAAGGGAAAAAGAATAACATTTAAAATACAATTCTAAGAAAAGGATAACACCCTGCCAGTCCTTTGTGTTGACAAATGGTGAATCTCTTATTATTTCTAAGTTGGATACCAAGTGACTGCCACAAAAATTACACACAGTCCATCAATGGGAAAGAGAGGGTGAAGGTAATATCTTGCTTTTTTTTTTTTTTTTGTATATCTTACAAAAGACTCGTTTCTCCTCTAAGCTTTAGTCATCTAGTTTTCTTTTAATTATTTCATTTTAACGAGTATTTATTGAGTATGTACCATTAGCCAGGAGCCATTTTAGGTACTGAAGACAAATAATAAACAAAACCAACAGAACACCTGTCCTCCTGGTGCTTTCTTTTAGGTTGGGGACAGTTCGCCAAACTAAGAAGGGTTTGGAGACATTCCGAACAGAGAGGAAGATGCTAGCAAAGGGGTGGACAGATGCCAAGTTCTAGCACGTGGTAAGAGACATTTTCAGAAATCTCTTTTGAATCTTTCACTGTTTTTTTCCCCAATCACAGATGCTAGCAAGAAACATTTTATTTTTTAAAAAATACCTGGAAAAAAATCTGTATCTTAAGACCCTATTCTGTCTGAAGGATAAAGCTTAATTATTTCCAAGTAAATTTAATTACTCCATGGATATCTGCACATTTCACATTTTACTCAAATTCAGAATCTGCCATCCACCACATTTTTTCTTCCCAAGTTTGGGAAAGTACATGTATTTTTCTTGTTTGGTCTCAATGCTGTGTTATAATCTTTGAAATGCAGTCCATTTTCTATGGTATTCTTACATTCTCTCTATGCTGACATAATTTTCAAGATGTGATCTAAGTGGGCCTAAGTGCCCCCTCAGGGCAGCTGGTTGGCTCTCTCTCTTTCTCACTTCTGAGACCCATCTCCTGCCTTGGATTTTTGGAGAGAACTCTCATGTTACCACTGGCCATAGGATGCTCCTTGGGCCTGCATCAGTCTGTTTTCTACTCCTATATCCTATGCAACTATATTAAAGAGATTCCCATTGCACTTTACTGGAATGGAAAATTCTCTGGGAACTCCTAGCTGTTAAAGCTCTCAGAAAGAAAGTAAGCTAAGAAATAACTCACTTTCAGAGTCCCCTGAATAAATTCTGGGGTTACTATTACAAAGTAACTCAATCACTGATAGGACTGAATGAGACAAACATCTTTTAAAATTTTTTCTTTGGGCAGCCCGGGTGGCTCAGCAGTTTAGCACCTGCCTTCGGCCCAGGGCCTGATCCTGGAGACCCGGATCAAGTCCCACGTTGGGCTCCCTGCATGGAGCCTACTTCTCCTTCTGCCTGTGTCTCTGCCTCTCTCTCCTCTCTCTTTCTGTGTGTCTCTCATGAATAAATAAATAAAATCTTTATAAATAAATAAATACATTTTTTCTTTTTTTAATAGGAAGAATTTTTTAAATGATTTTATTTATTTATTCATCACAAACACACACACACACACACACACACACACACACACACAGGCAGACAGGCAGAGACACAGACATAGGAGAAGCAGGCTATATGCAGGAAGCCTGATGTGGGACTTGATACCGGGACTCCAGGATCACGCCCTGGGCCCAAGGCAGGCACCAAACCACTGAGCCACCCATGGATCCCCTAAAATTTTTTCTGTGTTAGGGGTGCATTTGGTTAAGTGATAGATTCTTGGTTTTGGCTCAGGTAATGATCTCAGGGTCACGATATCAGGCTCATAAGATTGAGCCCAGTGTCAGACTGAAGTAGCACAGAGTCTGCTTGAGACTCTCCTTACTCTGGTCCCCTTATGCATGTGCTCTCTGTTTCTCTGTAAAATAAATAAAGTAAAAAAAATTCTTTTATGATATACTTGTATCAAGGCTTCTGAACTTGAGGGTCACTATTTATTATTTATTCCAGAGAAACTGCCTTGCAGGAGAATCCACTCATGAAAAGAAAATACAAAAAAAAAAAAAAAAAGAAAGAAAAAGAAAATACAGGGGGAAATAATGTAGCAAGTAATGTTTCACATTGACCAAATGTTCAACTACTTGTTACTTAAGAATCAAAACCAAATGACACATAACTTCTATCCCAAGCACATTTCTCTTTTCCTTTCATTGCTATACTCCAAAGAGAAGTCTCCATTTCTCAGGTATCTAACAAGTAACAGTTCAGTAACAGTTCAGAGTCACATGGCATCTATGCAATAGAAATAAAACTTTGAGATAATATGAGCATTCTTGTTTCAGATTTACATTGGAATATAGGGAAGGTTGTTTCTTCTAGACTTCCAATATATCTTAAGTTTAAAATTAGCCTGCAGAGGGCAGCAGATAGTAGTGAAAAAAACCCTGTGCTTGAAACTTGCCTTGTAGAAGCAGTTGATTATGAATAAAGAATGAATGTTAGTTCGCATTATTTAAAATCAACACTAAAAATTTTTCTTGACATACAGAAGACTTTTGTGGATAATTTAAAAAAAATTAAGTGCCAGCCTGGCTGTTAGTGAAAAAGCAGTCAAATTTATTTTTGGTAGCTTTTTATTCCTCTGGTACTTCAAGATCCTTTTTCAAGACAACCAGATCTATTTACTGCCTCTAGATACTGAGAACTCCCAGTGGGCTACCATATAGTTCCAGGACCCAGAATTACAACCCCTCCAACAAAAAATTATCTTGTATTTCATTCCTACATTTGTTTTCTTTTATGGATAGTGATAATTTATAAAGAATAACTACCCTTGTTATATGCACAGTATTCCTCACAGATATATATTATTGAGACCTAATCATCTAAACTCAAACTCATCATAAAAAGAACACTTTTTATTTTATTTTATTTTATTTATTTATTTTTTAAGAACTCTTTTTATTTTAGGATAGTATTTTAAAGTAAGTTTTGCTTGGCTAACGACAGTAAAAATGAAGCAAGATTCCCCAAAATATAGGTCAATGACCAAATAATTACAAAAAACTTACAAAAGGGGGGGGGCACCAGCAACAAAACAAATAAAAGGTCATAACCTAATAACCATAAATGAAAAAAAAAAAAAAAAACAGGATCAAAGCAAGAAACAGAAAATATTGTCATATTATGTTAGATCTCCTGTCATTCACTTCCCTGAAGAATTAGTGGGAAAAATGAGTCCAGAGTATCCTGAAAATTGTCACTAATGTTACTTAATTTGGAAATATGCAGACGAACAAAAATGAAGGTGAGATCTGCAAAAATTCAATCCTAACTAAATCTTGGAGGATTCATCATAGATAGGAAGGGCCAATAGGCTTTTTTTTAAATAATAAATTTATTTTTTATTGGTGTTCAATTTGCCAACATACAGAATAACACCCAGTGCTCATCCCGTCAAGTGCTCCCCTAAGGGTCAGTAGGCTTAACGGAACTGTGTAACACTGTGATGGCAGCCAATCCAAGAATCCACTTATCACTCAGTCTTAGAACTCAGATGCCACATCTCTAGCAAGTGTAACTTCTCTAAACCAGGGCTCACCCTGTCACCCTTGCATGCTCAGCCTGCACCCCTCCCCACCATGCCTGTATCCTTGCCGTCCCTGCATGCTCAAATGCTTGAAGTAAAGACCAGCTGGTTTTAAATCAGATGCCAAGTGAATCAAGGAAAATGATCTATTCTGTTTTGAACTGGGCAGTAATACCTGACAAAAAAATGTGATTAAGGTAAAAATAAATTACATGACAATTAACAAAATCATAGGACAATAAAAAAGAAAAAATAGAAGGGAAGGAAAGAAAAACAAAAATGAAGAAAGGAAGGGAGGGAGGAAACCAGAAAGAAAGAGACTTATGGTTTATATTATACAAAAGTCTGGAAGTAGGCATAACCCACACTACAGAAGCAGAATCCCCATGAGTGTTTTATGCTATGATAGCAATTATACAATAACGGAATACAACCCAATAAAAGAAGACCTAAAGCCTAAGATGATTAGAGTTAATGGGTTAAAAGCAGATTTTAGAGACAAGAAAACAACCCATAATTGTCAATCTATCAAATAAATCATACTATCAGAAACAGCAAGGGAAAAATGATAATAAAATGGAATAAGGGCTTAAGAATTCTAATGAATGCAGTAGAAAACCCACGTTTAAAACACATTTGTCTCTATTACTGGTTATGTGGTAAACTGAGTACCTGAACTGATCGTATTGCTGAAAACAACTACAACTGCTGAACAAAAATATTTCTAAAAAATTTAAATGTGTGCAAATGCTGGCAAAAAAGGTAAATTCTGCTTAGGCCAAAAATAAGTTAAAGGCAGGAACTCTGAGGTTTAAGTAAGGCACCGACGTTGGCTTTTGCCTTACTGTTATTTGCTGAACTCAGATGATCTCACGTATAAATTTTTAAGTTTTCAAAGATGGGAGGCAGGGATCCCTGGGTGGCGCAGCGGTTTGGCGCCTGCCTTTGGCCCAGGGCGCGATCCTGGAGACCCGGGATCGATTCCCACATCGGGCTCCCGGTGCATGGAGCCTGCTTCTCCCTCTGGCCTGTGTCTCTGCCTCTCTCTCTCTCTCTCTCTCTCTGTGCGACTATCATAAAACAACAACAACAACAAAACAAAAACAACAAAAAAAAACCACACACAAAGATGGGAGACAAAACCCAGTGCTCAGCCAAGTCAGGGATTCTATTAGGGGACCCTTTTAAAAATAAAACTGGAACCCCAAAGTGTCATACTTCCACTTTGAGAATGAACTAGAAAATTCACTGTGACAGCAGCGTGGAGCTGACCAAAAACACCCTGCTCATCTTGAAACTTGAACACTGAACCTTGATACTGATCCGAGGTAGAAAAGGATTTCTCCTAAAGAATCATAACCAGCATCTGGCTTCCATTTAAGTTTGCACCCTGAATTCACACCATCTGGTACTATGAAACACACACAGAAACACACACACACACACGTAAAAACCTCAAGTCAATAATTCAGTTTATACCAAAACAGCACAGTTTATACCACTAATGCCTCTGGATGCTTAACAGAAGCAAGTGCTAATCCTCCCAGAGAGAAATCCTCCGAGGCCTCAATCATTTCCAGTGATAAAGTTCAAATGAAAGTGAGAGCTCAAGGTCAGGAGAGAGAGAAAACATCAACACCCACAGAAAAACAAGGCGCCGTGAACGAGGGCGAGCGTAAACAACATAAAGGTTAAAAGTCTCCAGATACAGGAATTCTCAGATGGAAAAAATAAAAATAAGTTTTTGTAAAATGTCTCAAACAATAAAAAAAAAGCGTAAAATCACAAGTAAGGAATGAACCGATGTGCAAAAAACTTCAGTGCTTCCAGAAACCAGAAACGAAACCGCAGTGGCCGTCGAGCCGACAGCCCGGCCGAGGCCCCGGCGCCGCAGGGCAGGAGGCGGGCGGAGGCTGCAGGGCGCGGGCGGCTGCGGCGCGGACCCGGCTCCCGGCCCGGGGCCCCCGAGGACGCGGCTGGGGGCTGGGCTCGGGGCTGTGTCCGGGAATGCTGCTCGCTTCGGCCTTTCTAGAAGCTCTTGAGAGAAAGCACCGGACCCGGGGATCTCGACGAAGTCCGAGGAGGGCCGCTCAGACCCCGGTCGGGATCCGCGTGCTTGAGGCGCGGGTCCCTTAGACGCACGGAGAAGGGCCTGAGGTCCTGCGGCGGCCCTCGTGGGAGGCGACGTCCGAACCCAGTCCCCGTCCACGTCCGCGGGTCTGCGGAGGCCGAGCGGCGCCAGGCCCCGCGTCCGAACCCGGCGCCAGGCTTCTCGGCGTCGCCGCTTCGCCGCCCGGAAGGTTCGCGTTCCGGGGGCACGTGACGCGCGGCTCTCCTCAGCCGGCGGGGGCGCGGCGGTCGCGGCAGGAGCCCCACGTCCCGAGTGCGCAAGCGCGGTACCGCCGTGGGGCCGCCGCTCCCGGACGCTCAGCCGCCTTCCACCGGCGAAGCGCCGAGATGAAGGCCCAGCCGAGACGTGCAGGGTGCGCCGGCGCAGGGCGACCCCGCGGGCGACCGCCGCGCCCCCCGCCGCGCCCCCCGCCGCGCTGCCGGCGACCCGCAGGCCGCCCCGGGCCGCCCCCCCCGCCCCCCGCCCCGCGCGGCCCCGCCAGTGCGCATGCTCCGCGTCCCAGGCCCCGGCGGGCTGGCAGGGCGCCGCGCCCGAAGCGAGCGCCAGGGGGCAGACGCGGGCGTGGGCCGGGGGCGTGCGGAGCCCGGAGCGGCCTCCCGGGCCTCCCGCGTCAGGTCGCTGCAGGCCTCGGCTCTCTAAGTCGCCGCTGCGGCCGTTAGCTTGATGCTGTAAAAGAGAAAGAAGGAAGAGGATGGGCGAGGGGAGAGGGGAAGAAGAAACAGACCCCGAATAAAACCGAACCAACCACACATCCCTACCAGTATCAACTACTGCGGAACAGGTGCAGTGTGTGTCCGCCTTTCCCCGCTCTTGTGTGTTTCTGACACGGTTCGCTTAGTGACTAAGGAAGACCTACGTCTTTGACGGTGGAGTATGTGCATTTTCTTTGACTGGCGTTATGACCTTTGTTCCCTTAAGTCCTCTGTAAGTGTCACTACTTCCTTCACTTCGTCCATTATTTTGAGAGGGAAAAGTTGAAAGAGGGTATTCTCAAAACCTAATACGTAATTCAACGTGATTACACTCAAAGCTGTTCTCCAAAGATTGGATCTCAAAATAAAATACAATGCAGAGATGAGAAAAAAAAAACTCCCATTGTTCTTTTCCATCCACTCGAACGCTATTTACTAACAGTATCTTGGGAACTACTTTTTACTGATTTTTATTTTTTGAATTCAGGGAAGTAAAAGGAATTGTCTTTGTTCCAAACAGAGTTTAAGAAATGAGAATGTCGGGATCCCTGGGTGGCGCAGCGGTTTGGCGCCTGCCTTTGGCCCAGGGCGCGATCCTGGAGACCCGGGATCGAATCCCACGTCGGGCTCCCGGTGCATGGAGCCTGCTTCTCCCTCTGCCTATGTCTCTGCCTCTCTCTCTCTCTCTCTCTGTGACTATCATAAATAAATAAAAATTAAAAAAAAATTTGTTTTTAAAATATTAAATATTTGAAACAATCTTCAACATATGCAAATGAATAATGGACTGTCCCAGATCCCCAAAAAGAAAAAAACAAAATTCTTGGTAGATAAGACATTTTCATTAGAAACTAACAAACTTGTTGGCCCAAAACTAGTAATGAAAAGGGTGATTTTTGTTTTTGCTAGCATAAAAAAAATGTTTTGAACATAGAGGTCATAGAAAAGGGCACAATATTCAATCAGCTGCTCCTCAGTCATATAGCACACAGGAACTTAAGGATGTTTGCCCAATAATGAGGAGATTCTGTTCTAAGGGAAGCACATCTGCAGACCTGTTTTCTCAGCAGAGGCTTTATTTTTATTTCCTCCCCAACTTTATTGAGGAATAAGTGACAAATAGAAGTGTATATATTTAAAGTGTACACTGTAATGGTTTTATATATGTGTATGTGTATACACACACACACACACACACACATATATATATATATATAGAGAGAGAGAGAGAGAGAATGATTACCAAGATTAAGATAATTAACATGTCATTTAGCTCATTCAGTTAATGTGTGTGTGCGTGTGTGCATGTGTGTGTTTGGTAAGAATGCATAATATTTACTCAGTGAATTTCAAGTATACAAAACCATATTAACTACAGTTGCAGGGATCCCTGGGTGGCGCAGTGGTTTGGCGCCTGCCTTTGGCCCAGGGCGCGATCCTGGAGACCCGGGATCGAATCCCACGTCGGGCTCCCGGTGCATGGAGCCTGCTTCTCCCTCTGCCTCTCTCTCTCTCTCTCTCTCTATGACTATCATAAAAAAAATAAATAAATAAATGGCAGCATCTGATCTCATTTCACATGAAAGAAGACGTATATTTAAAAAAAAAAAAAAAAAAAAGAAATGAGAATGTCAATTCTTTGAAGTGAGGTGAAGAACTGTAAGGGAAATTATTCGAGGTTATATGGTCAAGTAAGAGAGACTCACTTTATAACTCAGGCTTCTACAAACACCGTGAAAAACATTCGAACACTTAAAACTCCATGTCTGCAGCATACTTTTTTATTCTTCTTTTGTAGTTTTTCTTAAATAGAATGCTATTGGATATTTTGAAATGACAGTGAAAACCAATACCCACTGTTTGGAGAATATAGTTTATTTCACATTTTATTATGTTTTTAGGCTAAGCAACATCAAATTCCAGCATACATTTATTTTTATGACCTTCTTAACAGCAACAAACTGAGTAGACTTTCATATTTCATAGACTATTAAAATTCATGTTTGAACATTTTTTTATAGTTTGGGCATTTGCTATTAAAACTGTTAAACTTAGGGATCCCTGGGTGGCGCAGCGGTTTGGCGCCTGCCTTTGGCCCAGGGCGCGATCCTGGAGACCCGGGATCGAATCCCACGTCGGGCTCCCGGTGCATGGAGCCTGCTTCTCCCTCTTCCTATGTCTCTGCCTCATTCTCTCTCTCTCTGTGACTATCATAAATAAAATATTAAAAAAAAACTGTTAAACTTAAGTGGTTTTTCATGTCATATTTTGGTACTAAAGAAAATAACTACTATATATTATTTTTCATCAGTGGGAAGATTTGGGGGAAAGAAAATGCATTTAAAGTGTTGGCTCAAAAAAAAAAATAAAGTGTTGGCTCAAGTTTAATAGTGAACATACACAACTCTAGGTCAGCCATTCCTCTACAGAAAATACAAACATGTCAATTATCCAATCTGAGACCCCAGATATTTTGCTTATGACATACTGTGAGAACAGGGAAAATAACAGAAAATTGCTAGTGTACACATGTATTTATAATTGGTTATTTTGTATGACAAGTAGAGTAAATAGAATTTAAACTTTTAGATTAATAGGAACATATAATAGAAATGAAAATCAAGCCTAACACAAAACATCATTGTTGTGTTGTTTTATATTTTGAAATGTCAGCACAAATGAAAGCACAAGAGATAGAAATATGAACTTATAATTCACCTTTTATCCCCTTTTTAAGCAGTATGTAATTAAAACGAGAGTTTGTGAATCCAAGGACAGCCATGCCAGATACAGGATGGTGAGGTGGGTGTGAGCCCCAATTACTTATTACCTCCTTTAGGATGCTTGAGCTAAGTGAAACTGAAGAAATGTTGTTTCTCCAGCTTTTAAAAATATACAGAATGATTTCTAGAATTCTCTAGGAAGTAAGAATTGTTCTTTTTGAGCTGAAGATTATATTACATTTTCTACTTCACTGAGAGATATTTTCTTTTCTGAAATACTATCCTCTTTTCATCCACATACAAATTGTGAGACAGAATGGGGCTGGCGCCCAGGAGGGTATATGAAGAAGAATGATTTCACTTCAGGCAGGCTGAAAGCTGATAACTGAACTTGAATATGATTAAGTGTATTTATTTGTATGTGTTTTAGAATAGCAATTGAAATATTGTCTTTCGAGGGCAGCCCCGGTGGCCCAGCAGTGTAGCGCCGCCTTCGGCCCAGGGTGTGATCCTGGAGACCCGGGATCGAGTCCCACGTTGCATGGAGCCTGCTTCTCCCTCTGCCTGTGTTTCTGCTTCTCTGTCCCTCATGAATAAATAAATAAAATCTTTAAAAAAATATTCTTTTGAAAGAGGTAATTTAAAGCATTTTTGTATAGTGCATATATGATTTAAAATGTATCATTACCAAACAGCTTATTGAAATTATCATTATGCATAGATATTTCCAAAAAATCAGTGTTCTATGAATTTTATGTATTTCATTATTTTATTGTCAGTAATATACAACCTAATAATTGAAAAACAAGGATTAGTTTTCTATTTTTAACAAAACACACATTACCTCTCAGTTTCCTGTTAATAGAAATCCACTGGGATTTCTTTTTGTTAACTTTAGAAATAAAGATAAATCAATTGTTAATTACATTTCAGTTACTAGTACACAGTGAAATGGACTGGATTTACTTAGAAAAGATCAGCATTTAAAAATACTTGACCCAAGTATAGAAGGAATATAAAGAAATAAACATCTGTCCTTTAAGTAACCTGCTACATTCAGTTGATATAAAAATCAAACACTCATGAAGAAATTAGTGATATTAAAGACAAATAAGGAATTAGTGAAGACAATGCTGTGTCTTTTATTTTATTTTATTTTATTTTATTTTATTTTATTTTATTTTATTTTTTTTATTCATGAGAAACAGAGAGAGAAGGCAGAGACACAGGCAGAGGGAGAAGCAGGCTCTCTGTGGGAAGCTTGATGTGGGACTCGATCCCGGGACCCAAGGATCATGACCTGAGCCGAAGGCAGACGCTCAACCCCTGAGCCATCCAGGTGCCCTAATACTGTGTCTTTACAATATTGAAACTGAATACAAATTCAGTCTAAGGAGGAAATGGAATTTATTCTGTGCTTTGAATGATAAGCTGTTTAAACATCAAGGAAGTAGAGAGCACTTCAGGTGTGAGGGGGGAAAAAAACCCCTAAAAAAGCAATGGAGGCAAGAATGAGCAGACACATTGTGAGGACAGGGAAGAAAGGAGGCCCAGGTTAAGAAGAGAGCATTTATTGGGGCTCAGTAGGATAAGCAGAAATAAGGTTTTCTAGAGAGTATCTTTGTTATTAATATTCAGGCCTAAAAAGCCAAGCAAGAGAGTCTGAATGCAGTGTAATAAACCATAGGAAGCCATTATTGAGTAGTTTAAATTTTAATATTCTTATTATAAATTAGTAATTTTTTCTTATACTCAATAGAGCCAAAAATTAAGCCTCCAGTCTTGTTTTCATCAACTTAGAATTCTCGTTTCAAATTAAAATTTCTCCTGTAGTGTTTAAAGGATTAGAATAAAACTCTAATCCTGAAAATTAATGCTGGAATAATTGTAGTTACAATTTTAATAGGGCAGAAGGATTGTATTGCATCCTTTTAGAAAGTTCAAAACGTTTTTGATGATGCCAGGCTTTTGGTAAGAGGAATGCCGGGAAAGAGCAAAGAAGGTGGGGGCCCTGCAAGGCAGCATTTCTAGAGCTACAGATAGGGCTGTTGGGAGTTACTGCTATACTCAGGATAGAGCTTCCAGGGAGAGTCAGGAACAGGAGGCCATCAAGTACTTGATTCTCCCCAGACTCAGAAAAAGGCAGTGGACAATGTAGGTGTGCCATGTCAAATGTGCTTTGACTCATTCCAGACCTCCCATGGAGGAGAAGAATAATGCTAATTTGCATTTTGTAGTCCATCAGCATTTTTCAGGAGTGTTGGCTTTATTTTACTCTGTCTCCTTAGCCTTTAACTCTATCATGAGACAAGAAGGATAAATGAAACTTGCCCAGCATCAAGGTAATGATGAACAGAATCAGGACTTCCATTTTAGCCCTTTCTGATTTCAAATCTAGAGTTTTCTACTCCTCTAAATCGCTGCTTCATATGTGACAAAGAGCTTGTATGTTTGCCCTCACAAAATTTAAATAACATACTGATTAAAAATAGATTTTAATAGGTTTCCTTACCTCCTAAATGAATGCTTTACAGTACACCCAGCAATGTTGATGTGACTTTACTTCTGATCAGCTTTGGATTAGGCTCTTCTCATGTAGTAGCAAAGTCATTTTCTGGATTCTGATGGGCCCTCTGCTAGTGAAATGGTGGTGAGATTTCATTTTGAGTTATTAACTCTGTTCCACAAAACAGTTAGCTAGGGGCTTTCAAGCAGTGGTTTCTAGGAAAGCTCTAGCCCCACTTTTGTTAGACTGAGAATCTTACTCAGGTTTTGGCAGCTCTACTCTGGACTCACACACTTAGAATATTTGGACTCTGCCATCAGCATCTCAGGTGATTTTTTTTTAAAGAATTTATTATTTATTCATGAGAGAGAGAGAGAGACTGAGAGAGAGGAGAGAGAGAGAGAGAGAGAGAGAGAGGCAGAGGGAGAGGTAGAGGAAGAGAGAGAAGCAGGCTCCACGTACAGAGCCCGATGCAGGACTTGATCCTGGATCCTGGGATCATGCCCTGAGCCAAACGCAGATGCTCAACCACTGAGCCACCCAGGAATCCCTCTCAGGTGATTCTTATGAACACTGGTTTTATAAATCTGGTATTAGTAGTACTCTTCTGCCTTTTTTTTTTTTTAAAGATTTTTTAAAAATTTTTATTTATTCATGATAGTCACACAGAGAGATAGAGAGGCAGAGACATAGGCAGAGGGAGAAGCAGGCTCCATGCACCGGGAGCCCGACGTGGGATTCGATCCCGAGTCTCCAGGATCGTGCCCTGGGCCAAAGGCAGGCGCCGAACCGCTGCGCCACCCAGGGATCCCCTCTTCTGCCTTTCTGTTAAAAAAATCTCCCTTTCCTCCTCTTCCTCCTCCATCTTCAAGTTCAACATGTGCTGTGCTAAGGAGAACATTTTTTTTCAGTTTAGTACTTCTTAACATCTGCAGAGTCTCCTTCTCACACACACACACACACACACACACACACACACACTCTTTCTCTCTCTCTCTTTCTCTTTCTAATAGGGTCACAGATCCACTTGAGTCCTAGCCAAGACAACCTACACAAGGAGGAAATTGTTGATATGTATGTTTGTGGAGGGGTGTGGGGATGAGTAAAATTTTTCTTTATTAAATGGGTTGGGGTAGAGGAAATCCCAAGGCAGCAGACCCAGCAATATAATAGATTATAATAATTAATGATTTAATATAAAAGTATGGTGATATAATAAGTAACTTTTTAAGAGTGAATATTAATTACATATAAATGAGGACTATTAATAGAACATAATGAAAAAGATATTGGTGAGCATAGGAAGAAAGACATAGCAAGCTTTGCTGTGTAGACATAAAGCAATAAGGTCCTTTAGCTGCCCTTGCAGAGATGGAAACTCTCCAAGGCAGAAATCAGACTTGTGACTAAATGCCAGCTTTACTGAAAGGCTGCTTGGACAAGACATTGTTGTTATTATTGATGAAGATAATATGCAGCATTTTTTTCCTCAGAATTTTTATGATTTCTGGCCTAAACAGTATAAATTCTGAAAAATTGTTATCCTTCCCAGGTGGGTTTCAAGTACTACTGCCATGTTTTATACAGAGAAGACATTCTTTTTTTTTTTTTTTTTAAGAAGACATTCTATATCAATAACCACACTTTTCTTATAATATTGGAAAATATTTCTCTCAACAATGACTTCATTTTAAATAATGGAGAAAGCATTTTGATTCATAAGACTAAGAAAAATTACCACGGTGTCGTAAGAAAATATTCACTTTATTCGTGACAGAAATACTAACTTGCCTTTAGAAATATTTTCTGATGAATAAAGACCTGAATGTAATCATTTGAGTTATTGGAGGATATTAGACACAAATTTTCTGAAACAAAAGAATGTGGACACATTCTGAATTGAACATGATTATTTTTGAAGGACTTTAGAGTATAACAAGGAAAAATCCTTCAGTCCTTGCTACCGCAATACAGCAAATCTGATTCTCTGACTGTAAGTCAAAAAAGCTCTTGTTTAAATTTGTGAGGAAACCGTTCATTCCTTGATGTAGAGGAAAACATGTCAGCAAGAAGCATATGAGCACCTCTGCTTTCATTTTTGAAGTGGAGAATAAAGGCAAAAGAAATAAAATATAGAAAAAAATTAAATTTCCTTACAACTTAACAGCTCATTGACAAGTAGTCGAGACAGGAAGAGTGACCTTCCTCTAGGAACTCAGCTGCCTCAATGTTAATACTTTCCTAGAGGCAAAAGGCAGCCTTAGCTTGGCATTAGCCTGACCTCCAGGATCATGTAAATCTTATTTAACATATAAAAATCCCTTTGAAAACTTCCTTTATCTCTACATCCTCCAAGATATTTGTTAGCAATCATTCTCCAAACGTATGGCCCACTGATACACATCTGAAGGGTCTCATGACTAAGGTTTTACTAGACACTAGTAAAAGACCTTATCCTAATAATAGCTAGCCCCTCAGAGTCCTGGAAATTTCTTCCAAATTCCTTACACTTGAAACGTACACTATCCCTAACCCCTTCCCAACTTGAAACTGATTATATAATCAGCGGCCCCTCACAACCCCAGTGCAGCTCTTTCTGCTCATGGGTCCCATCCTCATGCTTTTACAAAACCACCTTTTATGCACCAAAGACATCTCAAGAATTCTTTCTTTCTTTCTTTTTTTTTTTTCAAGAATTCTTTCTTGATCATTCACTCTTGAACCCCTACATTTCACATCAATATTTGGTAGAGCAAGACATTTTCCAGGAATTGGCTTCCAATTAATTCTCCATTTTTTTGTTTTTCTGACACACAACTCTTGTATACAGAAGGACAAGTTTAGGATTGAGCTAAAGAATATGAAGATTATGCTCTACTAAGGGAACTGACATAACTGTAAGCAGGTAACATGCACACCATGAAGCACAGGAATCGGGGTGGGCAGGAAAGTTAGTTTCATCAGAAAAGGGCAAGGAAATTCGGTTTTAGAGATACAAAATGGAAATAGGTCCTACATTAAAGATTGACCCATCAACTGCCAGTGCTTGGATAAACTGATTGTACTTTAAATTTGATCCTGTGTACCTATTGTGAAACAAAACAGCAAGATACTATTAAGGTAGGCCATGCCATCCATATTCCTATATGAGTAAAGTGAAGATGGTGCTTCATAAGCAGGAGTGGGTTTTCAAACATGATTTGTACATAGTGATGTACTGAACTGAATTTAGTATCTAGTAGTTTGACTTCCTATCTTCCTTTGATGTTTTGTCCTTGCCTTTTATATATGTCCTTTATTTGAAAATATTTAGAAAAAGCAGAACAGCAATAGCACCTCCACTTATGTCTCTAGTGCTGGTATGTTTGAAATTGTAGCAGGAATTTTACCATATTATCTAATATGGTAAGCCACTTTCTATCATATTTATATTTTCTTTCTCTACCTTATCAGTTAAATATATGCATTATTATATTGTTATATTTGTTATAGATGTGAAAAATATTCTTTTTCTGTGAAAATCTTTAGCTTTCAATTACTTGAGAAATTTTCACAGAGAATAAATTCTATACATTCAGGGAAGTACATCATGTTATGTGTCATCTGTTCTTCATAAATTTCAAAGAAAGTACTGTTAAAAAACAAAAATTCAACTGAGTAAATTTGAAGATCACATTGGCTTTATTAAGTGATTCATGAATTGGGAGCTCTGAGGAATTGTACAAAATGGAAGTTTTTCATAGGAAGAAAAGTGGGGAAAGGAAGTTATTAGTAAAAGAAAAGGATTGTAGCAGGCTAGGTCACTTTACTTTAGGGGAAGAGAAGGGGCCTTACCGTGCAGATGACTTTATATTCCTTTAGGGGTCATAGAGGGCCCAGGTGACAGATTACCTCATTGGTGCTTATCAGAAAATTCCTGATTGAAGAGTTAATATTTAACATTTCTGATTAAGGTTGAACCTGCAATTAGATTAGGTATTACACCTCAGTTAGGTGACTTGGCCTAAGTGATGCCATTTGGGGTCTTCATTTTTCTTTTTAATGAGAAAATGGCAGGTTATTAGCCCTGATATTACCTACCATGTAAAGATCAAAGAGAAATCACTTACATTTGTTCATGAGGGATAGCATGATCTGTACCTTCAGCATGGGGGGAGATGCAAAGATGAAGTGATAAGTACTATAATGTGTTATGGCTCTTTTGGATTAAAGATGATTTCATACACACAGAAATAATAAACTTGATACTCCCTGAGCTCTGAGGGAAGATTTAACTTCCCTATCACTTGATAGCATTATTTCCCTGGATTTGAGCTTTAGTCCAGCTCAGAGTAGAGGGTGGTATGTATATTTGGGTGAGCCTTACTCTGCTGGACATGTACTCCTTTGGATTAATAGGCTGTGTCTCCCAGTATAAACTAAATATGTTTCTGAGGTGGGTGTAAATATATTAATTCAACAGATTATTTCTTCTTTACCAGGTCTTTGAATAAATAAGTCACAGGATCAAATTTAAGTGAGAAAGGTCAAGAAAAAAATTTGCTATATCCTGTAGATTCTGTTTCCTTCTGTCTCTTCTGTTTTTCTTTACATTCCCACTGCCAGGATTAAGTTCAGAACTTCACCCCTTGCTTCAATTACTGGTTTGCTTACTAACAAGAAGTCATAATCACTGGTACCCTCTCTGCTCAAATCAATTCAAGTATACATACTTTTAAAAGAATTAATCTACACCTGTGATATTTCTATTTATTAAAAAGCACCAAAAAAAAAAAAATAAAAAGCACCGATAACCACTCATTGACAGACAACCAAATTGACTATAAACTTCTTTTTCTGACATTCAAAGTCAGCCACAATAATGGCCAATTTCTCTTTTGATTTCTTCTTTTGTCCTAAATAGCTGCCATGCTATTTCATGAACAAGACTCATGAAATACTGGCAGGATTCACTCCTGATGATGCTTTTCCACTTCTCTTACTCAAACGCTATTTATTATCTATTTTAGATACATTCTTTATGAAATTTTGTTGATTTTTCTCAATGAGATATGATTAACTTTTCCTTTCAATCATCATGATTATGCAAACAACTTCCAATCCAGATCTTTGTTTTTTTTTTCTATTATAGTGTTCATTTGTCTCTTTGTTTCATCTTTTTATTTTTTTAAGTAAGCTCTATGCCCAGTGTGGGGTTCGAATGCATGACCCTAAGATCAAGAGTTGCATGCTCTACTGACTGAGGCAGCCAGGCTCCCTGTTGTGTTTCACCTTTTAAATTGTAAATGTGTTAAGGGTGAGAGACTATTTCATTATTTTCTGTACCTTCCATATAGTATATCGCAATGCCTTATACAGAATGAGAACTCTGTAAATATTTGTTAGGTTGAAGTAATGTGTCATAGATACATAAAAAAAATTAATGTAATGTATTCTTAAGTACCTGACAAGGAAAGACTATTTAAAATACACATAGACAAATCATAAGAAACTCTTAAGTATAAGAAACAAACTGAGAGTTGTTGGAAGGGGAGTGGGAGGATGGAGTAACTGGGTGATGGACATTAAGGAAGCACGTGATATAATGATCACTCAGTGTTATATAAGACTGATGAGTCATGGAACTCTACCTCTGGAACCAATAATACATTATATGTTAATTACTTGAATTTAAATAAAATAAAAAAAATACAAAAGTGTAGCTTAAAAAAGGAGTGTATTGTTTTTGAAATGATCTTGGCTGATGTTATGCCTTCCAAAAGGCAATCTATCAACTTGCTGGTTCAAATGAAATGAAATCTCAGAAACATGGTTATTTTATTTTTTAATTCTTCTATAAGTAAGATAATAAATAGGGAAACTTATGAACTGTTTTGGCTTACTGAACTAGTGAAGAGATCGGGAGATATACAAAACATATATTTATAATTAGCATAATATGAATCTTTGCTGTTGATTTCTATCAATTGAAAAACTAGAGATGTTTTGAAAGTCAGAGGAAAGTTCTAAGAATTCCTATAACATTCACTCTAGTAAAAGGGATATATGTTTAAACTGAAGGTATGAAACTTCTGAAGTGTAAAATATCACTGACATTTTATTTATTATTATTATTATTTTTTAAAGATTTTATTTATTTATTCATGACAGAGAGAGAGAGAGAGAGAGAGGCAGAGACACAGGCAGAGGGAGAGAAGCAGGCTCCCTGCAGGGAGCCTGACGCCGGACTCTATCCCTGGTTTCTAGGATCAGGCCCTGGACTGAAGGCAGCACTAAACCGCTGAGCCACCAGGGCTGCCCAGCAACTGAGCTTTGTAACATTAACAGAAATGAAATCTCTTTTACATTTAAAAAAAGATATTAGGAATATAATATGGTGAGTAACCTAGGGTACTTAGTGCCTTAAATTTGATTCCTACGTAAACATGGGGCAATTAGAACATCTCCTCTGGAATCCTCTTGAGTTACTGTTACTAGGGTGATGTTTTGATTTCAAATGTTGGTAATACATGGTTAAGAAAATATCATTCTAGGAATTCATTTTGAACAAAGAATATGTTAAATGTGCACAAGTTCTGTATTCAGAATTATTTTGCAGTGCCTAACTCATTTTATGATTACTCTTTACTATCTAAATACAAAGACAATATCAATCTCTGACTTTGACATTCCCTCCAGTCATATTAGGAGTCCTTGTTTTTGTTTAGTTGTTTTGAATTTTTATTTTTAAGTAATCACTACACCCAACATGGGGCTCAAACTCACAACTCTGAGATCACAAATCACACTGTCTTCTGCTCTCCTGACTGAGCTGGCCAGGCGCCACAGAAATTCTTGTTTGCTCCTTTCCACCTCCTTTCTTTCCCAGGATAATATGAAGAGGGGACAGAAGTAGTTAGGTAGAGAAATGTTTGCTTTGTGGTGAATCATCTTCTCTACAGAATAATAGAATTGTATAATGAAACCATAGGATGATATAGAAATTATAGGTGTTATTAATTAACACTCTTCTGTAATTATTATAAGCCATAAACCTGGAAAATCACTACTGCTACTACTAATAATTATATACTTCTAGTTAGCCTTTTAGGGACATTGCATAGGCGAAATATTGTTATCTTCTCATTTGAGAGAAGTTATCTTCTCATTTGAGTACTCTAGAATAATGGTCAAAAGAAACATGTTTTACTCAATAAGTTTATATTCATGTTGCTATTAAAGTATGAATTATATTCTTATAATTTTAGCAGTTTGTATTTCCTTCTAAAAGGTGAAATGTTTTATCACTCAGCATTCATTTAGGTATTCCTCTCAAGAAATCCCAACCTTTTAATGATAAACTTCTTTAACATCGGCATCGTACAAGTTTTTGGAATGCTTTCTTGAAGTCTTCATTAAAGATTGTATAAATCAGTGGATTTATAAGAGAATTGAGATATCCAAGCCATGTCAAAAAATTGGACATTTCTTCAGAAATTTTACACTTTTCACAGATATTAACAACCAATTCTTTTACAAAGAATGGAAGCCAACATATTACAAATGCACCCAAGATTAATCCCAAGGTAGTGGCTGCTTTGTGTTCTCTTGTGCCTAAGATCTTTTGTCTTCTCCAAGATTTCTCATGCTTGAATTCAGACCTCAGGTTTTTCACTGTGCTATGAATTTTATCAAAGTCTGTTGATGGATCAGATAAAGATTTTTCTAGCAGGTAGGGTGTGGAGACTAGTCTAGTGCTTTTCTCACCACTCCCGAAAAGGACTTGGCCATTCACCTCCTCCTTGGCAATCCTGCTTGCTTGTCTCTTGTGGTATAATGTTTTTGCTGCTTTATATATTTTGTAGTAGAGGATCAAAATCAATGTTAATGGGATGTAGAAAGCTCCAAATGTTGAGTAAATAGTGGAAACAATGTGGTCATGTTTTATGATGCACTCATCATCTCGGCTAGTTCCTTGGTGCCTCCAGAATAAAGGAGGCATAGAAATAAAAATAGATATAATCCAAACAATTATAATCATAATGCCAGCATGCTTGGGAGTCCTTTTCCTGGAGTACTTCACAGCATCTGTGATCGCCCGATACCGATCCAAAGCTATAGCAGAGAGATGTAAGATGGAACACGTGCAGCATGTAATGTCAACACTCAGCCAAATGTCACAGGCCACCTGTCCCATAATCCAGCTTTCTCTGGCAATGTACACAATGCTGAAAGGCATCACCAGGACAGCTACAAGAAAATCTGTGACTGCGAGGGAGCAAATTAAATAGTTGGCTGGGTGGTGCAGCTTCCGGGTCACAATAATTGCAGCAATCACAAGGGAGTTGATGGTCGTTGTCATCAATGCAAGCCCAGAGAGAGTGAGGGACACCAGAATTTTGGATGGCATTCTGTTTAACAGTTCTTCTGAGGTCAAGTTTTGATCAGATGAGTTTAAGAAATCCATTTTTGGGGTTTTTATTAAAAGATTAATATAGCTGAAAAAATGGATACCTGTAACAAAGGAAGAGAAAATCAATTCAGAGAAGTGTTCAAAATTTTTTCTCTCCCTTTCAGAATAAATGTTTAAAAAGTATATGTATATATTTTCCTAGAATATTCTATGGATTAAAAGAAATGGGAGTTAAGATTATAGATTTTCTTTTCTTTTCATTTGATTAAAAAATTCCAATGAGAACAGTAACAAACAGTAACTTTCAAAACATTTCTTCAAATACAGCTCAAATTAAACAATTTTTATGAGAAAACTTAACCTATTATTCAGTAAAATTTTTACCATCACAGAATTGCATTTAAAAGCTGTATTAATCCTAGCTATGTTTTCCCTTATCTCTTCAGAAAAAGTTTAATAGCACATACCATTAGTATATATGTATGCATTATGTAATATAATATAAGAAAATATCATAGTAAAGGCAGTATTCAAAAATCATAAACAGTTCTGTACTTAATTCAGTTGTGTTGCAGACATTATCATTGGGCTCATGGAGACTAAAGGAATTTTTGTAAAGGGGAAATAATTAAAAATATCTTTGGTATATCCCTAGCGTTCTATGATCATTTTATGAAATTAGAAAAATGTCAAAGTGTTTAGAAGTCTTTGTGAATATAAGTAGTTCATTTGGTTTAAAAAGATGAAATAAAGTTAGTTGGAGTCAAATAGCCATGAAACACTGCTCACTAATACAGTGACATATATGACCAAGTAACTCACTTAACAGGGTGAACTTGCCAGCTTGGAGAGCTTACAATGGCACCCACTCTGAAATGGAAATTATTTTCTTTACAAGTCACCATTGTGAGCTTAGACCATATAACTACTTCTGAAAGAGGACACGCAAACATGTCTTATAATTTTTGCTTCCGTCCATGCTATTGCTTAATTATAAGTCAAACAAGAGCAATTGGAGCGTAATGAAATAGGATTAATCTTTTTTTATAAGATAGTATTTTAAAGTTTGTGTTGTTTTACATCAGTCTTTCTTTCTTTCTTTCTTTCTTTCTTTCTTTCTTTCTTTCTTTCTTTCTTTTTTTAATTTATTTATTCATTCATGAGAGACGCAGATTGAGAGAGAGGCAGAGACATAGAGGGAGAAGCAGGCTCCATGCAGGGAGCTCAGTGTGAGACCTGATCCCTCCCGGATCCCGGGATCACGATTTGAGCCAAAGGCAAGCACCCAACTGCTGAGCCACCCCAGGCATCCCTCTTTTTAAATAATTCTTTAGCAGCTAAGTATTTCTTTTTTTTTTTTAAGATTTAATTTTTTTATTCATGAGACAGAGAGAGAGAGAGAGAGGCAGAGACACAGGCAGAGGGAGAACCAGGCTCCATTCCACGCAGGGAGCCTGATGCGGAACTCGATCCCGGGTCTCCAGGATCACGCCCTTGGCTGAAGGCAGCGCTAAACCGCTGAGCTACCTGGGCTGCCCAGCAGCTAAGTATTTCTTAAGAAAAGATAGAGAAGACAGAAATCTGAAACTTTATTCTTAGTTATAACTATTATTGTACTTCCATATTACTTAAATTATTTTTATTTTTTTTTTATTTTTATTTTTTTAAAATATTTTATTTATTTATGACAGATACAGAGAGAGAGAGAGAGGCAGAGACACAGGCAGAGGGAGAAGCAGGCTCCATGCACCGGGAGCCCGATGTGGGACTCGATTCCGGGTCTCCAGGATCACTCCCTGGGGCAAAGGCAGGCGCCAAACCGCTGCGCCACCCAGGGATCCCTATTTTTACTTTAAAGTGATTATGTTTCATTTGTTGGAACAATACTTTAAAAACCATAAAACAATACTTTAAAATACTTGACATTATTATATCGCTTCCTATGAAGTGTGTGTGTGTGTGTACAATAAAGCCTTGAGGTACAGCATATCTAGTATTCTACCTGTGTTTGGTTATCAGTACTAAATTTAATTTTTATTTTCCAATATTCATTGAAGGCAGATGCTGATGGCTTGCTCCTAAGCAAATTGAGTGGCACAAGAAATGTGAACACCTACTACTCAGAAAATGAGTCATTGTCCTGTGTGTAATTGAGAAGGCATTATATATCTACATTATTTGTATCAACACTTACCTGTTTGTGAAGGGCAACTAAGCTCCAAAGAGTGGAAGCTAAAGTTTCCTTAGAAATTCTAAACCCATGGTTCTCTGCTTTTGTTTTCCTCAGTACCATCAAGAAGACTGTGAAAAAACACAGATTACTGCCTCTCCCCTTCTTTGGAGCTAGCTATTCAGTAAAACTGGGACCTCAAACTTGCATTTCTTTTTTTTTTTTTAATTTTATTTATTCATGAGAGACACACACAGAGAGAGAGGTAGAGATATAGGCAGAGGGAGAAGCAGGCTTGCCTCAGAGAGCCTGATGAGACCCCAGGATCATGACCTAGGCAAAGGCAGATGCTCAACCACTGAACCACCAGGCACCCCTCAAACTTGCATTTCTAACAAGGTCCCAGGTGTTGGTGTTGCTGCTGCTGTTGGTCCAGGGAGTGAGGTTTTTTGGGAGAACCCAACATGGCTGTTACTCACTGTTTGTCTAATTCTTTTACTGCTATTCCATCTATGAGTTCCTCTCAATTGAGAGTAGTTCTGAAATTTCTGCTATATGAGTTAGGTCATATGACCATATTTCCTAAACCCATACTGGGTCATAGGGCCTGAGGCATAATGGTATGGTTAGCTGTACCATTGGGATTGTTATGAAAATCCTTGCTATATCAATGGATCTCATAGTCTTTAGCTATTTTATCTTGAAATACATTTAGGCAGTCAATGGTTACAGATGAAATGTTTACTCCAAGCCAGTTAGACATATTAGAAACATGGTAGATTAATTAGTTTCTACCTTCCGTCTAATTCTCCCCTGCCCCGCTGCCATTCTCTCATCATAAAACTTGTACCAAGTAGTCAATTAAAAACTAAATATTTTCCTGATCAGTTAATTCTTTCCAACAGTGTTTATTTACTGTTTAATTAATTAGTTTATTATTTAGTACCAAGGGAATTTATCTTGTGTTTATTTAGTATTATAGGAGTTGATTTAAAAGTGATGACATTTTCCATATTATAAGCAAAAATAACTTTCCACTTTAATTTGCCTGATAAAGAGTTTTGACATAAAAGTCTTTCCAGAAATAATTCTGAAATAACATTTTGAATAGAATATTGAAAAAGAGAAACTGTTTGGAAATAGTTATATGTGGTTTCATAATAAAAATGAATTCTATTGGTAAATAAACCAACTTAAAATTAGCAGGTGGATTATTTAATAATTCAGCTGAATCCTCTAAGAATCATATCATAGCATCTAAATTAAGCTCAATAAAATGGTAGTTAATGCTAAAGAAAAAATAAAAATGTATTATATAAAATTTATTGTGGTTTCTAAGAAATCTTCCCATTATTAAATTTAGAAAACTAATCTTCTGATAGTTGTTTTTGTCAAAAACAACAACAACAAAAAAGGGAAAACAAATGTAAACAATCACAATTGGGTTTCTTTTTCTTTTTGTTTTATTTTCCTTGCCACTTATAATTAAAATTTCAGTAAGCCATATACCTTCATTAATTCATACATGACCTCCAATCAGATTCCTATTTTTTTACATCTTAAATGTGGGGCTAGGTCTCACGATCCTGAGATCAGACCTAAGTCAAAACCAAGAATCCAAGGCTCAACTGACTGCGCCACCCAGGTGCCACAAGTTAGGAGCAATTATTATTTCTCATTTCATATATAAGGAAACTGAGGTACCAAAGTTTAACAAATTTCTCTATGATGACAACATAAATAATTGTTAGGACAAACCCATTCCCTTAATCACCATTTTCCTGTCAGTGAAAAATTTATTATTTTACTTAAAAACTCTGTTCTAGTAATGAGATCTACAAAGTAACTACTTTTTTTTTGTAAAGTAAAGATTTTGTTATAGAGTAACAACCATCTTCAAATGCAGGCAAATATCCAGTACAATGAACCTCTTATTTCTTGATAAGGATGTTTAGGATAGTGACTATGTCTAAATATGTAAATTGCAATAGAAATGTATTCATAGTGTTTTCAAAAATTTTTTTTACTGCCTTTCTAATTTAGATACTTTGTGTTCTCATTATATTTCTTTAAGAGATATTTACTGAGTTCTATTTATGTGCTGATTAATCTGTTAGGTATAAAATATGGCAAGAAACAAACATATCCCTGAACAAAACAAAACAGCAAACAACACGTTGTCCTTTTTTTTTTTTTTAAGACTTTATGTATTTACTTAACACAGTGAGAACACAAGTGGGGCTGAGGGGGAGGGAGTGGCAGAGGGAGAAGCAGGCTCCCCGCTGAGCAGGGAGCCTTATGTGCCCTGAGCCGAAGGCAGACACTCTTTTTTTTTTTTTCTTAAGATTTTATTTATTTATTCATGAGACACACACACACACAGAGGCAGAGACATAGACAGAGGGAGAAGCAGGCTCCTCTTAGGGAGTGGATGTGGGACTCGATCTCAGGACTTCAGGATCACACCCTGAGCTGAAGGCAGGTGCTTAACTGCTGAGCCACCCAGGCATCCCCAAAGGCAGACACTTAACTGACTCAGCCACCCAGGTGCCCAACACATTGTTCTTAAGAATCTAACACAATAATGAAACAGCCAAACATATAATTGTAATACAACAAAACAATACAATAAGGGCATAATAGAGGTGTATATAGTGTCCTAGAAAAACAAATGAGGGAGAATTAATCATACCATGTGATTAATGATACCAGTGAAAGCCTTTTAAGGTACAGGGGAAAGCAGAGGTGTATAAACACAGGGTGTGAACTTCTGCAAAATGGCAGCATAGAAAGACTGAATTTACCTCCTCCCATGGACACACCAAATTTACAGCTATATATGGATCATTTCCCTCTGAAAAAGATCTGAAAATTAGAAAAACTGCTTCTCCACAACAAAGAATTAAAAAAGGGCAGCCCCAGTGGCGCAGCGGCGCCCAGGGCGTGATCCTGGAGACCCTGGATTGAGTCCTAAGTCAGGCTCCCTGCATGAAGTCTGCTTCTCCCTCTGCCTGTGTCTCTGCCTCTCTCTCTCTCTCTCTCTCTCTCTGCATCTCTATGAATAAATAAATAAAATCTTTAAAAAAACCAAAGAATTAAAAAAGACCACATCCAGACAAGTAGAAGAGGCAGAGATACTGTTTCACCAAAAAGCCATCCCTGGTGTGGTGATACACAAAAGGGTGGGGATCTCACCAGTCTGGTTCTTCCTCTGGAGGAGAAATGTGTTGGTGCTCCACATTAGGTACCTAACCCATAGGATCTGTACTGGAGAGATAAGCCTCTAAACTTCTGACTTAGACATCTAAGGGACCCAAAGTGATGTAGAAATCTGAGATTTCCCTTTGAGTGGGCTCAGGTGTGGTCTCACTTGTCCTGAGACCCAGCAAGAGAAAAGCAATTTGAAAAGTGCCTAGACTATATGTGAAGGAGATTCATTTGCTAATCTAAAAGCATCTTCTGGAGGGGCTTAAGGTAGTTGAAACTCTCCCTGGATACAGAGGCACTGGTGGACACCATTTTTGCACATTTCACCATCTTTGCACATTTCACCTACCCTGTGAAGGTAGGTGAGCTTAGACATCGCATCCTTCTGCTATATTGCTAAGACAAGTAGGGTGAGTGGTTGCAGTGCTGTCATGCTGCCTTCTAGAAGTTGGAGAGCCCAGATGTTTGCAGCACTTCCCTGTTCCCTGGTGGGGTCAGGTGAGCATGAGTGGTTGTAGTGTTCTCCAGTTCCCGGGTTAAAACATTGGGTGGTTATAACATCCAGCCCCCGACTAACTGGGGCTGGTGAGCAACAGATGCTGCAGAATGTCACAGCATTCTCCTGCTCCCAGCTTAAAGTCAGCACACATACAGACAAGACACTTTCCCACTGCATTCCTGAAGCCCGTGCATGCCTGCAGTCAAAACATTTCTCTGCTGCTATTCTGAAACCTGGAAGAGTGCCCCACCTTCTGCACTCTGGTTTCCTAGCTAAGGCCAGCAGGCACATGCAGTACATACAGAGGGGATCCTTTAACTGCCAGGCCCTCATGATTGAGGGGGCTGGGATTCCTGAGCTCCCAATAATGTAACAATCAGAAGACAGCTCTTGGCAGGCCACCTCTCTCAGGGAACTATATAGACAGCAGACTGAAATACAACTCAAGGCTTCCTGTGAAAAAGATCAGTTTTCTTAGCCTGGAACTTCAGCCTAAGGGACAGGCTTCAGGTTTCCCATACGACTAGAAGTTAAGGAGGGTTTCCCAAAACATAAGCAGGGAGAAATCATCCTTGTGCACTGCCCCTCCCCCATAGCCTTCCAGTGCTTGATGAGACCTCTCTGGAGCTTCACACTCCTCTGGAGCCCCAATTTTTGGGACTATCACTTACAGGATACCTCCAGATCCCCTGGTCCAGAGGCTAGAAGGGATTTTGATTGAGGTCCCACATGACTGTATATATCTGCATAATTTAAAAGCTATTGCCTCAGGGTCTAACTTCCAATCAGCCTGAAACTAGGTGCTAAATGAGATTCCTCCCCTTGGCTCACAGACAGGTCTTGGCACACTGTCCACAACTAGGGCACATCAAGAATAAATCAGGTGGTTTAAATAATCACAAAGGTTTGAGAGACAACCAAAAGCTAGGTTGAATAAGAAGGATCATCACCTATACAAGGACACTCCTTAAAGAACGAGAAGGAGAGAACTGTTTCACCTAATACATAGAAGAAACACAGAGTCAGGCAAAATGAGGAAACAAAGAAATATGTTCCAAATGAAAGAACAAGACAAAACCTCAGAAAAAGGCCATAGTGATAAGAAGATAAGTAATCTACCTGGTAAAGAATTCAAAGTAATGGTTATAAGAATGGTCACTGAACTGGGGATAAAAATGGATGTACACAATGAAAAATTCAAAGATAGAAAATATCAAACAGAAGTCCCAGATCTGAAGAATACAATAAATGAACTGAAAAATAAACTAAAGGGGTCCACAGCAGACTAGATGAAGTAGAAGAACAGATCAGTGAGCTGGAAGACAAAGCAATGGAACTCACCCAGACAGAGCAGCAAAACAAAAACAAACAACTTATGAGGATGAAGATAACCTAAGTGACCTATGGGAACATCAAGTGGAATATAATTTGCATTATAGGGGTCCCAGAAGGAGAAGAGAGAGAAATAAATGGGCAGAAAACTTATATGAAGAAATTGTGGCTGAAAACTTCCATAACCTATGGCAGGAAACTGACATCTAGCTCCATAAGCCCAGAAAGTTCCAAATAAGATGAACCCAAAGAGATAAACCACATCAAGACACATTAGAGTTAAAATGATGCAAGTTGAATATAAAGAGAGAATCTTAAAAGTAGCAAGAGAAAAACAAATTGTTTGCATAAAAGGGAACCCCAATAAAACCATCAGCAGGTTTCTCAGAAGAAACTTTGCAGGTCAGAAAATACTGGCCTGACATATTCAAAGTTCTAGAAGGAAAAGACTTGGTTGGAAAACCAAGAATATTGTACCTCACAAGACTACCATTTAGAATTGAAGGAGATATAAAGAGTTTTCCAGACAAGTAAGAGCCAAAGGAGTTCATTGCTACTAGATCATTTTTATAAGAAATATTAAAGGAACTTCTTTAAGCTGAAAATAAATAGTACTAATTAACAGCAAGAAAGTACATGAGAGTAAAAATCTTACTGGAAATGGTAAATACAGAGTAAAGGTACTGGATTAATAACAAAGTTATTGTGAAGGTTAAAAGACAAAATTAGTAAAATTAACTAAAATATAATTAGTTAAGGGAAACAATAAAAAGATGTAAAGTGTGACTTCAAAAATATATCACATGGGAGGGAACAAAAATGTAGAGTTTTGGAATGTGTTCAGATTTAAGTTTATATAAACTTAAAACACACACACATACATATCTCTCTCTCTCAAAAAGATGAGGAAATGCGAGGCATATAGCAGACACTGATTTGAATCCATCTGGGCAAATGCTGTCAACGTGCTCTGTTCTGAGGGTTAGAAATGTACCCTCATTAGATCCACTTCTACTTGTTAATCTGGTTCCCTAATTCTCTGTGGCTCTTGAATCCTTTCTCTGGGCTCTTGACTCTGCTCTCAGAGAGATCCTGTTTTTTTTTTTTTTTATTTTTTTTATTTTTTTATTTTTATGAGAAATAGTTTGCATTTACAGTTAAGTAAATTTCACCGCCCATTTTCTGCCTATAGAAAATCTTTTCATTTTAGAAACTTTGTTTCCCTATGAATCTGATTGGAAGTCATGACAGGCCCCCAGATGCCACATGCATAGTTTTACAAGGTAGACTTCTCTTTGGTTTGCTTAGAATATTGGAACTGTGGGACAACATCCTTAAGATTCTCAGAAGCCCTTTCACTAGCTGAGGGCTCTACTAGGTATTCCCTTAAGCCTTTCTGAAGTCTTTTATTTATTTTTTTTTTTTTAAGATTTTATTGATTTATTCATGAGACACACACACACACACACACACACACACACACACAGAGGGAGGGAGAGGCAGAGACACAGGCAGAGGGAGGAGGGAGAAGCAGGCTCCATGCAGGGAGCCTGTGGAACTTGATCCAGGGTCTCCGGAATCACGCCCTGGACTGAAGGCAGCGCTAAACCGCTGAGCCACCTGGGCTGCCCTGAAAAATCTTTTTTTTTTTTTTTTAAGATTTATTTATTTATTTATTCATGATAGACATAGAGAGAGGCAGAGACACAGGCAGAGGGAGAAGCAGGCTCCATGCCAGGAGCCCAACGTGGGACTCGATCCCGGGGCTCCAGGATCACACCTGGGCTGAAGGCAGCGCTAAACCGCTGAGCCACCAGGGCTGCCCAAGGCTTTCTGAAGTCTTAATAAATGATATTACAACCATACCCTTGATCTATTCTTTGTCCTGAGGCCACTTTTACTTCGAGAATCTTTTGCTGTCTAGACAGATCAATGATATGAAATATGTTTTGTTTTCCTATCTTGGCAAGTCCTGACTCATATATTTCTTCTAAATTTTACTTGCAAACTTCAGTTTATTTTTTTCTTTCCACACCTTATTATACACAGCTAAAAAACTGTCAGTTGGCACTTTAAACATTTTGCCTAGATCCATAAGTTCATCAAGCACATTTTATCTTTCAAGTCACTGGAGACCACACTTTTACAAATTATTTTGTTACTACATAACATGGGCTGCCCTTTTCCTAGTTTCCAAGATGCTTTCACCACCTCCTTCCAGCCCCAGTAAAATTTGTTCACTTATAGTCTTCTCACTGTTTTTTCAGTATATTGCCTTGTTCCAAAGCCAATGTCATGTATTTTGATCTGAGTTTACAAAGATGGACTGTGCTTGAGTGTTGGTTGTCATTTTGGCATCCCTATGAACTTCCAATACCTTCAATGTAAAGGAGAAGTAGGGAACTACATTACCCAGAATATCCTTCTCTAAATCTGGCTTTAGAGTTTGATAGTGAGAGGAATTCCCACGAAGTTTGGTGAGTAGAAGAGAAGGCTGGTTAATGACTCTCTGAAGGTGGTTGCAGCCAGATACATGGTCAAACATTGACAGCAGCTTCTGTGTACTCTTATAAATAGTTGTTGGAAATTTTCTCAGATATTTTGAGAACTACAATAGTTTCCAAGAAAGTCTTTGAGAACTATCTACTTAGGGACTTTAGGTTAAGGTGCTGTAGGCAACAATTGGATTGAATTACATTTTAACTTTCCTAATCTTTCCCCCCTTGGTGTTCAACATCAACATAACTCCAATATCTTCATTAAACACTTTATTATATTTTAGTGACTCAGTTTCCTGACCAGTCCCAGAATAATACATGCGGATACACTGCTAAGTGATTGTTGGAAATTAATAACCAAAGCAGCTTTAACAGAGTACTGAAAATATGAAGCAATATTTTCATTAAGACCTTTAATGAAAACAGTTTTTAAAAAAGATTTTATTTATTTATTCATGAGAGACCCAGAGCCACAGGCAGAGAAAGAAGCAGGTTCCCAATGGGGAACTGGATGCGGGACTCAATCCCAGGATCCTAAGATCATGACCTGAGCCACTGAGCCACCCAGGTGCCCCTGAAAGCAGTTTTAACCATGGAAAAGTTAACCAGCTTTAACTAAATCTTAAAAATGTTTAGAAAGAAGAGAGCAATTCTGATGTTAGATGAAATTTACATATTCACATATTTCATTGCATGAATGATTCTGTTTATTGTTTTCAAGAGATACCTGCATGGTAGTCTGCTAAAGCTGGGAAAACAAATTGCAACAATGAAAGATCTTTTTTTTTTTTTAAAGATTTTATTTATTTATTCATGAGAGACAGAGAGAGAGAGAGAGACAGAGAGAGAGAGAGAGGCAGAGACACAGGCAGAGGGAGAAGCAGGCTCCATGCCAGGAGCCCAACGCAAGACTTGATCCCGGGACTCCAGGATCGCGCCCTGGGCCAAAGGCAGGCACCAAACTGCTGAGCCACACACGGATTCCCCCCCCCCACCCATTTTTAAAAATATTTTATTTATTTATTCATGAGAGACACACAGAGAGAGGCAGAGACACAGGCAGAGGGAAAAGCAGGCTCCCTGCAGGGGTCCTGATGTGGGACTTGATTCCAGGACCCTGGGATCATGCCCTGAGCCAAAGGCAGATGCTCAACCACTGAGCCACCCAGGTGTCCCACAACAATGAAAAATCTTATGGAAGGTTACAGTACATTCAGTGAACTGTGAAACTATCTATAGAAGCACCTGTTATGGAAAAGGAAGAAAATACTGCACAAACTCAATATGTTATACTACTTCCTTTATTTGTTGCTGAAACCTAGCATAGAAGAAGCTGAATGTGTATATGTGTATGAGCAGAAGAAGGATGGAGAATATGGAAGGGGTGGGGTTGTGAAGGTAGTAAGAACTGGTGTTTATTCCTGATACTGGGGCTTCAGTTTATTAAGAGACTATCATATATTGTGAATAAAGGCCACACTGCTTGAGTTAAATAAATCTTCATTTGAAGCTTGTCTCCTCACCGGTATGAGCTCAAAAAGTCATTTTAGCTTTCAAACACTCACCTTCTTTGGTGAAGTGAAGATGATAAGAGTCAAACCTTTTATTTATTTATTTTTAGACCAATAGTCTTTATTTCCTTACTTGAGAATGTTTTTTTTCTTTTTTAAGGATTTATTTATTTATTTATGAGAGACACATACAGAGAGGCAGAGACACAGGCAGGGGGAGAAGCAGGCTCCCTATAGGGAGCTCGATGTGGGACTCGATCATAAGACTCCAGGATCATGCCCTGAGCCAAAGACAGACGCTCAACTGCTGAGCCACCAGGCGTCCCTAGAGTCAAAACTTTTAAAGTGTTATTGAAGATTAAATATAAATCCATTAGGTCCTGGCACCTAATAAACTCAATATTTATATTTGTCCTTTAGAGGGGCTAGCAACCTCTTCCTTCAGTATTGTCATTAGCATTAGTGAAAGCATTAAATGCATCTACAGGGTAAAAAATATTACAGTATTTTTATTTTTACCTCAGTCTTCTTTTTATGGTATCTATAGTAATTGTCTAATGCCGTTTTCTAATGCCAAGTGTTTTTTTTTTTTTTTTTTTATGATAGTCACACAGAGAGAGAGGAGAGAGGAAGAGACATAGGCAGAGGGAGAAGCAAGCTCCATGCACCGGGAGCCCGACGTGGGATTCGATCCCGGGTCTCCAAGATCGCGCCCCGGGCCAAAGGCAGGCGCTAAACCGCTGCGCCACCCAGGGATCCCGCCAAGTTTTCTAATTCCACAATAAGAAGGTGGTGGTGGGAGGAAACAATGTGCAATTACCATAACTGAGAAATGATGTACTCTTTTAATATTTGAGTTAAAAATGGAAAACAATATGTTAGCAAGCTAGAGATCAAATTTTGAAATACATGTTCATGATCTTTCTTTCCTCCTTGCCTAGCATTACCTCATCTTGAGTATTCAGTAAGGCAAATAGTTCACTCCATATTGACACTGGATATAATAATGTCTTATGTAAGTGTTTATTACCAGCAACTAGACAAAGAATCTAGAAATTCTGTACCTTTACTGGAAGGTTACTGAAAAGTTGAATTTTAACTATATGCTAGATATGAAGAATATTTTTAAAAATTTCTTTTTAAAAAACATTTATTTATTTTGAGAGAGAGAGAGAGTGTGTATAGGATGGGGGAGGGCAGAGGGTGAAGGAGAGAGAGGATCTTAAGCAGACACCCCACTGAGCATGGAGCTCAGTGTGGGGCTTGACCCCATGACCTTGAGACCATGACCTGAGCCAAAATCAGAACTCACACCCCAGCCAACTGAACCACCTGGGCACCCCTAAAAAATTTCTTTCTCAAATTAATTATTAGCTATCTGGTAAATATCTTAACTTAGATACTTAATTTTGTATTCCTAATCTAGAATAAAATAATAGATTGGACAAGTCTTTCTCAAAGTTTGCGGAGACAATGGCTAAGTTTACCTGAACATGAATAAAAATGCCATAGTAAATTATTTTCTAAAAAAAAAAAATCACATGGTTGGAATGTGTTAAAACTCAGTGAAAGCTATTGTGAGGTTAAGAGTTCTAATTTTGCTTATGTTGTTGTTATATAAAAATTTTTTTAAAAGAGTTCTAATTTTAGTGATGATTTTTGATTTGACAACTTCAGTCTTTTTGATGCATAATAACTAGTTATCCACACCAAGCTGGAAAGGTTTAAGCAATTTCAAGCACTACAATCTCTTTTTTTTTCCCTCTGCTTTTTAAAAAATTAACTATTTATTTTTTTAAGCCAGCACTTGAAAACCATCAATTATATTTTATATTTTAAGCAAATTTAACTGGTGGGATGAAAGGTATTTCACTTGATTAGGATGTATGCCTCTCCACTTAATTCTATTTTTCTTTTGTAAATATGTTTAATTGGAAGTATTTCTCTTCTCTTGTCATCTTCAATTCACTTTCTCTCTTTTGACTTCCCTTACTTAGGCTTTATAAACTTTATAAAGTACAGCTTTATAGTAAGTGCTACCTTGATTAACTGAGTATCATAAATAAAACAAATGATTAATACTGACACTGATTGGATACCATTGGCTTGCTAGGGCTGATATACAAAGCGGTATATCTAGTAACATAGTGTAGTGATTAATTGTAGTGCTTAATTGCTGTCAGTGGAGAGTAATTGATTTGTCATCTTCAATTAATAATATTATAGAAAAAAATATTATAGAATGTTCAGCACTGAAACGCAAGACAGATAGAATAGAGCCATGACTTGGAGCTTTGCTTAAGCACAATATGGTCTTCCAGTCTGCTGGGTATTGACCATAATATGAAGAAAAGCATAACTTTTAAATTTGCATAAGATAGGCAGGAATTGACTGAAACATGTTAAGCTTAAATATATACTGGCCTTATGTGAATATATGGTATAAAGTAGTCACAATGTTAGATGAGACGGGTATCTTTCTATTTTCATTTTATTTAGTTGGCTTTACATAATGCTATGTCTTATATTTCTTTCTTTTACACAGTAAATTATCCTAAAATGCCAAGATACAGATTGAAGCACAGAGTTAAGATAGTAACATCTTAAGACTCAATCTGAAAATAATTATGAGAATTGTCTATATCTGAATAACAAGAAAGGAGAACTTCTCTTCATATATTTTGACTTAACTTCCATCTAAGAATACTGAAATTGCTACCAAATAGTTTTTCTCTTCTCCAAGATTTTTGGGCTAGCTTTTTATATGACTTTTTAAAAAAGAATTTATTTATTTATTCATGAGAAATACAAAGAGAAAGGCAGAGGCATAGGAAGAGGGAGAAGCAGGCTTCATGCAGAGACCCTGATGCGGGGCTCGATTCTGGGACTCTGGGATCACACCCTGAGCCAAAGGCAGACGCTCAACCACTGAGCCACTCAGGTGTCCCTTTATTTTTTATTTTTTTTATTTTTTTATTTTTTATTTTTTTAGGTGTCCCTTTATATGACTTACAAGTTCTTAGTAACTTGAAACACTTCTACTCTTCTCCTAATGTGATTACTACAATAGAAGTGGCTATTATTATCTCTGATTAGAAGTATTTTAATGCATATACTTGGAATTGACACTAATAAAGTCATGTATTCTGGAGAACATTATAAACAAATTAGGAGTTTGTTGGGTATTTTGGATATGGCATGGTTAAATGATGATTTGTGTATATTACCTAGATGTGACTTAGCATAGAACACATTTGAAATGTCATCTGAACAGAATGACAAAATATTGGAGAACACAATGCTTGAACCTCCTGGTTTGTTTCCTATGTTTTGAGCATCAGTTGATAAAATTTATTAAGCAATGAAATGTGTGTTAGGTTCTACATGTGTTACATATGCATAAAAGATGCAGCCCATCCCATCAAGGACTATCTTGTTTCTCAGTAGTTGGGGAAAAAAGACAAAAATTAATTTAGTTTCAGCATTATAGTTGGCACTCTGGATATAAAGACGAATATCTTGGGGTGCCTGGGTGGCTCAGTTGGTTAAGCACCCAACTCTTGATTTCAGCTCAGGTCATGATCTCAGGGTCATGAGATGGAGCCCCATGTTGGGCTCCATGCTTGGGTGGGGGGAGTTGCTTCTCTCCCTTTCTCTCTCTAAAATAAATAAATAATTAAATAAATAAATATTTAAAACAAATGAATATATCATTAAACATTTTCTCAAAGAGCTCACTATCAGGTTATACAGATCATTGCACTATGATGAGATAAGTGCATTATGGTAGCCATTTAAAAAAAATTTCCAAGTATCCAAACCTTTTCTTTCTTATAATAGTAGGGACATTAACAGCCATATTTATTGGATATTCATTATTAAAAATATTGATATTGAAGTTCTCTACCAGTTGGCAAATAAAATATTAAAAACTATATTAAGTGTTATATCTAAAAATATACATTCTAAAATAAGTAAATTAACTCAAGTCAATCAAGACAACTATTGAAAATTGTCCTCTTATTTACTGAGAATTGATAATAGAAATATCGACTATGGAAAAATCTCAGGCAGAATTTTGAATATAATTGCTGTTAGTTCTGTAGAGGTTGAGGGAGGTTTCAGTATGATGAACAATATTGCTGCTATTAAAAAATATCTCCTTCTTGAGACCACAAGTTCTGCAAAGATGTTGCCCATTGATCCCACTGAGGTGGTTACAGGGCCTGGTTGTGGTTCCTACATGGCAGCTAGTTTCCCTGGCTGGCTGCTGAGCAGAAAGTGGTGACCAAGACAGGAGCAATAGCTGCCTGCTGCTCAACAGCAGTGCAGTGTGCCAAGGTGGCATTGGTGAAAATTGTTATTGAGAACTGTTTCTGGATTCAGGTCACGTGGGACTCTGACATCTAGGTTCCTCCCTGGCCATGATGCACACACAGTGTGTCTAGCAGTATATAGTATGGTTCCCCTACCCACATCACAGCTTTATAATTCATCCATTTGTATATCATTTCTTTTTGAATTACTCCTAATTTGAGTTTATCATCTATTTCCTGTTGAGAACTTGACTGATAATAAAAATTGTAACTCCTTGGCAATGATTGTAACTAACATTGATGAGTTTGGTAGTAAGCATGCATCCAAAGACAAGTGAATCTTAGTAATTTTGTAGGAGTTCCCAAGAAGGGGAATTTTTTATTTTTTCCACCGAACATTAAGCCATGATTATTTAAGTTTAGGTCTCTTAAAATGCCTTTGCCACCACATGAAGCCTGAGGATGAAGCCAGTACTTATAACCTGAAATGTACTATGTGATACATGCATTGGTAAATATGTAAGAAAAAAGCCATGATCATTCATGGAAGGTTGCAGCAATTCTGCCAGAGAAGACCAGAAAAGACCTTACACTGGAATTTAAATTTAAACTAAGGCTTGAAGAGTTTCCTGGGTCAGTAGTTGGTGGAGGGGAGTAGGTTGCTGTGAAGGCCTTTTGAGAGAGGAAACAATATGCAAAGATACAATATCTGGAGAAGTATGGTAGGAGAATGGTTTGAATGGATATAACAGTTTAGGTTGAAAACTTGGATAGGAAGTTGGAGTTTTATATACCATAATGCTGAAGGCCATGCAGAGCCATTGGAGAATGTGAAGCAGAATTAGGTAAAGGGTAGAGGCTAGGATAGGAGATTATTAAGTAGGCTAGGTGAAAGACAATGAGTCTCCAGCCAAGGAATGAAACAAAGGGATGAGGAGAGAAAACAGTTTTAAACCCTTTTTAGTGTATGATAGGGTTTGAAAGCTTAATTTGGGGGGTGGTGAAGTTTGAGGGAGAAGGAGCAGCTAGAATGATTCCTGTGTTCCATGAGGGGCAACTAGTTGGATGGTGATATCGTATACATGGAGGAAACACAAGAAAAGGTTTGGTGGGGAGGGAAAAGGATAGGGTCACGGTGAAAGTAATAGTTTCAAACACACTGAGACTAACATATAAGACAACCGATATGGGATTATCTAGAAGGCAGATCTGGATTGGAAATTTAATTCATCTATTATTAGCTGAATCCCTGTGTATCTATAAAATCACTAGGGATTGGTGAAGGCAATGCACTGAAGAATGAATAGAAGATGAAGAATTGGAGAAAGTCAGTATGAAGTGTTTCTTTAAGAGGTTTGATTATTAATGAAAAACTTAAAATTTAGAAGCTTTTCAAAAGGTAAAAAAAATGGAAAGTCTGGGTTGAGAGATTTGATTTTTTTAAAAACAAACATAATCTGGTGTACTTATGCAGCATGGGAACTAAAGCTCTCAGGCAAAGTGAACAGTTAAACTATAAACTTAATTGTCATTTATTTGTTTATTACACCTTTCCTCATTAGAATATAAGCTATGTAAGAGCAGAAACTTTAACTCCTGGCCCTAGTGCAAAATTTGGCTCATAATGGTCAAAAAAATTTGAGTGAATAATGAATGAAAAATACTCTGTGTTGATTGAGAGTGAGGAAAGTATTATGTTCTTTTATACATTGCTTACATAAACTGGTACAACCCCATGGAGACAATGTGGTGGTAACGTTTGATACAATCATTCTATTTCTAAGAATTTATCTTATGAATATATTTTCATGTATAAGAAATGAATATGTCCGTCAATACATATAGATAAATAAATTATTGTGCATACTTATAATGAACAAATAAACTCTTTATATTCTGACATAAGATTTCTAAAACATATTTTAAAGGGAAAAATCAGAGGGTAAACAAGTATGTATGGTATTTTACTCTTTTTAAAACATAAAGAATATGTATGAGTACAGTTGCTTATTTATACATCCAGTATCTCTGGAAAAATACACAAGAAACTGATAACTGTGGTTATCTCTGGGAATAGAAATAGGGAAAAGCATTTGGAAAGAGATCCTAAAATTTTATACTCATGATGCATTTATCTACTTTTCTTTTTTTAAAAAAGATTTTATTTATGTATTCATTTCATTTATTTATTCATGAGAGACAGAGAGAGAGGCAGAGACACAGGCAGAGGGAGAAGCAGACTCCATGCAGGTAGCCTGATGTGGAACTGGATCCTGGGACTCCAGGGTCATGACCTGAGCTGAAGGCAGACGCTTAACCACTGAGCCACCCAGGTGTCCCACATTTACCTATTTTTCAAAAGTAATTAACAAAGAAAAAAAAGCAAACTTATTTGAGCACATACATCAGTTTTGTTTTAAAGATCTTATTTATTTATTTGACACAGAGAGAGAGAGAGAGCACAAGCAGGAGGAATGGGAGAGGGAGAAGCAGCCTCCTTACCCAGCAAGGAGCCCTATGTGGGGCTCCATCCCAGGACCCTGAGATTATGACCTGATCCAAAGGCAGAACCTTAACCAACTGAACCACCTGGATGGCCCTGAGCACATTAATTTATGTCAAACATCTTCCTTTTTTTAAAATTTTTTTTAAATTTTTATTTATTTATGATAGTCACACAGAGAGAGAGAGAGAGAGAGAGAGAGAGAGGCAGAGGGAGAAGCAGGTTCCATGCACCGGGAGCCTGATGTGGGATTCGATCCCGGGTCTCCAGGATCACGCCCTGGGCCAAAGGCAGGCGCCAAACCACTGCGCCACCCAGGGATCCCGTCAAACATCTTCCTAAGTACTTTGTATGATCTTATTTGAAACCAGAGGAACAAAGATAAGTGAAGGAGATAAATGTGTAGCTTGTGAATATGTGAGCACATTGGGGGAGGGTGGAAAGTGGGAGGAACTTGAAGATTTTCATATGTCATAGACTGTATCTTCTCTCTGAAGAGGAGACATTGTCATCTGTTGAGGGGGAGGAGGTAGGGATCATGAAGGGTGAGAAGAACATTTGGCACAGTTATAGAGAGTAGGAAGGGAATGATCAAAGGCAGGAAAAGATTCTTTGTATTGTTTAAGCTGTTTTGGCATAATTTTTATTATAGCGCAATTTTATTTTTTAAATAAAAAGATTTATTTATTTATTTTAGAGTGAGAGAGGGTGTGCATGTGCACGAGTGGGAGGAGGGGCAGAGGGAGAGAATCTTCAGGCAGACTCTCCACTGAGCATGGAGCCTGGCCCAAGGTGGGGCTTGATCCTACCACTCATGAGTTCATGACCTGAGCTTAAATTGAGAGTCAGATGCTTAAATGACTGGGCTGCCCAGATGCCACAGTCCAACTTTAATTTGCAAATGCTCTATACCCCTGGTATGAGAGAGGAAAATAAATGTTGGATTATATACTTTTTTTGTGGGAGAAGAACAATGAAGAAATTCACAGAAAAATAGCTAAAGTCAAATGATAACAACACCAATCAGAAAATAAGTTTATAACTGGAGGAGGTAGCAGCTGAAGGTAGCACCTGAAGAAAGGGGTGAATTTAATGAGTCAAGTGAGAATTTCAAGGCTGAGCTGTGATCTTGTCCAGTTGGTCACAAAATTTCTCTCTTCACCTGTGGTTTTCTGTTGCTCAGGCCACAGCCTGGAAAGGCAGCCCTCAGGGTAAAAATCTTTTCAGGATGTCTCCAGCTGGCCAGCTTTCCACTGAGCAATCCTTACAAGGAAGCATCTGAACACTTCTGGCATGTTATTACCCAGGGGACTTGTTCTAGGTCTAACTCAGTTAATTATTCTCAAAGTGTAGGTCCTGGACCAGCAGCATCCACATCAAGTGAGAACTTACAGAAATGCATATTCTCATCCCCTCCCCTGGCACTGAATCAGAAACTTGGGGATGATATTAAAGCCTCTAGAGGTTTTGGACACATGCTCAAGTTAGAACCAACTGCTCTAGCTGTTTTCTCTCACCTGAGATAACCACTTGGTTAATTAACCCCATCACCTCCTTTACTTATTTTTTAAAAAAGATTTTATTTACTTACTCATGAGATACCTGGAGAGAGGGAGAGAGAGGAACAGACACAGGCAGAGGGAGAAGCAGGCTCTGTGCAGGGAACCTGATGTGGGACTCAATCCCAGGCCTCCAGGATCATGCCCGTGGCCAAAGGCAGGCGCTAAACCGCTGAGCCACCCAGGGATCCCCATCCATCACCTCCTTTAAGTCTTTGCTTTAAAGTCTCACTACTCTACTTAATATTTCTTTTTTTTAATTATTTTTAAATTTAAATTCAATAAGCCAATATATACTACACCATTAATTCCAGATGTCTTTTTTTAAAAAAAGATTTTATTTATTTATTCATGACAGACACAGAGAGAAAGAGAGAGGCAGAGTCACAGGCAGAGGGAGAAGCAGGCTCCATGCAGGGAGCGCGATGTGGGACTCAATCCCGTGTCTCTGGGATCATGCCCTGGGCCGAAGGTGGAGCTAAACCCAGGCTGCCCCCAGATGTCTTAATATTTCAAACCACCTTTACTCTTCATCCTTCTTATATTACCTTTTCCCCTTCATCTTTCTCATCAGCTTTATTCTTTTTCCTTAGCTTTTATAATTTCCTGTAGTATATATTTACTTCGTATAAATGTTTTTGTCTAATTGATTTGAGTGCAGGGATCTTTGTTTTGTTGATAATGATCTCTTCCAAGTTCCCAGAACAGTGCCTGATGTATATAATAGGACCTTAACTGATATTTGTAAAATGATTCTTTGTCCACTGTCTAATGAAGAGCCATGTCCAAAGCAGTCACCTTTGTTTAATTTGTGGTGAAGCAATTGTCCAACAAGAGTCTCTCAGCCTGAGGCTTTCCCAGGTATGGGTTTCCAGTTGAGGTTTTCCAGGCTGTTTCCCTGGCAGTCTCCTTAGAATTCTTCTCTCTCAGTTGGTGATGAGACCTCCACCCTCACCCTTACACCTCCCTCACCTCCAGACACACTTCCTTATAGAAAGGGGGGAGGGGCAAGCTCTCAGCAAATCTATGATTTTCTTCAAATATTATCCTTACTTTCTAATTCTTACCCTCTTCAGCTTTACCACTGCAATAATCTTGAGGTAGTGAAGACTAAGATATATAAAGCTTGGTTTCCCTACTGCTGTCTCCATTCTGAACAGGGCAGAATTTGGTATAGCATCTTGTACTGGAATATGGTAGTTCCTATCTGTTTTTGTAAATGTCAGCCCAAATTAGAATGTTTATATTTTATTATTTATACTAGGTGGTCCTCCTGGCCTTTTTAGTCCATTCTTTATATTGTAGGCAAAGTAAGTCTTTAAAAACATGACTAGAGGCACCTAGATGGCTCAGTGGTTGAGCGTCTGCCTTTGGCTCATGGTGTGGTCCTGGGGTCCTGGGATCGAGTCCCACATCAGGCTCCCTGCAAGGAGCCTGCTTTTCTCCCTGGATATGTCTCTGCCTCTCTCTGTGTGTCTCATGAGTAAATAAATAAAATCTTAAAAAGAATAAAATAAAAACATGACTAAGTGATTCTTTTCTGCTCTTCAAAATTTTTGACTCCCCATTACACTTAAAATAAAGTCTAGATCCTTAATATTGCCCTGATGGCCCTTATGAATTGGTTCTTGCTCACATTTTCAGTCTCCTATGGTGTCACTTCTGTGTGTTTACTATTCCTGAGGCCACAGCCCTTTTTAAAACTTTTTTAAAACAAAGATTCTATTTTTAAGTAATCTCTACACCCAACATAGGGCTCAAACCCACAACCCTAAGATCAAGAGATGCAACCTTCACCAGCTGAGCCAGTCAGGTGCCCTGGGCCTTCGTAGTTTTGCTACTTGATAAAATCAAACTCCTTCCTAGGTTATGGCCTTTCGACTTGCTGTTCCCTCTGCTTGGAAGTTTCCCTCCTAGAGAACTGTTTTTTCCTCATTAAAGTTTTAGACACATTATTTCATTATACTACATTATTTTTCTTCATAGTATTTATTCCTGTTTAAAATTTTTACAGTTTTCTACTGTGTATTATCTGTTTCCCCTGTTAGAATGTGAGATTCATAAAAACAAGGATCTAGGCTTTTTGGTTCAGTGCTGCAATCTCACTGCCAAGAACATATCTACTATGTAAGATTTCAATAAATCAAACATTTTACTGTATGCCTCCCACATGCTAGGCCCTATGCTGGTAGGACCATTTTGATTAAAAGGGACACCCAGGTGGCTCAGTGGTTGAGCCTCTGCCTTCAGCTCAGGTGGTGATCCTGGGGTCCTGGGATTGAGTCCGGCATCGGGCTCCCTGCAGGGAGCCTGCTTCTCACTCTGTCTGTGTCTTTACCTCTCTTTCTTTCTGTCTCTCATGAATAAATAAAAAATCTTAAGAAAAAAAATTTTTTAGTCCCTGTCCTTAAGAGACTTTCAGTTACAGTATGAAAGAGACAAAAAAGAGCCAACTTTTCATGTGGTATAATAAATGTAGATAAAATCAAAGTGTAAGGGGTTCTATGGGAGTAGAGAACTAGTAGTGGGAACAGGGGTGTCAGGGGGTATGAGATAGGATTTCAAAATGCACAGACTGTTTCCTGACTGTTCATGTAGAGCTGAATGAGGGATGGAAAGACATAGGGGCACAGGGGGAGGGTGGTGGTTGGGTAGTAGGCATGGGTGAACTTTTCTTTCATTTTTGGTGCTTTTACACTGTCTGAGAACTTGACGTTGAAAGGGAGCCCCCTTGGACTTTTCTTACAGAATCTGTCCACCTCTGTCACTGCTTACTTTGCATAGATCTACATATCTAAAGTATAACAGCTTTTCTAAAACAAAATTGAGTGGTATCACGTGATGATGGTATTCTACTATGGTAGAAAGTCTATAATAATACTCAGAAAACTAAGTATAAATAAAATTTCTTCTCATACATTGTTTCTAGCATACTTGACTCTTAAAGTATTGATCTTTTTTGCTCAAAAAGGGCTTGAAAACCATAAACATGTATAATAAACAGAAGAATTAACAAACATGATTTAACCCATTTCTATTTAAATTTTATTATTGCTTGAATAGACATAGGTTAATATTTTAATGATCTGTACTGTAATAGGAGTTTTTAAAGTCAACAAATCATGTAAATAATTCTGGAAGCAAACCCTGTTTACAGATTGAATGAACAGAAAATTAATAGTATATGAGTTAGGGGCACCTGGGTGGCTCAGTCAATTAAGTGTCTGTCTCTTGGTTTTGGCTCAGGTCATAATCTCACAGTTATGGGTATAAGCCCCCACCTCCATTGGGCTTTGTGCCCAGTGCAGAGTCTGCTTCAGATTCTCTCTTTCCTCTTCCTCTGCCCTTCTTTGCTCATGCTCTCTTTCCTTCAAATAAATAAATAAAATCTTTCAAAAAAAGAGTATATGAGTTAATGTATTTGAAAGATTTTCTAAACCCTGTTAAAGCAGACTTGTCTTAATCTTATGAATTTTAAAAAGCATGTAAAATAATCTAAGTAATCAATTAATACTTTAATTCTTAGATTACTAATGAAGTGGGCCTTTTTTTGCCTTTTAAGTTATCTTAAACTTAAAATTTAACTTATTTACCATTTTCTGTCAGATGTCAATTGTCATAAAATGATGAAAAAAATTACAGTGCAAAAAATGTCCATATGACAGACCATTATTTTTCTATCAAAGCTGAAGTTTAACATATAATCGAAACAAAATGCCATAGTAGCAATCAATTTTCTCCTTTGAATAGAAAAAAGCTCACAAAAGTGTGAGAAAAAATGATTCAGAAGTTAATTATGCAGAAGTTCTGAAACCTGTCTTTGTGTCCTACTCTAAGAAGGGGAGGGCATAATATGAATTCCCTAAAGGAAATTTTAGTAGACAATTCAAAAGGTCATCTGTGATGCAGGAGAGCTAAGGGAAAATAGAGTGTTAGCAGTTTCAGCTGATGTGGCTCTAACCTGAGTAGGTCTACCCTTCCCTTAGTCAATAATCTTTGGGTATTGACTTGAAGAACACTTAATGGATACATGGATATTCCTTGCCTTGATCTCTCTTGGATAAATTTTTAAATTAAATTTTATAGGCTATTTACAATTAGTATTTTTACAGGCTATTTACAATTAGTGTTTTGCAGGTATAACATTTGGCATTTGTTTGTTTAGTATCTTCAAAATGTCTTGCAAAACTTGTATTACTCAGAGATTGTTTCCAGTTATCTCCTCAAGACATCATTATTATCTATTATCCTTGGAATATGTCTATTGACTTTACTTTTAAGAAGGCAGCTAACAATCAGAATGCTTTTTTGTCTGTATAGAAGGTCCAGAATGAAGTGGAATCCTCTCCCACATTTTGCTTTGGCTTTGTATGGTCCAGCTCATCTGTACAACTTCCATTCTTCTATTTCATAATTTGACATTAGCTACCTCTTTTTTTTTTTTAGAGACTCTTTTTTTTTTTTAAGATTTATTTATTTGTTGTAGACAGAGAGAGAGAGAGAGGCAGAGACACAGGAGGAGGGAGAAGCAGGCTCCATGCCAGGAGCCCGATGTGGGACTCGATCCCAGGACTCCAGGATTGCGCCCTGGGCCAAAGGCAGGCGCTAAACCGCTGAGCCACCCAGGGATTCCCTAGCTACCTCTTTTGACTGAAGTTTACTTTTATAATATGTGTGAAAAAGTGAATAGTGCAAAAAATGACAGGAAATGTCATTTGGAACATCTTTTTTGGAGACCATATTATGTAGCTTATAGTTTGCATAAAATGTAGGTCACTGGGGCACCTGGGTGGTGTAGTCAGTTTAACATCCAACTCTTGGTGTTTGCTCATGTCATGATCTCAAGATCATAGATCTCTGTGTTCAGCATGGAGTCTGCTTAAGATTCTCTATTCCCGGGATCCCTGGGTGGCTCAGCGGTTTGGCACCTGCCTTTGGCCTAGGGAGCCATCCGAGTCCCAGGATCAGTCCCGCTTTGGACTCCCGGCATGGAGCCTACTTCTCCCTCCTCCTGTCTCTGCCTCTCTCTCTCTCTCTCTCTCTCTCTCTGTGACTATCATAAATAAATAAAAATTAAAAAAAAGAAAAAGAAAGTAGTTTGAATTCCTGGATCCTGTTGCAAGGAGGGAAGGAAAGCCCAGGAAAATGGCCAGGGCTGGAAGAAGATCCTAGTGCTAAACAGAAGAAAGATGTGTTTAATTTCTTAATCTTCGTCTCTGAATGTTTACTGAGTTCCTAACAACTATGAAGTCAGTTGCTCTGGGGCTATGAAAAATAAGAACCATTTGCAGACCTTGATTTCAAAGAGTCTACAACTCAGACAGAATGACAAAGCACATGTATTGTTAAATAGGCTTGGATCAGATACACCATGAATTTATGATAAATTAGGTTCTCAGGCCCTGAGGCGGTAGCATAAGTGATCTCTCCTGAATGCTTCCAATCTATGAGTTTGAGGAGTCAAAAACCCACTTTTTAGTTCTGAGCTACAAAATCATGGATTTCCAACACAGGAACAAATGTTGCAGGTAATACTCTGAGGCCAACAAAAATGTCAAAAATGAGGGTTGCAACCTGGCCAGGGGCAGGCTGTAGTTTTGTGTCACCGTGGAGTACACAACACATGGCAAAAGTCCCATCTTCTTCCTGTAGCCTTTACTGTAAGAACAAATGAAATTTAGTAGGATAACTCTGGGTTTATTAAATTCTTCCCACTTAGGCAATTAGGCAGATCAGGACAACTCAACACCTCCTTCTTACCTCATATTCTTATATACTATAAGAAGCTTTTCTGGAGATGTGGCAAGAACTGATTTCTATAATATGAAACTTTTTCAGAAATGGTATAAATGTTTCTGATTAATGTCCAAAAGCAATCCTTATTGAGAAGCACTGCATGTTGGTTCAAAAAAGATGTTTGAAGCAAAAGAAAATGTTCTTAGGGTAAATTTAGCTTATTCATTAAATAATCAACTATGAAAAACAAATAAAACAAAGATGGTTCAGGATCCCTGGGTGGCGCAGCGGTTTGGCGCCGGCCTTTGGCCCAGGGTGCGATCCTGGAGACCTGGGATTGAATCCCATGTCGGGCTCCCGGTGCATGGAGCCTGCTTCTCCCTCTGCCTGTCTCTGCCTCTCTCTGTGTAACTATCATAAAAAAAAAAAAAAAAGATGGTTCAATGAATAAGAAGACCAATCATTCACATTTGATAGATTTATGTGGTTAGAAAGGTTAAAAATCTTTTGCTAATCTTCTCTATTTATTGAAAAATTTAGTAAAATATCATTATTAGAATATAAAATTGGTATTTAATCTTGAGCAAACTACTGAAAAAGATGAAATCACAGTTATTTGATCTAGTGAATTTATGAAAAAAGTAAAAAAAATGAAACACATTTGTTGGTTTTATTAAGGTGATATTTATTGTACATAAGGATCATTAGGTTTAACTGTGGAACCAAAAGGAGAAAGAACTTGGTGGTGGTGGTGTATGTGGAGGAGGCATTTGCTTAAGAACTATTAAGAAACAATTTAATTTTGATTATTTAAAAATGATCTTTTCTAACAAGGACAAAACAAATCGTCAGTTATATTCTGCATTTCTGTTTTCCCCCATTAATTAGATATTATAAAATTTTGTTGGTATAAATCTGAATATAAATATTGATATAAAATGCCAATCACTGCAATTGATATAATTTAGTTTTCAAAAAATTTCTCATTACTTTATATCTTGCTAATTTAATAAAAGGAAAAAATCTGTTATGTTTATAATGAATTAATTCACAATGCAGGTATACATTTAGCTCCTTTTTATTTTTATTTTTAAATTTTATTTTATATTTTAAGATTTTATTTATTTATTTTTTATTTTTATTTATTTATTTTTTAATTTATTTATGATAGTCACAGAGAGAGAGAGAGAGGCAGAGACATAGGCAGAGGGAGAAGCAGGCTCCATGCACTGGGAGCCTGACGTGGGATTCGATTCCGGTCTCCAGGATCGCGCCCTGGGCCAAAGGCAGGCGCCAAACCGCTGCGCCACCCAGGGATCCCTATTTATTTTTTATTTACAGAGTGTGTGCCAGTTGGGGGATAGGGGGGTGCAGAAGGGCAGAGGAAGAGATCTCATGACTCAGATCATGACCTGAGCTGAAATCAAAAGTCGATGCTTGACTGAGCCACCCTCCTGCCTCCACTCCTTTTTTATTTTTAAAAGCATCTTTTTGACAGGGCAATTCTCAAATGTTGACTCAATTATAATGAAGTTCATGTTTTCTTTTTTAATGTGAAAGCCTTCCTTGACTTGTCTTTAGTTTTATGCTCAGGTATTTTGCATTCATTCAAATAAAAGCTGTTTATAGGTTTATGATTTTTAAAAAATGCAGTTTAAAGTAGGCCTTTGTAGCTATTTCTCATAGTATTAGTCTTCATTTCTCAAAACAGTTCCTGCAAAATTTATTTGCTGATGAGTTGTACATTTTTGTCCGTAAGTATTGCCATCCTAAGTCATTGCCAAATAAACTATTTTAAATTCCTACACATATCCTCATTTTTATTATCTGTTTGCAAAAAAATCAAAGTTTCTTTCCCTTTTTAATTGTGGCGTGTCAATATTTGAAAGCCAAAAAATCATTGATTTTCATTGCTTATATTCCATGTATGTTATTTTCAACGCAGTTTAGATATTTAGCACACTCAGGTTGCCAGATTTAACAAGTAAAAAAAAAAGAGAACGCCTAGTTAAATCTGAATTTCAGATAAACAATGAATACTTTTTTAGTATGTCTGGAATGCATATTTTGACAAAAATATTCATTGTTTATCTAAAATTTAAATTGGTGTCCTGCATTTTGTCTGGCAACCCTAACACATTTTATCATATTTGGTAGGATTTGTGTAAACATTCCATTCCTTTTTAGATCCTATCTCCTCTCTTTTACACTGTGTTTTGTATTTATTTTTAGATTCAAAATGAGAAAACAGTGAATTCAGTTGTATAATTTTTGCCATATAGGAGTTGTCACGCTGTGTAACACACTAGATCCTATATTTACCTGTGATACTTTAAAGTCATAAGAAAAATTCAATAGCACAAGTAGCCACAGTCTTGATTACACTTTAACTCTAACTGAATCTCTACTTTAACATTTCATCTCAGAATCTACTTTAAAACTTCCCCCACAGCTTTTAGACTTTGTCCCTTCATTGGAGTTGGCTGGGGATGGGCTATTCTCTAATGACATGAGGGAGCAAGTTAAAATGAGTTTTCTGGCTTTTGACTAGTCATCAATAATTTTTATTAAGCAGTATTTCTCAGGTTGTGCTCCTTGGACTTGGCTTTATAAATAACAGCTTTAGTTATTTGATGCTTCTGCAGGGAGGGTAGTCAACAAATTTAGGATATTATGGGTTAAAAGCATATCTCTACTATAGAACTTCTCTGAAGCTTTAGTATGCTACGTTTTGTTGGGCAGCTGTAAGAGGGGACCACAGTATATTGCTTCCTTAGCTTTTTAAAATTTTTATTATAAACGTTTTGTGTGTGTGTGGTACACCAAGTACATTTTGTGAGACATTAGAGTTCTAAGAACACACTTTGGGAATTCTGAAGAAAGTCTCAGCTGGTTTTCATCTGATTTCCAGATCATAGGTGGCATAGGTGGCTTGAATATTAGAGATGGCCATCAGAAACCAGTCTCCCATAGTTATCAGTCAGGCTGCATCTAAGGGACAGATTTCAAATGGCCCACTCTGATCATTGGTGGGTTAGTTTAAATTGAATATACTCAATTAACAAGTAACAGGGAATAGAATATAGGGAGGGCACAGGTGTGGAATAAAAGAAAAATTGGAAATCACCTTTGTTGAGTATCCACTATAGTACAAGAATCCAAGGTGCCTATTTTCATAAAATCCCCATAAGAAAACAAGAGACTCTTTCATAGATGAAGAAATGGAGGCTCAGAAGTCTAGTGATTTGTCTTATTTACAGTTAAGGTGGCACAACTGGAATTTGATACAAGTCCTTTATGCATCAAACATGTACTCTTTCCTTATTCATAGAAATCCACTTAAAGTCAATTTCTTTTGACTTTTGCTTTCCCAAGAATTATCCAGACTACTTCAGTTTTGATAATTACCACTTAAAGCAGCTGTTCTCTTCTTCTTTTTTAAATTAATCACCTTGACAGCTACTATTTTTTGGTAATTTACAATGACTACTTCTTTTTGTGATTCATCTAGGATATTTTCCAAATTGCAGATCAGTAACCACTCACAAGGGTAAAAGAAGGCTCATAAGGTACTGAAAAGGCAGCTGTTAATTTGCTGGCTGCCATTTTGAAATCACCTGGGGACTTTTAAAAATCTTGATGCCTATGTCTCAGTCCCAGAAATCCTGATTTAATTGATCTGGGGTGTGGCACTTGGATTTTAAAACACTATCTAGGTAATTGTTATGTGCAGGCAGGCCTTGAGAATCACTGTTTTTAGGTGACCAAGATGAACTTATAAGTACTTTCATAAAGAAATAAAGGAAATACATCAATGTTACTTTTTGTTTAACAAACTCATTTTTTTTAAAAAAAATAGCTGCCCAGCCAATTTTTTCAGATGGAAAACGAGCAAGTTGCAACTTGGTATCTTTTCTTATTTAAATGATATTTATATTCAGTTGGGGTACTGTGGTGCAAAATATGTACTTATTTCATTAGTTAGGTTACTGAGTCATTTCTATTTAATCTGTAAAACTCATAATCCTCCCTAAACCATGGTGGTCTCACATCACATCTCAGTGTAAATTTAATTATCGTACTAAGAAAATCCCATTATCAAAACAGCATGAAATATCCCCATAGCAATGTCTTAAATGCTTTTGCTAATGCACTTTTTACATCTCACATTTGTGTCTCTCATACTAACATTGTCTGAAGTCTCATAGAATGAATTTAGGCAAACTACCACTTTCTCGCTGTAACTGAAACATTTTCAAATTCTTTAATTTTCGATATTAATTTTTTTCTAATTTGCAAAGCTGAAGAAAATTGAAGAAGACTTTATTAGATTTATTCTAGTATAGTATAATTTTAATTTATAAGAAAATGCTGGGCAGCCCAGGTGGCTCAGTGGTTTAGTGCCACCTTTGGCCCAGGGCATGATTCTGGAGACCCGGGATTGAGTCCCATGTCAGGCTCCCTGCATGGAGCCTGCTTCTCCCTCTTCCTATGCCTCTGCCTTTCTCTTTGTATGCAACCCAGATTACATATGTCTAAATACAAACTCTTGACTTTGACAACCACCCAAAACTATTAACTGGCTTGAATTATACATCTATGTTATTTGACATAATCAATCTTTCAGTCACTCAAGCTCAAGTTGAGGAAGGCAAGAACATACAGTGGTTAGGACTATAGGCTCTATAGCCAAAATCTGAGTTCAAAACTGCTCTTTAAATTCAATTCCCCCATCTATATAGTTGGGATAGTAATAGTTCCTAAATCTTTGTTTTGTTGGAAAGGTTACCTGAGCTCATGACTATAATGCAATCAGTGCACCATAGACTTGCCAGCGTTATTATCTCTGAATTTTCCCATGCTTCCTATACTGATTCAGTGCCACAGCTTGGCAATTTGAGCTTTTTGTCTTTTCAATAAATACTCGTTGTTATTATCATTACTATTACTGTAGTATTTTCTTTTTATTTTTTTTTAAGATTTTATTTATTTGTTCACAAGAGACACAGAGAGAGTGGCAGAGACACAGGCAGAGGGAGAAGCAGGCTCCATGCAGGGAGCCTGATGTGGGACTCGATCCCAGGACCCCAGGATTATACCTGGGCCAAAGGCAGATGCTTAACCGCTGAGCTACCCAGGGGTCCCCAATAACCCTATTTGGGGATTCTGTGTGCTCAAAGGCACACAGAATTATAGGTGTAAAGAGAGAAATAGACAACATAGTCAAAGTTAGAAAACCTCAAAACTGGGGCACTTGGGTGGCTCAGTTGGTTGTGGGGGACTCTTGGTTTCAGCTCAGGTCATGATCTCAGGGACATAAGATGGAGCCCGGCCTCAAACTCTGCACTCAGTGGGGAGTCTGCTTGAGATTCTCTCTCTCCCTTCCCTTTGCCTCTTCCCCCTGCTCACTCACTGCCCCCTCTCTAAAATAAATAAATCTTAAAAAATACAAAAAACTTACAAACACTTCTCTCAGGAAATGATAAAACATTTAAATCAAAAGAGAGAGAGAGAGAGAGAAAGAAAGAAACAGAAAGAAAAAGTAAGAACATAGAAAATCTAAACAACACAATCTTCTACCATGGTCTAATTTATATTTACAGAACACCTGACAACTGTGAAGTATACATGAGATATTTAGTAAAAACCCTAAGTATTTGGAAATTGAACAACACATTTCTAAATAATCCATGGGTCAGATAAGGAATTGTAAGGGAAGTATAAATATTTTGAAATGAATGATAATAAAAATACTATATATAAAAATTTCAGGAGACAATTAAATAGTTCTTAGAGGAAAATTTAAATCTTATTGCCTGTATTAGAAATCAATGACTTAAGACTGCAACTCAAATTTCACATATGAGTGAAATCATGTAGTATTTGTCTTTCTCTGACTTACTTTGCTTAGGGGGTGGTGGTGAGGGGGGAAGAGAGAGGCAAACCAGAAATCAGACTCTTAACTATAGAGAGAAAACTGAGGGTTAGTGGAGAGGAGCCGGGCAGGGGAATGGGTGAAATAGGTGAGGGGGATTAAGGAGGCACTCATGATGAACACTGGGTATTGTATCTAAGTGATGAAACACTAAATTCTAGTGAAGTTAATATTACACTGTATGTTACCTAACTGGAATTTAAATGAAAGCTTGGGAAAAAAGGACTACAACTCAATAAACTAGAAAAAGAAGAGCAAACTTAATCCAAGTATTGGACAAAAGGAAATAATAAAGAGCAGAAATCAATGACATAAAAAAAGATAAAAATAAAGAAAATTAACAGTCAAAAATGATTTTTTGAAAAGATAACAAGTGATGAAATTCTGGATTAATTAAGAAAAATAAAAGATTAAATCCAAATTAGCAATATCAGAACTGAAAGAAAAGTTTTCCATACAAATCGTACAGATATTGAAAGGATAATTAAGAGAATATTAGGAATAATAATGCCAACAAATTAGACACCTTAGATACAATAGACAAATTTCTTGAAGAACACTATGAGATACTAGAGAATATTTATATTGGTCTCTGCCCCAGTTCCTGACACAGGGCTCCTAAGACTCTTGTAAATTCCTAAGTCCTAGGAGCATCTTTTGTTCTATTGAGGTAACTGGGTGGGTTCCTGGATGAGGGCTGGTCACCAGAAAGACCAAGCCCTGATTAGGAACTTGGCTCTTTGAGTTCCACCCCTCATCCTCCACAGAAGGGAGGAGGCTAGAAATGAAGTTAATAATTAATTATGTCTATGTGAAGAAGCCTCCATAAAAACCTCAGTAGTATAGAGACCCTATGGTGAGTTTCCAGGCTGGTGAACACATCCATACCAGAGGTGGCACACCCTAATTCCACAGGGACAGAAGTTCCTGACCTAAGACCTTCCCAGACCTTGCCTGTGGTATTTCTTCATCTTTGTATTGTTATATTTTTAATAAACTGGTAAAGGTAAGTAAGCATTTCTCTAAGAGTAGTTAGGGGTCCCCCCCAAAAAAGAAACATAGCTTCCAGGACACAAGAAAAACCATTTTTAAGGCCCCAGTTATCTTCATGGTCTATACCCACTGGCTCTATCTGCCCAAGAAAATTTCTTGCAGAACTTACTAGAGGCATTGGAATTATAAAGAAATGCAAAAAATTCAGTAGCTAAGGATTTTAAGGAAACAAAGGGATGTGAAAACTAGCAATCTCTATCAGGCCAAGAAATAGCTTAACTACATCAATAGTGAGACTCGGTGCTATTTCAAAAGTAGAGATTGACCTAGCACACATTCTTGAGTCATCTTTGCAGGATTCAATCCCCTTTAAGCACTTAAACACCAGACTAGCTGAAGCCAGAGAACTGATGCTGCTGACCCTTGCTGGCCCTCAGGACTTCAGTCAACTAGATTCTGTCAATTTAGGATAACTTTTGCCCCAATTCTATACTGAATTCTCCTTTGCCAAGCTCCTTCTTGGTTTTTATTCAAATACTACACAAGTGCCAACACTTAAGAGTTTATATGAATATATGCCAGCATTTTCTCAAATATGAATAAATTAAGGTTCCATTAACTTTGTGAAATAATATTTTATCATTTTTTAAAAGGATTTTATTTATTTATTTGACAGAGAAAAAGAGCATAGCAGGGAGAGGGACAGGGGGAGAAGCAGGCTCCCCACTGAATAGGGAGCTGGACGTGTGGTTCGAACCCAGGTCATGACCTGAGCCTAAGGCAGACAACCAACTGTGCCACCCAGACACCACTACAGTTTTATGAAGTATTTTTTCTTGTTATTTAAGATACTTTTATTACAAAAAGTATGGAGGCCACAGATAAAGGGAAAGAAGAGCTAAATTTCCTATAATCAACATTGTGATTTTGAGATAAAATGAGTATCTATATCAGTCAAACAAATGGACTTACGTATTTTCTAGTGGGTCATAAAACAAGTTCATTATTAAGAGGATCAGCTGCTCTGAACCATAAACAAAACTTATTTCAGTTGTTATGTTCCATGACTTCATGCATAAATCAACTTTAAATTATTTATTTTTGTGCTGTGTAATTCACTCTAACTCTTATGTTTTATAACTTACTATTTTCAGAAGTTTTGCTGCATCATTTGGTTAGAAATATCACATATTTTTCTTCTATTCTCTGATCAGTCTTTGTCTTTTACTGGATTTCTCAGAAACAGACCCTGAGATGAAGATTTTTGTGCAAGAGATTACTGAGGAGGTTATATCCTGGGAGAAACCAACAAGAGACTTGGGGAAAGAAGCCAAAATGCAAAGTCTACTCACTGAGGGTAGCCTCAGCCTGATTTCACAAGCTGGGGTGTACATATCACCTCAGAGTTGTCCTGATCAAGGCACAGGTTGCATGTCCGGGCACCAGTCACTGGCTTTCACTTTGGGGTATGGGGAATGGGGCCATAAACTCGCAGGTACTTCTAGCTCTCTACACAGGGGACAGAGCAATGCCAGGAGCTCAAGGGGAGTCCTCCGCTCAAGGGATGCTGCAGGTAGAGGATCGAGGGTGTTATTTCACGGAAAAAACATTAGAGATCTGAGGGGATCCAGGTGGAGCACCAACAGTTTCTGCTACAACATGGCATAGCATTGTTTGGCAAATGAAAGATCTCAAAAGTTAGCTTCTTTGTTACACTCCTCATATTATCTCAACTTCCATTCATTTTTTGTTATGGTTACTATGCTATTTCTATATTCTGGATACAAATATTTTACCATTTATATGTTTTTTTGTGTGTATTTTTTTTATTGGAGTTCGATTAGCCAACATACAGCATAACACCCAGTGTTCATCCCGTCAAGTGCCCTCATCGGTGCCCTTCACCCAGTCACCCCACCCTCTGCTCACCTCCCCTTCCACCACCCCTTGTTCATTTCCCAGAGTTAGGTGTCTCTCATGTTTTGTCACCCTCACTGATATTTTCACTCATTTTCTCTCCTTCCCCTTTATTCCCTTTCACTATTTTTTATATTCCCCAAATGAATGAGACCATATGTTTGTCCTTCTCTGACTTACTTCACTCAGCATGGTACCCCCTAGTTCCATCCATGTTGAAGAAAATGGTGGTTCTTTGTCGTTTCTAATGGCTGAGTAATATTCCATTGTATATATACCACATCTACTTTATCCATTCATCTTTCTATGGACACTGAGGCTCCTTCCACAGTTTTGCTATTGTGGACATTACTGCTATATACACTGGGGGACAGATGTCCAGCCGAATCACTGCATCTGTATATTTGGGGTAAATCCCCAGCACTGCAATTGCTGGGTCATAGGGCAGTTCTAGTTTAACTCTTTGAAGAACCTCTGCACAGTTCTCCAGAGTGGCTGCACCAGTTCACATTCCCACCAACAGTGCAAGAGGGTTCCCCTTTCTCCACTTCCTCTGCAACATTTGCTGTTTCTTGTCTTGTTAATTTTCCCCATTCTCACTGGTGTGAGGTGGGATCTCATTGTGGTTTTGATTTGTATTTCCCTGATGGCAAGTGATGCAGAGAATTTTCTCATGTGCGTGTTGGCCATGTCTATGTCTTCCTCTGTGAGATTTCTCTTCATGTCTTTTGCCCATTTCATGATTGGATTGTTTGTTTCTTTGGTGTTGAGTTTAATAAGTTCTTTATAGATCTTGGAAACTAGCCCTTTATCTGATAGGTCATTTGCAAATATCTTCTCCCATTCTGTAGGTTGTCTTTGAGTTTTGTTGACTGTATCCTTTGCTGTGCAGAAGCTTTTTATCTTGATGAAGTCCCAATAATTCATTTTTGCTTTTGTTTCTCTTGCCTTTGTAGATGTGTCTTGCAAGAGGTTGCTGTGGCCAAGTTCAAAAATGGTGTTGCCTGAGTTCTCCTCTAGGATTTTGATGGAATCTTGTCTCACATTTAGATCTTTTATGCATTTTGAGTTTATCTTTGTGTATGGTGTAAGAGAATGGTCTAGTTTCATTCTTCTGCATGAGGATGTCCAATTCTCCCACCACCATTAATTGAAGAGACTCTCTTTTTTCCAGTGGATAGTATTTCCTGCTTTGTTGAATATTAGTTAACCATAAAGGTCCACTTCTGGATTCTGTTCCATTGATCTATGTGTCTGTTTTTGTGCCAGTACCATACTGTCTTGATGATCACAGCTTTGTAGTACAACTTGAAATCTGGGATTGTGATGCCCCTGGCACTGGTTTTCTTTTTCAATATTCCCCTGGCCTTCAGGGTCTTTTCTGATTGCACACAAATTTTAAGATGATTTGTTCCAACTCTGAAGAAAGTCCATGGTATTTTGACAGTGATTGCATTAAATGTGTAAATTGCTCTGGGTAGCATTGACATTTTCACACTATTAATTCTTCCAATCCATGAGCATGGAATATTTTTCCATCTCTTTGTGTCTTCCTCAATTTCTTTCAGAAGTGTTCTGTAGTTTTTAGGGTATAGATCCTTTCCCTCTTTGGTTAGGTTTATTCCTAGGTATCATATGCTTTTGGGTGCAATTGTAAATGGGGTTGCCTCCTTAATTTCTCTTTCTTCAGTCTCATTGTGAGTGTATAGAAATGCCACTGATTTCTGGGCACTGATTTTGTACCCTGCCGCACTGCCGAATTACTGTATGAGTTCTAGCAATCTTGGGGTGGAGTCTTTTGTGTCTTCTATGTACAGTATCACGTCATCGGCGAAGAGGGAGAGTTTGACTTCTTCTTTGCCAATTTGAATGCCTTTGATTTCTTTTTGTTGCCCGATTGCTGAGGCTAGGACTTCCAGTACTATGTTGAATAGCAGTGGTGAGAGTGGACATCCCTGTCGTGTTCCTGAACTTAGGGGAAGGCTCCCAGTGTTTCCCCATGAAGAATGATATTTGCTATGGGATTTTTGTAGATGGCTTTTAAGATGCTGAAGAATATTCCCTCTATCCCTACACTCTGAAGAGTTTTGATCAGGAATGGATGCTGTATTTTGTCAAATGCTTTCTCTCTATCTATTGAAAGGATATCATTCTCGTTTTTTATCTTGTTGATATGTCTATCACGTTGATTGCTTTACGAGTGTTGAACCAGCCTTGCATCCCGGGGATAAATCCCACTTGGTCATGGTGAATAATCTTCTTAATGTATTGTTGGATCCTACTGGCTAGTATCTTGTTGAAAATTTTTGCATCTGTGTTCATCGGGGATATTGGTCTATAATTCTCCTTTTTGGTGGGGTCTTTGTCTGGTTTTGGAATTAAAGTGATGCTGGCCTCATAAAACAAGTTTGGAAGTATTCCGTCCCTTTCTATCTTTTGGAAAGCTTTAGTAAATAGGTATTGTTTCTTCTCTAAACGTTTGATAGAATTCCCCTGGGAAGCCATCTGGCCCTGGACTTTTGTATCTTGGGAGGTTTTTGATGACTGTTTCAAATACCCCCCTGGTTATCGGCCTGTTAAGGTTTTTTATTTCTTCCTGTTCCAGTTTTGATAGTTTGTGGTTTTCCAGAAATGTGTCCATTTCTTCTAGATTGCCTAATTTATTGGCATATAGCTGCTCATAATATGTTTTTAAGATCATTTTATTTCCTTGGTATTGTTGGTGATCTCTCCTTTTTCATTCATGATTTTATTAATTTGAGTCTTTTCTCTCATTTTTTTAATAAGCCTGGCTTATTAATTCTTTCAAAGAACCAACTCCTGGTTTTGTTGATCTGTTCTACAGTTCTTCTGGTCTCTATTTCATTGAGTTCTGCTGAATCTTTATTAATTCTCTTCCTCTGCTAGGTGTAGGATCTATTTGCTGTTTCTCCAGCACCCTTAGGTGGAAGGTTAGCTTTTGTATTTGAGTTCTTTCCAATTTGTGGATGGATGCTTGTTTTGGGATGTATTTCCCCCTCAGGACTTCTTTTGCTGTATCCCAAAGATTTTGAACAGTTGTATCTTCATTCTCATTAGTTTCCATGAATCTTTTTAATTCTTCTCTAATTTCCTGGTTGACCCTTTCATCTTTTAGCAGGATGGTCCTTAACCTACATGTGTTTGAAATCCTTTAAAACTTGAGTTGGCAGATGCCCTGTCTTACTGTCACTCAAAGAGAGTCAATCCAAAACTTCTTGTGATTTAGTTCTAGTTTCAAAGCATTATGGTCTGAAAATATGCAGGGGACAATCCCAATCTTTTGGTAACAGTTGAGACCTGATTTCTGACCCAGTAGGTAGTGTATTCCAGAGAAAGTCCCATGTGTACTTGAGAAGAATGTGTATTCAGTTGCGTTTGGATGTAAAGTTCTGTAGATACCTGCGAAATCCATCTGGCCCAGTGTATCATTTAAAGCTCTTGTTTCTTTGGAAATGTGCTTAGAAGATCTGTCGATTATATAAAGCGCTGTGTTCAAACCACCAAGTAGAAGTGTGTTATTATCTAAGTAAGTCTTAACTTTGGTAATTAATTGATTGATATACTTGGCAGCTCCCACACTCGGGGCATATATATTCATGATTGTTAGGTCTTCTTGTTGGATAGATCCTTTAAGTATGATATAATGTCCCTCTTCATCTCTTACTACAGTCTTTGGGATAAACTTTAATTTATCTGATGTAAGGATGGCTACCCCTGCTTTCTTTTGAGGACCATTTGAATGGTAAATGGTTCTCCAACCATTTATTTTCAGGCTGTAGATGTCCTTACAACTAAAATGAGTCTCTTGTAGACAGCAAATAGATGTGTCTTGCTTTTTTATCCAGTCTGAAACCCTGCGCCTTTTGATCAGGTCATTAAGTCCATTCACGTTCAGAGTTACTATTGAAAGATATGAATTTAGTGTCATCATATTACCTATTCAGTCCCTGTTCTTGTGGATTATTTATTTAGGCTTCCTCTTTCTTTGAGAGTTCTCCTTCATATTTCTTGCAGAGCTGGTTTGGTGGTCACATATTCTTTCAGTTTCTGCCTATCTTGGAAGCTCTTTATCTCTCTTTCTATTCTGAATGACAGCCTTGCTGGATAAAATATTCTTGGTTGCATGTTCTTCTTATTTAGGACCCTGAATATATCCTGCCAGCCCTTTCTGGCCTGCCAGGTCTCTGTGGAGAGGTCTGTTGTTATTCTGATACTTCTCCCCATAAATGTTAAGGATCTCGTGTCTCTTGCTGCTTTTAGGATTTTCTCTTTATCTTTGGAATTTGCAAGTTTCACTATTAAATTCAGGTGTTGAACGGTTTTTATTGATTTTAGGGGGCAACCTCTCTATCTCCTGGATCTGAATGCCTGTTTCCTCTCCCAGATTAGGGAAGTTCTCAGCTATGATTTGTTCAAATACAGTTTCTGGACCTCTGTCCCTTTCGGCGCCCTCGGGAACCCCAATTGAAGGTAGATTTTTCCTCCTGAGGCTGTCATTTATTTCCCTTAACCTATCCTCATGATCTTTTAATTGTCTCTTTTTTCCTCAGATTCCTTCCTTGCCATCAACTTGTCTTCTATGTTGCTCACTCATTCTTCTACCTTGTTAATTCTCATCGTTAGGACCTCCCGTTTGGATTGCAAATCATTTAATTGATTTTTAATTTTGGCCTGATTAGATCTAAATTATGCAGTCATGAAGTCTCTTGAATCCTTTATGCTTTTTTCTAGAGCCTCCAGTAGCTTTATTTTTTTTAACTTTTATTTATTTTATTTATTTATGATAGTCACAGAGAGAGAGAGAGGCAGAGACATAGGCAGAGGGAGAAGCAGGCTTCATGCACCGGGAGCCTGATGTGGGATTCGATCCCGGGTCTCCAGGATCGTGCCCTGGGCCAAAGGCAGGCGCCAAACCGCTGCACCACCCAGGGATCCCTCAATTTATTCTTTTAAAAGATGCTCTGATTCTGTCATAAGAGATTCTGCTACTTAGAGCAATTCAATAACTACCATTTTCAGGAAACAAAAGGAATGAAATTGATGACTCTTGGATTAAAATGCCAGTGAATCTTGTGTTTTGTGAAAAATAGCCACATTGTTGTGTTATTGCTAGGAAATGTTTGAAATGTTTATGTAGTTAACTAGCATCATCTGGTCAGGGAAGTCTTCTCAGGATCCCATCCACAGAGAACTCTAATTTGTTTATTTAAATATTACTTTAAAAATTCCCCAAATGGGAACTGCAATATTTTAGTCATGATGATGTAATTAGTTTCCAAGAAGCATCGGATAGCTTAAATGTATTTGAAGGCTGTAATATAGTTGCTATATTCTGAATGAAATTATGAGAGAATTCTAGAAATATTTAGAGTTATGTCCATTTCCCTTCTCATACCCTGTGTCCTTTTCCCTATGCTCTAGTTTCCATAAGTCTTATGTGAACTGTACTTAAAGATGCCAAATCCATGTCTGCTAAATGAATGAAAGAACAAAACACATAGGTCCCTGTGAATCCTTAGAATTTAATGCTCATCTTCTTCTCAGGCAAAGAGACTTGTTATTCCTCAAATTGCCTTATACCTGCCAAGAGAGATTAGTCCTGTAAAAATTCTTATCTGGAAATCTTTTATCTTTTTCTTTATGGCAGAAAACCTTTCTTAAAAAATTTAATTACAGTAACCCCCCATATCTGTAGGGGACACATTGCAAGACCCCCAGTGGATGCCTGAAAACACAAATCGTACCAAACCCTATATATGCTATAATTCTTCCCATACATACACATCTATGATAAAGTGTACTTTATAAATTAGGTACAGTAAGAGGCCAACAAAAATAAAATGGAAAAACTTATAGCAACATACTGTAATAAAAGTTACATGAATGTGGTTTCTGTCTCTCAAAATATCTTATTGTACTATACTCACCTTTCTTATGCTGATGTGAGATAGTAACATGCCTACATGATGAGGTGAAGTGAGGTGATTAGCATGGGTATGATGTAGCATTAGACCACTACTGATCTTCTGGGGATACATCAGAAGGATGATCTGCTTCAAGACTGTGGTCAATTGTGGTAACTGAAACTGTGGAAAGCAAAACTGCAGATAAGGAGACACTGCTGTAATTATAGGCAAATTTTGTAACTGAAAGGTAAAAGCATTTTTATTGTGCATTAAATGTTTTCACATAGATTCTTTTACATTTTCATAGGGTAGTAGATATAGCTAATCCCAATCTCTACTTCTCTTCTACTTCTGGGTATGATGAAGACTATATTTTCCTACCCCTTAAGGTCAGTCATGGTCTGACAAATGAAATGTGAGGGGAGATTATGTGTCATCAGCAATAAACACTGGTGCCCAACTGTCTAGCCCATTCTTTCCCTTCTGTGCAAAGCAGACATCGTATGATATGGAGAGACTACCTGGAAAAGAGCACCCAATCATCCATGTTGATTTTAAGTCACTGAAATTGTGGTGTTTGTTGCCACATGTAACCTAGCTCATGTGCTTCAGAATATCACCAGTCTGTCTTCACATACAATCTTTCTTCAAGACCACATATATATATATTTTTTCTTTCACTAACAGTGAAAGAAAAAAATCATCAAATCATCAAAGTGTAGTTTCCCTATGTCTTTCCTTTTAGAAGTTCACTATTGATGCTCTAGAAATTTAAGAGCCCTAGAGATAGAGCATCAGTCTCTGTGAGATGGTTAAGTTCAGGTGTAAAAGATAAATAAAAAAATATTTCCTTAAACATGACAATTAAATTTTCTTTTACATAAAAGAAGCTGAGCTTGAAATCTAGGGCCCATAGAGTAGAACCACAGCGCCTCCAAAAATCCAAGCTTTATCTTTCTGTTCTACCTTCCTTAGTTCTTGGTTTTATCTTCAACGTTACTCTTTGGTCTAAGATAGCAACCACAGCTCCAGCTATTGCACTGTCATCCAGGCCTGCAGTAAGAGAAAGAAGAAAATGAGAAAAGAATGTCCTATTCAGCTTTCTCTAAGCAGCCTTCATGATTCTTCCTGGAAATTCTCTACACTTCCTTTTATACCTCTATATAAAAATTCTTTTAGGGGAACCCTGGGTGGCTCAGTGGCTTAGTGCCTGCCTTTGGCCCAGGGCGCGATCCTGGAGTCCCGGGATTGAGTCGGGCGTCAGATTCCTGGCATGAAGCCTGCTTCTCCCTCTGTCTTTGTCTCTGCCTCTCTCTCTCTCTCACTCTCTCTCTGTCTATCACGAATAAATAAATAAGTAAATCTTTTTAAAAAATTATTTTAAGCCCTTAAAATCTACTACCCCTACTCATCCTCCAAATACGTAATGACATCACTCTCAAGTATTATGCTTTTTTCTCTTTTCTTGACAACTTAAAATGATCCTTTTTTTATTTCAAATCCTGTTGACACCTATTATAACTTGGAACTCTTACAAGTTGAAATACTACTACTCTCTCTTGCTTCCCCTTTTCCATCTTTGATTATTCCTTTCCTTATGTTTTTAATTTACTATATCACATGATATCCTCCATAGTTCAATACTTGGCTTTTAATATAATTCTACATATATACACACCTGAACTTTTCCTTATCACTGACAAAGTAAGCTTATCTTTCTTATTTGAAGAAAATTCACTAATAGATATTTACTGCTGGATGTTCAGAGGAATCGTTAAAATTAAGGAAAAAATATGACATATGAGAACACCATAATTTGTTGGTGACAGCAAAACAGCCTAAAACAAAATTGAAAATGACAAAGCACCTATTGTTTAAGTATATTGATTGGATATAACTTATATTCTTTTATGTGAGGAGATTATAATTTATCTTAAGAATTATGGTTTTTTTGGAGCTCTGCCTCAAAGCAAGGTATTAAGTAATAATACTGGCTTAACTTATATGTAATGCAAGTTCTACAAGGTCATGAATACTTTAACTTGAAAAATATTATTTACTCTTTGCTTTTTCAAAAAGAAGATATATTCATTTCACATTTTAAGGCATGAGCTTATATGAGTCCATTTCACAGCAATATAATCACATTCATATATTCATATTTCTTTGGCATTACTGGAATGAGAGTACCTAAGTGGATAAAGTTGGTTATTGATAGATTTTCAACATGAAGTTGACCCTTGGCGTTTATGTCTATGAGTCCCTTATAAGGTACTCTCTGCAAGTGAGTGGTAACTGTTAAGTTGAATAGGGACTTTAGATAAACCAGGTACTTTACTTTAGACAGTAGATCAACTTAGGATATGTATATAGACAAAACTTCTTGGAACATTATTTTTCCTGTCTGCCATTTCTCAGCACAGTCTCAGCTATGTATCTTTTTTATATGTTCCCATAGCACCCCCATTTGGTCTATCAGACACTCATAATATTCTAATTATTAGTTTACTTAAATGTCTCCTATTCTGTGGGCCTCTTGTTATGAAACATTGATCATTAATCTTTGTATTCTAGACTATTTGGAAACCCCAAATGCTATATTACATTTGGAAATATCAAATAGTATATTTTGTAAAACTACTTGCTCTTTGAAAAAATAAAGAAAAAATGAATATGAGCCTTTATGGTGCAAATTTATTCAGATTTTCCCTTCTATTTGTACACATACCAATCAGGATTTGCAAATACTTCAACTGAATTGTTGCATTTATTCATTTATTTTGCAACAGATATTTATTGATGTCTACCTAAGCGGATCATAGTGCTGGATACTGGAGATACAAAAGTAAATAAGACCAGGAACAGTGCAGAGAAAATAAGCCCTCAATGACTTGAATACACATTAATGTCAGTTAATTTTACAGATGGTAATTCTACAGTGCATTAATTTTAAAGGATTTTTTAAATTTTGCATCAGAGGTACTCATGCAATGTGTAAATAATCTCCTCTAGTGCTTTAGTAAATAATTTTGTATAATCATTTTCTGTGTCTTAAATTGTATATACACATATCTGTAGTTAGATAATCTTCATTTGCTTCTAATTGAAAAATACATAAATGCTTTCTTCAGCTATATGGTGAAATTTGTAAATAGAATATGCTTTATTTGGATGGCTATAACAGTTCCAAATCATAATTTTAGAAGACTTTGGATCACTTATTTATATACTTTTTTAAATTTCATGATTAAATGATTTCTTATATCACTAAAAATGACTATTTCCACTTGGACGGATACAACTCACTTATACAGTAGATTCATATACCGGAAATAAATCTTGCTGTTTACCATAGCGCATATGTAAGCTTGCTCCCCACTAAAAACACTGCTGAAATTAACTGCCTTCCATGGGTTTTGATTCTCCTCACTTTGTGCTTTGGTTTTAGCCCTTTCGTTCTTCATTTGCCCATTTATCTTTTCCTCCTGTGAGATAATAGGCAAGACCACTGTTCATCAGGAGAAGAAACAGAAAACCGTGACTTGTGAAGAGGGAGAAGGAAATACACATTTTGTGTATTTATCACTTCCAGGTGCCAAGAAAGCGGGCAGTGAAAAAGAACCATCCCAGTCTAACAGCTCCCCAGAGCAGCTCTATCGGGAATAATGTAGTGAAGGTACATCCATTTTTATTGCAATAATGCAATGTGTGAGTTCAGAAATATAAGATGTCTTATTTTTTATATTAGTTTGTTGACCAGAGGTAAACAGGGACATGATGGATTTAGATTTTAGGAATGAAAATTAGGCTAACAAAAATCAGCTATGCCTGAAAGCAAGGTTCAATAGTTAAGGTATTTGCCATTCAGACCATGTTGGTAGCTACAATGAATGCAACAATAAGGAAAAGCCAAGTCTTATTGGTATACCAACAGTAAATCTAGATCTTGAAAATAAAAGCAGTGGAAATATAAATAATTTAATTAATTATAAAATGAAGGAAAAGTAGTGAGAAGTTATTTTCCAAAAATAAAACCAAATCCCTTACCAAAGTAAGGTTTTGCAGTCAGAAAATGTATTATATTTTCCCACTTTAATTAAATATTCCGCAGGTATTTATAATGTTATAAGCCAAGCGCAATGCACCTACCAACTGTAAGATATTGGTAATTCTTTTAACTCTCTTGAAGCTAGGCAGCCCTGGTGGCTCAGCGGTTTAGCGCCGCCTTCAGCCCAGGGCCTGATCCTGGAGACCCAGGATTGAGTCCCACGTTGGGCTCCCTCCATGGAGCCTGTTTCTCCCTGTGTCTCTACCTCTCTCTCTTTCTCTCTGTGTCTCTCATGAATAAATAAATAAAATCTTAAAAAAAAAACTCTCTTGAAGCTCAGTTTCTTCTTTTGTTTAAGATAGGGATTTTTAGGGCAGCCCGGATGTCTCAGCAATTTAGCTCAACTTTTGGCTCCGGGGTATAATCCTGGGAGACCTAGGATGGAGTCCCACATCAGGCTCCCTGCATGGAGCCTGCTTCTCTCTCTACCTGTGTCTCTGCCTCTCTCTCTCTCTCTCTCATGAATAAATAAATAAAACCTTTAAAAAAATAGAGATTTTTAAAATCCCCTACTGAGGATTCAAATGAGATAACATATCAAAGAACATTTTAAGTTCTAAAGCACTGTGCTAATATCAATTTTGAAAGTCCTTGTACTTTACAGTCTTACCTTAAATTGACTTTGTACTAAAAAAAAAATTGACTTTGTACTTCTGTAACCATCTGGTAGACTGAGTTAATTTTATGTGTTGAATAACTATTTCTGGTGTCCATAGAAACCAGTGCATGTGTTAAAAGACATAACAATATTTAACAAATTAAAATATCAAAATTAGAAGGAATAACCATAATTGCCTTCTCAACTCAAAATATTCCAGATTTGAGTTAATCCAATTAACTTGAATTAATCCACAGTTAGTGATCACTATACAAGAATTCCTTTGAGTGAAAAATAGAAGGTATTTCAAGAGATGAAAAGTTTATTTGAAAAAAAAAAACTAATAACAGTTAAATGCTATGCCTGAACTCATTGGATAGTGAACTACAAAAAAATTTTTTAAAGGTGCAAATAGCACTTATCTGACAATTGGAGAGATTTAAATTTGTTGTGCATATTAGATAAGAATATAAATATATTGCTAATTTTCTCCAGTTGTGATAATGGCTTTATACTTACAGAGTAAAATTACAAGCCACAGTATGAGAAACAATCCACAAAACATATAAATGGTGGTAAGATGGCAGAGGAGTAGGTGCCTCAACTCACCTGGCTCCACCAACTTACCTAGATTACTTTCAAATCATACTGAAAACCTATGAATTCGACCTGAGATTTAAAGAGAGAACAGCTGGAACGCTACAGAGAGAAGGGTTTTCACTTCTAACAAGGTGGAAAAAAAATAAAATAAAAAAGAATCAAGGGGGGATCCCTGGGTGGCTCAGCGGTTTAGCCCCCGCCTTCGGCCCAGGGCATGATCCTGGGGTCCCGGATGGAGTCCCACGTCAGGCCACTGCATGGAGCCTGCTTCTCCCTCTCTCTCTCTCTCTCTCTCTTTCTCTCTCCTCTGTCTTTCATTAATAAATAAATAAAATATTTTTTTAAAAAAAGAATCAAGTGGGGGAAGGCCCCCACGAGGCCGGGCTAAGGCGGGGTGGCGAGAGGCTCCGGGACCGGAGAGCCCAGCCCCAGAGAAGCAGGAACTTTAAAAAAATCCACACCGGTTTCTTCCTGGACTGAAAGGCGCTTAGCAGGGAAATTGAGCCGAATGGCAGGAGGGTCAGTGAAGCCTCCAGTTTCCCGGAGTCACTAATAGAGGAAGTGCCCCGGGGAGAAAGCACGCCCCACGCTGCGGGAAATCTCAGTGAAGGGCTGGAGCACGCGGCCGGCGGGGCCTCGGGAGAAGCCGGTGGGGCAGGTGCGGGCTCCGGGCCGAGGGGGCGGTGCCCTGCTGCCTTGGGGAGCCGCGCCCGGAGCGCTATTGCAGCAGAACAGGCCCCAGATCCCAGGGCACTAGGAGACACAGCAGGTGATCCTTCACTCCCCCAGGAAAGGCGGAGGCAGGGAGGGCCCAGGATGGTGAGGACTGTCCTGCCACCCGGCAATCCCAAGCAGTACACAGCGATAGTTACTGCGAGAGCTGCCCCCAGGGCTAGAGACCTGGCCTCCACCCGTGGTGTGGTTCCTCCTGGTGTCACCCTGTGCCTGGGACAGAGTGAGGCCCCAGGGAAGAGGGGCCTCACAGGATAAACAGCTCCCACTGAGCTGTGCACCTGGCAGGGGGCTGGGCAGCTCCTCCAGGGGCACACACCTGAGAATCATCACAGAAGGCCCCTCCCCCAGAAGACCACCTAGAAGGACAGGGGAAAAGCAAGTTATTGACCAAGCAGCACTGGAAAGTTCCAGGGGAAGTCAAGGGATTTACAGTATATAGAATCAGAGGATACTCCCCCATGTCTTTTTTTTTTTTCTGTTTGTTCGGCCCCCACCCCTTTATTTCTTTTTTCTCTCTTTTTCTCCTCTTTCCAGTACAACTTGTTTTTGGCCACCCTGCACTGAGCAAAATAACTAGAAGGAAAAACTCACCACAAAAGAAAGAATCAGAAACAGTCCTCTCTCCCACAGAGTTACAAACTTTGGATTACAATTCAATGTCAGAACGCCAATTCAGAAGCACAATTATGAAGCTACTGGAGGCTCTAGAAAAAAGCATAAAGGATTCAAGAGACTTCATGACTGCATAATTTAGATCTAATCAGGCCAAAATTAAAAATCAATTAAATGAGATGCAATCCAAACGATGAGAATTAAAGAGGTAGAAGAATGAGTGAGCAACATAGAAGACAAGTTGATGGCAAGGAAGGAAGCTGAGGAAAAAAGAGACAAACAATGAAAAGATCATGAGGATAGGTTAAGGGAAATAAATGACAACCTCAGAAGGAAAAATATACGTTCAGTTGGGGTTCCCGAGGGCGCCGAAAGGGACAGAGGTCCAGAAACTGTATTTGAACAAATCATAGCTGAGAACTTCCCTAACTTGGGAAGGGAAACAGGCATTCAGATCCAGGAGATAGAGAGTTCCCCCCCTAAAATCAATAAAAACCGTCAAACACCTCGAATTTAATAGTGAAACTTGCAAATTCCAAAGATAAAGAGAAGATCCCTAAAGTAGCAAGAGACACGAGATCCTTAACATTTATGGGGAGAAGTATCAGAATAACAACAGACCTCTCCACAGAGACCTGGCAGGCCAGAAAGGGCTGGCAAGATATATTCAGGGTCCTAAATAAGAAGAATATGCAACCAAGAATATTTTATCCAGCAAGGCTGTCATTCAGAATAGAAAGAGAGATAAAGAACTTCCAAGATAGGCAGAAACTGAAAGAATATGTGACCATCAAACCAGCTCTGCAAGAAATATGAAGGAGGACTCTCAAAGAAAGAGGAAGCCTAAATAAATAATCCACAAGCACAGGGACTGAATAGGTATTATGATGACCGTAAATTCATATCTTTCAATAGTTACTCTGAACTTGAATGGGCTTAATGACCTGATCAAAAGGCGTAGGGTTTCAGACTGGATAAAAAAGCAAGACCCATCTATTTACTGTTTACATAGACTCATTGTATACATAAGGACACCTACAGTCTGAAATAAAAGATTGGAGAACGATCTAACATTCAAATGGTCCACAAAAGAAAGCAGGGGTAGCCATCCTTATATCAGATAAATTAAAGTTTATCCCAAAGACTGTAGTAAGAGATGAAGAGGGACACTGTATCATACTTAAAGGATCTATCCAACAAGAAGACCTAATAATCATGAATATTTATTCCCCTAATGTGGGAGCTGTCAGGTATATCAATCAATTAATATTCAAAGTAAAGACATACTTAAATAATAATGACCTAATACTGGGAGACTGCAACACAGCACTTTCTGCAAATGACAGATTTTCTGAGCACAACATCTCCAAAGAAACAAGAGCTTTAAATGATACACTGGACCGGATGGATTTCACAGATATCTACAGAAATTTCCATCAGAACACAACTGAATACACATTCTTCTCAGTGCACATGGAACTTTCTCCAGAATAGACTACATACTGGGTCACAAATCAGGTCTCAATTGATACCAAATGATTGGGATTGTTCCCTTCATATTTTCAGACCACAATGCTTTGGAACTAGAACGCAACCACAAGAAGAAATTTGGAAGAAACTCAGACACATGGAGGTTAAAGAGTATCCTACTAAAAGATGAATGGGCCAATCAGGAAATTAGAGAAGAATAAAAGAGATTCATGGAAACTAATGGATATGAAGATACAACCATTCAAAATCTTTGGAATACAACAAAGGTGGTCCTAAGATGGAAATACATGCCAATACAAGCATCTGTCAAAAAATTGGAAAAAACTCAAATACACAAGCTAACCTCACAGTAAAGAAACCGGAGAAAGAACAGCAAATAAAACCTACACTAAAAACAAAACAAACAAACAAAAAAAAAAACAAAAAAAAAACCTACACTAAGCAGAAGAGGAGATTTAATAAGGATTTGAGCAGAACTCAATGAAATAGAGACCAGAAGAACTGTAGAACAGATCAACAAAACCAGGAGTTGGTTCTTTGAAAGAAGTAATAAGATAGATAAACCATTAGCCAGCCTTATTAAAAAGAAAAGACTCAAATTAATAAAATCATGAACGAAAAAGGAGAGATCACCACCAATACCAAGGAAATACAAATGATTTTAAAAACATATTATGAGCAGCTATATGCCAATAAATTAGGCAATCTAGAAGAAATGGACACATTTCTGGAAAACCACAAACTATCAAAACTGGAACAGGAAGAAATAAAAAACCTTAACAGGCCGATAACCAGGGGGGTATTTGAAACAGTCATCAAAAACCTCCCAAGATACAAAAGTCCAGGGCCAGATGGCTTCCCAGGGGAATTCTATCAAACGTTTAGAGAAGAAACAATACCTATTTACTAAAGCTTTCCAAAAGATAGAAAGGGACGGAATACTTCCAAACTTGTTTTATGAGGCCAGCATCACTTTAATTCCAAAACCAGACAAAGACCCCACCAAAAAGGAGAATTATAGACCAATATCCCCGATGAACACAGATGCAAAAATTTTCAACAAGATACTAGCCAGTAGGATCCAACAATACATTAAGAAGATTATTCACCATGACCAAGTGGGATTTATCCCCGGGATGCAAGGCTGGTTCAACACTCGTAAAGCAATCAACGTGATAGACATATCAACAAGATAAAAAACGAGAATGATATCCTTTCAATAGATAGAGAGAAAGCATTTGACAAAATACAGCATCCATTCCTGATCAAAACTCTTCAGAGTGTAGGGATAGAGGGAATATTCTTCAGCATCTTAAAAGCCATCTACAAAAATCCCATAGCAAATATCATTCTTCATGGGGAAACACTGGGAGCCTTCCCCTAAGTTCAGGAACACGACAGGGATGTCCACTCTCACCACTGCTATTCAACATAGTACTGGAAGTCCTAGCCTCAGCAATCGGGCAACAAAAAGAAATCAAAGGCATTCAAATTGGCAAAGAAGAAGTCAAACTCTCCCTCTTCGCCGATGACGTGATACTGTACATAGAAGACACAAAAGACTCCACCCCAAGATTGCTAGAACTCATACAGTAATTCGGCAGTGCGGCAGGGTACAAAATCAGTGCCCAGAAATCAGTGGCATTTCTATACACTCACAATGAGACTGAAGAAAGAGAAATTAAGGAGGCAACCCCATTTACAATTGCACCCAAAAGCATATGATACCTAGGAATAAACCTAACCAAAGAGGGAAAGGATCTATACCCTAAAAACTACAGAACACTTCTGAAAGAAATTGAGGAAGACACAAAGAGATGGAAAAATATTCCATGCTCATGGATTGGAAGAATTAATAGTGTGAAAATGTCAATGCTACCCAGAGCAATTTACACATTTAATGCAATCACTGTCAAAATACCATGGACTTTCTTCAGAGTTGGAACAAATCATCTTAAAATTTGTGTGCAATCAGAAAAGACCCTGAAGGCCAGGGGAATATTGAAAAAGAAAACCAGTGCCAGGGGCATCACAATCCCAGATTTCAAGTTGTACTACAAAGCTGTGATCATCAAGACAGTATGGTACTGGCACAAAAACAGACACATAGATCAATGGAACAGAATCCAGAAGTGGACCTTTATGGTTAACTAATATTCAACAAAGCAGGAAATACTATCCACTGGAAAAAAGAGAGTCTCTTCAATTAATGGTGGTGGGAGAATTGGACATCCTCATGCAGAAGAATGAAACTAGACCATTCTCTTACACCATACACAAAGATAAACTCAAAATGCATAAAAGATCTAAATGTGAGACAAGATTCCATCAAAATCCTAGAGGAGAACTCAGGCAACACCATTTTTGAACTTGGCCACAGCAACCTCTTGCAAGACACATCTACAAAGGCAAGAGAAACAAAAGCAAAAATGAATTATTGGGACTTCATCAAGATAAAAAGCTTCTGCACAGCAAAGGATACAGTCAACAAAACTCAAAGACAACCTACAGAATGGGAGAAGATATTTGCAAATGACCTATCAGATAAAGGGCTAGTTTCCAAGATCTATAAAGAACTTATTAAACTCAACACCAAAGAAACAAACAATCCAATCATGAAATGGGCAAAAGACATGAAGAGAAATCTCACAGAGGAAGACATAGACATGGCCAACACGCACGTGAGAAAATGCTCTGCATCACTTGCCATCAGGGAAATACAAATCAAAACCACAATGAGATCCCACCTCACACCAGTGAGAATGGGGAAAATTAACAAGACAAGAAACAGCAAATGTTGCAGAGGAAGTGGAGAAAGGGGAACCCTCTTGCACTGTTGGTGGGAATGTGAACTGGTGCAGCCACTCTGGAGAACTGTGCAGAGGTTCCTCAAAGAGTTAACACTAGAACTGCCCTATGACCCAGCAATTGCAGTGCTGGGGATTTACCCCAAATATACAGATGCAGTAAAATGCCAGGACACCTGCACCCCGATGTTTTAGCAGCAATGTCCACAGTAGCCAAACTGTGGAAGGAGCCTCGGTTTCCATCGAAAGATGAATGGATAATGAAGATGTGGTTTATGTATACAATGGAATCTTACTCAGCCATTAGAAACGACAAATACCCACCATTTGCTTCAACGTGGATGGACCTGGAGGGTATTATGCTGAGTGAAATATGTCAATCGGAAAAGGACAAACATTATATGGTCTCATTCATTTGGGGAATATAAAAAATAGTGAAAGGGAATAAAGGGGAAGGAGAGAAAATGAGTGAAAATATCAGTGAGGGTGACAGGACATGAGAGACACCTAACTCTGGGAAATGAACAAGGGGTAGTTTAAGGGAAAGTGGTTCGGGGGTTGGGGTAACTGGGTGATGGGCAGTGAGGGGGGCACTTGGTGGGATGAGCACTGGGTGTTATGCTGTATGTTTGCAAATTTAACTACAATAAAAAATTCTTTTAAAAAATGTATAGATATCCTGTCCCTAAAAAAAAAAAAAGTGTATGAGAGCAAACTTAAAAGAAGCAATTTAAAACACATTCAAATTGCTTCCAGAAACCTACACTAATTTATACCTCAATATTTAGTCAGGCTATTTATGACTCTATATTTTGATTTAAAAATCATATTAAAAATGATCTATTTCTTTGCTATTTATTCCACTGCTTTTTTTTGTAGGTTATTTATTTATTTTACAGAGAGAGAGAGAGAGAGAGAGAGAACACAAGCAGGGAGAGTGGCAGATAGAGAGAGAAGGAGAGGCAGGGTCCCCCCCTGAGCAGGGAGCCCACCACTCAGGGCTCCATCCCAGGCCCTGGGATCAAGACCTCAGCCGAAGTTAGATGCTTAACAGACTGAGCCACCTAGGTGCCTGAATTCCACCTCTTTTATGCTAACAGTCTTTCAGAAACCACATTGTTATTTACCTAGGTTTACTGCTAGTATTATGGTTTGCTTTATTCCCTTGCTTCCAATATAGTTATTTATTTACTTTACTTCTTCCTTCTTTCTCGCATACCTTTTAACCTAGACTAGTGCATTCTCATGATGGATATGTAACAGTTGTTTTTAGAATAAATGGTCATGATGGTTATTTTTACCTTCAAAGCATCTGAAAAATTTGCTATGGCTTAAAAAGATCTTGCAAATCAATTTTGTTTTGGACAACTTATTATTTTTTATTATGAAAACATAGCTACTTAAATCTTATGTTCAAATCATTTGATTAAAAATGTCATTAACTCTTCATTCCTACTAATTAAAACTAAAACAGCTCACTGAGCAACATTATCAGTAGACTGTCAACAGAAAAGGATTTTTTCAATGCTGAATGTGAGTAGACAATTTTGGCATAGCAGTCCTATCATGACTTGTTCAATTAGTGTTATTTCTAGTAAACACAACATATAGTTTGCTATCAATACAGATAGAAAAGGACAAATAAGCTTCATGAGACCCTATAATAAACAGCTTAAATGAGTCTGAGTTACAGAAGACCAGTTTTGAAAAGTTAGTCTGCCACTATAGTCTTTGGTACTTTTTCCCCTGAATCTTATATCAGGATACTTTTTTTTTTTCAAGTGAAAACGTAAGCATTTTACTTTATTTTAAAATTTTTATTGTCAAACACAAAACAAATATATACTTCAATGAGTTGTTCTTTAAAAATTTTATTTATTTATTCATTCATAAGAGACAGAGAGAGGCAGAGACACAGGCAGAAGGAGAAGCAGGCTCCCTGTGGGGAGCCCGATGTAGGACTCCATCTCTCCCGGATCACACCCTGATCCAAAGGCAGAGGCTCAACCACTGAGCCGCCCAGGTGTCCCATTCAATGTTTTAAGGTGACCACTCTTGTATCCCTCATCTAGGTCAAGAAAGAGGATTTTGCCATCCATCCTAGAAGCCCCTCTTTGCTCCCAATCACAATTATGGCTCTTATTCTCCTTCCAGTTTGTTGACTTCCACAGATATCAAATCCCTGTAGTTCTTTGTGGTTTATCACCCAACTGTGCATCCTTAAATCCACAGTTGAGCTTATAAAGTCTTTAAAAATAGAAAAGGTTATGCCTCCAAGTTCTTGAATGGGATTTGCATTGCTCTCCTACTTGTTCAAAATAGCCACAATTATAGCACTCTTTAGAAGAAATCCATCTAAGGAATTTTTGATGATAGTCAATATTGTCATGGAAGGAATCCAATCTTTGTACAATCTGTTTTATAACACTTTTATTTGTGAGGGCCACACAAAATTTTTGTCACAGCCTATGATCTCAACCTATATCCCCATGAGAGAAAAGAAAGGTATGTTTTAAAAATCAAGAGACAGTGGACAAAAGAGAAAAAAGTCAGGTTTTGAGTAGGGAATGTTAGGTAAGTCTAGACCATTACATTACATTATACTTAATGTAAATGGCACCAATTTCCTTTTCTTTTTTTTTTGGACAAATATTTTTATGAAATAACTAATTAAAAATTAAACAAATTATCAGTGTACAGCTTTATGGATTTTTATAAAATAAACATATCATAAACCACTTCTCAGATCAGGCTGTAGAACAACACTGTAAGCACCTGAAAAGGTTCCCTATGTCCTCCCAGACATTATCACTCCCCCTTACTAAAGGTAATCACTGTTCTCATTCCATCACTGTACTAGCTTGCTGGTGTTTGAATTTTATATAAATGGAAACATGTGATATGCATGTATGTATTCTATTGTACTTGGCTTCTTTTGCTCCACATTATAATTGTGATATACATATGATTGCATGCAATGGTAGTTTTTTTTTTACTGCTGTATATTATATGAATATACCACAAGTAATCCATTCTACTATTGATGGACATGGGCTGTTTTCAGTTTTGATTTATTACAAATAAAGCTGCTGAGGGCCTTCTCCTATTTTTCCTTTGGAGAATACAAGGGTGTATATATTGAGTATATCCGTTGAGCAAATAGCTAACAATAAAATTTACTTAGTAAAAGAGTATTGAATGTATAACTTTCCTGGATGAGTTTTAATTTTTATAATGTACAACTAGGTCCTTTGTAAATTAACAGGTTTCCATTTTGTTACAAATAAGACAAAAACCAAGGAATTGGCCACCAAGAATAGACAAGTGTGAACATTTTTAAAAAGCTGTATTAATGATAGAATTCTGATAGTATTTATTGTGGTCAAAGGAAAGTGCACCTAAAATATGCATATATTACAATGTTGATAACATAAAAATACTTAGGGCATTTTTTCCTTTGTTACTGAGTCTGAGAAGATAAGTTGATTTGGTTTCCTTAATATTTTATTTGGCTTGGCAAGCATTGTCAAAGGCAATGTTTCTTGTGTTATTTATATTAATTTTGATGAATGAAAAATTCATAAGGCTAAAAGTGGACCACAGATGATAGCAATTAGCTCTGTTACAGAAAATTTAATGTCAGTACGTACTTCCTGAAGCATATTCAGTGTATTTCATGTTTTGTTTCTCACAGCAAAATCTTGTTACAATTTCAGAACAAAAAGGGAAATAGTTCTCTTGTAAAGGGACTGATGTTATTTCTTAAGGAGGGAAAACACACACAGTAAACCAAGGCTTTGCCACAGAAATAACTGCTAAATTAGCCTTTCAAACATCTATTTTTAAAATACAATTTGACTTTCTCTGAGTTATTAATTGACATTTTTATAAAAAGAATTTCAGCAGGTAAGTAAATCAGATTAATGAATAAAAATATGTGTATAAATCAAAAGTATTAAAAAAAACAGGTAAAATGAAATACAGAATCCACAAAGGGGCGGGGGAGTGGTCAGCTACCCTATCTCTGTAGTTACACCAGCCAAACTAGCACATGGTAGGTACCTTATTATTTTTTTTAAGATTATTTATTTATTTATTCATGAGAGACAATGAGAGAGAGAGAGAGGGATTGAGAGAGAGAGAGACAGGCAGAGGGAGAAGCCGGCTCCATGCAGGGAGCCCAATGTGGGACTCCAGGATCACACTCTGGACAGAAGGCGGCGCTAAACCGCTGAGCCACCTGGGCTGCCCACCTTATTTTTTTCGAAATAACTAGAATATTAGAGAACGGAATCATATTGCAATAATATATTACATTAATCTTACTAGTAGTTAACCTCCTAAGGCCTGAATTATGATTTAGCTTTATGACATATGCCAACTGATTGTTACTCATTGTCTCTGTGCTTATAGGAAAAGCATCAGCATGAGACAAAACGTATGAAGGCTAAGTAACTTCCTTACGTCTTCAAGTGATTTATTATTGCTGGGCCTCATTTCTATGTATTAAAATGAAAACAAGGCTAGGACTAGGAAACTGAAGATGAATTTTGGGCTCTACCGTTCCAAAAGCTAAGACTACACAATTAGCCCACCTGGTACATATTTGCATTGACCTCTCTTTGAAGTCCTATCACACTGGGTTATAATTTGGGCTTTTTCACTTATTATTTCATTTTTAGCCCATTTCGGTTCCTGGTAAGAATGTAAAGCAGCTATTTTGTCTAATTCTTCTTGAAACAGTGCCTGGAAGGTAAGAGCCATGTCTGATGTTGGTTTCCTCTGCTTGACACCTTACCTTACCTGGTACATAAGAGGTATTAGTCAATGACCCCCAGTAGTATCAGGGTTGGTTAATCTCCTAACATCTTTATGATTTTTTTTTTTGCCTTAAACATATGAGGCATCATTAGAAAGTAGTATTTTACTAGGTATTTTAGGGAAGATTTCAACATTGCCATGTGCAGAGTAACAATGAGAGAATGATAAATGCGGTCTCCTGATATGTTGAAGTGTTCAGATTGGCTATAGGTAGTTACCAATTCTAGAAACACAAGTATTCCATTGAGGATAATATGAGGCATGGATCATATTCATAGGTAATACTAATAATATAAAATATAGTGTAACATAATGGGAATTATAAGTACTTGGAGACATGAGCATATTGTTTTTAATTCTAGCAAAACAGTTCATCTGACATAAATTTAATGATATATAGAATTTATTTATTTATAAAAGATTTTTTAATTTATTTATTCATGAGCAACAGAGAGAGAGAGAGGGGGGGAGAGAGAGGCAGAGACACAGGCAGAGGTAGAAGCAGACTCTACGCACCAAGCCCGATGTGGAACTCGATCCCAGAACCCCAGGATCACACCTTGAGCTGAAGGCAGATGCTTAACAGCTGAGCCACCCAGGTGTCCCAGTAATTTACCTAAAATAAAAATTATGTTTAAAAAGATTTTTAAAATTTTATTTTAAGAGAGAGAGAGAGAGAAAGAAGAGAGAGGGAGAAAACACGGGTGCGAGGAGGGGCAGAGAGAGAGGGAGAAGCAGACTCCCTGCTGAGCAGGGAGCCTGATATGGGGATATGTCCCAGGACCCTGAGATCATGACCTGAGCCAAAGGCAGATGCTTAACTGAGCCATTCAGGCACCTCAGTAATTTATTCTTGAATGATAATTAGATACAAGTATAAGTAGTTCATATAAAGAACTATAATTAGAACATTTTTTCTTTTCAAAAAATTTTCAGGTGCCCAGGTGTCCCTGTTGGTTAAGCATTGACTCTTGATTTCAGCCCAGATCATGATCTCAGGGTTGGGAGATTGAGCCCTCAGTCAGGCTCTGTACTGGGCATGGAGCCTACTTAAGATTCTCTCTTTCCCTTTCTCTCTGCCCCTCCCCTCCTCTAAAAACAATAAAAATGTAAAAATAAGAGAATAAATACATAAATTTTTTTTCTAGGCATAAAATTAGTATCAATATTGACCTTTCATGTTATTTATTTATTTGAAGTGCAACTGGCATACAATATTATGTTAATTTCAGGTATACAACATAGTACACTCTCAACATTTTTATACTTTACAAAATGATCACCAAGATAAATCTAGCTACTATCTGTCAGCATACAAAGTTGTTACACATTATTAACTATATTCCCTGTGTGGCACATTGTATCTTTGTGTCTTATTCATTTTATCACTGCAAGTTTGTACCTTTTAATACTCTTCCCTTATTTTATCCCTACCTATAATCCTCCCCATTGGCAACTATCAGATTGTTTTCTGTGTCTATGAATCTGTTTCTGTTTGGCTTGTTTATTTGTTTTATTTTTAGATTCCACATATAAGTGAATTCATACATTATTGTTATTTTTCTGACCTATTCACTTAACATAACTTCCCCTAGGTCCATCCATGTTGTTGCAAATGGCAAGATTTCATTCTTCTTTATGGCTGAATAATGTTCCATTTTATATATATATATATATATATCCCGCATATTCTTTTCCCATTCATCTATTAATGGACAGTTAGATTATTTTCATAGATTGGCTATTGTGCATAATGCTACAATGAACATAGGGGTGTCTGTATCTTTTCGAGTTAGTGTTTTCATTTTTTTCAGATAAATGTCCAGTAGTGGAATTGCTGGATTGTATGATAGTTCTATTTTTAACTTTTTGAGGAAACTCCATACTGTTTTCCATATTTGCTATAGTATTTTGCATTCCCACCAACAATGCATGAGGGTTCTCTCTTCTTGACATACTTCCCAACACTTGCTATTTCTAATTATTTTTTATAATAGCCATTCTGACAGGTGTGAGGAAATATCTTATGGTGGTTTTGATCTGCATATCTCTGGTGATTAGTGATGTTAAGCATCTTTTCATTGTCTCTTGACCACTTGTATGTCTTTTTTGGAGAAATATCATTTCTGATCCTCTGCCCATTTTTTAATTGGATTGCTCGTTTTTTTTTTTAAGTTTTGAGTTGTGTGAGCTCTTTATATATTTTGGATATTTACTTCTTATCAGTTATATCATTTGCTAATATCTTCTCCCATTCAGTAGATTCCCTTTTTGCCTTATTGATGGTTTCCCTCACCATGCAAAAGTTTTCTAGTTTGATGTAGTCCTATTTATAATTTTTGCTTTTGTTGCCCTTACCTGAGAAGATAGATCTAAAAAAAGTATTGCTCAGACCAATGTCTAAGAGTTTACTGTCTGTTTTCATCTAGAAGTTCTGGTCTTACATTTAAATCTTTAACCTATTTTGAGTTTATTTTCATATATGGTATAAGAAAGTGGTCCAGTTTCACTCCTTTGCATCTAGATGTCCAGTTTTCCAATACTATTTTTTTATTTTTGAAAGAGATGGTCTTATCACCATTGTTCTCATCTCCTTTGTTGTAGATTAATTGACCACATAGGTTGCATTTCTTTTGGGGGTCTTTATTCTGTTATATTGTTCTATGTGTCTGTTTTTGTGCCAGGACCACACTATTTTTATAACTATAGCTTTGTAATACAGTTTGAATACAGTTAGGGAGCAAATACCTCCTATTCTGATATTATTAAATGTTTGGTCCTCATGGAAACTTCTACATGTTCTACATGCTGCCTCTCATTTTAGATAACCTTGGGTCATCAGAATAAATGGGGTTCCTTTGTCTCAGGAAATTCTTTTTTTTAAATAAATTAATTTTTATTGGTGTTCAATTTACCAACATACAGAATAACACCCAGTGCTCATCCCATCAAGTGTCACCCTCAGCGCCCATCACCCACTCACCCCCAGCCCCCGCCATCCTCCCCTTCCACCACCCCTAGTTCGTTTCCCAGAGTTAGTAGTCTTTATGTTCTGTCTCCCTTTCTGATATTTTCCACACATTTATTCTCCCTTCCCTTATATTCCCTTTCACTATTATTTATATTCCCCAAATGAATGAGAACATATAATGTTTGTCCTTCTCCGACTGAATTACTTCACTCAGCATAATACCCTCCAGTTCCATCCATGTTGAAGCAAATGGTAGGTATTTGTCATTTCCTATGGCTGAGTAATATTCCATTGTACACATAAACCACATCTTCTTTATCCATTCATCTTTCGATGGACACCGTGGCTCCTTCCACAGTTTGGCTATAGTGGCCATTGCTGCTAGAAACATCGGGGTGCAGGTGTCCCGGCGTTTCATTGCATCTGAATCTTTGGGGTAAATCCCCAACAGTGCAATTGCTGGGTCGTAGGGCAGGTCTATTTTTAACTCTTTGAGGAACCTCCACACAGTTTTCCAGAGTGGCTGTACCAGTTCACATTCCCACCAACAATGCAAGAGGGTTCCCCTTTCTCCGCATCCTCTCCAACATTTGTGGTTTCAAGCCTTGTTAATTTTCCCCATTCTCACTGGTGTGAGGTGGTATCTCATTGTGGTTTTGATTTGTATTTCCCTGATGGCAAGTGATGCGGAGCATTTTCTCATGTGCATGTTGGCCATGTCTATGTCTTCCTCTGTGAGATTTCTCTTCATGTATTTTGCCCATTTCGTGATTGGATTGTTTGTTTCTTATGCGGAGGTTAAGGACCATCTTGCTAAAAGATGAAAGGCACAACCAGGAAATTAAGGAAGAATTAAAAGATTCATGGAAACTAATGATGTTTGAGGTCCTTCCAAACTTCTTGTTGTGATTTAGTTCTAATTTCAAGGCTTTATGGTCTGAGAATATGCAGGGGACGATCCCAATCTTTTGGTATTGGTTCAGACCCGATTTGTGACCCAGTATGTGGTCTATTCTGGAGAAAGTTCCATGTGCACTTGAGAAGAATGTGTATTCAGTTGAATTTGGATGTAAAGTTCTGTAGATATCTGTGAAATCCATCTGATCCAGTGTATCATTTAAAGCTCTCGTTTCTTTGGAGATGTTGTGCTTAGAAGACCTATCTAGTATAGAAAGAGCTAGATTGAAGTCACCAAGTATAAGTGTATTATTATCTAAGTATTTCTTCACTTTGGTTATTAATTGGTTTAAATATTTGGCAGCTCCCACATTCGGGGCATATATATTGAGGATTGTTAAGTCCTCTTGTTGGATAGATCCTTTAAGTATGAGATAGTGTCCCTCTTCATCTCTCACTACAGTCTCCAGGGTAAATTTTAGTTTATCTGACATGAGGATGGCTACCCCTGCTTTCTTTTGAGGACCATTTGAATGGTAAATGGTTCTCCAACCTCTTATTTTCAGGCTGTAGGTGTCCTTATGTCTAAAATGAGTCTCTTGTAGACAGCAAATAGATGGGTCCTGCTTTTTTATCCAGTCTGAAACCCTGCGCCTTTTGATGGGGTCATTAAGCCTGTTCACGTTCAGAGTTACTATTGAGAGATATGAGTTTAGTGTCACCATGATATCTATTCAGTCCTTGTTTTTGTGGATTGTTCCACTGAACTTCTTCTTAAAGGGGAATTTTAAGAGTCCCCCTTAATGTTTCTTGCAGAGCTGGTTTGGAGGTCACATATTCTTTCAGTTCCTGCCTGTCTTGGAAGCTCTTTATCTCTCCTTCCATTTTGAATGAGAGCCTTGCTGGATAAAGTATTCTTGGTTGCATGTTCTTCTCATTTAGGACCCAGAATATATCCTGCCAGCCCTTTCTGGCCTGCCAGGTCTCTGTGGAGAGGTCTGCTGTTACCCTAATATTCCTCCCCATAAAAGTCAGGGATTTCTTGTGTCTTGCTGCTTTAAGGATCTTCTCTCTATCTTTGGAATTTGCAAGCTTCACTATTTAATGTCAAGGTGTTGAATGGTTTTTATTGATTTTAGGGGGGGATCTCTCTATTTCCTGGATATGAATGCCTGTTTCCCTTCCCAGATTAGGAGTTTTTCAGCTAGGATTTGTTCAAATACATATTCTGGCCCTCTGTCCCTTTTGGCGCCCTTGGGAATCCCAATTAAACGTAGGTTTTTCTTCCTCAGGCTGTCGTTTATTTCCCTTAATCTGTCTTCATGGTCTTTTAATTGTCTGTCTCTTTTTTCCTCAGATTCCTTCCTTGCCATCAACTTGTCTTCTATGTCACTCACTCGTTCTTCCACCTCGTTAACCCTCGTCGTTAGGACTTCTAGTTTGGATTGCATCTCATTCAATTGATTTTTAATTTCTGCCTGATTGTATCTAAATTCTGCAGTCATGAAGTCTCTTGAGTCCTTTATGCTTTTTTCTAGAGCCACCAGTAGCTTTATGATAGTGCTTCTGAATTGGCTTTCTGACATTGAATTGTAATCCATATTTTGTAACTATGTGGGAGAGAGGACTGTTTCTTTCTTTTGAGGTGAGGTTTTCCTTCTAGTCATTTTGCTCAGTGCAGAGTGGCCAAAAACAAGTTGTATTGGGAAAAGGAGAAAAAGAGAGAGAAAGAAGGAAAGAAAAGAGAAAAAAAAGGAAGGAAAAAAAAGAAAAAAGAGAAGAAAAAGAGAAAGAAAAAGAAAGAAAGGAAAAAAGGGCGGGGGAAGCAAACAGAAATCAAAAAGAAAAGAAAAGAAAAGAAAAGGGATCCCTGGGTGGCGCAGCGGTTTGGCGCCTGCCTTTGGCCCAGGGCGCGATCCTGGAGACCCGGGATCGAATCCCACATCAGGCTCCCGGTGCATGGAGCCTGCTTCTCCCTCTGCCTATGTCTCTCCCTCTCTCTCTCTCTGTGTGACTATCATAAATAAATAAAAATTAAAAAAAAAAAAAAAAAAAAAAAAAAAGAAAAGAAAAAAGAAAAAAAGAAAAGAAAAGAAAAGAAAAACCCACGGAGGAGTATCTTCTGATTCTGTGTACTTTAAGTCCCTTGACTTCCCCTGGAACTTGTCCGTCTAGCTGGTCTTCTGAGGGAGGGGCCTGCTGTGCTGATTTTCAGGTGTTTGCACTTGGGGGAGCTGCTCTGCCCCTGCCTGGTGCAGGGCTCAGTGGGGGTTGTTCACCCCGTGAGGCCCCAGGAGGAACAACCGCAGTGGCGGGGCAGCTCTGGAGCCCTGGAGTCAGCCCCCGCAGTAGCTCCGCAGCTCTCCGTCTGCAGGGCCTGGAGGCTCCGGGCGGGGCCGCTGATCTGCTCAGCTCGGGGCAGGAGCGTCCTCGCTGTCCTGGGCCCTCCCGGCCTCTGCCTGTCCTGGGGGTAGGCCGGGTCCTGGGCTGTGTCCCGGCGCCCTGTGCTCCGGGGCCTGCGCTGGTGGATTCGCACTCCCGCCCCGCAGCCCCCTCCGCGGAGCCGCCCCTGAGCCCCCCGAGCTGCTCCTGCCCCGCAGCCCCCTCCGCGGAGCCGCCCCCGAGCCCCCCGAGCTGCTCCTGCCCCGCAGCCCCCTCCGCGGAGCCGCCTCCAAGCCCCCCGAGCTGCTCCCGCCCCGCAGCCCCCTCCGCGGAGCCGCCCCCGAGCCCCCGGAGCTGCTCCGGGTCCCCCGTGCGCGCTGCAGCCCTTAGGGAGCTCGGCGCATCTCCTGGGGCGCAGGTGTCTGTTAGTGTCCCCGGGAGCCCGAGGGCATCCCCGCCCTCCTGGGTCCTGCTCCACCTCCCCGCGAGCCCCTTTCCCCCGGGAAGGTTGGTGCAGCTCCTGCGTCTCCGGGTCGCGGCTCTCCTGTCCTGGGGACACTCGCCCCGGCCTCAGCCCGGCTCCTCGCGGGCCCCTCCCCCTTGGAGGCCTTTTGTGTCTTTATTTCTTTTTCCCCGTCTTCCTACCTTGATAGAAGCGCGAACTCTTCTCACTGTAGCATTCCAGCTGGTCTCTCTTTAAATCTCAGGCCGAATTCGTAGATTTTCAGGATGATTTGAAGGTTATCTAGGTAATTTGGTGGGGACAGGTGATTGGGGACCCTGCTCTCCCGCCGTCTTGCCCCTCCTCCCAATATTAGTCTGTCTCAGGAAATTCTATTCTGTCTTACTTATACCCACTCAAATATGCATCTTGTCATACAGTCATCTGTTTTTTTATTCATCTATTCATTTACCCAGCCATATATCCGTATATGGATCTATCCATCCACTCACTTGGTTTATCAACTAATTATTGAACACTTAGTTTATGCCAGGCTTACAATGTTGGAGAGACATGCCTTTAATCCAACTGTAACATACTGAGGTAAGTATAATAAATGGGTTGCATAAATATGCATCACAAAGTTGGTCGAGAATAGCAAAAATTAGCAGCGTCAGGATAAAGTGGGAAGATAGAATGGAAGAAATGACTTGTGTAGAGTTGTGAAAGAATATGAAAATGGATAAAGCAAATTTGTTGCTTCTGTGAGAGTATGTATGTGTGTGTCCAGGGGAGGGCAGGCAATAGGGGGCTAATAAGAATTGAGGCTGGACTGGTGGTGTCATCAGATCTCAAAGGTTTCTATATACTAAATTGGGTACTATTGCATTAAGATAAAGTCTTTATAGGGTAGGTATGAGTTCATAGGTTCAAAGAACTAATATTACCATGGGATCATTATATCTATTAAGAAACTAAAAAAAAAATTTTTTTTTACTGTCAAATTAAATTGAATAAGCTTTCCTGTTTGACAACGTTGAATTGATAGGTAGTCTGTAATTGAAGAAGTTATTTAGGGATGCCTAGTTAGTGTAGTCAGTAGAGAATATGACTCTTGATCTTAGGGTTGTGAGTTCAAGTCCCATGTTGCGTGTAGAGATTACTTAAAAATAAAACTCTAAAAAAAATGAGAGTAAAGGTGATTTAAAATGAGAGAATTATACAAAGTGATTCATACAGGGGATCCTGGGTGGCTCAGTGCCTGTGTCTGAGCCTCTCTCAGAGGCTGTGTCTCTACCTTTCTCTCTCTCATGAATAAATACAATAAAAATCTTAAAAAAAAGTGATCAATACATAGTTCACATGTTAAGTCAAGGGATTAAATTAATAAAAATAATCTGAGGGTAGCCTGGGTGGCTCAGCAGTTTAGCGCTGCCTTCAGCTCAGGTCTCTCCTGGAGACCCGGGATCGAGTCCCACATCGGGCTCCCTGCATGGAGCCTGTTTCTCCCTCTGCCTATGTCTCTGCCTCTCTCTCTGTTTCTCATGAATGAATGAATGAATGAATGAATAAATACATACATAAATAAAATAAAATAAAATAAAATAAAATAAAATGTCTTGCTGCCTTTGTGGCAATCCTAAAGCATGCAAACATTATAGTGAATCTGGATATTAAAATGAAACCACAGAAGTATTGATGGAGTCTGATAAGAAACAAGGATGCTGATATCAGAAATGGGGTTGCAACACTAATGTGATTTTAATGTAGTTCTTTCCCTTTAGGTTTCTACAAGATATGGGGAAGAGGAGAAGACATCCCATGGGAGAGGGAAAATAAGTGTTGGATTGGCAGTTCAATAGAAACATGACCTTGACTTAAATTTTCTGTGTTTCTTCCACCCCCTACCCTGGCATTGTTTGGTAGCCAAAGAGATTAAGTACAAATGAGAGCAGTTATGAAGGTAGTGGCTGAGTTGAAAAAATTCCCTGAAATAATTGTCTTAGTGAGTGAATCTTAATGAAAGGATCTGATAACAAATTGGAGACTGGAAGAAATAATTTTAAGGTCATTCATCCATGAAGAGCTAAAAAGGTGACATATAATGAGATGTAGCAGTGTATCAATAAAATGACCTTAAATGATCATAAGCCTGACAGATAAGAAGTAAGACATAACAAGGGTTCAGAAACCAACAGGGTGTAAGCAGATTATTTGCAGCATGCATAGGACCACCAAAATTAAAAATAATGTAGAGTGTCTGCAAGAAAAGGAGAGCATTTGGAAAGTTCCATTTTTTATAAGAAAAGACCTTTATAAAAAAAGGTCCTGCTAAATCATCTTGAAAGGTGAACCCAAATTCCCATAAACTGGTGTCCTGGTTTACCAACACCTGTAATCTGGCCTGGATGGCCTTTTCCCCCTGTGGTCTGCAAATGACCCCGCAGGTCATTTACATCAGTGAAAATGTTTATCTTATGTTTACAAGTATGTAAATGTTTACAACATATAGGGAAAATATGGAAGTAATACATTTATAATACATTTATGCTAAGTTTAGGAATAGTTTTCTAATCCTCATGTAACTTGTGTGTGTTTTATTTATTAAGTTTGTAAATGTTGAAGATAATTTGACATTAAAGAATCTGTTATGTTGGATCTATTGTTTTAATTTAAATGTTTAAAAAAATGTGATTGAAATATTAAGCTTATGGTTTTTAATTTTTTGAAAACAATTTAAAATAGGCTCCACATCCAGCATGGGGCTTGAACTCACAGCCCTGAGGTTAAGAGTCACATACTGTACCAATTGAGCCAACCAGGAACTCCTAAACTCATGGTTTTTAATTGGGGTTTTTCAAGATTATTTGATGTTATAATTTTGATTTCAAGAAATAATAATTAAAAGATGTGTATTTTGTACTTATGATTTTAAATTGATAATTGTAAGAAAAAAGATATTTGTATATGATATTTGATTGATTACATATTTGATACTTTAGAAATTTAGACATTTTAGGTTTGTAAGTAGTAGTTAAGTGTTTAAGAGGTTGTTTATTAGATTTGCAAATATCTTGTTAGGTGTTAGAAATGCTGGAGAGAAAAAAAAAAAAAGAAATGCTGGAGAGACTTGGATGTGTTAAAATTTGTAACTGTAATTTAAAATATCTAAGGAGGGCAGCCCCAGTGTCTCAGCGGTTTAGTGTCACCTTCAGCCCGGGGCGTGAACCTGGAGACCTGGGATGAGTCCCCCGTCAGGCTCCCTGCATGGAGCCTGCTTCTCCCTGTACCTGTGTCTCTGCCTCTCTGTCTGTCTCTGTGTCTCTCATGAATAAATAAATAAAATCTTAAAAAAAAAACCTAAGGAAATTGAATTAATCAGGCTCATAAATACTGGTAAATGTTTAGGGGAAATTAATCTACCAAATTTATAAGTCAATTGAGCATTGATCAAAGAACAAGGGAGAATTGCATATTTTTAATTTTTTTTGCATATTTTTAATTTAATAAAAACAGTAGATTTATATGTGTGTTTATTAGATAGGACTTCTTTTTGAAGATTTAATTTAAATAGTCATTTTATTAACTTGAATGTAAATTAAAATACACACCACTGTCAGCATTCTTTTTATATATATGCCCCCAATTTTCTTCCTGTACATTAAGAAATTATTGCTTTGAGGTAGAGTGGGGGAACACATTCATCAGGAACTATTTCAGTCCTAGCACTGGTATCAATATGTGAGTACTTTTTTTCAAAAAACAAAACAACCCCCCCATTTTATTTTGAATAATTTGGAATAATGAAAAGTTCCCTTTTCATCCCATCATATCAGAGGGTCTGTGATATCCATATGACACTACTAGTTATTTAATCTTGGTCACTTAGTTAAGGTATTGCCAGGTTTCTCCACTGTCAAGTTACTAGGAGCTAAGCTACACCTCTTGGAGGGAGAGCTATCTGCATATATTATTTAGAATCCTTCTCTAAGGAATTTTTGTTTCTTCTCTCCCAATTTCATCAGCCTCTTGAAAACTCCAATCTCTGAAATTACCTGTTACACCTTAAAGGATTGCTAAGAGGATCCATAATAGATATGAGTAGATATGAAGTTCGGTGAAAACAGAAAAGTTTCGAGCAAGTATGTATGTTTACTCAGGTATATTTTTGAAGTTAAGTTTTAAAGTATATATTTTAAAATAGGAATGCATATTATCCAAATGTATTAATGTATTGAATATTATCTTGAATTGTTTTTGCTTCTTCAAGATGCCACAAAGAACAAACTCCATCAATGAAGAGATTACAGGCAATTGACTGGATAATACAAACTCTTTAAAAGGAGCATAGGTGTTATTCATGATTACATTATATTATCTGGGTCTGCACTAGGCAGTTCAGTATAAAAGGTATGTATAAGGTGAGAAACACATATATAACACAGAGTTCTAAACTTCCCATTAAAATCATAAGATCACCTTTGTTTTAGTTGTCTTTTGACAATCTGATACCAGGAAAAGAATGATAAAATATATTAATAAAAATGTAAAACACTTTTATTATTTTAATTAAATCTAAATTATATTTTCAACAGAGGTCCTGAATGTAAGACTTTCAATCTAAATTCAAAGGCTATCATGTCTAAATCACATTTAAATTATTAATCTCATTTTCATATCAGAATTTTACTTGTCAGACTCATCAGGCTGGCAATTACTGAGTGCAATAAGTTTTCAGTTATTAATCAAATAGTAAATGTCAAATGATCAAACATGAGCTCATTTATTTTTTTTATTTTTTATTTTTTTTAAACATGAGCTCATTTAAAGGAAACAAGAAAACAATCAATTTGCTGTAGTCTGGATATTCAGACAGACCTTCCTTATTTCAAAAGCTTCTTTTAGCTGTGTAACAATTTTCTTGTAGCATCTCCAACCTACATATATTGCATTTTTTCACCTCTAAATCTTCTCAGAAAATTTGTTCGAATTTGGAGGGAAAAGAATGTTCTCTAGGCATACATTGATAAACTTAGATCTTTTGTGTTTTAAAAACCTTATCATCAAGAAATTCTCAGGTATTATATGTTGGCAAATTGAATTTAAATTAAAAAAGTGTAAAAAAGAAAATAAAGAACATTCTCTGTATTCTTCTATGATAAGACCCTGTTTATTTCCTTCGGGGGTTCATCACACTCTGGAATTATTGAACATTGATTTTCTTGCTTATTGTCTAATTCCCACTAAGAAAAGCTCTGTATTTGAATTAGAGAGTGAACTATGAATAAATACAGTACATGCGAATAAAAAAAACCCCAAATTCTCAACAAAATACTAGTAAAATGAATTCAGCAATACATTAAAAAAATCATTCACCGTGACCAAATGGGATTTATTCCTGGGAGATAAGGCTGGTTCAATATTCACAAATGAATCAGTGATCCATCACATCAATAAGAAAAAGGTGGAAAAAGCATTTGACAGAGTACAACACCCACTCATGATAAAATCCCTCAACAAACTAGGTTTAGAGGGAACATACCTCAACATAATAAAGGCCATACATAAAAAATAAAAATAAAAAAATAAAGGCCATACATGAAAAACAGGTAACATTATCCTTAATAGGGAAAAACAGAGCTTTTCTCCTAAGGTCAGGAATCAGGAACAAGACAGGATGTCGACTCTCACCACTGCTATTTAACATAGTTGGAAGTCCTAGTACAGCAATCAGATAACAAAAGAAAAGGTATCCAAATTGGTAAGGAAGAAGTCAAATTTTCACTATTTGCAGATGACATGATACTACCTATAGCAAACCCTAAAGACTCCACAAAAAACCCTGCTAGAACTAATAGATTAATTTGGTAAGGTTGCAGGATACAAAATCAAAGTACAGAAATCCATCATGTCTACACATCAATAATAAAGCATCAGAAAGGGAAATTAAGAAAACAATCCCATTTACACTTGTACCAAAAATAATAAGAGTCCTAACAATAAACCTAACCAAATAGGTGAAAGACCTATACTCTAAAGACTATAAAATACTTATGAAAGAAAATGAAGACAATACAAAGAAATGAAGAAGACATTCCATGCTCATGGATTGGAAGGATAAATATTGTTAAAATGTCTATACTACCCAAAACAATGTAGACATTTACTACAATCCCTATAAAAAAATCATCATTTTTCATGGAACTAGAACAAAAAACCCTAAAATTTTTATGGAACCACAAAGGATCCCATGTAGCCAAAAGCAATCTTAAAAAATAAAAGCAAATCTGGAGGAATCATAATTCCAGATTTTAAGTTATAAAGCTGCAGCGATCAAAACAGTATGGTCCTGGCACAAAAATAGACACATAGATCAGAACATAGAGCAGAATAGAAAACTCAGAAATAAACTCACAACTATATGGTCAATTGATCTTTTTTTATTTTTAAGATTTTATTTATTTATTTATGACAGACACACACAGAGAGAGGCAGAGACACAGGCAGAGGAAGAAGAAGCAAGCTCCATGCAGGGAGCCTGACGTGGGACTCAATCCCGGGTCTCCAGGATCAGGCCTTGGGCCGAAGGCAGGTACTCAACCACCGAGCCACCCAGGAACCCCCTGGTCAATTACTCTTTGACAAAGCAGGAGAGAATATACAATGGGAAGATAACATTTTTTTCAACAAATGATGTTTGGAAGACTGGACAGCAACATGCAAAAGAATGAAACCGGATCATTCTCTAATACCATACACAAAAATAAACTAACGATAGATTAAATACCTAACTATAGGTATTTAATTAATTAATTAATTAATTAAATTAATAACTGTCAATCTGAAGCTATAAAAATCCGTGAGGACAACACAGACAGAAACTTCTTTGACATCAGCTGGAGCAACTTCTTTCTAGATATGTCTCCTGAGGCAAGGGAATCAAAAGCAAAAAAACAAAACAAAACAAAACAAAACAAAAAAAAACCCACAAAAAACAAAAACTATTGGGACTTCATCAAAATAAAAAGCTTCTGTACAACAAAGGAAACAATCAGCAAAACTAATAGGCAACTTACTGAAGGGGAAGAGATATTTGCAAATAATATATCAGATAAAGGGTTAGTATCCAAAATATATAAAGAACACCCCCCAAAAAATAATCCAACTAAAAATGGGCAGAAGGTATGAACAGACATTTCTTCAAAGAAGACATCTATATGGCCAACAAGTGAAAAGATGCTCATAATCACTGATCATCAGGGAAATTGTAAATCAAAACCATAATGAGATATCACCTCACACTTGTCAGAATGGCTAAAATCAACAACACAAGAAATAACTGGAATTGGCTTGGATGTGGAGATAAAGTAACACTCATGCACTGATGGTGGGAATGCAAAGTGGTACAACTACTGTGAAAAACAGCAAGGAGGTTCCTCAAAAAGTTAAAAATAGAGTTACCCTATGATCCAGAAATCACACTACTGAGTATTTACCCAAAGAATACAAGATCACTAATTCAAAGGGATACATGCCCCCCAATTTATAGCAGCATTATTTACAATAGTCAAGATATAGCAGCAGCCTAAATGTCCATCAATTGATGAATGGATAAAGAAGTGTATTTCATTGTATATATATATGTGTGTATGTGTGTGTGTGTGTAAACAATGGAATATTATTCAGCCATAAAAAGAATGAAATCTTACTATTTGAAATGGCATAGATGGAGTGAGAGAATATAATGCTAAGTGAAATAAATCAGTCAAAGACAAATACCACATGATTTCACTTATTTTTGGAATTTAAGACACAAAACAAGCAAAGGCAAAAAATGAGAGAGAGAGAGAGAGAGAGAGAGAGAAATCAAGAAACCAACTCTTAATTATAGAAAACAAACTGATGATTACCAGAAGGGAGGTGATGGAGGGATATGTTAAGTAGGTGATGGGGATTAAGGAGTGTACTTGTAAAAAAAAAAAAAGAGTGTACTTGTGATGAGCATAGGGTGATGTATGGATGTGTTGAATTACTATACTGCACACCCAAAATTAATATGACACTCTATGTTAATTGGAATTAAAATAAAATCTTAAAAAGAAATCTAAAGTCTTTTGGAACAGCCTAAAATCTAAAAATGAAATAGTCTTCCAAAATAACTGGGGAATGGCATGTGGTAGGATAAAAATAGTTTTTTTTTTGTATAGTAAGTTTAGTAATTCACAATTTTATGAACGTATCTCCTTTAGTTCCTCCTAAAATAATAGGAATTATAGATGCTAACATTTCTTGAGTTTTTACTTTGTACAGAGAATTGTGTTAAACACTTTAAACTCATTTAATTTTTACAACATCCTTGAGGAAATACTTTTATTTTCTTCATTTTTACATATGAGAATGCCGAGTTTTAAAAAAAGTTATATAAACGGCACCTGAGTGGTACAGTCGGTTAAGCATCTGTCTTCAGCTCAGGTCATGGTCCCAGGGATCAGTTCCACATCAGACTCCTTGCTCAGTGGGGAGCCTGCTTCTCCCTCTGCCTCTGATTCTCTCCCTTTCTGTTCCTCATGAATAAATAAATAAAATCTTAAAAAACAGTTATATAGTTAGTAAGGGATCAAGAAGGAATAGGCTGCAGAGCCTATGCTCATAGCCATTCATTATTTTATACTCCCCAAATAATTAAATAATCAGAGTTCTTGATATAAAAATTGCCTGGATTATGTGGATTTTTTTGAAATTCATAAAGTCCATGTTCTTTATCTTACAGTGATTTTTTTCTCATCCTCAATTCATTTAGTAATTTCATGCTTTATGAAATATATATTCATATCACTTCCTGGGTTATTAAAATTTACTGGGGGGAAAAAAGGAAAATAAAAAAATAGTTTCCTGGGTATTAAAATTTCAGTGCACAGACTCATTAATATTATATGATTATAATATAATCATATAATATGATTATATTTTACTTCAATTGTTTACTTTGAAAATTTCAAAACTAGAGGAAAAATGAAAAAAACAGTAACATGAGAACCCACATAAGCTCACCTATATATACAAATTATTAACATTTTGATATATTCTCTCTCTTTTGCAGTCTCTCTCGCTCTCTGATACATGTGTGGAGATGCTCCTCAATGCATGTATATACATACACATACACTTTTTTGGCTGAACCATTTTAAGAGTTAGTACAAATTTTAATTTTAGGTACCAATGAATAAATATGAGAAATATTTTAAAAATATATATTCTTGTTGATAAAGGAAATTTTCAACTTTCCACATTTGTGGCCCTGCTCCTATGCTCCCAGGGAAGCTATACTTATATTTGTGAAGGTGAAAATGACTCCACAAAACCTCAGAGCATGGGCTCTGGACACAGAAATGTCCTGAGAAATGTACATCTGCCTTATTAAAAATAAATAGCCAATAGGGAGCATTCTAAATACAAAGATAAAAACAAAACAAAACAAAAAACCCCTCCCTCATTCCCATAAGACCAAAGTCATACAACCTTGCACATTCTAAAACTATAAGGTACAATCTGTAACTTTCTGGAATGTCCTTCATCTTGATGATTTGTAACTTTTTATGGAAAAAAATATACAGCCTTGCACAAAATGTTCCTTCCCCAGAGTATTTTCTTCTTTGTAAAGATTGTGAATTCTGGACTGCTGTCTTAACTTGGCTTGAGTAAAACTCTTCTCCTTTCTCCTTAAAATTTTAAACAAGATCTGTTCATTTTGCACTAAGAATGTAAATGGAATAATCCACTTAACATTTCTAAATCAAAATTTAACTCTTAAGAAGTTTTCAAAACCACAATTTATCAAAAGAAAATTAATTTTTATTAATTCAACTTAAATTTTTGATATATTCTGTTTGCTTTTTTTGGGGATGTGTCTTTTCAAGAATTCTAATTTTGGTGAAAAGTGTATTTCTTCTAAAATCAACTTTATTGAGGTGTAATCTATGTATAGTAAGCTGTGTCCACTTAAAATATATAATTTGATACATTTTTGATAGACTTAGACAACTGAAAACCACACTACAAGATATGGAACTTTTTTCTTTTTTAGCTTTTCTTTTAATTTAAATTCAATTTGCCAACATATGTATAACACCTAGTGCTTATCCCATCAAGTGCCCCCTCAGTGCCCGTCACCCAGTCACCCCAATCCGCCACCCACCTCCCCTTCTGCAACTCTTTATTTCCCAGAGTTAGGAATCTTTCAGGTTTTGTCTCCCTAATTTTTCCCACTCAGTTCCCCTTCTTTCCTTTATAATCCCTTTCACTATTTTTTATATTCCCCATATGAGTGAAACCATATGATGATTCTCCTTTTCTGATTGACTTACTTCCCTCAGCATAATACCCTCCAGTTCCATCCACTTGAAGCAAATGATGGTTATTCATCATTTCTGATGGCTGAGTAATATTCCATTGTATATATAGACCACACCTTCTTTATCCATTCACCTGTTGATGGACACCAAGGCTCCATCCACAGTTTGGCTATTGTGGACATTGTTGCTATAAATATTCAGGTGCAGATGTCCCTGGTGTTTCACTGCATCTGTATCTGTGGGGTAAATCCCCAGTGGTACAATTGCTGGGTCGTAGGGATAGCTCTATTCTTAAGTCTTTGAGGAACCTCCACACAGTTTTCCAGAGTGGCTGCACCAGTTCACATTCCCACCAACAGTGCAAGAGGGTTTCCCTTTCTCCACATCCTCTCCAACATTTGTTGTTTCCTGTCTCATTAATTTTCACCATTCTCACTGTGTGAGGTGGTATCTCATTGTGGTTTTGATTTGTATTTTCCTGATAGTAAGTGATGCGGAGCATTTTCTCCTGCGCTTGTGGGTCATTTCTGTTTTCCTTGGTGAAATTTCTATTCGTATCTTTTGCCCATTTCATGATTGGATCGTTGGTTTCTTTGCTGTTGAGTTTACTAAGTTCTTTATAGATCTTGGATACTAACCCTTTATCTGATAGGTCATTTGCAAATATCTTCTCCCATTCTGTAGGTTGTCTTTTAGTTTTGTTGACTGTTCCTTTTGCTGTGCAGAAGCTTTTTATCTGGATGAAGTCCCAATAGTTCATTTTTGCTTTTGTTTCCTTTGCCTTCATAGATGTATCTTGGAAGAAGTTGCTCTGGCCAAGTTCAAAAAGGGTGTTGCCTGTGTTCTCCTCTAGGATTTTGATGGACTGTTGTCTCACACTTAGAACTTTCATCCATCTTGAGTGTATCTTTGTGTGTGGTGTCAGAGAATGTCCAGTTTCATTCTTCTGCATGTGGATGTCCAATTTTCCCAGCACCATTTATTGAAGAGACTGTCCCTTTTCCGGTGGACAGTCTTTCCTGCTTTGTGGAATATTAGTTGACCATAGAATTGTGGGCCCATTTCTGGGTTCTCTATTCTGTTCCATGGAGCTACGTGTATGTTTTTGTGCCAGTACCATACTGTCTTGATGATCACAGCTTGAAATCCGGCATTGTGATGCCCACAGCTCTGGTGGTCTTTTTCAATATTCCCTGGCTATTCGGGGTCTTTTCTGATTCCCCACAGATCTCAAGATTATTGGTCCCAACTCTGTGGATAAAGTCTATGGTATTTTGATAGGGATTGCATTGAACGTGTACATTGGGAGTAGGTGTTCTCAACTCATCTGGCCCCACAAACTCACCTGGATAACTTTGAAACCATCCTGAACACCTACAGATTTGACTTGAGATTAAAGGAGAGAACAGCTGGAACTCTATAGAGAGAAAAGCTTTAGTTTCAAACAAGGTAGGAAGGCAGAAAAAAATATATAAACAAGATTGAGTGGGGGAGGGGCCCTGCAAGAAGCCGGGCTAATGGGGGCAGCAAGAGACTCCAGGACAGGAAAGCCCCACCCCAGAGACATAGGAACTTTAAAAATCTTCTCGGATTTTTCCTGGATGGAAAGCACTCAGCAGGGAAATCAGGCAGAAGCTCAAGAGAAGCAGGGATGCCTGCAGTCCCCTGGGATCACTAGGAGAGGAGGGGTGCCCAGGGGAAAGTGCAGCTCACACCGAGGGCCAATCTTGGTAAAGGGCTAGAGCGCAGCCCTTGGTGCATTTGGGAGAAGCCAGGGGGTTAGGTGGGTGGCTCCAGACCGAGGTGGCTGAGCCCCGTTGCCTTCAGGAGCCGGGGTCCCAGGAGCGTGATTCCAGCAGCTCAGGCCCCAGATCCAAGGGCTCCAAGTGAAAAAAGCCCATGATCCTGTGGTCCCCCCGGGACAGGCACAGGCGGGTAGGGCACAGGACAGCGAGGACACTCCTGCTGCTGGGTGCCCCCGAGCTGTGCATATTAGTGCACCCGCCCCGGAAGCATCTAGGCCAGTGCAGATTGGGAGCTGTGGGTGCTTACTGGGGGAGCTGAAGCCGCAGATGGAGACCTGGCCACCGCCAGTGGTGTCATTCCTCCTGGTGTCACCGTGTGCCTGGGAGACTTGGGGCCGCCAGGGGACAGGGGCCTCATGGGGTAAACTGAGCCTGGTACCCAGTGGGGGTGGGGGCATCTCCCCAGGTGCTCACACCTGAGAATCAGCACAGCAGGCCCCTCCCTCAGAAGACCAGCTGGAAGGACAGGGGAAAAGTAAGGTCTCGACCAAGCAGTGATGGAAAGTTCCAGGACTGAGTGAAAATAGTATGTAGAACTAGAGGGTCCTTTTCTTTTTTTCTTTTCTTTTTTCTTTCTTTTTCCATTTTGATTCGTTTTTATATCAGACTAAAAATTTCCAATATTTTTTCTCTTTTCCCACGTTAACTACAATATTTTACCAGCTCTTCATTTTTAAGTTTTTTTTTTCCTTTTTGACTTTTATATTTCTAAAATTACATGTCTTAGATGTATTTTTCACTTCTGTCTACCCTTCAACATATTCAATTTAATTTTGGGAGATATACCAGATATGGGTTTTTATTTTGTGTTTTTTTGTTTTCTGTGCCTCCTTTTGTTCTACAATGGCAGAAGTTAATACCTTCTAGAACATGACCAACATGCACCCAGAACCAAGTGGTATACCATGCTGGTTCAGTCTGTGCTATTATATTCTCTCTTCCTTCCCATTCTGCCCCCCTCTTTTATCTAGTTTATGTTTTGGTGGTCAATGTTGGGACCTTCTACAAGCATTGCTGGTTTATATAGATTTGGGACTGAGTATCTTCTAACATATAGAACTTAATATACTCAGAACCAAGAAAATCACCCTCTAGGACCCCTCAGGTAGACTACATTCTAGCTCCAGTACAACTTCTTCACCATCACCATCTCCCAGTCCCTGCCCCCTGCCGCCTTTTATCCCCTCTCCTTCCTCTTTACTTTTTTCTTTTTCTTTTTTTTTTTTTTCTTCTTTGGGGCTTTTGGCATTTTACTTTTTACTACTTTGTTTTAAGATTTGTTTTTCACTTTCGTGCTCCTTTTGTTTTATTTTGTTCTAATCTTCTTTTTCATTTACAGGTCTCTGACCTCATCAAAATCATCTAGGGTGGAATTTACTTATGTCGTAGTTGACATATTTTTACTCGGCCTGCTCATACAGCCACTCTGCACTGACCAAAATCAAGAAGGAAGAATTCACCACATAAGAAAGAAGCAGAAACAGTACTCTCTGCCACGGAGTTGTGAATATGGATTACAATTTGATGTCAGAGCCAATTCAGAAGCACAATTATAAAGTTACTGGTGGCTCTGGAAAAAAAGCGTAAAGGACTCTAGAGGCTTTGTTACAGCAGAATTTATTTATTTATTTATTTATTTATTTATTTATTTATTTATTTAAAAGATTTTATTTATTTATTCATAGACACAGAGAGAGAGGCAGAGACACAGGCAGAGGGAGAAGCAGGCTCCATGCAGGGAGCCTGATGTGGGACTCGATCCCGGGTCTCCAGGATCACACCCCAGGCTGCAGGTGGCACCAAACCACTGTGCCACTGGGGCTGCCCCGTTACTGCAGAATTTAGATCTAATCATGCCAAAATTAAAAATTATTTAAATGAGATGCAGTCCAAACTGGATGTCCTAATGACGAGGGTTAATTAGGTGGAATAAAGAGTGAGCATCATGGAGGAGAAGTTAATGGTAAGGAAAGAAACTGAGGACAAAAGAGAAAAAAACAATTAAGAGATCATGAGGAAAGGCGTAAGGAAATAAATGATACCCTCAGAAGGAAGAATTTACAAATAATTGCGATTCCAGAAGAGGCTGAGAGGGAGAGAGGACCAGAAAGTATATTTGAAGAAATCATAACTGATAACTTTTCTAATTTGAGGAGGGAGACAGGCATTCAGATCCAAGAGATAGAGAAGAACCCCCCAAAATCATTAAAAACTGTTCAACATCTCGGCATTTAATAGTGAAACTTGCAAATTCCAAAGATAAAGAGAAAATCCTTAAAGCAACAGGAGACAAGAGATCCCTAGCTTATATGGGGAAAGATATCAGATTAATAGCAGACCCCTCCACAGAGACCTGGCAGGCTAGAAAGGGCTGGCAGGATATAGTCAGGGTCTTAAATGAGAAGAACCTGCAGCCAAGAATACTTTATCCAGCAAGGCTGTCATTCAGAATAGAAGGAGAGATAAAGAGCTTCCAAGACATGCAGAAACTGGAAGAATATTTGACCTCCAAACTAGCTCTGGAAGAATTATTAAAGGGGACCCTATAAAAGAAAGAGGAAGCCTAAATAAATAATCCATAAGAACAGGGACTGAATAGGTATTATGATGACACTAAATTCATATCTTTCAATAGTTACTCTGAACTTGAATGTGCTAAATGATCCCATCAAAAGACACAGGGTTTCACTGGATTAAAAAGCAGGACCCATCTATTTGCTGTCTACAAGAGACTCATTTTAGATGTAAGGACACCTCTAGCCTGAAAATGAAAGGTTGGAGAACAATTTACCATTCAAATGGTCCTCAAAAGAAAGCCGGGGTAGCCATCCTTATATCAGATAAATTAAAGTTTATCCCAAAGACTGTAGTAAGAGATGAAGAGGGACACTATATCATACTTAAAGGATCTATCCAACAAGGGAACCTAACAATCATGAATATTTATGCCCCAAATGTGGGAGCTGCCAAGTATATCAATCAATTAATAGCCAAAGTAAAGACATACTTAGATAATAATACACTAATCGTTGGGGGCTTTAACACGACACTTTCTGCAAATGACAGGTGTTCTAAGCACAACATCTCCACAGAAACAAGGGCCTTAAATGATACACTGGACCAGATGGATTTCACAGATATTTACAGAACTTTACATCAGAACACAACTGAATACACATTCTTCTCAGGTGCACATGGAACTTTCTCCAGAATTGAGCACATACTGGGTCACAAATCAGGTCTCAACCGATACCAAAAGATTGGGATTGTCCCCTTCATATTTTCAGACCACAATGCTTTGAAACTAGAATTCAATCACAAGAAGAGATTTGGAAGAAACTCAAACAAAGGTTAAAGAGCATCCTAGTAAAGATGAATGGGTCAACCAGGGAATTAGAGAAGAATTCAAAAGATTCATGGAAACTAATGAAAATGAAGATACAACTGTTCAAAATCTTTGGGATATATCAAAGGGATGCTCAGAGGGAAATACATCGCAATACAAGCCTCCCTCAAAAAATTGGCAAAACCTCAAATACACAAGGTAACCTTGCACCTAATTGAACTGGAGAAAGAACAACAAGTAAAACCTACACCAAGCAGGGATCCCTGGGTGGCGCAGTGGTTTGGCACCTGCCTTTGGCCCAGGGCGCGATCCTGGAGACCCGGGATCGAATCCCACGTCGGGCTCCCAGTGCATGGAGCCTGCTTCTCCCTCTGCCTGTGTCTCTGCCTCTCTCTCTGTCTCTCTCTGTGTGACTATCATAAATTAAAAAAAAAAGAAAAACCTACACCAAGCAGAAGAAGAGAGATAATAAAGATTTGAGGGGACCTCAATGAAATAGAGACCAGAAGAACTGTAGAACAGTTCTATAAAACCAGGAGTTGGTTCTTTGAAAGAATTAATAAGATATATAAACCATTAGCCAGCCTTATTAAAAACAAAAAAGGCTCAAATTAATAAAATCACAAATGAAAGAGGAGAGATCACAACCAGTACAATGGTAATACAAACGATTTTAAAAATGTATTATGAGCAGCTATATCACAATAAATTAGCCAATCTAGAAGAAATGGATGCATTTCTGGAAAACCACAAATTACTGAAACTGGAACAAGAAGAAATAGAAAACCTGCACAGGCCAATACCCAGGGAGGAAATTGAAGCAGTCATCAAAAACCTCCCAAGACACAAAAGTCCAGGGCCAGATGGCTTCCCAGGGGAATTCTATCGAATGTTTAAAGAAGAAGTAATACCTATTCTACTAAAGCTGTTCCAAAGGATAGAAAGGGATGGAATACTTCCAAACTTGTTTTATGAGGCAGCATCACCTTAATTCCAAAACCAGGCAAAGACCCCACCAAAAAGGAGAATAATAGACCAATATCCCTGATGAACACAGATGTAAAAATTCTCAACAAGGTACTAGCCAATAGGAACTAACAATACATTAAGAAGATCATTCACAATGGCCACGTGGGATTTATCCTCAGGATGCAAGGTTGGTTCAACACTTGTAAAACAATCAACATGATATGGAACTTTTTTATTACTCCTCAATGTTTTTTTGTGTTTCTTTGTAGTCCATAATTCCCTTTGCTCTGAGACTAGACAGCCACTTAAAATTTTTTTTCATTTAAAAAGGTATCTATAATTTTCATTTAAAAAAAGTATCATTTAGAGAGAGAGAGAGAGTGAGAGAAAGAAAGAGAGAGAGAATGCACATGAGCATGAGTCATGGGAGGGACAGAGGGAGAAGCAGACTCTCCACTGAACAGGAGCTATGTGGAGCTCTTCCCAGGACCTTGGGATCATGACCTGAGCTGAAGGCAGATGCTTAACCAACTGAGCCACCCAGGTGCCCCACTTACTTATTTGTCACTATAGTGTGCATATCTTAGAATTGTATATTAATGGAATCTTGTGTTGTGTATTTTTTTTAGCCTGGATTCTTACACTCAGCATAATAATTTCAAGATTCATCCATGTTGTTGAATGTATTTCTAGTCTCTCCTTTTTATTCCTGAGTAATATTCCACTGTATGGCTATACAATATCTTGTTTTCTTGTTTATCCATTTGTTGACGGACATTTGAATCATGTCCATGTTTTGGCTATTGTGAATAAAAAAATACTTGAACATTCATGTACCAGACTCTGATTTCACTATTTTGGATAAGAGTGTAATGGTTAGGTAGAAAAATAAGTATATCTTTAATGTTTTAAAAAATTGTAAAACAATTTTCCAGTTATCGTATCATTTTACCTGTATAACTCCAGTGTTTGCAAATTCTAGTTGCTCCACATGCTCCCCAGAACTTGGTATTGTCAGCATACAATAATTAATTAATTTTAGGATCCTTATAAGTGTGTGGTGTTATCTCCTTGTGAATTTTAATGGCAGTTTCTTAATGCTAATGAATATTGTGCTAACTTGTCAACCATCTTCTCTTGCACAGTGTTCTCTCAATATTTTCCCTATTGTTTATTGGGTTATTTAATCATTGTAATCACAGCACAAATCCTTATGCATTCAATCCTTTTAAGTGTAATGAGAGTTGTGTTTTCTGTTTTATGGTATATCTCTGTGAATGAAACCTGTGTATTCTGCAGTTGTATATAATAATCTATACATATCAGTGATGTCAAGGTCCTGTAATATTGTTCAGACTGTCTATGTCTTAATCAGTATTTTTTTCTAGTTCTAGTGATTGCTGAATAGAGTCTTAAAATCTTTTACAAAGATTGTAGAACTGTTTATTTCTCGTTTTAATTGTGCCATTATTTGTTTTATGTAATCTGTTGCTTTCTTATTATTGTATACTTTATGATTATTATGTATTTCTGATGAAATGATCTTTTCTATCATTATGAAATGTTCTTTACCTCAGGCAGTATTTTTTATCTTACAGCCTAGTTTATCTAATATTAATATAGTATTTCCAAACTTCTTATGCAAATGGCAGATCTTTTTCCTTCTATTTACTTTCAAATATCTTTGGTTTTCTATTTATCTCTTTATTTAAAATATTTTATTTGCCAATTTATTTTAGAGAGAGAGAACACAGAATCAGGGGGAGGGGCAGCTCGAGAGGCAGAGAATCTCAAGTGAGTTCAGAGCCAGTTACAGGGCTTGACCTTATGACCCTGAAATCATGATTCTGAGATCATGACCTGAGCTGAAGCCAAGAGTTGGACACTTCACTGACTGAGCCACCCAGGTACCTCTCTTTGTTTTTATATTTAAAGTGTATCTCTCAGAATATATTTGGGTATTTCTTTCACATGTATTGTGAACATTTTTCACCTCTTAATCAGACTGTTTAATCCATTGATTATGGTTATTTATATAGATTTAGGTATACCATCTTGGTATTTTTAAAATGTGATCATTAGTCATACAAGGATTTTGTAGACACAATTATACATGTTATATCTGCATTATAACATTCATTTTTGCTTCAGAAGAAAAATATTCTTTTATTTTATCCAGATACTTATCATTTCCAGTGCTGTTCACTTCTTCAAAAATATTTCCCTTCAGCCTGAAAACATCCTTTAGCATTCCTTATAGTACAGGTTTGCTGACAACAAATCCTTTTATCTAAACTTTTCTTTTTTACTTTTGTACTCAGAGGATGTTTTCACTGAAAATAGAACTTGTGAGTTAAATGTTGTTTATTATTGTTTTTCTTTTTTAATATCAGCTCTTAAATAATCCCTCTCTGTCCCCTAATTCCTGGCCTCTAGATTTCAATAAGAAAGCTAGAGTATTTCAATCACTGTTTCCTTATATGTAATATGTTTACTCTGGTTACTTTCAAGATTTTCTCTTTATCTTTGGCTTTCAGGAGTTCAAATATGTTGTTCCTAGGCATGATTTTCCTTGCATTTATATTTCCTGAAGTCTACTGTGCTTTGAGGATTTCTAAATCTATAACTTGACGAATTCAGTCTGAGATTTAAAGAGAGAACAGCTGGAATGCAACAGTGAGAAGAGTTCGCTTCTATCAAGGTAGGAAGACGAAAAAAAAAAAGTTATAAAAAAGCATCCAAGGGGGAGGGGCCCCATGAGCAGCCGGGCTAAGGCCGACCGTCGAGTGCCCCGAGGACAAGAAAGCCCAGGCCCGGAGAAGCAGGAGCTTCACCAATCCTCCCAAATGGAAAGGCGCTTGCACGGACCTCGGGCAGGATCCCAGGAGGGGTAGGGATGCCCTCAGGCTCCCAGGGGCACTAACAGAGAAACTGCGCCCTGGGGAAAGAGCACCACACACCGCGGGTCTAGCGCCCGAAAGGGCTGGAGCCCCCGGATCTCCAGCGGCGGCTCCAACAGCGGCTCCACACGGAGGGGGCTGCGCGGCCCCAGGAGCCCAATTCCAGCAACGCAGGCCCCGGAGCCCAGGGCACTGGGGGACACAGCCCAAGATCCTGCGCTCCCCCCGAGACAGGCAGAAGCCGGGAGGACACAGGACAGCAAGGACGCTCCTGCCACCGGTCGGCTGAGCTATGCAGATTGGTGCTTTCTGCCGCTGGAGCATCCAGCCCCTGGGGACTGGGAGCTGCGGTAGTTACTGCGGGAGCTGACACCAGGGCTGGAGAGCTGGCCGCCACCACTGTTGTTGTTCCTCCTGGTGTCACCTTGTACCTGGGACTGAGCAGGGGCCTCACAGGATAAACAGCTCCCACTGAGCCGTGCACCTGGCAGGGGGCTGGGCAGCTTCTCCAGGGGCACACACCTGAGAATCAGAAGGCCCCTCCCCCAGAAGACCACCTAGAAGGACAGGAGAAGAGCAAGTTCTTGACCAAGCAGCACTAGAAAGTTCCAGGGGAAGTCGAGGGATTCACAGTATATAGACTCAGAGGATACTCCCCCTTGTTTCTTTTTTTTCTGTTTGTTTGGCCCCCACCCTTTTATTTCTTTTCTCTCTCTTTTTCTCCCTTTTCCAGTACAACTTGTTTTTGGCCACTCTGCACTGAGCAAAATGACTAGAAGGAAAAACTCACCACAAAAGAAAGAATCAGAAACAGTCCTCTCTCCCACAGAGTTACAAACTTTGGATTACAATTCAATGTCAGAACGCCAATTCAGAAGCACAATTATGAAGCTACTGGAGGCTCTAGAAAAAAGCATAAAGGATTCAAGAGACTTCATGACTGCATAATTTAGATCTAATCAGGCCAAAATTAAAAATCAATTAAATGAGATGCAATCCAAACGGGAGGTCCTAACGATGAGAGTTAACGAGGTAGAAGAATGAGTGAGCAACATAGATGACAAGTTGATGGCAAGGAAGGAAGCTGAGGAAAAAAGAGACAAACAATGAAAAAATCATGAGGATAGGTTAAGGGAAATAAATGACAACCTCAGAAGGAAAAATCTACGTTCAGTTGGGGTTCCTGAGGGTGCCGAAAGGGACAGAGGTCCATAGCTCCCTAACTTGGGGAGGGAAACAGGCATTCAGATCCAGGAGAATTCAGATCCAGGAGATAGAGAGTTCCCCCCCTAAAATCAATAAAAACCGTTCAACACCTGAATTTAATAGTGAAACTTGCAAATTCCAAAGATAAAGAGAAGATCCCTAAAGTAGCAAGAGACACGAGATCCCTAACATTTCTGGGGAGAAGTATAATAATAACAACACACCTCTCCACAGAGACCTGGCAGGCCAGAAAGGGCTGGCAAGATATATTCAGGGTCCTAAATTAGAAGAATATGCAACCAAAAATACTTTATCCAGCAAGGCTGTCATTCAGAATAGAAAGAGAGATAAATAACTTCCACGATAGGCAGAAACTGAAAGAATATGTGACCACCAAACCAGCTCTGCAAGAAATATGAAGGAGGACTCTCAAAGAAAGAGGAAGCCTAAATAAATAATCCACAAGCACAGGGACTGAATAGGTATTATGATGACACTAAATTCGTATCTTTCAATAGTAACTCTGAACGTGAATGGGCTTAATGACCCCATCAAAAGGCGCAGGGTTTCAGACTGGATAAAAAAGCAAGACCCATCTATTTACTGTTTACATAGACTCATTGTATACATAAGGACACCTAAAGTCTGAAATAAAAGATTGGAGAACGATCTAACATTCAAATGGTCCACAAAAGAAAGCAGGGGTAGCCATCCTTATATCAGATAAGAAAGAATTAATAAGATAGATAAACCATTAGCCAGCCTTATGAAAAAGAAGAGTAAAAAGACTTAATAATAAAATCATGAATGAGAAAAGAGAGATCACCACAAATACCAAGGAAATCCAAACAATTTTAAAAACTTATTAGGAGCAGCTATACACCAATAAATTAGGCAATCTAGAAGAAATGGACGCATTCCTGGAAAGCCACAAACTACCAAAACTGGAACAGGAAGAAATAGAAAACCTGAACAGGCCAATAATCAGGGAGGAAATTGAAGCCATTATCAAAAAACCTCCGAAGACACAAAAGTCCAGGATCAGATGGCTTCCTAGGGGTATTCTATCAAACGTTTAAGTAAGAAACCATACCTATTCTACTAAAGCTGTTCCAAAAGATAGAAAGGGATGGAGTACTTCCAAACTCATCCTATGAGGCCAGCATCACCTTAATTCCAAAACCAGACAAAGACCCCACCAAAAAGTAGAATTATAGACCAATATCCCTGATGAACATGGATGCAAAAATTCTCAACAAGATACTAGCCAGTAGGATCCAACAATACATTAAGAAGATTATTCACCATGACCAAGTGGGATTTATGCCTGGAATGCAAGGCTGGTTCCACACTCGTAAAGCAATCAATGTGATTGATCATATCAGCAAGAGAAGAAACAAGAGCCATCGAATCCTCTCAATAGATGCAGAGAAAGCATTTGAAAAATACAGCATCCATTCCTGATCAAAACTCTTCAGAGTGTAGGGATAGAGGGAACATTCCTCAGCATCTTAAAAGCCATCTACAAAAAGCCCACAGCAAATATTCTCAATGGGGAAGCACTGAGAGCCTCTCCTCTAAGATCAGGGACAAGTCAGGGATGTCCACTCTCACCACTGCTATTCAACATAGTACTAGAAGTCCTAGCCTCAGCAATCAGGTAACAAAAAGAAATCAAAGGCATTCAAATTGCAAAGAAGAAGTCAAACTCTCCCTCTTCGCCGATGACCTGATACTGTACATAGAAAACCTAAAAGACTCCACCCCAAGATTGCTGGAACTCGTACAGGAATTCGGCAGTGTGGCAGGATACAAAATCAATGCCCAGAAATCAGTGGCATTTCTATACACTCACAATGAGACTGAATAAAGAGAAATGAAGGAGTCAATCCCATTTACAATTGCACCCATATCATAGTATATGATACCTAGGAATAAACCTCACCAAAAAAGTAAAGGTTCTATACCCTAAAAACTAAAGAATACTTCTCAAAGAAATTGAGGAAGACACAAAGAGATGGAAAAATATTCCATCCTCATGGATTGGAAGAATTAATAGTGTGAAAATGTCGATGCTACCTAGGGCAATTTACACATTTAATGCAATCCCTATCAAATACCATGGACTTTCTTCAGAGAGTTGGAACAAATCATCTTAAGATTTGTGTGGAATCAGAAAAGACCCCGAATAGACAGGGGAATATTAAAAAAGAAAACCATAGCTGGGGGCATCACAATGCCATATTTCAGGTTGTACTACAAAGGTGTGGTCATCAGGACAGCGTGGTACTGGCACAAAAACAGACACATAGATCAATGGAACAGAATAGAGATTCCAGAAGTGGACCCTTAACTTTATGGGCAACTAATATTCGACAAAGCAGGAAAGACTATCCACTGGAAAAAAGACAGTGTCTTCAGTAAATGGTGGTGGGAAAATTAATTGGACATCCTCATGCAGAAGAATGCAGAAGAAACTAGACCATTCTCTGACACCATACACAAAGATAAACTCAAAATGGATGAAAGATCTAAATGTGAGACAAGATTCCATCAAAATCCTAGAGGAGAACACAGGCAACACCCTTTTTGAACTTGGCCACAGTAACTTCTTGCAAGATACATCCATGAAGGAAAGAGAAACAAAAGCAAAAATGAACTATTGGTACTTCATCCAGATAAGAAGCTTCTGCACAGCAAAAGAAACAGTCAACCAAACTAAAAGACAACCTACAGAATGGGAGAAGATATTTGCAAATGACCTATCAGATAAAGGGCTAGTATCCAAGATCTACAAAGAACTTATTAAACTCAACAGCCAAGAAACAAACAATCCAATCATGAAATGGGCAAAAGACATGAACAGAAATCTCACAGAGGAAGACATAGACATGGCCAACAAGCACATGGGAAAATTCTCTGCATCACTTGCCATCAGGGAAATACAAATCAAAACCACAATGAGATACCACCTCACACCTGTGAGAATGGGGAAAATTAATGAGACAGGAAACAACAAATGTTGGAGAGGATGTGGAGAAAGGGGAACCGTCTTGCACTTTTGGTGGGAATGTGAACTGGTGCAGCCACTCTGGAGAACTGTGTGGAGGTTCTTCAAAGAGTTAAAAATAGATCTGTCCTATGACCCAGTAATTGCACTGCTGGAGATTTACCCTAGAGATACAGATGCAGTGAAACGCCGGGACACCTCCACCCCAATGTTTAGGGCAGCAATGTCCGCAATAGCGAAACTGTGGAAGGAGCCTCTGTGTCCATTGAAATATGAATAGATAAAGAAGATGTGGTGTATGTATACGATGGAATATTACTCAGCCATTAGAAACAAGAAACTCGCACCATTTGCTTCGACTTGGAGGGACCTGGAGGGTATTATGCTGAGTTAAATAAGTCAATCGGAAAAGGACTCATTCATTTGGGGAATATAAAAATTAGTGAAAGGGAATAAAGGGAAGGAGAGAAAATGAGTGAAAATATCAGTGAGGGTGACAAAACATGGGAGACACCTAACACTGGGAAATGAACAAGGGATAGTGGAAAGGGAAGCTGTCGGGGGTTTGGGGTGACTGGGTGATGGGCACTGAGGGGGGCACTTGACGGGATGAGCACTGGGTGTTTTGCTATATGTTGGCAAATTGAACTCCAATAAAAAATAAAAATAAATAAATAAAATAAATAAATCTGTGTCTTTAGGGAGAATATCAGTCATAATTTTGTCATATAATTTTTCTACTTCACTCTCTTCTGGGACTCTAATTGCACATTAATTTACTATTTTAATTGTTTTTTTCTCCTCAGGTTCTTGAAAATTTAGTGTTTTTCTATTTTTCCCCCTCTTTCTTTATACTGGATATGATTTACCATCTATTTTTGAAGCTTACATTATTTTTTGTCATCTCAATTATTCTATTAGGGACTTCCATTGAATTTTTAACTTTTGACATTATTTTTCAAATCTAAAATTTCTATTTGGATTTTAAAAACATTTTCCATATTTCCACTGAGATTTTCTATCTTGGTTTTCAATATGAGTATATTTTCCTTTGTTGTATTAAATATAGTTATAATAGCTTCTTAGATCTCCTTTTCTGATAATTTTCCCTTTTGATACATCTTAGAACTGGCTTCTGTTGATTGTTTATTTCTTGTGAGTGGGTCACTTTTCTTGGCTGCTTGTATAACTGTGGCCAGCTCTTGGACCAAATCTACAATAATGGGGAATTCAAACCATTATGGAAACTTTCACATTTTAGCTTTCCTACTGGGGTCTACATGCCTTCTTTCATACTCCAGAGCTTTCAGGTTAATTTTGTTGTTAGTTTTGTTATTGTTTTCTTTTGTCCAGGGTTTAGAGTTGTTATATGCAGGAGTGTGAATCTTTAAAGAACCTTCCTCTTATACAGTTATTGAAGCAAAAATCTTGTATGTGAACACCACTATTTGAGTATAATTGTGTTTATGTTAGCACTTTTGCAACTTAGAGTGAAGGTATATTTAAGTGGCTTTTGATTAAAGTTTTATATGAAAATAGGTTGCAGAATACACATTTGTTTTGAATGAAGTGATTTTATGATTAAGATTGCAAATCTATTAATATTTCTTGAAATATGACAGAAATCATTTAAAACACAGATGTAATCAAGTTATTTTTATTAGGAATTAACCCTCAGATTGTATTCACATCTTCATCTTCTAGTTATATGAAAAATATTTTTAAATGTAAAATTTTGTATATATTTTAAATATAAGGGAATATATTAGAATCACTGGAAAGGAAATTCCTAAAGTTCTGTATATATTAAAATTATGGATAGATAACAAAAATATTGTCATTAAAATGTATGTGTTATTAATAGTGTGAGAAATAAGGCAGGCTGATGTTTTAAGTATGGAGATTAAATAAACCTTGCTTATCTAACTAAATTTTACTTACACATAAATATATTGGCTAAGCTTTATAAAAATTGAATAATTCATTTTATGGAAATTTTGGCAATACTTTACATTAGAAGAAAATCATGAGAAATGTTTCTTTTACTGAAATTTTAAGAATCTTGGGAAATTGGCATCTTTTTCTTTAATGAATGAATGATTCTACATATGCTGGAATGTTGTTATGACACTGTTACAGAAAAACCTAATTAAATATAGCATCCATGGAGGAGTGTGTGTGTGTGTTTGTGTGTGTGTCTGTATTGTCTATGTGTTGGGGGCCATGATTGGCTAATGAACTATTAGCTTGTCACGAAATAAAATAATTTCACTGGTAAGGCAACTCTGAAGTTATGGAGGGTTATGGGTTAATACTCAGTGAAATAACAGAACATTAATGATATTTTATACATTGGTGTTAAGAATTATGTTGTATAAATAAAAATAGGTATTGAAATATGATTAAAAATAACACAAGGTGAATCTTTTAATTGAAAATTTGAGAAAAGGTTTACTGTGGTAAATGATTTTAACTCTGATAAACAATAAAAGATATGCAGTACATTCCCACTTAGACTGCAGATAATGTCACCATACTTCTAAATTTAAAAAAAAGGAACAACTTTGTTGAAGTCTATAGGTAACCAAGAACAGATTCATAGCATATTTGATTTCCAAAGATTCTATATGATTACTGCATACATACTTAAGAAACACAAATCCAAATTCGTTTCCCACTCTCTACTTAAAAATATTTATATATCTATATTCATGTAACATTTGGGGGGGTGTTAATTACATTTTTTTAAACTGAAAGATGAAAAGAATAACAGACTTCCTACTGTGTTTCATAGCTTTAACAAACTGGATGTTGCTTTTCTCAACTACAATATGACACTTATACAATAGATTTTTAATAAAATTCAAGTTCAAGCAAAGACTTAGGGAAAGATATATACAACTATCAATAAATAATTTTATATAATGTCTAGAAAGAGCCTACAAATATTTTCCTCATTTTTATTTTTCTCTGTATCCTCATTAGAAAAAAATCTGTGTGTATATTCATATGTGTGTGTGTATGTAATGACCAAGACCAATACAAAACAGTAGATCTGAGAGCAAAATGCCTCATTTTTACTCAGTGATACAATGTGCAAGCTTAAAAAGATACTGTCTCTGCCTCATCCTATACTTCTAAGTGAAGCAAAAGTATGAGCAATAGAAAATCTGATCCTGATGAGGAAGGCAAAATCCTCTTTTGTTATATCCCTGTCCTATGGGGAATCATTTTTGTTAACATTTCTGATTCAATTATTCCTTGAGAAAGAAATTGGGGAAACCATAAAATTCATTTTACTTGAGGTCTGGAAAGAGGTGGAAATTTGGAAGTATAATAGGAAGGAAGGAAGTTTGCTTATTTATCTCCCCTTTTCCTTATCCTTACCTTAGATAAAGACTGCTACATTTTGGTTGGTTTATATTTCTAGGTAAGGCTGTTAAACACTTGAGCCCACTCTCCATAAGCAATACAGTATAGTGGCAGCTGGGAGCTTGAACTTTAGAGTCAGACATAGAATGATGCTCTGCTCATACTAGGTAGAGCTTTGGACAGGTTAAATTCTCTAAACCTTAGGTTCCTTATTGGTAAAATGAGAATAATAATAGTGTCTTCCTCATGTTTGTTGTCAGAATGATAAGACATAAGGCAATCATGCATTTATGGTGACTGGCACATTGCAATAACTTAATATTGTTTTATATTATTAATTTATAATAATTTTATATCAATATTTTACATTAAAATTAACATTCTTTTTTTTAAAGATTTTATTTATTCATGAGAGACACACAGAGACACACAGAGAGAGGCAGAGACAAAGGCAGAGGGAGAAGCAAGCTCCATGCAGGGAGCCCAGTGTGGGACTGGATCCTGGGTCTCCAGGATCACACCCTGCACTGAAGGCTGTGCTAAACCGCTGAGCCACCAGGGCTGCCCAAAATTAATACTTTCTTAAATAATTTGCCACATAATTTAAAAATCTTTTATCTATCTTTTTGGAATGGTTTTCTAGTGCCATGCATCAGTGGACACCCAATAAATATTTAGTGAATTGGAAAGAAAAGGGAAGGAGTGAGAAAATTCATTATCTACTCTGGACAGGCACTAGGCTAAATAAGTCAGGCACATTAGCTCATTCAGTCCTTATAATATACTATGTAGTCACATTATCCTATTTACTTTTATTACAAAGAAGAAAAACATGTTGCAGAGAGAATATAGTTTGGCTAATGTCTTAGAATTTGTAAAGGGCAAAACTATGGTTACTTTCCAGAGATTTTAATTCATTGCAGATGTTTTATTCTTTCTACTTTATCAGTTTTTCTATTTCAACTGAAATCAATGGACTGACCCCCCCCAAAAAATGATGTTTTCTCATTTACTTTTTAGACATTATATTTAATATTCCTAGGCCTAAAATTACTTTTTGAAAGTTTGATTTTTTTTATTATGATAAAAAACATAAAATTTTTCTCCTTAACCATTTTAACTGCGCTCCGCAGTAGTGTTAACTATATGTGTATTGTTTTGCAACAGATCTCTAGAACTTTTTCACCTTGCAAAACGGAAAGTCTATAGCCATTGAACAACAACTCTACTTTCCTCCTAACCTCAGCTTCTGGCAACCATCATTCTACTTCATGTTTCTGAGTCTTACTAATTCAAGATACATCATGTAATTGGAATCACACAGTGGTTTTTTTTGTGATTATCTTATTTCACTTAGTATACTGTCCTTATCATTCATACATGTTGTAGCTATGACAGGATTTCCTTTTTTTAAAAGGTTGAATAATATTCCATATATATTATATTATATAATATATAATATATATAATATTATATATATAATATATATTATAATATATAATATTATATAATATATAATATATATAATATAATATATATATATCACATTTTCTTTATCCATCAATCCACCCATGACATGTATGTAGATTGTTTCCAGCTCTTGGCTATTATAAATAATGCTGCAATGAACATGGAAATGCAAATATCTCAAGATCCTGTTTTAAAATTTTTTGAATGAATACTGAGAAGTGAGATTGTGGGATCATATGGCAGTTCTATTTATAATTTTCAGAGGAATCTTCATACCTCTTTCCATAGCAGCTACACCATTCACATTCCCATCATCAGTATACAAGAGTTCCATTATCTCCGCATCTTCATCAATATGATATTTATTTTTTATTTCATAAAATACCTAATGATTAGTGATATTGGGCATCTTTCCACATACTTATTGGCCATGTGTATAAGTTCTTTAAGAAAATGTCTATTTAAGGGGTGTCTGGGTGGCTCAGTCAGTCCAGCACCCATCTCTTGATCTCAGGGTCTCAAGTTTAAGCCCCACAATGGTGTGAGTTTACTTAAAAAAAAAGAAAAGAAAATGCCTATTTAAATCCTTTACTCATTTTTATATCAAGTTTTTTTCTTTTTTCTTTTAAAGATTTTATTTATTTATTCATGAGACACACACACACACAGAGGGGAGAGAGAGAGAGAGAGAGAGAGAGAGGGAGAGAAAGAGGGAAAAGCAGGCTCCATGCAGGGAGCCTGATGCGGGACTTGATCCCTGGTCTCCAGGATCACACCCTGGGCCAAAGGCAAGCACTAAACCACTGAATAACCCAGGGATCCCCTCAAGTTTTTTTTCTTTGTTTTATTTTGTTGTTGCTGTTGAGTTGTAGGAATTCCTTATATGTGTTGACTATCAACCCCCTGTCAAATATATAGTTTGCAAAATATTTTTTTCCATTCCATAGATTGCCTTTTCAATTGTTGAAAAGAGGTGTTGATTGCTTCTTTTGCTTGTAATAGAACTTTTAAAGTTTTACATCGTCCCATTTGCTTAGTCTTTTGTTTTTACTACTTGTGCCATTGTCACATCCAAGAAATCATGGTCAAATCCAACATCATGAAGTTTTCATCTATATCATCTCCTAATAAATAGAGTTTAGGTCTTATAGGTAGGTCTTTAATTCATTTTAATTTTTGTATAGGGTGTAAAGTCTAACTTTACTTTTTTCCACATTTGGAATATCCAGTTTTCCCAATGCATCTGTTGAAGTGATTATCCCTTCCCCATTATGCAGTCTTGCACTCTAGTGAAAGGTCATTTGTCCATGTAGGTGAAGGTTTACTTTTGAGCTCTCTATTCTGTTCCATTGGTCTCTATGTCTGTCTTTATGCCAGTATCATATTGTTTTGATTACTGTACTTTGTAAAACTTTTTTAAATCAGGAAGTGTGAGAACTCCAGCTTTGTTTTTCTTTCTCAAGATTGTTTTGGCTGGCAGTGGCTGGGTGGTTCCATCAGTTAAGTCTCTGCCTTCAGCTCAGATCATAATCCCAAGGTCCTGGGATCAAACCCTGCATCAGTCTCCCTGCTTAGTGAGGAGTCTGATTCTCCTCCCTCTGACCCTCCCCTCAACTCATGTGCTTGATCTTTCTCTCTCTCTCTCTCTCTCTCTCGTTCCCTCTCTCAGGTAAATAAATAAAAAAAAATTTAAAGATTGTTTTGGCTGTTCAAGGCTCTTAAAATTCTACATAAATTTTAAGATTGTTCTATTTATGAAAGAAATTGCCACTGGGATTTTGATAAGAATTGCACCAAATCTTTGCTTTGGGTAGTATGGACATTTTAACAATGTTAAGTCTTCCAATCCATGCATGAACATGGATATTTTTACATTTATTGTGTCTTCCATTTCTTTCAACATTTGGTAATTTTCAGTGTTCAAGTCTTTAATTTCCTAAGGTAAGTTTATTCCTAAATATTTTATTCTTTTTAATGCTACTGGAAATTACATTGTTTTCTTAATTTTCAGACTATTGATTATTAGTATATAGAAAGCCAATTGTGTGTGTGTGTGTATGTTGACTGTGTCCTGGAACTTTTTGGAATTTGCTTAGTTTTTGGTGGAATCTTTTTCCACAAAGGGTTTTCCACAAAAGGATTATGTCATCTGCGAACAAAGATAATTTTACTTTTTTCTGATTTGGATGTCTTTTATTTCTTTTTCTTACCTAATTCCTCAGGCTACATTTTCTCATACTATATGAAATAGAGTGGCAGAGTGGACATCTTTGCCTTGTTTCTGATCTTAAAGGAAAACCTTTCAGATTTTCACTGTTGAGTGTGATATCTATGGGCTTTTCATATGTGGCCTCTATTATACTGAGGTAATTTCCTTCATTTCCTAGTTTGTTGCCTGTTTTTATTATTGCAATGAAAGAGTGTTGAATTAGTAAAATATTTTTTCTGCATTAGTTCAGATGATCATGTGGTTTCATCATTCTGTTAATCTGGTGTATTATACTGATTGATTTTCATATTTTGAAACATCCTTGCATTCCAAAAATAAATTCTACTTGGTTATGGTGTTTTAATCCTTTTAATGTGATGTTGAATTCAATTTGATTTTTTTGACAACTTTTACACCAATATTCACCAGTAATATTGGTCTGTAGTTTTTTAATATTATCTTTGGTTTTCTTTTTTGTTTTTTCTTAGTTTGCTTAGGTAAGGGTCTATAAATTTTGCTAATCTTTTCAGGAAATCAGGTTTGAGTTTGTTGACTTTTTTCTATTCTTTTCTATTCTTTAGTTCATTTATTTCTGCTTGAATATTATTTCCTCCCTTATGCTAACTTGGGCTTAGTTTGTTTTTCTTTTTTTAATTCCTGGAAATATAAAATTGGGTTCTTAGTTTGGGATCTTTCTCCTTTTCTAGTTACATGTTTATCACTACTAACTTGCCTATTAGTACCACGTTTGCAACAACCTATGTTTTAGTATATTGGGTTTTTAATTTTGTTTCAATATGTTTTAAAATTTTCCTATGGTTTCTTCTTTGATCCATTAGTTGTTCAAGAGTGTGTTCTTTAATTTCCACTTTGTGAATTTTGCTTTTTCCTTCTGCTGTTGATTTCTAGTTTCATTCCATTGTGGTTGGAAAAGATACTTGATTTAATCTTAATATTAAATTCTTTAAGATTTGTTTTGTGGCCTAACATATGATCTATCCTGGAGAATGTTCCATGTATGCTTGAAACTAATCTGTACTCTGCAACTATGGATGGAATGGTCTGTATACGTCTGTTAGGTCCATTTGGTCTATAGTGTTGTTCAAGTTCTCTGTGTTCTTATTGCTTTTATCTGGATGATCCATCCATTATTGAAAATGGGGTTTTGAAGTCTTCTGCTATTAATGTATTGCTTTCTATTTCTTCTCTCAATTCTGTCAATGTTTGTTTCATACATTTGAATGCTCTAGTGTTAGGTGAAAACTCTACTCTTTTGCATCCTCCCTATAATATGTCATTAATGTCACAAATTAGATATTTTTACATTTTGTATCCATTAATCTAATAATATAGCTGCAATTATTTTAATGCTTTTATCTTTTCAATTCTATGCTACAATTAAGGTGAATTATGGTTTACTATTACAATGTTATAGGATTCGGTTTTTGTCTATATATATTTACCTTTGCCAGAGAGCCTTGTATTTTTACATGCTTTCATGTTGCTGCCTAGCATCTTTTCTTTTTAAGAGTTTATTTATTTATTCATGACACACACACACACACACAGGGAGGCAGAGACAGGCCGACAGAGAAGCAGGCTTCATGTAGGGAGCCTGATGTGGGGACTCGATCCCGGGTCTCCAGAATCAGGCCCCGACTGAAGGTGGCGCTAAACCGCTGAGCCCGCGGGGCTGCTTTGTCTAGCATCCTTTCATTTGAATTCAATCATTCCTTTTAACATTTCTTGTAAGACAAGTGTAATAATGAACTCAGCCTTTGTTTATCTGTAAAAGTCTTTATTTCTCCCTCATTTTGGACAATAGTTTGCTGGATATACCTGTATGAATTATTTATCCTGATTTTGTAATAGTTTAAAAAGGCAAGACATACGTATAGGGTTCAGATGATGGATTAGAATGTTTGTTGCAAGTAAATGTACACTGATATTTAATGCAACAATGCTAATTCCATAGAGAATGCTAGATCTTTAAATGCACTTAATTGAAGTCTGTACTCTATAGAGTAGAAAGTACTACTAATAAATAAAATCTTTGTATTTTTAGACAAAGGTTTAAAACCAGATGGACGTTTTTCTATAATTCTCTGATAAGGCAATCTATTTTGGAGTTCAATTTTATCTACTCCTTATATAAATTATTTTCCCTGATGCTTTGAGATACGTTAACCGCTTTATAACAAGACAGGTAAGAAAACAAAATATAATCATAAGCATCAAAATCAGTAAAAGAAAAAAAAATATTTTAAGAAAGCCTGCTACCAACATTTGTGTTGCACTGACTCTTATCGAAATATATCTTCATGAGCCATCTGTTTCTTTTCCCTTTTCTAAGCAGATCTTTTCACAAGTGTTACTTATCCACCACAGTAAAAGAAAATCACATACTAACCTAAATCTCAACAAGAAAAGAAAGACTATAGAATTAACTTAATTAGTTCTTCATAATTGTTTATAAATTTATTAAATGTTAATCTGAGCAAAACTCATTTACTTTATTACAAAAAAAGAAAAAGAGCTAGAAGAAACAATGAGATCCAACAAATGCGAGAAACCTCCAAGCTAAAAACCACTGTGCAACAAAATCATCTTCTAAAGTGTCAGAAATTGTACACATCTTATTTGATGAAATGATGTGGCCAGTTAACCCTGTAAGATGAGAGGAGAGCAAACTGTAGCAGTGCTATATGGAACACCAGAGAGGAAAATACTAAAAGGAAACATAACTAATGAAAGTTTAAAAAAGAAACCAAATCATAAACCATAGCAAAACATCTATATTTACTTTGACTTGTCATTTATCTTGTTAGTCTGACAGAGACAATATTTAGATGTAAGTCTTTAAATAATGATTTATTTATTTATTTTAAAAAGATTTTATTTATTCATTCACAGGAGACACAGAGAGAGTGGTAGACACAGGCAGCGGGAGAAGCAGGCTCTCCGCAGGCAGCCTGATTTGGGACTTTATCCCAGGACCCCAGGATCACAACCCGAGCCAAAGGCACGCTCAACCACTGAGTCATCCAGGCACCCGTAATTGAGGCTATGAAGTCAAATCCAGATGTGGAAAAGTTTTCTAATGAAATTATATTGCAAAGTCCTTATTATTTGGATAAAGAGGTACCATTTTAAATTTCAACCAGACTGCATTTTCTCTAGTGAGTAAAATGAGAACAGCTATGGTAATGTGAATGAAATGGAATTTGATATTTTTTAAGCAAAGAAACTCCAAGTTGTATTAAAGGAATTAACAGATTTTTCACTGCATCATACATGTTCAACTCTTATAATGAGAAATGCATAGTCCATGGAACATAAGTAAATTGGTTTGTTGGAGGTGACTCAAAGATATAGGATATAACTCATCTTTCTGGAAAATCTATTTTACTTAGAGACTGAATAAAAGTTAAAAAAATTTCCCCTTAAAGATTTTATTCAATGTTAGAGCAAATAAAATATGTGTTTCATTTTCCCCTCCCATTTTAACTGTTGTGAAGATTTCTGTGTGGGTGTATGAAAAAACAGAGAACATGAGGGAAAGAAGGAGGAAGATAGAAAGTTTTAATGTGCAGTGAGAGATTTAAAAATTTGATACCTCTCTCTGTTTCCTAAGAACTTGCTGTTTTACTACCACATTCTCATCAGAGGGGAAAATGATAAAGTATTTTAAGCCAGCATCACTGGCCCACAGAAAAAGTGCTGCCACAGGTTGAAATGAGCTCAAACAAAGATATTTCCTTTTGTGGTATGAAAGATTCCATGGCCTAGTGTTTAGAAAAATATTTTTTGACATATTACAAGCTAGTACTGAGTTGTTTTTGTTGTATTCTATATCAAAACACTTCTTATAAAGTAGTTAATTTCTTCCAACAATCATATTGTATCAACATTTTGTCTTTATACATGCATGCCCCTGAAATAATCCCAACCCAAACAATTTCCCTTTCTTGTGGAAATCACTGGCCTAAGAAATTCTGGTGAATAACTGTAAGGAATCAAATCCCCGTATTTTAGGAAATAACATTAGAAGCTTTTTTTTGTTTTTGTTTCTTTTTATAAGTAGAAAAAAATCTTATGTACAAGAAACAAAATAGTAGAAAGCTTAGTGAAACCAACAAATATCCTGTTTTTTTGAGGTGTCCCTTTAGGTCAATTTCTAAATTCCCTTATAATGTGAAGGTTATAGCATAGGCTAAAATCTGGTGGTGCCCTGTAGTATAGATGAGGCCGTGTTTTAATATGTTCAAAGGACATTCTGAAGCAACTGGCTGTTTTTTATTCGAAGTATTTATGATTTTGCTTATGGGTGCATTATAAACAAAATTAATTGCCATCACTAGTCTCTTTCCAGCAAGACTCTGAATCTAAAGTCATGTTCTGACTACCAGCTTTAAATCTCTATCCAACTACATACATATTCAGATACTACCTCAGATTGAACATATATTGATAACACCTCAGTACACAATATTTGCTTTTGCATTTGAGGCTCTTATTTTGAATATTCTAGGTAGAAGCAGTGGACAGTCAATTGAAGTTCTTTTAGAACACTGGAGTATTGACTTATTGAAGTTATTTTTATAAATTGTTTAGTCCTCATTTTATTGAGAAATTGCCTGGTCATTAGCAGTTTAAAAAATGAATATCAAAGCTTCTGGTATGGTAGAAGCTAACTTTCATACCAGCCTTTACACAGATAATAACTATATTTTATGTCTGAAGCAAAAAGAAATCCTACCTGAAGGTACTATATGGCACCTCAAAGTAGGCAGACACTGGGGAGAAATCAACACTTGGTAGAGTGGAGTTACATAGAGTGGGCTTCCCATGTATATGACTTTTCAACTGCAAGCACAGGTCTTCATCATGTAGGGTAGTTAAAACTTCAATACAAAATCCACAATCTTATTGGCTTGAAGAACCTGAGGACAGAATTTGGGTCAACCATAATCACTGAGTTATGTAGGTGAGATTCCCAAAATGAGAGAACGTAAGAGGAGGAGCCCTGAATTTCATGTATCAACTCTAACCAGTTCTTCAGCTGCTCTGAATGACATATATATGTGGGATAGACTCGCACAGCTAAGGCTACGAAAATGAACTGACATTTGGATTGCTGCCATTGCAAGAAAGATAGTTTCAGGTATAAGCTGGCTATATATGGCAGGCCAAAAATAGCCTCCCAAAGATGTTCATGTCCTAATCCTTGGTCAATATGTTAAATTACGTATTAGTCAATATGCTAAATTATATGCCAAAGGAAATTAAGGTAGATGAGTAACACTGCTAGTCATTTTATGACCAACTGCTCCACCTAGATGCCCCAAACAAATTTTATTTCTTGGAAGATTTCCCAAGAACTTCTGCTCATGCCTCATTCCTGGTCACTTCCCCACCCCCTTCTAAAGTTAGATGTTGATTAGATTGAGAAAGAATTTCTCTATTCCCATTCAGATTACTTGGATACTCCCTCTTCTTGAAAATAAGGAACTTTGAATATTAACTATTCAAAACCCCAAAACAAAACAATGTATTGTAACTCAGTACATTGCAATGAGTTATGAAAGATCTTAGATTTTAAAAGATTTTTTTCCTAAGAATAAATTTCCAGAAGTGGAATTCTTCCATACAAGCTCTAGATACGTGATACTTACTGTCAAATAGAAGTACGGTAAATCTGTGCCAATTAACTCTCCTGTCAAAAGTATATGATGAAAGTGCCTCTTTCCAATCACCATTATTACTATTTACAAGTATCTGTTAATTTAAAAGCTTAAACCCCCCAAAAGTATTTCATTAATCTTTTAATTTATATTTCTTTTCAGTTTTTCCCTCCATTTTGGATTTAGATGTTTGTGTGTGTGTGTGTGTGTACTACATACTTTAAAAAGGAATTATATACTTGGGGCACCTGGGTGGTTCATTTGGTTAAGTATCCAACTCTTGATTTTGGCTCAGGTCATGATCTCAGGGTCGTGATCTCATTTTCCTGAGATAGAGCAATGCATCAGGCTCTGTGCTCAGCGGTGAGTCTGCTTGAGATTTTCTCTCTCCATCCCCCTTTGCCCCTCCCCCTTGTGTTCTCTCTCAAATAAATAAATTAATTTTCTCACTTACTGAGAAAAATGGACATTTCTGTATACAATTACCATGTGCTTATTTTACTTTTAATTGAGGCAAATTAACAGGGTAATTAGCCACAAAATAACATTTAACTGTTCACTAGAAAATTCCTGTAAGACTCCTATAAAATTGAACCCTAGTGTGAAAAACTTGGAATTTCTATCTCAAAAGTTAATATTCTCTTATGCAGTTAAATTATAATTACATTCTTATCCATGAAGAATTTGTATTTAACCGGGAAGATTTTCATTCAAACTTCATGCTCAACAGGAGCCTCCCACTCAAATGTAGAAAGACAGCATTCAGTGATGATAATAAAGTTGGAATAGTAATTAAAAAAAAGGGGGATCCTGACTATGTTACTATGTAGCTGATTGGTTTGGAAAAGTCATTTGACCTTTTATGAGCCTATTTTTCCCATTTATTAGATTATAAATTATAAAGTTGTCATTCTCTCTCACTTCTCCTGCTTTGTCTTTATTTCACCTTTATATAATTCACTGTGTGTTTATTTGATCATATTTACTGTCTATCTTTGCACCCCCCCCCCCACCCGCCCGGAATATCAAACCCCACAAGAGTGAGGTCTTTGAGTTACTGCCTATTCCTAGCACCTACAAGAGTGCAGACACACAGTGAGTGCTCCAATAAAAAATGTCAAAAGAACTGGCTGCCTGTTGTGTGCTAAATGCTAGGGATTTGATGATGACTAAAACCCATGCTTAGAATTTATAATCCAGTGGATGAATTTCTGAGTGAAAATGCCAAAATAATCTTTTCAGAGAAAAGAACATATTCTATCTCTAAAAAAGAAATTAGAACTTAAAAATGGGAAATATAATATGTAAAAAGTCCAAATTATCTGACAAGTATATTCACTTAAATCAGATAATAAGAACATGAGGAATGCATGGAAATAGATTTCCTTTTTCCTTTTCTTTTGTAAGTAGAACTTATGCCAGGCCTTGCCTTTGTTTGAGAAAGAAAGTCAGATAGTGAAGGGTTAGCAATAAGCTTATGTGATATCGATAAATGTATTGTGTTTGGTCACAGGATATGGTGTCAACATCAAACAGAACTATAAAGTACACTCAGGAGGAGCACTGTTCACATTTAATATTTTAGGATGAAAAATATAAAATATTCAAGAAATAACTTCATAAACATAATCCTGCTAAACATATCAATGAGTTGCATATGCAGGCTACCTCAAGAAGTTAAAATAATTTTGGCTTGTATTATTGATACCACTAACATAAACAGAAAGGTTTTACAAGTTATCTTCACTTTTGCTTTTATTAATGTTTTTATTTCTGAGGTTGTTCTTGAATGAATATAAATTATCACTACTTGCAGGAAACTTCTGGCATCATTCCAAGTACACAGGTGGAAATAACCACCTCAGGGGCTTCAATTATACAGGTCCACCTGAATAATGGAGTCTGCCAGCCATGCTTCAGAGTTAAAGGGTCATGAAAACTTGCCTGAACTTGGAAACCTTGATCATGACACTTAGGTTTACAAAGACCCAACTATAGCATCTATCCAGCATGTCCTTTCAATCCTGTAGTTGAATGTGTGCCTGTTGTGTGGTTCTTAGAGGAATATATCCCCTTTTAAAAATTACTTGACTATGGTCCCTGGTGGAGGGAAATATATTTCTTCCTTAGGCAGACATATCCTGATACACCACAGACTAAGTGCCACAAGTTTGTTTTATAAGGACTGAGAATTACAAAGTTTTTTGATTTGTAATCTGTAGAGATTCTAGCTTCTTGTTCTTCCAGAAAGAATTTGGGTACTGTTGGGTACAAAAATTTTAGAGCCATCGCATATGCAGTGATATTTCATTACAATTTCTCTGAGTTTAATAACATAGAAATTGCCATTATTTTAGAGCTTGTTTTCCAGGAAACTATTTTACTGATACAAAATCCTAAATATTTGAAATTTTGCTATAGCTCAAATGATGTTTTATAACCCATTTCAATGTATTGGGTCTCTTTATGAAAGCTATTGTTTTTTTGGATTATTGAATTGTTAATATTAAAATATTCTTTGACTTTCCAAAAGTGAGTATACAATGTAATCTTAGTGGTAATGAAGAGAATTTTTCATAATCTAATCAACTTTTAATTTTTAAAAGGAGAAAAATAAATGATTAGGAGTGAGGTATGAGCAGAAATTCTCGGGAAATCTTCAAAACATGAAATTTATTTCATTTTAGTTTTTTAGGTTATTGAGTTTCATAGAAGTCTAGAATTCCAAATAATATAGAAAAAAATGGATTTTCTTTAAACTAGTAGTTCCACTGAGTTCTTAACTCCACCTGTATTCTCATATATTTTCTATAACAATTAATGGGATAATGAATTAATATTTTAGTTCATCTCTGCCCTTTGAAAAAATGCAATTATAAGTGAAGAAGAGTTTTCATTGCCTATATTCAAAAGGATTCATTAGTAATAGGGATTTCAGAGACTAAGGCAAACATAGAGGAGTTTTTTTTTCTTTTTTTAGGAAGAAAGCTTCCAGACCCACTCAGATTATACATTGCAGCAGGTCACCCACTCTACTTAAGGCACGGTTTAGGTCCTTTCTAGAATTTCCTACTGAAGAGACCCTTGGGTTTTAAGTAGGTGGAGTCATCCTAATTTTGTTTCCTTTCCTTATATATTATTTCCATAATATGTGTGCATAGTTCAATTTTTTTTCATTTCAGTGCATCGAGTGCATCAATTTAAAATGCTTCAACTACAAAGTATGAAGGGTGTTCACAGGAATAAAAGGGAATAACCCAACTGACATACAGTAATTTGAATGGATCGCAAGACATTATGTTGAGTGAATAAAGCCAATCTTAAAATTTTACATACTACATGAGTCCATTTATATAAACTTTCAAAATGACAAAATTATAGAGATGGAAAACATACTCGTGGTGATCAGGAGCTAGGAGTTGTGGGAGAGTTGGGAGTAGCATGAGAGAAACTCCATGGTGTTGGAACAGTTCTGTATCCTGTTTGTGGTGGTAGTTACACAAATATACACATTCGATAAAATGGCAAAGAAATATGTAAGCGAATTTTATCAAAACTAGTTTCCTGATTTTGATAATGTATTTCAGTTTTGTAAAATATAACTACCAAGTTGACAGGGTACCTGGGACCCCTTTGTTCTATTTGGCAACTTCTTGTGACTCTATTAATTAAATAAAATTAATAAAAATTAATAAATATTTTATTTAAAAATAAAAATTTAAAGGCCATGGTTATTAGCAAATAATTAAGGTCTTTTTTTTTTTTTTAGATTTAAAGATTTTCATTTATGTATTCATGAGAGACACACACACACACAGAGGCAGAGGGAGAAGCAGGCTCCATGTAGGGAACCTGATGTGGGACTCTATCCCAGGTCTCCAGGATCACGCCCTGGGCTGAAGGTGGCGCTAAACTGCTGAACCACCCGGGCTGCCCTAATTAAGGTCTTTTCATCACTTGAAACTTTTACCTATGAGTTTCATTTTTAAGATAGGTTTATAATACCCTATCAAATATTAGAGATATCAAATAAACCCAAATTTGAAGTCTTTTATAAAATAGTCTTTTGCATTCAATTACCTCCCCTGCATATTATATTTTAGTAACAAATTAAAAATTTCAAAATGTAAAAGCAAGAATTAGAACTCAATAAAATTGATTTTAATAAATGTGCCAGCCAAAATCATGTAGGAAGTCTCAGAGTAAGAAGGGAGAAAGGATTACAGTAGTTTTATTGATTTTTACTGGGTTTATATGCATCGACTTCTAAAAATTGCCTTTGTATCAATAAAAAGGGCTACAGTAATTTATAGTCTATATTAAATTCCCTATATAGATTGAGAATTTAAAATGATGAATGTGACATTACATTTTTTACAGAGTCATATAACAGAAACAGCATGGGTTTGGGACCAGGGAAACTGTGTTCAATTTCTAGCTGTATGATTTGCTAGCATGGTGATTTCATTGGTTACAATAAAAAAGAGATAGGGAAAAAGTCACTTCAAAGTGGATTGAGTGGTAAATGGAGAAAAAAAGGGAATGGAATCAGAGGGATAGTTAAATTCTGTGTGTGTGCAGGGAGCGGGGGGTGGAGAGGTGAAAAGGATTCAAGAATAAGTGAGTAGTCAATCTAACAAGCCAGCATCTGATGAGTTCAAACAGTGTGAAGATCACAGCAGCTGATGCTCTGAGGCAGATGCCTGGCCATGGCAATTGTGATAAAAGCAGTTTGAGTTTAATGGTAGTAATAGATGAGGAATAAATAAAAGATGAAAAAGTGGAAAATAGCACACGAAATCAGTCTTAGGATTACAGATGCCAAGGAAAGAGAGGGATGGGCAATAGTTAGAAACAAATAAACCAGGAACACAGAGGGAAAGCTTATGCACAAAAGAGAAAAGATCATGGAGAGAGATCAAAGATAAAGAGACGGGGGATAGTTACTGGATTGAAGTCTCTAAAGTGGTTGGAAGGTATGGAATTTAGAATAAAGGGAAAATCTTTATCCTGGCTCTTAAATGGTCATTCTTCCATTGAGAGGAGATAGAAAATTATAGCTTTGGTGTTTTGATTGTAGTGGCTTCCTTCAACCCCAGCTAACTCAGCCCTTAACATCTCTCTTCCCTAATGGGTCTGTTCCTATCAGGAATTATTATATTATTAAGATTCCTTTGGAGTCAGCCTTTTTGGAGGCTTAATTCTGGTTTCTTTCCAGAATCTCAAAATAAATACCTTTGCTTTCTGAAAGAAATTGATCAACAATCAATCACAGTTAGTATTTCCAGATAGTATTCTCACAGATAAAATAAATTCTAGAAAAATATCAAGTAAATAGAAATATAACAAACTGATTTTTGATAAAATATTCTTCAATTATAAAAACATTTTATCTGCCTTAACTCAAGGGAGGAGGTAAACACATTCAGTGTAACTTAATCCAGGGTAATAGGTTAAGTACCATTTATTTTTTAAAAAATATGTCGTTTTTACAAAAGAGACTATGAGGCAAGAATTTAGAAAATTATTAGCCAATATATAATATGCTTTCAAAATAATCTAATAATAAATTATCAAGAAGCTTTTGAAGTCTTTAAGATTCATCTATTTCTTTTTTAACATTTATAAGATACATTTGTTATTTTTCTGACCAAAATGCAATGATTTTTAAATATCCTTAAACAAATCACTGAAAAAAAGTATTCAAGAAAGCAAAATATAGATGAGAAATTTAATCATTAGATTTATTTTATACCAACCCTACATTTAATCTAGAAAACAAACAAACTCTGAATGAAGTGATACTAAAATGCTAACCAAATTATTTTACCATAAACCTATTACATGCACTTCAAGATTCCATACTAGGAATTTTGTTAAAATCAGTTAAATTGTTAATAATAATATGTAACAGGGCACAGGAACACATGTCATTAGATGTGATCCTTGCCTCCTACCCTCAGATTTATGTCAGAATAAAGCTGACAATTCTCCCAGGCTCTGAGAACATTCCCATCTCCAGAAGCAACAAAGATGCCCTGTCACACAACTTTGTAGAATTTGTAATAAAACGAAGCCTAAGATAAGTGAGGAATCCCTAATTATAACATGTTGTAATTACTAATGGGGCGTACATACATACTCAAATGTTTTGCTTACAGAAGGCACAAACTATGAAAGGATATGCTTTTTGAGTAAAAACAAAGAACTAGCTGCTCTCTTTCTTTGTTTGTGTGCACCATAGAGCTAAGATGAAGATGCACCCAAATTCACTGTCTACTCCTGTGACGAAAAAAAATTGAAGATAAAAATTTTAATTTGTCTTACTGTATACTTTCCAGCTATTAATGGAGGTGTAAACTTTAAAATGGGTGATAATAGCAGCTATCAAAGCAATATTCAAGCATGGTTTCAAGGATGCTTTCAGGTTTAGAGTTTACCTTCTTTGTAAAAAATCTTCTCAACGTCAGTGGTTGAGCATCTGCCTTTGGCTCAGGGCATGATCCTGGAGTCCCGGGATTGAGTCCTGCATCGGGAGGGATCCATCCCTGCATGGATCCTGCTTCTCCTTCTGCCTGTGTCTCTGCCTCTCTCTCTCTCTCTGTGTGTGTCTCTCATGAATAAATAAATTTTAAAAATATTTAAAAAATTACAATGATGCTCTATCTCAGGACTTTTTCTGGAACTCCTGGAAAAGAGGTTTTCTATTCTGTTGGTATTGCTAGGCTAGCAAATGATGAACTTGGAGTTGCTATGACTATTTCTAAAAGATAATGAAGGCTGATTAATGAAGCTATCAGGGTAAAGTAGAGATGAGAATATGGAGAAAAATTGAACCTTTATTGTGTGTGACTTTGAACTTATGGCCTGTTCAGTTATTTGAGTCAAATTCTTTGTTTAAAAGATTTAATTTATTTATTTGAGAGACAGAAAGCCAGAGAGCACAAGCAGGGGGAGAAGCAGAAGTGAGAGGTAGAGGCAGGCTCCCTGCTTAGCTGGGCTAAGGGCTCCATCCATGGGATGCTAAAAAATAAGAAATAAATGCTAATAAAATAAGTCAGCGAAAGACAAATGCCATATGATTTCACTCATATGTGAAATTTAAGAAAAAGATCCAAACAAGAAAGGAAAAAAAAGAGACACTGAAAAACCCAGGCTCTTAAATACCGAGACAAACTGGTGGTTGCAAGAGGGGAGATGGGTGGGGGATGGGTGCAATAGACAAAGGGGTTTAATTAAGAGTAACACTGAAAAATCCAGGCTCTTAAATACCGAGAACAAACTGGTGGTTGCAAGAGGGGAGATGGGTGGGGCATGGGTGCAATAGACAAAGGGGTTTAAGAGTACACCTCTTGATGAGAAAATGTATACAACTGTTGAATCATTATATGGATAAACTGAAACTAATATAACATTCTATGTTAATTATACTTGAAGTGAAAGAAAGAAATAGCATAAAAAGTTTAAAAAAGGTGTGATGAATGCATTGATATTAACTGTATGAAATGCTTTCCCTATAATCTACACAGTATTATTTTGGTGTAATGATACTATATTAATAGTTCAAAGTTAAAAGTCATTACCATTAATTGATAATTATAGAACTAAGGATAGGAATGAGTAGATATTGGAGTACAAAAGACTGTGATTTACTTGTATGCAGTGCTGTCAGCTTCTCAGAGTTGGGGGCATAACAAATATAACTTGAAGTTATAATTTGATAGGCTATATTAACATATCAATAAATATCAGTCCTTAGTAAGTTGAAAACATTAAATTTAAAGTATTAAGTAATTCTAAAAAATTAAAGCATTAAGGAATTCTACAGCTTCTCTTAAGTCAACACTTGCTGAATATTTCTATTATCCAAAAGCAATGACTTGTTTTAATGGGGGGAAAAATCAGTGGTAGATAACAAAATATTTTCCAAATAAAAGTTGTGTGACTCTATGAAGAACAAATAAAATCTGAGCAATTATTCAGACATATTATTGTGTGACTCAGCACAAAAAAACCAAAAACTAGAAGAAGAAATGGCCTTCCTTATATTGAAAACAATCATCTCAATGGGAGAGACAATCTTTTTGCTAATGGTACTTTTATGAGTATACTGAGTTAATTCACAATTTTAGTTCTCTGTGGGAACAACAGAATTACTGCTTTCTTCCTAAAGCTGTGAGTTGGTTGCATAGAATCACGAAGAATTCCAAAAGAAGCTAAGCACTAGTATGGAATCCATTTGACCAGAGGGGCTGTATATCCACTGGCAGACAATAAAATATATGTCGACTGCTCTGCTGATAGTAAAGGGAATGAAAAATATTTCCTTTTTAGCCTGGTAGTACCATGAAGAACAATCAGGATAGACAGTGAAGGTATTGGTTTAGGTTTAATGCTTCTGATCCTAAAACTATCAAGCTAGGATTATTTGCTCTGGTGCACTACAACTAACGCAAAGGACTGAGAGTGCCCTGACGAATGTTTCCAATTGGTTTTAGAAAGTGTGTACTCAAAGAGTACAGATTAGTTAACAAGCGTTCTGGGAAAGATTTCTTCACAAGGAATCAAAATGTATCCAACTAATGGTTCAATTTACTCCTAATTTGGAAATTTCTTTAGGAGAATGTATGATCTGTCATAGATGAAGTTCATGTTAGGAAGGAATTTGGTTTCAGTATAAGAACTGGGAAATGGCATTTAGTCTTTTATGATAGGTATAATACTTCTTGAATTAGTCCTGGAAGGAAGTACAGAAAATTGAAAAATAAATAGCTGAGAGAATTGCTAATTGCCTTATATGCATGGTCTTCTTTCAAGTTTTTTGAAGTAGATACCAAATACTGCATTACTATATAAATTGGGCACATATAGATTCTTTAACTTGAGAAAGTATCATACCTGGTTATGTGCTAGAGTAACAGTATATTGTGTGTGTGTTTCTGCACACACACACACACACAGGACACCTTACAGTTCTAATTTAGAAATTCAATTACATATCACATGTAGTTTACTGATTAAGAGTACTCTCATCTTGGGCTTTATATCCAAATATACTACCTCTGCCCCAGAAATACAATAAGTGAATTAGGAACATGATTATCAGCTAATTTGCAACAGTTAGGATATTCATCTTACTAAGTAGCTTCTTTTTTTAAAATTTTTTTATTATTTTTTTATAATAAATTTATTTTTCATTGGTGTTCAATTTGCCAACATACAGAATAACACCCAGTGCCCCTCCCGTCAAGTGACCCTTTCAGTGCCCATCACCCATTCAACCCCACCCCTCACCCTCCTCCCCTTCCACCACACCTAGTTCGTTTCCCAGAGTTAGGAGTCTTTATGTTCTGTCTCTCTTTCTGATATTTCCCACACATTTCTTCTCCCTTCCCTTCTATTCACTTTCACTATTATTTATATTCCCCAAATGAATGAGAACATATAATGTTTGTCCTTCTCCGATTGACTTACTTCACTCAGCATAATACCCTCCAGTTCCATCCATATTGAAGCAAATGGTGGGTATTTGTCGTTTCTAATGGCTGAGGAATATTCCATTGTATACATAGACCACAGCTTCTTTATCCATTCATCTTTCGATGGACACCGAGGCTCCTTCCACAGTTTGGCTATCGTGGCCATCGCTGCTATAAACATCGGGGTGCAGGTGTCCCGGCGTTTCATTGCATCTGAATATTTGGGGCAAATCCCCAACAGTGCAATTGCTGGGTCGTAGGGCAGGTCTATTTTTAACTCTTTGAGGAACCTCCACACAGTTTTCCACAGTGGCTGCACCAGTTCACATTCCCACCAACAGTGCAAGAGGGTTCCCTTTTCTCCACATTCGCTCCAACATCTCCAACATTTGTGGTTTCCTGCCTTGTTAATTTTCCCCATTCTCACTGGTGTGAGGTGGGATCTCATTGTGGTTTTGATTTGTATTTCCCTGATGGCAAGTGATGCGGAGCATTTTCTCATGTGCGTGTTGGCCATGTCTATGTCTTCCTCTGTGAGATTTCTCTTCATGTCTTTTGCCCATTTCATGATTGGATTGTTCGTTTCTTTGCTGTTAAGTTTAATAAGTTCTTTATAGATCTTGGAAACTAGCCCTTTATCTGATAGGTCATTTGCAAATATCTTCTCCCATTCTGTAGGTTGTCTTTTAGTTCTGTTGACTGTATCCTTTGCTGTGCAAAAGCTTCTTATCTTGATGAAGTCCCAATAGTTCATTTTTGCTTTTGTTTCTTTTGCCTTCGTGGATGTATCTTGCAAGAAGTTACTGTGGCTGAGTTCAAAAAGGGTGTTGACTGTGTTCTCCTTTAGGATTTTGATGGAATCTTGTCTCACATTTAGATCTTTCATCCATTTTGAGTTTATCCTTGTGTATGGTGAAAGAGAGTGGTCTAGTTTCATTCATCTGCATGTGGATGTCCAATTTTCCCAGCACCATTTATTGAAGAGACTCTCTTTTTTCCAGTGGATAGTATTTCCTGCTTTGTTGAATATTAGTTAACCATAAAGGTCCACTTCTGGATTCTGTTCCATTGATCTATGTGTCTGTTTTTGTGCCAGTACCACACTGTCTTGATGACCACAGCTTTGTAGTACAACCTGAAATCTGGCATTGTGATGCCCCCAGATATGGTTTTCTTTTTTAAAATTCCCCTGGCTATTCGGGGTCTTTTCTGATTCCACACAAATCTTAAAATAATTTGTTCTAACTCTCTGAAGAAAGTCCATGGTATTTTGATAGGGATTGCATTAAATGTGTAAATTGCCCTGGGTAACATTGACATTTTCACAATATTAATTCTGCCAATCCATGAGCATGGAATATTTTTCCATCTCTTTGTGTCTTCCTCAATTTCTTTCAGAAGTGTTCTCTAGTTTTTAGGGTATAGATCCTTTACCTCTTTGGTTAGGTTTATTCCTAGGTATCTTATGCTTTTGGTGCAATTGTAAACGGGATTGACTCCTTAATTTCTCTTTCTTCAGTCTCATTGTGAGTGTATAGAAATGCCACTGATTTCTGGGCATTGATTTTGTATCCTGCCATGCTACCAAATTGCTGTATGAGTTCTAGCAGTCTGGGGGGGAGGCTTTTGGGTTTTCTATGTAGAGTATCATGTCATCGGTGAAGAGGGAGAGTTTGACTTCTTCTTTGCCAATTTGAATGCCTTTAATGTCTTTTTGTTGTCTGATTGCTGAGGCTAGGACTTCCAGTACTATGTTGAATAGCAGTGGTGAGAGTGGACATCCCTGTCTTGTTCCTGATCTTAGGGGAAAGGCTCCCAGTGCTTCCCCATTGAGAATGATATTTGCTGTGCGCTTTTCGTAGATGGCTTTTAAGATGTTGAGGAAACTTCCATCTATCCCTACACTCTGAAGGGTTTTGATCAGGAATGGATGCTGTATTTTGTCAAATGCTTTCTCTGCATCTAATGAGAGGATCATATGGTTCTTGGTTTTTCCCTTGCTGATATGATGAATCACGTTGATTATTCTACGAGTGGTGAACCAGCCTTGTGTCCGGGGGATAAATCCTACTTGGTCATGGTGAATAATTTTCTTAATGTATTGTTGGATCCTATTGGCTAGTATCTTGTTGAGAATTTTTGCATCCATGTTCATCAGGGATATTGGTCTGTAATTCTCCTTTTCGGTGGTATCTTTGGTTTGGAATTAAGGTGATGCTGGCCTCATAAAACGAATTTGGAAGTACTCCATCTCTTTCTCTTTCCAAACAGCTTTAGTAGGATAGGTATGGTTTCTTCTTTACACGGTTGATAGAATTCCCCTGGGAAGCCATCTGGCCCTGGACTCTTGTGTCTTGGAAGGTTTTGATGACTGCTTCAATTTCCTCCCTGGTTATTGGCCTGTTCAGGTTTTCTATTTCTTCCTGTTCCAGTTTTGGTAGTTTGTGGCTTTCTAGGAATGCGTCCATTTCTTCTAGATTGCCTAATTTATAGGCGTATAGCTGTTCATAATATGTTTTTAAAATCGTTTGTATTTCCTTGGTGTTGGTAGTGATCTCTCCTTTCTCATTCATGATTTTATTAATTTGAGTCTTCTCTCTCTTCTTCTTAATAAGGCTGGCTAATGGTTGATCTATCTTATTAATTCTTTCAAAGAACCAACTCCTGGTTTTGTTTATCTGTTCCACAGTTCTTCTGGTCTCTATTTAATTGAGTTCTGCTCGAATCTTTATTAACTCTCTTCTTCTGCTGGGTGTAGGATCTATTTGCTGTTTTTTCTCTAGCTCCTTTATGTGTAAGGTTAGCTTTTGTATTTGAGTTCTTTCCAGTTTTTGAATGGATGCTTGTATTGCGATGTATGTCCCCCTCAGGACTGCTTTTGCTGCATCCCAAAGATTTTGAATGGTTGTATCTTCATTCTCATTAGTTTCCATGAATCTTTTTAATTCTTCCTTAATTTCCTGGTTGACCCTTTCATCTTTTAGCAGAATGGTCCTTAAATTCCACATGTTTGAGGTCCTTCCAAACTTCTTGTTGTGACTTAGTTCTAATTTCAAGTCATTATGGTCTGAGAATATGCAGGGGACGATCCCAAGCTTTTGGTATCAGTTCAGACCTGATTTGTGACCCAGCCTGTGGTCTATTCTGGAGAAAGTTCCATGTGCACTTGAGAAGAATGGGTATTCAGTTGCGTTTGGATGTAAAGTTCTGTAGATATCTGTGAAATCCATCTGGTCCAGTGTATCATTTAAAGCTCTCATTTCTTTGGAGATGTTGTGCTTAGAAGACCTATCAAGGGTAGAAAGAGCTAGATTGAAGTCACCAAGTATAAGTGTATTATTATCTAAGTATTTCTTCACTTTGGTTATTAATTGGTTTAAATATTTGGCAGCTCCCACATTTGGGGCATATATATTGAGGATTTTTAAGTCCTCTTGTTGGATAGATCCTTTAAGTATGAGATAGTGTCCCTCTTCATCTCTCACTACAGTCTTCGGGGTAAATTTTAGTTTATCTGATATAAGGATGGTTACCCCTGCTTTCTTTTGAGGACCATTTGAATGGTAAATGGTTCTCCAACCTTTTATTTTCAGGCTGTAGGTGTCCTTCTGTCTAAAATGAGTCTCTTGTAGATAGCAAATAGATGGGTTCTGCTTTTTCATCCAGTCTGAAACCCTGCGCCTTTGATGGGGTCATTAAGCCCGTTCACATTCAGAGTTACTATTGAAAGATATGAGTTTAGTGTTATCATGATATCTATTCAGTCATTGTTTTTGTGGATTGTTCCACTGGACTTCTTCTTAAAGGGGAATTTTAAGAGTCCCCCTTAAAATTTCTTGCAGAGCTGGTTTGGAGGTCACATATTCTTTCAGTCCCTGCCTGTCTTGGAAGCTCTTTATCTCTCCTTCCATTTTGAATGAGAGCCTTGCTGGATAAAGTATTCTTGGTTGCATGTTCTTCTCATTTACGACCCTGAAAATATCCTGCCAGCCCTTTCTGGCCTGCCAGGTCTCTGTGGAGAGGTCTGCTGTTACCCTAATACTCCTCCCCATAAAAGTCAGGGATTTCTTATCTCTTGCTGCTTTAAGGATCTTCTCTTTATCTTTGGAATTTTCAAGCTTCACTATTAGATGTCGAGGTGTTGAATGGTTTTTATTGATTTTAGGGGGAAAATATCTCTATTTCTTGGATCTGAATGGCTGTTTCCCTTTCCAAATTAAGAAAGTTTTCAGCTATGATTTGTTCAAATACATATTCTGGCCCTTTGTCCCTTTCGGCACCCTCGGGAACCCCAATTAAACGCAGGTTTTTCTTCCTCAGGCTGTCGTCTATTTCCCTTAATCTATCTTCATGGTCTTTTGTTTATCTCTTTTTTTCTGTTTCCCTCTTTGCCAACAACTTGTCTTCTATGTCACTCACTCGTTCTTCCACCTCGTTAACCCTCATCGTTAGGACTTCTAGTTTGGATTGCATCTCATTCAATTGATTTTTAATATCTGCCTTATTGGATCTAAATTCTGCAGTCATGAAGTCTCTTGAGTCCTTTAGGCTTTTTTCTAGAGCCACCAGTAGCTGTATAATAGTGCTTCTGAATCGGCTTTCTGACATTGAATTGTAATCCAGATTTTGTAACTCTGTGGGAGAGAGGACTGTTTCTGATTCTTTCTTTTGAGGTGAGGTTTTCCTTCTAGTCATTTTGCTCAGTGCAGAGTGGTCAAAAACAAGTTGTATTGGGAAAAGGAGAAAAAGCGAGGAGTGAAAGAAGGAAAGAAAAGAGAAAAAGAAAAAAGAAAAAGGGATGAATAAAAGAAAAAAAGAGGAAAAAAGAAAAAGAAAGAAAGGAAAAAAAGGGTGGGGGAAGCAATCAGAAATCAAAAAGAAAAAAAAAAAACCCATGGGGGAGTATCTTCTGATTCTGTATACTTTAAGTCCCTTGACCTCCCCTGGACCTTGTCATTCTAGCTGGTCTTCTGGGGGAGGGGCCTGCTGTGCTGATTTTCAGGTGTTAGCACTTGGGGGAGCTGCTCTGCCCCTGCCTGGTGCAGGGCTCAGTGGGGGTTGTTCACCCCGTGAGGCCCCAGGAGGAACAACCGCAGTGGCGGGGCCAGCTCTGCAGCCCTGGAGTCAGCCCCGGCAGTAGCTCCGCAGCTCTCCGTCTGCAGGGCCTGGAGGCTCGGGGCGGGGCCGCTGATCTGCTCAGCTGGGGCAGGAGCGTCCTCGCTGTCCTGGGCCCTCCCGGCCTCTGCCTGTCCCGGGGGAGGCCGGATCCTGGGCTGGGTCCTGGCGCCGAGTGCTCCGGGGCCTGCGCTGTTGGATTCGCGCTCCGGCCCTGCAGCCCCCTCCGCGGTGCCGCCCCCGAGCCCCCCGAGCTGCTCCCGCCCCGCAGCCCCCTCCGCGGAGCCGCCCCCGAGCCCCCCGAGCTGCTCCTGCCCCGCAGCCTCCTCCGCGGAGCCGCCCCCGAGCCCCCCGAGCTGCTCCTGCCCCGCAGCCCCCTCCGCGGAGCCGCCCCCGAGCCCCCCGAGCTGCTCCTGCCCCGCAGCCCCCTCCGCGGAGCCGCCCCCGAGCCCCCCGAGCTGCTCCCCCCCGCAGCCCCCTCCGCGGAGCCGCCCCCGAGCCCCCCGAGCTGCTCCCCCCCGCAGCCCCCTCCGCGGAGCCGCCCCCGAGCCCCCCCAGCTGCTCCCGCCCCGCAGCCCCCTCCGCGGAGCCGCCCCCGAGCCCCCCGAGCCCCCCCAGCTGCTCCCGCCCCGCAGCCCCCTCCGAGGAGCCGCCCCCGAGCCCCCCCCGAGCTGCTCCCGCCCCGCAGCCCCCTCCGCGGAGCCGCCCCCGAGCCCCCCGAGCTGCTCCGGGTCCCCCGTGCGCGCTGCAGCCCTTAGGGAGCTCCGCGCACTCTCCCGGGGCGCAGGTGTCTGTTAGTGTCCCCGGAGCCCGAGGGCATCCCCGCCCTCCCGGGTCCTGCTCCACCTCCCTGGAGCCCCTTTCCCCCGGGAAGGTCGGTGCAGCTCCTGCTCCTCCGGGACGGGGCTCTCCTGTCCTGGGGACACTCGCCCCGGCCTCAGCCCGGCTCCTCGCGGGCCCCTCCCCCTCGGAGGCCTTTTGTGTCTTTATTTCTTTTTCCCCGTCTTCCTACCTTGATAGAAGCGCGAACTCTACTCAGTGCAGCATTCCAGCTGGTCTCTCTTTAAATCTCAGGACGAATTCGTAGATTTTCAGGATGATTTGAAGGTTATCTAGGTACTTTGGTGGGGACAGGTGATTGGGGACCCTACTCTTCCACCATCCTGACTCCTCCTCCTTTACTAAGTAGTTTCTTGCCATACATAAAAACAAAATGTTCTCCCGAGTTAAGTGTCTAATCTATATATTTTTTAAAGATAGAACAAAATAACTTTCCTTTAAAATTAAAATTAATAGAATTTATTTTTTATTTTTTAAAAAGACTTTATTTATTTATTCATGAGACACACAGAGAGAGGCTGAGGGAGAAGCAGGCTCTCCGCAGGGGGCCCGATGCTGGACTTGATCCAGGCATTCTGGGATCACGCCCTGAGCCAAAGGCAGATGCTCTACCGCTGAGCCAATCAGGCATTCCTAAAGTTAATAGAATTTAGCATGTGAACTCCTATTCCTAAGTTGCTTATTTAAAATGTAAGTGGATGCTTTTTCAGAGTGAAAAGTTAAGAATCTGTGTAGAAGTCCAAGTTGTATGAATATAGAGAGGACTTTTTTTTTTAAGTCCTCGTTGTAATACTGTCCCAACTCAGTAGTTCCCAACTCAGAAGTTCTGATCCATGAGGTCAGGAACAAAGCCAAGAATTATACTTTTTTTTTTTTTTAACAGGTGGATTAGGTTGTTTTGATATAGTAAGCACAGGGGCAACATTTGGGAAACAGCTTTAAGAGGAAAACAGTTAATGCTTTTATTTTTATTTTTCCAAGTTCCAGTTTGGGAACATTCTAGGCACTTAAAAGAGACAGAAGTCTGTTTGCTCTTAAATGCTTTTATTTATAAACGATTTTCAAGTAATCAGAGTCCAACAGTGTAAATAATGGCAATTTTCCAAGCAATTTATAGCCAGGATAAAGAACACCACAAAGACAGATAGTATTATCCTTTGCAACTTCAGTCTAAACAAGATGCAAAAATCTCTCATTCAATGGCCTTTCCTTAACAGTTAAAGAAAAGGGGTTCTTGATTCAGACTCTCACACCCTAAAGAAGAAACTTCAAGTAAGAAATGGTGATTTCAAGACACTTAAACTGTCATACAAGGCTGAAGTTTGCCAGTTTGAAGGCAAAACCAAACAAAACAGTAAACAAAGAAACCAAAACCTTGCAAATATTTTTTTCTACTCATCCATCATTCAAAGGCTTTTTATTACTGGTATTTTGATACAAGTTTTGAGTATCTCAAATATAACTTTCAAACATTATTTTGCTATAATATGAACTCTTGATAACGTCAAATGTGAAACCTTTGGGTGATCTGAAAAAGGTTGAGCTTTATTCTGTGAGAGTGACAAAGATTTTTGCCTCTATTATGACTTCATTTGCAGAGTATACACTCTCATGATCATTTCCTTCAAGAAAGAGTATTTCTGTGCATGTATGTACATGTCTGTCTACATATACATCATACATGTTCTAGCATTATATGAATTATTAATTGTATCTATCATCACATTCATTTAATGAAGGAAGTACTTATATAAATTCACTTTGCCTTTAACAATGTTTTTCAGACTCACACAAGACATGGATTTTAGTTCAGTTTATTCACTGTGAGTTTTCTTCTAGCCTTGGGGCAGGTGTCACAGCGTACTGGTTAAGACCACAGGCTTGTGGCATTAGAGTCTGCAATTCATACTGATTGTGTGACCTTGGGAAAGTCATGTAACCTCCCTAATTTTCAGTTTTCCTATGGGGGTGTTGACAGTTCCTATCATGCTGTTAGTTATAATAATAGTGCATGTGGATGATTTTAGTACCTATTTTCATGTGGTGGTGAATAGTACAATAATCCACAGTGTAAGTATAGTTTTTTAGAAGTTAACAACGTGACTCATTTACAAATTTAAGTTAAATATAGGTCCAAGATTTTAATCAACATGCTAATTAATGGATAAACCAATCAGATGGCAGGGCTGACTCACAGCATTTTGAGGATCTGGGTATTTGAAACATTATTAGGACAAGATCTAGGTAGGATTCAACACTGATTAATGTCCTATTGGGTAATAATCCATTACAGTTTGGTTTGTTTTTCTTCAGAAAACAGAAATTATTTCTCTGTTGGAAAAACATCTGCAAGTTAACATGTAACCAAATCTGGAATTTTCATGAACAGCAGCGTTTTGACAAAGCGCATTCTCTAGATTATTAAATAATTTGGAGTGTGCCTGTTAGATATTAAAATCATGCTCCCTTGCTTTGTTTATATAATTTTTCTTAATATCCTTTAAAGTACAAGGACCCTATAAAACTTAGTTACTAATATTTTTATCACTACTGGTACTTGGTAGGCCAAAATATTTGTGCATTCCAACTAGGTTTCACTTTTCTGTATCATGATATTTGTCCATCATAACAGCAAATTCCTCTCATTTATATAAGAACATCTAGTTATTTAGGCTCTTCTTAGGTCACACAATGTGCCTACTGTGTGCAGGAATCAGAAGGATAACTATTGATTTACTGTATATATTGTCCAATTGATTGTTTTCTCATTAACCAATTATTTGTTGAATGTCAGATTCTGAGAATACTGCACCAAATAGGATACAGTCCTTTTCTTTTATGAAACTTTATCTCATGTTTAAGACCCATTTCTACTTCAAATGTGCCATAAACACCAACTAGAAAAAGAAACATGGAAAAGCATTTTTGCTACATGATCTAATTTTTATCCCCAAACTTTTTCATACAAATTATCTGGAGCAAGTCCATCAGTCTCCTAATTCAAGACATAGGTGGCAATATAATGCTGGTGCTCACATTTGTAGCTCTACTGCACATTCACTTTTTAAACCTCAAGATATTTTTGGGTATTTTAAAATAAAGCAACCAAAATTTAGTGAGATATCACTAAATACTCATTAAATGGATCCTCTCAAATCTATTTTACTACTACTATTAATTTCAAGATATTTGGATTCTCAATAAATAGGAATTTCTTTCCATAAAGTGGACAAGAGAAGTCATGAGTAATTAATATTGTTATAATGATAAACCTGAGCATAATAAAATGAGCTAATGAGTAATAAAATTGTATCATTATAATACATATCATTTACCTTATGTAAATACTCTTATACTCTTATGGCCAAGAGTATTCCTGCTGTTCTGAAAACATATCTATGAGCATATGCTGATAGACTCTTTGATATTCTTATACATTTCATTGAGTCCATACACATGGATAATTTTTATATTTAAAAACCTGCACACATAGAGGAGTTTAGAAATAATAAACGGACTTTATGCCATGGTTCTGAGGTAAGCTATTTTATATTTTCCCCAAAAATATTATCTGCAAGGATATGCACATTTTTGCACATGATTTAAGGGGCTTATAATACCTCTAGAATCATTTTCTAGAGTAAAACACTACAAAAAACTTGTGTCTATATTAAATATTTAAATGACCAGGGAGAGTTTTTTTAAAAAAATATGTTCTGCCAAATTATTTTCACTTTAAAATTTAAAATTCATTTTTAAAATCTTTTAATATGACTTGATTTATTTTATAAATAAGATTAAAAGTTAAGTGTGTTTAAATTAGGGGAATACTATTATATATGTTAGACTACTATTTTGGGGTTACAAATATTAAACTAGGAATAGTTAATCTTTTCGCTGAGATTATATTTACAGTTCTGTTGAAAATATTTCAGATTCTGCATGTTACATGCAAATATAGAATATTACTTATCCTCAAATGATAGTAAATGAAAATGAATACCCCTTCAGAAATTAGTGGCTAATTCTCATGAAGTCACCCAACCAAATTATCAGAGTTTCAAGACACAACTGAAGTTGTGCAATAGGCAGTAGGAAGTGTTGGGGAGTCTGTGGAGGAAGCTATGTGTGGTTGCAGGTTTCCTGGACTTTACCGGCTGGCTGGGTGGTGAGTCTTTTCAAAGGGATGGGTAGAACCAAAGATATCATCTGGAAAGATCTTATCAACTTTTTTTTGCATGCTGACTTTACACCACAAATAAAAACTGTTACTTGTCTACCTTTGAAATGGGACCATACCTACAAATGGTTTTCTGTTGATGAAAAGCACCTGAAAAAACCAAAAGGAAAACAGAAAATTTCTTTTTCTTTTTCTCTGTTTTGTTGCTCAGGAAGGAATGGACCTCAGACAGTATGAAATAGTTTTTTCACTGTTTGATTCAGAAAGTTGAATCAAAGATACTAATCTATACTTTCAAATGATAAGAGATAATCTTTTATAGAAAATCCACACACTCAAAATGTTTTGTATTTACTTCTTAGAATGTTCATTGCTGTAATAAAACCAAAATGAAAAATTATTTTATTTTAAAATTTCAGGGACTAGATGTGAATTTTCTGGGTGATTTAAGTCCTTTGGTTTCTGGTTTCAATCTTTTCTGTCTACTCTCTATTGAGTGCCTAATTTACCACTGATGACTTCATCCTCCATGGGTGAAGTGTCAAATACAAAAAGATAGAATTCACACTAGTTAATTCTCAACCCTGAGCAGCATTAAGAAGCTCATTGGGAAGAAATGTGTAATGTGCTCATTAAATAAAATTTTTGATTATCTATAGGTTTAAATTTTCCATTCCCCATTGCTATAGATAATTAAGAGTCATATTTATACTTAAACTTTGTTAGAAAATTCCTTTTAAAGTAATGAAAAGGAGCTAAAGATATTCTTATCTTCCCCAGGCATGAGACTAATATTTTTAATGATTCACTAATTGAACTTGAATGACACTCAACTCATGTTCTGTCAGGAAGTACAAAGTACAAGTTCCTCACTTTGTCGTTTATTTTATAGAGTGGGTTCTTGAAAATTTTCATACACAAACCGAAGAATGTAAAAACATAGATAACCTACCAAATTTCTTAGGAGATACGGCAAGATTTATAAAAAGATCTTAAAATAATGTAAAAATATAAACACATCACATGTATGGGAAGAGACCGTACAATTACCCTACTCCTCCCCATATAATATTATAAAAATTCTTCAAACATTATGGTCTAGATCTACCATATATTAGGCTTGCTGGCTAGAGGCTCAAATACTTTTCTCTCTCTGACCTTTTCCTTAGTGATGAAGACCCAGTGCAGGGAACCATAGAAGTTCATTAAGTTATCCTAGGAGAGAAAGATACAGATTGTGGATGTGTGTGGTCACCTTTGGCCTTGAGGCTAAATGTGGTACAATAGGGGGATGCTGGTTATTCCCACATCACCTCATCCTTTTCCAAGGAAGAAGTATTTCTCAAGGCTATAAAGGAAGATACCTCTTTCAGCACCAATTTGTAATATGAAAGAAATTTGGGAATAAAAGGTGAGGGATTATTTTGAAGGTTGATGAAATTATGCTTTAATGTTTTCTAATTTATTTAAATAAAGTGCCTAAAATATGATTAATTTTTACTAAGGGCGATTTTTTAAAAAAAACCAGGACTTTGAAATTTCTATTTTTTTAATTTTTAAACTGAAGTTCGATTTTCCAACACATAGTATAATACCCAGTACTCATCGCATCAAGTGCCCCCCTCAGTGCCCTTCACAAGTCACCTCATCCCCCTGCCCACCTCCCCTTCCACTACCCCTTGTTAGTTTCCCAGGGTTAGGAGTCTCTCATGTTTTGTCCACCCTCTCTGATATTTCACACTAATTTCTCTACTTTCCCCTATAATCCCTTTCATTATTTTTTATATTCCCCATATGAGTGAAACCATGTAATGTTTGTCATTCTCCGATTGACTTACTTCACTCAGCATAAAATCCTCCAGTTCCATCCACGTCGAAGCAAATGGTGGGTACTCATCATTTCTGATGGCTGAGTAATATTCCATTGTATATATAGACCACATCTTCTTTATCCATTCACCTGTCGATGGACACCAAATTCCTTCCACAGTTTGGCTATTGTGGACATCGCTGCTATAAACATCAGGGTGCAGGTGTCCCAGCATTTCACTGCATCTGCATCTTTGGGGTAAATCCCCAGCAGGGCAATTGCTGGGTCATAGTGCAGCTCTATTTTTAATTCTTTGAGGAACCTCCACACAGTTTTCCAGAGTGCCTGCACCAGTTCACATTCCCAACAGTGCAAGAGGGTTCCTCTTCCTCCACATCCTCTCCAACATTTGTTGTTTCCTGTCTTGTTAATGTTTACCATCTAGCCCTGGACTTTTGTGTTTTGGGAGGTTTTTGATGACTGCTTCAACTTCCTCACTGGTTATTGGCCTGTGCAGGTTTTCTTTATCTTTCTGTTCAAGAAAGATGATTCTGTTTCTGTTTGGTTATTTGTAGTTTTCCAGAAACGCCTCCATTTCTTCTAGATTGCCTAATTTGTTGGCTTATAGCTCATAATACATTTTTAAAATTGTTTAAATTTCCTTGGTATTGGTTGTGATCTATTCCTTGTCATTCATTATTTTATTAATTTGAGTCTTTTTTCTTTTTAATAAGGCTGGCTAGATGTTTATCTATCTTATTAATTCTTTCAAAGAACCAACTCCTGGTTTTGTTGATCTGCTCTGTAGTTCTGGTCTCTATATCATTGATTTCTGCTCGAATCTTTATTATCGCTCTTCTTCTGGTTGGTGTAGGCTTTATGTGCTGTTCTTTCTCCAAATGCATTCCAAATACCTTGTGTATTTGAGTTTTTTCCAAGTTTTTGAGGGAGGCTTGTATTTTGATTTATTTCCCTCTTAGGACTGCTTTAGCTGTATCCCAAAGACTTTGAATGGCTGTATCTTCATTAGTTTCCATGAATCTTTTTAATTCTTATCTAATTTCCTGATTGGCCCATTCATCTTTTAGTAAGATGCTCTTTAAATATATGTGTTTGAATTTCTTCCAAATTTATTCTTATCATTGAGTTCTAGTTTCAAAGCATTGTGGTCTGAAAATATGCAGGGGACAACCCAATCTTTTGGTATCAGTTGAGAGTGATTTGTGACCCAATACGTGGTCTATTCTGAGAAAGTTCCATGTGCACTTGAGAAGAATGTGTATTCAGTAGCATTCGGTGGAAAGTTCTGTAAATATCTGTGAAATCCATCTGGTCCAGGGTATCTTTAAGGCCCTTGTTTCTTTGGTTCATGTTCTGCTTAGAACATCTGTCATTTGCAGAAAGTACCATGTTGAAATCTCCTACTATTAGTGTGTTATTATCTAAGTATGCCTTTACTTTGAATATTAATTGATATACTTGGCAGCTCCCACATTTGGGGGATAAATATTCATGTTTGTTAGGTCTTCTTGTTGGATAGACCCTTTAGGTATGATATAGTGTCCCTCTCCATCTCTTACTACAGTCTTTGGGATAAACTTAATTTATCGGATATGAGGATGGCTACCCCTGCTTTCTTTTGAGGACCACTTGAATGGTAAATGGTTCTCCACCTTTTCATTTTCAGGCTCTAGGTGTCCTTAGGTCTAAAATGAGTCTCTTGTAGACAGCAAATAGATAGGTCTTGCTTTTTTTATCCAGTCTGAAACCCTGTGTCTTTTGATGGGATCATTTAACCCATTCATATTCAGAGTAACTATTGAAAGATATGAATGTACTGTCATCATAATACCTATTCAGTCCCTGTTTCTGAGAACTGTTTCTTTGGGCTTCTTCTGTCTTTTATAGGGTCCTCCTTAATATTTCTTGCAGAGCCAGTTTGGTGGTCACATATTCTTTCAGTTTCTGCCTATCCTGGAAGCTCTTTATTTCTCCTTCTATTCTGAATGACAGCTTGCTGGATAAAGTATTCCTGGCTGCATGTTCTTCTCATTTAGTACCCTGAATATATGCTGTCAGCCCATTCTGGCCTGCCATGTCTCTGTGGAGAAGTCTGCTATTAATCTGGGATTTCTCCCCATATAAGTTAAGAATCTCTTGTCCCTCACTGCTTTAAGGCTTTTCTCTTTATCTTTGGAATTTGCAAATTTCACTATTAAATATTGAGGTGTTGAATGGTTTTTATTGATTTTGGGGGGGAACTGCTCTATCTCCTGGATCTGAATGCCTGTTTCCTTCCCCAGGTAAGGGACATTCTCAGCTATGATTTGTTCAAATATGCTTTCTGGTCCTCTGTCCCTTTCAGCGCCCTCTGGAACCCCAATTAAACGTAGATTTTTCCTTCTGAGGCTGTCATTTATTTCCCTTAACCTTTCCTCAGGGTCTTTTAATTTTTTTTTTCTCTTTTTCCCCAGCTTCCTTCCTTGCCATCAACTTGTTTTCTATGTCACTCATTCTCTCTTCCACGTAATTAACCCTAGTCATTCAGACCTCCAGTTGGATTGCATCTCATTTAATTGATTTTTAATTTCAGCCTGATTAGATCTAAATTCTGCAGTAACAAAGTCTCTAGAGTTCTTAATGCTTTTTTCCAGAGCCACCAGTAACTTTATAATTGTGCTTCTGAATTGGCTCTGACTTCGAATTGTAATCCATATTCGTAACTCTGGGGCAGAGAGTACTGGTTCTGATTCTTTCTTTTCTGGTTAGTTCTTCCTTCTAGTCATTTTGGTCAGTGCAGAGTGGTTGTATGAGTGCGGTGAGTTAAAAATGTCAACTACGACCTAAGTTAAATTCCACCCTAGATTACTCTGATGAGGTCAGAGACCAGAAAATGAAAAAGAAGGTCATAACAGAATAAAACAAAAGGAGCACTAAAGTGAAAAACAAACTTTAAAAGAAAATAGCAAAAAAGAAAAGGCCAAGAATCCCAAGGGAGAAAAAAAAAAGAGAAAAGAAAAAGAGAAGAGAAAAAGCACAAATAAAGAGGAAAAAAAAAGAGAGAAAAAAAAAGAGGAGATAAAGGGCGGGGGGTGGGGGTGGGGGGTGGGACGGACCAGGAAATGGCAGTGGTGAAGAAGTTATAGTGGAGGGAGAATGTAGTCTACCTGAGAGGTCCTAAAGGGCTATCCTCTTGGTTCTGAGTATATTAAGTTCTAAGCATATTAGAAGATGCTCAGTCCCAAATTTACATAGACCAGAAATATTTATAGAGAGCCCCAACACTGACCACCAAAACATAAATGAGATTAAAGAGGGGGGCAGGAATAGAGAATATAATCTAACAGAATGAACCAGCATGGTATCCCACTTGGTTCTGGGTGCATGCTGGTCATGTTTTAGAAGGTATGACCTCCACCATTGTAGAACAAAAGGAGGCAGAGAAAACAAAAAACACAAAACCAAAGCCTGTATCTCATATATCTCCCAAAATTAAATTATGTTGAAGGGAATCTAGAAGTGGAAAATATATCTAAGACCTGTAATTGTAGAAATATGAAAGTCAAAAAGGAAGAAACTTAAAAATGAAGAGTTGGTAAAATATTGTAGTTAAGGTGGGAAAAGAGAAAAAATATTGGAAATTTTTAGGCTGCTATAAAAATGAAAAAAGAGGGGGATGGGGGTACCTTCTGGTTCTATATAGTGTAAATCCCTTGATTTCCCCTGGAGCCTTCCAGCGCTGCTTGGTCGAGAACTTGCTCTTCCTCTGTCCTTCCAGCTGGTTTTCTGAGGGGAGGGGCCTGCTGTGCTCTCAGGTGTATGCACGGGGTGGGGGGGTGGAGATGACTGCCCCTCTGCCGGGGGCTCAGTTGGAGCTGTTTATCCGGTGAGGCCCCTGTCCCCTCGCCGCCCCCCCTCGCCCCAGGCACAGGGTGACACAAGGAGGATCAACAACACTGGTGGAATCCAGGTCTCTAGCCCTGAAGTCAGCTCCCCCAGTAAGCACCCGCAGCTCCCAGTCCACACTGCTCTACGTGCTCCCCAAGTGGGGGCGCTGACCTGTACAGCTCGGGGGTGCCCAGTGGCAGGAGAGTCCTTGCTGTCCTGGGCCCTCCCCACCTCCACTTGTCCCAGGGGTAGCGCAGGCTCAGGGTCTGTGTCCCTGGCGCCTTGGGATCCAGAGCCTGCACTACTGGAATTGCTCTCCCGGGCGCAGCTCCCAAAGGCAGCAGGGCATAGACCCCTCTGCCCAGAGCCCCCCACTGACTGACCGGCTTCACCCCAGGACCTGCCTGGCAGCGGTCCAGCCCTTTCCCGAGATTGGCTACAGTGTGGGTGCGCTCTCCCCGGCGCCCTCCTCTCCCAGTGACCCCGGGAGACTGGAGGCATCCCCGCCCCTCCTGCGCTTCTGCCCTATTTCTCTGCTGAGCACTTTCCCCCCGGGAAGGATCCGTGTGGATTTTTAAAGTTCCCGCATCTCCGGGCGGGGCTCTCCTGTCCCGAGGCTCCTGCCACCCCCCTTAGCCCGGCTCCTCGTGATGCCCCTCCCCCACTCGATTCTTCTTTATTTTATTTTTTTCTGCCTTCCTATCTTGTTAGAAGCGAAAAGCCTTCCCTCTGTAGCGTCCAACCATTCTCTCTTTAAATCTCAGGTCGAATTCATAGGTGTTCGGGATGTTTGGAAGTTATCTAGGTGAGTGGGCAGGGCCGGGTCAGGTGAGGACCCTACTCCTGCGCCAGCTTGCCCTGCCCCCTCGGAAATTTCTAATCTTAAAATCTCATTGCAGAACATTATTTTTATGCAAATGAGAAACCCAGACATACCAGAGTGAGTATTTGAGTATTTGTTTAGGCTTTTAAATCTTGATGTTCAGAATTACATGAAAATAGCTTTACATAAAAATAATATTTGTTTATGATATAGAGTTAAAATAGGTAGTATGGTTTGACAAAATCTTGGAAATAAATTTTTCAATAGATAGAGGGAACAGGAATAATGATAATAACACCTTCCATTGGCCATTCATTATTTATGAACCTCAAGCATATTTTAGGTGGTGTGGTACTGTCATCCATTCAAAGAATTTATTTGATAGTGGGTAAGACAAAGAGTATATAAACAGTATCAATATGACAAGATATATGCTTATAGAGACATATCAAAGTGTAAGGGGAATACTAGCTGAGAAAAACTAACTGGGATGAGGCCTAGGCTGACAAAACTTTATAAAGAACTTTATCTGAAACTACTGGGCATTCACTGGACATAAAGCAGAAAGTGGTGAGAGGCATTCTAATTGGAGAGACTGGTCATGTGGGTACAAAGGAGTGAAAAAAGAAAGTCAAGCAGCTAAGAAAAAGTGTCAGAAGTGAGCTTGGAAAAATATGCAAGGCTAGGGGAGAGAATGCTGAAAAAAATGTGTATTTTTGTTTCTCACCTAGAGAGACATTTTAAAAAATATTTTATTTATTATTCATGAGAGACAGAGAGAGAGAGAGAGGCAGAGACATAGGCACAGGAGGTTCCTCTTAGGAAGCCCAATGCAGGACTTGATTCCTGAGCCACCCAAGGCATCCTGAGAAAGAATCACTGATATATACAGAGCAAGACAACAGCATGAAGGGATATAGCTTCCAGCTATTCTAGAAGAGAATTTGCAGAAACATAGAATACATGTCAATGAATATCTTTTAGTAACACGATCTTATATAATTTTTACAATAATCCTATGAAGTGTGAATTATCATCTCAAAGTCAAATATGGTTATATTAAGTTCCAGAGAGGGGCTTGCCTGGGATGGCCACTGGTAGAGACAAAGATAGGATCTGAAACTCTGCCTGTCTCCTATCATTACTTACGTTTTTTTTTTTTTTTTTTTGGTAGAATTTCCTATCTCAAAGTAGCATCTCTCCACCTACCATTTCCAAACCTTACTGCTTCTTAGGGACATGATTCTGAGATGACCCCTCTCTGGTTTTACAGGGAAGGTGTGGTACAGTCAGACACCAGGTAAAAACACCTCTGTGAGACTAGAATGGTCAATCTTTTGAAGAAGTCACAGTGCTGGAGAAAAGGGAAGAGATGCCAGAGATATTTTGTAAGTAGAACTGAGAGGATATGGTGACCCAATAGGTATATGAAATGAAGGAAAGCTGGGCATTAAGAAATGAATCTTCTGGTTTGGGAGACTGAATATAAAAGATACCATCAACCAACATATAGGATATGGGTGGAGGTACAAGTACCATGATCAGGAGGTTAAGTTTGACCTGAAAACAATGAGACATGCTTTAGTAATTACTCATATAAATTCAGAAGAGAGAAACCAGAGATTTTACCATACCACATTTCATACATTTATTGGTAGTTAATTTATTGCAAGCCCAAGCAAATGAACACTATATATACTAAGCTATAAAATTCATTATCAGTCAGGTCCAGACAACTCTGGGGGTTATTATTTGGGATTATTTAAATATATCAAATACAACTTAAAGCTTTGAAGCAGACACTACTTTTGTGGATGTGAATCCACTGCAAAGTTAATTTATTATGGCTCTTGTCTGAAAAGTTGTTGGGGCAAATAAGAGATTTGAAGAGTAGGAGAACAGATTTTTCCATCATGACATATTTTTATGTGCTTTAGCTATTGCACAATTTGAAAGGATTTGGCATAACATTACTTTTTATGATCATATCATCAAGTCTAAACATCATTTTTGGCTATGAAAGGAAAGAAGTATATTGTTCCTAAGTATAAATATTCAGGAGGTAGGGATGGAAGTTGGAGAGATGAAGAATTCAAACAGAAACAAAAATGGCTTTCCCTTTTTTAGTTTTTGAGAGCTTCCATACAGAATTAACCTGAGCTGAAAATAGGCAGAATTATATCTTTGAATCAATATATTTTTGGTTCTCTGTATTCAAAAGGGATGCCAAGGATGTATTTTGTAAACAAAGACTAGATTTATGGAAGCACACCTAGCACACTGATGATCATATACAGCTGTTTAATCTGATTCCCATAGATTCCAAGACTGTTTCCACTGATGAATTCATACAATTGAATTAATTCATTCACAAGTATTATTGTGCCAGGCAGTACTGTATGTATGGACCTGAGAATAAAACTGGACAAGTCCTTTCCTAATAGGGGAGAGAGACAATAAGAAACCCACATAAATAGAAATATAATATCCAAGAAGACTTTGTGCTATGAAGAGTGCCAAGTAAAAAGGCCTATTTTACATAGATGAGCTTAAAATAGTGGCCAGGAATATGATCATGTAGATTTTATAGGACATGATAAGGGATATATATTATAGTAGAATCAGTAGGACTTGATGATGGATTGAATGAGGATGAGAGGGAAAGGAAGGGGTCACGAATGACACCCATATTTTTGACTTAAGCAACTGAGGATTTAGTGACACTCTAAGAAAAATAGGGAAAATTGGGAGAAACAATTTTAGATAGAACACTGAGAAGTTATCTGGAGATATAGACTGGATATACAAAGATGGTGCAGGGCCATGTGGTGTCTAAGTCTAGAGGTCATGGAGAATTCAGAACTGAGGCTATAAATTTGGAAAACCTCTGTATATGTAAATTTTTTAAGCCATGGGAAAAGTTGAGATAATATGAATGTAGGTAAAGAAGGGAAAAGGACTGAGATTCCAAGAGCATTTCCTACATCTTGAGGTCCTGAAAAGGACAATAAACTGCAAAGTAGACTGCATGGGCCTATAAATTGTTGATATTCTCTATCAACACTGAGAATCAATACCCTGGGAAAATAAAAAACTTTTTAAAAGAATATTAAGGAAACTGGGAACCACTGGGCTTTAAAAATCTAATATATAGAATTACAAATTAGTATAAACTTTAAAGTAATTTCATAGACAGTAATATTTTGGCTATCCATTTAGCAAAAAAAAATTGTTCATTTATTAAATAAATACTTCTAGTTTGGAATTGTAGCTTACATGATATAGTATGCCAGACTGTTTGTTAACAACTATTAAAATCCATATATATATGGCAACAGAGTTATCTAATAGTGCATTAATATCCTAAATAATAGGGACGCCTGGGTGGCTCAATGGTTGAGCATCTGCCTTTGGCTCAGGGCATGATCCTGGGGTCCTGGGATCAAGTCCCTCATCGGGCTTCCTGCGTGGAGACTGATTCTCCCTCTGCCTGTGTCTCTGCCTCTCTGTGTGTCTCTCATGATAAATAAATACAGTCTTAAAAAAATATATCCTAAATAATAACATGTATTTCTTTAAAACTTGAAATTTTATGAAATATTATTTGATTAACTCAGACAACTGTGTAAGGTTTGGAAGGTAAATGTTATTATGATCATTTTGCTAATAAACACACAGGGATTCAGAGAGACTGATTTGAATAATGTCAGCCAGCTAGGTATATAGATCTAAGATCTTATGACTCTTAATCCATTGCTTTTCCTGAGACCACACCATTTGTTGTGTGGTGAGACCACACCATGTGTTGTGTGGTTTGATTTCTCATTTATGCTTAGGATCAGAGGTATGTGTATGGGTTGTGCAGACTGTGTATTGCATAGGTAAGCTATGAATGGTCCCGTCACACTGGGCAGTAAGCAGTCTGAGTAAGATAAGCAGGGGGTGTGATTAAAATACTTTGACCATGACATCTAATAGTCTCAGAAATATGGAGAGGTAAGAGTTAAAACCGACTTGTTATTCTATTAATGAGAACTTCATCTCTCCAAATGAAAAATCGGATCTTCAAAGTGATGATGATTATTAAAATTATTAAGAATCTGATATTCTTTGGTTTTCTTTCTGATACTGTATTTTGTGTCTTTTTCATTTTCTAGAAGAATTTTTCTTAATTTACTTTTTCTTTCATTCATGTTCACTCACTCAAATGTTCTCTTAGCAACATCCTAAGTTCTAGCTGCTTCCAGTAGATTCTTGGGGCTATCTTCCTTGCACCTTTAAACACTACTCACCATTAGTGAACCAATTAGTCAGTGGTGGTGGCCCTTCCTAGAAACAGTATTCATGACTCTCATAATCCCCATTGTCACTTCTGCTTTTAGTTCTTTGATTTACTACATTGTTTTTTAAATCATATTCTCCTTAATTCACAACTTATTTTTCTTCATCATTTAAATCTGAGAATGCTCACCATATTGTGATAGATTGAATCACTGGTTTTTATCACCACTCTGCCTCCTCACGTTCCTGCTCTTGTGAGAAGTCAGCGAGAGGCTCACAGTCCACTTAATCTCACCCTCTCTTCTTAGCTTCTCCTTAAAAAAAATAAATGAAATTATTTCTTTTATATTCTCCCAAAACTTTTCCAGCCAAAATATACCCTGTCTCTGATGTACTGATGTAGTCCTTCCACTTCCTCCCCCACCAATAGCCACTTTTAAAAGTGAAACATCAGGTTTAGAAATCAAAGAAGAGAAAAAGGTGTGTGTGTATGTGTGTGTGTGTGTGTGTGTATGTGTGTGTGGTGAGAGAGAGAGAAAATATAAACTGTAATAGCTGTGTTATGCAATGCATACTAAATAAGGATATTTGGCTATTCTTTTTGTAATGAACATTTATAACAATATTTACCAGACATTGGATAAGATAGAGAACTGGGAACAAATTTAATTATGACATTTGAGAGAATGAATTCATTGACCTGCTCCTTATGAAACTATTCTACACAGGGGAGCAAGACTAGTGCTATCAAAAACGGAAAGGCAATCACAAATATTTGAGATTTTTGGGATTATGGGAGGGCTCTTTTCTAGCAGGTGTGGGACATCAAATCATTAACATTTAATACAGAATGAGTTAATAGCATACTACATTCACGCTTTGTGGGATTAAGGATAGAATACCATAAGGTTGCTAGCTATGTCAGCTGGGGTCAATTTCTCATGGGAAAAAAAAAGTAGCCAATAATTTTGGTCTTTCCTAATTCACAGAGTTGATAAAATCTTTGGAAGTAACTTGAAAAATATAAGGATTGTATAAATATAACTTATTTTAAGCCTTTGTTTTAAAATTGGCAATCCTATTATTGCTTGTATTAATCAGGAAATCAATGAATATAACCTTTGATTTAAAAAAAATTGTTTTATTTGGCATGTTCCAGAGTGCTTACACTGACTTTTGATTTGGTCATATTTAGTATCATTCAAGATAAATTTATTAGTTTTACCTGAATTAGTATTCAAATGGTCATGCAAAACTTACAAAACACAAATAGGGTAATAAATACTACTGCTGGTCAAATTTGTAAATCTTAGCCACTTTATTCTGGGTTTATTCCTTTGCCTTTAAGATAGAAACTAGTAACATTAATAGTAACTAAAAATAATAACACATTTATGAGGTTCATTTAAACCAAGTGTACCAGTATCAACTCTCAAACTTATTCCTTACATTTTACTTCTTAAATTTAAACAATGTAAAAATATGATCCATCTTTTTTATCCATCTTTTTATGAAGTGCTATTAAGTAACTATTCTAAAGCAACATATTACTCTATTTCCAAATATCTAATTGCACCTTTGATGATATGTGACTATCTTAATGCATATTTCTCAACATCTTGGAAATAGCAGTAAGCAATACATCCCATTCTCTGAATTTAATTATAAATCATGGTAAAATGGTTCATAATTCTAGGAAACTAATGTTATTAAAATATCTATTCATGTCTATTTATTTCACTTTTGTCTATCAGATTTTAAGATTTAGTCTTGCTCATTATTATTACTTCCCAAAGTTGGGTTGAAGTATTTCTACTGCTCAAAAGGAAATTAAAATATCTATACAGAAATGTAAAAAAAGCAGAATATTAAAGTTAAAAATTAAAATTTTCAGTGCAATATCCTTGAAAAGAGGTCCAATAAATTTGAATTAAGTTTTTCACATTCAATATTAAATTTGTCTTAATTTTACTAAAGTCTGTAGTTTGTCAATCTTAAGCATGGATTTTGGTAGAAACAGTAATTAATACTGAATCTCATTTTAGGATATTTATAAAATATAAAAACATTTTACTTCATAGAGCTAATGTTCTTTTATTATTACAAACATTAAAACTTTATGATCTTATATGTTGGCATGATGGGGATACTGGTTAATCATAAAGTTTTTTTATTAATAAATAAATTATTTAATTTTCCAGTTATATTTCTTTCTACAATTTGCCATAACCAGCATGAGCAGGGAAAAAAAAAACAAAACAAAACCAGAAGATACTTTGAAAAGGAATAACACTATAATAGTGATTTCAAAGGAAAAAAAGAAGAAAAATAAGAGTCTAGTTAATGAGATAATTTACTAAAATTCTAGCATCCTTCTATGAACCTAAAAGATCCAAACTCACAAATCTGGATGAAAAATAAAACTGCCCTATGAAAATAAGCCAAAAGATAAACCAATTGACACAAATATATAAAAATATTCAAGGGTTGAGAATAAAATCTTATTGTCTTATGCCAATTGGATTAGCAATTAAATTCTTTTATGTGAATCAGGTTGTGGAGAAATGAATACAACCATACAAATTTACAATAACAATTTGTCAAATTCTTTTCAAAAGAATCTTGGCAATAAGCAACATGTCCCAATAATGTTCATATTATTTGACTAGTAATACTACTGCTGGATATTTATCATGCAGAAATAATTTAAATGAAGTAAAATAGTATGCATATGAGACTGAGCTGTTTATAACAGTGAAAAACCTGAATTAAACTCTCTATGTTGTTCTATCGGGAACAAGAAGTTAAAGGATATTTTTCTTGTTCCTTCGAATATTAGGCCAAGATTGAAGCCAGAAAGCAACAAAAACCAATAAATCTGATGATAAGGTTCTATAAGTTTCAATAAATTGTTAAAGCTAGTCAAATTCCTGCAGTGCATACAGAGAGGATTCCAAAGTTACTCCGTGCTAAAGACTGAATATTTATGTCTCCCCCAAATTCATTATGTTGAAACCTGATCCTCAATGTGATGGTATTAGAAGGTGGGGCCTTTGGGAAGTGATTAGGTATGAGGGTGGAACCCTCATGAATGAGATTAGTGTCCTTTAAAAAAGAGCCCAGAAAGCTCCCTCTTCTCCTCTTCCCTGAGAGGATTAGAAGAAGGAAGACAACCATCTGTAAACCAGGAAACAAGCTCTAGATACTGAATCTGTGACTACTTTGATCTGAGACTTCCTTGCCTCTAGAATTGTTAGAAATAAATTTCTGTTGCTTGTAAACCACCACGTCTATGGTATGTTGTTATAGCATCTTGAACTAAGACATTCCATTATATCCTTTCCTCGCATATGGAAGTGAGATGAAACAATAAGGTTCCTAGTGAGCAAAACTTAAGGAGGTACATACAGAGTCCTGAGAGTAAATGCCTCCTTAAATATTTTGCTCTAGACTTCTTCACTAGTTGATTATTGGTTTAGCTTATAGACTCCATGGAATGTCTGTGGGATACACAAACATGGGAAAGCATAACTAGAGTGAGGAAGAGAAAGGGGAGTAGGGAAGAGGGGGCTGAAGGAGGACTGGTAGTGGAGGAGCCTAAGAGCCCATTATTTGGCATGGTGGGGTTTCAGGTCTCCTGTGGAGATCTGGGATGACATTTAAGTCTATGCTGTCATCTTCCAAAATTTCTTGTGTTCCACAGATCCTTCTGCTTCTGGAGTTGCCTTACTCTGTGAGCAGCCTTCATGGTGCAGTACTGACAGGATGTTTCAAATACAGAATTGTCCAGATTTTCCTTCAACATACAGGAAATATGCAACCTTGTTGTGTTAAACAGTGGGTTGACTCTTCACTGTCATTCTGCCATCAGTCCTATTGCCTTGTACATGGATTATTTTTAAAGTTCCTATCACAAACTCTCTGGACTCTGTCATTTGGTATCAGTACTGTCAATATGTGGAAAAAAGTCTGAAGATGTGTCTTACATATGCATGTACTTAGTACAGCTCTTTACAGATTCTCTGATTCATTCATTTACATCTCAGCTAAGGTTTCTCTGTTGAGAGCTCTTCAAACATGAAGCAAATAAATATGTACAGAATTCCCAGAGTTACACTGCCATTTGTATAATTCTTTAAAGCAACCAAAAGTAAATCACAAAAACTCTTGTTTTCCTTCCTGATACTGGTGTCTCTTTGGGATCCTATAAAAGCAGGGTGCCATTCTCAAGGTTATCAGAGAGTTTTCAGAGAAAAAATGCTTGTCAATCCCTTGTCTGACAAAGAATATCTTTCTATTAGTTCTCCTGGATTTGACAGAGCTGTGCTTTATATAGCATGGCTTCATCAGCAACATGAGCAGTAGTACCGAAGCAGCATCTGCAAACGCAATGAATGATGAAAAATTTGACGTATATTTTGAAACACCTTAGAAATCTTACCCTTTGTCTTCTTTAACTTATTATTTTTTATGCTTTTTATTTTTATTTTTGTTTTTTAAAGATTTTATTTATTTATTCATGAGAGACACAGAGAGAGAGAGGCAGAGACATAGGCAGAGGGAGAAGAGGTTCCGTGCTGGGAACCTGAGGTGGGACTCGATCCCAGGTCCCCAGGATCAGGCCCCAGGCTGAAGGCGGCGCTAAACTGCTGAGCCACCTGGGTTGTCCTTCTTTAACTTTTTAGATTAAAATTTCCTTTAGGTCACTTGGAGTGAAGGTATCCAAAGATTGCCAGAGCAGAGGTTGAGTCACATTCCAGCTGTGCATCTCATTTGTAAAATTTAACAGTTTGCATGATGTCAAAAGCATTGCTTAGCTCATATAGAACAGAACACAAAAAGCCAGAGCTCTCAGCAATTCAACAAGTGTAGCACTCCCACCTAATATAGTTTCAAGGAGTTGTAAATGTTTTGCTAGCTAAAATGCATACTATTTTGCATAGTAGTTTTGTAATGGATATGGATGATAAAGGACTACTGCTTGACTCTTCTTGCTGTGTATCAGTTTTTTTTTTTATTACTTCCAATCCTGTTTATAACCATTCAGAAAATCATTATCACTACTAAAGATGACTTTTATTGACTATTTGTATATAATGATATGTATCATATAAAGATGCACTTTCCATATTCAGGAACCTAAAGTCTAAGAGGACAATAATGATGTAGTATAAGAAAATTAAGAAAGCTAGTTGAATGAAGTTAATACGTCCTCTGGTAGTATTCAGTTGCAGGGCTACCAAATCAGCAAAACCAATACTTTTCCTATACATTGGGAAATGTAGGAATCAGTAAGGATGATGAATCTGGCAGCATTTAATTTCATTTGTGTATAGACGTGAATGTGCCTGCATGCATTTGTGTAGCTATTTGGAACTTCAGAAAAATTATGGACTCATAACATTCAAACTGGTCTACTTTGTGCATATAATACTTTTTGTTTACAAAACATTTCTGTAATTCATTTTATTATTTTGATACAATTTTGAGATTTTAAGGAAGCTAAAAATTAGAGCTCTTTGCTGGTAAATTAAACAGAGATGCAAAATGTTTACAGACTTTAATAGAGTGATACTATTAATAAGACGCCCAGGGAGTATTAATTCACTGAATTTTCATTTGCTTATTAAATATGCATATGATGCTTTTTTATACCTTATTTTAGTTAGTAGTTACTGAGTACACCATAATTAAAGACATATTCCTTGCCTTTCAGAAGACCATGGCATAATGAGGGTGGGAGAGATATTTTTATATATAATCTACACCTAAATAGTAATAAGTTCAAATATAAATATATACAAATAGGAGTGGTGAAAGGCCAGTAAGTTGAAAAACAATTTGTAGAGAGATTCTAGGAAGATTTTGTTGAAAATGTGATTGCTAGGTTGTTCTCAGTTGAGAAATTCAGACTGGCAGATTTTTTTTTTTAAGATTTTATTTATTTATTCATAAGAGACACACACAGAGAGAAAAAGAGAGGCAGAGACACAGGCAGAGGGAGAAGCAGGCTCCATGCAGGGAACCTGACATGGAACTCGATTCCAGGTCTCCAGGATCACACCATCGGCTGAAGGCGGCGCTAAACCGCTGAGCTACCCGGGCTGCCCAAGGTACTTGATTTTATCACTCCTCTTCCTCCTTGCTTTTGCCAAACCTATTGCCTTTCAAGAATTACCCTTCAAAAATTAAAAAAAAAAAAAAAAACAAATTCTATAGAAAGAACAGTTAAAAGTCAAGGAAAAGACGAATGTGTATTCAGTTGTGTTCTGATGTAAAGTTCTGTAGATATCTGTGAAATCCATCCGGTCCAGTGTATCATTTAAGGCCCTTGTTTCTTTAGTGATGTTCTGCCTAGAATATCTGTCATTTGCAGAAAGTACCATGTTGAAATCTCCTACTATTAGTGTATTATTATCTAAGTAGGTCTTTACTTTGAATATTAATTGATTGATATACTTGGCAGCTCCTACATTAGGGGCATGAATATTCATGTTTGTTAGGTCTTCTTGTTGCATAGACCCTTTAGGTATGATATAGTGTCCCTGGCCGGATGAGAAATGGGTGTTATACATATAGTTGGCACATCGAACTCCAATAAAAAAATAAGAGCACAAAGGATAACTATAACCACAAAAATTTGATTAAAGATATATAATATAATATGATATAATGATAGTAGAAGACTTCAGTACTCCACAATCAATAACGGAGACAATCAGTAAGGTAAAACATCATTTGAACAACATTAGAATAAATGGAACTAATGGACATGTACAAAATGTTTTACCCAACAGCAGAATAAACATTCTTCTTGAGTGCATGTAGAATAGCTTCCAGGACAGATTACATGCTAGGTCATAAAACAAATCTCAACAAATTTAAGAAGGGTAAAATCATTCTAAGTATCTTTTCCAGCCATAATATCAGAAGACTACAATAACAAAAGGAAAATGAGAAAATCCACAAATGCATGGAAGTTAATACACTCTTAAACAACCATTGAGTCAAAAATGAAATCAAAGGGAAACTTAGAAACTATCTTGAAACAAATGAAAATAAAAACACAATATACCAAAATCATAGAGTACAGCAAAGCAGTAGGAAGAGAGAATTATATAGTAATAAATGTCTATATTAAAAAATAAAAAAGATCTTAAACAATTTAACTCTACTTCTCAAGGAATTAAAAAAGATAGAACAAACATCCTAAAGTTAGCAGAATAAATAAATAAAAAGGTTAGAGCAATAATAAATGAAATAAATAGTAAAAAAAAATAGAAAAAAATCACTGAGTTGGTTTTTATGAAAAGATCAACAAACTGACAAATCTTTAGTTAGACCAATCAAGAAAAAAGAGAGAAGACTCTTAAATAAAATAAAAAACAAAAGAGATATTACAAGTGATGCCCCAGAAATTAAAAAAAAATGATCATAAGAGGCTACTGTGAATAATTATAACCAATGAATTAGAAATGTAAAATAAATGGATAAATTCATAAAGACCTGTAATAGAACAAGACTGAATCAAAAAGAAATAGATGGGGGATCCCTGGGTGGCGCAGCGGTTTGGCGCCTGCCTTTGGCCCAGGGCGCGATCCTGGAGACCCGGGATCGAATCCCACGTCGGGCTCCCGGTGCATGGAGCCTGCTTCTCCCTCTGCCTGTGTCTCTGCCTCTCTCTCTCTCTCTCTGTGACTATCATAAATAAATAAAAATTAAAAAAAAAAAAAAAAGAAATAGATGGAACTGGAGGGGATTATGCTGAGTGAAGTAAGTCAGTCGGAGAAGGACAAACATTATATATTCTCATTCATGTGGGGAATATAAATAATAGTGAAAGGGAATATAAGGGAAGGGAGAAGAAATGTGTGGGAAATATCAGAAAGGGAGACATAACGTAAAGACTGCTAACTCTGGGAAATGAACTAGGGGTGGTAGAAGGGGAGGAGGGTGGGGGGTGGGAGTGTTTGGGTGACGGGTACTGGGGGTTATTCTGTATGTTTGTAAATTGAACACCAATAAAAAAAATGCTAAAAAAAAAAAGAAATAGCATGAATAGATGAATAACAAATAAGGAAATGGAATAAGAAATAAAAAATATTCTATCAAAGAAAAAGCCCAGGACCAGATGACTTCCCTAGTTAATGCTACCAAACATTAAAAAAATTAATACCAATCTTTCTTAAACTCTGCTAAAAATAGAAGAGGAAACACTTCCAGACTCATTTTATGAGGCCAGCATCACCCTGATATCAAAGCCTAATAAAAGATACCATAAAGAAAGAAAATTTGCCAATTTCTCTGATGAATGTAGATGCAAAATTCTTCAACAAAATATTCACAAATCAAATTCAACAGTACATTATAAGGATCATATACATGGACCAAGTGGGGTTTATACCTGAGATACAAAGATGGTTTAACATATGCCAATGAATCAGTGTGATACTATATTAGAAGAATGAAGGCTAAAAATTACATAATCATCTCAACAGATGCAGAAAAAGCATTTGACAAAATCAATACACTTTCATGATAAAAACTCTCAACAAATTAGGTATAAAAGGAATTTACCTCAACACAATAAAGGTCTTATACAAAAAACTCACAGCTAACATCATACTCAATGGTGACAAACCGAAAGCTTTTCCTCTAAAATCTGGAGCAAGACTAGGATGCCTGCTCTTGTCGTTTCTATTCAACATAGTACTAGAAGTCTTAGCCGGGACAATCAGGCAAGAAAAAGAAAGGAATCCAAAGCTGAGAAGAAGAAGTAAAATTACCTCTGTTTGCAGATGACACAATCTTATATGTAGAAAATCCTAAGGATTTCACACACATACAACAAAACCCCTATTAGAACTAAAAAATGAATTCAGCAAAGTTGCGGAATACAAAATCAGCATACAAAAATTAAATGTGTTTTCGTATGCCAATCACCCTGAGATCATGACCTGAGCCAAAATCAAGAGCCAGCCACTTACGTGACTGAGCCACCCAGGTGCCCCAGTTAGGTTTATTTCTGAATATTTTGTTAAGCGTCCTTATTACCAAAAAAAATAAAGAGGGCAAGATAAAACTTTTGGAATTGATGGATATGTTTATGGCATAGATTGTGGTGATGTTTTCACACATGTACTTATCTTAAAACATATCACGTTGTATACATACCTAAATACAGCTTTTTATATGCCAATTGCACCCCAGTAAAGTGGTTTTTTAAAAAAGAGAACTTCTATAAATTATAGCAACTACTGCCAAGCAATAAGATAGGATGAAAATTGAAGGCTGTTTTCTGAATTTATCAATTTGGAGGTCCCTGATGATTTCAATAAGAACAATTAGAAGAGAATGATATCTCCCTAGCCACTCAGCTAAGTCCTTCTTCTCCACTAGAATCATATTTGCACATGTCTTTTGCTTAATCCCATTCTCTTGTCATGCTTCAAATACCTCAAGGCATGGTTCTCTGCAAATGAAACTCAAAAAATTAATCCAAGCTAATCACTGAAAGAGAGTAGGTTGGCTAACTTATTCCTCAATGAAAGCTTGGATAATAGTCCTGAAATACCTACCTAGATAACTTTTGTTTTATATAGCAGAAAGGGCAAAAGCACCATTGAAATGAAAAACATTTCAATGTCTCTCTGCTGATAAGTTGTATCCCTATACCATCCATGTATAATTGTCAGTAGTTTCCTTTTCCATAAAATGAGATGATGTTTTCTTTTTAGTATTGATTTGGGAATTAAATAGAAACATATATAAAGCAGCAAAATAGAATTATATTTCTGCAAAATAGAATTATATTTATTTCTACAGTTATATTTCTACAAAATAGAAACTCTGCCATAGGCTCATTTGTTGATCACATACCAAGCTATTTTTGAAGTATATTTCCTAATCCTACCCTGGGTCTAGTTTGTATTTGAAATATATTAGGTTACTTGCTTTTTCATTAAAAGAAATCTTATACTTTTGTGTTAATTCATTTTTTTGTTATTTGATTCACTGAAAATACCCCAAATCTGACAATTTCCATTGATCAAAATCCTGCAAGTATCATTTTAAATGTCAGGCTTTTAAGTCTTTTCCTGTTTATTATAGCCAAAATTTATTTTCTCCCATGCATTCCCATAACATATTATTTTTACCTTTTGCAGAATTGTATTTTTGTGGCAAATACAATAGGTTGATCCACTCAATACCCTTTCCACATTCTTTGTCTCCTTTTCCTTCACCATAGAGGCTGCAAATGATAAGCAACAGCACTGAGTCATAAACCTTATCCATGTGCTATTGTCCCGTCCCCTTGCTTCTTCAAAGTCTTGTGCTTATTTTAACACTTCAAATATGGAAAAGAAAACAAATGTAGGTAAATCTTCTTGAATTCTTCCTGTGGTGTCTGCATTTCTCAAGAATTCTCCTTCCTATATAAAAGCCATTTTTTTGAAAAGATTATTTTACTTATTTAAGAGAGAGAGAGAGGGAGACAGCAGTGTAGGGGGAAGGGCAAAGGGAGAGGGAAAGAGTCTCAAGCAGAACATGGAGCTAGACATGGGGCTCAATCTCATGACCCTGACATAATGGCCTGAGATGAAATGAAACCAAGAGTCAGACACTTAACCAACTGCACCACCCAGGTGCTTCTAAAAGCCATTTTTCAGGTTGCTACATAGGTGTTAGGTGTGCCAACACTAGAGACATGACCCATTTCCTTACTAATTATATTGCATCAACTCTGACCTCATTTTACTACATTCCAATGAGTAAGGACAGGAAAAAGGAAATGAGTAGCACAGAAGATGGAGAAAAAATTATTATTATTTACTTATATATCAGCTACATTCTTAGTTATTGTATCTTTTAGTCATCACAAGATGCCTGCGAAATAGCTTTCATTATTCAGAATTTTACAGATGAATATAGTAAGGCTTAGATAAATTAGGTTATTTTGCATAAAATCACACACTAGGTGGTGACGCTGGGATTGAAGCCCATCAGCTTCTGATTCTAATGGTTTCAATGGTCTTGGATTGCATCACTCTTCAATACTTTATATATGAAACTACCTACCACCAGGTACAAAATACCCTTTATTTTTTTACCAGTTAGGTCTTTCATAGCCTGGTAATCATTTTTAGAAATGTTACTAAGATTACACTAGAGGTATGCTGGAGTTAGTCCCCACTGGCTGTAAGTCATCAGGTACATTTCTTCCCAACTGTGTTCAGTGAGTTCACTTTGGTAATTTGGAACTGATTATGTCAGAAGCATCTATACTGTTGGCACTATGAAAACTCTACAAATGTGGGCTCTTGCTCTCCCTCCTTGTTGGTTGATAAACATTTACCAGAATACCACTAGTTTCAAAACATTTTCATCCAAAAGCATTGTTAGAAATAATTTTAACATTAATCTCTTTCCTTTACTATTATATATCTTCCAGAACTGAGTTTTCATCTGTTGACATTTGAAACATTATTGTCATGTCCTTCATGCTTCAAAGACTTCCCACTATTACAAAATAAAACCCATCAATTTCCTTTTTTCCTCTAATGTATTCATAGTCCTACCATGCCCCCTTTTAAAATTGCAACTTAAATGTTTAGTTGTGCCAAGAGCTATTGAATCAAGCAGTTTGAGCACTTTGTAGGAATGCTTCTTTTCACAACACATCTCTATCAAATGTCCTGAAAATAATCAAACCATTTGTTCCCTTCACTTCTATCAGGCTACACAATCTTAGAAATGATAAGAAATTTAAACAGTGATTTATATCAATTTCTAATAGATTGCATATCAACTCCACTTGGCCATGATACTGAAAAGAATAAACTAATTAAGAAATTATCCATCAATATCAAAAGATTGTGACAAAAGAAGAAAGAAGGAAACGCTGAAATTTTTTTGGTCTAGGTACAATGGAATGTTATATTTAAAGTAGCTAATCACAAATGTAAGGTAAGCTCATCTATTAAAAGGGGAAAAGTATCCAGATTGAATGTCCAGATTGGGTAAAAATAAAAGCTAATAATATTTTCCTTGTAAGAAAAATTCAATTTAAAATGATTCAGGCCAACAACTTGAGGCAAACCTAAAGAAAAGAAAGACAATAAGGCTAATATTAAACAAGATGAATTCAATGAAGGAAAAAGAGAAAGTAAATTTCATGTAGGAAAACTAGACAACCATATATCTTTAAGTGCCCAATAATCAAGCACCACAATATCCAAATAGTAAGTTTAGTGTCCACTGGCAAATAGACAACTACAATTGTAGAAGGAAACTTTAATGGATCTCTATAAACAAGTAACAGATTAATCATATAAAATAACAAGAGAAGTGATATAAATAGTGCTAAATTTTAGTGCCATATATAGCACATAATTCATTCTTTCAAGTGTGCAGTGATATTTTACACAAGCTAAACATATATAAACCAAAAATCCCCAAGACCTTACATAAGCATCTCAAATAGAAATCATGCTGGCCACATTTTCTGACACAATATAATACTAAGAATAACCATGAATTGAAAATTTTAAACACAAAAACCTAAAACTTTGTCACTCATAATTGCTTCTTCAAAATAACTTATAAATTAAAGAAGAACATTAGAATTCAATGGTACACTATTTGGTTTGTACTATCGAGAATGATATTTAGTAGTTCTAATGGAATAGATTTATGAATTATATACTATTGTTTTTGCTTAAAACATAAACCAGACAAAATTTCTGGATTCTGAATATATTACTGCCTATTTTAAATAGCCAAGAGAATAAAAAGTCTATTTATTTAACAAAAAACTTAGAAAATTAAATAGATTAAAGATAAATGAATAAAAATAAATGAGCATTTGTTTTAGCACTTTTCTGTGAACTAACCTTAATAACCACATGAAGATGTGATAAGAAATAATCATGTCATCTTACTATTCCATAACATAAAATACTTAGGAAAAATCCAAATAAGAAATGTGTAGAACTCATGAGAAGTCTATTATAAAACTTTATTCACAATATGAAATCAGTCTTAAGTAAATGGAGAGATATCATATTCTTTCATGGGAAATCCAGTTAGTCTTTCCCCACTAAATGTATTTAAAATGCTTATTCCAATAAAAATCTTAACTTATTTGATATCTCAGAAAATTGGCCATGCTCACTAAGGAAAAATATGTAAAATTGTGAGGAAGAATGATAGAAAACCTTTGCCATACATTTGCTAAAATAATGCACAATTCACAATAACTAAAAGTAATGCAGGTGTTGTAACAATGAGAGACAGCAACTAGACACAACTGATCACTGCAAAGAGAAGCATCTAGTAGGTGACAGATTTAATATTTCATACCAATGAAGATAAAATGACTTTTTAAAAGATGGTATTGAGGCAACAGGGTAAATCTTTAGGAAGAAAAGGTCATACATGATAAATAAAAATGAATTAAGGGTTGATCAAAGAGCTAACTAGAAAATAAGATAAAAAATATTGGAAAATATCAATGTATATCCAACTGATCTTGGAATGGAAAGTTGTAAACTTACTTCTGGTTTCAGGAAGCTAAACCAAACCAAGGCAAAAAACTGAAATGTCAAACTACATAAAATTTAAACCTAAGTGCCATCAGTAATTACCATGGAACAAGTTCAAAGGTACCAACAAAAGGGAAAATTTATAGCATATGACAAACAAAGCTTTGGAAAAACATAAACATATCCATAGTAAAAGCAAAAAAAGCACGGATAATTCAAAAAGTAGAAATTCAAATGACCATAAAAATTTAAAAAATTAGATTCAATCTTATAAGTAATCAAAGGAAAAATACACCAATATCAACAAGAGATATATAATTTTGGCTATCAATTCAGCAAAAGTTTGTAAAAAACTAAGCTGTAATACTCAATTCTTGTGAAAATATAATTACAGAGACTTTTGTTTTTTTTTCTTTTTCTTTTTACTCTTTTTCTTTAGTTTTATATATTCATGTTTTCAATAATGATGAAAATATAATTAGAATAATATCATATTTTTATATATTGGAAGCATCTGTAAAGAATGTAGTATGAGAGAAAATACTTTTCAGTTTTAAGTGTAGATTTTGCAATTCAGGGCAGCCGGGGTGGCTCAGTGGTGTAGCACTGCCTTTAGCACAGGGCCTGATCCTGGAGACCCAGGATCGAGTCCTGCGTTGGGCTGCCTGCATGGAGCCTGCTTCTCACTCTGCGTGTGTCTCTGCCCCTCTCTCTCTCTGTGTGTCTCTCATGAATAAATAAATAAAATCTTTAAAAAAAAATTTTTTGCAATTCATTTTTGTTTTAAACCTAACAATGAAAATGATAAAATGTACCTTAAAAAAGAATTCAGAGGAGGATGCAGTTTTTTCTCAAATACTTTAGGGTCAAAGGGCAACATATTCTACAGTTGAGAGATGATTGGATTAAAGTGAAATGTGGATTTGTTTCCCCCCACCGAGCCAGTCCCAGAATTTAGGACAAAATATTTAAAGTCTCTGGGTATCACTTATTTCTTCTGTAAAATGGGCATAATCATTCCTGCCTGGATATGAAAATAATATACAATAAAACATTGGAAAGCAACTATAAAAACTATCAAACAGTTAGTTTGCAAGCCATTTTGATTACACTCATGGAATTATATATAGTTCTGATTTTGTTGATTTTTCTTCTACTCAATGAATTTGTGTCCAGGGCAAGAGCATTCCTTCTACTTGACATTTTCATTTTGTGAGTCCAATACCATTTTTATGCTACAGACAATCATATATTTATCCGTTCAGAAAACACTTCCCTACTGTTTTACTGTGAATTCTGCATATGTGTATCTTACATTAAATTAGATGCTTTTCCAAAAGCTCTAATGTTCCAACATGTGATAGTGGTTTTAATCCAATTTCCTTAGCCACTGCAGAATTTCTGCCTGTCTACAAGTTTACAATGGTGTGAAACACTTGATACTTTTATACTATATATATATATATATATATATATATATATATATATATACTTTTATACTATACACGTGATACTTTTTAAAAAGTGCAACAGTCTTGACAGACTTTTCTCCACTTAGGTCCTGAGGTAGCAAGAATGTTTAATGAAAGGTTGCAAATGCTTTTAAGTGACAGAATATATAGAGACAATAAGCATTGGAAGGAAACTTGCATAGATTTTTGCTAAACCTTGGTAACCTTCTTGAGGACAAAAAATGAAGTTTATCAGAACTTTAACCCATTCATTTGAAAGCCCTTTCCAGGATTATGCCTATGAAGGGAGGAATATTAGTTTCTCTCTTCTGTTTTTGGACGAACAATGTGGCTAATTGGAAGTAATCAGCAAAGAGGGGTAAGGAAGATCCCTAGATGAATTTGAGAGAAAATGGTTCTTTGAGCATTTAAAATTCAAGCTATTTTTTCTTAAAACAGGAAGGGTCAAAATCACAATCTAGACTTTAGTTATGCAAGGTAAGAATAGAGAGCTCCATTGCTTTTACTTCAACTAGAATTGTCAAGATTGATGGGTCCTTGCTTTGTCAAGCACAGTTGCCAAGATGCCAAAGAACAGCTACAAGATGCCTGGAGTTATTAGTGTTGTGTGGCAGTGGCTGCACCGAATGACACGCAGAGTGTTGAAATGACCACTTTCCAAATCTGGAGCTCATTATTTCAAACACTATTTAATAAGAAGTTATGAAAATATACAACTAACATATTAATTATTACTTGTATCATATGACTAAACCACCTGTGCTTGTAAGCATGAGCCAGATCAGGCTTTTCCTGAAATTGTGTTAGCTATTAATGCAGTAGTCAGGAATTGTGCTTGCTGTGGCAATCAGAAGACAAAATCATAAGAATATAAATCTGTAGAAACAGACTTTTAAAAATATGACAAATGCCTCAAAAAGTGAAGCGTTGCAAGATTAAAAAACATGATTCTAAAATTAGGACTTTTGATAGCTGAGTATTTGCACATGACCTTGACTATTTTAGTGTAGATACTGGTTTCTATTTATATAAATCTCTATCTCATGGATGATTTTATTCCATCAGTTCTCACTATGAGCATGTGAATACACTGATATATATTAGTTACAAGATGGAGAAATAAAAAGAGAGGAAAGATACAAGTTGAACTGGAGCCAAAGACCTCTTAAATAGCTAAGAGGCAGACTTTTGCAAAAAAAGAATAAGTATCAATGAATCCTGATTTAATTGAGATACTTTCCTTCAATATTAGTTGACATTGTTTTGAAATAGATGAAAATTTGATATGAGGAAAATGCAACCACATACTGTCCACTTTATAAAAAGTAGAGCAACTATAGCAACATAAATTTATATTGTCTAAAAAACTAAAAATAGTTGAACACTAAAGCAGGCTATTGAGTGAGATTATATAATATTCTTCCCTTGAGGTTTCATTATATGAGAAAAACAGCCATCTGTTTTGGAGATTGTGGGTATAGCAGATTATGTTGGAAGCTTCTCTGACTTTTTTGGCAATTTAATCTAATTAATTTAATTAAATAGTTCAAAAGAGTGAAATATCTTAGAGACACCACTGTATAGAGAAAGAGACGTTTTTGAAATGATTTTTCGAAAATCTCTCCCACCCAAGGGGATCTGTGAAGTGTTCAGTGCCATGGCTTGTTTACAACCACTTCCACCACAAGCAACAAGGGAGTCAGAGAAGTTTGTCTTTGATGCCCCTTGTGCCAAACATGAGGGTTCATTAAGTCAGCAGAAACAGATGAAAAAAGACTGATTTCTGGCATTCGAGGACTCACTGGTCTAATTGGAGAGAAGACATATGTAAATAAATAAAATACAAATACCCTGGTGAGTGCAGCACAGAAGCTGTAGGTTCGTTGCTAAAGGTTCATAACCAGGGTTCAGGGGTACGTTGTTTTCTGGCTAAAGTAAGCGTCTGGAAAGGAAAAGAAATAAATGTGGATTTTGGCAAATGACTAAAAATTTTCCAGGTAGAAGGAAGGACATCCAGAGCTAAGTAAGGAACAGAGTGGAAAAACCTCATATGTCAGATGAGTCTGAGAGGTTCCCTACTGCTGAACCAGAGGTTGGCAAGGAAGAGTGGTAGGAAGGGAGCTGGAGCAGCAATCCAGGTAAAGGAGGGTTAGGAGAGTGAGCTCTAGAAGAAGAAAATGGGAAGCCACCAAAGGATTTTAAGCATCGGACAGCCAATCTCTAAAATTAATTTGGTGACCGTATGGGACAAATGACTCATGGGGACAAAGCTTAGTCCAGGGATATGGGGTTAAAGGTACTTAAAAAGGTCCAGGCCAGGCATATCAAGTTAAAGTAAGTTAATGGATGATCAGGAAATTAGATTCAAGAGACCCATCAGATTGATTGGATTTGGCTGGGTATGCAGAAAAACTTTATTTTTTTAAATTTTTTTTTCAGAAAAACTTTAAAAAAGGAATCCAAAAGTTTCTCTGATGGGATATAGAATATAAGAGATTTATACATTTAGGGGAGAAAGAAGATGAGTTTAATTGTGCACCTGTTAGCTGGACCCTGAGGTCATTTATCTGTCCATATGGTGATCTCCAGGTCTGTAGCTTAATGAGGAGGTTTGGGTTGCATATGTAGAAGAAAGGGAAATTGTCCCAAGTACAAGTCCCATGGGTGCTGTATAACATGACTTTACTTGCACTAGATCATGGCATTAAATAACACTGTATCACAAAGTAAGGAATTTATTTCCTTTTCAGTGTTCTTTCACTTTGGATTAAGCCCTTGAGAGAGTGGCAGTTTGTTGAAGATTTGTTATTAACTTTTGCTATCTCCCTTATATGCTGGCCTCAGGCTCAAAGCTTTTAGCTGGCAATAAGTACCTGATTAAAATTTAATAAGATCACTACTTTTTTTCCATATCATTTTTAAATTATTGCCTGTTATTTGTGGCAGTAATATTGATTTTACACTAACAACAGTGATAAGAACATTATTTATATCTTAAGATGTGATTCAAATTAAAGAGAAATTATGTGAAGAAATCATGTAGTGTGAAGGTATCAAAAACTCATGAAGGTAGTATGTGTTCGGATGTGGATACAGCAAAAGAGAACCATTAGGCAATGTTAAAACTGAAATTCGTCCTCACATTTGAAATAACCAGGACCCATCATCTCATTTGGAGGTAAATGAAATCACAGTAGGTATTGATATTTTATCAAAAAATTTAGGAAGGATTCCTAATACCTCAAAATTATCTGTAAATATTTGTATCTACATGCATTATTATGCCATAGTAGTTTGTTCCTTTTTGTTTTTAGATTCTCAAAGGGATCTTTGACCAAAGGAGAATAAGAAAAATGGCAGTGAATGGAGAAGAGAACGAAGGATAGACAGTGGAAGAGGATCACCAAATGAATGAAGAAGTAAAATTCAAAGACAAACTGGACCAAGAAAGTGCTGTCACTAACTTTAAGAGCAAGAAAGTTAACTTTGACTCTAATGGAAGGGAAGACATGAATGTTTAATGACTAACTTTATGGGGCAGCCCGGGTGGCTCAGCGGTTTAGCGTTGCCTTCAGTCCAGGGCCTGATCCTGGAGACTCGGGATCAAGTCCCACGTCGGGCTTCCTGCATGGAGCCTGCTTCTCCCTCTGCCTTTGTCTCTGCCTCTCTCTCTGTGTGTCTCTCATGAATAAATAAAATCTTAAAAAAAAAATGACTAACTTTGTCAACTACTCCTACGGAGCCTAGCAAGCTAAGGTTTCAGTGATCAGTAGCCCATGGTTTAAAAATATGGTGACAGTGGCCACAGGAGCTTCATGGGGTGGTGGGAGTGGAAGTCAGCATGGTGGGAAGGAGTTAGTGGGAGTGGAGGGGATTGTGGCAAGAAATAAAAATAAGTTTTTTTTCTAGAAGCTGGCTGAGAAAAGGAGTCAATAGGACTAAATATAGGGATTATTCAGGATCATGACAGTCTTTTCTGTATGCTTGCTGTAAGGATGAGAGTGATATGATTTTTTAAAAAGACTTTATTTATTCATGAGAGACACACACACAGAGAGAGGCAGACACAGGCAGAGGGAGAAGAAGGCTCCTTGCAGGGAACCCGATGTGGGACCCGATCTCTGGGGATCATGCCTTGAGCCCAAGGCAGACACTCAACCTCTGGGCCACCCAGGCGTCCTGGGAGTAATATGATTTTAATAAATGTAATAGATGGAGTCATTACATGAAGAAGAAGTTAAAGCTGCAGGTGATAAAAAGAATGGTTATTGAAGCAAGGTTCAGATGCAATGGGGGAATCCATTGCTCTGGATTGGATTGCTCCACAATCCTGGATTGTAGAATCCAGAGCAGAGAAGGAGGTCAGCTTGACTATTAGGATTGGAGCAGAGGAGAGTTAGCTAAGCAGCTAAATATACAAGAGTTAGAAGAGGGGAGGGAGCTTCATTTCTGGGAGCGTCTGAATTCCTCAAGAAGAATCATTCTGAGAGCAAAGAGGGCAGGGGCAGAGACAGGTGGCAAGCTGGGCTCAGGCTGCCTTAGAGAACTGGAGAGAATGCCAACCAATGGTTAAAAAAAAATGCCAACCAATAGTTAAGAAAAAAGTTTTGATGAGAGGCTAAGTGTCCAAATGACATTAGAACTAAGACTTTATGGTAGAATCAATTTGGAGAGTTTATACAAATGTCCAAGGCAGCACTTAGCTCTAGCAATATAAGAGGATGACCAAAGGACTGATACAGAACGGGGGTTTTGTAGGAAAAGGCACTATCCCTATTCCTAGTCTCACTAGTTCTCTCCCTCACTAGGTCTGGAATTCTATATTTTATACACTACAAATAATTGACTTTACTCCCATAATTGTTCTCGCTCTCTTTTTTAAATAATCTCTTTCTTCTGCTGGTTCATTCTCATTGGTCTATTTCCAACATTAAATTTCCTGTTTTAAAAACAAAATCTCCATGGCCTGCTCTAGCTACTTTTAATCCTCTTATCTGAAAGAGCTATTTTATAGATTTTTCACTTCTCACCTCCCGTTCTTCTTTTTTCTCTTTATTACTTTAAATTACATATTTTTTCAGATTTGTATATAAAATTTGATTTGGTATTTTGAATAACTGTGTGCACATAACAAAGATATTAAAGTATACAGAAGACTTCATCTCCCTCCTGTTATTGTACCCTACTGCTCAGTTTTCCTCCCTATAAGCAACAACTAGTACCCATTTTTTAAATATATTATTTCATACACAGGTTTATTTTTCTTTGTTCTTTAACGAATGATAATATACCATGCACACCAGATTGCAATTTTTTCTCTTCAATATACTTTAAAAATCTTTTCATGTTAGGACATAGAAAGCTGCCTTAATAATTTTAACAGCTGGACAGTATTCCATCGAATGAATGTACATAGTTTATCTGACTTGTTTTCCATTTACAGGTATTTATTGTTTTCAATTGTTGACCTGTATAAAAATCTACGGGGAGTTTCTTGGAACATAAATTATCTTTCCTAAGTGCAAATATATTTGTAAGATAAATTCCTTGGACTGGAATCACCAGTCTTTGTTCAATCCTTATCGGTCAATCTTTTATCACCACCATTTCAGCTGAAATAGCTCTTACCAAGACCAAATAAAATTTCAAAGTAATTCTGTGTCTTCACATAATTTAACTCTTCAGCATCCTGGATATAGGTGATCTCATTTCTTCTTAAGATACTTTCTTCTTCTGGCTTCCCTGATACTACCCTCTTCTGGGTTTCCCCCTATTTCAGACTGCTCCTTCTGAGTTACTTTTCTGGCTCCTACTCTTTTCAGTGCTCATATTTTGGATTGTTCTAGAGCTCTTTCCTCAGTCTGATGCTTTAAATAATTCTCTCCTTAAATCATTTTATAAAGTCTCATTGTTCTAAATATCATTTACACAGTAGTGATTTAGACATTTTTTATCTCCAACTCTGACTTTTTCCCGGAGCTCTGTCCCAACTACTCTTGTGAACCTGCATCTGAAGATCTAACAGGCTGCTCAAAACTTAACTGCTTCTCTTTATGCTTCCCATATTAGTTAGTGACAGTTGCATTCTTTCCACTGTTCTGGTCATACATCTATGCATCAGCTTGATTCCTTTCCTTCTGTCAGAGATCACGTCTCATACATTATGAAGTCTTGTCACCTTTACCTTCAAATATATCCAGGATTTGGTATATCCATTGCTATCACTCTGGTCAAAGACAAGGCTAGGAAACTAGTAGCTTCCTAATGGCCTTTCCCTCTTGTCCTTAAACAAATTATTTCAACACAATACCAAGAAGATCCTGGTAAAACTGTTCCTCATTAGAAATGCTTTAATGGCCTCCTACTGTACATAGAAGAAAACAGAAATGCCACGTCATGAGTTAAAAGGTCATCTATTACTTCTGAGAGCTGGAAACACCATCAAGAAATTGGAAAAATTATCAGATCAATACAGCCCCTCCCCCCTCCCTACCTTACTTCACTCACTGATATAATTTTTGCTTATTTATGTTTGGTCCTAGGTTCTGACATTTCTTTTTGCACCTTTTCAAGTGGAAGTAATAATTAATTAATTAATTAATTAATTAATTTATTTGAGGTGGGGCAGGGATAGAGGGAGAGGAGAAGAGAATCTCAAGCAGATTCTGTGCTGAGCATGGAACCCCACACCGGGCTAGATCTCACCCAGAGATCATGACCCTGAGATCACAACCCCAGCTGAAATCAAGAGATAGGAGCTTAACGACAGCACCACCCAGGCACCTCTTAAGTGGACATAATAATTTCTGTTACAGATGCCAATTATGAGTTTCCCTACAGCACTTCAAAAGCTCATCACTTTCAGACCAGACATGAGTATCTCTTGCCTGTATAATTTAAGGCTGAGGGGGTAGAAAAAAGCAAGGTTTCTCATGGTGGGGTACAGGCACTGTGGTTCTATATCAGATCACTACAGATGCTTCCCCATGGGTCTCAGGACTCCATCACCTAAAGATTGTTAGTGCTTTCAATTAATAGCAATAAGAAAGCAACACACTACATCTTGTTTACTCCCACTTCCTAAATTCATATTGAAAAAAAAGAATCCTGCCATGGCCTTTCAAATATTACCATATCTGTGTTGCTTTACACTAGCCATTTATTACTAATATCCTGGAAAGTGCCCTTTAAAAATCTTTGAAGTGATTTCAGTAATAGTTCATTAAAAGGGATCACACTTCCTAGATAAGAAAATTCAAACAATCACTCCTCTAATTTCCAGTTAAGAATTATAATTTTGTAAGTCTTTTAAAAGAGATATGTACCCAAGTTTTGACTAAAAACAAAAAAAAATGCTAAGAAAGTTGTGGTGTATTATTTTTATTAGCAGCTTTCTGATAATCTCTAAAAGAACAATATGCTTAAGAACTTTATAAAACGAGTGAAGTAGTAGAATGAAGTAAAATGAAGTAAAATGAAGTAGTACATTTATTTAAAACTCAAAAAGCTGCTTTTACAAATGTGCTATTGCTCAATTCCACGCATCTATAAAACTTGCCTAATGAATTAAAGTCTCAAAACTTGCATTGAGTGCAAATTTTTGCACTCAAAAGTGCCATTCTTAGAGTTCTTTATAAACTGTTGAAAGGGAACAAACCCTTGATACAACTAAGCTCATTAGCTCTGTAATAAGCCTCAGTGGACCAGGCTTGACAAATGATTCATACTGACTAAAGAAGGTGTGGAAAAATACATTAAAATTTTTTGGACAAAAATAAGTTAATTTTCGCATCTGAGAACTTCTAAGCGGATACCAGGAAGTATAAAATTTGTTCTATAAATATCTGAGCATAATGAACCATACCCAAAGCATAGAAAAACACTTCTGATTGGAAACAGTGAATAACTGTTTTCATTGTCAAGACCAACTCTGATACACAGATTTGAATGGGGTGGAGACGAGCAAGAGCTATACTTGCTTCGGAGGAGACACATACTGATGATGCTCAAACCTGCTTATGAGTTTGGAGAGGAGAAAGGGACAGAGAAGGAGGAACAGCAATGGAAGCCCAGGGGGATGGAAAATCTTCCTCCGGTTTGTTCTAGCTCTTGACACTCCCACATCACAGTGAAAACCGGCAGTTTTCTGGACTCCTTCCTCAACAAATACATTGACAAAAGGGGCAATTCAAACTTAAGGAGTTAGATTTTTGATCGCCACATCAAATTCAAGATCTGTGTATAAATGGAACCAGAGTGAAATCCATCTCGAATCTGTTTCATTTTCCTGGCTTTTGGTATAACACACCCACTAAAATTTCGTCAAACTGAAATGATTACATAGATATTCCAGAAAAATTGATGTGAGTGGCTGGTGACTCTTCCTGCTTATGACATCTTAAATGTCCAGTAAACAAATCAGCTTAATTACATTACAATCGTCAAAGTGCCAGGAAAATACATGCAGAAAATGAAGTCTCAAGGTTCCTTCCAAAGTGCGTGGATTAGCTCTCAGCCAGTGCGCTATCAGGGGCCGCCTCTTTCGTGAAAGTGTAAATAAACCCCAAACCCCAATTCAGCATTTGAGGCACCCTGTGTATATTCTCCCATCTCCTGCGTTTCATTTCCTAACTTTCCAGGCTCACAGATCCGCTCTCCTGGCCTCTCCGGGGACCAGAACCCTTGAATATCAATCCTCACTCAGATCCCCTTTCTCCTTCGCTCCACTGCCCTCCCCTCGCTCCCCCCCAGGCGCCTCGGGCCGTAGGGGAGGACCTGCACCCCCCGCTCCCCCCAGGCGCCTCGGGCCGTAGGGGAGGACCTGCACCCCCCGCTCCCCCCAGGCGCCTCGGGCCGTAGGGGAGGACCTGCACCCCCCGCTCCCCCCAGGCGCCTCGGGCCGTAGGGGAGGACCTGCACCCCCCGCCCCCCCGCCCCCCCAGCACCTTGCCGGACGCCAGGTGGAAGCCCTCTCCTGCTCCTTACCTCAGTGGTTTGTACCTGCGGGAAATCAAGTTCGAAAACTGCAGCCCTTCTTTCCGACCTACGCCTCCTCCCGGGTCCTCACGTTTGTCTGACCGTTTCCCCGGAGCCATCCCACCCGCGGACAGGTTCGAGGACTCCACTGCCCTCGCGGGGCTGGATTCCGGCGGCGGCCGGTCCTCACGAGCCGGAAGTACGCCCCGAAGCGGGGTGTCGCGCCCTCGGACCCTCCCCCGGCGCCCCTGGGCCGGGTCGCGCCCCTCGCGCCCAGCCTGCAGCGGCAGCTCCGCCCGGGCCCGCACCGCTCCCCGCAACTTCGCCCCCGGAGCGCAGGGGCTCGGGCGGAGCGCGCCGAGGCCGCCGTGGCCGTCCCGCGCCGCGTTCGCCCCAAACAGGAGTCGGGAAGGAGTCGCGCTCCAGCCCCGCAGGGCTGCCCGGGCCTCCCGCGGGGGCCGACCCTGCCCGGGCTCCCCGCGCCGCCGCCCCGCTGGGCCGCTCACTCACCCGGAGCGCCGCCCCGCCGCAGGCCCGAGCCGGGAGGCACCGCGTCCGGTCGCGCGGCTCCTCTGTCCCGGCCTCCGTCCCCGCCTCCGTCCCCGCCTCCGTCCCCGCCCCCAGCGCCCGCTCTCGTCGTGCTTCCCGCGCTGTAGCCCTTTCCTCCCTCTCCTCCCAGCCGTCTCCTCCCTCGTCTTCCACCGGTGCTTGGCGGAGGGCGCGGGGAGGGCAAAGTGCCGTCTCTAACTTGTGCGATACCTTGGAGGTGATCTCTTCACGGAATCTGGAAATGACGTGAACAGCCAACGACTTTAGTCTTGGCTTTTCCTGGTGGTTGGTTCTCCTTCCAAGTCTCTCGCGCTCTCTCTCTCCTTTGATCGAGTGGCTAGGAATGAGGTGAGGTCAGATCGGGAAAGAAGGGGGAGTTAGAGGCAGGCGTCTTCAGGACTGGGATGGAGAACCACCCTTTGAGATCTGTTTCCCCGCAATTTCACAAAGCAGGCATTTCCTCAAAAATAATTGGGGTGGGGAAGGGTGACAAAGGAGATAGGCAGGGTAATGGGGACCTGAGTGTATTCCAGATTTTATTCTAAGGCATCCACTGGGGTTTATTCTCCAAGTGCCTTAGAATACATTTCTAGTGTTTCAATCTGGATGTGACCTTGAGAAAAAATCTTGCCCTTTCCTGTGGCTGGTCTTCGGTCATTTTTCCAGATTGATGTTTTATAGCCCGGGAGACAGTCTCTTCAGCTGTTGCCTACCAGGAACTCCCTTAGAAACTTGAATGCTTCTCGGAGGAGGCAGTTCTCCAGCACTAGAAGGGATCTCCAGTGCAAGGAAGGATCCATGCTTTGTAGAGAGCACCACCCCCGCAGTTCACTGGTTGCCCCTCCCTGGACTGGTTCACCCTGGACTTCTATATCCTTTTCCCCCAGAAAGGAACTCCTGTTACTGAAGATCCTTTTTGCTCTCCCACTTCTCAATACTTTCCGCCTTCCGTAGATCATCTTCCTTATAGATAAAACCTGCTTTCCAGCCCATCTTTCTTCCATTGGTGAAGTCATCTTTGTTCTTTGGAATCACATATTTAAATGAGATGCTGTATAAAAAAAATAAACGTAGTGCTTGGCACTTAATAGTCAAGAAATGTTAGCCAAATCATTGTGGGTAATGATTTCACATTATCAGTGGCATTTATTTTATGTTTTTATTATGTCACATAATTCTGAAACAAGGGAACTGGATTCTCTGTGCCATGATTTGCACAGTTTCAGCCCTTGTCCCTATAAATAAATGACTCTGTGGTAATGGCTACTCATTTAGGAAAGCAGAGTGATAATAATCATAGAAGAAGTTAAGATTTATAGCTTTCCTAATAGAACACAGTAATTTCCCCAGGAGATACAATATTGACCACCTTGATTTTACACTTGTATCCAGGGTAATTTGTAACAAATCTTGTAGATGACAGCCATGGGAAGAGTCTAAGGTTAAGCCACTCAACAAACAGATGGGGAATGTACCCACCTTCTACACAGAGAGATGTTTCCAGATGCGGAGGGATTTGTGCAATTGGAGCTACCAACTCTAAAGTTTACCGGAGGAGTAAATGATACGTATTAAGTGAAGATGTGGGAAAGACCTTACCATTGATACAAAGGGGAATCTAAAGTTGCAGATGTTTCTGCTATTGCTACTGCAGCAAACAAACTTGCTTAGGTATTAGTGATTAAAATGCACCTTGCAACAGGATGTTGTGCCCCAGAGCTACTCCATTTGCTATTCAGTTCACAGATACTTACCCCAAGTAGGCAAGACACAATCACAGCACTCAGTGAGTGTTACTCTGAATAACTAGAGGATGGGTATCTATGCTCTTTGCTTCAGTGGGCAAAAGACCAGAAACTCAGTCAGTTATTAAGTTCCTGCTTTCAGGTTAAGATGAATTAAATCATCACAGACAGGTTCTTTTCAAAAGCTTAGATGAACGATCCAGAAATTGTCAGTGCGTAAAAGCCTTGTTTGTTTTTAACCTTAAATATGCAGGGGCATGTATTAATAGGCAAGACACTAACAGTCTATTTCTTGAGATTTTTCTGGAAAGGAGATTTTCATTAGGGACAGATTGCACTATTTTGATAATATTGATTGGTCTCAGTTTAAGACTAAGTTGAAGCTCCCTTATTCCTTTCAATTAAACTGACTGCAGTTCCAATGACTACAAAAGCCAGACTTAAAGTGTAAAATTAAGGAAAAAGCTGAGAAGTTGTAAAAACATATAAGTAGTGTAGGCAGAATTAACACAAATAGCGCAGGCTTACATAATGTAACCTGCCTTTAATGGCTTATATTTTCCTTCGTTATTTGGCTACCTACAAATAACCTACAGTTATTTGGCTTGCTACAGAAGATAAACCTGACCTCATAAACCTCACAAGTAAGATCCACTGACTCATTCCATCACATCAGAAGGCCACTTTTTAGGAGCATTATTTTAAGTACTGTTTTTTTTTTTTCTATTTTGGAAAAAATATTGCTGATAAAGTGAAAACTTATAATATAAATTAAAGCAATCAAATAAGCAAACTCTCTCTGAGTTTATGGGGAAAGTATTTTATTTTTTGCATAATAATTTAGATTGACTCCATTCATTCATTAAATTAATAAGATAATTGCTCAGTTCATTTGGAAAGTAGTCAAATAAAAAGGCATTTATTGAAGAGGTTGAATATGTATAATTGAAAAACTCTGTAACATGCAGGAGAAGAATGGATTGGGAAATAATCCCTATCATAAAATAATGCTTATTTTCTTATAAGTAGAAAATGTGCCTAAGCAACTCTCAGGAGAATACTGTAATACCTAAAACACCAACAGAAAAAGTGGGTTTATAGTTTAGATTGGTTCTTTTATACATAAATCATTAAAATCCTCATTCTAGTTAGCTAAATTCATGAGTTATTTTCCAAACAGGTGCAATATGATATGGCAGGAAGACCACGTAACCAAAAGGTTGCAGGTCTGTCCCTATGGAACAATCTTACCATAAGTAAATTGGGCACAGTTAGTTTATTGACAGAAGAGTAGTGAACAAGTTAAACATAAACACTTAAATGATATCCATTGCCAAATTGTTCTTTGGTTCTACAACTGAAAGAATAGCAGCATGGTGCTTTGCATACTATGTGTTATATGAATGGGCAAAAAAGTTGAAGAGTGTGTGAGTATAAAAACAAGTAGTTATTAGTCTACTATGATGGTTTGGTGGAAGAATAACTTGGTCACATTTAGTTAAAGAGATAGGAGCAACATGAAATTGCTATATATTCTACGCCTCCAACTAAGAGATAATACGAATACATCTATGTTTCTTAATGATTTTGGTGCCATTCTCAGTTATTTTATAATTGTGTTTTATCTTTAAACCATTATTTATATTAGTCTTATTCTTTTCAATACCATTTCACAATTTCTCATTTAGTCTGTATTTGTTAAGGCAACAGGAAAATGGTAGTTATCTCTCTGTATTCATGAGAAAACTACACATAAGAATCATGAAGGAGCCTTGCACTAGAGCTCAACTAACCTGACTCAGTTTCTTCTAGCCATTAACCAGTTTGATGACCTAATTTAATTTCTCCCAATTTCAGCTTCCTAGAAGTCCCAGTGGGATTAATGCTGAATCTATCTAACTCTAGAAGTTATCCTGAGTATACTGGGATATACTATATAAACTTTCACAGAAAGAGTAAAGTATTGCACAGCAGAAGATAAAATTTAGGTGAAGAAAATTATCAAGGAAATTAGAAAAAAAAAACAGGTTTTCGCATGTTATGAAATATCTTCAAGGTTACGAATCTTTTGATCAGAATCTTATCATGTCAACACATATAAACCAAATTTTAAAGTGAAGATATTTCATAGAAATGTAATTTGCATATACAGCTTCTGGTCGGCCAGAAAGGGTGCTTTACATGCATCTGTAGCAGTGACAACTCAGTCAACTGGAGTATTGAATGGCAACACTGAGCAAAAACCAGTGTGTACTTGAGATAAACATGGCGTCCTCTCTTGTCCCCACAATGTCCTGCTGGTTATTTTTACATAGATGGAGTGATAGAGATGATGCTAGTAAAAATAAGGATGCTTTTGAAAAATCAAGGTAAAACCCTATGCTAGATTGTTGCCAGTTATTTTTTTTCCTAACAAATATTTGTGTATGTGCATGTGTGTGTATGTAAGATTTATTTATTTATTTGAGAGAGAAAGAGAGAGCAGGAGCAGGAGGGGCAGAGGGAGAGGGAGAGAGTGAGAGCATCTCAAGCAGACTAGCATGAAGCCCCACACGGGGCTCTATCTCAGAACCATGAGACCACGACCTGAGACAAAACCAAGAGTCAGATGCTTAACTGACTGTGCCACCCAGATGCCTGTAATCATATATGTAAAACAGGCTCTACTGTAATTAATATCTACTATTGGAAATTTACTAAGACAAAAATGTAGACTCCATGTGTTCAAAATAGAACAAAATTACCCCAAAACATTAGTATTTAGGAGATTGATTAATATGTGTCCTTGATGGAGAACAAATTGTGATTACTTAAAAATTAATATGTTTATTATTTTTGTATGTATGCTTCGTATGAATGTGAAATTAGATGAACTGGCTAACAGCTTGGTAAAGCTGTTGATAAAGTATTATTGCTTAATTAAGCACAATTCTCAAAGGATTTTAATACCATTTGCTCAAAGCTCCATGTCAGTTCTATAACCATTTAATGTGCCTTGGTAGTAATAGTCCAAAGGTCAAATTAGAAAACCCAGTGCAGTAGTTGATTACTATGAGTAAGCCTGCTGTTATAACTGGAGTCCTACTAAAAAATATCTGGTAAAGTAGCCAAGTTTCTTTGAAATTGGGTGCACCGATAAAGCTTTTAATTTTCAAGGAGAGAAAAACTTTTAATCATTTTTAATTATAAATACTTCCTTATATTGCCTTTAAAAAGCATATATTTATATACGTAATAGTATTTATGAATTTGTTTTACAGTATGTCTTTATACTGGGAGGGATACTCTCCCAAACATTTAATTATTTTTCTTGTATGATGCCTCAGACAGTGTCTATCCTGTTATCATTTATTATACTTCATTGTAATTTGTTGTAATTTCCTAATGATTAATGATGCTGAGCATATTTTCATGTGCTTACTAGCCATTTGTATATCTTTGGGGAAGTATTCATTCAGTTCTTTTGCCAATTTTTATGTTCCTTTACAACAATTTTTAGTTGTATTATTTGGTCTTTTTATTATTGAGTTGTAAGAGTTTCTCTATATATAAACTAATATTTATACTAACATTAGTATTAACTAATATATTTTATGTATAAAAACTAATATTTCCTAATATTCCTAATTTTTTTCCCATTCTTTGGGTTGCTTATTAAACTTTCTTGGTTGGGGGCAGCCCCAGTGGCGCAGCGGTTTAGCGCCGCCTGCAGCCCAGGGCGTGATCCTGAAGACCCTGGATCGAGTCCCACGTCAGGTTCTCTGTATGATGCCTGCTTCTCCCTCTGCCTGTGTTTCTGACTCTCTCTCTGTCTCTATGAATAAATAAATAAAATCTTAAAAAAAAAAAAAAAACTTTCTTGGTTGGTATTCCTTAATGTTTAAAATTTTGATAAAGTCAAAATTAAAACACCATGTGACACTAATCCAGATGAGCAATTTAACTCTCCAATAAATTGTGTATTGCAGTAAAACAAACAAGCAAAAAACTCTTGCTTTTGATGTCATATCCAAGAAGGCTTCTATTTTCTTCTAAGAAAGTTTTAGATTTGTAGCTCTTATTTTTAGGTATTTAATCCATTTTGATATGTCTTTGTATATGGTGTGAGAAAAGAGCACATCTTCTTGTCTCATTCAAAATGAATATTAAACTTATTTTTGAAGCAGAAAAGCATTAAAATAAGTATATTATTGTTGTTTAAATATTAATTATTTAAGAATTACAACAGGTTACCAAAGAATATAAAAGTATATAATGTTGAAATTTTGGAAAACATGATTATAACTTCACAAATGAGATAGCTATAGTTTCATTAAAATAAAAAATTTCAAAAAAAAAAAATAAAATAAAATAAAATAAAAAATTTCAGACATGCTTTGCTATGTTCAATAAGATAACATTCAGCTAATTTTCTGAATAAAATATACAGAGAAACTCTTTTAAAGAGCAAACACCCCACTAATTTCCAGGAATTGCATATTACTAATTAAATAAAAACATAGCCATAATATTTATCATACCATCCTTCATATAATACCATATAATTAGGAAACATTTGATACACAATTAGAGAAGTTGATATTGTAGGACAATGCATGTGATTAGCACATACCATTTCAGATAATTAGCGCATAGCATTTCAATGGAAATATCAACTTTTAAAATCTAGTCTGTGGCAACTACATACCCAATTTGGACTGATTTTAAATGAATGCAAAAATTTAGCAATGCTTTTCTATTTCATACAAAAGTTATTTGCAATTAACTCGAAAGCAAATAGCCATATCTTTGATATTCACCAACCGCAGCATGGCTCTGACAGACTTCACCCTAGGTTTAATGTCTATATTATGCATATTAGAATTTAAGAGGCAAGTATATACATAAACTTCCACACATTAATTTTTTATATTCATTATAATTTATGCATAATAAAAGCCAAGAACACCCATTTAATTTGGACAGTTTTAAAATTCATAATCATGTTAGCCATTTGGCAAATCAAAGTAGTCCATGAAAATCTGTCAAACTTTTGGATTAACTAAACTATTTACATATCAATTTGCATATGTGTCTGATGATCATGATGATAAACTCAAGGGTAGTCATACTTTCCAAAAATTTACAACATGATGAATTGGATTAATCACATGCCAATGGATATCTGAGTTTAGTTTGACCTCTGCCATTCAGTTAATGTAGCTTTATTTATTTTTATTTTTATTTTTTTAAAAGATTTTATTTATTTATTCATAGACACACAGAGAGAGTGACAGAGACACAGGCAGAGGAAGAAGCAGGCTCCATGCAGGGAGCCTGACGTGGGACTCGATCCCTGGTCCTCAGGATCACACCCCAGGCTTCAGGCGGCGCCCAACCGCTGCGCCACCGGGGCTTTAAATGTAGCTTTAAATATGAGTTTAGTCTCCATTAAAATGAGGAAGGTAGATTTATTGGTCTCTAAGGTCTCATTCTGCTTTAAATTTTTATGATTTCATTGAATTTGCCATTACTTGACTGGTTTGTATTTGCAAAGAACTATGATATTTATGGTGCTGTTTGTTTTCTCCTAATATTTGCCTTGAAATTAAAACAACTGCACACTAGGAGGGCACTGTCCCATCAGTTTAACAAGTCTTTTCTTGTGTGGTCAAGAGCAATAGATTATGGGATTCTTTTCAACTTTCTTTTTTTCCTCTAAAAATTAAAATCTCTGAAAAATTACTGCCAAAAAAAAAACAAACAAACAAACAAAAACAAAAACAAAAAAACGCTTCTCATTTGCACTGTTGGCCAACTTGTGGAAGTAGCTGTTTCCAGAAAGAATACATTTATTTTTATCTATCATAGGCTCCTATGGAGTTCAGAAGATGGTGCAAAACTTTCCTTACTTTTCCTATTGAGATTTTCTTAGTTTGATACTAGGCAATCTCGGGGCCTTTTCTCAATCTAACCAATGACTCCCTTTGGCAAAGCTGGAAGGTTAAGGGGATTGGTCAATAAAGAAAAGGACTTACAGGGAAAAGAAAATCTTTACCTGCTTCATGCTATTTGGTACTGTTTAAAAAGATAGAAAATCATTCTGAGTATTATTTAAAGAGCTCTAATGCCCTTGTATAATTAAGATCCTTTTCCATTATACTTTATTATCAAAGACTAATAGAATTCTGGTTTTGTTTTTAAACTGAAGAAGACACATCTAAATTAACTTAAATTTTTTGTTTTTTTCCAGGACTTTGGATGATGTTGCCTTTCACTTTTGGACCTCTGGCTGCCATTCAAACTCTGACAATCTTTTGATAGCTTGAGTGCTTCCTTTCTGTTACTTTCCTTCCCCACACAGCCCCTTGCATCCCCACCCCTCTTATCTTTCCTCATTTCCTTCCATTTACTGTGAACACTTACTTCATGGTTCATCCTTAATACATTTAATATCCAAATAACTCAGCTTTTCCCTTTTGAGAAAAGACACTGCCTTTAAATTTCACGTGGCTTTGCAGAAGTTAAAAATATGCAAGAAGAACAAACTCAGTCCAAAGTTAGTAAAGGGAAGAAAATAAAGATCAGATTAATTTATGATGAGCCAGAATATAAAATGGGGAAAAGATAATCTCTTCACTAAACAGTGCTGGAAAAACAAGATAGCAACATACAAAAGAATGAAACGAGACTCCTGTCTTACAACATACACATAACTCAACTCAAAATGGGTTAAAGACTTGAAACCATAAAACTCCTAGAAGAAAGCATAGGGTCTAAGTTTCTTGACATGGCTCTTGGCAATGATTTTTTTGGGGGAGGCGATTGGACCCCCAAAGGAAAGGGAACAAAAGCAAAAATAAACAAATGAGACAACATCAAACTAAAAGGTTCTGCACAGCAAAGAAGACCATCAACAAAATGAAAAGGAATCTATAGAATGAGAGAAAATATTTGCAAATTATATATTTGATAAGAGGTTAATGTCCAAAATATATAAGGAAATCACATAACTCATTAGTAAAAACTCAAATGATGTGATTAAAAAATGGGCAGATGTCTTATACAAATGGTCATCAGGACATGAAAAGACTTTCAACATCACTAATCATCAAGCAAATGCAAATCAAAACCACCTGTTAGAATGGTATGAAAAAGGAAAGGAAGTGTTGACAAGAATGTAGAGCAAAGGAAAAACTTGTGCATTGGTGAGGATGTAAAACTGTTACAGACACTATGGAAAATGATGTGGAGGTTCCTCAAAAAATTCAAAATAAAACTACCATATTATCCAGCAATCCCATGTCTGGGTATATATCTAAAGGAAATGAAAATAGGATATTGAAGGGATAGCTGCACTCTTATGTTTATTGTAGCATTATTCACAACAATAATGTTGATATGAAAACAACCTAAGTATCTGGATGGATGAATGGATAAAGAAATTATGATCTATACGCAATGAAATATTATTCAGCCATAACAAAGAAGGAAATCTTGCCATTTGCAACAACATGGATGGACCTTAACAGCCTTATGCTAAGTGAAATAAGTCAAACAGAGAAAGACAAATACCACATGATTTCACTTATTTGTGGAATCTGAAAAAGCTGAACTCATAGAAAAAGACTAGAATGATAGTTATCAGAGATTATAGACTGGGGGAAATGGAGAGACGTTGATCAAAGAGTACAACATTTTGAATAAGTTAAATAAGTTCTGAGGATCTAATGTGCAACACAGTTGTAGTTAAGAAAACTTAATATATACTTGCAAGTTGTTAAGAGAGTAATCCTAAATGTTCTCACTACATAAAAGAAATGGTAGCTGTGTGACATGATGGAGGTATTAGCTAATACTGTAGCAGCAATCACTTTGCCATATATAAGTGTCTTAGATCAACATGTTGCACACCTTAAACTTACACAGTGTTACATATCAGTTACATCACAAGAAAGCTGGAAAAATACAATAAATAAAAGAGAAGTTAAAGACATGAGGGGATCACAACTACACAATATATCATAAAGCATCTATTATTCAGTATAATTTTGGTACCAAATGATGTCATGGCATTCAAGTTTTTGGAAATCAGTAACTCACAAATGGATTTACTCATCCATTCATTTATTTATCCATTCATCCATCCAATGTGTTTTGGATATCTGCTATGTCAGTTATTGTATCTGTGTTGTAGCAAAATGGAGGAATTCACAGTCCTTGCTTTTGAGATTATAGTAGAGCTGTTACTACCTAAACTCTTTTTTTAACTAGAAAAAGTAAGGAAAAGTCAAATCATATTGTCTAAACATTCTAGACAATAGACTTTATTATGTATTGTGACAGACGTTATTAATTGTCTACCCCAAACCCATCTTCTTTTTTTTCTGTGATTGTTCTCTTATTTTGTCTGAGACAGCAATGAACACAACCCTTGGCAATGCATAATGTTTGGTTTAATCCAATTTCTAGAATACCGTTCTCTGCTTTCCTGGTTTGTCTTGCAGCTAAGAGTGGCCAGTGAAACCAAAATGATAGTATATGGAGGGACTTCTGCAAAGGCTTTTCCTTTCTTAAAATAAGGAACAGTGGTGCCCTACATATTTGGTCCTCATTTTTTCTACCTTGAAAATAGACAGACCTGCAGCGGGTATATTGTGATCATAATCTATGATTAATGAGAAACAAATCAATACACTATAGATGGCACAGCAGAGAGATAGAGCAATTCCCTGACAATGTTACTTAGCAGCTGAACCCTCTACAGCTATCCTACTTTCAAACTCCTTATGTGATAAAAATAAACCCTTGTTAGTATAAATCATTATAAATTGGGTTTTCTGTCACAGTGGAACAAATTCCTAATAGATACATATATACAAAAGGATCAATTGGGGATGTAACAGAATAACATATTTTAGAGCCAACAGTCACAGAGCAAATTTTGTATTCCTAACAACCATGTGAATTAAGTGAGTCATTGGTAAGAACTTAGAAACCATCATAACATTAATATTTTGTTGTAATTGGATTTAAAATGTGGTACAAAATGTCAAGAATTTATTCTTACTAAAGGGTATAATCTCTTCCGTAGAGGTCAATGGTAGTGACTACACATTCACGTTTTATTTCTTATTGTCCCCTCCTTCAGAACTGAAAACAAAGTTTTCAACTAAGGATGAAAAAAAGTTCAGTCACTTAAACTTTGAAGCTGTTTGAGGTCTCTCTGAAATAGGATTTCCAAAAGTAAGGCATTTTATTCTTATTCATTGAGTCATGAACTATTCTTTGTTGATATGATTAGAGACGTTTGGGGAAGAAAGGGCAGGAATGGTAATTGCAATAGTGTGCTTAGTTATATAAAGGGAAAGACTTGATTTGCATTTTTAATCTCATTCTTTCATAGACAATATTGATTATGTGAGTCACTAGAGAACTCTTAACTAAATGACAGTTCTGATTTATCATCAATACAAAGGACTCTATGAGATTTCTGTATTTATGTATGCTTTGGGAAGATTAGTGGCCTATTAGTGGCCTAAGTTGTACTGTTAATCCTGAAGTCTCATAACATAAATACTTTCACATTATTGAGAGAGGTAACTGCAGATAAGCTGTTCCCATTTGGAGGGACCATTAGTGAAGACAGATGATAATTATCATGGGTGAAGGTTGAATGCAAATAGAGTTCTGTGTATATTTATTTACAGCTATGATGGCAAGAAAGCTTAATAAGATCTAGAAAGAAAATCCCACAATAACTCTGAAGTATTTTATTTATTTACTAACTCCTGAAGCCTCATGGAAATAAAGTTAGAACTGGGGCAGCCCCGGTGGCGCAGCGGTTTAGCGCCGCCTGCAGCCCAGGGCGTGATCCTGGAGACCCGGGATCGAGTCCCACTCAGGCTCTCTGTGTGGTGCCTGCTTCTCCCTCTGCCAGTGTCTCTGCCTCACTCTCTCTCTCTCTGTCTCTATGAATAAATAAAATAAAATCTTAAAAAAAAGAAAGAAAGAAAGTTAGAACTAATTGAAGTTATTTGGAAAGTCCTTTATCTTTAGAATATAGTCCTGTAAGTCAGGAGTACTTACTCTTGCTTTGGGAGCATTCTGTTATCGATGCATATTTGTTAAGCATGTACTATGTTCCAGGCGCCGCTCTCATTATTGGACAGATGATATGCACCACTGCTGGTTGCACACAGCTCACGCTCATCATGGAGAAAAGCACTTAAAAATAATCACAACAGTAAAATATACATGTGAGCATGGCTCTGCAAGACCATGGAACAGATCCCCATACTCCACCTTGCCAACCACCTCCTTGTTTTCACATCCTCTTCTTATTCAAGGCAGACTTCTCCATTTGTGCTCTTGAATCAAACTTATCCCACCTCTTCTAGGAACTCCAAGCAATAATTTCTGTCCCCTTTCCTTGCCTGTATTTTTAAATGTTTCTTTCTTGTGTTCTCTTGTCCCACAGCCTAAAAATGATCATTAGCATCTTACAAATCAAAGACGGCCTGTGATTGGACCCTCCACAACTAGCTACTCTCTGCCTGCTTCAAGATGATGCTTCTCAACACTTCGGCCTACAAAGGGATTAGCTTCTTTTCATTCCACTCAGCGTTCCACATGTGCAATTTGAATTTTGTGCTGACCACTGATTTGAAACTGCTTTGTCCAAGGTGAGAAATGACTCACAGAGACTGTAAACTCCATGAAAGTGTGTGTTTTATCTGCTGGCTGCATGGTGCAGCTCAGCACTCAGAACCCCACCTGGCACAAAGTCAGACTGTGATAACATTTGTAAATGAATGAATGAATGATATCTTTTCTTACTTTCTGTGGTATTTTCAACACCTCTCTCATTTTCTTTTGGTCATTCTTTCCCTCTCTGCTTTTTTTTAAATTTCCCTTTCCTCCTTCCCTCCCTTCCTTCCTTTCCTCTTCATCCTCCTCTTCCTCCTCCCCCTTACTAATTATTATTACCTATCATACATCTATCTAAATTCCAGTATGATATACAATATAGTGATTCAACAATTTTATACATTGCTAAGTGTTCAACATGGTAAGTGTACTCTTAATCCCCTTCACCTATTTCACCCATCTCCCCACCCATTTCCCCTCAGGTAACCACCAGTTTGTTTTCTATAGTTAAGGGTCTGTTTTTTGTCTTTTTTCTTTGTTCATTTTCTTTCTTAAATTCAATGTATAAATGAAATAATGTGGTAATTGTCTTTCTCTGACTTATTCACTTAACATTATACCCTCATCCATGTTGTCTCAAATGGTGAGATTTCATTCTTTTTTATGGCTAATATCCAATATATATAAATATGGGCCACTTCTTTATCCATTCATCTATCAGTGGACAGTTGGGCTGCTTCTATTATTTGGCTATTGTAAATAATGATGCATTAAACATAGGGTGCATATATCTTTTTCATTTTCTTTGGGTAAATATACAGTAATGGAATTACTGGATCAAATGATAATTCTATTTTTAATTTTTTAAAAAAGATTTATTTATTTATTTATTTATTTATTTATTTATTTATTTATTTATTCATAATAGACACAGAAAGAGAGAGAGAGGCAGAGACACAGGCAGAGGGAGAAGCAGGCTCCATACAGGGAGCCCGACATGGGACTCGATCCCGGGACTCCAGGATCGTGCCCTGGGCCAAAAGCAGGTGCCAAACCACTGAGCCACCCAGGGATCCCTATTTTTAATTTTTTGAAGAACATTTATACTGTTTTCCACAGTGGCTGCACCAGTTTACATTCCTGCCAACAGTACATGAGGGTTCATTTTTCTCCACATTCTTGGCAACACCTATTGTTTCTTGTGTTTTCAATTTTAGCCATTCTGACAGGCGTGAGGTGATATCTCATTGTGGTTTTGATTTGCATTTCCCTGATGATGAGTGATGCTGAGCATTTTTTCATGTGTCTGTTGGCTATCTGGATGACTTCTTTGAAGAAATGTCGGTTTATGTCTTCTGACCATTTTTAATCGGATTAGTGTTGAATTCTTTATAAATTTGGGATACTAACCTTTTATCAAATGTTTCATTTGCAAATGCCTTCTCCCATTCAGTAGGTTGCCTTTTAGTTTTGTTGTTTTCCTTTGATGTGCAGAAACTTTTTATTTGATGTAGTCCCAATTGTTTATTTTTGCTTTTGTTTCCCTTGCCTCAGGAGACATGTATAGAGAAATGTTATTATGGGGATGCCTGGGTGGCTCAGTAGTTGAGGATCAGCCTTTGGCTCAGGTCGTGATTCCGGGGTCCAGGATCAAGTCCTGCACTGGGCTCCCCATGGGGAGCCTGCTTCTCCATCTGCCTATGTCTCTGCCTCTCTCTATGTCTCTATGAATATATAAATAAATTTTTAAAAATGTCACTGTCAGGGAATTTATTGCCTGTTCTCTCTCCTAGGATTTTTATGGCTTCAGGAATTACATTTAAGTTCTCAATCTAGTTTGAGTTTATTTTTGAGTATGGTGTAAGAAAGTGGTCTAGTTTCATTCTTCTGCATATAAATGTTCAGTTTTCCCAGCACAATTTGTTGAAGAGACTATCTTTTTCCCATTACATATCCTTACCCCCTTTGTAATAAATTAATTGACCGTGTAACTGTGGGTTTATTTCTGGGTTTTCTATTTTGTTCTGTACATCTGTCTATTTTTGTGCCACTACCATACTGTTTTGATTATTACAGCTTTGTAATATATCTGGAAATCTGGTATTGTAATACCTGCAGCTTTGTTCTCCTTTTTCAAGGGTGCTCTGGCTATTCAGGGTCATTTGTAGTTCCATACAAATTTTAGGCTTACTCTTTCTAGTTTTGTGAAAAGTGTTATTTATATTTTGGTAGGATTGCATCAAATCTGAAAATTGCTTAGGGTAATATGGACATCTTCATAATATTTGTTAAACCAATCCATAAGCATGGAATATCTATATAATTGTGTCATCTTCAATTTCTCTTATCAATGTTTTATAGTTTTCAGAGTACAGGTCTTTCACCTCCTTGGGTAAGATTATTCATAGGCATTTCGTTATTATTGGGACAATTATAAATGGGATTATTTTCTTAATTTCTCTTTCTGCTTCTTTATTATTAGTGTACCAAAATGCAGCAGATTTCTGTATATTAATATTGTATCCTGCAACCTTACCTGAATTCATTTATCAGTTCTAGTGGTTTTTAAAAAATATATTTTATTTATTTTTTCATAAGAGACTCACAGAGAGAGGCAAAAACATAGACAGAGGGAGAAGAAGGCTCCCTGCAGGGAGCCCGATGTGGGACTTGATCCCTGGAACTGGGATCATGCTCTGAGCTAAAGGTAGATGCTCAATCACTGAGCCACCCAGACATCCCAGTTCTAGCAGTTTTTTTGGTGGAATCTAGGGGGTTTTTATATGTAGTATGATGTCATCTGAAAGTTGTGAAAAATTTACTTCTTTCTTACCAATTTGGATGCCTTTTATTTATTTTTCTTGCCTGATTGCTGTGGCTAGAACTTCCATTACTGTGTTTCCCTCCCCAAATTAGGGGAATTCTCTTCTATGATTTGTTCAAATATGCTTTCTGGACCTCTGTCCCTCTTGGTACCCTCTGGAACCCCAATTAAATGTAGATTTTTTCCTTCTGAGGCTGTCATTTATTTCCCTTAACCTTTCCAAATGGTCTTCTAATTGTTTTTCTCTTTTGTCCTCAGCTTCCTTCTTTGCCATCAACTTGTTTTCTATGTCACTCACTCTTTCTTTTACCTCATTAATCCTCATTGTTAGGAACTCCAGTTTGGTTTACATCTCATTTAATTGATTTTTAATTTCGGCCTGATTAGATCTAAATTCTGCAGTTGAAGTCTCTTGAATCCTTTATGCTTTTTTCTAGAGTCTCCAGTGGCTTTATAATTGTCCTTCTAAATTGGTTTTCTGACATCGAATTGTAATTCAAATTCTGTAACTCTGTGGCAGAGAGTAGTGTTTCTGATTTTTTCTTTTGTGGTGAGTTTTTCTTTCTGGTCATTTTGCTCAGAGCAGAGTGGCTAAAAACGAATTGTACTTGTTAGAAGCAAAAACTCTTCTCTCTGTAGTGTTCCAGCTGTTCTCTCTTTAAATCTCAGGTCGAATTTGTAGGTATTCAGGATGATTTGAAAGTTATCTAGATAAGTTAGTAAGGACAGGTGACTTGGGGACCCTGCTCCTCCACCATTTTGCCTTGCCCTTGGCTATGTAAATTATACATAATTTTTAATGGTACTGATTTTCTTTCTAAGCATATCAGGAAGGTTTATTTTTCTTTTTTTTTTTTTTTGATGTCTTCTGAGGCTCTGGATTCATGTATATAATGTATTCATATTATTCTATAAGGCTAAAACCTGAAATAGGACTTTCAACACAGAATTGCGGTAGTATAATAATTCGGCCGTATTTAGAATTTTGACTTCAGCTTAACACAATTGGAAACCTTGCATGTGGTTCTGATATTTTATTCAGGAATTTCCACTGTCTATTCAGAGGGGAGAATTCCTTCTTTCCTATCACATATAGAGTTATTCTCCACGTCCACTAGCTTGAAGTCTGGCTTTAGCTGTTTTGGATATCATGGTTTCCAGGATAAACAAATCTTTGAAGAGAGAAAGTATTTTTTTTTTTTTTAATTTTTATTTATTTATGATAGTCACAGAGAGAGAAGGAGAGAGAGGCAGAGACATAGGCAGAGGGAGAAGCAGGCTCCATGCACCGGGAGCCTGATGTGGGATTCGATCCCGGGTCTCCAGGATCACGCCCTGGGCCAAAGGCAGGCGCCAAACCGCTGCGCCACCCAGGGATCCCGAGAAAGTATTTTTTTGAGGCAAGATCTCCAAAGATGACGGCAAGGAATATCTCTTGATATCATAGTCCCAACTGGCCTTTCTGTCATGGTATCCACTGAGCTGTGGCATGGTGTCCATATATAAACAACATATATATCACATCCCGTAAATTATATATGTTTATCATATGTAGGAATATACATACATACATGTGGAATGTGTATATATGACCTTCATGTGTATATAAACCACATATTTATGACAACAGTGTCATAGCTTCACGAGTGACACTCACACTCATGCAGACACACTTTTAAGCTATAATTAACACATAATGAACTGCACATATTCAAGGTGTACAAAGTGATAAGTTTTGATATTATGTATATGCCTGTGAAACTCACAAACAAAGTAATGTTCTCTGGCCCCTAAAAATTTTCTCCTTCTCCTTGGTAATTTTTATCCTATCCTCCTCTCTGCTCCTTTCTCTGGCTATCATAAATCTCCTTTCTGTCACTTCCATTTCCTACAAAACAATATACTGTTTTGTCTGGCTTATTTCACTCAGCATAATTATTTCAGGATATATCATGTTGTAGTGTGTGTGAATAAAGTTCATTCACTTTATTGCTAAATAGCATTCTATTATATATACCACAGTTTGTTATTCTTTGCTCATTCAAATGTTGATAAATGTTTGAATTGTTTCCAGTTTTGGGCTATCAAAAATAAAGCTCCCCTGAATATTCATGTGAAAGTCTTTATGTAGCCATATGATGCTTTCATTTCTCTTCTATGATAAATACCTGAAAGGTTGAATCATTACATTAGGTATGTTTTTGAACTCTTTACAGAACTGCCACATTGTTTTTCAAAGTGAGTGTACCATTTAATATTCCTAACAGCAGGGTATGAAAGTACCTGTTGCTCCACATCCTCATAAGAATTGATAACAGCTGGCTTTTTAAACAGCTGTGCAGTGGTATCTCACCTTGGCTTAATTTTGCATTTATTTGTTTGATACAGGTTTAGTTTATCTATTTCTTCATTTTTTTTAAAGATTTTATTTATTTATTCATAGAGACAGAGAGAGAGAGGGGAGCAGAGACACAGGCAGAGGGAGAAGCAGGCATCATACAGAGAGCCTGACATGGGACTCGATCCAGGGTCTCCAGGATCACGCCCTGGGCTGCAGGTAACGCTAAACCGCTGTGCCACTGGGGCTGCCCTCTATTTCTTCTTCAATTAGCCATGCTAACTTTTGTCTTTTAAGGAATTGTTCCATTTCATCTAAAATGTCAAATTTATTGACATAAATTTGTTCAAAATATTTCTTTTATCACTTTAGCCTCTGTAGATTGTGAAGTAATGATAAGTCTCCTACTTCTGGTTATTGTTAAGTCTCTTTTGTTTCTAACAAGTCTGGTGAATAGTTTACCTATCTTATTAATCTCAAAGAACCAGTTTTGGGGTTCATCATTTTCTGTATTGTTTTTCTGTTTACTATTTCATTGATATCTGCTTCAATTTTCATTATTGCTACTTTTCTCATTTTGGATATTTCCTCTTCAGCTTCTAGTTTCCCAAAGTGGTTGTTACAATCATTGACATGTGACCTTCCTTCTTTTTAAATAAATATACCATTTAGTGCTATAAATTCCCCCTCCTCCCAAGTACTGCTTTAGTGGCATTTCACATATTTTGGTATGTTGTATTTTCATTTTCATTCAGTTCAACATACTTCCTCACTTAGCTTTTGATTTCTTCTCTACTTAAGGTCTATTTATAAATATATTATTTCATTTTCAAATATTTGGTGATTTTCCAGATATGTTTGTACTATTGATTTAATTACACTGTTATAATACAATATTTACATAATTTGAATCTCTTTAAATTTTTGAGACTAGTTTATGGTTTAGAACATAGTGTATCTTGGTAAATGTTCCATATACACTTAAAAAAATGTGTATTCTTCTATTGTTGGATGGAACATTCTTAGTTATATCACTAAGTTAGGTTCATTATTAATATTGTTCAAGTCTTCTGTAACTTATTGATTTTTCTGCTTACTTGTCATTTCAACTATTGAAAAAGGAATATTGACATCTCTGGCTACAGTTACGGATTTATCTCTTTTCCTTTGAAGTTTTACCAGTTTTTGCTTCTGTATTTTGGAGCATTATTATTAGGCACATAGATGTATAGAAATATTATATACTACTGATCAATCAATTGCTTATGATTCTGAAATGACTCCCTTGACTCTGGTAATATTCTTTGCTCTGAATCAGTGTTGATATCAATATTCCTCTAAATAAAAAATAAAGTTCTTTTCCCAAAGATACCTTGTTATAAGCCCATAATAGTGTATAGAATAACTATTATATAATTGTATAATTATTATCTAATTGATGGGCTGTCAAGAATTTTTTGTCACCTCAGAAATATTTCTGCAAACACCTTTGTAAATATATTCTTAAGCACTTATTTTTATTTTTGAGTTGTTTTATTAGAGGGATACTATATATTCTCCAAAAAAAAAAAAAGTATATCAATTTGGAGTACCACCAACAAGATCTAAGACATTTTCATCCCTTTCATTTGTCAGCGTTAATGCAATTGCACTTTCATTTTTCTAAGTTGATAACTGAAATACTATATACATTTGTTGTTTTAATTTGCATTTCCTTGAATAATACCAAAGTGGAACATCTTCCTCTATGTTTATCATTAGTTGTTTGGATTTTTATTTCTTAAGTGGCCTATTCTCTTTATAGATAAATCATAATATCAGTTTGATTTTTTCTTATTAATACTGGTTTTTAAGAAAATGTTCCTTAATGTCTAAGTACTTTGCTAATATTTCATTATTTTTTCCCTTGGTGAGTGAAACAAAATGTAGTCTATTCACATAAAATGGAACATTATTCTTTGCAAAAATAATTACCCAGAAGTAGGATTGCCAGATCATGTGGTAATTCCATTTGTAATCCATTAAGGAAACGCCATAGTGTTTTCCATAATGGCTGCACCATTTTACATTGCCACCAGTAGTACACAAGAGTTTCAACTTCTTCACATCCTTGTCAACACCCATTATCTTTTATTTTTCAAATAATGGGCATATTGAGAAAAACTTATTCTAAGTAATCTAGATGAGAAATTTGTTGGAAACTCTTTATATCTGCCTTTTTAGGTACTATCTCTTAGGTTTGTCAGATTTGCCTGTGAAAATTTTCCCATTATTCTATGTGGAGGCTGTTTGGACATCAACCTTTTGAGAGTCAGGTTGTAGAAGGGATTTAGGGTCAAATTTCCTATATTCACTAATTCTATTTTTGGATAGAATACAGAGCCTCAACTGTATCTAGCATAATTTACTACACGGACTCTTCATTCTATCTTCTCTAGTGAATATATTCCAGAAAAAAATAGTGAGGGTGAAGAATTGAGGGAGGGAGTCTTATCCAGAAATATGAAATGCTCATCTAAATGCTACTCAAACAACTTTCACCTAATCCTCCTGACATTTTGCTTCCCTGCCCCCCTAGTTGCTGAGGTATCTAGTGCTATAGACCCATGACATGTTTGAGCACTCAGTGGTGTAAACTTTCTTCACTTGTCAATTAAAGTTTAGCTTTCTTAGATACTCTGTATCCAATCATCTGTTCTCACCTTTGTCTTTGCTGTATCCTTTGCTGTCCCTCCATGCTTATCAGGTTATTTATGTCTTTAAAAATCTCTTTACTGTAGTTTTAACGGATTTTCAGGAGAAAGTGCCCTTATATTGCCAGTTAGTGCAGAAATTAAAAGTTCAATGTAAATGCCAGAGTGCTATCCAAGGAAATCTAGAGGACATTAGTTCCCTCCAATTTGCTCTGAAAAATGCCTGCTGCATGTTTCACAGTGTTGACTTTATTTCTGCTTACGCATGTTAAGAGTGTTCTCTTTTCACTTCATATAAGCACTCAGTGACCCTGGAACTGCCGCTGCATTCTACTCACGTGGTGGAGTTGGCACAACCCTTAGACTTCTGCACTACCGTTCAAGAAGAGACCCTGACTCAGCAGAGCAGAAGAATCCCTCTTTGAGCTACCATATGGCTGGCAACACTCTTCCTCTGTCAGTCTTTTCAATATCCCTCCTACCACAGTAGCTCAGGGTGCTTGTAACCAATCGTTTCATTTTCAGTGTAACATGAGTGTACAAGCTTCGGACAGATAAATCTAAATGTTAGAACTTCAGACATTAATTTGATGGAAATTATGAGGTAAAGTCATAGCAATATCTTTCAAATTATGGAATACAAGTGATAAGAATGTCTGTTTTGCACATGTGTGTAATGTGTGTATATGCAGTGTGTAAATCTTTGCCTAAGTGGGAGGTTTCCCTTTTTTCTTGCATGAGCTTTTGGATTTCAATACAAATTTGTTAGTTTAAAAAAAAATCTGCTGTTTTAGTTTCATGCAATACCATGTCTCATACAAACACACACATTTTATATCATAGATAATATCATGTGTATTTATATAAAATACCTGATCACTTGGACATAAATAGGGAAATTGGGGTGATTATTAGCATGTATCTCAATAGTTAGTTGGGACTATTGTCGTTGCTATTATTTAGACTTCTTTTTTGACTCACTCCCTGCTGAGTTCTATGAAGTACAGAGGAGTTACAACTAAAGCTCTCAAAAATGTTGATGCATAAGCATGAAGGTTTTGAGATGTTACCAGAGTGGAAAACACAGGTCAGAGAGGAGTTCTCCCAAGACTGTGCACAAAATCTTCTTGGTGTCTGGAAGTGTCCTTGCAGACCTGTAGCACACCGAGGGAGGGCAATGGCAGCATCTAGCAGGAACTGGCTGGACTGCATAATAACTGTGAGCCCTCTGGACACAGCAGAATAACTGAGCTGGAGGGAGGGAATGTGGGATGAGCCATTTTCAAATTGTTGAAATTCTCATATTACAAGATAGGGGAAAGAACCAGTGAAATTAGAATTACTATTAGAAACGTAATGTCATCCATATGAATAGGTCGAGGATGTTCCAGTTATGCTAACGGGGAATATGCTTATTAGTTATAAGAACCTTTTTCTCTGGATGACAAAAATTCTTTCAAAGAGAGTATCTTACAAATAAGGTATCATACTCTAGGGTTTACAAACAATTTTTTTTCTCTATTGAGGGGGAGTTCTTTTAGTAAAGTTTCACTTTAATTTTTCTCTTGTACTTTAATTTTATCACTGCCTAAGAGTATTTATTAGAAAATTCTTCATAGGATTATAGTAAGAAGTATAAAATAGCTAAATAACTATTCTCTAACTAAAATACAAGTTAAAAATAAAATGTTAAAGATGCTATTTGTAGTTACATGAAAAATATTAACTGAGAGGAAATCTAATAAAATGTAACAAAAATTCTACAGAGAAAACATTACTGAAAAAATTAAAGTCTATGTTCTAATTTTTTAATGTAATCTTAATGTTCTAGGCTTCCACTGTACATAAACAAAAAATGAAGACCCAAATAATCCTAAAGTAAGTAGAAGAAAAAAATTAGCAACTCATTCTCCAAGATTTTTCTCTGAGAAGCTGCTTTGTGCTGCTGTAGTATTTGAATACTGAACATATATTTGAACACTTAAAAAGTTCTCTTCACATTGTCGTCATTGTTCCTTTTCCTTCCCACACAAATAAATATCCTGACACCCTGGACTCCCCCTTCGAATCTCCAAGTTCTCTATCAATCAGGTACCCAAGGCAGAGCACAAACTGACCATCAAGATGAGAGAAGTTATCAGAGTGTGATTTGTCTGTCTGCGTGTATATTTATATATGTATCTGCATGCATATGTATATGTATATGTATGTATCTTTGAACCTACATCAACTTCCAATGGTATCCTTGATATACTTCTCTCTAGAGGCATAGAAACATTATTATTGTATTTGCCATGTAGATAGTAACTCAGCTGCTTATGCTAGATTCATATTTGCTTTGATATAGTTTTGAAATGGTCATTCTTTTAATCTTTAAAAAATGTAGTGTGGCTTAAAAAACCAGCAATTCCTAGTGATTTTTCTACCTGGAGTCTCCTGTTATGAGAAGTTATGAACTCTATATTTGACTAATTTGGGAAATTCTGTAGAAACTGTCTAATGCTGTATATTATTTGACAATTAAAATAAGAGAAATTTACAACATACATGTTAAAGTTTTACTTTTAATAATCAGATACATTATTTGCTGCTCAGCTCAGTTCTTCAGCCTAATAAACACATCCTTTCCCAGCAGTTTCTAAGCTAACGGCCTGTGAGCAGGACTGAAGTGATTAAGCAATTGTTTCCTTTCTATGTGGGATTATTTCCTTACTTCTTGATTTTTTTTAATTTTTTTTTATTTTTTTTTTATTTTTTTCCTTACTTCTTGATTTAAATATTATTTACTCTTGAGGCTTTGCCCTAAGTTTTCCAAATAAGTGTATGTATTACTTTGGGGATGAGAAAAAGTTATCTAAAAGAGAAACAAAATGATGAAAAATTCCACTGACAGTTAAATTCATAATGTATAATTTCTTTGGTTGGTTAGAATTCTGGAAGTTTTATTTTATTTCAGGAATACTTTATCAACAATGAAGAAAACACTATTTAAAAGGTACTAATTCATTACTTAAACTTGAAAGAGGAAGCACAAGAGGAAGCAGGAAAAGTGTTATTCAATCATATTCCGTATCAATCCTATATTAGTTCTATATCACTATATAATTGCACTTAATTTTACTTGGAAAACAAAATAATATTTTTGTTATTTCATTGAGATGACTAACCGTGCTATACTGTTATATGATTAGTACCAACATCTGTGGCTATTGTAAGCCTACCAGACAAATTCAATATCCAGATCTTTTTTCTCTTAAGGTCTGAGCATAAGCAAATAGTGAGGACTACAAATTGTCATAACAGTTAGGACCACAACATGTGAAGAATATCTCATAAATGCAAAATAACAGCATTTCATACTTTCAGTTTTAAGTTCTTTTAGGTTTTTGAGAGATAAATTTAGAAGAGTGGATGTTCTTTAAAGAGAATTATATTGGAAAAGCAATCACATATTTTTATTACAGACAGGTATACTGATAAAAAAAAAGAAGTAAATATTGAGGAATCCCACTGTGTGTGGGTGTAAGTACACAAGGCACACTAAGTACATTGTAAACCTCATGTTTGGTGACTGGGTGATTAACCAATTTTCACTTTAAATAGTTTGGAATGCATATATAGAATACGTTGGTTTTCTTTCTTCTGCATAGCTAAATGACAGGTCATAGATAACTTACTTGAGTTTTTACTATAATCATTTGTAGAATAAAAATGTTACAATTTGTACCTATTAAACTTTCTAGCAAATGTATATTAAATCCAGTTTTATGGAGTGGACTCAAGAGTACAAAATAGTGCATCTTACATTTTACCCTCCTTTCAGCTCAGGCCAGCATATTCTGAGCACCTTGTTGATTTAAATTTTCTAACACTTTCTAGACAAGAGCTGTGAGACTATCTCTGATGAACTCAAACCCTCTTCTGTGTAAGTGAATCCTCCTAACCCCAAGCACAATATGAGGATATAGTTCTTCCCTCAAATATAGATAGAGGAAGTCCCAGATAATTTGGATTACTTTTATTTTGTAAATCTGAGTTGCTATAACCATAGCCTTTCAGGATCATGTAGTTCTTTTCAGAAACACACAGGACAGAACAACCAGACTAAAAGTATCTGATTGTGAAACTTCATAGAAGTATTACTGTTTGTCCCAACTATTTTTTAAGGATTTATTTTATTATTAGAGAGAGAATCTCAAGCAGACTCCCTGCTGAGCATAGAGCCAGATGTGGGGCTTAATCTCCTGACCCTGGGATCATGACCTGATCTGAAATGAAAAGTTGGATGCTTAACCAACGAAGCCACCCAGGTGGCTCCTACTAGTCCCAACTATTTACACCAAATGAAGCTTTTTCTGTCTGGTTTTTGGCTTGTATGTATGTATTTATTTATTTATTTATTTATTTAAGATTTTATTTATTCATGAGAGACATAGAGAGAGGCAGAGACATAGGCAGAAGAAGAAGCAGGCTCCATGCAGGGAGCCCGATGTGAGACTTGATCCCAGGACCCCAGGATCATGACCTGAGCCAAAGGCAGAGAATCACCACTGAGCCACCCTGGGTGCCCCAAGTTTTTGGCCTCTTATCTGTGACTCAATTTAGTCTTCTCTCATGAGATCATTCATTAGAACACTCTTCCCGTTTCTCTCCCTAACACCTCCAACCTCTAATTCCGAGTCCTTTCATAATCTGCCTCAGTCATGACACCAATTTATTTATTTTTTAATATTTTACTTATTTATTCATGAGAGAGAGAGACAGAGAGAGAGAGAGAGAGAGAGAGAGAGAGGCAGAGACACAGACACAGGCAAAGGGAGAAGCAGGCTTCACGCAGGGAGCCCAACGTGGGACTCGATTCTGGGTCTCCAGGATCATCCCCTGGGCCAAAGGCAGCGCTAAACTGCTGAGCCACCCGGGCTGCCCCATGACATCAAATTAAATTTCACTTTGCTACTCTCTGGATTTCTTTGCTAAGATAATTCATTAGAGAATACAATGTGGCACTTGTTTATTTTATTTTTTCGATCAGTCTGATGTGTCTGGCAGATATTTCATCTGTGGTGGAATGTAGATCTTTTGATAAGCTGTTAAAAATCTTAAACAGACATTTTTCTTTTTTTTTGGATAGCAAAGCCATACTTCATTGGCACAGGAATCTAATCAAACTCCCAATACCTGTTAGATGAGGTCCTGGAGATTTGTTTCTGATTTCCAGGTATGAGATTGACATTCTTGCATTTACTTAGTTCCACCTCTTCTCAAAGAATATTACAGGGTGGGGTATTTTGTTGTCCTGATTGGCAATGTTTAAGTGGAAAAATTGGAGGCACCGCACACATTTTCCTTGAACTGGGGAATATACTGAGATATATGACATATGTGATAATTTTATCTCTATATAAATGTAATGAAATCAGTTTAGTTCAGCTCAATTGTGAGTTCTCAGCTAATGGAGATGACTATAATTTGTAGAGAAATGAGTTTTCAAGTAAAAAGAGCAGATTTGAAGAAGTTCCATTTAAAGTGCTTATCTATGGTTCACTAAATGTAGGGTAAAAGCTTTTAGAATCACTGACTTTCAAAACTGGAAGGTTATTCAGTAATGTAAAACTCCCACTGACATACTCAGAGCCCGACTTGTAGGTTCATTAACTCTGTCTTCAACAAACTCAGAAAGTAGTCATCTAGTTTTGTCTTGAGTACCTTCAGCAGAGGGAGACTTGTGAAATGCATGCTTTTTATAGAATATTATTCATGATATACGTACAATTTCTTTGAAATGCAAGCTTGTCATTAGGCACTATCATCATGGTAAAGGTATGGTTCTCAAACTTTATTTTGCAACAGATACTTAACTTAGCCAGAAGGCTGAGAAGCAATTGCAAACCACCTAAAATATTCAGTCTCAATGTTTCTGATTCAGTAGTGCTCAAGTGGGGCTGATAATTTGAATTTCTAACAAGCACCCAGGTGATGCTGATCCTGCTGGCACTGGACTAGATTTTGATAATCACTATCAAAGTTATCTGAAAGTAACTTCCGCATTAAATTCTTCTGTCTCCCTCATCAGACTTTCCCATGATATATCTGTTGTACTTTAAATAATTTACCCATTATCTTCTCCTCCTCCTTCCTTTTTTCCCTTTAATCAGACTCTCCACCATTTTAATAGTGGGTTATACCAATCTCCAACATCCGAGAATGCTTTATTAGGATAAATAAATAACATTTATTCATCTAACAAGTATTGTTTGTTTGAGCTTATAGCATGTACTAAATTTTGTTTTTGGCACTGGGGATACATGGTGGGAAAGAGACGAGGTATCTACTTTCTTAAATTATATGAATTAGTGATGGTGGACAGATAGGAAACAAGTGAATTAACAGGATAAATCCAAATACAGAGCAGGGTGATGGAAATCAGGGTGATGGGGTGGTGAGCATGGAATGTAGGATATTTTAAACTAGTAGTTGAATTATAGGAACATAATTTCTTTGGAGTAAAAAAAAAAATAATGCAAACGAATCACAATTGGCCCCTTCTATTGCAAACATCTCTATTTTAAATTCTCTAAATTCCTCAACCTTGTAATGTTTACTTTTTCATCTTTATCCTTTCCAAATGTCCTCCTGTTGCACTTTGTTAAGAATGGGAGACCCTTTCAGATAAACAATCTTATTGGAAGTTTCTGTGTATCTTTTTCATCTGTATTTGTTACATGGTAAAGATGATCTGCATCTTCACTTCTGCTTTCCTTCTATTACTGTGGGACCATAAGCTGCCTTCCTTTCCATAGGTCAGCCAGCCACTTGTGTCACTTATCTTCTTTCCTGTCTTTTTGAGTACTACTTGCCATTAAGTTCTCATCTTTTCCTTTTCTTTCTCCTTCAGTTTACAAGCAGTTTCCTGTCTCTTCTCATCCATCTGCCTATCTAAATATTTCTATGCACCCTGCCCTTGAACTTGCTACATTTAGTTACCACTGTATCCTTCTTTTTCCCCCTTCTCCTAAAACATTTAGAAAGTGGAAGAACAGAAAGAAAAATTTTAAAGTCAGGAGGACCACTGTTTAGAATCCCACCTCTGACAAATTTTAGCTGTAAGAATTTAGGCAAGATGGCTTTTGGATTGTACTTCCCAAGACACAGAAATTATTATATTTCTACTCTGTTAACTATTAATTTGCACTGCACGTCTTATAATAAATGTCCAGTGCATTTAGTTTCACTGGTCACTAATTCTCTGTAGCATATTTTTCCAATCTTGTTTTCTTATTTTCCATTCTCAAAACTACAATGGAGAATTAAACTATTCTCTGTTTTATTGTCTTATAATTATGTATCTTCATAGAAATATTCAAAAATTCTTTACCCCAAGAATTCCTTTCCCCCAAAATTCTAGTAGTCCAAGTTCTACCCACAGTTTGTTACAAGCGTATTGGTTCCTCTCCAAATCCCACTTCAATCTTCTGGCTGGTAGTAAGTATATCTTTTTCTTTAATACTGGTAGTATTTATTTTGTCACTCACTCATCTTCGATGATCACTTTGTACTTTACACATATTTGTGTAGTCATTATAGCTGCCCAACATAAGTTTAGGTTTCTAGAAGAAAGAACAGTATGTTATTCATCATTATAATCATCCGAATCCCTAGTAAAATGCTTGACGCTTTGAAGTCAGTAGTTCTCAAAGTGCAGGTTCTGGCTAAGCAGCACCAGCATCACCTGAGTACAGCATCAGGAACTCTTGGGGCGCCTGGGGGCTCAGCAGATTGTGTCTGCCTTCTGCTCATGTCATGATCCCAGGGTCCTGGATCCAGCCCATCTCAGGCTCCTGCTCAGGGGGAGCCTGCTTCTCCTTCTCCCTCTGCTCCTTCCCCTGCTTGTGCACTCACTCTCTCTGTCAAATAAATAAATAAAGTCTTAAAAAAAGAAAAAGGAAAAGAAACTCTGGGGGTGGGGCCTAGCAATTTGTTTTAACAAGTCCTCCAGGTGATTCTAATGCTGGTGAAATTTTGCACTCACTCTTACATGCCTTCAGCAGACGCTTGTTAAACAGATGAATGAATAAACAAATGTCAACACATTTAGTTGATCTTTAAATAAAACATCTGACAATTATATAACTATTTCTGCTGGTAAATGCATGCTGCTGAGATTTGGATACTATGCTATGCAACATCTTTGAATTTTGACTAGGACAGATCTGATATGCCTTACTTCCTAGCAATGCTCTCCAATATGCTCCTTCTCTCAAGCACTTTCTTTTAATTTTTCCATTATGTATACACCTGAAGGTAGGAATGCTAGAATGTTTTTGTAAATGTTTACAAGTAAGCCACTAATTTTAATTTGCTGTAGAGTTAAAGGATATCCGAAAGGGTTTCTTGAATTTTTTTTTCAATGACATAGAATCTTGTGTAGTGCTTTGTGAATTGGATGGGCATGACTCATGTGAGGAACATGTTAAAATGAAGGTTTGATCCAATGGGTCTAGGATAGTGTCTGAGATTTATAAGCTTCCAAGTGAAGTCATTGCTGCTGGTCCAGGGACCATCTTATATGGAAATGGTTATAGTATAATAGGATTTCCCATTTAGCCGGCTGATTTAAATCACCATGTAGATGGGAAAAGGCTTGATGATTTGGGTAGATTATTTATCTCCTATTGGCTTCACTTTATTCATCTATGAATCATAAATAACATGTAAAACCTCTAGTATGATTCCTGATACACAGTAAGACCTCAAAAAAGGTAATGATTATTATTCAAATAAAAATTAATGACAAAACCGAAAAGGAATATCAAAATATTATGGCTCCCTCTGATAGTAGTGTCTACAGCCTGAGTTGCAATCAGTTAAACCCTATTCCTGTGATGCTCACTCTGGAATGTGAAAGCAATAAAATTGAGTTCTGCTGTCAACAGTTTTATAGCTTCTGCAATTTCAGCTGGAGTGTTTGCCACTGACCTGCAGCAGCTGAAATCACAGGTGCAATTTCCTGAAAATTGAGCCCTTCTTCTGGCACCACCCTGATGATCAGTTATTCCTAATAGAAACAAAGAAAGCTACAACCCATTGAAAGAAACATTTTGATTTCTTTGTTGTATACGTAAGGACATTTTTTTCCATAAGGGTATATCTATCTTGTTGCACATGAAGGTTAGTAATTGAGATTTAAATAAGAAATCTATTGTCAAGAAATTTCTCTTAGTATTAGGCATTAGTCGAAGTTTGGCACACTTATTGCACATACTAGTTAGCATACTATTGAAAAACTAGTTATTTAAATTTAAAGCTTAATAGGACAGACTTTTCAGTTTGTAAAATCAAAAGGAATAAATCTATTTTTCACTGAAGGAGAGTTAATGAATCATAGTGATGAATTTCTGAATGGTTGTCAAGTTAGATTATATCCTAAGGAGCTCTTTAGAAAATTATAGATATTTAAATATAACAGATAAATACCCAATTTAAGCTACAGTGATTCATCAAAAAATATATGCTTCAGGTCCAAAGAAGAATAGACTTATCCCCAAAGCTAATTTGAAAGACATTGTATTAAATATTTAAGGAAAGATGAGTCATCTAATGTGATCTTATTTTATGGAAATGTAGAAAGAATAGGGAAACAATACAGTTTTCTGGATTTGGGGTATGGATGGGGTTTAGAAACAGGATAAATAGAATTTAAAAAGTGATTTTAGGTTTGATACTCGTAGTCAAATTTTCACTGATTATTATGGAATGCTTTGAGTATGTATTGAAGTTTCTAGATTTTTATTGTGAGATTTTAAATTTGTTTTTCTATTAAAAGTTATTTTCTTATTTTTTATTTTTTATTTTTTATTGGAGTTCAATTTGCCAACATATAGCATAACAGCCAGTGCTCATCCCAAGTGCCCCCCTCAGTGCCCGTCACCCAGTCACCCCCACCCCCCACCCACCTCCCTTTCTACCACCCCTTGTTGGTTTCCCAGAGTTAGGAGTCTCTCATGTTCTGTCTCCCTTTCTGATATTTCCCACTCATTTTTTCTCCTTTCCCCTTTATTCCCTTTCATTATTTTTTATATTCCCCAAATGAATGAGAACATACACTGTTATTAATAATTAAATCTTGATGTTAGGTTTAATTAAGACAGTCTTACCCTAGAGCATTTCCTTACCTTTTATTCTCTCCCTAACTCTCTCCCCTAATCTTTCCTCTCTATCCTCAACTCAACTTTTCTGACATATAATTCCTATTAGCAGAAGTGAAGAAACATCACTGACTAAATTACCAAGGGAAAGAGTATGTGGCTTGGGTGCCGAACAACTTTTAACGTAGTCAAAGAGTTCACTGGCAGTTTCTGGGGCAGTGCTTGATAGACTGGCACTTCTTTTAGCTCTCTGTCACCCATGAGTGAGCCCATCAGCTATTTAATGGACCAAGATTTAGCTTTGCTCAGGTAGGTTCTGCACCTTCATTTCCCTGAAGCTACAACCAGGAAGGTCTAAGCCCTCATTCTTGACAGAGAGTATGAATGTGCTGTCTGAGAGGCAGAGATGGATTCAGAAACATACACAATTTTGAGGACCTTCTTTAAGACAAAAATAATACAACCCCCCCCCCACATATTCAAAAAAGCATTTGACCAAAGGAACACATTGTTAGGGTCTCTCCTAAGGGGCTGTTACAGATAAAGAGCCCCAAGTCATCATAAGCTTTGTTAGCTTCACTGTAAATAATTTTGGAGGAAGTGAATAGAAAACAGAATTCCTGATTCTGACTATCTCAAAAAGAATACCCAAATATTATCTGATGGTCTCTGGTTGGCCAGCCTGACTTCATAAATACAATTTATAGTTAGGCATCTACTCATTCATCCACTTATTTACCCATTAGTTCAATGTTGAGTCAATGGGTAGGCAAATGCCTCTTCTAAGATTAAAAGTTAAATTATTATGTAGATTCCCTACAACCAGTTACAACTATGCTCTTTGAAATTCCTCAGCAAAAGCCAATTCAGTAAATTTTGCTTTTCCTTTATCTTATGTTGCAATGCCACATCTACCAGTGAGTTCTCAAGCATGCTTCCAGTGGCATGAAGGCAATATGGAAGGTTAAAAGTGGGACAGAGGAATATCTAAATCCCAGCTCCTTCAGTTGTATGGTTTTTGCAGTTGTTACTCTACCATTTCTAATCATAAAGGAACATCTCAAACTAATGGAAGGGAAACTAGAGAAATGAGGGATTAATCGTCCTTATTTTGAACTCCTGAGAAACTTCACACTCACTTTTTTCTTTTTCTCTTAGAATACTAATTTCTTCTCTGGCTCCATTGTTGTATATTAGATTCAACAGTCAATTTCAGACTAGGCTTCCACAGATTATCAGCAGCAAAGTGCTTTACAATAAATGTTCTTCTTATATAAAGATGACTACAAGTTGTGCTTTTGTTTGCTCTGGCCATTGTAACAAAATGACAAAACTGAAAGGCTGAAGCAACAGAAATTTATTGTCCCTGAGTTCTAGAGGCCATAAATCTGAGCTAAAAGCAAGGTTGGCTCTTTCTGAGGCTCTACCACCTTCTGGTGGTTCCTTGGCTTTTGGTGGCACAACTCTCCCTAAGAATTTTTTTCCACATGGAAGATTTTCCTCCATCTGTATATCTCTCTGTGCCTGTTTCCCTTTTTACAGGGATGGCAAGTCATATCAGATTAGAGGTCCACCCTTCTCCAGGAAGACCTCATCTTAGCTAATTATATTTGCCAGGGCCCTGTTTCCAAATAAGGCCACGTTCTAAGGTGCTGAGGGTTAGGACTTTATTGTATGGATTTGGGGGAGGAGGCACAACCAATAAAGGAAGTCTTACCTCAAGGAGCTGACAAGATTAGCTTCCTGTGAGGCCTCTCCCCATGGCTTTCAGAGAGCTGCCTTCTAACTGCTTTGTCCTTACATGGTTGTACCTTTGTGTGCACACATCACTTGTGTCTCTTTCACTTCTAAAAACACCAGCCATATTAGAGTAGAGCTCACCTTTGTGACTTCATTTAACCTTAATTATCTCTTTAAAGGCCGTACCTTGAAACACAGTCCCACTCTGAGGCATTGAGGAATAGCACTTCAACATATGAATGTTGGGGGAAAATGATTCAGTCCTCAACAGATGGCCTGACATGTTTGTGTGTGTGTGTGTGTGTGTGTTTTTCTTTACAGAATGAAAACCTGCTCCCTTCCAGTTAAAATTTGGTTCTGCTTTGTTGTTTTCAGCTGCTCTTCCTGAAAGTCAATCATGTTAATTATACTAAACATAAAACAGTCTTATTTACAAGATTTTGTCCACCAAAGGACAGCTCATTATTATCAGAAATACAAAAATGAGATAGGAAGTGACTATTGATCCCAAGGAATTTTCTAATCAAATTAGGAGCTAAAAGGGAAGAGAAAACTGAATGAGACCATCTAATGAATATATTTTTTCCTAATGGGTTAGGAATGACATTGTGCTACTGATAGTGGTTGAGGAGGATGTTGGGGTTGAAAGCATAAAAACTCATGGAAGAAGTAGCATTTAGATGTACCTTGAAGAGTACGTGGGGTTTAAATAGGCACAGATCATGTCTTAATGAAACCAGATATCATAGAAATACTCATAGCATGGAAAGCAAAGCAAAAATTCTGTGAAGCTGATGGGCCACAAAATAATTACAAATATTTCAATGAAAAGTCTATATAATTGCTTATATGCATTTCATAATATGGAAGTTTGGGATAATTTAATGAATATTTAATGCACCATTATAAATTGTAGCTAATGTTTATGGAAAAAGTTACTATGTGTCCAACACTGTTTTGAGTACTTTATGGTGATTAACTTACTTAATCTCTATAATAAACATATGAAGTAGGTACTGTTATGTTCCCATTTTGCAGAATGTACACATACATGTCCATACACAATTTCTTTTGTAACTTAACCTTATAATTCTTAACTGCTCATTTATGAAAAAAATAAATGAGACTGTGGACCGGAATTAAAAGTATTGACTTAAAAAGTATTAGTAATATTAAAAGTATTTTACTATTTTTTTGTGGATTTAAGTTTGGTTCCAATAAATTTTCTTTTCCTTGAATATCTATTGATCTTTTTCTCCATAATGTGCCACTTCTGAAACATTATAACATGATGTTATTACTTTACTAAATATGATTGAATTAATCAGTTTCTTCTATAGTATGGTCTAGCTACAACAAATTTCTCTAATCCTTAACTGAAACACTTTGCAGTTTTCAAAATGTTTCCTTAGGTTTTTTCCAACATCTGGAATCCTCTTCTCCAAATCTGACTATTGCCATTGCCACCATAAGTATCATATCCCATACTTTCCATGCATGTGCCAGGTACTGTTTTTGGGACCAATAGGCTAGGCAGTGAGCAAAGCACTCCACAGATATTATCTTGTTTTAATCCTCAAAACAAGTCTCTGATGTAGGTATTATTACCATTTTACAAAATGAATGCTTCAAGCACAATGCATACCACTCTTGTAATTAAAAACTCCAATTAGTAGCCACCTCCACCAGGAAGCTTTCCTAATTCTTCCTTTTTTATACTACCATAATTTTTTGATTACATGATTGACATACAATGTTACATTAGCTTCAGATATACAATGTAGTGATTCAACATAGACATTATGCTTTGCTCACAAGTGTATTTACCATCTGTCCCCATAAAATGCTGTTACAGTATCATTGATTATATTTTCCGTGCTGTCCCTTTTGTTCCTATGACCTATCATTGTATAACTGGAAAGCTGTATCTTCCACTCTTTTTCATACAGTCTTGTGCATTTCTTTTTTTTTTTAAAGATTGATTTTTAAAAGACTTATTTATTCATGATAGACATATATATAGAGAGAGAAAGAGGCAGAGACACAGGAGGAGGGAGAAGCAGGCTCCATGCCGGGAACGCGATACGGGACTCGATCCGGGGACTCCAGGATCGCGCCTGGGCCAAAGGCAGACGCTAAACCGCTGTGCCACCCAGGGATCTCTAGTCTTGTGCATTTCATCCCCCTTTCCTCTGGCAACCATTAATTTGTTCTCTGTATATATAGGTGTGATTCTGCCTTTTAATAGTTCGTTTATTCGTTTTGTTTTTTAAGATTCTGCATATGAGGTGAAATCATATAGTATTTGTCTTTTCATCTAACTTATTCCATTTAACATTAATACCCTCTAGATCCATTCCTGTAAAAAAATGGCAAGATCTCCTCTAGATATGGGTCCTAAGGCAAGAGAAACAGAAGCAAAAATAAACTCTTGGGGCTACATAAAAGTAAAGAACTTCTGCATAGCAAGGAAATAATCAACAAAACTAAAAGGCAACCTACTGAATGGGAGAATATATTTGCAAATGACCTATCTGATAAGGAGTTAGGTTCCAAAATGTGTTAAGAACTTCTACAACCCAACACCAATATATATATATATATATCTTATTTAAAAATCCAGAGGACCTAGATAGGCATTTCTCCAGAGAAGACCTACAGATGGCCAAATGAAAAGATGCACAACATCATTCATCATCAGGGAAATGCAAATCAAAACCACAGTGAGATATCACCCTATACCTGTCAGAATTGCTAACATGAAAGACAAGAGATAAAAACGTTGGTGAAGATGTGGAGAAAAAGGAACCCTCATGCACTATTGGTGGGAATGTAAATTGGTTCAATCACTGTGAAAAATAGTGTGGGGGTTCCTCAAAAAGTTAAAATAAAAATACCACACAATCCAGTAATTCCACTGCTGGATATTCACCCAAAGAAAATGAAAACACTAATTCAAAAAGATATATGCACCCCTATGTTTGTTGCAGCATTATTTACAATACCCAAGTCATGGAAGCAACCTAAGTGTCCACTGATAGAGATGTGGTACACACACAAATGCACAGGTGTGAGCGCACAAGAAAATGATGACTGTTTTAAAAACCAGATTCACCCTGCAATTTTTATTAATTAAATACATTGATATGCCACAACAATATTTGGGAATAAACCAGAAGGATATTGAAACAAAAAGAAATTTATGTTCCACTTTTTAATAAAATGTAGTTTAACTATTTTGCCCAGAATATATTAGTAGCAAAGTAATATCAGAGAAAGGCAAATAAGGATAATTGGAGTGAAGAAGACATTACTATAAGTTTATAGATGAATGATAAGGAATCTTTGATTTAGAATAAGAGTCATGAAAGGTGTATTAAGAACAAAACAAAAGAAAACCTGTCTAAGAAGAATAAATCTAATCTCTAAACAGTAGAATAAAGGTTTCATTCAACTTTCAAAGACAAGTTAACCAACCAAAATGGAAATGCAAATTCGTGGAATGGATTAATAATTTTTCCAAAAAATGGAGTAAAGAGAAAGAATAACTTGACTTTAAAAGAATGTCATTCAAGAGAAACTGGGATATGCATGACTCAAAATGTTGATTTCAGAGAGGCTAGTTAGCCAGTCTGTTTCCAATAGTGTTAAAAAAATAGCAAAAATATTTTCAATTATACCTCAGTTATTATGGGAGGCAAAGATACAAATAATGAATATTAAAACACCCTTGCTTTCAGAAAATAATGTTTTAGGGAATGATATATGAGAATAAATCAATGTGACAATTTCCTTATTCTTACAGGTAATTAACATTCATTTGTTGTTTTTCTAAAATAATACTGAAATTGAAAACAATTTTCAAAACATAAATTAGCTTAGCAATTAGGCTTGTTTTAATGTTTATTTTTTAATTTCTCTGAATGCATTTTTGATGTTTTTAGGAAATTTTTTTCACTGGCTAGTATTATTTGCTTAAATATTTTGTTTGACATCTTTTTAACTGTACCTCTTAATTTAAATCTTTAAACAGTCATTAATTTTAATTTAATTTTATTCTTTCTTAATGATTACATAATGAAATTGTTCATCAGTGTCCAAAAATTAAATTAATAGTTTAATGTTCCAATTCTTCCTCAGCAACATAGTATTAATTCTAAACTCATTTGTTTGTTGAAACTCCTATTTTGGTAGAATTTCATTAGATTATTTCTATGTTTATCATCAGGGAGACTGCTGCTAGAATTTCTGTGCATTTACTGATAAGAATATGGATTTAAAATACATTAATGTACGTAATTTGAAACATTTCAACGTACTTCGGGCTTTAGATCCAAAGGCATACGATGAGAACACAGACATGACAAATATGGATTGACCATTAACCACAATCAGCAAATGCATTCTGCTCTTAACCCTGCAGTCATTCAAGAGATGATTTATAAATGCCTGAATAAAATGATCTCATATTTAGGTTGCTATGATCAGTGTCTTCTCTTCAGTAAAATTATTTTTGTGAGTTCTCTTGTAATTAGACTCATACCAAATGGGAAACAAAAGTTATAGCAAAACCCACAGCATCAGCACAAGAACCGAATGTTAAATCCCAGGAGAGAGAAATACTGCTCATTCCAGTAATCTAAAATACAAATTTGAGGGCAGGTTATTAGCACAGTACTATCACTGTTGTCAGCTCACTAGTTCTTAGAGTCCATAGAACCACTTCTATTAAAAATAATTATCTGTTCGTGGGGGTACAACATCCAAATAGATTAGAGATCCTTTTATGTGATGAGTGGATAGATTTTAGAATTCCTTTATTATCTTGGTCCTTTTTAGCATTGGTGAGCTTTTAGCAATTGGTAAGCTACTTGCATTGTGATAGATTATATGTCAGGATATTTAAGACATAAGTGTTCTAAAGCTTTAAATATTAGGCATCTTTCACTCCCTTTTTGGTTATTATCTAAATATATGAACGATCTTCTGAAATCGTTATTGCGAATCCCCAAAATAGTATCATGTTACAAGAATAAATTAAAACATAAAGTGTTTTGGGTTTTTTAAAAGATTTTATTTGTTTATTCATGAGAGAGAGAGAGAGAGAGAGAGAGGCAGGGACACCGGCAGAGGGAGAAGCAGGCTCCATGCAGGGAGCCCAACTCGCAACTAGATCGGGGTCTCCAGGATCGCGCCCTGGGCCTAAGGCGGCGCTAAATCACTGAGCCACCCAGGCTGCCCATAAAGTGTTATTTTTTTTTAATGTGGGAAAGATAGATTGATTAATATTAATGTTTATAACAATGCTCTGGTTTACATGTTTATAGTAATATTTAAACATGACATAAATGGCTGATTGTATTTTTAAGTATGTGTAGCTTATATTTTCTTGAGTTTAATTGTTGTTGTATGATGTCTGAACTTCTTTGACCATGACAGATTGGATGTCAATTGAAAATAAACTACATCATTGGAAGGTAGTGCCAGTTGGCTAAAACCGTCAAATATTCATTCTACTTCTTAACAGTAGAACCACAAAAGACGTAATGATACAGTAGCTCAATAACCACACCAAATGCATGTTTTTTGTCATTTTATTGGGGTATACAGCCTGGCATATGATATTTCCTACATCATGTTCAATCTGAAAGTTTAATTAAATTTTACTGTAGAAATCCATGCTTGAGGCTTAACATCTTAGTTTTCCAGTGTCCATTACACCCACCCAAATAAATGAACAAATAAATAAATAAATAAATAAATAAATAAATAAATAAATAAATAACACACACTCTAACTTTTGGTGTCAAGTAACAAGACAAAACAGGCCTAGGGAAATTATGGACGCAATCTGAGGAAGTAACAAATTTGCAGTATAAAATCAAAACTTCTTTTATCTACTATTAGAAATTTATGACAGGATTGATTCCTTTTACATACAGTTCTTATCACTAGGAAGCAGGATCCTGGCCTAATGAAAACTGGTTCCTATGCCATTTCGGGATATTTACAGCCAATGTCCGAAGAATTGTATATTCTTTTGAAAGGACTACATCTTGTATCTGGAACAATCAATCCCTAAGTGCAGAAAAAAATAGATATTAGATTAATTTCAAGTACATAATTAAGATTTCCCTAGTTAATAGGATGAAAAATATAAATAAATTTTTTTGTTGAGCTGTTTGAATTTTAGTTTTAAACTCTTTTGTGCTAGGATTAAGTTCTTATTTATTACTTGGTGCTAAATGAGCTTTTATAAGGAGTTGAAAGTGGCAGTAATGGTTAATCTGTAAAGAATTAATTCACTGCTTTGGTCATTCAACAAGTTATTTTTAGCATCTACCATATGTGAATTATTCCCAAGACAATAGGAGTACAATGATGAAGATATCAGACTTGATTTCTTTCTTCATGGAGCGTGTAATTTAAGTAAGAAACAGACATTATCTAATTTCTCATGCATACACACACACACACACACACTGTACTGTTTCAAAATGCTATGAAGGAAAAGTACATGGTTCTATCACAATATGTAATAAAGGAAGCCTGACTAATCTGAACAGAGATGAGGTAATGTCTAGAAGTGATATTTTAGCTCTGTGAAGAAGTGATATTTAAACTGGACTCTGGAGAATGTGGCAAAAGAAGGGAAGCACATTTTCATGTGAAGGACTCAGCATGTATGTGCACAGATCCTAGACAGAAATGAAGAGAACAATGTATTGTACAGATAGAAATGGTCTGGGATGTCAACCAAGGGCCACATCCTGCGGGGCCTGTGAGGTCATATTAAGTATATGAGTATTTGAGACTCATATTAAGTATATGAGTATTTGAGACTTCACCTTAGAGGACTGGATGCCAATAAGCAGGAGTATGCAATGAAAAATTTACATTCTTGAAAAAAAAAAAAAAGAAAAATTTACATTCTTGAAAATAAAATATCTCAATTGGCAAAAAAAAAAAAAAAAAAAAAAATGTGACCAACCTATGCTTACTCTCCATCTTTTCTCCTCCCAGTAATCCTATTCCAAGACTGTGCATTCCAAACATCTTGAACTATATTCTAGTATCACAGGGAGTTTTCAGAAGCAAAGATTCAGTCATTGAGGATGATCCTACTTTAGTGATCTATACACGTATAAGCATTTGTTTCATGATAGGAGTGTCCCAATGGGGATCTGATGCTCTCTGTAGGTCACATGCAGCAGAAAAAGCCAATCATAGATGATATTTTCTAGGAATCACTTTTATCAGTAGAGGCAGTGGAGTGGCTTACAATGTAACAGTATTTGGGGTTACAGCAAATTAAAGTTGGGAGTCATATTTTTTTGGCTCCTGAGCTTGACAAATTGTCATCACTGGAGAGGAAATAAGCATTTTTGTCCAAACAGGCAACGAAGAGAATCTCAAGGAAAATATCTAGATTTGGAAATTGAAGAAATCTGGCTAGAGTCAGGAGATTTTGATGAATGATATGAGAAGAAGACCAGTCTTCTTTGATGGACCAGGGCAAGAAGATTAGTAAACCTGCCCTGGCCCAGATACCTGGGGGAGTCATGATTTTTCTAGTGGTGGTATTTATCTTCCTCTCCTCAAACATGGGACTCTTTATATATAGTCCTTTTTCCTTCCAGTCATCTGATTATTTTCCTTCTCTCATTTTTTCTCTCTCTTTTTTAACATCTTATGCTTTGTTTTTCAACTTTATCTCCCCATCTTTCAGCCCATTACTCCTTCCTTTCCTTTCTTTTTCTTACCTGACCTTGATATGGAAGAGAGGTGTTTAAGTTCTTGCTATATTTACTAAAAACAAGTTCTGTAATTTCTATACATCATTTATAATTTATCAAAAACTATACTACCACATAATTAACATTTATTATAAATTTCTGTATTGGGGTAAAATTTATTTTTCACATAAGTCAAGGTTCCATGATAGAAAGAGACTGTCCTTTTGTGAAACAGAGTGATATTTTGTTGAAATCTAAACAACAGCAGATCCTCTGTGAGCATCAAATTTTTACTGCAGCCAAATTTCTTTGCTAATCTGGCTCAACTGTTTTTTACTACTAATACATTTATGACTCTGCAAGATAGTGAGTATTAAGAATCTGCAAATTAAAAATTCTTAAGTTATAAATTAATTTGTACTTTCTTTGGAATAACTACAATATTCATTCCTAAACAATTCTTCTCCATTTTTATTTTTTGCCAAAAAAATAATGCCTTTGTACATTACACAAAGCTTCTGAAACATGAAGCTCTAGCCAAAAACATTGTTTTAAATTAAATAAATAACTTGAGAATAAAGACAGAAAGCAAAGCAACATCTAAACTTTAGGTTGTATTGTCACATTTCTTTAGAATTTCCTAAAATATACAAAGTGGTTGTAAATCTTTTTTGTATAGATTTGTAGTAAGCATAACATATATTTGCAGAAGCAGAACCTGCTCTTGGTAATGTCCTTCCCATTGATTTATTATTGTCCTGCTCTTAGCATAAGGTGTGCCGTTAGTTTACATGATTGATAAATTGTCGGGAGTGAGCTAGTTCTTACTCAGAACTTGCCAACCATCCAAACTGGCAATGGAGTTTTTGAATTTCTAAAAGCTTCAATACCTTGGAGATCAGCTGCTTCCCAATACCCCTGTAGAGGTTGAATTAAAATGACCAATACGCCTGAAAAGAAACATAGGCTCTATTGTGGAGAAATTTTATGAGCCTGCAGGCCAAAAAAGGTAGGGGGTCTTTGATCTTTTACTCCTCCTTAGCAGGTGTGCTGGCCTGGGGTGGCTCATGCTGCTAGTGATGAACTCTCACTTTGCTATTCTATTTGGGTTCTTTCTCATCTCTACATATCATTTATTCTATGGGTTTTCACATACCCACCATACTGTAGAAGAAGCATCAAGAAGTAAAGAGAAATAATTAAACTCAAATAAGGATAATTTGAGTCTAATTCCACTTCATTTTACTAACATCTGTGTGTTAGTCTTATTAATCCCTCTGATTTTCAGCTACCACATTTAGAAAATAGGGGTTGTATGTAGTTCTTTGGAGCAAAAAATAAATGAAATATACCTTACTATGAATCCCTCTGTCACTCAAAAAAAAGTATGAGACACATGTAAAATAACCACATAATAGATCAGAATAGCAATTGACAAAGTCATCTTATGAAAACAGCATGATTCCTAGGATGAGGATCCAATGGAAATATTAAGTAATCTATAGAAGTAATGTGTCACCAGTAAGGAATGTGGACAGCTGTGGAATAAGAGAAAAGGAAGAGATCACAGAAGTACACTTTGCGAAGTTGTGGGTTTTTACAGGTGGGTGGGGAAAATGACTTAAAGTAGATCTATCAAACATTCCCTGTTTTCCTCCTCTAATGTGTGGTTTGAAAGAAGCAATTTGAGCTTGAAATAAAGAGTCTGTATACAGCTCTGCCCTATGATCAATCGAAGGACTTACTCTGATAGGCTATAACAGAAATTTTTGGGTCTACCTGATTGAACTCTGTAAACTTATCTAGGGAGTGCTATCAGGGCAGCACAAATGCACGGTCTTTCATCTCATTTTAAATTGTTGATTGAAAATTTGGATTTATCTATCAATTTACGATTTTTTGGGTTAGCCCCAGGCAGCATCTTGAAGCCCAATAATGCATCATTGAAGTATTAGATAAAGGATAATACCAGGCATAGCAGCAGATGATTTGTAATTATTTGTTGAATGAATAAATGAGTTGATCTAGTTTATTAGATTAAATAAAGGCCATAGAATATGGCTGTTAAAAAATTTTTTATAGTAATGGTTTATTTCAAAGTACTTGAAAAGGCACAGTATGTTAAAATAAAAAATTAATGCCTTATAGATTAAAATTGTTAACACAGCCTATTATTTGTCCAGTGTGAATGATCTATAAAAAAACCCAGTCTTGAAGAAATTTTGTTTGAACAATTTATAGCTGGAAAATAATGCTAAAAAAATGGGTACTTCTAAAATTCTAGCTAATTTTTTCTCCTTTATGTCTTTCTTTATAAAAAAATAAAATATTACTTATTTTCCTCCATTTTTTTCTCATAGAAGGAAGCAGTATATACTAGTACTGAACTTTAGATGAGCTATTAAGTAACTCTTCACATCTAAATGTGCCCCAAGCTTTTGCTCTCATATTGTTATATTTTGTTTTCATTTTTGATGGAAACATGAGTTCAGAGCACAAAACATTTTGTTAATGAGTTCAGAATGTCAATCAATACACTAAAAACGACAGAAATAATTTCTGCTATTAAAGTATTAAGATCATAAGTTGTTTATTATGTATCTATGTTTATCTGACTCCTTGGAATGTGCACTATTAATATTTATGACATGAGGCAAAATGTGTTAGAGTATTTCATTATTTATTGTGTTCTAACAAAAATAAATGAATAAATGATTGAATCCCCTGTTTCATGTAACAGGCCAGGGTTTTTATTTTGCTTTCCAGGGCGGGACACTAAGTTAAAATAAAAGAAATGACTTGTTTTAAATTCAACTCACAGTGGAGAAATGAGATGTTCTTTTAGCATAATAATTTACAGTAATTCTGCAAGAAAGAGTCATATTATACAGGGCAAAAGAGATTCTGGAGATACTGAACTTAGAGCCAAGCTGATGAATTCACTGTTGGCCACTGTTGCTTTATCTCATCTCTTGAAACTGGAAACCATGGAATAACAGTAGACAGCTGGAGAGGACCTGTAGGAAAGGAATGCAGGGAAGGGGTGTTCACCAGATGGACTCAGCTCCTCGATGAAGCGGAGGGTGGGGATCGGTGTGGTGAGGAATAATAATGTTACTTAATCACAGGGTTGTTTGATGATTAGTTTGATGCAGACATGAAATAATACCGTGGAGAAGCTATGAAAGTGAAAGAGATTTATTATACTCAGGGTTCTAGAAGAGAAAGGAATAGCACACCGTGGAGAGGGGCCACATAGGAGGAAATTCAAGGAGCCCAAAAAAGAATTGGGACCCATGGGCAAGTGGTGTTGTGGCAGTCAGGGGGGAGTACAAAAGCAAAATGCATGAAGGGATTTTGTTGGTATATTTGAATGTCCCTAGGACACAGGGGAGAGCAAGAAGGGAAACTTGTGGCAGGGTCAAGCCTTATCACTTCACTACCACCGGTCACCTGGGTGGGGTTTGCTCACAGGCTGCGTGTGGGGATGTTGAGACATTGTGTAATATGAAGTTTTAACAATTTGCAATACAGGATCATACAGCTAGGTTCCTGAGATTTTATCCTCATGTTTTAAGAAAAAGTGTGTGTGTGCCTGTGAGGAGTGAATGCTAATTTTGTAACCAAAGTAGATCTATACAAATTGAAATAGGCCATTTGAGCTTGAAGGACAGAATGTTCTGCATATATCTCTGTTCACTAAATGTGACTAAAAGGCAAACTGTAGGATTTGTTTTCAGAATGGAAAGAGCCTGCCACTTATTTTTATTTTTTTAGTTTGAGCAAAATAAGATAGCAAATTCTTCTCCTATCTAAAATATTCTTCATATATTTGCTCCAAGATATAGACAAATCTATGATTACATTAGATACTAAAGACTGAGCCTGTATTTTTTTCGTAAGAAATAATAAAACCTGAAGATGAACTCCCTATGGACCCTGCCTATGGAAAAATAGATCACAGCAACCAAAGTGTCTTTAATGCCTGAGAGCCCTGAATTGGGCAATATAGTATAGAATTTCAAACTTGTTAGCAATTTTTAAAAAAGCTTCTTTCTTTCTTTCTTTCTTTCTTTCTTTCTTTCTTTCTTTCTTTGTCTTTCTTTTTTCTTCTTTCTTTCTTTCTTTCTTTCTTTCTTTCTTTCTTGTTCTTTCTTTCTTTTTTCTTCTCTTTCTTTCTTTCTTTCTTTCTTTCTTTCTTTCTTTCTTTCTTTCTTTCTTTCTTTCTTTCTTTCTCCTTCCTTTCTTTCTTTTTTCTTTTTTTTGGTCTTTTTGTCCCCAGGGAAGGGAAAAACTTAGAGACATGTTAAAGATAATAAAAGGAGATTGGTACCATGTCTTTAGACCATTTTAATCCTCAGATATGCTTAAATTTTAAAATGTTATTTATGTCAAAATAACAGGAGATTGGGATCCCTGGGTGGCGCAGCGGTTTGGCGCCTGCCTTTGGCCCAGGGTGCGATCCTGGAGACCTGGGATCCCGGTGCCTGGAGCCTGCTTCTCCCTCTTCCTGTGTCTCTGCCTCTCTCTCTCTCTCTCTGTGTGACTATCATAAATAAATAAAAATTAAAAAAAATAACAGGAGATTGGTATGTTGCTTCATTCATTTTACAGATAAGGAATAAATTAAAATGAGTTAAAAAAAAAAAAGCAGTTCTGGAATTTAAATTCAGGTATTCTGGGCTCCAGAGATTGTACTCTTAGGTTCTACATTATGGCCAAAATTACAAAATGGCTAAAACTACAAAAAAAATCAAGGCTATGTTTTTAGTGGAATTCTTCAAACTCTGGATTTTATTTTAATTTTGGATTACTCCATTGCAGACAATACCTTTGCCTGATTAACATACTGCTCTACCCCAAATCTATCTCCTTGCCTACTCTAAAGGCCTATTTTAGTAATCTGTCTCCTTTAGAACTACTTCCTGGGATGCAGCACCTGTCTTATGTAGCCCTGGTAGCTTGGCTTCTGCTATATCTACACATACAAATGTCACAGTCCTAAATCCCCCATCCTTCTTATGCTCCTTGTGTTCTGTGGCTGCAATAGCTCATCTTTCTCTCTTTTTTCCTTCCTACCAGACATTCGCTTGGAGAATTTTTTGTCTTAGACTTTTCCAAATGCCTTGGATACTGGCATTGGTCTGGTTGGATTTCCGCTGTTATCCTAAACCACCCTTGAGGTCTTGTTGCATGTTGTCTGCCATGTTATGTTTACTATTGGTCCATAAGGTGGCTAACTAATAAATTAGAGGATATAGTGGTATCTTCTATTATTAGTTTTGATTTCAGAAAATACTAGAAAATATACTCAGAAAGCTGGATGGTAAAAAAAAAAAAAAAAAGTCAAACTGGATCCACTATGTATTTTAAAGGTAGTACTGCATAGTGAGATGAAATATTGAAACAGAAAAGTGAGGCTCACCTTAGAACAATTAAGAAAGCCTAAAACCCTTAGCTCCAGGCCAAAATTTGCTTCTTTGAGAGACAAGCCAATCCTAATCTAGAGGGAGGAGGAGACACAATTATCCAAATGTTCTAGTGGTAGCTGTCATTTGTTGCACTTACTCTCTCAAGGACAAGTCTCTAAGGGTAACATGACCACAACTGGGCCCAGGAGCTCTTAAGCCAAGCTGTGCTTTAGGTTCACCAAGGAGCTTTTAAAAATCCTAATGACTGGGCCTTGCTTGTAGAGATTCTGATTTAATTCTCTGAAATGAGGGCAGCCCTGGTGGCTCAGCGGTTTAGCGCCACCTTTAGCCCAGGGCCTGATCCTGGGGGCCGGGGATCAAGTCCCACATCAGGCTCCCTGTATGGAGCCTGCTTCTCTCTCTGCCTGTGTCTCTGCCCCCCCGCCCTCTCTTTCTGTCTCTTATGAATAAATAAGTAAAATCTTTAAAAAAATAACAATAATTCTGTGAGATGGGACACAAAGCTTCCCAGGTAAGTGTATTCTATCACTACAGTCAAAGACATGTAATGAGCCCTCGGCAAAGTTGAAGAAGTCCAGTGTGTTTTGTTCCCCCCACTCTTTTCTCATGTTCCTCTCTGACATGTGGCAATCTGCCTGCTGGAATCAAGGTGCTCCAAGAGGCCCTGGCCCCAATCCTTCCTCTGTCTGGCCACTTTTTGGTCTTAGCCCCTCTCAAGTCATGAACACTTGCTTCTCTGCAGTGGTAAATGGCAGGAAAACTGCTTTCTGAACCAAGTTGTCTAAGATGTGAATAGATACTTGTGATTTAACATGATTAGTAGTATTGTAGGATATCCTTCTCTTCATGCCAAATAAAAAGCCTTGTTACCGGAATTGAGTAGATTTAGAGACTGAACTAACTAGTGCTTCTCTATTCTTATCTCACGACTGGCTTCTTTGTTCAATAATCTATCTCTGAAACCTGGGAGTGGATTGCCTGCTTCTCCCCAGAGGACTCACTTACTTCTACTGATATCATTAACTGTGGAAAAGCAGCCATATTTTCTACACACTTGATGCTTCTGTGGTTGCATTTATTAGGATGGAATATAAAACCAGTAGCTACAATGCAACAGTTTAACTATGATTTGGAAAAATACCAAACAGAAATATATGCTCCATATAGAAGTTTTCCCTTATATCAAAGAAAGCAAGATAATATTTATAGTTTTAGGACACTAGATGAATTTTTAAAGCATGTGTCATTAGATAAAAGACAATTTTTTGAGACTCTAAAGATTCATGCTTTAGCTATTCTTTTATTCTATTTACACTTGGGAACCAACAAAACAAATCATCTGAGGATTCAACAGAGGATCTATGTTAATAATTATTACTCTTGAAACATCTAAAAGAAAATAAAATCTGAAGGGAGGTTATTTGCTGCTTGTTTGTTTCAAGCAAATAGAATTACTTTTGACAACACTTTGTGTTCTTAAGATGAATCTGCTATGAGTGAGCATGTATGTTCATAGTTGTGGAGGAGGATATCATTTTAAAATTATCAATTCAACATTGATGCCTGTGGGAAATAGTTGTAATATTGATATTGTGGAAGATAATATTCATAAGATAGACATTTAACTGGAAAATTGAATGGTAGGAAAAACCTAACTGTTAAGAATGCATGATATAAGAAACAGTAAAACACTCTGCAGTTGAGTGAAAAATTCCCATTGATCACCTGATGTCTGTCAGTCCTTATTTTGACTGTTGGACCATAATACCATTTTGAGTCCCCGAGGAATTAGTGTCAGTTCAGAACCAATGACCAGTAAACTGAAATGCTGATTAGTCCATCTCTCTAATGTGCAGCTACCTCAGTAAACTTGGAGAGGCAAAAAAGAAAATTTGCAGTACAAATTTTTGGATTTGTATTAGGATATCCTCAAGTGGATCCTAATTCTCTTTCTTTCTTCCTTTTTTTTTCTTTTTTAAAGATTTTATTTATTTATTCATGAGAGACACACAGAGTGAGGCAGAAAGGGAAATGAGAGAAGCAGGTTCCATGCAGGACTTGATCCCGGACCCCAGGATCATGCCCTGAGCCAAAGGCAGATGCTCAACCGCTGAGCCATCCAGGCATCCCCCCTAATTCTCTTTCATTTAATGGGCTCTAGGTATGTAAACTACTAAAGTCTGTGGGGATTCTGGAAGGGCTATGACTATCTCGTGTGGTAATACAAGTTGTTCGCCAGATCTAGACCTTTTTTTTTAATAATTTATTTTTTATTTTAAGATTTTATTTATTTATTCATGCCATACACAGAAAGAGAGGCAGAGACACAGGCAGAGGGAGAAGCAGGCTCCATGCAGGGAGCCCAACGTGGGACCCCATCCCAGGTCCCCAGGATTAGGCCCTGGGCTGAAGGCCGTGCGAAACCACTGAGCTACCCAGGCTATCCTAGACCTTTTCTATATATAAATTAAATAAGACTTTAGTGGAGTGCCCACCTATTTCAGTTCTAGAGACATGATAAATTGGTCAAAGCTAAAGATCTATGCAGGTCAAAATATTCTGATGCTGTCCTTAATTCTGGTGCTTATTATGATAACCATGTTCTTTTTTTTTTTTTTTTTGGCAGTTAAGTGTTACCACTAAGTTCTTGCCATTCTGGAATTTCATCATTCTCCCTGAATTCAGGGAGAGTATTTTGATAATAGCAGCTCCCTTTGTCCTTTCTGGTATACAGAGAATAGTCACCATGGAGATTTACAAGGATACTGTGGTTTCCCTCACAAATGTATTTCTCATTGTTATAAGCAGTAAAAAGAGTTTCTTCTAAACCCTTCCAGGGCATAGACTTAGTGAATGGGTGAACAGCCTTCCATGATAAATCCAGTGTCTAACATCCTAATCTCCTTAAGCCTCTGGATAACTTCCATTACAGCAGAGCTTCTCAACTTCGATACTATTGGCATTTTGGATTCCTAAGATTTAAGATTACTAAATTCTTTATTCCCACAGAAGCTGTATCTGTGGGGAACAACTTTGGGAAAGAATAAAGTGGATCAATTTCATCTGCTGAAGCAAGTTCCAAAAAATAAAATGGTACTCTGAACTATATGTCCTAAATGCTGGCCTAATAGATTGAATTTAAAAACACTTTGATTTTTGTGTGCAAATAAAATAACATTATTCAATCAATATTTCACTATTATTTAGTACTTAATGTGCCTATAGAGCTTCAAAGGAATGATTGGACAAAGTTGGAATACTAGAATTCTACGGATAGCTCCAAGATAGCTTTCAGAATTTTTATAGATTTACATTTGTTTAAAACTGTTATCAAATATTTTCTATAAGTAAACTGAATAACATTAAATAGTGCTCATATATATAAATAGAGGGCATACAGATTTGAAAGAAAATATAAAATTGTCTCTGTCACATATAAGATTGTTTACATAGCAATAAAAAATTAAATATGAGCAATTTTTAGAACTGATAAATATTTAGCAAGGTCTCAAGATATAAGATGAATATATAAAATCAAGTATATTTCCATATATGAGAAGGAAGCAATTGAAAAATGAAAAAAATATAAAAGCCATTTTTTTAAAAGATTTATTTATTTATTTATTTATTCATGAGAGACAGAGAGGGAGGGGCAGAGACATAGGCAGAGGGAGAAGCAGGCTCCTCGCAGGGAGCTGATGTAGGACTCAATCCCAGAATCTGGGATCACGCTCTGAGCTGAAGGTACCAACTCAACTGCTGAGCCACCCGGGCATTCCATAAAAGCCAAAATTATAGAAGCTCAATTGCTGAGCCAGCCAGGCATCCCATAAAAGCCAAAATTATAAAGCTTTTAGAGGGAAACATAGGAGATTTTCTTTCTTTTTCTTTTTTAATTTGGTAAAGATTTCTTAAACACACTGAAAAAATTAAAAAAAAAAAACCATTTACTTAACATTATGTCAGATTGTTAAAAGACACCAGTAAGAGAAAAATGAATAGGCTAGTTAAAGACTGACAGGAAATATTTGCAAAACATATCTGACAAAGGACCTGTATCTATAATATATGTATCAAAAACTTCTTTAGCTCAATAATATTGTAATAGAAAAATACAAATAAAAATGGGCAAATATTCGAACAGATATTTCCCAAAGGAAGATAAAAATAGCCAAAAAGCACGAGAAAAATTGCATACCATTGGTTAAGAAAATGTAAACTAAGATCACCATGAAATCCCATTACACACCTATCAAAATGGCTAAAAGTAAAAAGACTAACCACATGAAATGCTGGTGGAAATGTGGAGAACCAGTGTCTCATGCTTTGAAAATAAAATGACATAGTGATTTGAAAAAATGATTTGGTAGTTTCATGATAAGTTAAATACACACCTACTTTTGACCCCACAATTTCATTTTTAATTGTCTATCCAAGAAAAATAAAAACATGTGTCCACAGCAAGTCTTGCTCAAGAATGAAACTTGTGGTTTTATACATAGATGAAAACAGGAAACAACCCAAACAATCATCAATAAAGGAAGGAATTAAATACATTTTTGCATATTTATAAAATGGAACACTACTCAGCAATGACAAAGAATGAACTAGTAATACACATCAACATAGAATCTCACAGAAAAAATACTAAAGAAAAAAAGCCATAGACAAAAGGATACATAATATATAATTACATTTATGTGAAGTCCTGGAACAGACAATAGTAATCTGATTGGAAAATTTGAAGAGTGGTTGCCTCTGATGGCTAGATTGGCTGTAAAAGGATGGGGAAAATTTCTAGGAAGACAGAAATGTGATAGACCTATGTCCTTTACAGGGGCATCCATTTTTCAAAATTGTACATTTACAATTGGTGCATTTCAATAGGTATACATGCTAGTCCCCCCCAAATCACTATAATCATCATCGTCATTACCATTGTTGCCATGTTAGGAAGTAGGAAGTGGAAGGATTTACAGAGGAACAAGAATTATAAACAGAGATAATTTTTGCATTTTGGGGAAGGATACACAGGAATTTGTTAGGCAATCTAATTTACTCTACACCTGTTTAAATTCTCTGTAATATAATATAAAATACAAACCCAAACAATATAAAATCCTTAAGAGAGGTACTAAGAAACTTTGAAGCAATCTCAATGGTAAAAGAAATATGCTTGAAGAAGTAATGGAAATATACCAGTACAAAACATTAATCTGAAAAATAATTTTGATTGTCTTGTTTTCTCCTTGTGTTGTTAGAAAGTCAAAGAATAATTCTTTCATACAATTAACTTCTCTCTGAGGCATATGTTGTTTCTTGGTATAGGTATTTTTTTGCAAAATAAGGTTTCTTGCCTAACTACCAAGTCAAAAAAATACCATTCATTGTCTAAAGTATAGAGGAAGCTCAGTAGTAGACTATCCCAGAAACAAATATTCATGTATCACAAAAATATTAGTGTTTACATGAAAGACAAATTGCTAATAATTCTCTTATAATACTAATAAAGTTGAGTGATGAGGCAAATAGACTCAATTGTATTTTGAAAAGAAACTTAACGACAAATAGATCTTATATCTACCAATTTTCTACAGATTCCTATTAAATGAAAGGTTGTTTTTAATTTATAAAGTGGCTGGCTCTTACCTACTGTTTAAATTTAGCTGTGAATAGTAAGTCTATACTTTCTTCAAAGAAGATCGACAAACATTATTTTGCAGCCCTCACACAAACTAAAATCAAACTATGAAAGACAGAAGTGTGGGGATTCAAATTTATATAAATATTATGATATAGTGAAACATCTTGGCAATACTCTTTACAGTAATTGCCTTGAACATTATCATGACATTTATATAGGAACATAACCCAAAAAGAAAAAAGAGAAGTTGGTAACAAGAAAATCCCAAGGCTATATTCCATATGCTGAGTTTACAAACAAAACCAGACACTCATTCTACCAATTGTCATTAAAGCATTTTTAGCATTATTTTTCAACTTCCAATGACTTTGATATGTTATAATTCAACATTTTAATATCATGAAAATGTATATATAAGCACAATGTCTAAAACAAACACACATACACAAAAGTCCATTTCAACACTTAGAGAGTGTACCATGATTTTGTTGTTATAATTTGGGGATGAATTTTCAAAAAGATATGAAATGTGATTAATAAACACATATCATGAAGCACACATTTCCACAATGTTTGGAAAACAACACTTTACATTAATAGCTCATAGTCTTGCAGGGAAGACATTTTTAAATGGTAAATATGTATTGCAGAAAGTACAATAAAATATGTTGCTAAAGAAATGGACTAATCAAATATATTAGAGATGATCACCCTTAAAAAAAGTTTTTTCAAACTGATTTGGAAGTCAATGGAGGAGAAGGAGGATAACTGGTTTAGATGTGTCTGTGTTAATTCAAGGTGCCTCTGTGATGTCTACATGGAGATGTTAGCAGACGATTATATATGTGTTTTGAGATCTGAAGAGAGATCTTAACTAAAGATATTATTTTTATTTTTAAAAAAAAATTTTTTTTTAATTTTATTTATTTATGATAGTCACATAGAGAGAGAGAGAGAGAGAGAGGCAGAGACATAGGCAGAGGGAGAAGCAGGCTCCATGCACCGGGAGCCTGACGTGGGATTCGATCCGGGGTCTCCAGGATCGCGCCCTGGGCCAAAGGTAGGCGCCAAACCGCTGCGCCACCCAGGGATCCCTTAACTAAAGATATTAAAGCACTGATCAAGAGAATAAAATCTGGTTAAAAAGGAGATATTAAAGATGATGTCTTTAATAGATCCATAAACTTCTGATTTAATATGCTTCATTTTTGTTAATGGTACACACAAAAGATCTCTAACATGTATTGTCACAACCTCATGTCTCTTACAGCCCTGCTTAATAGTTTAATAATTTCTCTTTGTTTTACTACCTTTTCCTCCTAGTTAACACTAGCCATTGTATATTAGAAAGCAACCAAAATGGTGAAAATAAAAATAAAAAAAAAGTAAGAGTTAAAATTGGTTGGTTTTCTAGGAAATTAATATTATTTAATATTTCATTTACTTGAAAAAAGGGACTAAATTGATGTTCTACTTAGAAGGATGAAATAATACGACATACATTCAGGCAACAACTGGGTGACAGATTTAGCACTCAAAAGCTAATCATTTGTTAAATGTCTTTTTCTAATATGTTCAAATGTCTTAGAAAATTCTTTTTCTCATTTCTCTATTTCACAAAAGGTAGTCATTTTGTATCTAATAGAAAGGGAAAAAATCACATTGTTGTAAGACTCAATGCTGTTATTATCTATTTTAAAATTCCAGCCAAACCAGCTGAAAGATATTAAAAATAAATTACCAGCATGCAATTACCATAGGTAGATATTGGGTTGTCACCAAAAAATAATGGGTGAATGGCAGATGAAATACATGGTTAATGAGGTGCTATTTGTAAACCAGAGCACAGTTCCTGATATATCCTAAACTGTATAATTAAGACAACAGAAATATACACATTGAGAGAGAGGCTTGTCTAATATTCATCATGTGAGGATGGAAATTATTTGGTTTATCATGCCTTTACTAAACAAACTATTACAGTTTTATATAACACTTGTTCCTTGTTATATAGGTGGAATGAAGGCAATGGAATAAATTGTTATACGTCTAGTTGTGGGAGCAGCTATGGGATTGTGTGTAGAAGGTATTTATTGAGGACTGAGGCTGTATCAGCCCAATTTCTCTGCCATCTCCAACACCTCTGATTTCACCTTCCTGGCCCTGCGCATTATATTCCTTTCTTAGACATCATTTTTGCATCTCTATAGGAGTAAACCTGGAAGTTTTTCAGCTTTGTTTTTAAACCTAAATTCTGATAGAATTATTTTTCTAAAAATTTTCTTTCTCAATTCTCAGTAGAAGTAATATTGTTTCATAAAACACTTCTTATCTCCTTTCTCAAAGCTGGGAGGAAATCTTATTCAGACCAGAATATTTTTTTAATTAATTAATTAATTTCAAAGAGAGAGAGGGTGAGAGTGGAGTGCACAAAGGGGATGGGCAGGGAAAGAGAGAGAGAGCACGCAGTGGGGAGGGACAGAAGGGAGAGAGCAGAGAGATCCTGAGTTCAGACCTGAGCTGAAACCAAGAGTCAGATGCTTAACCAACTGTGCCACACAGGCACCCCCAGAATATTTTTTTAAAAAAGATTCTATTTATTTACTTATTTGAGGGAGCAAGAGAGAGAGAGAGAGAGCAAGAGAGCATAAGTGGAGGGGAAGGGGCAGAGAGAGAAGAAGAGGAATAAGCAGAGTCCCCAGTGAGTGGGGAACCAAGTCAGATACTTAACCAACTGAGTCACCCAGACACTCCAAGACCAGAATAATTTTTTTTCAGAATAATTTTTAATGCCAGATCCTAGTAGTCTTCTTGCTTTAAGTTTGCAATAAAACATGTAGTGATATTACAAGAAATATTTTTCAGTCCACTTGTCTGAGAATTTTGACCCAACAGGAATGGTGATGCTATGCAATTCCTTTCCTCCACCTTCTTTCTGTGCCTTCTCCCCTCTGAAAATCTCAAAGGCAATCCTGGCAATGCCTGTGGTCCCTTTAGTAGATTATCTCTAATATAGAAGGATACAAAAGTGTGTAGGAAGGAATTCTGAGTATCCCAACTTTCTTATGTATGTGGCCTTTTGAAAGATAAAGTCCTGGCAGGTATTGGCCAATTCAGACTTTTGATTTACAATTACCAGCTTTCTATTAGGTTGAGATTCCAACCTAAAAGAACAGGATAACTGACTGTTCTTAGTATTAAACCTCCTAGAAAACATAAGTCATATTTTGATTAAAGGTCTATATATTTTTCAGAGGTCTATATTTTTTAATTATCAAAATTTGTTTTAGACACAACTTAGAAGAATTTTAAGTTCACTGCAACTGATAACGCACAAATTGGGTAAGGCCAAAATATTTTAGTTGAATGTATCTCACATCTTCTCTGTTGTTTATTAAAATGATGAATACAGTAGTATAGCCTCTTTGAACAAATATTTTGCTTTGATCACCTTAAAAATGACCTCAAAATCATGTGGGACTATTGTTTAAAATGCACTTACTGCCTCTTCCATCTTCCTGAATCATAAATGCTCAGGGTGGAACACAGGCATCTATTTTACTTTTAGTAGAATATCTCTGTAATTTTCTAGTATTTCTTTGTATTTCCAAGTCTTTAGTCCCCTCTGTAAAGTCCATACTTGCATCATCATTTGCATAAGTAGGAGATATATAGCTTAAGAATGGGATTAGAATTTTTCCTAGTCATCCAGTTCATTCAAAACAAATAATAGGTGTCTTCTAATTGTGGGGTTACTGTTCTAAATCCCATACACATGAACAAAGGAAGGGCCCAGCTCTTGGCATGAGACAGTGTCTTAGGTGTATGGGATAGAAAGGCATTAATGAATTATTTTGACAATTTAACATGATTTATATAAGTGAATATGATTAATTACTCCATGGTATACTTTGTGAGTTTCTGAATAATGAGATAATGTATATCCATGTGAATTACAAATTCCCATACTTCTAAAGCTCTATGGTAAAAGTTGTAAAGTTGCTGTTATTTAGATTGAAACCCTAACTGGACAAATAGTACATTTTTATCTGCTTCGTACAATTTCCAGTTTAACTCAGAAGGCCAAATCTCACCAAGGGGTGAATATTTTTTTTTAGGATTTTATTTATTTGAGAGAGAGAGAGAGAGAGAGAGAATGCATGAATGTGAATGAGGGATGAGGGGAGGGGCAGAGATGGAAGAGGGAGAGAGAAGATCTCAAGCTGACTGTGTGCTTAGCATGGAGCCAGATGCAGGACTCGATCTCATGATCCTGAGATCATGACTTGATCTGAAATTGAGTAAGACAGTTATTCGACTGAGCCACCCAGGTGCCCCAGGGAGTGAGCATTTTTATTGTTCATGTCAGGCTACCAATATATTCCATTTTGATGACAAAGCAACTTGATCCCAACTACTGAGCTGCTAAATTTGTCTCTGCCATTTTTATTTCCTCTGCAATTTAGGGATTGTGAATAATAAATAATCAAAGTTGCTCTGAGGGTCCAGATGTACTGTTCAGTTAAATTTTTATTTTCTTAATTCTGGAGATAGAGTTTCCCTATCACAGCAAAACGTATCTTACTTAGGTATTTCTGATTTTAAATATTTCCCTTCAGAGGAAAAATAAAAAATAAAACAAAATAAAACATACTTTTTTCTCTATTGTTTTATACTTAATACCTGAAGATCTTTGTGAAAATAAGAAATATTCACCGTAAAACTATTTTTATAATATTTATGTATATGCACATATATAAGTAATGAAAGCCCAAATAAACTACATATCTATATCAATCCATACTACAACTTGAATGAAAGAATATTCAAAGTAGAATGTTTCTTCAAAAAGAAAAGTTTGGCAAATTCCATGACCTTCAAATCCTGTTTTTTTTTTTTTTCCTAATTTCCTTTTTAAAAAAAAAAAAGATTTTGTTTATTTATTTGACAGAGAGAGAGAGCCAGAGAACACAAGCAGGTTCCCCACTGAGCTGGGAAACCCAATGGGAGCTCAATCCCAGGACCCTTGGATCACGACCTGAGCCAATGACAGATGCTTAATCACTTACTCCACTGAGCCACCCAGACATCCTCTGACTTCCTTTTTAAATTTATCTCCTCAATAGCCATTGTCTGTGAAGATTGTTTTCAAATCAGTTCATTGATTGAACTGATTTGAAAACAGCATTGCCTACTTCCTTGCCAGCCAGTCAGTTGTTCCATGAATACCAAGAAAAGTAAATGTCTCTTTATTTATTTAATTCATGTCTTTCAGAAATGTTTTTGAGGATGAAGACTTCATATCAGGTCACACATTTCAAAAATATTATACCATTTGGTATCAGCTTAAAAATTAGTATCTTGTCCTTTTATATAGACCATGTTATTATAACATCTACTACAAGGAGAGTTAATATATCTTGTACATGTTAAAGTCTGCATTGTCAATCATGGGAATAATTTTATAATATAAATTCAGAAATTTGATCTCTTTAGAACATTTTAGATTATATAAAACACCTTGGATTTTAGAACTCAGCAAATGAATATGTATTCATTATACGTATTCAAAATGCATGCATATTTATGTCTTATATAAATATATTTTATAAACATATAACACATGTAATCAGATATATAATACATATCATTATTTTTATTTTTTAAAAAGATTTTAAATTTATTTATTCATGAGAGACACACAGAGATTGAGAGAGAGAGAGAGAGAGAGAGAGAGGCAGAGACACAGGCAGAGGGAGAAGTAGGCTCCATGCAAGGAGCCTGATGTGGGACTCGATCCCAGGTCTCCAGAATCACACCCTGGGCTGAAGGCGGCGCTAAACCGCTGAGCAACCCGGGCTGCCCATATATCATTATTTTTAACCCAAAAGGTAAATTTTCTTTCATTTTTAAATATATCAACTCTTTTTTTTTTTTTAAGATTTTATTTATTTATTCATGAGAGACACACAGAGAAAGAGGCAGAGACACAGGCAGAGGGAGAAGCAGGTTCCATGCAGGGAGCCCCATGTGGGACTCCATCTGAGGATCCTGGGATCACACCTGGGGTGAAGGCAGACATTCAACCTATGAGCCACCCAGGCGTCCCTAAATATATCAACTCGTAATTACTCATTTGAGTTTACGCAAAATTATGTATAGAAAATTCAATCATAATGTTAAATACAACCTACTGGTTTTAGAATATATGAACACATCTTTCTCATTATTTTAGTTTTATTAGTTCTTACATGACTATATAAGGAAAAAAGTACCTTTATTTCTTTTAAGTGTTAAAAGATTAAATTTCAAGTTTTTTAGGATCCTACCAAACTTAGGTTCCTCTGATTTCTTATTTAAACTTGAAGTCCCAATGAAATATTTTCATAAAAAATGTTTTCACTGTATTTGATATGCTTTTGAAGTACTCTCTGGGTCTGCAGACCACTATTATTACTCAGTGGGTGTTTGCATTTACATTTGACTTTAATAGGTAGCAGCAACTTGACAAGGGCTCTGAGGCAAAGGGGGAAAAAAACCTTTTCTATTGAAAATAGTCTTGAATAAAACAATAAAATGCACCAAATAATTCTATATGGATCTTGACATCAATGTGTTCAATCTCTCTCTCTCTAAAAAATAAATAACATCTTAAAAAAAAAAAAAGAATTAATGTTGACCACAGCACTGGGGCAGATTCTTGTAGCTTCCTGAAATATCAGGTATTTCTCTTTTAGGAAGGACCTTGGCATCTTCGATCATTGGGAAGATTCTTGAGGACTCATGCATTGGTTAAATAATTATAAAGCTGGAATGAAGTTATTTCCAACACTTCAACAACAGGCCATACAGGTGTTAGAGGAGGTCATTCAGAGGACATGACTGCCAGTTGACCTTGGAGCTGGACCCAGGCAATCATGGGCTCCACCCCACCCCCACCCCCTTCCTTGGAAAGTATCTCTCTGCCTACCATATCCACAGTGGGGAGCACTTCAAGGGGGATGCAGCCTTGAAAGAGTAATGTGTTATTGAGATCACCTGCACTATATACAAGACTAAACCCCTTAAAGCCTTCTATATAAAGTCAAGATTCTGGTGGGCGGGGGTACAGGTTTGTGGGTCTTGCAGTCAGGAGAGACAAGCTGTATTTGTAAGTTCCTTCACTTTTTATAAAACTACCACTTTCTTCAGCTTCTTTTTGAACTCTGTGTGCTGTGGCCAGTTTCAGATTTCACCTCTGGAACTCCAAAAGTTGTGAATCAACTGCAGATGAGAAACATTTGATTGTTAGTCCCAGTTTTGTAAGAGTTCAGCATCATCAGTAAGAACTGATGGAGCAGATGTCATAGAGTGAGAGATATTTGAATTGTTTACTGAAAGATGAGCAGGAGTTTATCCTTAAGCAAGGAGAACAGATAGCGGATAGTGTGGTGTATTCCAAATTGGAAAGCCGGGAGTGAAATAATCTGGAATTCCTGGGCAATAGTGTATGCCCCTGTTTAGCTGGAGGTGGTGGGTGGCAGAGAGATTTGGAGGTTTTGCAAGAGATTGTGAAGAATAATTAATAAAGAATAATTTGCACTCCAGCCTACAGGCGTGGAACCCTAGGAGCCTTCTAAGTCAGGGAATGGAGTAAGTTTATTAGTATTTTGCAAAAGGGTCAGTAAAAGGTGACGGTGTGCAAGAAGTCCTCGGTCCTTATGTGAACTAGGAATCTCAGATGGTCCTTTGCAATTAATCAAATAAACGGTGACCGTTATCTGAATCCATCAAGCAGCAGGAAAATAAGGAGGACAGCTGGAGAGAATATAACGGATTCCAGAGACGTTAAGAAGGTAAGACATAGGACTCTATAAATGACTGGTTGTGAAGCAGGGGAATGAAGGCAAATGAAATGGCAGATTTGCAGTTTTTAAGGAAAAGGCCACTACAGAGATAAGGATATGGGAGGGACAGATTTGAAACCCAGTAGCATTGCTGGAGGCAGGGCAAGCTGGTGGAGGAGCAGGGTCCTCACCTCACCCGGCCCCACCCACTCCCCCGGGTAACTTCCGAACTTTCCCGAACACCTATGATTTGACCTGAGATTTAAAGTGAGAACAGTTGGACGCTACAGAGGGAAGGCTTTTCGCTTCTAACAAGGTAGGAAGGCAGAAAAAAATAAAATAAAGAAGAATCGAGTGGGTAGGGGCACCCGGAGGAGCCTGGCTAAGGGGGGCGTCAGGAGCCTCCGGACAGGAGAGCCCCAACCGGGAGATGCGGGAACTTTAAAACTCCGCGTGGATCCTTCCCGACGGAAGCGCTCAGCCGGGAAACGGGCAGAAGCGCAGGAGGGGCGGGGACCGTCCAGCCTCCGGGGTCACTGCGACGGGAGGGCGCCGGGGAGGGCGCACCCACACCGGGGACCTCGGTCGGGGCTGCAGCGCGCCGGGCGGGGCCTCGGGAGAAGCCGGTGGGTCAGGCGGGGGCTGGGGGGCTACAGGCGGGGCTGCTGCGCCTGCTCCCTTCAGGAGCTGTGGCTCCGGGAGCTCGATTCCAGCAGCACAGGCCCCAGATCCCAGGGCACTAAGGGGACACAGCCCCCATCCTGAGGTCCCCCCGGGCAGGCAGAGGCAGGGACAGTGAGGCCTCTCCTGCCGCTGGGTGCCCAAGCTGTGTAGGTCCGCGCCCCCACCCCGGGAGCACCTAGGCCAGTGCAGACTGGGAGCTGAGGGTGCTTACTGGGGGAGCTGGCCCCAGGGCTGGAGACCTGGCCGCCATCAGTGGTGTCTTTCCTCCTGTGTCACCGCCTGCTTGGGAGGGGCGGGGCCCCAGGGGACAGAGGCCTCACGGGGTAAACGGCTCCCGCTGAGTCTGGTTCCCGCCAGGGGCGCAGTCATCTCCTCCAGTGCACACACCTGCGAATCAGCACAGCGGACCCCTCTCCCCAGAAAACCAGCTGGAGGACAGGGGAAGAGCAAGTTCTGGACGCAGCGCTGGGAAGGCTCCAGGGGAAGTCAAGGGATTTACACTATATAGAACCAGAGGGTACCCCACTCTTTTTCCCCCTTTTCCCAGTACAACTCGTTTTTATAGCAGCCTAAAGATTTGTAATATGTTTTCTTTTTTTCCCCACCTTAACTACAATATTTTACCAACTCTTCAAGTTTCTTCCTTTTTGACTTTCATATTTCTACAATTACAGGTCTTAGATATATTTTCCACTTCTAGATTCCCTTCAACATACTCAATTTAATTTTGGGAGATATATGAGATATGGGCTTTGGTTTTGTGTTTTTTGTTTTCTCTGCCTCCTTTTGTTCTACAATGGTGGAGGTCATACCTTCTAAAACATGACCAGCATGCACCCAGAACCAAGTGGGATACCATGCTGGTTCATTCTGTTAGATTATATTCTCTATTCCTGCCCCCCTCTTTAATCTCATTTATGTTTTGGTGGTCAGTGTTGGGGCTCTCTATAAATATTTCTGGTCTATGTAAATTTGGGACTGAGCATCTTCTAACATACAGAACTTATAATACTCAGAACCAAGAGGATCACCCTCTAAGACCCCTCAGGTAGACTACATTCTCCCTCCACCATAACTTCTTCACCACTGCCATTTCCCACCCCCCCTTTTTTTCTTTCTTTCTTTCTTTTTTTTTTTTCTATTTTCCTTTTTCCTTTTGCTTTTTTCTCTTTTCTTTTTTTTTTCTTTGGGATTCTTGGCCTTTTCTTTTTTACTATTTCATTTTAAAGTTTGTTTTTCACTTTAGTGCTCCTTTTTTATTTTGTTCTGACCTTCTTTTTCATTTTCTGGTCTCTGACCTCATCAGAATCATCTGGGGTGGAATTTACTTAGGTCGTAGTTGACATTTTTTACTCAGTGCACTCATACAACCACTCTGCACTGACCAAAATGACTAGAAGGAAGAACTCACCACAAAAGAAGAATCAGAAACAGTACTTTCTGCCACAGAGTTACGAATATGGATTACAATTTGAAGTCAGAGCCAATTCAGAAGCACAATTATAAAGTTACTGGTGGCTCTGGAAAAAAGCATTAGGAACTCTAGAGACTTTGTTACTGCAAAATTTAGATCTAATCAGGCTGAAATTAAAAATCAATTAAATGAGATGCAATCCAACTGGAGGTCCAAAGACTAGGGTTAATAAAGTGGAAGAGAGAGTGAGCGACATAGAAGACAAATTGATGGCAAGGAAGGAAGCTGGGGAAAAAAAGAGAAAAAAATATTAAAAGACCCTGAGGAAAGGTTAGGGAAATAAATGATGCCTCATAAAGAAAAATCTATGTTTAATTGGGGTTCCAGAGGGCACTGAGAGGGACAGAGGACCAGAAAGCATATTTGAACAAATCATAGCTGAGAACGTCCCTAACTTGGGGAGGGAAACAGGCATTCAGATCCAGGAGATAGAGCAGTTCCCCCTCAAAATCAATAAAAACCATTCAACACCTTGACATTTAATAGTAAAACTTGCAAATTCCAAAGATAAAGAGAAGATCCTTAAAGAAGTGAGAGACAAGAGATTCTTAACTTATATGGGGAGAAATCACAGATTAACAGCAGACCTCTCCAGAGACATGGCAGGCCAGAACGGGCTGGCAGGATATATTCAGGGTCCTAAATGAGAAGAACCTGCATCCAAGAATACTTTATCCAGCAAGCTGTCATTCGGAATAGAAGGAGAGATAAAGAGCTTCCAAGATAGGCAGAAACTGAAAGAATATGTGACACTAAAACAGCTCTGCAAGAAATTAAGGGGGACCCTGTAAAAGAAAGAATAAACCCAAAGAAACAATCCACAAAAACAGGAACTGAATAGGTAATACAATGACACTACATTCACATATTTCAATAGCTACTCTGAACATGAATAGTCTAAATTATCCCATCAAAATATGCAGGGTTTCAGACTGGATAAAAAAGCAAGACCTACCTATTTGCTGTCTACAAGAGACTCATTTTAGACCTAAGGACACCTCCAGCCTGAAAAATAAAGGTTGGAGAACAATTTACCATTCAAATGGTCCTCAAAAGAAAGCTGGGTTAGCAATCCTCATATCAGATAACTTAAAGTTTATCCCAAAGACTATAGTAAGATATGAAGAGGGACACTATATCATACTTAAAGAGTCTATCCAACGAGACCTACCAATCATGAATATTTATGCTAATGTGGGAGCTGCCAATTATATCAATTAATAATCAAAGTAAAGACATACTTGGATAATAGTACACTAATAGTGGGAGATTTCAACATGGGACTTTCTGCAAATGACAGATCTTCTAAGCAGAACATCACCAAAGAACAAGGGCCTTGATGGTACCCTGGACCAGATGGATTTCATAGATATTTACAGAACTCTATATCCAAACAACTGAATACACATTCTTCTCAAGTGCACATGGAACTTTCTCCAGAATAGACCACATACTGGGTCACAAATCAGGTCTCAACTGATACCAAAAGATTGGGATTGTCCCCTTCATATTTTCAGACCACAGTGCTTTGAAACTAGAACTCAATCACAAGAAGAAATTTGGGGAAAAAACTCAAACACATGGAAGTTAAAGATAAATGGGTCAACAAGGAAATTAGAGGAGAATTAAAAAGATTCATGGAAACTAATTAAAATGAAGATACAACCATTCAAAATCTTTGGGATACAGCAAAGGTGGACCTAAGAGGGAAATACATTCCAATACAAGCCTCCCTCAAAAAATTGGAAAAAACTCAAAAACAGAAATAACCTCATATCTAAAGGAACTGGAGAAAGAACAGCAAATAAAACCTACAGCAAGTGGAAAAAGAGATAATAAAGATTTGAGCAGAACTCAATGAAATAGAGACCAGAAGAACTGTAGAACAAATTGACAAAACCAGGGCTTGGTTCTCTGAAAGAATTAATAAGATAGATGAACATCTAGCCAGCCTTATTAAAAAGAAAAAAGACTCAAATAAAATCACAAATGAAAGAGGAGAGATCACAACCAATACCAAGGAAATACAAACGATTTTAAAAACGTATTTCAAATGGCTATATGCTAATAAATTAGGCAATCTAGAAGAAATGGATGCATTTCTGGAAAACCACAAATAACCAAAAGTGGAACAGAAAGAAATAGAAAACCTGACAGGCCCAATATATTCTAAACTCACTTTTAACTTTCAAGCTGTTTATAACCAACGACTGGACTACATCTGTGATTAGAGGATCCTTATTCAAATTGACACTTGGAAAATAAAGTCATTATTCCCAATTTGCACTTTAGGATAAATTACACATTTTATTACAATTTTACTATCAAGAAGAATAGGTCCAAGTAAACTTATAGTCAAATCCATAGGTTAAATATTGACAGATGACATGTAATCATCATACAATGAAACGCAAAGGACTACCCTCCAATACTGGGTACACTTTACCCTTGTGAAGTTTAAACAAAGTCTGTATTGGGATTTCCAAAAGACTTCCACTTAAGATGTTAGTAGGTATATAGAGTTTATTGTGGGAAAGAGACCACTTTCACCTATCTGGATTCATGAAGCTTTTTCTCCTAAGTTTTCATTATTTTAAGATGACCAAACATTTCTATTGTTACCACCGTATTTCAAATCATGAGCACATTCCCAAGTTAATGTAAAACATTTGCCATGGATCTTCCTGGATCTATTGTTGCCCCCTCAATCCTACCTCCATCAAAAAGTTTAGGGATTTTAGAACACATATTTTTAAAACATAAATCAAGTAATGTTTGATTAAAATAAAATCCTAACAAAAATAGAAAAAAAAATCCCAACTCTTATCCTTGCCTGGATTTGGCTTCCTATCAGACCCCTCTCCCATTCACTCAATATGTCCCAGCCATACTTGTGGTCCTTCTGTCCCTGCTACTCACCAAGCTCCTTCAACCCTTAGGATTTCTGCAGTTGTTGGTTTCTCTATCCAAAGTCTTCATGTCCAAACATTCAGATCAGTGCTCCTTCCTGTCATTCATTTTTTGACTGAACTGTCAGGCTCCATTTCAGAAAAGCTTTCCCAGATATCATAATCGAATATTGCTCTACAGATTCCCACTTCAATATACTCTTTAGCAACCCACATTTTTTGTTCTTCCCTTGTTCTTAATTGCTATCAGAAATTACACTATGAATTTATTCATCTTCTGTTTATTGTCTAACTTTAGGAGAATATAAGGTCCGTGAGAGCAAGGTCCTATACCTTCCTTTTCACTCCAGTGATTTGTTCAATAAATGAAGGATTGGAAACAAAACACAACTGATTGTGTATAGAAGCAGTGAGGACATCAGTATGGAGTAAATGGCTAATCTAGTCTAATACAAGCTCAAATAAGGCTGTAATGAGGACACAGACATAGCAAGTGAATAATTTCTTCCCATAGTAAGAATGACTCGATTACAGATCAGACTAAAATAAATAGAACCTTTAAATTCCTTACCTTTTATAAATCCAGGACTGTTACAAATAGGTTACTTTTACCTCTATTTCCAGCAGCAAAGGAATATTTTATAACAAGATTAAAGAAAAGGTTATTGACATTACATATATATGTACATAAGTGTTGAGTTGAATTCCATCTCTCCAAAAATATGGTCAAGTCCTAATGCCCAGGTCCTAGGAATGGGGCCTTATTTGTTGTGGTTACTTTTATGTGTCAACTTGGCTGAGCCGCAGGCCAAGATAGGCGGCCCAAACATTATTCTGAATGTTTCTGTGAAGTTGTTTTGAATGAGATCATCACTTATATTGGTGAATGTTGAGTAGATGCCCTCCATAATTAGGATAGGCCTAATCCAGTCACCTGAAGGCTTGAATTGGGAGAGTAGCGGGGAAGAAAGAATGAACTCTCCTGAGCAAGAGGAAATTTTGCCAAAGACAGCCTTCTAACTTGAAATGTGGTATTGGTTTTTCTCTGGTCTCCAGGCTGCTGGCTCACCCTGAGGGTTTTAGATTTGCTAGCTATGATCTCATGAGCCAGTTCTTTTCTTTTTTTTTTTTTTTTATTCATGACAGAGAGAGGGGGAGAGGGGGGTGGGCAGAGGGAGAAGCAGGCTCCATGCAGGGAGCCTGACGTGGGACTGGATCCCAGGTCTCCAGGATCATACCCTGGGCTGAAGGCAGCGCTAAACCGCTGGGCCACTGGGGCTGCCTGAGCCAATTCTTTAAAATAAATCTTTTCCCTATGTATACACCTATTCTATTGATTCACTTCCTCTGAGAATCCTGATTAATATATTTGTAAATAAGGTCTTTGCAGATATATTCAAATTAAAAGCAGTTTATACTGGATTAAGATGAGCCCTACTCTAATGCCCTGCATTTTGATAAAAAGAGGGGAATTTGTACATAGAGACAACAGAGAGAAAGCCATGTGACTATGGAAGTAGAGATTGGAGTGATCCATCTATAAGCCAAGAAAAGGCAAGAATTTCTCAGAATTTGAGGGAAAAAGCAAACCCTGCCAACACCATTGTTTCAACATTCTTGTTCCTCTAGAATGGTGAAATAATACCTTTCTGTTGTCTTAGGTCATCTGGTTTGTGATAACTGGGTACAATAGTCCTAGGCATCTAGTACAAGAAGTTAAAGATTTCAAAAGAAAGTATTATGATGTACTCTGAAAAGCAACCCCAGAAAAATTGAGAACTGAATTTGGAAGTGAAAAGGTCAGGTCCTAGGTCAGGTCCAAAGTTAACATGTATAACTCATTAGTCTCTATTCTGTTATTGTATTGGCAAATGAAGATTTCACCAAAAAAAAAAAAAATAAATAAATAAAACATCTGTAAAATGTGTTTTTGTTTTGCCTTTTAGATCCATTTTTATATTCTGATTATTCATGTGCTTTTTTATGCCAACTTTTCATGAATATTTCTGCACAATCTTTTGTTTTATAGAACTCCTGACCTTGAAAATCCCTCATGACCAGCATTGGAGGAACCACGTTGTTAAGGCATATAAGAAAAATCCCAAATGGAAGCATTCATTCAGAGCCAACTTAATTAAGCAAAGTGTGATCTTAAGGCAGTTACTCATTTGTCAAAGCAATTCTTTAGATAACATGCAATAAATTCTGATTTGCTAAAATAAGTCTGGTGTTTCTACTGGCCACAGGATAATTATTCTAATGTTATCTTGACCTTAGATATTCAGATCTTTACCCAGAAAGGTTAATGTATTAGTTCCTGTAACTGGGTACCAAATTATTATAAACTTGGTCACTTACAACAGAAATTTATTCTCACAGTTGTGGAGGCCAAAAGCCTCAAATTAAGGAGTCAGTAGGGCTGCCCTTCCTCTGGAGGATACAGAGGACAATCTGTTTCTTGCCTCTTTCAGCTTCTGGTGGCTGTCCATATTCACGGACTTATGATCACATTGCCTCCACTCTGATCGCTTCCAAGGATCTGTCATTGGAATTAGGACCCATCTGCATCATACAGGATCTTCTCACATCCTCATCTTAAAATTCTTAACTTACTTGCAAGTGCAAATACTTTTTCCTACCCACAGTCTTTAGGGGTTAGTATATTGATATATTTTTGGGAGGTCCACATTCAGCCCAGTACACTAAGTTTTATTCATGAATTTCTCTTTAATTTGCTACTCAGATCTGATAACCCTTTATTAACCTTACAGGGGTTATCTCTTGAATGAAAATATTTTGCATCTGTACATTTGATGTATACTCAATTAGCAACAGTTTTTTTTTTAACTCTAATTAGGAAATGGGGAGAAACAGCTTTTATCAAAGAAGTGAGACCACACATAAAATAAAAGACCTTCATTCCTGAAACCAATATTACACCACATGCCAAGTAGAATTTAAGTAAACTTGAAACATAAAAAAATTGAAAAAATAGACCTTCAGCATAGCAATTACAATCTGAACATTATTTTATACTGGAAGTCCATCAGCAACTGAAATTAAACACATTTCCACACTGTAAAAAAATCTACATAGGAACACACACCTCCATTATATTAACAATGATTTTTTCCATTTATGACAATTTGTATTTTAAAGATTTTATTTATTGATTGATGAGAGAGAGAGAGGGGCAGAGACATAGGCAAAGGGAGAAGCAGGCTCCCTGCAGGGAGCCTGATGTGGGACTTGATCCCAGGATCCTGGGGTCACAACCTGAGCCAAACGCAGAGGCTCAACCACTGAGCCACCCAGGCGCACACCATTTATGTCACTTTATAGCTAGATCCTATCAATTATCTTTCTTTTCTTCATGAAAACTACCAAATGCTACTGGGTTTCTTTTTTTCAATATTTTTTTTTATTGGAGTTCGATTTGCCAACATATAGTATAACACCCAGTGCTCATCCTGCCAAGTGCCCCCGTCAGTGTCCCTCACCCAGTCACCTTATCCCCCCGCCCACCTCCCCCCCCTCCACTACCCCTTGTTCATTTCCCATGAACATGAGAGTTAGGAGTCTCTCATGTTCTGTCTCCCTCTCTAATTTTTCCCACTCTGTTCCCCTCCTTTCCCCTATAATCCTTTTCACTATTTCTTATATTCACCCTATGAGTGAAACCATATGATGATTGTCCTTCTCCGACTGACTTCACTCAGCATAATACCCTCCAGTTCCATCCACGTTGAAGCAAATGGTGGGTATTTGTCATTTCTAATAGCTGAGTAATATTCCATTGTATACATAGACCACATCTTCTTTATCCATTCATCTTTCGTTGGACACCGAGGCTCCTTCCACAGTTTGGCTATCGTGGCCATTGCTGCTAGAAACATCGGGGTGCAGGTGTCCCGGCGTTTCACTGCATCTGTATCTTTGGGGTAAATCCCTGTAGGGCAATTGCTGGGTCATAGGCTAACTCTGTTTTTAACTCTTTGAGGAGCCTCCACACAGTTTCCCAGAGCGGCTGCACCAGGTCACATTCCCACCAACAGGGCAGGAGGGTTCCCCTTTCTCCGCATCCTCCCCAACATTTGTGGTTTCCTGCCTTGGTAATGTTCCCCATTCTCACTGGTGTGAGGTGGGATCAGCGCAGTTTGGGGGCGCCCAGCGGCAGGAGGGTCCTCGCTGTCCTGTGCCCTCCCCGCCTCCGCCCTGAGACCTGGGGCCTGGGCTGCTGGGATCGCGCTCACCGCCGCGGCTCCCGAAGGCAGCAGCGCGCAGCCCCCCCCCCCCCCCAGCCCCCGCCTGACCCACCGGCTTCTCCCGAGGCCCCGCCCGGCGCGCTGCAGCCCCGACCGAGGTCCCCGGTGTGGGTGCGCCCTCCCCGGCGCCCTCCTGTCGCAGTGACCCCGGAGGCTGGACGGTCCCCGCCCCCTGCCCGTTCCCCTGCTGAGCGCTTCCCGTCGGGGGAGAATCCACGCGGATGGTTGAAGTTCCCGCATCTCCTCTCCTGTCCCGAGGCTCCCGCCCCCCTTAGCCCGGCTCCTCCCAGGGATTCTCCCCACTCAATTCTTTTTATATTTTTTTCCACCTTCCTACCTGGTTAGAAGCAAAAACCCTTCTCTCTGTAGCGTCCGGCTGTCCTCTCTTTAAATCTCAGGTCGGATTCCTAGGTGTTCGGGATGGTTCGGAAGTGATCCGGGGGAGTGGGTGGGGCCGGGTGAGGGGAGGGCCCTGCTCCTCCTCCCTTCCCCCTATTTTTTACGTTTCTAAAATAAATCATTATTGTTTTTAAAATTTAAAAAATTCGTAAGCTCTACAACTTTTAGAGCAGCTTAACTTTTCCCCCCAGCTGATTTTTTTTATGTTTTTTATTTAAATTCCAGTTAACACAGAGTAATAGCAATTTCAGGTGTGCAATATAGTGATTAGTTACTTCCATACAACAGCCGGTGCTCATCACAAGTGCTCTCCTTAATCCCCATCACCTATCTAATCCATGCCCTCCCCCATTCCCCTCTGGTAACCCTTAGTTCCCTACAGTTAAGAATCTGTTTCTTGGTCGCCTTAGTTTTTTTTCCCTTTCCCGTTGCACGTTTGTTTTGTTTCATAAATTCCACATATGAATGAATTCATGTTACTTGTCTTTCTCTGACTTATTTTGCTCAGCATTAATAGAATGGCTTCACTTTTTCACACAGAGTTTCAAAAGCTATACATGGAACAGTTGGGGGCACTGGAAAAACTTCTCATAATCATCCTCACATGAAATTTATGGACATGATATGTAAATGAATGGGGCTCTCAAAATAATACTAATTCTATAAATACTGATCAGGTCTTCTTTACATGAAATCATTGGAAATGGCATAGTCTTTATAAATAGTAAAATGTATAAATTGATCGAAATAGGATAAGGATTTAAAAATTATGCTACTATGGGATGCCTGGGTGGCTCAACGGTTGAGCGTCTGCCTTTGGCTCAGGTCATAATCCTGGGGTCCTAAGATGGAGTCCCACATTGGCCTTCCAGCATGGAGCTTGCTTCTCCCTCTGCCTTTGTCTCTGCCTCTCTCTGTGTCTCTCATGAATAAACAAATAAAATCTTAAAAAAATTATACTACTAGATCACTTAAGTCTTAAATACTCTGAATTGATGAATTTTGATCATTTCACTTTTAAATGTAGGTGGGCTCTGGAAAGCAACTTGGTAATATTTGATTAGGTTGAAAATGTCCACATCACCTGCCACAGAAATCACCTTTTGGGATCTTTGAGTAATTCTGCAAAGAATACATGTGTAGGGATGCTTAAAGAATCATTGTTTATGATAGAGGAGAAAATGGAAACCAAGTTTTCTCAGGGATTATATTTTTTTAAAAACGATAGTATATTCATTTATTATCTTGAATGTCCAAAATATTACATAGACTGTAGAAAAATAATAACAATAAAATGTATATAAATTTTTCATTCTTCACAATCTAACATAGAAGCATATGTGTAACACATATGAAACCCATTTGCATACAAATCTAAATCTTGGTGCTTAAAATAGGAGACAGAGAAGGAATAAACTATGGAGGGAAATTTGGGGTTACAGCTGTGTTTGTAATTGTAGAAATATTTTAATTAAAGTATGCCAAAAAGTAATCTTTAATTTGGCCAGCATCACTACTTGTTATATTACCATATATTTCTACATTGAAAGTGAAAATGGTGCTGGTTCAGGAGGAAAATTGCACATCAAATCATTGATACCTTAAAAAATCTGACATCATTGTGATTATAATTATAGTTGGAGAACTTTTGGCATATAATCAATTTTAATCCTTTGTCTTAGGTGTATATATGATTTTTAAATGAGTGTTTTGACAATTAAATTCAAATAGGGGTAAATGAGCACTGCCTTGTTTTCTTATTTTGCTATCTAAAGAAGGATTCTATGTAAACATATGCCAAAACCATATATTTCACGATCCTAAAAGCCATAGAATACCTACTACAATAAATTTATCCCTGGAGTCCCATGGTAAGCAGATAAGAAAAATGTGTCCAGAAAATCAAGAAAGAGCAGTGGATTTCAAACATGACATGATTTTTAAATTGGAGTGAAATATTTGATCTTTCTAGGTTTTGTATAAAAGGTACATAAATAGGTAAATTCTCCAGTAAAGCTACTTCTGCTTTGCTATCAGTTGGGTAAGGTATGGCATATTTGTGTGTGTGCACGCATGTGTGCTCACTCACATCTTTATCCTCTGAAACCATGTGCTTCTCAAAGGGTAACCCACAGACTACTAGCCACTTGGTTACCAGTCTACAATAGTATAAGGAACTTCTACCAGAATGCATATCAACCATGATCTGAGCACATTTTTCCTTTTTTTTTTTTTAATAAGAATTTCTCAAAGAAGGAAGCAGTGTATTGATTTTTTTTTTCTCATTCTGATACTGATTATGGACAAACACTTGGAGTAGAAAAAGAAAAGCAGAACTTGAGACCAGGATAAAATTCTCTTACTTGATTTGGGAAGAGCACAGCCAGGGCAGTGAGGATAAGCATAAAAGAGAAGTGAGGCAAAGAAGCAATGCAATGTAACACATTATTGCATTTGACACTGTTTCACAAGGAGCCCCAAAGAGCTACAGCAAGTCACTCTGCAGGCATGTTCACTTGGTCCAAAGTACTATCCTAGAAGAGATTCAAGGAGGTACTACCCCTTGCTCCAGAAGTAACCTACTAGAACAAGAGTGGAAGCAAATTTTCCCATCTTGCATTAATCAAAATTTACCTCACAGAGAGCTAACTCCTTTGCCCTTCCATTTTGTTTCATCCAATCTCTTATTGGCCATGCAGGAAGTCCCAAAAAGTTGCATCCAAACCAGCTTGTGTGTATGTGTACTTGTTGAAATATGTGTATAAGCATGCATACATGCATGCATTTGAGCTTATGCAATAATTCCTTGATCTGCAAAATCAGAATTCAAACAGTAGCTTGACCTACATTATGACCTCTAAAGTGTTAGTAAAAGATACCTATGGTTGTAGTTGACATTTTTATACATGTTACAGCACAGTGGAAAAACAGCTTTACAAATACTGAAATTTTATGAACTGTGAAAGAGCATTAGGAGAAATACCCTCTAAGTCCATTACTAATCTTCTCAATTTCTTCCATATAAAGTGACAGAGTTTTGAGTCAAATATATTATGATCCAAAAAATTTACTTGAGTATAGTAATGGGCACTAATGCTCCATCCAAATCCAAGTTATGGGGTGGGAGCATCCATCTCCAGCTGTTGAGTGTTGGCTGCTAATGACTCACAGCTGCTGCCTTCTCTATAGATTTGCTCTTGGCAGAATATAAGCTTCCTTCCCAGAGGTTATGTGCCTTCCATACAACCAGTGACTGACCTGGAGATATAAAGACAGGAACTTTGCTTCAAGGTGGGGCCAATCCTGTGCCATAATTCAGACTCCATAGGTGGCAGGAGATCAAGGTGAAGCTAGACTTTAGCTGAAGCCTTCCTTGCTTAGTACTTTCCCCAGCTTTTTCACCTTCCTTTGCTTCCTTTCTCCTGAGAACACTGCCAACATAAACCACATGTGCCCACATTTGTCTCAGGTTCTGCTTGTAGGGAAATCAACCTAAGGTAGTTGGGAAGCTAATTGATAGGACTTTTGAAATAGTTTATTGATTGAGTACTGAGAAGTGAATTGATTTATAAATGACCCGGAAGTTTAAATTTTGGTAACAATATGTTTGTGATCTCAATGGAGAAAGACATTAGGAGGAGTAGGTGACTATTTTAGATATCCTGCATTTGAAATAATAAAACATTAAATGGAAAAGATTGAACAGAACATTTAGCATTTAGATTTCCAAAAATGTGGTTTAGATCAGTAAATAGGTTGGAGCATCACCAGCAAGTGACTTTCTGTGTTTTGTTGTTGTTGTTGTTGTTGTTGATTTTTTTTTGTTATTTATTCATGAGAGACACAGAGAGAGAGAGAGACAGAGACAGAGGGAGAAGCAGGCTCCATGCAGGGAGTGGGACTCAATCCCGGAACTCCAGGATCACGCCCTGGGCAGAGGCGGGTGCTAAACTGCTGAGCCACCCTGGGATCCCAACAAGCGACTTTTGAAGACCTAAGAATGCACAATAATTCTGAGAGGAAAAATCTTAAAGAATGGAGGACAAATTAATATGCCTTTAAAAATACAAATAGGCAAAAGTTTTTATTAAAAGAATTCCTGTGAAACCATTATCTGTCTTTCAGATTGTGAGTCTTATTTGAACTTTGAATTCCAAGTCTATTTGTAAAATTTGAGTTCAGCTTTCAAATCTTTAATATCATGCGTCTGGACCCTGCTTTGACCATAGGGCCTTGAAACCCTTTACCTTTTTAAAATCTTGGTAAGTTTAATTTCTGCCTTTGTTTCTTGAATAAAATATTGCTTTTGAGGTTTAACAGAGATTGGATGAAAAGCTCAGTACTAGGAAGTGAGTTTCCCTGGCTTCATCTACTTTATTCAATAGTGCTCATGGCAGTTTAGCTCCAGAAACATCAGAATTATCTCAAAATGTCCACCCTGTACAAATGTTTTGATATTTCCTCAAGATCTGCATGAATATTGAGTTTTTCAGGAACAAAGTAATACTATCTCTTGCTGGAGAAACTTGCTTGTTTAATGTCTATTTCATTAAATGTTTCTCATCAGATAATAGTGCTTTGTAAATATAGCATGAAAAAATGGACAAGTATAGTTGTAAGGATAAGTGTGAAATTAGGGTGTAATTGGATATCTCTAAGGGAATATTTGTCAAACCTGAAATTATTTAATTGACAAACTTGCACTGCATTATCTAGTGGCATGTTGTAACAAGAGTTGTGGTAATAGATCACAAAACTGTCTTTACATGAATTTCTTATCTGATTTTAAATGAGAACTATTAGACACTATAAGAGTCAAGAGAAAAAAAATCTGAATTACAGAAAGCTCAAATCTAAGATCTTCCTATTTTCCTTACTTTGTTGATTCCTGTTAAACATCATGCAAGGAAAGCTTCTTAAGGGTAAAGTCATTGGGTGAACAATTTACATAAGATCCTCTTTCCCTCTAGTAGATGATTAGAAGGAAGTGAGTTACAGGTAGTTGTTTTTCTAAGGAGGAGGAGGACAGAACTGCCATTAGAATGGGGGAGTATTTCATGAACTCCAGGAGCTGGAAAAAGAAAAGGAAATGTGGTGTAATGTGGTATACAGTTTTTAGTCTTTCAAAATCATGGTTTTAATTTATGTGGACTTGTAAAATGACAAGCAAATGATAAATTTAGAATAAAATATATCGTGAAACCAGAACATATATGACATCCTAAATCTCCCCTACTTTCAGAGAAATAAACTTAAAGGAAGAAAAATGCTCAATATAATTCTGGTGAGCTAACTTGGTCATTTATTTTTTTGTCCTAGCTCACAGGGAAAAATATATCAAGTTGGTACCACTGGATCTTTCCTTTTAAGGAGGGTTTTATACTCTGCCTCTTTGCTTTCTCCAACCACAGAGGATTTTCAGTTTAAGTATAGATAAGTGAACACTTTTGAAAAGAATTTAAATACATAAATATTTCCCTATCAGCAAACATGATAAAATAGTTGTCGATTATTGTAGCCCAATACATATGAGTAAACAATCACTGGTATTGTTAACACATCCCTTAATATGCATTGTTTTTCCATAGATTGAAAAATTGTTCATGCCTGAAAGAAGGAAGACTTTAGTTTGAACAGTATTATATGCTCTTTTAGACTAAGTTGTTTGCTTAGCACATTTTGAAATTAATTGAAGAATGCTTCTACTAAAAAAAAAATTAATTGAAGAATACATATGCTATTCATTTTTATAATATATATTACTATATCTTACAGTACCATTTAGTATTGCTTTTCTTTTTTTTTTTTATTTATGATAGTCACAGAGAGAGAGAGAGAGAGAGAGACAGACAGAGGCAGAGGGAGAAGTAGGCTCCATGCACCGGGAGCCCGACGTGGGATTCGATCCCCGGTCTCCAGGATCGCGCCCTGGGCCAAAGGCAGGCGCCAAACCGCGGCGCCACCCAGGGATCCCTAGTATTGCTTTTAAAATAAGCTCTCTGAAGAACAAATTATTCTCATCTATTTAGATAATGGTTTTCCTAAAATTGATTTGTAAAGATGAAAAATATTTCACAAATGATGTAACACTTCACTTCTAAAACTTAATTATTTTTACCATGTTGATAAGGAGTTTATGCAGTTGTTCCCAGAGTTTCTGATGTGATTTCTTGATGGTTTGATAAAGACAAGTCAAAAGTACTCCATAAACAAATAGCAACAATAGCAAGGAAAAGCAACTGACTAAAAATTGACAACTAGCAACAGAACATGATGGGATAGAAGAAGGCTGTCTACACATAATTAATCACACACAATTGGAAATGTCAAGTGAATACAACAGGAATTTGAGCTCTTACATGTAAGTGTGTTGAGGGTAAGAGAACTTTGAAAGTACAAGCTGTAGTATCTACTCAGAAGATTAAGGAATTGGCTATTAACTCCTACAAAGAAACAAGTGATGAATTCATTTGAACTTTGAATTTACTCTAGCTTAGTATCCTAGATGGTGGTTCTAATATGCTTATTACTTAAAGGTTAAATTTTGCATATCAACATTGCTGGAGATTTAGATGCTATTTCTGTGTTAAATGTCTATATACATTAGGGCACATAGTTTTCAATATTGCTTTGGGATAGGATGCTATTATTCCAAATTCCATTTTCCTTTGATAAGAAATGGTGCTCCAATAAAGCATTCTATGTATTTCTGAAAACTTTTTGTCAGCTGGTTAGTGAAATGGATTTAGTAGGCTTGAATGGTTTGTGTCTTATCTTTTCCATTAATATTATGATTTTGTCAGTTTCTACTTATAAGGAGGAGATAAAAATTGTGTGGAGAAAACTAATGTTTTTAATGTATCAAAATACCTGAAGTATGAGATCAAACCACTGAATTATGGAGTTGTACAAGAAAATAACACACATAGGATAAAGACTGGCTTAATCAGAGTGAAGTCAGGGATGACAGATATTTAGTCAGGAAAATCCTGAGATCCAGAGAGCCAGAGAAATGGAGAAATGGGAGGGTAGAGGCTGGCAACAATGAAATGTTACTCCATTGATTCTGATTTCCAGTTCACTTGGTTAAAAAAGTTTGTCTCGCTTGTCTAGGAATAAAAAAGTGAATAAAAAAAAAATCATACAGCCTGGAGTTTGTCCTAGGAACTACCTTTTGATTTCCTCATTCATTTTGAGACTACTCTGGCTTAACTAGAAATCCAACGGAGAGCTTCATGAGCAGCCTATAAAAACCAGCTATGTTCTTCATGTTTTGAAGAATTGCATACTTGAAGAGCAATTTTTCATCATGGACGATGATGACTTTTGATACAAACAGAAACTCATTACTGACCATAGAATCAACATAAATTGTTTGCTTGCTAAATGTGGTTTACTAAAGGACTGAAAAAAATAACTTTTCTAACTACAGATGGCAGAAACCTGTTTTTATTGTCTTGGGTGTGATGACCTATAGTTAGGACTTTCTTAATTAGATGGTAAAGTGGAATTTGAGCAGAAAAGATCTAATGAGTCATTGAAGAATTTTTAGGACAGAATTACAAGTTAACTAAGGTCATAGCAAGTGTGGACTTTTTAAAAAAAATTTAGATTAAATATCTGAAATTCCTAAACTCAAGGATTTTCTGTTAAAACTTATATGCGATCAGGAAAACTACTTTAATGTAATAAAATATAAAGCTAAATTTCATTGATCATACATTTTATGTTTTATATGCCCCTAGGATGTCATGAAAAATCCAGTGGTCTAATATAGCAGATAAGAATATGGGTTTTTTTTCTTCTACATGAAGACATTATATGCACCCATAAGAGATTTATTTTCACTTCCTTTATTTAAATTAGCATAATAACAGTGTTACCAAGCATATGACTGATAAGACATTTCAGTTATTCTAGCTTTAGTTTCAAAAGTGTCAAGAGCATACCAAATACCTAGTTAGATGAATATTTTTTCAACTTAGATTCTATTTCAACATTTAATTAGAAAATGTTATCTAAAAGGCAACTATCAGTTTTGTCTGATACTTTCTAAAGTGAATATATGTCATGAATAAAAATGGGATAGTCAGGAGAAATGACAGGTGAACTCCAGGTAGGTAGGGAGAACTCTTACAATTTCTAAATTCAAAAAGAAAATCAGTTTTTATAAGGCCATGATGACCTAACTACAGCAGAAATGTAGTCTTAAACCATATTTCCCATTACAGCTAAAAATAGTTATCAAAAGGGAAGGCTACTTGACCATTGTATATTCAACCATTTCATGTTTCTTTATATTTCTATGATGCTAGCAGGGCTCATATATTTTCAGCCTTTAAAAGTTCTTTTAAAATATTTGACAGGATATATTGTAATATTAAAATGTGCTAAAAATATGCATTCAGTGGGTTTCATTATGAGATTGAAATTTTAAACTTTTTGATGTTTTATACACAATGAAAATGCTTTTAAGGATAATATTATATTGTTATATACTTAGACATATCTTAGATTCTGTTTTTATTTCTCTATTGAAGTATGGTTTAACAATATTATCTTAGTTTCAGGGGTACAACTTAACAGTAATCTGACCAGTCTATACATTATACTATGCTCATCCCAAGTGTAGTTACCATGTCACCATACGATACTATTATGATACTGTTGACTATATTCTCCATGTTGTACCTTTCATCCTTGTAATTTATTTGTTCTATGACTGGAAGCCTGTACGTCCTGCTCCTTCACCAATTTTGCTCATCCCTCCTTGCCTGCCTCATGTATTTCTATTAAGGAATCTTGTTTTCAATAGGGACCAGGAGGATGTATAGTAATTATTCTCCTGGCATTTAGGAAGAAAGTTTTGATCATTTTGAAAACTATCTCTTCCATTCCAATTTATATTAACACCTAACAGAAAAAAACTATAAAAAATGTAAAACAGTGGCAAATACCTGGCTAATGACTTTGTCCTTTCCTTTTGGAGACCTCTATGAACTCTCTGCTCTGTAGTTGCAAGGGGAGCTCAGTTTTTGTAGGTTTTCTCTAATATCTTATCTACAAACCTCAAAGAAACTGTGCAGTTCTGGTTTTGTATTTATAATTTATTTTTAAAGACTTATTTTAGAGAATATGAGCAAGCATGAGTGGGAGAGGCAGAGGGAGAAAGAGAGAGAATCTCAAACAGACTCCACACTGAGCTCAGAGCCTGACATGGGCTCGATCTCATGACTCTGAGATCATGACATGAGTGGAAACCAAGAGCTGGATGCTTAACCAACTGTGCCACCCAGGTGCCCCTGTATTTCTAAGTATGTTCTTGAATGGGACTAAAATAATAATGGCTCAAGAATATTTTCTGCTTCATGAGATATTTCCAAAAGTTATTGGTTGCTTGGTTGAGTATAAATATTTATATTTTCCCCCATTCTGATGAACAACTATATATAGGTCCCAAGGTTTGTAATATTAGTAGGTAGATTCAATCATACAAAAGAATTAGTACAGTATCAAAAGGAAAAGTAATATATTTCCACCAAATAGAGTTTTGAGCAACTGATATATACACAGGTGCGGTTGTAGGCACTGGGAATAAATGAACAAAACAGACCAAAAAAATTTACCATGTACATGTGAAGCTTACAATCAATGTTACATGTAGGAAGGGTCACACATACTTAAGTGGATCCTGTCCAACCCTACCTCCCCCCAAAACATAAATACTGGATTAGGAATCCAGTATTTATTAATTCTTTTCTCTCAAAGCATCTTGAATTCTACTCATTGCATTTGTCAAATTGGACTGAAATTGTTATCTTCTATCATAGATTTTCAGGTAAGAATTCTTTTTTTATCTCCATATCATTCCATTTGTGTAGTACCTAGAACAGAGTATAGAGTTCCATATTTTTTAATTGAATAAATGATTCCATTTGCTTTAACTGCTCATGGTTATAACCTTCTAAAAACAGCTAAAATTCTAATACATCCTCAAGAAATTTTCACATCCTCAGTCATTGCTGTCATGTGAAACCCAGTCTACCATTCACTCTTTTAACTTAAGAAGAATTCTTGTTATACAACTAAGGATTCTTTGTGACTTCATAGGGAACATAAATCCTATTGCTGTAGGTTATTAGTACTACCTTTGTAAAGAGCTATTAGTTATAATGAATCTTTATGTAAACTAGGTGTTCTCTGAATAATAAAAAGATTCACATCTACCTTATTGTATTTGTGATATTAAAAATATAGAATATTAAGTTAATAATTAAGATTATAAGCTGAGTGAAAAAATATATCAGTGAACATGGACTCCAGGCTTAATGAAGCAAGTAAGATTGAAATGTCTTCTGTAATATATAGCTGTTATTGTAAAATAGGAAGATCAATGCATTAATAAGTTATAGTATGTTTTTTGCTAGGGATGGCGTTTTCATGTAACAAGAGCCTCAAATGCTCTTATAATTTTACATTAAGCAGAAAAGAAAAAGAAATTTGTAAAATACCCTAACACCTTAAGGTAAAGAATATTAAGCTTCACAAACAGGAATAATCTTCTGGACGGTAAGTCTGAGGAAAAAAGAGCTGATTTGAACTTCATTTTAAGGAGCCTCTGCTAACCTCTGATCCAACCCCATAAATAATTATATTCTGTACATGACTCAGGGATCAACAAACGAAAGCATAAACCTAATTTTAGATATCATTGCCTGGATCAGCACTAAGCCAATATTTTAGAATATTTTTTGTTAATAATCGCATTTTCTTCTTAGGTCCTTGCTTTTATTCATTTTCTGTTGACCTCTACCTCTTCCCCAGGTCTGGTGTTCTTTATCTTGATGCCTTTAACGTTTTCTACTTTTCACCTTTATTGCCTCATTTTAGAGACATTAGCAAACATCAGAATCAGACTTCCTGAAGGGTAAGAAATCACATTTTAAGAGAGAAATGGGGAGGATTTACACTGCCTGCAAATAAACAGGGGCTTTTCATGTAAAAGGAAAGCTAATATGATCTAGAGTGGTCTCTAAGGATGTACTAGTAAACCATGGAGGAAACTATAGGTGGACCATTCTGTGCCTTCATACTTGGTGAGAGTTTAGAAATATCTGATCATTACTTAGAATTTTAGATTTGAATATTTGAATGAAAAGTACTATGCTGAAGACTACTGTGTCCTCAACTTTGCCTCTTAAGAGTTGTTGGCTGGGGACTCTGCAAACAGATATTGGGCGGGTTACTTAATCTTTAAAAAGTCTCCTTGCCCCCACATATAAAATGAGGTAATAATAGTAGCTCTATAAAAAGATTGATTTGAGGAGTAAATGAAAACATTAATGTATATTTTATGGCACAGTGCCTGGTATATTGTGACTATTCCATAAGTATTTTACGATCATAGCTATAATGTTTCTAAGGAAAAAAATTTCTACAGGTCTGAGATAGAGCTAAACCTGATAACTAAGATTCCTTAAGGTACCTCATCTATACATTGCCTATTAAGCACAATTTTACCAAACCTGGAAACCAGAGCTTATAATGATTTTGTTGAAAATCTTTGTTCTCAGGATCTTAGTTTGCAAATCTCAAGAACTCTTTCCATACAATCTAAATTGTTAACTTCTGATTGCGTCTGAGCCTAGAAATCTACAGGCAAAAATTTTATTTTGAGATCTTACATTTTGAATCTTATTTAAAACAATTTTAAAATTATGTTCTTTACAGATTTTGCATGTCAACCCCTTATCAGATATGATAACCCTTCACACATGTTAAGATGAATATTATTTCATTGTGGTTTTGAATTGCACTTTCCTGATGATTAGTAAAGTTCAGCATCTTTTCATATGCCTGCCAGCATTTGTATGTCATTTTTGGAGAAATGTCTCTTCAGTCCTTCCCCACTTTTTAATTGGATTATTGGACTTTTTAATTTTAATTGGATTATTTGTGTTTTTGCTATTGAGTTGTGGGAGTTTCTTTTGTGCCTTAGATATTAATCACTTATCAGGAGTTTGCAAATGTTTTCTCCTATTCTGCAGGTTGCCTTTTCACTTTTTTGAAGGGCTCCTTTTGAGGTGCAGAAACTTTTTAAAAAAGATTTTATTTATTTATTCATGAGAGACACACACAGAGAGAGGCAGAGACACAGGCAGAGGGAGAGACAGGCTCCATGCAGGGAGCCGGATGTGGGACTTGATCCCAAGACCACAGGATCATGCCCTGGGCCAAAGGCAGGTGCTAAACCGCTGAGCCATGCAGGGATCCCTGCAGAAACTTTTTAATTTGATATTATTAATCAAATAATAATATCTTGCTAATCTTGCTTTCTGATGCTTGTAGTTTTGGTATCCTATCATAGAAATCCTTGCCAAGCCCAATGTCATGAAATTTTTTCTCTTTGGTTTTCCTCTAAAAGTTTCACAGTTCCAGGTCTTAGATTTAAATCTCTAGTCCATTTTGCATTGATTTTTGTATATGGTGAAAGATAAGGAAGGACTAAGTTGATTCTTTTGGTTGTGGATGTACAGTTTTTTGTTTTGTTTTGTTTTTTGTTTTTTACCATTTCTTGAAGACACTGTAGTTTACCCATTGTGTATTCTTGGCACTTTTGTCAAAAATCAATTGACTATATGTGTATAGACTTATTTCTGGGATCTTTTCTGTTCTATATATGTTTGGTCATATATATGGTCTATGTGTTTTTATACCAGTACTGTTCTGTTTTAATTTATAGCTTTAAAAAATATATATATATATTTTTACATTTTTTAAATTTATTTATGATAGTCACACACACACAGAGAGAGAGAGAGAGAGGCAGAGACATAGGCAGAGGGAGAAGCAGGCTCCATGCACTGGGAGCCCGATGTGGGATTCGATCCCGGATCTCCAGGATCGCGCCCTGGGCCAAAGGCAGGCGTCAAACCACTGCGCCACCCAGGGATCCCTAAAATATATTTTGAAATAAAAAAGTATGATGCATCCAGCTGTCTTATTCTTAAGATTACTTTGGCTATTTGGGGGCCTTTTATTCTATATGAATTTTAATACTTTGTTTCTATTTTTGTAAATAATACCATTGGAACTCTAACAGGGATTGCATTGAATCTATAGATTGCTTGAATAGTATGGATGTCTTAACAATATTAAATATTACAAGTCATGAACATAAGAGGTCTCTGTTGGGGCAGAATCCTTTCACCTACTTGGATGAATTCATTCCTAGGTATTTTATTTTATTTTTTTATTTTTTTAATAATAAATTTATTTTTTATTGGTGTTCAATTTACCAACATACAGAATAACACCCAGTGCTCATCCCGTCAAGTGCCCCCCTCAGTGCCCGTCACCCATTCACCCCCACCCCCGCCCTCCTCCCCTTCCATCACCCCTAGTTCGTTTCCCAGAGTTAGGAGTCTCTATGTTCTGTCTCCTTTTCTCATATTTCCCATACATTTCTTCTCCCTTCCCTTATATTCCCTTTCACTATTATTTATATTCCCCAAATGAATGAGAACTTATAATGTTTGTCCTTCTCCGATTGATTTACTTCACTGAGCATAATACCCTCCAGTTCCATCCACGTCAAAGCAAATGGTGGGTATTTGTCATTTCTAATGGCTGAGGAATATTCCATTGTATACATAAACCACATCTTCTTTATCCATTCATCTTTCGTTGGACACCGAGGCTCCTGCCACAGTTTGGCTATTGTGGACATTGGTGCTATAAACACTGGGGTGCAGGTGTCCCGGCGTTTCATTGCATCTGAATCTTTGGGGTAAATCCCCAACAGTGCAATTGCTGGGTCATAGGGCAGGTCTATTTTTAACTCTTTGAGGAACCTCCACACAGTTTTCCAGAGTGGCTGCACCAGTTCACATTCCCACCAACAGTGCAAGAGGGTTCCCCCTTCTCCACAACCTCTCCAACATTTGTGGTTTCCTGCCTTGTTAGTTTTCCCCATTCTCATTGGTGTGAGGTGGTATCTCATTGTGGTTTTGATTTGTATTTCCCTGATGGCAAGTGATGCAGAGCATTTTCTCATGTGCGTGTTGGCCATGTCTATGTCTTCCTCTGTGAGATTTCTGTTCATGTCTTTTGCCCATTTCATGATTGGATTGTTTGTTTCTTTGGTGTTGAGTTTAAGAAGTTCTTTACAGATCTGGGAAACTAGCCCTTTATCTGATACGTCATTTGCAAGTATCTTCTCCCATTCTGTAGGTTGTCTTTTAGTTTTGTTGACTGTATCCTTTGCTGTGCAAAAGTTTCTTTTCTTGATGAAGTCCCAATAGTTCATTTTTGCTTTTGTTTCTTTTGCCTTCGTGGATGTAACTTGCAAGAAGTTATTGTGGCCAAGTTCAAAAAGGGTGTTGCCTGTGTTCTCCTCTAGGATTTTGATGGAATCTTGTCTCACATTTAGATCTTTCATCCATTTTGAGTGTATCTTTGTGTATGGTGCAAGAGAGTGGTCTAGTTTCATTCTTCTGCATGTGGATGTCCTATTTCCCAGCACCATTTATTGAAGAGACTGACTTTCTTCCAGTGGATAGTCTTTCCTCCTTTATCAAATATTAGTTGACCATAAAGTTCAGGGCCCACTTCTGGGTTCTCTATTCTGTTCCATTGATCTACGTGTCTGTTTTTGTGCCAGTAGCACACTGTCTTGATGACCACAGCTTTGTAGTACAACCTGAAATCTAGCTGTGTGAGGCCCCCAGATATGTTTTTTGTTTTTTAATTACCCTGGCTATTCGGGGTCTTTTCTGCTTCCACACAAATCTTTAAATAATTTTTTCTAACTGTCTGAGGAAAGTCCATGGTATTTTGATAGGGATTGCATTAAACGTGTAAATTGCCCTGGGTAACATTGACATTTTCACAATATTAATTCTGCCAATCCATGAGCATGGAATATTTTTCCATCTCTTTCTGTCTTCCTCAGTTTCTTTCAGAAGTGTTCTATAGTTTTTAGGGCATAGATCCTTTACCTCTTTGGTTAGGTTTATTCCTAGGTATCTTATGCTTTTGGGTGCAATTGTAAATGGGATTGACTCCTTAATTTCTCTTTCTTCAGGCTCATTGTTAGTGTAGAGAAATGCCATTGATTTCTGGGCATTGATTTTGTATCCTGCCACACTGACGAATTGCTATATGAGTTCTAGCAATCTTGGGGTGGAGGCTTTTGGGGTTTCTAGGTCGATTATCATGTCATCAGCGAAGAGGGAGAGTTTGACTTCTTCTTTGCCAATTTGAATGCCTTTATTGCTTTTTGTTGTCTGATCGCTGAGGCAGGACTTCCAGTACTATGTTGAATAGCAGTGGTGAGAGTGGACATCCCTGTCTTGTTCCTGATCTTAGGGGAAAGGCTCCCAGTGCTTCCCCATTGAGAATGATATTTGCTGTGGGCTTTTCGTAGATGGCTTTTAAGATGTTGAGTTATGTTCCCTCTATCTCTACGCTCTGAATAGTTTTGATCAGGAATGGATGCTGTATTTTGCCAAATGCTTTATCTGCATCTAATGAGAGGATCATATGGTTCTTGGTTTTTCTCTTGCTGATATGATGAATCACATTGATTGTTTTACGAGTGTTGAACCAGCCTTGTGTCCCGGGGATAAATCCTACTTGGTCATGTGAATAATTTTCTTAATGTACTGTTGGATCCGATTGGCTAGTATCTTGTTGAGAATTTTTGCATCCATGTTCATCAGGGATATTGGTCTGTAATTCTCCTTTTTGGTGGGGTCTTTGTCTGGTTTTGGAATTAAGGTGATGCTGGCCTCATAGAACGAATTTGGAAGTACTCCATCTCTTTCTATCTTTCCAGACAGCTTTAGTAGAATAGGTATGGATTCTTCTTTAAACGTTTGATAGAATTCCCCAGGGAAGCCATCTGGCCCTGGACTTTTGTGTCATGGGAGGTTTTTGATGACTGCTTCAATTTCCTCCCGGGTTATTGGCCTGTTCAGGTTTTCTATTTCTTCCTGTTCCAGTTTTGGTAGTTTGTGGCTTTCCAGGAATGCGTCCATTTCTTCTAGATTGCCTAATTTATTGGCGTATATCTGTTCATAATATGTTTTTAAAATCGTTTGTATTTCCTTGGTGTTGGTAGTGATCTCTCCTTTCTCATTCATAGTTTTATAAATTTGAGTCTTCTCTCTCTTCTTTTTCATAATGGCTAATGGCTGGCTAATGGTTGATCTATCTTATTAATTCTTTCAAAGAACCAACTCCTGGTTTTGTTGATCTGTTCCACAGTTCTTCTGGTCTCATTGTTGTTGAGTTCTGCTCGAATCTTAATTAACTCTCTTCTTCTGCTGGGTGTAGGATCTATTTGCTGTTTTTTCTCTAGCTCCTTCATGTGTAAGGTTAGCTTTTGTATTTGAGTTCTTTCCAGTTTTTGAATGGATGCTTGTATTGCGATGTATTTCCCCCTCAGGACTGCTTTTGCTGCATCCCAAAGATTTTGAATGGTTGTATCTTCATTCTCATTAGTTTCCATGAATCTTTTTAATTCTTCCTTAATTTCCTGGTTGACCCTTTCATCTTTTAGCAAGATGGTCCTTAAACTCCACATGTTTGAGGTCCTTCCAAACTTCTTGTTGTGACTTAGTTCTAATTTCAAGGCATTATGGTCTGAGAATATGCAGGGGATGATCCCAATCTTTTGGTATCGGTTCAGACCCGATTTGTGACCCAGTATGTGGTCTATTCTGGAGAAAGTTCCATGTGCACTTGAGAAGAATGTGTATTCAGTTGAGTTTGGATGTAAAGTTCTGTAGATATCTGTGAAATCCATCTGGTCCAGTGTATCATTTAAAGCTCTCGTTTCTTTGGATATGTTGTGCTTAGAAGACCTATCTAGTATAGAAAGAGCTAGATTGAAGTCACCATGTATAAGTGTATTATTATCTAAGTACTTCTTCACTTTGGTTATTAATTGATTTAAATATTTGGGAGTTCCCACATTCGGGGCATATATATTGATGATTGTTAAGTCCACTTGTTGGATAGATCCTTAAAGTATGAGATAGTGTCCCTCTTCATCTCTCACTACAGTCTTCGGGGTAAATTTTAGTTTATCTGATATAAGGATGGTTACCCCTGCTTTCTTTTGAGGACCATTTGAATGGTAAATGGTTCTCCAACCTTTTATTTTCAGGCTGTAGGTGTCCTTCTGTCTAAAATGAGGTCTCGTAGACAGCAAATAGATGGGTCCTGCTTTTTATCCATTCTGAAACCCTGCGCCTTTTGATGGGGTCATTATGTCCATTCATGTTCAGAGTTACTATTGAGAGATATGAGTTTAGTGTCACCATGATATCTATTCAGTCCTTGTTTTTGTGGATTTTTCCACTGAACTTCTTCTTAAAGGGGCATTTTAAGAGTCCCCCTTAAAATTTCTTGCAGAGCTGGTTTGGAGGTCACATATTCTTTCAGTTCCTGCCTATCTTGGGAGCTCTTTATCTCTCCTTCCATTTTGAATGAGAGCCTTGCTGGATAAAGTATTCTTGGTCGCATGTTCCTCTCATTTAGGACCCTGAATATATCCTGCCAGCCCATTCTGGCCTGCCAGGTCTCTGTGGAGGGGTCTGCTGTTACCCTAATACTCCTCCCCATAAAAGTCAGGGATTTTTTGTCTCTTGCTGCTTTAAGGATCTTCTCTTTATCTTTGGAATTTGCAAGCTTACCTATTAAATGTCGAGGTGTTGAAAGGTTTTTATGGATTTTGGGGTGGGGGGGATCTCTCTATTTCCTGGATCTGAATGCCTGTTTCCCTTCCCAGATTAGGAAAGTTTTCAGCTATGATTTGTTCAAATACATATTCTGGCCCTCTGTCCCTTTCGGCGCCCTCGGGAACCCCAATTAAACGTAGGTTTTTCTTCCTCAGGCTGTCGTTTATTTCCCTTAATCTATCCTCATGGTCTTTTAATTGTTTGTCTCTTTTTTCCTCAGTTTCCCTCTTTGCCAGGAACTTGTCTTCTATGTCACTCACTCATTCTTCCACCTCGTTAACCCTCCTCGTTAGGAATTCTAGTTTGGATTGCATCTCATTCAATTGATTTTTAATTTCTGCCTGATTGGATCTAAATTCTGCAGTCATGAAGTCTCTTGAGTTCTTTATGCTTTTTTCTAGAGCCAGCAGTAGCTTTATGATAGTGCTTCTGAATTGGCTTTCTGACATTGAATTGTAATCCAGATTTTGTAACTCTGTGGGAGAGAGGACTGTTTCTGATTCTTTCTTTTGAGGTGAGGTTTTCCTTCTAGTCATTTTACTCATGCAGAGTGGCCAAAAACAAGTTGTATTGGGAAAAGAAGAAAAAGAGAGGAGAGAAAGAAGGAAAGAAAAGATAAAAAGAAAAAAAGGAAGAAAAAAGAAAAAAGGAGAAGGAAAAGAGAAAGAAAAAGAAAGAAAGGGAAAAAAAAGCGCGCGGGAAGCAAACAGAAATCCAAAAAAAAAAAAAAAAAAAAAAAAAACCCACGGGGGAGTATCTTCTGATTCTGTGTACTTTAAGTCCCTTGACTTCCCCTGGAACTTGTCCGTCTAGCTGGTCTTCTGGGGGAGGGGACTGTTGTGCTGATTTTCAGGTGTTTACACTTGGGGGAGCTGCTCTGCCCCTGCGTGGTGCAGGGCTCAGTGGGGGTTGTTCACCCCGTGAGGCCCCAGGAGGAACAACCGCAGTGGTGGGGCCAGCTCTGCAGCTCTGGAGTCAGCTCCCGCAGTAGCTCCGCAGCTCTCCGTCTGCAGGGCCTGGAGGCTCTGGGGCGGGTCACTGATCTGCTCAGTTCGCGGCAGGAGCGTCCTTGTGGTCCTGGGCCCTCCCGGCCTCTGCCTGTCCCGGGGGAGGCCGGATCCTGGGCTGTGTCCTGGCGCCCTGTGCACCGGGGCCTGCGCTGTTGGATTCGTGCTCCCGCCGCAGCCCCCTTCGCGGAGCCGCCGCCTGAGCCCCTCTGAGCTGGTCCAGGTCCCGCCATGCGCGCTGCAGCCCTTAGGGAGCTCGGCGCACTCTCCCGGGGGCGCAGGTGTCTGTTAATGTCCTAGGGAGCCTGAGGGCATTCCCGCCCTCCTGGGGTCCTGCTCCATCTCCCTGGGAGGCCTTTCCGCCCGGGAAGATTGGTGCAGCTCCTGCTTCTCCGGACGGAGCTTTCCTGTCCTGGGGACACTCACCCCGGCCTAGGTATTTTATTTTTGATTCTATTATAAATAGGATCATTTTCTTTATTTCTTTGCTAAATAGTGTAAGTAGACCTGATTAAGAATGAAAATAACAATAAACAAAATTGTACTTAGCCAAAACACTCACAGCACCATTGGGACTTTGAAAATTCTTTAAGACTTCTAGGTGCAAGATGGTGGAAGAGTAGGGTCCCCAAGTCACCTGTCCCCACCAAATTACCTAGATAACTTTCAAATAATCCTGAAAACCTACAAATTCGGCCTGAGATTTAAAGAGAGAATGGCTGGAATGCAACAGTGAGAAGAGTTTGCGCTTCTATCAAGGTAGGAAGATGGAAAAATAAAGAAATAAAAAAGCATCCAAGGGGAAGGGGCCCGGGGAGCAGCCGGGGTAAGAGGGGTGGTGAGTGCCCCCAGACAGGAAAGCCCAGGCCTGGAGAAGCAGGAGCTTCACCAATCTTCAGGGATGGAAAGGCGCCTGCATGGAGTTGGAGTAGGATCCCAGGAGGGGTGCAGATGCCCTCAGGCTCCCAAGGGCACTAACAGAGGAACTGGGCCCCAGGAAAGTGCCCCACACACTGCCACCGAGCTCCCTAAAAGGCTGCAGCACGCACGGTGGGGCCCAGGAGCAGCTCTGCAGCAGCTCCAGCTGCGGCTCCGCACGGAGGGGGCTGTGCGCACCGGGAGCACGATTCCAGCGGTGCAGGCCCGGGAGCCCAGGGCACTGGGGGACACAGCCCAGATCCGGGCACTCCCCCCGGGACAGGCAGGGGCCGGGAGGACACAGGACAGCCAGGACCTTCCTGCCACTAGGTGGCGCCGAGCATGCATATCAGCGGCCCCCGCCCCCAGAGCATCCAGGCTCCTGGACTGAGAGCTGAGATGTTACTGCGGGAGCTGACTCTAGGACTGGAGAGCTGGCCACCGCCACTGTTGTTGTTCCACCTGGGGCCTCACAGGATAAACATCCTCCACTGAGTGTCCCAGTGGCCTCACAGGATAAACAGGATAAAGAACTCCCACTGAGCCCTGCACCTGGCAGGGGGCTGGGCAGCTCCAATAGGTGCTCAACGTGAGAATCAGCACAGTAGGCCCCTCCCCCAGAAGACCAGCTAGAAGGACAGGGGAAAAGCAAGTTATTGACCAAGTAACACTGGAAAGTTCCAGGGGAAGTTGAGGAATTTAAAGTATATAGAATCAGAGGATACTCCCCCTTGTTTTTTTGTTTTCTGTTTGCTTCCCCCCCTTTTTTCTCTTCTTCTTCTTCTTCTTCTTCTTCTTCTTCTTCTTCTTCTTCTTCTTCTTCTTCTTCTTCTTTTCTTCTTTCTTCTTCTTCTTCTTTCTTCTTCTTTTTCTCTTCTCTCTTTTTCTCCTTTTCTCAGTTACAACTTGTTTTTGGCCACTCTGCACTGAGCAAGATGACTACAAGGGAAAACTCACTTCAAAAGAAAGAATCAGAAACAGTCCTCTCTCCTACAGAGTTACAAAATTTGGATTACAATTTAATGTCAGGAAGTCCAATTCAGAAGCACAATTATAAAGCTACTGGTGGCTCTAGAAAAAAGCATAAAGGATTCAAGAAACTACATGACTGCAGAATTTGGATCTAATCAGGCCGAAAATAAAAATCAATTAAATGAGTTTCAATCCAAACTAGAGGTCCTAATAATGTGGATTAACCAGGTAGAAGAACGAGTGAGAGAAATAGAAGACAAGTTCCTGGCAAGGAGGGAAACTGAGGAAAAAAGGACAAACAATTAAAAGATCATGAGGATAGGTTAAGGGAAATTAATGACAGCCTCAGAAGGAAAAACCTACATTTAATTGGGGTTCCCGAGGGTGCCGAGAGGGACAGAGGCCCAGAATATGTATTTGAACAAATCATAGCTGAGAACTTTCCTAACCTGGGAAGGGAAAGAGGCATTAAGATCCAGGAAATAGAGAGATACCCCTCTAAAATCAATAAAAACTGCTCAACACCTCAACACTTAATAGTTAAGCTTGCAACTTCCAAAGATAAAGAGAAAATCCTTAAAGCAGTAAGAGACAAGAAATCTCTAAATTTTATGGGGAGAAATATTACATTAACAGCAGACCTCTCCACAGGGACCTGGCAAGCCAGAAAGGGCTGGTAGCATATATTCAGGGTCCTAAATGAGAAGAACATGCAACCAAGAATACTTTATCCAGCAAGGCTCAATTCAGAATAGAAGGAGAGATCAAGAGCTTCGAAGACATGCAGAAACTGGAAGAATATGTGAACACCAAGCCAGCTCTGCAAGAAATACTAAGGGGGATTCTGTAATAGAAAGAGGAAGTCCAAGGGAACAATCCACAAAAACAGGGACTGAATAGGTATCATGATGACACTAAATTCATATCTTTCAATAGTAACTCTGAACGTGAATGGGCTTAATGACCCCATCAAAAGGCACAGGGTTTCAGACTGGGTAAAAAAGCAAGACCCATCTATTTGCTGTCTACAAGAGACTCATTTTGACATAAGGACACTTACAGCCTGAAAATAAAAGGTTGGAGAACCATTTACCATTAAAATGGTCCTCAAAAGAAAGCAGGGGTAGCCATCCTCATATCAGATAAAGTTTGTCCCAAAGACTGTAGTAAGAGATGAAGAGGGACACCATATCATACTTAAAGGATCTATCTAACAAGAGGACTAACAATCATCAGTATTTATGCCCCAAATGTGGGAGCTGCCAAGTATATCAATCAATTAATAACCAAAGTTAAGATATACTTAGATAATAATACACTTATACTTGGTGACTTGAACGTAACACTTTCTACAATCCACAGGTATTCTAAGCACATCTCCAAAGAAACAAGAGCTTTAAATGATACACTGGACCAGATGGATTTCACAGATATCTACAGAACTTTACATCCAAATGCAACTGAATACACATTCTTCTCAAGTGCACATGGAACTTTCTCCAGAATAGACCACATACTGGGTCACAAATCCGGTCTTAACTGATACCAAAAGACTGGGATCATCACTTGCATATTTTCAGACCATAATGCTTTGAAATTAGTACTAAATCACAAGAAGAAATTTGGAAGGATTTCAAACACGTGGAGGTTAAGGACCATCTTGCTAAAAGATGAAAGGGTCAACCAGGAAATTAGAGAAGAATTTAAAAGATTCATGAAGGGCAGACCAGGTGGCTCAGCAGTCTAGCGCCACCTTCAGCTCAGGGCCTGATCCTGGAGACCCAGGATCGAGTCCCACGTCAGGCTCCCTGCATGGAGCCCGCTTCTCCCTCTGCCTGTGTCTCTGCCTCTCTCTCTCTCTTTGTGTGTCTCTTGTGAATAAACAAATAAAATCTTTAAAAAAAATAAAAATTAAAAGACTCATGGAAACTAATGAGAATTAAGATACAACCATTCAAAATCTTTGGGATTCAGCAAAAGCAGTCCTGAGGGGGAAATAAATAACAATACAAGCATCCATCCAAAAACTGAAAAGAACTCAAATGCAACAGCTAACCTTGCACCTAAAGGAGCTGGAAAAAAAAAGAGGCAAACAGATCCTGCATCTAGGAGAAGAAGAGAATTAATAAAGATTCGAGCAGAACTCAGTGAAATAGAGACCAGAAGAACTATGGAAAAGATCAACAAAACCAGGAGTTGGTTCTTTGAAAGAATTAATAAGATAGATAAACCATTAGCCAGCCTTATTAAAAAGAAAAGAGAAAAGACTCTATTTAGTAAAATCATGAATGTGAAAGGAGAGAGCACCACCAATACCAAGGAAATACAAACAATTTTAAAAACTTACTATGAGCAGCTTTACGCCAATAAATTAGGCATTCTACAAGAAATTGATGCATTTCTGGAAAACCACAAACTACCCAAAGTGGAACAGGAAGAAATAGAAAAGCTGAACAGGCTGATAACCAGGGAGGAAATTGAAGCAGTCATCAAAAACCTCCCAAGACACAAAAGTCCAGGGCCAGATGGCTTCCCAGGGGACTCCTATCAAACGTTTAAAGAAGAAACCATACCTATTCTACTAAAGCTGTTTGGAAGGATAGAAAGACATGGAGTACTTCCAAAGTCGTTCTATGAGGCCAGCATCACCTTACTTTCAAAAGCAAACAAAGACCCCACCAAAAAGAATTATAGACCAATATCCCTGATGCAAAAATTCTCAACCAGATACTTGCTAATAGGATCCAACAGTACATTAAGAGGATTATTCACCATGATCAAGTGGGATTTATCCCTGGGATGCAAGGGTGGTTCAACACTAGTAAAGCAATCAATGTGATTCATCATATCAACAAGAGAAAAAACAAGAACCATATGATTCTCTCAATAGATGCAGAGAAAGCATTGAAAAATACAGCATCCATTCCTGATCAAAACTATTCAGAGTGTAGGGATAGAGGGAACTTTCCTCAACATCTTAAAAGCCATCTATGAAAAGCCCACAGCAAATATCATTCTCAATGGGGAAGCACTGGGAGCCTTTCCCCTAAGAGCAGGAACAAGACAGGGATGTCCACTCTCACCACTGCTATTCAACATAGTACTAGAAGTCCTAGCCTCAGCAATCAGACAACAAAAGCAATCAAAAGCATTCAAATTAGCAAAGAAGAAGTCAAACTCTCCCTCTTTGCAAATGACATGATACTGTACATAGAAAACCCAAAAGACTCCACCCCAAGATTGCTAGAACTGACAACAATTCGTCAGTGTGGCAGGATACAAAATCAATGCCCCGAAATCAGTGGCATTTCTCTACACTCACAATGAGACTGAAGAAAGAGAAATTAAGGAGTCAGTCCTATTTAGACTTGCACCCAAAAGCATAAAATACCTAGGAATAAACCTAACCAAAGAGGGAAAGGATCTATACCCTAAAAACTACAGAACACTTCTGAAAAAAAATGAGGAAGACACAAAGAGATGGAAAAATATTCCATGCTCATGTATTGAAAGAATTAATAGTGTGAAAATATCAATGCTACCCAGGGCAATTTACACATTTACTGCAATCCCTATCAAAATACCAAGGACTTTCTTCAGAGAGTTGGAACAAATCATCTTAAGATTTGTGTGGAATCAGAAAAGACTCCGAATAGCCAGGGGAATATTAAAAAAGAAAACTATAGCTGGAGGCATCACAATGCCAGATTTCAGGTTGTACTACAAAGCTGTGATCATCAAGACAGTGTGGTACTGGCACAAAACCAGACACATAGATCAATGGAACAGAATAGAGAATCCAGAAGTGGATCCTCAACTTTATGGTCAACTAATATTCGACAAAGCAGGAACGACTAACCACTGGAAGAAAGACAGTCTCTTCAATAAATGGTGCTGGGTGAATTGGACATCCACATGCAGAAGAATGAAACGAGACCACTCTCTTACACCATACAAAATGATAAACTCAAAATGGATGAATGATCTAAATGTGAGACAAGATTCCATCAAAATCCTAGAGGAGAACACAGGCAACACCCATTTTGAACTTGGCCACAGTACCTTCTTGCAAGATTCATCCATGAAGGCAAGAGAAACAAAGCAAAAATGGACTATTGGGACTTCATCAAGATAAGAAGCTTTTGCACAGCAAAAGAAACAGTCAACAAAACTAAAAGACAACCTATAGAATGGGAGAAGAGATTTGTAAATGACGTATCAGATAAAGGGCTAGTATCCAAGATCTATAAAGAACTTAGTAACCTCAACAGCAAAGAAACAAACAATCCAGTTATGAAATGGGCAAAAGGCATGAACAGAAATTTCACCAAATAAGATATAGACATGGCCCACAAGCACATGAGAAAATGCTCTGCATCACTTGCCATCAGGGAAATACAAATCAAAACCACAATAGATCCCACCTCACACCAGTGAGAATGGGGAAAATTAACAAGACAGGAAACCACAAATGTTGGAGATGTTGGAGCGAATGTGTAGAAAAGGGAACCCTCTTGCACTGTTGGTGGGAATGTGAACTGGTGCAGCCACTCTGGAAAACTGTGTGGAGGTTCCTCAAAGAGTTAAAAATAGACCTGCCCTACGACCCAGCAATTGCACTGCTGGGGATTTACCCCAAAGATACAGATGCAGTGAATCGCCTGGACACCTGCACCTAAATGTTTCTAGCAGCAATGTCCACAATAGCCAAACTGTGGAAGGAGCCTCAGTGTCCATCAAAAGATGAATGGATAAAGAAGATGTGGTTTATGTATACAATGGAATCTTACTCAGCCATTAGAAATGACAAATACCCACCATTTGCTTGGATGTGGATGGAACTGGAGGGTAATTATTCTGAGTGAAATAAGTCAATTGGAGAAGGACAGACATTATATGGTCTCATTCATTTGGGGAATATAAAAAATAGTGAAAGGGAATAAAGGGGAAAGGAGAAAAAATGAGGGTGAAATATCAGAGAGGGAGACAACATGAGCGACTCCTAACTCTGGGAAACAAACATGGGGTGTTGAAAAAGTGAGGTGGGAACGGTGGGGGTAAATTTATATTTTTAATAACTTAAAATTAAATATCTTAATCACTTAATTTAATAACTTAAAATTAAATATCAAGTTTTAAATATAATATTTGTGGTTAAATACCTTTTTCTAGTTTATAGAATGCATTAGTCAGCATTTGCTGCTGTGACAATTCCGAAATTTCAGTGGGTTAAAACAAATACTTGTTATTCACGGTAAATGAAGGCTATGGGCCAAGTGCAGCTCTATTTCACAGGTTTTCTCATTCCTGAGCCCAGGCTGAAAGCCCACTCTCTGTAATAGGCATACTGGTTTTAACTCAGAGGGTAAAAATGCAAGAGGATGAGCCAAACCGTTGCATTTAAATTACTTGATTAGGCATGTATCATATCCTTATGCTTATACTGGCCAGAACAAGTCACATTATTAAGCCTGAAAATCAGACTGTTGGAAAGAAATAAAATTTATCCTTTCGTTTTCATTCTCTTATGTGCATGCATACACACACGCGCGCGCACATAACACACACACACAGAAACAAATTAAAACTCCATAATCTTGCAGTCTACCTTGAATCTGGATGTGGCTTCCCAAGTTCTCTAAGACACTTTCTGTGTCCATGTTCCCAGTAACTGCACACAACAAACAAATATGGATCAAGGCAGAGCAGCTTCAATAAAGTTTTCTATTCAGAACAGGGAAGAATGACAATTGCATTGGATAAATAAGGTAAGGATCTCTTACCCTGTCCTGGCATATATTCTTTGATTAGGCTAGATTCTCTTACCTATGAATAACTCCAAGTTCGCTGATGTCCTTAGCTGCTGGATCCACTCTGAAAAGGACTCTATGTCTGTATTTTCATTCTTGGCTACAGCTGGTACAGACTTTGAGAAGTAGACTTTCTCTGAGGAGAATAAGGAACTTTCCCAGCCTGCTTCCTGCCCCAGAAAACCAAGTGCCAAAGATCATTTTACAAGTCTAGCAATCAGGTTTTTTTAATCCAGGCTGATGGCAATGGAAATTTCTAAAAGGACTTCTTTAAAAAGTGTCTTTGATCCCATCCAACTGTGTGTGCCAAAAGCCATAATAATTTTTTGAGCATTGTGTTACTCTGAAGACAAAATTAGATTTTCTTTGAACTTCTCCAACTTCTGACTTTTGACTTCTGTGGGACCAGGCATTTTGTCTCTTTTCCCTGAGCTATTTTGGCCAACTGAATACTTTCACTGTAGCCACCCAAGACCATCAGATTTTTTTCCCCTGAGCCTGAGTTTTATTCAGAATGAGTCTTAATCAGCTTTAATGGCCCAAAGCATTTCTCTTTTTTACTCTTTTCTCTGACCATAGGTGTAAAACAGTCCCATTTTGAAACTTTACTAGGTCTCAGGATATCTGGATTTATTTTCTCTAATGCCTATATTCAATAGTCATTATTTTGAGTCTATCAATTATGGAAATGAATAATTTATACTAGGAATGTTCTGTTTGAAACCTGTGCTCCCAAAGTCAAAATTTCATTAAGTGAAATTTCTGCCTTCCAGATTATTACAGGAAAGAGTTAAACTGCACTGCATAATAATATTTGCCTTCTTTTCAAAATGCCTTTAATTACAACCTGCAGCCCAGTACCAGTTTTTGTGTTTGTTTTTTAATAGTGAAATTCCAGTGTTAACAAAAACCATTAGAATTGGCACCTCTGATAACAACGCAAAAATCTCAGTGGTTATAAGAATTGAATATTTCTTGCTTTCCTTCTATGAGGACTTTAGTCAGCTCTACTGGTCTTCAAGAATCCAGGCTGAGGCAACAGCTCCCCTTTATCTTCATGAAAGAAGTCAGGGACCAAGACGAACCATGAAGTTCTATCCAAAAGTTCGATTTAGAAGGATGTGCCATTATATTATTTGCTCATATTTCATCAGTCAAAGCAATTTGTGTGGCCAAGTCTGACCATAGGTAGGGAAAGTTTATGCAAAGGTAAGAAGGGATATAAATATTTGGGAACAGAAGTACAGTCTTCCTCCAGTATGTTAACCTTTCTGCATCAGGAGCAATGTTTTTGTAGACTTCCAGATAGTCTCACTACAACATTCCTAATACATGGAGTGGGAAGAGGGATAATCGGATCTGTAAGATCCAGTTTGAGATATTTTAGATTGGTATCTGTGTGGTAAATATGTTAGGTAGTTTAAGCTTAAGAAAGACCTGGGTACTATTTTTACACTCCCCCCTTTTTTTTTTCACATTGAGAGCAGAGAAAAATCTTTATAAGAGATTCCACTCGCTGGCTTTCAGAGCTTTGGAGATTAAGGATTATCTCATAAGGGAGAAAAGAGGAGAGAATTCCCCCCACCCCCTCCCAAGGAAGGTGTTTCTTAAAAGAATCAACTACAGTCTTTCCGGAGCAAAAAAAAAGGGAGGAGGGGAGGAGGGAGGATAGAGAAGAAAATAATCTAATAACTAAAGGATTTGTGATATGCACCAAAAAATAATTACCTCTACTGACCATATAAGTGTTAGAATATGTGATACTGGTTTTGTAACACTATGGGGCATTCTTCTGGATGAAGAAAATTCTCAGACACTATGCAAATATGTACAGGAAAGAGAGTGAATATACTTGCACTTGCTTTCTAGAGATTAGAAACGGGGAGATCCACCATCTCTGCAACTCTTATTATTCTTTCAACTTCTATTTCTGCTTCTATTACATGAAAGAATAGCATTTTCTCCATCTGATTTTAGGGTCATTGTTCATGCTTAATACTTGGTATGGAAACATCCTCTCTACTCTGAAGACTAAGGAAATAAATGAATGTATGCATATAATAAATTCAGTGATGCTAAAAGCTGTTTCCCAGGAAAATAAATATTTGTACCTGCTCAATAAGATTTTGATCGAAAAACATTCTGATCACCAATTATCCTTTGAACTAGATGAATGGACTTTTGTGTTCATCATTAAGACACAATCCAGTTTTATATATTAGGCTTTCTATACTCTTTTTTTTTTAAGCAATTATTTTAGAATGTTGCTTGCTTAGCAAAAAACAAACAAACAAACAAACAAAAAACTCAAACAAAGCAACCTCAGAAACAAATGGCAAATCTTTCATAAACTGGTTGGGGAGCAGCTATTTCTTTCCTAATTTGTTCCTTTTATTTTTGATATAGGTGAATGGATTTTATGTGCCATTTCTTGCAAGAAAGAATTCTAGATTTATAATTTTTATTAATACTTATAGACTATTTTGAGAAAAGCTAAACACTAAAATATCATAATTCTACTTTGTTCCTGGTTCAAAATTTATTAACTTTCTGACTCTTAGAGGTGTTGAATAAGACTGTAACTGTGTTGTAATTTGTTTTAATCATGAGAAAAAGTAACCTGTTAACACTGTTAAGTCAACGACTGATGTCAACCTTTCTAGTAATAATTGAATAGTCTCTTAATTTTCTTAAAAAATAAATGAAATCTTAACCTAGCTTGATTACATTAGAAACCTCATTTCCAGTATGTATATGATTTCTAGTTGAAAAGAGAAAATTAGGGATCCCTGGGTGGCGCAGCGGTTTGGCGCCTGCCTTTGGCCCAGGGCGCGATCCTGGAGACCCAGGATCGAATCCCACGTCAGGCTCCCGGTGCATGGAGCCTGCTTCTCCCTCTGCCTGTGTCTCTGCCTCTCTCTCTCTCTCACTGTGTGCCTATCATAAAAAAAAAAAAAAAAAGAGAAAATTAAAAGAAATGCCAAACCATGATGCAAGTTTCACTTCACAGTCAGTATGAATGGGAGATTTATTAAAATAAGGTAAAGAAAAAACAAAACCAAACCAAAATAAAACCCCCCACACAACCAATCAAATGGAGGCATGAATTCAGAACTCAAATTACATAAAAGAAAATATAATTATTCCTTAATGAGCCAGATTCTGTCAAAGCAGCTTATTAACCATTACTATAATTCTCTCAGGCTTGTGTAAGGGCTTATTTTAAAAGTCATGATTTGGGTCCAGTTCCGTAAATGATAACATTAAGAATCTGGGATACCTGTTGTTCAGTAGAAGAGTGCCCTTTTCAGTTTCATTTCTTATAATGCCAGTGGGAACTCTAAATGTAATTTTATCTCCATGACTGACCAACTCTATAATTTATGTGGAATCAAGCTGGAGTTTTATATTTAATTTGCACTGACTTTATAGGAAAATGTTTTGAAAACATGGTCTTCAGAATGCCACAATAATAGACTTCTGACATCACATACACAATGTATAATTATCCCATGCTTATTGTATCCCCACACACATAATGTTGCATAGAGATTCATGTGGAGATAAGGGAAATGTTTAGTGTCATTTGAGCTTCTGTAAAAGCATTGTTTTGTTACCAACATTGGTTAAGGTAGCTAAAAGGCAGAAGTCCAAATGTCTTCTAGATGAGGGTAGAAAGAAAGGATCTATGTATGCAGAAAATTGGCTGTAAAACTTAATCAGGTATGTGATCTAGTCAGGACAGTTTGTACTTGGTTTCTTAGGTTGAATCTCCTTTGTCAGAGATGAGACACTAAAGCCTTTAAATTGGGACTAATTTGGGATTTTGTTGATCTGATTGATGTTTTAGAACTACAAATATAATTCTGATAAAGTTAACTTATTGGGAACATCCCATTTTTATATCCACCTTATGGGATATTTGAAGAAGGGGGAGATCAAAGAAGTTTGGTGTTTGAGATCTCAGGGCCAGTGAGTGAAGGGAGCTGGGATGCAAGTCCAAGGTAAGAATCGGCTTTTCCTCTGTGTCACTTGTTCTTTGATTTACTAAATTCAGCATCTTGATTTGTTACTCATGATGCTCAATATCACCACATGATTATCAGTACCTTGATTTTTTTTTTAAATTTATTTTTTATTGGTGTTCAATTTACTAACATACAGAATAACCCCCAGTGCCCGTCACCCATTCCCTCCCACCCCCCGCCCTTCTCCCCTTCTACCACCCCTAGTTCGTTTCCCAGAGTTAGCAGTCTTTACGTTCTGTCTCCCTTTCTGATATTTCCCACACATTTCTTCTCCCTTCCCTTATATTCCCTTTCACTATTATTTATATTCCCCAAATGAATGAGAACATATAATGTTTGTCCTTCTCCGACTGACTTACTTCACTCAGCATAATACCCTCCAGTTCCATCCACGTTGAAGCAAATGGTGGGTATTTGTCATTTCTAATAGCTGAGTACCTTGATTTTTGCCCGTGCCGTTTTGTTTACCTTTCAGCTTTAGCTATTCTAATCTATCCACCTCTCTCCCTTCCCTCCACCCACCAGTCCAAGGAAAAGTCCCAGCTGTTAGGAAAACTTCATTACTTTGAGTGAGCTCTAGTCAGATTAGTCACATTGAATCACCCACCTCTCACTTAATTGCTGTGGGCCTTGGGCATGTTAATAAACTATTCTATGATTCAGGTTTTCCTTAAAATTATTAATATCCTATGCTAAGGATGTGATAATTGAGTTAAATATAAACACATGTAATATGCTCATAATAGTGCTTAGTGCATTGTAAGTGCTTATCTTACTAAGTGATAGTAAACTATCATCACCAATAGCTAAATCTTAGCTTCTCCTCTATTGAAAATTATCTGCTAAACATAGAATACACCTTAGTTACTCCTAATGTTATTCTTTTTATGTAGAAATAAAATCTTTTGGAATTTTCCATATAATTTATCATGTAAATTATTTTGTTGTCCTATACTATTAAATATCACTGTCTAAATTTTAATATATCTGTCATATAATCAGACCTATAACTCTTGGAATAGAGGTTTCTTAATGTATTTAAAAGAATCATTAGCAGATCATTATCATTATCATTCCTAAAGCCCAGCTTAACACCTGGCTCATTTCAAGTGCTGAGCATCCATATTGTTAACTCTGAACTATACAATTTTTATATAACTATAAAATTTTATATAACTATACATTTTTAATAAGAATATCTTCTTAAAATATTAAAGTAAAAATTGAAAATAATCCACTGATTAATTTATTCATTCATTCTTCTAGCAAATGATATTGAATTCCTTCTAGATGCCAGGATTTAAGGTAAAAACCATGAATAGCTGAGAATTTTTTCTCATGAAATTTAGATTAAGGCTTCTCTGATGTGCTCATGAATCACCTGGGGTGCTTGTTAAAATGCAGATTCTGATTCAGTATTTCTGGGTTGGAGCCTGTGCATCTGCATTATTAAACTCCTGCGTACTACTGATGCCCTTGGTCCTAGGTACACATAACGAGTAGTAAGCACTTAAATTCTCCCTAGCTAAAAAGGTCTTCTTGAGTAGTCAATATTGGACTGTTTCCCTTACATTCAGTCTCTCCTGAAAACAGAGGGGAATGTGATTTGAAATACTCTTAACATGTCCTCCTTGACCCCCGGATAAGTGAACACATCAATAGGAGTGGCTTAGTGTGTGTGAAAAAGAGGCTTGCCGGGTGACTCCAATTACTAAGGAGGATGTGGCTCTCCTAGGACAATTCTGTTGTAAACTGTTATCAGTTATGCTTTTCAAAGGATTTCATTGAGGAGGGTTTAGTCAGCATACCACAATTTCACCTCTCAACTAAGAGTCTTTTTCATTGGTGATTTTTTGCTCTAGTCCCAGAGTTGATTCCATTCTGATTGTGTGATTAAAAACCTGGCATAGTCACACCAGCTTCTGATGTTCTAGGGCCTGGGACCTCATAGAACATAGGTACTGATGCTTTATTGTTCTAGCTCAGCTTCTGATTTCTCCACCATTCCAGAAGTACAAGAATGTGAGTCATCAATAGAATTACATGAAATGATTTTTCAATTGTCAAGTCTTATACAATTCATTTGTCTAATTTAGATTGGCTCTAGCAGCCTGATAATTTTATTGAGTAATGTACATCAGGCATATATAGAATCATGTTTAACATATATAGTGTTCATACCTAACCTTTATTAGGGAAAGCTGACTTTGCCTTCCTATTCATGATCTGAAGTTTCACATAAAGTCCCAGTCCCATACAGTCCTCTTAAGTCATTATCATTTTTTTCCATTTCCCACTGTTGGAGAAGAATCTAGAAGGGTAGAGGAAAATTTCTCTTCTGGCTGGTCTAATAATGGAATTGACATGAGATTAACAGGAGAAAACCAAACCGAAGTATGTACCCACAGGGCCCCATAGGAATAGGAGACCCATAGGTAGTCAGGAAAATGAGGCATATATGCTACCCTGAGCTAAGGAAAAGGGGGTTGTGGTGTAGGACTTCAAAAAAGAAGATATTTCACAAGACACTGGGAAAAGGAAATGTTTGGTAAACAAATATTTGTTTGTAGTGCCATGCAGGGAAGTATTTATTATGTAAAACAGTTATATTTGGTGATAGGGAGCCTGCACCAAAAAGTGAGCTATCTAAATTCTTTTGGACAGTTAGGAAGGTAAAAACAAAAACAAAACACTGATTCAGCCATCTGTTTCTTAAAAATAATTTGTCTAAATTAGTTCTCATACCAAAGAGACATATTTTGTGTTGACAAATTTTTCTGTCCTACACCACTTATGTTACTCACTTAGGAGAATGGAATTTAAGGAATATTCGACTTTCTTATATAGGAACTTCTCAGTAAGACTTTTTCAATAATTCCCTATTATCATGGTCACTTAAAAAAAAATTGCCCTTGCCCTCCCATGCCCTTGGGTAGTGACCATTCTAGAGCAAGATTCCTCTTCTTTGTGTTTTTTTTTTCTAGTTTTATAGTATTCTCCATGCCAAGATTAAAAGAAAAATTATACCACTGTCATAGTCTTGAGTTGCTTTTGGCAGCCACCTCCTAGTGACTCATGCTCAGTAAGTAGCAGCATGACCATGAAATATGCACAGTTTTATCATTAAAATGCAGAATAAGAAACTTACAGTGCCATGTGAGGACACAAAACACCTAATTGCGATGATGCTATGGGTGGGTTTTTGAAATATGGTAGTGGGTCTCCTCACAGGGGCTTGTGGCTTGGTAATTCAGGGCACAAAAGAATATTATAAGAGATTTCTCTTGTATTACAGACCCATGAGTAAGTAAACTAGAAAACTCATTATTTAACCTCTTTGTCCTTTCCTTTCAGAATTTCCTATGGAGTTTGTGGCTGTTTTTCTATTTATTAATTTTTCTTGCCCTTTAAGAATTGGTCTTTTAAAATTAGCATACATCTAATACAAAAGCAATATTTGAAACTTCCTCCCCCTCATACCCACCCACTCCACCTCAAACTTGGTTGGGAATTTATGAGGTTGTTATGTTCGGAGACATAAGTTTGGGTGTCAATGTAAATTTATGGATTTACTCTGAATTTTGAATTACAATTTGTGTATTTGTCCAATTGGCAGTCCCATTAGCCACCTCATTTCTGGGAGTATAATGACTACCTTATCACTATCATGGCCAAACTATCCCCACAACTTCAAGAGAACTTTGCCTACTTCATAGAATCCTTATTTTAGTCAGACTAAACCAAATCACCTAGCAAAATTTTTGTGTCTAGCCTATTTTGTATGTAACATATTCAAATTTTTAACCCTGAGTTCAAAAGGATGCTTCTGCAACTGTATCTTTCCTATGCTCTCCCCCCAACCCCCCAGTTTCAGGATCAGTATCAATGATTATTGAACTAAAGATAAAGTTTTCTTACATTTTCCAGTCTGGTTGGAAATCAAAGTTATAGTTGTGAGGTGAATTGGAAATCTTTCTATCATTTTACAATGTTCTGAAAAAAATTAGAAAATAATACTTCTGTTGATTAGAGATTTGTTCAAATTCACTGATAAAACTACAGGTATCTTTTGATTATTATTTACATTTCTTTATATTTATTGAGTTTTTTAGGTTTTCTATCAGTGCTTGAGTTGGTTCTGGCAATTTTTATTTCAATATAAAAGCTCTCTTTTTACATCAGGACCTGACTTTTATTTCCCCTATAACATTTAGCTATCTGTAGTTAAGCACCCTCTTCCTTCCTAGTGCTAGTTTCTTTTTTCTTTTTTCTTTTTTTTTTTTTTAAGATTGTATTTATTAGGGATCCCTGGGTGGCGCAGCGGTTTGGCGCCTGCCTTTGGCCCAGGGCGTGATCCTGGAGACCCGGGATCGAATCCCATGTCGGGCTCCCGGTGCATGGAGCCTGCTTCTCCCTCTGCCTGTGTCTCTGCCTCTCTCTCTCTCTCTCTGTATGACTATCATAAATAAATAAAAATTAAAAAAAAAAAAGAAAATGCTTATCTTTACACATGTGAATCCTAGGCAGTCTTAGTGCTGCTTTGGTGGCATTCTTTTAGGGATTGATTTATAGTATGGTCATTAACATTAATTTCTAGATAATTGGTGAATTTGTTTCATAAGGCTATAGTAACAAAGTATCATAAACTGTCTGGCTTAATCCACAGATAGGTCAGAAGTCCAAAATCAAGGTGCTGGAAAGATTGACTTCTGATTGATTCTGTGAGCTAAAGATTGGTTTTAGGCCTCTCTTCTTGGCTTGTAAAATGGCCATCTCCCTATGTCTTGTCACATGCACATATGCATATCTGTCTACATTTCTTCTTTTTGTAAGGAATTTTGTTAGATTGGATTAGGAGTCTACCCTATTCCAGTATGATCTCCTCTTAGCTTAACTGATTACCTCCCCAGTGACCCTGTTTCCAAACAGGGTTACATTCTGATGTATTGGGGGTTAGGACTACCACATAAAAATTTCGAGGAATGCTATTCTACCCATAACAATTCTTAACTCTAAATTGTTTAGAATATTCTTTACTTTCCAACAGGAAATTCTTTTTGTCCTTTTGTGGTTTTTTGTTTGTTTGTTTGTTTTTTTGCCATTGTTTTGGTGAACAACAAATCACATCATTTTGGGGATCAGCAAATGTAGTACGAATATTTAATCCTTCTTGTAATTTTTTTTTCAAGTACCACTTATTTACTCAGCAAGGGGTCCACTCTCTTGGACCTTCTTGTAATTGCCTAAAATTATGTGCTGATTTCTTCTCAAAATCTAATTGGTTTTGGTTTTGGTTTATATATTTCAAATCCCCCTTGTTTGATCACAAAAAGTTTGGTTAGACCTTCTAGATGAATCATTTTCAAGAAGTGAATATTTTCATTTCTTTCCCACAGGTAGAGCTTTCAGAGCCAAGAAAACTAGGACCTAGGTTTTAGGAGGAGGCTTGGAAGTTGAAGGATGATTGGATACAGGCCAGATCTCCTGAGAGCTTTAGAGATTGATCTCTAATGTGTTTACATTTCAAAGGAGAGTGAAACCCTGAGGCAGCATTTATATTCCCAAGGATTAAAAACCATGGGGGACAAAGGTTTCTCTTTCTGTCAGGAGGGGTGGGTGACAGTGATGGGAGAACAGAGGACTAGCTGAGGGCGAAGCACATTGACAAGTCTTTGAAACAGGCAGAGGGACAGTCCTCTACAGACCCAATTGCCTGATGTTCATACTTGGCTAAGGGCAGAAGCAATCCTAGCCCAACACCCAGGATCCTGTAAACCCACTTTAACATATAAAAATTCCTTTAGAAATGTCCTTTATCTCTACACCCCCAAGATACATGTTGGCAATTATCCCCCAAGCATATGGCCCACCAATACACATCTGAAAGGTCTCAGGACTCAGGTTTTACTAGATGTAATAAGTGACCTTTTCCCAACAATAGCTGGCCCCCTCAAGGTCCTGGAAACCTTGCTTCCACAATTCCTTAGGGAGTACGCTATCCTCAAACCCCTCCCGATTTCCAGGTATATAATCAGCCACCCCTCACAGGCCTGGGGCCTCTTGCTGCCCATTGGTCCTGTCCCCATGCCTTAACGAAACCACGATTTTGCACCAAAGACGTCTCAAGAATTCTCTCTTGGTTGTTGGCTCTGGACCTCACCTATATTCCAAAACTTCATCAAGATCATGTATATAAACTCCTTGAATCACAATTTTAGGGGTCCTCCTCTGTGATAGAAGAGTCCTGTGTTTGTGCATGTGCTTACATTGCTTCAGGAAGGGAAGAATTCAAGGTATAAGGCATTGATGTTGCTATTGTACTAAGTAAATAATGAAAATCTGTCTTAACCTAAGAACCTCATGTTTCTCTTCACAACCATAGAAACATCAATTTTAAAAACTTATCAACTGTATGTTTTATAAATACTACTTTGTCTGGAGATTTCTTAGAATGAATATCAGACTAACCAGATTTTTTAAGATTAAAATGTTAAAAAAATCCCATTTTTTCTAAATGTTCTGAATATTCCTTTTCATAGTTTTGTATATTTTTCTCTGTTGTCTTATTAAGAAGTTACCTACTGATCTATTTTATTAAATTTAGTTTTTTTTCCCCTTTCATGCTACCTTCTGCTACCAATTCCATATATTTCATCATAGCTCTGTCAAAAGGCAAGTAAATAAATAGAAGGGGGGGCGGGGGTTTGGGCTGCCTGGGTGGCTCAGTCAGTTAAGCATCTGACTCTTGATTTAGGCTCAGTACACGATCTCAGGGTCATGAGATCAAAATCTCTGTCAGGCTCTTCCCTGGAAGTGGAGCCTGCTTAAGATTCTCTCTTTTCCTCCCCACCTTCCCCTCTCTTACAGTCTCTCTCTCTCCCAAAAACAAACAAACAAACAAACAAACAAAAAACAAAAAAGAAAAGAAAAGATTATTTTTTCTTTTGAAGATTAAGTGCCAGTACTTGTAGAATTGCAGATTGCCTTGTCTACCCAGAATCTAATCTCTTTTTTCTTCCAAGATTTTATTTAAATTCAAGTTAGTTAACATGTAGTGTAATATTAGTTTCAGGAGTAGAATTTAGTTATTCATCACTTACATATAGTACATCACTAACATATAGTACACATAGTGCTAATTCCAATAAGTGCCCTCCTTAATATCCATCATGCATTTGGCCCATCCCCCATCCACCTCCCCTCCAGCAACCCTCAGTTTGTTTCCTATAGTTAAGAGTCTCTCATGGTTTGTCCCTCCCCTCCCAGTTTTTATCTTATTTTATTTTTCCTTCCCTTCCTCTATGTTCATGTTTTCTAAATTCCACATATTAGTGATATCAGGTGGTATTGTATATCTCTGGCTGACTTATTTCACCCTGGTTCCATCCATGTCATTGCAAATGGCAAGATTTCCATCTTTTTTGAGGGCTGAGTAATATTCCATTGTGTGTGTCTGTGTGTGTTGGGCTCTTTCCATAATTTTGCTATTGATAGTGCTGCTATAAACATCATTGTTCATGTGCCCCTTCAAATCAGTACTTTTGTATCCTTTGGATAAATCCCTAGTAGTGCAATTGCTGGATCGTAGGGTAGTTCTATTTTTACCTTTTTGAGGAAATTCCACACAGTTTTCCAGAGTGGCTGCCCCAGCTTACCAACAGTGTAAGGGGGAGTCCTCTTTCTCTGCATCCTTGCCAACATCTCTTTCCTGACTTGTTAATTTTAGCCATTCTGATAGGTGTGGGGTGGTATCTTATTGTGGTTTTGATTTTTCCCTTATGAGTGATGTGGAGCATTTTTTTTCAAGTGTCTGTTGGCCATTTAGATGTCTTTGGAGAAGGTCTGTTCATGTCTTCTGCCCATTTCTTAACTGGGTGTTGAGTTTGATAAGTTCTTTGTAGACTTTGGATACTAGCTCTTTATTATATACGCCATTTAAATACCTTCTCCCATTCCATAGCCCGCCTTTTAATTTTGTGGATTGTTTTCTTCACTGTGGAGAAGCTTTTTGTCTTGATGAAGTCCCAATAGTTCACTATTGCTTTTGTTTCCCTTGCCTTGGAAGACATTACCTAGTGAGAAGTTGCTACAGCTGAAGTGAAAGAGGTCGCTGCCTCTGTTCTCCTCCAGAGTTGTGATGAATTCCTGTCTCACATTTAGTTTTTTCATCCATTTTGAATTTATTTTTGTGGATGGCATAAGAAGGTGATCCAGTTTAATTCTTCATGTCACTGTCTGATTTTTTCAATACCACTTGTTGAAAGAGACTTTCTTTTTTCCTTTGAATATTCTTTCCTGTTTTGTTGAAGATTAGTTGACCATACAGTTGTGGGTCTAATTCTGGGTTCTCTGTTCTGCTCCATTGATCTATGTATCTGTTTTGTGCCAATGCCATACTGTCTTGAAGATTACATCTTTGTAATAGAGCTTAAAGTATGGGATTGTTTTGCCTCCAACTTTGATTTTCATTTTCCAAGATTTCTTTGGATATTCAGCATCTTTTCTGGTTCCTTAAGATTTTACAATTATTTTTTCTAGCTCTGTGAAAAATGCTGGTATTACTTTGGGATTGCATTGAATGTGTAGATTGCCTTGGGTAGTATAGACACTTTAGCAATGTTTGTTCTTCCAATCAATGAGCATGGCATATTTTTCCATTTCTTTGTGTCCTCTTCAATTTCTTTCATAAATGTTCTGTAGTGTTCAGAGTACAGATCTTTTACCTCTTTGGTTACGTTTATTCTTAAATGTCTTATGGTTTTTGGTGCAATTGTAAACGGGATCTATTCCTTGATTTCTTTTCTGCTACTTCATTATTGGTGTATAGAAATGCAATAGTTTTTCATACATTGATTTTTATATTCTGTGACTTTGCTGAATTCCTGTATCAGTTCTAGCAATTTTTTTTTGTGGAGTCTTTTAGGTTTTCTACATAGAATATCATGTCCTTTGTAAAGAGTGAAAGTTTGACTTCTTGGTGATTTGGAAGCCTTTTATTTCTCTATTTTGATGCTATTTTCCTCTGTGTTAAAAGTTTGCAGTATTTTAAATAAAGAACAAATCTTTTTTTTTTTAAAGATTTTATTTATTTATTCATGATAGTCACACAGAGAGAGACAGAGAGGCAGAGACACAGGCAGAGGGAGAAGCAGGCTCCATGCACCGGGAGCCTGAGTGGGATTCGATCCCGGGTCTCCAGGATCGCGCCCTGGGCCAAAGGCAGGCGCCAAACCGCTGCGCCACCCAGGGATCCCAAAGAACAAATCTTTAAGCTTTTTCCAAGATTTTATTTTATTTGAGAGACAGCATGGTTGGGTGGAGGGCCAGAGGGGGAAGGAAGCAGACAAGCAGACTATGCTGAGCAAGGACCCCCACATGTGGGGCTCAATCTCACAACCCTGGGATCACAACCTGAGCCCAAACCAAGAGTTAGATGCTTAACTGACTGAGTCACCCAGGCGCTCCTCTTTTAATGTTTTTCTTTAGCAGGCCAGCATAACAAAACCATGTCAGTATCCAAGCTAACACAGTTTTGGCATCATGACTTTGGTTTTCCTGGACATTTTCCTTTCCCATTGGTTTCTAATACCTGGTCATTGGTGTCTTATTTCTTCTTTTGCTCTAACAATTGGGATGCCAGACATGGAGCACAAATCCCTCACTCCTCAGGGAAAATTTATGTGTTTTTGAGATCCTTCCTGATTATGTATGTTTTGTTTGGGTGCTTTCTTAAAAAATTAAAAAAAAATTATTTTGGGGGGGTTATTTTATTTTTTTGGCCAGAGGATGCCTCTGCCTGTACTGTCAATCTTATACTGTCCATTTTGTACTTTGTTGTGCAGGATATGTTCATCTTATTTTTCTCTCTTTTTGTTCAGTCTTACCAGTCTAAATAGAAAAGATCATTAAACTTTCCAGGTGAAAATTACTCAGGAAATAAATGAGATTTATCTTGAACTAAAGCAATTCTTTCCTGAGAATATTCTTTTTCTTCACTTCAGAATTATCTTTATATCAAAATGGAAGTCAAGTTATTTCACACAATCAAGGGGATAAATAATGGACAGTAATTTTACATAAATATTTTTTAAAGGATAGTCTTTCTCTTTTGTGTCTTACTCTACCTCTTCTGTTCATCAATTTGTATCAACTTTCTGTTGCTAAACAAATTACCACAAATTTAGCAGCTTAAATCAACACCCCTTTATTATCTCACAGCTTTGTTCATCAGAAATTCAACTGCAATACAATTTAAATCTCTTCTGTTCAGAGTCTCATGAGGCAAAAATCAAGGTGTCTGCAAGGTTGCATTCCTTGCTGGAGGGTCTGAGGACATATCTGCCTTCAAATTTATTCAGATTGTTCCCTGAATTCCATTCTTTGTGTTTATATGACTGAGACCTTGTTTCCTTATGGTTGTCAATTGGTAATGGGGATGGGAGTGGAGGGGACAATCTTTGGTTCTAGAGTTTGCCCAAATTCCTTCTTCCTCTTTTTATGTGGCCATCCCACCAACAACTTTTATATGTCAACTATATTTCAGTTTTAGAAAAGTGAAGAAACTGGTTTAGGAAGATTAATATTCCAAAGACATAGAACAAGTGGTTGTATCTCACTTCAAAACAGATTGGGGTTGGGTTCAAGATGGCAACATAGGAAAATCGTGTATTGACACCTACATATGGAATAATTTCAACTACAATATATAACTATGGAATCATTTCTCTGAAAAATAGGATGAACATATCCTCCACAACAAAGTACAAAATGGACTGTATGAGATTGAGCCACACAAGTGCCCCTACCTTTTTATTTTTATTTTTTATTTCACTTTGCTTTATTGTGTCTTCTACAAATTGAAGGATTGTGGCCACAGTGTGTTGAGAAAATTTATTTTTTTTGAGCACATTTATTGACATCATTTTTCCAACTGCATTTGTTCACTTTGTGTCTGTGTCACATGTTCATGATTCTTACAATATTTCAATGCTTTTCATTATTATGTTTATTATGGCAATCTGTGGTTAGTGATCTTTGTTCCAATTATAATTGTTTTTGGGGTACCACAAACCATACCACTATAAACTTGCTCTATAAATGTTGTGTGTTCTGACTGCTCCATGACCAGCTGTTTCCCTCTCCTTGGGCCTCCATATTACCTGAGACCAAATAATACTGAAACTAGGCCTATTGAGAATCCTACAATGGCCTGTAAGTGTTCAAGTGAAAGGAAGAGTCACACATTTCTCACTTGAAATCAAAAGCTAAAAATGATTATGCTCAATTAGGAAGGCACATCAAGAGCCAAGACTAAAAGCTAGGCTCTTGTACCAGTTAGCCAAGTTCTGATTGCAAAGAAAAGTGGCACATGATAGGAAAAAAACTAAAACAAAAACAAAAACAAAAAATGGCCTTACTGTTCAGATGGAGGAAATTTTAGAGGTCTGGATAAAAGATCAAACCATGATGTTCCCTTAAGCCAAAGCCGAATCCAGAGCAAAGCCCTAGCTCTCATTTCTATGAAAGCTGAGAGGTGAGGAAGCTACAGAAGAAAAGTTTGAAGCTAGCAAAGGTGGTCCATAAGGCTTATGAAGCCACCTCCATAACATGAGTGCAAAGTGAAGCAGCAAGTGCTGCAGCTAGTTATCCAGAAGACCTATGAAGCTAAACAGAGTTTCAGTGGAGATGAAACAGTCTTCTATTGGAAGAAGATGTCATCTAGGAGAGAAGTCAATGCTGGCTTTAAAGCTTCAAAGGACAGCCTGACTCTTGTTAAAGGCAAATGCTACTGGTGACTTTAAGTTGAAGCCATTTACTATTCTTAAAAAAAAAAAAAAAAATCCTAGGACCCTTAAGAATTGTACTAAATCTACCGTCTGTACTCTGTCAATGGAAAAACAAAGCCTGGATAATAGCGCATCTGTTTACAACATGATTTGCCCGATACTTTTAGTTCAGTGTTGAGAGCTGTTGCTGAAAAGATTTCCTTCAAAATATGTTGCTCATAGATAATGCACCTGTTTATTAAGAGCCCAGATGGACATGTACAATATCATTAATGTTTCCATGCCTGCTAACACAACCTCCATTCTGTGGATCAAGGAGTAATTTTGACTTTCAAGTATTATTATTTAGGAAATCCATTTTGTTAGCTGGTAGCTACTACAGGTAGTGATTCCTATGTGGGTTTGAGAAGAGTAAATTGAAAACCTTCTGGGAAGGATTCACCATTCAAGATGCCATTAAAGATTTTCATGATTCACGGAAAGAGGTCAAAATATCAATGTTAACAGGAGTTTAGATGAAGTTGATTCTAATCCTCATGAATGACTTTGAGTTCAAGACTTCAGTGGAGGAAGTAACTTAGATGTAGCAATAGTGAGAGAACTAGAATTAGAAGCAGAGCCTGATGATAGGACTGAATTTTTGCAATCTCAAGATAAAACTGGAATAGGTGAGTTACCTCTTATGGATGAGCAAAGTGGTTTCTCCAGATGAAATCTCCTGGTGAGGATGTGAAGATTGTTAACATGACAGCAAAGGATCTAGAATACTGCATAAACTTAGCTAATAAAGTGGTGACAGGGTTTGAGAGGATTGACTCCCATTTTGAAGTTCTGTGAGTAAAATGCTATCAAAAAAGCATTGCATGTTACAGAGAAATTGTACATGAAAGGAAGAAATATCAGTGTGGCAAACTTCATTGTTGTCTTATCTTAAGAAATTGCCACAGCCCCACCCAGCCCTCAGTAATTACCACCCTGGTCTGTCAGCAGCCACCAACATTGAGGCAAGATCCTCCACCAGCAAAAAGATGGACTCTGAAAGCCCAGGCGACTGTTAGCAATAAAGTATTTTGAAATTAAGGCCTGTAGTTTTTTTAGACCTAATGCTATTGCACACTTAATAAACTATATAATAATGGGAAAATAACTCTTATGTGCACTGGGTGACCAAAAATTTTATTTGACTAGTTTTATTGCAATATTCACTTCATTGTGGTGGTCTAGAAATGAAGGCACAATATCTCTGAGGTATGCCTGTAATCATTAAACAGATACTTAGAGAATATATAATGTTAGGCTTCATTGATACTAGAATTCATTGCTAATTATACAATTTAACTTTCTCATATTGTTACAGCCAGAAAGAGGAACTGGAAAAATCTTAAAATAAAATCTAGTACCAAAATCTAGGTACTATTTATTGGCCCTTGATTACTCTTCTCTTAATTTTGACTATGTCTTATGTTAAATTTAGTTTAAAATATTCAAACTATTCACCAACTACTGCTTTCCTTGTAACCGTGAAATATTTTTCTTAACTCTGAGCATTCCTTGCTTTGCCATTTTTGCTAGAATGAGAGAACTTTTCATCTTTCCTAAGATACAGTTTATTATCTGCATGAACTTATGGCCTCTGCTCTAGTGCTGTCAGATCTGTTATTGGACTTATAATGATCTTTCTCCTGTTAAAGGAGACAGGCTTTGACTAATTCCTTCCCTTTAAGAGTGACTTGACTAGAGGGAAAAAAATGAGAAGAGCTAGGTCTCTATTTTACAAATATATCTTTATCTATTTGAAGAACCACCACCTCAGTTATCTTCTTAGATGCAAGTCAGAGATGAACATCTGTGTCGGAAGGTCTTTATAACACTGAGAAGTGTCTGCTCAAAGCACTACATGCACCTCCTTCTAGCCACGTAGGAGAGAATGGACTACTGTACCCCAGACAATCACTGCCACATCGTGATTTGGCCACTTTGAATGGCTGCTGGAGTGCTAGATTACCAGCTTCTTACAGCTGCTCTCTGTTGATCAGAGCAAGGTACTAAGTCACTTCTGTTATTACAAGTGATGTTCTGAGTCCGTAAAGTGAGTTAGAGTGTGCATAGAGCAGTCAGCTGAAATCACAGCTATGGTTCATGAAACTAGGCTCTACTGCTCCCTTAAATCAGTTTGGCTGCACAAACAGATGCCATTTATGATCTATGTTTTCTTTTCACTTTTCCCCCTACATCTTTCTTGGGGAGTTAGGCAAAGGTATTTTTTAAACTTAGTTTTGAGTTTCTTAGGCAGTAGAAACTGGGCCACTATTTGCCAAAATAATGTCACCAGATTTTTTTAATGTTAAAACCCTCAAGGCTTTTAATAACTTTGTTTTTTTAAATAACTCTTCTGACCACTTTGTTTACCTATGTTTCTGGTTTCTTTTCTAAGACCAAGCAAGGGTAAATAATAGTGTCTCAGTGAGACAGAAATGACTAATTGCCACCCTCTCCTTTTATAAATCCCTCTTTCTGAACTGCTAGACTTACCCCTTGAGCAAGCAGAGTTTGAGCTCAGCAGGTGGCTGTAATGTTGGAGATCGGATTCCAGGCTCTCGGGCATCCTGGTATGTTTTCTTGGGTTCAACCAACGAAGGTAAAAAAGGTGCTGTGACCATTTCCAGTTCTTGGCCTTACAATATTGGATATGTGCTTTTCTTGCTCTTTCCACAGGCTATAATATAGCCGTGACAGCTTTAAGTAAAATCCTACCATGCTTGGTAGAGTGGCAAGATGAAGGCACTCGAATTTCTGAATGACAAAAGAGACACAGTCTCCCCAACAGCATGAAATCTTAATCTTGGGACTATTGGTGAGACATTCTATTTTAATGAAGCCATTGTACTTCTGGGCTATGATGACATTACGGTTTACTTTCACCTATACATACTCCTGCTTGATAGCAACCCTGCCTAATAACTCTAGTTCTGTAAAAACAGCACTTGATTTGGATACAGGAATGTCATTGTTAAATAATGTGATACTGGACTGAGACACAAGAGACCACGGCTCGAGTTCAGACTGCAACTACTATGAACTTGAATGAATTATTTGATAATTTTATAACAGTTATCACTATGAAATAATATCTTGAGGTTTTATTTGTTTGTTTCCCTTCCAGAATGTTTTATTTGTTTGTTTCCCTTCCAGAATGTAAGCTGTGCAAATATAATTAATACTTTTAAACAAATCCTCTATCTCTGGCAAAAAGAATAGGCCTTGACATATAGTACATATGAAATAAATATTTGTTCAATTAGTTGAAAATTTCTGGTCTTCTATTTACATAAGATATAAAAATTTGATAGATTGAAAAGGCCCTTTGAGATTATTTTGACATTTATGACAATTTGTTCTAATAAAAATATGGAAATTCTACCACTCATGGCCTTATGAGTATAAAAATAAACTGGACCTATGCTCACATTTATTTAATAGCTAATTTATTTAATTAGCTAATAGCTAATTATATAGTACCTATATAATAGGTACTCAACTGATCCATGGCAATGAAAAGACACAGAGGTTAATACTGGTGGGGTTATGGGAATGGGTGGAGTTAGGGTAGGGATATCCTACAAAATACCCCATCATTTGGAATTAAGATGCAATGTCCTATAATAAAATATAAGCTATCAGAGACATAGAAAAAGTGCTGTAAGAACAGAAAGTGGGAGTAGAATTTTTTGCCACTTTGGAAATGGGAATGGGGATGAGGAAAGTTAGAGATATTTAAGCTATCCAATGACTCAAAGAATTCCCTGGACAGAGACTTTTTAAGAAAAGATTTTATTTATTTATTCATGAGAGACACAGGGAGAGGCAGAGACACAGGCAGAGGGAAAAAGAGGCTCCCTGTGGGGAGCCTGATGTGGGACTCAATCCCAGGACCCCGGGCTGATGCACCGACCCGAAGGCAGATGCTCAACCACTGAGCCACCCAGGCGTCCCTGAACAAAGACATTTAAAAGGCTATTTTGGACAGAGATTGCTATGAATGAAATATACTCCAAAGAATACAAGCAAGTTGTTTAGTTAGGGTGCAAGTTGAAGAGTAGAAATACATGGATAGAGGTGAAGAACTGATTTTGATAAACATGACTTCATTTTGTACCAGCTTGTTTCCCCTTGGTCCTTAGGGCAATGTCATAATAAATATTTTAGAAAAGTTACTGTGGCAGCAGTGTCTGTGAGTGGGGAAAAGGGAGGTGGAGGGGGTAGCAGAGAGATATGGGGGTGTGAAAAGGATGCTGTAAGGAATTGTTAGGCAGGGCTGATCTTTGAAAAGCAAATTATCACATGCATAAAAATGGTCATAAATTGATCATATTCTTGAAATCAACATACAGAACTCTATTGCATTCTAAAAGGTTAAGCCAGGGAATGCTTAACTTCTAAATGTTAGACACTCAAATGTAATTTATATCAATGTTACTGTGTGACCTTAAGAAGCCCTCGTATCAGCAGCTCTACATATAAGCTGTACATAAATATTGGGTGAGTCACTTATTCCTTTCTGAAATATGTAATATATGATGCTGGATTTGTTCTCGTCCACTTTGAGATTCCATAATACCATAAATCACCAAATTTGAGAAGACTATTTTCCTAACAGTTTTATTGAACACTGTATTTTGAAATTTGTTACGCAATTTTGGAATGTGCCTCATTTAGCAAAATACCTGTACATATCAAAATTTCAATCATAATTTTTTAAAAGTCATTTAAATGTTAACCATTGAGTAAGAGGGAATGAAGATAGGAGACATATAATTTTATTTAAATATTTTCTTTTGCATCTCTTCATTTTTTCCCTAATCTGCCAATGCTATGGTCCTAGAGGGAAATGTGTCCCAACTTTAATTTTTCATTCAATGTGTCTAAATATGTCAAACTCCAGAGAAAAAAAATGACTTGAGAAAGGCAAGATGAGTATAGGCTGTCTTCGTTTTTTCTGATGTTTTCTTCCAGATGCAGAGATTGGCATGGGAAGGTTGCAGAATTCCTCCCAAGAGATGACTGCAGTGGACAAACTTCCCATGGAGAGAAGAATAATAATTTAAGACCACTGCTATCAGGACCGAGAACACCAGAAACTTCTAGCAAAGTCTCGATTTTTCCAAAATGGAAGAGGAACTGGTCTTAGGAATAATTCCTTAGGAATCTGTATTTTAATTTTTCTCCATATCTAGAGATTTGGACAAAGTAGAGATTCCAACCTGTCTACTTCAAGGTCCTGAAATCTATCTAATAGATTGGTATACGAAAAGTCAGTGTTTCCACATTGTTTTATAAAATGTGTTACAGCAAACTGAGTTTTTTTTTCACTTTAATATTGCATCTCTGAAATGTAGGAGGAAAGTTCATAGCCTTTGAAATGAGATTTTTTTTTTTAATTTTAACTACCAACTGGTTGTTTAAGCAACACTGCTTGATAGTAATGGAAGCTTTGATAATAAAATGATGCCTCTCTCAACTCAGAGACAGCCCGTAAAGTCCTTAGTGGAAAAAACTGAGAGCAAGCTGTTTCAATGTTATAAAGAAAAGTTAAGCTTACCTATTTTGAGCAATTTAGTGGTTGGATACTCAGTCTATGAGGTTAACAGATTTTTATATCTCAATAATTTCAAAACACAATTGTTACTTCATCACGTGCTGAATTGCAGAAGTGTGATAATATTTATATACCTTGTCACTAGCCTAACTCTGTCTGAATAAATCCTCCCCACGGTTTCCGTATCAGGTGTTTTTCAGCCTATGCATAAATAACCTGTGATCAATGTTTGAGACCTCATTGAATTTTCAAAGGCAGACTCTTGGAAATCTTTTTAAAAAATTTTATTTCATAGGATGCCTTCTGTTAATTACATGCAGGGTTTTTTTTTTTAAATGACATTTTGATCACACAGTATAATTCTCCTACTCTTCTTTCAATTTTTTCACATGTAGTATGGCTGGTTACTCCCTGCTAGATACAGGTTGGTTACTCCTAACCAATGAAGTGTTTTTCAGAACTTAACATAATATTAGAGGTTTGATTTAGTAACTAATGTATTGAGCAGAACGATTACTTCCCCAATTTTGGACACTTCTAAAATACAGGCTAAAAGTGAATTCGCTTTTATAAAGGTTGTATATAACTTCTATTTTTTCTATCAAAAACAAATTTTCTCATTAATCATTAGAAATTATCTCTCTCCCCTTCTTCTACCTAATTCCCTTCAGATACTGATGTAGTTGTTTGAGGACCTAAAAGCCTACCCTTTTTTCCCCTTATGCCACTATTATATTTCCCTTTGTCATCGCAAGTCTTCTAACCTGAATTTATGTAAACTGAAATGTAACACTTAAAAGTTCAAGATGCATTTACATCACATCTCTAGTTGTAGTCATTTTTAAACTTAAGGAATATGACACTAAAAGGTCACTTGAAAATATGCCTAGGATAAATCAGAAGAAATGGCAAGTGATTTAGAGGCACTTAAAAAAATCAGTAATAATGCTTCTTGGAGCTTGCCTAAGTTGTAAAGATCATCTGCGGTGCTAATAATAGTGGTAAATACAATGTGTGGGTGGTTAATGTTAAATCACTCAAATACCCTTTAGAAAGCTTCAGATATAAGAAAAGCCTGAAAGAAATGGATCAAAGAGAAAACTATGTTATGTGGATGAGAACAAATCCAGCATCATATATTACATATGAAGGTTTTGTACATTCATCTTTACATGTGTTCTTTCCTGAAATAATTACACCAGTCAGACAGCAGGGATTGGGATGGTAACCCATTTTCATACAGAGCCTTTCTCCTGGCTTAGGCACACTTGGAAAATACTTAAAAGGTGTTTGACTCAAAAATTTCTGCTAATCAAACTTCAGTTTGTGAGCCTATGAGTAAGTAAACTTGTTTAAACATATGAAAGTTTAAAGAACATGTGTGTTTTTTTTTTAGGGGGGGTGAAAGGGGTCTGTGGGAGAGGGGCAGATGGAGAGGAAGAATCTTAAGCAGGCTCCAGGCTCCACACCCAGCCCAGAGCCTAACCTGGGTCTCGATCTTAAGACCCTAACCTGAGCCGAAATCAAGAGTTGGCCACTCACCTGGCTGGGCCACCCAGGTATCCCTATGTTCTTCTTAAGAGTACCAGGTATATCACAAAAAGTCAAATTTTTAGAGAGGACATGAGCATTATCTTACCTTTGCACCAGATAGTTGTGTCTAGGTATCACCCAGGAATTAAAATGCATTGGAATTAACGTGGTGAAGTAAGAAAAACCAAATGCCTAGGCAATTCCCCAGAGTAATTAAATCACACTGTCCAGGGCAGTGGATAACATCTCTGAAGTGGGGGACTTTTAAAAATCTCAAGGCCAAGGACATATTTCAAACCAATTAAATCAATTAAAATCAATCTTTGGAGGCTACTGATATCACAATTTTTAAAATCTTCCAAAAAATAAAGAATAATCTTCCAGATGATTCTAATTTCCAAGCATTTGTGAACCAGGTACAGAAGGAATAGGTCCCAGACACTTGTTTAAAAAAAAATTCTCCAGAAAATTCTAATTGTGGTCATATTTGGGGATCTCTGATAAAAAGAGTTACTACCCAAAACAAGCAAATTGTCCAACTTGAGCAAGTAGATTGCCTCAAGCAGCACTAGTAAGTCTGATTTCTGGGTCCAATGTTCCTCTCTCTACTGTTTTGTCTCTAAGTTCTAGCAGTATTCTAACATCTGGTGCCAACATCCTAACATTAGAGGAGTAGAAGACTTAAGAGTATTTAATAAGCTTCTGATAAGTTTTTTTTAAAAAACCTGAGGAGGACACATGAGGGTGATTTGAGTGCTTGTTGAATGAGTGAAATTGTGAATTTGCCTATAGGGAGAGGATGTCATTAGAGCTCTTGACATCCCACCATCATCGGAAGTCCTCTGGTTCAGTCATCCAGCTCCCATTCAAATCACATTGATGCGGATCATCTCAAATTACACAACAAATGAAAAAAAAACAATTTACAAAGAGTCATTTGCTTCCAAATGTATTCTTTTGTAATATGATTGTGGATTAGTTTTCTAGGGCTGCCATAATAGAGGACCACAGACTGAGGGGATCTAACAATGAATCTATCTAGACGTGTGAGGTCAAGGTGTTGGCAGAGATGGTTTCTTCTAAGGCCTTGCTCTTGGGCTTGTAGATGGCCACTTTCTCCATGTGTCTTCACATGGTCTTCTCTTTCTAAATGCACAGGTTTGGGTCCTAATGTCTTAAAAGGGCTCCAGTCAGATTGGATTAGGGCCTATCTTGATGACCTCAGTTGAATTTGTCTTTAAAGAGGTAATTATCTCTGTGCCTCTGGGTGGCTCAGTGGTTGAGCATCTGCCTTTGGCTCAGGTCATGATCCTGGGGCCCTGGGATCGAGTGCCACATCAGGCTCCCCACTAGGAACCTGCTTCTCCCTCTACCTGTCTCTGCCTCTCTCATGAATAGATAAATAAAATCTTTTTTTTTTAAGGGGTAATAATCTCTATATACAGTCACATTTTGAAGTACCAGGGATTAGGACTTAAGACTTTGGAGAGGAGGACACAATTCTACCCATAATGGGTGAAAAGCACACTATTTAGGCATGTTTAAATGTTATTGAAAAGTATAGCAAAAACACTGGTATTTTTTTTTTCTTTTTTTTTTTTTATTGGTGTTCAATTTACTAACATACAGAATAACACCCAGTGCCCGTCACCCATTCACTCCCACCCCCCGCCCTCCTCCCCTTCTACCACCCCTAGTTCGTTTCCCAGAGTTAGCAGTCTTTACGTTCTGTCTCCCTTTCTGATATTTCCCACACATTTCTTCTCCCTTCCCTTATTTTCCCTTTGACTATTATTTATATTCCCCAAATGAATGAGAACATATAATGTTTGTCCTTCTCCGACTGACTTACTTCACTCAGCATAATACCCTCCAGTTCCATCCACGTTGAAGCAAATGGTGGGTATTTGTCATTTCTAATGGCTGAGTAATATTCCATTGTATACATAAACCACATCTTCTTTATCCATTCATCTTTCGTTGGACACCGAGGCTCCTTCCACAGTTTGGCTATCGTGGCCATTGCTGCTAGAAACATCGGGGTGCAGGTGTCCCGGCGTTTCATTGCATTTGTATCTTTGGGGTAAATCCCCAACAGTGCAATTGCTGGGTCGTAGGGCAGGTCTATTTTTAACTGTTTGAGGAAACTCCACACAGTTTTCCAGAGTGGCTGCACCAGTTCACAGTCCCACCAACAGTGTAAGAGGGTTCCCTTTTCTCCGCATCCTCTCCAACATTTGTTGTTTCCTGCCTTGTTAATTTTCCCCATTCTCACTGGTGTGAGGTGGTATCTCATTGTGGTTTTGATTTGTATTTCCCTGATGGCAAGTGATGCAGAGCATTTTCTCATGTGCGTGTTGGCCATGTCTATGTCTTCCTCTGTGAGATTTCTGTTCATGTCTTTTGCCCATTTCATGATTGGATTGTTTGTTTCTTTGGTGTTGAGTTTAATAAGTTCTTTATAGATCTTGGAAACTAGCCCTTTATCTGATACGTCATTTGCAAATATCTTCTCCCATTCTGTAGGTTGACTTTTAGTTTTGTTGACTGTATCCTTCGCTGTACAAAAGCTTCTTATCTTGATGAAGTCCCAATAGTTCATTTTTGCTTTTATTTCTTTTGCCTTCGTGGATGTATCTTGCAAGAAGTTACTGTGGCTGAGTTCAAAAAGGGTGTTGCCTGTGTTCTCCTCTAGGATTTTGATGGAATCTTGTCTCACATTTAGATCTTTCATCCATTTTGAGTTTATCCTTGTGTATGGTGAAAGAGAGTGGTCTAGTTTCATTCTTCTGCATGTGGATGTCCAATTTTCCCAGCACCATTTATTGAAGAGACTGACTTTCTTCCAGTGGATAGTCTTTCCTCCTTTATCGAATATTAGTTAACCATAAAGTTCAGGGTCCACTTCTGGGTTCTCTGTTCTGTTCCATTGATCTATGTGTCTGTTTTTGTGCCAGTACCACACTGTCTTGATGACCACAGCTTTGTAGTACAACCTGAAATCTGGCATTGTGTTGCCCCCAGATATGGTTTTCTTTTTTAAAATTCCCCTGGCTATTCGGGTCTTTTCTGCTTCCACACAAATCTTAAAATAATTTGTTCTAACTCTCTGAAGAAAGGCCATGGTATTTTGAGAGGGATTGCATTAAACGTGTAAATTGCCCCGGGTAACATTGACATTTTCACAATATTAATTCTGCCAATCCATGAGCATGGAATATTTTTCCATCTCTTTGTGTCTTCCTCAGTTTCTTTCAGAAGTGTTCTATAGTTTTTAGGGTATAGATCCTTTACCTCTTTGGTGAGGTTTATTCCTAGGTATCTTATGCTTTTGGGTGCAATTGTAAATGGGGTTGACTCCTTAATTTCTCTTTCTTTGGTCTCATTGTTAGTGTATAGAAATGCCATTGATTTCTGGGCATTGATTTTGTATCCTGCAACGGTACCAAATTGCTGTATGAGTTCTAGCAATCTTGGGGTGGAGGCTTTTGGGTTTTCTATGTAGAGTATCATGTCATCGGCAAAGAGGGAAGGTTTGACTTCTTCTTTGCCAATTTGAATGCCTTTATTGCTTTTTGTTGTCTGATCGCTGAGGCTAGGACTTCCAGTACTATGTTGAATAGCAGTGGTGAGAGTGGACATCCCTATCTTGTTCCTGATCTTAGGGGAAAGGCTCCCAGTGCTTCCCCATTGAGAATGATATTTGCTGTGGGCTTTTCGTAGATGGCTTTTAAGATGTCAAGGAAAGTTCCCTCTATCCCTACACTCTGAATAGTTTTGATCAGGAATGGATGCTGTATTTTTCAATGCTTTCTCTGCATCTAATGAGAGGATCATATGGTTCTTGGTTTTTCTCTTGCTGATATGATGAATCACATTGATTGTTTTACGAGTGTTGAACCAGCCTTGTGTCCCGGGGATAAATCCTACTTGGTCTTGGTGAATAATTTTCTTAATGTACTGTTGGATCCGATTGGCTAGTATCTTGTTGAGAATTTTTGCATCCATGTTCATCAGGGATATTGGTCTGTAATTCTCCTTTTTGGTGGGGTCTTTGTCTGGTTTTGGAATTAAGGTGATGCTGGCCTCATAGAATGAATTTGGAAGTACTCCATCTCTTTCTATCTTTCCAGACAGCTTTAGTAGAATAGGTATGGTTTCTTCTTTAAACGTTTGATAGAATTCCCCAGGGAAGCCATCTGGCCCTGGACTTTTGTGTCTTGGGAGGTTTTTGATGACTGCTTCAATTCTTCCCGGGTTATTGGCCTGTTCAGGTTTTCTATTTCTTCCTGTTTAGTTTTGGTAGTTTGTGGCTTTCCAGGAGTGCGTCCATTTCTTCTAGATTGCCTAATTTATTGGCGTATAGCTGTTCATAATATGTTTTTAAAATCGTTTGCATTTCCTTGGTGTTGGTAGTGATCTCTCCTTTCTCATTCATGATTTTATTAATTTGAGTCTTCTCTCTCTTCTTTTTAATAAGTTTGGCTAATGGTTTATCTATCTGATTAATTCTTTCAAAGAACCAACTCCTGGTTCTGTTCATCTGTTCCACAGTTCTTCTGGTCTTGATTTCATTGAGTTCTGCTCGAATTTTAATTAACTCTCTTCTTCTGCTGGGCGTAGGGTCCATCTGCTGTTTTTTCTCTAGCTCCTTTATGTGTAAGGTTAGCTTTTGTATTTGAGTTCTTTCCAGTTTTTGAATGGATGCTTGTATTGAGATGTATTTCCCCCTCAGGACTGCTTTTACGGCATCCGAAAGATTTTGAATGGTTGTATCTTCATTCTCATTAGTTTCCATGAATCTTTTAATTCTTCCTTAATTTCCTGGTTGTGCCTTTCATCTTTTAGCAAGATGGTCCTTAACCTCCACATGTTTGAGGTCCTTCCAAACTTCTTGTTGTGATTTAGTTCTAATTTCAAGGCATTATGGTCTGAGAATATGCAGGGGACGATCCCAATCTTTTGGTATCAGTTCAGACCCGATTTGTGACCCAGTATGTGGTCTATTCTGGAGAAAGTTCCATGTGCACTTGAGAAGAATGTGTATTCAGTTGAGTTTGGATGTAAAGTTCTGTAGATATCTGTGAAATCCATCTGACCCAGTGTATCATTTAAAGCTCTCGTTTCTTTGGAGATGTTGTGCTTAGAAGACCTATCTAGTATAGAAAGAGCTAGATTGAAGTCACCAAGTATAAGTGTATTATTTATTTATTTATTTCTTCACTTTGATTATTAATTGGTTTAAATATTTGGCAGCTCCCACATTCGGGACATATATATTGAGGATTGTTAAGTCCTCTTGTTGGATAGATCCTTTAAGTATGAGATAGTGTCCCTCTTCATCTCTCACTACAGTCTTCGGGGTAAACTTTAGTTTATCTGATATGAGGATGGTTACCCCTGCTTTCTTTTGAGGACCATTTGAAAGGTAAATGGTTCTCCAACCTTTTATTTTCAGGCTGTAGGTGTCCTTCTGTCTAAAATGAGTTTCTTGTAGACACCAAATAGATGGGTCCTGCTTTTTTATCCAGTCTGACACCCTGTGCCTTTTGATGGGGTCATTAAGCCCGTTTGCATTCAGAGTTACTACTGAAAGATATGAGTTTAGTGTCATCATGATATCTATTCAGTCCTTGTTTTTGTGGATTGTTCCACTGAACTTCTTAAAGGGGAATTTTAAGAGTCCCCCTTAAAATTTCTTGCAGAGCTGGTTTGGAGGTCACATATTCTTTCAGTTCCTGCCTGTCTTGGAAGCTCTTTATCTCTCCTTCCATTTTGAATGAGAGCCTTGCTGGGTAAAGTATTCTTGGTTGCATGTTCTTCTCATTTAGGACCCTGAATATATCCTGCCAGCCCTTTCTGGCCTGCCAGGTCTCTGTGGAGAGGTCTGCTGTTACCCTAATACTCCTCCCCATAAAAGTCAGGGATTTCTTGTCTCTTGCTGCTTTAAGGATCATCTCTTTATCTTTGGAATTTGCAAGCTTCACTATTAGATGTCGAGGTGTTGAATGGTTTTTATTGATTTTAGGGGATGATCTCTCTATTTCCTGGATCTGAATGCCTGTTTCCCTTCCCAGATTAGGAAAGTTTTCAGCTATGATTTGTTCAAATACATATTCTGGCCCTCTGTCCCTTTTGGCACCCTCAGGAACCCCAATTAAACGTAGGTTTTTCTTCCTCAGGCTGTCGTTTATTTCCCTTAATCTGTCTTCATGGTCTTTTAATTGTCTGTCTCTTTTTTCCTCAGTTTCCCTCTTTGCTATCAACTTGTCTTCTATGTCACTCACTCGTTCTTCCACCTCGTTAACCCTCGTCGTTAGGACTTCTAGTTTGGATTGCATCTCATTCAATTGATTTTTAATTTCTGCCTGATTGGATCTAAATTCTGCAGTCATGAAGTCTCTTGAGTCCTTTATGCTTTTTTCTGGAGCCACCAGTAGCTGTATAATAGTGCTTCTGAATTGGCTTTCTGACATTGAATTGTAATCCAGATTTTGTAACTCTGTGGGAGAGAGGACTGTTTCTGATTCTTTCTTTTGAGGTGAGGTTTTCCTTCTAGTCATTTTGCTCAGTGCAGAGTGGCCGAAAACAAGTTGTATTGGGAAAAGAAGAAAAAGAGAGAGAGAGAAGGAAAAAAAAGAGAAAAAGAAAAAAGAAAAAGGAAAAAAAGGAAAAAAGAGAAGAAAAAAGAAAGAAAAAGAAAGAAAGGTGAAAAAAAAGGGGGTGGGGGAAGCAATCAGAAAAAAAAAAAAAAAAAACAAAAACACCCACGGGGGAGTATCTTCTGATTCTGTGTACTTTAAGTCCCTTGACCTCCCTTGGAACTTGTCCGTCTAACTGGTCTTCTGGGGGAGGGGCCTTTTGTACTGTTTTTCAGGTGTTAGCACTTGGGGGAGCTGCTCTGCCCCTGCCTGGTGCAGGGCTCAGTGGGGGTTGTTCACCCCGTGAGGCCCCAGGAGGAACAACCGCAGTGGCGGGGCCAGCTCTGCAGCCCTGGAGTCAGCCCCCGCAGTAGCTCCGCAGCTCTCCGTCTGCAGGGCCTGGAGGCTCCGGGCGGGGCCGCTGATCTGCTCAGCTCGGGGCAGGAGCGTCCTCGCTGTCCTGGGCCCTCCCGGCCTCTGCCTGTCCCGGGGAAGGCGGGATCCTGGGCTGTGTCCAGGCGCCCTGTGCTGCGGGGCCTGCGCTGTTGGATTCTCGCTCCCGCCCCGCAGCCCCCTCCGCGGAGCCGCCCCCGAGCCCCCCCGAGCTGCTCCGGGTCCCCCGTGCGCGCTGCAGCCCTTAGGGAGCTCGGCGCACTCTCCCGGGGCGCAGGTGTCTGTTAGTGTCCCCGGGAGCCCGAGGGCATCCCCGCCCTCCCGGGTCCTGCTCCACCTCCCCGCGAGCCCCTTTCCCCCGGGAAGGTCGGTGCAGCTCCTGCTCCTCCGGGACGGGGCTCTCCTGTCCTGGGGACACTCGCCCCGGCCTCAGCCCGGCTCCTCGCGGGCCCCTCCCCCTTGGAGGCCTTTTGTGTCTTTATTTCTTTTTTCTCTCGTCTTCCTACCTTGATAGAAGCGTGAACTCTACTCACTGCAGCACTCCAGCTGGTCTCTCTTTAAATCTCAGGCCGAATTCGTAGATTTTCAGGATGAGTTGAAGGTTATCTCGGTAATTTGGTGGGGACAGGTGACTTGGGGACCCTACTCTTCTGCTATCTTGCCCCTCCTGGAAGAATGGATTTGAAAGGAATAGGTATTAGTTTCCTGGGCCTATTCTCACAAATTACCACAAACTAGATTATTTAAAACCTGTAAGTATTATAAATGACTCTGGTAAAGTCTAAGATAGAAATCAGGAACATGTTATTGGACACTGGTGAAAAGATGATCCTTATTATAAAGTGACAGAGAACTTGCCTGAATTTTGTTGGGTGGAAAGTAGAACTTACAAATGATGAATATGGGCATTTAGATAAGAGACCATTTATACAAATTATTGAGGGCATGGCCTAATTTTTCTTTGCTGTTTATAATAGAATAAAAGCAAAATGAGATAAATTGAGGAGGGAACTGTTAAAATAAAAGGAACTGGAAACTGATAATTTGGGAAGTCCTCAGCATATCCAGATTGTTAAAGATGAACAAACAGGTCCCAGGCAGAAATTTGCTCCAGGATGGACCATACCCAAAGACTCACCCATACCTGATTTAGATGACTTAGAAGATGAGATTGGGGTTTTTTTGAATTGATCATATTTAGTGGATAGGAGGGACGCCTGGGTGGCTCAGCAGTTGAACACCTGCCTTTGGCTCAGGATGTGATCCTGGGGTCCTGAGATCGAGTCCCACATCGAGCTCCCCACAGGGAGCCTGCTTTTCCCTCAAATTATGTCTCTGCCTTTCTCTGTGTGTGTCTCTCATGAATAAATAAATAAAATCTTTAAAAAAAATTTAGTGGATCAGATTTGGGATTTAGAGTTGGTGTTGGAATGAGGCAAGACTTTGAGGAAAGTTAGAATTGGATGAATGCATTTTGCATTGACTTTGAAGGGACCAGAGGGCAGGCTCTGTTGGCTGAACTGTGTCCTCCTATAAGATACATTCAAGTCCTAATTCCTCATATCTATGAATGTGACTTTATTTGGAAAAGTCACATTTGGGTCTCTGTGGATGTAATCAATTTCAGACAGGATCATTCTGGATTAGGGTAGCGTCTAAATCCAATGACTGGCATCTTTAGGAGAAAGAGGGGGTTTTAGATACATAGACACAGACACACAGGGAGAGCTTCAAGTGAAGACAGAGGTGAAGATAGATTGATGTGTTTTTAGGGTAAAATTTCTAAGTACAAATTTAAGAGCATCCCATTTGATCATAAACATTTTGTAATATCCTTTTTGGGTTTTCTTTTTTGCCAGTTAAATATACAGAATGAGAACCACAAAGGTGTAGCGGCTCTGGCACCACATTTCTGTAGTCAATCCAGTCTCTGCATTTAGTAGCCCTCGGAACACAGGCAAGTTAATTATCATCTCTGTGTTTTTTCATCTCTTTCTCTCATCAAGAAAGAGTGGATAAAGGAGAATTGCCTTATATGGTATTATGGGGACTAATGTCTTTGGTTGCTTTCAGAACACTTATCCATTTCAGTCACCTTTGTCTTCATCATTTTCATGACGTACTTGATTCCAAAACACATGGTGCATGCACATGCACACAAGCACACATGCTTTTTATATTTTATCTGTAACTTCTGTTTTTGGAACAGAGAAGATCCTCAAAGCTTAAGTTAAAACAACAACAACAATAATTTCTTATCGGGAGTCCACAAAAAGGACTCTTAGAATTTCAATGTTCTAATTTAGCTTTTTGGGAGTTTTCTGACTTTTCAGAGAGAGAGAGAGAGATGGCAGATAATGCCCAGGAAAATTCAGTAACTGTGTTTTTGAAGAAATTATGAATGCTTTTATGGAAAAAAATTGCTCAAGTGTAACTTTGCATATTTCCTAAACCAAGAATTAATCAATGTACATTAAGAACGATTGCCTTAAAATTTAGATGTAGGTTAATTTGACTTTCTGTTTTATAAGAGGAAATTTGATTTGCTGTTTCAAGGAAACATACACAGTCACATTTCTTAACATATTTTCAGAGGGTGAAAAGACATGGTTGTTATTTATGGTCATAGAAATCTTTAAAAAATGTTTTTAACAAGAAACAAATTTTTATGACACTTATGTTGGAATGAAGATACACCCATGTGACATGCAGAAAATAAATCTCAATATGAAAATACCTAAAAGTGGCACTTGACAGGCTTATCACTGTTAACAATGTTAGTTTTTCCCCTCTCACATCAGAACTAGGATGGTGGCATTGTGTACTTTTAAAGCGAAAGTTTAGAAGCTTGTAAAAGCAAAAAGTCATCATACCCAAAACCAAAACTTAATGGTTATACTCTATTTTGTGAGAGGTGGAACTAAATTTAGAATTAGTACTCTGTTTGAAAACTCAAAATTGCAAAGGGCTGATATGTTTATGGTTTATCTCCCAATATATAGAAAAACTAATTTTTTTACATTTTGAAAATATTGCAAGTACTCTCCATAATGCTACCTACATGTGAATAAAAGCAAGAAAAACAGCTGATTCCATCCTGAGACTAATGAGGGTACAGGGGATGAGCAAACGTGATAGGTCGCCTTTGCTCCTCTCTTCCCAGAAAGAAAAGGTAGGCATTTGGTGGGGAGATCTGGACCTTCGTCTGGGCTTGAGAAATCAGTTCAAATTTGACATCTTAAAAGTTGACAGAAGAAACTGAGCTGGACCATGTGGGATGAACAGGTGGAATAGAGCAAAGAGTGGATAAATAACTCCCTTTCAACATGTTCTTCACAAACGGTCTATTTTAAAAGTGTTCAGAAGTTATATTCATGATAGTTAAACCTATTATTAAAAAGTCCTTTAAGGAAGCAGTGTGGAAAATTCAATTAAAACAGCAAAGGTCAGATAGTGAAACATGATGAAAGTAGTAAAAATGAAATATTCTTGTACTAATTAATTCTCCTGTCAATCAAAAGTGCAGGTCCATTCCAGAACATGTGTTTTCTCTAGCCAACTGTAGAATCTCTTTGTCACTCAGTGCTACATTGATTGCCATCACGACTCTGTCCTAATACATTTCTTTGTTCTCTTCCCACCTCTTTCTGAGTTTTTCTTATATTTCTAGTTTACCCTCCCTTTTCACTAAGCCACTTCCAATCTCAACCAGTGTTTCAACACACTAACATTTATTTAGGTTCTAGCCAAATTTCTACAACCCCGCCCGGATCTGCCCTCTCACTTTGTATTTTCCTCTGTCTCTTTAAGCCCTAATTCACATACTTAGCCTCTGTGGTTAAAGTAGAGCTAAATCCTAATTTGATTCTCTAAAACAGGCAAGGTGAATTCATTCATTTAAAGTCTTTGCATTTAAAAAGGAATATTATCTCAATATAATGTAATATATATATGTAAAATATACATCCATTATAAAATAAATAATGGATGGATATTGGGAGGTCCTTAGGAGTTTGGGGTGCCTGGGTGGCTCAGTGATGATTGCTCAGAAACTCTTAAAAACAAACACCAAAACCAAAACCAAAGTCAATCATTTCAAGTCTACACCCTTCCCCACTCTTCATTTCTGTAAGTGAAACTCACAGTTCTCAGTAAAACAAAGATTGCAAAATAGAAATAAAGTTGAAAATCATAATTTCGTGAATGTTGATTGTTGGAATAAAATTTAAATTATAGGATTCATTAAATCGAATATCAATTTACACATTCTTTACTAAAATAATGCATTTCAGATTAAATAGATCACTCTTGTTTGGGTCTTTAAATAAAATTCCCATTTTTAAAAGAATCTGTAAAAAACAAAAATTCATCAAGTTAAAAAAAAGATTTTTTAAAAAATTAAAAAATATATTAAGGTCATGCTCAACTGACTTTGAAACAGAAGTATAGAATCTCAAAGGGAACCAAATTCTTCCTGGAATAAAGGAAACCAAAACTTCAACACTGTATCATAGTGCTGTCTGGTTACATGCTATTAAATAGAGAAAAATCTGATCTCAAAGTAGGAAAACAGGAATTCATTTTCCTCCTGAATTGGAGGAAAACATTAATGAAAGAAATCTAATGAGTGTTATGAAGCTTGTGGAGATAAAGATATTTTGATATCACTATCTTCACTTGTTGTTTGTATTTTAAAAATAAAATAATACCCTCTATATGTATAATTAACAATCATTCGTGGTCTATGGAACAAAAGCCTCATGGAAACAAAATAAAGCATCAGTTTATGGAAAAGAAAAAAATTTTCATGATAATAACACTGAGAAACTGTATTGTATTCTATTAAAGTTAACAAAGCCAACAATGCAGCCAGTTGGCTACATTAACCTTTCTCAACTATTACCCCTGCTTTTTAAGGATTGGAGGCATCTTTATGGGTTAGTAATGACAGGGTTGAGAATCATCTACTTAAATTCACTATAACCTTAAAATAGACATAGAATGGTGAAAATTATAAAACATTTAATTAAGAGTCAGAATTCCTTGCTTCTCATCAAACATCTTGACGTCCTATAAACTCTGAACCGTCAGAACAGCTTGATATTTCTTTGATTATAATACTTTTTGGTGAGCTTCCCTCAGGTATGCAGGTTTGCCTTAGTGTATTCAGGTTTACTTCTGTCACCTTTTTGTCAACTATAAAAATGTTTGTTGGAGAGCAAGCAAGTTCACAGACATGATTCAGTAGTTGCAATCGAAAAAGAAAGATAGGCTTAGGAATTTAAAAAGATACAGTGAAACTAAAGGAGTAAAATTAGAGGGTTTTACAGTGGAAAAGGATTTTGAAAGGAATAAAGAATGCTGAAAAAAATGTGAATGCAGGCATTAGAACTGCACTTCTCTATCTGTTAGGAGGGAAGCAGGTGAGACATTTAACAGAGACTGGCAAAGCCAGACCAGAATTCTCCAGTGTTTGGTACGAATTGGCACAGATCATTGTGGACATTAAATGGAAATACAGTTTTGAAAGTACATATATGACCATGTCTACCTGGTTGGCTTCAGTGATTAATCAGAACTTTTGCCCTCTGAAGCACCCAAATCCATATATTCCTTTTGTAGAAATGACGGTAGGGTGCTGGAACCAGGTGAAATTCCAAGTCATTCTATTTGGAAAACAATGAGAATGCATGCAGTTTTCTCTTTCCCCCACTTCACTCTGACTTTCTCTCATGTATACAAATAATCAAGTGTAAACTTCTTCATGTTTCACTTATCCACAACAAAACAATAAATTTTATAATCATCTCATGAAAAAAAAGGAAAATGAAAACATTTAAGTTTCCAGCAAATAAGAATTCTATTATTATAAAGCAAAGCTGTTATTATTTAAATATAACCCATGTTTCCACAAAATAATGGGAGAGGCTAATTTAAGACATGTTGATTATTTTAGTGTACTGTATTCACTGCTTTATTTTTGTTAAAGTTTTAAAAAACATCATTTTCTAATAGCTTTCTTCACTCATTTGTCAGGGTCCCAGTCTTTTTTTTTTTTTTTTACAAGATCTGAAGTATTTTAATTGTATGAGGAATTTTGCAATATGTTAAAAGTTAGCAAATAAAATACTATATGTGGCAATGTTTCTCCCAAATTACCTGACACATAAAGGACTGTGAAGTAGTATTATTTATTAGGAGTAAAAGTAAAACTCTAACATAAAAACTATATTTCTTGAGAAAAAGATATCTGAGTTTTCTGCTATGTGCCTCAGACTTCTCAGCCACAATGTAAAGGAAATTTGGAGAAGTCCTTTGTCATCAGTGGCAGCATGGTACTGAGGCAAAAAGCACTGGAGTAGGAGGCAGAAAGCCAGTAAAACATGATTTGAAGGTGGCTGATGATAATACCTGGAAACAGCATAGAGCAATTTTAGAAGCTGAATATATTACGGGAAGGAAAGTTGGTCAATCTATTGGTTGACTATGCTTTTAAGATTGGTATTCTATTCCTTACTTGCTCTTGCATCGTCTTATGCACCTAACAATGAAATCATTTGAACATAGCTTTTGGTTGGTGATCTGAGAGCTTTTATGAAAAGCAGAAATTTTCTGTTTTCTCAAATCCCTGACCAAAGAAGCTGTGACTATTTTATAACTTCTGAAAAGTCATGCCATCAAGTGCCTGCACTGTGCTGACATGTAATTTCCCAGTAAGAGAACAGGGCGCCTCTGGAGAAAGAGCTGAATTCAGAGCTGGGCCAGGAAATGGGCAAGATGAGCCTTAAACCTGTTCTATCAGAGACCAAGAGGTCATGCCCCAAGTGCTCATGTAAGGAGATTTTCACTGGCAAAAAATTAGATGAGGTTATCAAAAACAATACTTCTTTCAGTAACCATGAAAGAAGAGATCACATCATGTTTAGATCTTTGGGTTTATAATGATACTAAAATATTAACTGATAGCTCATTATTATCCTATCATGTCAGTGGACTTATTCATATGAAAACTAGTACAAAGAGAGAAATAAGCATATATGAATAGCTGCCTATATCACAGAAAGAGAGACATCCAGATATTATGTGTCTTGGAATAGAGAAGGTAACACTATCTTTGAAGTAGTCCTGTAAAAATGAACAAAATAAAAACAATGTAAATTTGACTACAAGAACTTTCAAACTATTTCTTCAACAAATAAAGTTCATGGGGGAGAAGGGATATGGAGAATATGCTTCTAGATTAAAGGAGAATTATCAACTGCAAAATGTGGACTTTTCGGGTTTATGCAGATTACAGGGGTTAGCTCCAGACATCTCCACTGTTCCTGGAATGTAGAGAGTGTGTTACAATTATTATTTCTTCATAGAGAAGAAAGGTAATTCTTCTCTATTTATATTTTCTGGAGGTATTTAAAGGTAACCGAATTATTTTTAACTAATTGTGTGGAACATTAATTTGAAGCATGTAAATGTTTGTTTTTTTCTAAAACCTCGTTAGTTCTTCACATTTTTGGAGTGTAAACAATACTTCAAATACCATCCTGAATTTGCAATAAAGAGGGTCACTTTTCTCCAGGAACCTAAAAGGAGTGTGAATAGATAACATCAGACTTTTTCTGACTTGTTTATTATGACATTTACTAAAGAAACTCTAAATCTTGAAACTTTCTCAATGTTAGTTTCCATTTTGCTATAATATTCAACTTCCTATAAACAACATCTTTCAATATGCTGGTAACATTGATTTTTCTTTGCTAGAACTTTGGTTATTTGCTTTTTTCTTTTTAACTTATTTATAATGCATTTCTCTGAAGTATTAGAGGAATTTTCCATCATTAGTCTAAACATCTATGAAAGTATTTTCCAAAAGGGCAGGGAAAAGAGCTTGTGCTTGAGTTACAATATAGTTCAATTAACTAAAAATAAAACTCATGATGACATCCTCAGAATATATATCACCTTTCAGGTAGAATATAATTAATCAAATATTTTGAGAATACAGAGAAACAGAAGAAGACAAATTTTAATGCTGGAAATGAGAATTCCTTCAGATGCTTCTTGGTGATCTAAATATTTAAACATATATTTGAAACCTATTATAAATGTTTGTATATACACTATATACATACACTTATATACACAAATGTATTTATACATATATATAAATATATATGTTTAGACACATAGACACATAACTTGAATTTGAAGAATAGAGAACCTTTCAATATCACTACCTCTGTTCTCCATTTCGTCAGTGGCACTCTTCCTACCAAGTTTTCTGGTTAGTAGAAGTCTTATTCAACTTCAGGAGTAATTCAGAATTCTGGTGTGTATAATTTCTAGAATTCTCCAGGACACAGATATCAACAGTATATCTCTTTTACACTAAATTGCTCCAGTAACTCTAGATGTATCAGTACTAGTTCTTGAAAGTGTGTATAACCTGCCCAGGGAAAATTCACATTCCTACGTGTCTCTTACAGCAATAGATCCTTTCCAGATTATAATCAAAAAAGAAAATTTCAGAAGTTTTATTTCCAATCTGATCAGAATTGACATCCTAAAAAGACAGAATCTTCTCAGAAAATCAGAGTAAGGAATTAACTGACTGCCTTCCTCCAAATTACCTGGGTCTTCCTCTACTTCCTAGAAATCCAGCCACATGCTTTACTTATTCAAAGTCTACCTTATTTTTTACTTTTAGATCACACTGAAAAGTAGTTCCTATGGCTTTTAATATCTCATTCTTGAGTATCCCCCAATAATTTGTCATTCCGTGTAAACTATGTGAGGTATAAATGATTGCTAAGAGGTAGGCAAAGGAGGAGGAAAGAACATATATAGATGCTCTTCAGTGGGGAGAAGTCTAATGAGAAATTTTGGGAAATGGAACTGAGGAGATAGGTAAAGCCTTACCAGGTGCTCTGAATGCCATAGTAGTTGATGTAGGTATTTATTTTGCTGGTCACTATCTGAATTCCCTTTATGGTTTGAGAGAATTTTCCTGGTGGAGTCTTTGATGGGATGCTGGGCTTGTCCTTTCCCTACAGAAAATGAAGGAGGCGGGATCCCTGGGTGGCGCAGCGGTTTGGCGCCTGCCTTTGGCCCAGGGCGCGATCCTGGAGACCCGGGATCAAATCCCACGTCGGGCTCCCGGTGCATGGAGCCTGCTTCTCCCTCTGCCTGTGTCTCTGCCTCTCTCTCTCTCTCTCTCTCTCTCTCTCTCTGTGACTATCATGAATAAATAAATAAAATCTTTAAAAAAAAAAAAAAAAGAAAATGAAGGAGGCTAAGCATTTCCTCTCCCCACCCTCTGGCACTGGTTAACTAGATGCTACCACATGAGGCTGTGCATCTGAGTGAATAAAACCAAGGTTTTAACACAGCTGAAGAGTATTCACTGTGGCCACAGCAGTCATGAGTACTACAATAATCACAACAAATATCCATGTTCATGGCAGTGTGGCAGGAGAGGCGTATGTCCACGGGTTAGGATACCTACAGTGGTACCTTAACCATACTGTTCTTGTGGTATGACCTTGGCTAAATTCTCTGCTGCTTAGCCTTCTATATAAGTCTGGGTTCTTTAGAAGAGCAGAACCAATAGGATACTTGTATATACTATATATTTATATTTTTGAGAATAAAAGTGACATCTCAGTATTAAAATTATCATTTAGTAAAAAATGTAAATGTTCATTTACTTTTCAGTTTTGTTTCCAGTGTAATTTTGCATACTATTTATAAAATTCTGTAGAGTTTTTACTTGTTTTAACTTGTAATAGCAAATGATATATCCGTATTATCATGGAAAATGTGTCCCTCAGAATCCCTTGTACTAATTAAAATTAGGCTGGTTTATTCTCTCATAATATGCAATTTGTCAGTACTAGCTTACTTTCATTAACTGTGTAAGTAAACCAATAAAATATGTAGAAGCCCCAGACCTCATTATGTTGATAGTTCAAGGCTATAAGCAATGCTGGAGGGCATATGATTTTACAGAAATTTTATTCTATTGAATTAAGGCAAAAACAGCCTAACTTTTCTGTAAAGCAATTTGGCTGTTGCAGTAAGAGCTTATACATACTTATGTAATTTGTACTTAAACATATTTCTCCATATTTCACTTCCCAAGAAATAGAAAATACTGCGGCAAAGAATTATGTTCAAGTTTATTTGCAGTGAGAAATACTTGAAAATATTCTATACTTTCTATATTTTTAAAGTGAGTCTGCTATGGGTTGGATTGTCTCACCTAAAAAGATCTTTCAAAGTCCTAACCCCCAGTACCTATGAATGTGATTTTATTTGGAAATAGAATCTTTGTGGATGTGATCAAATTATGATGAGGTCTGTAAGGTGGACCCTAATCTAATATAATTGGTGTCATTATAAGAAAAGAAGACAAAGTAAGAGGGGATATTTCATATGAAGATAAGGCAGAGGGATCCCTGGGTGGCTCAGTGGTTTGGCGCCTGCCTTTGGCCCAGGGCACGATCCTGGAGTCCCGGCATGGAGCCTGCTTCTCCCTCTGCCTGTGTCTCTGCCTCTCTCTCTCTCTTTCTCTCTCTGTTTATCATGAACAAATAAATCTTAAAAAAAAAAAAAAAGACAAGGCAGAGATTTGAGTTATACAGCTATAAGCCAGAGGATGCCTGGGGCTACCAAAAAATGGAAGAGGCAAAAAAAGATTCTCCATTAGACATTTCTTGAGGGGTCTTAGCCATGCGACTGCCCTGATTTCAGACTTCTAACTTTAGAACTGTGAAAGAAATTTCTGTTTTTTATAGCCCCCCAATTTGTGGTACTTTGTTTTTTTAACAACAGCCCTAGGAAACTGGGGATGTTTCACTTTCATAACCAGGAAATTTGTTTAGCAATATTTGTGTCGGTTCACTTTGGGATGGTACTTCTCAGCCCTATCAGATTCTTTTTAAGTAACAAATATTTTGTAATTCCCTTTCTACTATCCTGAAATGAAATTAATAGATAATACAACCCACCTACATAATTTCCAAATACCCATATTATGACTCGGTTATAATTGAATTGATATAAAATGTTAATCTGTAAGGAAATAATATTTATTTCAATATTTTTTTCAATATTTCAATATCTAAATGTATTAGCAATACTTCATTAGAAACATAGTGAAATATCACACTTATACCATAAGTGAAACATGCAGATTCACAGTTTGTTGTTTTTTATTAATGATTCAAATACCTTGGGTTGTGTATTTTCTGAAATAGTTAACAACTTTTATTGATTTCCAACAAATAATTTTATTTCATTCAGGGTTCATTTTCTGGATTAATTTTCATGATAGTTTTATCATTTATGGAACTATGGTAAATTATCAAAACTCAGGTTAGTTATCACCTTCTCCTTGGAATCACTAACAACATTCAGTTATAAGGATCCTTCTCTTGTATTCCTGTACATCTAAATGTGCCCATTTTTATATACAGGTCTGTGTATACATGTGAAACTTGATGCTGAAAGTACTTTAGTAAAAAGGTGTCCCAAGAGCTTCTTATTCAGTAAGAGTGACAAGATTCCATTGTAGCAAATATGGAAGACACTTTTAGATATCAGAGATATGCAGAGGGCAGGTCTCTGCCTTGGAGACCCTTCATTTAGCTAAGTCGGGTTGGGCTGGGACTCCTAACTCTATGGTCCCAGCCAAAGCCAATTGGTAGGAAAAGGCCATGGAGCATTAAAAATTGTATGACCACAAAAAGTAAAGGAAAATAAAGTCAGCATTGACCCAGAGAGAAAATGAGCTGAATGATAGTTTAGCATTTGTGAAAGAGTAGATGCCACACACCATCCGCCTTCAGCTCCACCAAGTTTACTTTATGCCCTGGGAAATAGTAGTGTTTGTGAACTGTGTAGTGATTTAGTCATCTCTAAAAGCTATAGTACATGAGGCCTCTTCATGTAGGAGGATTGCTTCGATCACAGCATGCTTCTGTGTAAAGTAACTGAGAAAACCTTAGCTCCTGACTGTGGTCTCCCTTTCAGGATTACTTTTCATCAAAGTAAGTCAACCTTCCTTGCAGAATTATCAACTGTGTTGTATACCAGTGGTTACCATTTGCTCAGTGGGTCAAGAACAGCTTCTGTACAGGAGACAGCCAGCTCCCTGAAATAGAACCAAATTAGGCAGACCTTTCTCCCATTCCTGATCATTGGTAACTACAGGGACAGAGATAGTGGGAAGGTTTCAGCACATAAAGTCAAAAATGAACTCTAGAGAGGTTGGGCATGACTTCTAGCTAATATAAGATTGTGGGAGCTCTAGGATGAGAGCTCTGACCAGGGCACATTTTTGCATTTAAATTATCAAGATCCCTGACTTATTTATATCTTTAAATTCTCCTTCCCTTCTTTGCTCTGTGTTTATTCCTGCTTCCATTTTCTAAAATTCTTTTGTATAAGGAATGGTGTTTCACTTTGATTTCATCTACATAATTCTCAAACTGCCATATTCCTCCCCTTTCAATTGTTTGAACAGTTTTGTAACTTTGAAATTTCAGCACCTAAGTGCAGTGTGTTAAGCTTCGAATTAATGGTAATAGGATGTAATATTATTAAGCATTTGATATATAGAAGTATTGTGGTGAGTCCTTCACATAAGCCATCTTCTCCCAGTTGTGAAGCCAGGACTGAATTCAGGTTTGTCCAGTTCTGAAACCTATACCTGTAACCATTTATATTGCATTGCTTCCTTAAAATGAAGGAGTCTCACTAATAAAAAGAATGAGAATAAAGTTGAAGACACGAATTCTAGTCCTAAGTTTGCCATTATTTAACTCTGTGTCTTTAATGTTTTTTTAAAATATTTTATTTATTTATTCATGAGACACAGAAAGAGAGGGAGACATGGGCAGAGGGAGGAGATGCAAGCTCCATGCAGGGAACTCCATCCCAGGATTCCAGGATCATGCCGTGAGCCAAAGGCTCAACCGCTGAGCCACCCAGGCATCCCATTTCATTTTATGAAAACAGTGGGATTCCATGATTTTCAAACCATGTACATGAAAGTCATAGAATTTGGGCAGTCCCTTGAGGGAGGGATGGAGAAAGACATAGGTTGATACAGTGGAGATCCAGGGCTTGTAACTACTTATAGATGAGAGTTTCTTTTTTTTTCTTTTCTTTTCTTTTCTTTTCTTTTCTTTTCTTTTCTTTTCTTTTCTTTTCTTTTCTTTTCTTTTCTTTTCTTTTTTCTTTTCTTTCATTTTCTTTATTTTTTCTTTTCTTTTCTCTTCTTTTTTTCTTTCTTTTCTTTCATTGATAGCTCACTAGTGAGTGGAGGGGGAGGGAAGGGCAAAGGAAAAGGCAGAGAGAATATTAAGCAGGTTGCATGCCTGATGTGGGGCTCCATCTCACCACCGTGAGGTCATGACCTAAGCAGAATTCAAGACCACTTCACTGAGCCACATAGATAAGGATTTCAAATAAGAGTTGGTTCTATGGCTTAAAGATATTTAAGTCACAAGATGATATGCAAAACTCTGTCCTTGTTTAAACTTTGAATTGTGATTGTAAAGTATTCTTGTATGGTTGTAGAAGAGTAGTTCTAAACTGATATTTTAAACTTATTTTTTAGTGTTTTGGTTCTACTCTTGCAGGTTTCTAATGTTTATTAATTTCAAAAGTTAGACTTATCTTTGGATGAGGTAAAATGTGATTTTTAACTAAGAAGCTTAAACCTCAATAAGGGAAGCCAAAACACTGACTGTATCAGTTTATACATTGAAAGCTCTAACTACAGTGTGTTTTATTTTCTTTGTAAATATTTGCTAAAAGAGGTCAAAGAGAAATTGCCTTTAGAAAGGCATTTTCAGGGCATGTAGGTAGCTCATTTGGTTTAGCATTTGACTCTAGATCTCAGCTCAGATCTTTTTTTTTTTTTTTTTTTTCAGCTCAGATCTTGATCTTGCAGTTCAAGCCCTGCATTGGGCTCCAGGTTGGGTGTGGAGCCTACTTAAAAAAAAAAGTCATTTTGCTTTTAATAACTTTCTGGGTATTGAATGAACAATTAAGGAAGAATAAGCATCAATTAAAACTGATGTTTGACTATTATTTCTCAAGATTTATTTTAAAAGGTTTAAAGTAATTTGATGTTTTAAGACTTTGCAATTTCTGACAAATTAATGAATAGCTTACTCTATTATGTTTTTTTAGATTAATCATATTAGACCAATTAAGCAGTAACCAAAGCAGTAAACGTAATCAAATACTTCTACTAATATGATTTTAAATGTCAGCTAAGATAAGTATGCATTCATATTATTTTGGCAGTTTGAACATTGTTAACATGTTCTGCTTTGTGAATCACTAAGTTTCTAATTTCTTTGAAAAGTGAAAATGACTCTATAGAGGCATTACTTACTTTTTGCCAGAAACCCAATTCTGATACAAATTAGGAGCAGCTACATATTTAGTTCAGCATTATTTTAGGAGGGACTGTTTTCAGCAAAGAAATTGGTACCAAATTAAAAGTTCTGAAAATCATTCATTTTAAACTATAGCATTTTTAAAAAATCGAGTAGGGATCCCTGGGTGGCTCAGCGGTTTAGCGTCTGCCTTTGGCCCAGGGCATGATCCTGGAGCCCTGGGATCGAGACCCAGGTCAGGTTCTTTTCATGGAGCCTAGTTCACCCTCTGCCTCTGTCTTTGCCTCTCTCTCTCTCTCTCTCTCTCTCTGTGTCTCTCATGAATAAATAAATAAAATCTTTTTAAAAATTTAAAAAAATTTAAAAATCAAGTATTTTGTGAGGCTTAAATGATTTCTGGAGGCATATCTAACATTTCTAGCTCATAATATATAAATAAGAAGAGGATATATTCTAATCAGGTCAATGGCTGTCTTTATTTTGTAGAATCTAGTAACCCCCCCAAAATTTTAACACTATTTTCATCTTATTTTCTCTTTAGAAATAAGAAATTAAGATGCAGCAATTAATCTAACAAAGACTAAATATAGCTTTACTAATTTGAGAAGTAAAATATCTATAAATCCATTTCTCTGTAATAGAAACCGATTTAATTTTAAAGATATGAATGCTGGTAGAGTACCTATCATTATATAAATGTTATTTCATAATTCATCATGCCAATAAAAAACAAGATATAATTAAGAAATCTGTGTTTTTGATCATTAAGAGTTATTAGATTTAAAAAAATTAAAATTTCATTATTTTATACCTAGCAAAACATTATTAGAAAACTGTGCAATACCAAGTATTTTGTCATTTGTTTTATTCATGAATTTTCATTTTTGTGTACTTTGTGTCCTGAAGTTTTTTGTTTTTGAATTATAACCTTGGATATATTTCACTGCTTCTAAAAATCATAATTTGTTACTTTTGCTATCACTAGAATCTTCTTTATTAATATCTTTCATTTTAATCAGTGCTAGGAATTATCGCTGGAACTTGAAATAATTATAATACATTGGTATAAAACTCAGATCTCAGTTCTCAGTAAAAACATACAACATGGGGGATCCCTAAGTGGCTCAGTGGTGTGGTGCCTGCCTTTGGCCCAGGGCGTGATCCTGGAATCCTGGGATTGAGTCCCACGTCAGGCTCCCGGCATGGAGCCTGCTTCTCCCTCTGCCTCTGTCTCTGCCTCTCTCTATGTCTATCAGGAATAAATAAATAAAATCTTAAAAAAAAACATACAACGTGCAAATTTGCTATAAAATATAAACTCCAAAAAGGAATACAATTTATAATTTTAATAGAAAGATTAAGAACAAAAACCAAAACCAAAGTGATTCTATTAGCTATACTTTGATCTATAACTATTTTTATTCTTTATTATTTGCTGTTAAATTTGAATTGTTTCAGCTAATTTCAAATCTTCATTTAAAACATATTACCAAGTATCTACTATGTGCTAAGCACTCTTCTATATTTAAGAAAATTGAAACTATAATTAATACTGTATTATATATTTGAAAGTTGCAAGAGTAGATCTTATAAGTCTTCAATGCAAGAAAACAGGGTTTTGGGTTTTTTTTGTAATTATGGTAATGGGTGTTAACTAGACTTACTGTGTTGATCATTTCACAATATATGCAAATGTCAAATCATACTGTATACCTGAAACTAATATACTCTTAAATGTTAATTATAGGGGGATCCCTGGGTGGCTCAGCAATTTAGCACCTGCCTTTTGCCCAGGGCATGATCTTGGAGTCCCAGGATCAAGTCCGGCATAGGGCTCCCTGCATGGGGCCTGCTTCTCCCTCTGCCTGTGTCTCTGCCTCTCTCTCTCTCTCTGTGTGTGTATCTATCATGAATAAATACATAAAATCTTTTAAAAAAATAAATGTTAATTATACCTAGGTAAAAAAATAAAATATATCATACCAAAACTAAAAGAAAAAAGGTACTCACTTATTAATGCCATAATTTACTTTTAAATTTAAGTAAAATTTCATGCTACTTAACTTTGATGTCATTTAAATAACGTTGACTGGAGTTACTACCTTTTATTTTGTTTAATATCTTATATATGATTATTTATTGACTAGCTGAATTGGGGGCAATTTTAAATTAAAATATGGTCAAATTTATCAGTCTTTCTAGTCCTCTTAAAATACTTTATAACACTATCTTACAATGTTTTCATATTTTAAACTATGTCATCTTCCTTATTTTTAGCATTTTTCACCTTTATTTTTCACTAATGCCTTAAATTTGTCATTAGTATTGTCACTAATCATGAAGAATCATATGGAGCCACTTAAGCGTAATAAAGAAATCGCATAATCCTGTTTGGTTTTGGAAAGATTATTAGAATTCAGTTTAGAAAATGGATGATAAAGTGTGATGACTAGAGATAGGAAAAAGTGGTTTGACTGAAGATTTACATAGGAGGTAATAGTGCAGCAGTTCATGATAGATTAGTTGTGGAGGTGACAGAGCCAAGGACCATGCTTATGCTGACATAGTAACACAAGACAAAGGTCAAATGTGGGGGGCAGGCAAGATGGTAGAGGAGTAGGATCCCCAAGTCACCTGTCCCCACCAACTTACCTAGATAACTTTCAAATCATCCTGAAACCCTACAAATGCGACCTAGATTTAAAGAGAACAGCTAGAACGCTACAGAGAGAAGAGTTTTTGCTTCTAACAAGCACAACTCATTTTTAGCCACTCTGCTCTGAGCAAAATGACCAGAATGAAAAATTCACCACGAAAGAAAGAATCAGAAATAATACTCTCTGCCACAGAGTTACAGAATTTGAATTACAATTCGATGTCAGAAAACCAATTCAGAAGGACAATTATAAAGCCACTGGAGGCTCTGGAAAAAAAGCATAAAGGATTCAAGAGACTTTAACTGCAGAATTTAGATCTAATCAGGCCAAAATTAAAAATCAATTAAATGAGATGCAATCCAAACTGGAGTTCCTAACAATGAGGATTAATGAGGTAGAAGAAAGAATGAATGACATAGAAGACAGGATGATGGCAAGGAAGGAAGCTGAGGAAAAAAGAGAAAAACAGTTAAAAGACCATGAGGAAAGTTTAAGGGAAATAAATGACAGCCTCAGAAGGAAAAATCTACATTTAATGCAGGTTACAGGGGTGCAGAGAGGGACAGAGAACAGAAAGCATATTTGAACAAATCATAGCTGAGAACTTCCCTAATTTGGGGAGGAAAACAGGCATTCAGATCCAGGAGATAGAGAGATTTCCCCCTAAAATCAATAAAAACCATTCAATAGTTCGGCATTTAAGAGTGAAACTTGTGAATTTCAAAGATAAAGACAAAATCCTCAAAGCAGCAAGAGACAAGAGATCCCTAACTTACATGGGGAGAAGTATTAGGGTAACAGCAGACCTCTCCACAGAGACCTGGCAGGCCAGAAAAGGCTGGCAGGATATATTCTGGGTCCTAAATGAGAAGAACATGCAGCCAAGAATACTCTATCTAGCAAGGCTCTCATTCAGAATAGAAAGAGAGATAAAGAGCTTCCAGGATAGGCAGAAACTGAAAGAATATGTGACCACCAAACCAGCTCTGCAAGAAATATTGAGGGGGATTCTGTAAAATAAAGAGGACATCCAAAGAAACAATCCACAAAAACAGGGACTGAATAGGTATCATGATGACACTAAATTCATATCTTTCAATAGTAACTCTGAACGTGAATGGGCTTAAGGACCCCATCAAAAGGCGCAGGGTTTCAGACTGGATAAAAAAGCAAGACCCATCTATTTGCTGTCTACAAGAGACTCATTTTAGACATAAGGACACCTACAGCCTGAAAATGAAAGGTTGGAGAACCATTTGCATTTCAAAGGGTCCTCAAAAGAAAGCAAGGATATCCATCTTAATATACGATAAATGAAAGTTTATCCAAAAGACTGTAGTAAGAGATGAAGAGGGACACTATATCATGCTCAAAGGATCTATCCAAAATCATGAATATTTATGCCCCTAATGTGGCAGCTGCCAGATATATCAATTAATAACCAAAGTAAAGACATACTTAGATAATAATATACTAATAATGGGAGACTTTAACACGGCACGTTCTGCAAATGACAGATTTTCTAAGCACACATCTCCAAAGAAACAAGAACTTTAAATGATACACAGGACCAGATGGATTTCACAGATATTTACAGAACTTTACATCCGAATGCAACTGAACACACATTCTTCTCAAGTGCACAGGGAACTTTCTCCAGAATAGACCACATCCTGGGTCACAAATCAGGTCTTAACCTATACCAAAAGATTAGGATTGTCCTGCATATTTTCAGACCATAATGCTTTGAAACTTGAACTCAATCACAAGAAGAAATTTGGAAGAAACTCAAACACGTGCAGGTTAAAGAGCATGCTGCTAAAAGATGAAAGGATCAACCAGGAAATTAGAGAATAATCAAAAAATTCATGGAAACTAATGAGAATGAAGATACAACTGTTCAAATGCTTTGGGATACAGCTAAAGCAGTCCTAAGAGGGAAATATATCGCAACACAAGCCTCCCTCAAAATATTGGAAAAAACTCAAATACACAAGCTGACCTTGCACCTAAAGGAACTGGAGCAACAACAGCAAATAAAACCTACACCAAGCAGAAGAATACAGTTAATAAAGATTCAAGCAGAACTCAATGAAATAAAGACCAGAAGAACTGTAGAACAGATCAACAAAACCAGAAGTTGCTTCTATGCAAGAATTAAAAAGATAGATAAACCATTAGCCAGCCTAATTAAAAACAAAAGAGAAAAGACTCAAATTAATAAAATCATGAATGAAAAAGGAGAGATCACAACCAATACCAAGGAAATACAAATGATTTAGAAACATATTATGAGCAGCTATATGCCAATAAACTAGGCAATCTAGAAGAAATGGACGCATTTCTGGAAAACCACAAACTACCCAGACTGGAACAGGAAGAAATAGAAAACCTGAACAGGCTGATAACCAGAGAGGAAATTGAAGCAGTCATCAAAAACCTCCCAAGACACAAAAGTCCAGGGCCAGATGGCTTCCCAGGGGAATTCTATCAAACGTTTAGAGAAGAAACAATACCTATTGTACTAAAGCTGTTCCAAAAGATGGAAATGGATGGAGTACTTCCAAAGTTGTTCTATGAAGCCAGCATCACCTTACTTACAAAACCAGACAAAGACCCCACCAAAAAGGAGAATTATAGACTGATATCCCTGATGAACACAGATGCAAAAATTCTCAGATACTAGCCAATAGGATCCAACAGTACATTAAGAAGATTATTCACCATGACCAAGTGGGATTTGTCCCCGGGATGCAAGGCTTGTTCAACACTCATAAAGAAATCAACATGATAGATCATATCAACGAGAGGAAAAATAAGAACCATATGATCCTCTCAATAGATGCAGAGAAAGCATTTGACAAAATACAGCATCAATTTCTGATCAAAACTCTTCAGAGTGTAGGGATAGAGGGAACATTTCTCAGCATCTTAAAAGGCATCTATGAAATGCCCACAGCAAATATTCTCCATGGGGAAACATGGGGAACCTTTCCCCTAAGATCAGGAACACGACAGGGATGTCCACTCTCACCACTGCTATTCAACATAGTCCTAGAAGTCCTAGCCTCAGCAATCAGGCAACAAAAAGAAATCAAAGGCATTCAAATTGGCAAAGAAGAAGTCAAACCCTCCCTCTTTGCAGATGACATAATACTGTACGCAGAAAACCCAAAAGACTCCACCCCAAGATTGCTAGAACTCATACAGCAATTCGGCAGTGTGGCAGGATACAAAATCAATGCCCAGAAATCAGTGGCATTTCTATACACTCACAATGAGACTGAAGAAAGAGAAATTAAGGAGTCAGTCCTATTTAGAATTGCACCCAAAAGCATAAGATACCTACGAATAAACCTAACCAAAGAGGGAAAGGATCTCTACCCTAAAAACTACAGAACACTTCTGAAAGAAATTGAGGAAGACAGAAAGAGATGGAAAAATATTCCATGCTCATGGATTGGCAGAATTAATATTGTGAAAATGTCAATGCTACCCAGGGCAATTTACACATTTAATGCAATCCCTATCAAAATACCAAGGACTTTCTTCATAGAGTTGGAACAAATCATCCTAAGATTTGTATGGAATCAGAAAATACCCTAAATAGCCAGCGGAATTTTAAAAAAGAAAACCATAGCTGGGGGCATCACAATGCCGGATTTCAAGGTGTACTACAAAGCTGTGATCATCAAGACAGTGTGGTACTGGCACAAAAACAGACACATAGATCAATGGAACAGAATGGAGAACCCAGAAATGGGCCCTCAACTCTATGGTCAATTAATATTTGACAAAGCATGGAAGACTATCCACTGGACAAAGGACAGTCTCTTCAATAAATGATGCTGGGAAAATTGGACAACCATGTGCAGAAGAATGAAACTAGACCAATCTCTTATACCATACACAAAGATAAAAGATCTAAATGGGAGACAAGAATCCATCAAAATCCTAGGGGAGAACACAGGCAAGACCATTTTTTGAACTTGGCCACAGCCACTTCTTGCAAGATACATCCATGAAGGCAAGGGAAACAAAAGCAAAAACGAGTATTTGGGACTTCATCAAGATAAAAAGATTCTCACAGCAAAAGAAACAGTCAACAAAACTCAAAGACAACCTACAGATTGGGAGAAGAGATTTGCAAATGACCTATCAGATAAAGGGCTAGTATCCAAGATCTATAAAGAACTTATTAAACTCAACAGCAAAGAAACAAACGATCCAATCATGAAATGGGCAAAAGACATGAAGAGAAATCTCACAGAGGAAGACATAGACATGGCCAACAAGCACATGAGAAAATGCTCTGCATCACTTGCCATCAGGGAAATACAAATCAAAACCACAATGAGATCCCACCTCACACCAGTGAGAATGGGGAAAATTAACAAGGCAGGAAACCACAAATGTTGGAGAGGATGCGGAGAAAAGGGAACCCTCCTACACTGTTGGTGGGAATGTGAACTGGTGCCCACTCTGGAAAACTGTGTGAAGGTTCCTCAAAGAGTTAAAAATAGACCTGCCCTACGACCCAGCAATTGCCCTGCTGGGGATTTGCCCCAAAGATTCAGATGCAATGAAACGCTGGAACACCTGCACCCCGATGTTTCTAGCAGCAGTGTCCACAATAGCCAAACTGTGGAAGGAGCCTCGGTGTCCATCGAAAGATGAATGGATAAAGAAGATGTGGTTTATGTATACAATGGAATATTCCTCAGCCATTAGAAACGACAAATACCCACCATTTGCTTCAACGTGGATGGAACTGGAGAGTATGATGCTAAGTGAAATAAATCACTTGGAGAAGGACAAACATTATATGGTCTCATTCTTTTGGGGAATATAAAAAATAGTGAAAGGGAATAAAGTAGAATTAAGAGATAATGAGTGTGAAATATCAGTGAGGGAGACAAACCATGAGGGACTCCTAACTCTGGGAAGCGAACAAGAGATGATGGAAAGGGAGTTGCGAGGCGGGTTGGGGTGACTGGGTGATGGGCACTGAGGGGGCACTTGACAGGATGAGCACTGAGCGTTGTGTTATATGTTGGCAAATTGAACTCTAATAAAAAAATAAAAATAAAATAAAAATAAAAATAAAATTAAATAAAAAGCTGAATTTTCCAGTCAAAAAAAAAAAAATCCAGAGAATAAATGCAATCATTCAAGAGGAAGAAAAAATGAGAAGACAAAAAGAAAGGGATTTGAGGAAACCCAGGAGAATGTGAGCATCAAAAAAGTGAAGAGAACAGAGTGTTTCAATAAAAAGTGTGTGATTAACATTATTTTAAGATGCTGAGAGTTAAGACCAAAATATATGAAAGGGGGACAGCAACAAGGTCATCTTGTGACAGCACTTTCAGGAAGGAAGCAAGTAAATAAATTATGATCTATATGTGAAGTAAGATATAATAAAGCTTTTGAAATATGTGGCCTGCATATGTTAAGTGGGAAATACTAAATGAAAAAAGTGGCATGTACCATGTACACTAAGGCAATATTCATAGGATATTTTTGTTGTTGGATAATAAACTCTTTATCAGATATATCATTTGCAAAATATTCTCCCATTCAGTAGGTTCTCTTTTTGTTTATTGATGGCTTCTTTTGCTATGCAAAAGTTTTTGATTTTGATGTAGTCCCAATAGTTTATTTTTGCTTTTGTTTCCCTTGCCTCAGGAGACATACCTAGAAAATATTGCTATTGCTGATGTCAGAAATGACTGTCTGTGTTCTCCTCTAGGATTTTTATGGTTTTGGGTTTTGCATTTAGATTCTCAATGTATTTTTTAAAGATTTTATTTATTTATTCTAGAGACAGAGAAGGTAAGAGAGAGAGAGAGCTTGCGTAACTGCATGAGCGAGGGGAGGTGCAGACAGGGAAGGAGAGAGAATCTTAAGTAGGCTCCACACTCAGTGAGGAACACAATGCAGAGCTGAACATGGGGCTCAAAGTGGGGCTTGATCTCACAACCCTGAGATCATGACTTGAGCTGAAACCAAGAATGGATGCTCAACTGAGCCACCGAAGTGCCTCAGGTTTTTAATATATTTTATTTTTTGTATACATATATAGTAAGTCACTATTCATATGAATTTTAAGATAAAAAAATATGTAATACTGTATGCTGTTATATACACAGAGATACACACACATATGTAAATATAAATATGTAAATATAAATACAGGAATTTTGAAAAAAGATTGAAAGATTACACATCAATCTTAAGAAAATTAATTTTTCTATGAAGATATTGACTGTAATGGGTGGATTAACTATGGATTTTAATTACATTGGTAAAATTTTTCACCTTTCAATCAAAAAAATGAAAGAAAAAAGAAAATGATCTAAAGCAAATAATGACATATGGTAACTTTCAGTGTTAAGGGAGTCTTAATCTCTGAACTCTTTGTATGTTTGCAATATTTCATAATTTGGTAAAATAACTAGACTTGTGTTAGATTTGCTCAAGAAGTGTAGATAGGAAATATAGTCAAATTTTACAAGGAGTCAAGTTTTCTGGATATTTATGAAAACCACATTAAGTGTGACAGATATAGCAATAAAAGCAGCAAATATTTGCCATTGTTTCAAGAAATATACTAGCCAAATATTTAATTAGTACTTATTCTTAAATATAAGAATAAAATTATACAATTTTCTTTCAGCAATAATGTGTTACTCTTTACCAAATTGCCATATATAGTTATAATTAATCATGGCCTATAAAAATATCTTTAATAGGAAAATGAAATTCTAGCACATTAATTTAAATCCACTTAATATTTTACTTAGTTACGGACACAGATATTTTCTTAACATTAACAATGTATATAATCTATTTTGTCATTTATTTTTATAAGGAGGTTTGATCATTTGAATTGATGGCATACTCAAATATAACCTAGGTTTAAAAACAAAAACAAAAATAAATTTGACTTGTAGAGTAGTACAAAATCCTTAGCATATCTAATTTTGCTTTAGTCAAAGAAAAGAGACAACTTTCTAGAGAAAACATATGAAATAAATTTTTCTTTAATTATTTATATAATGCATGTCTTAGTACTTCATTTCATATTAGCTGTTTTAAACCATCCCTAATTGTCATTTAAACTAGTTAAGACTTAACAAAAATTACAAAAAAAAAATCTAAATATTTCCCAGATGTGGAAATCATAATCCTTGAGTATACTGAGTAAAAAGAAATGCTACCAGGGTAAATAAAAAAGAACTGCCATCAGAGGGCTTCATGAATCCTAGATTCTTTAAGAATTGTTTGTATCAGCATCTACTGGCCAATTTTAATTGCATGGTTACGCTAAAGTAAAGCTCATAAGTCATCTCTGCGTATCTACATTAGACTTTTTAGAAAAAGATTTTATTTATTTATACATGAAAGGCACAGAGAGAGAGAGAGAGAGAGAGAGAGAGAGAGGCAGAGACACAGGCAGAGGGCGAAGCAGGCTCCATGCAGGGAGCCTGATTTGGGACTTGATCCTGGGACTCCAGTATCACACCCTGGGCCGTAGGCAGAGGCTCAACCACTGAGCCACCCAGGCGTCCCTCTACATTAGACTTTGACTGCAGTTATAATAGTTATAAAACAGCAGAGCTGAAAAATCTCAGAATTCAAGTCTGCATGAGTAATGTAGGTAGTTTTTTTATTTTGGTTTCTTATCTTCCAGTGTTAGATTCTTGCCTATTTTGAATCCTGGTATCCATACCATGAAATTTCATATGTTGTAATGTGAACATTATGACGTCAAATTTAAGGTCACCTATAGGTATTGTTACTTACAGCAAATAGTATCAGCTTGTGCTGATGGACAAATGATGAAAACATTATTCTCATTACCTTTTAGTAAGTTGGGGGACATAGTTTTATAAAGAATATCTATATTCATCTTGTGTCCCTCCCAATTTTAAACTGTTGTATTTTTAATCAACCTTTTCCTTGTGATATTAATCTATTAAAATCTCAAAACTGAGGTCCTCTTTTTTCCTATCTGCCATGAAAGCCCAGAGATCAGTTTCATTGTAGACGTTTCATTCTCCTAAATGACCCCTCTTCTGTGACACACACACTCTATTTGGAAAACAAACTTAATTGCAAAGCACCAATTTGTCTTTAATATCCATTATCTGTGAGTGTTTATTACTATTCTAGAAAATTTTATTACAATTTTCTTTTAATTATCTTCTTGAGGATGCACCTCATTTCCTGATGACAACTGGAAAATATCCAAATGATGACCAGCCATAATTAAGATATGTTACTTATTCAGAAGCTTCAGGAGCTATTCAGTTCTTGAGTGTTCATTAAGTTCAGTTTCAGTCCTGACATTTACCTAACCTTGGCCATAAAATATTAGAGTATATTATATGTATATGAAAATTGATTAATTTTTTGGTGGCTTTGCATAAAATTGTTTTAGAAAAATTGTCCTTTAGTTGCCTTCCATCTGTGTGAATAATATATTCTAATCTGGTAATATAATAATAATATAGTAATTATATGTTAGATTATATATTACATACATCTAATAATATATAATATATAATCTATCTATGTAGATATGGTAAGAGTCTGGCTATGGCACTTCGGTTATTTTAGGAGGTATTATAAAGAAATAAGCACCTAATTGGTTAAAGAGAAAAGGTCTCCATGGGACCTGAAGGTTTTTCTGTCTGGAAGAAAAGAAATCTTAAATAAATGGTATAGGATGAAAAATGACATGATATTTAGAGAAGGAATATAAGGATTTTTCTCTTTGAGAAATTAAAGATTCTGCATATTGTGGGTTTTGAGAGTAAGCAGGATGTATGGGCACATACTGAAGATAGGCTAGAGGCCAACAGGGTATTTTATTAGAGTATCCAACTACGTTATTTCATGCAACTGTTATTACATGTACTGTGGTCAAAGAGAGGCCCCAACAGTATCATAGGCACATCTTTAGGAGTTGTAAGATATAGGCATGCTCAGGAGGGAGGCAATTTGTTATCTTCTTTATATACTAAATCCATTTATTGAGCAAGTACACAGTAAATGTTAGCTTTTACTATCATTGGTGATGATGTGATTGTGAAGAATTCCTGGAGTAGGTGCAGCTATTGGATGCTTCCAGCAGGGGGTAGCAGACCCCTTCATAGTTGGGTAGCTGATCTGAAAAGCATTTCCATTGGCAACTAACAATTACCAGGGAGTTGGTTTGTTGGCAACCCACAGTGGTCATTACCAAAACGTGATGGTGCTAACCCATCTTCTTAGTCTTCCCTCTTTTGTAGGCATTTATTCCTTCAACCTGCATTTTTTAAGTTAAATCTGATGAGGCAGTAAATATTTTAGGGGCAGAACAGGAAGGTACACAAAGTACTTTATGTATTTTTATATATTGATAAATGTATTACTAAAGTCCAACCCATAACACAGCCTCAGTTGATAATTTATGCTCCAGACTCCCCACTGAGTCTGGAATCTAGAACCACAGATTACTTGGCAGTTATGCCCCAAACTTGGGCATAGCCACAAATAAATTGAAGGTACAAACATAATATCGAAACTCACAACTTTGCCACTTCAGCTTGTCTTTGGTTATGCCCTTGGCTTCTTTTTGTCCTGTGCGATGGCAAGGAGGAGAGCTAGAAAAAGTTACCTAACAATATTCATGGAGAATCCTAAGCTTATTTTTAAACCCTCTCAGAGAAACGGAACTGGTGCCGCCCATGGTCTTGTCTTGCTCTGCCTGTTAGAATTTTCTTCAAAGTAAACTGAGATTATTGGACTAGGTAACATGTATGATAAGGACCTAAAGTATCTGATTTGGATAATAATAGAAAGAATGACTACAAAATACTGGAAGTATCAGAATGTTGAAATATTCTTTTAAATAAATTTTTGTTACAAAATCCTCAAAGCTTGAGGCGCTTTGTCCTATCAACTAAGCTTTTTCCTCTAACTACTTATCTTGTGATTTTGCAGTCAGAACTGATCTCGTTTTTCCATTTCCTAAGGTGGGGGAAGGTCTATTAGTTTCATGTATATTTTTCCTGCTGTCTCTGAGTTTCTGTGTTATACTCCTTTTTACTATTCCTTTAAAATAATTCTTAGTTTTCCTTCTTATCCCCTTAAAGCTGAGCCTCCTTCAAGCCTTGTATTCAATTCCATAGTTTAATCACAATAAACATAGAAGATGTGTTATCACAAAAAGTGCATAAAGAGATACCCACTTTTAGTAAGCACTTACTGTCCACTTACCACTAGGGGTGGTAGGAAAGCCACTCTTTTCTAAGTGGTTATCTTTCCAATGTAAATTTTATTCTCTTTCATATCAAGCAATAAAAGCAGGATTTTTTCCCCTTATTAGCCTTATTTAAGAGTATTCTGCTTCTCAAAGAATATCTTGGTCTATGTGATATGAATGGAAAGGAGCTAGAAGTGCCCAAATCTATGTAAAAGGATTAGGATTTACACCAATGGTTGAGAGGCTATTTTACCAAGTTTCCTACATTTTGTTACCTAGAAGGATAATACGTTGGCAGAACTCCTTTTACTGATATGGTATATGTTTTTGGGTTGTTGAAATCTTACTTATCTTTTAAGACATTGCTGAGGCACCATCTTTTCCATGAAGGCAAAGGCACTACTTCCTTCTTCTGTACATGAACTTCTGTGTTTATTTCATCTCACGGTTCATACTACTTGTTTTGGAAATGAATGTTTACTATGCTGTCTGTTAAATGGCTTGAGGCCAGTGACCTGAGGTTACATACCACAGTGTCCAGCATATACCGGCAAGTAAAAGCCCACAATAAACTGTGTATTTCATATCCATCACATCTTGTTTGCTAATATTGTTCAAATTTATTACTCTGCTGAAATAAATTAATATCTGTATCTCCACTGATGCACTTAAAACAAATATTATCATTACAAGTAGACAGAAGAAGGGTGGTAAAGGCATTTATGGAGTTTATCAAGAAAAAAATATGGCTACTTTATTTCCTTCACAAGAAAAACAAACACTGGAAATATTTACATAGGTATTTTCTCACTATATTGGAAAGTCTAATATTGGCTACTTTATAAATACTCAGTAACTTATTCTCTTATTTGGTTTAAGCTACCCAGAAGTACTCTTTTAACAATTTAGTTGGTTGAAGAAAGACAGTGTAAAATACATTGTAGATAAATTTAAGATAATAGTACTCAAGAGTTAACAATAGACACAATATTCTATGACTTTCTCTAGAAAAGAAATTCTCCAAACCTCCTTAGCACCCTCCATAGATCATTCTTTCTTGAAACCAGAATGGATAAATATTATAGAACTTCAGTAGATATTTATATACTATTATGTATTAAAAAATGTAGCAATGCTAATAACATAAATTGGTGGTATATGGAAATAGACACTTGCCCATTTGTGGCAAAACAATCTTTTTTAAATACTCCCCTCCTCCCCTCCACCCCGCCCATATTTTGACAGTTCTTTACATTCTCAAATTGTTAGTTACCTTTCTCAAGATAGGGTTTTTTCCCCCCTTAATGACAGTGTGTACTGTTACTTAGGCCCCCAAAAATAGACTTTCCCACACAAGAGTTTGAACTGGAGGTGAGCTTCAGGGGGAATCTGTGGTATCTCTCTTCTTGCTGCTGGCTACATCTGGGTTCTGTAGCAACAGCAACTCCCTTAGCAGGCAGTTTTACAATGAAGTTTGGGAGGTTATTTCTGGAAGCTCACCCAACAGTCTTCCTACAATACTACGAGGTCACAAACATCCTTTAATAAATGCATCGGAGCTCAAACTAAGTAGAATAGACTATTCTGTTACCTGTAATTAAGAAGCTTATGTCTTAATTTAAAATATTATATCTGATGCCTTCATCTACCCAGAAACCCCACACTTAGCTTACTCAAGGTGAATCCTTGAAAAACATTTGTTGTTGATGATAATCATTTACTGAAACATAATGGGCTTTATTTTGCACAAAATTTGTGCTCACTTTTTGTTTTTATCAATAAGAATGTAAATGCTCTGTGCTTAAATAGATCTTTATCTTGTTAAGAAAGAAGAACAATGCATTATGGGGGTTATTCTTTAAATCAAGGATGGGCTGGCTCAGTGTCTGGAGAATGCAACTCTTGATTCGGTGTCATGAGTTCCAGCCCCATATTGGATATAGAGATTACTTAAATTTTGACTTGAAAACCTAACTTGCTATGCCAAGAAATGTGTTTTCGAAAACCCCCGTGAAAAAATATATATGTCAAACATTTTCTTTTCTATATCCTTTTGGAACAAGTTCAGAAATATTTCTGCAGCCAAATACATCTGTCAGTTTCTTAACTATATAAAGCAAAATTTATGAATTTTACTAAATCATTGCATAATAAAATGAAAGAAAACAGGGTAATATGAAGTATAAAGTGGTCTTTTATCAATTCAGTGCTCCAAGTATTATCTTCAATTTTGTATATTTACATTAAAAAAGAAAAAGATTCGCTGTTTAAACTTTTTCTAGAACATCTAAGAGTGGGAGAAGATATGACAGGATCGATATTTACTGTAACATTAATCTTACTGTCCCAACAAACTAAACTGCTTAAATTGTGTCCTTTGCTGCTTTATTAGAATCACAAGGAGTTTAAGGTTTATCGGTTTAGGAGTAAGTTTGAAACATCTCTCTGATATTTTCCCTCCTTTATACCTCAAGGGCATATAATTGAACTGATCATAAACCTTGGGTTTTTTTGGGATTTTGTGGTTGTTATTTTATTATTTGAGAGAGAGCAGAACAAGAGACAGAGTAGGAGTGGAGGTGAGGGGCAGAAGGAGAGGGAGAAGCAGGCTCCCTGCAGAGAGAGGAGCCCAAACCAACCCCAGGAGCCCAGGATCATGACCTGAGCTGAAGGCAGACCCTTAACTGACTGAGCCATCCAGGCACTCCTATCATAACCCTTGTTTATGGCACAGTCTCAGCCTTGATCCACCATGAGGCATTTTTTAAATTAGTCCTTATTCATTTGTTTTTATAATATAATGGACGTCAGTGGCACTTTCTGGCTCTAGTTTATGTTTTCCATATTTGTACAATATGCACTTCTTAGGGAATACCAGACTACTACGAGAGATGAAACAAACAGGAGGACTAGCTTCAGGCCTTCAGTAAATGACTGAGCCTTTTATAGGGAAGGAACCATACCATTAAACAAAAATCTGTAATAAAAAAAACAAGTTAGTATAGCATTTCTGATAAAGTTATTGATTTTGTAAATTAAAACTTCTAACAGCTTAGAGGAATATTGAATTAGCAGATAAATTATTTGAAACCAAGTCTAAGTTATGTAAGTCATGCTGCTTTACTATTTGTATTTAAGCATGATGTGCTCTTTACAGATGGATGGAGGATGACTACCATGCTGCTCATTATCCCTGAGCATGATAAAGTTACAGATCACTCTCTAGATGACTTAACTGGTATAACTGTTTGGGAAGCCTGATCCAGGACTGAACTCAATCTCCTTCAAACAAATACATCATAAAGAATTCTCAAACTCAGGGATGCCTGGGTGACTCAATTGGTTAAGTATCTGACTCTTGATATTGGCTCAGGACATGATCTCAGGGTCATGAGACCCAGACCCGCATGCCCACCACCACGTCAAGCCCCACATGGGGTTCTGCATGGGGCACAATGCTGGGGGTGAAGCCTGTCTAAGATTCTCTCTCTCTCTCTTCCTCTGCCCCACTCCTCTACTCTTTCTCTCACTTTACCTTCTAGAATTAGCATTATGCAATAGGTCTATAAATTTATTGTCCATGGTCATATTTTCCTATATGTTCCATTAACTCATATTCATTATATAAATAGATATTTGTGAGCTTGAGTAGATGACTTTTTATTTTTGGAGACTTAATATGGCTGGAGTTATGCTAGGTTTAGATGCTTTAATATTTGGAATCCTGTTATGGGTAAAAATGGAGAAGCAGAATAATAAATAACAAGGAAGAAGTGTTGAAGGTTTTCATGTTAATAACCAGCTGAAATTGAGATTTAATAGGAAAGCTTTAAAAGACCAAATGTCATGTGTGGCAGCTTTCAAAGGCTAATCAAAGACAAACAGATGTCATTATTTTTCTGTTACATCACTGAATTAATCTACTACAGCTTCTATAATAAAATGCCACACACTGAGTAGCTTAAGCAACAGAAATGTATTTTCTTATAGCTTTGGAGGTGAGGAGTCCAAGATAAGGTGTCAGATGCTTGGTTTCTCCTGAACATCATCTCTTGGGCTCAGGGCTCCACCTTTTCCCTGCTTCCTCACATGGCCATTCTGCTGTGCACAGGAACCTCTGGCATCTCTTTTGTCTATCATAATCTCCTTTTCTTATAAAGACACCAGAAAGACTGGGTTAGATGTTAGGCTCAGGCTTAGTGGCCTAATTTTAACTTATCGTGTTAAGGCTCCATATCTAAAAATAGTCACATTCTGAGGTACTGGGGGTTAGACTTCACATCTGAATTTTAAGGGGATACAATTCAGCCCATAATAATCCCCTTATCTGAAATATGATCATCACCCAAACATCTTATGAACTCTATATTCCAAAAAGTAGAAAATTTCTCTTTTCCTGAACAAGCCAGAATTTTATTGCTTTCTCACTCCTGTAAAATATATTCTTTCTCTATTTTCCTGCCATGATTTTACTTATCCTTTAAAACTCTATTACTTCTTCTGGGGACATTTTTAATTAACCTGTTTAGAAGTGATCTCTGCCCTTTGGTTCTGTTAGTCTTTTGTTTGTTGAGCTTTTATCAGATGAATCTTTTATCAAAGTTGATGTGTACCTTATTTCCTCTTTTACACTATTTTATAGAAGTTTTATTTATTTGTAAATCCCTATAGTACATGGTACAATGCCTTGAGAACAGTGAATACTAAATAGATTACTGATTGGGTAAGACTGAATGAGATAAGAGATTGGTTATATTTTCTTTAGTCTGTTAGCATTTCTTCTAATGTTTCAGCTTTATCCATGCAGGGTTTGCCATAAAAATTCCCCATAACTCACACTGCACTTTTAAAGATTGCCTTGTTTAGCATGCTTTGTGCATATCTGAGCATAATTCTCTCAGTATTTGATGGATCAAAAGAGCACAGATAGAGAAGATTTAAAGAATCAACTAATAAGACTGGTCTAATTAGTTTATATAGAACAAATAATTACTTACTGCAAATAAGTGTTTTGATGGCATTCTTAGAGTGGGAAGAGAATACCATAGAGTAAATCTATAGGGAAAAGGAATATTTAATAAATATTAATTAAAATTAAATAAATATTAAAATAAATAATTAAATATTAAATATTTAATAAATCCAGTTCAGGAGGGTTAAAAGTGATGCATGAAATACTCCAAGGTTTCCATTTTCTGTTTTAGAGAAAGGAAGAAGTTATTAGGCCGAAACCATGTAAAATGTGTAGCATTTATATTTAATCTCCTATTCCTCTCTAAAGCTTTGTAGCAAAATCATTATAAAAGTATGTCTCTGTGTTTGGGAATAGCAATAAAGGAGCTAGAGTGTGATGGTGAGTATTTTGGAAAGTACAACAATTTCCCCAGGCAGGTTTTGGGGGAAACGAATGATCTTACTTCTCAAGAAGTAAAAAGAAGATGGTTTGGGGGGTTCATTCTGAGATACAAAGAAGATAAAAGGAGTTTCTGGAGTGCTATCATATTTTATAATGCCACATGTGGGGTTCCCACAAATGGGTCTTTTTGTTCTGTTACTTTTTTTTCTCCTTATTGTGTATAAGAGAAGGAGGTTTTCTATATTTCCTAGTTTTTGACAATTCCTCCAGGAGGCCAGTCTTTGAACCCTTACACATCCATTCCCACAGACACTAAATTTATCTGGAGCACACTTTGGCTCTAAATTCAGAACAGACGGAGAAGGATGTTGTCTAAGAAAAGCAGAAATGACAGAATTACATTTGGCTTGAATGCTCTTCATTAAGGTAATTTACTGAGTGAATGGTGTGACTGCATCATCCTACTCCAAGGGTGAGAGACTGCTGGCCTAAGCCTGGCCAGGATAGAATACTGTTATTGCCCCCCCCCCCTTTTTTTTTTCCTGTTCAGCAATAAAGTAAAAGATAAAAATGGAAAGAAGAGAAAAGGCAGAGGAAAGAAAGAGAGATCTTGGTCTGGAGAGTAAGTGAGGCAAAAGGTCTGGGGAGTACATTTAGGAATCCATTTAGGAATCTGTGTATTTAAATTCAGGCAGGCCTTATGAACAGGCAATTGGGAAGAACATTGCCAAAATTCTCTTATCTTCTCTTTGAGGTCATAGTGATTAAAATACAAAAATATACCAAAAACATAGGGGTAGGTGTAGAAATGATAAATTTACCTATACTGAATTAAAAAAAAAAGATAGGAATGTTATAAGGAAATACTCACATGTGTCCCATGAAATTCCTCTTTGTATTTATGGACATACTATGCTGAGTTAGTAAAATCTAAGGGCACATTTTTTATTTACATTATAGTAAATACAGTGGAATTCTGCTTTCCTGTGTTTTCTACCATGCATGAAACATTTGCGTCGTATGATGAAACTGGACACAGCCACTCCAGTTCTGATCTTAGGTCAGGGACTGCTTCTCAAACTTCAGTGTGATACTCATCACCTAGGGAATACTGACAAAATCTGGATTCTGACTCACTAACTCTGGGATGAAATTCTCAATTTCTAACAAGCTTCCTGATGGTATTATAACTGATTTAAAAAAACAAAACTAAACTAAACACACTTCAAAGATAAAGGCCTTAGGTGACAAAAGATGCACCTCCATGTATCAAATGCTTTATTAATGAATTTCTAAATAGTTAAAAATTTTAATTTATTTTTGAAGAAGATTTGAAAAATGTGAAGTCCTTAAGTTGGGGGAGAGACAACAGGTACAAAATGATATTTTACTTTATATTTGTATAAATTTTGCCATGGAACATCAGAGAAGAAAAACCATATATTCACCAAGTATATGTATAAATAAAATTGAATTCTATATTTAAAGCATATAATTTAATGTTAATGATTTAGGTCAGTCTTGGCACTCTTATCACATATCAATTTGAGTATTTGAGTATATAGCAGAGTTTCTGCCGTTTTGGCATTTAATAACTATATTCTATATTAATGAATGAGATAGTAAGGAATATGCTTTGTTTTATTCTTGATGGCAATTATATATAATAAATAATTCTTATAAATATCTAGAACTTATATGCTTATCCCTGGGAAGAGGACATATCAACTCCTGTTTCTTTGCCCAGGATTCATTTTATACTTACATACATTTATACATTTTATACATTATTATGATTTGAGTAAAGGTATTCTTTCTTATTCTTTGTCCCCAGTACTGCTTTATAACCCATTATATAGAGATTAATTGAGACTAAAAAGTCAGAAATGTTTTAGGAGAAGCTGATATCTCTATGGCTAAAATATGCTGTGTTGATTTTATGTGGAAGTGGGGACAACTCTGAAAAGTGTAAGACATAATAAGGAGGGACAGGGAGATATTAAAAGATGGTATGTGTTAATGAGAGATCACAGGATATGAGAACAAGAGATGTGAGATAAGAAATGATTTTAAGAGGTGAATTATACTTATTTTTAAACATTGCCTAGAGCCAGTCCTACGTTTTTCCTTTTTCAGAATGTGGACACTTAGACATGACTCTTCTATCTCAAAGTTTAATGTCTCTTGCCCTCAGGATTCCAGAGAACACTCAGATTTTGTCTACTTCCTGAAACCATGTGACCATAGTGAGCTGGTTAATTTTAGTTCTAGCGTTATGATTTGGACTATATTTACCACATTGCATATAAGTTGTCTCATCAGTAAAATGTATGGGTTAATAAGATAATTTATGTGTTAAAAAGGACAGCTGATTGTAAGCCTGAAAACTCCAATTCTGTTCTTGGCATTTCTATCTTTTCTCTATGTGACCTTGAGAAAACCACTTAATGTTTTTTAGTTTCAGAACGACAGTGGGCGGGCTTCATCAATTGGTCTAATTCCGAACTTCTAAATTTCAATCCCATGAAACAATTTTGATGAAGTTATCTCATTTAAAGTAACCAAAATTACTGCAGAATGCAAATCACAAACATTTGGCATCTCTGATTTCTGTTAAAAAAAATCTTTATAGAACCTTTCATTAGGTGATGTGAATATATACTTGACTTAATTACAAACTATGTTTAAATATTCTGTTCTTGGAAACAGTGGAAGTTTCTAATGAAATGGAAACTATCATGTTTTAATATAAGCATTTTTAAAAAAAGAACCATGAAATTATATGAATGATATGTTTTCATTAAATTCTTGAGCTTTTGAAGTACTATTAAATCAGAGGTTAATTTTATAGACAGATGTCAACATTTTCTGCAATGGAAATATCTTAGACATAATTTTAAAACTCCATAAGGAATAAATTCCATATATATGTATATATATGTCATTTGTTTCACTATAAATACTTAAGCCATAAGAGAAGATTCAAACTCAGATGATTTAGTTATATGATTTTTCAATATTTGACTGCCAATTGGTTGAATGAGGGCTAATTTCTAGTTCACATGTATGCTATAGAATTTTCTCTCTGAATAAAAAAGCCAAAACAAGTTCCATGAAATTTAAAATAGTGCCAAAAAGACCGTATTTTTTCCCACTTAGGAAATGTTACCCTACAAACTCTAAAAAAAAAGTCCTACTATCAAGTACAATGAGATAAGAGAGACATAAACTCACCCTTACTAGAATTGCCTTGAACTATCCTCAGTTCTGCATTTATCTGAAAAATTCAGATGAATGTTTATAAATGTTTAAAATAGGGGTTATAATCTTCTTTAAAAAGGTTGATTGATTGATTGATTGATTGATTGATTGATGAGAGAGAGACATAGGCAGAGAGAGAAGCAGGCTCCCTGCAGGGAACCTGATGTGGGAATGGATCCCAGGACCCTGGACAAGCCCTGAGCCGAAGGCAGACTCTCAACTGCTGAGCCACCCAGGCATCCCTAAAATAGAGATTATAAAAGTTTTTTGTAAGTGTCAATTGAAGGAATCATCTTATTTAATAAACTGAATCACAGGATGCTTTATTTATTTTTATTATTTTTTTAAAGATATATATTTTTTTAATGAGAAACAGAGAGAGAGAGAGAGAGAGAGAGAGAGAAAGCGGCAGAGAGAGAAGCAGGCTCCATGCAGGGAGCCTGACGTGGGACTAGATCCTGAGTCTCCAGGATCAGGCCCTGGGGTGAAGGTGGCACTAAACCGCTGAGCCACAGGATGCTTTAATGCAATAATTGTAATTAAATTCTAGATAGGTCTTAGAAATAAAAGAAATCTTAGGTAATATTAAATATGAGTGATCACGTGTGTTTATATATTCAATATAAGTGTACATAAATAATATTTCAAGTGTCTCAACAGAAATTAAAGAAGTTGGTTAGATAAAAGCACATGTTGTTTTGTCAAGGGTATTTTAAAGACATGATACAATATGTAATTTCTATTGATAAATGGTTATTTTCTTAAACATGAAGAATAACTTTTATTAAAATTAACTACCAACCTAAAATGTTAGTACATTTATAATATATTATCAGTGTAATATTTTAATATTTCACATTACATTATTCCTCAGCAGCCAAACTCCATAATTGTGGAAACTCATTGTAACTTATATTTATGGTAGCTTATTCCAAGTTCTACAATTTGAATACATTTCTCTCTAGTTCCCAATCATCTTTAAATTCCAGAAGTGCTTTTATTTTGTTCACTAATCTTCTATCCAGTTCTGCTTTGGCTCTTTCTCTAAAGAAGTTCCCCAGAGTCCTAGAAATTTAGTGATTTGTCGTTTAATTTAGTTGACTATTTCCGATGTCCAGTGTTTAGCAGAAATTTAATAACAATGCACTCACAGAATTAGGTATAAAAGTGTGCCTAGTGGTTCTCATAATAGACAATTAAAAATCTTCAGAAAATCAAGATTAATAAGGTTTGCAGGAACATAAGGTGGATTATCTTAAACATTTCAAGAATAAATAAGAATTTTAGGTGTTGTTCATAAATACTTTCACCATCTGTTTAACTAAGTCATTCTGTTCCTAATTTCATTTTTGCTGTGTTACACCTTGAGGATAATGCAATTTTAGTAATGGGATTTTACTTATCAAAATATGAGTTCAAAATTCCTTTGGGACTTAATCTACAGATAGAAAATGGAAGAATTATTTATGGTGCTTAATGGCTAAATATTCATTTTCTTGTGTACATTGGGAGCATGAATATTTGGATTATGAAAATTAAATAATGTTTTTTATTTTTCTATTTCTAAATCAGAGAAAATCATTGTAAACTTAAAGTCTTTTACAATGAACTTCTAGGTCATTCATTTATTAAATACTCCTCTGTCTCTAAGAGAATTGTTAATTTATATTCTTCTCTTCTGGAAGGAAGGAATTTCCCAAGGGGAGAAAAGACAGGGAGCTGAACTTCCCTTTCAAAACAATGAGGATCACAAAAACTTTAGTCATTGAGAAATGAAGGTGAGAGTGAAATGGGGGTTTGAATTCCAAAATTCTAGCACAACTAGCCTTGTTGGGAGGTCAGAGCATGAAGGATATTAGAAGGTTGCAGGATGACTGGTGTCCATACTGAAAATCTACTCTCAGTCAATGCAGATGGCCTCTTGGTGATGGGTCTAGTAAACTTCACATGCGGTTCTCAGTTCCAGGAGCTTACTGCAAGTCCAAACCCCTCCTTCCAAATAGCATCAATTGTTTATCTTCTTATCATCAAAATACTGAAAGAATATGTTGAATTAGTACCAGTTTGATAATTAGTTGTAATATTTTTTAATAGAATAGATAAGCTTTACTGATTTCTGATTCGAAGTAGGTGATTTTGTCCAAAGAGTTGCCTATCATTGATACTTGGAATCATGTCAACTAGGTAGGAGTACATTTTTTATTTTATGATTCAAGTAACATTTTAAGTGACACTATGTAAAAGAGATCACACTATATTTAATTAAAATGTAGTTGACTAATAGATTCATTCTTTAGAGCAGCTTTGACAGAAAGAGGAGGAAGAGAGAAAGACTGTTTTGTGTAAGGGAATAGGAGGAGCAGGGAAGCATCATTCAAGTGTTTTGCTGAGCAGAACTATTGTTCCTGTGTATAATGTGGCAGGTCTCTCGCTGATATTCTCTTCTTCACTCCAAACCACCTGGATACTCTAATCAGCACCCTAATAATAGGCTCAAATTGTGATGCATTAGCAAGTGATGATATTTTAATGAGATTTCACATAGAAACAGAATAGTGAGAACTCACCCCGTATCCAACAGCAAAACTTAATATGCTCTCTCGGAATAATGGATCTCTGTTCTTTGTTCTAGGTTTACTGGCCACCTCATCTCTCCTTTATTTACTTTGCACAGAGTCTAAGAAAAATAATTTCCCTGGTCCTGAGTCATTCTGTTCTGCCCTCACTTTATATTATTCATTCAGCAAGTCATAGGCCATTAGAATCCTTGCCTCACTCAAGAATCAATCATCAAAAAAAAAAAAAAATCAGTCATCAATTATCACTTCACTAGGGAGCATTAATTATCATTAAGAATGCCTTTTGGATCTCTGATATCCTATTTTATGTTGCTTATCAAAATTTGTGTTACAGAAAAGGCTTCTTCCTCCACAGAGGGTGGAGGTTGGGTTGAGTGAGAGAAGACAATAGCTAAAAATAAAAAAAAATAAAAAAGTTTTATATGCCTACATTTATTCTTATTGTTAAGCCTTCCCATCACTCTTTTCTAGTCTCGTGAGAGGGATTGGATGAGGAAAGAAATTCCAAAGGATCCCTTTGTCTCAACCATTGGGCATAGGCTAAATACTTGCTAGTCTGCTTCTTTATGTTGCACCTCCCCCCACCACATGAAAAGAATTGCCCGAATTCAAAGTCTCATCATAGAATGTCCCCAATACCACGTCCTTTTGGCTTTTTATAATTTTTATTTCCTTTTCCTCAGGGTTTCATCCCTGGTCTAAAAATGACTGCTTCTGTGCTCCTACATCACCAGAATGGAAAGGCATTCCACAGTCTCCGAATCTTTGTGCTCAGTGTTCAAATACATAGTACTTTGTGGTAGTAGTTCTCTTCATGACCTAGAATGCTGAGATTTTGGTTTTGTTTTTATTTTCAGTCATGTAAAAAAATGTGATGCTATACTGTTTCTGGGGGAAAAAAAACAAAGGTCCGAAAAGATTTCAGAATTCTTTTCTTCCCCCCGCTTTGGGTCTTCAGAATGTGAGGGTGGGGGACACATTTTAATAGACGTATGGCAAATTTTTACCCAGAGTCCTTCTTTCATTGTAACACTTAAACCAATAATCAAATGAAAGAAAATGCTATTTAACACCTAACTCCCTACAGCCAGTTCTGCTTCTGAGGTAATAGCATAATTTCATGGTCTACTAAATTTCTTGGGGTTACAAAACTGTTTCTCTGAGATGTTTTAATATTACATAAGGTCATTAGGCATTATAACACAGGGAAATATAAGGACAAGATCCCCAGCCAAGACTATATTTGCCTACATTTATTATTGATCAACTGCTCTTCTGAGTAAACTTCCGTAAAACAAATAGTGCATATCAGTGAAGGCCATGTCTCCATGTGCCACTTCACTCTGCAACTCTGACACTAACTGGAAAAACTTGAGTAAGTCACACTTCTAGGTGAAGTAGCATGTCAGCAACAGCCACTTCATCACTAAGTAGCTCCTTCAACATTTGTTCATCACACTGTTCAGCTAATAACTCCATCACACAAAATTTAATCTATCCTTTATCCTTTACCTTCTTACCTTCATTTCTTTTTCTTGAAATTGGTATTGTTGAAGTAATAGATAGTTTAAATGATACAAAAGCATTTAACATGAAGAATAAAGGTAAATGTTCCAGTTCCCCTCAACCAAGTTTCACTGCCACAGATACATACCCTCAGCAGTTTCCTATAGATCTTCCCAGAAATGTAACATAAACAGATCTACAACTTATGTATATTGTTCCATACCTAGGTTTTTATTTTATGTGATTTTCATTACAGCTCTACTTTGTTCTTCTATGCCTATAGTAATCTATCCTCTGGAGGAGCTATGCTACAAAGAAGATTCCCTCTTTGTAATAGTTCTAGTGTGAGTAGAGTTTCCAAGTAATGTTACTTCAAACACTGTATTCCTTATATAGATATCCTGTATCTTAACACAATTGTTCAGTAAAAAATTTGACTTTTAAATTTATACACACACACACCATTTAAAAGGAAAATTTGGGGGTCATTGGGTCCGAGCAATAAAGGAAATATTTTGGTTGATATTTCCCTCCAAAAACGTGGCACTAAAATTCCAAAATAATGTACAAGGCTGTTAAGAATTGTATATCCTTAGCACACTGAATTCTGTCAAATATTTCTACTAATCTTTGCCAACTTAAGAGTGAAAAATTACCTTTTCCTTGCATTCTTGAATTTGTGATTTTTAATTTGAGGTTAAGCTTATTTGAAAATATGTGTTAGTCACTAAGTTGTAGTTTTTCTTGTGGACTCCACTTGTTTGTCATATTATTATATGTGCTGGTACTGCTTCTCCAATTTTGTTTTAAAAATTTTTTTGTGGAATCTTTATGCAAAACATTTTAATCTTTGTGCAATTAACTTATTTTTTTCCTTTGTGGGTATTTCATTTTGTATTGTATAGTAGTCTGCCTAATTTAAAAATTGAATGGTTCACCAATGATTTATCAGTTTTTCCTATAAGAACAAGATTTTAGATTTATTTACTGTTTCTGTAAATTATTTCTAATTTTGTCAGTTTCTTCCAACTTCCTCAATATTATAATTACTTTTCTGTATTCGAAATTCTTGATTGTTTTCATTAATTCCCATTTTTGAATTTTCTTCTATAAATCTAGTCATATCTATAAAAGTACTTATATCCTATGAACTTTTTAATTTCATTGATTTTATTTTCAATGCATTCATGCTTCGAATGCTTTTCTCCCTTTTCCAAAGAATCGAGAAGTTTCTTAGAAAAATGATTATTGAAGTTTTTTTTTTTTACTATTTGATTTCTAGATTTAATGTATTGTAATAGAAATGTGGTTAATGTTTTTAAATAAGCACTGATTCTTTTCATTTGGCTTAATGTGTATGGCTAATGTTTAATTAGCTTAATTATGTAATAAGTATTTTTTATGTTATGAAGTTGAATTTTTTCTCCACTGTCTGATTTACAAAGGATTAATTTTTATCTTTAAATGAAAATAGGTTTATAATAGTATATGATGTTAAATATTCCTTCCAAAGCATGTTTTATATCTCCTAGATTTGTCTAGATGTTATGGCTTCAATACAATACAGGCTCTTTGCATTTCTTTTTAAGTTTTACATTTTTAACTAATGTGATGAAAATGATTATTTATGCGTGTAATTATAATATACATTTATTTACTTATGCTTGCCCACAAATTTATCTTTCTACTCATCTTTATTCTTTCTTGTATTCTGATTTTCTATTTGAGATAATTTTTCTTTGTCCATAATAACTCCTTTTAGTATTTTTGTGAAGATCTGATGATAATGAATTCTCTCAAGTTTTTATCTAAAAAGATCTTTATTTTGAAGGATATTTTCTCTTCAACATATTTAGAGAGTTCAGATATTTTCTGTTGATCTGTAGCTCAGCTTACTAATCCTGTCTTCTACAGTAAAGGTTCTATAAATTTTCAATTTGAAATGCATTTTTAAATTTGTATTTGGAATTCTATTTCGTTTTTTAAAAATCGTAATTCACTAGTGATAATCTACTCATTTCATCTATTTCACACAATTTACTTAGCTATTTTAAAGTTTTTGTCTACTAATTTCAATGTGTAGATCATCTGATGCCACATTTTTCTTTTATTCCTTCTAATTCTTTACTCATACAGCACTCTCTCAACATGTCTAATGAATTTTGAATGCAAGATATAGTGTCAAATTACAGCAGGTCCAGACGGTGTTATTTTCTTCTAGAAAATGTTTTACCTTTCTTTATCCTAGACAGAATGGAGGCTGAGTAACTCAAATCTATAGGTGATCTGAATTGGTGGTGAGTTGCAATTTTGACAAGGCTCAGTCAAATTCTGGTTGGCCTTTGTTTCTGAGATACAAACTACTTCTTCAAGTTTTCAGTGGAAAGCTTGTGTGTTCTTTAGGGCTTCTTCCCATGGAAGATCCTATTTATCTTTATCTCCTTAGCAGAAAACTCTGTTCTGATTTCCAGAGGTTATGGTAGGCATAATAATGTTTGTTAAAAGATGTCTACATTCTAATAACCAGAATTCAGGAATCTGGTATGTTATATGGGAAGGAGGAAGTCAAATTGCAGATGGCATTAAGATTATAATTATTATTATTTTAAGATTTTATTCATTTTTTCATGAGCGACACAGAGAGAGGTGCAGACATAGGCAGAGAGAGAGCCCAATGCAAGACTGGATCCCAGGACCCCAGGGTCAGGCCCTGAGCTGAAGGCAGACACTCAACCGCTGAGCCACTTAGGTGTCCTAGCATTAAGTTTATTAATCAGCTGAATTTAAGATCGGAAAATTTTCCTGGGTTATCTAAGTGAACCCAATCTAATCACAAGGGTTTTTAATTGGGGAAGAGGGAAGCAAAAGAACCAACGTGATAACATCCTGAGAAAGATTCAACTGGACATTGCTGGGTTTGAAGATGGAAAGAGGCTATGAGCCATGGAATACAGACAGCCTGTAGAAGCACAGAAATGGGTTCCCACCTACAACTCTTCAGAAGTGTCAGCCCTACCTTGATTTTTAGTTCAGTGAGATCCACTGCAGATTTCAGACCTCCGGAATTGTCAGATAATGAATTTGTGTTGTTTCAAGCTACTAGATTTGTGATGTCTTATTAAAGCAGCAAAAGAAAACAAAGATTTTGGTTATTTCTTTAGCCTCCTGTCCATATAGCTTCAGAATTAGAAAGTGTAGTGAGGAAAATGCCATGAGTATGAGGCCCCTGATGTCCAACTTCAACAATTTATTTCCAAAAGTCTCTACACTTTTGCTTGTTTCTCTCTCCCTTATGAGGAACCTTCTGTCTATTAAAAGCCCACATTCTTAGTGCCTTGGTAGCCTCCCAAATTAGAAGATGTCCCCAGGAAAAGCAGATACAAAAAGTCATCCTCCTTCTGGAATCAGCCCTGTTTTCAATGCTCATCAGCTGTCTAGTACCATATGTAGATAGTATTTGTATTGTACTGGCTTCAAAGTTGTTTAGAGTTCAGCTGGTGTCTGTGACAATTGCTGCTCCGTTTACTGTCAGGGGCAGATGTACTTTCCTGAGCCTCTTTTTTGTCTTAGATCTCGTTTTGCCTTAAATGTGTTATCTTATATCTTTGAATATACTTCTATTTATTATAGTTGTTTCCTCAAGAACATTTATTTAAGATATTCTTATCATTTGCATTCATAATACCGTATTTCCTCTTTTTTTTAATGCTGGAAGAATTCTCTAAGTTGTTCCTTCACAACAGTAATGCTATTTTCTTCTAACATATTTACTCTTGTTTCAAGTACAAACTTTAAATCCTTTATTGTGTTAGTAAATTTTTCTATAAAAGTATGAAATTCAAATTAAAGTACAGATCCCTCGGTGTGAGGCTGGGAATTAGAAGATTGCTAGATTATGAACATGACTAGAGTCACTCCCATGTATAGGTACGAATTTAGATTGGATGTACATATCTACATATATTTCATATATTTTAATTTTATCTCACTATTTTATTTCCAAGGCTCCATCTTTACTTTGCATGATGAAATTCTTTTAAGAATTTATCAGTGTTTAGCATCAGTTTATTTAAGTACTGATTATTATAAAATCATAAACTAATATTTTAAAATCTTATGAATTTACTTACCAAATATTTCTTAAAAAGCTAGAAACAAGCAAACAATTCCCAACTCATTTGTCAGATCCAGTTGAACATAATATCCCACATGACCCCACTCTGTAATTTACTTTTCCAGGATTTATTTAGAATTTTAGGTAGAGAGACATGTCCCAGGAGGTATTTCAGCAAGCACAAACATTTTGAGAAAATCAGAGTGCAAGTAACATTCTTTTAGGAGATTGTATAATATATCTTAGGCAAACTTTTAGGTCTTTACATTAAATAAGACATAACCTATGTGAGTAAATATGCTTCGAGGGGTACCACATACTTACGTTAATTGAAAATGATTAAAGGAATTACATGAAGAAATAACACCAAATAGCAAAGTAGCTAAAATTTCCATTAGAAGTCTTCTAATTTAGCTACAACAGCTTTTAAACCAACCTTGGCAAGTACCTTTTTTTCTTTTTCTCTCTCTCTTCCTTCCTTCCTTCCTTCCTTCCTTCCTTCCTTCCTTCCTTCCTTCCCTCCTTCCTTCCTTTTTCTTTCTTTCTTTCTTTCTTTCTTTCTTTCTTTCTTTCTTTCTTTCTTTCTTTCTTTCTTCTTTCTTTCTTTCCTTTCTTTTCTTCTTTCTTTTTCTTATTACTTTTTGTAGTTCAGAATCCTTCTTTATAAGCTTTTGGTGTTTGCTTTTATAAGCCTTTAGTGTGATTTGTAAAGTTTAATTATTCCTCACAACAGGGGATCAGTGTTACCACCAATCTGTAGCAGGATTTAGTGTTCCTTGCCACGTTATATGAGTCAGGAGAGAGGATTATACATTTTTTCATTTAAGGTGAACACAGCACAAGTTGATTTAATTATTGTGACCATCACTTTATGGAATTTCATTGCCTATAATATCTTGTTTTTTTTTCTGAAATTATAAAATTTCTTTGTGTGATTAAATTATCTGATTTACTTAGTTTGTAAGTACATACCACTCTTCTGGCACTAAATTATGAAGAAAACATCATGGTCACTTAGCTGCACCATAGATTTTATATTGGAGAAGATAAAAGATCAATAGAATCCAGCTGAGACCTGTTGCCTTTTACCATTCTACTTGTGACAAACTCTCTGCCCTATGGAGATGTAACCCCAGTGTCTCCCTATCTCTCCCAAAGATACCTTTGGTTCTAGAAATTTCCATTCAAACTTGTCTTTAATAATGCTTTACATTTTTTGCAGTCAGTTCAGAGGTGGCTAATATCAAAAAGCTACCAGCTATAATATATTTTTTCTAAATATTACAGTATTAAAACTCATAACAAATTTTTAAAGTTATAGATATTCAGTTCTTGCAATAATGGTATTATAATAATATATACATTATTGTTATTACATATAATAATAAGAGTTTATAAACTCTTTAAGTAAAAACATTATTTCTTGAGACTTCATTAAAAACATGCATTTTTTTAATTTGCAAGGTTTTATGATAACTTTTCAAAACTTGTTTTCTTTCTTATCCTCCTCTGGTGAATGACTTAAACTTTCAGCTATGTTAAGATTTAATAACACATTTTATTCCTTCAAGTTATTTTGATCAATTCTGTTATTTGTATATTTTACTTCAACTTCATAGAGCTATTTAAATTCCAAAGTGAAAAAGAAAAGCCTAGAGAATTAAAATTCCTTCAACAGAGGAAGAAATAATGATGGGCAGATTTGAGTCTAAATATTTCTATCTCCATTACAAGTACAGTAGGGGCAGCCAGTACACACTGGACCAGGTAGTGACTAATCACAGCATTTTAGGGTAATGAAGGAAAGAAAGTCTTCAAGGGTGGTCAGAACCAAATTTATCTCCTCTACTTCAAAAACATATTTCTAATTACTTACAAAGCAAGAAGATTCCAAAAGAACATCAGTTTAACATGCGCAAGATCAAGATTATTATTTCCATCACCCTTACATTTTCTCATCCTTTAAAGAGTCTTTAATCCTTCTATTTATTTCAGTACCACTACCAACCAAGAAATCTGGGTGTCCTTTCTTCATGACGCCTCTCTCTCATACTTTCTATATAATCAACCACACCTGCATAGTTTAGTTTCTAAATTTCTTTGCAATACATTCCTTCCTTTCCTCATGCAAATAGCCTCTTGTTGAGTCTTATTAAATTTTCCCAACATTTTAAAATCATAGGTTTTATAAGATATGGACTCTCAATTTAGATTCTGCTAATGCTTGCTCTTAGTAAAATCAGTGACAATCTGTAACTTATAATAATTACTTCTTGGGAAAGGAGAGTCCTTTGCTGGGGAGGGCACATTCTCTGGGATTGATTCCAAGAGATGCTTGCTCCCAGGTTTCTAAAAAACAAAGAAAAAACAAAAACAGAATTTGATGTATGATTTCTTCATTCAACTGAATACAGATGTTATAAATCAGTCTTTACAGAGTAATAAGAACTGATTCTCTTTAAAAGTGTTTTCCAATGTCAGGGGATACTTCTATCCCTACAGTTCATTTAAGTATAAGTATGGGCTCCCTAAATCCCTCACTCTAGGCACTACTCACCAGTAACTCTGAACAAACTACTTCCCTGGGGCAGGTTTGGTTAACTCAGTCTGATGTCCTTCAGGTTGTACCATACCGCATAAATAGACAAAGCCATAGAAAATTAAATGGAAGGATAGAGACTTTTCCTAACTTTTTGTAAAGGCATGACATAGTAGAGGAAGCAGCGACCTTCTTGACTAAAAAATAATTATCATTAACCATGGATAACTCACTTTGATATCATTGTGCCCTTTTGTCTAATCTCATTAAATATATATATTTTTAAAGAAAGTTGAGTGGTTTTCCTTTTCAGAATTCCTAAGGTGAGAATTGGAACTACTTGCTTTAGTGGAAAGGGTTGAAACCCCAGTCCTCAGCAAACATAAGCAGGGGTAGAGGAGCTTGTGATCACTCAGATTTACTGTCTTGGCCATAACTAAGAGGTTGGAGTCCATAATTCACATTGAGTAGTTATGGAATGGCCAGCCCTGTGCCTCCTTGAGAAAGACCTCTGAGGTGCTTTAGGGCTAAATTGGTCTCCCTCAAGTTAGGACTTACTTATTTTCTTTTAGAATTATGGTAGAATACCACGCTTCTATCTAGCAGGGACCTCAGAGCAGAGCCATGTTGAATATTTCCAGCACAGACACTACTATTAGAATCTGCTCTGTAGGGGTCACAAAGGGTCTCCTCCATCTAGTAGGAATACTATAAGTGTGGTGTCCTGTGCACAAATGACAGCAAACAAGTACTGACAAGTCTTCTATAGAAGCCCACAGTAACCATCTTATCTACAGACCTATTATTCATAAAATTGGTGCTCCTCTTGGCATCTGCTTGACAGAACTGAAGTGAAGATTATATGGAACTTGAGAAACTTAAGAAATCATTTAGTGCTAGGCAGCTAGTAACTGAAGACAAAATCTTCTGAGTCTGGTGCTTCCTATGTAATAAATGTTTATAAACTATTATGTGGCAGTTGGTGGTATTTTCTTGTACACAAGTTGTGGAAATATATTCTCCATTTCCCTAGGATAGCTTCCTTCCCAGAATCTTCATTGATTTTTTTTTAATGGAAATAGATGACTGGATATTCCATTCACTAGATACCTGAATTTTGGTATGAAATGAACTTACTTTCTCAAACTGAAATACCTGCTAGCTTAGCCAGCTTCTCAGTGCCTCCATTTCCTCTTTGAAAAATGGGAATTAAAAATCATTACCTTTTTGCAGAATGTTGGACCAGAAAAATCACTTGTTTTTCCATTTATTCTTTTGTATGAATTCAATATACATTTTCTGAATGAATATAATGTGCCATATTATTGGCTGGGTGATGAGAATAACAAGAACTAGATTCAGTGCTTGTCCTCAAATGGACAACAGACATGAAAACAACCTGAAATTCATAATACTCTGCAAATGTGAGGGAAAGTAATGTTATAGTAAGATGGGTAATTTAATAGTGATAACCTCAAATATCTTGAATATGGTGGTTAATTTTAATTAAAAAATGGGTTAATAAGTTATGTAGAATTATCTGAATTGAACAATTGTTCATGTCTATGAACATTTATCACTTTAAGCATATGGAAAGGGTTTTACCCTTAAAATTAAGTGAATTTCCCACACATTTCTTCTCCCTTCCCTTATATTCCCTTTCACTATTATTTATATTCCCCAAATGAATGAGAACATATAATGTTTGTCCTCCGATTGACTTACTTCACTCAGCATAATACCCTCCAGTTCCATCCACGTTGAAGCAAATGGTGGGTATTTGTCGTTTCTAATGGCTGAGGAATATTCCATTGTATACATAAACCACATCTTCTTTATCCATTCATCTTTCGATGGACACCGAGGCTCCTTCCAGGAAATATCAGAAAGGGAGACAGAACATAAAGACTCCTAACTCTGGGAAACGAACTAGGGGTGGTGGAAGGGGAGGAGGGCGGGGGGATGGGATGACTGGGTGATGGGCACTGAGGGGGGCACTTGACGGGATGAGCACTGGGTGTTATTCTGTATGTTGGTAAATTGAACACCAATAAAAACTAAATTTATTTAAAAAATTAAGTGAATTTGTATAATTTATATATTTTAATAAAATAAAATTCATGTCACAAAATAATTTAAATTCGGTATAATGTGTATTTAAGTAAGCTATTGTTATGGATATTTTAAATTTTTTAGTAACATATTGACTAATTGGTATTTTCTTCATGAGAAAGCATGGTCATTTAAAGATACCAAGTTATCACTAAAATTTAGTTAGGATTCCATACTTGCTGTCAGTCTTCTTTAGAATGAATCACAAACTAAATATTTAGAATTCCTAATGCCATACAAATCTTCTACTGAAGAAAAGTATAGGATGTTATGCTTAATTATACAGCCCTGTTAGTTAACGCCCATAACATACATTTTGCTAATCTACAAAACAGGTGCTTTTTTTTAATTTACAAAGTAAATCTAAAAATCAAGAAAGCTACTTAATTCTTTAACATGTTTAGGGGGCATATTTCTGGGCTACCTGACCTGACATCATTATCATGCAGTTACATAGCAGCCTAGACAAAATGCCTCTCAATAAAATTATGAACTTTAAAGCCTACTATTTTAAGATTAGTATTACAATGATCTCTAACATAACCGATAAGCAAAAATTGAATCAATTATCACAAGCTCTATTATCCATTGCCATTAATATAAAGAAGTGTATGACATCCCTTGAAATTGTCACACCCTCCTTCCTATAAGCAATAACTGCTTAAAGAACCCAGTCAAGACACTCTTGTTTGTGCATCTTCGAATGTTATATAAAGAGGAAAGAAGAATCTGTGTTCAGACTGAGTGGTTTTAAAGATAGTGTTTTGGAAAGGGTATTAAGAACACAGGCTATATAAACATTAATAAATAATCATCAACTTCAATTTTGAGTAATAATAATTTGGTGACTTGATTTACTTTTAAATTCTAAGGTGGATAATGTTGATCTGGAGTAGTTGATGTTACTACTTCTGCTAAGATGTAAAGCATAATACCATACACCTAAAATGTGACAGAAGGAAGAGTCAAGAATGGTTTCCAACATTAGCAACCATCAACTCAATATAGACTACTAAATGCATAAAGATATTATACCAATGGTAATGGTAACCACAAACCAAAAACCAGTAATAGACATGCAAAAAATAAAGAGAAAGGAATCCAAGTACATCCCTAAAGAAAGCCAGCAACCCATGAGAGAAAAGAGCAAGAGAAGAAACAATCAAAGAACCACAAAAACAACCACAAAACAAGTAACAAATAGCAATAAATACATACCTATCAATAATTAATGTAAATGGACTAAACACTCCAATCAAATGACATAGGGTGATGGAAAAGATTTAAAAAAATGGCCCATCTTTATGCTGTCTCAAGAATCTCATTTCAGACCTAAAGACACATGCAGACTGAAAGTGAGGGGAGGAAGAAATATTTATCATGCAAATGGAAGTGAAAAGAAAGCCAGGGTAATGATACTTTTACTGGATAAAATAGACTATAAATAAAAAACTAACAGGAAACAAAGGACAGTATATAATAATAAAAAGAACAATCCAACAAAAAGATATAACAATAGTAAATATTTATGCACGCAACATAGGAACACTCAAGTAAAGCTAGTAACAATGATAAAAATCAATAGTAATACAATAATAGGGAACTTTAACACCTACTTACCTCACTAGATAGACCGTCCAAACAGAAAATCAACAAGGAAACGGTGACATGAATGATACACTGGACCAGATGGACTTAAACATATTTAGAACATTTCATTGAAAACCAGCAGAATATACATTCTTTTCAAATGCACATGAAACATTCTCTAGAAGAGATCAAATATTAGGCCACCAAAAAACCTCAACGAATTCAAAAAATCAAAATCATATAATGAAACTTTTCTGACCACAACACTATGAAACTAGAAATCAACTACAACAAAAAATCTAAAAAGACCACAAGTATATGGAGGTTAAATAACATGCTACTGAACAATGAGTGAGTCAACCAAGAAATCAAAGAAAAAATTAAAAATTACATGAAAAGAAATAAAAATGAAAACACAACAGTTCAAAACTTCGGAATGCAGTAAAAGCTGTTCTAGCAGGGTAGGTACAGGCCTACCTCAAGAAAACAAAAGTCAAATAAACTCTCAGCAAAGTAGGCTTAAAGGGAACATATTTCAACATAATAAAAGCCGTATATAAAAAATCTACACCTAACATCATACTCAATGGAGGAAGAGTGAGAGCTTTCCCTTTAAGTTAAGGAACAAGACATGAGGATCTTCTCTCACCACTTTCATTCAACAGAGTACTGGAAATCCTGGCCACAGCAAAAAGAACAAAACAAATAAAAGGCATCCAAACTAGTATGGAAGAAGTAAAACTTTAATCAATTTCAGATGACATGATACTTTATATAAAAAAACCCTAAGGACTCCAAAAAAAAGCACTAGAATTGATGAATACAGTAAGGTCATAGGATACAAAATCTATGTACAGAAACCTATTACATTTCTATACTTCAATAACGAAGCAGCAGCAGAAAGAGAAATTAAGAAAACAATCCCATTTACAATTGCCCCCAAATGATAAAATACCTAACATAACTAAATAATAAATACCTAACATAACTAAAGAGGTGAAAGATCTGTACTCAAAAATCATAAAACATTGATGAAAAAAACTGAGGAGGACACAAACAAATGAAAAGACTTTCCATGCTCAACGAGGGCTAGAAGAACAAATATTGTTAAAATGTCTGTACTACTGGGAACCTTGGATGGCTCAGTGGTTGAGTATCTACCTTTGGCTCAGGTTGTGATCCCAGAGTCCTGGGATCGAGTCCCATATCAGGGTCTTCACAGGGAGGCTGCTTCTCCCTCTGCCTGCCTATGTCTCTGCCTCTCTGTCTCTCATGAATAAATAAATAAGATCTTTAAAAAAAATGTCTATAGTACCCAAAGCAATCCACACATTTAAGGCAATCCCTATTAAAAAAACACCAACAGCATTTTTCACAGAACTAGAACAAACAATCCTAAAATTTGTATGGAACCACAAAAGACGCCATATAGTCAAATAAATCTTGAAAAAGAAAAACGAAACAGAAGAATCACAATTCCAGACTTCATGTTAGGATTCAAAACAGCATGATACAAAAATAGACACATAGGTCAATGGAACAGAATAGAAAGCTCAGAAATAAACCCATAATTATATGGCCAATTAATCTTTGACAAAACAGTAAAGTATATGCAATGGGGAAAAGATAGTCTCTTCAACAAATGGTACTGGGATAACTGGACAGCAACATGCAAAAAAAAAAAAAAAAAAGAGAGAGAGAGAGAGAAGAAAAAAGGAAAGAAACTAGAAAACTTTCTTCCACCATACAAAAAAAATACACTTAAAATGTACTAAAGACCTAAATGTGAGAACCTGAAATCATAAAAACCCTAGAAGAGAACATAGGCAGTAACTTCTTTGACATTGGCTATAGCAACTTCATTCTAGACATGTCTCCTGAGGCAAGGGAAACAAAAGCAAAAATAGACTATTGGGACTATATTAAAATAAAAGGCTTCTGCAGAGCAAAGAAGACAATCAATAAAACAAAAAGACAACCTACAGAATGGGAGAAGATATTTGCAAATGACCTATCTGATAAAGCTTAGGTTCAAATATATAAAGAACTTCTACAACTGACACCAAAACCACAAATAATACAATTAAAAAATGAGCAGAAGATATGAACATACATTTCTCCAAAGACATCTCCCAGATGGCCAACAGGCATGTGAAAACATGCTCTACGTCGCTTGTCAGCAGACAAATGCAAATCAAAACTACAATATCACCTCACACTTGTCAAAATTGCTAAACTCAAAAACATAAGCAAGTGTTGATAAGGATGTGGAGAAAAAAGAGCCCTGTTGCACCATTGGTGGAAGTGCAAACTGATGAAACCACTGTGGAAAAAACTGTATGGAGGTTCCTCAAAAAGTTAAAAACAGAATTGCCCTACAATCGGTAATCATGCTAGGGTATTTACTCAAAGAATATGAAAACAGAATTCAAAGGAATATATGCACTCCTATGTTTATTACAGCATTATTTACAATAGCCAAATTATGGAAGCAACCCAGGTGTCCATCAACAGGTGAATGGATAAAGAAGAAGTGATAAATATCATACATATATGCATATATATACATACATATATATGATGGAATATTATTCAGCCATAAAAAAGAATGGGATCTTGTCATTTGTAACATTGATGGAGCTAGAGAGGATAATGCTAAGCAAAATAAACTAGTCAGAGAAAGACAATTACCATATGATTTCACTCATGTGGAATTTAATAAATAAATGAACAAAGAAAAGAGAGAGAGAAAGAGCAAGACAAACAAACAAACAAACAAACAAACAAAAAACCCAGACTCTTAACTATAGAGAACTGATGGTTACCAGAGTGGAATTGGGTGGAGGGATGAGTGAAATAAGTGAAGGGGATTAAGAATACACTTTTCTTTTTTTTTTTTTAAAGAAAAATATTTTATTTATTCATTCGACAGAGAGAGAGAGAGCACGAGCTGGGTGAGGGGAAGAAGGAGAAGCAGGCTCCCTGCTGAGCAGGGAGCCCTATGTGGGTTTCAATCCCAGAACTCTGGGATCATGACCTGAGCCAAAATGCTTAGCCGACTGAGCCACCCAGATGCCCCAAGAGTACACTTATCTTGATGAGCACTGAGTAATATATGGAACAGATGAAACAGTTATATTGTATACCTGCATAATATAACACTGTATGTTAATTACACTGGAATTGAAATTTTAAAAATAAATTAATTTATATTTAAAATAAAACAAAAATAAAATTGTGTATCATAAGCATGTAAATGTAGAAATTAAAATCCTAACTTAATTACTACATTTTTCCACATTGTGGGAATGCAGTACAATAAACATCTTCACTAAAATCTTGCCATACTTAGGAATTCATATACACAAAATTAGAGAGCTAATTATTGGTAAGTAATTATTCTAAAGCAGAATAGTATATTCTTTAAATCATTATATGTAATATGTATATATATATATGTCAATATCTTTATTTCTTTTCGAAAGAAAGGGAGAGCACGCATCACAGGAGAGGGACGATGAGAAAGAGAGACAGAGAAAATCTTAAATATGCTTCACCCCCAGCATGGAGCCCAATGTAGGGCTTGATCTCATGATCAAGCTGAAATCAAGAGTCAGATGATTAACTGACCGAGCCACCCAAGCACCCCTGTCAAAATCTTTAAAAAGTAAAAATGAAGATTTCCCTTAAAAATACTGAAATGGCAGAGTGCCTGGGTGGCTCAGTTCATTGAGCATCTGCCTTCAGTTTAGATCATGATTCTGGGATCCTAGAATCAAGTCCCACATGGGCTTTCTGTTCAGCAGGAAGCCTGCTTCTTCCTCTGCCTCCTCCAGCTGTCCTCCCTACTTGTGATCTCTCTCTCTGTCAAATAAATAAATAAAATATTTTTTAAAGATACTGAAATGGCTAATTGGATTGCTAAATAAATGTAAAATATATTATCAATAAATGTGTGGTTATATTTTAATATAGTATTTTTTTGCACCGTGACAAAGCCAATAGATTATTTTGTAGATGCATTCACAAAATCCTTAATAAAGTGTTCAAAAATAAAATAGAAAACAAAATGTGATCAAAATAAGAGTTAAAACCATAAACCTGTTGTCTTACTTAAGAAATGACCAAAAGTAACAATTTAAATTGTAACAGTATCTTACTAACAGATATCTGTCTCCCTGAGTAATATTCTAAAACAAGCATTATAGGGCTAAGTCAGCTCTGCTCCCTCAGTCTCCTTCCAGTTCAAGCTTCCCCAACCATAGGTGTGGCCCTAGTTTCTGTGACCCAAGATGGTAGTTTCTGAATTCTTCCAAGCAAGATAGAATAAGGGAACAAAAAATTGTCATGGTTATATCTAGCTTCCTTTTATTTTTTATTTTTTAAAAGATTTTATTTATTTATTCATGAGATACACAGAGAGAGAGGCAGAGACACAGGCAGAGGGAGAAGCAGGCTCCATGCAGGGAGCCTGATGTGGGACTCAATCCTGGGTCTTCAGCATCATGCTCTGGGCTGAAGGCAACGCTAAACCGCTGAGCCACCCAGGCTGCCTTCTAGCTTCTTTTTAAAAAAAGGTTTCTTAAAGCTACCACATGAAAGTTTTCTTTGATCCCATTTGCTAGAAATTAGTTACTTGACTTGATGTAGAGGCAAAGGTAGTTAGAAATGTTATTTAAACTGAATGTCCACGAGCTTGGCTATAAGCCTGAGTGTCTAGTATGAGCGAAAAATAAAAGGACACTGCACACAACTTTTAAATTCATACTTATAGAATCTACCATCATACAATATTTAATATTTCATGTTTCAGAAGTTATGAAGCTAATAATACATTTTATCAAAATAATTAAGCAATTTTTTACTATGAATTTTTTGAATACATAATTATTTCTGGCGGGGCAAATACCATGTTGTTCATTATTTGGTGAATTTATTGCCTTATATGTATTATGAAGTAAACTAATGGATAATCAACTTGAATGTTAATTAATGTTGCTATCATCATTACAACATCTTGGGAGAGACGCCTTTGGGGAAACATGAGAATTACATCAGATTGTGCCCTACTTTTATGATGTTAAGTAAAGTTGCTAAAGGAGAATAAATTCTTTATGTTCCATAGGGCTTTGTGGAGTGGGATCAGTAAGAGATTGTCTCATAATCATTGGAGGATACCGCAGCTTTATTTACTGTGAGTTCCGTGCAATGTGAATTTTACTGTGTTCATTTTTATGCTTCCTGAGACAGTTTTGCTCAAGAGAAAAATGAGGATTTTCATCGATTTCACAATAATACTGCCCCTCATTTTTTCATGATTAAATTTGTTGTGCCCTAACAGCCCCTATTCAGGAACTATATTCATTTTACAGAGAGGAATCTGAGACTCAGATCTGTTAAATCATCTAAGTAATAAATTGTGAAACCTAACTTGATGTTTTTACCAGATTGTTGCTTTCAGAAGACATGAGGTTCTTCCACACTTTCTAAAATCTCATTCACATTAAAGCCAGTATAAATTTTAACTCCAAGTAATATTTTAACAGTCTTACCTAACTCAGTGCTTGTGTAATGAGGATGTTGAAATATCCTTACATTACATACACATTTCAAAGATTTTCTCATTCACATTTCTGACAATTTATTGAGGTATAATTGGCAGGCAAATAATTACACAAATTAATGTGTACAATTTGATGAGCTTGGATATATGCAAACCCCTGCAATACATCACCACATTTAAGGTATAGATGTGTTCAACACCTCCCAAGGTTTCCTTCTGTACCTCTGAGTTTTGCTTTGTTTTGTTTTTTTGTGGCCAAGATATTTAACCTAAGATCTATTCTCTTAAATTTTGAAGTTCATGATATCATTTTGTTAGCAGTAAGCACTACATTGTATTGATCTCTAGAACTTACCTAGCATAACTGAAACTTTATATTCACAGAACAACAAATCATCATTCTCACTCCCACAGCTGGTCTCTGGCAACCACTATTGTATTCTCTGCCTCTATAAATTTGACTATTTTAGATATCTCATATAAATGGATCATGCAGTGTTCTTCTGTGACTGGCTTATTTCACTTAGCATAACGTTCTCCAGGTTCATTCATGTTTTTACATATGGCAGGATTCCATCTTTTTAAAGGCTGGATAATATTCCATTATTTGTAAGTGACACATTTTCTTTATCCATTCATTTACCAATGGACATTTGGTTTGTTTCCATATCTTTATGCACCAACAAATTGGACAAACTAGAAGAAATGGATAAATTCCTAGATAAATACAACCTACTAAGATTGAATCATGAGGAAACAGAAAATCTGACAAATTACTAGTAAGGATATTGAATCAGTAATAAAAAAAAAAAATCCCCAAAAATAAAAGTCCAGGACCAGATCACTTCACTATAGAATTCTACCAAAATTTAAAGGATTAATGTCAATCCTTCTCAAATTCTTCCAAAAAATTGAAAAGGAGGGAACATTCCCAACTTATTTCATGAGGCCAGCATTATACTGAAATCAAAGCCAAAGAAAATAATATTATAGGCCAATATTCTTGCTGAGAATAGATATAAACACTCCCAAGAAAATACTAGCAAACTGAATTCAACAGCAAATTTAGAAGATTATACACCATGTCCATGTGAGATTTATCCCTCAATGCAAGGATGGTTCAACATATACAAGTCAAGAAAGATGACACATCACAATAACAAAATGAAGGATAAAAGTTACATGATCATCTCAATATTTGCAGATAAAGCATTTGACAAAATCCAAAACCCTTTCATGATAAAAGCACTCAACAAATTAGGTATAGAAGTAATGTTTGTGGCTTTCAGTGATGAGTGCTAATCTAGAAAGATGGCCCTGACTGAATATCCCTCCCACATGTGCTCCTATAGGGTTCCAGAAATTCTTTAATGCCCTGGTGCAGTATTATATAGAACAAACAAATGAGCTGATGGGCAAAAGTCCTAGGGAAGATTGCCAAGGGCAGAGGTTTCAAGATCGAAAACAATGGCTGTGTCCATTAGCCAGGTCAGAGCAGCAAATGTAGCCTCACAGTTCAAAGGCCACAATGAGACTTACATCACCACTAAATTCAGCAAGTACAGAGGCTGATTGCAGAGATAAACAGGCAGAGCCCACTGGAGGCCAGCATGGATCCTGTATGTCTAGATGTAAGCTCTTTATCCATGAGATACATCAGCTAACTCATTAACTAAAGGTAATGATACTATTCTGGTTTGGTCAAGATCCTCAAAGCAACTATTTTTAAATTCATGTACATATATAGAATTCAAACGTTAATGTCTCTTCCAAGAGAAATAACCTCCATTTTATTTTAATTTATAACTTTTAATGTGTACTTTTTACTTGAATTATATCAATTTCTTTGATACCTAGATTTTTAAGAAAAATCAGAATAGCAATTTCAGAGTTTTAGTATAATTTCTCTTTTAAGTGACACTTTATTGTACTGACATCTAGTCATAAATTTCCAAGATTAGACCTTGTATTGTCCACTGACTTATAAATTGTGATAAACTCCATGATCACTAAATTTATGTTAAAATTCTTGTTTAAAATTTTATTCTCTAGTATACTGGAAATACTATTTAATTATATGAGAATGATTATATTAATGAAATAGTATAATACTTGCAGTCAAATTTCAAGTATTGATTTGTATTTTGATGATTCCCACAAACAAGTTAATCATTTTATTACTAGAAAGATCTTTAAGATAGTGATATTTTCCATACCACACAAATTTCTAATTTGTATCTGTACATTTTTTAAAGATCATATGATAAAGTGATTTGGGGCAATTAACAGGCATTACATAAGATAAAATAGAGTTGTAGTCTGATATCTACTAAAGAATATAATCTCTAAGTGTTGTTTTTGAACAATGATATCATTGTTTTACAAATATATTGAAAAAGTCTAAAAAATAAAAATTAAATATATTTTAATTACTACCAATTTTGTCTTTATGTAAATTTTATTTATTTATTTATTGGTGCAAAAAGGTGGTTTTATTAAAGCACAGGGACAGGACCCCTGGGCACAAGGAGCTCTGCCCTAGAATTGTGCAGAGCAACTAATTATATACTACAGAGTTGTGGGAGGTAAAGACATGGGAAGTTTACAAAAGAACTTTCATATGCCAAAAAAGACCCACAGGATACTAGGGGTTGTTTTTCCTTCTAGGGAAGCATCAACACTAAGACAGCTGGGAGTTTCCTGGAGAAGTTCATACTCTGACTGCCTCAAATATTTGTCAACGGGCTGCAGGTTATAAGGAAATTTTATTTTATCTACATTTCCTTGTCTTTGTTCCCTACATCACAATGAATTCAGTTTATCATCCAAGCAAACTTTAGTTTCAGGTTACCAAAGACTTTGAAAACTATCTTAATCTCTCATGACAGGGATGCGGGTGGCTCAGGGGTTGTGCGTCTGCCTTTTGCTCAGGGTGTGATCCTGGGGTTTGGGATCGAGTCCCACATTGGGGTTCTTGCAAGCAGCCTACTTCTCCCTCTGCCTATGTCTCTGCCTCTCTCTCTGTGTCTCTTATGAATAAATAAGTACAATCTTTAAAAGAAAAATTGCTCATGAGAAATTTGTGAGACAGACAAAATCAGCCATCATTTTAAGCCATTTTTTTTTTCCTTTGGTGACAAATTGCAACAGAGATCATAATGATGTAGTTTTGGAATATAGGTGAGGTTTGATGGGATGAGGTCTGGCGCCGATGATCAAGAAAGAATTCTTGACGGCAGCCTGGGTGGCTCAGCGGTTTAGCACCTGCTTTCAGCCCAGGGCGTGATCCTGGAGACCTGGGATCGAGTCCTACATGGGGCTCCTTGCATGGAGCCTACTTCTCCCTCTGCCTGTGCCTGTGCCTGTGCCTCTCTCTGTGTCTCATGAATAAATAAATAAAATTAAAAAAAAAAGAAAGAATTCTTGAGATGTCTTTGATGCAAAATGGTGGTTTTATTAAAGCATGGAGACAGGACCCATGTGTAGAAACAGCTGCACTGGAGTTGTGAGCAGGAATTGATTATATACTTTTAAGTTAGGAGGGCAGAGAGAAAGGAAGTTTCCAAAAGGATTTTCATATGTGAAAGACATACAGGATCCTAGAGGTCTGGCTATTGTCAGGCTAAGGTTGCTTTTTGCCTCTAGGAAGGCATTAACCTTAACGCAGTTTTGAGTTCCTGGAAGAGCGTCATACTCTGCCTTTTGCAAGTATTTGTTAATTGGCTGCAAATTGTAAGGAAATTTAATTTTACTTGCATTTCTTTTTACCTTTGTTCTCATCATGTCTACTCGTGGAATGTATTCTTCACCATTGTGGTGAAGAGTCCAGTCTCTGCAGGTAGACACACTTGGCTTTAGGAATAAGGCACCTTACCTCACTGTACCACTCTTCCTCAACTGTAAAATGGACACACCAACTACATAGAGTAGTTGCCAAAATAAATATTGCTAAATTATTTTTTAAAACAGACAATTGTGATCCAGCCACTTTTGAAGGTAGTTCGGCAGTTTTGTTTCAAAACTGAATGTGGTCTTTTTTTGTTTCTTTTTGTTTGTTTGTTTTGTTTTTCAAAACTGAATGTGGTCTTAAGATTCAATCCAATAATGACACTTTGGGTAACTTATGTGAATACTAAATATATACACAAAACCTGCTGTGAATATTTAGAGCAACTTTATTCATAATTGCTAAAATTTAAAAGGAACCAAGATAATCTTCAATAGGTGAATGGATAAACACACTATCCATAAAGAAATGAGTTATCAAGCCATGAAAAGAGTGGATAAATCTTAAATGCACATTGCTAAGTGAAAGAAGCTAGTCAGCAAAACCTACATATTTTAAAATTTCAATTTTAATGCATTCTGGAAAAGGAAAACTACAGACAATTAAAAGACCAGTTAGACAGTTAAAAAAAAATTGATGGTTGATAGAAGTTCAGTGGTGGGGGGAGAGAGGGTTGACTAGATGAAGCACATGGAGTTTTTTAGGGTGGTGAAACTATGCTGTGTGATACTGTACTGGAGGGGTATGTCACCATGCATTTGTCAAAACCCACAGTATGGTAGAACACAAAGAGTGAATCTTAATGTGTGCAAATTAACACAAAAAGAATTACTTAGGAGGTCAGTGGAATCCCAGGATGGAATGCAGATTGTGATAAAACAATCTTAACAGTTCAATAAATGTATGAAACAGCCTTGCTGAAGAGGATGGGAGGTAAAGATGATGAGAGAAGTAACATGTCAAAAAATCAATTGACCATATGTGCGAGGGTTTACTTTTGGTCTCTTGGTTCTAGTTCATTGGTCTGTATGTATATCCTAGTGCCAAACTGATGAGGAAGCAGAGAGAGTTGAGGACAAAGCCCAAACTGACCCCCCAACCCCCTACTAGGATATAGGATTCAGGATTGGTGTGACTCCCTCAGGCACTCCTGGCTGCCCTAAAACTAAAAGAAGGGAAAACAATTAGTTAATAGAGATCACAGTCCTGCAAGACAAGATTCTCCATCAGTTTGCAAATGACTTAGTGATTTACAAGGGAAAAGCATTCTTATTAATAAATAACCTAACTTCCAGAAGGAAACTCCCAGCTATCCTAAGTTAATGCTTTACTAGAGGGAAAAACAACAGCAACTTGACTAAGGCAAAACCTCCAGTATCCTGTAGATCCTTCTTAGCACATAAAAATTCTTTTGAGGGACACTAGGGAGGCTCAGTCTGTTAAGAGTCTGCTTTCGGTTCAGGTCATGATTCTGGGATCCTAGGATTAAGCCCCATATTGGGCTCCCTGCTCAATGGGGTGCCTGCTTCTCCCTCTCTCTCTGTCTCTCTGCCCACTTGAGCTTTTTCTCTCTCAAGTTAATAAATAAAATCTTAAAAAGAAAAAGAAAAAGAAAACAGAGAAGTTAGTGGAATAAATTACAACCCCCATTGCTTCAGCTGTTTTCTGGCTGCAACTGGTACTCCTCCTGTCCCTCTTCTATGTAAATTTTAAATGAGTCTAAAGATATAAACTAAAATAATTCAGAAAGCTCTGGGTAAAAGTTCATACAATTGATAAAACAAGTGCCAAAGATATGAATAATATGAATTATTATTCAGGAGATAGTGATTTTGTTTTGCTTAAAGTTTCAGGGGGAAAATGAGAGTCTGAACTGAATCAAAGTCATTTCCTGGTAGATTATTTTGGCATGTGTTCATGCAAATGTATTCTGCATTGTTTTGGCATGGAATAAAATTTCTTAATGCCTTAGGCAAGGGATTATATTACTTGTTATTCCCTATATCTCTTCCATTGAACTCCTAGTAGAACATTTAAGATAAATTTTGTATGATCATGGGAGTAGCACTTGTTTAAACCTTGAAAACTGCATAAAGACTCTGAAATCAATAATGAAGCTTCCCAGAACTGAAGTTCTATAAAAATAAAAATTTTATGATAGCAAAAATAACTTCTGTTGTAGTTGATTAAAATATTGTTTTTAGTGAATAAGTGGGATTGTCAAAGTACTGTCACAGGAATTGTTCTAAGCGCTAAAAAGAGTGAGTGTTGTCATATTTTCAGTCCTCAAATCCTAAACTTTGAGAGCAAAAGCAAGGACTTAACTTTTCAGCTTTAGAAGCTATGACTACATGAATATCATTTAAATTAATTTTAAAGTACTCTATTCTGGGATCCCTGGGTGGCACAGCGGTTTGGCGCCTGCCTTTGGCCCAGGGCGCGATTCTGGAGACCCGGGATCGAATCCCACGTCGGGCTCCCGGTGCATGGAGCCTGCTTCTCCCTCTGCCTATGTCTCTGCCTCTCTCTCTCTCTGTGACTATCATAAATAAAAAAAATAAAAATAAAGTACTCTATTCTTACTATCCACCAACAAAGGAACATTTGAAATAGTTTCAGGAAAGTTTTTCTATCCCAATATATGTTGATATAAAGTAAATAAACTTTGGAAAAACAGCACATTAAATTATTCCAAACAAAAAATTGTACAGTAGACAGAATCCAGCATATGGCTTCAAAAAACAAAGTTTTGAGTTTTTTAAATTGAGAGATAATTGACATGTAACATTGTATAAGTGTAAGGCATACAACATTATGCTTTCATACATTTGTATATCACAATATAATTATCACTGTAGCTTAGTTAACCCCTCTATTGTTTCACATAACTATTACCTCTTTTTTTGTGTGGTGGGAACAATTAAGATCTAGTCTTTTAGCAACTCTAAAGTATATAATATAGTAGTGTTGTCCATAATCATTATTCCGTGCATTAGATCTCCAGAACTTATTTATCTACTAGTTGCAAGTTTGTACCTTGAGAGCTTTTTGAAATGTGTGATGATCTTGGGCATTTGCTGAACTTCTCTAAACCTAGATTCCTTCTGTGTGAAATTAAAGCAACAGTTCCTACCCAACCTGCTTCAATTTGTTGTGAAATACAAATAAGGAAGTAAATGGACAATTTTGCAAATTGCATATTGAACTAATGTTTGGTCATCATTGAATGATGAACTTATACTGCTCTCACAAGTTGTCACTCTAACCGGGATCTCTCAAAGAATCTCTGGAGGACTAAAAACAGACATTGCATTGGCCTAGACCATGGTATATATCAGTATATTTTTCCTTTTTCTCTTTCCTGCACTTCTCTTGCCTCTCACTTTTCAGAGAGGACACAGATCATGAGCAAAATCAACAGCAGAAGGGGTTTTCCTATATTGAAGCCATAACCTGAAGAAATAAAGATTATAAAAAGAAATTAAATAGAAGGTTGAATATTTAGGAAAGGTACAGATGAAGAAATAAATATGAGATTCAGTTCAAGAGGAGGAAATAAATTTCATATAGAAAAAGGACTGGGGCAGCCCAAGAGGCTCAATGGTTTGGCGCCGCCTTCTGTCCAGGGCCTGATCCTGGAGACACTCTGCTCAACATACCCATCACAATGCCATGGGTTGGTTTTTCTTTAACATATTTGAATAGAGCTTGTACTGCCTTATGCTTGGATTATACTGTACCTTGATGCTAACTACATTCCACATCCTCATTTTTCATTTCTCCAAATTCCTGACCACCATTACCAAATTATTATACACAAATCAGTTTTTTACCCCACTCTCTCACTTGAGGAACTTCACAATCTTATTTCCCATAAGATGGAACTTCAGCTCCATAACTCCATCCTTTACAATTATGATAATGATAGAACTTTCTCCTTTCCATCAAGATTCCAGTACACATTTTTCCATTTCCATCCATTGTGGGTTTTTTTAATAATAAATTTATTTTTTATTCGTGTTCAATTTGCCAACATACAGAATAACACCCAGCGCTCATCCCGTCAAGTGTTTTCTTTACAATAGTACTACAAACTCATCTGGCACTTTTCTATTTCCATCTTTTTAATTTTGCCTAGTCCTCTGCCTTTTCTTACCCCTTTCCTTTTCTTCATTTACTTAAACAATACCTGTTAGTCAATGTGTGCCATTAAGAGCACTGGCCCCAGAGTCAATGCTCTTTGTTTATATTAATCTATGAATTGGATTCTCCTATATGAACTTTTCCTTGAATACTGCAGAATCGATGCTATCCTTACCAAATTAAAATTTGAAAATCACATTTAAATTCTCATCATACTGCTCTAGGTCCCTGTTCTATCTACTTATTTAATGCTTATCCTTTATTTCCTTGAATAACTATGCCTTAAGTTTGCTGAGAACTGGCATAATGACTACTAATGGCATATTTAAACCACATACAACCTAGAACTATACTCTGTGTGGAACTGACATACAAAAACATATTTTTCTTTTCTAGTATAAGTATTGGAGAAAAGGGGGCCACTGATACTTTTCAAAATTATTTCTATAGTATTTAGGACAGCCAAGAGGTCAAGAGGTCAGTGACAGTGTTGAAAATCATTTTATAGGGTTTAAAGAAGCATTGGAAAAGCTAGGCTGGCCTGCACTACAACTTCACTTTCTTGATCTATGTCTTAGCATCCTATTAATACAGAAAAGCCAAGATTGGTACACGGGAATTTGTATGGGAAATAGTGATGCCTTTTTCTAAACTCAGAGAGGCCACGTGGAAAACTTTGGTATATATGTTGCATTGTATTAACCTCTGTGAATTTTAGGGCTCGCCTTGCAAGGTTGCCATCAAGAGTAGCAACATAAAATAAATGATATTGGGCAGCCTGGGTGGCTCAGCGGTTTAGTGCCGCCTTCAGCCCAGGGCATGATCCTGGAGACCCGGGATCATGTCCCGCGTCGGGCTCCCTGCATGGAGCCTGCTTCTCCTTCTGCCTGTGTCTCTCTCTCTCTCTCTCTGTGTCTCTAATGAATAAAAGCATTTTGAAAAGAAAGAATAAATGATATTACCCAAGCAGCAGGTGATCAATGATTTGTAAATATAAAGTTAAAAATTAGCTGGGAAGAGGTTCATGGTTAATGAACATTTTAAATTTCTGTTTTACTTTTCAACTTATAATGTTGGTATATTTAATATGTTAACATTCATTCTGTATTACTCTACTATGAGTGAAAAATATCTCAAATGTACAAAAAAAGTAACTTAATTATTTGTCATCAACAATTAAGATTTCACAATTTAATTTTGTTAGATAACTTGCTCACTTTATCGGAGCTCATTTTCTAGAAAGTAAAGTATTGGAGAGGCTATAATACACATATGAGAAACCATTTTTAACATTAATAAATGTTGATACAGTTTCATTTTTACAAGCCATAGTGTCTAAAAAGAATTAATAACAATAGCTACTCTGCAGGGTGCCTGGGTGTCTCACTTGGTTAAGTGTCCAACTTTTTTTGTTTGTTTTTTTTTTTAAAGATTTTGTTTATTTATTCGTGAGAGACACAGAGTGAGAGAGGCAGAGACACAGGCAGAGGGAGAAGCAGGCTCCATGCAAGGAGCTCTATGTGGGAATCGATCCCTGGTCTCCAGGATCACGCCCTGGGCTGAAGGCAGTGATAAACCCAGGCTGCCCCCATGAGAGACACACAGAGAGACAGAGACAGAGACAGGCAGAAGGAGAAGCAGGCTCCACACAGGGAGCCCGACGTGGGATCGATTCTGGGTCTCTAGGATCAGGCCCTGGGCCAAAGGCGGCGCTAAACCGTGGAGCCCCTCGGGCTGCCCAGTGTCCAACTTTTGATTTCAGCTCAGGTCTTGATCTCAGCATTTGAGTTCAAGCCTTGCATTGGGCTCCATGCTGGGTGTGGAGCTTTAAAAAAGAAAAAGAAAAAAATAATAACAGCCTTTCTGCATCCTATGTTTTTTAATTTTAGGAATATTCATATCCATTGAGGTCAATTTCAAACTGAGGCAGAAGAAAATCCAAATGCATGATTGCTAGATGGAACTTATTTCAATGATTACATTTTGAAACTTTTAGTTGCAGTTCTTTAAAACAAATATTTAATTTAGTATTTCCTGATTCTTTTCCTTTGTGATTTGAAAAAAGATCATATGATTCATAAAGAAAAGTGATTTAGTAATATTTTCATTTTTTCTTTTCAGTAGTGTAAGCACAAAATGCAAAGTATACATTATACTTTGGGGAATTTTTGTTATTATGAAACTCTATCTAAAAGTCTAACCCATCAAAAGTGATAGGAGAATAGGCTTTCTTCTATATATTTTTGAAATAATATGTTTCTCCTCTTTCCAAATTAGCCTGGTTTTAAAAGTAAAATATCTATTAAACAAAGTAGGAGAAACAAAATATATAAGATCATCAGGACCTACAAATATGAAGTCAATACCAGTGATTCCAGTAATGACTATCGGATTGAAGGCTGAGAGGAAGATTGAGTCACTTAATGAGATAGTTCAAGGCCAAAAGAGAGAGTGGTTCAAAACTATCTACTAGTGTGGAAATTGCAAGGATATAAAGGAGTGATTGTTCCCTGTTATTACAGCCTTATTTCATACAACATTTTGCCCTTACAACAGCCAATGCAGTACTAAGAATAAAGCATATTCTCAACAAATACCTACTGAGTTGGATTTAACAAGAAACAAGCATTAAAAACATCAAGTAAAATTTTTCAGAGGAATGAAATCCTCAGGGAAAAAAAATAAGTTGGTAGTTTTCAAATGATTTAAAATTATGGGTAATTATTGCTTAGTTTTCTCTCAACACAAACTCAACTTATCCTGCACTGAAAGGATCTGAGGTTGAAGAAACATTCAACAATGGAACTTGAACAAGATGACTATTCAAATACCTAAAAATGCTTTATGAACATACCTGAGAAAAATCATTGATTTACATCCTTTTATTTTGTGAGTCTCTTGATTGATTTTCACAGATACACTTTTTTTTTTTAACTGATTTTGTGTTTCTTGCTTTTCTCACTCTTACTTACAATCTTTGCTTTCCATCAAAGAGTGCCCTTTCAGCTGATTGAATGGTCCTGAACTTTAGCTTTTGCTCCTCTAGGAAACTCTTTCTTTTCTGAATGGTAGCCCTACTGGATAGAGTGTTCTTGGCTTCATATATTTTTTCTTTTCAGCACTTTGATTATATTCTTCCACTCCCTTCTGGCCTGCAAAGTTTTTGCTGAAAAGTTCCACTGATAGCCTTATAGGGTTTCCCGTGTATGTAATTGTCTTCTTTTCTTTTGCTGTTTTTAGAATTCTTTATCACTACTTTTTGCCATTTTAATTACCATGTGTCTTGGTGTGGATATATTTGGGTTGATTTCGTTGGGGGATCTCTGTGTTGCCTGGCTCTGGATCTCTGTTTCCTTTCCCAGATTTGGGAAGTTTTCTGATATTATTTCTTCAAATAAATTTCCTGTCCCCCTCTCTCTGTCTCTCTCTCTTCTTCTGGAATCTATATAAATGTAAATGTTACTATGCTTGATGGAGTTGCTGAGTTGCCTAGGGTATTCTCATTTTGTGGATTTTTTTTTTTCTTTCACCTGCTCAGCTTCTTACTTTCCATGACTCTGTCCTCCGGGTCACTATATTGTTCTTCTGTTTCCTCTAACCTGGTATTTATTCCATCTAGTGCAATTTTAATTTCATTTCCTGTGTTCTTCGTCTCTGATTATTTTTTTTTTTACCTCTTTGTTAAGAGTCGCACTGATGTCTTCCACTCTTTTCTGAAGTCCAGTGGTTATCTTTGTGATCATTACTTTAAATTCTTGATCAGGCATATTACTTATATTCATTTTGCTTAGGTCTCTTGATGTGGTTTGCTCTATTTTATTTGGGACATATTACTCTGTCTTTTCATTTTGACTAACTCTATGTTTTTGTGTTAGGAAAGTCCGCTTCATCTCCTGCTTTTAAAAATAATGGCCTTATGAAAAATAAATCCAATAGTGCTCTGCAGTGTAGTGTCTCCTGTTCCCTAGAACCTGGCACTTCACGGGTTTCCTATGTGTGTCGTGTGCACCCTCCTATTGTGTCTTGGCCGCTTTTCCCTTCAGCCTTGTCATCTGCTCTCTTTGCCTGTTGTGGGCAGTATTTGATCCCCTTGGTGTTAGTGGATCAGTCTGGGCCCTCCTTGGGTTTCAGCTTAATCAGACCAGGCATTTTGCCAGAGATACACTAGCACCAAGCCACTGGGTGCTTTCTCTGTGTTGGCCCCTGAGAGATTTTTGTTGGCAGGCAGAGCCTGCAACCGGACCAACTGTCTGCATCCAGACCACTGCTGGGGCCATCCTTGGACTGATGTATGTGATTATCTTCTCCTCTCCCCGGGGCAGGGATTACTTTGGAGTGGTGCTGGCCCCTGTTGGGGCTGCTGGCACATTGCCAGGCTTGTACTCCTGGTTTGAATTGGTTCTAGCCAAGACCTTATTGGAGGTGGCAGAGGATGCAGTGCTGGCAAGGTCTGCACACTGACAAAGGGGATATACCACAACTGCCAGTCCAGCTGGCCAGGGTGGAGCTGCAGTTTTAACAAGATTCTTGCCAGTTTTCTTGTGAAATGAGACCTGCCGCCACTGCCACTGGCCAGGGCAGAACCCACAAAGTGTGAATGGGTGGGGTGTGCAATTTTAACAAGGTACATGCTGGTCTTCCAAGGGAGGGGGCCTCCTGCTGCCAGGACCAGGGCCCTGCAAAGCAGACAGGTGGGGAGATGCAGTGCTGGCAAGGTTGGCCCTGCACTGGCTGTCGGGGGGAGAGGCCTTGCTGCAATGGGACTGAGGGTGGCCTGCCTGGAAGGGGTGGGTCTGTAGAAGCCCTGTGGGATGTGGGGCCAGGTAGGGCTTGGTGTAAGTAAGGTAGTCATGAGTTTATGCTGGGGGATGGGAAAGGGACATGGTGCCTGCCAGCTCCTTTGTTCCTGGATAGGTCCCACAGCACACCCTGCACCTTTGGACAAGCTCTGTATGCCATAGGCATTTTTCAGACTGTTCCTTCTATGTTGTGTCTTTGCAGGCTGTCCTGTTGTCTCTTTAAGGGCATGAGCTTGGCTTCCTTTCATCCTCTGGGCTCTCCCAGAACTGAGCCCACTGATTTTTAACTTCCAAGCTTGAAGTCTCACTGATTTTAACAACAAAATTCGGCCTCTCTGGTTTTCAAAGACAAATATTCTGGGGATTTGTCTTCCCCTTTTCCTCTCCCCTCTCCATGCCCATGGCTCCCTCCCTCCTAGTAGTCTTGGAGGTCTATTTAACTACCTATTACATTTCTGTCTTTTTTACCCTTCTTGATGTGGCCTTCTCTACCTTTAGTTGTGGAGTTTTTTTCTGCCAGTCTTGCAGTCATTTTCTGTGTCATTTACACGGATGTGTTATCTTGTACCTGTGGGAGGGCGTGAGCTTAGTATACTCCTACTTTGCCCTCTTCCCACCTCTCCAGACAAATACTTTTAATTAATTAAAAAAATTGAAACAATTAAAGAATAACCACTTACATCAAGTCAAAAGAAAAACAGGCTCTTCTTATTTAGATCATTAATTAATCATTGTTGGAGTGAAAACAGGAGAAAGTCTGCAAGGAAGATATTTAGGAAATGTTTAATCTCAGGCCTGCGCAGGTAACATTTTTAAATGGGGATAATGAAAGTCAAAGAAGAGAGAGAGCAACACAATGATTCCAGTGGTTTGGTAAATGGGGCTTGAAGAACTTAACATTTTTGAGTTGCTTTTTTTTTTCACTTTGACATTTTATAACTACCACTGAGTGGGAGTATAGAAAGGCATCTTTCCAGACTACATTTTCTGGCTACCTTGTAAAATTATGAAATACTCTGTTAGGACAGAGTGGCAGCTCCATCTGTTAGCTCCCCTCATAAAATAAAACCTGAACACACAGTACTGTGTTGTCTGAGTAGTGCTAATATTATTTGAGTATGCTATCTAGAAGAAACTTGTATAGAACATTTCTTAATATTATTCTTAGATTTTCATGAGAAAGATGTCATCTTATAAATATTTCATCTTATAAATATTACTCTCAAAATACTCTTTTTTCTAAGAAAATATTTCTCTTCTTTGTCAAAGAAATATGCTGTCCCGTGCTTTGGATAGGTTTTGAATGTGTAGAAGGTATAAATTCTCATAACTACAGAGAAGATAGCAATTGCCTGAATGTATTTATCAATATGCTGTAAATAAAATCATTGTCTGAAGAATTTATTATCCAATCTTACACTCTTTGCTAAACAAATATTTAGATGTGTAGTTCACTGCAGCTGGCTTACAAAAGAAGTAATAATATTAACCTAGTATTGGGATGGAGGGCTCAGATGAGTTATGGATATAATTGCCATTGAAATATAAATTACTAAATAAGAGACCTACAAAGAAAATAGGACTCTTTAATCACTGTTTTAAAAGAAAGGAAGAGCTACTAATAGTTACCAGAGTGAAAATAGATAGACAAAGCATAGACACAGGGCCAAGAGGAATGAAAGTACCTGAAACAAACAACAACAACAAAAAATGTGTCCTTTTCTTCTTGCACTCTATCTCATATTTTTTGAGGTCCTTGTACAGAAAAATGAAAACTGGCAATTGTTAATAGTCATGAAAAGACCTATAAAATGTTCCTGAACTTCTCCAGAAACAAAGGCACTGGTTGGCATGGGGGCAGAATTTTCAAAATGTTTTTTAATCTTTGGAAGAGAGTAAAATTTGGTAGCTAGAAAAAGAAATCTACCATCAAAGTAAATGCATGTGTGGTGAAATACTTTATAAAATTAAAGACTATAGACTTGGACCCCTCTGCCATTAATGAGAACAGATTTCATTCTAATTTCTTCATTACCTCTATACCTACTGTTCCCTTCACCTGCTGCCTCATTGTTACCTATAGGCTAACTGAAGTTAATGGAATGGGAGGCATGGCTACCACCAGATAAATTTCTGGCTTCAGTGGAGTTCTAGTGCATTTTTTCCCCTTAAAACACACATGAAAAATTGTTAATAAAGTTCCTCAGAGGAAGGAATTAGAATTCCTAAAGATGTATGTGTAAGGAGGCAGTGAGGTGAAGCAGAAATAGGTGAGCTGTCAATGACAAGATGGTTCAGTTCAGTTAGTGCTTTCTGAATTCCTGGACTGGGAATGACCTTGTTCTAAGCACTACTTACTCTAAGGATTTCTTCCTTCAGGGAGCTAGCAGTCTATCAGAAAGGAGAGACAGATAGATAAAATGCTAAATGTGAGAAGGTTAAGTATAATGAGAGTGGAACGAATAAATAGAAATTATGTGCACAGGATTTCCTAAGAACACACAAAGGTGATTCAGGAAGTTTTCCCTGAGAATGACATCTGAGCTGAATCTTAATGGAAGAGTAGTAATGAATGAAAAGAATTGGGAAAGAATGAATAAAAGGATATTTGAGGGAGAGGCAATTGAATAATCAAAGAATATATAGGGGAGAAGAAATTCTGGGATTGGGAAGTATGGTGAGGAGGTTTTGGAGTAATTTTAAGCAAGATAAAGACTGAGAATCAGAACTAAAGTCTTCTCACTATGGATAGAGAAGACATATTAGTTTTAAAAAATGTTTTGGAAGTAAAATTACAAGGCCTTGATTGAAGGAATTGGTTGATGTAAATAAAAAATAGGTATCCAGGATGACTTGTTTATTTTGCATCATCCACAGTGTGGATGATGTGCCAATATGCGAAATGAGATTCAGATGGTTAAGATGAGGTGAACTTGTTGATCAGGAGTTATCTAGAGAAAATACAAAGATCTATGTCCATCAGGCACTTTTATAGGAAAATATGAAATCCAGAAAGCAGCTAGAAAATTTATACAAGGAGACCAGAGATTTTTAGGGATTTGGTAAGTAAGGTTTAAAGAAATGAGCATTTTTTTAAACCACTTTTCTATGTTGTTGTCATTACACGGCATTTATTACCTGTAGAAAGCATCTTTCCAGGCTGTATTTTTCAGTCATCATTTAAAAATTTAATCCCATTGGCCTTAAAACAAATCTGTGGTTTTCCCTGAGTCTCTTAAGTTATAGAAAACCAGTAATCTTCCATTTAGTTTGAACAAACTTCTTGAACAAAGTTCTTTACAGTTACATTTTTTTAAATAAATAATCTCACTGCCCTAAAAATACAGCTATAATATCCTAAGCAGTGTTTTAGAGATTTTATTTATTTATTCATGAGAGACAGAGAGAGGCAGAGACATAGGCAGAGGGAGAAGCAGGCTCCCCGGGGGGTGGGGGGCGGTGCAATGCAGGACTCCATCCCAGGACCCTGGGGATCACGCCCTGAGCCGAAGGCAGGTGCTCAACCATTGAAACATCCAGGCACCCCTGTCATAAGCATTTTTTAAAAAAGATTTTATTTATTTATTCATGAGAAACACACACACACACAGAGGCGCAGAGACACAGGCAGAGGGAGAAGCAAGCTCCATGAAGGGAGCCTGACATGGGACTCTATCCCGGGTCTCCAGGATCAGGCCCTGAGCTGAAGGCGGTGCTAAACAGCTGAGCCACCCGGGCTGCCCTGTCCTAAGCATTTTAAAGGTTCTCCAGAGTCCAGTTTTCCTCCCTTTCTATGCACAAAAAGGTAGCACTTCTCAGCTCCCCCAGTAGATGGATGAGGCCTTATGGCTAACTCAGAGCCACAAAATGAGTGCAAATCTAATGTTTGTCACTTCTTTGAGGTTTTGGAGACCTCATGAGCAATTTTCCTGTCTCTTCCCCTGCGGTGGCAGTTGTTGAGGAGATAAATTATTAAGATAGTGGGTCTGAAAAGTGGAAGCAACCTGAATCACTGAACTGTTGCCTGGGGACTGCTGTCATGAGGTTGTCCAGAACTGTAGCCAACTTTGTGTAAATAAGAGATAAACATAACATGTAGGAGTCACTAAGTTTTAGAAAGTATTTGTTATTACTGCATCGATATATCTTTACCCAAGATATCCTTATTGTATCTGAAGCAAAACCTGCCACTTGATTACCTTCTTTCTTGGGTATCTATAGAGTTGAAAAAAAAAAGGAGGGAGAAAATTGGGTAGAGTCAAATGAGATATTAGTAAAATCCCCAAGACCATTTAACAGACTACAAATATCCATCATGAATTTTTTTATAGTTAGAGTAAATTTAAATATATTTCTCCTTCTTGCCCTCTCCAAGTCAGTGGAGAAATGACTCGCAATAGTTGTTAGAGAAAATGTCTTACTCAGGTCTAATTGCTTACTCAGATCTGCTCAGTTATCTGACATTTTAGCTCTCTCGTTGTTTGTATTCTTTTGTTCACTTGTGCATGTTCAAAAAAAAAATAAATTACTGCATTCCCTTTTACTTGCAAATTCTGCTATGTGATATTTGCTGTACGTGAAGATGTTTCTCACTATTACATTATCCTCTTCCTATATCTTGCCCTGAATGTTTCATCTTGGTATTTCACCAAGTATTCCAACTCTCATTATATCCCTTCAGTTGCTTATAATTACAGAATGGATCACAAAGACTGTCTTTGGATATAAGATGACTCTACCCTCTATGAACTACAACCTTTCCCTGAAGGTTCACAATAATCTTAGACTTTCTTTCCAGACTGTTCTAGGATATATTGCATGTGTGTGTGCATTTGCTTCTACATATGGTTAGCCCTGGGTATGTCAGTGAGTGGAAATATAGATTTTCTGTAAGGATTTAGGAGATCCAATGATCCACATTCCTAGACATTAAAGAGTGAAATTTCATTTTATATAAATACTAACAGGTAACAAAAATGAGATGAGAAACATATATATAAAGAAGAAAGCAGTCTGATGATTCTGTCATAATATGGTCTTTGTCTATTTGGAGGGTGTTGAGTAGTGAGACGAATAGTAGTATTCACTAATTAGGTAGGCAATACAATCTAGAGAAGAACATATCTCCTCAAAGATAAGATTAAGCTAAAGTGATTCCTTAGAATGACTAATTTTACCTGATGGTTTTATTATTACTAATAGAAATGTCATTCCAGTTTTTAAAAGTATACTTGGGCATATTGACATCATCTCTGTGTTAACTCAGGTGCACATTTCTGACTGTTCCAAGAATTTTTGGCACTATGCTTTTGGCTCTCCCTATAGTGGTTCAGCCCAGCAATCTGTTCACCCTTCTAGTACTGCTGCCTTTCTTTGTGTCTATTATACTAGACTCCATCAGTAGGTCCTTGGGATGCTGGCTGCATACTATTATCATATGCATGCTTAGTCTTTGATTGCTATTTATATTTAAGTGGTATTACCTAATGGATGGGGTTCCACTTGCTGTTCATTGTTTGTGTTTTGCTCTTCATCCATTAGTAGGTGTTATGGCAAACATTCCTTCACTCAGAGTTGTAGATGTGCCAAGCTCCATCATACTCTCCTTGTTTTATAAAGCATGTTGGGACCAGATGGTATTCTAAATAGAGCTTTTAAAGAGAGCTTTTCAGCACATCATGTTTTAGGAGGTATTTTCTCCTTTTCTGATGAATAGGTGATTTCTAATGAGCCACTTGCTCTTTATTTTTCTTTTTCTAGACTCTTGAGGCATCTTTATGAGTGAAAGAAAATGGAAAGTATATCTACTGCAAACCTCAAAGCATAATGAGTAAATAATAGTTATGTTCAAAGGGCTTTTATGTAAAATTATCTCTTTTTAGTTTTATGACAACCCTTAAGATATGGTTAAAAAAATACTCCATTTTAAGATGGAAAATGTAAGAATTAGAAAGGTTAAATTCTTTGACTGCTTTCAGAAAGGAAGTCTATCACAGAACTAATGTGACAGTCTTAATATTCATTATCTTATTTCTTACTCTTTCCAAAGTACTTATTAAATAGCTTCTATGTCGAGATCCAAACCATCAGTACTTGTCAGAAATGAAAGAGCAGTGAGGGAGTATATGTTAATCCAGTTTTTTTACTTCAATTTTATTTTTCCAAACCAGAACACACATCTAAGAATTTGTAATTTATTGATGATGAGAAAATAATGAATGATATGGACATCAGTTCCCAATACTTGATGAAGATTAGGAAATAAAAAGAATACATAGAAAAACATTTCTGCCATAACTACGTTTAGTTTGCACTATACATCTAGCTGAAAATACTTTTACCCAACCATGTTGAGTTGATGCATTCTCTTTTCAAAACAAGTATAAAACTATTTAACCATTGAATGACTTGATCAAGATTCAATTGATGGTGTTTGGTAGATTTAGTTATTTGCCTCTCCTAGACTACTTCATGCTACCATTTTTATTTTTGATCTCTTATAAAGAATCTATACTTATTCAAATGGCCACAGACAATAAAAAGGCTTAGACCAGGGACGCCTGAGTGGCTCAGTGGTTGAGTGTCTGCCTTCAGCTCAGATCATGATCCTGGGGTTCTGGGATCAAGTCCCACATGGAGCTCCCCACAGGAAGCCTGCTTCTCTCTCTGCCTATGTCTCTGCCTCTGTCTCTCTGTCTCTCTCATGAATAAATAAATAAAGTCTTTTAAAAAAAGGGTTTACAACAATGCCTCTAAACCCCAAAAATTCTCTTCCTGCTTTCACTGGATTGATTTAACTTAAATGATTAAAATGGTTTCTTTTCCTGGGGTGCCTGTGTGGCTCAGTTGGTTAAGCATCTGTCTTTGACTCAGGTCGTGATCTCAGGTCCTGGGATCCATCCCCATGTTGTGCTCTCTGGTCAGCAAGGAGTCTGCTTCTCTCTCTGTTTCCCTCTCTGCTCCTGTGCTTCCTCTCTCTCTCTCTCTTTCTCTCTCTCTCTGTATACATGCTTCCTCTCTCAAATAAATAAATGAAATCTTTAAAAATAAAATAAAATGGGTTATTTTCCAATTTGCCACATGAAGAACAAATAAAATCTGTTATTAAAACCCTAGGTGCAATACAAAAATGCAATATTATATTTTTAAAATTTTAATCTCAACTAACTGAAATGTAATAAAATATCACAAAAGATAATTATTTACTAATAGAAGCTTAAAATTCAATTGAAATCTCCTAAAATTACAGAGATTAAGAGTGAATGAAAATTTCTAGTCAATATTTTACATTTTTTCAGTGAGTTTATACTGTCATTATATTCCATTTAACAAAAGGCTGCCTTCCAACTATATATCTGAGCATGTCTTGAAAAGTTCCAATTTGAAGGAATATGTAAAAGATTCCTTTAAGTTAAATGGTTGGAAATGCACCTGAAGAGTTTGGTATTTTTTAAATTTAAAATAGAATTTTTATTTTGAAGGATCTAAGTTGGGCCATATTGACAAATTATTATGTAGAATTCAGGTTGCTTTCATCATTCAAAGTTTACTTTTTTTCTCCCACATTTTAAAGACCATCCTAATGATAAATATCAGAACTCTCAATCCCTCAAATCCCCTTTAGGTACACACTACCAGGGATAAAATAGACCATCTAGGCAGCGACTCTATGCTTCACTTCTATACTTCCTTTCCACCAAAAATTAATATAAATTTTTGTTATTTTTTTAATTAAATAAGAAAGCTACATTTCAAATCTATGGCTACAAGACACAGCTAGGTGTTTAAACCCACAATAGATACTTTAATGGGGCAAAATCTTAACTAAAACTCAATTCTAAAACACAGTTGCATCAAAGTTGTGACATGGGCACTTTCTCCTTGAATCATATTTTTCTAGAATTGCTTTATCCTCACATATCTCCCAGTAACAATATTTTTTTCTTTAAATTTTATTTATTTATTCACTAGAGACACACAGAGAGAGGCAGAGACACAGGCAGAGGGAGAAGCAGGCTTCCTGTGGGGAGCCTGATGCGGGACTTGATCGCAGGACCCCAGGATCACGCCTTGAGCTGCTCAACTGCTGAGCCACCCAGGTGTCCCTTCCAGTAACAATCTTAAATAAGGGTCATTCTACAATAACTTGGAGGCAGAGACAAATGTAATTCCTTCTATTATGGATTGATATATATTTACTTTCCTAAGACAACTACATAAATATTTGGCTTTAGTTCAATGGATTTGTACAATTAATCAGCAAAAGTTTATTGTGGACTGGCAGCATTCTAGTCTCAGTGTGGCCTACAAGTTAATTCCCACATTTCACTTATATTTCATATGATGTAAGTATATTTCTCAGGTATTGGCCAAATACACATATTCCTTGTCTAGGAGGGAGTCTTCCATATGGCATGTATAATTTGTGGCTCTGTCAGCCTCTATTTCTAGGGAGTCCTCTGCATGTAGGCAGGTAGATAGAAAAAAATAGAACATGGAAAATCCCCACTAGCTCCATATAAGTCCTACCGTGGAAGTGATACACTCTATTTTGTTCATATTTACTGAAAACAACAGCATGCCAAGTACTCTGGGAAATGAGAAATCAACTTCCAATGACAGCTTAGCACAGAAAAATGGAAAGTTATCAACAGACATCAATGTTGTGGTCAATATTAGTAGATGATTTGAGAATGAAAACAGTCATGAAATGAGATGATTTGAGAATGGAAACAGTACAGCATATTAGAAATTATGGTGTGTACAAATGGGATAATCTTGAGACGTGAAATTTATGTATTTTACAAAATTTTCAATGTCTTCTTCATCTTTAATTTCTAATTAGGGTATGAGTCTGTGAAAATTTTAGGGTTACCAGCAAGAGAAATCATCTAAAACTTGCTTCAAAACAAAAAAGACTTATTTTGAGAACTAATTTAGGAATGTGTTAAAACCCAAGAGCAGAAAGACCCTGGGGAAGACCCTGGAACAAGGAACAGATAAACTCTGAGGGCTTTAATGGTCACTTGTCTCTAATGCTTTTGGTACATTCCTATCATCTCATCTCTCTGAAGACCAACTTTCAATTTCTCAGTCCACAGTAGTTAGTTGCAAGTTCTTATTCTGTAGTTCTGATATTTGTGCCTCCTATAATCTGGAGTACTGACTGAGTTAGGCACTTTTATTCCCAATTCAGAATTCTAGAAGGAAGCATCTGATTGGTCCCATTTGGATCACTTTTCTACCTCTAGACTAATCCATTGTAGAAAGACATATAGTATAAATCAAAGCTCAGTTATTTATATCTGAAATGTGCCTTGATGATCTGTGTCTTATGGGATACAGCTCAAGTAAGCATCTAAAAAACTTGCAGCTATCAGATATAAGAACCAGGTCAACGTGTTTGAATTAGAAGATGTATAGATGCTAGCGGGAATAGAAGGAAATGACATAGATGGGTTTGAGGTGATTATAAAGAAACTTGGATGCCACACTAAGCAAAGGCACAATAGTATGAACAGTATGATGATTTGCAAAGATCATTCTGAAGGCACTGCAGGAACTGAATTGGAATGAAAAAGTATTCTCAAGTTCCTGTCAGTGATTGGCCTGATTGGAATTGTTTAGGGAGAAGTACGACTATTTCAAATGTAATAACCATAATATGACAACTCAATGCAATTTCACTTTTATTTACGCTTTGTAGTCATAAGCTAAAGAACAGTCAATTGGGGGTGGTAGTTAAGACATTTACATTAATTACAATATTTAAAAGATACACCCACAATCAATAGTATTGCAACATACTTGCTAGTTATTTTAGTGGATATTTTCTGTAGCACATTTTCACAACACAAGAGGTACCTTGTTAAGTGGATACTTCTCTATGTAAACTTTCATTATTTTACTTTTTGACATTTCTAGGACATTCAGGACTCATTTCATACTTTTATATTTAAACATTTAGGAGCCATAGGAATATGTAAATAAGTGATGTGTTCTTAAGTCAAAATTTATAAAATGCATATACATTTCTGGTGTATTTCTGGTTGAGGTAGAGTGCCCCTTTCCCCTTTTTTTCTCAAGAGAAATGCTGAAACTACAACAGAAATAACATTTTAAAAATATTTAACCTATATGCTTTTAACTTTTCTATAAACTATGTTTCTCTTCAGCTCTTCCACCATTAAGGCTAAACCACAATATTTCTCAGTTCAGGGAAGTAAAAGGCAGATGCCATTTAAGAAAAAGGAGTTATAGGATCCCTGGGTGGCACAGCGGTTTAGCGCCTGCCTTTGGCCCAGGGCGCGATCCTGGAGACCCAGGATCGAGTCCCACATTGGGCTCCTGGTGCATGGAGCCTGCTTCTCCCTCTGCCTGTGTCTCTGCCTCTCTCTCTCTCTGTGTGACTATCATAAATAAATAAAAAAAAATTAAAAAAAAAGGAGTTATAGATCAGTTCTGTTTCAAAACTCACTTTCATGAATTTACCACGTGCATTTTTTTCCTAAAGTTTAAAATATCCCTTTATGTGTTAAGATTAGAGCTTGTCAACTCTTCATATTAGATCATACATAGGTCAAACAGGAGAGATGAAGAAAGTCAAGACATGATTTAGAGTAATCAAAATCAGAGGAAGTTGAAGGGCACCATGGCCTCTGTCCTGGAAGGGAGAGTCTAGAGAGTTAACTGTAGAGTAAAGGAAAAGACACAGGGGGAGGGGGAGAGATTAATTTTACTCTGCCATCACCTGGATTAAATGCAGTAGTGAAAAGCAGAAAATAAAATAGAAACTCTAGATACATAAAGCTAAAAGCAAGAGTTCTTTTGTTTTCTGTTTCGAACTTTGAGGGGGACAGACTCATGACAGTGGTGACAGATATGCCATTTGGGGAGAACTTCAGCTGAATAGGAATGGGTATGGGGTGGGTGGGTTCAGGCAAAAAGATGATATGGGACAGTATCATTGAGTTTTCCTTAGGTGTGCATGTAAGCCAGAAGTTCCCTTGTGCTCTCTGTAGGAGAAGTGAAAGGAAACAAACAAAAGCCAGTGTGCCTGCCTTGGGGTGACTGTGGTAAATAAAGTAAAGGCATGATGGTGGTTAGCATAAACTTGGGGAGAGCTGAAGGGCATAGTTGAGACTTAGAAGTCCTAAGGTAGTGGTGTACTTGAAAATGATTACCCAAACTGGCTCTCCAGAAAATGACAATCACAATTTAAGGAGGGACATTGAGAGCTGCAAATTTTCTATGGGTTTTGTGATTGGGATGAGGCCCAAGTCACAGAATCAAAGTTTATTCAAGAGAATGGGGAATAGTCATCACAGGTGGGATCTGCAGTTCTTCAGTTATGGAACTTCCTAACTAATGACTCCTTAGTTGATTACAGGTACAGCAAGACATTGATTACCTGAATCTTTGGGAGCAACAAGTAGGGCTGGAGTGGCCAGAAGCCCAGTTTATTATCTATACTTCTGAATGCTCTAGGGCCTTGAGATATTATCTCTTTGTCACCATGTGAGGAAGGGTTTGCACTGTAATTGTTTCCTTCATATCCCCAAATTCATGGAGTTCCTGATTTCCAGGCACTGGTGTGGTTCAGGGAGTAATGGCTAAAGGTTCTCTGCAGGCTATAGTTGCTAGCAGGGTCCTAACAACCCAGTGGAACTCAACTGAGTTCTTTGGGGCCTTGGGCGGCTTGCTGGTGGCTGCAGTGTTTTGGGTCTCTTTGGGCTTGGAGACAATGAGTCAAAGAGTAGCAGTGCTGACAGTGGATCTTAGTCCAGGCCTAGATCCTCATGTATTGTTATAAGAGATGATATTTTTAGTTCTAGCAAAATGTAAAAATTTTAATCATTAGCATTTTACTTGATGCAGCTAAAGACAACTGGCCACTGGAGTTTCTGTCCTTTGACAGAAAACCACCTTTATCTTTAAGATGCTTTTACTCATACCAAATTATTCTGATGCCTAGAATCAATGTTAATGGAAGCCAAACTTAAGAAGATATCAGAAATACAAAAACCAGAAGCAATAAAGACCTGGAAAGCTCTTTACCTAGATTTGAAATAGAGACTTTTAGGAAAAAGATTAAAAGAGGAGAAATCAAAATTATTAAAACAAATTTTGCTGATAGTAAATCTAACAAAAAATATTCATTCTTTAAAAGATGCATCAAACACTTCCAGTTTCAAACAGCTGTAATAAAACAGTCTTTAAAATACATCAGAATAATGAAAAGCTTCAGACTTCATCCAAAAAAAAGACGAGATGAAAATTCTGATCTTCAGGAAAGGATAAGACTGCTTTCAAAAGAAGAAGGTGGAAAACAAGAGTGAATGAACTTAAAGTGGTAGGGGAAAAGTTCTAAAAGGGCCAGATCAAGTCAGCTGTTCTTGGAGAAAACATCCTGGGTGGTAGGAACATGGAATCCAAAGTAACAAATAAATCCAAACATGGACACTTTTTAGAAGGTATTTTGAAGTAACCAGTGGATGAGGCTGAATAAAATACTGTGGTAGGCAGAACAATGACCTCTCAAAGAAGTCTGTCCTCATCCCTGGAATCCATGAATATGTTATCTTATATGACAAAAGCAACTTTGGAAATATGATTAAATCAAGGAACTTGAGACAGAGAGATTATCTTGGATTAGCCAGACAGAGCCAATATAATCACAAGAGAGGAGGCAAGAGAGTAAGAATCAGAGAAGAAAATGTGACAGCAGAAGAAGTTAGTGATGTGCCTACAAGTCAAGGAATGTGGGCAAAGCCTAAAAGTAAGAAAAAATCAGAGGTGAATTCTTTCTTAAGGCCTGCTGATTTCTGTTGATATTAATCTAAACTGATTTGGGACATCTGATGTTCAGAACCACAAGATAAGAAGAATAGATACAAGCGAAGTACAGAGAAATGGAGTTGAGCTATTAGGTTAAGTTGGTCCTAAATCCCACTCTTTATTTATAGTTCAGGTGATGCAAGCAAATACATATCCTTACTTTTGAGCCCATTTGATTTGGGTATTTTTTTGCTTGCAGTCAATTTCATACTAACTGCTATTCTCTCCTAGAGTATGAATAGTCTAGGTCCTATTATTAAGGTATAATATCTAATCAAACACATCCTCACTAAAAAGTTATAGTCTTGATTTATTCTCTACCCATCATAAATCCAGTCTTTGAAGGGGCACAGCTTAGAAAAGAAATGACCTAAGAACTTAAGCACTAGTAGTAAAATCATCAATATCAATAGAGTATTTATATTCGTCTGGAGAGGTGTTAAAATCCCCATCAACTCTAAATTGGCGTTATTTTGCTTGGTAATGTAATGCTCTTAGAGATTCCCCAAGTAAAGATGGTCTTGTGCCTTCCAGATTTGTCTATGATTCAGAGATAAATTCAGAAATTTTAGCCAGTACTGAACAATAAACAAGAGATGAATCAGTTAATCTAACATCACTGAGATGGAGTGTGAAAAGTTGTCAATCTGTATAAGCTAATGTTGGCTTTGAGTGCATATAAATTTCAGTGAAAGATGACTAAAAGTATAATTTCTCTAGATGAAACTCCTATCTTATGGCTCCCAGAGCAGATGTAATAACATTGGAAATGAAAGTTCATGAAAACTTAATAAAACATACATTAAAATATTAGTGAGAAGAGTGACATATTAGCGTAATGCACAAAAATGTGCAGGGTCTTTACCAGAGAATGTACTGAAGGGATACAAATTTCCTGAGGATATTTATATCTATTAGAAACTGAAACAAAGAAGTGAGAACACTGCATAATAGCAGACAGGTGAGTGATGAACTAATGCTTACAGTTAGCCCTTCTTGTTGCTGCAACTGGGGCTTTATAATCACGTCATAATATTCAAGGCCCAGGAGTGGTACCATCAGATGGTTACCATGATTATGGGACTGGTATTAACAAGGCACTATTAATAATCTCCGTGCTGATAAAGGAACCTTCCCATGAATACTTGATGGGGGAACAATTTGCTATCAAAGAAATTATACAATGTCTTTCAGGACAGATTAATAAATTTATCTCAACATGAATTAAACTAATGAAGCACAATGGAAGATCATTATGGAAAAAAATAACTTCTTCCAAAATTTAATTGGATGTATGGCTTTGAAACTCATCATGAACAATCAATATACATAGAGCATTTTCATAGCTCTAGTTAGATTAATGACAAAACAATGGTGAAAAGTGTCTTTCACTGTTGAAGGAAAAGGGGGATTTCAAGGTGCCTTATGTGGACTTAATTTTATAAATGATGAATATAAGACAGTTATACATATTTACTGAAGGAAATTTGATATAAAAAGCTAGGTTTATGTTAAGAGCATTTTAATCATTAGCTTTATCTACTCTAAAGGCTTGTCATGGAAATAATGTCACTTTTGTGCTAAAAATGATCCCAATACTCTATAGAAAGAAGGAAAGAGGGAAAGTAGGTAAAAAATGCTCTTTGTTTACATATTCTATGGAAAGTACTTTCAGAATTACTAATCCACTGAAAGTAATGCATCAGTTTAATTCATTATGATTATATAGTGTTAAGTGCATCAGGTTAACTTTATTTCTCCAGCTTTGAGATATCATTGACATATGACATTGTGTGAGTGTAAGGCTTATAACATGTTGACTTGATACACTTACATATTGCAATGTGATCACCACCATAGCAGTGTTATCTAACACCTCCATGACCTCACATAATTGCTACTTCTTTCCTGTGGTGAGAACATTTAAGATCTACTCTCCTAGCAACGTTCAAGTATACAATACAGTATTAATTATAATCACAATGCTGTGCATTGGATCCCCAGTTTACTCATCTTCTAACTGGATATTTGTATTCTTTGACAAACATCTGCCCATTTCCCCCCTTCTCCACCCCCTGGTAACCATTATTCTACTCTCTATGCACTATCGGTGGGAATGTAAATTAGTACAACCACTACGACACCAGTATAGAGTTTCCTCAACTAGAAATTCCACGTGTGTGTGTGTGTGTGTATTTGTGTGTAGGAAATAAAAACAGTATGTCAAAGAGATATCTGTACTCCCATATATATTGCAGCATTATTTATAGTAGTCAAGAAATAGAAACAACCTAACTGTCCATCAATGGACAAACAGAAAAAGACGTGGCATATACATACAATGGAATGTTGCCATGAGAAAGAAGGAAATTCTACCATTTGCAAAAACATTGATGGGCTTTGAGGGTATCTTACATGCTAAGCAAAATAAGTCAGAGAAAGACAAATTCTGTAGGAATATACATGAAAATTGAGAAAGCTTAACTTTTGTCCTCAGGTTAAGTTCACTAAAAATAAAGAAATGCATAAACCTAAACCAGCTTAGGAAAGTTGACTTACTGATTTATTAGTATCATTTGACTTACTAGTATCATTTTTAAATTAACATCTGATTTTTTTAGTTTTATGGACAAAACCATTTTGGACAAATCTTTAAAATGTATATGATTCATAAATTTGCAGAGTTCTTTCCTTCCCCCCTCCAAGGGATTAAAGAATATCTGTAATCTAGAGGAAGGTAATAGATAGGCTTGGTATTACTTCTATGCTCTTTCTTTTTCTCTCTCAAGAAGGAGAGCTCACTCCTAGATTCATGGGTCTTTCTTAAGGACTTCTGGTTTTCTTGATCATCACAAGGAGTTTCAAGACAGACTACACACTAAATGGAACCCCTGAAGCCTGGCTATCCTCTCCCTTGCCAGAATTAACACTGCCTCTACTAGGCATACACATTTTTTTACTGAAGACATAGGATAGTTTCAGAATGTAAAGAAAATGTTAAACATTCAGCTACCAGAACATTCCCTTTGATCTCAGAAGATTATCTCCAAGGAGAGTGGACTTTTTTAAAAGTCATTTTTAAGTTGAAGTTTAGTTGACACACAGCATGATACTGGTTTTAGACGTACAACATAGCAATTTGACAATTCTATACATTATGCTGTGCTCACCATAATTGTGGCTACATCTGTTATCATACAACACAATTACAATACCATTCACTGTATTTCCTACACTATACTTTTTCTCCTCGTGATTTCTTCATTCCACAACCGGAGATCTGTACCTCCCACTTCCTTTCACCCATTTTGCCCATCCTCCTACTGTCTCCCCCTGGCAATCATCAGTTTCTTCTTTGTGCTTCTGGTTCTGTTTCTGCTTTTTGTTTGTTGTTCCTTTGTTTTTATATTCCACACATAAGTGGAATCTAAGTGCCTTCATTGTGTATACACAATGTGTACATTGTGTATTGTGTACAACTTTTTTATCCATTCACCTATATCAGTGGATACTTAGGTTGCTTCCATACCTTGGCTATTGCAAATAATGCCACACTGAACAAACAGGTACATATATCTTTTTGAATTAGTGTTTTGATTTTCTTTGGGTAAATACCCAACAGTGGAATTACTAGACCGTAAGTTTTTTCTCTTGGGGTGCTATAACAAAATACTATAGACTAGATGGCTTAAAAAACCTAAATTAATTTTCTCATAGTTCTGAAGATTGGAAGTTCAATTTCAAGTTTTCTAGCATGGTCAGTTTCTTGTGAAGTATCTCTTCCTGGCTTATAGTTGGCTACTTTCTTACTATGCCATCCCATGGTGTTTTTCTCTGTGTGTGCAGAGAGATTAAGAGAATTCTCTGGCATCTCCTACTTCTCTTACAAGGATGCCAATCTCATCAGAGGAGGCTTCCACCCTTATTTAACCTTAATTTAACCTTAATTTAACCGTAATTATTTTCCTAAGGGCCTAATCTTCAAATATCATCACATTGGGGGCTAGGGCTTCAACATGGATTTGGGAGAGGAATAGAATTCAGATGATTACAACTACAGACCAAGAGGATGAATGTGGAAAGAGAAGAGCTCCAATACTGAGCATTGGGGTAATTTGTATAGAAGTTGAGAAAGTAAATAGGAACTTTCAAAAGGTGTCAAAGGCTGACCTTTTCATGTTCTGATTGCCAACTAAATTATTGGTCCTTAAATATTACAAAAGATTGATTTAGGTCTCTAAAAATTTGCAAATGGTTTATGTTGGTCAGTGTTGAATTCCTTTGTCCTGAGATCCATATACATTCAGTAACATTCTATTTGAATGCTTCAAATGAAGATAACATATGTAGAAAAAAATGTAATTTACTTAGGAATAATTATGAGGGAGAGGGACAGTCAACTTAGGAAATCAAAGTGGATTGGCAAATTAGTTAACAGATTGGTAAATTCTATCTGGAGTTTTCTTTACTGGGGTTATGTGGATTTAGCTATTTAGTTAATTTGGAGTTATAGCAGGCAAAATTAAATTTTACTCCAGCTCTGTTTGTCTTCAGAGTACTAATGAGGGAAAGAAAAATGTTCATTCAAGGGAAAAAAGAAATGTAACTCTGCTAAATCTGTTACTTATGGAAGAAAATGGATATTTTATTTCAGAATATTTCTTGAATTTTTCATGTGCTTTATAATGCTTTAACATGTACCAGGGAAGACAATCCACTGTAAAATTAAACCCTTTGAAAGATATTCATTTACTTTTGGTGATCCCTTTGCATATGTTGCTCCATGGCTATCATTAAGTATTACCAAATGTAAAATGTCTTCTTCCTTGTCTCTCTCTCATGTTTTCTTTTGTTTAACTAGGCACTTGGATTTAACTTGGTGCAAATGCAAAAAGGAGCTGTCACAGAAACAGCCAGTATACCAGTCAGCTAATTCTTTACTTTTAGTATCAAAATCACAGTCCACATGTAAGGAAGAAAATTTGGGACAAATGGAAACTTTTCTCTGAGTGAGAAAGAGAGCAAGTAAGAGAGAGAACATGCACCTTCAGGGTAAAATTGAAAAAAGAACTCAGAGTATTAGGTGCTTGTAAATGTTTCTAAGAAAGAACTGGAGAGAGCTATCATCCAATTAACTATCCTTAGCTTCAAGGGAAGAAGATATCAAGTTGGGTTTCTGAGCATAGATCTTTGGAGCTCTAACCCTAACCCTAACTTCAATTACCTCCATGAACAAAAATAGCTACATTGTGAGTTTAGGCAGAAAGTCCTGAAGAAAATCCCAAAAATTTCTATGTCCTCAGTGTGTTGAGGAAGAGCATCATATTATTTCTGAGATAATGAGGAGTCAGTAAAGGGTCTCATAGTTGTGGTAAGGCAATGCGATGGCAGACAGCATTGAACATTCTATTGGGAGAACAGGTAACATTCAGATGCCTCTGTAGACACCAGTGTGGAGAGGTGATGAGAACCAAGAATCAGTCCGGGAAATACTAGTAAGAAGAGGTATTAACCAAACAACAAACATCTCCCCCTAATGCCTTGACTATGTATAAGAAGCCCCACTTCATTAGGGATTTAGATGATCCATGGGGGGAGGAAGTAGAGAAGACACTTAAGAGTTGAGAATTGGGCACGCCTGGATGGCTCAGCAGTTGAGTGTTTGCCTTCGGCTCAGAACATGATCCTAAAGTCCCAGGATCGAGTCCCACATTGGGCTCCCTGCAGGGAGCCTATGTCTCTGCCTCTCTTTCTCTTTGTGTCTCTCATGAATAAATAAATAAAATCTTCAAAAAAATCTAGGTCTTAGTCATGTTTATATTTAACATGATGTTGGATGAAACCTTCCTTTGGCTGTTAATTTTAGTCAAAATGCTCACATATCTTGAAGGAAGGTATAGACTTAGCAAAATCATTCCAGCAATGACAACCTTGTATGCTATATAAGAAAATATCAGGAATGGAAAAGTACCCTTTGAAGAGACTTTTAGTAGAGAGGACATTGTTTTTTCTTCTCCCTCCCTGTGAATGTTAGAGACTGGTATCCTGCAGTGTAAATTGCTGGTTTGCATCCTTTAGAAATCAGCTTATTCAATAATAAATGGATCACATATATTGATAATGCATTCATGACCTACAAGGAAATATTAGAGTTTTAAACTAAAACTATTCACTCTAGAGAAATTCAGAAAATTGTGCAAGATTTCCTTAATTCTCTTAGGATCTGAAGAGGACATTTGGAGATTAATTGAAGTTACTGAAAATCCTCAGACTGTATGTAACCTATTTGTCAAACGATTTGACTAAGAAAGGTAAACCATTTTTCCAGCTGTTTTATTTGTTTAACTCATTTCTACCTCCTGAAAATTCACAAGTTATCCAGATTTCAAGGATAATGCTATTTCTCTGATACAATTAAACATACTTGAGTGCCTATACAAAGCACTACTGGAGACTCACCCTTTTATTTTTTTTAAGATTTTATTTATTTATTCATAAGAGACAGAGAGAGAGAGAGAGAGAGAGAGAGAGGCAGAGACATAGGCAGAGGGAGAAGCAGGTTCCATGCAGGGAGCCTGATGTGGGACTCGAGCCTGAGACTCCAGGATCACACCCTGGGCAGAAGGCATGCTCCAAACCTCTGAGCCACCCAGGCGTCCCAGACTCACCCTTTCTTAGTATATCCAAGGAGGCTTGGTGGAGGTGGGCTCTGACTACGTTTTTCCTGGTCCTCTCTAGCCACAATTTCCTGCCTCATTTGACACCATACCTTTCCTCTGCTCCTACAAATTTTTTTAGTGTGCCGAATTTTTATTGAAGTCATATACCAGTAACTTAAAATAGAATATGAGGCATTCCTTAAAGACCTCATCTATGTACTCCTCATGGGGATCTCATTCCTCAGAGCTCTATCTGCTTTCTTGTTGCCTACTCTTACTATCTTTCACCATAGTCTCCCATTCTGAACCCTATCTCTATCTGAAACTCACTATTCAGACAATAGGTAAGCCTAAATTAATTTTTAACTTTTAATTTGTCTATGTGATATGATGTAAACATACTAATAACATTTATTTATCTAAAAGAATTGGAACTCAACTAATATTGCAAATTTAGTTTGTACAATTCACGTATTTTAAATTAAAAAAATTTGACCTACTTGTTTAAGTAACTTTACCAAAATTTGAATCTAACCAGTCCTGGGGAAACATAATTAGTAGTCATTAATTTTAAATAACTATTTTTTTTCTCATGGGCTTAAATATATATATATTTTAACATATATATATATAACATATATATATAAAACATAGCATAGAGAGATTAGTTTATTTATCTGCTCTAAAATATTTCTATTTTCATTATTTATTTCTGAGGGTTAAATTCTGAAGTATAAAATCCTGGTACCATCTTTTTGCATCTGCTTTTATAGCAACTTACAAACTCCTATATTCTTCACTCCCTGTTCATCTACAAGAAAGCTCTTCTTCAAAGCTCATGCCTCCATATAACTGCTGAAACATAAAACCAAGACTATAATAGACACTCAGTAAATTTTTTTCTAGGTTTCATTGAATATTACTTATACTGCTGGCACTTCACCAGTATTTAAAAACTAAAACTTCAACCTATAAAAAGATGTACAATTTATGCAGTGTAAGTTTGATGAGTTTTGATGCATATCATTTGGTCATTATATGAGCAAAGGCATATGCTCATATATCCCATGCCCCTGTCCCTATAAAGATGCATGTATTCACTCCAGTTTGATTCCCTTATGTGCCATCTTCCCCCAGGCAACTACTATTCTTCTTATCACCATAGATTAGTTTTGACTGTTCTAAAACTTCAAATGCACAAAATTATATAGCATGTGCTGTTTTGTCTCTGCCTTCTCTCAGCATAATGTGTTTGAGATTCATCCTGCTGTTGTGCGTAACAGTAATTTGCTTTATTTTATTGATGAGAAATACTGTTTCATGTAAATGTATACTAAAATTTGCTTATTTATTTTCTTACTGATGTTCATTTGGGTTTTCCAGTTTGGGGCTATTAAGAACGAAGCTGCTACAGATATTTTTGTACAAGTCATTTGGGGACCCACGGTTTTATTTGTCTAAGACATCCTAGATATACCTACAGAGCAATCACTGGGTCATAGCATGGGTATGAATATAACATTATAAGAAGCTGTCAAATAATTTGTAAAGTGGTTACCACTTGGCATTTTTAAAGCGATGTTAGGGATCAGAACTGTTGGGCATCCTTGCTAACATTCATTATTGTTAGTCCTTCTAATTTAGCCATTCTTGTGAGTGTATACCAGTATCTCATTGTGGTTTGAATTCGCCTTTTCATAATGACTAATACTAGGTATTTTCATGTGTTTACTGGCCATTTTCACATTTTCAAGTGCTCATTTCATATGCGTATGATATTATAGATGTATTATTTTATAAAATGTGTTCAAGTCTTTTGCTATCAACCCATTGAGTTTCTCTTATTTACTGTCATATATGGATGTTTGCAATTTCTAGAGACAAATCTTTCCTTGGATAGATGTTTTGCAAATGTTTTGTCACACTCTGTGAGTTGTGTTTTCACTCTGTTAATGTGTTTTTTGAACAGAACTTCTTAATTTTAATATTAAATTTATTCTGGTTTTTGATGATTTGTGCTTTTTGTCTCCTGTTCAAGAAATCTTTGATGGTTATGACGAACTTCTACTGCTTATTCTAAAAAAGTTTTTGTTTGTGCTTAGACTCTACTTAGATCTGTAATCCACCTGGAATTTATTATTATTTTTTTATAAATGGTAATACTGGAGTCAAGATGAATTGTTTTAAATATGGCTATCCAATTGTCCCAGCACAATTTGTTGAAAGCTTATCATTTTCCCTCTAATCTTCATTGACACCTTGTCATAAATTATATGACGGTCCATATGTAGATCTATTTCTGGGCTTGCCTTTCTATCCTTTTGGTCATTTGTTTATTCTTTTACTTTACTTTTTAAAAATATATTATTTATTTATTTGACGGAATGAGCATGAGCAGAGGGAAGTGGTAAGGGGAGAGGGAGCAAGGAACCCTTCAAGGGGTTCGATTCCAGGACTCTGACATCATGACCATGAGATCATGGTCTGAGCTGAAGGCAGATGTTTAATCAACTGAATTGTACAGTGTCCCTATTCTTTTGCTGTTTTAATCATCAAAGCTTTCTCATAGGTCTTGTTTTCTGGTAGTAGAATTTCATCCTGGCTATGTTCTTTTTCTTTTTCAAAACACCTTGAGTATTCTTACCTTTTACATTTCTTTGTGAATTTTTTAGAATCAGTTAAGAAGACAAAAACCAAAATATTTGTTAAAACCTTCATTGGCATTGCATTGAACCTAGAGATGAATCTAGAGACAATAGACATCTTTACAATATTGAGTCTTTCAATCCATGAACAAAATCAGCTAACTATAGTTACAAATAATATTGTGTTACAATACTCTCAAAATTCTGTGATTTAAAAAACAAAACAGTAATTTATTCTCATAGATGTACTGGTTTGTTGAGGAGGCTATGATCACAGGAGTGGCTCATCACATTAGTCTGCTCCCTATGCGTCTTCATCCTCCTGAGACTGCTCCACATGCCTCTCATTCTCTGGGGACCAGTAGGTAGACAGGGGTATGGCCTTCTCATATCATAGCAGAATTGCAAAAGCACAAGACCAGTTGCACAAGTATATCTCATGCTAGTACTTGAACTCCATCTCCTAATATCATATTGACCCAAATAAATAATTTGGCTGAGCCCAGACTTTGGGGTCAAGAAGTGTGCTCCAACATGCAAAGGAATTTGGCATCAGGGTGGGTGAGTAATCGGGTATCATCTAGGATATGCATCACTCCAGGCAAGCTGAGAATCCTGTCTTTCTGACAAGTATTTGATGTTGTCAAAGCTGCAAAATTCTTGGCATACCAAATGTTTCAACCTTTCTGAATCTTGGTTTCACAAATAGAGAGGAAGAGTTCATGTTTCCTCAGCTCTGTTCTACTGTATCACAAGAATCCTAAAAATTGTAGAGTGAATGTACCAAATTTTCCACATTTCCAACCCACTTTGTTTCTGCCTGCTGGCCTTATTCTCCTAGTTAAAGTCAAACTTGAGTTTTTAAATTATTAAATGGGACAAGGGAACTGGCATCCTTAGGTCTTTGTCATTTCCTGTCTACTTCCTCTCCAATTTCAATGCTCATTCACAAAACTTTGTCCTTAAAATACTCTTGTCCCTATTCAAGTCACTCATGTAAAGATATTAAAGATCTCCGTGCAGTATTCTCTGTGATAGTCAAATCATGGAATGTATGCGAATGTATGTATCTTTTATTTTCTCATGCTACAAAATGTTCTTTACTAACTGAAATGAAATATCTACATAGATTAACATGTATAAATGTCAAAAACAATGTTGAATAAAATAAAAATTAACTGTAAAATATACATTTTAGCATGATGCCATTTAACAGACTGAATGATGGAAGCACGAAGCATTGGCTGTTTCTTTTTTTTTTTTTTTTTTTTTGCATTGGCTGTTTCCTAATGGTTTAGTTTTTGAATGACATGAATAAGAAACAAGACAAAATAAATATCTCTTAGATGTTGGGGATAAGTACATACATTGGTATTTTTCATAAATTGACATTTTTTCTCTATATTTGGAACAGTTAAATATTTAAAGTAATGAAACTAAGCACTTAAGGTGTGATTCTACAACTGTGCTTCACTTCCTTTCAAATTCTTATCCTCAGTTTGGTTAACATAATTACCTAGAGAGTCATTGGGGCTTAGATTATATATGTTTAACTTGGATCTCCCCTAATAACCAGAAGGTAGTGGTAAGCAAGTATTCTGCATGGAGAGCCCAGTAGTATCACATTAAAAACTCAAATACTCTGTTGATGTACATCTCTCATAAATAGACATCTAAGAACAATATAGCCATTGATAGTCCTCTTTGAATAAGACATAAAATGTTTTTTTCTGGCTGACACTTGATTTGACAGTGAATTTTTTTATGATTATTTAAATTCCAGTTAGGTAACATACAGTGTTATATTAGTTTCAGGTGTATAATACAGTATTTCAACACTTATGCAATACCCAGTGCTCATCACAAATACCCTCCTTAATCCTCATCACCTATTTAACCCATCTCTCCACCCACCTCACTGCTGGTAACCATTATTTTGTTTTCTATAATTAAGAGTCTGTTTCTTTTTCTCTCTCTTATTCTTTCCCTTTGTTTTCTTCTTAAATTCCACATATAAGTGAAATCATATAGTACTTTTCTTTGACTTATTTCACTTACTATTATACTCTCTAGTTCTATCCATGTCATTGCAAATGGCAAGATTTCATTCTTTTTTACTGCAGAATATTATTCCATTATATATATATATTTATTTTTATATTATATAAGTGTATATATATATCAGATATATAGAAAGATAATATATATCATATATACACATATATATTCTCTCTATATATAGAAGTTGTGGTAAATATATGTAAATATAATGGGATATTATTACATATTTTACATGTATATAATAACTTCTTTATCCATTCATCAATTGACGGACACTTGGATTGCTTCTGTATCTTGCATATAGTAAATGCTGCTATTAATATTGGGGAGCATATATCTTTTTGAAGTGATGTTTTAGTGTTCTTTGGGTAAATTCCCAGTAGTATGATTACTAAACACTACTGGCCAATTTTAATTGCATGGTTATGCCAAAATAAAGCTCATAAGTCATCTCTGCTTATCTACATTAGACTTTTTAAAAAAGATTTTATTTATTTATTCATGAGAGACACAGAGAGAGAGAAAGAGAGAGGCAGAGACACAGGCAGAGGGAGAAGCATGCTCCATGCAGGGAGCCCAATGTGGGACAGTAAGGTATACCTATTTTTAATTTTTTGAGGAACCTTCATACTCTTTTCCAGAGTGGTTGCACCAATATGCATTCCTACCGACAATACAAGAGGGTTTCTTTATTTTTACATCCTCACCAACACCTGTTATGTTTTGTATTGTTGATTTTAGCAATTCTTACATGTGTGATGTGATCTCTCATTGTAGATCCCTGATGATTTGCATTTGCATTTCCCTGATGATGAGTGATGATGAGCATCTTTTCATGTGACTATTGGGCATCTGGATATCTTCTTTGGAGAAATGTCTGTTCATGTCTTCTGCCTATTTTTAATCAGATTTTTTTGGGGGGGAGGTGTTGAGTTGTAGAAGTTCCTTATATATTTTGGATACTAACCCTTTATTGGATATGTCATTGGCAAATATCTTCTCCCACTGCATAGGTTGCCTTTTAGTTTCGTTGATTGTTCCCTTTGCTCTTCAGGAGCTTTTAATTTTGATGAAATCACAATAGTTTATTTTTGTTTTCTTTTATTTTCCTCAGGAGACACTTTGTAAGAAGTTGCTATATCTGATATCAAAGAAGTTACTGCCTATGTTCTCTTCTTTTATGGCTTCAGATTTCACATTGGGTCTTTAATCCATTTTGTGTTTATTTTTGCCTATTGTGAAACAAAGTGGTCTAGTTTCATTCTTCTACATGTAGCTGTCCAGTTTTCCCAGTACCATTTGTTGAAGAGACTATCTTCTACCCATTTAATATTGTTTCCTGCTTTGTCAAAAATTAATTGACCACATAATTGTGGATTTATTTCTGAGCTTGCTATTCTGTTCTATTGATCTATGTCTCTATTTTTGTGCCAGTACCAATCTGTTTTGATTATGATGGTTTTGTAATATCACATGAAGTCTGGAATTGTGATTCCTCCAATTTGTTTTTCTTTTTCAAGATGCTTTGGCTATTTGGGGTCTTTTGTGGTTCCATATAAATTTTAGGATTGTTTGTTCTAGCTCTGTGAAAAATGCTGTTGATATATTTTTAAATATTTTATTTATTTATTCATGAGAGACAAAGAGAGGCAGAGATACAGGCAAAGGGAGAAGCAGGCTCCATGTAGGGAGCCCAGTGTGGTGGGACTTGATCCTGGAATCCCAGGATCAGGCCCTGAGCCGAAGGCAGACACTCAACCACTGAGCCGATAGACACTCACACCCTGGTGTCCCAAAATGCTGTTGATATTTTGATAGGGATTGCATTAAATATGTAGATTGCTTTGGGTACTATAGACATTTTAACAATATTTATTCTTCCAATTCATGAGCATGGATGTCTTTTATTTGTGTCCTCTTCAATTTTTTTCATCAATTTTTTGTTGTTGTTGTCTTTAGGGTATAGACCTTTTCACCTCTTTAGTTATGTTTATATCTAGGTATTTGTTATTTTGGTGCAAATGTAAATAGGACTGTTTTCTTAATTTCTCCTTCTGCTGTTTCATTATCGATGTATAGAAATACAATGGATTTCTGTAAATTGATTTTGTATTCTTTGATCTTACTGAATTTATTTATCAATTCTAGTTTTTTGGCAGAGTCCTTGGGGTTTTTTAAATATATAGAATCATGTCATCTGCAAACAGTGTAAGTTTTCCTTTTTCCTTATTGATTTGGATGCCTTTATTTCTTTTTGTTGTCTGATTGCTGTGGCTGGGACTTTTAGTACTATGCTGAGTAAAGTGAGAGTAGACATCCTTGTTTTGTTCCTAAACTTAAGGGGGAAAAGCTCTCAGTTTTTCCTCATTAAAGATATGTTAGCTGTGGATTTTTTGTATACAGCTTTTATGATGTTGAGGTATGTTCTCTCTAACCCTACTTTGTTGAGGGTTTTTAACATGAATAGATGTCCTAACTTGTCAAATGTGTTTTCTATATATGTTTTTTTGTTTTTTTTATTACTGATGTGATATATTGCATTGATTTGCAAATATTGAACACTTGCAACCCAGGAATAATCTCATTTGATCATGAAGAATGATTTTTTAAAGTATTGTTAAATTCAGCTTCCTAGTATTTTTTGAGAATTTTTGCATTTATGTTCATCAGGGATATTGGCCTGTACTTCTCTTTTGGTTTTGACATCAGGGTAATGCTGATGTCATAGAATGGATTTGGAAGTTTTCTTTCCTACTGTAAGTTTTCTTTCCTACTGTATTTTTTGGAATAGTTTAAGAAAAATAGGTATTAACTCTTCTTTAAATGTTTGGTGGAATTCGCCTGCAAAACCATTTATCTGGTCTTGGACTTTTGCTGGTGATTTTTTGATTATTGATTCAATTTCTTTGCTGGTTTTGGTTTGTTCAAATTTTCTATTTTTTCCTATTTCAGTTTTGGTGTAGTTTATATTTTTCTAGAAATTTATCCTTTTCTTCTAGGTTGTTCAATTTGTTGGCATATAGTTTTTCATAATATTCTCATGATTGTTTGTATTCCTGTGGGGTCAGGAATTGTTATTTCTCCTCATTTGTGATTTTGTTGAGTCTTTTGTCTTTTTTTTTTTTTCTTGATAAGTCTGGCTATAGGTTTATAAATTTTATTGATTTTTTTCCCCAAATTCCAGCTCCTGGTTTTATTGATGTTTTCTATTCTTCTTTTCTATTTCCTTGACTGATTTTTTACAGAAATATTAATTTTTACCACTTTTATGTTTCCTAACTCTACATTGTCACTTTTGGTCCCTCCTTTCCACTCAAAGTCCCTTTTTACATCTCTTGCAGAACTAGTTTAGTGGTCATGAACTCCTTTAGTTTTTGTTCATCTGGGAAACTATCTCACCTCTAGTATGAATAATAGCCTTGCTGGATGGAATATTCTTGGCTGCAGATTTTTCCTATTCAACACTTTGCCTATATCATGCCACTTTCTTCTGGCTTGCTAATTTTCTGCTGAAAAATTTCTCACTAGCCTTATGGGTTTTCCCTTGTAAGTTATGGGCTTGTTGCTTTAATTTTTTTTCTTTATCACTACATTTTGCAAATTTAGTTACAATATATCTTGGTATGGGTCTGCTTTTTTGATTTTGTTGGGGGTTTTCTGTGCCTTATGGATCTGAATGTTTCCTTCTACAGATTAGAGAAGCTTTCAGCTATTATTTCTTCAAATAAATTGCTCTCTTTTCTCTCTCTTCTTCTTTTGGGACTCCTATAATATGAATGTTATGTTTGATGGAGTCACTGAAGCCTCCAAGTCTATTCTTGGTTTGCATAATTCTTTTCTTTCTCTTTTGTTCATCTTGATTACTTTCCATTGTCCTGTCTTCTATGTCACTGATTCATTCCTCTGCTCTTCCATGCTGCTGTTCTCTCCTTCAAGCATGTTTATTATTTTGTTTACTGTGCCCTTTACCTCTACTATTTTATTCCTTATCTTTCTGTTAAGGGTCTCATTCATGTCTTATACTCTTTTTCTCAAGTCTGGGAATATCCTTATAATCATGTTTTAAATTCTCTAATAGGCATGTTACCTCCGTCTGTCTCACTTAGATATCTGGCTGTGGCTTTGTCCTGTTCCTTCATTTGGGATAAATTTTTCTGACTTCTCATTTTTTCTGCCTCTCTGTGTAAATTTCTTTGTGCTATGAAAGTCACCCGTGTCTTCTGCTCTTGAAAGTAGTGACTTTATGAAGAAGAGTTCCTTAAGTGACCTGTAGTGCAGTGCCCCCACTTCACCAGATTCTGGAACTTCAGTAGAGTATCTGGTGTGTGTATTGCTTGAGCTGCCACTTTTCCTTTTAATGCAGTTGTCTGCACTGACTCTGCCTGTTGTGGGCTGTGCTTGCTCTCTGTGGGTTAGTGGGACCCAGGCAGAGCAGCTCTGAGGGAGCATGCCCACTGGGGAACTTGGGAATGGGTTGGTTGTGTTAGCAAAATTTGCACTGGGCCACAAGTTCTATGTCAGATCCTCTGAGGCACTGCAGTGATTAAGGGCTGCATGCCAAGGTGGCGGGGGCTGCCAAGCTGGATACAGCTAGGCCCAGTACACAATAGTGGCTGAGCGTGTGAGGGCAGCTGGGAGGTAAGCAGTGGCAACTGTGTAGCTGGTGGCTGGGCCTGGTGCATGCATTTGTCCTGAGCCCAGGACCAAGACTAGTAGGCTTGGAGTGGACAAGTCCTCAGGGGAACTCATGGGCATGGCACACTACTAGCGGGTTAGGTAACAAGTGTCTATGCGGCACTGCCTCCTACAAGTAGCTGTGTTTATGCTGTGGTGCAGGGGAGGAAAATGTCTCCTGGAAGCTCCCTCATTTTCACAGTAGTCCAAACACTCCAAAATCAGTATTGACAGATGTGTCTCCCATGTGTTCCAGTATTGTGTAAACTCCTATTTTTATAATGTCTTTCTGTGAAGGCTGCTGTCTCTTTAAAGGCAGCAATACAAGTATGACTTGCCCTTTCAGCTTGCTCAGTGACTTTTAAAGCTCCAGGTTCCAAATTCCACTGGTTTTACAAACTCATGGAATTCAGCCACTCTGATTTTTTTAAAGACCAATATTATAGGGTGTATTCTTCCTCATGTGAACTTCCTCATGTGAGAGTCTGTTTCTCTGCCCTCTCCATGCATGTAGCTCCCTCCCTCCTGCAGGTAGCCTTGCTCCACCTTTCTGATCTTCTTAACCTTTCAGATACCTCTTCTTTTCTATATTTAGTTGTGGCATTTGTCCTGCCACTCTTCAGATAGCTCTTTAGTTTATTGACTTGAATGCTGATGATACCTAATTGAAAACATGGGATGGGGAGAGCTCAGGGTCCTTCTAGTCCACTGTCTTTCCCCAAACTCTGACAGTGAATTTTACAGGGGGATGAACAGTACATTTTTTTCTCAATAATTTGCTAGTGAAACTTAATCATATCACACATAGTTAAACAGATGTAGGGCTTGAATTTTCAGTAGATTTTGGAAAATCTTTTCATGAATGGATGGAAACTTGATTCAGTATTTTGTCTATATAAGAATGTGCTTTCCATGGAAAGTTCCTCTTACACTGCTGTCTTCCTTCTGTCAGATTTTGAAATCTCTTCTTAAAAACAAGGTAATTGTTGGTGGAGACTAGAAAAGTTTTAAATCATTTCCATTTATTTTTGGTACGTTTTAATAAAATTGAAATAGAGTCTTTCAAAAATGTTATGGAATAAATGAATATTTAAATTAATAAATTAAAATACTCTCTGTATTATTAATGTTGAATGCTATTTGTATGTATTGGAGAAAGGTTATATTGACAATATGAGATGAATATTTAAGAGAAAAATTTATCTATTATTACCATAGCACCACAAGTATACGTACTTGTGGGTCTCACTCACACACATACATTATGTAGAGCCATAATTTTAGTGAACATTTCATACTTTTGTAACATTTATGGATTCACATATTGTAGATTCTTGAAGTTTATTTAATCTTTTTTCTCTGACACTTCTTTTTCTTAGGCTCTACCCTAGCCAAGTCTGTTGATTATTAAAATTCCAAACTTCAGAGACCTAGTGTGGGGGGGGACCTGCAGTGGTCCTTTAGGAAAGGGTCTCACTGTGCTGGGACCCATGCAGATTTGACCCAGAGGGCAGTCATGCCAGATAATGGGGGCATGAGATTTGAAGTAATCAGGCAAGATAACCAGTATCCCTGTTAGCCCTCTCAGCAGATCTCTTTGCATCTATACTGAAGGGTGAGGGAGAGAAAAATGGTGCCCACTGGTTCTTTTGTCCCCAGAGAGGCTATGCCACCTCTTACAGATGCACTGCAAAAAGTAGGAACACTCTCTTCTTGGGCTCCTACGCAATCCTCAGATTGCACAGTCTGCCCCAGGCTTATTTACCTATATTCTCCTTGTGTGTATCCCTGTGCATTCTACTCTCTCTCATCCTTCTTCATGACCAGGGCTCTCTAACCTCTGCAGTACCCACAATCTGATTCTCACCCCCTAAACCACATCTCTGCGCTTCCTACCTTCCTTGATGTGGTTTCTTCTCTACCTCTAGTTGTGTAGTTTGAATTCTTGGGTATTTAGAATAATTTTATAATTATCTAGCTGTGTTCAAGGGTCAGAGCAAACCTAGGGTCCTATTACTTTGCTGCCATCTTAGCTCCCCTTCCTCTCCTGAGATATATATTTCAATCTCAATTTTATATTTTATTGAATTCTAGATTGGCTAAAATATGATTTAATTAATCTCCAACTTTTAATTTTCTTTTTTAAATTGGATGCATTTTGGGACACCTGGGTGACTCAGCAGTTGAGCATCTGCCTTTGACTCAGGGCATGATCCTGGGGTCTAATCGAGTCCCACATTGGGCTCCTATGGAGAGCCTGCTTCTCCCTCTACCTGTGTCTCTGCCTCTTTCTCTCTCTGTCTTTCATGAATAAATAAAAAAAATCTTTAAAAAAATAAATTGGATGTATTTTTTATTTTTAAATACAATAGGATTTCATGAATATGAAATTCTTGGGTATCTGTATAAGTGAAATTTTCTAAATACCTGAGGTATATGCACCCTAGTGTCCACATTTTTTTGTGTTTTATCTGTGTTAATTTAGTTTTAAAATGTTTTGTGCTCTTTGATGCATCCTTAAAGTGAGTATACTGAATATATTTTTCTTGGTAACTTCACACCTTTTAAGCAGCCATAAAATTGTATTGTATAGATTAGCAATTCTGTTTTTTAATTTTTTCCCTCATTTCTGCCTGTGGCAGGTTGTTATTTGTCGCTTTGGATGTGATTTTGATAATCCTACCCAGGGCAACCCACTTCCTTTCTCCTTGCTTCTTCTTCTTTCTTTCTTTTTTCTTTTTTTTAAGATTTTATTTATTTATATGAGAGGGAGAGAGAGTGCCCAGGCATGGGCAAGAGCAGGGGGAGGGAAAAGCAGACTCCCCACTGAGCAGGGAGCCCAATGGATGGATGCAGGACTGGGTCCCAAGTTCCCCCCTTTCTTTCTGCTTCTAATTTACTTTGAGCTAAAGGAATGGATAGAAAATCTGATTATGGTTGTACATTGGTAAGTGTCCATATGGCACTGACTGAGGAGAACTTAAGGGGAAAATATCACAATATATTTGTCACTATTTTTCAGATGACCCTTTTGACTCATGTTCAGAGAATGCTCTGAAAAAGCCTTGCAGAAGTGAGTTTCTATACTGATAGAAGTTTTTGAAATGGCTTCTTTTAAAAAAAATTGCATGGATTCTTGATTCAGTTTGCCCTTTAATAATCATTATACATCTGCCTGTAGTGTGCAGAGCTAAATTGTAACATTTCTTTTGTTAGCACAATGTCTTTATAGGAAAATTAACAAGATGTTCTTTGCTAAGATTCTTGATTCTGTGGATATTAAAAATCTAATTGCTATTCTTACATAGTCATGGGCTAAACAATTTTCAAGGAAATCCATGGTACACTCCGACTCTTCAAATTGACTGCAGCTCACATTTGATGCATTTTCTTCTGTCCTTTGCACAACAATTCCAGAAGTGAGATCACGACAAAAATATTTCCACCATGTTAGCCTATGAGCCTAATGATACCTTGGCTTTAACAAGAAAAAAAGGTATTCTTTAAACATTTAATACAATAAATATTTAGGTTTTATTTTTATTTTTAATTTTTAACAATATTTTATTCATTTATTCGTGAGAGATACAGAGAGAGAGGCAGAGACACAGGCAGAGGGAGAAGCAGGCTCCATGCAGGAAGCCCGATGTGGGACTTGATCCCGGGACTGCAGGATCACGACCTGAGCCCAAGGCAGATGCTCAACCACTGAGCCACCCAGGCGTCCCGATATTTAGGTTCTAAAAATAGTCTTATATATATATATATATATATATATATATATATATATATATATATACATCCATTATAAACATCTGAAAACAAATTAGAAACATATATTTTCTATATTCAGTCAATGATTTCATGTAGTTCCTTTTGTTTGCTATTAAGCAGAATAGATAGATTGCTATTTTCTGACTCCAAAAGTCAGACTGATTCATTTACCAAACTATGATACTTTATATTTCTTTGAACTTGAAAGTATTTGTGAATAACTATTTAGAATGTTTCAAAAATTTTGCAAATTAAAAAAAAAAAAACGAGAAGGAAATATGTGAGCAGAAAATCCTGAATACATTAGCATCTCTGACATAAGGAAGTCATTATTCTAGATGTAGCTATGTAAGGTCTCTCACCAAAAAAAGGCTTTTGCTTGGATTGAGGCTGGAGGAGGAGAGAAGAATGAAGTTTACTTTCCTAGGTGATCCAAAGTGAATACCACAACCTAAAAATTATAGGTATTTTTAAACACCTGTCCTATGACTGAGAACTGGAGAATCGAGAAAAGTAGAGTGAAAAATAGCCTCACACCAATTAGTTTTGTCTCTAAATCTAGGGTAAGACTAAATATAAGGGTCTATGGTTATTTTTGGTGACCCTTCTTCCTCTCTAGCTGTCCTGGCTTCCACCAGGAAGTCCAGGAAATTCCTCAACTTATCAGTCTTCATATCCCCAGTGCTGAGCCCCACCTGATCTCTTCCTCTCTCCAGGCACCTTAAAGCTTCAGATCTTTCCTTTTATCTTCTCCTTTACTTGTAACTTACTCATAGCCCATCCTCTTTGGTTAAGTTGTTAAAATGATGGACATGATGTAATCCATGCATTTCCTGAAATTATATTAAATTATATGTGTGTGCATGCAGGCATGTGCATATGGTGTGTGCCTGTGCATATGTCTATTATTCTAAGAAACTTCTTAAGAATGGTCAGATTTCAAAGAAAACCATAGTGATGAAATGATTGAAATACCCTCTTTGGTGGCAGTCAAGTATCATGTGATATGTTAGAGATCAACAAACTGGCATTTTAATGAGGGCCTTGAGCAAGAAATCTCTTAATTGTGAGATGTCTAATAAGCTGTAAATGTGCAGATGTTCTTCCAACTTGAAGACATTTACTTATCCACTGCTTTCATTCAACTAATGTAAAATACAAAAAATCCATTAAAAATGGTAGAGTGCAATTGTAAAAAAAAAGAGACAGTGAAATTTTGTTTATGCCTGGAGGCAATTCCATTTGAATGACAACATGGCAGTGCACTCAAAGGGCTCAAAACAAAGTTTATACCCTATGGACCTTTCTACTTATGAAAATGCCTTTTGAAGAAAAACTTAGATACATAAAAGGAAATACAAGAATTTGTTAATTTAGGCATTAGTCATAGAATAAATAGAATTTAAGTATGCAATAAGAGGGAAATGTTTAATTATATTAAGGTCTATAAATTTTGAGATGTTAAAATAATAATTATGAAACCTTCATAGTAATATGAAGATTGTAAGTAAGATTGTAAGTAAAATCTGGATTTTGAAGTTGAGCTTACCATTCTCTTCTGTTAACATATATCCATTGCCATTAGACCCAACTGATTCACAACCAATAGTCCTTGAATTCTCCTTGTATTTCTCACTGTGTCTTGGTGGTAGTCAATTCGATTCCCCAAACCTGGACTTCAAAAGGGCACTTTATGTCAGCTAACCCTAGATGTCAATTTCATTACTCAAGTTGTTTTTGTTTTTGTTTTTAATATTAGCTGGATTTTAAAAAGATCAGATATTCTTCACATTTGAACAAAAATAAAAGGAAAAATCTTACTCATACAGCCTCAACAAACATTTTAATTTGCTTATATCTGAGAATGAGAATGATAAACATGAATCAAAATATAAACCAGTAAATTTTATCAGTACTGAAAACCTAAAAGGAAAAAATTCATTAGAGGATGCATGGAGAATTTCTTAAAGTTGCCTTTGCATTTTTAATGCTTCCTGAAGGAAGAGAAGCCAACAAGGCTTTTTGTTTATGAACTGCATTTACCATGATAAGAAAACACTGCTCATCTGACAGCTAGATGGAATCGTTTAGCTCTTGGTTGCTTGTCTCAGAGGCAAGACAAATTAGGTGAGCAATAATAATTAGAATCCTGTTCCTAATGGATGTGTCTTAAAGATAGCAGAAAAAAACACATTAAAAAAAGTCTCTAATAGTGTTCACTTTAATAGACCTAGGGGGATGGACCAAGGTGTTACAGACCTCATGCTGCAAGTGGGAAAGATAAGGGGAAAGTGGGAAACTGATGAGTAGGAACTTTCTGCTAAATTAGATATTACACTTGGACCTCACTTAGCATTTTGCCCTTCGCTTGCCCAAGTAGACATAAATAAGTCATAGTGGAGGTAAAAGTTAAATTGCATCTGTCACTAGCCACCCTGTCTGGTGCAGAGAATTATGTGTAAGGATAAACTCTTGCTGCTGCAACCTCCTCAGCCCACTATAACTGATAGACTTGCCTTCTTACCTGTTTGAGTGACATTTTAGAGTGTTCCAAAAATGGGAATGCTAAGTGAGTTAAGTATTTTTCTCTGCCCTCAATCTTGTGTCCAAAATAGCTTTACCTTTGCTCTATCATATCCCTAATTAAATTGTAATTTTCTTTCCTATAAGTTGAAGTTAGACATAACGTAAGAACAGCTGCTCCTCAGAAACCATACATCACCATCTGGGCTCAGGTGAACAGTTCAACCTTATTCAAGATTTTCTTGTGTTAGTGTGCAGATTTATTGAGCTGAAGGACATCCTACCTCTAGACATTGGTTTAAATATGAAAAACAACCTCCATTTAATTAAGCCACTTAGACATACTTACTATTACTTACATTCAAATCAGATAAACTCTATTCTAAAAAGACATTTCAAAAAAAGCTTCTTTATAATTTCCAGATCTTACATTGGAAAGATTTTGCCATTCAAAGAACCCAACACCTGCCATGATACCCACTGGAAGAGATCTATCAAGGAGAAAATGGACTTTTCTAAAGCCAAATATTTTAGATACCATCAATAAATGTGTATGAAGAAAGCACTGAGATTGTGGCAATACTTAGTCATAACAAAACACAAGGCCATCACCGTCAGCATTTATAACTAAATTAAAGCCTGAGGGAACACAAAGCAAATTGTGTATTTTATGTTTAAGATTGCAGACAGTCACAGAGCCTGTAAATATGGATGGAAGCAGGGAAATCTGGATGCAATCAAGTTAGTATAAAAGGTACTGGTTAGAATTCTTATTGGGGGAAAGAAACGTATATGTATAAGATAAAAGCGTTTTCTTGGAGGAGGTTCATTATTATATGTCAATTTCATAATAAGGCTTTTGGATAACACAAGCTGGAGAAGATATTGCTTAGAATTAAAATTTAAAAATAAAAAAAATATGTAGTTTGGATTCTTTACACATTCATTCATGCCAAAATGTGAAATTCTGAGACTTCTACAAGAGTCTTTAAAAGAATTTATTTTATTATTATTTATTATTTTATTTCTTATTATTTATTTTTTCAAAAGAAAAGAGTCTTTAAAAGAATTTATTATTTATTTTTTCAAAATAAAGATAATTAAAACTCTTCGTTAGTATATGTAGATACAGATGCAGTGTTTAAACTACCGTATTTTTAATCTACTAATCATCTTTTATTAAAGACCTTGATTTCTTGCCCCAACAAATAAGAAACACAGCTAAAGTGTCACATAGTCTGATCAAAAGGAAAACTGATATATACAGATGTCAGTAACACCTGTATTTTCATGTATTTTCATGTCAGCAAGATGGAATCCTGTATGGAGATGGCATAGTGACAGAAATAATCACATCTTAAAATTTCTTCTCCTAATACTGAATAACTTACCATCCTTTTAATTGAATTGGATAGTAAGGTTACCTGATTTCATGATTGTTGTGGTATCAAAAACTTAAGAATATTCTTTTAAAAAAAAGATTTCATGAAGTTAATCAAAGAGGTAATAGACCTGTACTCTGAGACTATAAAATATTAATGAAAGACAATGAGTTGGAAGAACAAGTATTGTTAAAATGTCTATACTGCCTAAACCAATCTATACATTGAATGCAATTCCTATCAAAACATTAACAGTATTTTTCACAAAACTAGATTAAATAATCCTAAAATTTGTATGAAACCATGAAATATCCTATATAGCCAAAGCAGTCTTGAAAAAGATAAAACAAAACTGGAGAAATCACAATTCCTGAGTTCAAGTCATGTTACAAAGCTGTGGTAATCAAAACAGTATGTCACTGGCACAAAAATAGACACATAGATCAACAGGATATAATACCCAGAAATCTACAGTTATATGGTCAATTAATTTTTGACAAAAAAGGAAAGAATATGCCATGAGAAAAACATAGTCTCTTCAATAAATGCTGTGGGAAACTGGATAGCTACATGAAAAAGAATGAAAGTAGGATCACCTTCGTACACCACACACAAGAATAAATTCAAAATGGATTAAAGGCCTAAATGTGAGACCTGAAACCATAAAAATCCTAGATTGAGTACAGGCAGTAATTTCTTTGACATCAGCTGCATCAGTATTTTTCTAGATATGTTTCTTGAAGCAAAGAAAATAAAAGCCAGTTACACTATTGGAATTTCATCAAAATAAAAAGCTTCTGTATAATGAAGGAAACAATAAATAAAACTAAAAGACAACCTCCTGAATGGGAGGGGATATTTGCAGATGGCCAAGAGACTCATGAAAAAATGCTCAACATCACTTATCATCAGGGAAATACAAATCAAAACTACAATGATACAAGTGGCTAAAATCAATGCCTAAATCAAAAAACATGACAAACAACAAGTGTTGGTGAGGCTATGGAGAAAAACTAATCCTCATGCACTAGTTGGTGGGATTTCAAACTGGTGCAGCCATTCTGGAAAACATTATGGAGATTCCACAAAAAGTTTAAAACAAAACTTCCCTACAATCCAGTAATCACATTACTGGGTATTTATCCAAAGAATATGAAAACACGAATCCAAAGGAATACATACATCTCTGTGTTTATTACAGCATTACTTACAATAGCCAAATTATGGAAGCAGCCCAAGAGTCCATCAATGGATAACAAATGGTTAATATATATTCTATAATATGAATATTATTCAGTTATAAAAAAGAATTAAATCTTGCCATTTGCAATAACATGGTTGTAACTAGAGAATATAGTGGTAAGTGAGATAAGTCAGAGAAACACAAATATTATTTCATTCATATGTGGAACTTAAGAAACAACACAAAGGAAAAAAGAGACATCGAGATAAACCAAAAAATAAACTCTTAACTATGGAGAACAAACTGGTGGTTATCAGAGGGGAGGAAGGTGGGGGAATGGGTGAAATAGGTGAACAGGATTAAGAATACATTTATCAGGGCCTCCTAGGTGGCTTAGTCAGTTAAGCATCTGCCTTTGGCTCAGATCGTGATCCCAAAGTCTTGGGATTTAGCCCCATGTCAGGCTCCCTGCTCCATGGGGAGTCTGTTTCTTGCTCTTCCTCTGTTCCTCCAACCCGTTTGTGTTCTTTCACATACACTGTCTCTCAAAATAAACATCGTTTAAAAAATACATTTGTTATGATGAACGCTGAGTAATGTATAGAATTGCTGAATCACTATACTAATATACTAATATAGTATATTATACTATGTTATACATCTATACTAACATAGGTATACTATCTTGTACACCTGAAACTAATCTAGCACCAGATGTTAATCATAATTAAAATAAAAATAGGGGGATCCCTGGGTGGCTCAGCAGTTTGATGCTTGCTTCTGCCCAGGGTGTGATCCTGGAGTCCGGGATCGAGTCCAGCATCGGGCTACTTGCTTAGAGTCTGCTTCTCCCTGTGCCTGTGTCTCTGCCTCTCTCTCTGTGTCTCTCATGAATAAATTAACAAAATCTTAAAAAAAATAAAAATAATAAGAAAAGATTGCAAGAAAGAGGTTGAAAGAATGGCAATTCAATAATAGCATGGAGATACTGTGATTTAGACAGGGTATTGTGTATAATTGCACAGTATAATTTGGTCAATTAGTAGCTTTTGTGCCATTGTCTGACCCAAGGCATTAGAAAACTTTCTGTGATTATATTTTGAAAAAGTCAATAGTAAAACAATATTAAAATTAATCATATCCTTTATTTTTTCATTTTTTAAAATCATATCCTTTAAAAGACTCTTAACTCTATGTAAATTTAAACTGAGTGATGGATACAAAGCTTCTATTAGAACTACTTAAAATGACTCTGTGGGCAATGAAATTTAGAAATGATATACTCTGAATATTGTTAGACATTGTTGGATATTTAATCATAGACTCCATGGCAAATGTATCATCATTAAGAAATGGCAGCAGTGGAAAATTTCTGTAGATTAGAATTGAAATCTATAATGAATTGAGTTGATGAATGAGAGCTATAAGAAAACATAATCTTGAAGACAATTTAAATATACAGCAACAGAGAATCCCTTTTTTTGTAGAGAAAATTTTTTAATGCTTTTATATGGTGAATTAGTAATAAAACCTATTTGTTTTTTTCTCTAGCATTAATTTTGATTACCAAATAAAGTTCATCAATAATAGGGAAATATATAGGCATAAGTTGAAGGTAAAAAAAAGCCATCTCATCATTCAGAAAGAACAACTATTGATATCAATATTGATATTTGCTCTATTTTCTATTTTATTTGTATTATTTTAATAAAAGTGCTTTAAACGATTAAAAACCTATTTTTTTCTTTTCAGTATATGCTTTGAAAGAACTTTTTCTCTGACATAATCACTCATAAGACCTTTTACTACTGTTGTGGGATTTTTTTAAAAATCTGAATATTAATTTCATTATAAATGTATTTATATGAGATAGTGATGTAATACTTTATTCCAAATACTTAAGTTAGTTTCCATAATGTCATTTATGTTAGCATATTATTGATTAGTGTATATAAATACACTTGAGTTTATTTCAGGATTTTCTATCATTTCTACTGATCAGAGATTAGTATCACACTGCATTAATTATTATGATTTTGTAGTACACTTAGTATTTGGTAGTATGTGCTAGGAGGGATTTCTTCATTCTCTTTAAACAAAAGAAAAATTTAAAAAAAAGAAAAAAGAAAAAAAAGAAAAATTTCAGGTTTCTTCACACATCTTGGTAGAAATGCCTCTTGTGAACAATTTCAAATCACAAAACTGGAGGATTTGACAGAAGACAAAGAGAAGCTATATCTTAGGGGCATTGCTGTTAAAAACAAAGAATATTTGGTATTAAGTCTTCATCAAGTTCAAAATTGAAGATCCATCAAAACACTTATGGAACTTGATACAATACCTTATCAGCTGAATATGTGTGCTTCTTTTTTCTTTTAAGATTTTATTTTTATTTATTCATGAGAGACACAGAGAGAGAGGCAGAGACACAGGCAGAGAGGGAGAAGCCCGCTCCCTGCGGGGAGCCTGATGTGGGACTTGATCGCAGGACCCGGAGATCACACCCTAAGCTAAAGGCAGATACTCAACCGCTAAGCCACCCAGAATATGAGCCACCCAAAATATTCAGGTGTCCCAAAATATGTGCTTTTTTCTTTTAGTGACAGAACATTCTCAGTATCCAGTAGCATAGTGTGACTTTTAGCATAAGGTATCTATAGTATGGAGTTTTTCAGGAAAATATTGAGGGATGTGTGAAGAGGGGTGCTGAAGAGGAACTGTTCCATTGAGGAGTTCTAGTATTAAGATATGGAAGCACTGTCCAAGGAGAATCAGAATACACATCAACACCAGTCCAGGCTCTTTGGGTCTCAATTCTGATGGAATGTTGGACCATCATTAGGGTAGCTGTTGCCGTAACACATACATCTAATGAAGGATCATAACCCCAAATTTGTAGACATGCATAATATTGTATCTAAGTTCCTCAGGTGAATAAGTCAAAATTGATGTATATTTTCTGTATTTTGCCCAGAATTCCTAAAAGTAAAATAGAGGTCAATAGAGCATTGATATTATGCTTGTTTGGGCAGAATTCCATTCTGTCACCAAATTTCCTGTAACCATGTTATCATGTACCCAGGTGATTCATCAGAACTTCAATAATTTAGAGTATTTGGCTGTTGAGAAACCTCAAACTTAATTCTTACTGTCCCAAGTGTTTTCTCTATATAATTTTTAAAAATAATTTCTACTCTTTCAGCAACTGAAAAATAAAACTGTTTTTATATAAATTTCAATTTAAACTCCAGTTATTTAACATAGAGTGTAATATTGGGCAGCCCCGGTGGCTCAGCGGTTTAGAGCCGCCTGCAGCCTGGAGTGTGATCCTGGAGACCCGGAATCGAGTCCCACGTCGGGCTCCCTGCGTGGAGCCTGCTTCTCCCTCTGCCTGTGTCTCTGCCTCTCTCTCTCTCTCTCTCTCTCTCTGAATAAATAAATTAAAAAAAAACATATAGTGTAATATTAGTTTCAGGTGTACAGTTTAGTGATTCAACACTTAAATACAACACCCAGTGCTCATCACAACAAGTGCACTTTTTAATCCCCATCACCTACTTAACCCGTTTTAATCCCCATCACCTACTTAACCCATGACCCCACCTGCCTCCCCTCTGGTAACCATCAGTTTAGTCTCTGAGTTAAGAGTCTGTTTCTTGGTTTTCCTCTTCCTTTTGTTCCCCTATGATCATTTGTTTTGTTTTTTAACTTCCACATATGAGTGAAATCATGGTATGTCTTTCTCTGATTTGTTTCATTTAGTGTAATGCTCTCTAGTTCCATCCATGTCATTGCAAATATCAAGATTTCATTTTTTTGTGTGTGTGGCTGAGTAGTATTCCATTGTATATACCACCCATTCTTTATCCATTCATCAGTAGATGGACACTGGGCTCTTTCCATACTTTGGCTATTGTTGATAATGCTGCTATAAACATCGGGGTGCATGTATCCCTTTGAATTAAGTTTAATTCTTTTATGACCCTAAAGTTTTCTGGTAAAAGAAAGGGAGAATATGAATAAAATTAAGTATTTTATAACCTATGCTTAATGTTAGCAAAGAATCATAGAAGATATTAATTAACAGAATAGGAAGAGACGGGCAAAATAGATAATAGAAAGTTCTGAGAATTCAGGAGAAAATGATAAATATATGCTTACAAATGTTTAATATTTATTATAAAATTAAATGATTTTCATTTAGTTTTTTATATAAATTTCAATGTGAGATCAAATATCTGTTCTTTCTTTTTAAAGCTGGCTGCACTTCCATTACTCTATTTTCACTCAACCTCAGCCACAATTTATGTCTGTCCACCCTAAATGATGTCTCCATGGTGTGTAAAACATTGTGATTCTTGCCCCAACCAAGCTTATATTAATGAGTTAGCTCTGGAAAGCTGGAAAACCATACTTTTCTCAGGCATGTTTAACTAAAATAAGAATGGGCAATTGTTGGAGGGTAGCAAATAGAATTCTCACTTTCAGAATTTAGCAGAAGGGAGTAAGGTCTGGGTTTATGGCAGCAATAGTTGAAGCTGGAAGAATGCAGTTTCCATAGACTTTATGAGAATGTGTGAGTTAGTTAGCTCAAGTTATGAGAGTTCATGAGCTAGACCAGTTTATGAGAATTGATGAGTTAGATCAAATTATAAGAGTTCGTGGCTAAGTAAACTTGAAAAAGAAGAAGAAATTATGTTATATACAATAGAAGATGAGGAAGCCATCAATTCATTGTGGGGAAATGAGAATCATAGAAAACAGTACATTGAAGAATTGTCGTAATCTGGAATAATCACATAGTTCCAATGTCAGAACTCTATTTCAATCCCTGGTTTTGTTGCTCTTGAGATAATTTCTTCTTCCAACTAAATTATATAAATGAGATTTGATTGGTTATCATGGGGCAGCTGCTTACTCAACTAATACTGTGATAATAGAACCTTTTGATCTAAGTAAGAAAATCTTTCTCTTGCAAACAAAAAGTTTTTAAATAACTGGAAAGAAAACCTACAAACTCAAATGGAGATCCTGTATGTTTTTAAAATGAAATTTGCCTTAGGAACCATTTTTTTCCTTGCTGTTGCACAAAGAAAATAACACACAGTCAAAATGTCAAGTCACTACAGAAGGAGCCAATCAGAATGTTAAAAATTCCATTTTAGCCACCTTCAGCTTCACATGATAGCATGTGAAGAATCTGAGAGTTTCTTCTACTAGAAGAGAGAATGAGAGAATCTGCTACTAGAAAAGGAAATTTTGAGTCTATTTTGAAGAAGCATGTTTGTGATTACTTTCATATTGATGAAAAGAAGTATTTTTTGACCTACCCAAGAGTTGTGATCCATTTTTTCCAAAGTTTTATTTGTTCACAGAATTATCTTCATTGGTTCACTAATAACTTACACTAAGGCTAGGCCTTTATCTTATTGATTATATTGTTAATATTTATGACCATCACCTGTTATTAAAGACTAGCCAACCAATGCTGTGGATGAATAAATTGGTTTCTGAACATCCTTCAAGGTGTTATGTGGGTCCATACTTTGCGTGGGTCTTCCCTGACTACCCTACTTTTCCTCCTCTAGACTCTTATTAGTCTGAACCATATATGTAATCATAAATATATCTTTTGTTTACATATTTTGTTCTAATTATGTTTCTATTTTCTACCAATTAAATTGTTAGATCCTTAAGAAAAGAGACCACATCTTATAGTTTTCTTGATTGTTAGTTGATTGATTGAAACTCTAGTTGGGAACATTCAGTAAATTCTACCTCTTTGATCCAAACTTTCCTAGTTTTCCCAGGCTAAGCAGAATAAAATGATTGCCTACTTACTAGCTACCAAAGAAGTTCTGTTACAATTGCATTTCTTTCTTTTGGGCTTTCTTCTTATCTCCTCAAAGGTGAATGTTTTAGAGAGCACCTCATTGGTTGTAATGGAGAAAAACAAACTAGAAATAGTTTCAGGAAAAAAAAAAGAAAGAATGTATTCTAGGATGCTTAAATGTCTCACAGGGCCCAAGGGAAGAAATGAACTTGGACTTTAGGAACTGGAATTAAAGCTGTTAAAATCTACAAAAAAGAGATGTCCTAATGTTAATTTATCTTATCCTGCATTCCCTCTGGATATCTTTCCCCCTTTCAATTGTTTTTTTCTCATACTCTAATCTACATGGTAAAGCTTTGGTTCTGGACATCTCTGGAGCTTTAAATATCATGATCCCAGTAACGCAAAAGTTGAGTTAGGGTGCCTTACCTAGTATCCAATCCAAAATTCCTAAAGAAGGGGTTCACTCACCCCCATCAATTTTGTCAGGGAGCAAGAATTCCTGTCCCCTTCAAGCGACCTTCTAGCTGAACTAAGAATCAAATTGACAAGAGACAGATAAACAGGAGAAAACCAAATTTAAAAGCAAATTTAAAAGCATATGTATAGGGAATCCACACAGACATGGAAATGCCATGCAGATGGGTCACTCAGATAAAATTTCTCTCTGTTAATAACCTTATTCTGGGAAAGATCCCCAATTTAGAGTCTTCTATGTAGCTAAGGGAGGGAGAAAAAATTCTCTTGAGTTGGTAGAGTCTTGATTGCCTTCAGCTTAGAATAGTCTTTATGTCCAAGTGACCATCTCAGGGCAGCCTGCCTTGGCCCCTACCATCTCATTGACTCAATATGTTATGGACTAGGGGCAGGATTATACTGTGACATGACTGTTTCCTCCAGAAGATGTTCTCAGAATCAGGGGGGCAATAGGGAGCTTGAGAGACAAAAAAAAAAAAAATAGGATACATTTTTTCCTTAACTGGATTGTCTATAAAGCCCAGTACATTGTCTTGCTGGCACTGATCAAAATCAGTAGTCCAAAAGAATGGTCTTTGTTCTTTCTGATTTGCCTAAATGTATTTATCTGAATTCTTCCAATTTTTTCCCTTTGTTATGTGTATCAGTTTCAGGCATACAATATAATGTTTCAATAATTCTATTAATGACTGCAAAATGTGTAGTAAGATTTTTACAGTGAAAGTATTTGTAGGTCTGTGCACAGAAATTACTCAACAGCATTTATACCAACTTCAAAATTTGAAAAAAGTGACATTACTTTTTAAAGACTAAAAATATCCCTCAAGATTTCCACAACACTATCAGCAGTTAACATATTTAGTATAATTCTATTTACAAGGACTTCTTTCTGTAAAGTGAAAATTCTGTACTAGTTCAAATGGGCTCTAATCTCAGATAACCCCAAAAACAAAAACTAGGACTTCTCACTTTTATAGTTGTGTTTTCTTATATACCTATATGTGTGTTTAGAGTAATTGAACTATTTGTGTTCAATATGAATTTTAGAAGGAATAAAAAAGGAGTCAAATTAAAGCGACATAGAAGAAAAAAGAGGGGGGCTTTCTTGAAAAAAAAATGCATCATGAAAATAATCAGCAGCTGAAGGAAGTGAGAGACATGCTGAGGTGGCAAAATCAATCCCTGGCACAATCCATGGATTTTTATTTTGTCCTTGCCTTTTTAACTTATTATTTGGTTCTGACTTAACTTCCCACCTGAGACTGCATGGAAGCAAATCGAAAATTTATACTTCTTTTATAAACCCAAATTTCATTGTTGAGGTGGAGGAGGAAATACATTTTGACCTATTGAGAAGCTTAATTAATTTTGAAGAACAGTAATCACAGTGGTGCAAACATGAAGGAAAAGTATCAGACACTTCCTCCCATGCTCAGATAATGACTTTGCTTCCTATTTCACTGAGAAAATAGAAGTAATCGGAAGAGGATATACACAATTTCCCCTCAAATACTCACTTAATCTAGTGTCACCATGTATTTTTTACCTTCCCTCCTGGGACATTAAATTGGATGCAACCTCTTCACTTAACAACTAGATGCTACCCTTTCCAGCCCACTTTAAGGAAGTGCTCTAGCAACTCTCTCCTCTCTTCTGCATCAGTGATTCCTTGTTAGCAAACCATTCCCCTCAGCATTCAAACAGATGTTTAAATACTCTTCCTGTTTTCCACATCCTCCTTCAGCTTCTTCCCTTTCTCTGGTCCTATTATGCAGGCAGTTCAAAATTACATAGCATTAGCTCTGTGTCAGACATAGCCACAAAAGCATCACGTATTTTAACTCTGTTAGCTCATTTAGTTCCCTGATATTCTTATTAGAAAAGTTCATTTTACCAATGAGAAAACCAAGGGAAGGATGGAATGAATGATTTATGCAACATCACACAACTAGCAGGTAGTGGACACAGGATTTAAATCCTCGTATCCTGGGTCCAAGTTTATTCTCATTTCTAGATTATATTACTTTCAAGCAAAACTCCTAGAAAAAACTATCTACACTGGCAATCTCCAATATCTCTCTTAAGCAACTCCAATCAAGCTTTGTCTCCATTATTCCATTGAAATTGTTTTTTGTTTGTTTTTATCACCAATGACTTAAATGCTGAAATGCCCAGTGGTCAATACTCAGTCCTCATCTTTTGTGATCTCTCAACACTATTTAACACATCTGGTCAGCTTTTCCTTTGGAAACTTCATTTGGCCTCTCACATTTCCCACTAACTTAGCCTTATTCCTATCACTACCTGTCCCCCTCATCTCTAGACATCTGAAGGTCAAGTGCTTTGGTTCCTGAATCACTTCTCTATCCTCAGTGGCCAAATTCTGTGTCATGGCTTTAAATACTGTTTACAGCTGATGATGCCCAAATTTGTATTCCCAGCTCATTTTTTTACCAAGGTTATTTAGTAGTATATGTACTAAATTCCATGCTTCATGTTTTTGAAGACTTTACAAAATAATTATTTGGTGAAATTATCTTATAAGCAAATGTCAGAATTATTTATTTGTGTTACTTTGTGAAAACACATACCAGTGCAACATAGAGTTAGACTTTGAAATGTAATTCTTTAATGGACAATCAAAACCACTTTGACTTATATACTCAGAATTATCAAGAAATCTTATCCTTAGTCAAAACAAATTAGAAAACTAAGATACTTTGGAAAGAACTATTTTGAATAATAAATATGTATATATTTAATTACCTATATGTAGCATAGGAGACACAAATAAATGATTATTATAGATCATAAAATCTATTACTAAACCCCAGAAAACCAAAAAACAAGCAACTATAACTAAAAGGTAACAAAGATTGGAAAATAAAATATAAATTTATTCAAATAAAAATCATATCTTCACATCTGCATAGAATATAGATATGGAAATATACTATTTTATTTTTATTAAATAATTTTTATTTGTATTTATTTTAAATTCTAGTATAATTGACTTGCAGTGTTATATTACACTCAAGTGCACAATGTAATGATTCAACAATTCTACACATTACTTAGTAGTTCTCATGATAAGTACACCTATTTCAGCCATCCTCCTACCCACCTCCCCTCTGCCAACACCAGTTTGTTCTCCATAGTTAAGAGTCTGTTTTTCAGTTGTCTCTTTTCTTTTCGTTCATTTGTTTTGTTTCTTAAATTCCACATATGGATGAAATCATACCATATTTATCTTTCTCTGACTTATTTCACTTAATATTATACCCTCTAGATTCATCCATGCTGTAAGATATACACACATATACATATGTGTGTATATATATACATCTTCTTTATATATATTTATTGTATGTGTATTGTATGTATATGGATATATATTATATGTATAAGATATAGACATATATATGTGTATATATACACATCTTCTTTATATATATACACACATTCTTTATATATATACATATCTTCTTTATATATATCTTATATATATTCATATATATATATATATATATATATACACATATATCTTCTTTATCCATTCATCAATTGATGGACACTTGGTCTGCTTCCATAATTTCGCTATTGTAAATAATGCTGCAATAAATATAAGGGTGCATATATCTTTTTAAATTTATGTTTTCACATTCTTTGGGCAAATACTCAGGAGTGGAAATACTGGATCATATGGTAACTCTAATTTTTTGAGGAACCTCTATACTGTTTTCCACAGTGGCTGCACCAGTTTGCATTCCCACCAACAGTGCACTAGGGTTCCATTTTGTCCATATCCTTGTCAACATTTGTTTTGTGTTTTTTATTTTAATCATCCTGACAGGTATGAGGGATATCTCATTATGGTTTTGATATGCCTTCCCCTGATGATGAGTGATGTTGAGCATCCTTTCATGTGTCTGTTGACCATATGTGTGTTTTCTTTGGAGAAATGTTTATTCATATCTTCTGCCCATTTTTAAACTGGATTATATGGTTTAATGTTGAGTTGTATACAATCTTTATATATTTTAGATACTAATCCTTTATCAGATATGTCATTTTCATGTATCTTCTCTTAATCAGTACATTGTCTTTTAGTTTTGCTGTGTGTTTCCTCAGTGTACAAAAGTTTGTTGTTGTTTTTTTAAGAATCTTATTTATTTATTTTTTAGAGAGAGAGAGTAAGCACATGCAAGGGGTTGGAGGGGCAGACTATAAAAGAGAGAGAGAATACCAAACAGGCTCCATGTCCAGTGTTGGAGCCTGATGCAAGGCTCAATCTCATAACCCTGAGAACCTGAGCTGAAATCAAGAGATGAACATTCAATCAACTGAGCTACCCAGGTGCTCCCATACAGAAACTTTTTATTTTGATATAGTCCCAATAGTTTATTCTTGCTTTTGTTTCTATTACCTCAGGAAACTTATGTAGATAAGTGTTACTATAGTCAATGTCAAAGAAATTACTGTCTGTGGTCTATTCTAGGCTTTTTATTGTTTCAGGTCTTTAATCCATTTTGAGTTTATTTTTGTATATGGTAAAAGAAAGTGGTCCAATTTCATTCCTTTGTGTGTAAATGTCCAGTTTTCCCAATTCCATTCCTTAAAGAGACTTTTCCCCAGGTTATATGCTTACCTCCATTTTGTTGAAAATTAATTGACCATAAAAGTGTGGATTTATTTTTGGGCTCTCTATTCTGTTCTATTATTCTGTGTGTCTATTTTGTGATAGTACCATATGTTTTGATTACTACAGCTTTGTAGTATATCTTGAAACCTGGGATTGTGATAGCTCCAGCTCTATTCTTTTTCAAGATTGTTTTCTCCGTTTGGGTCTTTTGTGATTCCATACAAATTTTAGGATTATTTGTACTAGTTCTATGAAAATGCAGTTGGTATTTTGATAGGAATTTCATTAAATCTATTGTTTGCTTTGAGTAGCATTGATGTTTTAATAATATTTGTTCTCTAAACCCATGCTTTCCATTTGTTTCTTTAATCTTCAGTTTCTTTCATCAGTGTTTTGTAGCTTTCATGGTACAAGTCTTTCACCTCCTTGGTTAAGTTTATTCCTAAGTATTTTATTATTTTTGGTGCAATTATAAATGGGACTGTTTTCCAAATTTCTCTTTCTGCTGCTTCATTATTAGTGTATAGAAACATAATGAATTCCTATACATTGATTTTGTATCCTCAGACTTTACTGAATTCATTTATCAGTTCAAGTAGTTTTTTGGTGGAGTCCTTAGGGTTTTTTTTATATATAGTATCATGTAATCTGCAAAGAGTGAGAGTTTACTTCTTCCTTACCAAATTCGACTGTCTTTTATTTCTTTTTGTTTTCTGACTGCTGTGACTAAGATTTCTAGTACTATGTAACAGTATTGAGAGTAAACATCTTTTTTTTGTTCATGATCTTAAGGGAAAAGCTCTGTTTTTTATGATTGAATATGATACTAGCTGTGAGTTTTTTATGTAAGGCCTTTATTGTATTCAGGTATATTCCCTCTAATCCTACTTTGCTCAAAGTTTTTTATCATGAATGCATATTATATTTTATTAAACTTTGTCAAATACCCTTTCTGCATCTTGAAATGATCATATGGTTTTTATGCTTTCTCTTATTAACATGATGTATCATGTTGATTGATTCATGAATATAGAATGACCCTTGCATCCCAGAAATAAATCCCACTTGATTGTGATGAATGACTCTTTTAAAATATATATTTATTTATTTATTTTAAGAGAGAAAGAGGGAGAGAGTAGGGAGTGGGGAGGGGCAGAGGGAGAGAGAGAGAGGGAGTCTTAAGCAGATCCTGTGCTTCCCTTATATATAACTGCTTTCTTTTCTCTTGTTGTACCTGAACTTCTCTAAACTTCTAAACTTCTCTCTTTATCATGTTGCTGAGTTTCCTTAAACTGTCTTATTTTGTCTAACTCTTTGGGCCTGTTTCTACATGTTAGGAAAATAACCTACATCCCCTGCTCTTGCAAGTAAAGGCCTTGTGAAAAAGAGGTCCTGTAGTGCCCTGTAATGCCATGTTCTTTATTCACCAGAACGTGGAGCATCAAGGGTGTCTCCTATGTGTGTTGTGTGTGCCCTGCCTTTGTGGTTGAGCTATATTTGCCTTCAGTTCAGTTGTCTGCAATGGCTCTCTTTGTCTACCGTAGGTAGGGTTTAGTTTCTGTGTCATTAATGGGCCAGTCCTGGGCTGCCTTAAGCTTGAATTGGGTCAGACCAGGAGTTTGCCAGAGAGGTGGTCCTACTGACCTTAAGGGCACCCTTCCTACATTGTCCTCTGGGAGGCTTTCATCGGTGGGTGGGTGGGTCCTGCAGTCAGACCACACATGTCTGCCCCCAGTCTACAGTTAGGACCCCAGTCAAGCTAATGTAAGTGGTTATCTTCCCTATTCCTGGAGCAGGAATTACTTTAGAGTGATGCTGGCCCCTGTCAAGGCTGCTTGTACAATGCCATGCTTGTGGCGCCACTTTGGATAGATTCTTACTGAGGGCAGGTTGGAGAGGGCAGGTCACTCTTATCAGGGAAGGCTGAGTGTCCTGTGCTGGTTGCCACGAGTATCCATGTATCTAGGCCAGGGTCAGGGGATGGAAATGGTGCCTGCCAGCTTTTTTGTTCTTGGAGAAGCCTCCTAAAGATACCTGCCCCTCCAGTACAGTCTGAAATTGCAAAATAAATCTCCTTCCCATACACCCCAGGTGTTTTTCAATATGTCTTCTATGCCATATTGCAGTGGGATTGTTTGTTGTGCAGACTCCATTTCCTGTTGCCCTCTGGCTCTCCCAGAGCCAGGCCTATTGATTTTTAAGTCCCAGGTATTAAATTCCAGTGATTGTAAAAACTGGTTTTCAAAGTCAGATGTGGAATTTGTTTCCCAGTGTGGGTCCCCTGTGCCTGGGTTGCCCAGTGGGGTCTGCTCTTCTCCCTTCTCTGTGTTTGTGGTGACCATCTCTCCCTTGAACAGTCTCCCAGGTCAGCTTGGTTTCCAACTGCACCTCCATCCTTCCTACCATTTTTGATGTGGCCTCTTCTCTATGTTTAGCCACAAGCTATAAACCTGATTTTCAGGTCATTTTCTAGGTTGTCTGCACTGATGTGGGTTATCTAGGTCATCTAGGTGTATCTGTGGGACAAGTTGAGTTTAGAATCTTCCTACTCTGCCATCTTCCCCACAAGCCTAAGAATACTATTTTAAATATCAATATAGAAATTACCCTAACAAAGAATTTCCAAGGCCATTTAGGGGAAAAATACAAAAATTTTTAATGCACTAATTTTAGAATATGTACAAGAAGAACATAATTTCTGAGTGTCAAAACCATATTTAAAAGTAGAGAAATATGAGATAAATATAAAATTTAAAATATTTTAGGACAACCACAGGATAGCTAATAGAATGGAAACTGATTCTAGAATCTAGAAACAGTGCATAAATGTGGTAGGATGTCATTACCAATCAATGGAAAAAGGATGTGTTGCTTAGTAAGTGATATTAAGAGGCTTGGCTCAGTATGTGAAAAAAAAAGTGAGTTAGATCCAAAACACACACCAAAATAAATACATAAATTTGAAGTGAATTAAAGATCTACATGTTATTTTATATGTTATTTTAAAATGTAGATCTTTAATAACATATATATATTTATATATAAATGTTTTTGTGACCTTGCAAAATAGTTGATTTCTTAACACTGAAAAAGTGCAAACATTACATGAAAAGTATTGATGTTTATGGCTACATTAAAATTATTGATTTGTTTTAGTGAAAGACCACAGGGAAAAAGTTGACAAGTGGGAAACATGGAAGATGTTTGTAATAACATTGCTGATAAAGGATTATAAAAAGGAATCCTGCAATTCAGAAAAAAAGAGAAATATCAGAAACCCAGTAGAAAATAGGCCACTATTTATAAGCTATTCACAAAAGGAAAAAATTAAATATCAAATAAATATATGAATAGATACTCAACACGAGGGAAATGTAACTCTCAACAATAGGTACCACTCAGAACCTATAATTACAGAAAAAAATCAGGCTCTGCTTGAAGAAGCAACACCATTTTTTTAAAAGATTTTATTTATTGGAACGCCTGGGTTGCTTAGAGGTTGAGCATCTGCCTTCAGCCCAGGGCCTGATCCTGGGGTCGGAGGATCGAGTACCACATCCGGCTCCCTGCATGGAGCCTGCTTCTCCCTCTGTCTGTGTTTCTGCCTGTGTCTCTGTCTGTCTCTCTCTCTCTGTGTCTTTCATGAATAAATAGATAAGATATTTAAAAAAATTTTTTTTTACTTATTGATTTGAGAGAGAGGGAGAGAGAAAGAGTGAGCATGAAGGGCAGGGTGGTAGAAGGAGAAGCAAACTCCACACTGAACAGGGAGCCTGTCACAGAGCTCAATCCTCGGATCCTGAGCTCCTGACCTGAGCCAAAGGTTGACACTTAACTGACTGAACCACCCAGATGCCCCAGAAGCAAAAACTATTATAACTTTTCGGCAAACTTTCAGAATTTAGTGAAATTAAGTACTTACATACTTTACAACCCGACCGTGTCTTCCTTGGATGTATGCACTAAAGAATTGCTCATAGCTTTCAAGTAAACACATTAGGATATTTATTGCAATTTATTTTACAACCTAAGTGACTGTAAGTGGGAATTAAGACTAAGTGTTTATTATTAGCGGGATGAATAATCCTCTTAATATTGAATATTATAGTATCACAATATTATCATTCATCAGCTAACAGTAGGCTGCCTAATTTACAAAGGGTATAAAAAACTCAATGGTGGACTCCTGAAGTTTCAAAATACCAACTCCTGATATTTTTAATCTCTCTTGCCCATATTTTCAAATGCTTTTCCAGATTCTCATAACAGATTCTAAGAAACCATACAATTATCTTCAAACTCATAACTGCTATTATTGGTAAAATTGAAAACAATCTTATATTTATAATGAGAAGTTTTTCACTTTCAAAAGTTAAAACAAATGTAGAAGAAAATGGTAGAATCTGTTGTTTTCATTTTTGTTCAATAATCAAAATAGCACATTCATTAAATTTTATTAACAAGGACCATTACATAAGGAATTATTGACACAAACTTTTTTTTAAATGAAACTTACTCTAAATATCCTTGTAACTCTTAGTAATGTCCTACTTGAAATTTATACTAGGTAACATCACTTGCCTACCAAAACCAGACAGATAATACAAGCAATGACAATAAGAGATCCTCAGTATTTTCCTTCAATATTTTCTATGAGCAAAGAAGAAGAAATTCTTGGGCAAAAGTTAGTAAATTGAATTCCAAAGTATTTTATAAGATAAATACAAGATCACATAGGATTTATCTCAAGAAATGTAAGGTCAGTTCATTGTTCAAAAACAATGAGTTTAGTCAGGATGGCTGTATGATCATTTTATTTGATGCAGAACAAGAATTTGACAAAACTCAACATCTATTCATGATTTTTTAAAAAAAGACAACTCCCAGCAAACTAGAAATAACAGGTAAAGTGTATTCACCATCCCCACCAAACAAAAACCTCAAAACCAGTGCTTACAGCTAACAGCATACTTTTCATATACACTGTCTTGGTAACATCAGCTCTGCTCTGTATGGAATATTGCTAGGATAACCACTCTAAACTTTTAAAATACTCTCTGGAATCTGGGTTGTTTTCCTGGGCATTACATGTTATTTTTCCCAATACAAATTACTGACCTATTATGGTCCTCTTTATCAAAGTTACATAGTTTTAGAGAGGTATGTTCTATCTTTATTTTTTCCATTCATCCTGTTATGTTTATTGCACAATTTTGTAGAACTTGAGGTTTTTCACCAATGCAGATACCATGCTACATTAGCTACACCTCTAGTTACATAGCTCTGCACTGCCTAAAAGGATAACCATTAATTATAGATAGCTCTTAAACTTTTGAAATTACTCAGTTGCCCTGTAAGGGTAAAGAAAATGCACCAGATTTAAAACACAGAAGATGAAAAAAATATCTAAACAATTTTTGTATTGATTACATGTTGAAATGACAATGTTGTTAATATACTGGGCTAAATACAACTATCATTACATTTAATATCATCTGTTTCTCTTATTTGTCTTAATATGGCTATTGGAAAATAAAAACTTATAAACACATATCTTTTGGACAACGTTGATATAGATTGTCAAAGTAACAACCAATAATTTCTTTCCTGCATTTTTGAAATCTAAAAATTCTTTTAAAATGTTTTAAAAAGCCTGGTACAAACTTGTTTGCAAAATATTACCTGAAGAGAATCTATTTATGGAGCTACTGGTTACAGGCTGCCGACCCAGAACCCTCTGGGGAGGTGATATCATGCAGGCCCACATTCTGTTTACAATACCCTGGGGACAAATACCTTTTCAAAAGTCAGAATTTTTAAAAAAGATTTTATTTATCTTTAAATTTATTTCAAATCTATTTGAGTGAAATAGAGAGAGCCAGAGAACCATAGCAGGGGGAATGGCAAAGGGAGAGAGAGAAGCAGACTCCCCTTTGAGCAGGGAGCCCAAAGAGGGGCTCCATCCCAGGACTCTGGGATCATTACCTGAGCTGAAGGCAGACGTTTAGCCGGCAGAGGCACCCAAGTGCCCCAAAAGTCAGAAATTTTTAAGTGCTATATGCATAACAGTTTATTGTATAAAAACCACAATCTGCAGAAGCACCCTAAAATCATCGGAATTGCTGAAGCACAATATGTGAATATTTGCTCCAAATGGAATAATTAAAAGACCATCTCAGTTTATATAGTAATGAAGCAGTAAATTAAATAGTGGTGTAAATATAATCTGTAAATGATTGTGTATTGATTTTTTTTCTAATGAAAACAAACTTCAAGCATATGCAATTTTAAGATAAGCTGAATTTCTTGGTCTCTGTATGCAATAAATCTTGATTAAATCTGAGAATCTTGGAGACCTGTGTATACTACTTTCATTATCATTTTGAACATGGCTAAAAAGTGATTCTTCAGAGATGGACTACGGCTTAGCCTTTCTTTTTAACGGCTTTGTTGAAATATTCACATGCTGTTCGGTTCACACATTCAGAATGTTCAATTTAGTGTGGTTTGGGGTATATTCACAGAGATGTTCAACCATCACCAATTTTTGAACATTTTCATCATGTTACAAAGAAACGGATTATTTTATCTATCACCCCTCTCTCCCCATCTCACCTAAACCCTAAGCAACCATGAACCTACCTTTAGATTTTCTTATTCTGGACTTTCAAGTGAATGGAATAATGTAGTTTTGTGGCCTTTTGGGACAGATGTCTTTCACAGTGCAAGGTTTTCAAGGAAGATAGTCTTATAAAGCTTTTTTCAATGTTACCTGAGCTATTAACATGGGGTTTTACCCAAGCAGATTTTCTTTTTAATTGTTTCAACTGCTCTGACCTCATGTTTTGTTCAAGGCCAGCAATTACAGTTGATTACAGTTTCACCATATCATCCAGAGAATTTTTTTTCCCACAGTCAGCATCATCCTCACAATTATCCACCTGCCTCACTATATTTTAAACTATTTCAGTAATATTCTCATCTCCTAATTTTCCCTTGAAGGAATGCACAACAGGCACATCATTGTTCATGTTCAGCATTTCTTCAATGTGAGCCTTTTTCTAGCTTAAGTGCACTTCCACTGATACAGTCTTTTCATTAGTAACAGTAACACGAAACAAACAAGTCTTCAACTGAATGCTTGTTTTGAAGCCTCTGTAATATCCTGACTTGGTGCTCCCTAGGTATTGGCAGATACCTCTTTTCCTATTTCTGTTACCTACAGGGACATCTTTAGCTATTTCAAACTGTTCATGGTATAGTTAATTACAAAACTATAAAATAAGACAAACATTGAAATGTCAGTGAATTGCAGCATCACTTACAGCTGAGAGGAAGCTGAGACATAACCCATGCTTCATGGCAGGTCAAATTCTGCTTCCAAAAAATCTTTGTCTCCAAGCTGATGAAAATTTAGTTTTCAGAGCTTTTGGGGTAATTATGAGTAAGAGAGCATGGACCTGCATATTATGTGTACCAAGTAATCTTTCTCAAAATGCAAATAATTTTGGATTCCAAAATGCATCTGTCTCCAAGAGATTAAAATAATCGAGTAGTTTGGTGTTCTATTCTATAAATGTCAGTGAGGTTAAGTTGTTGATAGCTTGTATCTGTCTTCCATCTCTTTACTGGCTGTTCTATTCATTACCAAAAAAGGATATTAAAAATCTTCAAATATATTTGCATATTTTTCTGTTATTAGGTATATATACATTTAGAATTCTAATATCTTCCTCATTGATTTTTAAAATCAGGATCTCATTTATATTTAACATTGTGTAAATCTAATGTAGAGCCTGTTGCCTTGATACATTTATGTATTGCAATATGATTACCACTGTAGCTTTAGCTAACACATCTATCATATCACATAATTATCGTGTGTGTGTGTGTGTGTGTGTGTGCGTGCGCACGGTGAGAACATTTAAGATCTAGTCTGTTAGCAATTTTGAAGTATATAATATAGTATTATTGATTTTAGTTACTATGCTGTGCCATTTTTATCATTATGAAATGACTTTATTTCTGGTAAACCTGAAATGGTGTCCGATATTAACATAACTTACAAGCTTTACTATGTCTGGTGTTTGCCTGATATATCTTCTGGAGAGTATATCATGAACCTGTTTGTGTCTTTTTTTTTTTGTTTTGTTTTTTTGTTTGTGTCTTAATGTATGAAATATCCCCTGTCAACAGCATAGAGTTGTATCTTTTTTAATTTTTATTTATTAATTTTTTCATTAAAAATTTATTTCCAGTGTAATTAACATACAATGTTATATTAGTTTCAGGTGTAAATTAATAGTGATTCAACAATTCTATTCATTGCTCGTCATGATAAGTATACTTGAAATTCCCTGCACCATTGCCCCACACATTTACCCTCTGTAACTATCAGTTCTTTACAATTAAGAGTGTGGGGTTTTTTTTGTCTTCTTTTTTCTTTGTTCATTTGTTTTGTTTCTTAAGTGCCTGCCCTCTGTTTTTGTTTCTTTGTTTCTCCTTTCCTGTCTTCTTATGGAATGACTTAATATTCTAGTATTCTACCCCCTGAATTCATGTTTTTATTTTATTTTATTCATGTATTTTATTACTTTTAAGGAAATTTCTCTAGGGATTGCAGTATTCTTATTTAATACAATATAATCTACTTCAAATTAATATTACACTATTCTATGTTTAATATTATGCATTTTCAAAAATATAATTCTATTTAAACTTACTTCCACCCTTTGGCTATTGCTATTATTTTTTCTTCTATTTATGTTATAAACCTCATAAACATTGCTATAATTTTTCTTTAAGCAATCAATTGCCTTTGAGAAATTTAAGAAAAGAAAGAGGACCTTTTATATTCACTCATCTTTACCATTTCCAAGGCTTTTTCTGACTTCTTATAAATCTGAGTTTCTATCTGGTATCATTTCCCTTCAGCCTAAATAACTTCCTTTACTGGTAACACAATCTCCCAATTTTATCGGGAAATGTTTTACTTCACCTTCATTTTATCAAGATATTTTTGTGTCATAGAGAATTTTAGGTCGGCAGGTGTTTTCTTTTTCACCAAGCACTTTAAAGTTGTTATTATTGTCTTGACCCCAATTTTTTCTAATAAGAAGTCAGTTGCTGTTCTTTTATTCTTTTTCTATGTAATGTTTTTTTTTTTTTTTCTGTAGCTGCTTTAAAGATTATCTTTACCTCTGGATTTCAACAATTTGATTGATGGGCCTACTTATTGGTTTTCTCTGTGTTTTTCCCTTCTGGAGTTGACTAATCTTTCTGCTTTTGTAGGTTGCTATTCGTAAACAAATTTGGAAAATTTGTAACCATGTCTTTCAGGCAGTCTTTTCTGTCTCATTCTCTTTCCTGTCCTGTGACTCTGATTATATGTGTGTTTGATTGCTTGACATATTCTCACGAGTCATTTGAAACTCTTTATAATTTTTTATAAACTTTTTCCCCTCAGTGCTATGTGAAATGGATTTACATGTGTCTTCAGGACAATTGGTCTTTTTTATTATGTCCAATGTGCTATCAAAATTATCCAATAAAATATTTTATTTTGTATATTTTTAGTCCTATTTCCATTTAGTTCTTTTTTATAATTCCCAAAGATCCTGAAATTATTCATCTTGTGACCCATTATATCCAATTTGTCTTTCATAATTTTTAAATATTTATCATAGTTATTTTTTGTTAACTATAAATTTGGGGGAGTAACTATCATATCCAGTAGTACAGGGGTATGTTTGATTGATGCCCCTCCCTAGTATATACTGAAAATCATTACCTTGTTCACACTAAAGGCACAGGTTATAAGGGATAGTTCATATAGTAACAACTAAAGAGGAGAATCGATACAAGGCCAGGGGATCCACTGATTATAATACATATAGCACCATTCAGAGGCATTGATCTTCATAGAATGCTGGAACACTTTTCTAAAGGTACAAAGGTACAATATGAAAAGACAGGGTGTACTTTAGAATGTATTAAATCTGAGACCTGGGAAGCCCCGGTGGCTCCGCGGTTTAGCGCCACCTACAGTCCAGGGCCTGGTCCTGGGGACCCAGGATGGGGTCCCACGTCGGGCTCCCTGCATGGAGCCTGCTTCTCCCTCTGCATGTGTCTCTGCCTCTCTCTCTCTCTCTCTCTCTTTCTCCCTCTCTCTCTGTTTCTCATGAATAAATAAATAAAATCTTAAAAAAAAAATCTGAGACCTTACTGCAACATTGTGTCCCTAATAAAATAATGCATGATTTCAGATATAACTACAAGATGAAAAGCGTAGTCTTCTTACCAATATCCTCAGTGCTTCACTGGGGAATATGTGCTTCCTACCCTGATTGTTCTGGGCTCTGTAAGGATTAGAGGCTTTGTCTCCAAAAGAATAATACTCTTGCCAAAGGACACAGCGAGGATCAAAGTGAGGCTGCCAATCCGGCACCTTGCATTTCTCTGAAGAATCACTTTTTAGCCATGTTCAAAATGATAATGAAAGTATACACAGTTCTCCCAAGATTCTCAGATTTAATCAAGATTTATTGCATACAGAGACCAAGAAATTCAGCTTATCTTAAAATTGCATATGCTTGAAGTTTGTTTTCATTAGAAAAAAAATCAATACAAAATCATTTACAGATTATATTTACACCACTATTTAATTTACTGCTTCATTACTATATAAACTGAGATAGTCTTTATTCCATTTGGAGTAAATATTCACATATAGTGCTTCAGCAATTCTGATGATTTTAGGGTGCTTCTGCAGATCGTGGTTTTTATATAATAAAAACTTCTCCACATCCTCTCCAACATTTGTTGTTTCATGTATTGTTAATTTTCCCCATTCTCACTTGTGTGAGGTGGTATCTCATTGTGGTTTTGATGTGTATTTATCCCTGATGGTCAGTGGTGCTGAATATTTTTTTAAGTAGTTGTTAGACATCTGTATGTCTTTTTTGGAAAATGTCTATTCATATCTTTTGCCCATTTCTTAACTGGATTATTTGTTTTTGTGTTTGGGTACTGATAAGTTCTTTATATATTTTGGATACTAACTTTCTATTAGATATGTTATTTGCAAATATCTTCCCCCATCTGTAGGCTGCCTTTTAGTTTTGTTGATCATTTCACTATGCAGAAGCTTTTTATTTTGATGAAGTTCCAATAGTTCATTTTTGCTTTTATTTCCCTTGCCTCAAGAGATATATCATAAGTTGCTACAATTAATGTCAAAGAAGTTACTGCCTCTCCTTTCCTCCAGGATTTTGATGGTTTCCTGTCTCACATTTAGGTTCTCCATCCATTTTGAATTTATTTTTGTGTCTGGTATAAGAGAGTGGTCCAGTTTCATTGTTTTACATATAGCTCTCCAGTTTTCCCAACACCATTTATTTAATAGACTGTCTTTATCATTCGGTATTCTTTCCTGCTTTAGCAAACATTGATTGACCATATTGTTGTGCGTTCATTTATGGATTTTCTATTTTGTTGCATGGATCTATGTGTCTATTTTTGTGCAAGTACTAGACTGTGTTGATCACTACAGCTCTGTAATGTAACTTGAAGTCTGAAATCATAATGCTTCCAGCCTGCTTTCCTTTTTCAATATTGCTTTGGTTGTTGGGGGTATTGGTGGTTCCATATAAATTTTAGGATTGTTTGTTCTAACTCTGTGAAAAATGCTGGTGGTATTTTCATAAGGATTGCATTAAGTATGTAGATTGCTTTGGGTAGTAGCGGCATTTTAACTATGTCTGTTATTCCAATCCATGGGCATGGAATGTCTTTCCATTTCTTTGTGTAATCTTCAATTTTTCATCAAGGTTTTAGAGTTTTCAGAGTACAGGTCCTTTACCTCTTTGGTTAGGTTTATTCGTAGGTATCTTATGGTTTTTGGTGCAATTGTAAATTGGATCAATTCCTTCATTTTTCTTTCTACTGCTTCATTATTGGTAGATAGAAATGCAACAGGTTTCTGTATGTTGATTTTGCATCCTGTGACTGTACTGAATCCATGTATCAGTTCTAGCAATATTTTGGAGGAGTCTTTTGGGTTTTCTATATATAATATCATGTCATCTGCAAATAATGAAGGTTTTCCTTCTTCCTTAGCCATTTGGATGCCTTTTCTTTCTTTCTTTTTTCTTTTTATTCCTTTTTTCCTTTTTTTTTTTTTTTTTTTTTTTTTGTCTGATTGCTGAGGCTAGGACTTCTAGTACTTGTTAAGTAGCAGTGGTGAGAGTGGACATTCCTGTCATGTTCCTGACTATAGAGGAAAAGCTCTCAGTTTTTCCCCATTAAGGATGATATTAACTGAGAGTTTCTCACGTATGGCCTTTATGACATTGAGATATATTCCTTCTAACTCTACTTTGTTGAGGGTTTTTAACATGAATGGATATTGTACTTTATCAAATGCTTTTTCTGCATTTTTGAGAGGATTATATGATTCTTACCTTTTCTGTCATTAATATGGTGTTTCACATTGGTTGATTTGCAATTATCCAACCACCCTTGTAGCCCAGAAATAAATGCCACTTAATAGTGGTGAATGATTCTTTAACATGTGGTTGAATTCAGTTTGCTACTATTTTATTGAGGATTTTTGCATTCATATTCATCAGGGATATTGGCCTGTAGTTATCACTTTTAATGGAGTTGTTGTCTGGTTTTGGTATCAGGGTAATGCTGTCCTCATAGAATAAGTTTGGAAGTTTTCCTTCCTTTTCTGTTTTTGGGAATAGTTTGAGAAGAATAGGTATTAACTCTTCTTTAAATTTTTGTAAGATTCACCTATGAAGCCACTCAGCCCTGGACTTTTGTTTGTTGTTTAAAATTTTTTAAAATTTCTAATTCAATTTTTTTGTTGTTTATTGGTTTATTCAAATTTTCTATTTCTTCCTCTTTCAGTTTTGGTAGTTTATATGTTTCTAGGAATTTATCCATTTCTTTTAGGTTGTCCAATTTGTTGGCATATTGTTTTTCACAGTATTCTTTTATAATTTCTGTGGTGTTGTTTGCTATTCCTGCTCTCTCATTTGTGATTTTATTTATTTGGGTCCTTTTTCCTTTCTTTTTAATAAGTCTGGTTAGGGGTTTTGTTTTTGTTTTTGTTTTCAAAGAATCAGCTCCTGGTTTCATTGATCTGTTCTATTATGTTTTTAGTTTCTATATTATTTATTTCTGCTCTAACTTTATTCTTTATTTCCTTTTGCTGGCTTTAGGCTTCATTTTTGTTGTTGTTGTTCTAGCTCCTTTAAGTATATTGTTAAGTTGTTTATTTCAAATTTTTCTTGGTTCTTAAGGTAGCCCAATATTGCTACATACTTCCCTCTTAGGACCATTTTTGCCATATGGTTTCGGACCATTGTATTTTTGTTTCCATGTATTTTTAAATTTCTTCTTTGATTTCCTGGGTCCCTCATTCATTCTTTAGTAGCATGTTGTTTAACCTCAATGTATTTATGGTCTCCAAATTTTTTCTTGTGGTTGATCTCAAATTTAATAGCATTGTGGTCAGAAAATATGCATGATATGATCTCATTCTTTTTGTACTTGTTAAGCTCTGATTTGTGACCTCATGTGTGATCAACTCTGGAGAATGTCCCATTTGCACTTGAAAAGATGTGTATTCTGCTGTTTTAGGATGGGATATTCTGAATATATTTGTTAAGTCTGTCTGGTCCAGTGTGTCATTTAAAGCCAGCGTTTCCTTGCTCATTTTCTCTTTAGGTGATCTATACATTGATGTAAGTGGGGTGTTAAAGTCCCCTACTATTATTGTATTATAATAATGAGTTCCTTTAGGTTTGTTAGTAATTGTTTTGTATATTTGGGTGCTCCCATGTTGGGGGCATGAATGCTTACAACTGTTAGATCTTGATGTTAGATTGTCATCTTTCTTATGATATATTTCTTGTTACAGTGTTTGTTTTAAAGTCTAATTAGTCTGATGAGAGTATTGCTACTCTGGCTTTCTTTTGACATCTACTTGCTGATAAATGTTTCTCTATCCTTTCACTTTTAAACTGCAGGTGTTTTTAGGTATGAAATAAGTCTCTTGTAGGCAGCATATAGATGGATCTTGTTGTTTTTACCCATTCAAACACCTTATGTCTCTTGATTAGAGCATTTAGTCCATTTACATCCAGAGTAATTATTGATAGAAAAGTATTTATTACCATTTATTACTTGTTTTGTCATTGTTTCTGGAGATTTTCTCTGTTCCTTTCTAGTCTTTGTCACTTTTGGACTTTTTCCCCACTCAGAGTCCCCTTTAATATTTCTTGCAGAGCTGGTCTGTTGGTCATAAACTCCTTTAGTTTTGTTTATCTGGGAATATCTTTCTTTCTTCTTCTATTATGAATGATACCCTTGCTGGATAGACTATTCTTGGCTGCAGATTTTTCCTATTAAGTATTTTGAATATATCATGTCACTCTCTTCTAGCTTGCCAGTTTTCTGTTGAGAAATCTCCAGCTAGTCTTATGGATCTTCGCTTGTAAGTTAAGGACTTCTTTTGTCTTACTGTTTTTAAGATGTTTTTCTTTATCACTATATTTTGCAAATTTATTTTAGTATGTCTTGGTATTGACCTACTTTTTTTTATTTTGATGGGAATTCTCTGTGCCTCCTGGATCTGGATGTCTGTTTCCTTCTCCAGATTAGGGACATTTTCAGCTATTATTTGTTCATAAACATTTTCTGTACCTTTTCTCTCTTTTTTTTTCTATGACGCCTATAATGTGAGTGGTATTTGATGGAGTCACTGAATTCCCCGAGTTTATTCTCATGTTCCATAATTCTTCTTCTTGTCTTTTGTTTGGCTTCATTATTTTGTCTTCTATGTCACTGATTCATTCCTCTACTTACAGCCTGCTGTTCACTGCATCAGGCCTATTTCTCATCTCCATTACTGCATTCCTCATCTCTGACTGATTTTTTTTAACTCTTTTATCTCTGTGGCAAGAAGTTTCCATTCTTTTCTCAAGCCCAGTGAATATTATTATGGTCGTTGCTTTAAAGTCTCTGTCAAGCACGTTACTTCTATTTGTTTCATTCAGATCTTTGGCCGTGCCCTTATCTTGTTTCATTTGGAATACATTCCTGCATCTTGGCTTTTGTCTAAGTCTCTGCCTTCTGCCTGTTGGGAAAGCCTGCCCATGTCCTGCTCCTGAGAGTAACATCTTCATGAAGAGGAGGTTACACAAGGTCGGGTGTGTGCTGCGAGCCCTTGGCTGCTGCGTTGGGCTGCTCCTTTCCTTGAGTCAGTCCTCTGAGAGTTTCTCGGGGCCTGCAGGGCACAGCGTCTGGTCCTTGGCCAGATGGTGGTGAGTTTCACCCAGGTGGGCTTGGCCTGCCTGTGAGATGAGACCTGGCACTACTTCCAGGAGAGCTGAAGCCCTGCACAACTCTCTGGCTGGGAAATGTGGTGGGCGGGGGCTTCTGCTGCTCTTCTGGGGATGGAGGGCCCATGGCACTGGGACTGAGACTACCTAGACTGAGAAGGACGATCCCACCAGAGCCTTGGGGTGTATGACTTGGTGTGAACAAGTTAGGCAGCCTGTGTTGGTGCTGTGCTGCTTCCCACAGGTGGCTCTGTGTTTGTGCAGAAGGACTGGGGAGGGAATGGTGCCAGCCAGCTCCCTCGTTCCCAGAGAGGGTCACTGTGAGCGCTGCCCTCAGTGGAGTACTCCCAGAAGAGTGCATACTCTCCCCACTGTGTGTCCCAGGCATTCTTTAAGTTGCACTTTCCAAACCACCTGTCCCTGGGCTGTTTGCCTGCCTTCTCTACAGTAGCAGGGCAGTGCCCTGAGGTCTCTGTCCCAGTCAAGCCCACTGACCTTTAAAACTCCAGGCTTTAAGTCCTGTTGGTTGTAAGAACTCCAAAAATCAGTACTTCTCATTTTCCTAGCCAGCGGCTTTGGGGAAATGTTCTCCTTGTGCATTCTCCTGCGTGCTCCTCTCTCATGCTCTCTCTCTCTTGCTCTTTCTCCCTCTCTTCTTCAGGACCATGGCTCCCTCCCTCTAAACCAACCACAATGTCTGTTTCTCCCCTGAACCACATCTCCACACCTCCTATGTTCTTCCATGTGTTTTCTTCTCTCCCTTTAGTTGTGGAGTTTGTTTTGTCCATCTTCAGGCTAGTGTTCATGGGAAAAGATGACCCTAGAGTCCTCCTATTCTGCCAACAACTTTTGCTCAAAATGGAGGTTCCTGCTTTAATCATTGGAGTGAAATTATTTTCAATATAGAATTCTATACCATGAAGATAGATGAAAGAATTGAGACATGTGATGCCTCAAAAAGATTTATTTTTAAATGTTCCCTCTATTGGGAACCTGTTGAACAGTGTGAACCATAAAATGAGGATATAAAATTTAGGATTTGGCAAGAAAACAATCTGTCATAGAGGCAAAGATAATATTCAGATGATAGCAGTTGAAGAAGCCTAAAGAGTAACCAGTCTAGATTGGAACTGAAGAAAAAGGCCTAGGAATGGTGACTCCAAGAAAAGAAAATGGAATTGGAAGACAGCATACAGAAAATATTTTAGATAGGCAGGTGGCAGAATGTTTGAGGACTTGAAAATTTATAGTAGGTACATTAAAAAGTCAAGAAAATGAAATAATTGTTAACCTCAGGGGGGAAAAGGGTGCATAAAAAGGAGGCAGATCATAATTTATTCCTTGACTCAAAAGTAGAAAAAAAATATATTGAGGAAGAGAAGAGAGTGAAGTCATCACTTACAAGATGGGAAATCAAGAAGTAGTGCCTAAAATACTTTTGTCAACATGTACCAATATAAACATTATTTAGGAAAATGTTTGTAAATGAGAAGTAGCCATATGAGTTGAGGAAGGTTTATGCTGGTAAGCAATATTTTGGATGAAATAGAAAAATGTAAGAGATTGCTGTTTTCACATTTTATGTTCTTCAGCAATATTTTTTTAAAGATTTTATTTATTTATTTATTTGTTTGTTTGTTTATTTATTTATTTATTTATTTATTTATTTATGAGAGAGACAGAGACAGAGACAGAGACAGAGGGAGAAGCAGGCTCCATGCAGGGAGCCTGACATGGAACTCAATCCCTGGTCTCCAGGATCACGCCCTGAGCCCAAAGCGGTGCTAAACCGCTAAGCCACTGGGGCTGCCCCTTCGGCAATATTTTTAAGTATGTTGCTTTGATAAAAATTTTGTATTTAAAAATTTTGTTTAATTTAAAGAATTGGAGAAAAGGAGTAAATGCTAAGTGCCAAGGACTTGGATATGGAAAAAACACCTTAAAATGCAATGAAGTTACAAGCCTGATAGAAGTAGTAGAATTTTGTGGGTGTGTAATAGTTGGACATCATGTTGGAAAAGATACCAAGGTTCCCCTTGACAAGATGAACTTCATCCTGTAGCTTATGGCAGCCAGTGACCATTTCTGATCAGATAAGTTTTCAGTGAATTTAAATTGGCATCGCTGTGAAATAATAATGAACTCGGGGCAACCAGCTGTAACGTCGTAGGTAAGGACTAAATTTGGGTTTGGAAAGGAAGAAGTGGGTCTCAGAAAGTTGAAGAAATAATTATCAGACAGGACTTGGATGACTATTCAATCTAAAGAAAGCATGAGCAAAGAAGATCCAGAAATCTGTTTGAATCAAAAATACAAATACACATGCATATATCAAACATACATACAAAAAAGCAGCTGGTCTTGGATGTAGCAGATTTTGTTTGGATTTTTAGAGTGGACTGGCATTTGTTTGGATAGCTTAATATGTACTTAAAGCAATGAGATGACTTAATAAAACAACTTCACTGAGTATTTTAAAATAGAAAAAAAGCAATGGATTCAGTTATTTCTACTTCTAACCTTCTCTGTCTTTATATTTACTGATGTAAAATCTTTTTTATTTTCTCATTAAAAATATGGAGAATAGTTCTACACAAATATAAAAAGTATCACCTTGAAAGAAAAGAGCATCCTAAAAAGTGTTTTTATTGCTAAGAGAAACAGTCTACCTTTAAGCCAATAAAAAAATGAGAAATTTAGTCACTAAGTGAATTTGTAAACATGAGCTATTCTTAAATGGAGTAGCTAATGCTCCATAACTATCACAGATCATCAAGTGCTACAGTCTCAGATAAACCTAGAGTTATCAGAGCACAGAAAAGATCTATTTCTTTCCTTTTCTTTTTCAAAGTGAGATAAGAGAGTATCTGATTGTTTATGAGTAGGTCAGGAGACAGTGAAATCTGATATGCCTTTTTATTTAGACAGATTAGTCTACTTAAATTCCAAGAGGATGCTCTAAAACAAAATGGCAAAGCATGGAGTCAGGCAACTATTAGCTGTTTGTTCTCTTAAAGTGAAAGCACTTCTGAAAAGTGAGAGATGCATGACAGCAAATGAAAGTATAAAAAAAAATAAAGGAAATTGAAAGTGAATTTTTCAATAATTGCCTGAGAGAATACTGAGGATGGAAACAACATGTAATGGTGAAGTCAGACTTGATGAAAGAAAAGGATAAAATTGTCCTGCCTCCCTGGGTTACTTGAATATATACAACAATTTTCAGAAGGAAAACAAAAACAATAGCTGTGCAAGGGCTCTCAGTACTACTGTGAGTCTTTATATAAAAACAAAAGACAATTTCTGAAAGAAAAAGAAAAGGCTATAAACAAAATATAAAGGAATATCTTCCACTGGTTGCTAAAGCTTTTCACAGAACAGTCTTTCCATAACTTTCATTGTGTCTGCTGTCTGCTAAGTTCTACATCATTTTTAAGGGCATTATTATTGCTAAGATCAAATTTTTTCTGCTCAAAATGCCATTCCTGGTCATGTTACCATTTGTGAGAACATGGATCTCAGACAAAGGAGTCTTATGTTAAAGAATTAAACTTGAATCTCCCATTAAATTTCTTAGAATTTCATACTAACCATATATCTGGAACTCAATAAAATATTTTTTGACATTTTTCAAATAGGAAATGAGACAATATTTTTAAAAGGGGGAGAATAATAAAGTACTTACACTAGAAATTTCTAGAAAGGAAGGAACACACATGTATTTTTTTTTAATGTTGACTGTATTTTCTAAAACATAGCTATTTAACTGTTAGTAACATCCAAGACAATAAATAATTCTTTGGAAGAGTTTTAAATTATAAAGCACCATTCAAATAGAAGGTGTTAATAATCTGCCGACCTCTAAATAACTTGATTTGGAAAAATATTTGATTTGAAGCCTACGATTTTCTATATAAATAATCAGTAAATATTCAATCAATTTTAAATGCTATGAGATAGGAAGAGAGCTAGTGAGCCTATTTTGAAGGAATCTTCTACAAATTATTACACAGAATAATGACCAGCATTTAGGAGATATGTCAAAAGGAAATCTTTTACTTGAAGAGATCCAGTTCTTTTTTATTGAGCTACCTTTAAAGAAACTGTCCATTACCAATACATATGCGGGACCAAGAAGCAGAAAGTCTGAATTTAGCAAGTCATGCTAAAGTATGGAAGATCAGAATCAGGAGGGCCAAAATGCAACTCCAGGGGAAAGGACAGTCTCTTCAACGAATGGTGCTGGGAAAACTGGACAGCCATATGCAAAACAATGAAACTGGATCACGATCATAAACCATAAGCAAAAAACTCAAAATAGATTGAAGACTTAAATGTAACACCTGAAATCATAAAACTCCCAGAAGAAAAAATAGGTGGTAAGCACCTAGATATAGGTCTTAGAGATGATTTTTTTTTTTGGATTTGACACCATGATCAAAGGTAACTAAAGCAAAACTAAAAAAGTGAAACTACGTGAAACTAAAAAAACCTCTATAGCAAAGGAAACCACCAACAAAATGAAAAAGTAACCTACTGAAGGGAAGAAAATATTTGCAAATCCTATCTGCAAGGGGTTAATATCCAAAGTATTTAAAGAACTCATACAACTAAATAGCAAAAGCAAAACAAAACAATATGATTAAAAAATGAGCAGAGACTCTGAATAGACATTTTACTGAAGAAGACATACAGATGGCCAGCAGACACATGAAAATACCCATAAGATCCTCCTATGCAATCCGACCTTCCACTGAGCTGTATACAGTTGAAGATCAAATGCCATACGCTTCATTCTCTGATGATTTTTAATATTGGTTAGTATTAGTGATCTGTTGCTACATAATAAAGTAACCAAAATTTAGTAGATTTAAACATTGAATATTATCTCATAGTTTCTGTCTGTCGGGGATCTGTAGGCTGCTTAGCTGGGACATTCTGGCTGGAAACTTTTCCTGGGGTGGTTGTTAAGCTGTCAGCTCTGGCTTTGGACTCATCTGAAGACCCAGATGAAAAAGGATCCATTTCCAAGATCACAGATGTCTTGGTTGGGAGGGCTTCAATTCCTTGCTAGTTGTTGGTCAGAGTTTTCATTTCCTTACCACATGAATGTCTTGATAGGCTTCCATAAATGCCTTTGTAAGGTAGTATGTGGCTTCCCAAGGGTAAGTGACTGAAGAGAGGGGGAACATGCAAGAATTCCCAAGACAGAAGCTTCAGTCTTTTTATAGTGTACTTTTGGAAATGACATAACATAAATTCTTTTGTATTCCATATTAGAAGCAAGCCAGCTAAAACCAGTTCACATTGAAGGAGAAGGGAATTAAGCACCATTCCCCAAAGGGAAGAGTACCAAATTAGCTAGGTGGTAGTCTCAAACTTAATAGAATCATTGTCTTTTTCCCTTGGTGGAAGTATTCCTCCTTTTACAATTGTGATTTCGAAACCAGAGGAGTCTGAAGTAGTAGGGGCAGGAAATAAAATTGTTGACAGTGACTGGAATCCGTCCCATTGCCACATTTTGACCTCTGAAGCTATGATTGCTGGCTATGGAAATAGGTCTTAGTGAATTCCTAACCAAAGGAAACAAAATTGCCACAAAGCTTCCCATCGTGAGCTAGGTGTTTATCTTTCCCATCAAACTATAAATTTGGTTGTATGCAGCAGCAATCCTTCACCAAAATGAAGTGGTATATACAAGACATGCTCAAACAGGTCTTCAAGGAACAAGTTGCATGAGGAAATAGCTCATGTAAATACCATTAGCCCCTTCTTTAGCTACCCACATTACCTTACCTCTCCAATGCTCTCCTATTACTTTATGAGGGATTCTTGACAAGCAATGACTGAGGAAGCAACAAATCAGGCTTGGTTTACAGATGGTTATATACAGTGTGCCAAAACCCTCCAATAGTGGACAGCTACAGCATGACAGTCCCACTTTGAATTGGCCCTGAAGGACAAGGAGATAGTCCCTGGGAAGAACTTTGAGCAGACTATCTGATGGTTTATTTTGCTGGGAAGGAGACATGACCAGACATATGACTCTACATTGGACTATGAACTGTGGCTAATAATTTAGATGGATAGTCAGGGACTTAGAAGGAACATGATTGGAAAATTAGCAACAAGTAGGTTTAGGGAAGAGACATGTAGATAAATATCTCAAAATAGTACAGAATATGAAGATTTTGTGTCCCTAATGTTCACCAGAGGGTGACCTCAACAGAGGAGGATTTTAATAAGGTAGATAGGATGGAAATCAATCTGCCACCTTTCTCACCTACTCCTGTCACTGACCAATAGTCTTATGAAGAAACTGACCATAATGGTAGTGATGGAGGTTATGCATGAGCCCAGTAACCTGAACTTCCACTCACCAGGGCTTGTCTGGCTATAGCCACTGCTGAATATCTAATCTGCTAATGGCAGAGGCTAACACTGAATTCCTCGTAATGCACCATTACCCAGATGGATCAGCCTGCTACCTGACGTCAGGTTGATTCATATTGATTACCTTCCATCATGGAAGGGGAAACACCTTTTTTCCTACTTGAATAGATTGCAAAACCTCAGCTTCCTGCCACCAGGAGCCCATCTGTAGCTACAACTTCTTGTTTCCCTTGAAAATAATGATCTCATATAAAAAATAGCTCATGTTTTCAAGGTATATAAAGATAAAAGGACATATTTAAGGTAATATGAAGGAAAAACAGAGTGGCACAATAGATCAGACACTAGGAGACCTGTGTTCCAAAATGTTTTCTCCTTTAATCTCACTGAGCACCCCTCCACACTTTTTCTTCATCTTTTAAGAGATAAAATACAATCTTCATTTTTTGAAATTTTCCTTCTGATGAAATATTGTGGCTAGGGAAGTATGAGAAAGTAAATTAGTAATGAATTGTATTCAGATATTATTGCTGAAATTTACAAAGTACCACAAATTTAGTGATCCTAAATAGCATAAATATCTTATTTCCACAAGACAGAATTCTAACACAGGTCTCACTGAAAGAGAGTGTTAGCAGGGCTACATCTCTTTCTGTAAGCAGTTCTAGGGGAGGCATTTCTATGGTATTTACACATAACCCCCTACTTTTCAGAAGCAGCAATGAGATATCAAATCCTTCACATGCTAACAGCCCTTGACCACCGCTGCAAAAGGTTATTTACTTCTAAGCACTCATGTGATTAAACTGGATCTACCTACCCAGGTAATCCAGGATGGTCTCCATATCTTGAGGTTCTTAATCTTAATCATATTGGCAAAGTCTCTTTGGCCATGTAACATAAATCATTCACAGGTTGCAAGGATTAAGGTGTGGCTATCTTTGGGGCCATTATCTCCCATCATAGACATCTTAAAAACAAACATTTCAATTTGGGGGTCAATTAATAAATATGTAAAGAAATACAATACATTTAAAAATAACTCATCCCAGAATTTATAGTACTTATCATAGGTTAACAACAGCTCTTCAAATAAGTCTACTCCTAATGTCAGCTCCAATTTGGCCATGCAGCACTCCATGTGTCCCTAGCAATGGATTAGTACCACATGCCAAAATACGCATTTCTAACAGTCCTCTGATATGATATGTCCAAATAGAAGCAAACAAAGGTAATATTAATGTTTATCAATTTTTAAGTAAATATGAGAAGTATTAATTATTTAGATTGGCTGTCTGTAACACTCTGTCCCTGAAAGCTGCCAAATCTACCACTTAATTCTAACTTTTGACAGGAGTGGTGGCATACATAAATTAGTTATTTTCTCTTAATTTTCTAAATCACAAGGTATATGGTACTTTTATTTTTTTAATAAAGTATTTAAAACTGAAACTTAATTTATCTGGTAATGGAATTTAAATAAGTCAAATTAGCAAATGTCTATTGAAGCTCTACTACAAAGGAAAAGGCACTTACCTGACAATTAATTTTAAAAAGACAACTATATTATGTGTCACACTTAGAACCCATAATTAATATGTGCATATAGTACATGTTTTATTAATAATAAACTGCTTTATCAAACTGTTTAGTCACCTTCATTCCATGAGATGAATGTAGAAAACATGGTAATAGTTGACTATGAGGAAAAACTTGTTTGTATTTGATGCATGGCTGTCTCTAATGCTGAGGACGAATGGATGCCATATGCAAGGTCAATTTAAGTAAGCAAACCACAGATGAATGACCTGGATTTTCTTTGTTTTTGAATGTGAAGAAAACAGAAGTTCAAATTCCTTTCATCTTCTTTCAGCCACCTAGACCTACTCCTTGGTAGAGTTCCATATCTTGTATATTTTGGTCAGAAACAAAATGTCTATGTGAAATAAAATCTAGCTTTGCATAAGCAATATGGCCACCAAATGATTTTCCATATGGTTGCTGGTTCCATGGTAAGTCTGCTTTGTCCTAGAATAAGTAAAATTCGTACAAGTCTACCACCAGGAGGCTCATCAAGCTGTGATCACTGTAACTTTTGGTCTTTTAAGGTCTGTACATTGGACATATTCCCTCTAAAGTTTTTATTTTTTAAAGATTTTTAAAAAAAATTTTCTTCATTTATTCATAGAGACACAGAGAGAGAGAGAGGCAGAGACACAGGCAGAGGGAGAAGCAGGCTCCATGCAGGGAGCGCAACGTGGGACTCGATCCCAGGTCTCCAGGATCACACCCCAGGCTGCAGGTGGTACTAAACCGCTGTGCCACTGGGGCTGCCCCCCTCTAAAGTTTTTAAATCAATGCTTATACAGTTGCCAACTAAGAAAAGGAGATTTGACAGTAGATGAGACAATTGGAGCTATGATTATTCCTAAAATTCTGACTACTCTAATTGGTTGTCTCAGGAAATGAAAATAAGTGAACATATTAAATTGTAAAGCATTAATGTTTGATGGCTTTAATTTTTCCATTTGGCCAGTAAATCAATTGCCCAAGATTAGAGGTTTAATTATAAAAACAGTATTTGATCAAGGAACTATCCTGAAGACATGTAACAAGTTGCTAAAGCTAAAAATCCTTTGGCCAGCCAAAGGGACATGAGAAAGAATAGTTAAATGATATAATTAAGAAGTACACTTACTTAAAAAGATATTCACAACTTCACTCAACTTGATATTTTGAAACCCTAACTTCTAATGTTTCAGTAGAAGTGCAGTGAATTTGGAATCTAAAGATCTACATTTTTTAATTGAATGTGTTCAGTTGTCCTTTTGATTTTGAGAGCAACTTACACTTAGTGAACTTTCCATTAAATGGACAGTGACTTAACTTTCTAATTTTGGATCTCCATTACATATATAAATATTTTTCCTCTTGATCTCTTTAATATTATAGCATGAGGCATATAGATCATGTTATGCCATGTGCTAAAATAAGCCAATGATTCTGCATTGCTTAATGCAAAGATTTTCCACATTAACTGTATTCAAACTGAAGAGAGGTGGGACATGTGTGGCTCAGTTCTCTACTGGTGCTGGGCCTATTTGTCCCTGGAACCATTCCTCATGTTTTTCCTGCTATGCTTCCACATGTCATAGGACGCATTTCCTAGACTCAAGTCAGCTGCCTTCTGGAAATGTTTAGCCTATTGGAAGCACTGGCAGGAACTCCTGGCAAAGGCAGTCTACTGTAAAGACTCCTTTCTTTCTTTCTTTCTTTCTTTCTTTCTTTCTTTCTTTCTTTCTTTCTTTCTTTCTTTCTTCTTTCTTTCTTTCTTTCTTCTTTCTTTCTCTTTCTTTCTTTCTTTCTTTCTTTCTTTCTTTCTTTCTTTCTTTCTTTCTTTCTTTTTTTCTTTCTTTCTTTCTTTCTTTTTTTTTTTTTCAGTTCCGGGCACACAGAACAGATTCATCTGGTTTCACATTCTCTTTATACTGCTGGTGCCTTGGTGCCAACTAACACCACTTTCTCCCCCCTCCCCAGTTCTTTGTCCTAAATATGATTATGGTTTCCAGATAGCTTCCAGGTGTTTCTCCATCCCCTCTCTGATTCTCAGATTTTCAGCACCTGTGCATCAAATGCATGTCCCATGTTCACTCTGTTACAAATACCAGCAATGTATTCACTTTTCCTGGGTGGCCTTTGACTGAAACAGGACCCTCACATGCTTTGTAACTAGATCTGCTCCTTGTTCATACATTGTGATGCTGGATTTCAAAGGAATCCTTTGGATGAGGAGGGGGCTCTACATCCACATAAAAAGTTTGAAACTCCGCTTGGATGTGAAATCCAAGTTCCCCAAGAATTCAACACTTCTTGTCTGTATTCCTATCCTGATTTGCCATTCTTATTCCTAGTTTCTGCCTGAAATATACTCCAGGAATTCTAGCCATAAAGTTGCCCATGATCATAATTTTGTTGAGATCATTGTCTCTTACCAAATACCCTTCCTTCTCAACTATCCATGTTAAAAGCCTACCCAAAATTCATAGGCATGAACTAAAACGATAGTTTCTCATTATTTAAAGATTTCATATTTGCAAATTTTCCTACCCACTGAAATTTATTTATAACCCCCAGGTCAATACTCCTGGCACTCTCATGGTCATTTGCAGACATAGGTGGAATGAGGATAATTTTCCCACTGTTTCCCAAAGATGATGTTTCTGTCCGAGGGAAAACAAAGATGGTGCTCTGCCTTCTTCAGCTCTCAACAAAGTCCTTTTCATCATAGTCCACTTAGTACTGGGCTTTTCATAATTTTTGTGCTTTTTGTTGGTGATTTTACTGTTTACAATGGTCCCCTAGGCGTAGGGCTGAAGTGCTGTCTGGTGTGTCTAAGTGCAAGAAGGCTGTGATACGACTTAGCTTATAAAGCTCTGTTCAGGCACATCAGTTATATGCTGTTGACCATGAATTCAATGTTGATGAATCAAGATATATATTAAATAAGGCATCTTTACTTTTTTAACAAAAAGATTTCTTTATTTTAGGAGGGGAGGGGCAGAGGAAGAGGGACAGAAACTCAGACTTCTTGCTGAGCATGGAACTGATGCAGGGCTTGCTCTTGGAACCCTCACCCAGAATCACGAGTCAGATGCTTAACTGACTGAGCCACCCAGGTGCACCATATTAAATAAGGTGTCTTTTAAAAAAGGAAATACACATACAACAAGATTATGTATTGATTGGTTGACAAAAATTCCATAATTAGATGCTCAAGGTAAACTAACGCCTTATTCTCCTAGAAGCAATAGTTTAATATTTGCAAATTCATTGCTCATGGTGACTTTATAGTACATAACCAAACAAGAATAATATGGATTATTGTACACACACCCGTGTCTAAGAAGCTTCCTCTGATCTCTCTTCCTTCCAGTTTTCTCTGCTTTAATTTCCTATACCCCCTTTTCTGACATTACCTTCCCTCTTCTAAGTCGTCGTTAAATATTCAGAGTGAGCAATAGAAACATCTCTTAACAGAGCAAATTCAAAGGTGAAAAGCAAGCCAAGAATAAGTGAGTAACTGAAGTCAGTAAGCCAGAAGAAGGATAAGTACTGTGTCAAATCTTAGAGGCACGATGGAAGATTGAACTTAAATCTGCAGCCAGAATTAAGGAAAGCTTAGAGCAAAGAGCAAATGAGGATTCTAGAAAAAAAGCCTCCAGCTGGTGGTGTTGTATATGACCAGATTTTATGTACTCACCATAAAATGGTTTTGAGAAAAAAATGGCTGCAGTGAAAGTGCTAGAAATGAGGCAGACACCTGTCATCACTGTGTGCCTCCTATTATGGCTCTTTATGGCCATGTTGTATTCTAACTAGGCTGTCAGCTCAGGATCTGAGTATGATTAATTTGTGTTACTGTCTAACAATCTCCCACACATATTCACTGTAAATATTTCTTTTTTAATTTATTTTTTATTGGTGTTCTATTTGCCAACATATAGAATAACACCCAGTGCTCATCCCATCAAGTGCCCCCCTCAGTGCCCATCACCCAGTCACCCCCACCCCCCACCCACCTCCCTTTCTACCACCCCTTGTTCGTTTCCCAGACTTAGGAGTCTCTCATGTTCTGTCTCACTTTCACAAGACATGAACAGAAATCTCACAGAGGAAGACATAGACATGGCCAACAAGCACATGAGAAAATGCTCCGCATCACTGGCCATCAGGGAAATCACTGTAAATATTTCTTGAATAAGTACATGCAAGAATAGATCCTATTCAATTAATGTAAAAAACTGCAACTTTAGCTAATTAATAATAATCTGATTCATGGGCAAACTTTATATACCTTAAGTGTCAGTCACATGGCTCATTATTATTTTTGCTTTAATTTTTGAAAGACTAAACAAACTTCTTGTGTAACCAGTATAAATCAAGTGTAATACCACCAGTATGAGTATTAGATAACTTGCGGTTGTTGTGTTTTCAGTTTTATATGATTTTTTGCAAGAAGTTTAGTAAATATGAAACCTGTTAGTTGTTGTTAGTAGATAATACTTCTTATAGAAAGTATGAGTTTAAAGTTTATGAAACAGACTTCAAATATGTTCATAAGGAAATGATACTGTGTTAGCCAGTGCTATTACTTCATATTTTCTGAAAATATTTTTGGCTTTAAAGAATATAAAATTTTGAAAAAATTTTCTGAAAAGTATTTTTGGCTTTAAAAATATAAAATACTAGATATAGATAAAATTTTAGCCCAAAGGTGATCCTTGTTTCTTAGTCATTGTACACGTCTCATGTAATATAGTGATAATTTAGCATAAGCTAAGTTTGTTCTTCATAATTTTTTTTTAATTATAAAGAACCTTTCTTAAATGTTTGGGCCAATTTACTATTTATTATCTCAGACATTTCCTAGGGAAAAGGATGCCAAATTGATTTGAAAACAATAATTCTCATAGAAATATATGGAATTGACATAGTAAAATATTATTTTCTCATTCATTCTTTACTTTGAATAATGAACTCAAGTAAAAAGCTGTTATGTAACTCCATATGCTTATTTTCATTCTAATCATATTTGTAGCAACTAAAAGTTGAAAATTAGCCATCTTACAAGTCTGTATCTTTATTATCTTACCATTATTTTCTTGGTCTAAATGATAAGGTTTTCCACAGCAGAAAAGCCATAAGCCATGCTCAAAAAGCTCTTTTTTAGCATTCTTCTAGTTTCAAAATTATGATTGGATCTTTTTTTCAATTCCAACTTCAATGGACCCTTTCCATGAAATTGCTGTGCTCAATAGCATAGAAAGAAAAAGCTTCATCAAGGAGATCTTTTGATGTTCATTCACTGAAAAGCTACGTTGTGTCTTATTGCTACTTAGATTTGCTGAGGAACTAAATGGATTGTAAGGTGATGATCTGGAGAGATGACAGAACTAAAAATAGTTCTTTCCTATTTCAGAATAGCAGAACATGAATTTATTTGGCAGTTCTACTGAGGCAAATTACATGTAGTTTTACTTCTAGGAGACATAGGTGGTTTTGCAATTTTAACTATATTCTGCTCCACTGTGCAGTATTGTCAAATGTCTCACTGAATCATAATCCTTAATTCTGAAAATGAATCAAAATGTTCTATGCAAAGGCCTCTGTTCATTGCAAAGCACAGATTAAATAAATTAGAGTACTTCATCCGAACATTTAATATTAGAGATCCAAAACTCATTTTATGACAGATTCAACTATCATTGCCCCTAAATCTCTTTCACACACGTGCACACACACACACACACACGCCACACACATGCTCATTGTTCTTAATCTCTCTTTAATGATTCCAGCAAATAAGTGTTTGTGGAATGTGGAGCTAACAATGACTTGTCTGCTTTTACCCTCATTTCCCACCCAAGAACCTAGAAGTAAGAGGAACATAGCTGACTTTTGAGGAATGAACCATAAATTTTTAACTCATAACCATAGAAGAATCAAACCATAGAATTGTAACATTCATCTAACCCTGGATCGGTCAGTGCTATGTTAAAAGATAGGGAACCAGAAAGAAACAGTAGGGTTGGCAAGATAAAATGTGATGATGTAGATCAAGCCCTGGCCACAGTGGCCCTGAGCTTATGAGAACACAATGAGCTACATCACAAGAAAGGAATTCCATGTGGAGAAACAGGATATTTTATCAAGTTTTATTCTGGCCTTGATAAGTAACCTATAATAAAACCCATTTACCTTTGCTTTAATTCTAGGCATATTCTGATTAAACAAATTTCTGATCAGTAAGGCAGATTGTCAGGAATCTTAGAAAAAGGAGAAATGTGCTCTAGAAAATGGATGTGAACAGCCCACTGACTAGAAAGCTTTAGTCCTGTTATAAATTAATAAAGACATCAGTGGGTATTAATTCCACACTGGCATCAGGTGAATATAATTATTATTGGTTTGTCTCCCTAATAACCAAATTATTTCTAGCCATATTAATAAAAGTTCTATTTTCCACTTACAAGGATGAAGACCACATATTAAACCTTGATAAACTTAGCACGATAAATTTAGCCATTCTTTGAGGTCTGCTGACTTACATAAGTCATAGCATAGCTACGTGACTGTCTGCCAGACACTAATGACAAAAATAATATGTAATGGTAAATTATATCCGTTGTTTCCTAATGTTTGCAATAATTTTATATTTTCTTTACATTATATGAGAAAACTGCTTAGTTTTAACTCTACAACCTTGTAATATTAGATATTTTTAACCTACAAATAGACAATTTCACATGATTTAATTTAAAACTTAGTGTCATTTTGTTTGTTAGCCTCACAACGTGTTTTACAATGATATATCTTTTCTTTATTCCTTAAACGTCACCTCTCTATTCATTTGTCCTTTTTCTCAACTTATACCAAAGAGGTAATTTTATACTTGTGGGTGGCTGGGCCTTGTTTGCTCTAAGCTGCATTTTTTTTACCTAATTACACTCTCGTGCAAAAGAAATGATTTCTGAACCCTAATTTCCCCAGGCTCTTTTCTCACCTGGTTGCCTGATGGGTTTGTCAGTGGGAGGAGCACTGATGGAAGGGTGGAGAAACAAGAAGGGAGAAACTAAAGCTATTCTTCTTCTCTGTCTCCGTGTTTTGGGGTGCCTCTGGCAGCAGCTGCATCTCTTCCTACTCCCACTGGACAGCCTTGCTCTATTTCTAGCTTCCATGGGATCTCACGTCAGCCTGGAATCAGTAGAACCTCCTCTTCTCCATGACCTTCCCATTTAGGGCTAGAACAATGATTAAAGGAAACCTTACTTAACATAAAAACAGGAAGCCCTGAAGGGGGTTCTCTCACACCGGACTGGGACCAGGCGCTGCAGTTCACAGCGTCCAACAGGAAGGAGTACACCACACATTCCCCAACAGGAAGGAGCTTGGCCCACCACACTGAGTTGGTGAGAAGCCAACACCACCCTGAATGCTCATTCTCCTCAGTGAACTTTCATTCCAAACAGCCCCTGCCAACTCCTCCCCCCTCCACCCCCGTTTTCTCCTTGAAAGGAAGGTTCCTTCCCTTTGGTTTTCAGACTTGCCTGTGGTTGCCCAGAGTTTGCTTGTCCTGACTTGCAATGCCTCTGCTATTCCCACTATCTCAGAATCTACATGCAGGTGCTCTGCTCAGGTTCATCACCTGCATCATTCTCTGCATTGTGTTTTTTCTGTTGGAAAACCTATGAAGTGATTTCTCTTTGCTAGACCCCACCTGATAAAATACCTAAAAGATACAAACTGACAGATTTGGATTTCATTTTATTCTGATCTCCAGGGGCAGCAGCGGTGGTGCAGCGACTACCTGCAACCCGGGGTGTGACCCTGAAGACCCAGGATCCAGTCCCACGTCCGGCTCCCTGCATGGAGCCTGTTTCTCCCTCTGCCTCTCTCTCCGTGTATCCCATGAATAAATAAATAAAATATTTTAAAATATATATTTCTCATCTCCAAATCTACAAAATAGAAGTCTGAACTCATCTGCATTCCTATTAAAATAATGAAAGTGCCCCCCATCAATGTCAAACTCCTCCACACACCCTTTGTATCCTGTCTCCTCTGCTTTTCTCAATTTTTTATTTCTAGTTTAAAATATTTAACTATGAATACAGTTCATAAATGTCATCAGTTTCTAGTACAATCATTTCTCAAAGAGCCCTTACTTGGCTGCAAATTCCTATCCAGTTGCAAATTAAGCAACTGCCTCAATTTCTCTTTCTTTCCCAGCAAGTCTAACCAAAAAGTTGTCTAGACTGATTTTGTCTACTTCCTTCATTTTTCAGTCTATTTCATACTGATACCCATCCTTATTACTGTACCTGAAACCTGGTGTCAAGCTGGACCAGACTTGTTTTATTTTTTAATTAAAAAGTTTTTATAACCTCCAAGGTGGATCAACCGTAGGTTTTTTTTAAAAGTTTTTCATTTATTTTTATAATCTCCAAGTTGGATCAACCTTTAAATGAAGAAAAGTGAACATTTTTTTTGTCCTCATTTCAATTGTCTACATAGTAGCTTTTAACAAATGGCCAGTCTCTTTTTCCTGAACACTTTAGTCTCTCACAGATCCTCCAGTTCCATATTCTTCTGAGTTCTTGTTTGCTTGCTTACTGATCTCATTATTTCTGTTTCATTTGCCAGCTCTAGCTTCTTGATTTAACCTCAAAGTTCAGGATTTCCTAAAGGCTTACAACAGGTACCCTAAACTTCCCTGACCTCATCCTCTCACTGGGTGATTTAATCTCTTTTTAAGGTTTTAAGAGTCATCTCTCCAGTGATGGCTCTGAAAATTTTAACTCAGTTAAGTCCACTTTTCTGAGACTCATATCCAATTCCTAATTGAAATCTCTACTGAGATATCTCATGGACATCTTACATTTAACCTGTAAGAATTTAAGTTTCCATTTTCCCAGTCTTACCCTGTCTTACTTGTTCCATGAAATAAGATCAATATATATCTAGTAAGCCTAAACAGAATTTTAGGAGACATATTTGAGACCCTTGTAATTTCAATGCATTAGCCATAAAAGTAATATTTACAAAATGTGCATAATGTGCTAGGCATCATAATAGATTAATTACAAACATTATTTAATTCTAATAAACTACAAATTACTCCCCTTTAATGGATGAAGATATTATAGCAGAGAAAGCATAGGTGATGTACCAAAAGACATGTGGCTAGTAAGTGATATAGCCAGGATTTCAAGACAGACCATTCAGTTTTAAAACTCATGTTTATAAATATTACACTATGTCTCAAATTATAGTAAGCTGTAGTTAATACATTCATAGCACTTACTATGGCATAATTCTAAGTACTTTAGATATGTTAAGTCATTTATGAGGAGCATGTTGTTTTTGTGCCTATTTTGGAGACCAAGAAATACACAGAGAGGTTTAATAAATCTCTCTCTCTCTGTGTCTTTCATGAATAAATAAAATCTTTAAAAAAAAAATAAGGCAAGAAATGAGGCAGTAGATTTGAGAGCAGTGAAAATACATTAAAAAAAGCAAGGCCCGGTGTCAAGAAACAAGGGAATTTAGATCTGGTGAACGTCCTATCAGGGAGGAAATTTTAAATTTTAAAGGTTAATGTCAGTAGTCATGGATTTTATGAGATACATTTTGAAATAAGTTCATATAATTTGGGAGGAAAGAAGAAAGGAGTAGTGACAGAATTACCTTCAAAAAATTCTATCTTGGGACCGCCTGGGTGGCTCAGCGGTTGAGCTTCTGCCTTTAGCCCAGGGCGTGATCCCGGACACCTGGGATCGGGATGGAGTCCCACATCGGCCCCCTGCAAGGAGCCTGCTTCTGCCTCTGCTTGTGTCTCTGCCTCTATCTCTGTCTCTCTCATGAATAAATAAACAATATATATTTTTAAATAAAATTTAAAAAAATTCTATCTTTATGTCCTATTTAGCTGAAATATTTTAAACCAGGATACTGATAAGAGCTACCAAGGATATTGCTACAATTATAAAAATGCATAATATGTGGGACCAGCTCATTTACATATTATTTTAATATGTCATGAGAGAGATGAACAACAGAAGACTTTAAATAGAAATATCATACTAGTACCTAATTACAAAATCAAGATTTAAGAAGAAAAACTTAAATCTCTTTGTATATAGACCACATTTTGTAACCAGTTAAAGTTTAGCAAAAGGTACATATGTTCTCAAAGTTTAATTTTTCCTTGCCATATATTGTGAATGTTAAAAGAGTAAAGTTTTTGGCACCAGAGTTAGATGCAGCTGCCCTATGCAAAGATGGAAGGTATTGGAGCTATCAGAGCTCTACAGAGCATAATTTAATGCATTCTTACAGTACAAGAATCATTTATCCAGATAATTGGAACAAGACAGAGAAATGCAAATACTGTATGGCATCACATATATGTGGCATCTAAAAAAAAAAAAAGTTGTTTTCATAGAAACAGAGAATTGAATGGTAGTTGCCAGGGATTGGGGGGAGGAGGAAATAGGAAAATAAAAGTCAAAGTATGCCAATTTTCAATTATAAGACGAATAAGGTCTGAGGTGGCCCAGGCAGTTGAGCCTCTGACTCTTGGTTTCTCCTCAAGTCGTGATCTTGGGGTAGTGGGATTGAGCTCCATGGGGCTCTGTGCTCAGTGCAGAGTCGGCTTGAGATTTTCCCTCTCCCTCTCCCTCTCCCTCTCCCTCTGCCCCACCCCACCTTTGTGCACATGCGTTCTCTTTCTCTCTAAAATAAGTAAATCTTAAAAAAAAAGATGAATATGTTTTGAGGATCTGGTGTGCAGCATAACATGATGAAGATAGTTAATAATACAGAAATTTACTGAGAGTAAATCTTAAAAAAAAAAAAGATTTTATTTATTTGAGAGAGCAAGAGGGAAAGAATGAGTGGAAGGAGGGGCAGAGGAAGAAGCAGACTCCCCAAAGAGCAGGAAGCCCAACACAAGACTTGATTCCAGGACTCTAGGATCATGACCTGAGCAAAAGGCGACACTTAACCGAGTCACCCAGGTGCCCTTACTGAAATAAATATTAAGTGTTCTCACTGCAGACACACAGAGGTACCTATGTGAGGTCATGGATGTGCTAATTATCTTGAACATGGTAGTCCTTCCACAATGTACTTGTATATAAAATCAACATGTATACAATTATATTTGTATACATGTATATAAAATCAACATGTATATAAATCAACATGTATATAAAATCAACATGTATATAAAATCAACATGTATACAATTATATTTGTCAATTATTTCTCAATAAAGTAGAGGAAAATATAAGTCTTAAAAAATTATTAGGCCAGGTGTTTTCCAAAATCATAACCTGTTGTGTTTGAGACATGTGATGTGAAGCATATTTCAAATATTACAAATATTACATAACCATCCCCAAGGAGTTTGGGTAGCATTCTGTAATCATACCCAAACATTGATACCCAAACATTGATAAGGGGAAAAATCAGACTACAGTCTCTTGTCAGATCAAGTCCAATTTTGTCATAAAATAAGTTCAAGCCAGGTCAGGTTTTGCCCTTCCAGAATAATTTAAGGTAATTCTTGGTTTTCTGAGATTTTTTATTTCAAAATTACACATGAGGTTTGTGGGTTTAGCTGAGTATTATGGTGAGTAAGAGCGACATCTAGTGTCGAATACACTGATCTCCATTAAATAAATATTTGCTATTAATTATAACGCTGGTAAAACTTAAATTTAATCAAGCCAATAATCAAATATTTTGTGTTTAGGCATATAAAAATACATAAGAAATTTTCCTTATATGATCAGTGTGATGGAAGAGGATCACAGATAACACACCTTAGATGTTAGTGGTCAAAGAAGACTTTCTGGAAGAGCAGACACCTAAGTAAGATCTTAAAAGAAGAAAAGGGATAAGATTGTTTCTATAAAGAAAATGCACAAAGGAAAGCAAAAACAAGAAATTGAAATTGGTACAGGTCCTGAGATAAGATGAAGTTAAATAGGCCAAGGGGAATGATTCATGATTCATCCTGAATACCAAATGGTAAACATTATTGTTGATTTCTATTTTTGAGTATTCTATTTAGCCTAATTTCATTGATTTTTTTATGTTAACCTTTAACAGAAAATAAAATTAAAATCATGTAAGTCCTATATCTATAAGACAACCTCAAATTTTTTAGATATAGAAAGCTATTATTTAGAGGTAATAAAGGATGTAAAGTAATATTTTAAACATAATACACACTTTAAAATGTGGTCAATAATCCAGGCATGAGGGGGGAGGGGCAAGACGGCGAAAGTGTACGGTCCCCAAGTCCCCTGTCCCCACCAAATTACCGAGATAACCTTCAAATCATCCTGAAAATCTACGAATTCGGCCTGAGATTTAAAGAGAGACCAGCTGGAATGCTGCAGTGAGAAGAGTTCGCGCTTCCATCAAGGTAGGAAGACGGGGAAAAAGAGATAAAGAAACAAAAGGCCTCCAAGGGGGAGGGGCCCGCGAGGAGCCGGGCTGAGGCCGGGGCGAGTGTCCCCAGGACAGGAGAGCCCCGTCCCGGAGGAGCAGGAGCTGCACCGACCTTCCCGGGGGAAAGGGGCTCGAGGGAGGTGGAGCAGGACCCAGGAGGGCGGGGATGCCCTCGGGCTCTCGGGGACACTAACAGGCACCTGCGCCCCGGGAGAGTGCGCCGAGCTCCCTAAGGGCTGCAGCGCGCACGGGGGACCCGGAGCAGCTCGGGGGGCTCGGGGGCGGCTCCGCGGAGGGGGCTGCAGGGCCGGAGCGCGAATCCACCAGCGCAGGCTCGGAGCACAGGGCGCCGGGACACAGCCCAGGATCCGGCCTCCCCGGGACAGGCAGAGGCCGGGAGGGCCCAGGACAGCGAGGACGCTCCTGCCCCAGCTGAGCAGATCAGCGGCCCCGCCCGGAGCCTCCAGGCCCTGCAGACGGAAAGCTGCGGAGCTACTGCCGGGGCTGACTCCAGGGCTGCAGAGCTGGCCCCGCCACTGCGGTTGTTCCTTCTGGGGCCTCACGGGGTGAACAACCCCACTGAGCCCTGCACCAGGCAGGGGCAGAGCAGCTCCCCCAAGTGCTCACACCTGAGAAACAGCACAGCAGGCCCCTCCCCCAGAAGACCAGCTAGACGGACAAGTTCCAGGGGAAGTCAAGGGACTGAAAGTACACAGAATCAGAAGATACTCCCCCGTGGTTTTTCTTATTATTATTATGTGATTTCTGTTTGCTTCCCCCAGCCTTTTTTCTTTCTCTTCTCTTTTTTTCTTTTTTTCTTCTTCTCTTTTCTTTCCTTCTTTCTCTTCTCCCTTTTTCTCATTTTCCCAATACAACTTGTTTTTGGCCACTCTGCACTGAGCAAAATGACTAGAAGGAAAACTTCACCTCAAAAGAAAGAATCAGAAACAGTCCTCTCTCCCACACACTTACAAAATCTGGATTACAATTCAATGTCACAAAGCCAATTCAGAAGCACTATTATACAGCTACTAGTAGCTCTAGAAAAAAGCATAAAAGACTCAAGAGACTTCATGACTGCAGAATTTAGATCTAATCAGGCAGAAATTAAAAATCAATTGAATGAGATGCAATCCAAACTAGAAGTCCTAACGAGGAGGGTTAACAAGGTGTAAGAACGAGTGAGTGACATAGAACACAAGTTACTGGCAAAGAGGTAAACTGAGGAAAAAAGAGACAAACAATTAAAAGACCATGAGGATACATTAAGGGAAATAAATGACCCTGAGGAAGAAAAATCTACGTTTAATTGGGGTTCCCTAGGGCGCCGAAAGGGACAGAGGGCCAGAATATGTATTTGAACAAATCATAGCTGAAAACTTTCCTAATCTGGGAAGGGAAACAGGTATTCAGGTCCAGGAAATAGAGAGATCCCCCCCCCCCCAAAATCAATAAAAACTGTTCAACACCTCGACACTTAATAGTGATGCTTGCAAATTCCAAAGATAAAGAGAAGATCCTTAAAGCAGCAAGAGACAAGAAATCCCTGACTTTTATGGGGAGGAGTATTAGGGTAACAGCAGACCTCTCCACAGAGACCTGGCAGGCCAGAAAGGGCTGGCAGGATATATTCAGGGTCCTAAAAGAGAAAAACATGCAGCCAAGAATACTTTTTCCAGCAAGGCTCTCATTCAAAATGGAAGGAGAGATAAAGAGCTTCCAAGACAGGCAGGAACTGAAAGAATATGTGACCTCCAAACCAGCTCTGCAAGAAAATTTAAGGGGGACTCTTAAAATTCCCCTTTAAGAAGAAGTTCAGTGAAACAATCCACAAAAACAAGGACTGAATAGATATCATGATGCCACTAAACTCATATCTGTCGATAGTAACTCTGAACGTGAACAGGCTTAGTGACCCCATCAATAGGCGCAGGGTTTCAGACTGGATAAAAAAGCAGGACCCATCTATTTGCTGTCTACAAGAGACTCATTTTAGACAGAAGGACACCTACAGCCTGAAAATAAAAGGTTGGAGAACCATTTACCATTCGAATGGTCCTCAAAAGAAAGCAGGGGTAGCCATCCTTATATCAGATAAACTAAAATTTACCCCGAAGACTGTAGTGAGAGATGAAGAGGGACGCTATCTCATACTTAAAGGATCTATCCAACAAGAGGACTTAACAATCCTCAATATATATGCCCCGAATGTGGGAGCTGCCAAATATTTAAACCAATTAATAACCAAAGTGAAGAAATACTTAGATAATAATACACTTATACTTGGTGACTTCAATCTAGCGCTTTCTACACTCGATAGGTCTTCTAAGCACAACATCTCCAAAGAAACGAGAGCTTTAAATGATACACTGGACACAGATATCTACAGAACTTTACATCCAAACTCAACTGAATACACATTCTTCTCAAGTGCACATGGAACTTTCTCCAGAATAGACCACATAAGGGTCACAAGTCGGATCTGAACTGATACCAAAAGATTGGGAGCGTCCCCTGCATATTCTCAGACCATAATGCGTTGAAATTAGAACTAAATCACAACAAGAAGTTTGGAAGCACCTCAAACACGTGGAGGTTAAAGACCTTCCTGCTAAAAGATGAAAGGGTCAACCAGGAAATTAAGGAAGAATTAAAAAGATTCATGGAAACTAATGAGAATGAAGATACAACCGTTCAAAATTTTGGGGATGCAGCAAAATCAGTCCTAAGGGGGAAATATGTCGCAATACAAGCATCCATCCAAAAACTGAAAAGAACTCAAATACAAAAGCTAACCTTATACCTAAAGGAGCTAGAGAAAAAACAGCAAATAGATCCTACATCCAGCAGAAGAAGAGAGTTAATAAAGATTCGAGCAGAACTCAATTAAATAGAGACCAGAAGAACTGTGGAACAGATCAACAAAACTAGGAGTTGGTTCTTTGAAAGAATTAGTAAGATAGATAAACCATTAACCAGCCTTATTAAAAAGAAGAGAGAGAAGACTCAAATTAATAAAATTATGAATGAGAAAGGAGAGATCACTACCAACTCCAAGGAAATGCAAACGATTTTATAAACACATTATGAACAGCTATACGCCAATAAATTAGGCAATTTAGAAGAAATGGACGCATTCCTGGAAAGCCACAAACTACCCAAACTGGAACAGGAATAAATAGAAAACCTGAAAAGGCCGATAACCAGGGAGGAATATGAAGCAGTCATCAAAAACCTCCCAAGACACAAAAGTCCAGGGCCAGATGGCTTCCCAGGGGAATTCTATCAAACGTTTAAAGAAGAAACCATACCTATTCTACTAAAGCTGTTTGGAAAGATAGAAAGAGATGGAGTACTTCCAAACTCGTTCTATGAGGCCAGCATCACTTTAATTCCAAAACCAAAGACCCCACCAAAAGAGAGAATTATAGACCAATATCCCTGATGAACATGGATGCAAAAATTCTCAACAAGATACTAGCCAATAAAATCCAACAGTACATTAATAAAATTATTCACCATTTCCAGTAGGATTTATCCCCGGGACACAAGGCTGGTTCAACACTCGTAAAACAATCAATGTGATTCATCATATCAGCAAGAGAAAAACCAAGAACCATATGATCCTCTCATTAGATGCAGAGAAAGCATTTGACAAAATACAGCATCCATTCCTGATCAAAACTCTTCAGAGTGTAGGGATAGAGGGAACATTCCTCAACATCCTAAAAGCCATCTACGAAAAGCCCACAGCAAATATCATTCTCAATGGGGAAGCACTGGGAGCCTTTCCCCTAAGATCAGGAACAAGACAGGAATGTCCACTCTCACCACTGCTATTCAACATAGTACTGGAAGTCTGAGCCTCAGCAATCAGACAACAAAAAGACATTAAAGGCATTCAAATCGGCAAAGAAGTCAAACTCTCCCTCTTCACCGATGACATGATACTCTACGTAGAAAACCCAAAAGTCTCCACCCCAAGATTGCTAGAACTCATACAGCAATTTGGTAGCGTGGCAGGATACACAATCAATGCCCAGAAATCAGTGGCATTTCTATACACTAACAATGAGACTGAAGAAAGAGAAATTAAGGAGTCAATCCCATTTACAATTGCACCCAAAAGCATAAGATACCTAGGAATAAACCTAACCAAAGAGGGAAAGGATCTCTACTTTAAAAACTTTAGAACACTTCTGAAAGAAATTGAGGAAGACACAAAGAGATGGAAAAATATTCTACGCTCATGGATTGGAAGAATTAATATTGAGAAAATGTCAATGTTCCCCAGGGCAATTTACACGTTTAATGCAATCCCTATCAAAATACCATGGACTTTCTTCAGAGATTTGGAACAAATTATTTTAAGATTTGTGTGGAATCAGAAAAGACCCCGAAGAGCCAGGGGAATTTTAAAAAAGAAAACCATATCTGGGGGCATCACAATGCCAGATTTCAGGTTGTACTACAAAGCTGTGGTCATCAAGACAGTGTGGTACTGGCACAAAAACAGACACATAGATCAATGGAACAGAATAGAGAATCCAGAAGTGGACCCTCAACTTTATGATCAACTAGTATTCGATAAAGGAAGAAAGACTATCCACTGGAAGAAAGACAGTCTCTTCAATAGATGGTGCTGGGAAAATTGGACAAACACATGCAGAAGAATGAAACTAGACCACTCTCTTGCACCATACACAAAGATAAACCCAAAATTGGATGAAAGATCTAAATGTGAGACAAGATTCCATCAAAATCCTAGAGAAGAACACAGGCAACACCCTTTCTGAACTCGGCCACAGTAACTTCTTGCAAGATACATCCACGAAGGCAAAAGAAACAAAAGCAAAAATGAACTATTGGGACTTCATCAAGATAAGAAGCTTTTGCACAGCAAAGGATACAGTCAACAAAACTCAAAGACAACCTACAGAATGGGAGAAGATATTTGCAAATGACGTATCAGATAAAGAGCTAGTTTCCAAGATCTATAAAGAAGTTATTAAACTTAACAGCAAAGAAACAAACAATCCAATCATGAAATGGACAAAAGACATGAACAGAAATCTCACAGAGGAAGACATAGACATGGCCAACACGCACATGAGAAAATGCTCTGCATCACTTGCCATCAGGGAAATACAAATCAAAACCACAATGAGATTCCACCTCACACCAGTGAGAATGGGGAACATTAACAAGGCAGGAAACAACAAATGCTGGAGAGGATGTGGAGAAGGGGGAACCCTCTTACACTGTTGGTGGGAATTTGAACTGGTGCAGCCACTCTGGAAAACTGTGCGGAGGTTCCTCAAAGAGTTAAAAATAGACCCGCCCTACGACCCAGCAATTGCACTGTTGGGGATTTGCCCCAAAGATACAGATGCAATGAAACGCCGAGACACCTGCACCCGGATGTTTCTAGCAGCAATGGCCACGATAGCCAAACTGTGGGAGGAGCCACGGTGTCCATCGACAGATGAATGGATAAAGAAGATGTGGTTTATGTATACAATGGAATATTCCTCAGCCATTAGAAACGACAAATACCCACCATTTGCTTCAACGTGGATGGAACTGGAGGGTATTATGCTGAGTGAAATGAGTCAATCGGAGAAGGACAAACATTATATGGTCTCATTTATTTGGGGAATATAAATAATAGTGAAAGGGAATATAATGGAAGGGAGAAGAAATGTGTGGGAAACATCAGAAAGGGAGACAGAACATAAAGACTCCTAACTCTGGGAAACGAACTAGGGGTGGTGGAAGGGGAGGAGGGCGGGGGGTGGGGTTGAATGGGCACTAAGGGGGGCACTTGACGGGATGAGCACTGGGTGTTATTCTGTATGTTGGTAAATTGAACACCAATAAAAAATATATTTATTATTAAAAGAAATCCAGGCATGAGGGTAAAATGGCCCTCACTAAAAGAGGTAGCCAGATTATTGTATCATAACAAATTACCATTAATCTAATGACATTACTGATAAAATACTATAAATTCTTATTTTATAATTTGTCTTATAGCTAGACTTCTTTTTTTTTCCATTTTATTTCCTACCCCTTTTATTGAAACCCATTTTACTCTCAATTATTTTGAGATGTTATGATATATAGACATTCTGGCCTGTATTTCCCAAATTAATAGCTTTATTTTCAATTTTTAATATAATCAGAATATTCTATTTTCTATTTGGTTGAGAATCTCTCAGGTTATTTGCTCATGGAACTTTGGTTCCTTTAACTATGCATCTCTGTGGCTTAAACCAGAATGATTCAGTCATTGCAATTCCATGGACCCTTATTAAGATAGAAAAGCAATTGTCCACCCTACCTGTTTGCAGACATTTACACATACACATTTGCAAATGCAACTTTAGTTTGATCAAACAGTATTCACAGTTACTAGATGTATTACAGTTTGATATTTTGGAACCCATTTTTCCTTTTTTTCTTTTATTTTTACTTGGTTGCTTAACACATGTCACAATTCTCTCTGTTGATTTCATGATCCACTAATAGAATTTGATTGGAAAATATTGCTCCAGAATAAATATTAATTAACTTTAAAAAATTATATATACGTATAAAATATTTGAATAATAGAAAAAACTATGTTTGATAAGTAGAAAATTGTGGTTTGGGGTTCAAAAGAGAGAGGTCAGAAAAGGATTTTATTCGAGAAAATAAGTCTTGACGTTATTGAAGGATGGCTGAAAATTGGATGTACGGAAAGTAGGGTAGCATTGCAGGAGGGATCAACCTCTTCTGAGTGAAGAATCAATTGGGTTGAATTGGTATGTTTAGAGGACAAAAAGCAGATCACACATGTGAAGAAATCTAGCAGGACTGGATATGGCTGATTACAACTATTCTTTTTGACTGCTTCTCTAGTGATTGGGATTTTGAAACATACATAGATTTATCTTTGCATCCACCTGTGTGGTAGGTGTTCTTGGCCTCATTTCATATATAGGAAGAATAGGGCATTTTGAGGTTAAGTAACTTGAACTCAGACCTAGTAAGTGATAGACTGCTGTTTAAGGTCATTCTCTGATCCTAATGCCTATAATCCCAACTACTGAAATAAAGGCAGATTAATTAGGAAAAATGAGCTACTTTGTAGAATATCTAAAATTCTGAGATGAATAGATTTTTATTTTAATAGTCAGTTGAGTATTATTACTAGCATTTAATTACAGAGTGATGTAAGAATATTTTTAAACTATGCATTTTCCAGAATGACGAACTAGGGTATGAGTCTAATGTTATTAAAGCGTTATTAGATATTCTAAGGTTATAATTATAAGGATTCGATTGTAGTTCCTAAGAAGTCATGGATGGGGAAAGCATTATCAAGAGCATCACCAAACCAGAACTGGCTACAGGAAGAAAGGAGATGTATTAGAGCTCTTTAGTCTCATTTAGGGCTAAAAACAGATGTCAGGGTCTGGAATTTGAAGACTTAAGTTTCTAGTACTTCACTCTTTGAAGTACGGTATATCATAGTCAAAACAAGAAAAAAGAGATTCAGACTTCCAGTTTTTGCATGAGTCTTACAATGGCAGCAAATTTAAAAGACAAGGGGGTTACTTATTAATATTAAACAGATAATATTATTTAACATATTGTAGGTTCTTAGTAAATACTTGAATGAATAACCAGATATTCAATTTTTTAATTTTAACTTGTAAGAATTAAAGTGATAGAAAAAATTCAAATATATGCACTCCCACAAAATTCCAAATGTAGATCATGCAGTTCAATTAAATATCTATATATATTTACCTATCTCTGGCCTAACTACAATCTGTATGTGTGTGTTTTATAAAATGTGAAATCAGTAAAAAGAAAGAATTGGAAAGAAGCATAAATCCTAAAATAAAAAATTCAAAGAGAAAAACAGATTTTACTTGACTTAATTCTTGATTAGGAAGAATGAAGATACTCCAAAAGAGAAAAAGAAATCAATTGCATCTCACGCCACTTATTGACACACCATAAAAATCTTAATAAGATGAAGCCTTCCCAATGGCCTTGGGGAAAGGGTTCTTCCAAAATATGAGTCTTTTTGTCTCTTGGCATAAGAATCTTGTGGATTCTCAGAATTTCAATAAAAATGCTGCTGCTGAGGAGCACCTGGGTGGCTGTCTGTTAAGCCTCTGCTTTCAGCTCTGGTCATGATTCCAGAGTCCTGGGATGGAGCCCTACATGGGCGGGGAGTGTCCCTGCTCAGTGGAGAGCCTGCTTCTCCCTCTGCTGCTCCCCCTGCTTGTGCTAGCAATAAATAAATAAAATCGTTAAAAATAAATAAACAAAATGCTGCTTTGGTTATTAGTTTTCATTGCCTTTATTAACAATGAATCCAAGATGACATTAACTTCTGGAATTTGACTGATTAAATTTCCCCTATGGATTCTTGGCAAACTTTTTTTCTGGTGATATCATGATTTCAAATTTTAAATGACCAATAAGTTTCTAAAAATTCAGGTCTAGATCTCATATATGTTTTGCTTTATTTCTGCCCATAGTCAAGTTAAACAGTGATTCTTTGAATTGAAACATTACCTCCATTTTATTAGCACATTTCCCCCATTTTCTATCTGTCGAAATTATAATTATACTTCAAGATCCACTTTAATGACAATCATGAAGCTCTTCTTGCAGACTTTTACAACCGCTTTCAAAATGATCTCCTTTCCATATTCTTTTTCCACTCTATCTTCCTCAAGACCACTATAATGTGATATCTAGAGGATAAGAGTTTGGGAATGAGCTTTGAGGAATATCCGGGTAAAAGACAAAAAGAGGAGGAGCAGCCAGGGTAGGAGGATCTACAAGGAAACCAAAAACTGATAAATAATCCAGGGAGGGAAGTAATTTCTTAAAGCCTGTGATACCGAGACTGCCATGCACCTTGAATCAGCAAAGAATGTTAAGTTTAGTAGAAAAGTGGGAACAGAGCCAGACTGCAAATAAATGAGAAATGCCTCTTCATTTCCACCATACTTCTTTAGTAGAGATCTTCTTGCTCCTCCATGTTCTATCATAGTTGTCTGTTCACAGATCTTTCTTCATGAGCCTATAAGGCTTTATGAAAAGTTCACCTCCTATTTACCTTTATGTCTCTAGTGTTTGGCATAGTACAAATGCATTTCATTTTTTTTGGATTTATGTTAATTTGAAGTCATCTCTTTATTATTTTGCTCAGACACTCACTCACTTTGCCTCATTAATGACTCTCACACACAAGAAGCTTGAATAAGTCTGCTGTGCATAGTAGGGCAAGAAGGGTGTTTAGCACAGCCCAGAGCTTGTAGCAGTTCTACTAGAGGTCTCTGATTCCTTTTTTTTCATCACTGAGGCTATGCACCTCATATAGGGCAGTACAATATCAGAGAGTATTTTTATTATATCTGATACTACTACTTAGGTTTTATTAAAAATTATTTCATTTGTGGAACTGTCAAAACTACAAATTCATCCAATATTTTAAAACCTTATCAACTTTTCTTCTGAAATTCCACTTCGCAGTGAAACTATGCAATGCTATTCAGTTCTTTCATAACTGAGATAATCCTTTATAATAATTTTAATTGAAAAATGTAAGTTGGTTATCAGCATAATAAAGAAAGCAGTAGAATATTTTACTAAATATTTACTTTGGAGTTGAAGAAATAAAGCATAGTTATCCAAAGGCATGAGTTAAGAAAGCAAAGAAAATTAAAATTAGATAGCCAGACTAAGAGTGAAATAATTTTAGATGAAAGGGTCTTGCCTGTTCCTTGAGCATATAATTTTTAAAAAGTATGAGACAGGCCTTATGGATTTTCTTTCTCTAATGTTTTACAACTTTAGAGAAGTTCTTAAAATATTTTCTGAGTGCCAGAATTTTCTTATACTTCCTTCACAAATGAGCTGCTTTGAAAGTGCTGACTAATAAGTCCTCTGTCTTATTATTATTATACAATTTTATTAGTCTTTTGATATCTCATTTTCATGACAAGTGGGATATGATTCACTCCCTAATCGGCTTCCCTTACTACCCTTAGTGTTCAGCATCACGTTGTTCCCTTGGCTCTTGGGTCATGTTGTCCTCATGCTTTTAATTTCCTCTGCTTTTTCCTTTAGGCAAGGCTTCAGTGTAACTATAGCTTGCCATTTTTTATATTCTTTGTCAAGTGGAAATCATATAGGTTACATCTAGCCTTTTCATTTTCTTTGAACTGGCACCTTTTCATCTACCCTTTCATCCTACTTTATATTGATTTTATAGCATCTTTTATCTCTGTTTTCCTTACAGCTTTTATTTTTGTTTTTATACATGCAAGCATATAGTGGGCCTCACTTTCCATCAGTCTTGTGAAATCCATTCAATAATTCAACAGATCCTCTGATGACTTCTTGAATGTGGCTCTTATAAATTAACAAATCTCATATCTTCTGAATATGGCTTTTTTGTCAATTCCTTTTAGGTCCTATGAATTTGCTTTTCATTGATTTTGTCACTTCTTAAAAATATTTTAAAGAAATAGTCATTGTTTTACCAGTATTAGAGTCTGTGTGCATTCAATTAATCTTTCCTAAATTCTTGTCCTTTTCTGCCATGTTCTTATTAGGTTATAAAACAGAAAAATTATATATTCATATAAAAATCATGGTCTTTCCTCCTCTAGTGAAAGATATATTAGATATGTTTGTCTTATAACATGATAAAAAAACTCTAAAATTGCACAATCTAAGGAAATCAAATAACTAATATATAGAAACATAATTCAAATCATTTTTACATTAAAAATGTAGAAATTCTAAAAAAGTAAATATTTACCCATACTCTTAGCCCTTTTAAAAATTATGTAAGGAAATTAAATCTCTCCTTTTTGGCCCTTCAGTGCCATTTTGCAAGTTAACAACTCTTAAGCCTTGTACCTCCCCATTTTCTCCCCTATTTACACAGATACAGCAATATGCATATCAATGTGTATATCTATTTTTACAAATTTCTCTGTATATACATATGTGCGTATATATGTGTACACATTTTCATTACATATCAGTATGCAACCTACTTTTTTACTTAAAATTAATTTATTACATATCATATATTTCCTTTAAAAAGATGTGTAACCTTGGGGCACCAGGCTGGCTCAGTCAGTTAAGCATCCAACTCTTGGTTTCGATTTAGGTCCTGGTCCAGCAGTGATAGGATTGAGCCCTTCATCAGACTCTGCTTTCTTTCTCTCTCACTTGCTCTCAAATGAATAAATAAAATCTTTTTTAAAAAGATGCATAGGGGATCCCTGGGTGGCGCAACGGTTTGGCGCCTGCCTTTGGCCCGGGGCACGATCCTGGAGTCCCGGGATCGAATCCCACGTCGGGCTCCCAGTGCATGGAGCCTGCTTCTCCCTCTGCCTGTGTCTCTGCCTCTGTCTCTCTCTCTCTCTCTGTGACTATCATAAATAAATAAAAATTAAAAAATAAAAAAGTATCCTTTTAAAAAAATGCATAAAAAATTTAAAAAAATAAAAAATAAAAATAAAAAGATGCATAATATTGATGATACTTTGGATCATTTCAAGTTTTGGTTAATACAAATAATACCGCAATGAAATTCAGATATATATGTAACATAAGTGTGTATATGTATATATATTTATATACATTATGCACATCTACCTCTGTATATATATGTGTATACATACATTTATACCTATTGTTCATGTGGATAGAAAATTACAAGAAGAATTGTTGGGCCATGTATATGTATTTTTTATACTTCTATTTCTATTTTCAGTGTTTTCTGACTTTACAAATAAATGATTTAAGTTTGCTTTTCTTATATTATTGTTTCTCAATTCCTTTCTTACTCTCTAAACTCAAACACAAAGAATTCTCACCAACTTTGTCCCCATATCGATTGGTCCTACTTCTTTTCTTTTTATAAGAATTTTAATATCATGCCATACTTTATTGATTTTTGTGGCAATTGCCTTAGCAGAGTCCCTGCGTATTAAAATTTAATCCCTGTCTCTCCTCACTTTCTATTACTGTCAATGTGATATTGTCAGTGAAGTCCATACCTCACCTCAGTTCATCTACCCATCTTTGTATTGCCCTCCTTTCACGTTTATCCCTCATTTTTACTCTCACATATTTTCTCAAGGATGACTCCTACAGCTAAGAATTACATAAGCAGACTTGTTCTTTAATTTCATTCATCTGTCTTCACATAGACCACAATCATTCCCAGCAGCCTGCTTCTATGTTTGATCAGCCATTTAGGGAAGAAGCATTTGGAAAATGAGGATTATAATTAAACGTTTCACTTTACCTGCAGTAGCCATGATTATACTGGGCCTTTGTCCAAATCACTTCCGTGATCTTGAATTTTGGCAATAATAGGAAGATAATGTCTGTGGAACAGAAATGAAACTATTGCTTTTCCTTAGTGCCCTTGAAAGTTCAGCCCTATAATAAGGCACTCAAATGGAGCTTAATGTCCTGCTTAAGGCGAAAATAGCAACTGTGTATGGGGCTGGCTAAGATTCAGGTTAATATATAACATTCTTTTTTTCACTGGACATATGTCCTTGCAAAGAAATTTTCCACTGCTTTGGTTTTTATATCTTATCAACAAACCCAAAATGTTTCTCATGGGTTCATCTTGAAGAATTTTAGTTCTAATGCTTGGACAACATGGGATTTACTCTCCAAGTCTACAGTTGAGCTTTCTGGGTTATTATTTTTTTTCTTAACACATGCACCATTTTGTCCAAGTTGATAGATGGAAGTACCCTTTGCTTGGGCAAGGATGCAAGCAAGTTTCTTTCTTTTCCTTTTTAATTATGTGAATGTTACCTTACCGCTTGCACACCTGCCATTTAAAACATGTAACTCTCACTTTAATCAAGAACACAAAATGTTTGAACTCCAGATGCTCATAGAGAGATTAACTGTCTTATTTGATAATAGTAGGAGCCATCAATTCATGTTATAAGCTGAGTTTATTCTGAGCAAGGTGAAACAAAATGCAGGTCAAGCAACCATACCTTCGATTTTTCTGTTTTATGATTATATAAAGGTATAGCTACCTACAGACTGCTCACTTGTATAATCCTAGAAATGGCTTACATAAATCATGATTTAAATATTATAAAATAAAGAGGCAGTCATGTAATAAAATATTTCTGCTTCATTTACCAAATCTTATTTCTATCTGACCCAAGGCATATGGCTTTACCTTGTTAAGATACAAATTTCTAGGGGTCAAATTATACTCTTAGATGACATCTTTTTTACTTTTCTAATGTTCATTTTCTATACTTCTATAAGGGAATACATTAAAGCTCCATTAGTCTAAAAGATCAGGAGGAATATTGCCTCTTGTAAAGAATGGGGTGGGGTGCCTGGGTGGTTTGGTGGTTAAGCAACCAACTTTTGATTTTGCTCTAGTGCTGATCTCAGTGTCCTGAGAGCTAGCTTCCTCTTGGGGCTCTGCTCAGCAGGGAGTCTGCTGGAGATTCTCTCCCTCTCCCTCTTCCTCTTACCCTGCTCACACTCTTCCTTGCTCTCACCCTCAAATAAATAAATAAATATTTTTTAAATTTTTTTAGAAGATTTATTTATTTATTTATTTATTTATTTATTTATTTATTTATTTGAGAGAGAGCACATGCGCACATATAGGGAGAAAAGGGAGAAGCAGACTCACTGCCAAGCTGAAAGTCCTTGAGGCTCCATCCCAGGACCCCAGGACCATGACCCCAGCTAAAGCCAGACACTTCACTGACTAAGCCAGCCACATGCTCCTAGATAAATCTTTAAAAAGAAAAGAATAGGGTGTTGTTTCAAATCAGAAAATGGTTAGAAAATCACTCTTGTGCTTTTTTTGCCCCCTTGAATGCTAGAAAACTAAAATTTTATGTTCAGTTGTTATGGTTTTCTTATTCTAGGTTCCTGGCATGATACCTACCGACTCTATAACTGGCTTAATTTTTATTTTTGAAATGAATTTTGGCTCCAGTAGACATATTTTACTATTTAAGCTACCTCAAATCTTTTGGGACTTAGATACATTGTAAATATGTATAATGCCTTTTTTACTTTGGCCACCCAACTATATTGCTTGATTTTTAGATTTTTTCTTGCATATTTCTTACTAATTTTAGGTGAAAATCATTTTGTTTGATTATATAAATTCTATATCTTTAATATAAAAATTTCGGATGATTCAAAAAAGTACACAACAGAAAATTAGAATTATTCAGGGTCTCTTTGTGAATTGTTGGTTATAAGAAACCTAAGTTTACCTAAACAACCTGCCAGAAGGGGCACTGACTGGACAGATGCAGGAACTTTTATGAGACCCACAACTAAAAAAGAAGATGCTTACAAGGGAAGAGTCAGGAGCTATAGAGATCTTGTTTCTCCTTTTCCTCTTGCCAGCTTCATTTCCTTTCTCTGTCAATTTGTCTTTGCTGCTTTAGTATACAAGTAAATGTGTATAGTAGAAAATTACTGGCCCAGTCTTATTTTTATCATGAATTCCAGTTTCAAATTTCCAAGGACTGAGTTTTTGATTGGCTTAGCTTGGATTGGGTGCTGGCTGGCAGATACATCTAAAAGCCTAGCTCTTCAATAGCAGCTGTGGGTAATGAGTAGTTTTCAAAGAAGACACTGTGAGAGATTCATCTTCCTTTCCAAAAGATGACTACAACTACTATCTCCTTATTACATAAATCACTGTTTAGGTATATTTTTTATAAATTTCGTTTTAGATTTTTCTAAGGTCATGGACATAAATGATATGTAAGGTCTGGATCCTATAATTTCCACTTCACTATAGCATAAACATTTTCTTATCATTAAAAACTTTTCAAAAACACATGTGAGGCCACAAAGTTCTCTATTACTGCATAACAAATTACCATAAACATATTAAAGCAACATGAGCTTATTAATTGTTAGTCCTGTGGGTCAGATGCACATGCGGACTCAATTGGATTCTCTGCTTAGGGTCTCAGGAGGTTGAAAGCAAGGAATTGGCTGGGGTAGGTTCTTATCTGGGAACTAGATTCTTATCTACAGGATCCTTCCAAGCTTATTTAGGATGTTGGGAGAGTTGAGTTCATACAGTTGTGGGGTATTGTTCCCATTTCCTTTTTCACTGACAGCCAGGGGACCTCTTTCAGAATCTTAAGGCCACCCCTTTTCATACTGTCCTGCTCAATTGTCAAAGCCAAAGAGTTGAACCCTATGTTCTTGGGGTCTTTCTGGCTCTTCTACTCTAGTAGAAAATAGAAAGCTCTACTTTTAAGAGCGCATGTGATTAGTCTCACTTGGATAATTTCCCTATTTTAAGGTCAGTTGGGCCCGATAATGTAGCATAATCATGGGAATGATATTTCATTATAATCAGTTTCCAGAGATTAGGTATGAAATCTTGAGGGCACACTGCAAAGAGTGTGTAAATAGGTTTATTTCAACAAACAAATAATAATTAAAAAAACTAATCAGTTGCTTCAAAACCACTTATTGACGATTTCTTGGGTTCCTAGTGATGTGTAATTACACATTTATAAACTTTCATTTATATAAATATTAACAGAATAGGTTGTATTCTAAGCTCTATTTGTTCCATTATAGTCTTCTCATACTTGTTGATATATTTGATTTCTTTAGTAAATGTATCATCATAATGTAATACCTAGAAAGGCAAATTTTCCTCAAATTTTATTTGCCAAATTCATGTTGGCAATTTTTATTTTTCAAATTATCATAGCTATATATGCTTATGTATCATTCTAGATGATTTTATGTATTTTTTAATTTTCGCAAAATAATCTTGACCTTTGGTTGGCACTGTATTAAACTTGAAATTCAATCTAGGAACAGTAGTTAAAGTCCATACTTATCTTCCTATGTAATTATAGAAATGCCCTATTCTTTTACACATTATATTCTCAAAAGTATATACAGTCTTATCTCTGTAAGTGAACACCATACCCATAAGGTAAAAGAGAATTCTGAAAATCCCAAAGGAGACTCTCCAAAGATAAAATCTTAGTATATGAAATTTTATATAAAATTCTGTTTTGAGTTCAAAAACACCAAATTTCCTCAACATTAAAAATGATCACAGGATTATTTTAGAAAAGGGAACACATTATTCACATTTTGCCAAAGAAAAAAATGCAATAATTTTCAGAATAATGCTAATAGTTTAATTATAAATTTATATAGCTTAACTTTAGGATCTTATTTTATAATGAAGCCATAAAAATTAACACAGATTTGGTGTACAGTCAAGTACAACAATACAATATAAAACAGTAAAAAAATAGATAAAGAGAGGTATCAGGGTTAATAAAATAATTATTTCTAATCAGTGGGTAAAATCTGTGTTTTACAATTAACAGTTTTCTGATGACTGACTAGCTGTTTGAAATATTTAATGAGTGAAGCTCTGTCTTCACCTCACTGATTGCACCCAAATGAATCCTAAATCAATCCATTTATTTATTCAACACATGTTTCTGAGCACTTACTTTTTGCCCGGGCTCTATTCTAGGCACTTGCAATAGAGCAGCAAAGATTTAGAGAAAAAACTAAAGTAATAGAATAAAACATTGTTGGATCTTCATATACCTCAGGAGAGGAAAAAAACCTACAAACTTTCTAAGGCTGACATGAATTCGAAAGCCAGGAAGAAAAGAAGAGGAAGAAGGAGAAGGAGAAGAAGGAGGAGAAGGAGAAGAAAAAAAAAACAAACAGCACATTTAACTATACACATAGCTAAAATTTCTGTGGAAAAAATCTGAAGTATTTCAGGAATGTAATAACAAGACATTAAAAAATAGAATGACAAAAATGTTTCCAGTATTTATTGCAAAGCAGTAATTTCCTAAATACAAAAAATACTTTTAATTGTATATAAAGACTAACAAATAAAAATGCACAACACATTAAAGTCAGTTTCACTCACATTTAAGCTAATGCAAGTTTCTAAACTGAGATGCTGCTTTCGTCTGTTATATTGGCACAGACTAAAAAATCTTACTGTTAGTTTTCTGTTGATGCTGTAGCAAATTATCATATAATGAGTGGCTTAAAACAACACACGGTTATAGTGTTACTGTTAGGGAGGTTAGAAGTCCAAAGGGAGTGTCATGAGTCTAAAGTGACAGTCTTGGCAGTTTTCCTTTTGGAGCCTTTAGGGAAGAATCCATTCCTAGTTTCTAGAGACTGCCACATTCCTTGACCCATGGTCCCCAACCAGCATCTACATCTGTCCAAAGTCTTCCTCATTTCCTTCTCTACCTCTTTCTCCTGTAAGGCCCCTTGTGATGCATTGGACCCACGGAGGTAATCTAAAACAATCTCCATCTCAAGTTCCTTAACTCGATCATTCCTGCAAAGTCTCTTTTGCAACATACGGCAAGGTGTCCGCAGGTCGGGGATTAGGATGTGGGCATTTTTGGAGAGCTGTTATTCTGCCTACCACGCAAACAACCACAATTGTGATGAAAGATGCCATTGCTAACAGATCCTTTTCATAGCCTTCAGATTAAAGTCTCACATACTCTTTGACCCAATGGTAAATCATACATTCTCCTAGTTGTGAATCATACATCTATACTCAAGAAAGTATTCAAAATGTATATATGGGGAGGTTTAGTACAGCACTGTTTGTGCTAGCAAACACTTGTAAGAATTGAATATTTACTTATCAGGAATTGATTCAATAAATTATGATATACCCATATAATGGTTTTTTGCATGTGTATAAAAATATTCAGGTATTTCTGTATGTCCTAATGTAAACTGACATTTCACTCACATTTAAGCTAATGCAAGTTTCTAAACTGAGAATTAATTGCAAAGAACAAGTTGAAGGATTCTATGATGTCATTAGTGTGAAAATATCCTGTTTTATATATATTCCTAAGGTACTAATTTTTTTTGCCACAAGTAAGAATCACTTCTATTAAAAAAACTAATTCTAACACAGTATTATGAGTTTCTCACGTTTATTCACATCTTATAAGCAGAGGCACTGACAACTTTTTATACCAGACTATCAAGGATGTTTGTTTAGTGGACAGCCTTAGAAGACAGAGATAGTCTCCCTTTGGAGCGGAGGGCAAATTTTTTTACTACCAGTAAAATATGTGTCCTTCTGGTGAAGAGATTGGGCCAATTGAGTTGCAGTTTTCTTAGAAAAGACTGTGCTTTCCTAACTCTGGATTCTCTAGTTGTCGTACAAACTCACTGCATGTTCAGTAGCTGCCTGTGCCTACCTGAACCTCACTCCCATTAGGCTTGGTTGGCAGAGGATAGATAAGAGGGGCAAGCACTGGTGTAACATACAGCTCATATTGCTTGTTGTGCCTTGGGTAAAATAGTCTTTTGTCTCCAACCCAAGAGTCCTTTGCTTTCTGCCAGTGTCCATTAAAGTGTCTCTTTAAAGAGCCTAAATTAGGGATGCCTGGGTGGCTCAGTGGTTGAGCATCTGCCTTTGGCTCAGGGCGTGATCCTGGATCCCAGAATTGAGTCCTACATTGAGCTCCCAGCAGGGAGCCTGCTTCTCCCTCTGCTTGTGTCTCTACCTCTCTCTGTGTGTCTCTCATGAATAAATAAATAAAATATTTAAAAATTATAAAAATAATTAAAAGGCTAAATTATTAGTTTCCAAGTATGGTACAACATAGAGAGCTATGTTTCTTGACCTGTGACTTACACAAAAATCTATTTCAAATAAGATACACAAGATTATATTTAATTTACACAAAAATTTAATTTATAAATGAAACAAAATACAACATTTTGACACATAGTATTCTGGGTGATAAAATTTTCCATTAGAAGATAGAAAAAGAAGCATTCAGCATCCAAGTTATTGTTAATATTCCAAAAGAGGTTCACTTGCAATAGTATCTGCCATAGTGTACCACATTTTTGTTTAGGTGATATCAGAAACTAACATCCCTGGGGCGCTTGAATGGCTCAGTGGTTGAGCATCTGCCTTTGACTCAGTTCATGATTCCGGGGTCCTGGGATGGAGTCCTGCATCGGGCTCCCTGCAGGGAGCCTGCATCACCCTCTGCCTGTGTCTCTGTCTCTCTCTGTGTGTCTCTCATGAATAAATAAATAAAATCTTAAAAAAATAAAGAAACTAACATCCCTATCTTTTAGTCTTATAATGGAGAAAGAGCTCTATTGTAGTGGGATGCACTATATCAGTATAGAATTTGAAGGGTAACATAATAAGCATCAAGATTCCATGTATTCCTCCAAAAAAGGCAATTCAGGATATTTGGGGTTCTGGCAAAAGATTCTTAAAGAGTGGCCATGGGGAGCAGTCATTCTTTAGAAATTACTCCCAGAACTACCAAATAAAAAGCAAGTTTTTTGATATTAGCATAATTTTTTAATAATAAATTTATTTTTTATTGGTGTTCAATTTGCCAACATATAGAATAACACCCAGTGCTCATCCCGTCAAGTGCCCCCCTCAGTGCCCATTCACCCCAGCCCCCGCCCTCCTCCCCTTCCATCACCCCTAGTTCGTTTCCCAGAGTTAGGAGTCTTTATGTTCTGTCTCCCTTTCTGATATTTCCCACACATTTCTTCTCCCTTCCCTTATATTCCCTTTCACTGTTACTTATATTCCCCAAATGAATGAGAACATATAATGTTTGTCCTTCTCCGATTGACTTACTTCACTCAGCATAATACCCTCCAGTTCCATCCACGTTGAAGCAAATGGTGGGTATTTGTCGTTTCTAATGGCTGAGGAATATTCCATTGTATACATAAACCACATCTTCTTTATCCATTCATCTTTCGATGGACACCGAGGCTCCTTCCACAGTTTGGCTATTGTGGACATTGCTGCTAGAAACATCGGGGTGCAGGTGTCCCGGGTTTCATTGCATCTGTATCTTTGGGGTAAATCCCCAGCAGTGCAATGGCTGGGTCGTAGGGCAGGTCTATTTTTAACTCTTTGAGGAACCTCCACACAGTTTTCCAGAGTGGCTGCACCAGTTCACATTCCCACCAACAGTGCAAGAGGGTTCCCTTTTCTCCACATTCGCTCCAACATCTCCAACATTTGTGGTTTCCTGCCTTGTTAATTTTCCCCATTCTCACTGGTGTGAGGTGGGATCTCATTGTGGTTTTGATTTGTATTTCCCTGATGGCCAGTGATACAGAGCATTTTCTCATGTGCTTGTTTGCCATGCCTATGTCTTCCTTGGTGAAACTTCTGTTCATGTCTTTTGCCCATTTCATGATTGGATTGTTTGTTTTCTTTGCTGTTGAGTTTAATAAGTTCTTTACAGATCTTGGAAACTAGCCCTTTATCTGATAGGTCATTTGCAAATATCTTTCCCATTCTTTGAGTTTTGTTGACTGTATCCTTTGCTGTGCAAAAGCTTCTTATCTTGATGAAGTCCCAATAGTTCATTTTTGCTCTTGTTTCTTTTGCCTTCGTGGATGTATCTTGCAAGAAGTTACTGTGGCTGAGTTCAAAAAGGGTGTTGCCTGTGTTCTCCTCTAGGATTTTGATAATATTAACATAATTTTGTTGAATGAATTGCATTCTCTATGTAGTGAAAATGCTTTCTGCTTTTATGAATAGTAGTTACACGCAGGGGTTGAGAGAATTAAAATTAACTGGTCTCATTTACAGTCAGCTTAATTCCTCATCCACTTCCACAAACCCTCAAAAGCCTACTTAGGACTCTTTCCATTTGGCTCAGAATGTAAGGCTTGGACCAATCCGATGAGAAAGACACTTTTTTGAAACTTCTAAAGGCATCAAATGCAAATCTCTTATAGTTTAAATAGTTTTCTGATTATAAATACGTCTAGTTGATGAATATTCAAAGTAAAAAAAGATGACCACATAGTCCAATAACTGACAGGGGTAAGGCAACAGTATTATAAATTTTACATTGGAAAGATAGATACATCTATCTATCAACTATCATCTATCTATCTATCATCTATCTATCTATCTATCATCTATCATCTTTTTAAATGTCTTTTGAACTTATACCACCTTTGATACATGGTTATTTCATATTTTTATGATTTTGCCATTTTAAATGTCATACTTTAATATAGTTAATAAGAATTCTCTTTTTCTTCAGCTCATCTGAATTTTCTTTAACTTTCAATTAAAAATCACATAACACATAGAAGTTTACTCATTTCTCCTAATTTTGGATTTGTACATATGAGCTGGGATCTGATTTGCAAGTTATTGAATGAACTAAAATATGTACCAGATAACAATCTTATACAGAATAAAGAGACACCAAATTGAGTCTTTTGTATGTGAAGAGTACTTCATGAATATAATTTAATTTTTAATTTTTATAAGGTGGGTATATAAGAAAGCAATAGCAGAATGAGTATATGAAGGAATATTCATATATCATATTATTATTACAAGTGGATAAAATATTTTAGGGATTTTGAAGGGGAGAGTAATATGCATCTCGGAATGGATGAAATATAGCATGCCACTTGTCAGAGAGAGATAAGCGTCATAGGAATGCTACAACAGAAGCTTTTTGAGAGCTCAAGGTAGGAGAGGGAATTTTTGTTGGGATGATTGGGAAGGTATTTCCAAAGGAAGTGGTAGCTAAGATGAGCTTTGATAAATTGGGATTTGACAATCTGAGTGTCTATGGATGTGACATATAGATAGGGAAAATAGCAAGAATAAAACAAAGAACACAGGGATGTGCTCAGGAGATACCAAATACAAAGAGAAAAAACCTAGAGAAATGTAGTTATTGTTATGGCATAAATGATTTTTCCTCAGAATTAATATGTTGAAGCCATAACCCCCAATATGACTATATTTGGTGATAAGGCATTTAAGGAGGTAAAGTTAAATGAAGTCACAGTGGGGCCTAATTTGATAGGAGATTATTATTAAGAAGAAGAAGAGACACCAGACTTCTCTCTCTCCACATGCACAGAGGAAAAGACATGTGAGGACACAGTGAGAAGACAGAAGACAGTCACCTACAAATCAGAAAGACAAATCTCATCAGAAACAAATCCCAATCACACTGTGAGAAAATAAATGTCTGTTGTTTAAGCCACCCAGTCTGTGGTATTTTGTTAAGGCAGCCTGAGTAGATTAAGGCAGTGATGTGATAACTATAATAAGAGATAATATTCAGTGAGTATTGATTCAGTGAGTGACATTCATATTAAGTGAGTGGCTATTATTTGTTAGTATAAACACTACTTTGCACATAGGACCTCTATTTCTCCAAAAATCCCTTTCTGTTGAGGGTTGTTTTATAGGTAGAAAATAAATAAATGAGAAGATTTATTAGCTTGATCCAAGTCACATAATTTGTGAGTAGAACAAAAATTCAAACTGATTCCAGTACGCTAATGGGTGTTCTGGAGCTGGCTTGTTCCAGAACTTAAGAACTGATTATGGACATCTCTTCCCAAGGATCATCCTTGAAATCAGCCATAATTAGAGTACTTGCACCACAGAAATGGCAAACACTAAAAATCGAGTCTTCCCCACCCCCACCTCAACCCCCAGAAAGCTAGTTGTTAAACATTTATCATCATACCACTGATGGCAACATATTACCTCCTACATAAAGAAGAGGGGGATAAAGCTGCAAAGACAAGTTGAAGTCACTGTAGAGGGCTTACTTTATTTATTTATTTTTTTAGAAAGGTAAGAGCTTTCATCTTTTTTTAAAAGACTATTGAATTATTTTAGAGAAAGAGAACGAGAGCTGAGGGAGGGGCAAAAGGAGAAGAGAGAAAATCCTAAGTAGGCTCCATGCCAAGATGTGGAGCTTCATGCAGCCCTCCATCTCAGGACCCTGAGATCATGACCTGAGCTAAAAATTAAGAATCAGACACTTAACAAACTGACCACCCAAGTGCCCTAACTGTAGAGGGCTTAGATGTTGATTATACTTGTTTATTGTTCCTGCAGAGCAGTACTAATTACTCGTTTAGTTGATTGCCAAAATATTAATTGCATTGAAGATTACAGTTAAGAAATATTTTTCTTATTGCCTGTTAACAAAGAATATGGAGTAATATCTTATGGTCTCAGCCAAGAGGAGGAACATCTCCTCCGTAGGTTTTTCTCAGCCTAGTGGCTTTTTATCAATGCTTTCTTACTCTTATTTAGTCTCTACTTTTATGTTGCATTCTAGAGAGAGTATGAACTGAAATGGCTGGCAAGGCAGCTGCAGCAGATAGCACTAAAGGAATATTGAACATGTCCAGAAAAATTATCACCCTGGGCATTAAAATCCAAATTTTATTAATGTTCAGGGCAGGTGAATATTCCAGGAATTGGTGGAGAAAACATATGGCAACAAAGAGCCTATTAGGGATTACTGCACATTGTCTTATAAAGGGCATCATAAAAGGTACTGAGCAGAAGCAAATAACAGTGCATGAGTGGTAGTTAAGAGATACCATGGCTGAGGGCCAAATCTCAAACTCTGAGGAGCTGAAAAGAAGGGAACATCAGATGTCTTGAGCACATTGCCATAAAGTCTACAGTCTAAAGAAATGGACTAATTTGTAGTTTGTTATGATCAAACCCTGCCTTTGATGAGTATCATCTATCTATAGTTTTAATGTTTTTACGTGGATAAAGAGATGCTAAGGCTTGTATAAAAAATAAGTTGCTTTGAGTGTTGTTTGAGAAAAACAATTAAGCTCAACTGTATTTAATGTTATGATTTGCTATTTTGGTTTGCCAAAACTGTTGCTCTGCATTGTGTACTTTGCTGAAAGAGTCACTCATACATATTGATAACACATAACCATAGGATTTCATTTTATGTTAAAAAGTTTAACTTCAAAGATAGATGAAGTCAGCTGAGGATGTATGCTTTATAAGGAACCCAGTGGGTCCAAAAAAATAATTGATAATAATATAAGGCATATTGTTTTGATTACTATGGCTTTGTAATGTATCTTAAAATCTGGAATTGTAATACTTTTAACTTTGTTCTTGTTTCTCAAGATTGCTTTCATTATTAAGGGTCTTTTGTGATTTCATATAAATTTTAGTATTATTTGTTACAGTTCTGTGAAAAATGCTATTGATATTTTGATAGGGATTGCATTAAATTTGTAGATTGCTTTGGGTAACAGACATTTTAACTATTAATCTAATAATCCATGAGCATGGGGTATCTTTCCATTTGTGTCATCTTCAATTCCTTTCATCAGTGTTTAATTATTTGCAGAGTATAGGTCTTTCTTTTCCTTGGTTAAGTTTATTCCTAAGCATTTTCTTCTTCTTCTTCTCCTCCACCTTCTTCCTCTTCTTCTCCTTCTCCTTCTCCTTCTTCTCCTTCTCCTTCTTTCTTCTTTCTTCTTCTTCTTCTTCCTCTAGACAGGGAGGAGGAAAGGGCACAGGGAGAGTGACAGAGAGAATCTTAATCATCCTCCATGCCAGAGCAGAGCCCAAGGTGGGGCTCAATGTCACAACCCTGATATCATGACCTGAGCTGAAATCAAGAGTCAGACATTTAAGTGACTGAGCCACCCAGGCACCCCCTAAGTATTTTATTCTTTTGGGTGCAATAGTAAATGGAATTGGTTTTTTTTTTTATTTCTTTTCTGCAGCTTCATTATTAGTGTATAGAAATGCTACCAATTTCTGGGTATTAATTTTGTATCCTGCGACATTACTGAATTCATTTATTTTAGTAGTTTTTTGATGGAGTCTTTGGGGTTTTCTATGTATAGTATCATGCCATCTGCAAATGGTGGCAGTTTAACACCTTACCAGTATAGATGCCTCTTCTTCCTGATTGCTGTGGCTATGACTTCCAGTACTATGTTGAATAAAAATGGTGAGAGTGGATTTTTGGATGGAAGCGATCGCTGAGTGGCAGCGGCTGCTGACTGTGCTCTAAGGGGACGGAGCAGGGGAAGACGTTTGCTCTCCCGGAACAGCCTGTTCTTGCTCCTGTTCCTCGATTACCCGCGGCGTCGTCAAGAGTCAGGGCTGCGGCTGCGGCAGCAAGGGCGGCGGTGCCAGCTGCAGTGACATGTCCAGCATGAATCCCGAATAAGATCATTTATTCAAGTTACTTCTGATTGGCGACTCTGGGGTTGGAAAGCCTTGCCTCCTTCTTAGGTTTGCAGATGTTACATATACAGAAAGCTACATCAGCACAATTGGTGTGGATTTCAAAAAATTGTATGGAAAACAAGTTTAGAATGTATGCTATCTAGCCTGTTATCTCTGCTCCTTCTCTGAAACCATTCGAAATGGCTTCGTCGATCAACATTTCGTTAATTCTTCCGTGGTGGAGGTGAGGTGGAAAGCAGCACACCTTTCCTAACTGGCCAGTGATCAGACGAATATGTGTGCTGATATTATTTCTTCCATGCTCTGAGTCACGTGTCAACTATTTGATCCTCCACAACTGTATAATTTAGGTTGGAGGAGAGTTAAAGCATTAAAGTAGAAAACAGGAAATTTACTATTGATTGCCCTAATTTTAGGAACCATATCCCTAAAAATTAACTGAAAACACAAATGCTAGGTGGGAATGATAAATGAGAAAAATGTATTTATTTCAGGGGAATTTTGCACATGTGAAAATTTTGTTAAATAGGACCTTAAAGATCCTAAGGTTTGCTTTTATGGTGGGAAACAAAAATCTCACTAATGATGACATTTTGAGGTGATAGAAGTCAGAGGGGTTGGGGTTGAACTAGCAGCCAAAACGTTCTCTCTACTTAGGCGCTTGGGATGTGGCTGTTGGCAACACATTTTATGGTGGGATCTTTAACCCAGTGATAAAATTTAAACTAAAAACAAGCCAAAAATGATAGGTTTCTTTATTTTCACTAAACAGGCAATTGAAATACATGGAACAAAAATAAGTGGTAAGATTATTGTAAAATGAAATAGACAGAATAAATATTCAATTTAATTTTCCATCTATGAGAATTTCACAATAAAATCATAGTTTACTTTGTAAAAAAAAAAATGGTGAGAGTGGACATCCTTGTCTTGTACAGACCTATAAGTACAGAGAGCAAACTGGTGGATGCCAAATGGAAGGTGATGAGTGGTTGGGCAAAATGGGTGAAGGGGAGTGGGAGATACAGACTTCTAGTTATGGAATAAATAAATCATGGGAATAAAAGTTATAGCATAGGGAATATAGTCAATGATATATTTTTAAGTTTTATTTAAATTTCAGTTAACCTACAGTGTAATACTAGTTCCAGGTGTACAAGATAGTGATTCATCACTTCCATACAACACTCAATGCTCATCACAACCAGTCAATTATCTTAATAGCATTCAATGGTGTCAGATGGTAGCTATACTTTGTGGTGAGTATGGCACAACTATAGAGCTGTTGGATCACTGTATTTTATACTTGAAACAAATATAACAATGTATATCAACTTTACTAAAAAATAACTTTAAAAAATAGTTTCAGGCAATTGAATAATGACTTCCTAAAGGAAGTTTAAGATATTCTATGATAGGGAAGCCTGGGTGGCTCAGCGGGTTGAACATCTGCTTTTGGCTAGGTGGGGGGTGTGATCCTGGAGACCCAGAATCAAGTCCCACATCGGGCTCCCTGCAGGAAGTCTGCTTCTTCCTCTGCCTGTGTCTTTGTCTCTTCCTCTCTCTCATGAATAAATAAGTAAATCTTTAAAAAAAAAAAGATATTTTATGATATATTGTCTTAGAATTTATTTAGCATATTTTAATTACAATGCATTTTATTTTGGTGGAGAAAAAGCCCCTGTGTAAAGGAATAATGGAAATAATGTCATTATATAAATATAAAAATATTTCAATCACATAGTTTATGGTAATAGCTAAAAATATATAATTTATCTTTTTCTATCCATGTTTCTAAGCAAAAATAATTAAAAGGACTATACTGAAAAAAAAAATAAAAGGACTATACTGTAGGGAGGAAAGTCATGTAGAAATGACTGTCCTATAATGTTTCATCAACTAAAATGATGATTTTTAACTAGAATACTAATATGGTTATTTTTAATGATTGTATGTGTGATTTTTAAATGTTAAATAGTTAATTCTTAGAATTTGATGAAAACACATGTGAATACAGTTGACCCTTGAACAGCACAGATTTGAGTTGTGCTGGTCTACTTACCTGTGGATTTTATATATATAAATATGGTACAGGGCTCTAAATGTATTTTCTCTTTCTTATAATTTTCTTAATATTTTCTCTGGCTTACCTCATTGTAAGAATACAGTCTATAATACATATAACATACAAAATATGTTATTGACTGTTTATGTTATTGGCAAGGTTTCTGGTCAACAGTAGACTATTACCAGTTAAGTTTTGAGGGAGTCCAAAGTTCTACTCAGATTTTTTATCGCACATGATGTTGGTGCCCTTAACCCCTGCATTATTCAAAGGTTATAGGTATTGCTGTTCCCTCAACTCCAGTAATTTGATTCAATTATTTGAACAACATCAAAACAATATAAATAGAATATGTACAATGGAACAAAAACCAGGTTGCCTTTAAAATGTATCTGTGCAATACCAAATAATAGGAGAACAATATAGTACTTTGTAATTAAAAAATGTTCTGTCATCAATTAGGTGTAGTAGTTAAATGTGCAAAGAGAGAGATCATCTTAACGATTAATTGAAAAAAGACTTGCTAAAAAAGTGAGAAATGAATAAAAATTAGGAACTCATTATCTGGGTTATTATGACTGAGAAGATTTGGCTTTGAGCATTAAACAAATCAACATACAGAGCTAACCTAATTTATTGTATATTTTCATGCAAAGTTAAATAAAAAAAGTGATAAAATAGAAAATTGGATAATAATTAAATCCTGAGTTAAATTAATGAAATTATATAAAAGAATAGAGATAGTGGGGATACTGTTATTCCAAGAAGTGGAACAAAAATGCTATATTTCTTTTTTATAGGATTTTTGAAATGATCATTATACTCTTTACATTTATAAGAAAAATGGAAACATGAATTTTTAAAGCTTTTTTATGAAAAATTATTGAAACATTTTGATAGCAGAAAAGGGCTCCTAGAATTTATCATTAAGAAATAATCCCATATGTAGAATAAAGTGCATGAATATTTCAGTACTACATTAGTTTTAACAGTGGAAACTTGAAAATAACCTCTTTAATGTTAGGAAAATGGTTACATAAGTATAGTTATCCATAATATAGTTAATAAGTAGGCATTAAAAGTGATGGTGAAAAATAATTCATAATACTATGGGGAAATGCTTAGAGTTTTGGGTGAAAAATTCAAATATATGTAATCTATATGTGCATACACACTCATGCACAATACACATTGCATACATGGTACATAAAATATTAGCTGCCTACCTAAACTGTATGTTGAAATAAATGTACAAAAGTTGTTCCTATGGTATAATGGTCATGAAACTTTAGGTAATGTTTCCTCTTTAGGTGATGTTTAACACATACACATAATAATAGTTAAATTCTATAAAGTCATCACAAATATTAATTAGAGATACTAAACTACTATTCCCAAGGAAAATACGAAGTTACATTCTATAAGCTTTGGGTCACAACATTTTCGTCAATCAATCCATACATAAACTTATGTGTTTCTCTTTAAAAACATTATGTATATATATTTCTTACAAGTAATTATGTTCAGTTTTCCTTTATAATAAAGCACTGCTCATGAAAGGTTTAACATTTTCCTGATTCTAGGTACGTGGCTATAAATTACTTTGGCTTTCAGGCTCACAACTTATTTTTTAATGTCATCATTTCAAAAATTAGCCATTTTCTATTTTCCCTATAACTTCATCAAGCATGACGGGTGTTATTTTAGCACTTTCTGGAGCAGCCTCTGTACAAATCAATGAATTTTTTCTTCTTTATCCTGGCTATGTCATGTCATTGATTCATTAACATTGGACTCAAGGTCAACAGCACAATAACTCATGCTTGAATGAAACTTATCTAACATATGCATTTTGTCCTCCTTGAGACACATCATATCCTTCTTGTCCTTACATACACTTAGGCAGCACTTCAGTCCTGTATTTGAGACCCATTTTAAACAACAAATCACCAAAAAAAGCACATGAATGTAAAGCACATGGCACTAAGCTGATAGGAAAAGGACACTGGTTTACATTATAAGAGCTGAAGCAAGAAGGCAGTATGGCCTTCTTTGACCACAGCTGGTAATGTATGTTGTATAGTGAATCAAATTTTCACTGCTTGTGCATGTCCACAAATGATCTGGAATGATCATGAAAGCATTGGCAGTATTTATTTGGGAATTACAAATACATTTTAGTAAGTAAATTTGCAAATGCAGAATCTGTGAATAATGGGGCTCAGTATGTGTGTGTGTGTATATATATATATATATATATATAGCATAGCTTATTGTAGTCACATGTTTTTTTTTTTTTTTAGAGATTTTATATATTTATTTGAGAGAGAGAATAAGCAAGAGAGAGAAAGAACACATGAGCAGGGGCAAACAGAGAGAGAGAGAGAGAGGGAGAAGCAGGCTCTCTGCTCAGCAGAGAGCCCGATGTGGGACTTGATCCCAGGACCCTGGCATCATGACCTGTGCCAAAGGCAGACACTTAACTGACTGAGCCACCCAGTCACCCCTTCACATATTTTTATACCTAGAAATATAAGATATTGGCTGAGAAACCGAATAAAGTTATTTGCCTATAAAAATTACCTATATTCTTGTATACAAAGTATACCTCATTCATAATGGCAACAAAAATAATGATTACATTAATATTCCACTAATAGAAATTCTTAATATTTAAATTAATAATTTTTCTTTAATTATAATACTAATTGGTTATAAAATCTGACCGGTTAATTATAAATTGTCAAGAGTTTTGGTAGAGAAATTTTAAAAATATATTTTATAGAAATCTGGAAAAATCTGTAAAAAATGCCAAATAATACTTTCAAAAAAGAGTATAGAATTTTAGAGTGAATATTAAAACGAATTTTAGTCACAGAAGACTACACAGGAAAAAAATGGAGTATAATAGATAAACCAGAAATACCTCTTATTATGTATAAGTATTTAATAAGTAATGAACAGACATCATACCTTAGCAGGAAAAAAAAATCAGTAAATACAAGCATACCTCATCTTATTGTGCTTTACCCTATTGTACTTCTCAGATACTACATTGGTTTTTTTTTTTTTAATTATTATTTGAGATAGAGTTAGTGGGAGAGAGAGAGAGAGCATGAGTAGGGGGAGAGGCAGAGGGAGAAGGAGAAGCAGGCTCCCCACTGAGCAGGAAGCCTTACGCAGGGCTGGATCCCAGGACCCTGAGATCATGACCTGAGCCCAAGGCAGATGCTTATGGAACTGAGCTACCCAGAGGCCCCAACAGATACTACAATTTTTACAAACTGTAGGTTCATGGTAATTCTGCATGGAATAAGTCTACTGATGACATTTTTCCAATATTTGCTCATGTCATGTCTTTATATCATATTTTGGTAATTTTTGCAATATTTCAAACTTTTTGAAAAAGTATTTGTTAGAGTGATCTGTGATCAGCAATAATGACATGTTAAACGCTCGGGTAATGTTACTGTTGTTTAGCAATAAGTATATTTTTAAGGTTTATTTATTTATTTTTGGGAGAGGGTGAAGTATGGGAGAAGAGACTCAATCTCAGGACCCTGAGATCACAACCTGAGCTGAATCTAAGAGGCAGATGCTTAACCAACTGTGCCACTCAAGTATCCTAGTAATACAGCATTTTAAAATTAAGGTCTATACATTATTTTTTAGATATAACAATATTGCACACTTACTAAACTACAATATAGTGTAAACATAACTTTTATCTGAACTGAAAAACCAAAAAAATTGATTTGCATTATTGAGATATTTGCTTTATTGTCATGGTCTGGAACTGAACTTGCAATATATCTGAGGTATGCCTATAATGTTAGGTTAATTGAGGCCCTTTTTTATTAATGTGTTTATGTGTGTGTGTGTACATACATATTTTACATACATATTTTACATACATATTTTTATGTGTTTTATCTCATTTGCTGCTTTAATATTAATTAAAACTATTTTTTACTAAGCTATTTTTTATTTAAAACAAGTCACTCGGGACGCCTGGGTTGCTCAGCGGTTTGGCGCCTATCTTCTGCCCAGGGTGTGATCCCGGAGTTCCTGAATCGAGTCCCACATCCTGCTCCCTGCATGAAACCTGCTTCTCCCTCTGCCTGTGTCTCTGTGTCTCTGTTCTCTCTCTCTCTCTCTCTCGTGAATAAATAAATAAAATCTTAAAAAAAATGAAAATAAAACAAGTCACTCAAACCCTCTGCATTTGAATTCTTCATTTATAAAATGAGGTAGTGGATCTATAATTCTATAGTGGGTGATTGATTGCCTTAATATTTAATAGGTTTTGGAGCAAGACATCAGGCACATGAAAGTTGATTGAACATGTCTTTTCCAAATTCCATTTTTAGTAACAGCAAGTCGATAGCTTGAAAATGACAATAGCAGGAATATTTTTACGAGGGAAATTGGCAAATGCTACAGATTAGGCTTTTAAATATATATATATATTTTATTTAAATTCTATTTGCCAACATATAGTACAACACCCAGTGCTCTTCTCATCAAGCTAGGCATTTTTTCTCCTTGAAAATCAGTGTTTGAGCATGTGCCCACATGCTACTATTTACACTTTTATAGATTATATCTCTGTTACAATATAAAACATTTGTTAATCCAAAATAATTTCTAGTGAGTAGGAATTTCAATGGCATGAAGGGATTATTTGTGAAAACCTGAATGCTGTGAAATTATAATTTGGTATAAACACAAAATAGTGATTGAGAATAATATGGAGATATTTGGGATATAAGATACGAGGTGCTCTTATTTCAGGCATGTGAATGATCTAAAGTAGTGATACTCAGTTCTGACCACATATTTGAATCACATGAGGGACCTCTGTCCCCACAATTTATGATTTAATTGATTTGGAATGGGGCCCAGGCATCCATGTTTGTTTGAAGTTCCTGAAGCGAGACTAGTATGCAGTCAGATTGTCCTAAGGTATTTATATTGTGATATGGTAATAATAAGGTAATCATACATTATTCTCTAACTGTATAATTGGGGAACTTCACCTTCCAAGTTCCCATTTATGCCAAAATGTGCTTGAGCATAAAGTTTTGCTTAGTTTTAAAAGTTGCACTTAAAAATTTCAGTTTTTAAAGGCTCTGCCTTTACAGATTGGCCTCGATGATTGTTCCACATAGGAGCTGAAACTGGTGTGCAAGTCCTTGAGAGAATCTCCTTGGCACTCACCCATGCACATCCTGAAAGTTCAAAGGAGTTAACACTGGTGAAGCCATTCTTGCCCAAGGAGGGTGGAAGTGCCTTTGTGTCCTGTACAAATGGTTCCAACATGCATTCATAGGGCAATTATGAACATCTCCTGGAATGTAACAGCAGGTGCCCAGAATGAGGACCAGCTCCGGAAGGCATCCCTGCCTGGCCTTCCTTCCTTCCCTATTCACTTGGCTTGTGCCTCCCTCCTGCTCCCTAGCATCTCCTCCAAATAAACTACATGCCTGCAAGCCTTTGTCTCAGGCTCTGCTTTTAAAGGAAGCCAAGCTGAGTATGCAATTTATCATATCCTGTGGCCAGGTTGCACACATGTATATGTGTATAGTTAGAAATAGATCTTAGCATAGCTCTTATTGTGACCATTTGTGTGCACTTTGTGTACCTTTATAGGTTCCAAAAACTTAAGAGAATCTGATATATTAGTCATGTGGTTTCAATTGAAGAGGAGAATTTGATTAAATGTTTAATAGATTTATAAAATCAAGATTTAAAATACTAAACAAGGCTATGACAGTTCCTCTTTGTTCAAATAATGTCTCAGATACTGAAGGTACTGCAACAACTCTAACCACTTTTATTTATTTATTTTTTTCTAACCACTTTTAAAGAGGCACAGAGAACTTTTAGCCTTCCTTCAGACTTTTTAAGAACTTTGGAGATAGGCAGTTGAGGAAGCTGAAGGGGATGGGCTCTGAACCATGGAGCAGCAGAACAGTGGAGCCCAGGCCTTAGGAATTCTGAGGAGGGGGATGTGCTCTTTCTGTGGATCCCAGTCATTCCGCCTTAAACTTGGTCTGCACCTCCCCGATTATAACATGGGCACACTTCACTGTCTTTTAGGAGTCTTCTGTCTCCACTTCCCTAGAACTTATCAATGAGTCTCCAACTTCAGTAACATCGTGTTGCATATTCTCTCCCCAAAATTGGTTATTTGTCTTTATTCAGTTTAGCCTTCCTAGCACATGGAAGCTCAGAACAAATATTCCAAACCCTGGTTGTACTTTTTCTGAGAGAGAACAGACAGGTTAAAAAAAAAAAAATCTTAATTCATAAAGGCAAAATAACCAAAAAAAAAAAAAAAAAGGTGGTGGAGAAAGGGACTCATGAATCAATTAGCCAACATATTATTCAGATATGAATATTTTCTCCTATTTCAAAGTATTTCTTGAATACTTTTTCCTTCTGGAAGGAGTCCCAGAAGTGGAATACTAAAGTAAAATTATGTATTTAATTTACAATATATTTATAAGTTTATAATTTATAATAATTTATATCTTTATATATATATATACATATATATGTGTGCATTGTGTTTCATGCCCACTAGCAAATCGAACCCCTTGTGTTACTCACAAGAAAGCAATAAGCACACCAGTTTGCCTTCATTATAGCTGGAATCGTTGCTTTTTTTAAAAAAAGAAGCTGCTGATTTAATAGTAAAAATGAAAATAAAAACTGACCACACAACCATTAGCATTCTCTCTTACAACTGCCATTTTTGGATAATGATATTCTGTAATTTTTCTAAATTATTTTATTAACAGGCAAGTGGAAGCAGCCCACTGTTTATGTACAGTGTTCATTTGAAATAAAATTATTGTTTAAATATATCATCATCCATTGAGAATAGTCATCTGAGCAATTTACAAGCAAGGATCCTCATTATCTGTAAAAGCTGAGTGTAATCAATTAAGTTAAATGCTTCAGTGAAGCTAAAAGAATTGCCCCCTAAATATTTATTCTGATTACCCACCATGAGTATAATGTACACATAGCTAAAGCATGAGCTTCAGAATGACAACCCTATGCAGATAGGTATCTGTGAACCTTAGCACTGAACAGTTCACTATGGCGACAAAATTTATTTAGTAGTATCAGCCAATATTGGCTAAAGTTTCTTCTTCCAGATCATGAGGTGCATTCAATCTGGACAAAGTTAAGTCCGTGGGAATTATAGCTGAAATTACTTAAACCGTTAACTCAATATTTAAGTAGCAATGTTTTCATGAGCACTCTGGTTTGTCTTAATCTCGCCAAGATATAATTGGGATACATACAAGATGTGCCTTTGTATATTTGTACAAAAAACTACAGATCTAATTTTAATCTCCTTTTTGAACTTCAGGTTTCTATATTCTATATATCTCCCTTTTGAACTTCAGGTTTCTATATTCAGGTTTCTATATATTTCTATATTCCTACTGGCAGTTCATAAGAGACTCAAATTCAGGCGGGGCAAGATGGACGAAAAGTAGGGTCCCCAAGTCACCTGTCCCCATCAACTTACCTAGATAACTTTCAATCATCCTGAAAACCTATTAATTCGGCCTGAGATTTAAAGAGAGAATATTTGCAATGCTACAGAGAGAAGAGTTTGCGCTTCTAACAAGGTAGGAAGATGGGAAAATAAAAAGAATCCAGTGGGGGAGGAGGCTAAGGCCAGACAGCAAGAACTGGGATAAGTCCAGGTGGCCAGAGCCCCCAGGACAGGGAAGCCCAGCCCCGGAGAAGCAGGAACTTTAAAAATCATCCCAAACAGAAAGGCGCCCCCGGGGAACTCGGGCAGGATCCCAGGAGGGACAGTGGAGCCTCCAGGTTCCTGGGGTCACTAACAGAAAATGTGCGCCCCAGGAGAGAGCACCCTGCACACTGCGGCCGAGTTCAGTCAAGGGTTGGAGCGGGCCCCTGTTGGGGCCTCGGGAGCAGCTCAGGCAGCGGCTCCGCTGAGAGGGCTGCGTGGCCCCGGGAACATGATTGCAGCAGCCAGACCCCAGAGCCCAGCGGCACCGGGGTACACAGCCCAGGACCTGCGCTCCCCCCGGGACAGGCGGAAGCCCGGAGGGCACAGGATACAGAGGACACTCCGGCCGCTGGGCAGCTCCGAGCTGTGCAGATCAGCGGCCCCACCCCCGGAGCATCCAGGCCTGTGCAGACTGGGAGCTGCGGTAGTTACTGCAGGAGCTGACTCTAGGGCTGGAGAGCTGGCCGCCGACAGTGTTGCTGTTCCTCCTGGTGTCACCCTATGGGAGGTTCGGGGCCAGCAGGGAATAGGGGCCTCACAGGATAAACAGCTCCCACTGAGCCATGTACCTGGCAGGGGGCGGGGCAGCTCCCGCATGTGCACACACCTGAGAATCAGGACAGCAGCAACCACCCCCCGCCCCCGCCTGCCCCCCAGAAAACCAGCTGGAAGGAGAAGGGAAGATCAAGTTCTTGACCGAACAGCACTAGAAAGCTCCAGGTGAAGTCGAGGGATTTACAATATATAGAAACAGAGGATACCCCTCCTTGTTTTTTTTTTGTTTTTTCCCTTTTTTCTTTTTTTTTTTCTTTTTCCAATACAACTTGTTTTTAGCCACTCTGTACTGAGCAAAATGACTAGAAAGAAGAACTCAACACAAAAAGAATCAGAAACAGTCCTCTCTCCCACAGAGTTACAGAACTTGGATTACAATTCAATGTCAAAAGCCAATTCAGAAGCACAATTATAAAACTACTGGTGGCTCTAGAAAAAAGCATAAAGGATTCAAGAGACTTCATAACTGCAGAATTTAGATCTAATCAGGCCAAAATTAAAAATCAATTAAATGAGATGCAATCCAAACTGGAGGTCCTAACGACGAGGGTTAACAAGGTAGAAGAAAGAGTGAGTGATGTAGAAGACAAATTGATGGCAAGGAAGGAAGCTGAGGAAAAAAGAGAAAAACAATTAAAAGATCATGAGGATAGGTTAAGGGAAATAAATGACAGCCTCAGAAGGAAAAATCTACGTTCAATAGAGGTTCCTGAGGGCGCCGAAAGGGACAGAGGTCCAGAAACTGTATTTCAAAAAAACATACCTGAGAACGTCCCTAACTTGGGAAGGAAAACAGGCATTCAGATCCAGGAGATAGAGAGATCCCCCCCTAAAATCAATAAAAACTGTTGAACACCTCGACATTTAATAGTGAAACTTGCAAATTCCAAAGATAAAGAGAAGATCCCTAAAGCAGCAAAAGACAAGAGATCCCTAACTCATATGGGGAGAAATATTAGATTAACAGCAGACCTCTCCACAGAGACCTGGCAGGCCAGAAAGGGCTGGCAGGATATATTCAGGGTCCTCCATGAGAAGAACATGCAACCAAGAATACTTTATCCAGCAAGGCTCTCATTCAAAATGGAAGGAGAGATAAAGAGCTTCCAAGACAGGCAGGAACTGAAAGAATATGTGACCTCCAAACCAGCTCTGCAAGAAATTTTAATGGGGACTCTTAAAATGCCCCTTTAAGAAGAAGTTCAGTGGAACAATCCACAAAAACAAGGACTGAATAAGTATTATGATGACACTAAATTCATATCTTTCAATAATAACTCTGAACGTGAATGGGCTTAATGATCCCATGAAAAGGCGCAGGGTTGCACAGTGGGTAAAAAAGCAAGACCCATCTATTTGCTGTCTACAAGAGACTCATTTTAGACCTAAGGACACCTCCAGCCTGAAAATGAAAGTTTGGAGAACCATTTACCATTCAAATGGTCCTCAAAAGAAAGCAGGGGTTGCCATCCTCATATCAGATAAATTAAAGTTTATCCCAAAGACTATAGTAAGAGATGAAAAGGGACACTATATCAGACTTGAAGGATCTATCCAACAAGAGGACCTAACAATCATGAATATTTCTGCCCCTAATGTGGCTGCTGCCAAATATATCAATCAGCTAATAACCAAAGTAAAGGCATACTTAGATAATAATACACTTATAATGAGAGACTTCAAGATGGCGCTTTCTGCAAATGACAGATATTCTAAGCAAAACATCTCCAAAGAAACAAGAGCTTTAAATGATACACTGGACCAGATGGATTTCACAGATATCTACAGAACTTTACATCAGAATGCAATTGAATACACATTCTTCTCAAGTGCACATGGAACTTTCTCCAGAATAGACCACATCCTGGTCACAAATCAGTTCTTAACCGATACCAAAAGATTGGGATTGTCCCCTGCATATTTTCAGACCACAATGCTTTGAAACTAGAACTAAAGCACAAGAAGAATTTTGGAAGAAATTCAAACACGTGGAGGTTAAAGAGCATCCTGCTAAAAGATGAAAGGGTCAACCAGGAAATTAGAACAGAATTAAAAAGATTCATGGAAACTAATGAGAATGAAGATGCAACCGTTCAAAATCTTTGGGATACAACAAAAGCAGTCCTGAGAGGGAAATACGTTGCAATACAAGCATCCAAAAAAAAACTGGAAAAATTTCAAATATAAAAGCTAACCTTGCACCTAGAGGAACTGGAGAAAGAACAACAAATAAAACCTACACCTAGCAGAAGAAGACAGTTAATAAAGATTCAAGCAGGCTCAATGAAATAGAGACCAGAAGAACTGTGGAACAGATCAACAAAACTAGGAGTTGGTTCTTTGAAAGAATTAATAAGATACATAAACCATTAGTCAGCTTTATTAAAAACAAAAGAGAAAGACTCTAATTAATAAAATCATGAATAAAAAAGGAGATATCACCACCAACACCAAGGAAATACAAACAATTTTAAAAACATTATATGAGCAGCTATATGCCAAAAAATAGGCAATCTAGAAGAAATGGACGCATTTCTGGAAAACCACAAACTACCAAAACTGGAACAGGAAGAAATAGAAAAGCTGAACAGGCCAATAACCAGGGGGGAAATTGAAGCAGTCATCAAAAACCTCCCAAGATACAAAAGTCCAGGGCCAGATGGCTTCCCAGGGGAATTCTATCGAACATTTAAAGAAGAAACCATACCTATTCTACTAAAGCTGTTCCAAAAGATAGAAAGAGATGGAGTACTTCCAAACTCATTCAATGAGGCCAGCATCACCTTAATTCCAAAACCAGACAGATGCCACCAAAAAGGAGAAGGAGAATTACAGACCAATATCCCTGATGAACATAGATGCAAAAATTCACAACAAGGTACTAGCCAATAGGATCCAACAGTATGTTAAGAAGATTATTCACCATAACCAAGTGGGATTAACCCCGGGGATACAAGGCTGGTTCCACACTCACAAAGCAATCAGTATGATAGATTATATCAACAAGAGAAAAACCAAGAGCCATATGATCCTCTCATTAGATGCAGAGAAAGCATTTGACAAAATACAGCATCCATTCCTGATCAAAACTCTTCAGAGTGTAGGGATAGAGGGAAATTTCCTCGACATCTTAAAAGCCATCTACAAAAAGCCCACAGCAAATATCATTCTCAATGGGGAAGCACTGGGAGCCTTTCCCCTAAGATCAGGAATAAGACAGGGATGTCCACTCTCCCCACTGCTATTCAACATAGTACTGGAAGTCCTAGCCTCAGCGATCAGACAACAAAAAGAAATAAAAATTGGCAAAGAAGAAGTCAAACTCTCTGTCTTTGCAGATGACATGGTACTGTACACAGAAAACCCAAAAGACTCCACCCCAAGATTGCAAGGTATTTATTTATTTATTTGTTTATTTATTTATTTATTTATTTATTTATTTATTTATTTATTTTTAATTTTTTTGCCTGGCAGGACTGGGTTTATTTATTGCATCTGGCCGGAGCCGGCGCGGCCCGGGACTGCGCTAGTTCCCTGGCCCGAGCCCTTCCCTCCGTCTCCCCACCCCCGATGCCGCCTCCATCCCGGGGCACTGCCTCCCCCGAGCCCCGCACCAGACTCTGGATCGAGCCCGCCGGCGGTTTAGGGGGAGGCGGAGGGATGGCCAGGGCGCCCCGCACTGACCCAGGGGGAAGGGACCGGTGGAGAAGGCGACCAGCCGCGGAGCTTAAAACTCCTCGGGAGACCAGCGGCTTCCTCCAGGGGCTGTCCTTTCTCCTCGGGGATTCCGCCCCCGGCCCCATACAGCAATTCAGCAGTGCGGCAGGATACAAAATCAATGCCCAGAAATCACTGGGATTTTTCTACACTGACAATGAGACTGAAGAAAGAGAAATTAAGGAGGCAATCCCATTTACCATTGCATCCAAAAGCATAAGATACCTAGGAATAAACCTCACCAAAAAGGGAAAGGATCTCTACCCTAAACAGAACACTTCTGAAAGAAATTGAGGAAGACAGAAAGAGATGGAAAAATATTCCATGCTCATGGATTGGCAGAATTAATATTGTGAAAATGTCGATGCTACCCAGGGCATTTTACACATTTAATGCAATCCCTATCAAAATACCATGGACTTTCTTCAGAGATTTGGAACAAATCATAAGATTTGTGTGGCATCAGAAAAGACTCCAAATAGACAGGGGAATATTAAAATAGAAAACCATAGCCAGAGGCATCACAATGCCGGATTTCAAGTTCACAAAGCTGTGGGCATCAAGACAGTGTGATAGTGGCACAAAAACAGACACATAGATCAATGGAACAGAATAGAGAATCCAGAAGTGGACCCTCAACTCTAGGGTCAACTAATATTCAACAAAGCAGGAAAGACTATCCACTGGAAGAAAGACAGTCTCTTCAATGAATGGTGCTGGGAAAATTGGACATCCACATGCAGAAGAATGAAACTAGACCACTCTCTTACACTATACACAAAGATAAACTCAAAATGGATGAAAGATCTAAATGTGAGACAAGATTCCATCAAAATCCTAGAGGAGAACACAGGCAACACCCTTTTTGAACTTGGTCACAGAAAGTTCTTGCAAGATACATCCATGAAGGCAAGGGAAACAAAAGCAAAAAATGAATTATTGGGACTTAAGATAAAAAGCTTCTGCACAGCAAAAGAAATAGTCAACCAAACTCAAAGACAACCTACAGAATGGGAGAAGAGAATTGCAAATGACATATCAGATAAAGGGCTAATATTCAAGATCTATAAAGAACTTAGTAAACTCAACACCAAAGAAACAAACAATCCAATCATGAAATGGGCAAAAGACATGAAGAGAAATCTCACAGAGGAAGACATAGACATGGCCAACACGCACGTGAGAAAATGCTCTGCATCACTTGCCATCAGGGAAATACAAATCAAAACCACAATGAGATCCCACCTCACACCAGTGAGAATGGGGAAAATTAACAAGACAGGAAACAACAAATGTTGGATAGGACGTGGAGAAAGAGGAACCTTCTTGCACAGTTGGTGGGAATGTGAACTGGTGCAGCCACTCTGGAAAACTATGTGTAGATGCTTCAAAGAGTTTAGAGCTGCCCTATGACCTAGCAATTGCACTGTGGGGATTTGCCCCAAAGATACAGATGCAATGAAACGCCTGGACACCTGCACCCCGATGTTTCTAGCAGCAATGTCCATAATAGCCCAACTGTGGAAGGAGCCTCGGTGTCTATCGAAAGATGAACGGATAAAGAAGATGTGGTCTATGTATACAATGGAATATTCCTCAGCCATTAGAAACGCCAAATACCCACCATTTGCTTCAACGTGGATGGAACTGGAGAGTATTATGCTGAGTGAAATGAGTCAATTGGAGAAGGACAAACATTATATGGTCTCATTCATTTTGGGAATATAAGAAATAGTGAAAGAGAATAAAGGGAAAAGGAGAGAAAATGAGTGGGAAATATCAGTGAGGTTGACAGAACATGAGAGACACCTAACACTGGGAAATGCACAAGGGGTGGTAGAAAGGGGGGATGGGGTTACTGGGTGACGGGCACTGAGGGGAGCAGTTGATAGGATGACCACTGGGTGTTATGGTATACGTTGGCAAATTGAACTCCAATAAATAATAATAATAATAATAATAATAATAATAATAATAATAATAAAATTTTAAAAAGAGACTCAAATTCAAAATATGCAAAATTAAATTTTCGCCTCTCAAGCCATACATTTGCCTGTCCTAGGTATTCCCTATCTCATTGAATGTCTCCACCCCTCCCCCACTGCTTAATTCAGAAACTCCATTACTACCCTTAACTTCTCTCTCTACTTACATCTATATGTTCAGCTAATTTCCATCTTCTATTATAAGTTTATGCATCATCCAATATTTTATTGAGAATCTAAAAAAGTGGTAGGCCTGTGTTTCACAGACTTTAATGTGTATTGAAATCACTTCTTTGGCCATTAATATAGTTCTAGAATTCTGCGTTTAAAAAACATTTATTTATTCACAAGAGACACACAGAGAGAGGCAGAGATACAGGCAGAGGGAGAAGCAAGCTCCCTGTGGGGAGCCCATTGTGGTACTTGATCCTGGGACCCCGGGATCACATCCTGAGCTGAAGGCAGATGCTCAACCAGTAGGCCTAGAATTCTGAATCGTTAATAATCTCACAGGTAATGTCCATGCTGCTTGGTTCACAGATCATACTTTGAGTAGCAAGGTGTTAGGAATTCTTCTAGGAGCCAGGGATGCTATGGTGTCACAAAGTTCCTGGCCTCAAGCATCCTACATTCTAATGAAGAGAGAAAATATACAAACATATCTGAGGAAAATTAGCACTATGAAAATGTAAAGCAGACTAAAGGAGTATGAAGGTGAAGCTGTTATAGTGTGAGAGCATGAATAACAACACACAAATGAGCATAGCTATGTTCCAATAAAGTGTATTTACCAAGACAGGTGATGAGATGAATTTGGCTGCCTAGATCTAGAAAGTTTTTCTCATGTATTGTTCTAGAACATTGACCATGATATATTAACTAAAAAGCATGCATTTTATTTCATTTATACTTAAGGATACAGAATAAATAAACCAATATTCACCTAGTAGAATTTATTTTTTTCACAACTTTTTTAAAGATTTATTTATGTGAGAGAGAGTGATGGGAGAGGGGCAGTGGGAGAGGGAGAGAGAGAATCTCAAGCAGACTCCCCAGTGAGCATGGAGTCTGATATTGCCCTCCGTCTTACGACCCCCGAGATCCTAACCTGAGCCAAAGTCAAAAGTTGGACGTTCAACCAGTTGAACCACCCAGGCACTGCTATTTGTCTTTGACATACTTTTTGTCAGTCAGCAAATTTTATGCTAGCAAACAAGTAATACAGGCTTTGATATTGGAAATCTTGAAGATACTTTATATTCCAAATAACTTTTGTTTTATAAATATTATTTCATTCCCTCATGTAGCCATGGTTTTAGTGGTAAGATTATTTAGATAAAATAATAAATGTTACACTTTTTCTTGAGAAAGGAAACAAATAATTATCACTTACCCATGATTCAGAGTTCATTCCAAACCTTTTCATCATGGAGTAAGATTTTTTATTAATCACTAAACTGAGTATATTTGGAAATCCCTTAAACAAATGCCACTTTTTAAAAATTTTTATTTATTTATGATAGTCACACAGAGAGAGAGAGAGAGGCAGAGACATAGGCAGAGGGAGAAGCAGGCTCCATGCACCGGGAACCCGACGTGGGATTCGATTCCGGGTCTCCAGGATCGCGCCCTGGGCCAAAGGCAGGCGCCAAACCGCTGCGCCACCCAGGGATCCCAACAAATGCCACTTTAAGGGTTTTCCAAGCACCAGGCAAAATTTTGCAAAACTATTGACCATCTTTCTATTTGTCCTAGGAACACATTTGATGTGTATTCTGAGTGTTCCTCTCTCTCTCACTATATATAGATGTATCTAGATATATCTCCCTTTGATCATCTCTGTATAATTCATAAAACTATTCAGAGTTCAAGAGTTGACTTTTTATTACAAGCGTTATTTAAAAAATAATATTAGACTTGTTTTTAAGAAAAGTCTATTTTCCTGATAATAACATTCTCAGATAAATCTTAAGCAATTCCTTTTGTCTTCCTGGCTCTAGGTGTGTGGTAGTGCCACCTGCTGGGGTCCTTGAAGCAAAGTCAGTACCATGAATAAAAGTAATCTACATGTTCAACAGTATTAAAATGCATTATGAAGAGCTAGAAAATTAAATAATGTTGAGCACTATTCAAGTGCATAAAGGTATTTCACCTAAATTAAATTTTATTTTTTTAAATATTCATTCTTAAATGCAGTGAAACTGTCTCAGATCCTCATGAACTTTTTTGTGATAGTAAAACTTTTTAGATTTTCTAATGAGGAATTTATAACCAAAAGTTGTTCTTATTCAACTTTTTTGTGCAATTTTTGTAAAATGTCTTTATATTTCTCAACTGTCTTGAAGAGAATATTAAGAAAACAATTTATGTGATTCATACTGGTAGCAAACAGGCTTTCAATCAACTTCTCACTGGATTTCTCAAGTCAGTTGGTGAAAGATCACTGCGTGCTGTAGTCAAAGAATGTCACAGTACTAGCCTCTCTTTCCCTCTAGTTTTCTCTTTCTAACCACTTGTATTCATGGAAACCACCTAAACCATCAACAAAAACTTAAGTTTCTTTTAAAATAAAATTTTAAAGGGGATCCCTGGGTGGCGCAGCGGTTTAGCGCCTGCCTTTGGCCCCAGGCGTGGCCCTGGAGACCTGGGATCAAATCCCACATCGGGCTCCTGGTGCATGGAGCCTGCATATGTCTCTGCCTCTCTCTCTCTTTCTGTGTGACTATCATAAAAAAATAAAATAATAAAAATAAAATTTTAAAATAATCAGAATGGAAACATTTATTTCAGTTTGCAAAAAGGCTTGCAATTTATTATTTTTTAAAGATTTTATTCATTTATTTGAAAGAAAGCAAGATACAGAGAATGAGAGGAGGGAGGGGCAGAGGGAGCGGAAGAGGGACAAGCTGACTCCCCTTGAGCAGGGAGCTCCATGCAGGCTCAATCCCAGGGCCCTGGGATCATAATCTGAGCAGAAGGCAGACACTTCATGGACTGAATCCCCTAAAGCCTTGCAATTTAATGCTAGAGTGTGTATAGGGGGAGAAGGAGAAAGGTCCAACTTCTACCTTAGGGAGTTCTTTTTTTTTTTAATTTAACAAATGAACCAAATGGTTTAGCTCTATATATTAACTCTCAGTAACTGACTTCATTTATCCCTTTCCTCCATCATCTTTTGAATAACAGAATTACCACTCTCCTAAGGCAGAAAAATTAGAAGAGAAATGGCAAAGCAGACTCACCCTGAAGGTAAAATTGTAGACAAAATTCATATAAATGTAATAGTTTTCTTATGTCAACTTTCTGAGTATTTCTAGAATCTCCTCTGGCAACCATCCCCATTTAGTATCTATGTCTTCATGCTGCATTGCATTTACACAGTGATTGCCCCTAAAATACTGACTACTTGGGGTATTTACTGTCTCCTTAATGCAGTCATCAGGATACATTCCTTGGACCAAACACCAGGGTGGCACACTCTGCTTCCCTTTGGCTAGATGGCTTTTGATATTTCTCTTTGAACTCTATTTCTATTGTCAAATTTTAAGTGCTTTTGCAGTACATAACTTCAAATTCCTTTAAAAACATTATGGGCATTCTTTAAACATATTAAATAAATAAATATCTATTGTAGCCTTTTTTACATGAAGGATTTTTTTTCCTGAAAAATGATCAGTAAGGCTAGTGACTTATAAATTCTTGGTTCAGACTTTGCATGTTTGCTTCACAAATCTTTGCTTAAACCAAAAGGAATAATAGGAATGTGAACATTTTATCTACCTGACGTATTAGTGCCAAGTGATGGAGAAGATTCAAGTTCTTGTGGGCTCTCTGGAAGTCCATACTTTGTTTATTGTTTTTTCTACCCCAAACCAGCCGCCCCCATTTGAATTTAACTGTGAGGGTGCCAGGACAGCTCCCACCTTAGTTTCCATTCATATCACAGCGCTCTTTGACAAAACAAAGATAAAGAATTTCTATTTTTTTAAAGATTTTATTTATTTATTTGAGACAGAGAGAGAGCATGCGCAGGGAGAGGAGGAGAGGGAAAAGCAGACTCCCCACAGAACAGGGAACCTGATGTAGGGATCAATCCCAGGACCCCAGGATCATGACCTGAGCCTAAGGCAGATGCTTAACCAAATGAGCCACCTAGATGCTCCAGAAAAAGAATTTCTAAAGCTTTTGTATGCTTGCTAATGTAGATCAAATCTCATGTGATTTCTACACAAAAATATTGAGTGCTAGGGTGGCTCAGTGGTTTGGTGCCTGCCTTCGGCCCAGGACATGATCTTGGAGTCCTGGGATTCAGTCCCGCGTCAGGCTCTCTGCATGGAGCCTGCTTTTTCCTCTGCCTGTGTCTCTGCCTCTCTCTGTGTCTCATGAATAAATAAATAAAATATTTTTTAAAAAATACTGAGTGCTTACATATTCTAACAAAATGTAGAAAAGCCATGTATTATCTCACCTGTCACTGTGGAGACACATTACTTGACCTGAATAAAGAATACTGTATATTGTTTCAAAGTATTAATCTCCTTTTGAGGAGAAAATTCATATAGTGTGCAGTGTTGCTTTGTCACTAAATAATGGTCAATATTGGGCATCTGCCTAATACCATTTGGTGCTAATTTGTTGAGGATTTGAGTTAACATATTTTTGAAGAAACCATCTTTCATTTCCTTAAACAACCTATATCTTTATGTCAGTTTGTTGAAAGCATCCTCCCTGTCTCTCCAGAACTTTTTTTTTTTTTTTTAATTTTTATTTATTTATGATAGTCACAGAGAGAGAGAGAGAGGGGCACAGAGACATAGGCAGAGGGAGAAGCAGGCTCCATGCACCGGGAGCCTGATGTGGGATTCGATCCCGGGTCTCCAGGATCGCGCCCTGGGCCAAAGGCAGGCGCCAAACCGCTGCGCCACCCAGGGATCCCTCTCCAGAACTTTTTAAAGAGATAATTTCAATCTGATTAAGAAGGCTTTAACTTAACCCATTGCACTTAAAATTCTAAATCTATATGTGGAGACTACCCAGCTCAACCTTGACACCTCTTGTCAATAAACTACTCTGTAAGAGTAAGTTGGATAACTCTGAAGATGCAGGAATTACCAAGAACTGGTGGAATCGAGTCCTAATTTAGTGGGAAGTGCCTGCTTTTATGATAGAAGATTATACGCTATTAGAAAGTGATTACAAATTTGTTTAATATTTTATTTATTTGAGAGAGAGAGAGCACAAACAGAGGGAGCAGCAGAGAGAGAGGGAGAAGCAGGCTCCCTGCTGAGCAAGGATCCAATGAGGGGCTCAATCCCAGGACCTTGGGATCATGACCCACACTGAAAGCAGACACTTAACTGACTGAACCACCCAGGCTCCCTGAAGATGACAAATTCTCTCCTCATGTGTTATTGATGTTTGTTGTGATGGGCAAATGGTCACAGGCTAATTCAAAGACTGAAAGGTCTGGCTGTGATTTGCTTAAGTGCAAGAGAGTCTACGGTATTGGTGGATGTGAATGCCCCCAAATGCCCTGATGGACAAACACCAAAACCTGGGATCTAGAAAAGCACACTAAGTATTTCCCAGGTCATCAGGATCCTGTGCTGGGAAATATAAGTACTCAGGTGTTTGTCTATTTGCTTATTTAAGCTGAGATCAGTGCTGGTATAATTTGCTATTCTGGATACCAACTTGGTATATAAAGTGAATTTTTCTTCTTTTTCTATCAATTTATTTTATTTTTTCATCACGATAAGTCTACTTTGTAATTCCTATCCCCCTTTCCCTCATCCCCCAGCCCACCTCCCTGCTGGTAACAATCAGTTTGTTCTTTATAGTTAAAAGTCTGTTTTTCTGGTTTGTCTCTTTTTTTCTTCATTTGTTTCTTAAATTCCAAATATGAGTGAAATTATATGGTATTTGTCTTTCTCTGACTTTTTTGCTAAACACTATCCTCTCTACCTCCATTCATGTCTAGATAACTTTGAAAGTCCTTTCTGGCTTTAATGTTCTTGAGCAATGCTAGCATGATTGTGCTTGTTAGTCATTTTTAATATTTCCTTCCTGTATGCCAGCCTTCAAAATTAGTCAATTATATTTCTATCAATGGAAAGGGAAGACTGCTGAAATTGTATATATAATAATATTGACAGTACATTTGATACTCTTCCATATTAGTCTTCTCAGATCAAAAATTAAGACAGATCAAACAAAAGAATTATATAGTTTAAAGGCCAAAAACACCAACCAAACAAACAAAACAAAAACAACCCATGAACGACCAATAGATAAATGCTGTAAACCACCAGCAAATATCCTCCTTGGGAATGAAAAGGAATGAATTGAAATGCAATAATCAGATGCCATATTCTTTCTATGAATATATATACTGTTCATTACTTCAAGGATATATTGAGAACTTCACATTCCTGAATAGCTAGTAAGGGTCCTTTATTGAATGTAATTTGGCAGTATGTATCTCAACTCTTAAAATGTTCCTACATTTTCAATAATACATTTCATTTTCATAACAGTTCATTTTTAGCAGTCTAGTCTAAGAAAGTAACCATAGATGTTAGCAAATATTTATAAAGAAAAATTTTCATCAATGCATGTGTAGTCAAATATTGAAATTATCCTAAATATTCAGTAATAAATTAACATTACCAAATATAACAATATATGATGAAATATTATGTAGACAGTTAATATTTTTATTAGACCTTTTAAAGACATGGAGAAATACCCATACTATTAAGTAAGCTTGATATAAATATATATTGATAGAAATTATTAACCAAACTTTATTTATTGACTAATTAAACAAATATGTCCTTGTTGTGTTTTCTTTCTTTTGTATTTTGTTTTTTAATTTTAGTAATTGAGGTATAATTGACATGTAGCATCATATTACTTTCAGGTGGTGTACACATAATGACCTGATATTGAAATTTATTGCAAAATGACCACCTTGATAAGTCTATTTAATATTTCAGCCCATAATAGGTACAATATTTTTTTTCTTGTGATGAGAACTTTCAAGATTTACTCTCAGCAACCTTCACATATGCAATACAGAATTAACTATAGTCATCATACTTTACTTTGCCATGATTTATTTCTTTTATAACTGAAAGTGTGTACCTTTTGACTCTTTTTACCCATGTCACCCACCCCGCGACCCCACCCTGTGATAACCATTAATTTGTTCTCTGTATCTATGAACCTATTTTTTTCTTTTTTAATTCCATATTTAAGTGAGATCATACAATATTGTCTTTGTCTGACTTATTCTACTTAGCATAATGCTTTTGAGGTCCATCCAATTAAAAATCAATTAAAAACTGTAGGCTTTAAATTAGAGCTTAAATATTCAATAAGATTTTGCATAGTTATCACAGTCTAATTAATGAAAGGAAGAAACATGCTCTTTTTGATCAATATTTTTTATTTTTATTTTTTTAAAAGATTTTATTTATTTATTCATGAGAGACATAGCGAGAGAGAGAGAGAGAGAGAGAGAGAGAGAGGCAGAGACGCAGGCAGAGGGAGAAGCAGGCTCCGTGCAGGGAGCCTGATGTGGGACTCGATCCTGGGTCTCCAGGATCACGCCCTGGGCTAAAGGCGGCACTAAACCGCTGAGCCACCCAAGGCTGCCCTGATCAATATTTTTTAAAATATTTTAAAAATACTCACTTCCTAAGTCACTGTAGGCAATCTAGATAGTGGATAGGTGGTTTTTATTTTATTCCCATTAATCTTTGGAGTTGAATGTCATTGCCCTCCAACATACTTTGTATGTATTCTTAGACTCTCAGTTATAAACTATCTCATAAGGATACACAAATTAAATATTCCCACCATCCATTTCCAAATTCCCTGTCAAATATACCTCTTACATGTTCATTTGGGTTTCTGTTTCATGCTATATAAATCTTACAAATAATGACAATGATGAGTTGTAGCAGTTTCCTTGACCATGCCAGACACATATCATGTAGAGCCCTATATCCCAGTTTACCCAGTTCACATCTGTTACACAGTATAATTTTAGTAGTACTACTTTTCCTCTAAAAGCTATCCACATTTGGATGATAAGTTATATGATCACCCAAAAAGGAAGAGGATGAAGAGTTATATGATCACCCACAGGGGAAGGGAATAGTAAGTTAAATGACCATCCATAAGAGAAGGGGACTATTTTAGAAAAGGGATAATCAGTAATAATAATTAAAGACTTATGAGAAGAGATACGGGAGTACAAAAAACATGCTCAGTAATATCATGTGAGCAGCTATGAATTAGCCCTCATGTAGGGCTAGTTTTGTTATTGACTTAGTGTCAGAACTGAAATCTCTCATGCTTTATGATCATTTACTCATTCTATTTTTGCCACTGATTAAAATAACTTTTGAACTTTGATTTCCTCATCTGTAAACTAAGCCTGATATTTACCATACTGATTGCCAAAAATGGATTGTATAATTTAATAAAACTGTGAATCTTAAGTTCACTGCAAAAAGAAATATGCAACATTATTTTACAAAGATCTGCCTTTTTTTGTTACATCTATTTTGGTTACGTCTATTTTTTTAATTGATGTGTCTCATTTATTCATACTTTCACAAGGTATCATAACTTATTCCATATCTTCATAAGAAGCCTGGTTTCCACCTATGCAAGGGGTTAAGTTTTTTTTTAAATTTCCCATGAAATTATTCATTTTATTTTAAAATATAATCGTTTAGATTTCAATGCTTAATGCTAATTGAAGAAAGTGCAGATGCTCTTTCCCCAAGCTATGCATTCAGTAAGTGGGATAATGATACAGCATTGCAAATGACCAGTTAAAATCAACAGATGCACTCAGGCCAGGATCTAGCTCCCCCAATTGTGGTGGAGGAGGACAGTGAGTAGGTAGACACAGACATGATTCTTACTCATCTCAAATATGTCATTTTTAAAATGTAGTAAAAATAATTATTCTGGAGACAAGTATTAAACATGAAGAGATGTTGAGAGGATTATAGGATACATTCTTTTTAGTTGTTTTTTTTGTTAGAGATTTTTAAAATTTTTATTTATTCATGAGAGACACACAGAGAGAGAAGAGAGAGAGAGAGAGAGGCAGAGACACAGGCAGAGGGAGAAGAGGCTCCCTGCGGGCAGTCTGATATGGGACTCAATTCCAGGACCCTGGGATCACGACCTGAGTCAAGGGCAGACGCTCAACCACTAAGCCACCCAGGCACCCCATTTTAGTTGTTTTTTTCTTAACTTATTTATTCAACAAATTCCAGCTCCTCTCCACACCTAGATTTATATATTTGGATAAAGTGAGATTTGGATTTTTTGTGTCAGGTCAGTATTTGAAAGTGGTAATGTAATTAGGATATTGCCCTGGTGGCCTTGAAGAATGCAAGAAAGCAGTCCAACTGCTTAATACATTTCCTTCAACCCCTCTCTGCAGCTCTTCTAACTATGTCTATAGTTCTGTGCCCTAAAATGTCTTTCCTTGGTTCAAGTACTACTCCTTCTTTACGGCTAGATTTCAGTCTCATGCTCTCCATATATAATTTTCATAATGACTAAACTTGAACAGTATTTTCTATTTTCAATCTCCTTTAAATAAGTCTTAGAATTTAGGGTAAAATGCTTTCTGGAATGTTCATTTACATTTTCTCTTTTCTTTCTCCATCTTTTCTTTCCGTCTCTTCACATGCTTCCATGACTTTGGGGGCAAGGCTTTTTCTGGATTATGTTTCCAAAAGTGTACATGGTGAACCTTCAAAAACTCTCCAGGCTGAGAAAACAGAGTAGTGTTGATACTGAGAGGAAATAAAGAGGGAGACTTGCAAACAACTCCCTGGCATAACCCAAGGACCTCAGGATGGACACCAGTGCTTGAGGAGTTTCGATCTTTACCCAGTGCTCTGAGCCAAAGATCTCGGTGCCTCAAACATGTCAGAAATATAACAATGAAGGCTTGAAGTGACCATACCAATAATCCAGATGTGCTATACATTCACCCCTATTTGTTTCTATTATCTCGAGACTTGTTCTTTCTTGCCTGACTTCTCTCTTGCCTGCTTTCTTCCTTTCTTCCATTTTTCTTTCCTTCACCCTTTCCTTCCTTCCTTCCATGTGTAGCTCAGCTACACATATATATATATATAAAAACTTTATTTATGCAGCATTTCTATTTGTGACAGAAATTTTTCTAGATTACATGAATGCCATATTTCCAGAATTCAAAGTATTAAAATTAGTATATTTATGGTGATTTTGATATAAAGACCTTTTTAAATATGTATATATAGCCTAATCTGCATGTCTTTTCCTAAAGGAATCCTTTTATTTTTCCTTTAAAAGTCAATTTACATCATGTGTTAGATAATCACTTATAAATTCTACTTGTAAGACTACATTTTTTTCTAACAGATGCTTTAATCCATGTGTACTTATTAAGCAAAGCTCTTATTCCAATGTTTTTCAAAAGTAAGCCAAGTGTCACGGGACCACTTATTAAATAACACTTTCTTCTCCTACGGATTCTTAATTCCACCAAAAGTGGAATTCTTACACCAATATTGTATAAATGATTTTGAAATTATTAGTAGAATTTGACAAATCGTAAATATGAAATATTAAAAACCACTTTGTTAGAAAACAATTCCACTGTAATATTCTTAGGTTCAAGTCTTGTCTTCTCTGTCTTATGTTTCAAAGTGTTACAAGTGACCTTTTACAGGTGCTCAGCATTGATTTGAATATGCTGATGAAATCACTTGGCTTGCCAGATGTTTGATAGAAAAATGAAACCTTAAACTACCAACTGAGTTTGAACAGATGATGTTTTTCTGCCTAATACACCAATATTCATTAAACAGAAGTATGTGTCCAAAGTTCAGGTATGAATAAAAATGAAATGGCTTTTCTGGGTGCTTACATGTTAAGCTCCATTAGGTCATTATTTCTCAATACCATTATGATTCGTACTTTGCTCTTCAATATAAAAGAAGCAATTAAAATATTACAAGGCCCCCATGAACTCCAAAGAACTTTTGTTCTCATTACTAATCATTTGTAAACTGGAATTCTGAGGTTAGCTTTACAAACTTGCGTAATTAACTAATTCTAGGAACTTGTTCTACTCCTATTTTCATCCCTATTTCCCTAAATTTTCTCTCCAGGTTGTAAGTATCTAGTACAAGCAGAGGAAATACTAAGAATAATAATTTAAAAAGGGAAAATTCCTTGTAATATTTTACATTGTGCTTACTATCTCTATCATAATGAATTGAGTTACATGATGGTATAGTTTCCTTTTCTGTCACATGTGAAACATGACCAGCATTCTCTGCTATATATCTTCCATGCACCTGTTCCTACCTACCATTAAATGGGATTCTCAATGGTCTTTAAACACATGTTAAATGATTAATCCTCTTCAATCCTTCCATCTCCCTTCCCCTTGACCCCTTCTAAGTTATCCTCTTCTCTTTTCCGCTCACCAATTCCAATCTATTTGATCTCTAAAACAAGTAAGAAACATCTCCATTTTACTGGGTATCAACTAGTCAATACATGTATTATTAAAGGGAAATGTATTTGGAAAAGTGATTGTCATTTTTTTAATATTTTGTGAATATCAATATTTTAATTATTCATCATTTATGACTTCTGAGTCACTGATTCGATTTTTCATTAGAAATATAATTATATTCAATTTAATATATAATGTATTTTTAAGTGATCTCATTTCATAGTATGAAGTAATTAGGTGATTCTGGTCAGATTCAATTTTATATTTCATTAGATGACATCATATTTCATTATATTTCATTAGTTTCCTTTAATAAAGGAAACTTTATTAAAACTCGCTTTTTCATTTTCACTTATCCATGGTATCTTAAAAATATCAATGCCATTGGTTTTATGACACTTATTGGTTTTATTTATTTTATATGTTCACTTTTATCATAAACATTTGCCATTCAGCCATTGTTTTGCTCAGATTATCATCTTTTATAATTCAGAATTTAGGTTTTCCAGTTTTTATGTTTTTGTTTTTGTTTTTTTGGTTTTCTAGTTTTAAAAACTGTTTTTGAAACACTTTGTTTACACCCTACATGTTCTCTGAGAACCACAGGAAGAGCAGCTTTATCCTCAGGGATAGTTTCTTTCTTCAGTGTACAACAGAGTGGTTTTCTTTTGCAGAATCAATCTAGTGCAAGGCAGGTATGTCAGTGAAAGAAATTTTAATTTTATTTACCCTTTAATGAATTTTTCATTTTTTCTTAAACTTCTAGGTTCTGTCAAGAGTAATGCCATTATGGGGATCCCTGGGTGGCTCCGCGGTTTAGCGCCTGCCTTTGGCCCAGGGCGCGATCCTGGAGTCCCGGGATCGAGTCCCACGTCGGGCTCCCTGCATGGAGCCTGCTTCTCCCTCCTCCTGTGTCTCTGCCTCTCTCTCTCTCTCTCTCTCTCTCTCTCTCTGTCTATCATAATAAATTAGTAAATCTTAAAAAAAAAAAAGAGTAATGTAATTATGTTTTTTTTTTAATTTGGAGACTTAAGACCTAGACAGTTGATTAATCACAAATAAATACACACACACACACATACACACAAACACATATGTACATACACAGATACATTACAGCAAACTTATATGGTTAATTATTATTATCCAGGGCATGAGGAAGCATTCTCCTCAAATTGTTCTAATTTGTTCTCTCCATTTTTCCCCACAGAGACAAACACATTCTACTTGTTTATTAAAGAACTAAACTTGAATTTTCCTCCACTTGTTCAATTACTATATTAAAAGAATTCTAGTACTTGGAGAGATTACTATTTTCAAAGTAAAGTGCAAATATTTGGATATTTCTGTGACAGTCAAACTACAATAAGTATTTTCAAGTAAAGATATATTAATAACAAGCTTATGTTTAATGAATCACATATCTAACACGTCAGGAAAATATAGGACAGCGATTAGCATAAAATCACTTGGAGATCATTAGAATTATATTCATTTAAATAACATGTTTTAATAACATACTTCAAAGCACTTAAGACAAATAAGTCACAAGTAGATGGTCAGTAAACATCAAATGAACCTGATTTCATATTAGAAGGAAATGTCTTATTATTAAAAATATAAAGAGCGTTCTTTTCTAATAATTGAGCAATAAATAGTACTTTGTGCCTATGTGTCAAGAACAGTCCGCAGCGTTATTTTTATATAATGTCTCCCCAACACTGGAAGTTTTCAATGCATTTAGTTATGCTGCCACTTAGTTCTCCAACATCCATCAAGCCATTCATTTTTTTCCCCATTTGAATTATTGGGAAACATTTAGCCATATCTAATTCAGAGTAGTATAGATTTATGAAAATTTAAGTTATTAGAATATTTGCTCCTCAAATGATCACATAGAAATTTACAAAGACTTCATCTGTTCATGACATTCCTGCAATGTAAGTAGGAAATATAAAAGTAGCATAAATTACATAAATTATACTTTTAAACACGGCAGTAAAAAAAAGGATAAGCGAAAGAGGATACAAATGGTATAGATAACATTTTACAATAGGTAGTGTTAAAGAGAACATAGTATGACTGTCTTCTGAAAGCCTTCTATTTCTTCATTGTGATCTGTAGTAACTCTTGCTTACCTTCACTTTAATGAATTTTTAATGGAATATTGTGAATTACACAGAAATGACTGAATTTTTTGGTTGACATATTTTGCCCCCCTCAAAAAGAACAAAACACTGAGGCAATCTCAAATAATCAAACATAGCCTTTGATCTCTATCAGAGGAAATGAAATACCTTTCTTTCTTCCACCTCGCACCCCTGTTTACCTTGTCTCCCTTCTACAACCCGTACATTAGATTATCTTGTATCATGAACTAAGCCATAGCCAGATGATTATAATTAAATAACCTCATTGCAGTAACTAAGGAAAACATTCTACTTCTTTCATCTTCAGAGATGCCTAAATGAAAAAAGGAGGCAGACTCCCTCAGCACAATATCAATTAATTTGCTGTGCTCTGTATTTATTTCTTGTTACACCATATGATATGCTTGTGTCACTCAGTAAGGCTACTAAGGAGCTAATCATTTTTTTCCATCATGAGTTTAAGGAATAAAAAAATAACTTCTAATTCAGGTTCAAATAGGAAACATCTCACGTGAAAGATTTATACACTTCAAAATGTACCTCCATGCATCCTGTGTTAACGCTGTCTATTGAACTCAGAGCAAAGAGGTTTCCCGACTAAATTAATTCAAGTGTGGCAATTCATTGTTTAGACAACACTTAGTCTATTTAAGTGAGTGAGACAAATGATAAATCTACCCATGCACTGTAGTACAATGGGGATATGGCCCATGTGGATGAGCATCACTCCTAAGTCAATATCTCACCTTGACATTTATTTTCCATAAGTAATGAGTTTACCCTTTAGACAGCATTAAGAGAGCATTCATTTTCAGGAAGGTTGCAAGCCATTGACATTATCTCTCTTCCTTGGGCAATAAAGAAACTTGATTTCTGGATATGAAAGGATTTAAGTAAGAATGAACTGAATAATGCACACATTCATCGCTGTTTTCATAATCAATAAAGAGCCAAACATGGTATGCATAACTGATGTGCACTTTAAATAATGTCTATTTCCAATGTGACAGAGTTCCTTTTCAAGCCATATGGCTGTATAATCTTTTCCTTAAAAAACTATTTTGAGTAAAATTTATCATCTTTTCGAAAGTTACGAGTTGTGGGAATACTGTATTTTATTGCCACTTAGACTATCTGAATAAATTAATTGAGATTCATTTTCATATCCCGATGGGAATCCCTCATCTTAATTCCTTTTCTTTCTCCTCTGTGTGTGTGTATGTATATATATATACATACACACACACATATATATAATTATTGATAGAAATATATTTATAGAAACATGTTTATATATAAAAATATATATTTAAAATATCCACAAATTTGGGGCACTGAGTGACTCAGGTCATGATCTCAGGGTCCTGGGACTGAGCCCTGCATCAGGCTCCCTCATCAGAGAGGAGTCTGATTCTCCCTCTGATCCTCCCCCCTCGCTTGTGATTTCTCTCTTAAATAAATAAATAGATAGATAGATAGATAGATAGATAATAAAATCTTTAAAATGAAATAAAATACTACAAATTTAAATTAGTTTGAAGTTCTTTGAATTGCAAGTTGGTGAAGAGAGAATTATTAACATCGATTAAACTCATTACTGGATAGGGTTAAATTATTCAGCAGTGTTAGATCTTTGCCCTACAAGAGGTAATGTTTATATTATTCTTGTAATATACCTGCCTACTCTTAGAGGTTTACATAGCAATCCGGACACCGAAAAGAAAGAGTGCTACATCTTGTAAGGAGGTATTTTTCCCCTATGTTTTCTCTCTGAAGCCACGTGACAAAAAATCTTCATACGGAGGTAAATAGAGATATGGAATGGATTTAGATAAATCTCAATATCAACATCTCTTTTCCTTATACAATAAAGGGCAGTATTATGTAGCTTGCTCAGGCTTCAAACGGCTTGAATTCCTACCCCTGCTACACTATTTACTGTATGACTTTTGGTAAAGTTATAGTCTCTTTATGATACAGTTTCTCAGTCTGTACAATGGCGCCTACCTGTTTGGAGTCATGTGAGGATTAAATGAAATACCCCCAAAATAGACTTTATAAGCATAAAAATTATTATAAAAAGTCACTTATTAATAATTGCTAATATTTATTGAGAGTTTATGGCACGCCTGGCATTTTTCTAAGTGAAACAAGCAATGTCTTCATTTTATGGATAAGATAAACTGAGACATTAAAAGGTGAAGGTAATAATCATTACATAGCTGCTAAAGTGTAAAGCTTGAGTTCAAGACCAAACAGTTTGGCTCCAGAATCTACCTACATGCTGAATCATTATTCTGTACTTTTCAACTCAAGTAAAAATATTAAAAAATTAGCAAACAAAGATGTGAAAAAAAGAAAAATAAGGCTTTCTATTATCCGGAGATAAATAGATTTGAGTATTATTTCTTAATAGCATGTTTTCTAGATTTGTATCTTTTTCTTAAAACACATTCTATCAAACAGTATATATAAAAAAAAAAATCCTTGGCTTAAGTGAAGGGGAGGTCCAATGAATGAATGAGACTAACAAATATCCTGGCCTGGCCTTCCGCTATGTTTTCCTCTATTACTTTAATGTGATTAGATTTTTCTTTTTTTGATAGTTTTTAAATTATGCTACAATATTCATTAGTATCTAAGCAGTTATAAAGAAACTCTAGAAACATAATGAACATGGCAGCTTACAACATCAAAAGGAATTTTTAAGGTTCCAAAATAACAAAACACAAAACGAACAAAAATTTCTGGACAAGGGGCACCTGGGTGGCTCAGTCAGTTAAGCGTCTCCCTTTGGTTCAGGTCATGATACTGGGGTCCTGGGATCAAGCCTTGCCTCTAGCCCCCTGCTTAGCAGGGAGTCGGCTTCTTCTCCCTCTGTCCCTACCCCCAGCTCACGCTCTCTCTCTCATTCACTTTCTATCTCGAATAAATAAATAAGTAATAATCTTGAAAATAAAAAAAATTTCAAAACCAAAAATTTCTGGACAAGAGAAAGAGTAAAAACTTAAAATTATTAAGAAATGCACAAAATAAAAGATCAATGTATTTAGCTCATACCTAAAATATTATGTATGTCAGTGTCCAATATAAATTTAAAAGACAAATAAGAAATTAGGAAAATTTTAATCATAAAATGAAAACACTAAAAGTTATTATTATTAATATATTTTGAAATACAAACTGATAATAAAACAAAAAGATATTAAATAGGGGGTGAAATATACTGTTTGCTAATTCACAAAATGATAAATACAAATAGGTCCTATAGGTATAAAATATAGCATATTAGGAATAAAATGCAAATTATATTAATAAGATGGCATTGTCTTAACAGACTAATGTTTAGCCTAAGTATTTACTCTTTATTACTGACATTGAGAATACAAGAAAATTGTCAGTTTCGCTCTACTGGTGCTTTTGTAAAATTGTAGAATAGCATCAGTCATATTTTAAGAATGTCTTTACAGATGACAATCTATCTCTCATTGTCTACAAATGTCTGACTGCTTCCAGTGCAAATCAATCCAGTCAAAAGTGTGTGCACCAGGAACAATAGCTGGTGAGACACATCAAGAGCCATGGCCAATTAAACTATTTCTCTCATAAATATAGACTGAGTAGCAGCAAGATAATCTTTTTGCCTGGCTAAAAGCTTAAGGCATGATCTGGAGATAGATGGAGAATCCGCCAGGCTGCTTTGCAGAGATAGACCCAAAATAGTGACAACACCAAATGTTGACAAGGATGTGGAGCAACAGAAACTGTCATTCATTTCTAGTGGGAATATGAAATGGTATAGCCACATTGGGGAACTGGTAGTTTCCTTTTTTGTTTTTAAAGATTTTATTTATTTATTCATGAGAGACACAGAGAGAGAGAGAGAGAGAGAGAGAGGCAGAGACATAGGCAGAGGGAGAAGCAGGCTCCCTATGGGGAACTTGATGTGGGACTCAATCCCAGGATCCAGAGATCACACCCTGAACCAAAGGCAGATGCTCAATTGCTGAGCCACCCAGGGATCCCAGAAAACTGGTAGTTTTTTACAAAACTAACCATACACCTATCATGAAATCTTATAGTCACAGGCCTTGGTATTTACCCAAAGGGATTGAAAACTTACATCTACACAAAAATCTGCACACAAATGTTTTTAGCATCCTTATTCATAATTGACAAGACTTGGAAGCAACAAGATGTCCTTCAGTAAGTGCATGGGTAAGTCAGGTATGGTGCGTCCAGATAATGGACTATTATTCAGCACTGAAAAGAAATGAGCTATCAAGTCATGACAGACCTGGAGGACTCTTAAATGCCTATTATCAAAGTGAAAGATGCCAATCTGAAAAGGCTACATATGATGAAGTTCAAACTATATGACACTCTGGAAAAGGCAAAACTATGTAGACAATGAAAAGGTAAGTGGTACCAGAAGCTCAGGTCATGATCCTAGGGTCCTGGGATCGAGTGCGCAATGGGAAGGCTGCTTGAGGATTTCTCTCCCTCTCCCTCTGTTCCTTTCCCCATTTGTGTGCTCTCTTACTCTCTCTCAAATAAATAAATAAATCTAAAAAAGGGGGGTGCAGGCAGTACCAGGTGTTAGAAGGGAGGTTATGAATAGGCGGAGCACAGAAGATTTGTAGGGCAGTGAAACTTTTCCGTACTTTTCTGTTATTACAATGGTAGAGTCAAGTCGTGATACATTTGTCAAAACCCATTGAATATATTAGAAGACTGAACTGTAATATAAACTGACTTCAGCTGATAATTCTGTGTCAGGGTAGACTCATCAATTGTAACAAATGCAGCGCTCTGGTGGGTGATTTTGATAGTGGGAAGGACCGTGCATGGGGCAGGGGGTTTATGAGAACGCTCAGGACTCTCTGTCCAGTTTTGCCATGAACATAAAACTACTCTCAAAACAAAAGTTTTTTTAAAAAACAATTTGGGAATTTTTTTAGGAACTTCAGTAAGTCAATCGGAGTAGGACAATCATTATACGGTTTCACTCATACGGGGAATATAAGAAATAGTGAAAGGGATTATAGGGGAAAGGAGGGGAAATGAGTGGGAAAAATTAGAGAGGGAGACAAGCCATGAGAGACTCCTAACTCTGGGAAATGAACAAAGGGATAATGGAAGGGGAGGTGGGCAGGGGGATGGGGTGACTGGGTGACAGGCACTGAGGGGGGCACTTGGCAGGATGAGCCCTGAGTGTCATACTATATGTTGGCAAATCGAACTCCAATAAAAAAATATATATATAAAAAAATAAAAAAAATAAAAGTCTTATAAGACAAATTCAGTAATCCCACTTCTAAGAATCTATCCTACAGGAGGATATTTAGATTATATTGTAAAATACAGATTATATTGTGAAAAATGCATTGTGTAAAAATTTTGGAGAAAAACATTCATTGCATTGTTATTTATAAAAGTAAAAAGCAAAAGGTGATATAAACACCCAACAATAGGGATCCCTGGGTGGCGCAGCGGTTTGGCGCCTGCCTTTGGCCCAGGGCGTGATCCCGGAGACCCGGGAACGAATCCCACATCGGGCTCCCGGTGCATGGAGCCTGCTTCTCCCTCTGCCTATGTCTCTGCCTCTCTCTCTCTCTCTCTGTGTGACTATCATAAATAAATAAAAATTAAAAAAAAAACACCCAACAATAAAGAAATGGTCAAATTGTAATAGATCCATACAACTCAATATTATGCAAAATCACAATTGTTTACAAAACTGATTTAAAAACCTGATGAATTAACAGTTGATAGTACTAAGTGAGAAGGCTGTAGTGGAAATGTCTATTTTCTGGCTTCATGCAATTTTAACTGGGGCATTCTGGTTTGCATTTCACAGCCCAAACAGTTAAAAATTTAAAAACTTTTATTAAAGAAATGATGTCAAAGATTCAACTGTAGTATTTTAGATAGTATGACAAACTGCTGGGAAAGCTTTTTGTTTTGTTCAGGGAGATTTTACAGTGCTCCTCATTATCTACCACTGTGTTGATATACTTTATCAGCATATTCCAAGGACTCTTATCATTTAGCTTATTTTTAGAAATATTCAATCTCCAATATGTTTATTTTTATTTAATTTTTTAAATAAATTATCTTTATAAAGACATTAAAGCCCCCCCCTTTTTTTTGCTTACATAGCCTGAAAATTTCATAAATTCTGTCAGAATAAAATAAATATTTTTGATTACCTGTAACCTTCTTCTCTCATTTAAAGAAAATTAATAGAGTTTAAAAGATACAGGATTTAGGGGATGCCTGGGTGGCTCAGCAGTTGAGCGTCTGCCTTTGGCTCAGGGCATGATCCCGGGGTCCTGGGATGGAGTCCCACTTCCAGCTCCCTGCAAGAAGCCTGCTTCTCCCTCTGCCTGTGTCTCTGTCTTTCTTTCTGTGTGTCTCTTACGAATAAATAAATAAAATTAAATCTTTAAAAAAAAAAAGATACAGAATTCAGAATGAAAAAATATGTCACTATCACAATAAATAATTTTCAAGCAGTATCTAATGATTTGGGTAACCTTACATCTTCCTACAAAATATCAACTGGTTATTAGCAAAACACTTGAGTTGCAAGTTTTTTAAAAAAGTATTCTTATCAATATAAACATTAGATTTAGCACAAAAAACGAACTTCAAATTATCTTGAAACATTCTGTAATACAAAATTTCAAAAAATCTAATGAAGCATGGCCTTGTTTATGTCAATAATCTCTATGCCTCTTGGTTTACTTCTGTCTGCTATATTATCCCTAGCATACATTCTGAAAATAGTATTGCATTCCCTCATTTATTTGTAGAAATCATGATCATTGAACTTCATGCTAATATATTTATCTTTGAATGAACTGTTTGTGGTATATGTGTGTGTGTGTGTGTGTGTATACATATATTTTTTCATGCTTACATAATGTCAGTATTTTCACGTGGAAGGTTTACAAACCCCAGTGCTACTGTGGTTACTGCAGGCTCTGGAGCAGAATGGTCAAGATCAGGGGCTCTGGAACAAGCATAGTGAGGATGGGATGGTAAATAACACACAGATGTGAGATTTGCATGACATGAACTGTAGAAAGTGCCTAGAACAGTGTCCAATAAGGGCTTCTTACTAAGCCCATAGTTAGAATGAATTAAGTGTTCATGCTTAATGAGTAAATTGAAATCAAGGGAAAGAGACTGTCATTCATGTTTGTCTTCTCTACACAGTACTACAATTTTATTCAATATTTTTCTATTTTCTATTTAGAGCATACAAATCAGTTTACATAATTTTTCAAAATTGCATTGTTGAGTCTGAATCAATAGGTGGCAATACATTCATTGTCGTATTTAGTCTTCTATGCTCTTTCAATTTAAACTTCTAGTTTTTAAAAAGTTTTTGTAGTGTTTCTGTTGTTTTACAGATCTAATAAGAAGTTATCAAAAAGAATCTCCTATATAAAAATCTGTTATTGTATTAGTAACAAAAAGACACCTAGCACTTTTCAATTCATTTTGAGATTATTTCTTGGTGGGACATTTATTTCTAAAGTTCCTGAATCTTTTCTAAAGTTCTCAAAGTCTCGGATTTCTCCCTCTCCCTCCACCTGCACCCCAGAACCAGGTTCCCTCTTGGGCATGGATTATGCTTGGGCGAGAAGGAAGGCAGTTCGGTTAGATAAAGCAATACCCCTGGGAAAAGACGATTAACATGTATAAAGGGATTTCCCGCGGTATAAGCGCCAGCACGCGCTCCCGGCGGCGGCCCTCCTGATGTGTCTGCGCAGGCAGCGCTGGACCGGCCCTTTGAAGCGGGGATAGAGTAACACTGACCCGGGCAGCAGCAGTTCTCCTCAGCCCTCTCGTGGGAATGAGCTGCCAACCCTTTACTTCGGCTGACACCTTTCTACCCCTGAATTCTGAGGCTTCTGCAGCCCTGCCTCTGATCATGCACCCCGGCGCGGCCGAGTGCCTCCCAGGCTCCAACCACGCCACCAACGTGGTGTCCACAGGTACCGGGGCCACACCTGTCTGCGCGGTCAGGGGCCTACAGATTGCAGAGCTGATGCCTGGAATCTGGCTACTGTAGGATCCCTTTGCGTCTCTTAGTTTCTCCTTCATTTTAATTCGTTTTAAGTTAAACAGTAAGGATATTGAAAAAGCCAGGCAACCTAAGACATTTTTGAAGAGTATTATTAAGAGTGGACATTTTAATTGTCGATTTTATTATAAAATCACTCTTCAACAAAGGTAAACCGTGAGTCTGAGTGTTTTTGATCCCAAAACCATCTTTATGTAAACATTTAGGTAGGGATAAGGAACAAAACTAAAGAAATGGACTGAGCAATTTAGTGTTTAAAAGGTGTTACTTCTTTATCTTCTTTAAAGATTTATTTGTATTACCACGCCTAAGAATAGCCATATACCTCATAGTAAACACAACTGAATGATTCCCAATACCAGCAACAAGGGATTTCAAAGAATAATATAATTAAATGATTTTAACAGACATTTTTAGCATAATTCAAAAATCAAAAATCAAAGCTAGAAGCAGTATGTAGCATTTAGAACCCACAAAGTGGGTTAAAATATCTTAAAACTGAGTTCTGAAGAGAGTACAATCTCTCTAGCCAAGTTTTAATATTTTCTTATGTGACTTTCTAACATATAAGTTAAGCTTGAAAATTTGAATATGTTGTCTTAGATGCAGTCAAAGAGGTATGTGTTGCTAATGCATCCATTACAGGGTAACAAAGTTTTTTAAAGTAGCTTTATGAATAGACAAAGCCATGAGTTGAGTAAATTTCTTTCATATGTAAGTTTGGGATTAATCTGCAGCTGAATTTTTAAAATCTAGAGTGTATATCTGGATTTTGGTGAAATTATTAATATAGAGGTTTTGTTTTGTTTTGTTTTGTTTTTCATCTATTAAAGATTCTCATAATTTAAATAAAAAGACAATAGTGGAAGTTTCCCAAACATATTTTTTAGAAAATATAATACAGTATTTTAACCAAAAATACGTTATAAATAAACTTAAACAATGATCACGTAACTAACTATATATTTAAATAACAGATTTCTCTATTTTTAATATGTATTTAAATAATAGGCATTTAAATATATGATAATAGCATTGATTTTATAAATTTTCCATCAAATGATACTATACTAGGTAAGAAACTATAATCATTGTTTATAATGAGAAGAACATTTGGGTTTATTTGTTTAATTTTAGATTGCATAGTAAGATTTTTACATGTAATCATTATAATATAAAATATCATTATAATGTAAAATGACTTCAGTTCTTTCTACATGTTAATTATAAAATGGAAATTGTGCAGATATTCTAAAATATTGAAGATTTATCAATAGTAAGAGAAAATATTTTGCTTCTGAAGTGACCACATGTCTTTAATTACTGGATTGTATCTCAATGTTTTCAAAGGATTCTTTTTTTTTTTTTTATGATAGTCACAGAGAGAGAGAGGCAGAGACACAGGCAGAGGGAGAAGCAGGCTCCATGCATCGGGAGCCCGATGTGGGATTCGATCCCGGGTCTCCAGGATCGTGCCCTGGGCCAAAGGCAGGTGCCAAACCACTGCGCCACCCAGGGATCCCTTTTCAAAGGATTCTAATTCTCTATTTTATAATATCTCAAATGAGAAAGTAAAATACATAGAGAAACAGTCCTTTTATTGTCAACACCTAAACTCTTATTCAACTTGGTGATTCATGTTTAAAGCCTGATAAAAATTTAGTGATGTAAATTTACTTTCATTATTATGAAATTGATTCCACAAGGCAAGTAACTATTTGTGAATGGTTATATTTATATATGAGGTACAACCTTTATAGATTTCAAGTCATTCAGCAATCATTTATTTTTAACCAGCTTTATTATTGGAATTGTTGAACTGATTGTTTGCATGCAGAAAACCTATCACTTCTTGGTTTCAGCATCAACATTCACACATCATACATTGTCACAGGTTTTCCATAAACCTCTGAATTTAGTGGGATTTTTACGATTGTATCCATTTATAGGCTAGTTGCTTGGCCATTTTCTCTTTGATGGAAGAAATTTGTTAGGAGAATAAGCAGAAGTAAAGACTGTCAAGAGTTGATTTCTGTATTCATTCTTCCAGAGAAAAACCACATATAATACCATATTACAAAAGAATTTAAATTGATTATTCCTCTAGTCACTTTATTGTAATGTCTATATGGGATGGAACCTACGAGAAGTTTGCAACTCCCAAGTGGCCAACAGCCAAACTGGTCAGTTACCCCTTCACAGAGCACAGCATAGTTAATGAGTCCTATCATCCACACTGATGATTTAGGATCTGATTACTTGAGACAAACTTTGATTTCTGCTTTTAACCTATGTATATCAGAGAATTTCCCCCAAATGAAAACAAATTACTGCCATATAACTTTAAGAATCTTATAAATGTGTATTTTTGCAATGAAATGAATGTGTCTTGAATCCTCATACATTTTCTTATCAGTCCCGTCTATTTTGTTTTTGATCCAAACTCCTAAATGTTTGCATGCATATTTCTTGGTGACAATGGGAAACACAGCAACAGGACTTCATTATTCTGTTCCTTCCTGTCATTATGGAAACCAGCCATCTACCTATGGAGTTATGGCAGGTAAGAAAAATTGTCTGCATATATGAGATTGAGTATGGGGACACTTAGAACCTATTTCTTGGATCTGAGGGAATCTTGACCAGAGCGTATCATGAAATTCTCATCTCCTAACCTTAGAAATCATTGGTAAATCCCTGTGTTCCCTGATACGGAGTGCCTTCAGAGACCATAATGGTTAAAACTTGATTGCCCCTGTTCTATATAACCCTGAACTTCTGTGCTTAACTCTTTTGTTTGCTTTGTATGATTTTTACTTCTAATTGACTACTACCAAACTGCTGATTGTCACTTGATGTTATTGGTGGGCTCAATCCAGTAATATTACAGTAGTGACTAACCTAATGTGGTAATTTAAATTTAAACATAAATTAGCTAAATAAGGCCAGATTTAAAATTGAGTTCTTCAGCTGCACTACTAGCCCTATTTCAAGTGCTTAATAGCCTCATGTGGCTATCAAAGCAAACATCACAGATTTATAAAACATCCCCTCACTGCGATATTTCTTCTGGACATTTGGTCCATAAATATAAATAAGACATTGAAAGTCAAGATAAGTTGTAGTGGCTTTAGTGATAGTCATTTGTAGTTTTGGCATCTCTAAGCTATTGTTAGTCTTAAATGAGATTGAAGAGTTGAAGTTACTTATGTTTCTTCTCTGGATAAATAAAGCATCACTAGATCAAGGTTAACTATTTATTGATGCTTGGATGAAAGCAGTGATAACACATTCCTTAAGGAAGAGGAAAATCTGACCTAATCTTCATAATGAAACTTACGGCTTAATTTTAGGATATGGCCAGAAAAAAGATTTTGATGGTTTAATAAAGTACACAATTTTGTTCACATATTTTTTAGCTATTTTTGATCTTTTATATTCATTTTTGTAGTAGGGAGAGAAATCTTATGAATGACAATAAACTACTGGGGCTCTATGTGAGAAAATGAGTGTGTGTGTGTTAGAAAGAGAAAGAGTGACAGAGTGGGGGGAGAGAAGCTTTAATAAAGGAATCATATTCTAACTGCTGTGTCTTCTTGTCATCCATCATAAGTGATGGAAAAAAACCATGGATTTATGACTATAAATTTGAAGTAAAATTGAACAAAAAATTTAGTTCACTGCTATTTAATTTCTCCATAATTTTCAGTTTGAGACTAACACTTAAATCTTAAAATAAAATATTCCAATAAAATAAAATAAAATAAAATATTTCAGAACAAATTAGCTTCACTTAGAATCTATCAAGTAGCATTCTGAATAAACTAGAATCCTTACATTTATGGTAAAATGAAGACTGATGTGTCCTTAGTGATTACCTGTATGTTCTAATAACTCTTTAATAATTATAAAAGAGGGACAACCATATTTTCCCCTTTGAAAACTGATCATTTATGATACATATATTTAAGTTAATCAGCACTCATGGTTAATGAGAACAGTCCTTGTTGATGGTAAATGACTTTCATTATAAAAATAGTAAAAGGTACATTTAGCCACTAGAGTTCAGGCAGTATGCCCTGCATGGCCCAAACCCATTTTGATTATGAAGATAGGAAATGACAAGCACATGGCCATGTGCTGCTGTCTCTTGGAGGAGAGTCCTTGCTGTTCATTCACAGCGATTCTCACAAACCCAGGTCCAACTTTAGGCACCTTCTATAACCAACAGGCAGCAATGGATTGAGGTTAGCACAAAGATAACATCAGCCACAGACCAAATACCTTTTTTTTTTTTCTTTTAGAAAGGGAGAGACACACACACAGAGAGAGAGAGAGAGAGAGAGAGAGAGAAGTAGGGTAGAGGCAGAGGGAGAGGGAGAGTGAGAGAGAGAATCTTGAGCAGGAACCATGCCCACGAGTGCGGAGCCTGACATGAGGCTCTATCTCAACTCTGAGATCATAACCTGAGCCAAAATCAAGAGTTGGATGCATAACTGACTGAACCACCTAGTTGCCCCCAACCCAAATACTTCAAGATGGTTTTTGCTACCACCTCCCTCCCCACCAGATCGAGGCCACTGGCTACTGGCCTAGTGGATCTGCGGCTGGCCTGACAATTCTAACGTGTTTCTCATTTCTGGGCCCAGGTTCACAATGAGAGTCCATAGGCAGCTCAGGCTGTGTTGCCTATTGCCCTCAGCTGTAGTTGAAAAGGAGTGTCCCCCAGAAAAGCCCCTTAAAATGATCCAAAGCCTGGGTTAGTCACATGAGTAGCAAAATGATATCATGATTTGAATGTATCACCATAGTCTTAAAAGTAAATAGTAAATATATGTTGTCACTGAAAGAAAAACTCACCATAGCCAGCATAGACATTATACTGGAGTATTTTTTGAGAGTGATATGCTTTATTGTTAGAATGTCACTATTTTGACATATGTTTAGTATGAGTATTTGCATCATAGCAAATTAAACCTCAGAGAATCTGAACTCTCCTGTCTTTATCCCCAGAGAAGCTACATAAATTGAGTTATAAAACACAGGGATTCAAATATAAGAGAGCAAAGGCATAAAATACACAAGAGAAACTGGTTATGTCAGAATTTTCTGAGAAGTCTCAAGGCATTCATCAAATCAGCCTCTTCCACACAATTCACAGGAGCATCTTATCATCTACAACAAAGACAGGTTCATTGTCATATATGCCACATGAAAGGAAAGATGGAGAAAGACCTATATTTCAAAGCATACAAAATTGCTTTATTTTAATGTGGCAATCTTATAGCTCATATTCTGATGCTTACCTTTAGTTTGAGCATTTCATTAAATTAATAACCCACTGAAAGGGAAGAGCTGTAGCTACTACTTTGTTAAGATTGGTGGAGAGGACTTGGTAATTACCAGATGAATCCATGGTGCCTTGTGGGCCAGATGTAGGCACACCAAAAAGAATGACTGACAGAGAGGAATGAATCAGCCATGCCATGAACTAATTACAAACCTTGTTCTAGTCACTTAACCCATCCTAGTTTCTGTCTCATATCTGGGTTGGGGTGAGTGCTAGCACTGTTCAATTGTGGTAGATTTGTACCAACTCGACTTGTTTTTCCTATGATCTTCTCTTGAGATACACTTGTACCTAAATGCCTTCTATCCTTCCTTCCTGAGAATTCAGATAATTCAACAGCCTACAGCAAATTAAAAATGCCCTTCAAAATCTCTTCTAGAAAAACATGACATTAAAAAAAAAAAAAACCCTCAAACCTCTAATTCTTGAGTATCTGAAATTGTTCCTGCTCCCAAGCTTCTGAGGCTGTGTGAAGCCAAGAAACATGTTCCACAGGCTGCCCCCGCTGCCCACCAGGCCTGGGGACGGCACAGCAGCCATGTGGCAATGAGTCTTAGACTCAACAAGGTCATATTATATGACGGCCAAACCCAGGTGAGGTGTGAAAGTCCCTATTTAAAAATTAATTTGAGGGACGCCCGGGTGCCTCAACATTTGAGCATCTGCCTTTGGGTCAGGGTGTGATCCTGGAGTCCTGGGATCAAGTCCCGCATCGGGCTCCCCAAAAGGAGCCTGCCTCTCCCTCTGCTGGACGGAGATATACTTCGGGGCTCTGGATGCTGTGCGGATCCTTCCCAGCTCCTTAGCCGCGTGGCTCTTTAGGCTGACGGGCACTTGGCTTGGTCCATGTTTGGGGAGCGGTTCATGGGATCTCTGCTGCTCAGGACTCCCTGCTGCTTTTATCTTCTTCTCCCCACCCCCCCTAATAATCAGTGCTTTGGAAAGATTTTAAAAATATCTTGCTATGTATACCAGTCACTCTCCACTCTCCCCCAGTTACAGGACCCCATGGTAGGTTGTCGGGCGTACCTGTGACTGTCCTGAATTCCTGTTTCAGGTTCGCTCCAGGAAAACCGTGTCTGAGTGGATAACTCTGCATGTAGTCACATCATGAAAAATGCAAACATTATCATACATTGTGTTTTCCTTTTTGCTTTGGATGCCGAACCTTTGAATATGATATCCCCTGTGCTCTTTTCATAGACTCATGTTCAATTTTTTCTTTTTTTTTAAAGATTTTATTTATTTATTAATGAGAGACACAGAGAGAGGCAGAGACAGAAGCAGGCTCCATGCAGGGAACCTGACGTGGGACTCTATCCCAGGTCTCCAGGATCATGCCCTGGGCTGAAGGCGGCGCCAAACCACTGAGCCAGTCCTGGGCTGCCCTGGACTTCAATTTTAACTGTATAGTTGATTCATGTAGCACCCAAGGGAGGTTATTTCCTTTTACTTCAATTTTTTAAATTTTAAATTGTGAATAAAAAATATTCTTTCTACCTCACTTACATAAGGCTAAGAAGATGACAAATGTGAATGGAACACAACACAAAGTATGACATGAGATTTGTACTGATGTGTGACTATGGCCAGCAAGAAAAATTGAAAATAATGACTAAGATTGCTAACAAATTCAGAACTTACGGTTTATCATATAAAAGATATGTAACAAATTACTCATGGAAAATAAAAATCTGACATAGGTTAACGTGCCATACATTAAAGGTGCAAAATCAAATAGCAGCCTACACATACATATACAGTGAGGTATTACTCAGCCTTAAATAATGAAATGGGGGTGTCTGGGTGGCTTAGTGGGTTAAGTGTTCAACTCTTGATTTCAGCTCAGGTCATGATTTCAGGGTTGGGAGATCAAGCCCCACATTGGGCTCCTCACTGGACATGCAGCCTGCTTAAGATTCTCTCTCTCTCCCTTTGCCCCTCCTCCCCATCTCTAAAAAAAGAAAACTGAGAAGGCCATTTGTGACAACATGAATGGAGCTAGAGGGTGTTATGCTGAGTGAAATAAGTCAGAGAAAGGCAAATACCATATGAGTTTGTGAATATGTAGAATCTAAAAAACAAAACCATGAGTGAAGTAGAAACAGACCCATTAATTCAAAGAACTGATGGTTGCCAAAGGAAAGTGCGTAGAGAAATAGGCAAAATGGGCGAAAGGGAGAGGGAGATACAGGCTCCGGTTATGGAATGGACGTCACAGGGATGAAAGGTACAGCAAGGGGACCACAGTCATTGGTATCTTAAGAGCATCACCTGTAGTGATGGATGGTGGCTGTACTTAGAGCAAGCACAGCATAATGTCTAAAGGTGTCCAATCACTGTGCCGTGCACCTGAAACTAATGTGACATTGTGTATCTATTATACTTCAGTTAAAAAATACATGGTAAGAGAAAAAAAAAAACCCAGCAGCCTATTTTTTTTCTCACTGCTTTTACTCTTAGAGTATTTCTTCTTTAAGTGTCTTAAAGGACATTTGGTATTTTTGGATGATGAAAGATTTTTCATTTATCTAACATCCAACTCTGAGAGCCTAAGTGAAAATAAAGTCTTGAGATAAATGCTAAGTAAATGCTAAAATAAACGTGATCAGTATTCTTTCACTGTAGGTGAGTCTTTTCTTTTACTTCAACTCACAGAAATCCAAAACTAATAGAAAGCTAAAAATAACACCCCAAACTAATAAACCTTTTTAAAAATGAACTATATAGTAAATTAAAAATTGATACAACTGCTTTTAAATATGCTATCTGGTCTGATCAATATACAACCCACTAAAGCATAAAATGGATGATTAACTTTAAAAAGTAAAACTGGTAATTTAGGTTTATAAAAGCAGCACGGATTTTTTTTTTAGACAGGAACAATTTCTTTCAAATATTTTTCAAAGCAGCTAACTTTATTTTATGCTATTTTGTTTAAACCCTCACTTTTATATTTGTTTTGCTTCAAAAAAGAATATAGCCCACTGGAGAGGGGTAGACTTTATAATTACACATTGTCATATAAGTAATACAAGTCAACAATTTGCTGACTTAATACTATTCTTTAGTCATTACATATTGATATTTTAATGTAAGATTTATATATTCTGGAAAACTATATTATTACTCATGTCTTTGATTTGTGAATGTATTTATAGAGAAATAATAGGAAGCATAAACTTGATATATTTTTCCAGTGTTTTCAAGAATGATTATAGCAAACATTCAATAGCAATTTATTTTTAGTTTAAATATTTATTTATAATCATAAGAAAAATGATTAATCACCAAATATTTTATTTATATCAAAATGTCTTGGTTATACAAGTGTCATTTAATATAAATCGGAGTGAAATCTCTACCAATAAAAACGTGATGTACTGATGAGGAAAACAGAAGTAATGTGTGGAAATTTGGCTTATGCTACCTTTTCACCCATGCTCCCCAACTGAGGCACTCTCCTTTCCTAGTAAAGGATGAAATCTGGTCACAGTTTTTTAAAAAACAGATCTTTTAGTCTTTTGTGTGATTTTTCATTTAACTCAATTGATCTAATGCTTTAACATTTACAGGTGAATGCCCATCATCTATGGAATTGCACCCTTCCTTGCCACTTATTTTTCTTCTTAAATAATAATCAAGAAATTATTGTATTATATCGTATACTTTTCAAGAAATCTTGATGCTGACTTTTTTTTTAATTTTTTTTTAATTTTTTTATTTATTTATGATAGTCACAGAGAGAGAGAGAGAGAGAGGCGGAGACACAGGCAGAGGGAGAAGCAGGCTCCATGCACCAGGAGCCCGATGTGGGACTCGATCCCGGATCTCCAGGATCGCGCCCTGGGCCAAAGGCAGGCGCCAAACCGCTGCGCCACCCAGGGATCCCTTTTTTTTTTTTTTTTTAATCTTCAGTGCTCCTCCTTTGCTCTTAGGTTCAAGCCTGTGCATACCCGCAGAGCCAGCAAGGCCCACTTTGGTGGTTTTTTTTTTTTTTTTCTAGATTTATTTATTCATGAAAGACAGAGAGAGAGAGAGAGAGAGAGGCAGAGACACAGGCAGAGGGAGAAGCAGGCTCCCCGCAGGAAGCCCCATGCGGGACTCGGGACTCGATCCTGCGACCCCGGGGTCACGCCCTGGGCGGAAGGCAGAGACTCAACCACTGAGCCACCCCGGCGTCCCTTGATGCTGACTTTTCACAGAACTTTAAAAATTATCTTTGGTCTACTCACTCCTTAAATCTATGTAATCCTATTAATGTATTTTATGTTCTCATAATTTTCTTTTTACCTGCCTTTGTTAAATTAAAAAAAAAAAGACCTGATTATTTCCCCTTTGAAGCCAGTTTTATTTCGCTGATGAAGTAGTGGGGCTTCTTAGTATCGTAAAGTCAGTTTTCCGCCCCTAAGAAAACTTGCCAGCAGAGCGTTTAAGCATATGCCTTGATGATGATAAACGTCCTGGATGGCCTGACGGAACCACGGAAAACAGAGATGGAAACACGCCCCCGGGTTTAGTTGGACCAGGAGGTGATTCACAGAAAAGTGTGTCTTTTAAGAGAAAAACGAAATCACGGACAGCACGCTTCTGGGAGAATTTGCTTCTTTGTTTTGAAGGCTTTGCGGTTCCCCGCTCTTCCCCTCGGGCTTCAGTTTTGTTTCCATTGCTCGGTGGAGGCGGGCGGGGCGGGGGGGCCGGGGGCCGGGGGCGGGGGGGGGCGGCCTTGCTCCGCGGCCTCCTCTCCTGCGGCTGCGCGGCTCGGCGGTGACCACGACAGCCTTGTCCTTCGCTCTCCCGGTTGCTCACAGGTGGCCTGACCCCGTGTCTCTACAAGTTACCGGAGCACGGCCTGGGCCCCGGCTTCCCCGCCGCGCACCAGCCGCTCCTCGCGGAGGGCCCCGCGGTCGCCGACTTCAAGCAGGAGCTCAGGCGGAGGAGCAAACTGGCTGAGGAGCCCGTAGACACGGAGTCTCCAGAAATCCGAGAGCTCGAGAAGTTCGCCAACGAATTCAAAGTGAGGAGAATCAAGCTAGGTAGGCGCCTGCGGGGCCGGGCGCTCGGCGCGGCGGGCTGGGCTGGGCCGGGCCGGGCCGGGCTCCGCGAGCGGGGGGGACGCGGCTTCCCCGGCCCCGACGCCGACTGCGTCAGCGCGCTCGTCCTTTCCGCAGCTTGCCTCGCCCGAGGTCGGCCTTGACGCCTCAGCCTGCTCCCCCGAGGTCGGCCTTGACGCCTCAGCCTGCTCCCCCGAGGTCGGCCTTGACGCCTCAGCCTGCTCCCCCGAGGTCGGCCTTGACCCCTCAGCCTGCTCCCCCGAGGTCGGCCTTGACCCCTCAGCTTGCCTCGCCCGAGGTCGGCCTTGACGCCTCAGCTTGCCTCGCCCGAGGTCGGCCTTGACGCCTCAGCTTGCTCCCCCGAGGTCGGCCTTGACCCCACAGCCTGCTCCCCCGAGGTCGGCCTTGACCCCACAGCCTGCTCCCCCGAGGTCGGCCTTGACCCCACAGCCTGCTCCCCCGAGGTCGGCCTTGACCCCTCAGCTTGCCTCCCCCGAGGTCGGCCTTGACGCCTCAGCTTGCTCCCCCGAGGTCGGCCTTGACCCCACAGCCTGCTCCCCCGAGGTCGGCCTTGACCCCACAGCTTGCTCCCCCGAGGTCGGCCTTGACCCCACAGCCTGCTCCCCCGAGGTCGGCCTTGACCCCACAGCCTGCTCCCCCGAGGTCGGCCTTGACCCCACAGCCTGCTCCCCCGAGGTCGGCCTTGACCCCTCAGCTTGCCTCCCCCGAGGTCGGCCTTGACGCCTCAGCTTGCTCCCCCGAGGTCGGCCTTGACCCCACAGCCTGCTCCCCCGAGGTCGGCCTTGACCCCACAGCTTGCTCCCCCGAGGTCGGCCTTGACCCCACAGCCTGCTCCCCCGAGGTCGGCCTTGACCCCTCAGCCTGCTCCCCCGAGGTCGGCCTTGACCCCACAGCTTGCTCCCCCGAGGTCGGCCTTGACCCCACAGCCTGCTCCCCCGAGGTCGGCCTTGACCCCACAGCCTGCTCCCCCGAGGTCGGCCTTGACCCCACAGCCTGCTCCCCCGAGGTCGGCCTTGACCCCTCAGCTTGCCTCCCCCGAGGTCGGCCTTGACGCCTCAGCCTGCTCCCCCGAGGTCGGCCTTGACGCCTCAGCTTGCCTCCCCCGAGGTCGGCCTTGACCCCGCAGCCTGCTCCCCCGAGGTCGGCCTTGACGCCCTAGCTCCCCCTCTTGATTCGGCCTTTGGAATAGACGGGCGGTTCGGTGAGGCGCTGCTGGGGCGAAGGGGCGGAGGCGCCCTCCCCGCCGCCCGGGCCCGTGTCCCGCCGGAGACGCCTTCTGCGTTTCGGCCAACACGTGTATTCCTTGGCGCAGACGTTTATTTGACCGTTTGTGTTAGAGAGCTTTCCGTTCTGACTTTTGGGAGCTTTGCTTTCTCTCACTTTCTGTGAATGAGTCCATCAAACTCCAATTTATGAATATATTGTTTAGTCCCCTACTGAATTCAGGTTATCACCAAACTTCGTGGATTTTTAAGGTTTTGTTTATTTATTTGAGAGGGAGAGTGAGTGAGAGAGCACAGTGAAGGCAGAGGCAGAGGCACAGGGAGATGCAGGCTCCGCGCTGAGCAGGGAGCCCAACGTGGGGCTTGATCCCAGGACCCGGGTCACGACCTGAGCCACAGGCGGACTCAACCAACGGAGCCCCCCAGGCGCCTTCCAATCTCACAGTGTTAAAAATTATCTTACAACGACTCGCTTTTCAAACGTCATCTCGTACCTATGTAAATACATACGTAGGACAAATGTTAGAAGCACAATTTCTTGATTAAAGTGCATGTGTATTTATGATTTTGTCAAATTGGTCTATATAGAGGTGCCAAATTTTACCACAGGTGTCTTTTGGCAAACTCCTTAGAATATTATCTTTAATGAAAGCAGTTTGTTCTTTATCCGTTTTTATTTTTCCTTAAAGGCATATCCTCAGCCCTTAGAACACTGGAAGCACATAGAATAAGTAAATACTTGAAAGGAAACTATGGATTAAAGTTTTGGATCTTTGCAAATCACATAGGTAAAAATGGTTGGTCCCCATGGAATTTTTGTTTTTAAAAGAGGGGAAGAGTAAAAGAGCATGGTCGGGGGAGGGGCAGAGGAAGAGGAAGAGAGGGAATCTTAAGGCTTCACACTCAGGGCCAACCCCCACACAGGGCTCCATCTCATGACCCTGAGATCGTGACTTGAGCCCAAATCAAGAGTCCTTGGGGCCCCTGGGTGGCTCAGTGGTTGAGGGTCTGCCTTTGACTCAGGTCATTTCCCCTGGTCCTGGGATCGAGTCCCAGGGGCTCCTGGCAGGGAGCTTGCTTGTCCCTCTGCCTGTGTCTCTGCCTCTGTGCTCTGAGTGTTTGTCTCGTGAATAATAAATAAAATTTCTAAAATAAAAAAAAAAAATCAAGAGTCTGAAGTTTAACTGAGCCACCCAGGTGCCTCAGTGACTTCATTTTAAATTTATGAGTGAAGACTGAAAAGTTGTTACTTCGTGTGTTTTATAGTCATTGTAATTCTTTGTGAACTGTCTGCTCAAAACCTTGGCACACTTTCTATTCAGTAGTGTTTTTAACATAAAATAACTATGATAATTAACCTTGATTTAAATTCATGAAGTAGCATATCTTTTAAATGGACTGAAAATGTAGTTCTATCCTCTGCACTTGTGGAATGAACCACAGGTAATTTTGTAATGATATTTATTGATAGGCATCATATGTGACCACTTGATGCATACAGACATATATATATAACTTTAGGCCCTGAATTAATATGAGGTTACTATTTGTAATAAACACAGCGGTAGACATCTTTATAACAACCATTTTCAGTTTGCTATTTATATTGCTATATTTCAAATTCCACGTTGACGGCCAATATCAGCTTGTACTCTAAAAATGTTTTAGGACAATCAATGAAGATCTCTGGCCTGAAGACAGAAGCATTACCAAATGATATAATGAATGTGCTCAGAAATACACGTAAAATATTGGGTGATCAGTCTCGTAATAAACATTTTTTTAGGGAAAGTCAGCATGATTCTTAGTTTTATTTTATTTGGTGCCATTTAACAATATAGTTGATTTTGTACTCTTACAGTTGAGATGAAAATATTTATATCATCATATAACATGCATCATATTTAATGTACCATATTGTTTAGCATATATCATCAGATATTTAATAATAATAAAGAGAGCAAGAATTTGTGTCTTATAAAGTGTTTATGACACATCTATCCAATTTCACTGCATATTGTGAATGGTGGCTATTCCTGTCTAAATTCTTTTGACTTCTAGGAGAAATTAACCAGCAGTATTTTTTGAAGTACTGGACAAGTCTACACTGAACTTACTAAATAATTCTAAATTGCCAATGAATATATGCTCAAAAGCAATATTTAATAGTTAACAAAGAAAGACACAAAGATTTCTGTGATCACAGGCCACAATGAATGCTTCTTGAATAGCTGAAGCTAACGGGTCCTTCCTGTCCTTTCACAGGATACACCCAAACCAACGTGGGGGAAGCCCTGGCAGCTGTGCATGGCTCTGAATTCAGTCAAACGACTATCTGCCGATTTGAAAACCTGCAGCTCAGCTTTAAAAATGCATGCAAACTAAAAGCAATCTTATCTAAATGGCTGGAGGAAGCTGAGCAAGTGGGAGGTACTGAAGTTGTCGCTCTGAAGTTCTGTGATGTTTTAACTTGAAAGCAGTGACTTCCACTGGTAGGATTTAGGCTAAAGCAGAGAGGTTTGAGGTTTAGTTGGGTTTTGTTTTTCTCTTTCAGATGAAAAAGAAATGTGTTTCATAATACTGAAAGAGGAAGGCTAATGCAAGTATAGAAATAAGTTTACTGAGAAGTTAAATATAGTAAGAGAAGCAGCTAGATAAGGACAGCTTTCTGGATAATGCGGCAGAGGCGTTAAGTGGTGAAATATTTTAACACATCCAAATTTTCTGGCTTTGTGCATACTGTAGTAAATGTACATGAATTTTTATAAACTGATATTACTGTAACCAGAGCATTGGTGCACACCAGTCTTCCAAGTAAGTACATAAGCAATTGCTAACGTAATAAAATCATCTACTCATACTAGCGTTAAGGCTGGATAAAGAACAAGGTATGAAAACATTTAAATCAAGTGTTCCAGGAAAAGTGTGATCGGGATATCATTTATAGACAAGCTTTTTGCAAAATCAATATTTCCGCATTAACATTTTTATCTTGGTCTTATACTGTAAAATAATGTAGAATGCAAAAACTTAAAACAAAAATGTATAGCGAGTTTATTTTGCATTGTTTTAGAAAGAAAATTTGAAACTCAAATCTGATAGTTTTTTTAAAACCACTTTGATTTTATAATTACTTCTCTATTCCCCATTACAGCTTTATACAATGAAAAAGTGGGAGCAAATGAAAGAAAAAGGAAGCGAAGAACAACTATAAGGTATTCTTTTGAGATATCAAAACGTACAGAGGAGATGGAATATATACATATATACAAATGGAAGAGCATTTGAGGGTAATAGAGGTACAACATAGCACATAAATGTATGGTGAATAGAGCCAACTGAAAAAACAAGATTGGTGAAAAAGCATAATTTAATAATTCGTTAGTGAGAAATGGTGAGCTAGTAATTTTTAACATTTGATAGAAAAGTAGGTTATTTAAGTCAAGAACACTCCTCAAGTTTTAGATAAAACAGAAATTAAGCAATCACTTCTACAAAGAGTGACCATTTCTGCTGTCCTTTTAGATATGTCTTGTTCTGGCAATTTGGTATCTAGGTTATTAAAAAATAGCAAAACTAGTTATCAGTGTATCAAAGTCCAATGTGATTTCTTGCACTTCAAACTGGCAAGATTGTTGGGTTATCTTTTGGTAATTTGCGTGAAAATTATGAAGGAAATGCTAAAATACAGCTTTTGTTTCAGTCGATGCGTTCACTGAATATTTCTTCTATTGTCAACCACAAATGATTCCTGAGGGACCCAGAAATGCCCGCACAAGTGTTCATTTCCTTTTCAGGAAGTCAGCGCCCTCTAGTGGCACAGAGTGGGGTACACATAGAAAGCCTAGGACACCTTTCTTCCTGGGATCCACTCACCATACCCTGCGTAAAACAAGCGTCTAAATATTCCACTGACTGCACATTTATCTTTGTTGAAGCTTTGGGGGTGTTTTCAGAATCTTTAAGCAATATTTTCATGTTAATATTAGTTTAATTTTGATCTGCTAAAACATCATGAAAACACCATAATCTCACCCTTCTGTACCTGTACCCCTCCCCTCAGTATTGCTGCTAAGGATGCTCTGGAGAGACACTTTGGAGAACAGAATAAACCTTCCTCTCAAGAGATCATGCGAATGGCTGAAGAACTGAATCTTGAAAAAGAAGTAGTAAGAGTTTGGTTTTGCAATCGAAGGCAGAGAGAAAAACGGGTGAAAACAAGTCTGAATCAGAGTTTATTTACTATTTCTAAGGAGCATCTTGAATGCAGATAAAATTTACTGTTGTATGGCAGTGAGTTTTTCTATTTTTCATCCCTTTCTCTTCTCCAACAAAAAAACCCCCAGAAATTAGTTATTTGGCTGGCTTCAAAAATCATTTTTATATCAGTAACTTTTGCAGAGGCTTTTCTACTTTTTTTTTCTTAAAGAATACAATTTAAATATTGACAAACTATTTTCATTAAAGTAATTCTTTTCAGAAGCCAAACGGTACATTTTTAAGCCAAAGATACCAACAGGATTAAAACAGTGATTCCCTCTCAATCTCTCTTCCTCTTGCTCTATCTACAGACACACACACACATATACACAGTGTGCACATGGATCTTCTAGTTTAAGATTTCTTTTCCAAAGGCTGTTTATTAGCTTTTTAACATTTCATTGATAATGCCAAATAAAGAATATCACTGTAGAAGATACAATCAGAAAACTGATTTAACCGACATCCTGCTTGCCATCAGCTATAATAGTTTGTTGGAACTAAATAGTTTGCACTTAAGAGCAAGATGTGCCTTTGAATTACATTAGTGCATTTAGGAATAAATCTTAGAGGCGACATTTTTATCTTTTATTCTTCCCACAGATTTAGCTTTTTTGATGTTTATTGACAGACAATATGCATTATGGATTCTTGAACCCTAAACTACCACAGTGCAGGAATGATTATCTGGCCTGTTTGCTGTTTGCTGTTGTTTATGCCTGGGAAAGTGTTTGCTCCTGGTGGGCATGCAGTCTTAGTTAAATGAACAAAGGACTGTGCTGTTAACAATTGCTACTTACTACTTGAAGGGTGCCTAACTTAGTAAGTCTCACAACCCAGAAAATCATCCGGGATCCTATCAAAAAGGACGATCACTTTGGTTTAATTGGTTAGATTATGATTTATTGTTGATGAAAAAGTTTGACCATGAGTATTTAAACTTGGAGAATTATATCCAGGGAACATATTTATTTAACTAATAAGGCATTTCTTTGAAATTTGCAAGTAGAAGCAAACTATAACGTGGTATCAATCTAAGAGAACTTTTTTTTGCATTTAAAATACATAAATTTGCTGGCACTGTGTTTGTAACTTATTTTACATAACAGAAGTGAAAACAATTAGACCAAATTTCATTACTGATTTAGAATGCTTACTAAATAAATTATACTGTCCTGTTTTAGCTTTCTGTGAGATTAATAAAGACCAAGAATTATACAGGTCATAATCTCTATAGATCATAGGTGTTTATGCATGCATAATCACCATTAATTGGATGGCTAGAAACTTTGATATATTAATATAAAGAGATCGTTTGCAGTAGCTTAATCACCTATGCTTAAGTACACATCTAGCACCCAGGAGAGGTTGAACAAAATATACAAAGACTTTTATTATCCAAGAGTAAATTCCAAATTATTCAGCCATGTAGATATATAAATTCCTTCTCTGTAATTAATTCACCTGCTTACTACATACACTAATTGGGAAGTGATCCTTCAGTTTGCAAAAGGGAGGGATAGGATGTGTAGTTGTACAGATATACATTTATTTACATACGCAAAATGCACATATGCGTATCTGAAAGTTGCAAAGAGAAACAAAGTATAATGCACAATAAATATTTGAATAGTGACTTTTTTCCACTTTAAATATGAATCTGCTAGGAACATTTAGTCTTTCTACAACAAAAATAAGCATGTACATATGCTAATATCATCATCACATAGACACGATCATCATCCTATCATTCATTCCATAAGGTCATTCCAGTTTAGATACAACTAACATTAGGAAGTTATTTTTCTCCCTAAAAGGAATTATTTTGAATCCTTAATTTTGAAATAGCAAATCTTTAGTTATTTACAACTTAATTGTAAATGCACTGGTATTTACTATTAACTTATTTGTATTGAGTTTTTTGAGACTATTTATTCTAACTACATTTATTTTAGTAGATATAGATTGAAGTTTTTATAAAAATAGAAAATATTGTTTAGAATCCTAAACTGCAATTAAACAAGTGACGAATGTAATTTTCTGTGCAAATGTGGGACTAACTTGGGAATAAATGGTAAAGTTGACTTTAGCCACAGTCTTTCCACCTTATGTCCTTGTGAACCTTGACACTCATTCACGCATTTACTTTTCCATCTCTAATGGTGGAAAGATTAATCTAGTAAAAAATATTTTGCATGTTCGGGGATGGGAGCGGTGTGTCTGTGTGCAGCTGCACTCAAGCTCTGGGGAGGATGGGGAAGTAGAGTAAGAGTAATGTATGTTGTGTGGTGTTCCAACAATGAGAGGGTCTTCAATCAGACTTCACAATCCCCAGGCTTCCTCTAAGGTGAATTCAATCCAATTGACTCTTGAACTAAGTTTAGAAGAATGGTCTTAATGGGATTCAATTTCTACAGAGAGGAAATTAGAAAGTTGATCAGCTTTTCTGCAGCTTCAAAAACCTATTCCTGCAGAATAATGGCATCAAAGAAGAAAGTCATCATAGATCTCTGGACACACTCTGTTTTAACATGGGAATATCTAAAATAGGAGCACATATTTAAATGAGGCCCACAGGGATCAGGATGTAAGTGGGGCTACTGGGCTAGTAAGGAATATACTTGTGGCTGAGGGGAGAGCACTTTTCTCCTAAAGGCACTCAAACACACACAAAAGGAAATATACATCCCTGTGCAGGTAGAATAAAATAAAGCCCAAGCTTGGTTGCCAGATTCCCTCTGGTCTTACAGGGTCACAGTGTCAAGCCCCTTCCCACTGGGCCTGGTATAGCTTGGTACTCCTCTTGGAGCACCAAAGGTAGTCTATGTAACACAGTCATCTGACAGATGGTCATTTTATGTTTTCTGAGACTAGCTGTTATTATCGTCAGTCCTGACATTTTCATACCACGTTCTGCTTCTCTGATTTCCTGAAATGTCCTCCACCCAGCCTTTACATCCAGTAATAGAATGTGACATTGGGTTACATCCATCCTGGGTCACAGACATTGCTATGCTCTTCCACTCTCTATTGGCAACCTCTTGTTTAAATATAGTTACTGAAGTAATAATCTTTTTGCCAAAAAAAGAGAAGGCAAAAAAAAAAAAAAAAAGTTAATGCAGTTGACCACTGAATACATGGGTTTAAACTTTGCAGGTGGTCCACTTATATACAGATTTTTTCAATGTACAGTACCATAAGTGTATTTCCTCTTATGATTTTAACATTTTCTTTCCTTTAACTTACTTTATTGTACAACACAATATATAATACAGATAACATGAAATATGTGTTAATTGACTTGTTATGTTTTTGGTAAGGCTTCTGGTCAACAGTAGGCTATAGGTAGTTAAGTTTTTAGGAAAGTCAAAAGTTGTATGTGGCTTCATAACTGCATGGGTTCCGTGCCCCTAACACCCACAGTGTTAATGGGCCAACTATATTTTCATAAACTTAATGTATAAGAATCCTTATTTTCTAATCTTAGGGGTTGAAAAGTTTTATTTTTAGTAAAGGGCAGTATAACATAAATTTATAAGGATTGTGATAATTGCCACAAGAGCATTTTACAAATATAGCCACATCAGAAGAGCTCTACTCTCTCCTTTAGGTCCCAAAGCCTTCTGTAGTATCCATTTCTAATCGAAAATAAATCACTAAGACTTAATTGTATCAAAATATTTAAAAATGTTTATCCCCTGGAAGTTCTAGAAAAGGAATCATCAGACCAAATTCATGTGAACCATCAATTCTTAGACTTACTCCATTCACAAACATCAGTCCTGTATCAACAGCTAATTCTTAGAAAAGACATTTGTTAAAATATAAGGAGCAGCTAACTAATTTTCTTTCCAGGAAAATAATAAAAATCATTCTTTTGAAAAATTACCAGGTACTTTAGCAGAAGCCAAAAATAAAATATACGGAAAAAAAGCATAACAGCAATAAATCTTTATTGGAATTTTTCTAACAAAATAATTTTTAAAAACAAAAGCCCCCACATGTAAACAAGAAAGTAAATAAAGTTAATTGGCATCATCATGTACATCCAAGAATCAACACAAGTTCTGGGTTAACATTCTGTAATCCAGGAACATGTTATGACTTATCAATGATGAGGAAACTGTTTAATGCTATCGACAGTGCAACCTCATCTTTCATCGTATGGTGGCTCAGGAATACGTAGGTGTATGCTATACGTGCCACGTGTATGCTAGTCCTAACATGCATTTATGTTGTCGATATCAGAACGAATGTGTCCATCATCGGAAGCTGGTTATACCTATCTGATCTCCTGCATGGTTTTTATGTTGACATATGCTAGAACTCATGTATTATGATGTAACTTTTTAAAACTAACCTAATCCTAAATTCTATCTCTGACTAATCTGCCATTTCATTTTTTCTCACTTCCTATACATACATTAAATACCGTAGCAACTTCACCTTAAGAAATACTGCTAATACATTAATACACATTTAGGCAGTAATTTCTGACAAAGTTGTAGTTTATTTACAAAGAAAAAAAATGTTAGTTTTTATTTTAAAATTTAGGTCAAGTATTGTCATAGTAGTGTTAAACTAAGAAGGAAGGCTTCCATTTACAGGGTTCAATATTTACATTACTGAAGATCAAAATTAAACACAGATTAAATTATACCTCATATGGAAATATTTTCTCAGTTCTTGGAAGACCAAAATACAGTCTTATTACTATAAAATGTTATTAATTCAGTGTCCATTTTTGCTAATTATATTTCATTCAATTCACTTTTACAAGCCTTACAAAAGAAAACCAGGATAATTTTTCTAAGAGGCCTTAATTTTGGTTTAAAATGTAATGCTTTTCTGTCAGTTAAAATAATTTAAAGATTTGTACAATAGGTTTGTGCTGTTTAAGGCAGGTGCCAAGTACATTTTTAAAGGTAATAAACTTACCAACTAGAATGTTCTCCCAAAGGAAAAAAAAAAGAAAAGAAAAGCTCATGACAGTTTTTAAGATAGATGTTTAAATAGCACTCTTCTTTTGGATCATTTAAAAATAATTTGGCAGCTGAACTGCCTAAGGTGATAACACATATCACTTTTACAAAGGACAAGCAACAGATACAGAATTAATGATATATTTTTAATATTTTTACAAGTCTCTTTAGTTGGTGCTAAGTGGCATTTAATGAGATTTTTTTCAGTGTAAAAACACAGAACATAAACAGTAAATAATGAATATAATTTCTCTATGCCATGCAGAAAAGAAGTCAACTTTTTACACATCATCACTCCTAAATAGTTCTAATTAAAATCCAAACTGTTCCCATTTTTGCATCCTTGTCATTCTTTGGTAAAAGACTCAAAATAGCTATGGGTTAGGAAACAACTGTTTGCTGATGGTCTTCATTTTTGCAAATAGATGTGTTTTGTAAAAGGAATCTGCACTGTGCCTGGTTTATACTAAATAACCATAAGTAAGTAAAATATTATGGTTTTTCTCACTAGTCTACTCCTAAAGCTTTGAGTTGCCGTTCAATCTCTTCATCGGAGATTGTAGCCTTTGAAGTAGAGGCAGATGGTAAGCTTCGGGCAGCTGATGGAGCTTTGGCCATCTACATTAAAGGAAAAGGAAAAAAAATGTGCATTATCAAACATTTGGAAAAGGACACAAATGGACACACCATTCCAACAGATATAAAAACATAGATCTAAGAATAAAGACTAACCTCAGTGACCAAAGTGGTAGAAATGATTTCTAACCAAAAAAGAAAAAAAAAAAAAAAAAAAAAAAAGAAGGGTCTATTCATACCTTTCCAGAGATTTCAATTCCTATCTCATCAAGAACTTGATTCACAATATCTTGGCTTTCTTCTTCATCATCAGAGCCATCAAAGATGTCATCCAGTGTGTCATTGACTTGTGGGCAAAGGCAGAAATAAAATTACAATTACTTTCAAACAGATTTCAGGTTAGATTAACATTTTTAGAAGGTGGCCCAAATCTGTGTATACATTTAAATGTTACTCAAGGGCAAACTTACGAGAACCAACAAACTACAAGTCATTTTCAAATGTGAGTGAAGTTCACTTACACATTTCTAAATTACTAAGTCTGGAGTGATTTTCATTGCCATGCAAATTATCCTCTAATAAAACTAGTCTACCCTGATTTTTAAAAATGTGTCTTTAATGAACAACAAAAAAGTTCACAGCAAAAGGCTTACAGTATTTAAATACGATTCCACAAACTGTATTCAGTGAGTTAGATAGCAGCTATTAAATCTGACAATGGAATAATATGCAAGAATCAAATATCCTGTAAGTAATAGGGAGACAGTTTACTCTTCTTAGTTAATTTTCAACTTAAATTTACATTCAACATATAGGTAGACTATTCTAACAAAGTCCGAGGTTCCATATTCTATTAAACTTGTCTAAGAAGGACATCCAATTTAACCTCGCAAAATTATTACTGCTATATCCCTCTCTTCCTCCCTTCCCTTTCCAAAATATTTATGGCAAGGCTTTTGTACAGAAGGTGGTACCACATTAGGATTATGTCTTGTTTACTTCTAAAGCAAAGTGCCTAGCATGTCGTACAAATACAATTAATGGATAGATGGAGAAAAATGAAGACTTCAGGTAGTTTACATTTAAGTACAGAAGACATTAATAACCAGATTACGGTAAATAAGAAAGGTAAATGATCATACAGAGGGAAGAGATTACACCCAAGTAGGAGGAAGTAAATGTGAGGTGGTCCTTGAAGGATGCATAGGTTTTGACCAAACAGATCAAGGGAAGAGAATGAGCAAAGAATTGGTAGAAGACAACAGGGATACACTAAAGGAAGATTAAGTTCTTCCATTGTGTTATTATTTAAGGCAAATAGATATACCTTTTTCATTAAATAATCATATTTAATATTTACCTTAATTTACCTTTAGTATCTATTATCTGGGTCAAAGAGCTTATAAGTCTAAGAAAAAAGATCTAGGAAATCATTTGGGATGCTCCAGTCCTCTCCCTGTTTCACATGTACATCCTTATTGCTTGTATCCTTAATATTATTAATAAACCTTGATACTGGTTAAGATCTCTGGTTGGTATGAGCATGATATGACAATTGATTTTTTGTGTTAGCTCAATAGCATAAATAGCATTTGGAAAGCACGAGTTAAGTTGAGACAAAAATATAGAATATCATCTCTGAAAAAATAAAACAAATGTTACGCCTTCAAGTAGAGTCTCAATTCTTCCATTCAGTACATATTCAACTTTTGTTGGAGAAAGTCATTTTACCTCTCTGAGCCTTGGTATGCTCACTGGCAAAATAAAGGGGCCTGACTTGAAAACTGTTTTTGATTTACATCTAGGGACTTTATTTTGTAGTCCGCAAGAAGTAACTAAAGGAATCTCATTGGCATCTTCAGAGATAAGTTTCTGAAAAATAATTTAGCAGTTGTAATACTCTGATGCTAGTGAAGTAATAATGGGGGTGGGAAGTCTAAGTCAAAGTCTATAAGGGGGATCCCTGGGTGGCGCAGCGGTTTGGCGCCTGCCTTTGGCCCAGGGCGCGATCCTGGAGACCCGGGATCGAATCCCACGTTGGGCTCCCGGTGCATGGAGCCTGCTTCTCCCTCTGCCTGTGTCTCTGCCTCTCTTCTCTCTCTCTCTCTGTGTGACTATCATAAATAAATAAAAAAATTAAAAAAAAAAAACAAAAACAAAAAACAAAGTCTATAAGGGACTCAATGAAGAAGCAGTCGCAAAAAAAAAATGAGAGAGACAGATGAGAAAGAACAGAGAGGTGTAATCAGGGCCTAACAAAGAATGCTTTCAGAAAAACTGTAACAAAATTAACCATATATATATTTACATATATAAAATAACTAATACATATATATAAATAAAATGTGTGTGTGTTTGTGTGCACATGCATGAATAATACAGACTTCTCAAAGATCCTGTTTCCAAAATTTGAACATGAACAAGTTCTTCAACTGGAAAAATATATATCCATTCAAATCTTGGATTTACCTTTGGATGAAAATACTAATGTTAATGTACTTTACTAGGTCACAGAAGATATGAGTAATCACCGACAATTACTATTCTTTCAGACCCATTTGCAAAGTACTAAAATACAAATGAGAACTATGATAGATATGAGTGTATGAGCTTATTGATTCTCTTTGTTATAGCTTAATGGAAAAGTTAATTCCTCTAAGATATGTTTACACCTGTGCCATCACTGGAAATCACAAAAACATGTTAGATACTATGATCATTATATAAATGACATTTCTCACAGTCATTAAAAATTCACTAATGATGTTTCAAAAAGTTGTATTTTTCAAAGATTCACAATCAAAGCTACAGAATTTTTGAACTATCAAAGATACACATACAATTTCATTAACTCCTAAAAGGAAAACATATATTCTGAAATTGAATACTTGAACAGTGTTGAGTTTAGTAATCTTGGTAATGTAATTAGATACTATTTTATAGGGGCAGCTGGGTGGCTCAGTGGTTGATCATCTGCCTTTGGGTCAGGTTGTGATCCAGGGGTCCTGGGATGGAGTCCTGCATCAGGCTCCCTATGGGGAGCCTGCTTCTCCCTCTGCCTCCCTCCTCTCTGTCTCTCATGAATGAATAAATAAAATCTTTAAACAAAACAAAACAAAAATAGATACTATTTTACACACTAAATGCCATTAAATTAAAATTCTGGCAGCTAAGCAGAGCTAAACTAGCATATCTCTCTATATAGTTGCAAAACAATTAGAAAATAACTTAGTAAAATAATGATGTCAGTTTTGAAATACCATAACATAACAATATGTTACATAACAATTCAGTGTTGACCAGGACTCTGTAAAGGGTGTCTTACTGATTAGTGGCAAAATAAAGATTGGTATAGTCTTTCTGGGAAGAATTTGGCAGTATGAACCAAAAGCCTTTAAAAAGTTTAATAAATATTCTTAAAAAGATTTAAGAAATTTAGACAAAAATAATACAGAAAAATTTATCAAAGGATTACCTAATACACTATAAATTTTAAAACAATCTTACTAACCAATGTAAGCATGGTTTAATAAATTAAGATTGAGGTTATTTACTACTGATGTTATGCAATATTACTGCTATTTAAAAAAAGACTTCAAAGAAGATTTAAGGTTCTGAGTACATGCGTATATCATACTCTTATGATTTTTAAAAGCAGGATAAGGTTCAAAATTGCACATGTAATATGATTTAACTACTAAAAGATATGGGAAAATATAGGAAAGAAGCATATAACACTAACAGTAACTATATCTGGGGGTATAATAATAGATTTTTAAAATAAACTTTGTTCCTTTGTATTCTCCTACAAATGCACTTATAGTCAAAAAGAAGAAAACTAAATATTAAATACCTCTGGGAAGGAAAAGGAAAAAATAAGAAGAAAGGAGTTCCATTATGTCTACCTCCAATAAAAATAGAGATCTCTAGTATGAAAGAATCAACACAACTCTGAAACTGCCAAATTCATACCAGGAAGTTATCGTATTCACAAGTTGTTTTTGGTCCACTTATCAATGACAAAGAACTGCTGAGGCCAATATAGCAAAGAAATATGGCATATCTTATTTTATATTTTTCCTTTCAGTAAAGCTTGATAGGATTTGAGCCTCATACTTTGCCAACATAAAAATACACTGGAGTTTATAATACAGACATCCATTCAGATGGGTGCTGTATCATTGCTTTTTTCAACATTTGTGCTTTTATGGATTAGAATATGAGGTTGCTAGTAAATAAACCTGGCTGATTCAAAGGTGAAAAAACCGTAAATTTCATTACAAGTTATTAAACTTACTCATTTCTTCAGTCATTTCCATTTTCATGTTTTCCTTCTGGAAATTCTGCATTGTTTGTAATGTCTTCTGTGGATCCATCTTCTTGTTAACTGCTTGCATTGTCTTTAAATAGATGAAAAGATTCATGTTGGCTACATAATTGTGACATTTTTACTATGAAATAACTCCAAAGAGAACATATCAAATTAGATACAGGCTTTCTAAAGATATACATCCTGCCATAATCAAACATAAGACTGTTAAGTATTCTAGAAAAAAATGAAACCATCTGCTTAACATTTATGCAATAAAGAACAGGGTGAGAAAAAAACTCATATGAACAGTAGGCAAAAAAAAAAAGTAATTAAAAAACATTGTCAACAAAAAAAATCCATTGCTATTCAAGTGAGAAAACTACATTTGCCTATTATGTGGCAAGCAGGTAATGTCTAAATTGAAAAGAATTGCAATTTAAATTTTACAAAATTTTTCATTAAGCTTTTGAGGTCTAAATTAAAAAGGAGGATACACAGCATACATACTTAACCATTAACAAATTTTTAACCACAGTTTCAAGAAATGAACATTACATAAGTTTTACAAAAAATATATGCCAAGAATTCTCTAACATTTTATATTCAAAAGTTATTTCATTAAAAGGGATTAAGGCTATCTAATATGGCCAAAACATTTTATACATATTATATATAAAATTTTTCAGTATAGGTGCCTAAGTGGCTCAGTAGGTTAAGCATTAAAAGACACCATACAATATAAAAACACATCAGTTTCAAAGATACTAAGCAGTCTTTTCTCAATCTATACAATGCTACAGCCAAAATAACCTTGGTATAACACTGGATTTTCCCCATCCCTCTCCAGCCCACACACCTCTGAAGTGGTTTTCCATTGTTCTTAGCATTAAAAGCCAAATTCCATAATTCACTATGAGACCCAACACCACTGAATTCTGCTTAACAAGCTAGTCTTACTGTGTACCACTGCCCTCTAGCCACACAGATCTTTCACTTCCTTAAATATACCATATTCTCTCTTGCCATAGGACCTATGCATATACTGTCTCACACTTGGAAAGCTCCTCTACATTTGTTTTTACTATCAACACTACAGATTTCACTATTTTCCTAGGGAAGTAGTCCCTGACATCCTTGATTAGAATAGATAACCCTCTAAAATTCTATTTCACTGTAGATGAAATTCCCTATTTACTGATGTGTATTATTTTACTTCACTTGCAACCTAAAGTACTGCTGTACCTAATACTACTAACAACAATAATAAAGTAGTAACTGCCAATATAGTCTTAATTATGTGCCAGACACTGTTCAAAGCACTTTGTGTATAACGTTTAAAGTTAAAAGACATTTATTTAAACCTGATACATCTTTTATGTACTAGTTGCCCCCATTTTCCCTGTATTAAAAATGGGAGAATGAAGGCACAGAGGGCAAATAACTTGCCAAAAGACACAAAGCTAAATGAATAGAAGTAAGATTCAAACTCAAGTAATCTGGTCCAGAATGTATGTTACTAATTGCCACACTAAACTACTTCTCAAATAGGCTGTTTTTGAAACAGATCATAGGGAGGTGCCAGGGTGATTCAGTTGGTTGAGTGTCCACCTCTTGATTTCAAGTCAGGTCATGATTTCATCAGGACCCTGGGATTGAGCCCAGGGTTGGACTCCAAGCTCAGAACAGAATCTCCTTGTCCTTCTTCTGTACCTCTTCCCACTCACTCTCTCAAATACATAAATAAAATCTGAAATAGACTGTACAGTTCAAACCCTTGCCTAGTTTTGCTTTCCACTTTATCCCCATCATTTGTTATACTTCCTACCTATAAAGTTTAAACAAATATTTGCTGAGTTAATACATTTCTTAAAAAAAAAATAAGTGAAAATTCTAGTTCAGATATCTCTATTCGATTACTTCTATATGGCAGGACCGTATTTGGTACCTTTTCCTAGCCTAATGCCTGCAAAAAAAAAAAAAAAAAAAAAAAAAATTACAAAATAAGCAGTTTTCCCCTTACTGTAATTGAAAGGTTACCCATCTCAAGTGTGTGATCAGCACATATGATCTTTTCCCAAATTAGATGTTTGGTTCTCTCCAATTGTAAAAGAACAAAGGAAAACAAAAGTTTTTGCCGTAAACTGTGTAATAGAAAATGGATCTGTAAAAGATCCACCAAGAGTTAGTTAATTGACAAAACAAAACTTGTATTGAAACTTCCTCTATTTTTTTAAAGAACATAATGTGTCACTATACTTACTGCACCAAAGATGGATAAATTCTATTTTCATGTGCTCTGTAACCTAAAACACAATTATAGTTGCTCCTCATTATTTTTGGATTCCATGTTTGTGGATCTACCTCCTCACTAAAATTTATTTGTAACCTCAAACCAATACACAGAACTTTTGTGTTCCTCTCTAGACACACAGAGAACAGCAAAAAAATGTGAGTTACCCAACATGCTTATTTCTAGCTGAGGTTGAACAAGGTGACACTCTGCCTTATTGTGGTCTACTTAGTGCCACATTTTTGTACCCTTTGTTGATTTTTCCATTTAAAATGGCCCCAACCATAGTACCAAACTGTTGTATAGTGTTCCTAAGTGCATGAAACTATGATGTGTTCCTGGAGAAAATACACGTTAACAGCTTTGATTAGGCACAAGTTCAATGTTAATGAATCAAAAGTATTTATTAACTACAGCGTCTTTCAATAGAAACACATAAAACGTTAAGTATAAGCTGGTTGACAAAAACGTTGTGACCAAAGGCTCAGAGGAACGAACCCTGTATTTCCCCTAGTAGCAATGGTTTGATATTCTCTAATTCAGTACAGCGAACTTTACAGAACATTAACTACTTCAAATAATGAGAATCAACTGTACATACCATTTTTCTAATATGAACCTCCTACTTTCTCTCCTCTGTGGCTTTCTTTTCTTTTGGTCTTCATATGCCTACTTCTTTATATTTAATACCTAGTGGTATTTTTAAGACCTAGGTCTTCTGCAAAGTCTTTCAGATCATTCAATTTAAAGATTTGTGCAGTTCATTGAAACTTAATGCAAACTGATAAATATTGTAGGTAGTTTCCCTGTTAGATATAGCTTAACCTCCCTGCTCCCTAACCTCATCCCATCCCCAAATGAACTATAAAATCTGTGAGGGCAGGGCCTTTGTCTAAAATATCTTCTTAGTCTTTAGAGTACTTCATATATATCAAGGGGGTCCATTATTTATTAAAAATGAAAAAGCTTAGGGGCGCCTGGATGGCTCAGCCAGTTAACTGTCCAACTTGATTTTGGCTGAGGTCATGATCTCAGGGTCATGAGGTCAAGCCCTGCATCAGGCTCTGTGCTGAGCATGGAGCCTACTTAAGATTCTCTCTCTCCTATTCCCTCTACCCTCCACCCCACCGCACTCTCTCTCTCTACAAAAAGCTCAGAGTCCTTTAAACTCTATAGTAAAAACATTTTTTTATATAAAGGCCAGAAGTTGGGCAGCCCCGGTGGCCCAGAGGTTTGGCGCCACCTTCGGCCTGGGGTGTGATCCTGGAGACCTGGGATCAAGTCCCACGTCAGGCTCCCTGCATGGAGCCTGCTTCTCTCCCTCTCTTTCTGCCTGTGTCTGCCTCTCTCTCTCTCAGTCCGTCATGAATGAATAAACAAAATCTTTAAAAAAAAAAAAAAAAAAGGCCAGAAGTTAAACATAAGTTCCTGATAAAAATTGATAAATCCTCCTGACAGAAATCATGTATCTCTCTGACACATGAAAATGAATCAAGAGCAAACTATTACTCAAAAGTAATCAAAACGTATAGCTTAATGAACTAAGACCAAAAATCTTCTGACAATTTAAGGGAAAAAAGTAAACAATATTTTAAGTCAGTTTAAAAAATTTAGAGGCTACACATGACCTTGGGACAATCAAAATGTCCTGAAACAAGAGATTTTACAATATAACAAATTAATAAAAAATCTATACACAACTGTAACTAATATAATAATGTAAGTTAACTATACTTAAAAAATCTAGACATAGTTATTTGGATTATGTAGTATCATAACTCCTTTTATCAAATATTTCACAGATTCTGTACCACATATACATCAGGAGGTACTTTTAAATCTGATTTGAATACTGACATTTAAATGTCTTAGATAAAATTACAAATGTATGGATATAAAGGTCCCCACTTACTTTGGCTGTAGTAGACATTGCTCCTGCCATCTTCATCTGGGAATTCATCACTTTTGTTTGTGTTGACATAGAAGTGACTTTTGAACTTACAGCAAAAGTTCTTGTTTTCTGTTTCCGTAGATGTACAAGCTGCTTGGCTAAAACTCTGCAAGCTTCTTTATTACCAATCTTAGCCATTTTCTTAATTTCTAATTCCTAAGAAAGGAAATAAAAAGCAGAGAATAAAATCATTGATAGGTAGTCCCCAGTGATTTATTTTAGAAGAAAATCAAAGACACATCATATACCTTTTTTTTTTTCCCCTGATCATGAAGAGAGGAAGAGGCAGTCATAAAGTCACAGAGATAAAGAGTAATCTGAGAGGGTAATTCATTCCACATGTTTACACGGGAAAGACAGAACTAGTACCTTCATCCACAAATACAAAGCAAAGTTTATATAAAACAATATTTACAAATAGCCCAAAAGAAAATGAAAAAGCTCAAATCAAAAGTCAGTAGGAAAAAGAAAAAAAAGAGAGAGCTGGTGGGACGGAGCAAAAAGAGCACAGTGGTAGGTTTAAAGCTAAGTGAGAAGGTTCACCTACCACCTCAGTAAAAGCAGGTTGTCATTTTAGATAAGGACATAAGCTGTGCTATATTCTGTATCAAGAAAATTTTAATTACAAAAACACAGCTAAGTAAAAGGATAGAAGATATATCCCATATAATTACTAAAATCTGAAAATCAGGAGTGGGTACATGAACAGCAGATCAAACACACAAACAAGCTTGAGAACAAGGAATATTACCAGAAATAAAAAAGGGCATTTCATAATTATAAAGGAATCAATAAAGATGTTAAAGCAACCCTATATGAGCATGTACCTAAGAACAGTGCTTCAAAATATGTGAAGCATAACTGACAGAACTGGAAAGAGAAACAAATACACAATTAGCAGGAGAAATATCAACAACTCCCCTCTGAAGGACATTGCTATAACTGTTAGAACAAGTGGACAGAGAATCTGCAATGAGACAGAGTTGCAAAAAATACTATCATCAACTTGACCTAACCAACATTTATAAAAACTTCATCACTAAAAGCAGAATACTTGTTTTTTGTAAGTGTATACTAAAAAAGAAAATCACCAAATATATTTTCCATCAGAAAACAAGACTCAGTAAATTTAAGAGGACTGAAATCATACAAATCATGCGGTTCCCTAACCACAATGAAATTAAACTGAAAATCAGTAAGGAAAAGAAAGGAATATCATAAATAAGCAGAAATTAAACAACATGGTTCTAGATAAGTCATCAGTTGAAAAAAAATCTCAGGAGAAATAAGATAATATTTTGAACTTAATAAAATGAAAATGCAACACATGAAAATGTGTGGGCTACCATTAAAATAGTTCCTAGAGGGAAATTTATCGCATTAAAGCTTTTATTAGAAAAAAGGTATCTCAAAGCTTTGAAATTGAAAAGGTAGAAAAAAGAAAAGTAAGTGGCACACTTAGTAAATACAAAGGAAAAAAAAACAACAAACAAATGAAAGAAATCTGTGTAGTAAGAAAAAAATATAGAAAATTAATGAAATCAAAAGCCCTACCCCTCTGTTTTTTTAAACAAGAGATTGATCAAATTGACAGGCCATCAGCTAGATAGATAAGGGGAATAAAGGAGACAAAGAGAACACACAAATTGCAAAGATTAGGAATGCAAAGGAGGGCATCACTTCATATCCTAAAGATGTTAAAGGATAATATGAGAATATTATGAATAATAGGTCATTACATTTTAAAATTTAGTAGACATGGACAAATCACTTGACAGATGTTCACTCTCAAAAGCTTTACTGATGAGTCCTATCAAACATTTAAAGGAAGAATACACAAAGTCTTCCAGTAAAGAAAGAGTAAGAAATATCAAATTATACTTTAAAGTCAGCCTCACTCAGATGTCAAAGCCAAATAAAGACACTGCATGAAAACATACAAATCAGTATCTTTCAACCAACACGGGTGCAAATACTCTTAACAAAATTCCAGCATACTGAGAAAAAAACATTTCAAAAAAACAGGTCATTACCAAAGGGGCTTATCCCAGGAGCAAAAGCTTGATTCAACTTTAGTGACTCAATAAATGTAATTCACTACATAACAAAGGAGAAAAACTACATAATCCGCATCTCAATAGATGCAAAAGTGAACCTCTACCCTCAGCTGGTTAACACAGTAAAACTCAATTCAATATGTTCACAGTCCTAAATGTAAGAATTAAAACTGTAATTCTTCTAGAAGAAAACTTAAGAGAAAATATTAGTGACCTTCGGTTAGGGAAAGATTTCTTGGGACACTAAAAGTACTACTCATAGAAGAAAAGAATATTGCACTTGATTAAAATAAAAATCTTCTGTTTCACAAAAAACACTATCAGGAAATTAAAAGACAAGGCCAATAACTGGAGAAAACATTTGCAAAATGTATATTTAACAACGTACTTGTATTTGAAATATGTAAAAAAAACAAAAGCTCTTAAAAGACAGGCACATGAAAAGACACTGAACATCATTAGCAATTAGCAAAATACAATTTAAAATGACAACCCACTATACACCACCAGAATGACAAAAAGACTGTCAACTCCAACTAACTATTGGCCAGGATGTGCAACAACTTTACTTTCATATATAGCTGGCAGGAAGAGAAAACATTACAGCCAGTTTGCAAAATTGTCTAGCAGTTTCTTACACAGTTAAACATACACTTACCCTATGATCCAGCAATCTCACTCCTAGGAGTATACCCAAGAGAAACCAAAACATATGTTCATACAAAGACTTCAATTCCATCTTTACAGCAACTTTATTCAAAATAGCCCAAACCTGGAAATAACCCAAATGTCCACTAGCTGGTTAACAGATAAATTGTTAAGTATCCATCTATGAAGTAAATTTTAAAAACTAATAGTGATTATATAACATCAATTAATCTCAAAATAACCGGGTTGAGTGAAGGAAGCCATGTTAAAAAAAAACAGAGTTCATATTATATGATTCTATTTATATAAAGTCTAGAAAATGTGAACTAATCTACATCAACAGATCAGTGTTTGCTGGGGAGGAGGGAATCAGGGAGGGATAGGTCAAAGACATTACATGATCTCATTCATATATGGAATTCAAGAAACAAAACAGAGGATCATTGGGGAAGAGAAGAAAAAATAAAACAACATAAAATCAGAGAGGGAGACAAACCATAAGAGACTCTTAATCAAAGGAAACAAACGGGCTGCTAGAGCAGAGGGGGGTGGGGGAATGGGGTAGCTGGGGGATGGGCATTAAGGAAGACACGTGATGTAATGACCACGGGTGTTATTCGAAACTGATGAATCACTGATCTCTACCTCTGAAACCAATAATACATTATGTTAATTGAATTTAAATAATCTTTTTTTTATAAATGGAAGCAAAAAAAAGAAAAGAAAAGAAAAGAAAAGAAAAGAAAAGAAAAGAAAAGAAAAGAAAAGAAAAGACATTACAAAGCGAGTAAGGAAATTTTTCAGGCTATGTCCGTTACCTTGATGGCCGTAATGGTTTCATGAGTTTATCCATATGCCAAAATGCATGAAATAATATACTTTAAATGTTTAGTTTACTGCATGTCGACATTACCTCAATCATGCTGTTTAAAGATTTTAAGCAACATACATTTAAAAGTATAAAAATTTTTAAGGTGGGCAAGATAATCTATTTTTTAAAAAGTACATTCATTACCACAGGCACAATGACCACTAAAATATCAAATAAGACACCAATGAGTTAATGTAATTATTTCTTGTAATTCAGGATTATTCTGCCTTTGTTTTTAACCAAGAATAAGGTAGCTGCGTTTTGAGCAGTATTTCCTCATAAGCATTCATGACTTCTACAAACTGAAGAATAATCTGATTTTATAATCAGCAGGATACACAGAATCCTGATAAAAATCATCAGAATGACACAATAAACAAAGGTAAGCAGAAAAGGCAGGAAGGCATTAAATGCCATTTCTTAGTAAATCACCACCTGCCATGTGTCTTTTTCTTAGCTAATTATTCTAACATTAATTTCTGAATTTTTTTGAAAAGTTAAACTGAAATTTAATGTTCTACTTACCAGCTGTTTTTCTTGTTTCTCTAAAGCTGCTCGATCTCTGATTATAGCTCTCTGCGTACCTCGTAATTCTCGATTCTGTTCTTTTATTACATCTAAGAGAACCACAAAAAAAACCTAAATGTATGAATTCTAAAATTTTCTTCAATACCAGTTGAAATATTAGACTTGGAGACCTTAATAAAAAAAGAAACCTTGATTTACTAGATGTTAAAATTTTTCATTCAATACACTAAAAAATTGTCAAATACTAATACTTGGATTATAAATATTAATTATATAAAGAATTACAAGATACTTACAGATATGCTATAGTCTGAGATTTAACCAAAAGTGTATATAAATCACAATAAAATATTCCTTTAGAGAACTGATAGTATGCAATGCTTTATGTGGCACATATCATGTGTGTCTCTCTCACTCTCCCTCACACACACACACACACACACACACAATTTCTCATTTCTTCCTCTGCCAGTATTAATTAAATTCCAGGAAGGAAGATAGATCATGTGTTTATTAAATCCTTTTTCTACTCTAGAGTGAAGCAGGAGACCTTATAATGAGGCAGACCTGGATTTGAATCCTCCCTCTGCCACTGGGTCATTATATGATGATATCTTGGCAAAATTATTTAATATTCTAAACTTCAGGGTTCTTATTCATAAAATAAGGATATTATTAAGGTGTAAGCAGCATACATAATGTCCTGATATACTTTTAAATTTCCACTCGATCTTAATTTTTTTTAACTTATCTCAATTCATTTGGATTCATTATGGATTCATTAGTCCCATCTTTTGAAGAATTAAAGTATTAGTCTAGGCCTGATGGACCATAAATTGGGTTAATTGTTACTAAATAGTAATTTCTTCACAAATCACAGATATGGATGGTAATTCTTGCCAAAACGGATCTCTCATTATCAGGAATCTTGCTAAGTGGTGTATACCTAGTATATAATATTCACAACAATGCTATGGGGTTGCTTTTTCTATATTCGAAGAAAATTGAGTGTTAGGAAGTTTAAATAACTTGCCCAAGGTCACAAGGTAGTAAGTAGTAATGCCAGATTTGGATCCAAGTGTTCTGTCTCCTAATCTTAGTCACTTCATTAGAGTACCTTTCCAGTCAAGAGGTAGATTTAAGAACAACTGTAACAGAGAAAATGGTCTCTTCATCAAATGGCATTGAGACAACAGAATGTCCACATGAAAAAGAATGAAACCGGACCCCTACATCACAATATACATAAAAATTAACTAGGGGCACCTGGGTGACTCAGTTGGTTAAGGTCCAACTCTTAATTGGCTCAAGTCATGATCGTGAGATTGAGTCCACACTGGGCTCCAGGCTTGGCATGGAGTCTGCTTTAAAGTCTCTCCCTTCCTCTATCCCCTTCTGCCGCTCACATGCACATGCTCTCTCTAAATAAATATATTTTTTAAAAACTAAAATAAGAATAAATATAAGAAATGAAATCATAGAATTCTTAGAAGAAAACATAAGAATAAATCTGCATGATCTGGGATTTGGCAATAAATTCTTAAAAGCATGAGCAACAAAAGAAAAATAGATAAGATGGACTACATGAAACTTAAAGGCTATGTCCCAAAGGACATTATCAATTTTTGGAAAGACATTGTACAGAAAGGGAGAAAATGTATACAAACTATATATGTGTTAATAGTCTAATATCCAGAATATTATATGGAACTACTAAAACTCAAAAACAAGACAATCTCATTAAAAATGGTTGAAGGATCTGAATAGAACTTATCCCAAGGAGATACAGCAATGGCCAATAAACACATAAAGATGCTCAACATCATTAGTCATAAGGGAAATGAGAAATACTTCACATCCACCAGAATGGCTATATTCAAAAACAAAAGTGGAAAACAACATGTGTTATTGAAGATGTGAAGATCGGTACCCTTATATTTTGCTGGTAGAAATGTAAATGGTTTCAGCCACTGTGGATAACAATTTGGTGGCTCCTCAAAAAGATAAATATAAAATGATCATATGACCCAGGAATTCCACTTCTAGGTATAAGAAGTTCTATAAAAAAAAAAAATGAAGTACTGATACTACTACATTAATAAATCTCAAAATATTATACTAAGCAAAAGAAGCCAGATATAAATGGTCACATTTTATGATTATGCTCATATGACATATGAGAAAAGATAAATCCATGAAGATAGAAAGCAGACTGGTAGTTGCCAGGGGTTGGAGGAAAAGGAGAATGCAGAGTCATTGCTTCACTTGTATAGGATTTTACTGTGAGGTGATAATGTTTTGGAAGTAGAATGGTGGTACTTCAACAGTGGTATATAACCACTAAATGCCACTAAATTGTTGTTCACTTTAAAATGGTCAATGTTATGTGGATTTTACCTCAAATAAAACAAGAGCCAACACTCATTATCCTTTTACTAATGGAACATCACAATTTATGTTCTACACATTTCTTTATATAACATATAACTTTACTGAGTCAGAATAAAAACTATATTGAGGAATAGGCACTATACTATGTGGTTCACAACAACCACAAAGGTAAGTACTATTATCTCACTTTTTTTCAAAGGAGGGAATTGATATTTGGTGAGGAAATCTGCCCAAGGAAGAAACAGTGCTAGGATTCTTGTACAGGTGGTCTGATTCCAGGGCCTCTGATTGTAACTACTATATTATGCTGTGAATGAAGCCTTTTAGACAAACAAGAAATAAAGTTATCAGAAACATAATTCTTGTAAATATAGACCTGTATTAATAAAATTATACAGGACGAAAAACATTTCAAGTCATTATATAAAGTATAACTAATCAACTACAATGACTTTCTGAATAAAAGGTAAAATAAGATGCCAGAGCTCCTCCTTACAAGACATCTATCTATTTCACCTCCTTTGCATACTATTTCTCAATGAAGTTATATTGGTGGACATCTCATGCTCAGGATTTTCTAGGGATGTCATTTTGTAAGTTCCTTAGATACAGGAAACCATATCATATGTATAAGGGAAATGGAGGGGGGCGTCTGTCTCTCCTACCACCTACTTTATTCTGGATGGGCAACACATTTCACTTAAAAAAGAGAAAGGAAATATTCCATAGACAAATATATTTAGGAAGTGTTAAAGTTTTGTTGTTGTTCTGTTTTGTTTTTTTGTTTTTTTTTTTAAGATTTTACCTATTTATTCATGAGAGACACAGAGAGAGAGAGAGGCAGAGACACAGGCAGAGGGAGAAGCAGGCTCCCTGTGGGGAGCTGAATGTGGGACTCAATCCTGGGATCCAGGATCATGCCCTGAGCTAAAGGCAGTCGCTCAACCGCTGAGCCACCCAGGCATCCCTGGATAAAATTGGGGGAAAAAAAAATGCAGTCAATTCTTAAGGGGAGGAATATATGGTAGATTATTTCCCAAAATTACTTATTTTTTAAAAGATTTGTTTATTTATTTACTTACTTAAGAGGGAAAGAGCACATGCACAAGCAGGGGGAGGAGCAGAGGGAGAGGAAGACAGACAGACTCCCCACTGAGTGGGGAGCCCAACATGGGGCTTGATCCCAGGACCCTGAGATCATGGCCTGAGCTAAAATCAAATGTCAGACGCTTAACCAGACTGAGCCACCCAAATACCTTTATATCCAAAATTTATTAATCCAAGGATCTCCTTTAAGAAATTTCTATTAACATTTCCTAGATCCAGTGTTCCATGGAGCACTGGTTGGCATGCTATTTTAAAATAACATGGTTTTTTAGTTTCCTAGGGCTGCTATAACAAATACTATAGACTGGGTAAACAACAAACTAATTTTCTCACAGATCTGGAAGCTGAACGTCCAAGATCAAGGTGTTGGCAGGTTTGGTTTTTCCTGAGGCTTCTCTCTTTAGCATGGAGACAGCTGCCTTCTTGCTGCATCTTCACATGGCCTTTTCTCTGGGTATCTCTTCCTCTTCTTTAAGGTCATCCTCTATTGGATTAGGGCCATACCCTCATAACCTCATTTAACCTCAGTTACCTCTCTACACACCCTATATCCAAATATGGTCACATTAGGGGTTAAGACTTTAACATATGAATTTTGTGGGCATACAATTCAGTCCACAGTATCTTTCCTCTGACAACTGTAGATAGACAATAAGCAGCAAAGCTCTCATTTCCCTAGCTTTAAAAGCAGTCATCAGTCATTTTTATCCTCAATACTCAACACTCCCAATTTTCTTCTTTTGAACTTAGAATGCTACTTGCCTAAGCCAATGAACTGGTATAAAAACATTAAGCACTCACCCTACTATTTCAACAGAAAGTGTTCTATATACAAAACTATGAAATTACAAATAAACTCTTGGAGTATTACTTTTCTTTAAAGATTTTATTTATTTATTCATGAGAAAGAGACAGAGAGAGAGGCAGACACACAGGCAGAGGTAGAAGCAGGCTCCATGCAGGGAGCCTGACATGGGACTCAATCCTGGGTCTCCAGGATCACTCCCTGGGCTGAAGGCGGTGCTGAACCACTGAGCCACCAGGGCTGTCCTGGAGTATGACATCTTTGTGTACTGACAACTCCCTAAACCCAACTAGTATAAAATGAAAAGGTAATACTGGGATAGTGATGAGGGTCTTCTAAAGCCATTAGAGTACAGAGGTGAAAGAGAAGCCACCATATTGACAAGTTAAATTGTGGACAGACAACTGATACAGATGCAAAGCAACTGCTGAAAGCTTTGACTACTAAGATCTAGAATTCTATCAATACATACTTTTTCATTATGAGAGTGCTATAATATATAGTAACAAGTTAATATTTGATCTTTGTCTTGAATTCCTGGCACAGAGCTCCTAAAACCCTTGGAATTTCCTTAGCGATAGGAATATCTTTTAACTCAAGAAAGGGAACCCCTAGATAGTTTTTATAGGAAGCTGGTTACTAGAAAGAACAAATGCTTGATTAGCGGGTAGGAAGTTCAGCCCCACCAACCTGACCTCAGGAGAAGGGAGTGAGGCTAAAGATTGGGCTAAAAAAACTCCTGACTAATAAGATGAGGAGAGCTTCTGGGTTGGTAAACATCCTATTAGGCATACTGGGAGGGCAGCATGCCTGAAAAGGATGAAAGCTCTGTGCTGCTTACAGCGCCCAAAACATTCCTTCCATTGGCTACTCCTAAGTAAAACACTTTCCTGAGTTTTAAGAGTTTTTCTAGCAAATTATCAAACTGTAGATAAACTTAATGGGGTTCATCTACATGAACAATGAGACAAATGTAGATGAACTAACAGCTGGTTAGTCAGAAGTACTGGTGGCAAACTGGGACCTGTGACTGCATCTAAGATGAGGACAGTCTTGTAGGACTGAGCCCTGACCCTGTGGAGTCTCTGCTAACTCTACATAGTGTTAGGACTGACTTTTTGGAGGTACCCAGTTGATGTCAGAGAACCAGAGTGCAGAAAATAGGTATAGCCATCTTTGTTGGGAAAACACATATCATGACATGAAATTTTACCAAAACATACCTTAATCAAAAGTTTTACTTCACTTTTCTTAATTTTATGTGTCACTGTATATTAAAGAAAAATAAAGAAAATTAACTACTGCATAGCCCCGTAGTTAATAGACCTATTAATATTTAAACAGTTCTAAGCTATAAAATGAGGGCATCTAATGTTGCATATTAAAATACAGTCATAATACTTTAAAACATATTACGGTAAGTAAGAAAAGATAGTAAAACATTTTCTTCATATGAGATGATAGGTATATCCTATAAAACAAATTATTGTTTGTTTCAACCTTATTTTCCATTATATTCATTTTTTGGTAGGTTTGATTTCCTTCCAAGATTACAAGCTCTTTAAGAGCAAGGAGAAAGTATTTTATTTATCTATTTGTATTCCCACTACACTTCATGCCAACCATTACCCCAATATAGTATACTTAGCCATGATCTACGGGAGTACAAACATATATTGAAATGTAAAAGAAATGCTTAATAGACATAGTCAATACATTTCTTTAAAATATATAATAAACTGTATCGGTTACCAAGCAAGATGGTTGATAATTTAATAATAACAGAACCTGAGCTATGATAAATCTCTTTATACAGTGGAAAAATAGAGCACTGAAATAGCCAAATAGCCAAATAGCCCTTACAATTTTCTGCTTTCCCCCTTTTTTTCATTCCGAGCCAACACAAGGACAGAAACATATACTGGGTATTGCAGACATCTAGGACATAAAGTGCTCGGCTCCTGTCCCTGCAAAAGGATATGCCCAAATTTTTATATTCCAGCATTTCATCTACCTTGTGGGGCTGCTGAGAAGCACAGGTGGCAATAAAAAACATTCGCATTGTGAAAATGGCAATGGTAGCATGACTGTGACTGTGACTGTGGTATGTTCTCTTTGGTACCACTCCCTGAAGGAAAATGGGTCTGGAGGCCACCCCAACCACTACCCTCTTTCTCATCCATACCCAGCACAACACTTAAAGAAGGCCACCCAAGCCAGCTCCACTGTAGGCATTAAAAAGCTATTCAAGCCTTTTGGGCTCTTTTTACTGAATGAAATACACATGTGTGCACTAGTGACTGAAGACTTAAATTCTGGATTTCAGAAGTTACAGACAGAAAAAGCCATTCTGCTTTCCTTGGTTCTGAATCAGTAAGGTCTATCTGCCTGGGGGGGGGGGGGGGGGGGGGGGGGGGGGGGGAGTAAGTAACAAAACAAAAGGGACCTCCATGTGGTCCAACCTAGCTTACTAGAATCTCAACTGGGGTTTGAGGTGAGGCCCCAACTTGAATTATGGCTGTCCTTCTAGACCTTGCTTATTTACATACAATTTGAACATTTGAGGATTAAAGCAAAAAGTAATTATCAACTCTAAATACAGGCATTCATTAATTTGTGAGTTATATTTTAAATGTATTTAAATTAAAGTGCCTTTCTTCTTGGGGAAAGGAGGTGGCCTGTCTCAAGGGTAGTTCAGGATCATTGCCCCAGGAGCCCTGAGGCACAACATGCAAATGGTACCACTCAGTGGGATTCCAGCTGGTCTACTTGACAACATCCACTCTACCATATACTGGGTTTTGTGCTTTTACCATAAGGTCAGGACAGAAATTTTAATCTAATACAGCATATTTTCTGCTTTTAAATGTACTTCTTTAAAGGAAAAAACAATCATTTTGGTTCATGCAGTTTTACTGCCTATCAGTTGTCCTAAATCTGCTCACTACATGGATTGAAATAGGAGCACAGAAGAAATAAAGCACATCCTGCCTTACCATTTTTATTAACTTGCTCTGGAGAGCAAGACCTGAGAAGGCAGGGAGCTTCTACTTTAGATTTCATCTGCAATCTCCACAGCAACTGTGAGTGGAAGTAGTGAGTCTGCAGCCCTGGTTTAGCAGGAGAAAGGTATTAGATAATTAGATACATCCTGACCCTTACTGAATAGAACGGGGATTGTGGTGGAGCTTACAATAACCAGGATAGGAGTCCTGGCTCTGGGAGAATGCACCACCTTCTTCGGGGGATGGGGAGAAAAAAAAACTACAAAATGGTACAAACTCAAGAATTAGGGGATAAAACAGGGATGTTTATGGTCAGTTTCTAGGAAATGCTGGCTCTGGGAACCAAATTTACTGAGAGGCAGAAGGACAATGACAATGAGAGAACACCTAGTGGAGGAATTAAAATTTGATATGCAAGCAAATCTCTTTTTTTTCAGGCTTTGGAAATTTTGTATCAACAGATGAGGGAGGAATAATATTAGCTTAATTAACCAGTTTTGACACATGGTAAAGAAAAAATAAGAACAAAAAATAAACAAAAAACAACAACGGGAAACAGGGCTGTGGAGGATTGTGCCAACACATTTCTTTTACATATGGTCCTGGGAGCCAAGGATCCATTTAAAAACTAGTCTGAAGTTGAGAAACTCAGCAGGACTTTCCTGGAAGGAACAGGTGGAATACTAAAGAGAAAACAGGAGAGGCTAGTCTAGCCCTATGGTGGCATAAAAGGAATGCTTTCCTCCCCTGCCCCCACCACCAAGTAAAGTCTCAAGTCACTCAAATCCTGAGAAATTCATTCAGATTAACTTATTACTAGTAAAATATCAGTGTTTCCAAGAGCTGAAGGAAGGTCTTCACATGGACTACGTACAAATAGATCTTCAGGTCTCATTTGGTCCTCAAAGACCCAGGCTTTGTACCAACATCAGTAACAGCTTCGGTTCAGAAAACTGTGAAAGAGTATTTTCTTGCTTTAGATGGGAGGGAACAAGAGGCAAAGCTCCTATGAAAGGAAAGTTTCACAGACCTGTGGACTTGAAGGTGCAAAACAGCAGCATGAAAAGAAATACCAGTCTCTGGAGTTATGCTAGGGATGCAGAGAAAGGGGAGACATTTTCCTATGAAATATCTATACTAGAAGTAGGGAGAATTTCACTCAGAAAAATGCTCAAAGAGTACTACAGTTCTGAATCCCATGTTCAATTATTTTTCTTTGGTGTGCCAAGAATGTAGGGGGCAAACAGCAAGAAAAATTTGAGTTTTTAAATATCCACAATAACAAGCACTAAGGAAACCCACAGCATCCTAGGAAAGACCTAGGTATTACAGGTAGTACCAGAAGGTTGTATCTCAGTTGGAAGAAAGCAGAAAAGTTCTGGAGGGGATTCAGTTTAAATAGATGGTATTTTTTTTTAAAGATTCTATTTATTTATTCATGAGAGACACAGAGAGAGAGAGAGAGAGAGAGAGGGGACAGGCAGAGGGAGAAGGAGGCTCCATGCAGGGAGCCTGACGTGGGACTCGATCCCGGGTCTCCAGGATCACGCCCTGGGCTGAAGGCAGCTCTAAACCGCTGAACCACCTGGGCTTCCCATATAGATAGTATTTTATCCTTTCTTAAGGATAATTATAAAACAATATAAACAAATGTGTCAACCTACCTTTTGACAGGAGATTTATTCCAAGTTAGTCAAAACTTCACAGATTCTGAACTCCGACTAATAGCATACATGGATACAATCCCCAGTAAGGCAAAAACCAAGAACCTTGCTCTTATGCCAGTAAGGCTCCTCAAATTATGTCTAAGCTTGCAAGTGGGTGGCAATGATATATGGATGTAGTTTATAAACAGCTCTGGATATGGAAACTACTTTTGGTTAACAAGTGCTATTATTTTGAAATTTTGTTTCTAAATTATAAATCAATGCAGAGATACTTTCACGAATCCTAAAGAGACTGCTACCTTGCATAAACAGAATATAGGAAAAACTTAGAACAGACATAGTCCAACTTTGGAAGTATACAAGGATCTACTTTAGTTCCAGTGAATGCAAGTCAGGAAACAGAGCCTAAAAAAATTACAATACAGGAGCGAGATCCTTAAGCAATTTGAGATTGCATCAGAGAAGAAAAACACCTGACATAGTGCAGGTTAGCCAGCAGAAGGAAAAAGAGGATTCTATGCATAAAGATATCACAAGCAAAAATACGTCAGAGAGACAAAAGACCATGGTATGTACTGATGAATATAAAAACAATACTGCTGGACAGTAAAATGTTCAGAGACATGACAAGAAAGTCAAGGATCAGATCATGGAGGGCCATATATGCCTTATTAAAGAGCTCTCACGGATTCTGTTGGTATCATGGATATAATAAAGGGATTTAAACTGAGGACCAGCATAGTCTGATTTGGGTTTCAGGTAGATCAAATCACAAGGCAACTCTGTAGATGAACAGTTTAAGGGCTATGAAACTATAGGGGGAAAAGAAAGGCAGAAAGATGATGTAATAATAGAGTGCAAGGTAAATGGGATCTGAATTAGAGCAGGAGTTGCAGGCTCACAGTCAAAAATTATGTGTGCCAAATACGTAAGAGGCAAAAGGAGCAAAACTTGGTAATTAATTAAAGGTAGGAGACAAAATAAAGACCTGCCAACACTGGAACAGGAGACTCAGGAAAGGAACTAACTTAAGGAGATGGTGATGAATTCTGTTTGGAATCTCCATTTGGGGTACTTTGGGACTTCTAGGTAGAGATACTCAGCAAGTCAGGTCTGAAACTCAGAAGAAACTAGAAACACAAATTTGGTATCTATCAGCATTTAGGTAGTAACCACAATAATAAGACTTTGGGTAAGATCATGCAGGGAGAGACTGTACAGTTAGAAAGGTGGTAGCCCAACATGGAACCAAGAACACTACCATTTAAGGAGCAAGGGGGAAAAAAGGGGAAGGAAGGGAGGGAGGAAAAGAGGAAGGAAAAAAAGAAAAGATGAATCTGAAAGGAGAAAGTAAAAAGAGTGGTCAGAGAATATATTACAGAGTTTCATGGAAGCCAAAAGAGAATTTCAATAAAGAAATTATTAGGATCAAATGCAAAACATAGGCCCAAGAAATGATCACTAAAAAATGGCCATTTTGGCAATCTAGGAGTCACTGATGATCTTAGCAAGATCTCATTACTTAAGATGTAAAGCAAACTGCTGTAGAATTGGGGGGTGGTCTGAGAAATAAAGGGGGAAGGAATAGAAGACAACACTACTCCTTTAAGAAGTTTACACGAAGAGCAAAAAGACTGGACAATACTTCCTAAGAAACCCTTGGGTCAGTGGAGAGTCAGAAAAAGGAGGTTTTTTTTTTTTTTTTTTCTTCCAGTTCTACCACTATGCGAAATTAAAGCTCTACCACTGATTCCAAGAGGAAAATAGCTTGGCTCACAGACAAACAGTTACCAAGGTTGGGAATTCCATATACTAGAAGAATAGCAAAATTAAAATGTGCCATAGGATCTCTTAGACAAAAATATTATCAATGATAATACTCAAGGGATGAGGTTCTGGTTTTGCTACTAAGTTGTGTCACCTTGGGCAAATTACTTAGTTCTCTGTATCTCAATTTCCTCACCTATAAAGTGAGGGCAGTAATAGCACTTATCATCTAAGTTTTGTGAAAATTAAATAAGATGCTGCACACAAAATGCTACCACAGTGCTGGCTTAGAGCAGGACCTCAAATTTGCCTTTAACAAGAACAACAAAAATTATATAGTTCTTAAAAATTTTCACTTTTTAAAAGACCTATTTTAGTTGTGCATTTATGATAAATCCTCATGGCAACCTGCTTTACAGGTTCATAATTAGTTTCAATAAATAGGTCACCATTAGTCCACTTGGGGTGGGGAGAGAAGCACTGTAAACACATTACCGCATGTACATGTATATACCTTAAAAATCAGTAGAAGGGAAACCAAATACTCCACTGTAATTTCAAATTCAAAGGAATTTTTCTCTTCTGTGGCACTGAAGTACAATCCTCATTAATTTCTCTAACAAAGTATACACTGCAGTCTTGTTCATCTTTGTGTCAAAAATGAATTAAACATAACTCTGAATAGTAATAAGTGCTGTAATGTTGTCTCCCTTTTTAATTTACAAGTGCCGTAGTCTTTAATGATATAGCATGCAACTCTTCCAGCCAATCCAAAGAGACAAAAAGATTCATTTTCCAGATCTATATGCAGTTACATATTTCCTTATATATCAGAATTTCATTACTGCTGAAACAGATAAAAAGGCAGCATACAGCAAAAGATCTTATGATCAATAATCAACGAGTCTAAGGATCTGGGTGAAATGCATAAAAATACATTACATTTCATAATATACAGCCTCATTACTGCTAAGAAGAATGCTGTCACCTTTTCAACAAAACACCCTCTTTTTAATAAAACAAAGAGTAAAAACACCAATAAAGCTCTATATCAGAAAAATGAAAGTACAAATCTATAATTAGAATGTCATTAAGTGATCTGAATTGACATGATAATGTAAAAAAAAAAAACCATCAAGTATGCAGTTTAGTAGTTATAGTAAATGCACACAGTGGCCAAATTTATATTCAGAAATTTCACACATAGATCTTTTAAATCAGTAGTATAGTTCCTAGCCAAAGTCCTTAAGACTTTATTTTCACAAATAAACCTATTTAGCAAAAAACATTATTTCTTGGATGAATTAACCCAACTGCAAATGAGTATACAATTAAACATCCTCACTGTTTTTTCTCTTTTCTCTTTCTCTGGTCTGTACTTCAAGTACAATACAATAGTCACTAGCCTGCCAAATTCACCAAGAAGCACACCAATGAGAATACAGAACTAACATTTATGTCTGTGAAAATATTTGACAGATATTAAGCAATTAAAGCTGTTTGGCCTTTAATGTTAAGATGTTTTTTTAAAATACAATCTGTAACATCCCAGTAACAAAGGTCTAACTCTTTTCCTCTCTTTAGTAAATTCTCACTAAATAAAATTGAAACAAAAAAATAAACCTTTCTGCCCCTCCCCACCTGCCCACGAGTACAGAAAACCACGATATTGGTACTGAAACAGTGAAGAAAGTGCCACATTCAAAATTAGATGGCATTCTCAAATAAAATCCATCTCAAATAATTGTACTACATCCTATACCAACTCGGAAGGTATTCCAGGTACTGTAAATGGTACTTCTTAGTTAATAAAAAGTCCATAAATCAGAAAAAAAATTTTTTTTGTCGCCCATTCAGGGCAGGCAAAAATGTATTATGCTGTGCACTAAATTAGGACTAAAATTACATTATGTGTTGAAGTGAAGGATAGAGTGGCAAAGTAAAAGTGATGTCTTTGTTATCCTCCCCAAAATAATGTTGCTGGCACTGGGATAGTCCATACAAAGGAATAAAGAATTACCCCAGGTCTGGACTCAGCACTGTTTGTACCAATCGCGGTCTAGCAGTGGTAGCACTGCTCCTTTTGTGGCAGGGTGAGACCCTTACAAAGAAGTGATTCTTTGGTTGAACCAACAGCAACCTAGACTCAACATGTAATAGGAAACACAATTTTTAAATAACTTGAATGAATTTGATTCCTGGTGGCAGTCAATGAAAATACCAAGAATAATTCATTAGTGTTATATAATATACACTACAGTAATTGCTTATAAACAATTTACATATTTTTGTACATTCTTTTTTTCTTCTTAAGATGACATTGAGCTAAATGTCTGAAACAATGCAAGTGTCTGAAAATATAAACTTCTATGCAGAAATACGTATCACATCTTTTACTTAGATAGGGAAGGAAAAATACATTATAAAAAGCAAACCCAAGTCACTTCCCTTAGGTTTCCTTTATATTTCTAGTGGAGTCAGTAAAGAAGCATTTGTTTCACGTCTCTATTGGTGGGACATTCTCAAAGGCAAGACGACCCAGACCCAGGCTCACTTTGTACCTGGAGCCTGTTATCCCCTCCTCCAGCTCAACACGGGCGTGCTGTCTGCACCCCAAAAAGTACAAGAGCTCCAAGATGCAGGGGCAACCAACCAACAGATGCAGCCAGCAGGAAATTCGTCGAATCACCGTCTAATGACACTCCAGAGCCAGCCGCATCCAGTCCCCCCGAAGGGCTCAAGGTGTCGCTAAGGGAGGAAGACGGGCGGGGGCGGGGGCGGGGGCGGGGGCGTCGGCCGGAGCCGAGCCGCGCAGGTGAGGCTGGGGCGCGGCGCGTCCCAAGACGCGGGAAGCAGAGGAGTGACGCACGGGGCGGTCACCTGTGGGGCCGGGGCCACGGCCGCGACCCCGCCCCAGGGAGCAGGGAGGACCGTGGCCGGAAGCGCCCGAGACACGCCGGAGAAGCGCCGCGGGGGCCCCTTCCGCCCGGCCTCGACTCACCGTCCACGGTTTTCTTCTTGAAGAGCGACGCCATGGTCAGGGGCCGCGCCCGGGCCGCCCGGCTCCGCCCGGTCCCGCCCGCGGCCGGGAGAGGACAGGAGGGAGGACTCGGGCCCGCAGACGGCCCGCTGCGGCGGCGGGGCGAGGGGCAGGCGGCGAGGGCAGGTCTCCGGGCAGGACCGCGGAGGGCGGGCGTCGCGAAGCCTCCCGCAGCCGAGGCGCCCGAGCTCAGGTGACCGGCAACTAAGACACTTTTCGGAGAAGTCACTTGTAGGCGGCGCCTGCGTATTAGGCGCGCGCGCCTGCGCACTGCGGCGCCCGAAGCCGCTGCCGCTGCCCTCACCCCGGCGCTGCCCGCCCTTCCCGCCGCGGCCGTGCGGTGCGGTGCGGCGCGGCGCGGCGCGGGCGGCGCGGGCTCGCCTCGGGGGGGGCGTGGCGGGCCGCGGCGGTGGGCAGGTGCCTGCGGGGCTCGTGGGGCTTGCTGGCCGAGGGAGCGTGCGCGAGCCCTTGCCTCCTTGGTGGCGGGAGGCTGCAGTGGGGGTCTCCGGCGCGGCGGGACAAGCGTGGGTCGTCCCGGAGCCAGCTGGTTTCCAACATCCCGTTGCTGGGTCAGGACTTTCCCAAGTTCGGGGCTGGCTGCGGCCGGGGCCCGGGGGCCGTGTCTCCGAAGTTCACGGGTCTCCCGCCCTGCCTGGTCGAGCCTCCCGCGCGCTGGCGGGTGCAGCCCCCCCCCCCCCCGGGGGTCCTGAGAGGCGTGCACCTGCCTCGCCCGGCCCGGGGCTCGACCGCCCGGCGTGCTCCTGGGAATCCTGTTCCTGGGCTCGGGGATGGCGGGAGGTAGGGAATAGGGAGCAACGTAATGCAACACTTTTTATTTACTGTTCTTGGCCGGAAATGTGAAAAACACAAACAAAAAACCCCACATCTTTGCATACGGATTTGAAGGTCTCTATTTCTTAAAATCTCTATTCCTTGTAATTGCTCGAGAAAAATTCATGAAGATACTGTGAAGCTATTACAATGCTATGTGACTGCATCTTGGTGCTTAATGTGTGTTGGGGGAGGAGCCCCTAAAGGAAAAGCGTAATAAATTATTTAAAGAATACTTGTGCGTATAAGCATAAATACGGAAAACACAGTCTTTGAATCAAGACCTTAAGTTCATTGTTTCACTCTGCGTGTATGTGTGTGTGTACGCACATCTCAGTAGAATATATTATTTCACTGTTTAGAATCGTAGTAATTTTGCTGCGAACTTCTCCCCTTCCAATCTACTAGTGCTTTAAGCCACACTGTCTTCCACGGGATAAAAATAGCAATAGCCTTTGTTTCACGTCATTTCTGCCAGGGGAAACACTGCAGTTATAGTGTCAATACTGTTAGTCACCTCTGGCTTTATGAATCATGTCTCAAAGATTTTTTGTGTTTGTAGGAGTCAGACTTTGCTTCCTCATTTTTTTTTCTCTCTCATATCAAAGTCCTCAGGGACACTGATAATCCTGCTGTTGTTGCTAAAATTTAGCTGAGACTGCTCATGAAAACTTTCTCAGAATGATATAATGATATGCAGATTATTCTAGATATTATGGGACAATGAGTAAGGAAACAAGAAAAACTAGAAATAAGAACTCTAGTCTCTGAACCCAAGACCTGGCCTTTCTGTGTAAACTATATGGCAAAAAGGCAGTTTACCCTGGCTGCCTGTTGTAATGAATGGTGTTGAGCTGTGCTTGAGTGCATGCGAGGCAATAAGCTGTTATGTGCGTAGTAATGGTACTCCTCCCTGCTGCAGTCACCCTTGTTTTATGACTCCTATACAGTCCCCCCCACTGACCCAATTGTAACAGTTGGGAAAAATGCCAAAATACTTAGCAGCAACCATATGGAAGACCCTCCAAAAGTGCACAGCAGGAGCTAAAGATAGGCTTGTTCATTACAATAAAGACAAAATAAAAATATGTAGTATTTAAACTCAGCACTCTAATAGCTTGATTCTCCCGTAGTTTGAAGCAGTCAGATATTAGCTGAAATGCACCAGACTGGTTGGCACTCATTCTAATTAGTTGGCGAACAAACTGTACTTGTACATGTTTCATATCTCACTCCTTATTTAAAGGGCATGCACACTTAAATATAGCTGAGAAGCTGAGACTTAGGACACCAAGGAGCCAAAAACTAGAATACATCAGTATTTTTCATTTGTTTAACACCATCATCATAAAACAAAGCACAAACAAAAAAAACCCACCATCATCACAAACACTGAATCAATAAGACGCCTATGTAAGCATGGTGGATAGAGAAAATATTTTGTTTTTTAAAAATATCATTAAGAAATGATGAACTCATATCCCATGGTCAAATAATTGTGACTCAATGCTCTTCTTCCAAATTGCTCAGATAGCATTTTTCTCTTACCTACCTTGCTATCAGGTTTTCCATCTTTTCTCATTCACTTGTTACAGTTCTGACACCAATTCTAGTATGTGTGTCTTTCTCCCCCCCCCCACACACACACCAAGCAATTCTCAGACACCATCTATGTATTCCATACATAATTCAACTAGACTTGCCACTCTCTACATGGAGTGGAGTGTCAGTTTCACTGGTCAAAGGTTCAGTTTAGAATTGTCCCCACTTCAGATGTCAATCACAAATCCAGGTTGTTACTTGTGATTCTGATGGACCAGTTGTAAACCAGAGATTTCCATATTGTACTTCTCTATCTCCCACCTTGGGTTTGATGAATTTGTTAGGTGGGCTCACAGAACTCAGAAACCCTGTTTCTTTTTTTATTTATTTATTTTTTTAATTTTTATTTATTTATGATAGGCACGCAGTGAGAGAGAGAGAGGCAGAGACACAGGCAGAGGGAGAAGCAGGCTCCATGCACCAGGAGCCCAACGTGGGATTCGATCCCAGGTCTCCAGGATCGCACCCTGGGCCAAAGGCAGGCGCCAAACCACTGCACCACCCAGGGATCCCAGAAACCCTGTTTCTTTACTAGATTGCTGGTTCATTGCAGAATATATAGAGGATACAAATTAACAGCCAGAAGGAAGAGATACTCAGGGCAAGATTCTGAATGCAGGAGTTTTTGTTCTCTTGGAGTTTGAGGCCCCAGCACCATGGCATATAGAGGCAGTCTGATTTCACCAACCTGGAAGCTCCCTCAACCCTGTCCTTTTAGGTTTTCATGGATGCTTCATTACTTTGCATGACTGATTAAATCACCAGCCAGTGGTGACTGAACTCCATCTTAGACACCTCTCCATTCCCCAGAGGTTGAAGGGCTGGCTCTGGACGTTCCAAGCCTTGAATCACATTATTGGTTCCCCTAGTGACTCTCATCCTTACGGGCTTTCTAAAAGCCACCTTATTAACATAAAGTCAAGTATGTTTGAAAAGGATGTCACAGCTATCAAGATACCTTATCACTTAGGAAATTCCAAGGGTTTTAGGAGCTCTGCCAAAAACAGGAACAAAGATCAAATATATATTTATTATAAACCACGATATCACATTTGTCCATCACATAGAAGCAGGTTTTGGCTCACGCTAAGAAGAAGGGCTCTTAAAACCAGAGCTATTCTAAAATGGGATGAGTTACGTTCCTTGTCATCAAGGAATTGTTCCATGAGGAGATTATTGTAGACAGGATTCCTTTAAAGAATCAAAGGCTTGAGTAGAAAGTTTCTAAGTTTTCTTTAAAATCTGGAATTTTATTTGAATAACATAGTGTCCAGGCCAAATATTTTGGTGTATGGTATTTCACACCCTACAGATAGTACTACCAAATCCTGTTGGCTTTACCTATAAAGTTATGATGAAGCCAAAAAGATGTAGTATTTCATCATTTTGAATCATCCTGATTAAGGTAAGCTTTAGGTCTCATCTGGATCATTACCACCTGTGCTATTTCCTTGCTTCTATCCTTACCTCATTCCACTTTCATCTCAACATTGTTGCAGGATTTCTTTTCCTTCTTCCTTCTGTGCCCGAGGTTCTTGGTCCCACCACTTGAAGAATGAAGAGGTAGACCAGACAGAGTGGTGGGCAGCAAAGTAAGGCTTATTGAGTGATAGTAAAACATAAAACAAAGTTTACTGAGTCATAGTAACCTTCACTGAGTAATAGACAAATCTCCCAAAGAGGGAGGAGACCCGAGAGGGTTGCCAATGGAATTTCTGTTTCTAAGGGCCTGTTGGAGGGCTGTTTTAATGTGAGTAACCTTCCCTGTGCCTGTCATCCAATTGAGTTTTTGTCTTCTACCTATCACATGGGAAAGGGTGGAGGGCTCTTTCCAGGGTGGTGCAATATCTTTTCAAGGGTGATTTCCTCTTAGGGATGGGGGCTCCTTGTCCCTTCCTGCCTTTCCTCTAACTGTCCTTCATCAATGACAGTGTTCCTGCTAAAATATGAATGAGCTCATGCTGTTCTGTTTCTCAAAAAGAGAACAACATACTCCCAATACTTATGCCTGGAACACACACATGGGTGCACACTCAAGGACACACACACACACACACACACACAATCTATTCTACAGACTAAATTTCCATTGTTTATTCATTAAATGTCCAAATTTTTACCATCCAGACCATCCAGGTTGCCTTCCTCATTATTTCCCCTCATTATGTGTCACACAGGTGGAACATAACTATTTAGATGTAATCTTAGAATTATACCATCCATTACTTCCCTAGTACTCTATACGGATTTTGACAACACTCCATTTGAGTGCATCAGCGTTTTTGGCTACGATTCTGTGAATTATATCAAACTTTTAGTCAAGTTAAACTTTAGCATTTTTTTAAAAAATGCGACTTCCTGCTTAGTCCTCCCCATCCTCTATTTGATGGATAATTTTAACCTAAAAACCTTTTAAAAACAAGACTTTTCATACATCACTAGAGACAGACATCTATTTGATGAAGGACAATGGAAGAAAGGTGGACAGGGACAGGGTTCCCCCCACCCAGAGGAAACCACCTTAAAAGGATTTTACACTACCCTGGAAGGGGCCCTCCATCCTTTTCCACACGAAAGATCAATGACAAAAAGCTGATTGGATGACAGGTGCTGGGAAGGTTAATTAGATTAAAGCAGCCCTCCAACAAAGCCCATAAAAAATCTAGACTAGGATATTTCCAATGGTAACCCTCTTGGGTCCCTTCCTTCTCTGGGAGCTTTGTACTCTATCATTAAATAAACTTTATTACCCCTCAATAAACCTTGCTTTGCTGCCTAGCACTCTGTATAGTGTAGCTCTTCATTCTTCAAAGCAGTGTGACCAAGAACCTCGGGCACCAAAGAAGAAATCCTGCAACATGATTCATCTTTGTATTTATTCACTTATACAAGCACGTTTGAGGCATTGTAGTTATCTCTGAATTCATTTATACTAAATAATCAAGATTTTAACTTTCAGTTTTAAGACCATTTTGAAGATTTTCGTAATTTTTAATGAGACAGACATTTCTGCTAAAATAAAGGTATATTATTCCTATTTTTCATTCACACTTTATCAGTTATAGCAACCATTAAGGTAAGAGAGATGAGTTCATACCTGAAGAAAAAATATTCATTCCATGTGATCAATGATATCTTTTCCAAGGATTAATAAAACATAATTTCATAACCTGTTTAAAATTGTTTTGTACAGTATTTCATAAAATAGTTTCCTCTTCTTTGAGCATCAGATATTTGCCATTCATTGGCTGTTTGTGTCTTAGGTTATAATTTGAATGGATGCCCTCTTCTAGTCTGTTGGCTCTTGAGGTGTATCCTGTCAAGGTGGAGAGTGCTGACACAAACTGCCTAGGTCTAATACCAGCTCTGCCACTTTCCAGCTAATTAGACCTGGGGCAAGTCACTGAATCTCTCCATGTCCATTTCATCTCTATAAAATTGGGATATCACCTTCAAATGACTGTTGAAAGAATAAAATAAGTTAATACATATAAAATTCCCCAACTGGGCATGGCACATAATAAGCACTAACAAGGTATTACTGTTCCCAACTTACCTTTACATGTTTTATCAAGAATCATCTCTTTACTTGGAAATTCACTTAGTTCTAGATGCTTTCATTCTGTCAGCTACCACTTCCCCGTTAGTCTATTTCTCTCTCCTTAATTTAGAAAAGAAATCTGGTTTTTCTTGTTCCTGGTTCTATTATTTTTATAGGAGTTGACTTGTATGTCTAACATTGGTTTTTATTATCTTTTTTTTTTTTTTTTTTTTTTTGAGAAAGAGAGAGAGGGAGGGGGCAAGGCAGGGGGAGAGGGAGGGAGAGTGGAATTGAGAGATTCTTAGGCAAACTCCATGCCCAGCATATGAACTCCAAATGAGGCTCCATTTCACAACCCTGAGATTATGACCTGAGCCAAATCCAGATTCGGGTGCTTGATGGACTGAGCCACCCTGGTACCCCATGTCTTTTATTATCTTAAGACGATTCATTACAGGTTTCTATGTATTGTTTTTTTCTCCTTGGCATCAGCTCCTAAGCTCCTTGAGTTCAGAAAGGATGTGTTGTTATTCTTCTTCAATGATTTTCCCTCTTGAAAGATACATAAATTTTTAAAACTTAACTCGATAACATCTTTATATGGCTATGTTTTAGTATTTTTAATGCCACATGACATATCTATTTAGTATATTTATATTGATTTGACATAATTTCAAGCCTCCCCAGATGTGAAGGGCATCCAACAGTATCCATCTCTGTAAATAATGTAGGTCTAGAGTTTCTAGTTCAAAATCAATAAATAATTCTGTCATAGCTCTAGGTAAGGATTTTGTGTGGATATCCTCTTTTTTGGTTTATACTTTGTTTTAAATGCCTTGGTTTAAATTTGGTCATACTGTAAGATATTTTATTATTTCATTCACTACCTTACACTGTATTTTGTTTTACATTCAATAATGCTACAATACAAAGTATGACTTTTTATAAACAAAATTATGACTAACATGTCAACTTACATAGCATTTAAAAATTCAGAGACATAGTATAGGACAGAAACAGTCATTGGAGAAGTCTAAAAATCTCATTTCTTTTTTTTTAAAAGACTTTATTTATTCATGAGAGACACACAGAGAGGCAGAGACACAGGCAGAGGGAGAAGCAGGCTCCCTGTGAAGAGCCTGATGCAGGACTCAATTCTGGGACCCCAGGATCACAACCTGAGCTGAAGGCAAACACTCAACCACTGAGCCACCCAGGTGTCCCAAAATCTTATTTCTATAAAAGGTAAAAAACCAACAGAAACGAAATGGCTTTTGAAAGACCAATAGCTAGTAAACTGTTGAGTCAGAATACGTGAGGACAGACTCTTTTAGTGTGTTTATGCTTCCTAGCCAACGAGGGTCTGTTTTTCAGTCCTCTTGTGACTGTGACTAGACAGGTTGTGTGTGCTCAGTGGGGCAGAAGAGCCAAGAGTGTGGACTATCAAAGGTTGCTACTTCCAGCATTTACTCACAGAGGAATACAAGAGTTGATAGGTAAGCTAACAGAAGGATCTCCTGTTTTACCTCCCATGCTAGCTCCCATCTCTTCTCAACATCCTCATATGGATGCCCCTCTCTCAACCTCTCCAAATCCAGAAGTTAGGCAGCACTTACTCTATTTGACTAAAGAACAACACTCAAATGAGATTATCTCAAACATATGGATAATTTTTGTTTTTAAAGACAAATAAAGTATGCAACATTGTCCTATGCTTCAGCATGTTCAGTATGTTTTAACATTAAAATGTGGATTTTTTCTATAATTTCTGAATCCATGCTTTATAGTTACAGAAATTCACCTCATTTCTCTCTTTGTCAAGTCTTGCTTTTAAAAATATATGTCATAAAGAATGAGTCAAACTAGTCAGACATTTAGTCAATGAAAAAGCTAAATGAGTACCCTAAATGTGTATGGCTGCACATCATTGGTTTTATAGTCTATGAGAGTTCATGTGTTATTTGGAATATGTAATAACATGATCCTTTTTGAAAAATAAAATAAACTTTGCCCTGAATTCCTCACAGTGTTAATAGTAGTTGCACATGAGTAAATCAAGACAGAATTTGTGCCCCCTGGCACAACGGAACATATGTATATATTTGCTCTTCAATCCAATAAGGACTCTAGAGTGCAGAAGTACTACCACACACAAAATAGAAAATAACTTCAATATATGCGTAATGGATTTGAATCTTCAATAAAGTAAACCTTAATAGCTATCTCACTTTCTATTTCAAATGAATAGAAATTAAGAGAGGCTCTGAATGTTAGATCTTGGTAAATTAAAAAAAAGATCTTGGTAAATTAGTAAGTATAAATAATTTACTAAAACAAAGGCATTGTGTTTTCTATACAGATAAGGTAGCCTTTTAATAAGGCCCATTTCAAGCTACATTTAAATGGTCTTCTCATCATTGTTTTGTTCAGTCTTGTAACAAACACTTATAGAGCAGCTACTATAGAAAATATGTAATACTTGTTAGTAACTCTGAGGGATGTGAAAAGGAAGTAGATATGAATTTTGTTCTAAAGAAGTTAAAAGTCCAGTAAAGATATTAAAGATACATCAAGAATTAGATGACAAGGAAGAATATGTGGTTGTAAAACTTAGGAACACTAACAAAACTATGCAATTAATTGAATTTATAACTATAAATTTGATGTTTGGAAATCATTCAGATAGATGGACTATAATTAATGTATTGAATTTAGAATTTGTCTTCATTTTAAAAATAAATTAAATATATATTTTCTTTTAAATTTGTTTCTCTTACATTCAAGGAGATGATTCAGAAGTTCAAAGATGCCTAAGAGCAGATGAAACATTAAAGCAATTTTGAAAATAATTTTAGACATTCTTGATGCAAAGAAATATAATAAAGTCCAAAGGCAGAAGTCTGAAATTGTTGGTAGACATAATATCAATGATAAATAATACTTGAATGTATACAGTGTTCAGACTCCTAGAGAATACTGTATTGTATTTATATGGTTTAGTAGGAAGATTGCTTATCTTCACCCTCTCACTTCTACTGGAATTGTGAGAATTATAATTTAGGCTACAAGACAATTATAATTATAGACTACAAGAATTATAATTTAGGCTACCATTTCAAAACAGAAAATAAACATTAAAATTTTAATATTACATTTGTATTATAAAATTTTCAGATAATCATTCATAAACAAAGACCTGGACATTGTTTGTTGGAATCTTCTTGTTAATATGTATTTATACCCAGTTTTGGGATTACTTTCTATCAGAGACTAACTTTTACATGGTTCTTATGATCACATAATCAATAATCATATTTAGTAATGGCCTACTCTAGGTACAGCCCAAAGAGATATAGAGAAGTATTAAGATAGGGTCTTTGCCAGGATGCCTGGGTGGCTCAGTGGTTGAGCATCTGCCTTCAGCTCAGGGCGTGTGATCCTGGAGTCCCAGGATTGAGTCCCACATCGGGCTCCCTGTGTGGAGCCTGCTTCTCCCTCTGCCTGTGTCTCTGCCTCTCTCTCTGCGTCTCTCATGAATAAATAAATAAAACACATTTTTTTAAGAAGATAGGATCTCTGACTAAGAAAGAATAATCTATTTTGAATGATGACAACCAACCCTACAAGCAAATGACTTGTAGTAGGAGCATTAAATTTGTAGTTCACAAGAGCAAGTTGATCAGTCACATCAGAACAGACTGCAGGGCAGCCCGGTGGCGCAGCGGTTTAGCGCCGCCTGTATAGCCCAGGGCGTGATCCTGGAGACTCTTGAATCGAGTCCCACATCAGGCTCTCTGCGTGGTGCCTGCTTCTCCCTCTGGCTCTCTCTCTCTTTCTCTCTGTGCCTCTATGAATTAAAAAATTAAAAAAAAAAAAAGACTATAGATTACAAGAGTTTTTATGACAATAGTTGTTGCCTCTGGAGGTGTAGAGTCTCAGGTACAATTCGGAGATTAACTATTTTCTCCTGGTCTCTCTACTGAATGTCCACCTTTTTGTTTTACTACCAGAAGGATGTGGTATGAGTTTGCTATTGTTGCTGTCACAAATTACCACAAATTTAGTTGTTTAAAACAACTCAATTGTATTATTTTACTCTTATGGAGGCAAGAAGTCCAAAATTATCACACTGGACTAAAATCAAAGTTTTATCAGACTGTGTTCCTTCTGGAAGCTTGAAGGGCAAATCTGCTTTCTGCCTTTCCGATTTTTAATTTTTTTAATTTTTTAAAAATTTTTCTTCTTTTTTGCCTTTCCAATTTTTAGAGCTGCCTGAATTCTTTGGCTTCTTGTACCTTCCTCCATCTTCAAATCCAGCAATGTCATATCTTTAAATCTGTCTCTGTCTCTGACTCTTCTGCCCTTTATCCACATTTAAGGTTACTTGTAATTACATTGAGCCTACCCAGATATTCCAACATTGCCTCCTTATTTTAAAATCAGTTGACTAGCAACTATAATTCCGTCTGCAATTTTAATTCCTATTTGCCATTTAACATAACACTTTCACAGGTACCAGGTTTTGGGATGTGGATATCTTGAAGGGAAAGCATTCTACCTGCCACAGGTGAGACTAATTTTTAAATAAAGTGTGAATTATTGGTTCTGCATAACATTCTTTGGGCTCTTTTAGTTGTACAGTTTTTTCAATGGTACCTGACACCTCCCATATCATTATAAAAAGCACTGTTGAGCTTACTGACATGCATATGCTATTCTTTGCTACTTCTGTGCCATGGTTAGATGCGTACAAAATGGTCATCTATATAGCCTTCATTGGGCAGGAGTATTTTTGATGCTTTCTCATATCAGCCCTAACAGATTTTTAGAAAAGGGAGTAAAAGATATTTGGGTATATCCTGACATGAAATTTTCCATTAAAACAAACTTGGTTTAATACTTTGTTCTAAAGTCTCTGCTTCTTGGGGCGCCTGGGTGGCTCAGCAGTTGAGCATCTACCTTCAGCTCAGGGCGTGATCCTGGAGTTCCAGGATGGAGTCCCACATTGGGCTCCCTGCATGGAGCCTGCTTTTCTCTCTGCCTGTGTCTCTGCCTCTCTCTGTGTATCTCTCATGAATAAATAAATAAATAAAATCTTTAAAAAAATAAAAATAAAAATAAATTCTCTGCCCTAGGGACATATATAGTACATTAGTATTTAATCAAACTTTTCTTTAATTGATATTTAATTTTGGACTCGAGCTGCATCCATAGCATTGACTACCAACATATTTAAATGTTTAAGTAATGGACTGCTTTTTTAAATCTTTCATATATACCTAGCTCATAAAGGTCCAATAAATATTTGTTCTATTGAGTCAACAATTTTCTTTTTTTCTAGGTCAACAATTTTCAATTGTCAACAATTTTCAATCAAAATTTAACATACAATGAAATATGTCTCAAAAATGCATATTTAAATATATCACTCAATTTTATTGAAAATTTTTTTTGAATTTTTTATTGAAATTTTATTGAAAGACAAACCAGTCTAGCTCAATAACTTTATTCAGTTACTAACAATGAACTTTATTCATTTCTTCACTTGTTCATTGACTTATGCTAAAATTTTAGAGGTGAAAGAGATGTATAGATAGGTCATCTATTATAAGATCTTCATTTTGCAAATAAATATATCAGGGACCCATAGCAAAGAATTTCTGAACCTCACTGTTGGCCAGTGAGAGATTTATAGCTAGAAACCCAGATGACCCAACTCTTAAGCCAATGCGTGACCTGTCTCACAGATCTGTCTTAGTAAAAAAGACACAAGAACAGAGAAGATCCTGGGAGGCAATATGAGAAATCTGCAGTTGTTGGTACATTTAAACATCTTAATTTATGAGGAAATGACAGGATGTTCCACCCAACATCAGTGCCCAGAATATAATTCATGTAGTTCATTAAGGCCGGTTGTGTAGATATGAGGGGCCAGACCTTTGGATAAACTTCGCATTCTCCTTGGTACATTTGAGCTAGGATTTTTTTCTTTCAACAAATAATTTCTGCCATTCAATATGTAGATTCAGGAGAATACTCATTAATATTTTTATAAAGATATTCTAATTTTAATGAAGACAAAATTATTCTAGGTCAGAAGCATATATGGGCAGAGATGAGATTAGTCCCTAAAAGGAATGATGCAGAAATGGGATTGGGATTATGGAGATGGGAATTCTTAAAGCCCTATCCACAATCTGCTAAGGAAATTTGAAAGTGGTGGAGGCAATTCTCATGAACAAGTCAGGATGTACACATATACTCACCATTTAATTTCTTTCTTTCTTTTTTTTTTTTTATTTTTATTTATGATAGTCATAGTCACAGAGAGAGAGAGAGAGGCAGAGACACAGGCAGAGGGAGAAGCAGGCTCCATGCACCGGGAGCCCGACGTGGGATTCGATCCCGGGTCTCCAGGATCGCGCCCTGGGCCAAAGGCAAGCGCCAAACCGCTGCGCCACCCAGGGATCCCTCACCATTTAATTTCTAAGCCATCAAAAGCCATTCTTAATTCTCCCAGTTTTCTCAAACCCGGCCTAAGGTTATGCTTGTTGGGGCAGTGAGGTAAAGATTGAGAGACAGTGCTAGCATTTCCATGGGACACATATTCTGCATTGTAGAAGCTAAAAGCACAAAAATAAAATGGGCTTACATTTTAACCCAAAATTACAAAGATTTAGCATATTTTAGGATATGTTTTTACACTAAAAAATAAATTACAAAAGGTTTTATGTCAAGAGAATGCCTAATGACAAGCTAGACTTTTCCAAAATAGAATCAGAAATATTGGTCAATTACATTATATGAATACAAATATAAATTCTGGCTAATAATATCTGACATTATAAGAGATGGCAGCTTTCTTGTTTTTGTTTTTTTACATTTTGCCTATAATCCATTACTTAGTAAAGCAGATCTAAGCAAGGGGTTGTGTTACCAAAGGAGGTTGGAGACTCTCTCCTTGGGGGTCATAAATATAGTTTTCCATCTGCTGGAGACTGTTTAGGTGAAACATGCCTGAAGTCAGGGGCTGGATCAGATGATCTCTGGGGGTCTCTTCCAGCCTTTTGAGTCTTTGCGAGAAATTTCTAATCAGCATGTTAATGAGTACTTTAAATTTGTATTCTGGTTTCCTTGAAGATAATTACCAGAAAGACTAAGCAGAGAGCATTTCTAAATACCCGTTTAAAAGAAGAAGGAAGAAAGAAAGAAGGGAGGAAAAAAAACCCCCACAGTATTCCATTTAAAAAGAAAAAAAAAAGAGCTAATACATGTGACCCACTTGATATCAAAAAGGCAATTACCTGAGAAGGTAATATGGTTCAGTGGTCTTGGTAACGTCTGAAAAAAGTCCAAAGCTATTGGATCTTTTCCCTGTTCTTACAATGTCTTGCTGTGTGACACAGAGCAAGTCACTTGACCTTAGTTTCTTCATCTGAAAACACAAGAGCCCAGAAGTTGTGCTTGATTACCTGACTAATATCAAGCTACAGGAATTAAATGAAGAATGGAATTTCATTTTGGGTTTCATCACTGCTGTGGTGATGACAGATGGGAATCCTATGAATGAGGTTAGCCCCTGCGCTTCATTAACTGACAGAAAAAATGTCTGAATGACATGGAAGCTAAACTCTGGGAACCCTGGAAGAGATCTTAATTTAGATATTATATGGATGATACAACTGGCAAAGATTTATTTTTATTTCAGTATTATGGAAAATCAATTGTGATATTATCCTGTGTTTGATTAATCCAGTTACTTCAGAATTGGCCCTGGGAAAAACATGTACTAAGTTAGGCCAATGTGTCTTCTTCCTGAACTTATTTTTTAAAGAGGAAAAAACCCTTCTTACTAACATGGACATAGAGCTTCTTTATAAGAACAAAAGTATGTCCGTCCAAATTATTTTTCTCCTTCCGTCCTTTCTTTCTTCACCTATAGTAAGATAAATTTAATCTGAATTTTTATAGTTTTTGTCACAAAATGTGATTTTTTCTGGGTGACTAAGCTGGCATTTTCTAAACGTGGCACATTGGGTTAAATGCTTAGCCCCATGCTATTTTCAACAACACATTTTTTTTTTCTCCATCAGAGATCATTGCTTGATAATAGACATACCCTAAACAAGAATTAAGCAACCTTATGTTTTGACACACTCTTTAGAAAAGACAAATATCAAACTAAAAAAAAAAAAAACACTAAGATGATATAAAGATTAATTAATGCTATGTTTGTGACCAAGTTTGGAAAACTGTAACATCTATACCAGATTAGAGATATCTGAATGCTACTAATAACCATTATCTATATTTCAATACACTATATTTCCATTTAAAGTGAACAAGTAGTTGGCATTTTGTTAGAGATTACAATAATATGCAGCCTTTTGTTCACAAACACTGAAGAGAGGGCAGGGCTATCACTGGAAATATGGCTCTATGTAAAGGTTTGGGGAATCATAAATTCTGATTCTCACTCTGCCATTCAGCTTTTAGATGGCATAATACCTTAGTCCCACCATCTGTACAGTATGAATAATCATATTTCGCTAACTCACAGGTGTGTTGTAAAGAATAGACAATAAAAAGTAACTCTGAACATACAATCAGTCTCAGAGCTCTGATAATAAGGAAAACAAATGGTTAAGAGATACAAAACAAATGGGTTGAACTTTATAATAAAATTCTGAGACTCACATTTAACTTCAATTAAAAAATTGTTTTCTAATGATGCTTACACACCAAAATTTTCATACAACTTAACTTTATTCACAAAATGTACATGATTTGGACTTTGGCATAAAATTCCAAATGAAGTAAAATTCCAAAGTCCAAATCATGTACATTTTGTGAATAAAAGTTTCATTCCAAAGTCTTTAAGTGACAATAAAGGAGAAAACACATCCTCAACTTATTTTTGTATCTTCTGTTGAGGGATCAGGTCGTGGTAGATTCTCACTATGGGTCTATACCGTATTTAATACTATATTACACCTTTTTAAAAAAGACTTTATTTATTCATGAGAGACAGAGAGAGGCAGAGACCCAGGCAGAAGGAGAAGCAGGCTCCCCGCAGGGAGCCCAATGTGGGACTTGATCCCAGGACCCCGGGATCACACCCTGAGTTGAAGGTGTCCCTTAAATTGACTTATACCTTTAATGAAGGATTGAACAGTATACTTTATCAAAAGAGCAGGGACTACGGCAACTGTTAAAAGAGTTGAAGGAACACCTTTTCCTCCAGGTATTGACATTTATTAGCACACAAAGGTAAAATGCCCAGGAAGCCTTTGTGTCTGTTTCTTTTAAAGTTTGGATTCCAAGGATACCAAATCTGTATGCCCATTTGGTCAGATGTCTAACCCCAGATATTCAGAGTACACATATGACACATATGGTCACTAAGCTCCCACGTTTGCTTATTGATGGTCTATTCCCAAATATAGGAGAAATAATTGTAAACCGAGAAATCACCCTGGCTGGTGACTTTTAAAAGCATGTTACTCAAACTGAGGGTTATCAAAGAGGACGTGATCAGAGGGATAGGTTAAATAGGTGGTGGGGATTGAGGAGGGCACTTGTGATGAACACAGGGCATTTATCGTGTGGAAGTGTTGAATCACTATATTGTACAGCTGAAACTAATATTACACTGTATGTTAAGTAGCTTGAATTTCCTACCATCTACAACCTAATAAACAACTTTTGTCTTGACTGCTTTACCCTCTGTGGAAGAAAATCAGGGTTAAGACAGGCAGAGATGGAAGTTGCATGGTTCTAAATTCCTTTCTTTTTATGACTTTCTGGGAGGATTTCACCCTCAACGTTACACTTTCCTTTAGTAACTTCCCTTAGCTTTTTCCTTTTATGAAATCTGAGCTTCTTAAAAGAAAAAATGAGATAAGCAGCACAAATGAATATGTTGAAGAACCCTGCTTCAAGTGTGAGGAAAGCCAGAAGAGGATGTCAAGTGTGGGTAGTCAACAATTGTGAAAATTGTGTACAGTGAGTGAGAAGCATGGGTCAGACACAAAGACCATTTTATTCTGTGATTATCATTGGTGAATTGTGGTTTCATTAGTGTAGTGCAGAAGGTCAAAATACTGTGCGGTAAAGAGCAAATAATGGTGAGAAAAAGTGAAGTCAGCTAGTATAAAATATACTTCAATTTTGAGAGTTCTCTAATGTAGGAAGTGAAGCCATCTATTTTTTTTTTAATTTATTTTTTATTGGTGTTCAATTTACTAACATACAGAATAACCCCCAGTGCCCGTCACCCATTCACTCCCACCCCCTGCCCTCCTCCCCTTCTACCACCCCTAGTTCGTTTCCCAGAGTTAGCAGTCTTTACGTTCTGTCTCCCTTTCTGATATTTCCCACACATTTCTTCTCCCTTCCCTTATATTCCCTTTCACTATTATTTATATTCCCCAAATGAATGAGAACATACAATGTTTGTCCTTCTCCGACTGACTTACTTCACTCAGCATAATACCCTCCAGGAAGCCATCTATTGAGAAAGAAATACATGGGTAGAATTGTGAAGTTTTGGAAGAGTCACTATGCTAAATTCCCTTGGAATCAACAATATTTTGTTGTTTATAAGGAATAATTTTTCCCCTAACATTTTAACAGCTGATGGCAACTTAAAATCATTGCTGGCTCAGTCTTGAGGTAACTGCTATTTCCAGCACATACGGGAACTCGATCATGGCTATTCATATTGTCACTTAAATTGAGTTATGTGCATTGCTGAAAATGTCATCTAAAAGATTACTTACTTTGTGATTCAGTTTTGAAACAGTAAGTTATTTTGTACTCAGAAAGGCATGTACCCAGAGCAGTGGGGCATGAATTAGATATTAATGAAGCAAATATTCATGGGGATGGGGAATGAACACAATTCTCTAGATTTCTTGTAAAGAACAATAGAAAACTTTAATGAGATCCAAGAATATATGATACATATATTTATTACTGAGTTGTTTGTAAAAAGATTGGCCATCACACACCAAGCAATGCAACTGAAAGAAAGGAAAATTGCCATATACCTCAAAACAGATGAATCAGCTTTTAAATCAATGAGAATTTGGTGTGACCAATTCAGTTATAATACAGGATATCCACTGGTCAGAAATTTTCAGGTAAATGAATAGTAGCACTTTTACTTCCAGCAGCTGAAGCACTTTTACTTCTTTCAGCTGAATAAAACTGAATAAATATATGGGTTTATGTAGAATAAATATATATTTAACCAAATAGGATAAGCCGATGAATCCTAGAGCACTAAATAAAGATTAGGAGCATGGATGATGAAAGGCGATGCATATAATTGCCAATGGCCAAATGTCTCCTCCATGTTAAACTTTAACCTCAAACTATTTCTGAATATCTCAGAATATCTCCTCAAAAATGTTACTCTGTATTTGCATACACTTGCATGGGTACACACATGTGCGTGCACACACACACACACACAGATGGTTGGTGAATGGCTAAGCTGGTAAATGAGATAAATGTTTTCTGAGAGAGATAGCTAGAAAGCTTTCTTCACAAGTATTAATATTTTACTTCTGGATTTTAGTTTGTTAGTGGACATGTACCAGGCTAGTTTAAATATAAGCTTATCCAAACTATAATGTCTTTTTTTTAAAGATTTATTTATTTATTTATTTATTTATTTATTTATTTATTTATTTATTTTAGACATAGAGAGAGAGAGAGAGAGAGGCAGAGACACAGGAGGAGGGAGAAGCAGGCTCCATGCCGGGAGCCTGACGTGGGACTGATCCCGGGACTCCAGGATCACGCCCTGGGCCAAAGGCAGGAGCTAAACCGAGGAGCCACCCAGGGATCCCCAAACTATAATGTCTTAATCATTATTGCTGGCAACGTGAATGAACAACTGCAACCTCGTGATTTTCAATCAACCAGCCATTTAATTGCTATCTGAAGTAGGGCATTGGTCCTTGTTTCTGAAAGAAAACTTTCTATTCACACATTGTAGTAAGATTGATAAAGTGTCAGATATCAAAAACTGTCAAATGGAAGTCAAGAGTCTAGATGAAAAAAAATTTTTAGATGAAAATTTTGAAGAAAATAGTGAAGATGTAAGAAATAACTATGCATCGGGGTGCCTGGGTGGCTCAGTTGGTTAAGTGACTTTTGATTTTGGCTCAGGTCATGATCTCAGGGTCATGAGATGGAGTCCTGCATTGGGCTCTGTGCTCAACAGGGAGTCTCTATGAGATTTTCTCTCCCTTTCCCTCTGCTTCTCCTCCAACACGTCAACATGTTCTCTCTCTCTCAAATAAATTAATAAAATCTTTAAAAATAAAGGAAAGAAAGAACTGTGCATCCACAGAAGAGCAGCACGGAGAATAACAGTTAGTGTGAAACATGCTCATTGATGACTGAGCCAAAAAGAGATTCAGAAGAGTGAATCTGAATTCTGAAAGTGAATACACTTTAGGAATTCCATAAGCAATTGGAATTGAGACTCAGAAAAGTTATTTAACTTGCCTGAAGAAATACAGTTTGCTTATAGATTACATTTTAAAACTTTTGTATATCCAACTAAGCCTAAAATAGCTCTTTCAATAACTACATAATTTTTGAAAATGTAAGTTTTAAGAAAATATTATATTATAGTTTAATTGGCAGAGTTGTCTCTTCTCAACTGCAAATAATGACATTTGTAAGAATTGATGGCATGTCAAATAAAGTACTGTAACAGAAATTTTTGTGATGTTATTTGCCACTTTTCTTTCTATATACTCTCTCTCTCATTGATTTGTGTAGCCCATAATAAGTAGCAAATGTGTTTTAGGAATTCCACTAAACACTAAGGATAAAAAGGCTAATGAGGCTAATGATTAATGTGTTCACAGTCTAGCTGGGGAGAAAAATAGAAATAAATAATTATACTTGGGGTGATATGTCCTGTAGTAAAGATGAATAGAATAGATGTATACATTAATGATGTAGATGAATAGAATGGATAGATGAATAGAATAAAATAGAATAGATGTATACATTAATGATATTCTTGGAGTGCCTATGAGAGTCACTGCCTCTCTGCCTGGGAGATTTTGAGAAAATGTAACAGAAAAGAGATTAGAGATTAAGTCATGAAAAAGAGTTTGTTAGACTAGAAAAGAACATATTTTGAGCAGAGAAAACAATATATGCAAAGGCTCTGTGGTAGTGAAGGGCCTGGAATAGTCAACAAATAGAATGAAGAAAAGAATCACAGAAACACTAGCAGCAGAGGAACTTACTGCGGTAAATTGGAACCAGGTTTTGAAATATCCTCTTTGTAGTAAGGGGAAACTCTAGAGAATTTTTCCCAGCTTTTGATTTTTAAATTTCTTTTTATTGTGGTAAAATACACGTAACGAAAATTATATCATTTTAACCATTTTTAAGTGTATGGTTCAGGGCACCTGGGTGGCTCAGTGGTTGAGCATCTGCCTTCCGCTCAGGGTATGATCCTGAAGTCCCAGGATCGAGTCCCGCATTGGGTTCCCTGCATGAAGCCTGCTTCTCCCTCTGCCTGTGTCTCTTCCTCTCTCTCTCTCTCTCTCTGTCTCTCATGAATAAATAAAATCTTTTTAAAAAAGTGTACAGTTCAGTACTATTAGGTACATTTTACATGGTGGTTGACATTTTACATGCTGACATTTGATTTTTAGAGATAATTTTGTGGTGAATAAACTGGAATGCAAAGCCACTGGATAAAAAAAAAAAAAACATTTCAAATGAGGTATGGTAGGACTAAAGTTAGAAGTGGAGACTACTAGAGGGAGACAATTAAAATAAAGTTTGTAGGAAGAGGGTAACTTGAGGAGAATACAAATAAGTTCCATTTGTAGACATGTTATTTGGATATGTATGAGACATCTGTGGGAAGCCATTCAGTACACAATTGGAAATACAGTTTCACAGCTCAGGGAAGATGTGGAACTAGAGTCATTAGCCTTGTTGAAGTGAATTATCTTAAGGGATCTGCAAAAAATGAAGGAAATAAAATCATCTTTGATGAGACTCAGTATTTAAGAGCTCACTAAGAATATGAAGTCAATAAGGGACACCATGTTGGAACAGCAAAGAACTAATAAAGACATCATAAACATTAAATAAGGAGGGCTGCCTGGGTGGCTCAGTCAGGTAAGTAGCTGACTCTAGATTTTGGCTCAGGTAGTGATTTCAGGGTCATAATCTCAGGGTTGTGAGTTTGAGTTCCACATCAGCCTCTCTGCTTGGCGGGGAGTCTGCTTGAGGACTTTTTCTCCCTCCACCCCTGCCCCTGCTTGCTCTCTTTCTCAAAATCTCTCTCTCTCAAATAAATAATAAATAAATATTTTTAAAAAATCATCTAAGGAAAGTATTTCAAGTGGTAAGAGCATCTAACAAGTATCAAATATTAATATTCAAAGAGAATAAAGCTTTTAAAATAGCTCATTGGATTTGATAATTAAGAGGTCATTGATGACTCCAGCAAAGGTAATTTTTTTTAAAGATTTTATTTATTTATTCATGAGAGACACAGAGAGAGAGAGAGAGAGGCAGAGGGAGAAGCAAGCTCCAGGCAGGGAGCCTGACGTCCAACTCAATCCCGGGTCTCCAGGATCTCACCCTGGGTTGAAGGCGGCGCTAAACCATTGAGCCACCCAGGCTGCCAGCAACGGGAATTCTATAGAATTGTTGGGGATGAGGTTAGGAGCACAAGTGAATTATAGTGGGCTGAAGAACGATAGCAGAAAAAATAGGAGTAAACATATGAAAGAATAAGAATGGTGATAATATATTTAAGGAACACTTATACAATGCCAGGCATTGTCCAAATGTTAAATGATATTATGCCATTCAATTCCCTTACTAGTTTTTTCACAATAGGTATCAAAATTTTATAGGCGTAGAAGAGTTATATAACTTGCCCTAGACATAAGCTTTCTATAGCTTCCTATAAATACTAAAGCCAGCTTTACACTAGTCTATAGGCCATTGACAAAGAGTAAATGGAAACTTAGAATATTTGCAAAAGTAAGTACAAAGTATTCTTTCAAGTCATTTGACCACAAATGGAGGGAAGGAGATAAATCAGTAACTGCTGCAGGAGGTAATAATATTGAGGCAAGTTTTGGGTTTTCTTGTCTGTTTTCTTTTGGAGGGATGGTAGGAGGCAGAGTTGTTCTTAGAGCAAAGACAAACTATTTTAATTAGATAACCAAAATAGAGTTTTGATAATGCAATAGAGAAAGAGAATAATTAGTGAAATGAGAGCCCAAAGAAGAAAAGAAAAGAAAATTTTCAGTTTATGGGTCAAAGCTTTCTTTCTCAGAGATAAATCTGAACTCAGAGACAGAAGAAAGAGAGAAGAATGTGTGGCATTAAATAGATAACTGAATATGGTAGAGAAATTATAGAGTTTTTCCCTGATATTCATTTTTTCTAATCATGGAATATTACTGGAGATTTAAAGAGTATAGTAAATATTTACAGAGTATACTAAATATAATGATGTCTCAAAGAATTTGAAAAGAATCTCTTTGAATTCTTTGAATGTTATAATTCTATTGAATTATAATAGTATGCAGATTAATGGTGGTATTTAAAGTAGAAACTATTACTTTGTGTGAATAACAATAGACATTGTTATGTGATTCACCTTTCCCTGTGTGTGAGGCATTGATAATAAAAGAGAATAAGAGATGGTGCTCATATTGATCCATGGACAGTGATTGGCTCTGAGAGTGTACTAGAGAAGATGAGAAAGGTACAGAAATCAGGGAAGCGGTGAAAATATTATTATGGGAAAAGTCAGTACAGGATTGCTAAACAGGGTGGGGTTAATTACAGAATTGCTGGTTGGGATCAAAGAAGAAATGTGGTGTAGAGAAATAGACTCAGAGATAAGAAGTAAGCAGTGGTTGTTTGAGAATACTGGAATTTCAGAATTTAAGCTTTCAGAAGTACTCCTGAAGGTTGACTAGTTTGATGGTCATCTTAAAAGGATTTTGCTAAAGAAGGAGGAATGAGAGATCCCCACATTAAAATCATATCTGGAAAAAGTAATTTCAAAGTAAATAGGGATTTTAAATAAGTTGACATTTTTCTCCCAGTTGAGTAATCCTTTCAACATATTATTCAACAGTAGCTTTCACAGAGAAAAGTAATTCTCAAGAGTACAATTCCAATAAAAACATAGAAATTCCTATGCCTAACTTCTGATTTTGTGAAAATTGATCCTTTTTCTCACAATGCTCTGAAATAGATCTTCTGCTAGTATACACAGGGCAGTTCTGGTTAATGTGGCCCTGCAACACTTCCCTCAAGGGTAAAGCTTATCTGTAAGCTTACCTGTAAGGTCTTAACCATTACTCCTCCTCAAAGGTTACTTTTTGTATTTCTAATCCATCACTGATGATTGGCAATCATTTTTGAGGAAATTTACTCAAGTTTTCTCACCTCTTTATGACTAAGACTGTTCTCAAGTACTTGCATAGTAGCAATTTGCATAATGTACTCCATCAGCATTTATGTGACATTTTATTATTTCATCTTTTCTATTACCTTTTTACTCTCTGCCTTTAACATGATTAAGAAAAAAAAAAAAAAGGCTTTCAATGACAAAGATACCCAAAGATGGAGCATATGGATATTTATATTCTATAACTACTGTTTTATTATCTTACTGATAATTCTTAATAGTAAGGCAGGGGATTTCTTATTGAGTTGCATTTTGCCCATGATTAGCCTGTTTTTATCAAGAATATAGAAATTACCTGAAAACTAAAATCTATATATGATCAGCTAACCTGTCTTTACACATTTTCTTTAAAGTCAACTTATAGTAATTAGTATGTGGCACAATGGACTCTTACTTACCATGCTACCTGGTCCTGTTCAAATGCTGTTTGTCATAAAATCTTTCCTGATTTCTCCAGGCACAGTTAAACACTTCCTTATCTACGTCCTCAAGGAACTCTGTTCATATGTTATTTATCACTTATCATATTGCATTATGCAGTCTGTTTGCAGATCTGAATCTTTGTTTAGACTTTGACCCATTAGGGTTGAGGCTGTCTTATTTATCTTGGAATCCACAAAAGCAATAAATCTGTGACATGAATTCTTTGTAATTCAAAACAAAATTTAAAAACATTTTTGTTGCAGTATGAAGTATACGAACTATATGAAGAGAATAGTACAAATCCTACATGCACAACTCGATGAATCAGAAAATGTATTCAACTTTGGTCAAGAGATGACCTCCCCCCTACTCACACATAGTCACTCTTCACCCCTCACTGAGGGACTACTCAGAGCTACCTTTAGCCTCGCCATCCTTTCCCTTCCCTTTGTCCAAAAGTAACCACATCCAGACTTCTGATATTATAGATTAGTTTTATAATGCATAGTAAGAAAACTGCTTTACGTAGTTTTTGTGATCCTATGTGATTTTAGGGTAAACAAATTTGTACTTTTTCTTTTTTATCTCTTTATTTTATGTCCCTACAAATAAAACACAAACTGATGACAAGTTCAAGACTCAGAATAATTCAAATTTAGCTACAACCAGTAAGTGTCAGGTGGTGTTAACAATGGTTGTCTAATTTGAACATAGTGAAATGATAGACTAAAAAGTATCATTTATATGATAGACTAAAAAGTAACTGACAGTCATTTCTCTAATTTTCCAGAAACAGAGAAACAGATAATTTTCACTTCTTATCTCAACCACCATGTAATTTCTAAGCAAGAAATTTAACTATTGTTATGGACTGAATGTCTGTATTCTAAAATTCATAGATTGATGTTCTACCCAGTGTGATGGTATTTAGAGATGGGGCCTACAGAAGGTAGTAAGATTTAGATGAGATCTTAAGGATTGGGTTCTCATATGGGATTAGCGCCATTACAGGAAGAGACACCAGGGAGCTTTGTTGCTCCTTCACCTTGAACACACAAAGAAGTCGTGTGAGCACACACTGAGAAGGTAGCCATCTCCAGGCCAGGAAAAGAGCTCTCAGCAGAACCCAATCATGCTGGCATGCTACTCTCAGACTTAGAGCCTCCAGGACCATGAGAAATAAATTTCTGTTGTTTAAGCCACCGAGTCTATGGTACTTTGTTATGGAAGCTCAAGCAGACTAAGACAGTGGTATTTTAAAATTTTGCTATTTAGTATTTGGACCACAAACTTCTCATGTGTTTGTGATATTTCATTTTCCCAGGATGGGTATAGGAAATATAGGTGAAGCCCAGGCTCTATCTTATTGCATCTGGTATGTGTATTATTTTCTTAAAACAAATAGAATTTTGCAATTAAGAGATTGATGATAGCTCCTTTTCCAGTGTTAATGTTGTAATTAAACATTGTCAAATTTAGATCATGTCTTCTACTTAGAGTAGTGGTTCTCAATGAGGTTGACTTTGCCTTTTCGGAGACATTTTTTGGTTATCACAACTCAAGGTATGCAGGTGGTGTGGGGTAGGGGTGGGGCTAGTAAACCTAATGGATAGGAGCCCAAGATGATTCTAAATATCCTATGATGAGGGAACCATTTACCACAACAAAGCATTGCGCAGCTTTATGTGCCAATGATGCCAAGGTTGAAAATAACTGAATTAGAAGAAATTTCCATAGATTCCTATTATTTGTTTGATATTTTGATGCCTAAGCTTTAATAAATTTTGAGTTACATACTTATGCCATTTTTGTTTTACTTTCGATTTTTAATTTCAAGGGGATTAATATCGATTTAAGGGCAACTAAACTAGAAATGCTTGGAGAAATACAGAAACTAAAAAGGTTCAAACATCACTTCTGGTATATTCATTCTGTCTTATAAGTTTCAAGAAAAGAAAAGACTGCTTTGGTTAAGTGTGCTTCGGACCATACTCAGTTCCAAGTAGATATTATTTACAACAATAATTACAGATATTGTGAATCATCCAGGTACAATCTTCACCTCTCCTTAACACTACTGCCTTTTTTTATGATTTATTAGATATTAATTCTAAACAATTATTTTCTTAAACTTCAATTTGACAAAATTTGCATTCCCTGTTTATGCAAATTAGCAACGTGTGAAAGCTTTTCTAGTTCAAAGAATACTAGATATAGTTTACTTTTAGAACATGGGTCATGGAATATTTCTATGCTTGACTGTTATGTTTGGCTTTTTAAAAATGGTTACATTTAAGCAGTGATTCTTTGTATGACTTTGCCGAAGGTAAAACTCCAGCTAATGGTGTCACTTTTGCAGAAAAATGTTTACTTCTTACCATGCTTTATAATAAGGCATGTGTATTAGTAAAGAAGGAGAGGAGGAGAGAGGCAAAGAAAGAGCAGCAGAGGAGACAGATTACAGAGGGCTGTATATATTATCATCCTGAAGTCAGGAGGGAAGGCTGCTAAATGCTCTTACCACTGTAATAGCCTATCTCATGTTAATTCTAGCCTGAAGCTTCCTGACACTTCCTGTTCGGAGGTAATGGGGACGAAACTACTCTCTCTCTCTCTCTCTTTTTTATTTTTTTTTCTGGTTGAACAGCAGATTTTTTTTTCCCCCAAGAACGTCAAATAAATTAAGCAGTCTTTGCAAACAGCAATACAAAAGCCTTTTGCTTTGTAGGAATTCCCAGTAATAACATGCCAGAGTTATTACCCTTGATACTTAGTAGATTTTTAAATGGCTAGTAATAATCGTTTTGATTGAATATTGGCTTATAATAGGCTTGTAAAGGAATTCAAGCACCCTTAAACTGCTTTCAGTCTTAGCTTCATGTGCCTCAGGAAAATCTTTCGAACAATAGATCTTGGAATCATTAACATGGACATATTTTATAAAAATGAAAGTTAATACCTATTAACCTCAAAATTGAAGCCAATTAAAATTGACTTGTTATATTAATTTTTAATACTTCAATGTATTATTGATCATCTTCCTTGAAAGAGGAAATTATTTCATGGCAACTTGCAGTTTAATTTCCTTGGACATTCAGCTTTCTTTTAAGCAAAGAAATTTCATAGTCTTCATAATTCCTGGTATACAAATAAATTGGGATTTTATGTACTGAATGCTTCATCTAAATATTCCAGATTTCTTCAATCAGCTGGAAAAAAATTAGGATTTTTTGTTTGTTATAAGAAATATAAGAAAGTATGTTGTTTGCAATATTGGAAATCAAGGTCGTTTTAATATTTTGATATTTATGTCTCCTCGGTGAGAATGCTTCTAGCTATACTGTTTTACTAGACTTTGAGAGTAAGAAAGAAATACTCTAGAGGCTAATGTACTGAAAAATATGTGAAGTGATTCCACTCTGAGACTGTAGAATCCACTAAAAACTCAGCTTCTACAGCATGAAGGACTACAAGAGAAGCAGGTTTGAGACTAAATTGGACTCTGAAGAATTATGAAAAATGATTTCTTACTTGTTGTTTTATCACTTCCTATCTATCAGGGCAGGGTAGTATCAGTAATTGAAAAACACACTAGTTGAGACCCTGGAGTGTTTCTGCCCAAAGGACAGCACAGCATCGGGCTATGTGGAAGATGGTTATAAATTGAAAGATCTGCATTTGCTACTTTTTCTCCTTCGAAGCCACAACAAAGGTAAAAATGACAGAATCTCTTAGATTGCCAAGGAATTTCCATTATTATCAGCTTTTCTTAAGCCTCTCAGTAATGCACTTCTGGACTCCTCTTACTGTTTTCCCTGTAGATTTTAGTATTTCTTTAGCTTTCATTGGTTGATGATTTTGATTCTATTCTGGATGAGGAGTATTGGAGTGTTTCCTATGCCCTTACAACACAAAAAAAGTCCATTGCTTTCTTGATCATATGCAATTTCACCACTATATAAGCTTCATTAGGTTGGGAAACCACATAATAGGCCTTCATTTAATAGTTACTGAATTAGTAAAAAGATGCTCACATGTTCTTGCACATTTAAACAGACTCCTGATTGAAACAATGGTGGAAAACAAACTGATTAGAAACTAGTTGGTTATAATTTTAGGATATGCTTTTTGACTTGTATGCACAGAATTAATGGTGATGACCCATAATCAGTAGGATACACTTGTTAAATGATGCCCCAGTGCTGGTGTGGGGTTATGCCAACTCCTTTACTGATCACAGGGGCACATTTGTAATACTGATGGACCTCTGGGAATGATAGTAGGGTCTGTCACCTTAAAATATAACCAATGAGGGTAGGGAAATTAACTGTTCATGGTATAATTGAAACATATGACTTCAGATTAGTTAATATCATGTTCTAAGCAGGTATTTAAACATAACAGTTAACTCTGGATTATCCACAACATTCATATTAATGAGTCATCATCTATCTTAACGTTGTTCCCTCACCAGGTTTGGTTCCCCCATCCCAATTACTTGTTTTTCCTGATGTTCTGTAACTATCTTGGTACCACAAGACTCCCTTCTCCCCACCACATACCCCCTACAATGATGTCTCAGGCCAGACTCTGCTGACACCTGCACTAATAGCAGGGTAGATAATCTACTGTTCTTAATTATCTCTCCCACAGCTTGCCTCCATTAGCTTGGATAATTGACTGCATGTATAACATTCATAAGCAGAACAATGTGCTATAGGAAAAAATTAAAGGAGAGAAAAAAATGAATCTTTAGTTTATATAAGATTAGCTATGTGTGGTGTCAGACATTGTACAGCATCTGGAGTTTTGGCGGGGAGCATCTGGTTTTCTCTTGCTGGGAAAGTCATTAAGAATTTGGAATGCGCTTTTCAAAGGGTAGGAGGAAGTGCTGCATAAATTCTTCATTGGAAAGGTATTCGAGATAGAGAGTTTCAAGAAGGAAAGTTGCACTCTCATCTGTGAGAGAACTGGAAGCAGGAAATGATGAGAGCTGGTAAAGAAGAAGGCAGATTGGCCATGGGTTTTGGAGCTGCATTGGAGGCCTAGAGAGAGTGAGGATACAAATTCAGGGGAAATTGGTCATCAACAGAACAACTATAGAAGAAGAAAAATCTATTTCTATATTCTTTGAGTCAATCCTATAGATTGCCCCTGTGATTGTTGTCCCTATGGCATGGGTAACCATCCTTTTACATGACTAGTAACTCCAAGTACTGGAGTAAACAATTTCCCCAAGTTGACAAATGATGACACTGGCATTTAAACTCAGGGAGTGGGCAGCCCTGGTGGCTCAGCGGTTTGGTGCTGCCTTCAACCTGGGGCCTGATCCTGGAGATTCCGGATCAAGACCCACATCAGACTCCCTGCATGGGGCCTGCTTCTTCCTCTGCCTGTCTCTGCCTCTCTCTCTCTCTCTCTCTCTGTGTGTCTCTCATGAATGAATAAATAAAATCTCAAAAAAAAAAAAACCCAAAAAAACAAAAACCCAGGGAGTATGATGCTTGAGGATGAACTGTGATTCAGCATGCTACTTGTACCATTTGGACCATTTCAAAAGTTGTAACTCAAAGTTGTATTGCTTTGAAAGCAAACAAATAACAACCCAAATAAAAATAATATGAAATTATTACTAAAATTCTATATTGCCTTGAGTAAGTAAATAGTAAGTATTATATATAAGGAGAGTGAGAATGAAAATAAATTTGTGATTTGTCAGAGTGCTTCTTAAAAGGAAAATATGAGGAATATTTCAATAAAGATGGATTAGAAAATTGTTAAGCAGTAAAGTAAATAATTCAACATTTCTTTTTTTTTTAAGATTTTATTTATTTACTTAAGAGAAAAAGATAGTGAGAGAGAGCATGAGTGGGGGGCAGGGAAAGGAAGAAGCAAGCTCTCCTCTGAGTAGGGGCCTGGACATGGGGCTCGATGATCCCAGGACCCCAAGATCATGACCTGAGCCGAAGGCAGACACTTAACCAATTGAACCACTCAAGCGCCCCAATCATTCATCATTTCATCTTTCTTTGCAAAGGTTAAATAATAATGCAAACTTCTTTAATTTTACATATTGTAAAATTAGCTTCCATAACAAAAATAAAGGTCATATATATACTTACCTATTATGAGGACTTTAGATAACCCACTAAGACTTCCTGGTATACTATTATTATTATTGAGGTTCCGGGGCGAGGATGGGAGACAGAATTTTGCTCTAATACCTTTTATGGGTTGACCTCACAAAATAAGTGTGCAAAAAAGAAAGTGTACTTTGATTTATTAAGAGATCTGGTGTGAGACATAGTTGCTCAAGGCCTCTTTTTTTTTTTAAATTCAGATTTCATCTTGCTTTGTTTTGCATGCTGCTAGAAGTGTTTGAAGCTGAAAGGTTTTCATTTGTGTTTCTGCTGAGTTGCACATTTTACACAATAGGCTTTGTTATTAAGGGTCTTATCATGGTCAGTGCAATTTGCAGTGCTAGCTAATTTTTGAAACTAGTAGTGAATTCGAAATTAATTACAGACTATTTTGGGTTCATTAGTGTCCATGAAGCGTTTTATGCCAGTTTGTTTTTAATTGATTAGAAGGGACAGACAACAAATGCGGCTTTTTCTCACATGTGATCTTCAAATGGAATGGTGATGGTAGTAGCAGCAAAGACAATGTGATCAAATGATCTGGCAATTAGAGAACAGAATCCTCTATCCTCGCTGCTATTTGTACATCCCAAAGCACGGAATAAGAGGGACAATGTTAAAATAATTAAGAGACAAAAACAAAGAAAATGACACAAGTTTTACAATTTCATTCATATTTACCAAAAGAGGTCAAAGTTCTAAGCATTCCATATAATCAAATAATTTATTAGGTTTGTGAGGTTAAGTGCTTACAGCTAAACAACTTGTAGCTTAATTGCTTCTTATACTAGAGTAGAGTTAGAAATGTCTTTCTGCCCCCTATCCCCAAAGCAGGAAACCCAGCCTCAGGCACTGATGGTGCTATACAGGAAACAGTAGGTAGCATAATTCAGCCATGTCAAATTAATGTTGCTATCCTGGGAACATAGATACCATAATGAAGGAAGAATAAGGACATTTAGGAGAAAGAGTCCTTCAGTAGGACATCCCTTCTGGTTTCTATATGTGCATAAAATAATGATTTATATCCCATTAAAAATAATATGATTATTAATAATTATGATTTCTCAATCGTAATTATCAAAGTTCCTGACAGAGGTAGGGGTGGAGCGTTGTGTAAAACTTGATTAAGGAAATAAGAATTGAATGTATTTTTGTGTGTGCAGTTCTATGTATAAATCTCCTTGTAAGCCAAGTCCATGACTGCTCTTTGCTCCTGTGGTTTAAAGTCATCCTTGCTCTCGTTACATGATAGATTATCAGCAAAGTGAAATAGCAGGTTCGAATTCACAATGATAGATAATGGGCTGAATAAAAGTGTGTTCCTGAACTTGGTTGAACAGCCAGCCTCATCACTTGAGACGCTTAAAAATACACCAGATAAAGGAAGAGAAAATGCCCTTCAGGGAAAATCATTTTTTATATGCATAAATAATCTGTCTTTTCAAGATTTTGTGTTCTATGAAAAGTGGAACTAATGATATACCAATATGAGTCTGAGAAATCTTTAAACTCGTACACACACACACAAAAGCTGACAACCACTACATGAGAATGGAAAAAAGGCTGCCTGTCCTCTAACACTGGGTGAGGCATGACAAATCTGGGAAGGGCTCAGCTATGCCCATTGTGTACCACTTAATTGAGCATCTAGTGCCACGCTCTAGGCCATCTGTAATTCACAGAGAAAGAATGGGAATGAGGAGTAATTCATACAAATGATTAGAAAATTTTCTAAGGCAGTGAGTGAGTAGAGAGGATTGCACTTTTCCATAACTCACGAAGTCTTATGTTGGCATGCTATGATGACCTGTGCAGAAATTACCTCCTTGAATTATTCAACAAAATACACTAAGTACTGATGTACTTGAGTACATGAGTACTCATGTACTAAGTACTGATACATGAGAGTTCCTAAATAATCACTACAAAAATGCTCAAAGGCTCAGTTCTCAAACTAAGTTTCATATGATTAATACACTTTAGAAAATTATATCTATTCAAAGACTAAAGTATTAGTTTTATTTCCAAACTATCTTGACACAAATGCATTGGTGATTTAACAGAGAGTGAGAGAGAGAGAGAGGAAGAGAGAGACTAGAAGTCATCTTACTCCATTCTTTGTTTTAATCAGCAATAGCAAATGAGATATGACCTGTTCCAGATATTTGGATTTTTTAATTTGTTGTAGTAAATAGATTGTTGTTCATATTATAATAGATTGGACTCACTGCCTGGGAAGGGGTACTACATTATAATTAACATATTGACAAGGAGTTCCTAGAGAATATTTCCCCAGGTTTTAAATTCCTTTAATCTGAGAATTCATTGTGTTTTATAAGCATTTCTGTGTTACCATTGAGTAAACTTCCGAGGTTTTGATTTTCATTTTCCTGAGAGAAGCATGAGGGCATTTCATATTACCTCTTCTAACACATAGTGTATCTGTGGCTAAAAGGAAGTTAGTTCTGTAAAGAAACCAAGTGTTGCAAAGATATGTTATCAGATTTTTATGTATTCCTGAATACTGCAGATAAAAATATGCTCTTGAAAACTTTCCCATTAGTTTCTGGTGAAAAAAAGTTTGGACATAGAAAAGTTGTGTTATCTTCACTGATCCACAAGTTGCCTTTATTTCCCATTTTCGCTTTTCACACTAATTCCAGGTTCTTTGCCAGGGGCAAGGTGTGTTCACCCAAGGCGTCACCTGCTGTTCTCCTTCACCCCTAGTTCATCCTTGGGCTGCTCTGGTTACCAGTTAATGACTAGAGCCAGGGAGATGTAAGAAGTAGGAAAGAGCTTCCTGACAGGCACAGGTGTAGTCCAGGAGCGTGCTCTGTACCCGTGGTTGTTTGCTAATACTGATACTCCCTGGTGGCTGGTTTTCTGAGTTTCTCAGGACAGGCCTTGGTGGACTCCTCTGACTGCAGTACTTTTGGGATGGGCAATACTGGTTTCAAATAGTTCATTCCACTTATGAGTCCTACTTCCGGCCCTGGGGGCATCACGAGGTCCATCCTTTTGTTGGAGGGACCTACCAGGCAGTCATCTACTGTAATATTTAAAAGGGCTTCAGCCTACACATGGTACACACCTTACCCACAAGCCAGAGAAAACATAGACCTTTCTTCTGCCTTTAGTGAGATTTGCTCCTGCTATAGCCTCTTGACTCTGCCAACCAGTAGAGCTCCATGGACTTTTTTTCTAAATTCTCAAAATCCTTTATTTTGTACAATCCTTTATTGTATGTCATCTGTTTGGGAAAGGGGAGCCAAAGGACTAACGGGTACATAGTGAAGTAGATAAATATGACAAGCTTTTTCTTTTTTTCTTTTTAAATCAGGCATTTGTAAACAAGAAAGCATACATTAATTACCTAAAAATGCTTTTTGATAGTGGAGTAAGTCATCATATTGTCATTAGCAGCAGCAAAGTGATGCAGATGTTTATCCTCCGTGGGCCTTTTAAGATATAGTACTGGTACCAGTTTCTGTGCCTAACAAATTTCAAGGGCCAAGTGCTTCTCCTAATGGTCTTCCACTTGGTTTAGATCAAGAGGGAAAAACTACCTTTCCCCTAGCCAATGCTTGGGTGTGTGTGCGCACATGTGTACTTCTGCATGTTCGCACGCATGGAAGGAGGGTTAGTGCTACAGCACTACAAACCTCAGCCTGGAGGCTGGTGACAGGTGGAGGGTGCAAATCAGGTTTTGCCACTCTTTTAGTAACTCTACATGCAGAGTGCACCACTCCATTTTTGGAATGTGGCAACACACAACAGTTATTGTTATGTTCTTGACTTTCTACTAATAAGTTAATGAAATACAGAAAGAGTTTTTCTTTAAAATCCTTTTCTATGTGCATTCAGGTGCAAATTTTGTCCTGAAGGTCACAAAGAGTCACGATATAATTTTAGATGGGTGAATGAAATAAATAAGGGACTAGGGAGTTCATTCCAGCAGCAGCATAGGCAGAGGGTGGGAGAAAATGAGACCTATTTTAAGGAGATGGTTGTCAGGGCACAGTTGCAGTAACTAAATTAAGACTGAATCAAGGGGAGGCCTGGGCGGCTCAGTGGTTGAGTGTCTGCCTTCGGCTCAGGGCATGATCCTGGAGTCCCAAGATCCAGTCCCACATGGGGCTCCCTGCAGGGAGCCTGCTTCTCCCTCTGCCTGTGTCTCTGCCTCTCTCTCTCTGTGTCTCTCGTGAATAAATAAATAAAATCTTAAAAAAAAAAAGACAGAATCAAGGAATTAGAATCTGTATGACGTGGGTTATTCATTGCAGACAGAGAATAAGAATAGGAGACATTAAACAAGGTTTCTGGCTTAAAAAGCAAAACAGAAAGAGATGTCATTAATTGAGATGGGGAAAACAGGAGAAGGATAAGCTTGGATGAAACATGGTGGTCAAAGAATGTGTTGGTTATGTCCTGAAAGATGGCAATGTATTTGCACACATTATACATGTTATCCAAACTAACATTAATGTATATTTAGTAAATTCTTCTCAATTAATCCTTTTGCCACCTTTATATAAAAATCCAAGTTGAAGACTCAGGAAGAATCACAGGATTCTGGTGACCCCATTGCAAACTTCAGGCAAGATTCTGGTGCTTGGGATAGAAAACCAAAGAATAGGCATTGTTTGTATGTTTCCACAGGCATGACTAGGGAGAGCCCTCAAGATGGTACAAATACACTTCCGGCTAGGGCTCATAGGCACATAACTAAAATACTGACTACACTACACTACACTATTATGCGGGAGTTTGGGAGGCCAATTCAACTGGGGCTCCCTTGAGTAGTTTTTTTTTTTTTAAGATTTTATTTATTTATAGAGATGCAGAGAGAGAGAGAGAGGCAGAAACACAGGCAGAGGGAGAAGCAGGCTCCACGCAGAGAGCCTGACGTGGGACTCGATCCAGGGTCTCCAGGATCACGCCCTTGGCTGCAGGCGGCGCTAAAGCGCTGAGCCACCAGGGCTGCCCCTTGAGTAGTTTTCTTCAGTGAACAAAACTTTGTTCACCTCTGCAACGGCTACTCCCATTCCACCAATTTAAAGTAAAGAAAGAAAATAGGGATTCAAGTTCTTTACATGGAATCAAGAGGCATCAGCCTGGAAATATTTTCTTGTCAATCAACAATCAAATACTTCAGTTGAGCGATGGCTAAAATATTTCAGGGCTTTCTGAAGCCACATGGACTGGCTGCTTTTTTCATGCTTCCACCTCCTTGTTAATATTATTTAGAGAAGGCCTCCGAAACAAAATCAAAACAAAAACAAAAACAAAAAAGTTTCAATTATAGGGCTCATGATGTGTACCTTGTACTTAGATTAAGCCTCAGCTCAGTCAAAAAATGATTTATTCCTAAATTATCCAAAGTGGCTGCGTTAAATTGCAGATGTGACCAAAACTACTTTCAGTTACTCCCATCAAGAGATGGAATCTTTGCTTCCGTTCCTGGAATTTGGGCTAGTGGATTTCACTAGAAGTGATGTACTGGTTGTGAGCCGAGGCATCAAGTGTTTCTCCACTTTTTCACCCTTTGCCTAGTGAATAAGCCTAGGCTGAACTGCTGCATAATGAGAGAACAATCCAGTTAGAGTTGAGTACTTCTTTGTCCACGTTCTCTCACTATTGTACTGCTAATTACAGGCTTATGATAAAATCTTCCATCCTAAAATTAAGGATATTCAGACCAAGATATAGGAAAACATTGATATATTTGAAAAACACATTTTATAAAGGAATATGTCAGCAAATATAGAGTAATAAGGCCACTATTTATTCTCATGTCATACTGTCCATCATTAGTGGTTTAGATTTAGCTAATTTCTATTGGGATTAGCAAAAGGGCACACTGTGACTAATTATCTAATCTATACCTCCAGGGTTTTAGTTATGGTCTCTTGTTCAGTTAATATTCACATGCGGTACAAGATTTTCTGTAGTTTTTAAAAAGAATCTTTGGTATATTGACTAATAAACACAATTAGCTATTATATTAATTGACATTAGTTTTATTTGGAACACTTCCAACAAGCAATGGTCAGTATGAAAATTGATAGCTTTCAAACGGAAACGGATAGAGGTCAACTAAATTATTTTATCATGTTATTACTAACATCTAATAAAATTATTTTGAAAAGAACTACATAAGAACAATAAGAATTTTTTTTTAGAACAATAAGAATTTTATGATTAATTAGCACAAGCACACTTTTGAGCATCTTTCACAGTTTCAAGGCTAAAATGAGCAAAGATAAGCATAGTGTGCTTATTTTTCTTTATTCACTAAACAATTACATGTAATTTACTCTGTGGCAGACATTGTTAAAAGTGTTTATGAATATCAGCTCCTTTAATCTACGTAACAACCCTAGAGATACTATTATTATGCTCATCTTATTAATGCAAAAATTGAGACAAAGAAAAATTGAGACAAAGAGAGATAAAGAAACTTGATCAAGGTTATGTGCCTAATAAATAGCAAAATATGTATTCCAACCCAGGAAGTCTGATTCTTATCATTCATGTTTTAATGACTATTAAGTCTGATTCTTATCATTCATGTTTTAATGACTATTCTATAAATTAAGTTTGTTTCCTGAGTTCATCACATTGGTATCATTAAATATTTGGTCTTCTATTCCAGATAAGACAATATTTCTTTTCTTAAAGCCACGAGATAGTTTCCCTGCAATAGACTATCTTCAGCTATTCTATATAATCTTTTATATGATGCTGCACTCACAATACTCAGAATTGATTTTGCCATTTTTTAAGATCTAAAGGGATGCTAGATACCTATAGATGAAGCCTAAAGATGTTTTTCAAATATCTGATACATAGCCTAACCATTTCTAGATAGAAAAGTTCTTGAGTACTTGAGTCAGTAATATTATTTTTACTGTATCATGTTACATATATATGGTTATATGTATGTACATACTTATAACCAAAACTCACAGCACTGAAAAACATTCTAAATACTCTATATTTTAGTTGCCTAAAACCCAAAGTGAAGCAACAGATGGAGGGGAGGATACAGAGAGTCACCAGGGGTGCTTGCTAATTATCGTGTACTCCTGTAGGCACCAGAACTGTATGTAAATTGTCAGTTGTATATTATATTTATCACCAATGTCATCCTTTATCTGCAGGCTATTTTCAGAAGCTAAGTACTCTGCCCAAACTATTAACCACTTCATTTAGTCCAAAGTGGAAAGGGGGCTTTTATGAGTAGAAATATATGGAGGTGGCAGTCAAATTCATAATTTAGTAATGCATCATGAATCCTTAACTTTCCCATCTAAATATTCTACTTTGTGGGCAAATATGGATTCTCTTTCAACAATATGGCCATAAAATATTATCTCCAGGAAATAAAAAATTATTCTAATGTGGCATAACACCAAGATATTATTTCGCAGTCAACTTTTAGCTATATTATTCCTTCAGGCAATATTTAATGCTGCCATTATAAAATATTTTGACAGAACATAATTTCTGTAAACCTAAGTGCTGCAAGGGATTTTTTTTTTTTTTGAGGTAAACTCAACCTTATCGTGGAAAAATTCAAATGAGCTTTTTTAAACTTGGGAGGTTATGCTCTATAGAAGGAAATATGACCAATATCTAGATAAGAAAATAAAATGTCAGTTGAAACAATATGACTCCTGCAATATTATATTAAGAATGCATTTGAATTTTAGATGTTACAGTGAAAAATGTAAATAATGACTAAAAATATAAATGTAGGTATCACTTAGAAACTATTTTTAAACTTAAGGGAACAAAATCCAATAACAAGAGTGTTATCAAATATCAGGTATTCTGTTTTTTGAAGGTGTTTAAAGACCCACATGGGTAAAAAAGCACTAAGAAGCGAATTCAGGTGGTACAATAACAGTGGGTGAAGTTATGCATGTCTGTCTTGTGTTCCTTTGACCTTTTTTTTTTTTAATTCTTTTTTCCTTTGACTTTTCCTCTATTACCTTTGAGAACAGAATGAGGAAGAAAACGTGAAAAGTTTACCTTTAGGTAACTGTTAAGGAGATGATGTATTATAAACACTCAGAAATTAAACTGATCATTGGTGTTTCAAGACATACGTCTTTTTTTCTTGGAATTATCTAGAGGGCACATATGGATCAGCTGTGGCATATATGAAGCCAGGTAGATTTATTCTGAGGGTTTATGAACTTAAAGTCGATATCAAGTAATATAAATTTGCTTCAGCATGCTAGAAAGAAAATGAAAAGAGAAGTTGTGCTATTGTCTACGTTTTAAGTGAAAACATGAAGAGACTTTGAATTGAACAATTAGGAAGAGTAAAAGACAAAAAAAATCAAAAAGAGAAGGAACGATCATAAAAGGGAAAACACAAATAATTATCCAAATAAATGCAAGTTAAACCGAGGATGATGTATTGTTGTTTGTCCATCAAAATGAAAATATTTTTAAATGGTAAATTAAAATACTACGTATGGGATAGTGCAGTTGTTTTCAAAGAGTTATCCAGAGACCCCTGGGAACTGCCAAAGACTTTTCACAGAAACCACATACTCAAAGTATTTTTGTAATAACACCATGATATCATTTGTCCTTTTCACTCTCTTTATCTCACAAGTATACTGCAGAGTTTTGTAGAACTTATTTAATGTGGGATGAGTCATCACTCTGATTGCTAATGGAAAGTATGCTTATGTGTTTACCTTTTTTTCCAGTTTTAATGTCTAATATGGTAAATACAAATAATATTTAATCACATAAACAAAAGCTCTCTGGGGTTCTTAATAAGCTTTAAGAATTTAAACAAGTTGTGAAACCAAAAAGATTGAGGGCTGCTTGTGTAGTTGTAATGAGCACCTCACTAATCTTTCACAGGGTGGAAACTACTTAGTTTGAATCAGGAACCTTAAAAACAATCATTTCTTTGGTCTGATAGGAATCAAATCTCAAGTAGTCATCAGAAAGCGCACTAAATATTATTTCCAATAATAAATGTAATATGAATTTAACAAAATAGTGAAATTATTAAAAAATGGAAGTGTTTTAATAAATGCTACTAAATCCAGGAAATAAAACATTTAGAGATTTAGGAAATAGTTTACAAACAATAAAAACAAATTGTTTTTAAGCACCGGGGCACTGAGTGGCTCAGTCGGTTAAGCGTCTGCCCTTGGCTAAGGTCCTGATCCCAGGTTCCTGGGATCAAGTCTGCATCAGGCTCCTTACACTGGGAGCCTCCCTCTCTGTCTCCCTCTGCCTGCCACTCCCACTGCTTGTGTTCTCTGTCAGATAGATAGATAGATAGATAGATAGATAGATAGATGATAGATAGATAGATAGATAGATAGATAGATAGATAGATAAAATCTTTTAAAAAAACCCTAATAAAATATTGTTTATCTCTCTATCTAGGGGGCAGAATTGTGTGTTGCTTAGAAGAATGTTCTCTTTAGGCAAGGTGCCTGGGAGCCTACCACAGCTTAGATTTTTGGCTATTCTGTGATATTGTACAGGTGCATAATCTTTGTAAGGCTCAGACTCTCGATCTGCCAACTGAACACTGTCGTGGTTCCTCTAAACAGTGTTTTATTAAATGAGATATTGCATGTAGCATTTGCTATGAAGCTTGGCATATTGATCAATACATGTTAACTATTATAAATATCCATGTAAAATGTTAGAAAATAAGCTAAAATCTTCATTTATTTAACTAATGTCTGCTGAACACCACCATATACCACACACTGCTATAGGCACTTGGGTCAGATTGATGAACGAACAAAACAACCCAAAATGCCACATTACAGATAGTTCTCTTTGAATGGTCGAGTTGTAATTTTTTCTTGTAGATGCTAGCATATTTTTCCAAAATTTCTATTATGAGCATATAATTTTAGCAGAAACTAGAAACATATATTAAACATAGAAGAGGTAAACAACTTCCATTCTTGATTAATTTTTCCATTTTTAAAAATTTAAACCTAAATTTGTGAAGAAATTATGTGCTTTATTTTAGAAAAAAGAAAACACATTTTCTAAGAAGCTACAATTAGCAGTAATCCAATCTCTAGATAATTTTGTAAAGAGTTAAACCAATGGAATGGAAATAATTGTATGATATCTGGTGAATAGAATTAAGGGATAGATTAATTATTTAAATAAAGGTCAAACATGGCTAATGGCCAATTAAATAAGTAACATGATGTTTCCAGCTTTCTGAAACACAATTTTTAATATTCATAAAATATTGGAATTGCTTATACCCTCTGATAAAGTAATCCCACTTCTAGGAATCTATGACAAGTAAATTATCAGAAAAACCTGAAAACACTTAGGTGAAATGATATCTATCCATCAAGGTACTGATTTCCAAATGAAAAAAAAGTAAGAGAAAAAGAAAATAAACAAATAGCTTCAATTAAATGAAACAACTTCAATATTAAATGAAAAGGAAAAGTTAAATTAGTTGTCGGATAGGAATTAGAATCTAATATAGTCATTAAAAATAAATTTCAATGATTTTGAGGAATAATTTCTAATGATGGTATTATGGACTGAGTGCTGTGTCTCCTTAAATTCCTATGTTGAAATCCTAATACTGCCATCATGTGATGGTGTTAGAAGTAGGGACTCTAGGCTACTTCTAGTAACTAGTTCTTGACCAGTTAATAACTAGTTCTTGAGAGTAGTGGCCCCAGTGACCAGGTGAGGACAGAAGGAGATGGCTATCTATGAACCGGGAAGCAAGCTCTCACCAAACACTACATCTGCTGACTTTGGACTTTCTAGCCTGCAGAACTGTGAAAAATAAATGTTTGCTGTTTAAGCTACTCAGTTTATGGTATTTTTTGTTATAGTAATCCAAAGAGATAAAGACAGATGGGAAAATGATCATGATATAATATTAAATAGAAAATCAGGCTGCAGCATGGTATAAAAGTTGGATTTTTACCATACACAGCCATAAACATACACACTCACTCACTGCTCCCCTCCATATGCTTAGAAAAAAGCCTGAAAGGAAACACTCTCAAAAATCACAGCCATTATATTTTTCAGATGTTTTAATGTAAGCATCTATTTTTACTTCTGTAATCTGAATAAATAGGTGTAAGAATGAAAATACCATGAATATGCCACTTATCCTGAAAATTATGCAGTTTTCTAACTTTTAAATTAAGACTGTATAATGATCTCAGATCCTTTTGAAAGAAAAGCATTCTACTGGGGTCCCAGTTTCCATGACAAAGCTATTGTGTTCAGTCCCTCTTTGATCCTAGGCATCCAGAGCCAACATGTCCCCACGTCCTACCATAACTTCCAAATATCTTTTTTAAAAAAGATCTTATTTATTTATTCATGAGAGACACACAGAGAGAGGCGGAGACACAGGCAGAGGAAGAAGTAGGCTCCCTGTGGGGAGCCCGATGCAGGAATCAATCCCGGGACCATGGGATCACTACCTGAGCTGAAGGCAGATGCTCAACCACTGAGCCACCCAGGCATCCCTCTTCCAAATATTTTTAAATAGCTCCCAACTTTGTCCTCTCCTACCCTATCTTCTCCTGTTTATCATAAATCTAATCGTCAGCCTTCCTTACCTGCCATATTGTCTTCCTGTACTCACCTTGCTTGCCACTTTCTCACCGCCTCCCATTCTTATCCTCCAGAGTCCCCGGGTGACCTCCCTCAAAGAAGTATCCAGTCAGATCACTTCCCTGCCTGAAATCTTTCAAAGATATGTTGTGGATATAACACACAAGGCTCTCATAATCTGATCCCTGACTACTTTTTAAGCTTCCTGTTTTACTAATCCTACCTGTAGTCTTACCAAATCATTGGCTTTCCCAAACAACCTCTGTATCCCTTCACACTTCCTTGCCTTTGTAAGGATTGTTACCCCTCCTGGAATGGGCATCACAGGCTATGATGCAATTAACTACAATTCAATTTCCAATATTCAGGTATAGACTCTCTTTTCCATTAATCCTTCTCTGATACCTGCTCCAAGTACTTTGGGTGTTCTTTTTCTATGCTCCCAGGGAGCACCTAACTTTTTCCCTTTGTTATTGTGACTGTTTACTTAGCAATCTCCCTTACAGCACATTTAAACTTCACCCCCAGAAGTTGGAAAAGAATCTGGTGCTTTAATGGTTCTCATGAAGTATTTTGCCTTCATAAACATATCCCTTCATTCAGATTCATTTCTCTTCTGAGTGTCTCCTTCTGCAGAAGTACCTGTTTCAGAATACACCAAGAGTGAGGGTGCACAGTTCAACACAGGAGCCTCCTTTAAGTATCAGTACTGCTAGAGAAGGGCCTTGGTAACCCAATCGCCTGGTTGCTATTTCCATATAGAACTGTTAAATGGTTAATCTAGTATTCCTTAAAATATTCCATTTTAAGTAATACTTAATTCCATTCCTCATAAGAAATAAAAGGACATTCTGTGGTCAATGTGCACAGGCAATACCGAATATTCTGTTTTCTTCTTGGAGAATGACAGCACGTGTAAGTTTGTAAAAAGTGTTAAGAAGTACTGCAGGATAGAAACATTTAGTTTTTTGTTTTGTTTTGTTTTTAAAGATTTTATTTATTTAACACAGAGACAGAGAGCACAAACAAAGGAGCAGCAAAGGGAAAGGGAGAACCAGGCTCCCCTCCCAATGAGCAGGGAGCCCAAGCCAACCTGGGGCTTGATCCCAGGACCCCAGGATCATGACCTGAGCCAAAGGTAGATGCTTAACCAAGTGAACCACCCAGGTGCCTCAGAAACACATAGTTTTAACTGTTGCATTTAGCCTTAAACCAAAATCATTTACCATGGATTTCCCTATTTAAATCATAAATAAAATAAAATAAAATAAAATAAAATAAAATAAAATAAAATAATAATAAAATAAAATAAAATAAAATAAAATAAAATAAAATAAAATAAAACCTGTGAATATTTCAGGGAACTATTTTTTTTTTTTTTAATTTCAGGGAACTATTAAGAAACAGCAAAATGTTCTCTAGGCTTCAAACACTGACAATACCTTTTAGATTTCCAGTTTTCCAGGATATTTTTGAAAAGAGCTCATTCCCCAAATAATAAACTTTACTGTAGAGAAAGATCAAACTCTCATTTCAAAGGGTTATAAGGATTAAACACTTTTTATAAGGTGCCTGGCATACAGAAAGGACTCAATAAATCTTACTTGTTATTACTACTTATGTTACTATTATATCTTACTATAAACTCTGTTAGTAAATCCCATTTTCACTATCGAATTTTTTTACTGTTACATTGGAACAACATATTTTATATATAAATAATTCATATACTGCTTATATTATAAGCCAAAACTTAACATTTTATCATTGAACTATATTATTTTTAAAAATCATGGGCTTTATAAAAATGTTACATTTTATAAATGGCATTAAATAGAATATGTTATATAGTTTTCAAATTGTTTTTTATAAATTAAACTTTAAATATATAACAGTTAAATTACAGAGAAACCTACACTAAAGAGGCAACTTCTAAATAGGGGAATAATTAACAGGAAATATGTTGAAGATTCCATATATTTTACTTTAAAAGCATTTTAAAAGAAGAATATAGAACAAGATCCTAATAAGTGGCAAAATGCCATGACAATTTGTGTAACAGAAAATGAATAGCTAAACATATGGAAATTTCTGGATTCTCACTAGAATAAAAGAAACAAAAATTAAAAAAAACTAATCCTTTTTGGTAATACAACAAAAAATAAAATAATTAAAATGCTCTTTGTTCATGAGAATGGTTTGGATTTTTTAACTAATACATTTGAAATTAATAGAAACTTTTGGCAAAGCAATTTAGTTTTGTGTTTAAAATTTTTAAGGAAGTTTATTCTCTTTATCTAATAATCCCAGTCTTCATAAATCTGTTGCTTGAGAAGAAAAATAAGTCTCAATATACATTTATTAAGTACCCTAATTAAAGATGTTTAGAGCAATTATTCATTTTGCCTAGGTCAAATGGCAAGAGAACATCCTATTTCAGCCTATTTAACTCATGTAACTTGTCACTGTTTCAAATTAATATTCAAGGCAATTAATTTGACTTTCCCAATAAATCCAAGATGAAAATAATAATCATATTTAAATTTGTTATGTTTTAAAAATACATACATTTCAATGTCAGGATTACACTATTATTATCTGAATTTCTTTTTTTGTGGCTTTTTTTCTTTAATCCTCAGAATTGCATTTCTAGACCAAACTGTGAACTCATTGCCAGCAGGTACCTCTTCTTAGAGGACAGAGACTCTTGCATTTAGCCTTAAACCTCTGTGTCTAGCCCAGTAGCTGTCCTGGAGAACACATTTAATGCGTGTTTGTTGACTGAATGTACGAAGGAACAACTAACTCTTAAATAGTAATCTTTTCTATTTGGAAGTTTTGCTTTCTATTTTCTTCAAGGATGTGTTCTTTGTATCTTAGATTGGTTGTTTCTATTTAAATATATTCAGACCCTAAGGGATTGTTTCCATCTAATTTTATTCAGATGGTTCCAATCTTAAAAACAAACACAATCTTTCAAATCATCTACCGTTACTAATTTTTGGCCACTTTCCATATTTCCTTCTCTTTGTCTCAACTTCTGGGGTATTTTATGGCCTAATTTTTTAAAGCTAAGCCATAGCTTTTGTGGCAGAATGAAGAGTTGGGAGAGATTTTAGAGACCTAGTAATCCAAACTCAGAGATGTAATAACCGGTGTCAGATGATTTGTTCACTATTATGAAAACAACTAATGGAAAAATCAGCCCTAGAACCCAGATCTAGAGTGCTTTGTCCCAGGTTTCTTTCAACTATAATCCTAAATTCTGAGTCTTATTTTTCTTTTGTTTTTTTTTTCTTTCTTTTTGTTTTGTTTTTTGTTTTGTTTTCTTTCTTATTGTTTTTTTTTTCTTTTATGTGTTCATTCATTCAAAAATCATGTATTAAAGGCACACTTTTTCTAGGCCCTATGAGGGTCATCATCAATCCTCAAGAACAAATGGAAAGGCCCTTTGATTTGAGTGCATATACTCGACAGTTAGGGATATGGAAATATTCTCTCCCTTATGTGTAATATTTCTCAATTTTTTTCACATCTGTTGTTTTGTGTCTTAAACAAGCTGATTCAGCCTCATGTTTAACACTGAATTTCTTTAGTACTTTTTAAATTATAGCCTTCCCTTGAGAAACTTGATTAATTCATATTGCTGAAATTATCACTTTAGTACAAATGACATATGGTTTCATTCTGTTTCTAGTCTCTCTGGTTTGGAACATATTTTTGAAACACTAATAGATTTCTTATCCTGGAAGTCTCTTAATGCTTTGACATTAAACATAGGCATTAAAAAATGTAGCAGTGTTAATTGAGAATGGTAATCAGGATGTGACCACTGGGTCCTATTTCGTGTGAGTTAATGTAACTCAATTATGTCTGGTATCCTTAGCATGGAATTTTAACAATGAACTATTGTTCTAATTTTATATTATTTCTAGGTAGAACTGTGCTCTTTCTAAAATAACAGTATTTAAAGTTTTCAAAATATAAAAAATACTTAATTGCAACTATAGTTGATGCTTGTTTCCCAACATTCTTGAGGTCTCTTTTTTCAAGTTCAATCTTTTTAGAAGGATATTTTGTTATTTTAAATGTATTTCTTATAAAGCTAGTAATTTTCTTTGTATTATTTTTTAAGTCACTTGTCCTTAAGTTTGAGAATTCAATTAAATGTTTTAAAAAATTGCGAATCAGTAGGAATAAGCAATAATAATAATAATAGCTGGTTGTTCTAAAATGCCCATTTTAACAATTGAGATTTAATCGAAGACTTATCTATACCAAATTCATTTTCTCCTGCCCTACACTGACTCTACCTTTGTGTTAATATCTCCCAGAGTAACACTGGAGCCAGTCTAGAAATAGAAGAGCAGTTGCAAGGACTGTTTACAGGAGATAATGAGTTCATTGTAATGAAAATTATCAAGATCAATGCTATTCCACTCTGGCTGGATACTCTGCAACCTCTGTCTTCAAAGCCAATGAAGACAAATTGAAATGGTGGCACTGAATCTGCTCCTGGAATTCTGGAAAAAGTAAATTTTATTCTGGAAAATCTTCTGGGAAGAATACCTGCTGATTTATCTTTTCAGTGCTCGACTCTGGTTCATTCCCTTATATATATATTTTGTTTTTGGAGGAGAATATTCACATCTCATGTTCCACTTTTTTTTGGCCATTTTTCTTTCATCCTCAAGGTTATTCTTCTATCTGTCACAATTTGGATTTGGTCTCTCTTTTCACCTGCCATACTGCAACCCAAACAATAGGCTTTGGCTCCCTCTCTTCAGAGGCCTGTCTTATTTACTAAAATTAGCCTATAGGACAGATATTTGATTCAGTTCTTGGTCTATGTAACAGGTTGGCAACTTTCAGTTACCAATTACAGAATATGCCGAATTTATAGTGGCTTACACATAAAAGTCAAGAAATGATTTCACATAACTGAAGTCCGTTAACAGAGCAGGCTATAGAATAGTATGATAGGATGCTCAGTCATGTCATCAGGTAACCATGCTTTCCCCACCATGGTCATTCTCAGTGTCAACTTCACATTGAGCTGCTTTCTTCTGTGCTTGGATTAGGAAAGGGAAGGATTGTAACTTTGGGGGAGACAAAAGCTTTCTTAAATGTCCTCAGCTGACTTCTCACACCTCACAAGTCTAGGTTGGATATTGGACATGAGATTTTCATAAGTGGTTTAGAAAACCTAGTGGGGCATCAACCACTAGTATATGAACTCTGTGAGAATAGACACTATCTAACAGGTTTATGACTATTCTCAGTGCCTAGATATTTTCTGGTATATAACAGGATTATATAGATTGCTTTGTCCCAGGCTTCTTTCAACTATGATTATAATCCTTACAATCTTGAGTAAGTATTCAAATCTCCGTGACTGCTATATATGGTAGGTAACTTCAAGACTTGTAGATGAGAATGCTCCCAGGAAATCAGCTGAATGACCAGCTGTTCATTTTCTCACTGTGCTTTCCTCAGATCCCATCCATGCAATTAACCCTCTCTTAATTCCTAGAGCAACTGGATTGAAGAGTTTAAGCTGCCCTTTTTCTGTCTTTGGTTCCTTCATCAGCACAATGGAGTTAATAATGACTGCCTTAAAGAGTGGTATGCAAAGCATCTATCACTGTGCCAGTCGTAAAGAAGGAATCTGATTGATAGTATGTTTTTCTGGATTCTTGATTAGTACCAAACCAGTCAAGATCACAAATCCCCCCAGGCTCTATACTCTACCACGTGGTCAGACGTATGGCAAATCTGACCTGAGACCTTGGGTTAGAGCCTCAAGGAGTTTTGAGCCTTCTCTGGTGTCCTCACTCTGAAAACGTTTTTGACCCTAGAGTGTCTATACTCAAAGTCCAACTGTACTTGTCACTGGCCTCAGCTTCTGATTTGGTTTCCATTTTAACTCATGTTCTTCCTGCCTGTCTAATTACTTAGTTGCCCCTGGGATGAGTGGGCCTTGCTTTGTTCTGATTTACTTCCATATATGGGAGCTGGAATACCTCAGAATGCAGTGGGTGACTTGGATTTCCATGTCTTCCTGCTGAAGTGGACATCCAAGCATCACCCTTATGTTTATCTGTCTAACTGGTACTTTAAACCTCAAGCCCAGGTATTTACTTAAAACTATCATACTTTATACCTGTATGACCTACATACCTGCAGAGTGGCTAATAGCAGTCAAACCCTTATAGCAACCATTCAGCCCTCTGGGATATACTAAATGCCAATCTTTGGCTCTATTTCCATTTGGGGGTATTATTCAGATGTTTACAGCCATGTCTTCCCAACTTTACACTTGATCCACTATCTCCTCAAATGGGCATAGATTTAAAGAGTTATAGAATTTTCTTTTCATTGCTTATTTTTAAGAGAAAATATAAGACTGAGTGTGGAAGAAAGATATATTGGAAGTGACATAGGGAGGAGAGGGAGGGAGGAAAAGAGAAGAAAGCTTATTAAAAGCTTGTAGTTTTTAATATCAACAATCATGATTGTTAGTTTCTGATTCAAAGTTTTTATTTTTTCAAGTTTTTATTTAGATTCCACTTAGTTAATATATAGTGTAATTTCAGTTTCAAATATACAACACAGTGATTTGATATTTCCATACAACCACCAGTGCTCATCACAGAAATGTCCTCCTTAATCCCTGTCATTTATTTCACCCAGCCCTCCACCTACCTCCCCTCTGGTGACCATCAGTTTGTTCTTTACAGTTAAGAGTCTATTTCTTGGTTTTCCTGTCTTTTTCCCCCCTACATTCATTTATCAAAACAGTTTTTAATTATTTCTTTCATCAATGCTTGTCTTGCAGATTTTTCTGTAAGAGAAGACAATACTGAAACAAAAATGTTTCTGCTCATCTTAGTTAATTCCAAATGGGTGAACTCTTCCTACTGAGCAGAGAAAGCAAATAATGTCCAGTGGTGAATATCTGATAACTAAATGGCACATCCCCTACTCAGTACTATCTGCAGGGGGCTCCACTCAGTCTTAATGATGGGAACAGTTTGTACATTATCTCCACTCATAGTATCGGATGACATGCTGATTTACATATTTTGGTACCCCTTCCTAACAACTTTTATATTTCTTTGTTATTTTATTAGGGATCTATTCCTGTGTTCCAAGTCAAATTATTTTTTGGATTGAAGTGTATTATAAGGGTTATGGAAGAGTTTTAGAAGAATATTCTACAAATGTCATGAACATATATACTCTGCCTATACATATACCATGCTTTCCCTTGTTATGTAAAGCAGATTAAATTGACAAGACTATAACTCTTGTTCTCAAACAAAATAGAAGTCTCTGCCTTCTAAGAAAGCCTATGTAGAAACCGTGCATGCTCTGTTAAGATAGCTGCATGTATGCATATACATAAGTGGGCATATTTTGATTCTTTATGTATACATATGTGTGTGCGATCTATATATACACACATATACTCATATAAATGCTATCTCTCTAGTTAGCTATCCTTATATATGTATATATCCATATTCACATCCAATTCTACATTTACATAATCTTTGATTCTTTATGAGGTGCTTTATGGAGACCAAGGAGTTTTTCTGTCTTTGTTAATTAATGAATCCCAAATAAGTGAGTATATGTTTTGAATGAAGGAAGGAACGTTTTAATGTATGTTTTGTAAAGTATTTGGGCAAGCTTGTCTACCAGTGTTCTAATACTTAAAAAAAAAAAAAAAAAAAAAAGGAGATGCTGATTGATACATTTGTACCCTTAGTGAAATAATAGTTGTGCTTAGAACATGTCCCCTAGTCCCTGGATTCAGGTTTGCCCATAGAGGCTTAGCTACAAGTCTAGGAAAAACCTACTGCTGTCTGCCTCCAGTGCTCTTTCAACGTCTTAAGATCAAGGATCCTGAGACTCTGTGAAGAGTGATTGACTTTTATTTTCAGATAGAAATCTGGAAGCAGTGTGAGCATATAAGACAGTCCTAATGTGGTTAAATTTATAAAGGAATAAGCCAATATAAAAACAAAAGGTTTGCACTTTTGAATGGGTGATATAGTATCCATGTATTTCCTGACAATGGCTATGGGCTTCAGAATTCCCACACCAGATCTAATTGTGTGGAAAAATAAAATAAAATCAATGTCAAAAGTCTAAGAACATTAGGCAAGCACAGTTAACAAAAATCCTAAATGTAGGAAATTCCTGGGGCTTCTGTATCAATTGAGAAAAACAAGTGGGTAAACATATGGTTGGTGTAGTTGGCTGCTTTTGAGTCAATGTGGTCTTTAAAACAACAACAAAAACAAAAACTTTAATATATAAATGTAATTTCAATTAGAACACCAGGATTGAAGTCATAGGTTTGTTTGTTTGTTTTCTTTTGAAGATTTTATTTATTTACTCATGAAAGACACAGACTGAGAGAGAGAGTCAGAGACACAGGCAGAGGGAGAAGCAGGCCCCATGCAGGGAGGGCCCATTGCAGGATTTGATCCTGGATCCCGGGATCATGACTGAGCCAAAGGCAAGCGCCCAACCACTGAGCCACCCAGGTGTCCCTGAAGTCATAGGTTTGATTTTGTAGCTAAGATATTTTAGGTCACTCCCTACTGGGAATTTAATTGATAATCTTATGTCTACCTTTTCATCTTTAGTAGGGGAATCTGGATTCTATAAATAACCCATTTCCTTGCATTGCATTGCTCAGTTATTAATTTTATTTGCAGTAGTCAATCCATTTCTGGTTCTGTAGATAGCAAATGCTACACAGTGCTGCCCGCAAGCCTACGTTCCTGTCATGTAGTGACTGCACGCCCTTCCTTTCAGAGATGAGGACATCCCTGGGCATTCTACAAAAATTTCAACTGGAATCAATCCTCAGTTGGCTCTCTATACTCCACTTTCTTAACACACCCTGATTTCAAAGAAATGCTGACATGTGGAAGATTAGCATGAAGGTGAGAGGGAGGAAAGAAATCATGCCAGTAAGCCCTAAACTTATGTATGTGTTGAATATTTCATGGGTAACTGCATATGGGATTGTGTTTTTTTAAGTATGTGTAACATCTGGTTCTTTTTTCACTGAAATCATGTGCAGTGCTTTTTTTCTACTTAAGAGCAGATTTTCTATTGTTTCATAAATAATTTGGCTATTGTACCAAAGGCATTTGTATTAATTCAATATGGTGCAATAAAAAGTGTTGTATGGAATGGATCTGGCCATATTGTTTATTGATCTCTCCACTTATTGGCTTTATGCTCATCTTCAGCCTGCTATCACATCAAGTTTTTTTGGTATTCATCTGGAGGCAGAAATTAGATATAGAAGGAAGTCTTTCTTTCCTTCCTTCCTTCTTTCCCCTCTCTCTCTCTCTTTTCTTATTTGCCTAGTGTCTGGAAGCAGGAGGAGAGAGTAGAAGCACAGAATTTTAAGGCTGCTTCATTCTGCAAAGAAGAAACATATATATGTAAATTCCTCTATTACTGTTCTCCGCTTAACAAAGCAAAAGCATTGCTGTGAGAATCTGAGACTTACCAGGAAGGGATAGACTAGCAGTTCCATCCTGGGTTGCATTTTGCCATGCAGATGGTCACAAAACACATCTGAAATCTTTTTGAGTAGGTGGGAAGAAAAGTGGATATAAAACCCAACTTGTCAGTTTTACAAACCAGAGAAATTTATAACTTTTTTCAATTTTGTGATGATTATGACTTGCTTCTATAATTCCAGTCTTAACTTCCATTATAATGCAGGATGAAGACTTCCTCCCCATGCTCAGTGATGAAGCTGAGGAGATACCATTCTCTCTCTCTCTACCTGGTACCCAAGAATAGGTCAGTCTTCTCTGCCCTCTTTATGCTGAATTTCTATCTTGCCCCACTGTTAACTCAGAATAAGCATGCCTATCACTGAAGTCAACATGTTTTTTCCTATTAGACTAGCATTTTCTTCAGCCTCTCTTAACTCTTGACAATAGGCCCATCACTTCGCTTTTCCTACCGCCACAACATTTTAGCTAATGTTCACCCCTTACAGTTTGACAGATTCAATAGTTTTTTCATTCATCTGCCTGCTCATGTCTTCTAATTGGATCTGAAAACTGGAATATTGATTGAAAGATTTTAATACTTAGCATCTCAGATATATTTTAATACACATTTTACCTCCTTAATTTTTTCAGTGATTCTTTGCCTCTTAGATAAACTTTTAAGTCTGATGTGGATAGTTCTACCCAATCCAGGCATAATTTACGTAATAGTGTACTCCTTGTTACTGCAACGTGATTTTTGTAGAGGCTTCATGGTTGTGAAGCAATTGCCACATTTGAGCTGGGTAATAGTCTAGTGTTTTCCAAACTTACGACTCTAAAATTCATAACTCTTTGTCCTTAATTCCCATGTATTCCTACTATTCCTGACACAAATCATGTCTCTTTAATTAATATGCATGTTGGAGATAAAAAAAAAATGCTTGGAGGTTTATTTTTTACATACCCAAGACCAGCTTACCTATTAAAGACCCTTGTAAATTCCACCTCATTCATGCATTCTTTCTTGACCACCTAATCCCACTCTTTTGTCTTTATGTTGTGCTTACTGTGAGACTCTCCTATTTAGCATTATAATCTGTTGGGATATATTACTATTTGTTTTTCTGTTGATAAGAGGTTTTGGTCAGATTGCAAAATCCTGAGTCAAAAGAGGATATCTTATATCACTTTGTTTCCACACATCGTGTACAATCACATAGCACGATGAATATCACAGAGACTCTCTGAATGCTACTTGCTGGTATTAATTACCCTTCAAATTCATCACTGTGATTCCTAGTCAACTTTCAGTGCTGGGCTACCAATTTACCTGCTGCACCAAACCTAATCTGATGATGAAGCTGAAGTCAGTTTTAGATTCTCTGAAACTTTTTTCATACTTCAGTCAGTTTCTGCTTGTCTTATTACCCCAGTTGGACTTATAAACAATCCCCTTTTTCCTCACCTCCTCCTCTCCCTCTCCCCTTCTTTTAAAGATTCTGGGCACATAGTAAGCTCTCATAATAAGTATTTATGATTGACTGGTAACTCCTCTGAAAACACCTAAAGCTTTTTCCAGTTCACAAATCTGTAGACTTATATGAAATTGTTGTGCTGTTATGCAACTAGGTCATCAGTATACCTGGAACTTAACAGGAGTGTAGATACAACCATAGAGTATAGTTTATAACTTCAACGAAGTAATGTCCGCATAAATGCTAAACTAAAGGGCTATTTGGAAAGCTCAATGAGAATTTGCCAACCAGCTGGACGACTGAGATAACTTCTCTGTAGTACGGTACGTTACTTCATGTACCCTGCTCTTACGTGCACTGCTTCTGACTGTATAAAGCTTAGCACACATTTATCAAGTCAGCCAAAAACCTGTATAGAGAAGAGATAATTCAGAAACCATAGAACACACCGCCAGATTAACTGTCTTCATTATCACAGTCCCAGTCATCCCCAATGACTAGCCACACATTTTTGCATGACCTCATTCACTGGTTTGTGCCAAAGAAAAGACAGCAGAAGGGAAAGTCCCCTGAAGACAGCTATACCAAATGGAAGTGGCGCCACTGCTACCCAGGAGTGTCAGTCCTAGTAAAACCAGGGCTGTGGAGACAGCCAACGGGTGGGGCTGCCCAATGTAAATATAAATAACATTTGTGGTTTAACTCCTACACAGTTATGCAGAAGACATTATGGATTGGCTTACAATTTGATCTGGTATTTTTAAAAATACTAAGGCATAAACAAAAACATGACCTAAATGCATAAATAAGGGTCTCTGACTACCATGTGCTAGAACAATATGTCAGGGTCTCAAGACTAAAATAAACATAATTTCTACCATGTACCAAAACTATTAAATTTTTCCCAATTCAAAATTAAGCAAACCATGAGTATTAACTAGTAAAATTAACTTTTTTCTCTCTTACTATAGCTATAGACAAAGACAGGAAAGGTGCTTTTATAGTGCTTATACAGTGCTTTTAATTGATACTTGAAGGTAATCGAGATAACTTATTATAGAAAATAAACCTTTGTCCCCTGCCTTGTACTTCTATGTGGAGGAGCTTTGTATATTGATAATCACCTGAACTTTATTTTTATTTTTACTTTATAAAATCAAAATCTTATTGTTTTGGGTAATAAAACAATATGTAAATAGGGGGAAAAACAAGAAAGAAACTGTCTTTTAAACCAAGTAAATTTCTTTAAAAAAAATTATTTATTTACTCATGAGAGACACACAGAAAGAGGGAGAGAGGCAGAGACACAGACAGAGGGAGAAACAGGCTCCATGCAGGGAGCCCAATGTGGGACTTGATTCTGGGTGTCCAGGATCACCCCCTGGACTGAAGGCGGGCACTAAACCGCTGAGCCAGCCAGGCTGCCCAACCAAGTAAATTTCTAATTGGCTTTATGAAGCAATTTATGAATAGGGCAGCAAGTAGAGGGAAGCTCCTCGGAGAAGCTATACAAAATGGGAGGTTTTTATGGGAAAGAGGGTAGGGCAAGAAGTTATTAGCAAAAGAAAAGAAAGAATTATTTCAGGTAAGATCACGTTCCCTGGGATGGGGGCCAGGGGTCTTACTGGTGGAGCAGTTAATCTTTTATTGGGAGGAATTTGAGAGGGCCCATGTGACCGATTACCTCATTGGTGCTAAACAGAAAATTCCAGATTGATTGGCCTAAAATTCCACCCTTGGAAAAGTTGAAGCTGCAATTGAGCCTTATTTTGCTGTTCTGGGGGCAAATGACTCTATCTTGGGCTTATAGCTTTCTTTTTAACAGAACAAATATTTCCATGTAGAAACAGATTTCAAAAGTTTTAAGTTTTATATTGTTTAAATTATCATGAGGATCTTTCTTCCAAAAGAGAAACTAAGAGTAAAGTTGAATAAATGAGGGTTGAGTCATCGGTATTACTTAAGTATGATTTTCTAATAAACTAAAGATAAGGCTATCAGTTGGCATTTTTTAGTTTATTTTGCTCTGAGGGAGTGAATAAATTCCTTTACATCAGGGAGAAATTCAAATTATATATGCAATTTGTCTAAAGCAAAATTACCTTCTACAAAATTTGTAAGTACTTGGACAATGCATAGTAGTATGTCCATGGTTATTATTTGCCTAAATTAGTCCTCATATTTAGATCTTTTCTACCTTAAAGAGATACCACTTTTTCTTTAGTGGTAACCACTCCTCACATCTCACCTTTTCTAGGGCTTGAATTGTTTGTATTTTCCTATAACAGATTAGTCACTTGCCACAAAATTAGTATAGTGAAAAAAAGAACAAACTTTGTACCGCACAAGAAGAGTTCAAATCCAAACCCTATGCTGTAGCCTTTAGCTATACTTCATTACCCTTCATTAAATATATACTTCATATTAAGACAGAGAAACTAAAGGGACCCCATGGAAAAAACTGCTTTTTTGCTCCTTTCCCTGCTTCTATTTTTGCTAGGAACTTGCACCCCTGCCCTATATATGGCTTCTTGTTCGGATATTGTATGCTCTCCTTTTTTTTTTTCATTTTATTTATTTATACATGGGAGACAGAGAGAGAGAGATAGAGAGAGGCAGAGGGAGAAGCAGGCTCCCAGAGGGGACCCCAACGTGGGACTCAATCCCAGGACCTCAGGATCACGCCCTGAGCCAAAGGCAGTGGCTCACCACTGAGCCACCCAGGTGCCCCGCTGTATGTCCTCCTTATAAAGGTCAAGGAGTTAATGATTTCCTTGGAGTCTTCCAGCACAATAACATCTAAGGAGTGACTAGATGGGATCATCATGAACATTTCCAAAGACCCCTGGCTCCAGAGCATACATGACATATAAAGGACACCTAAACGCTCATCTTTATTCCTGGATGCCTGAGAACATACATACCTTGGACCACAGTCCTTAGTGAAAACCCCAGGCCTCAAGGAAGGATGAGACTCATTCTTCCCTCCTTTCCAAGTCTCCTAGATATTCTATTTGTTTTATACTCTCTATATATCTTCGTTCTCTATATATCCTCAATAAACTCTGCTCATACTTCCTCTCAGCTAGAGTTTGATTTCTGTCTTTCACGAAGCCAGGGATCCTCTTGGCGGGTTCTGCGGGATGACCCTCTGGGTCTTTGGATTCAGCCATCTTGCATCAATATTCCTTCATTTCTCTATATTTTAATTTTTTAATTTGTAAAATGATGATAATTTGTAGTTTTGTTGAGATAATTTATAAAGTGCCTGGCACATGGTAAGCCTAAATAACTGGTAGCTCTTACAATGGCCTTTTTAAATCAAAGAAATCTTGCTATAATTGTTGATATATGACCTTAGGAAGATAAGGACACTAATCTCAGCTTTACAACAACAATGAGAACAAAAAGATATGAACAACACCTGGAATACAGATGATTGCAGCGATTCAATAGGAATATGGTCAAATCATCTGGTAAATAACCTTATTAATACAATTGAGAAAGGGACAGAAAGCTACATGACAAAAGTAGAAAATCAACTATGAAGTTCAAGGTTAAGAGTGCATTCTAGGGATAGAGTAAGCCATTTTTTATGTAATACAATCTAAATATTCCAGAAAGATCATGGACTTTTTCTTCCTTGACTTTTCTACTGGTCTAACATAACTTCCTCATTTTTCAAGAAAAAACAAAGTCAGAGATTAAGATCATGGTTATATAAGCAATGCTTGAGAACTTTCCTTTAAGAAAAGAAGCACATTTTACACCATTGAGAGGGCAAAATGAAAACAGTTGAAATGACCCGCATTGACTAAGGAAGTTTGGGTTTGCAACATGCTTCACCAAAATGAATTTAGCAACACAAAATCTAAGACCCTTATTTGCAGTTTCAGAACAGACTTCTCTTTCAACATGAAAAAGATCATTGTGACTTACTTTTTTTCTCCTATTTTTTCTCCATTTATAATTGTGCTAGTATTTTTTTACTTTTATGTTTTGAAAATAATATTCCACTGATGCACACATGAAAAAAAAAGTCACTTGGTGACTATATTCCTCGATTATGTATTCAAATAGCATCAGGAGAAATATATGAAAATACAGAAAGTGTTTCTAGACTGACAGAGATAAACTGATTGGGACAGTATTCACCCAGCGTGAAAGAGCCTCTTAAGCTGAACAGATCTTCTTCTAAGCGTACCTGAGGGAATTCATTCTGCTCAGGACTCAGGCATGCTTTCATACCAATTAAGATGATGGACTGTTTATTTAATAAATTTTCCAATTGTAAAAGAAAACATATATCACAAAACAACAAATCGCTAGGGCATGTTTTCATTACATTATAAAAACCTTTAAAACACTTAGTGACAATAGGAAATGGCTTTTTGCCATAATTATTTTGAAGTTGTGCGTGTTTTATTCTTTTTGCCTGGTACACTGGAGTATTTATACTAGACTTGATTTAGCCTGTGGGCAATTTATCAGCAGGTAGAGGCCTACACAACAGTGAATGCTAACTCTAATGGGAAGATATTATCAGTATCATTATTAGCAATATTTACAATATTACTTAATGTAATAAATATGCTTATTTCCGAATGATGTGAGAAAAGACAGTTCCTGTCCTGAGAATCTAGAGGTCGGCTGCTGCTGTTCATTAGAGATCACATTTGGATGTGGCTTGGGTCAGGTCATGCAAATACCTCTTTGCTTATCTTTCCGGTTTAAGTATTTGGTAGCTATTTACTTGACTGAGGTGCACAAAATAACCTAATTACCCAAACTTAGTAGGAATGAGGGCTAATACAGATTGTTCCTGAATTGTCATATTTCACTATCTGAAGATTGACCACATGGCTTATTTTTTAATCCAGGACAATCTTGAGAGTGCATAGGGACCTTGTTAATAATTCACCTAGGAGAACTAAAAACCAGACTGTTGCATGCAAACTAGACACCGTTTAAGTTACCTCTGTTATGTGTGAAGCAATTTTGTTCATGCCTGCTTAACTGCCTCCCCTACCAGTTGATCATACAAATACAAATTAGGAACTTTCATCTGTATCACTTACAGTTTGTGCAACATTAAGATTTCAAGTTCTGTAAGCCTCTTTTTTCCTCATCTTTAAAATGGGCATAGTAACATGGTGGTTGTCATACAGATAGGTCTTGTCATGGTACCTGGGAAACAGCAAGTATCCCACTGATGATAGAGATTATTGTCATCATTTTCCTTGAGAATCTTCAAACTGGAGCTGTGGTGATCTCACTGAGAAAAGTAGTTTATGAAGGTTGCAGTCGTGGCATGTGGTCAAAAGGTAGGGGGTAAGATGTGGATTGTATGACCATAGGAAATACTCTTATTTTTATGTAACATTAAAATAATGGAGCAATTAAAAAGAAGAAAACTCTATGGATGCAAATAAAACACTGGGAAATGGAAATTCCCATTGCTTTTTCCCATGTGCTCACTATGTATGGATTTACAATAACTGCAGAGAGATGGCCCTTGACAATGCAGCAGGGTCACTCAGCAATGGCAGGTGACTGACTCCTCACCACCAGTAGTAGCACTCTTTGCCCACTCCCAGGTGCTTCGCTTACAACCGCACTGCAGCCTGCCCTATTCTTTCAACTCTTTCAAAGAGTTTTGAAAAGTCTTTATACATTGGTAGTTTTGAATATCACCTTCTTTTTGACGTATACTTTTCTTGTATTTCTAGCCTCCCAAATCACCAACTCTAAGGTCATGTACCTTAATGTCTCCTCCTCCTTCGAATTCTTTCTCATTTCCAGCCTTTCCTGCTACTTCTCCTCCAGTAACAGAAGAATCTGTCAGAAGCCATAGCTACGTGGTTTAGAGCATGACCTCCGGAATCAGAGAGACCTGACTGTATCTGAATCTAACATAGTCCATATGGTGATGTGGAAATTTATTTAACTGAAGTCTTAGTTTCTATCTAGAAAATGGAGCTAGGTATAGTGCTTCACGATTAAGCAGAAAATGCACGACCTAACAGAATGTATGTGTACCAAGGGCTCAGAAAGTATTAGCTATTTTTATTGTTACCTACCATATGCTGCACCCTACTATATTCTTTCTCCTCTTAACAAAATGGTGCCTACTATATTTCATATAGTCAAAGACTATATCAATTTCTTTTTTTTTAAAAGATTCCATCAATTTCAAGATGTATCATTATGGTATGTACCACTAGAGTAAAAAACGCTACTGCTAGCTAAAATATGAGACGTTATAGATTATAAGACATAACCTAATTTCAAAGATGTTAAAATATAAATTTAAAAATGTATATGTTAGAATCAATAAATCTAAGGCAAACATGTCAAACAATCTGTTTTGATGCATTAATGAGAGCAACATAAAATATCCTTTCTTAAACTTTGACATACCATCTTAGAATTTTTTTTTAAATGCAGATTATAATTCTTTTTTATTTTATTTTATTTTTTATTTATTCATGAGAGACACAGAGAGGGAAGCAGAGACACAGGAAGAAGGAGAAACAGGTTCCCTGAGGGGAGCCCGATGTGGTACTTGATCCTAGGACCCTGGGATCATGACCTAAGCTAAAGGCAGACGCTCAATCACTGAGCCATCCACCCCTAAAATGAAGATTATGATTCTGAAAAATGAATTTCTTAATTAAATTCTGACTCTAGGATTGAGCCGGAGACTGAATTTTTAACAATCAACCAGGTGATGTTGATGCAACTGATTTGGGGTCTTTGAATAACATGCTTTGAATAACAAAGAACTAGAATTTGGCATCCTAGCTGAAGGTCATTTTCTGAAGATAATGCTTTCAATCAGAATGATTTAAAAAAAGTATTCTAAACTACCTGTGCCCCATACCAGAAATAACTGTTGGATCACAGCTTCTCTCCTTGTCCGCCCTCCTTTTCCACTACTCATCTCTCTCTCTCTCTCCCTCTCTCTCTTTCTGTCACTCTCTCTTACACACACATTCACATATGTTGAAACAGTGAACCGTTATTTTAATTATGAGCGGGACTGTTTTTGCAGATCTCTCGATTTGTGTAAGGATGCAAACATTCTTCCTTTCTTAAACATAAAACACTGGGAAGGAACAGTGCACAGAGAAGCTTATTTGAACAATAGCCTTTTGTTTGATATTCTAACAGAATACTAGGTTCATCCAGAATTAGTACTGTCTGGGTTAGCAAGAGTCCTTCACATTTTGGGGGGAAGATTTTGCTGATGATGTTCGATTTGACCAACAGATGGCAGTAGTGGTCTCTTTTTCTCTGGTGCAGTAATCAGAAAATTGAAACTAACTTGCTCATAAGATCCTTCTAAGAGCACTCATCAACTTTTTCTAGGTGCCTTGAGTTCTTGGCTGATTTCAAAATGTTATCTCACTCTTTGAGCACTGGACCACTTAATCACTCTTATAAAATGTAACCCCATTTTCAGGAGACATGCTACCTACCAAATCCATATTTGCCTAATTGAAATGGAAAACCAGGAGACCGTGACTGTCTCATTTCCAATATGCATAATTTTTTATTTTATGCATCTGGATATTTTGGCTACACTAAAAATGCATTTCTTTAAATTAAAAAAGCAAACTCAGATTTTCAAAAATTACTTATGTTTGCAAATAAGCCAGAGTAACTCATTTCACCCATCTCCATCAAGATCCAATTTTTAAAGCTATGCAGTTGTACATGTCAAGGATATCCAACGTGGTTCTATCCATAGTGTCCCTGAGAATATTTATTTTGTTGGTAAATTTTGACACGATGAGTATCTGTTAAAGCCTGCTCAATACTCCTTTTTACAAACCTTCTATGCACTGTTTGGCAGAACTATATTCAAATATCTCTCTATGGAATTTCAGTTAAGGGATGCAGGAAAAATCCCAGATCCTCAGTGTGCTATAAAGAGGGTTCACATAAAAAAAATTACAATTTGCTTAGCAGGCTTCCTTTTTTTTTTCTTTAAAGATTTTATTTTTAAGTAATCTCTAGTAGACCCAATGTGGGACTCAAACTCATAACCCTGAGATCGAGGGTTCTCCCAACTGAGCCAGCCAGGTGCCCCAATCATTCTAAAATTAAAAACATTTGTGTATGTATAACTGTTTTCTATTTAACAGCTACCATTTAACTATCACATGTCTGAGCGTCGTAATTTAGAGGTTAACCGTCATTTAAACTCAGAATTCTATCATTAATACACTTAGATGAATTTTTATTCTCTACCGTGAGTAATGAAATGAATCTTTATAACTCAGCTGGATACCTTTGCTCCTTGATACCTGAGCTAATTTCTGGTTAGAATAGGAATGTTTCTCTTTCCTACATTTGCCCTGAGGTCATTTTAGTTATCTGTTTTGGGGTCACTTTTGCTTTTAGGCTTAATTCATAAAGGCAGATAACAACACAACATTCATACCCTGTAAATATTTAAAAATAGATTAATGGAAAAAGTAAATACTCTTCCCTAAGATGTGGCCTGGATAGAATCTTGGCAGGTGAAGGTGTTGTTACTCATCATTTCTCAATTAGAAAGATGGTGGCTCTGAGACAGACAGTTTAGAGTTCCTACCTATCTGAAGACTGAGTTGCCAGTTGATGGGGAAAGAGAGGTCATTCATTAGAGGTTGTCACTAGAGGCCTCTATACTCACTCACTGGGCACCATCTGGGCAACATACTTCACATTGGAATAGCTCTTCAGGAATGGATTGTTGGCATGTGTGACCTGAATCAAGCAGACTCTAAACTTGTCCTTTCCCTTACAAATTTCCCCAAATACACAATCACAAAAAAGCCTTTTTCTCTTATTTTCTCCTGCAACAAGGTTAGGTGACCTATAAAGAAGAGCTCATTTGTTTATTAAATTCAAGCATTTTGCAACCCAAAGCTCTGTATTTAAAAACACAGTTGACTTTTGGTCAAGGTGAGGACCAAGAAAACATGGGAAATCTTCTTTCTATTCCTAGTCACACATAAAATTGCTAGGTACTAAGAACATTTTAAAAGTATATAGCAAAGAAAAAAGGGAGAGTGTATTTTCACATCAAATCTAATTGCTTTTAAATCATGAAAAAGAGATACTAACAATAAATTGAAATATATGAAATAACTGCTAAATAAATTTGGATATGAAGAACCTCCTCCAAAAAGTATATCTATATTAAGTTCCTTTTACAAAGCTATCAGACATTTATCATGCATTATCATATTGATGTTGTGACCATGCCAAAAAATAAGTGTAGAGTAACTTGCAGTAAATATATAGTAATGAAAGGGGAAAAAAGAAGTTTCCTCAACAAACAATATCTTTCTACTATCGTATAACTATTCCTAAGATCTCATCATTCAATTTATTACTTTTGATTATAGCACTGAATCCCTTTCAAGAAATTAGTGTTCTCAGAAATGTGACTTGTCCCTTACATAGAGATCACCTGTGAAGGATAATAGTATAAACTAGCAATTAATAAGTATTCTCGGAAGAATGCTTCTGTATAATAAAAAGAGTAGAATTTTAGAGAAATGATTCCTAGGGCAGGTAAGTCTGATTCAGAGAAGGAACCAAAACACCTCCATAAAGCAAAAGTGGAATGAACCAATGTGAAGACTTCAGATCCTTGATTCTCAAAATATTTTCCTTGAGTCTGAAAAGCTTAGATCTTTTATTTGATTCATATAGGCCAATACAGGAAAATTCCTTAGGATTTCATTTGTTTGCAATATGAAGGGAACATAATTAGTCTTAAGGACAATTAATTAATTAAAGGAGACATTCAAGTCAACGGGATAATTGCTGGTCTTCAAGATAAGATTACTAAATGATTTTGCAAAATTTTTATTACAGATGCTCACAGATCTTTGGAATTACTGGTTTTCTAGAAGTACACTTTGTTTCATGAATTATATTGATCTTTAGCTGGTTAGGGTCCTTGTTCTTAATTTCTTACAGTATGTGCCTATGTGTTATAGATTATTGCAGATTTTAATTTTAACTGTAGAGGGTAGGAACTGAATAATAATTATAATTTAGAATATATATATATATTATAGCTAAGATATGAAACATTCATATATCTACTGCTGAGAAAATATACACATCATGTCTTTTTCCCCTACCTCTATGAATTTTTGAGTCACTTAACTTAAAATATACTATAAAGATAGCTATAATGAAATTCTTGAATTATTTTAAAAAACATATAGAGGACCTCATTCCACAAAATAAAACCCTGTAAGCTCAAATTTTTCCTTGTAAATTGAGTAATTATTAAGTAAATAAACACACACAAAAACCTCACTGAAATAAGTTGTTAGGACCAAGCTTATTGCACCTTCTTTATTTCATCCCCACCCTCCCCCTTTTTTTTACTGGAAAATGAGACATGAAGGGTAGGCAGATCTCAGGGTCCTTTACTCTCCTTTTTTGAGTGGTGGTCAACCCTTCTAAGACCTCTGTGGCCCCAGGAAGCCAGGCTGCAGAACAGGGTATAAAGACTCTGAGAAATGAAGACTTTCAAGAGAGAAGTGTGAACACAGTGTGAACACAGAAGGAAGCCTCACCTAGGGCAAACATGGATGGTCTTCCAATCAGATGTGGGGGTGACAATGTTCACCTCATTCAAAAGTGTCATAAATCTGTTAGAATCTACTTTTGGCTTTTACTTAATGCTAGGCTTGTGCTTTAGAGTATCAGATTATCTGTGGATATAGAGAAAAGACAGAAAAGCTAAAATGGATTTTGATGAAGAGAATGTTTTAGAACATATTTAGGCTTGAAATACACAATAACATTAAAAAATTCTGTGCACATGCGTGTAGGTAGTTCTGGAGCTTTGTGTGTATATATATAGAGAGCAAACAAAGAAATGTTGAATGTTTTATTCCTAGTTTTTTTTTAAGTTTTTTTTTAAATTTTTTATTTATTTATGATAGTCACACACAGAGAGAGAGAGAGGCAGAGACACAGGCAGAGGCAGAGGGAGAAGCAGGCTCCATGCACCGGGAGCCCGACGTGGGATTTGATCCCGGGTCTCCAGGATCGCGCCCTGGGCCAAAGGCAGGCGCCAAACCGCTGCGCCACCCAGGGATCCCTTTTATTCCTAGTTTTAAAAAATGTAGCATAAATGTATTCTACTTTTGTGTGCATCAGGAATAGACAAGAAATTACAACATGACTGTTACAGACATTAATTCGAGAACTGTGTTGCTCAGGGCACCAAGGACCTCTAGTTCTCAGGCATATTTTACATATAGTTTGCCTTTGCCTCCTGCATGTAGTGAATCCCTATGGGTATGGATTGAGAAAGAGAGCATATAAGCAAAGATTTTTCTTGAAAAATTTCCATTTGTCAAAGATAGAAATAACTGTTATAAAATTTGCCTTGCTTTATTTTTTTAATTTTCTTTTCTTTTAAAGATTTTATCTTATTTATTTATTCATGAGAGACATAGAGAGGCAGAGAGAGAAATTTGCCAATCCTTACTTTAGGATTGATTCCATAATGCTCTCATATAAGCATTTTTAATATCTGCTGAGTGAAAATATAAGGCTTATTACCTTAGTGAGCAAGATTCAGAAAAAAAATCTTTAAATGTTGCTTATAGTATATAGAAGTTTGTGGCTACCAATAGGCTTCAATGTCAAGGTTTTGGCCACAATAAAGAATTTGCAAGAGCAGTGCATTTTATTGATGATCTGAGGGTTTAACTTCAATGTCAACTTAACATCTATAATGGTAATTAAAAAATATTAAATGAAAGTAATCATGGGGGAAAAAGCCACATGGAGTCATGAGTACATTGAGGAGAAATTAAATCTTTCTCTGTCATTTTCTAGTTTGTTTGTTTCCTTTTTGGGGTAGAGAAAATAGCAGAAAGGAGACAAGACAAATTCTAACCCCTTATTAATTGACAGCTAATAAGTGCTTTTATTCTAATTGCGCATAAGCCCATCAAATCTGGAAATATTAAAAAGATTTTCATTTGTTACAATTCTAAAACTAAATTATTTCAGAATACCAGATGGACTTGTGTTAACAGTTCATTAGGGTTGTTATGTGGAAAAGAATGATGGAGGGAGGGAAGAAAAGAGGGAAGGAAGGAGGGAAGGTGAGGGATGGATCCTAGGTGAGTGTGGCAGCTTTCCCTGGAGCACTGTTTTCTCTCATAAATCTCTAGGACCAGCAGTGTGATTTTACACTATTTTAAACACACTATTGAAAGGATTCTCTCTGCATCACAAAATCGGTAAAAGCCAACTTGAGTAAAGACAGTTGAGAGGGTTGTTGGATGATTTATCTTCAAGTGTGCGGTGTGAAACTGTATTGAGATAGGGACTTTTGTTGTGAGAGCATCTTATCAAAGAGATGTCCTAACAGAAAGTAATTTATTTTCTTTTTTTCAGGGAAAGAAACAGCCCTCAGTAGGAGCCCAGATTCTTCACCTTTGAGCAGATTATTACGGACCTTACTAATTATACCCATCTAGGCTGGCCAACTTGCCCCAGGATAAATGTGTAAAAGAGCCTTTTGTTTGCCTCAGCAAAACAGCCTGAAATGATGGTATTCAGAGCCTTGGGGATGAGGGGATTCAGTTGGGACGAGGAACTTGGAGATGGGTCTTCCCCGCTCCTCCCCCTGTAAACACTTTGAGAAGGCAGAGGGAGGTCAGCCAAGACTTGAGGCCTGGCCCTAGCAAATCAGAAGAGGAAGAAGCATGGGGGATCTTCTGAGTCCACATTGGACCTTTCTGAAATTAGCTCACATCCCAGAAGCAGCAAGGTCTGGTACTGAAAGTGTTCATTTTCAGAAAGTTCCAGAAAGATGAATCCTGACTGTGAGTTTGGAGCAAGCTTAACCTAATATAACTTACACACATTAGCTTCTTTAACAACTGCTGCAGCCTGACAAGGGCCTGCCCCTGCCCTGAGGTAGCCTAGACCACACAAGTTTAGGCAGTGGAATAAAAAGGTTTGGAGGCCCCCGGCAGTGGGAGAGCTCTCTCCACGGAGAGGAGACACAAAGAGCACGCAGTCTACCCTAGATGGTGCGTCTGTAGGGCCAATGTCGTGCCCTAGCCTCTCCGTACACTGGGGACAGGTTATAAGGAAGACTGTGATGCTTTACCTACCAAGTAGAGAATGTATATCTACTTTCACTACTATGAAATACTAGATACATACATAGATATACTATGTATATCTACTTAGATAACCTAACTGGAAAAAGCTGGATTGTACTTGGGAGACATAAGAGATGGAATTGAAAGCTCCCAGGACTCTGCTTCCTGGTGCCTCGCTGTCTGCCACTCATGAGGCGGTTTCTGGATATGCCGTTTGCCAAGCTTTGTCATGCAGGGAGGCTGAACATCACTCTCTCATCTTTAAGATCTAAAACACAAATTCGAAACTCTTAAGGAACAGCTCTGACTGACCTTGCTTGATTTGTCCTTTAATCAGGATTGGTCACCCAGGCACTGTGACATTCTGGGCCAGCTCACTGTGTGCTGTGGATGGTTGTCCGTGTATTCTAGGAGGTTTAGCAGTCCTCCTGGCCTCTACCCACTAGGTATCAACAGCACCCCTCCCCCCACCCCCCACTAGGCTGTGCAAACAAAAATGCCTCTAACATCTCCAAACAGCTTCTGCTGGATAAAAGTGTTCCCTGATTGAGAACCATTGCTTTAACCACTGTGATCAGAATACAGGAGCACATTACATCTGAGTAGAGTGGTGACATAGATTTGGGAGGGAAGATCTAATCCCTGATTTATTGTGAACTAGGCAGCCATCCCTGCATACCTCAGGTCTTCCAGCCCCTCTTTCATTATGTTGGCTTTCTCTAAGTTCCTGCACTAATATATTCCCTAGTCTTTGTTGTCACTTGGTTATTGCATTATCATGGGAGGCTCTAAAAATATTTGGATGGAGTGAGGAATAAGAACAAGGACTAGGCAACAATTTTCATATTTACCCATATTGAAACATGATAGCAAATGCAAGCAAATTATCTCAAATATAACATAAGAAAAATCATTAGCCATAATTGGATTTATATTTTAGTGTTTTCCTTTGATAAAGGAAAGAATAAATTATTCATTCTGGCTCACTGACTTTATAGAATCAATGGAAAAAACCCAACCCACCAAAGAAGGGCTCAAAAAATGATCAGAGCATGTGTTTTGTCCTTGAAATTTCTGCCATTCTTTTGATTTATAAGCAGTCCAAAGAAGAATCCTATAAATTAAAACATATACTCCTGCATCTTAATTTTCATACACACCCCAGAGGTAGATTTACAGTCAGTCAAGACCTACTCCATCATAATTAAATTGTACTTGTCAGCTTTTTATTGCTATTCTTGGAGATAAATCCTTATCTTAGAGGTTCCCACAGTGATTATCATCATGGCCTCTTGCTTCTATCATGGAGAGGGGACTCTGACAGAATCATAACTCCCGGAGATTTGGTATGACTTACCTTCAGCTTCATCTCTTCATCACAAGACATCATTTTTTTCATTATCTAAAAATATTCTGATTGTTTTTGTTTCTTCAAAATTTTCCAGAGTTTTTTTTTTCTCATTCTCTTTCCCTCCCTCCCTCCCATTCACACTTAACTCCTCTTTTCTAAGAAATAAAAATGCTACTTCCTTCTTAAAAATAACCTAATTTTTCTTGTTTATTATCATAAAACTTCCTATTCTACTGTGTTTAATGGAAATTTGCCCCATCTCATTTATTCAAAAGTAATAAATATTCTTGTTATAAATGTGATGGTCTCCAGTGAGAAAAAGCATCCTCATAAACTAATGTGCCCTTCATAAGATTAAAACTACATATTCAGTCTTTCCCTTCTCTTTTTTCCCAAAAGATTATTCTTTTTAAACATAATTTAGATATAATTACCCGAAGAATCTCATGCCAAAGTCATCAAGTAAGCCTAATTCCAAAAAAACTCATATTAATAGATCCCATCAAGGAGGATCTCAAAGTATCGTTTGGGGAGGAGGGTGTCACAGCTTAACTCATAACAAATGCTATCTCATGCTGACAAATTAATAAAGTCTTTCTGCAAATAAATAATAAATAAATAAAAAACAAGCAAGTATTAAGAGTGGTGAAATTGTGGGGTCTGCGCAGTGCCCTTGTAGATTAAATCAATTAAAACAGCTTTCAAAAGTATACCATTTGCTTTCTTGAAGTAGTTTGCTGACTTCAAAAGGATCTTGTACCATTTTGATGTTGGATATATTTGTAGTATTGGAAAAAATACTTGAATTATGTTAATACTAAGAAGTGAAGAAGACCTGGAAGGAAACTTTATTTTCTTCGGCTCTCTAAAAGGTACGTAGAATTCAGTCCAGAAATGGAAAATTGGATTTTTATAAATTTAGTGTTTACACATAAAAATATTTAATAATATGATCCCCACTGGTATATATATATATATATATATATATATATATATATATATATGATTGCTCAGTTGCTAAATATTTGAAAGCTAGAAAAAGACTTTTTAGAAAAAAACGAATCTGTAGTAAAGTTTTAAAAAGATAAAATTATAATCAAGATAGATTAGTTTAAAAACTGCAAAGTGTTTTAGGTTTGATTACTTGAGTAAAAAGCTGATTACATGTGAAAAATGTTAGAATATTTTTCTTAGAAATAACCACAAGTTGGGTACTGTGCAATATTGTCACAGCGTTGGAACTTCTTTTCCTGCTCTGTGGAATTTGTGACTCAATTATTATAATTCCCAATATGCTATACTTTATTTTTATTCTACAGCCTTTTCTGTGTGGTCACAGTTTTAACATTGTTTTCTCATTCTAAGACAGATGAATGCCAAACTAACTTCAAGAACTCCTAAGAAGACAATGTTTCAATCTTTGTATTCTCTGTTCCTTGCTCTTAAGGAATGAAGCCCTACGTATAAAAGCAGGAAGTTGGCTCTGTATATTCTAAAACAAGCCAGAAGACATTTCAGCAGATTCTTAATAATACATTTTTAAGCTCACATAGGTTTATCTTTTTTCTTCCAACAATTTGTTTTGTGGGCACTTGCAGGACGTTTCATGAGGATCGTTCTTTTGTGTATCTCCTTTCATAAAATAAGAACTAGAGGTGAGTCTTTCTTTTCGAGCTTGTTAACACTGATTCCTGGCTTAAACTGTCCAATGGGATTTTTATGCTCATAAAAAAGCTTATCGCACTTCTTCCAACAATTTGTTCCATGGCCGTTGGTTCCTGGCCAAGTGGGCCTTTCCACAAGCTGCCTCCTGACATGGCAGCTGTATGCTTCCGGGATAAAGCGATCCAAAAGAAAAAATGGGAGAGAAACATTGCCAAGGTGGAAGCCACAGTCTTTCCGTAACTTCATCTTTGAAATGACATCCTATCACTTCTGCCGTTTCCTATTCATTACAAGTAAATCAGTAAGTCCAGCAACATTCAATAAGAAGGAAGTACACAGAAGTGTGAATTCTAGGCAGAAAGAATCACTGGGGCATGCTAAAAACCCCATCCTGTGTGAGAATGCTATTGGGTAGTGTGCAAAAATCCGATAGTCCAGGTCAATCTCTAAGGAGATATTCATGTGGAAGTAGATTTCAGTGACTAAAAGTCAGGACCCTGCCAGAGGGACTGGGAAAAATAAGGGGTAACTGGCCACAGAGCTGGCATTGGGAAGAAGGGCACCTGTGTCTGGGTGACTAGAACACTGAAGAAAATACGAATCTAAGCTCGGGCCTGGAACCAGGCATACAGAGGAGAAAATGTGACCCAGAAGCCAGCTTAGAGGCCATTTGGATCTGCAAGGGTAACTGGCCTTAAACTCCGTTGCTTTAGGTCAGGAAATGGGTGAAAGGGAGACATGAATCTGGGACTCTTCCTTGGCTGAGCTTTGAGAAGTAGGAAAATGGTACAGCTGAAATAAGCCATGGGACAGAAGCTCTCAAACTTTGCTTGGTATCACGATCACTTGGTAACTGGACAAAAATGCAACCACCCAGGCCCTATGTTACTTCAATATGCCCAGCCTTTGTGTTCCTCTTTAATACTCTAGATAATTCTGATATATGCCAAAGTTTGAGGGCCACTGCTTCAGAAGGACTACTTGTGTTCCCCAAGGAGTGGGCCATTTACTTATTCATGATAATTAATTCACTAAATTAACAAACTAGCATTACACTCTGACACAGTTCATGGGGGAAAATATGAATGTGCATCTTTGTAGGCAGAAATGGAAAAAAAGATGGTTATAAATAAAAGAATTCCAAGGAAAAAGCCTGTGCTTTTATGCTGGAAGAACAAATCATGGCTGGCACTGATTAATAGATTCTGCTCTCTCAGGCTGACAAGACGCAAAAGAATTTTCTTTGCCAGAAATAACAAAATGGACACCAAAGCCAGCATCTGGAAGTTATTCTTAAAGAAATATGGCATTAGCTAAAATCGGACTGGTGGGTCAATTTCTATTTACCCATTTCACTGGTCCATGCTGACTAAAGCTTAATGCAACTGACACTAAAATCTTCATGTTTTTCTTTCTTTTCCTTATTCTTGTTACATCATGTTTATTTCCAAATCTGTCTGACAAACGTATGTTGGTGGCAGTCTACAAAGACTTAGATGGACTATAGATCCTGAGAGGGGCCCTAGTATAGAATATATATTGCTTTTGAACCCAGAGAGATCTGGTTTTAAATCCAGGTGATGCCATTGACTGACTATGAAAAGTTAACCAAATGGTTTATCTTTGCTGAAGTTCTTTATGTGTACATACAATGGATCACATAATAATTTTGAATGCCATTAGAAGGGCAGTAGATAAAATTCTAGAACCCTAGTAGGTGCTCAGCAAACTGAACTATTATTACTATTAATGACTAATACTCCCTAACTCTGTAAACATCAAAAGCATTAGAACCACAGTTTGTTCAGGATCACTGGCAGGGTGTGCCCATCAGGCCGTATTTCTGATTTTCTGTTTTTAAGGAGAAACTGCAGCGTAGTAATCAAGAGCACACATTTGGGATTCTGCCTACTAAGTTCAAACTGAACTTTGAAGTTCACTAGCAATACATGCTTGGATGATTTACTCGGCAATTCACTTTACCTCTCCTTGCCTTGCTTTCTTCCTCTATCAAATGTGGATAATAGGGATGTAGGAACCTCATAAGAATTTGTAAGAATTAAATACATCCATATTTGTAAAGCATTTACAAGAAAAGGCACCATGTGTGTTAATAATTGTTAATCATAATTCCCTTCTTAAAAAGTCCATTCTTTTTCCTGTTCTTTTTACCTTATCTATCAATTATGGATGTTGTTTATCAAAGAATATAATAGATTGAAGTGTCTTTTTTTGTACAAGTTTCCTCCTTTTGATGGGCTGATGATACCACACCTTTCTGCATTTGGTTTTTAGGTCTTCCTTGATTGTAGGCTCCAGCTTTTAGGAGAAGGTGCGCTGCTCACTGGGTGACAGTTACTTTTGGGAATGGCAATGAATCATCTGAGTCAAGAGAGCGTCATTCATAGAATTACTTTGTTGTCACTAACCTAATTAGCACCCATGTGATCTCAACAAGTGGAGGCAGTATCCCAAATGCCTGACTGGCTCTCAGGAAGTAGCATTCCTTGTGAGAACTTTGCCCCTAATTGAAGTAATGGGAAGGAGTGATCCAATGATATTTTTCTCTCTATGATAGCATACTGTGGTGGAATGTTTTATGCAATGGAAGACCAAAGTGTGATTAATGATAATGGTAAAAATAGAGCAATATTTTCCTATACGTAGGAGAGAATTTCATACTAATTCAATTTCTTTCAGGTGTTTAATAGAAGTGTTTACTTCCAAGATCACCTTCTTCAAATGAAAACAGTTATACCAGTATTGATGGGGAGAGAAGCTTCTGGGATCGTGAAATTTGTTGTCATGGCCCCTTGGGGGGGGAACCCCCTCAGAGGACCTCAGGAGTATAATTTTTCCCAAGTATACTATCGCTGGTGTTCCTTCATCCTCAGGCTAGCAGACAAGAAAGCTGTGTTGTCTTGAGAAGATCTCCAATAAAGAAGTTTCCCCCTGTGTGTTTTTGAGTATTCACTTCCTAAAAGTTTGAAGACTCACGTGGAACACACATCCAGTTTATGTCACATATCAAAGTTTTTCTGAGGTCTGCATGGCCTTCGGGATGCAAAGCCACTTTGATTTCTACCTTGTAGCTGGGCGGTGAGCACTTCGAATGAACACAGGAGGCAAGTAGTACGTGTAGGGAGTTGTGTGGATTCCCAGGGAGAGGGCGATTGTCTTCCGGGTGGCCCTCAGTGAGAAGTCAGAGGCTTCTCTCCATGAACACAGTTTCCCCAAGGTCGAGAAGCTCCCGCAATGCTCAACACAGAAAAGTCTGAAGAGAAGAGCTGGAGGCCTGTGTGGGTGGGTCCCCAGCGGGGACAATGCTGGGGACTTGCTCGTTGAGGGCACAGGCCATGAAGGTAAGGCAAGAGTCGCGGCAGGTGGCACCAGGAGGTCAAGGAAAAGCGGTGAGAGGATGACAAAGACCAAATATGTGGGAAGAGGATCTCTGGGAAGCAGTCAAGTGCAGCCCGCTGTCCAGGTGTGCTGCAGGACAGGACAGCGTGCAACCAGGGTCGGTGGCCTAGCTGGCTTCATCCTTAAGCCCGCAGGACCCTGGTGACCGCCTGAGTGGACTTCAGATTCTGAACTCTCTGGGGACACATAGACATATTCAGAAGAAAAGGAGAGTAGGAGGTCACTTCCCTAGAGCAGGCCTGACCTGTAAGCCGTGCAGGGCCCGTCGGTGTGGACAAGCCCTCCCTGCCAGGCGGCCGTACTGTTCCAAGCTAAACACATACTAGCCTAACATGCTTGTGATTATCTTTAAAGATTGTGTAAAGCAGGGATCCCTGGGTGGCGCGGCGGTTTGGCACCTGCCTTTGGCCCGGGGTGCGATCCTGGAGACCCGGGATCGAATCCCACGTCGGGCTCCCAGTGCATGGAGCCTGCTTCTCCCTCTGCCTGTGTCTCTGCCTCCCTCTCTCTCTCTCTGTGTGACTATCATCATAAATAAATAAAAATTAAAAAAAAAAGATTGTGTAAAGTAAATTAATGGCTATATTAGCGGATAATTGTCACTTTTAAACAAATCCTATTTGTTTTAAAGTTCAAAGAAACTACTGTACACAAAAACATATGTCTCACACACCTTGTTCTCTATTAGTAGCCTGGACATGGTTGTTGTCAAGTGTCCCCATAGTGTGACGAACGTCATGGTGTTGGGGTTTACACACATCTAGCAGCATGGAATCTGAGCATTTCTTTAACTTCTCAGGGGCTGTATTTGGAGGCAGGGCTGCTCAATGTCACTAAAAGCTCTGTGGAAGAAAATATACTGTCTGTTTCATTGAGCTCATGGTACAAATTTACTAGAGAAGACCCTTGTTTGGATTATTGGTAGGTTTCCGTTTAATGATTCATCACATCATTTGCATGTTGCACAAAGCATCCTTGTAAAATGTATTATATTTACTATAAAGTCTGTTTGAAAGAGGGGCACCTGGGTGGCTTAGTGGTTGAGCACCTGCCTTGGTCTCAGGGCATGATCCCAGGGTTCTGGGATTGAGTCCCACATTGGGCTCCTTGCATGGAGCCTGCTTCTCTCTCTGCCTGTGTCTCTTCCTCTCTCTGTGTCTCTCATGAATAAATAAATAAAATCTTTAAAAAAATCAGTTTTCAAGAGGACATTTTTTGTGACATTACACATGTCTTATTTATAGGAAACATTTTTCTCAGTACCTGGAAAAGTACGGAGCAACTATTTCAATTTTATCTTATAGACAATGAAATATCACTTATTATGTTTCTCCCTTTGCATGGCTTCTCAAGAACTTTAAGAGGCAAAACTGTGGTTCATCTAGATCAAATTCACCAAGTCTTATTGCATGTCTTTCATATATTAACCTCCTATCTGGTTTCACTTTTTCTATCCTCATGTTTTCTTTCTTCCAAGTTTCCTCTAATTAAAAAAAAATTGTTGGGACCTCCAATTTTTCCTTGAAAGTAACATAGGCAATTGAAAGAATCCATAGATGTCTATATGGTTATTGAAGCCTAGGTGAGGCCTCGCATCCTACCTGCAGGTTTCCTGGTATAGGGAAAGGTGAGCGTTAGCAGCTCAAAAGGGGTCAGATCCACAAGCATTTTGGTTATTTTCATTGCTGATGATATTTTTGTTGTTATTAGCTTATCTTGCTTTAATTTTTGGAGCAAATTTTGTTGCTTTCTGGTTACTAGGAGATGGTGTTTCTTTCTACAGTGAAATTTAGATGTGTTTTGATTAGAAGGGTTTCATAAGCCTTAACTTGTGGAAGAGTTGTGAAAAAAAAATTCAATACTCTCTACCCCTCTCCTCATAATATATTTAAATGCTACCAATATTAATTAATCTATTTTTAATCAAACTTTAGCATTTAAATTTACTTAAGGAGATGTGAATTTGATGTGTCTTAAGTGAAGAAAAGACTAAGGTTCCTGGGCTTATGAAACAGGTGGCTGAAAAAAATATATATGTTGTAATAAAAATCTACTGGGTGATTTTCCACAGCAAATTAAATTAATAGTATTGAGTTTAGATACACATAGTTCAGCAAAAAGAAAATTTTATTTAACAGTAATAGATTTAATGATAGAATGACTCTGAAAACCAAACAAACTTAGGTTGCTAAAGTATTTGGTTCTTTTTTTAAAAGAAAGAAAGGAAAACAGAATTTCCATGTGTTCACTTCTGCCCTACAGAATATTTTTAGGATACTAGGAACATATGTACATATGTGTTTCCAGTTCTGGCCTAACCCTGAAACTCTACCTTCTAATTTCTAACTATGCAACTTTCTCACTATCAAAATATGCCTGATATTCAAGTCCATATACTTTTTATCTTGACAAGAGACACCTCCTCTCCAATGCCTTGAGGCTTCTTTTGTGGTCTACCATGGAGGATAGAAAAGATGGAACTGCAAACACACTCATATTTGGGACAATATTCACAATGGCTTCATGAATAGATGTCTATTATATCTTCCAGTCAAGTTTCACCACTATGTTTTTTTACTTCCATCTGGAACAGAAGCACTTTTCTAATCTGGCCATTAACTAGCAGGTAGTTGGGAGCTAGATGAGTAAGTTTTTGTTGAAAGGTTTCAGGAAGCAACTTGACACTTGCACTCCGATAAGTGTAGGCAGCTCCATTTTTAAAATGGAGTCATGATCCCTGATAGAAAAACACCAGAGAAATAGGGATTGAGTTAGGAATTTAGCAAGCCTGGCATGAATTTCAGTTTCATATTTGAAAATATCTTTAAGTGCCAAGTAAAATACAATTCAAAAGTACTGTAAAATCTGGGTGTGTCTACATCCATCAAAAGAGAGGTAACCCTGGTGGAAAGAAGGAAAAGGAACTATCGGAATCATACCACCTTTGACAAGTATTCGAGTACAACAGCTATGAAGAGATGAAAATACAAAACTATTCAAAACTTGGACAAAACTACTTTTTGTTTTTCAAGTACAAAAACTATCAGGAATCTGATCGATGGAATCTTTTCAGAAGATTTTTCCAGGGTGGAATGTAAGGACAAGAAAAGAGCATGGATTATGACAAAGCCATCATCTCTTCCCAAGAGCTATGTCCTGCAATAGATGCATAGCAGATGCATCCAGCCCTGCCCTGAGTTTATCCTCCCCTAAGTAAAGGCAGAGATAGAAGAGGACAAATCTAAAACCAGGACAGACGTTAGAACCCTTCCTGATGTGATTAAAAATGGGGCAAGAGAAAATAACAACAGAGAAGTTACCAGGGGAGAAGTATATACGAGGAAGCTTGAGACAGTACCGGGTTTATTTGTTTTCCCTCAAGCCAATCCATTTTCATTAGTTAAACAAATATTTATTGAAAAAATACTATATGTCAGGCACCGTTGTTGGTACTGGTATGTACCAACATACCAATTTTTGGTACAGAGAAAAAAACAGATGAAGTATCTCCTCTGATGCAGCTTAAATTCCAGAATGGGTGGCAGGCAATACAGAAAATGAGCCAGTTGCAGGGCGTGTAGCAAGAAAATTTCTGATAAAGTAACTTTTGAGCAGAAACTTGAATCAAAAGAAGGATCAAGCCTTAGGGATATGTGGCAGCAAGAATGTTCCAAGCAAAAAGCACATTACTGCCAGGTACTATTAGTCTTTCAATAAAAACTGAACACAGAGGTTTTGTTTTTGTTTGTTTGTTTGTTTGTTTGTTTTCCTGTAGGATCATATATGGCCACACATGTGATAAGAAAACAAATGAAACCCCAAGAAACCTTGCATATACACATATCTGTCGATTGCTAGTCAAAAATACAGCCAAGATGTTTTAAAAGTGAAATTTCTTGAAAGACAATCCTGTCCAAGATGCCATTTTATCTTTCTAATCAGCCTTTTTAGGTCTGGTATTTCCAAATGTATAAAATGATAATACCATTTACAAAGAAAGCAATAGGAAAGGAGAACTTGGTGATCTTCAAGACTGAACATTCCCATTTTCAAAGTCTGAATAAAATTCAAGTTCTGAATAACAACACATAAGTTCAAAAGTAACTTTCAACTAATATCTTCACGAACATCAACTCTTAGTTGATCCTGGGAAATAGATCCAAAGCACCATTTTATCTCGGTGACAATTAACGTGTAGAGCTAAGTCACACTGTATATGTTACATAGAATAATCCAAAACGCAATTAAGTAAATCCAGAGTTTATTTCTACAGTTCATCTGGTTCTTCCGTTTCTTATTTAGGCCTAACCAGTTTAACAGGATTATCTGCAGGGGGCAATGCACATATCCTGGTTTGCACAGTGCATGCCTGGGGACAGGAAGAGGAAACCAAGCCACAGATGTTCATGTGTCACAATTTACTGACTTTGTATTCCCGTTTCCAGGAAGACTGGTGGCCATGTCTCTCAGTCCTGAGTTACAGAGGCTCCCACATTTCAACAAATCAGATATCCCATCTGTCAGACTGAGTTGAACCAGATTTCCATGATGTGGAAAAAAAGTGCTCAAGAGAATTGTAGATAAAGCCATCAGAATTATGTTCCACCTGTGGCCATAGCCAAGCAAAACCTGCCAATTTTATCCCCCAGCGGATCTAGTGACAGCTCTCATCACTTGGCTTTGCCTACTTAGTTCTGCCTTCCTAAATTTCCCTTCAACCTAGATTTTCTTCAAGACCCTATAGGCTCAAACATCAGGTGAATCCAAATGATGAGAAATTCACTGAAAAGAATCTGAGCCTATTTCACATGCATAATTCACATTTGTAATGGCTTCATTCAAGGGGCTTATTGAATTCTTTTAAATATTTTAGGGTTTTTCTGTGTGTGTGTGTATGCCTTGACAAATTGGATTTATCTAACACTACATAAATACTCTGGATAACTATAAAAAATTGCCTCAAATTGACAAAAATAATTCCTCAAAGATATATTGTTAAGTTTTAGAGAGAATATAAAATTTAAAACTTGTGAATTTTGCTCTTTCATTTTATCTTTCTAGAGTAAATTTAGAAGTTTCTTGTTTTTCCTTTCTGTCCCTGATACTATATTAATAACAACAGAAAGGCTAAGAAATTTCAATGTAGTTGTTCTGTAATATATTGAGAGTTATAAGGAGTCCAAAATGCTAGGGTTGGAAGAGAATATTAGCTTAAATGCAGGCTCCTTTTCTTAATGCAAGTATGTTATTTTATGTATATATGTGATATATATATGTGATATACATATACACATACACCTATATACACATATGCAGGTACATATAGTTAATATGTAGATGTATACATATGTACCTGTATCTTTGTATACAGATAATATATAGATGTACACATATATGTGTATGTGTGTGCATATAGGAATATGCATATGTGTGTTACATGCCAAACCAAACTGACCTCACACACACATAATGTGTATATGTGTATATGTGTGCGTGTGTGTGTGTGTGTGTGTGTGTGTGTCTGAGAGGTCAGGTTGGTTTGGCATATAAAAAAGGAGACAGGGATCCCTGGGTGGCGCAGCGGTTTGGCGCCTGATTTGGCCCAGGGCGCGATCCTGGAGACCCGGGATTGAATCCCACGTCGGGCTCCCGGTGCATGGAGCCTGCTTCTCCCTCTGCCTGTGTCTCTGCCTCTCTCTCTCTCTCTCTCTGTGACTATCATAAATAAATAAAATTAAAAAAAAAACTTTAAAAAAAAAAAAGGAGACAAACACTTTATCAGTATTTAATTCAATTCGGTCTTTACCAGTAAGCTTGCTATTGACATTCCCTAATGGTCCTTGCCTTGCTATCTTATTTTGTAAGCCAGAGCTAAAGAAATGGATTGCTTCTGCAGGGGACTTGGAAATTTTACATAGGCATAAAGGCTGAGAAATAGAGATGTGATATTTTACTAGCTGTATTATTACATATGAAGTGCCTGTGGATTATTCCACTTCTTTGAGGCTGACTCTTAAAATTTCAAAGTTGAAAGAAAATCCAAATGTCATCATTTGTTATCCTCAGGTAAGCTTCAGCTTGCTGATATTGACAGATGCCATCTTAAACTCTGCTGGAACGAGGAAGAAAATAAATAAGCATATTCACAGACAGAGATCTTACTGAACTTAAATGAATTTCAGGCAAGAGGCCAACTTGGGAATTGGACTGGAATTGACAAGATGTCCCTGATAATGTTAATAGCTAACATTTATTGAGCTCTTACTATGTGCCAGACATTGTTCTAAATGCCGCATCATGTTGAGTCATTTAATCCAAATAAAAATGCCTATTTCTATTTTATAAATGAAGAAACAATGGACTAGATAGACTATGTAAACTTATGAAATTTGCACTTCTGGGAAACAGCAGAGCCTGGATTTAGAATTAGGGAGTCTGACTTCTAAGTACTATTCCTACTTCCAGGTTAGGTCATCATTGACCACCAGACTTTAAACCTATGTTTTTTCTGTACTTCTAAGATGGTATAATTTTAGTCAAGCAGTTTGGCATCTTGTTCTCCACTGGGTCTGAAGATTCTGTGCAATTTTCTTAAAGGCAGATATTTTTGAGCTTTTATTTTAATTCTTAAATTTTCAAGACCTAGACCAGTGACTGGTACATAAAGATGCACACTGCAGTATTTGTTTGATGACCAACTACTTACTATATTATGTTTTCTATGCATGAACTATGGTGTCTAGTTTCTAATCCTGACCTTACAGTTTACTAGACATATAGCCCTGGACAGTTCACTTAATCTCTTTAAGCCTCCATTTTCTTATCCATAAAATGAAAGGAAATATGATTCTTTTCTTTTGTTTATTTTTAAAGATTTTATTTATTTATTTGAGAGAGATTGAGCAAGCAGAGGGGAGTGCAGAGGGAGAGAGTAAAGCAGAATCCCTGCTGGGCATGGAGCCTGAAGCAGGGCTCAATCCCAGGACCCCGGGATCATGACTTGAGCCAAAGGCAGACGCTTAGCCGACTGAGCTACATAAGTGCCCCTCTTCTCTAACATATAAATGAGATAATAAGGATTCAGGATTGAATGAAATAATACTTCCAACCACTTAACACAAGAAAAACAGTTTGATAGGTTCCTAACACATATTCATCATATGACCCAATGATCTCATTTTTATGTATTTACCCTAAGAGAAATGAAAACGTATGTCAACACAAAAGCCTTACCTGAATAAATGCTTTATTCATAATCATTTAAAACTGGAAAGAAGTGAATCAATGGGCAAATGAATAGAGAAATTATGATAGAATAGTTCTCATCTGTGAAAGGAAGAAGCTATTGATAAATGCAGCGATATGGATGACACTAAAAATCATCATGCTAAAGCAAAGAATTCAGAGGGAGAAGGTTATATATGTTGCAATTCCATCCATATGAAATTCTAGAAAAATCAAAACGGGTAGGCAGAGAAATCAGATCATTGGTTGCCAGGATCTAGGACTAGGGTTTGGGGAGAAAGAGTTGATTACAAATGGACACAAAGGAATTTCTCGGTGTGATGGAAATATTCAAATCTTAATTTTAGTAGTGGCAACATGTCTATATATATTTGTCAAAATGTAGAACTTTATACCTGAACAGATTGAGTAGCGCTCTATATAAATTAAACTTGGGTTAAAAAAAACTATTTAGCAAAGTTCTTAGATTTTAATAAGTACACGAAATATATTCTTAGTTTTCTTTATATGTGGACTTTCTTTCTAAAAAATAATATATAAAGACTTGGTCTAAACCGGAGTATAAATTTTTTTAAATGAGTAGCTATGAAATTGTAATGCTATCAAAGACACTTTGTACACTTTCCGCAACTACAAATTGACTTCTGACTTGATTTCTTGGCAGTTTAGGCCTCTTCCGAGGAGTCTTTACTATATTGAATGGTCTCATTGCCTGACTTTTATCTTCAAATGATGAAGATGATTGCTTTCTCAGGCTGCACACCACATTGGCATTCTTCAGAAAATCCCTAATGATATTTTATTGAAGGATGTCTCTCTGTATTCTCTACTTATTGCCAATGAGATGTTACTGATTAATTTTCCCCCACCTCTCAGACTTCTTGTAATAGTCAGGGACTGGGAAAACTGCTCAGAGCGTTGCATATATTGGGGCAAACAGCATGACAGAGCCATCATCGCTGCTAGGTTTGAAGCGAAAGGGAGGAAAGTTAGTTCCTAGAACTCAGGGAAGATAGCAAAAGGAGAGAGCAGCCTGGTTGGAGGAAGTCTTTGGAAGAATTTCATGGCCAAGCCACAATGACCCAGCAAGAAGGGAAATAGGGAATACATAGCTGACCTCAACTCTTTCTTCCTGCTGGTGACTTCTACTGCCAGAGGAAAGAGAACCTATTGGTGCAATCTCTATAGGTAAGCATCCCAGAACACAGGGTGAATATGAGGGGAGAGTGAAACTGGAAGGGCAGAGAAAGCAGACCAGTCCATCATTCTCCAAATACTGAGAATCAGAAAATCCCTCTTTTTCCAAGGATTCTCTCTTTGGCAGATTAATTTTCCCCACTCCTATATTGCATGGTTTTGAGATTTCTCATCCTTCTCATTATTTATATGTTTTTCATCAGATCCCTTTTCCAGTCTAAAAATGCAGCTCTCTTGGTCTCTCTTTGGTCAAATGGCCTAAACCAAAGCCCAGCTAGATTTAAAATAGTTGTATGTTGGCTGGTTGTATAAGGCTGGCCATAGATGAAACAAATAGATTGGCCCTTGAAAAAAAGCACAGATCCTAGAAGGGGATAAGTAGGACAAGAGAAGTAGAAATCTATGATTTTTTTTTTAAATTTATTTATCTATTCATGAGGGACACAGAGACAGAGAGAGAGGCAGAGACATGGGCAGAGGGAGAAGCAGGCTCCATGCAGGGAGCCCGATGTGGGACTCGATCCAGGGTCTCCAGGATCACTCCTTGGGTTGAAGGGGGCACTAAACCGCTGAATCACCGGGGCCACCCCAGAAATCTATGATATTGAGAAAAATTAGGGCTTCTGGACAAGTGGGAACAATTCGTCATAGTGGAAAATTTGGGGACTTAGAGTAAACTATCTGGGCTTTGTTCTACCTCAACAAAGAGTTACTGTGTGGCTTTGTACCACTTATTTTGACCCAGGGGTCCTCGGCTTTCTCATCTATAAAAGAACTACCTAATGTTCTAAAGGGGGACGGTACAGTGTAGAGATTCAGCATGTGTGTACAAAAGACAATCTGCATGGATTTGAATTCTGACTCTGCAATTTACTAGTTCTGTGACCTTGTGTAAGTTAATTCTCTGTATCTAAGTTGTCATCATATCTATCTGCCGCGTACAAAGTACTTAATAAAGGTGAATTGTTAGTACTCTGGGACTAGAGGTCCAATGATTATCAGCAACATTGCTTAGATCCAAAATGCTCATCTAGTATTTAGTAAATTACCGTTAAGGTTTGGCTATGAACTGTCATCTGCTATAGAGCATTTCTTACAAAAGAGTTAAAAATCTCCAAATATTCATGTGTTTGGCAAAGGAAATTTCTGATAAAATGATAGTCTTTAATATAAGAAAAATTATTTCCACCTGTCAGGATTTGAGTGTATTGTGGATATTCTATGAGATCTATATTAGCAGTGAAATATTTCACTTTTATAATGGCATAAAATATTTGCAAATGACTTACTGTGTGTCTCATCTGTATTTATAATAGAAAAATGTATTTACTACAGTACCTGTTTTTCTGAGATACTAAAGAGCTGAAAAACATGGACAAAGTCAAGAATATATGTTTATAACCTTTGTTTTAGGACTTTGTTTCCCCTCAGAAATATGGGTCCATAAAAATATCTAAATTATGTTTTAAAATTTTCTATGGTTCATTACATAACTTCTGAATTGCATTTTAATATTACTTATATAATTGACTATTGATTTGGCTAATTATTAAGTTACTAGAGTCTTTGTTATTAATTATGTAAATTAATTTAAAATGATTTACAAATTGCTTAACTATTTCCTCTGTCTTCTAAATTGAATTATGAATTAAATTGTATTTCATTGAGTTGGCTATATTTGGTTTGTCTAAGTAATTACTTAAATCATGATGGAAACAGTTCCAACACACTTATCAGGAAGAGTGAATAAAATATTTCTAAGTTTTTTCTTTAATAAAGAAAAGTGACTTTCTTGAATATCTTTTCCTTACATTCCTTTCAAGGTATTTAGGGACCAAAAAAATCTTCTTTACACATAACCTTCAATGGGATTGTGAGTAAGAGATGCAAAAATTCATCCAATTAGTATTATAATTTGTGGAATTATTATTTACTGGTGCAATTTGAATTCTTGCCAGTATTTGTTGGTGGTGGTGGTGGTGGGCTTTTTCAGTTTGGCAGTGTTAAACTTAACATTGGGAAGAATCAACAAATCAAAGTAAATTCCGTAATTGTCACCTACTAATTTATAGAATAAGGTTTTTTTTGTAAAATCTGATTTCAAAAGAAATTTATGTATTTGTCCTGAGAGACAGTCTATAGCAACATTATTTAATGAGCGTATCTGGCTATAAATATTTGTGAATTAACAAGTTTGGTTTTTTTGTTCTCTTAACACTTGAGACACTGGAGTTTATTTTTTTGAAGTTATGATATTAATATAAAAGACTTTTAATGTGGTATTTATAAATATCAACATTTGTTTTATTTGCATTGGAAATTAAGCTAACTTTGCATGTGTTTTCTAAAATATACATTCAAAAATGTAATTGTAAGTTTCTTTAAATGACTACAGATGATCCACACCTGTTTTGCATTTTCTAAAACAAATTCCAAAAACAAAACAATAAAACAGTCTTTAGAAAACATCTTGTCTTCTGGGTACAGGAAAAAAAGACGCAATTTCAAAAGGATTAATAAGTTAGATCATACATAAGTTAGAAAATCACTTTATTTTTTTTAAGATTTTATTTATTTATTCATGAGACACAGAGAGAGAGAGAGAGGCAGAGACACAGGGAGAGGGAAGCGGGCTCCATGCAGGGAGCCCAACGTGGGACTCTATCCGGATCCCCAGGATCACTCCCTGGACTCAAGGCGGCGCTAAACCGCTGAGCCACCGGGGCTGCCCAGAAAATCACTTTATTTTTGAAGTAAACTCTTTATTGAAGCTTTTATGGAATTAGGTTACAATTTAATTTTCAAAGTATAACAACTTTGCTAACTATGAGAAAGGAAAATTTTAAAGCCAATTTATTTGTGGACCGAGGATAAAAATATCCATTTGTTCATCATTTATTCATTCAGGAGGATTTCTTCTTCTTCTTCTTCTTCTTCTTCTTCTTCTTCTTCTTCTTCTTCTTCTTCTTCTTCTTCTTCTTCTTCTTCTTTTCTTCTTTCTTCTTTCATCTTCTTCTTCTTCTTGTTTTAGCACCCATTAAATGGCCGCTATTGTGTTAGGCACTGAGGTAAGAAGATGAATGACCTCATCCTTGAAGTGTCTACATCTTATGGAGGAGACAGACAAAAATAATGATTGAACTGTGAACAGGATTTTAGGGTCCTCTAAGAATGGGCATTTATCTCAAGCAAAGGAGTTGAGAACTGAGCTGAATCTTGAAATATAAACAAGAGTATGTAGTCAAAGAAATGAAACTTAATATACTTTAGGGACTAAGAATAATTTTCTTTTCTGTTCTCTTCTTTTCTCTCTCTCTCTCTTTTTTTTTTTTCTACCAAAGTACCTTGTAATCCTCCTTAGCCTGAACACTGAATTCTAACAACTGCTGAATGGTGTCCAGTGTGATTTTCTAAACCCTGCCTTAATGTTTAGTGGCTTTTAACCCAGTCAGTCAAGATGGCCAAGTGGGATAGAAAATGTTTGGTTACAGTATGTTACCAGTAATTAACATAAAACAGAATTCCTGTGACTCTTACATATCATGTTGGATTCAAAATCTCTGGTCCTTTTTTTAGTGTAAATGCTGTAGGAAATAATGCCAAAATGTTAATGTAAAAGTAACACCTTAACATAAATATTAAAACATATGCCTGGTTAACATAAAATCGGTCTGCCAATACATCAAATGTTTCCTCTTTAATCTTATTAAAAGTTTAGATATTTGTTCTTTTGGGGAAAACCTTTCCTTCAAAATATAATGATAAAACATTAAAAAATCTGATGCATATTGTATATTGACAGTTAAAATTATCTTTAATAAAATATTTTTATTGATAATACCACTTAAGAATTAAAACTTGCAAATATACGGTATTTTTACTTGATTCAGCACCTTCAGTATTATAAGAAAATAATAATGTGCTAATAAGTAGGACACACTATATTCACTCAATAAAGTCACCCTACTAAGAAATAATAAAAGCAGTCCCTGACGTCTAGGAACCAGTCTGACACAGCACGCCCTCAGTGTTTTTAGAAGCTGACCTGGCCCTCACAGCTAGGCCATGTTGTTCTCCTTTTGGACATAAACAAATCTCACAGTACACCAACATGAGACAAGTTCACTTTGAAACCATGATAAAGTGAGACAAAAACAAGACCATGTCATAATTTTGTCTGAATGCCAACAAAAACGAGGTCATTGTGCAAACCGCAAAATACCAAGCATCTCTCTCTCCTGACTAACTTGAGTGACTGCTGCTTCTTTGCCAATTACAGCTTTATCATCACTCTAATCTGTTCTTCTTATAGATAGGATTCTTTGATTTACCTGATCATAGATTTGCTCCTGCTTTCTGGCAGCATCTAATCTAGAACAAATCCCTATTTCCTTAAGCCCTTCTCAAAGTCACTCAACCAAAGCCCAAATACTAAGGCTATTTCTAAAATTCTCTGTCAGAGACACCCCATGTTTCCATGCTTTGTGTTCTTCCATAGTACAATGTGTAACATACCCAACTTGTTCAAGTATAGGTGTGTTCCTGGTGGTCTTGGGCTAGAGGAAATGACACTTGTTAAAACCCTGCCCTAGATTCCATGTAGGATAATATGACATCATTACTAATTACTGAGACACTGTGTCAAAGTACAGGATTTTGTAGCAACTCTTATATTTAAGAGTGTGAACTCTGGATTCATATTCCCTAGGGTCAGTTGTGGCTTCGCCACTCAACAGTTATGTGACTCTTAGCAAATTCTTAATCTCTGAAGCCTCTCTCTATCAATATGTTTATAAAGTTGGGATAATGATAGTATTTCTCCTATAGGCTTGTTTAGGATTGACAATTTCCGGAATGTTGTGAGTGCTTAGAAATGCTAGCTATTATTATTTGAAATGGTTGTTACTAAAAAAGAAGGAAAAATTATACCTAAAATTCAAATATTGCAATAATGGGAGTAATGTGAAAACTGACTTACAAACATTTTTTGTTAACATATAATCATGAAGATGAAAGTCAATGTAGTTCAATATTATGTATAGTAATCTTAGAGACACTGAATTGAATTAGATACTCTATATCAAATTGGGCCCTGAATCTATAGATTCTTTAAATTCAAGTTTTTTCACTTGAAGTTTCTCTCTGGATTTCCATATAACATTTCAATTGGAGGGCTGATAACTTATTTTCAAAGGGTCGCCCAATGAGACTTGCCTCCTGGTATTCAAGTCCTTGTGTGGTCTCTTCCTTTTGACTTTTAGCTGACATTGTGACTTATTTTTTGAACAGAAGAATATGACAAAAGTGATAACACATGACTTCTGAATCTGGGTCATAAGAAATTTTGTCTCTTCTTGTCTGAGTATCAGGGACATTGCCCTTTGGACATCTTTAAAAACAAGCTACCAGGCATGAGAAACTCAAATCAGGTGGAGAGGTGGGTGGGTCTTATTGTTTACAGTTCCAGCTGAGCTCCCAGCCAACAACAACCTTCATGAACTGCTAGCCATATGAGTGAGCCATCATGATTATCTAGTCAAGTCCAGGCTACAGATGATAGAGAGATACAAATCTCTAGCAATATCTTACTGTGATTGTGTGACAGACTTCAGTTGAGGTCACCTCCCTGGGCTCAGTCAAAATACAGAAACATTAGCTTAATAAAATATAATTCCAAACCACTAAGTTTTGAAGTATTTTGTTACATAGCAATAAATAACTGGAAATGAGGTATGGGCTTTTCTTTTCTTTTCTTTTCTTTTTTTTTTTTTTTAGATTTTATTTATTTATTCATGAGAGACACACAGAGAGAGGCAGAGACACAGGCAGAGGGAGAAGCAGGCTCCCTGCAGGGAGCCCAATGTGGGACTCAATCCTGGGACCCCACGATCACGCCTTGAGCCAAAGGCAGACGCTCAACTGCTGAGCCACCCAGGTGTCCCATGTGGTATGGTTTTAACAGTTTGTACCCACTTGAATTTTTGAATAGAGTGACATAAAGGAAAATTTTTGCTAGCTAACATATTTTTGATGTGGTCACTAATTTAATAACAATAACAAAAAAGTCAAACACCTTTGAACATACTCCATAAGTATTTCCTCCATGGTCAGTGTTCAAAGAGCTCCATTCTTATTTCTCTTCTACTCTGGTATTTTAGGTTCTGGTATTTATTTTTTCCATATGGCAGAAAAGGAGCATATTAGCTGTTGGAGAATAGGGGGAAAAATGCATGACTTATGCAACACAAGAAGCTGCTTATCGTTCTTGATAGCTCTACAAGAAACAGATGTCACCACAATGACTTTCTGCCAGAGAGAGTGAGAGGTGAAAGGAATTCTGGGAAATTACAAGTTCGCTGTATTCACATAAGTGTGCTAATGAGTCAAGTGATAAGCCACATGTTCATTGCTAATAAATGGAACAAATTCTTACTCTTGTGGAATGATAGCTTTGATCGAAATACTTCATATCTTATGGTCTCAGCCAACTTTTCATGTGCCTTCTAGATGCTGTGGAGAGAAAAAGTACATTGCAGATGTTTAAACACTATTGGACTTTCTCTGAAAGTCACCTCTTAAATTGCTGATTTGGTTCACTACCAAATTATATGAAATTCGTATTAGTGTTAGAGATTTCTTAATGTTACTTAGATGGAAATCTGAGTAAAAGCAATGCAATACTAAAGAGTCTGTAAAACCGTAGAATTTAGACAAACCTGAATCAGTAAAAGAGACATTTAATAATAAAAATATATTGGAGAAGTTATAAAAATATTTTCAGTAATGGACTCTAGGATGCTTCGCTCTTTCAATCTCCTTCTCAAAGGAAAGTTTGGAAATGTGATCCTTTTTCTTCGACTTAAGGTTGTAATTTTTAAATGTATATCTTTTCCCTCATTTTATTTCCTATATTATTGTCATATTTATTGAAATCAATAGTCTCACAGAACTTTCTCAAATAAGTAGCATTTTGGATATGAATCTGTAGTTGCTACTATTTCTCCAAAATATTCCTCTCTCTTGGAAAAATCATGTTGCTTTAATCTAGTTTGGTTTTGCCAGACTATATATTTATTTTATTTTTTTGGCATACTTCTTGGATTTTTTACATCTGTGAAACACTTTCCTGTTTACAAGCCCTGAGTATAATTAAAGGAACCATGGGTACTTGCAAGGAATGCAGAAATTCTGGCTTTAGTTTCCAGTCATAGGTTCACTTCACAGTCACACTTGTTATTTGCCATGTTTCTGGAATGTTATATGAGAGTGATATGTTCTTTTAAAATGATCTTGGATTGAGAAATCTTATCCACGTGAAAATCGAGGTAAGGAAAACAATGACGAATTTACCACATTTCATGAGTCACACTCGTGCTCTTTCAAATGAATGGCAGTTACTTGTTGTAAGATCTGATAGCAACTGCTCCTCTTCCTTAATTCTTTGCTCTGTCCTTTTAGTATCACACAGTTGAGCTCACTCACCTAGTCCCCAGTTCCAGGCTGTGGGCCATAAAGCCCGAGATGTAACACTGTGTTTTCTAGTCTGTCCTGAATTGCTATTTCCTGCTGTGAGAAAAATCCAAACCCACACACCACTGGCAATTTGGCCAAATTTATTGAGGCCTGATCTTTTTGAATGTTTCAGGCCACACATGGCCTTAATAATGAAACAATTCCTGGCTTGATCCCTGATTTCAAAGATGATAGATTCAATCTCACTAGGGTATATCCCATTTTCAACCCTCCTCCCCTTGATTTATGTCCCCAGTCCCCTCTATATCTTTCAAAGCATGTGCTTATGCTGCTTTGCATTTAGAAATTATAGAATTTTATAATTTGCAATCTAGACAACACACTGCTGCCTGAGTTATCTTTTTAAAGTACAGACTTCTCCCCCGATTATAGTACTCCCCAACTCAAAGTCCTTCTGAGTTGTTCTCCCTGTAAACCTCTCACCTGGGCTGTTACAACCTGATATATTATAGCTATGATAGCTCCACTCTGTATTGTCCCAACCAGAGCAAATGGGAGAGTAAAGTGGTCACTACCAAGTCTTAGAGCAGGGCAATGGGTGTAAATCTAGAATCATGGTCACGCTGCTATAGGCTGCTTGGGCTTTCCCATAATCTAGCACACGAGATTCCTCATTATTCCACAACCAGGCATTTGGGCTTTCCTGGTAGTTGTTCTTGCTCCCAAAACAACAATTATAATTCCTCGTATTAATATAGTAATTCATTTCATCCTCACAACTCTGTGAAACAAGTGCTCTTTATTCCAATGGTGCCTACAAGGAAACTGAGGCACAAAGAAGCTAGGGAACTTGGCTAGGTAGTGACAGAGTCAGCATTTGAAGAGGCGCAAGCCTGGCTCCAGAGTCCTTACCTCTAAATGCTACTCTGTCCTGTTTTCCTACAATGAATTTTCATTCATTTACTCTCTAAATTCCCTTTAGGAAGAATAGCATAATATATGGGAGAGAAAACCTTAAAATCAGATTCCCTGGGTTCTAGTTTGGGCTCTCCCACCTCCTTGGCCTTGGAAAAATTACTTAATTTTTCTGTGACTCGGTGTATTCACTCGTAAAAAAAATTAGATCACGTAACAACCATTTCAAGGGGTAATGTGATGACTGATGAGTTAATTCATATAGATTCTAGCATATAGTAAGTTCATGATGAATAGCTCTCATTAAGTGCTACCTCTTCCTCAGAACACTTCCCTTTTTTCATTGTTACAGCACTTTGCTTTATGGCTGAGAGTGCTGGAGAATCACTCATCTGAACTCTGAAGCAGCCCAGATTTAATATCAGCATTTCTGAGGGTGGGGCTGATCATCAGTTTTTTTTTTTTTAAGATTTATTTTTATTTATTTATGATAGACATAGAGAGAGAGAGAGAGAAAGAGAGAGAGAGGCAGAGACACAGGAGGAGGGAGAAGCAGGCTCCATGCACCGGGAGCCCGACGCGGGACTTGATTCCGGGTCTCCAGGATCGCGCCCTGGGCCAAAGGCAGGTGCCAAACCGCTGAGCCACCCAGGGATCCCCTGTTTTGCGCCTGCGTTTGGCCCAGAGGTTTTTTTTTTTTTTTTAAACAGTTCTCCAGGTGATTTAAATGTGCAGCCTGTTTTGAGAAAACTGCATTAAAACATTCCCAATATGAGAACTTTATACATGTAGTTGTCTCTTTCCACAAATTTCAATCTCCTTGATTGCAAATGCTGTATTGAATCCATCTTTGTGTTTCTAGTGGCAGCTAGCATGGTGCCTTATTACATATAGTTGGCACAAGCAATTATCAATTCCTTCGAATTGACTAGACATTCCCCAAATATGTTCACATTTACAGAATAAACGGGAAAATTTTTTTGTTATCACTAGTGAATTTAATGCATATCTTACTCAGAGATTGGTAGGATCCAGATAAAAAGGATTGGATGAGAAAGGAAAGGACACAGAGATAAGATAAAATGCCGAATTGTTAATTTGAAACTAATGGTCTGAGAACGTGGCTGTACTTTACAATCACCTGGGAAGATTTTACAAAAAAACAACAACAAAACTGAGCTCCTCTGTTCCCTAAGAGATTCCAATGTGCAAAGTTGAGAGCTACTGACTGAGATGGATCATGTTATACCCAGGTTCTCCCTTCCACTACCACAAGATCTAAGAGTACACTTCTGCAGTTTCACATTAGGTACCACAAATGAAAAGCATAGAGAACATCCTCATGTGTGGAAGTGTTTGGATATATAGGAGCAGCAGGATATCAGGATAGGGGAATATGTATAAATGTATGTGCAGACATAGACACATATATTTAAATTTTCTAAGTTACCCTTTAAAATTATGTAGTGAGAAAGGAAATATAGTATCAGTCTATAATAGTAACTTCTCAGTAATTATTTGTGAGATAATTCTTTTTTGGTGAAGAAGTCAAAGAGATAGATAGCTTTGCTGACAGTCACCAAATTTGCAGTCATTTCTGAGATAAATAGTGAGTCTAAGTCACTACATAGTAGTCTGGACTGAATTCACATGATTATAACTTGTAACTTGCTTTAGAATCGCCAAATTGAGTGTTGCTAAGTACTAGGTACCATTTTTATCATGTTTCTTTTAGCCACAAGTAATCATCACGTGGAAAGATTTTACATTATTACATTGGCCTTGTTCAATGCTCTTTAGTATTTTAACAAATAACGGCAAAAGGTTAATGATGCAATACAAGCAAATAATGAAATTTTGAATGCTTGGCACCAATAGTTAGCATACTACATATGATCTTAAACTGGAATAAAACCAGTGCTCATACCATATTACTGATGTTTCCTTAAATTTTTATAAACTTTCAAACCTGTCATATTATTTACCCAATTGGTTTCCATGTAAATTATTCTTGAAGGTCTTTTCTTTTTCCTTTCTCCATAAAAGAAAGAAAGATAAGGGGGATAAAGATAATGGTTCAATAATACAGCATAATACTATTTGGTTATAATTTTTTCACTCATTTTCAAAAACATAACATAATAGATTCCCCAAAAAAGCTTTAAAACAGCATCTTTTGGTAGAGACCAACTGTATATATAAGAAGATGATGTTATTGATCCATCTATAGGATAATATAATAACAACTGTAATGTGTTGAGGGCTTATTATCCACCAAATACTTTTTAGTACTTCACCTGAATCAATGCACTGAATCCTCAAAGCAATCCTTAAAAAAGATACCACATTAGTGTCCATTTTATAGGTGAGAAAATTGAGGCCCAGAGCATTTAATCCACTCATTCAGGGCTCAATTAAAAATTAAGGGATCCACAATTTGAGTCTAGAGAAACAGAATGATATTTAAGGTTATATTTCCCTCTATTACTTGACTAGAGAGGAAATTAGTTTGACGTACTTGATCTTCATTTCAGTGGACCTTCTTTCTGAATAAAAAATTTAGCTACATTTAACATCTGTGCTCCTGAGACCATTAACTACAGACACAGAAGGTGGGAAATGTCCAGTACTCTGGTGATAGCGTTCTGGCATTTTGGAGTCATAAAGAAAGAGAGAAATCTTTGGCTCCTTCACTTTTTTCTTTCTTTCTTTCTTTCTTTCTTTCTCTATGTAGTTCGTTCTTCTTTCTTTCGTTTCGGGTCTTTCTTTCGTTGCATTTCTTTTTCTTTCTTTCTTGCTGGTCTTGTCTAGTCTTGCTTTCTTTCTTTCTTTCTTCTATGTTCCTTTTCTTTCTTCTTTCTTTCTTTCTTCTTTTTTCTTTCTTTCTTTCTTTCTCTTTCTTCCTTTTCTTTTCCTTTCTTCTTTCTTTCGTTTCTTTCTCTTTTTTTCTCTTTCTTTCTCTCTCTCTTTCTTTCAAGATTTTATTGATTTTAGAGAGAGCGAGCAAGAGAGAGCATGAGCAGGGTGAGGGGTAGAGGGAGAATCAGACTCCCTGCTAAGAAGGAAGCCCAATGTGGGGCTCAATCCTGGGACTCTGGAATCATGACTTGAGCTGAAGGCAGATGCTTCACCAACTGAGCCACCAAGGTGTCCCTTTGCTTCCCTTTCTTTTCTTTTTTTTTTTTTTTTAAAGATTTCATTTATTTATTCATGAGAAAGGCAGAGAGAGAGAGAGAGAGAAAGAGAGAAAGAGAGAGGCAGAGGGAAAAGCAGGCTCCGTGCAGGGAGCCTGACATGGGACTTCATCCCGGGTCTCCAGGATCCTGCCCTGGGCTAAAGGCGGAACCAAACCGCTGAGCCACCCGGGCTGCCCTTGCTTCCCTTTCTGTAGCGTATTCCAATTTCTCTTGTCCTATTTTGATTTTTTAAAAAATGCTGTTATGGATAATATATTAATAGAGGATTCTGAGTGAAGGTTAGGCTCCAAAATGACTTAAGTGATGGAGGTAGAGTTCAAAAAAATTAGTTGAAGTCAGATAACGCTGATTTGTAATGGGATATTCTTGTCACATTTTTATCACATTATCCATCCATTAAGAACAAATAAAAATGAGTAAAACATGATTTATAATCAAATTCCCAAAGTCAACTGCATTGTTTTTTTAAGTTTTTATTTAAATTCCAGTTAATTAGCACAGTATAATATTAGTTTCAGGTGTACAATTTAGTGATTCAATGCTTCCATACGACACCTGGTGCTCATCACCAAAGTCAACTGCTGTATTTTAAATAATAAGGTAATTATCTCTCATTGTCATTTTCTTTTCTGTGTCCCCAAATACTTTCTTTACAAAGTTTTTGTCCTTATTTAATCTTTCTAGGTGTCATACTAAGTTATTAAATTATAAACTCATTCTCAAGTCCTACTGGCAGCCTGCTCCCCAGGATTCCTGAGGTAGGGCCCAGGAATCTATGTTTAGCTCTCTGAGTGATCTTTCTGTTCTCTAAAGCTAGGGAAGGACTGTTTGACAATGTATTTCACATCACTTACTTACAATAAAAGATAGTTCATGTCAAATTGGCAGATGACCCCAAAGCTAGGAATGATAACCAACAGACACAGTATTTTGGGGGGAAGAAAAAAATAAAATTCTGCAAACTACAACAATTGTGTACCTTACAGAATAATATTTAACGTTGATTGACATAAGGCCATTATACTTTAACCATGCATTTGACCAATAGCAACCGTATATCAAATATGATGCTTGGTAAAAATTTATTTCCTGGCCTCAAGGAAGAAATTTTAGGCTAAAGAGACAGCTTTCTATACAAATAATTAGAAACAAGGTAAAATAAGTGTGCCAGTTATTGAGCTTTGTGTCTCAGCTCTAACGCCCACCCCTGTAAAGCTCAAGCGGGTACTCTGCAGGCCACATTGTGGGTTCGGGAGCGGCTCCCCATTAAACTCTGTGAGGGGCACTGTTAAAGGGTGGTTGGAAGGCTAGAAATATATTGAAGAAGGATGCGCTGTTTCCTCTTTGCTCCCACTGGCTTCCTGTTGCTGGCAGGGCCTTCCCAGGTCAGGACATCCCCCAAAGTACTGATGGCTTGTTCTAGTAGGGGTGGCTGACTCCAGTTTGCAGCTTTTCCGATACTTCTCGGATCAATGCTGCCAGAACTCTTCTACATCTCTCCAGAGCATCTAAACCAGTGAGCTAGTGCCCTTTGCTCGGAAGTCTGAGGTCCAGACCCTCCGTGTGGCTCTCCCGAGCCGAGAGCTAACACTGACTCAGAGGCCCTCATGGAAGCTTCTGCATTGAATTAATTCTACCCTCTTTTGTTTGTTTCTCTAGCCCAGTAGGTGGTGGTTTCCTCCTGTAATCGCTGCCCCTGTGAAGCCTAGGGGTTCCATCTTTGCCTTTATTCCTGTATCAGCCTCATGCCTATTAATGATTTATTATCTTAAGTTATCTCTCTGTTAGAATAGCTGATGAGTATTGTCTCCACGCTGGACATTGGCTAATATAACAAGTGTAGTAGCTAGCGACAATAGAATAGTTAAACAGCAAACCCCTAAATTGTTTCAATCAGGGAGCCTGCGTAATTGAATTAGTATAAGACGCCCAACAATAAGGGTTGTGGGTCAGTTGAGAAACCACTTTCGGTTTTGACCTCAGTTTGGAAATTGCTTTCCTTTCCATATGTAGAAAACACCTATTTGGTAGTCAGTGTATCATAGGTGAAACAAAGAGGCAGCCATTGGATGTTCTAATATGTAAAAGGAAATAAAAGAAGAAACAGGTTTATCTGGCGTTTCTGTAGAAAGCTAACCTGGAATGAACAAGACTGGCTGGCTAGCTGAGTTAGAATGTGCTGCTAATAAACTTGAACTAATGAGTGAAGTTAGCAGAAAGACCCTTTTAAAAGCCAACTCTGTCGAAAGATAAAAGAACTTCTGAGTGAGGAAGAAAGTCCTCATCATAAGAAATATTCTAGTACATTTTGGGAAACTATTATTTGATACTATTGTATGGCAACGTTCTTCAATTGGGAAGGTCGCTGAATTAGATGGTTTATTATGCTGGGGTTCTGTGATAATGGGATTAGTGTATTGATTTCATTATGCCCTTTTTCAATGAGAAAAAGTGTTTCTTAAAATATGTTGAACATGCAAAAGGAAGTAAAGTAAGAGAGTGCAATGGATTGAATGTTTACAGAGCCATAAAATGCATATCTTGAAACTAATCCCCAACGTGTTGGTATTAGGAGGTGCTACCTTTGGGAGGTGATTAGGTCTCAGGAGTGGCATCTTCATGAAAGAGATTAGTGCCCTTATAAGGGAGACACTGCAGAGCTTCCTTACAGCTGTCTTTGAAGCAGGAAGTGAGCTCTCACCAGACGTCAAATTTGCTGACATCATGCCTTGGACTTCCCAGCTTCCAGAACTGAAAAATAAATACATGTTGTTTGCAAATCATCTAACCTATGGTATTTTTTTATAGCATTCTGAATAGCCTAAGATGAGGAGTAATGTAAGGAGAAGGGTATTGGAACATGTAATTGAAGCCTGTACTGGTGGTAAGGTACTGAAGCAGGACAATTATTAGGAAAGTAATTGTAAAAACTCGGGTGAATAGGCCAGAAGAAATCACTCCTATCCCTGGCCGCTTCAATCCTGCAATAAGCAAGGTCAAAAACCCTTGCAGCTGATGTTTTGTCCTTGTCTCAGGTTTCATAGACCAGGTTTGAAACACTCTGTTCCAGAACAGCACGTATGCATAAAAAGTGCTTATCTGTGACATGGTTACTTTTTTCAATTTTTTTTTTTAAAGTTCCCTAAGATATTTGCAATAAATTTAAAACTTTGTATTATATTAGAAGATGATACAAAATGCTATTGACATTTCTAGCAAAAATATTATAAAATCTTCTACAATATCATCATCAGCCATGACAACAGCACAGCTTATTGGAATACATCTCTTTAAAAATTTACCCAAACCCAATAAATAGACAGTAGCAAGGATTCTTCATGTTTATGAGATATTAGAAACACATGGATACGAATTTCTATAAATGATGTAAAAAGAAAAATTTTATATAAGACTGGCAAGAGTGCTGGGATGAATTAGAGAAACCTCCTTTAGAGGTTTTAGATTTAGATATAGTAATTTTGTAGCTTTTATATGTAAATATAATAGAAAGGGTGGATTCATATTTATGGGAGTGTATTATTATTATTGTTTTACTTTATCTAATGCTAAGAGATGTATATTAAAATGGGGGGGGGGGCAATCATATTAATTCTTTGTCTAGGCTATGCCAAATGTCCCATTGTTTAGAATATATAGATGTTTAATGTCACTTAGATCAGTGTTTAATGAACTAACCTTTCATTTCATATCTCACATTCATAAATAAATATATAATCATTGACATAAACCTTTAATTTTCTCAAAATTAGTGTGTATAGGTGGGATCAGATTACTTCTATGTATAAGAAAGAATTAAATTCCTATTGTGTCAGGACATTGGATAGAACTCTCTAGATACTAGATATTCATTATTAAATATATCAGTTTTTCACCAATCAAATCTTCCAACTTTAAAGAGAATAGGTACAAGATTATTTCACTTGTAACAAAAAATGTAATGCTCAGAGGGAAAATTTCAAAAGGCAAGATTAAATATTTTCTCAAATAATTCTTAAAAATTTCCTAATCAATATGTTAGGATTACAGAACATCTTTTCCAATATATTTGGATGTGTAATACACACATTTCAAAGGTACACTGAAATCATGTCATATAGGTATGATAAAGATTCCATTTTTTAAAATTACATTTAGCATTATTTTTATTGTAAAATTCTTGATCCTTTGCCTGTAGGTGGAGATCCGGGGTGAACAATTATATACTTAGATGCACATTTTGGCTATGCTGGCCAATTTACCATATTTCATTCTCAATAGAATGATCAAATGCAAATACTTTTCCAGACTTCTATAGAGAGCTACATCATGATAGTAAGTGAGGAACTTTTAAAATCTCTTACTTCAGTGGTTAAAATGAGGCATAAATTGGTATCTGTATACTTGACTGAAACTGACTTAGAATATCTTAGACAGATTTTCTTAAGACAATACAATAAAAAAATGGATTATTTTTCACTTTTTTATGGGTTCTGATTACAAAAGTATCAAATATGTTTACTTCTCAATGGGAGATCTGGTTTCCATGGGGACCAAGCCAACCTCATCTGCTGTTTTGCAGACTATGCTCCATGTACCACCTCCACTTTGGCAGGACTAGAGAGTGGCTGAACACAGCTACCCTGGCAAGTATGCACAGCCATCTATATAGTTTCTCCTCATTTTCCACCCCCTTCCAACAACAGAACCCAGGAGGGGGCTTCAAGGATATGCAGCTTTCCTCCCACTTTCAGGTTGCATCACTTGTGATGCTCTTTGAAACTGGAACATTCTACATGATGATGATAAACATCCGCCATGTGTCACAATGTTTCTTCAAGTTAAGTGTCAAATTATCTGGCAGTATAAATAGGTGCCTATTTTTTATTGTTGTAATGCCTTTATTACAGATTCAGCACAGATCGATGGTATTTCTTACACAGATTGATCAAATATCTATCACGTACTGGCAATTTGCCCTATTTCATATATGCTTACTACTGATTCATGTGTTCATCATACCCTTAATATTAGCTTATTATATGTCAAGCATTGTGCTAAGCATGAGTATAGGGATAAGTAAGACAGAGTTCTTATTCTCAGAATATTCTCTTATAGCTTAGGATCTAAGACATGATTACCAGAAGTGGTATTTGTAAGTCACTGTGATAAGTGTAATGGTATGATACTTGCACTGGAAAATATGAGGGCACAGAAGGGAACCCAGTTTCATCCTGTGGCATTAAGGAAGCTGAAAGTGGGCTTTCTAAAGAGCTTGATCAAAGAATGAGTATCAGATAATCTGGTGAGGAAGCAGCAGCTTGAAGCCACGAATGCAAGTAAGAAACTGCAGTTTCTGGCTTAGAAGCCGGACGCAATTCTGTGCTGGACCCACACCTGAGCTGGTAATGAGTAGCAAAAGCAGTGACCTGAAATCCCGTATTCAGACTTCCTTATTATATGTTAGAAACCGCATTTTTATCCAGAACCATTGAAGAAATACAAAGAGATTACATAAAGAGGACAATTGGTTGGTCATGTGTTTTTGAGTAATGATTCTGAAGACTGCATGGAATATGTATGTGAAGAAATGAGATGTTTGAATAAATGAATAGTCATTTTTTTTTCTGGGCCAAAACATTGCCTTGGTGAATGTTGGAACCAAAATCTTTAACATCTAAAATTCAATATTTCCCTGAGTGCAACTCTTGTCATTAAAATAGGTATTACATTTTTATTTATTTCTATTTAGCTCAGAAGAGAGAAGAGCTGGAGAATGGCATATGAGCAGGCCATATGTACATGTACATGTACCTGATGATATGTAAAAGTCTCTGGTGTTTCTTGGGTCAGGGGCAGAAACTGAGCCAATGGACAAATGATACAGGAAGTTGAGAACATTCTCGAAATTTGAGCTTTCCAGTGGATGATCAAAAGTGTAGTGAGTTTCCCACTACTAAAGGTAGAAAGATAGAAACCTAAAGATTTGAAGGAACTCAGAGATTATTAGTCCAATTATTTTATTTATAGAAGTGCAACCAAAAGCCAAAACATTGAAATGATTTAATCTCAAACAGGGATCTGAATCACTTTTTGTTTGGAGTTCTTTCCCTCCAGTCATATTAAGTATGAGATGTAAGTACAACAGATGTAAAAAGATAATTTTGGATATTGAGAATGAATATGAGTTATATGCTCTGTGTGGGTCTATCTCAAGAGTCTACAGTTTTTGTTTATGTTTTGAAGAAAATGTTCCATTTCAATAGAATCAAGATAAAATGTTAGTAAATAAGTTTGAAACATTCTAACTTCTTTCAAGTTGAAGTTAACACATTTGAAATAACCACATTTTTTCTGTTACCTTTCTATATTCCACTATTAACTTATTGAAAGTTTAGAGTTCTATTTAGGAAACATGTTCTGAGGGCTCATATTGAGATACTTGGTCTTTTGTAGAGGAAGGTATAGACAAGTAGTATAATCATATATTATTTAATTAACTTACATTTTATTCCCTAGGAAATATACTTCATATCAGCCTGCTAGTCATTTACAGCCATATCTTATAATGCAAGTAACAATGCAAGAGGCAATATTAATTTAAAAAATCAAGCCATTCATTAAGAGAATTTAAAAAAACCCACGATGGATGAAAATATTAAGTTTCTTGAAAACTAAAAAATATCTGATGAAATAAAAACCAAAGATCAGGAGCAGATTAAGAAACAGACTTAAGAAGTTTTTTGGCAAATGTTGTTAGAATATTAAATGAAAAGGTAAAGCATTTGTCTTTCATCAGAAATAGTAATAACTATTATTCAATATTTCAAGTTACAAAATGTGTGGACATTTGTGTGTGTGTGGGTGCCATTCAGTCCAGTCTTGGGTGATTGAAATGGCTAAATAACACCCATATGGTACACAGCTTGGTACGCCCAGTATAAAGGAAAAGGTGTTGGCAGTGAATCTGTGAAGGAGACATTATTATTTTCACTCATAGAGGTGATGTAAATGTCTAGCTTCCAGGGCTTTATTTTGTTTCTTGAGGTTTCTCTTCTTTTCTTTCTTTTTTGTTAATATGTTAGACTTTGGCTGGGTTTTCAGAGAACGAAATATTTTTCAATATTAAATGTTAATGTTCCACATCCCCCCCCAAATTAGTTGGCTTGGAGGTGATGGAAGGCAACTTAAATAGTTTTATATATCAGGAATCTCACTACATTGAGAGAATCATTTGCATTATAGAAGAGATGAAAAAATATAAAATCTGATATCTGTCTGACAAAACTTTCCGTTCTTTGTAGGGCATCATGACCTACATGAAGCAAAGATAATTCAGTAATAGTAGTTATCATATTAACTGTTAACATATTATGAATATTTATTATCTGCCAGGGCCCTTTTTAGTAATTTCCATGTATTGTTGAATAGATTTTATTTCATTCCCATATGTCTATGAAATTAACATTATAATTATGCTAATTTTGCAGATGTGGAAATTGGAGAACACAGAATTTAAGTAACTTTAAATCTAAGTAATCTTGTTCCACAGTTTGTAACTACAGAGGTATGATGCCTTTATGCAGTAACATATCAAGGTTTTTTCATATATTGTGCAACATTTCACAAGTTGTGGAACTAAGAAAGACTTTAAAGACCATGACTTTGTTTTTTTTAAAGATTGATTGATTGATTGATTGACTCATGAGAGACACAGAGAGAGGCAGAGACACAGGAAGAGGGAGAAGCAGGCCCTATGAGGGGAGCCCGATGCAGGACTTGGTCCCAGGACCCCGGGATCATACCCTGAGCCGAAGGCAGACACTCAACCACTGAACCACCTAGGCATCCCCTAACCTGTTCATTTTAAACATGTTTTGAAATATTCCCTAAAGCAACACACCTCTGAAGATGAATGATATTCATTATCAAAAACTACTTAAACCACATGACACAATAACATCTTTAAAACATTTTATTTTTAATGAATTTTTAGACATCTTAAGAAAGCACATTCAGGCTTAAACAGGTAATGGTGTCTATAAGACAGGAATAATTTCTAAAAATGTAACAAAGAATTAAGCATTGCATTTAGTGGGAATACTCTGTCATAGGCAATCTGAACTTAAAAAGATAGTTCACAAATATGCCAAAAAAATAAAAATTTGAGAGTAGGGCTGATGCAGTACCTAAACAGAAAAAAATAAACCATTCCATTTTTGCTTGATAGGCCTATAAGCTTTTTAATGCACTTTATACTTACAAAAAAGAAATTCTCACTATTTAAACCATTTTTGGATTTAAATATTTACCTATAAAGAGTCAAAACTATGGAGCTATCAGAATCCTCTCCTTTTCGACATAGACTTGGAAACTTTACATAAGTTCTAGTTTCAAGTCTGTGGAAACAAGGGAATCATCGCCATGTGCAGATATATCAATACTACTTAACTAATCTTCTGGATGCTTATAGGAGCAGCCTCGGATTTGGTTTGAGACAGCTGGATTCCATGTGCCTTGTTTCCAGTATTTATCACTGGGGTAGACGAGCCTCACCTTGAAATGTGGGTAGAATAGTCTCTTCACTCAGCGAGCATAGAGCCTATGTGGCAGGGCTGAAATCCATTTTCACACGTGGCCTGTGAAATCGAATCGATTAGAAGTCTTCCCTTCATGATATTAGCAATGGTAAAGAATGGTTTATCAAGCTCCATGACTACTTGGAATTCATGAATTTTAATTAAAGTTTGAGTCTTCTGTGGTAAATAAAGTATATATTTCGGTTACTATGCAGTTCTCAACCTGGGGAAGGTGGAAGGATTCAGGGGATTAAGGACTCTGGGACCACAGTGAGATTGCCTTTTGTTTCATGTGTATGTGCTTTTTTTAATGAAAAGAATCCTTAGTTTTCATTACATTCTTAAAGAGATCCATGAACAACTACAACAAAGGGAAGAATCACTACATTGAGAGAAGAGGAACTCCAAACATCCATCATACATTTTAAAGTGGATTGGAAGAGTTGGCCTAAGTTTAAATTTTGTGGTCAAAGGAAAAAAAATCATTTTGTAGAGGCTTTCTAAACAGTAAGCAGAAATGCCCTGGTGAAGTAATCTGGGAACTATCCTTATTTTCATGGATGATCTGATACAGAGAAGACTATGCCTCAGAATCTGAAATACATATTTAGGGGTAAGAGAGAGTAAAAACAACCTCATAGACATTTATATAGTTAAGTACTAGGCACCAGACACTAAATTAGGCACCTCACATACAGAAATGTACAGGGATGTCAAGCATCACTTGAGATCAGTTCACAGTTTAAAAATGAAAAGCAGAACGGTTAAGAGGCTTGATCAAGTTTACATGGTGGCTCTCTGAGGCAGATGACTTTTCTTTCTCTCTCCCTCTAGTTTAGGATACAAAAAGAGGGGCAACCCGGGTGGCTCAGCGGTTTAGCGTTGCCTTCAGTCCAGGGCCTGATCCTGGAGACTTGGGATCGAGTCCCACATCAGGCTCCCTGCATGGAGCCTGCTTCTCCCTCTGCCTGTGTCTCTACCTCTCTCTCTTTCTCTCTGTGTCTCTCATGAATAAATAAATAAAATCTTAACAACAACAGCAACAACAAAAAGGGATACAAAAGGATTGTTTTTAAATAATCACACCTGAGGGTCAGCTAAGACTCTATCCTTAACAAGTTTTCACTCTGTCCTTAAAAAGAATTCAGCCTTGAAGATATGTGGCTTTTTTTTTTTTTTAAAGATTTTATTTATTTATTTATTCATGACAGACAGAGAAAGAGAGAGGCAGAGACACAGGCAGAGGGAGAAGCAGGCTCCATGCAGGGAGCCCGACGTGGGACTGGATCTCGGGACTCCAGGATCACGCCCTGGGCCAAAGGCGACGCTAAACCGCTGGGCCACCGGGGCTGCCTGATATGTGGATTTTTTGACTGATTTATTTCTCTAATTTTTCTTCTGTCCCTGACCTATAAAGGACCAGATAAGTCTTCCCATTCTGTTTTGTAAGTTCTTCGTCACTCAGTCTCTAGCAACTAAAATGGAACATGCCCCAAACTGAACTCTTTTCAGGGCTGCTTTCATGGGAGTGAGATTTGTGCTAGCCATGGGGTCTTGTGCTTGGTTGAATGTTCTGCTGTCGCTGTCCTGAAATCATTAATAAAATTTCATTTTGAAATTATGTTATCAGTCCTGCTTTTTGTTCTCTTTTTGCAACCAATTTGTTCTTCTTTCTATCTTTTCTGTTTTTGAAGGGCACCACCAATTTCTTCCTCATTAGGTAATGTTGGATACAGTGATCTGTCTTCACCTTTACTTTATCTTGACCACCTCCACATTCAACTGTTGGCAAAATCCCAAGAGTTTCAACGTCATCAAGTGTTTCAGAATGAATCCTCTTTTCTTTTTCTACCACATTCAATAGAAAAAGAATCTAGTTTAGAAAACTCCGTCCTGATTGGAAATCAGGTCTGTGCCACTTACTGGTTATAAATCTTTCAGCAAGTCAATTTCTTGAATTTCTATTTCCTCATCTATAAAACAGGAAAAACAAAACTCACTATATTTAAGAACTAGAAATATAATTTTATAAGTACTTAATACAGTGCCTATTTTTAATTTAGAGAAGGTCTCATAGGACTCTAAATTTTAATTCCCTTCTAACTTCTAACAACCCTTTATCTTGAGATCAGTTATTGGTTTATATTTCTGAGAAACATATTTATCTACAAATCACTCATTCAACACTTACTGAGTATTTATTCTTTCACATGGACATCTTTAAATGCTCCCCTCAAAAAATAAAAACAAAAGAAGTACCCCTAAATGTATTGATAACCCTGCTATCAAGAAATGAAGTGTGTGTCTCCTACTTTTGACTCTGGACAGTAATGAAACAGCTTCAACCAATAGAGTGGAAATGACATCATATGATTTATGAGGCTGGATGACAAAAGGGCATGCAGCTTCCAACTTGTTTGCTGGCAGTCTTACTTCTGGAGTCCTGAGCCACCCTGTAAGAAAGTCCAACAACCCAGGAGCCGGCATGCTGTGAGGAAGCCAGGACACAGGGAGGTGCCACACACGAATGCTCAGCTCCAGCCCCGTTCTTGACATTGTCCAGTCGAGGAACCAGACAAGTAAATGAACAAGCCTCCCGAAGATGATGCCAGCCCCGGTCATGAAACCATCCTGGCCTTCGAAATCTCTTAAATGAGGCTCCAGATATGTGGCGCAGGCACAAGCCGCTTCCTCTGTGCTGTCGGAATTTCCCAGCTACAAAATCCGTAAGCCAAGGTTGAGGTGGTTCTTTTTAAAGCATAACTAAAATTTAGATTCATGTATTATATAGCAATTGTAAGTGGAACAACTCCAAACTAAAGAGAGAAAAAAAAAAAAAAAAAAACAGAGGGAAGAAAAGGAAAAGAAATCCCATGTATCGTGTATGTCCTGCCTCCCATTTTCCTTCCAGCCTTAGGTCCGACATAAGGCAGTGGGGTCGTCCCAATCCTTTGGCAATTCCTTTGCTTTCCAACCTTATTTCCCTTATTTATACCGCCGTCGCTTCTTGGAAAGCTCTTTCCTACTTTCCTTGCTCTCTTAGGACTCAGTTTATGTACTCTTCACATGCTACTTCATCATTTAATCCTTCAGTCCCTCCAGCTATCTGGTATATTCTTCTTCTGAATTCTGGGAGAACTTTTTAACCTCACTTTGCCATTTTGTTTTAAAGATTTTATTTATTTATTCATGAGAGAGGCACAGGGAGGCAGGGACACAGGCAGAGGGAGAAGCAGGCTCCCTGCGGGATCTGGGAGCCTGGGATCACGCCCTGAGCCAAAGGCAGATGCTCAACCGCTGAGTCACCCAGGGGCCCCTCCCTTTCATATTTTAAACTTTCACCAAACATACTTGTTCTTGTTTGTGTACACACTGAATTTTTCCTAAGACAGAACTAACATGTGATTAAATACCTCACCTGCAATAAATAACTCTTTGTGGGTGTTCAATGCTTTGCTAATAACCTAGCATCACTCTGAATTAGAGTTGTGGCACTGTGGTGCTTATAGCCTTGAAAAATTATTACTAGCTACGATATATGTGGAAGTCAAACTTTTCCCTTCAAGTATTACCACTTTCTTTGTCCTTTTGTATTTCCTTATATATCCTTGATTGTTTTCTGCTCAAATATTTATTTTATAATCATCTATTAGTTTGTTAGCCATCATTGACCTCAACTCCATTTTATCCTTAAGTTGCTATTTTCTCAAAGATTCTCTAGTGTGGAACTATAGCTGATTTTACTACCTACACCACCTGACACCAATGAGAGAAAATTTTCATCAGCTTTTCACATAATGAAAACACTATAAAACAGGACCACATAGGCTCCAATAACTATACTCTCTTTACGTATTTTGCTTTAAACTCTGAATTTTACTTTATTTTAGATACTATTTATTCTCTTCCAAAAATATTGAAAGAAACAGAGATCAGATTAATTAAAAAAAAATTACTTAGACTGGGGCACCTGGGGCTTAGCTGTTAAGTGTCTGCCTTTGACTCAGGTCATGATCCTAGGGTTCTGGGATCAAGCCCCACATCAGAGCCCCACATCAAGCTCCCTGCTCCGTGGGGAGCCTGCTTCTGCCTCTCCGTCTGCCTGCAGCTCCCCCTGCATGCGCGCTCTCTCTCTCTCTGTCTGTCAAATAAGTAAATAAAATAAAAAAAAATTACCTATCATGTAGTTATGGTAGGTTTTTCTCCTTTCCCTAAGTGACATACACTGGCTTTAGGAAGAAAGGATAAAAGAAAAGGAAATTTGCATTTACTATATATGCCAGACACTGCTGAGAAAAAAACTATTAATTAATTAATTAATTAATTTACTGCATTCTTTTAAAGTAAATTTCCTTCAATAGGAGGGAAAATATTCTTAGGTAATGTCAGATATTTCTGTCTAAAATATATCAAATATTGTTCAAATAACAGAATCAGTCTCTGTGTACTACACAAAACGTTGGCTAAATATATATATTTGATAACCCAGTAATTACTGAGATAGACAACCTTAAGAAAGAAGTCATATAATGACTAGGGATTAGGCCCTTAACAAGAGTCCTTGATATTTGCAGACATCCTGCAGCTCTCTAAATTCCCATCATGTTTTTAATCATAATTGCTTCCCTACCACCCATCTGGGCTGCTATCAACAGAGGCCTATGACTTCCAGGGAAGAATAAATAGGGAGACAAGCGAATTCTTTGGAAGCTCCAGTTCTGCCTTAGTGCAGATTTCTCCATAAGAAAATAATGGAGGAAAGCATTTAACAAAAGATTCAACTGAAGCAAGTATCTTTAAATAGATTATTTTCCACAAGGAATCAGAGGGTGCTAATGTTTCCTTGTTGGCTATAAAATCACTGGGGGAGAAATAACAATTATGGCAATCACAGTATAGTTTAACCCTACGAACTTAGATACAAAGAAAAATTGAAAAACATTTTTTAAAAGACCATCTTTAAGAAGGCAACACAATTAAGATGGCCATTCACAGGAGGTTTCCAGCTACTTCACTCTCTCTCCAGAAGGGGCTCCATAGCATCTATGGAACCCTTGAAGGCATAACAATATGTGTTTCTGTTCATGGATTTTAGGGATTGAATATGTTATTAATCAAAAGAGTCGCTGTAGTTTCATTGCTTCTAGAATCTCCTGGGGCATTGTATACAGCTGCATTCAAAGAAAATGAACTGTTATAAACTTGATCATATTCATCCCTTGGGCTCATCTGATTACAAAATTGCCCAATGAGCTGTTACAGTATTTTCAACTAATTAGTTAACCCATACATTGAGATTTCCTTCCTTTCTTATTTTCTTTTTTGCTTGCTTTTGCTTGTTTTTCCTTCTTTCTTTCTTCCCATCTCCTTTATTGTACATATTTACCCTTTCTCTAACAGGGTGAATAGCTCAGTGTTTGTTGTGCTGACAAAACCCTCAAATCCCATTACTAAAGTATACCTTTTCTCCCATCATTTTTCGTGTGAGGAGAATAAAAGGTGCACGTTTCTTTTGCCGTGTTAGTGGTTTTAAATCAGGGAGCAGCACTATTCAGTTCAGGAACTCAGAAGCTACATTTGACTCCCAGATCATAAAATTTCCTAAATCAGCGGCTGAAGATTCAAAGGTCTTTCCTGAATTAAACAGAGACACTTTTTTCAGTAAAGCAGATTGTGAGAGAGGAACAAGTGAACTCTTCACAAGGCATATTTCTGTCTTGCTGCAAATTTCTCCATAAAATCAGAGTGACCCATTAAAAACAGGAAAAGAGCAGAAAAGAAGACAACAGGTTACAGAGTGTTGCTCTGGGTTCCCCCTTGTAACGCAAAAGGAGACTTTCGCAGCACCCAGAGCCCCTGTCCCGCAAACCGAGAAAGAGGATGTCCTCCAGGTTTTGCAGCGGGTCCCACGCGGGTGACGCCAACCTTGGCTCCCGAATGGGACGAATGGGACGGGCAGCTGCGGAGGGAGAGCGGCGGGTCAGGGCGCCCCGGGGGGCTGCAGGTCAGGCCTCCCGGGCCCCGCCCCGCCCCGCCCGCGCGGCCGCCTCGCTCGGGCCCTCGCGGGGCGCACCCAGGGCCGCCTCCGCCTCCGCCGCCTGCGAGGGGCCGCGCCGGCCGGGCCCGCTGCGTCCAGGGCTGCCCGCCAGCCTCTCCCAGACCCGTCCCGCCACCGCCCCGCGTCCCAGAGGCTCTCCCGGGGGCCGTGGGGACCTCACCCTGCCATGCACGGGCAGCAACGAGAGCTCCCTCCGCGAACCCGGGCGCTGGGGCCGGCTTGGGGAGCTCGTGCACGCGGGCCGGGCCGCAGGCCTGAGAGTCGCAAAGGAGAGCGAGCCTCTGCGGCCAAGGCCGCGGCCCGGGAGGCCGCCGAAGGCCAAGGGACCCTCCCACGCCCGAGCCCTCCGCTCGTCAGTCCGAGGTCGCCCCTGGTGGAGGAGCGCGGTGTCCCCCGCCCGCCCAGCGGGTGCTGAGGCCCAGGGCCGCTGCCGGACGCCCAGTACCGCCCTGTAGTCCCGCAGCTCGGGCCACTGAGTGAGCGAGAGCCTTAAACCCCGATCATACTTGTTTGTCCAGGGACTCTACAGCAGAAATGGAAATAAGGGTGATGAAAAAAAATAAGCAGTTTCTTTGAAAAAAAAAAAAAGGGATTCAACAAAAGCAAGTGTTATGGACAGAAGGTATCCCCTAAATGCAGAATGTGTTCCCCTTTGTACATTGAAGCCCTATGCCCCTGATGTCACTGTATTTGGAGACAGGGCCTGTAGGGAGGTAGTTAAGGTTAAGTGAGGTCATACGGGTGGAGCCCTGGTCCCGTAGGACTGATCTCATAAGAAGACGAAGAGACACCAGAACTCACCTTTCCTTCCCACAAGACCAAAAAGGCCACCTGCAAGCCAGGAAGACAACCCTTACCAGAAACCAACCCTGACGCCAACCGATCTTGGACTTCTGACCTCCGGAACTGTGAGCAAAATAATTTCTGTTGTTGAAATCATCTAGTATGTGGTATTTTGTTATGTCCGCCCTGGTAGAGCCATACAATAATGGGGGTGGGGGTTGCCGAGGGATAAAATAAAATATATACAATTAACGTTTGAATAACATGAGTTTGGACAGCATGGGTCCACTTATGTGAGTTTTTAAAAATAAATACAGTATAGTATTGTAAATATACTTTCTCTTCCTTCTTTTCTTTTTTTTCTTCTTTTTAAGATTTTATTTATTTATTAATGAGAGACACACAGAGAGAGAGGCAGAGACACAGGCAGAGGGAGAAGCAGGCTCCATGCAGGGAGCCTGATGTGGGACTGGATCCCAGGACCCCGGGATCACGACCTGAGCAAATGGCAGATGCTTAATCACAGAGCCACCCAGGTGTCCCTTCCTTATGATTTTCTTAATGACATTTTCATTTCTCTAGCCTACTGTATTGTAGGACCACAGCATATAATACACATCCATAAATGTATTAATCGACTGTTTGTGTTATCAGTAAGACTGCTGGCCAACAGTAGGCTATTAGTAGTAACAGATTTTGGGGAATCAAAAGTTATATTGGATTTTCAAAGGCACGCTGTGGGGGCGGCGGCGGTGTCCCTAACCCCTGCATTGTCCACTATAATTTCAAGATAAGTGAATAAAAGTAAAGTAAGGTCCAACAATCTTGTAAAAGTTATAATCTTGCCAGGATAATAGTAACAGAGTGCTATATATTACTGGCTGTTTCAACCAAATCTGCAGTAAAACCAAAGACTTGTGCTATTCACTTGTTATAGAATTTTTCAGAACTCCGTGTACTTCTCAGTTAGTTGTCTTTTAACTGCCTACAAATGACATCCTTTTTTCTTTAGCATGCTTTGACTGAGATAGTGTGATGAATAGTGTGAATGGGATGAAGCTCACAGTACATTATAAGGTAGTTACTGGCTTGAAAATTTGGTGTCTAGGAGGTCATAAGCCACCCAGGGATGACAGATAGATAGTCACTGCATGATGTTATGTGGAACATCACTATCTTCAATGTCTCATCAGATGCTCAAGTGGATTTTTATAGAGTTAAAAATATTACTAGAAAATGGGGAGTGTGAGAGTTACAGAGATGTGGGAAAGTTATTAATATGATTGCTAGAATCTGATGTAACAATTTACAGTCTCAATAGGTACATTGGACTTCATGGAAAAATGTCTTCTATATAAAGTTTAGATATCAAGTAATTTAAATTATGGAAATTACGTTTGCCAAGTTCCCAATGGTGATGATCATTGGCACAATTCAGAGGGTACCTTGGCATTCTGTAATGCCTACTTCTATATGTGTAACCCAGGTGTCCCCTTGCCCCCTCGCCTTTACCTTGACCAGACATAAATCTCATTTCGTGGGAGATGCAACAACCATCACGATGTTGTAGAAGACTCTTAGGAGGAGGGCTGCTTGCTTTCCATGCTGTGGGACCCAGGAAATTTAACAAAATCCCCCACCCTGGACAAGCAGAGCAGGACTGACTCTATTTTGGGCTGCACCCGCCTTGTGCTGACCTGCTTATTACCTAGGGCACTGCCCTGCCCTAATCAAAGACCAGGGCACACCCTAATGGGAAATCCGGCTCAGTGGACCAGCGTGACTGTGCAACTTTCTGCGAATCCCATTGGCCACTGGCCCCTATAAAGCTGCTGCCTCTTAGTCTCGGGGTCCAAGTCCCTGCTCCGCTGCCTTGGGTATACTTGGACCCAGGCTCCAGCTTGTAAATAAACCCTCGTGTGATTGCATCGGTGTCGGCTCCTTGGCGGTTTCTCGGATTCGCGATCTTGGGCACAACACATGCCTTCTCTACTCCTGTGGATTCTCAGTTCTCTTTCAGCATCTTTCTTTCAGCTGTTCTCTTTGCATGTGGCTCTGCCATAATGGCTGCTGCCGTAAATGGGAAGAGGCAATTTCTTCTATTCTCACCAAAGTCATTGTAACATGAAACTTTGTACAAAACAGATTTTGTATTGAGAATCTGGAGGTAACAGGGAAAATACCACCAAGAAAGGAGGAAAAAGCATACAAACTGATGTTTTTTGTTGAGTGTTCTTGTATCAGGGGATTTTCACTGCCCTGCCCCAAATGCTGGGGTGTTTTTTGCAAGTCCTCCTGTCTCCCATCCCCTTTCCAAGTCTCTCAGCCAGAAGATGACTCCGTAATGCTAATTATTTTGTTATACAAAGCAATTTAACTCTCACTTTGCTTTATGTTCTCTCATCAGACCAACTCTGAAACATATTTTTAAAATTATTATTCAGTAAAATTACTTTCTTGTGTACTATGTTATTTTTAGCACACTTTAATTTATATATATTTAATATAAATAATGTTAATAAAATGTTGATACAATTTTAATATAAAAAATACATAATATTTTATATTACATAAAATTTGTGTGACCACAACCATGAGCAGGATATAGTTCTATCACCTTTTGTAGACATACCCTTGACCATTCCTATGCCTCAACAATTGTTGATTTATTCTCTATGACTACAGATTTTTGAGAATGTCATATAAATGAAATCATAGATTATATAACCTCTTGAGGCTGTTTACTTTTGCTCGGCACAGGGTCTTGAAAATAATCCAAGTTGTTGCACATATCAATAGTTCTAGCCTTTTTATTACTGATTAATATTTCATTGTATGGATTTACCATAGTTTATTCATCAGTTTATATGCTGAAGGACATTTGAGTTGTTTCCAGTTTAGGTGGTTATAAACAGAGCAGCTATAGCATTTAAAATGTATAGAGGTTTTTGTATGCATGTAACTTATTTCTCTAAGTTAAATACCCAGTAGTGGGATTGGTGGGTGATATGGTAAGTGCATGTTTAACTTAAAACAAAACAAAAAAACCTGCCAAAGTGTTTTCCAAAGTGGGTATACTATTTTTGCATTCCTACCAGTAGTGTATGAAAGTTTTAGTTGTCTGCATCCTCAACAGCACTTGGAATTGTCAGAATATTTTTAGTTATTGTAATAGGTATGTAGTGGTATCTCTTCATGCTTTAAATTTATTTTTCTCTAAGCGCTAATGATATTGAACATTTTTGCATGTGGTTATTAGCCATTCTTAAACCTTCTTTTGGTGCAGTATCTGTTCAGATCTTCTGTTCATTTTAAAATCAGGTTGTTCTCTTTTGTAGTAAGTTTTGAGAGTTCTTTAAATATTAAAATTTGTCCCATCTACAATATTTTCTGAAGATTAATCTCCAAAGGACAGTGGTTCTGATATTTTCTCCCATTGTTACCTTTTTTTTTTTTTTTTTTAATTCCGGACTCAACAGAAATACCTCCTTCTTTGTCAAGCCTAAAACCTGTAGCCATGTTCTTTATCCCTTTACTTGCTCTACCTCTGTCATGCTCCTTCAGTTATGTCTTTTCATTTTGGAGTTTTTAAAAACTCTTTTTGCATGATCCATTTCTTTTTCTTTAATGGCAAAGTCTTTATATCTAATTTTAAAAAGAAACTAATTTATGACTCTTCTCTAAATTACTACCTCCTGCTTCCCCTCACTTCTATGCTTCTTGAAAAAGTTCTGTTTGCTATTTTCTTCTACCAAATTTATGCAATCCAGACTCTGCTTTCATTATCATTCTGCAAGTGGTCTTAGAGCAATCACCAATGATCAGCAGTTTTGTCTACTGGTAGCCTCTTTCTGTTTATTTACCTCTGTGCAACACATGACATTTTTGCCCACTACTTCTCTCTAAAGAAAATATCACAAAGAAATCAAACACTAGTCACAGAGAAAGGCTAAAGTAAATAAATATTTTTGGAAGCAGAATCTTTTATGCTCTTTCAGGGGAAAAAAAAAGAATTTTTATAGGAAAATTCAGACAAAGATGCAGAAATGCTCAGAATTTAGCATATACATACAATTTAACTGAGCATACTTCTATGTGAAAGACATTTGTATTCATAGCATCTTGTTTCATTTTAATTCACTTGTTCTACCATATTGAAGTATGTGAATTTGGTTTACTAATGTAATCTCTCAGTGTTCTATTTTTCTGATTTGTAAAATGGAGATAAAAACAGTAGCTTACCCAAAGTTTTGTAAATATCATGTGAGATGATGAATATATTTAGCAGAGTACCTGAAATACAGAAAGCAGTTAATAGGTAAATTGGTTAATATTTTTCTTTTCCTATATTTCTCTAATTCATTTTAAAATGAATTTTAAAGGCAAAGCAGTTCATTCTGCTTGAGTTATCATTCAGAATTAATGCTGGCAACCTATAAAATAAATTTTCAGAGTTTTGGACACAATTTTTTTTTTATTGTGAATGTCTGGACATGGAGCAGATAATGTATATATGTATATTTTCTGGATGAGTAATTTCTGTCTCTGCAGAGAACCTTTATACAAGCCTTATTTGTAGAGTTTAACCAAGTCAATGGAAATTCTGTCCTATGAATGCACTTGTTCTGATAGAGAATCATGAAGTAGTTCAAATATGAGTGAGTGCTAGTTAACAAAAAGATAATACAAAATGCTTGTTTATCTTTCTTAAAAATCAGTTATTTGTAACAAATTATTCCATAAGTTTGTGCATATAGTTCAGTTCCCAAGATTTCTCTAATGGCTCTTTTCCATTAGTTCTACAGAATACTCTGCATTAATATCTTGGAGCATAGTTGATTTATTCTCTATAAGACAATATATAATAAAGGACTTTCATTTTGTCTGTTTTCTCCCATAGACCCTCTTGCCTAATAATTCGGTTAAGAGTCTCTTATATAAACCATGTTGTCTTTGTTTATTTTTATTGTTGAGTATCCATCTATGCTCTTATAATTCCAGTTTTGCAAAGAAGCAAGGGCTATTAATCAAATTTAACTAAAATGGTTCTTCTTTGGACCATCTCTTTCAGCAATAGCAAAGAAGTAAATCATGTAGAAGGAATCCATTAGAATCATTATACTTAGGAAACAACATGTTTATGGCTAATTATAATAATCTCTCTTGGTAATATCTTGATGTTATACTTGAACACACAGTAGAAAATTGCTCAATGTTCCTACTTTTCTTCATCCACTAAAGACAGAACAGTTATTTCAAACCAACCTTTGTGTACATATGTCAGGGCAGTGTGTTGTGGGGGTGTTGTAATCTACTTTATTCCTAAAAATAGTAAAGTTTTTTTGGTAAGCTTACAATAAACAATAGTAAATTGTTTTTAAATAAGCTTGGCTTGTTTTTCAAAATTGCATAAGAATATTTATAATACAAGGTGTTACCTCTAAGTGATGTTAAAAATGTCAAGTTTTAATTTAATTATTTTTAATGTTGGTTTCAAAATTTGTGCAATGGAATATAATGTATTTGTTACATAGTTAATTTTATGCATACTTGTTATAAACAGTACAAAGTAGATGAAGCCAATGGGTTTCATCATCACATCCATTGGAGATAATAGAATATGGCTTTATCTATGTCCAAACATTAAAGTTTATGGGCTGCAATATGATTTGGTTCTAACAACTTACCAACTCCCTTAGATAAAGGAAACTCAACTGGGTAGCATTAATTTGAAAATGGCAAGCTCACTCTCTCACTTAGTGGAAATCTAAGGTCAAACCTCCTCCAACTCCCTGCCTTTTCCTTCTCAAAATTTAATGTGTAAACTAATCACCAAGTATCTTAGCCTTTTTGGACACCTGTAATAAAAATACTATGGACTGGGTGACCTAAGCAGCAAAAATTTATTTCTTAACAATCCTGGAGGCTAAGAAGTCCAAGATCAAGCCACTGATAGGATACATTGTCTTTCGAGTTCCTACTTCCTGCTTCATTGACGTCCAGTTTTGCCTAATTTCGTCACGTGGCCAGAAAGCTCTCTGGGGTCTCTCTATAAGAACATTAGTCTCATTCATGAGGGCTCCAGTCTCATGACCTAAACACCTCCCAAATGCCCCACCTCCTAATACCATAACTTTTGGGGGTAGAATTTCAACATATGAATTTTGAGGAGACACAGTACCTAGTCCATAACACCTAGGGAATCTTGTTAAACGGCAGGTTGTGAATCAGTCTATTTATAGTGGGGCCTAAAATTCTGCATTTTTAGCAGGCTCGTTGGTAATACTGCCCTGCACAGCAAAAGAGTCTATACTTTTTTCCCTCCCTTCTCTAGATTGGATAATGTTAAAAAAGATGATTAAAGAAGACAATTTAGGTTATACCAACTTTATTTAACACTTCATGAAGTTTCCATTTGGAAAACTGCAAGTTGAGGCAGAAGGCAGAAAGCTTCTGTAGGATAAAGAATAAAGCACCAGGAAGAGAAAAATAGAGACTATCTAATTGGCTGGGGCCACATAGTCAACTTCAGGGTGAGAAGGAAAAGGAAGTAAGTATAGAGCTCTGAGTTGGCTTGGTGTTTGGTAATTGGCTGCCTGGAAATACCCTGTGTCAGAGCATTTACAGTGACACAGATGTTATGTAACTTTTCGTTTGCTGAAGTGTTACCCCCCTGCAGGAGTAGCTGCACCTTGGGCCTGGAAACTTATTTCAACTGTGTTGTTGACTATTCTCAAATAATTTAGAATTTCTTGTGTAGCGTTAAGGCCATCTTGTAATAAACAGCATACACTATTACTGATAACGCTTTCCTTTTGACATGCGGAATTTGTAAACTTTTTGTTTTGGCCTTGACTGTCTCCCTTGACAGACATTGGGGAGAGAGGAGATGTAAAGATTCAAATCCACCTTTGTACCAGGATGCCAGCAATTCTCAGACCCATTTGTACAGAACCTTCCTAGTTTATTATAAGTAGGTTCTGCCTGTCATAAAATGGCAAACGGCCTTTCTGAGTGGGGCTTAAAGTGTTCAGTATTATTCCAATAATACCATTGGACAGATTCTGGTATCCTTGCAACTCTAGAAGGTCATGATTACCAAAGGAGTGAGAAGATACAGTTCTGAAAAAAAAAAAAAGGCATAAAAAATATTGTAGCTTGTGTGGTTTTGACATGCTTAAAGAAATATAACGATTCTTATTTTTTTTAGCTAAATATTTTATTTGCTTTTAACAATTTATTGATTCAACAAACATCCTAACATCATTTCTAGTCCTGTATGGATCCCTAGATGTGTAAGTAGTGCCCAACTAAGACAAGGACAGTATGCTTAATTCTTTCCGTAACAGCAGGGCCTGGGTTTCTCTGTCACTTCTTTTAAGTTTATAAAAGACAAATACAGACAGAATATAGAAATGTAATTTACAAGAGATGAAGGAAGGGACTTCCCTGACCTCTAAACAAAGAAAAAAAGAAAGCAATTTTGAAAACTCCTAATGCTATTGCTATGTTTGCGACATTTCTTATATTTTGTTGCTATTCCATTTTGCTTTGTTTTCACAGAATGGCTTGCTATTTGTGGGCAATTGTCTGGAAATGGTAGGAAATTATTTTTAAATTGTAGACATCAATATACTACAAAGCTTTTGCATTAAGCACTGGCTTCTATAAATTAATAAAAAGAATTATATTGAAAAGGAGCTAAACTCAAACAGTTTGAATCATCCAAACATTTTCCATAGTTAGTAACTCAGAGGTTCTTGGACTTGTAAACACAAAGACTAGTTTTAACAACAGGCTTGTTTCGCATGAATTGCTGCATAAATCACTCTTTAGTAGAACTCAGAGAAAATTATTGCTCCACCCTTCCCTGCAGGAATATTTTGAAGGAAAACTAATTAACTCTACCTTTTACATACCATGAAGCTGCAGGACATTATAGTGTCATCATCTGTGGCAAATGTATCCCAGTGTGTTTTGGATATCAAACTCATCTTTGGTTAGGAAAGAATTCAGGGTGCATCCTGCTTGGAATTCTTTGTTAAAAGATTTGCGAGGAACAATGTATTTGCCTTCCATGCAGCCTTTGGACCTTTGTATTTCAGAGATGAGTAAAGAGTATAGCAAAAAGAAAAATGAAACAAAAGATGGGCACATGTTGTACACAACTAACTTAACCAAAATAAGTGCTTTAAATAAATCAATACCTGCAATCACTGTCATTTCTAAAATATAAAAATTGTAAGTAGGGAAAATATTTGATAAGAGAGAGTACTACAGATCACCTAGGATAGTAGCTCTTATCTATCAGGAAATTGTTCTCATTCTCAGACCATGTAATTGATACATGTTTTCTCATTACCTGTTTTTATTTGTTTTGTTTTCTAAATGGAGTAAAACTAACTATAAGGTGGTGAAAACTATTTTGGGTCTTAGGTTAGTATAACACTGGGAATTTTTCCCTTGTCAGAAGTGACTGGTTATGATTTAAGAATTAAGCCTATAGAAATTCAGTGAGCTAGAATTTAGTGGAATTTGTTGTCTAGTTTATGGCTTCAGAAAGGAAAGGAGCAATAGATTTTTATTCTTTTAAAAAATATATGGATCTCTTCATTACACTACTCTTTTTTTTTTTAAAGATTTATTCATTTTTAGGGAGAGGGAGACAGTGTGCACAAGTGGGGGAAGGGTGGAGGGAAAGAATCTTTGAGCAGACTCCCCACTGAGCAAAAAGCCTGCATATGGTGCTCAGTACCATAACCCATGAGATTAGGACCTGAGCCAAAACCAAAGGTAGGATACTTAACTGACTGAGCCATATTGCTTCAACAAATATGTTTATTTAATAAACATAATAAATTAGTAATAAAATAAAAATTTACCATAATACCATTAAACACATACCTTAATTGCACTATGAAATATTAATGCCAAATCATGTTCTCAATTGCTGTACTACTCACTCCTTAAAACTTCTGCAGTGGATACAAGTACTTTCAAAAGGGAGTAGAAATTGAGCCATTGAAATTATTTCAGTGATAAATGTATTATATGTATATTTAATTAGTCATCATAATTTGAGAATATCTGAAGCAATAATTATGCAATAATGTTTGATTCATATAACAATGGATCCCTTGAGAGCTCATAAAATATGATGCAATTTAAAGTATATTAAATATATTCATCTTCCTGGAATAAGAAAACATACCACAAAATCCAAGCTAAAGCAAAGGCCAGTTCAAGAAATTAACTCTGGAATAAAATTCAACTTTATGTGCTCATTTTGAAAGATGACTAGAAATAAAAATTGAGGAAGAAACATAAACAATGTCATTTTCTTATAGCATAATTATTCTAAGTTGGCAGAAATAAATAATATTAAAATATTTTAAATATATTATTATATTCAAAGCACTCATTAAAGAATAACTCATTTGGTTCCACTTAATGAAGCCTAAAAAGTCAGTACATAATTGAATAGAAATGGCGTGGTGCAATAACTATTGTTTGGTTGAATTAAACATCTAGTGCTGTGCTGGGCACTTGGTAGATATTTAGTAAATATATGCTTAATGAATGAATGACTGTAAAGGCAGTTGTGTTCTTTCCTTATTTGTCTGTTAGTGACTCTGTGTGTGTGTACACGTTGTATTATGTAAATGACCTGTGATTTAAATTTGATTTTCAAAGTTTAAAGACTAGATGAGCATATAGATATACTTATGCATAAGAAAAATAACTATACAATTTTTACATGTGGAAACAAAGCAGTTTTTTATTTTATTATTTTATTATATTTTATTATGAAAACTTACAGTTAGAAAATTTTCACTCCAATGGTGCACTTCGTGTGGTAGGAAATGTTATGTTGTGTTTGGTAAGTTCTGTAAGAAAGCAGATACAGTATAAAATTGAAAATTCAGAGTTTGTTTTAGAAAACTTGGCCACCTGATAATCTACACATCAAATGCAAACAAAGGAAGCAAACTGCTGCTGGAAAAAAAAAAAGAAATCCTGTCCTTTGGAGTACAGCAAGAAGTGAATAATTGCCAAAGGAAATATCAATTATGGCAAGTATGCATACACTAATCCCCAGGATATACAGATTGGTTTGCTAAAATAGCAATCATATAAATCATCTTATTGGGCAGCCCGGGTGGCTCAGTGGTTTAGTGCCGCCTTGGGTCCGGGGCCTGATCCTGGAGACCCTGGATAGAGCCTGCGTTGGGCTCCCTGCAAGGAGCCTGCCTCTCCCTCTGCCTGTGTCTCTGCCTTTCTTTCTTTCTCTCTCTCTCTCTGTGTCTCATGAATAAATAAATAAAATCTTTATTTAAAAAAATTCATCTTATTAAGCCCTTTATTACCAATAGCTTTTAAATGTAAAATAAGAGATTCTTTTCCATAAGAAAACAATAATTTTATTCTGGACAGGAGTTCCCTTTCCAAAGAGGGGTTTTGTTATTGGAACGTATGTTGAAGACAGTTTTACTGAGAATGTGAAGGCAACTTGTCTAACTGTAATGATTTGGATTGACATTGCATTTTGGTGCACAGTCTACTAATGCATAGAATTGTATATTTAACTTTATTTTTTAAAGATTTTATTTATCTATTTGAGAGAGAGAGAGATCACAAGCAGGAGGGAAGGGCAGAGGGAGAAGCAGACTCCCTGCTGAGCAGGGAGCCTAATGCAGGACTTGATCTCAGGACCTTGGGATCATGACCTGAACTGAAGGCAGATGCTTAACTGACTGAGCCACCAGGTGCTCTGTATATTAAACTTTAATTGGGAGATAGTGAGCTAGAAATGCAGAGGACAATTTTATAGAGTATTTCTGTATGGCACAGAGGAATACTGTAATGTATGTCAATAATAACTTTATGTATTACTACTCTAATGGATATTTCATAAAATTCATAAAACATTTACTCATGATTATGTGCAGCAATCAAATAAGCGGTGTGTCTTCACAGAAAATTCTGAGGAGTCAACATATGCTTACTGATTTTGTTTTCAATTAGATCAGGGGTCAGTACATTTTTTTCTGTAAAGGACAAGATAGTAAATATTTTCAGTTTTGTTGGCCAAAAGCAAAACTGTGTGTATTATGAAGGCACTTAGGTAACAAGAGAAAAAACACATTTTTTTTGCTAATTTTTATACATTGATTTCAAAATACAATAACAATGTAGTATAATTATAGAATTATTTTAGTAATGTTTCATTTCCTTGAGGCTCAAATTTAGTCTTCTCCATCATAAAAAATAATTTCACATATTCATTTGTTAATGCTGATCAGAAATGAAATTTTAAAGATTTCATCTTTGAAAATGATTTTTCAACTCTGAAGATACTGCCAAATACTGATATCTATCCACTAGCATATGATTTTAATTGCACATACTTATCCCTTAGAATGAAGGTAGAATTCTATCATATTCTTCTCTTAATTTTTGTCTTTTATTATGTCATTGCATTGCAAAGTAATCATTCCCAATGAAAAGTTTAGGTGACAGCTTCTGAATTTTGAAGTTAAGTGGATTTTGAAGTAAGGAAATTTCCTTTGTATTTTCATTAAGACAGGAAAAATACTGTTGGAGAGGCAGTTTGATCTTGGAAAATTACATACTTTCAATATTTGTGGAAATGGAAATCTTCTTGTTTTAATTTTTGACAAAGGAATAGATGAGTAGAGCAACTTGACATTGCTAATGATTCATGTAACAGTTAACTAAATGACATAATTTATGTGCCACATAAATTTATGTTCCATATGAAGCACAGTTTTGCTTTGTAATCGTGGTTGAATTCATTAAGAAACATTTTCAAGGCTGCAGCAAAAGCTAATTTCCAAAGTTACTCAGTAATCATTAATGTTGTCCAAAGGCAATTCTTCTCATTGAGAAAAATATTCAAGTCTCATCTTTAAGTTGAAAAATGGTTAACCAACGTTAACCCATCAAACTTCCAGGTGGTAGGACAAGTCAGGATATTCAGCTTCTATTTCTGACCGAAAAAGAAGAAAAAGGACAGAACTACCTTCCAGAGTGAATGAAATTTACAATGATGCTGCTGGCTCAAATATTGTGTGGAAAGTACTTACTAATGAATAATAAATATAGACTTAAGCAACTTATTTTTCACAAGCTCTGTAAATTTATCCAAATTTGCCTTTTTTTGTTCTACATCAATTGATTTTTCCCAGCATCAGTTGAAATACGTTTTAGCAGATTCTACTTCAGGTTATACTGAATTAGCATTTCTCAACTTCCTTGAAAATACTGTTACTTACAGTTGTTCCAAGCACTTTGTTCATAGAGAATGATTCTTCTGTCATTTGGGAATCTATATTGACTTCTCACATAAATAACTAAGAATTATTAGTAGCATCTGTTGATTGATACAGAAACCTCAGAAATCATTTACCTTGTTCTTGATTGTTGATGCTGCTTTCAACTCTTCAAGTAGCCATTCTTGAAGGAAGGATAACTGTCTTTATAATGTAAATGTGCCGTGGCCAGCTCTCTGGCAGTGCAAAAACAGGAGGCAAGCTAGATTTGGCCCATTTGCCATAGATTGTGAATACTTGCACTACATGTTAATTATAAGAGGTATACAATTCTTTTAAAGATTTATTTGTTTTTAGACAGAGAGAGAGAGAGAGAGCAGGGGAACGGCTGAGGGGGAGAGAGAGAATCTCAAGCACAGTTCCCACTGAGTGCGAAGCCTGATGTGGGGCTTGGTGAGGGGTTCGATCCCGTGACCCCCAGATCATGACCTGAGCTGAAACCAAGAGTCTGACTCCCTTTCAGGCATTCGGCGAGAAAATAAATGAACCAGAAATCGCACTGCTCTGGATGCTCAGAGGGGCCAGTGGCCCGAATTCCCAGGGATCTGTGTGGGGATTGCTGCCCTGGGATCCTGTGCCAGGGCCATCAGGGAAGTCGCCGTATGGCCTGGCAGCCACCCGCGGCTGCAGTGGTCTACCTCCTGTGGGACGCTGAGATCTGCGAGGCCCGAGATCTAGACCCGGGATGCTCTCTGAGGGATGTTGGGTGTGAGGCTTGCCACTGCACGCACTGGGGCTTTCCTTGCCCAGCCCGCATAGGTGCCCTTGACTTTTCTTTCCTCTTCACTCTGGCTTCCCAACCCTTTCCTTTGGTTTCTCAGCAGAACAGGCTACCTGTCCCTCCTAGTGTTTCTGTTTCCAAACATCATTTAACTGTTTTTCCTGTAAAGGACTCTCTTCAAATTTCAGGGTCTATTATTTATGAAAATGAGGTGACATGCTTACCATTAAATAGTTCCAAATGTCTGTAATGTTATTATTTGGATGGGGAAGGTTGATGGCTCATGCAGGCTGTGATGGGTAAGGGAGTGAAAAGCAGGTCAACCTCTCTGGAGAGTAATTTGTGAAAATATGTAAAGAACTTTAAAAATATTTGTCGACTGGAACCATCCTTTTCCAGGATCTTTCGAAAAAGGTTATATACAAAGATCATCATGGTATTATTTAAAGAAGAAAAAGATGAAAACAATTTAACCTACAAAGAACTGGTTAAATAAATTATAGTATGTGCATTTTATGGGACATAAGGTATCCATGGAAAGGTTGATTAATCATGCTATCAAAGGAAAGGGCTAAGAGGTAAAACTATGTAAAATGAAACAAAACAAAACAGAACAATTCCATGTCAGGGTAATCACTGAAAATTTTTAAAAATAGTCTTGTAAAAGGTTAATTTATATGTGCTAAGAGTACTACAGATTTAAAAAAATGAAATGTAATAGAAAATTTGTCAAAACATGAATGGAGAATTCTCAAAAGAAATACCAATATATATGTAAGAAAAAACACCCCCTTATAAAATGTTAAATTAGGTACTTGTTTGTGCTGATCAGATTGTTAATATTAAAAAGCCCTTACATCAATGCTAATAGTGCTAAAGTGCCCACAAACACTGTGCATTGATAAAATCATTCTGGAGGACAATCTATTAAATTTATTCATGAAATATATAGTCTTTATTACCTGTCAGGCACTGAGGAGGGTTTTTTATAGGGGTGGGGTAAGGTGAGAAGTGTATCACTACCAGCCCCCTAAGAAAATACTGTGTGCATTTAGGGTTTTTACACGTGGGCAGAGTTGACTTTCCTGCTCCGTGGACTTGGGCCATGTGACTTGCTTTGACTAGGGGAATATGGGAAGACTTGAGAGTGTGCCGGTTCCCATGGAGGCTGTAAGAAGTGTGCTTTGTTTTGCTTGCCCGTAGTGCCTGAGACATCTCCCATGAGAAGAAGAAGTCTCAGTAGCTCCTTTGTCCTGGGCCTTTGAATAAGAAACCAATCTGACCAGAGAGAGCAGACTTGGAACCCAAGCCTAGCCTAGCCCAGGGTATTGATTGAAAAGAAAAAAACCCCCAAAAGCCACCTGCAATTGAAAAAAGTAAATTCTTGTTGTCCTAAGCCCCTGAGATTTAAAGGTGGTTTGTTATGCATATTGTACTCATTGTACATCACATACATAATTATGTAATTGCACATTGTCATAAGTATTAGCTAAGAAAAATCAAAAAGTGTAGTGTATGAAGATAAAAGGAACAGACAGAACCAATTTCAGTTGGAAAATCAGTGAAAGCTTCTGTAAATACATCTCATTTAATACGTGAAAGAGTAAGAGATCGACAAAGAATAAGGAGAAAAGCATTTCAGGTAAAAGGAAAAAAGTAAGCAAAAGGGAAGAGGAGCTTGTGCCCTTGAGGCCCTGGCAGGAGACCACGGGGTTCAGGGCAACCATAAAGTGGGGTCTGGGGAGTTAGCAGGGCCTTGTGGTCCACAGTAAGTTTGGTGGGTTCTAGACTAAGCATAATGTGACTTATGAACAAGTATTTCTTTTAAATTAAAATTTATTTAGGTAAGCATATTAGGCTCATAACTAGAATAAATTCAGCCCTTGGTATATAAAAATGAGCTTGGAATTTTGAATGCCTCTAAATGTGAGGCCGTTCCTATAAAACTCTTACCACAGTTCATGTCACATATGGACTTTTAAAGCATCGTCAATGGAAATACTATCTAGAAATAGAAGAAAAGGAAACAGTTTACTCATGAAATCGCTTTTAAATGATAATTATGAAATACTGTTCTAAGGACTGTAATTTTTGCCACCTTTCATTTGAAGAATTATATAATCACTTAACAGTGAAACTAAGTAAGAAAAAATTCCTCCTTTAAGAGAGACAAAAAATTGCTCTTTTTCTGGGTCAACAGAAGAGTCTTCCCAAATATTAACAACAAAGTAATGTAATTACACTATCTAAAAATCAAGTAAAATGGAAACATTTACTCATAAGTTTCTCATTTTATAATATACATTTATAAAAACTATCCAATGAATTACAGTCTATAAAATTTTTATTTGAGATATTGTAGAAATATATTTCTGGATTATTGTAGTAGACTCGTTCATGACAACAAAAACATTGTAATTACACTACCTACACGTAGAGTAAAATGAATCAACTAAAAAAAAATCAATTAACTTATAAATTACCTTTAGATCTTTACTTTTTATATATTACTTTTATAATCTAAAGTTATAAATAATTATTTTAAAACATTTTTTAAAGGATTTAATTATTTATTCATGAGAGACACAGAGAGAGGCAGAGACACAGGCAGAGGGAGAAGTAAGCTCCATGCCTGGGATCACAACCTGAGCAAAAGGCAGATGCTCAGCCACTGAGCCACCCGGGTGCCCCAAAACTTGTAATTCTGTAAGACTTTCATTTGCATCAATGTATAATCACTTAGCTAACAGCAATAAAACCAAGAGAAAAAAATGAAAATAATTTAGATAAAAAAGTGTGTTACTGTGGTTCTGGATCTCTTAAGTAAACATATTGGCAGGTAGAATCAACCCAAAAGCTGAAATATTTCTGTTTTTAGGTTGAATGAAGAGGAAACTGAATTTAGTGCTAGGTGTATAAACATTTATTGCTACTGGAGAATGCCCTGGGCCATGGAAGCCCCTAGGAGGTGATTTCTGGGGAGGTTGTTTTTGCTTTCTAGAAGAGGGGGCAAGTCCAGCAATTCTCTTCTCGGAAATTTCCCCTTGGGTCCCTTCTGTAACAAATGCCTTCTGATGGTAGGATGAGGTGAAAGATCAGACTACCCATTCAGATGGGAAGTTTAATTAAAGGAAAATTCTCAGAGTCTTCCATCCAAGAGCAGTGAGACAATCTCTGTGTTGTGGAGGAGCTGCTGTATCTCTTTCTCCTGGGGTCCTGACCCATGTGCGTGGCATCTGGTTCCCACCACTGTGGGACCCTGGATCACTGCTCCATTACAACATCATGTTCCTCCTTCCTCAGAACCTGTTCATACAGAGAATTCCTTGGTGGTCTTCTAGGACTCTGCCAAATGTCCCATTTAGAACATCAGAAACATAAAGACATGAAGAGTTCACACTGAATTCTTATTCAATAACTTTTTGTCTAAAGTGTCTACTTTTTTCTTCTTTAAGTCATCAAAGTTACTCTCAAACATCAGTATGCCCCTGTTATCATGAGCTTTTCTCTCATGGAAAATTGTCTGACAATGATACTTGCCAGTGACTATTTCCAATTCTTCTGAAAGATATGGCTTCTATTGTGTATGTGTCCGGTGCTTTACATGCATGGCTCATCTTTTCAATTGCTTTGGAAAGATGCTTTTCTTTTCTGTGTGTGTTTAAATTCACTCTAAATTGAGTATTTCATGAACATGCATTTCCTGTTCTTGATGCAGTTCAAGAAAGACATAAAGTTTCTGCTGGAGCTTTTGCTTTTTAACTTTCTAATTGTGGTTTTCTGATTGTAGCAAAGCTTTCTCAGTTTGGAGACTTAATATGATCTTTAAGTGCATTGCTTATTTACCTTCTCCAGCTAATTTAGTGTACATTTTTTTTTTTCTTCAAGACCTTCAAGAAAGTGCTTAGTTTCCTATGGCTGCTATGACAAATTACCACAAATTTATAATGACTTAAAACAACACAAATTTATTATATTTTAGTATGGACACCAGAAGTCCAAAATCAGTTTCACTGGGCTAAGATCAGATGTCAGTAGACGTGGGACTTGATCCTAGGTCTCCAGGATCACATCTGATGTCAGTAGGGCTGCGTTTCCTCTAACGGCCCTAGGGAAGAGTCCTTTACTTGTCTTTTACAGCCTCTAGAGGCTGCCTATATTTCTTGGTTTATGGCCACATCACTTCAACCTCTGCTTCTATCATATCATTTCCTTTTCTGTCTCTGACCCTCCCAACTCCCTCTCATAAGGACCTTGGTGATTGCATTGGGCCCACCCAGAAAATTTTAAGATCTTTCACTTAATCAAATCTATCAAGCCCTTTTGTCTTTAAGGCTCTGGGGATTAGGACATAGATATATCTTTGGGGCACCATCATTCAACCTACCACATCAAGCTATTTCTTCTAAACTTCTAGTAAGATGTCTCCAGATTCTGATATATTTGTTTTATGGAATTCTAGGTTCCTGCAATCCATGGTCTCTTCTCAAAGACCAGGATTGCTCAGCTTTAGCAAATGGTCACCTAGTAATTTGATCTTTTACTTCGCCGATTTAGAGTTTTATGTTGTTGCATTCCGTTTAAAGTTCACCTGCTCTTCTTTTCCAGCCTTCTACCAGTGAAAGCAGCTTTTATACTTTCCTCAAGATTAGTTTTCACTCAAAGCATTTTTTAATGTTGTCTGAACTTATAATTCGTTTTTCGGGTATATAATGAAGACCATTTTGGTTGCGGTTATTTGCAATTCTAAGTGTCTTACAAAATTTGCCATCAGCCCAATGTTTTCTAAACATTTTGATAATTCTTATTCAGTTTTCTCTAAGTCTCTTAAGCCCAAGTAAAGAGTTAGAGATTCTAGGTCCTTATTTATGGCCTCCAGCTTTTGTATTTCTATTAAATTGCTCTCAAGTTTGACTTCCATTAAAGTTAATTCAATGCCTGAGAATTACCCTTTATGATGCTAAGCATCTAAAAGGTGTGCTGTCTTTTCTTCAGAAGAGCAGAAACCCCAATGGCCAGATCTTTGTCTCCAACTGTGTAAAGTAGGGTTCTAGTGATTAAAGAATTCTAATGTAGCTAAAGCTACACTCTTTCCTACAGCAACATGCAGAGATTTGGGCTTCGTCAGAGGTCCCTTGTCAACAGTACCACTGCCTGCCTCAGTGTCTCGAACCAGAGCGATATAGAGCATCACAGCCATCACATGGCCCCCAAGCCAAATTAAGCCACATCACATTGGCAGGCCAGAGAATTCAGTCAACATTCTGCCTGGAACCACTCCAGTGCCTGAAAACCAGGGCAGAACTTAGTGTAATTGGGGAAGAATTGGAAGCACAGTAGAAGATAGTTTCCCAACTTTTTTTTCCCTGACATAGTGAGAAACATACATAGGCATAGTATGATCCCAGGGGATATGAACTAGGCCCAGAGACCAGTGATAATGCTCAAGGGCTCTGCTCACAACAACCCTGTCCAGTTCCCTAAGCACTCTGGAAATCCATGTCTTATCTCATCTGCAAGCCATTTGAGGGCACAGGTTGGGATGCTCATTGGTGGTGAAACACTGGGAAGATTTGCAGGTTGCCAACTCTGGCCAATATTTTATCTTCTTTTAAATAAACTCTTCATTCTGTGTTCCATGGCTCATCTAAGATTGCCAGATTTGGCAAATAAAAATACAGGGTGTTCAGTTCAATTTGATTTTTATAAATAATACATAATATTTTGGTATAAATGTGTTCCATGCGATAGTTGTGACATACTAATGATAAAAAAATATTTGTTGCTTATCTGCAGTTCAGAATTTAATGGGACATCCTGTATTTTTGTCTGGCAATCCTTTTTCTTGGAGGTATCATTCTGCCTACAATGGTATCAGAAAACTCACTACTCTCAGTGCCTCTCCTTGCTTTGTATTTGGCTAGCCTTGAATGTGTATTGGGAAGAAAGTTATGGAGGGCTCAGCAAAGGATTTCAGTTAGTGGTGTGCCTGGAGCCAAATCCTAGTAGCTGGTTAGAGCTGATTGTAAGCATCTTTTGCCCACTCTTTATTTGGCACTGTCTCATTCATAGCTTGAAACAGGCCATGGTTGGCATTTACACCAAAGAAATAGAGAAACACTAGAAATGAGAACTCTGTCTAACCTCTGAATCTCCAATCCCCTAGTTTGTTGTCTTGGCTTACATGTGATTATGATCCATCCTCCTTAACCGTAAACTCTGTCATTCTTAGGATATGGAAAAATCCCTGAAGACAGTTTTCTCCCCTTTACAGTAAGGTGAACAAGAAATACCATTGCCACCAGAGGTCACTCTTAACCTCCTGAATCTAAAAGCACCCAAACTACAAAAGGAATCTCTTGGAGCACAGAATTAGGAAAGACATTTTCTGTACTATAAAATACATAAAAATTCGCTCTACGGTTGAACCTATCACTATGGAGTTTCCATAGAACATGCAATAGTTCAAGTACTATTATTATAGATACTGTTATTTAGTATCACTTTTCCATTGATTGTCAAGTACAGAAACATTTTATTCATTTTAGGCTCTTTCCTTAAATGCTATTGAAAGAGATAAAGAATATTATGAGAGGGAGAAAACTATCTTTCATTAAGGTTTAGTTTAATGTACACAATCTCGGACATACTGTGAGTTCGTAGAACTAAGGAGAAGGCTTCTGTAGAGGTAAAACACCTTGATGCCCGCTGGAATAGTGAAAGATAATGATTCATGGCATTTGACTTAAAACATAGCACTGCTTAAAACATAGCTCCATTGAGCATATACTTTCTTAAATATTATTTAATAAAACTAAAAGTTTTTACTGGGCATTGTCTGTATGTTATGTGAAATGAAGAGAATATTAACATTTCCTAAGGTCAGAGTCTAATTGAGGAATATATATATATCCAAATAGTTTTAAACAGTTCAGTAGAGATTTCATCAACATGCTACAAGAATATAGAAACACAGAGTGAGTCACTATAACTTGTCTCTTTTTTTAAAAAATTTATTGGCTGAGTTATGGCCTAGATATCACCTTGGTGTGAACAAGAGTCTTACATTCTATGGGGGAAAATATTAAAAAGTAAAGAAGTAAATTAATTATGTGATAATTCCAAATAGTTCCAAGCACTATAAAAAAGCTAATACAAGGTGATAAAATAGGGAGGATATGGGGTACAAATGCCACAGTCAGATAAGGTCTTCCCCGGGAGGAAACCCTTGGGTCCCGAAAGAGGAGTTTGTTTTGTGAAGATCTAAAGGAAGAACAGATTTAGGTAGAATTGTGGGAACCTAAAAAGACCTATGGTGAGAACTCAGGGATTCTTACAGAGATAAGAATTAATGGAGTTAATGAAGTGGTTAAAATACAAAATTTGTTGGTAGGTGTATTTGAAGGAGTGCCCTTGTATATGTAATAGATGGACCAATTTAATTAACCTCTCTGCAATCTGAACTGGATGGGTTACTTTGTTACTGGTTGTGGTCAATCTACTGCAGGCTCTTGGGAAGAGAAGACAAACATGTCACAGAGAAGAAAGGTAAAAACACCCTTGCGGGAGAATAGCTTGTACCAAAGCATGCTGACCATTAGATCTCACCTGGGAAGATGGACTCCTTCCTCAAACAACATGGAGAGCTTTAAAACTGTGAACATGTGCCTAACAACTCTAGGAACCAGCCTAATGTTGTGCTGAAATTGAATGACACCCAGGTAGAAAAGGCCTTTGTCCAATATTGGAAGTGATGAAAGATTTTTAAAATTTGAAATCATTGTGAGTGTAATTATATAAAACTACAAAACTGATAAGGGATTTTTAAAAGATGGACTTCAACTTAGCAATCATGTGAAAGTAGCTTTTAAAATTATTTTTTAAAGATTCATAAAAATGAATTGTTTACTAGATTCAAGAAGCTGAAGAGGATTTTTTTTTTTTGAAGAGGATTTTTTTTTTAAGCGAATACAATATAATTTCCTTTCTGTTTACACCAGAGTTCAAGAATACTGCATTCTGAAAACAAACTTTGTCCCTGTACTTCCATGCTGTGTGCTGTACAAGTCATTCATTCAGTGCTTCTCCCCGGGTCCTTGGTTGCTGGAATGGAGTATAAGGGACATAGGCTGCACAGTGTGCACACCTCAGAGGCAGAGATCCAGGGCCATTGGAAGGTCTGAGTATCTTTCCCCTTGTGGTTGTGTGGGAAGAACTTGGCTGAATTGAAGAACTTGATCTGTTTCTTTCATTGATTCATTCAGTTTTGGAATCAGATTGACATGGGCTCAAATTTTCTTTCCTTCACCTATTTACTATATTATTCTTTATAAACTATTCAACTTTCTAAAATTCATCAATATCAAAAGGAAAATGAAGATAATACATCTATTTTTTAATGGTTTATTGAGATTAAATAAGAATGCACGTGAAATGCTTAACACAATGCTGTTGGCTAGTGCTCTCAGTAAGGGACAGAAAGCTCTTGCTCTTGTTTTTGCTATTCATTTACTAATTCGAGAACTAGTTATTACCTACATTTATTATTATGAGAACTGTGTTAGGTTCTCAGAACAAGGACAACAAATAATAGAGTTTATTTGTCAAATATATACGGTGTCTAATATATTGTCTAATTTATTATATATGCATATATGACTACAGATCAGATGCTGCATAGAAGTCTGGGTAAAGAAATAACTATAGTATATGTCATGAGGAAATCAAGCCCAGAGAGAATAATGAATTTTCCAGGATGGCACAGCTCATCACAAAACCAGGATTTCATGGTAGCTCTGCCCAGCCTAGCCTTGTTCACTTAACAAACACCACCAAAGTGGCCCGTCTCTTTGGCACAGTAAAGAATGATTAGTTACTTGTGAAATGACTGTAGGTGGGTTTTTAGGAGAGGCTTAAAGAGTGGCATCTTTTAAGATGGCTTTTGGACAGGAAGGTAAAAGGTATGTGTTTATTAGTACAGGTGAGGAGAGGAGATTGGAAGGATTAGTAAAGTAGAAAGTAGTAGTAGATTTCCATCAGAAGTAGAAAATAAAAAGCCTAGTTTCACTAGGAGCAATAACAGACACTTTTAAATTAAAAGCCTTTTAATTTAAAAAAAAAAAGCGGAAAATTGTTCACCTTTTAAAGTCATTTGTAAAGTTATCCCCTGTGTTGTTAAGGACCCAATAGAAAGGCGCACAATAAATTCTCATAACAAAAGACAAACTTTTTTTTTTAGTAACGTAGGGATAGAGAAGGAAGAGTTTTTTAAATTAGTTTTCACTTAACTCATTGGTTAATAAGAACAAAAATAGAGCTCATATTTTGTCCATTCTTCACACATGCATTTTGTTGTGTGTTGGCCTGCAAAATAAGGGATTGCTGACTGGTAGGTCAATGTAACATGTTACTAAATACTAATAGGTTATGTGAAAATTTGTGGGAAAGAAAGGGTTGCTACTCTTGGTGAAAGGTATCAAATGGTTGTTCAGGTAATAAATGCATACGATTATAGTGATAAAACAGTAACAGTGTAAGATATTTTGCATCAGAAATAATTTCAGTATTTCTGGAACCTCTAAGTTTGTCACACACTTACTTGATTCCTACCCAGCTGGGAATCCATGACTAACTACTACTCCGATGCTTCCTCTTATTTCCCCTTTGATTTTTCTGGGAACATCTTGAAAATACCATGTCTGGCCTGCCGCCACCCTCTGTTTTTCTCCTTTTGATGATAAACATTACCAGAGTGTATTGATCTATCCTCCTAACTACCTGCTAGTATTTCATATTCTTTCATCACAGCCAAGTTTTCATTGATGTCAGTAATTCCCATGTGAATCTGTTTAATCCTCTTATATTTTCCAAATTAATTCTTGCAGATTTGACCATTGAACTCAAGCCCTTTACTTCTCTTCTTCCAAGTTCTACTGCAGTGTTACTGCTTTTACTCTATTTTATTTACCAAAAGCATTTCAGAGTATGTATCACCATCAACCAGTTCCTTTTTAATTACTTATAATTTTGTTTCCATCTATTTCCTAAGCCAAGTGGAAGGCAATATAAAATAGAAACTGGACCTAGGTGTTAATTGTAGGTACACCCTTTCTGTACCTGTTACCCCCTGTGTGGAATGGCAATAACAACAATGCACCACATGGTTTAATTGTGAAATCAGACATAATGTGTAAAGGATGTATCATATGCTTGGCAGAAACAGTGTACAAAATAAATATTGAATTCTCTTTCTCTCTGACTTATTAATCCATGTCTTGCCTCTGTCACTAGCCTAACCATTCCTTCTGAGTCTCCCTTGGGGGGTTTCTGTTTTGTTAATAGCTGTCTCTTGACTGTTTCCTGTAATTTACTCACAATCAAAACTTGAAGCCTCATTCTGTTTGTCACAATTATATATTTGTGATTTATGAAACTTTGGATTTGCAAGTACCCTTACTGATCATCTGACTGAACTTCATTATTATAACAGAATGAAGTCTCAGGGAAATTAAGTTACTTTTCTGGAAACATAGGAGTTAATGGTGATAGAACCTACATCTCCTGACTTTTGGACAATTTACTGACTTTTCTCCAAAGCTTCCATGTTTCAATTTTAGTCACCTGGTCATCTTACAAGAATCCTGTATTTTTCACAATTAGCAAAGTGTTTCACTTACCATCTCATTATCTCTCTCTTGAGCACATGGAAGCTCAGTAAATTTAAACATTTTCTCAGGTTGTATAACTAGTGATAGAACAAGGGGGAGACTCAGGTCCTCCACTTTTGTTGCCAAAGAGCTCTGATACTTAATTTGCAAGAAATCAGGCTCAAGAATCTAGGTTCATGCTTGCCGTGCCATTTACATGGTTTACTCACTGTTTTCAGTGCTGAGGTAGTGATTTCTGAATACGACTCTGTCCTGCTGTAAATCAAAAATATTATACCAAAATCACATGTGAATTTATTATTAAAATATTTTAGGAGACATGGGATTACAACTCATTTTTCACCCTACGCAGTCATATATACTTTTTTTTTCCCCCTGTTTCTGTTAATCATTTTATGTGGGGTACTTGGCTGGCTCAGTTGGAAGAGCATGCTACTTTTGATCTTGGGGTCATAAATTTGAGTTCCACATTGGGTGTAGAGATAAAAAATAAATAAACTTTAAAAGAAAAAGAATCATTTTATATAATGCAATCATGTCGTTTTATTTTAAGTCAAATAGGGACCAAGTCACTCTTTTTATCCTTTTGTCAAGATTCTTTTGCATGCAATGTAAACAGTGCATTGGTACATAGGTAAATTTTTTCAGGGATGATTTAACTACTCCATTCCCAGCAACTGTCATGTAGCACTCAGCTATATCTTAATGTGAAGCAATGACAAAGATATCTCTACACAGGCTATTATAGGCTGGTGCTAATAAAACATAGCTAACCATGGGGAGTATATTGGGATGTTTTATGATTTAGGAGGTGATTGTGTGAATTATAAGTGTTAGAACCTGCTTGCATTGTAGTAGACTAGCTAGCTTCAATAAAAAAATTCTTTCATATATACAATGGGAATGTAACATTCATTAGCATAATGTTCACTAAATATACCTGCTGTTATATTCTGGATGGAAGTGTAGAGTCATTTTCTTTGAAAACATCTTTATTCTCCACAAACTGAAGTGTTGTACTATATTTTCCAACATCTACATTTCAATAACCATGGTAAAATATTATGTAAGTTCCGATTATTTTCTCAACTAGATTGTCATATAATATGCATAATAATAAATATTATTAGAATTATGATATTAGTAGAATGCATTTTACATTAATAACATAGTTATAGGTAATTGATTAAAATTAACTTATTAATTATTAACTTATATAATTAATATATAATTTATATGATTTATTACATACTAATCTGTGGCCTCATGAAATGTGTAATCTAATAACAATCATACCATGTACATTAGGAAAATTATTCTAATATGTATTATGAGATAGGTCAAGAAAGTAATAGTGTCTAGGTTCAAGTATTAATTATATAAGCATCTACATACTGTGTCGTGGCCAATGAAGCAAATATGATATTAAACTGCAGGAATAAATGCATCACAAGTTTTAAATAGCAGAAAGTAGTCTCACTGTATATGGAACCTAGTTCATATCTGAAACCACAGTTTAAAAGAAATATTCACAAACTGTAATAATTCTAGGGGAAAGCAATGAGAATGTAAGACATTTGCTCCTTAAATATGGTTGGTGTCGTGGAAGACACTAAGGCTAAGGAAAAAGTAATGTTGAGGAGAGGGGGCAGCGAGGAGGCAGGATTGAGAATGTGATGGATTTAGTGAGCTTCAGAGATATAAAAGATGTAACTGAAGAGAACTTAACCTCATTAATTTAACACTGGAAGACAGATTTGAATCATGGGAATTGAGGGGTCATTTTAGGGAGTCAGATTTCGACTCAATTAAGGAAATAATTAGTGGTGCCTAAAAAGAGACTAGACTGGCAAGAGATTTTTTTTTTAAGAGATAGAGAGAAAGGGGGGAGGGGCACTGGAAAAAGGGAGAGGGAAGAGAGAATCTTATGCAGGTCCCATGCCCCAGCACAGAGCCCCATGGTGTGCTCTATCTCACGACCCTGAGATGGTCACTTGAGCTGAAATCAAGAGTCAGAAGCTTAACCCAACTAGCCATCCTGGCGCCCGAGATACTAATTTTTTTGTCAACTGTTGTTGACAGAGTTTGTACAACATGGATTGAGACCAACGTGCGCTGGATCCAAGTATAATATATTTTAATAAGGTGCCCGTATCTTTTATACTCCTAATAGGACACATTTAAAGGGAAAGAAAGGATGCTAATAATAAACGGGTTGAGATAGCATCTTAAACAATGACTTTATTGGACAAGCTGATAGTGTAAGGCAAATTAATGATTCCATGAATCATGAAATACATAATCTTGATGATGATAGAAATCACTTAAATAGCATTTCCTAGAGGCCAAATGATATTTTAAATTATTTGCATAAGAGGTAGGGAAGACTATTTTCTATATTTTGCTGAGAAGGATAACTGCAGTCCAATTTTCTGGCTCTGAAGTCTCACAGCCAGTAAGAGATAAAACCAGCCAGTAAGAGGTAAAGCCAGGATTACAAAAATAGTACGCAAAGGTCTCATATTCTCCTCCCCCAGTTTCTCCAGTGATTACATCTTATATAAGTAAAGTAAATCAAACTCAGGAAATTGACACTGCTACAGTATATATGTATAGTTTCTATGTGATTTTTTTCACATGTATAGATTCATGTAACTATCACAGAAATCAAGATGCAGAGGTGGTCCCTCACTGCAAAGTTCTTTATCAGGATTACCTCTTTATAGTCACACCTGCCCTTCTTCCTGTCAACACCTCTACAACCTGGAAACTACTAGCTTGTTCTCCATTTTTAAAATTTCAAAATGTTTTTTATCATTTCAAAATAATTCATTTTCAAAAATGTTTTATAAATGGAATCATACAGTAAGCTTTTGTGATTGGTGTTTTTCCCTCAGCATAATGTTGAGTAAATATGTTTAACGGGAAAATTTGAATCTGTCAGCTGTACAGTTTCTATGGACAGATTTCCATTTGATTTTACAATAAATGGTTAAATATTTTTATAAATAACAATGCAAAGACATGAGAATTGATACTTTTTTGGGATAAATATATGAAGAACATTGCATTAAAAAGTAAACATTTTTTTTTAAAGATTTTATTTATTGATTGATGAGAGACACAGAGAGAGAGAAAGAGGCAGAGACACAGGCAGAGGGAGAAGCAGGCTCCAGGCAGGGAGCCCGATGTGGGACTCAATCCCGGGACTCCAGGATCACGCCCCTGGCTGAAGGTGGCACTAAACCTCTGAGCCACCGGGGCTGCCCAAAAAGTAAACATTTAAATTGGGTTAACTGGGGATCCCTGAGTGGCTCAGCGTGTTTAGCGCCTGCCTTCGGCCCAGGGCATGATCCTGGAGTCCCAGGATCGGGTCCCACGTCAGGCTGTCTGTATGGAGCCTGCTTCTCCCTCTGCCTGTGTCTCTGCCCCTCTCTCTCTGTGTCTCTCATGAATCAATCAATCAATCAATCAATCAATCAAATCTTAAAAAAAATTGGGTTAACTGTTTAAGAATTGGCATTTGGGTTTGACTTTACTGTGGTTATTTTCTAATAATTGGCTGTTTATTTTGCCCAAAATCTGAAATGATCTGTTTTGTTGCCTATAAACAGAGAAACAACTTTATGTGCTGATGGGAAAGAATAAAAGCAATCAACATTCAAATTTATTTTAAATTACATTCCCAGACATAGGGAAATATTAGAAAGGAATTAAGAATTTTTCTCCATTAGAGTTTTAGTAGAACTACTTCATTAAATTACAGCTTCAAAGTAAATAGGCAGGCAATTATGCATCTCTACTAATCACGCTGGCTGGTAAAATTATTTCCTTGTTTCTTATTTCTAGTTAGCTCCACGAAATGCTATCTATAAGATAATACTTCTGATTGAGGTAAACAAGGAAGGCAAATAAGCAAACTAATTGCCAATGACGATTACATGTAAAACATTCTATTACAAAACAGCTTAAAAACTCAAAGCTAGCAAGATGAACACTGGTTGCATTTTACTTTTTATTTCATTTTATTTATTTATTTTTTGGTAAAGGGAAATTGCTAATGCACTTAAAGCTTTCATGCACATATATGGGAAAATCAATTGATCCACTATTGGAAAGACAGTTGAACAGACTGGAATGTGAGTATTGCTCTACAGGATGGAACAACATAATTTGTACTCAGGACATATTTGGACAATAGTATAGACCAAAACAAACAAACAAAATTTTAGTTGAACATTTTATCTAAATTCCATAAATGAAAATTTATCTTTCTTTCTCCATACAGAAGGTGGTAAAAAATATATATGTATGACTTGTACAGATAACTTTTAAGTGTTGTTTTTTCAGTCTTCATTGTAGGCAGTCCTGCTCACAGACAAATTCTCTTATTTTTATCTTTAAAAATAGAATTAAGCTACTTTACCTCGTACCCAAAACATATGTATAAATGCGTTATTGGGTAATATAAAAGCTAATCCAATGGATGGCCAATGTAAACACAATATTTTCATACTCATATTTCAATATAAGTAAAAAGCCAACCAACCAACGAAAAACAAAGAATCCACTCCCCATTCACAAATGAACTCACTTTCACCATTGCAAATAGATTTATGTATACTAGCTAAAATCTGTTCAGCTAAAGAAAAATGTTTTCCCCTTGGATTGTACTGAATATAAATGCAGCCTTTCACACTGCCTTGTTAATAAATATGAATCATTCCCTCATATACAGTCCTAGATTATATAGCTAAATCATGTGTTCATCCATTTGTTATTCAACAAATATTCATTAAATCCTGACTAAATATAGGCATTGGGAATGTAAAAATAAATATTTTATTTGCCTTCTGGAATATGGCTAAGAGGCATACACATGAAAAATTAACTCTAATGTAAATGATAAATGCTAGAAATAAAGTTCTTTTGATTTTATAAAGCCAGAGTAAAGTTGTTATTACAGACAGAGTGAGAAAGAATGACAGAAACTATAAATGATATCCTGCTCGAATCAAAAGTGGCCATCCAGCCAGTTGAGTCCAAATGCCTCGTTTGACAGGTAAAGCAGTTCAAAAAATTCAAAAAGTTACCATAGCTAGTTTGGGTATATCTTGATTAGATGCCAAAATTTTAAGTATCCTGACTGCTGACTTTATGAAGAATAAGTGAAGTATAATATAAAAAATCTTTGGTACATAGCAAGGCATCAGCAACATGTGAGAAGAAATCTGTTGTAGTGGACATGAATTTGGAGTAAAACATATTTGAGATAAAATTCCATTTCTTCCTAAAGTGGCATCTAATTTTTCATTGCTTGGTCTCATGTTAATCTTCTCTAAAATAGAAACGATTATTTCAATATCTCATGATCATTTAACTGTGTGAAATGATCATTTTAACAAAATTTATCATTTGATAAATTAATCCTATCATTGTCCACTTAATATTTGATAGATTTTAAAAGAGAAGATTTCCTATTTGGGGGGAAGATAAAACTTGACTAATACATTGAATTTAAAGATACAATTTCTAGCAATACAGATAAGTGAAAGTAAACTTGTATAGCATGATTAAATTTGACGTTTTTGTTTTGATTTTCTGGTGTCTAAGTGGAAATTGACCAGAGGGGAGTCAACGATGTGTGAATTGAAAGACCAATGTTGGCATAGCTGAGAAGAGAAAGATTATAGTAGGAGTTGCTGACATTTTGCTGTGATGTGACCATTTTCTGTAATTCTAAATATTTAGTATGATGCTTGATATATGTGAATAGTTTTTGCTTCTGTTTAATTTAATTTAATTTAATTTTTTTAAATAATATATTTATTTTTTATTGGTGTTCAATTTGCCAACATACAGAAAAACACCCAGTGCTCATCCCGTCAAGTGCCCCCCTCAGTGCCCGTCACCCATTCACCCCCACCCCCCGCCCTCCTCCCTTTCCACCACCCCTAGTTCGTATCCCAGAGTTAGGAGTCTTTGTTCTGTCTCCCTTTCTGATATTTCCTACCCATTTCTTCCTTCCCTTCTCTTCCCTTTCACTATTATTTATATTCCCCAAATGAATGAGACCATATAATGTTTGTCCTTCTCCGATTGACACATTTCACTCAGCATAATACCCTCCAGTTCCATCCACGTTGAAGCAAATGGTGGGTATTTATCATTTCTAATGGCTGAGGAATATTCCATTGTATACATAGACCACATCTTCTTTATCCATTCATCTTTCGATGGACACCGAGGCTCCTTCCACAGTTTGGCGATTGTGGACATTGCTGCTAGAAACATCGGGGTGCAGGTGTCCCAGCGTTTCATTGCATCTGAATCTTTGGGGTAAATCCCCAACAGTGCAATTGCTGGGTCATAGGGCAGGTCTATTTTTAACTCTTTGAGGAACCTCCACACAGTTTTCCAGAGTGGCTGCACCAGTTCACATTCCCACCAACAGTGTAAGAGGGTTCCCTTTTCTCTGCATCCTCTCCAACATTTGTGGTTTCCTGCCTTGTTAATTTTCCCCATTCTCACTGGTGTGAGGTGGGATCTCATTGTGGTTTTGATTTGTATTTCCCTGATGGCAAGTGATGCAGAGCATTTTCTCATGTGCGTGTTGGCCATGTCTATGTCTTCCTCTGTGAGATTTCTCTTCATGTCTTTTGCCCATTTCATGATTGGATTGTTTGTTTCTTTGGTGTTGAGTTTAATAAGTTCTTTATAGATCTTGGAAACTAGCCCTTTATCTGATACGTCATTTGCAAATATCTTCTCCCATTCTGTAGGTTGTCTTTTAGTTCTGTTGACTGTATCCTTTGCTGTGCAAAAGCTTCTTATCTTGATGAAGTCCCAATAGTTCATTTTTGCTTTTGTTTCTCTTGCCTTCGTGGATGTATCTTGCAAGAAGTTACTATGGCCGAGTTCAAAAAGGGTGTTGCCTGTGTTCTCCTGTAGGATTTTGATGGATTCTTGTCTCACATTTAGATCTTTCATCCATTTTGAGTTTATCTTTGTGTATGTTGTAAGAGAGTGGTCTAGTTTCATTCTTCTGCATGTGGATGTCCAATTTTCCCAGCACCATCTATTGAAGAGACTGTCTTTCTTCCAATGGATAGTCTTTCCTCCTTTATCGAATATTAGTTGACCATAAAGTTGAGGGTCCACTTCTGGATTCTCTGTTCTGTTCCATCGATCTATGTGTGTTTTTGTGCCAGTACCACACTGTCTTGATGACCACAGCTTTGTAGTACAACCTGAAATCTGGCATTGTGATGCCCCCAGCTATGGTTTTCTTTTTTCAAATTCCCCTGGCTATTTGGGGTCTTTTCTGATTCCACACAAATCTTAAAATAATTTGTTCTAACTCTCTGAAAAAAGTCCATGGTATTTTGAGAGGGATTGCATTAAACATGTAAATTGCCCTGGGTAACATTGAAATTTTCACAATATTAATTCTGCTAATCCATGAGCATGGAATATTTTTCCATCTCTTTGTGTCTTCCTCCGTTTCTTTCAGAAGTGTTCTATAGTTTTTATGGTATAGATCCTTTACCTCTTTGGTTAGGTTTATTCCTAGGTATCTTATGCTTTTGGGTGCAATTGTAAATGGGATTGACTCCTTAATTTCTCTTTCTTCAGTCTCATTGTTAGTGTATAGAAATGCCACTGATTTCTGGGCATTGATTTTGTATCCTGCCACGCTGCCAAATTGCTGTATGAGTTCTAGCAATCTTGGGGTGGAGGCTTTTGGGTTTTCTATGTAGAGTATCATGTCATCGGCGAAGAGGGAGAGTTTGACTTCTTTGCCAATTTGAATGCCTTTAATGTCTTTTTGTTGTCTGATTGCTGAGGCTAGGACTTCCAGTACTATGTTGAATAGCAGTGGGACATCCCTGTCTTATTCCTGATCTTAGGGGAAAGGCTCCCAGTGCTTCCCCATTGAGAATGATATTTGCTGTGGGCTTTTTGTAGATGGCTTTTAAGATGTTGAGGAATGTTGCCTCTATCCCTACACTCTGAAGAGTTTTGATCAGTAATGGATGCTGTATTTTGTCAAATGCTTTCTCTGCATCTAATGAGAGGATCACATGGTTCTTGGTTTTTCTCTTGCTGATATGATGAATCACATTGATTGTTTTACGAGTGTTGAACCAGCCTTGTGTCCCGGGGATAAATCATACTGGTCATGGTGAATAATTTTCTTAATGTGTTGTCGGATCCTATTGGCTAGTATCTTGTTGAGAATTTTTGCATCCATGTTCATCAGGGATATTGGTCTATAATTCTCCTTTTTGGTGGGGTCTTTGTCTGGTTTTGGAATTAAGGTGATGCTGGCCTCATAGAATGAATTTGGAAGTACTCCATCTCTTTCTATCTTTCTGAACAGCTTTAGTAGAATAGGTATGGTTTCTTCTTTAAATGTTTGATAGAATTCCCCTGGGAAGCCATCTGGCCCTGGACGTTTGTATCTTGGGAGGTTTTTGATGACTGCTTCAATTTCCTCCCTGGTTATTGGCCTGTTCAGGTTTTCTATTTCTTCCTGTTCCAGTTTTGGTAGTTTGTGGCTTTCCAGGAATGCGTCCACTTCTTCTAGATTGCCTAATTTATTGGTGTATAGCTGTTCATAATATGTTTTCAAAATCATTTGCATTTCCTTGGTGTTGGTAGTGATCTCTCCTTTCTCATTCATGATTTTATTAATTGGAGTCTCTTCTCTCTTTTTAATAAGGCTGGCTAATGATTTATCTATCTTATTAATTCTTTCAAAGAACCAACTCCTGGTTCTGTTGATCTGTTCCACAGTTCTTCTGGTCTCGATTTCATTGACTTCTGCTCGAATCTTTTATTAACTCTCTTCTTCTGCTGGGTGTAGGATCTATCTGCTGTTTTTTCTCTAGCTCCTTTATGTGTAAGGTTAGCTTTTGTATTTGAGTTCTTTCCCGTTTTTGGATGGATGCTTGTATTGCGATGTATTTCCCCCTCAGGACTGCTTTTGCTGCATCCCAAAGAGTTTGAACGGTTGTATCTTCATTCTCATTAGTTTCCATGAATCTTTTTAATTCTTCCTTAATTTCCTGGTTGACTCTTTCATCTTTTAGCAAGATGGTCCTTAACCTCCACGTGTTTGAGGTCCTTCCAAACTTCTTACTGTGATTTAGTTCTAATTTCAAGGCATTATGGTCTGAGAATATGCAGCGGACGATCCCAATCTTTTGGTATCGCTTCAGACCCGATTTGCGACCCGGTATGTGGTCTATTCTGGAGAAAGTTCCATGTGCACTTGAGAAGAATGTGTATTCAGTTGAGTTTGGATGTAAAGTTCTGTAGATATCTGTGAAATCCATCTGCTCCAGTGTATCATTTAAAGCTCTCGTTTCTTTGGAGATGTTGTGCTTAGAAGACCTATCGAGTATAGAAAGAGCTAGATTAAAGTCACCAAGTATAAGTGTATTATTATATAAGTATGCCTTAACTTTGATTTATATATTTGGCAGCTCCCACATTCGGGGTATATATATTGAGGATTGTTAAGTCCTCTTGTTGGATAGATCCTTTAAGTATGAGATAGTGTCCCTCTTCATCTCTCACTATAGTCTTCAGGGTAAATTTTAGTTTATCTGATATAAGGATGGCTACCCCTGCTTTCTTTTGAGGACCTTTTGAATGGTAAATGTTTCTCCAACCTTTTATTTTCAGGCTGTAGGTGTCTTTCTGTCTAAAATGAGTCTCTTGTAGACAGCAAATCTATGGGTCCTGCTTTTTTATCCAGTCTGAAACCCTGCGCCTTTGATGGGGTCATTAAGCCCGTTCACGTTCAGAGTTACTATTGAAAGATATGAGTTTAGTGTCATCATGATATCTATTCAGTCCTTGTTTTTGTGGATTGTTCCACTGGACTTCTTCTTAAAGGGGCATTTTAAGAGTCCCCCTTAAAATTTCTTGCAGAGCTGGTTTGGAGGTCACATACTCTTTCAGTTCCTGCCTGTCTTGGAAGCTCTTTATCTCTCCTTCCATTTTGAATGAGAGCCTTGCTGGATAAAGTATTCTTGGTTGCATGTTCTTCTCATTTAGGACCCGGAATATATCCTGCCAGCCCTTTCTGGCCTGCCAGGTCTCTGTGGAGAGGTGTGCTGTCACCCTAATACTCCTCCCCATAAAAGTCAGGGATTTCTTGTCTCTTGCTGCTTTAAGGATCTTCTCCTTATCTTTGGAATTTGCAAGCTTAACTATTAGATGTCAAGGTGTTGAATGGTTTTTATTGATTTTAGGGGGGGATCTCTCTATTTCCTGGATCTGTTTCCCTTCCCAGATTAGGAACGTTTTCAGCTATGATTTGTTCAAATACATATTCTGGCCCTCTGTCTCTTTTGGCACCCTCAGGAACCCCAATTAAACGTAGGTTTTTCTTCCTCAGGCTGTCGTTTATTTCCCTTAATCTATCCTCATGGTCTTTTAAATGTTTGTCTCTTTTTTCCTCAGTTTCCCTCTTTGCCATCAACTTGTCTTCTATGTCACTTGTTCTTCCACCTCGTTATCTCTCGTTAGGACTTCTAGTTTGGATTGCATCTCATTCAATTGATTTTTAATTTATGCCTAATTAGATCTAAATTCTGCAGTCATGAAGTCTCTTGAGTCCTTTATGCTTTTTTCTAGAGCCACCAGTAGCCTTATAATAGTGCTTCTAAATTGGCTTTCTGACATTGAATTGTAATGCAAATTTGTAAGTCTGTGGGAGAGAGGACTGTTTCTGATTCTTTCTTTTGAGGTGAGGTTTTCCTTCTAGTCATTTTGCTCAGTGCAGAGTGGCCAAAAACAAGTTGTATTGGGAAAAGGAGAAAAAGAGAGGAGAGAAAGAAGGAAAGAAAAGAGAAAAAGAAAACAAAAAAAGAGAAAAAAAGAAAGAAAGAAAAAAAGGGTGGGGGAAGCAAACAGAAATCAAAAAGAAAAAAAAAAAAAACACGGGGGAGTATCTTCTGATTCTGTGTACTTTAAGTCCCTTGACTTCCCCTGGAACTTGTCAGTCTAGCTGGTCTTCTGGGGGAGGGGCCTGCTGTGCTGATTCTCAGGTGTGAGCACTTGGGGGAGCTGCTCTTCCCTTGCCTGGTGCAGGGCTCAGTGGGGGTTGTTCACCCCGTGAGGCCCCAGGAGGAACAACCGCAGTGGCGGGGCCAGCTCTGCAGCCCTGGAGTCAGCCCCCGCAGTAGCTCCGGAGCTCTCCGTCTGCAGGGCCTGGAGGCTCCGGGCGGGGCCGCTGATCTGCTCAGCTGGGGCAGGAGCGTCCTTGCTGTCCTGGGCCCTCCCGGCCTCTGCCTGTCCCGGGGGAGGCCGGATCCTGGGCTGCGTCTGGCGCCCTGTGCTGTGGGGCCTGCGCTGGTGGATTCGCGCTCCCGCCCCGCAGCCCCCTCCGCGGAGCCGCCCCCGAGCCCCCCCGAGCTGCTCCCGCCCCGCAGCCCCCTCCGCGGAGCCGCCCCCGAGCCCCTCCAGCTGCTCCGGGTCCCCGTGCGCGCTGCAGCCCTTAGGGAGCTCGGCGCACTCTCCCGGGGCGCAGGTGCCTGTTAGTGTCCCCGGAGCCCGAGGGCATCCCCGCCCTCCCGGGTCCTGCTCCACCTCCCCGCGAGCCCCTTTCCCCCGGGAAGGTCGGTGCAGCTCCTGCTCCTCCGGGACGGGGCTCTCCTGTCCTGGGGACACTCGCCCCGGCCTCAGCCCGGCTCCTCGCGGGCCCCTCTCCCTTGGAGGCCTTTTGTGTCTTTATTTCTTGTTCCCCGTCTTCCTACCTTTTTTTTTTTTTTTTTAAAGTGGAGTCTTCTTTAGATGACAGAGGTTTTTTTTTTTTTTTTTTTTTTTTAGTTTTTATTTATGATAGTCACACACACACACACACACACAGAGAGAGAGGCAGAGACACAGGCAGAGGGAGAAGCAGGCTCCATGCACCGGGAGCCCGACGTGGGATTCCATCCCGGGTCTCCAGGATCACGCCCTGGGCCAAAGGCAGGCACTAAACCGCTGCGCCACCCAGGGATCCCCCGTTTTCCTACCTTGATAGAAGCGTGAACTCTTCTCACTGCAGCATTCCAGCTGGTCTCTCTTTAAATCTCAGGCCAAATTCGTAGATTTTCAGGATGATTTGAAGGTTATCTAGGTAATTTGGTGGGGACAGGTGACTTGGGGACCCTACTCTTCTGCCATCTTCCCCTCCTCCCTGTTTAATTTTAATGAAAATTTAGTTGTTGAGCTTTATATTTGGGTTAAAGTGGGATGGAGGAGAGATACACATATGGAAATACGACTCAGGAGTTAGAGAACATAAGCCCATTGAAAATTTATTGACATCTTGTGAAGGAAATTGAACTTCCACAGAGCATGTAGTTGGGGGTTCAAGTCAATTATTCTCATATAATTCAAAGAGCAGGAAGTCTTCTACTGACATCTCCGTTGCATTTTATATAAGGATATAATAAGATAATGTACATGACCACTTGGTTGTTGAGGCACAGTTTGGAATGTCTGCATAGACAATGATGATTGTTTTTCTCTTTGGCTTCTGGCCTTGATCATTGACCCTCTTGCCTCTGCTGATCAGATACGGATTTGAATCTGACCCCAATAGGCACACTCAGACATGCTTTCCTAAAAATTTTCAATAGGATCTATAAGGAATCTGGTATTTATGTGTCAGTAGAATCATTATATATGTGGTTAGTACAGACATAGCCTGATACATGGACAAGAAGAAGGAAATCCAGGCAGCAGAGATGAAGATGAAGCATACTCACCAAAAAGAGTGCCAATTTTCTTTCAGTTAAAACACTGTTAAATTTTTTGATGAAAGCATTCCTTTCTCGGTAATTAGGTGCATTAAAATATCAGCAACTAAAGTTCTGGGGACAAGGAAAAATTACTTGAGTGGTTTATTAGAGGCTATAGTGAAAAGAGACATCCTCACTCTCTTCCACTCCATGGTTCCCAGATCCATTTATTCTGACTTTGGAAGAAACAGCTCCATTTATTATTTATGTGATCAAAATAATGTTCAAAGCTTATTTTGCATCTTACAGGAAAGCACCCCACTCTCACAAGTACAAGTGTTCTTCCAACTGGTCCCATAATTGAATCTTTAACAGGCCTTCTAACATTCTGTAAAGCAAACAATTTCAGGTTGGTGGGACTCCTGGTAGAATTGGGAAGCCCATTTGCCTCACTTATTTACCAGAAAAATGAATTCCTCAGACAGAAATAATGTTGTATGGGATATCATAATTATGAATAAGATGAAGGATGCTAGAAGAAGCGTTGTGGACAGGCAGGTGTATCCATATCCAGAATGAGTGTGTATTATAATGAAGACAAAATTTAATCCCCTTCATGGTGTAAGACTTTAATTATAACTACCCTGCCTGCAGGTGGCTGGTCAATACATTAGAGAATAAAGCCATATTTGGAACTTAGCCTTGACCTCTGCTGTTTCAGGTTGGGAATGCAACAGGGGCAGGAGTTAGATAAGGCTTGTGAAGTGGAATATTATATCTTTGAGCCTGTACATATTCCTATTATGTGTAATTTTTCCCTATGAACTCTGGAAAGAGGCTGAGTGATACACTCAGAACCGATTATATTGTCTACATGATTGTTAAACCCATGTGACTTTGATGAGCATTAGTAAATCCATATGAGACTTTTTTTTTTTTTTTTTTTTTACAAGTCAATCACCACCAGTCAATCTCTTATCAAGAGATTCAAGTTGAGAGAATGGGACAATGCAGTAGGAGCAGGTACCACAAGTCCCTGAAGAAAATATATATGAAACTTCCTTGTGCTCTCTGAGACTACAAAACCTTATTCAACACCACTTGAAAATGGAGCACTTCTATTCATATCCAACTTTGTTATTTGGTGGATCAGATAAGAAATAGTCCATAAATGTGCGTATCAGGCCACATGTCCATTTGATGTTCTGGATCATGCATTTAGTCTCTAGCAGAGAGTAGCAAGCCCAGGAGCAGTTTTTCAAAATGTGAATAAGTTATTTGTACAAGAAGATAATAGCTTTAATCCTACACTGTGGGAGTCTGTATCATGTTTCTCCTCTCAGGGACTCCCAGATGGTCCATCAACATTTGAATCTGCAGTAGATATTTGAATCACGCTGAGTCTGCTGAGCTGTAAAGCCTGAGTAAGGAAGCAGCTTACATCTTACCTACCAGCTTCAGAACCTTTTCTTGCTCTTGCTATGTAACAAATGATCACAAACTTAATGACTGAAACAACAAACATTTATTATCTTATAGTTCTATTGGTCAGAAATCCAACATCGGTTTGTGGGGCTGCATTTCTTTCTGGAAATTCTAGGAAGTAATCTGTTTTCTTTCTTTTTCCACCTATTAGAGACCACCTACTTTCTTTGTGTTGTGACCCTGTTAAATCCAGCCATGCTGCATCTCTCTATTTTTCCATAGTTCTATATCCCTGGCTTACAACAGCTGGGAAAAGTTATCTACTTTTAAGAATCCATGTGCTACTCAGTTGGATAGGAGTTCTGCCCTATACTACCTATACTCTCACTCAGCTCTTATTAATAAAAGTATACTTTGCAAGATAGTTAGCTATGATTAGTTAGAATATATCAGTGGCCACGGAGCAAAAAGATGCTGACTCACCCAGGGAGCATTTCAGCAGTGACTTCATTTAACACGGCTAGCAATGGCTAATCAACTGAGCCAATCAGCTATAAACAAATATACAAGTGTGTGTGCTTTTGACATATCTGTTGGATCCTTGAAGGAAGGCAGGGAAAGAGGAAAATAAAATGAATGTATGCTTATGAACAAACAAGCAATCCATGTGTTTAGATTGGGCCCACTTAGAAAATCCAGAATAATCTCCTCAACTCATAGTTCTTAACTTAATCATATTTTCAAAGTCCCTTTTGCCAAGTAATGTAATATATTTACAGGTTCCAGAGGACATCTATGGAGGGCCATTAGTGTGCCCAATATCAAAACTACATGTTAAGTGATTCAAAGCAGCATATTATATGCAGTGCACTTCTAAAGCTCACTAAACATTTTCTCTTCAAAATCTAAAGCTCACTAAACATTTTCTCTTTCTAAAAAAAAAAAAAAAAAAACATTTTCTCTTTCTGAGTTACAGAAATACTAGGTTAAGCAACTTATCTTTCACTTTGGAGGGAATATTTGGGCATTCCTTAGTTTATTGAGTACCTAGAACCAGATGAAGATGACAGGGTTCTAAATTTTCATGTTTATCTCTTCCTTCTGGCATGTACATGCCATGTCAACACATTTAGGATATGTGCTGCTTCCTGCTCATCAGGCCCAATCAGGTTGAGGTCATAAATGTAGTGGGTCAGTACAGTGTTCTGTAGGATGATACTGTGGTCAAATGCCCTTATGACAGATAATCAGATGCCTTTATGACAGATAATCAGAAACTTGAAACACTCCTAATGTAAGAGAATGAAGCTTTACCCTTGCTATATGATATTTAACAATTATAATTGGGGGGAAAAGGCACTTACCAGATCAAAGCATTTAATGAGAATGAATGTGTTCATTTGCTCTAGCAAAAAGATCATACCTAGAACATCAGCTGCAGTTAATGCTATACCACTTACTTTAAAATTGTTTACTGCTAAAAAAAAATTGTTTACTGCTATTTACTATGACAACTATCTTTTTACACATGGAAAAGGGAAGTATATAAGGGTTTTCTTTTAATAATTTGGTATTTTCCCATTTTAAAAACAATAAAATTGGGACTATTATGGTAGATAGGACCAAATATAAGGCACTAGAATTATTTATCCCTACCAAAATTATAAAAACAAATGTATTATCACATCCTTGGACAAAACACAGGTTAATTCTACCTTCAGAGACTTGGGAGAAACAGATCAACATATTGGCTGGATCCAATTCTGATGGTTTTGAGCTAAATATTTATCACATGATTTCTGTAAATCTTCTTTCTTATTCTTAGAATGTAGAGGTATTTGAATCCCCAGGAAATAGTGTCAGCTAAGATTCAGTATATTAAAATCTCTCAGAAGCTTGGGTATGTGCTTCTCTTCTATCTATGCACAGTAACCCTGGCAAAAGTTTTTAGGCTTTGGAAAAGCCTAGGAGGATTATTTACAATAAACACATTTGGGAGATTCTTAGGGTCCTTCATTCTAGGGGCTTCCACTATATGAACTGGTTGAGGCCTAGGATCTCAGTGAGAGCTTGAAAACATCCATGTGGATAACTTGGGTCAAGTGTCTGCTTATAAGACCTAGAATTTTTTGATTAAACACTCCATTTAATAACACTTTAGTAAATTGTACCATGATAGTTTATCATGTTCAAAGATCCCTTCCTACAGGAGAAAACATTCAGATTATCATGTCAGCTCTATAACCCGTGTTAGTAGTCTTGCCAACCTTATCTCAGGCATTTAAATGCTGCCACTCTTGCCCATTTCATGACTGGATTGTTTGTTTCTTTGGTGTTGAGTTTAATAAGTTCTTTATAGATCTTGGAAACTAGTCCTTTATCTGATACGTCATTTGCAAATATCTTCTCCCATTCTGTAGGTTGTCTTTTAGTTTTGTTGACTGTATCCTTTGCTGTGCAAAAGCTTCTTATCTTGATGAAGTCCCAATAGTTCATTTTTGCTTTTGTTTCTTTTGCCTTCGTGGATGTATCTTGCAATAAGTTACTGTGGCCGAGTTCAAAAAGGGTGTTGCCTGTGTTCTCCTCTAGGATTTTGATGGAATCTTGTCTCACATTTAGGTCTTTCATCCATTTTGAGTTTATCTTTGTGTATGGTGCAAGAGAGTGGTCTCGTTTCATTCTTCTGCATGTGGATGTCCAATTTTCCCAGCACCATTTATTGAAGAGACTGTCTTTCTTCCAATGAAGAGAAATCTCACAGAGGAAGACATAGACATGGCCAACACGCACATGAGAAAATGCTCTGCATCACTTGCCATCAGGGAAATACAAATCAAAACCACAATGAGATACCACCTCACACCAGTGAGAATGGGGAAAATTAACAAGGCAGGAAACCACAAATGTTGGAGAGGATGTGGAGAAAGGGGAACCCTCTTACACTGTTGGTGGGAATGTGAACTGGTGCAGCCACTCTGGAAAACTGTGTGGAGGCTCCTCAAAGAGTTAAAAATAGACCTGCCCTACGACCCAACAATTGCACTGCTGGGGATTTACCCCAAAGATTCAGATGCAGTGAAATGCCAGGACACCTGCACCCTGATGTTTATAGCAGGAATGTCCACATTAGCCAAACTGTGGAAGGAGCCTCGGTGTCCATCGAAAGATGAATGGATAAAGAAGATGTGGTCTATGTATACAATGGAATATTCCTCAGCCATTAGAAACGATAAATACCCACCATTTGCTTCAACGTGGATGGAACTGGAGGGTATTATGCTGAGTGAAATAAGTCAATTGGAGAAGGACAAACATTATATGTTCTCATTCACGTGGGGAATATAAATAATAGTGAAAGGGAAAATAAGGGAAGGGAGAAGAAATGTGTGGGAAATATCAGAAAGGGAGACAGAACATAAAGACTCCTAACTCTGGGAAATGAACTAGGGGTGGTGGAAGGGGAGGAGGGCGGGGAGTGGGGGTGAATGGGTGACGGGCACTGAGGGGGGCACTTGACGGGATGAGCACTGGGGGTTATTCTGTATGTTGGCAAATTGAATACCAATAAAAACTAAATTTTTTATAAAAGAAGTAAATGCTGCCACTCTTGGTCTACATCCCTAATAAAACCAGACAGTCCCTAATAAAACCAGACAGTCCATATAGTTTCACATCTCACATTGGCATTATCTCATAGTTCTGTCCTTATATAAAAGCACAGCAAATCCAGAACTTTTCCTAGATGTACTCTACTAATGTTTTTCTCTTGCAATATCTTGGTGAAAGCAATCTGGTGGGCCTTCCTAGGAGCTATGGTGTGAGAATACATACACTCAACAAATATTTCCTTTACCCCAAAACTTGAGATCCTTTCCTTTACATTATGTTAATACATTTTTGACATCTGAACTTCCTTGTAGGACACCATTAAGTTGAGATTTCAGTCAACCACCTGAGTAAATTGTTGGAGCTTTTGCTATTCTTTGAGTTACTTCAGTGGATCCAGGGCAACTATATCTATACATTTAGTCCAAACCAGTGATATATATTTTTTCTTCCCTGACGATTTACAAATATATCCAGACCTTCAAGATTTTGCCAGTAAAGGTTAACAAAGTTTTGTAGTTATTTTGGAGTATAGTGTGTTTCCTTGTGGATAGACTGTGTATGTTTAATCTTTGGCCATGTTGTAATCATGGTTCTGAAGACAATGAGAGGTGAGTGCTAGTTCTTGAAGAGATAAGAGATAGGTATCTCTGTTTTTTTTTTTTTTTTCCATTGTCAAATTTTTATTTAAATTCTAGTTAACATACAGTGTAGTATTGGTTTCAGGAGGAGAATTTAGTGATTCATCACTTACATACAATACCTGATGCTCATCACAATAAGTACCCTCCTTAATACATCATTCATTTAGTCCACTTCCCTTTCAGCAACTCTCAGTTTGTTTTCCGTAGTTAAGAGTCTCTTTTCTGATTTGCCTGTCTTCCCCCCACCCATGCTTATCTGTTTTGTTTCTTAAATTCTACATGTGAGTGAAATCATATACCACCTCTTATTTATCCTTATCAGTTGGTGGACACTTGGGCTGTTTTTATAATTTGGCTATTGTAGATAATGCTGTTAAAAACATTGGGCTGCATGTATACCCTTTGAATTAGTATTTTTCTGTTCTTTGGATAAATATCCAGTAGGGCAATTGCTGGATCATAGGCTAATTCTATTTTTAACTTTTTGATGAACCTCCATACTGTTTTCCACAGTGGCTGAACCAGTTTGCATTCCCACCAACAGTACAAGAGGGTTCCTTTTTCTCCACATCCTCACCAACGCTTGTTGCTTATTGTGATTTTGATTTTAGCCATTCTGAGAGGTGTGAGGTGATATCTCATTGTAATTTTGATTTGCATTTCCCTGATGATGAGTGATGTCAAGCATCTTTTTATATATGTTGGCCATCTAGATGTCTTCTTTGGAGAAATGTCTGTTCATGTCTTCTGCCTATTTTTAAATTGGATTATTTGTTTTTTGAGTGTTGAGTTTTATAAGTTCTTTATATCTTTTGGATACTAACGCTTTATCAGATAAGTAATTTGCAAATATATTTTCTCATTTGATAGGTTGCCTACAGGATCTGTTGATTGTTTTCTTTTTTTTTTTTTTTAAGATTTTATTTATTTATTCATGAGAGACAGAGAGGCAGAGACACAGGCAGAGGGAGAAGCAGGCTTCATCCAGGGAGCCTGACGTGGGACTCAATCTGGGGTGGGACTCCATCCAGGGTCTCCAGGATCACATCCTGGGCTGAAGATGGTGCCAAACCCCTGAGCCACCTGGGCTGCCCTGTTGATTTTCTTTGCTGTGCAGAAACTTCTAATTTTGATGAAGTCCCAATAGTTTATTTTTGCTTTTGATTCTCTTGCCTGAGGAGACCTATGTAGAAAGAAGGTGATACAGCCTATGTCAAAGAGGTTGCTGCCTGTGTTCTTTTCTAGGATTTCTATAGTTTCAGATCTCACATTTATGTCTTTCATCCATTTTGAATTTATTTTTGTGTTTGGTGTAAGGAAGTGGTCCAGTTTCATTCTTTTGCTTGGTTGCTTTCTAGTTTTCCTAACACTATATATTGAAGAGACTTTTTCCCATGGATATTCTTTCTTGCTTTGTCAAACATGAATTGATCATATAGTTGTGGGCTTGATTCTGGGTTTTTGATTCTGTTCTGTTGATATATGTGTCTGTTTTTGTGCCAGCACCATACTATTTTGATCACTACAGCTTTGTAATATAACATGAAGTCTGGAATTGTGATGCCTCCAGCTTTGATTTCTTTTTCAAGGTTACTTTGCCTATTCAGAGTTTTTTGTGGTTCCATGCAAACTTTAAGAGTGTTTGTTATAGCTCTGTGAAGAATACTCTTGGTATTTTGATAGAGATTTCTTTATTTTTTTTTAAGATTTTATTTATTTATTCATGAAAGACACAGAGAGAGAGGCAGAGACATTGGCAGAGAGAGAAGCAGGCTCCATGCATGGAGCCTGATATAGAACTCGGTCCCGTGACTCTAGGATCATACCCTAAGCCAAAGGCAGATGCTCAAGCACTGAGCCATCCTGGTGCCCCTTGTTAGAGATTTCAATAAATGTGTAGACTATTTGGGGTAGCATAGGCATTTTAACAATACTTGTTCTCTCAATCCATGAGCATGGACTGTTTTTCCATTTGTTTGTACCCTCTTCAATTTCTTTCATCAGTGTTTTTTAGTTTTTGGGTCTTTTATCTCTTTGGTTAGTTTTACTCCTAGGTATCTTACGGTTTTTGGTGCAATTGTAAATGGGATTGACTCCTTAATTTCTTTTTCTTCTGCTTCAGGATTGGTGTATAAAAATCAAACAGATTTCTGTGCATTGATTTTGTGTCCTGAGACTTGGCTGAATTTGTTTCAGTTCTAGCAGTTTTTGGTGGAGTCTTGGAGATTTTCTATATAGATTATCATGTCATCTACAGATAGTGGAAGTTTTATGTTTTCCCTGCTGATTTGGATGACTTTTATTTCTTTTTGTTGTCTGATTGCTGTGGCTAGAACTTCCAGTATTATGTAACAGTGGTGAGAGTCTGAATATAAACTGCTATAACTGAAACAGGAAGAAATAAAAAACTTGAACAGACTGATAACCATCAAAGAAATTAAATCAGTAATAATAAAAATAAAAATAAAACTTCCAACAAACAAAAGTCCAGGACCAGTTGGCTTCACAGGTGAATTCTACCAAACATTTAAAAAAGAGTTAATACCTATTCTTCTCAAACTATTCCAAAAAATAGAAAAGGAAGGAAAACTTCCAAATTTATTCTATAAGGCCACCATTACCTCGATGCTAATATCAGATACAAACTCTATTAAAAAAGAGAACTATAGGCCAATATCCCTTATGAACATGGTTGCAAAACTTCTCAATAAAATACTAACAAACTGAATCCAACAATACATTAACAAAAATCATTCACCATGTTCAAGTGGGATTTATTTACAGGTTTCAAGAGTAGTTCAATATTCAGAAATCAATGGGATATACCACATTAATAAAGAAAGGATAAAAACTGTCATAAGAATAAGATCATGTCAATAGATGCAGAAAAAGCATTTGCAAAGTACATCCATTCATGATAAAAACCATCAACAAAGGCGATTTAAGCAGAACATACCTTAACATTATAAAGGCCATATATGAAAAACCCACAGCTAATATCATCCTTAATGAGGAAAAACTGAGAGCTTTTTCTCTATGGTCAGGAACAAGACAGGGATGTCCACTCTTACCTTATCTTTTATAGATAAGAGACAAGTGGTTATTTTAGGGCAGTCATTGGAACACTTCAGTTCTCTGCTTATAACTTGAACAGAAAATGTGAAGTCCTAAACTCATCATTTTCTTTATGTTATCTTTCCAATGTAGCCAGAAGTAACTAGCCATGCAGAACACTTGCAATCATCATGTATACCCTAATGGCCACTTTGTCTAAGTGATGTGCATGACTTGTAACATCTCATTTTCTCAGTCCGCCCTCACTGGCCTGAATCAGAGAACATGGCGAACCAGGTTATCAAGTGTAAGGCTGCAGTTGCCTGGGAGGCAGGAAAGCCTCTCTCTATAAAAGAGGTAGAGGTGGCACCCCCAGAGGCTCATGAAGTTTGAATTAAGATTATTGCCACTGCAGTTTGCCACACTGATGCCTACACCCTGAGTGGGGCTGATCCCAAAGGGAGTTTTCCAATGATCCTGGGACATGAAGGTGCTAGAATTGTGGAAAGTGTTGGCGAAGGAGTTACTAAGCTGAAGGCAGGTGACACTGTCATCCCACTTTACATCCCACAGTGTGGAGAATGCAAATTTTGTCTAAACCTTAAAACAGACCTTTGCCAGAATATAAGAGTTACACAGGGGAAAGGATTAATGCCAGATGGTGCTAGCAGATTTACTTGCAAAAGAAAGACAATTTTACATTACATGGGAACCAGCACATTTTCTGAATATACAGTTGTGGCTGCTATCTCTGTTGCTAAAATTGATCCTTTTAGCACCTTTGGATAAAGTCTGCCTTCTCGGTTGTGGCATATCAACTGGTTATGGTGCTGCTCTGAACACTGCCAAGGTAGAACCTGGCTCTACTTGTGCCGTCTTTGGCCTAGGAGGAGTTGGATTGGCAACTATCATAGGCTGTAAGGTGGCTGGTGCATCCTGGATCATTGGTGTGGACATCAATAAAGATAAATTCACAAGTGCCAAGGAGTTTGGAGCTTCTGAATGTATTAACCCCTAGGACTTCAGTAAACCCATCCAGGAAGTGCTCATTGAAATGACTGATGGGGGAGTGGACTATTCCTTTGAGTTTATTGGTAACGTGAAAGTCATGAGAGCAGTGCTAGAGGCCTGCCACAAAGGCTGGGGTGTCAGTGTCATAGTTGGAGTAGCTGCTTCAGGTGAAGAAATCGCCACTCGCCTGTTTCACTTGGTAACAGGCCGCGTATGGAAAGGCACTGCCTTTGGAGGATGGAAGAGTGTGGGAAGTGTCCCAAAGTTGGTGTCCGAATATATGTCCAAAAAGATAAAAGTTGATGAATTTGTGACTCACAGTCTGTCTTTTGACCAAATTAATGAAGCCTTTGACCTGTTGCATGCAGGAAAGAGAGAGAAAACACAAGGAGCACAGGGATCATGACCTGAGCTGAAGGTGGACGCCCAGCCAACTGGTGGTAAGCTACTCAGGTGCCCCAGAAAAAAATAGAAAAAAATAGTCTTAAAATGGAAAGATCTGGCAAAGCAAGTGACCAAACTCGTATTGGCAATGTGACAGCTAACACTGTGTCTCCTGATATTATGTGATATCATGAATGCAATACACCACATACCATCAATAGACTCTTCTGCCAAAATAGTATCCTGAACCTACTTGTGAGAAACTAAGAAATACCGAATCTACAAGCTAACTGGCTTGCTTTCTTAAGTGTCAATTTCATAAAACATCAAAAAAAGAGGCTTGGGGTGCCTGGTTAAGCATCTGACTTGTGATTTCAGCTCAGGTCACGATCAAAGGGTCCTGGAATCAAGTCCCCCTCCCCCCGTCAGACTCTGCTTGCTGCATGGAGTCTGAGTTTCTCTCTGTCCCTCCCCTTACACATGTACATGTGCACACACTCTCTCAAAATAAATCAGTAATAAAAATAAAAAACAAATTAAAAAAAAAGTAGGCTTGTTCCAGAATAAGGAAGACTACAGATACAGGACAACCAAATGCCGTGGGTTTGGATCTTAGATTTAAAAAAAGAAGGCTTTAAAGGAACACTTGGGAAAAACTGCGACTCATGTTTATGTACTATAGATAATTCTATATCAATGTTAAATTCCTTGGGTGTGGTAACTGTATTATGACCAGGTAAGAAATTGCTTATGTTGCAGGAGGCATGCTATAATAGTAATGGGTGAAGTATGAAGCCACTTCTTTCAAAAGGAAAGTGTCTAAAGAGAGAAATGTGGCAAAGTAACAAACACTGAACACAGGAAAAGGATTTAAGATGATTTCCTTGTACTACACTTTGAACTTTTCTATAAATTTGAAAATTTTCAAAATAAAAAGTTGGAAATCAACAATCTTTTTCAGAAAAAACAGCTTACAGATACCTTGAGAGTGATTGGGGGGCCTTAGCAAAGTGAAGCACGAGGCATTCAATTCTAACCATACAGAAAGAAAAAACAGGGACACTTGGGTGGCTCAGTGGTTGAGCACCTGCCTTTGGCCCAGGGTATGATCCTGGAGGCCCGGGATTGAATCCCACATCAGGCTCCCTGCGTGGAGCCTGCTTCTCTCTCTGACTCTCCCTTTGTGTCTCTCATGAATAAATAAAATCTTTTTTAAAAATCTCATTTTCTCCTGGAGATGAAGTGATCACTACCTTCAAACCCAATAGGACAGATAATTACTCCCATATTCCTATCTTTAGGGAACTGTTTCTTGGAACCGCTCCTGAGCAAAGAAAAATACTACCTAAGTCAGAGTTGAATCAGGGAAATAGGCCTCAATCTATGTATTTCAAGCAGAAAGATTTAATACAAAGTCAGCTGTTTGTGGTATTGTTGGACAAGATAGAGGGATAAATGTAAGCATTGGAAATGCTGTCTAGAAATCATAAAACTACAAGAAGGTGATGTTGAAACTGCTCCTGGAAAGTAGGACAGTGATGGTGGACTTTAGAAATTAAGTTTTGTGAAACCATTACTATCAATCCAGCAGTCCAGGCTGCCAGTGCCATTCTGGAGGAAGAATGAATTTTAACTCTTTCCCTTCTGATTTTATGTGTCTATAATAGATGGAGTCTAAACCAGAAGCTTTCTGATGAGGGGCTTAGGAAAATATAGTTCCCAGCATGCAACACCCACAGTACAGGGAGGGATGACAGGAGGAGGCAGGGATTACACTGAGTGACAAAAGAAATAACCAACACACACTCTTTCTAGGACTGCTCAAGTCCAATCAGTGTCATCTCATTTGTATACTTTTCATTGTTGTTTCTCAGCAGAAATTTCTTTTTTTTTCAGCAGAAATTTCTTATAACTACCTATAAGTCATCTACATAAAACCCCCCAAATACCTTTTAGTGCAATTGGAATTAAATCTAAATCCTTACCTTGGCCTACAATGCCATATTTTTCTGACTCTTGCTTATGTCTCTGATCTTGAAAACTACCATCTTCCTCCTCACCGACTATACTTCTCAGTCACCAAGGATAGCTTCCTGGTGTTTCTCAAACACACTGATCTTGTTTCTGCCTGCTGCTTTGCACTGTTATTCCTTCAACTTGGAATCATCTTTCTCTGGATCTCCTTTTATTCCACTCCTGTTCATTGTTTATATTTTTGATGGAAGATTGGAAGAGAAGAAGGATGATGAAGAAGAGGAGGAAGGAGAGAAGTTGAAAAGAGAAATTTTAAAACTATGAAATAAACAAGGAACATTATTAGACAATACAACAAGATTTACGCATTTGCTTTTAGTGGCAAAGATACTTAAACTCCAGAACTTGTAGATTATTCTCGGGGTCTGTCATTTAGCCCAGGGTTCCTCAAACCTGATTCCTCCATGCTTTTCCTAAAAAATAGATATTTACTCCTTTTCCCTGCACTTGAGCTCCTAGCATCTGCAGCTTTAATAAGCCACTGAGATGATTCTTACATAGTTAAGAGGTAGCTGACAATGTATTTTTCATATAGTAAAATATAAGTAAATATTTGGGAGGTTTTATGAATTTTTGGAAGCACTGAACTAGAAATTACACCACTTTTTCTATAAGAAAAAAAATCACTCTAAGAAAAAAAATGTCAAACTCAATCACCAGGAATATCCCATGAGAGAGGTAAAATTGGTCATTACTGAGAATTTAAGCATATCTAATTTTAAGGCCCTAAATGGAAGAAAAATATTATCTAGATACAAATTCAATACATTATTTGCAGACTTGGAAACTATTTAACATTCTGTAATTGCCTTAATGTTGGACAGTTTATGGCTTATTTTCTTTTTTTGATAGGGTTTCCATTTAACTTATAAAAAACAAGAAACAACCACAACTTTAGATAAAAAGACATCACAACTTTAACAGGACTTTTTACAAGGCTCAAAGACTGACTATAACTCAGAAATCAGGAGTCTTTTCAAGGTCTTAGCTCTTTTGTAAAGGGTACGTGTTAAACTCTTATTCTCCATTACAGGATAAAAGCTCTAAAGATCTTTTCTGAATTTTGTGGTGTACTCAGCCCAAAAAAGATGATGAGACTGATGAAGGAAATAAATAATAGTTCTGGTACTAGGAATTCCATTCCCTCCCCAAATATGCCTCTATAATTCATTTGTACCCCTGGCCTGCAGTGGGGGTAAACTTTTCTTTAATTTCTAAATGAATTAATGTAAATTCTAATCACATGTTGGACTCCAAGAGATGCATATTCCTTTCAAATATTTCTGAGAATTTCTGGAGATTGTGCTTAGATGTCTTGGTAGTTATTTCTCGTCTTTTGTGCCAAATTCCTGGTTTTGGCTGGCTTCTTCCTAATCGTTCTGACCATCTCTCTCCATCTCCACATATTCTTTTAGCCTTTGTGGTTGGCTTCACGTAAAATATAAGTGTAGACTTTATTCCCCAAATAAAGGGAAAAGAGATGGCATTACTAAGTTAGTAGTTAACAGAGCTGTATTGAAGATTTGCGGAGGGTTGGGGTTAAGAAAATTACAGCATAGAATAGGAAACTGCTCTTTCTAAGTTTATTAATCACACATAGTCTCAGGGAATGTTTAAATATTAGCCATGTTTTTCATATGGGCTTGATCTACACCTATGTTGTGACAATTCTGTCTTTAGTGTCTTTTTTTTCTATTTATTCCTTTATACTCTCTATTCCTGACCATTCCATCTCTTCTCCATCTTCTACCATCCCCATCCCCAGCAAAAATGTAAAAACAAAACAAAACAAAACAACAAACCAACCCTCTCCCCCAAATACATGCTAAATTTCTGCCTCTGGAGTTACTTGTTCAAAGCTAAAATTTATATTAAAATAATCTCTCTATAGCAGCAAGAGCAAATATTAACTTTATCATACAGAGCAGCCTCCCTATGTTTTCTCGTTCAAACTCTGCCCTATGTCTTGCCTTCAACAATGAAACAAATAAATACATTTTTTCAAAGGAAAGAATCCTCTACCTGAGAGGGTTATGCAGGCTCCCAGATATAGAAGAGTCTTCAATCTTTTATTTTAAAATAGCAATATTTCCTTATATCTACAAATCAGTGGTATTTGCTCTTTCTTCCACCTCATAATTTGACAGGAATGAGGTAGAGAGACTGTTATAGGAAGGTGAGCACAGCATTTTCAATGATCTAGAGTTTGGATTCCTTCAACACATTTTCAGAACTCAGAAAAATTCTCACTATTGGTTGCTCATTAGAATCACCTGAGGAGCTTTTAAGAAATCCCAGTCTTTAGGCTTCTTGCCAGACTTATTAAATCAGAATCTCAGAGTGGGACCCAGACATCAATAGTTTTAAAAGCTTCCCCAGATGATTCTAGTGTGCAGTCAAAGTTGAGAATGACAAGTCTAGAAAAAAATGGGATACTTAAAAGGATGGCTAGTGGCCAAGTGCCATCTTATCAACAACATGTTATAAACCATATAACAGTAATTGGGCAAGATGAGGAAGTTAAATGGACCTTTGCCCATCCATGTTCTTTAGTAAGAGTAGAAGTTATTTATTAAAGAATACCTACTTATTTGTCTAGTTTATAACATAAAAGGATAAGAATGAACCAAGTCCATACAGTCAAAGATGCGTGCTGGAAGTTTGGGAGTCAGGTGAATAGCTAAACCATGTCAACATCATCAAAGCATTTGAATAAATATAGTTTCTTCCTCCTTCCTTTTTTTTTTTTTGTTATTGAAGGGTAAATCAAAATTATTTGATCTTAGATATTCTTAAAGAGGCAATTGCTTTTAACTTGCCATTTCCTTTGTTTTGTAATAGTTTGGAAATAGAATTTTAGCAAGAAATGAACCTCTATGACAATATAATTCAACATTCCCACTTAATAGATGGACAAAATAAATAACTTTGCCCACATTAATACAAGTTAGAAATAAAGCTGGGATTAGAACCAGACTTTTTGGCTTAAGTATAATGTTCTGTAACATGTTCCTTTCATTTTAATATAACTTTTCCCCTTTCTCAAACTTGGACAGTCAGTATAATACCTGGTGAGTTTATATTGAAGTCCTCTAAAATTATCTCTTCCAACCCTGGCTTAATAATTTCCCATTGTGATAATTGTATAGAAGTAGATAAAAGACTATATGACAAACTTTTTACCCCAGTACCTGACAGAGCAAGTATTAATCAAATTATTGGAAAGCAGAATTATTTTCTTATTTTATTATGAGTATGACATGAAAAACAATGTTAAAAAGGAAAAGGATGTGTTGAATCAATTATTATTGTTTGTAGTTTTCTTGTCAATCAATGTTTATTTTACTACTAACATGGTATCCATAGAAGCTTATGTTTAATATCCACAAGTGGTAGAATCATTGATGTTTATGTGAATAGGTTTAGGACAAAAGGACAAGGTTTTTGTTGAGGGCTTTCTTGTGGGAGATGGAGAATTGAATCACAAAACCTGTTTTTCAGCTGGCCTGACTGATAAAAGAAGAAATGGGATGGTGAGAGACACAAGAGAGAGAGAAGAGTGAGGGGAGGATTGTGACACTACAGGATAAAGATCAAAGTTCTGTAACATGATTCTGGCTTAAAAGTATTTGAGTTTGAATAAAGTGTTTGCCATTTGTTAGCTCTGCAACTTTGGGTTAATCGCTTACTCTCTCCATGTCCTAGTTTCCTCCTCTTCTGTAAAATGGGGGTAAATTAACCGCTTTACAAAAGTTGATATGATGTTTGTTTAAGTTTAAATATAAAAATATCTATCTATCTATCTATCTATCTATCATCTATCTATCTATTATCATCATCATCATCGTCATACTTATAACAGCTTAATAAATCCTAGACTGACATTAGCTATTTTTGTTGGGCAATAATTTTGTGTTTGAATAGAATGAGGGCAGTTAATAATGATAGAGAAATAATCTTGTCCATGTAAATAAAATTTAATAATGTAGATAATGGAATATGATATGTATCGTATATTAAAGTTGAGATTTAGATGTGACAAAGATTTAGATGTTACATAAGCCTGGTGTTCACACTGTAGCTTGACATTTAAAATGGCACTCGGGTTTCTATATTGTTTGTATCTCTCATTTTCTCCTTTTCAAGATCTTTAGTTTGGGAGTGAAGAATATGTATGTGGAGCTAAACTTATTGTCTGCATGTTATGCATCCAAATAATCATATAGAATATGATGCCACGACCACTGGAGGTTTGTCAGAAATAACAGAAAAGAAGGATGACTGATACAAGTATGTTTCTCAGTTTTGAATCACCCTGATTTATAAATGCCCAAGGGAATGATTCCTTGGAAACCCTTATCAGCAAGCTTATTTGGGGTTGCCTATATCTATATGATTTTAAGAATAAGGCAAAACCATCATTCCATTTGGAGAATAACTGAGGGTGTGTATGCTACTGGCAAAGAATTTGGCTGTGATTCTATTAGAACAATTATCTCAAAGCTTTTCCTTATATAATGATGAGTGTGTGGCTCAACACAAATCATATTATTATTCCTAACAGGCTTGAAAGGCCACATGTGGAAGCTGGGAATAAAGGAAAATAACTAAAAAATGCTGACTATAGTAATGATAAGAACTGAATCTCTGCTGAGAAAAGCACAATGAATATTACAGAAAATATTTCCCATAATTACAAAGTAGGAAAATATTTTTCTAATTTTTTGACTGTACTCCCACTGAAAATTAATATTTATCCTGATAAATGAAGAGAGATAGAGAGACAGAGACAGAGAGAGAGAGAGAGAGAGAGAGAAAAGAACAACTCAATATCCTCATGGCTTGATTTCAAATTTCCTTGCAATTTCTGCTCAAATGTGAATTTAATATAAAGATCTTCCCCGTCCTCCCTCTTTAAATGAACTCCCCTATTACTCCATATTCCTCTTACTCTTCTTTACTTTTCTTTATATTTAGCACTACATGAAATATATATACATTTATTATTATTATTTTTTTATACATTTATTTTTAATATCTTTAATATTATTCCTGAAGCCTTAGAACTTCATAAAATTATCAGAAAAACTTTAGTTCATTTTTTTGAAACCGAATCAACTAGCAGTTTTTTCTAAGTTTGAAGTGGATGAACATATCAATTATAATACATAATATGATATGTAATACTTCAGAAGGTTTCATAATTTAACACAATAATTAATAATGTTGTAGGCCATAGTCACATACTGAGGATTTTCATGATGTTTATCTCGATTCTCTTATTTCCTTGGATTCATTCATTCATTTAAAAAATAAGTAACTGTGTATTTATCATGTACTAGAAAATATGCCAAGCACCTGCATTAGAAATGAAAACAAGACAATCACGGACTGCTGTCAAGTTGCTTACAATCTAGAATGGTTAAATGTAATTATTCAAATAGGTTTAGTTGCAATTGCAATCAGTACTCAGAAGAGATAGAGAATTTTGGTTAAATGTATGTAGGGAGATAAAATCTGTTTTGTGAGATCAGGGAAGGGTTCTCTGATTAAACATAATGGAAAAACAAAAACAAAAACAAAAACAAACCCAAAACTTCTCAACCAGCAATAGAGATAGAGAGCTAAACAGATATGTACCATTGAGTATCCTAGTGTCTCAAGAATCAGTCTATCCAGGTTCCATGGATGTAGGGACAAAGAATGAGGGGATAGAATGGGTTGGAAGTTGTTTGCATTTAGATCCCCATATCTCCTCCCATATGAACAGAAGATTAGAAGTTAATAGTTTCTAGAGAAGTAAACATTAAATCTCTATATTGGGAGATACAATGTATAGTTGTGAAGTTGGGATGGAGATGAGAGGAGTCCATACAAGAAAAAGAAAACAGTAATAAAACTAAAAAAAAATTGGATCTTGAAACTCTCAGTTCTCTTCAACTTGGGTGTAAGAAATGTTAGCCAGATTGTTACTAGTAAAGTACTGAACATGGGAAAGTGTCCCTGGAGACTGACATGACCCGGAGGAAAGACCTAAAAATTATGAATGGGAAGGTTCCCAGAGGTATGGTGCATTCAGATGTGTCTCTACTGAGCCCACATTGACAAAGTCCCATCCACACTCTTAGAGACAATACCATTCAGTTTTAATTTCCTAGTATTAAATAGGAGTTATCAGTTAAGGTTTACCAGACAGGTTACCAGAAGAGGAAAATCTCTTCACTTGAAAATAAAAAAAAACATACTTAGGTATAAATTTAACCAAGGAGGATGAAAGACTTGTACTCTGAAAACTACAAAATATTGATGAAAGAGTTTGAAGATGACATAAAGAAATGGAAAGATATTCCATATCATGGATTAGAAGAACAAATAGTATTAAAGTACATACTACCCAAATCTACAAATTTAATGCAATCCTTTTCAGAATACAAATAGTATTTTTCACAGACCTAAAACAGATAATCCTAGAATTTTTATGGAACCATAATAGACCCCAAATAGCCAAAGCAATCTTGAAAAAGAAATACAAAGGTGGAGGTATCACAATCCCGGATTTTGAGGTATACTTAAACTGAGGTAATCAAGACAGTATGGTACTGGCACAAAAACAGACACATTGGTCAATGGAATAGAATAGAACCCAAAACTGAACCCACAGTTATATGGTCAATTAATCTTTGACAAACCAGGAAAGAATAGCCAATGGGAAAGTCTCTTCAATAAATGGTGTTGGGAAAACTGGCCAGCAACATGCAAAAGAATGAAACTGGGCCACTTTTTTATACTATACATGAAAGTAAACTCAAAATGGATTAAAGACCTTAAATGTTTAGACCTGAAACTATAAAAATCCTAGAGGAGAACATAGGCAGTAATTTCTCTGACATCATCTCTATGTCTCCAAAGGCAAGGGAAACAAAAGAAAAAATAAACCACTATTGGAACTACATCAAATTGAAAAGCTTTTGCACAGTGAAGGAAATAATCAACAAAACTAAAAGACAACCTACTAAATGGGAGAAGATGTTTGCAAATGACATATTTTATAAGGGGTTAATATCCAAATATATAAAGGACTGATAGAACTCAAACCCCAAAAGCAAATAATTCAATTAAAAATGTGCAGAGGATCTGCATAGATATTTTTCCCAAAGAAGACATACAGATGGCTAACAGACACGTAAAAAGATACTCAACATCACTCATCATCAGAGAAATGCAAATCAAAACCACAATGAGATATTGCCTCTTACCTGTCAAAATGGCTAAAATCAAAAACACAAGAAACAACAAGTGTTGACAAGGATGTGAAAAAAAAGGAATTCTCGTGCACTGTTGGTAGGAATGCAAACTGGTGTAGCCACTGTGGAAAGCCATATGAAGTTTCCTCAAAAAAAATTTAGAAATAAAATTACCATATGATTCAGTAATTCCACTACTGGGTATTTACCCAAAGAATATAAAAACACTAATTTGAAAGATATATGTACTCCTATATTTATTGCAGCATTATTTATAATAGCCAAGATATAAAAGCAAATTGTGTCCATTAATAGATAAATGGATAAAGAATACATGGTATATATGTACTATGGAATACTACTTATCCATAAAGAAAGAATGAAATGTCTCTATTTGCAACAACACAGATGGACCTAGAGGTTATTATGCTAGTGAAATAAGTCAATCAGAGAAAGACAAATACCATGTGATTTCACTCATTATGTGGAGTTTAAAAAACAACCAAACAAAGGAAAAAGGTAAAATAACAGACTCTTAAATATGGAGAACAAACTGATGATTACCAGAAAGAAGGTGGAAGGATGTGTGAAATAGGTGATGGGTACTAAGAGTACAGAGTACAGTTATCATGATGAGCACTGAGAAATGTATAAAATTGTTGAATCACTATTGTACACCTAAAACGATTATAACACTGTGTGTTAATTATACTGGAATAAAAATAAAAAGATACAGAAGAATTATTAAAAAATAAATAAATTTGAAAAATAGTAAGAGTCATAAAAAATAAAAAATATGAGTAAAACTTGAGAAAAAATATACATAAACATTAGACAAGAACAGGATACTATGAAAGAATAATACAAATATTCAGAATACAGAAAACAAAAGAACTTATAATATTAAAGGTAAAAGCATAGCAGAAACAATCTCAACAGTATATTTGGAAGATAATTTAGTGTATGCACTGCAGTAGTAAGCAAAAAAAAAATCAAAGTAGGTTATATTTAACATAGTGAAGCAAAAATATAAAAACAGTAAGGAAATTAGAAGACAAGCCCACGAAAGCTAAAGCTAATATCCAAATGTTGGCATTCCAGACAGAGAGAAGAGGAAAAATAAAGAAGGAAAATTATAAATGGAAATTTGAGAGTTCCCAAAGGAAGAACATAATTTTTTTAAAAAGATTTTATTTATTTTTTCATGAGAGACACAGAGAGAGGCAGAGACATAGGCAGAGGGAGAGGCAGGCTCACTGTGGGGAGCCTGATGTGGGAGCCCGGGGTCATGTCCTGAGCCAAAGGTGATGCTCAACCACTGAGCACCCAGCCATCCTGAACATAAATTTTTATACTTCAGATCCCACTAGTTGCCTCCAAAGTACCCTATCATGGAATTTCAGAGGGACAGAATTAAGAACCTGCATACTTCCTTAGAGAATAGAAAACAAAAATCAAACAACAACAATGAAACAAAACAATGGGGGAAAAAGGTACACATATATAACACTGACATTGTACTAGAGTTTTCACAACAACCCTGGATCCTTAGTGGATAATGGAATAATGCTTTCCAATTCTGAAAGACAACTATTTTCTTTTTTTTTTAATTTTTATTTATTTATGATTGTCACAGAGGGAGAGAGAGAGAGAGAGAGAGGCAGAGACACAGGCAGAGGGAGAAGCAGCCTCCATGCTCCGGGAGCCTGACGTGGGATTCGATCCCGGGTCTCCAGGATCGCGCCCTGGGCCTAAGGCAGGCGCCAAACCGCTGCGCCATCCAGGGATCCCCGACAACTATTTTCAATCTAGGATACTATAGTCTGCCACTATCAATTAATTGCTGGAGGAAAATGCAACATATTGAGACATGAAAGATGCAGAAACTTACTTCCTATTCAGGAGGTAGGGAGGCTACTACAGGAAGTGCTTTACTAAAACAAGGAGATAAACTGAGATACAGAAAGCTGTGGAATATAAAAACAACAGAAAACACAGGAGAAAGGTGAAAGGAATCCCCAGGAGAATTTTCAAAGGAGATGAAAACCAGGCATGGAAGCCAACCAATCAGGCCAGATCAACTCAACAGTGTATGAGAAATGCTCCAAAAAACAAAAACTGATGGATTTCTGATACTCCTGGGTGGCTCAGTCAGTTAAGTGTCTGTCTTCAGCTCAGGTCATGATCCCAGGGTCCTGGGTTGGAGCCCTGCATCAGGCTGCCTGCTTAGTGAGGAGGCTGCCTCTGCTCCTCACCTAACCTGTGCTCTCTTGCATGCTTGGTCTCTCCCTCAAATAAACAAAATCCTTAAAAAAAATCCAAACCTCCCCAGAAGCTGAACAAATATCTGATACATTGAACAACTTCAGGTATAGGCAACAACTGGCAAAGAGTTTAGAATAAATAGAAAAGCAAGCAAATGTTGGGGAAAAAGAAAGCCTAGACAATTTTAAAGTCCAGGGAATGTAAAATGTTGTGCAAGAAATTAATGTTTCACTGTGAATCAAGAAATGACAACACATGTTTATTTCGTAGAGTTCTAGAGGTAAATGCCAAAAGAATTAGCTAATAGAATTGAAAATGATTGAAGATGGGAATGAGGAAGAAGATGCCAGGACACGTGTGTGTGTGTGTGTGTGTGTGTGTGTGTGTGTGTGTATTCTGCAAGCCTAGTATGTAGAACTATTTGGCTATTTGATTCATGTAGAATTTATGCATACATATATAACTTTGGGGAAAAAAACAAAACAATAGGTATCTATTGAAATAATGCAAGCAAGAGATCCTGATAGCTTGGAGTGGGGTAGTGATAGCAGAGATGGAAGTGTGGATGGACTTGATGAGGATGAGGAATATTGAATTGTCAGGTTTAGCTTTTAGGTTTTTTCATTAGCAACAGTGTGATAAACATCACCAGAAGAAAAAACAAAAAAAGAAGCATACATGTACTTTTTCATAAGTCCCTAGCTGGAGGTGACATGAACATATTGAGTAATGACCCAGTATAAGTGTCTGAAACTCAAAGGAAAATTCTAGGCTGGTGATAAAAACCAGGAGTCCTGGGCACAGATGTAACTCACTAATTATGCCTTTAGCATCTGGAATGGTGCACATGTAGAGTCAGTCACCGGAAAAAACAGCAAATAAAGAAAGGTCTTTTCATTAGCTATTCATGAACACATATGGTCTCTTTCCATTTTCTTCTCTCCTCTCATATTTCACCTGGTCTTTCTAAACCTCTCCAGGGTCCAGTTGTCTGTGGTCCTTGAAGTTAAAAAAAAAAAAAAGGTGAATTCTGGCATTATTGTAATGGCATAATCTTACTGTCTTCTCTATAAGAGGACATTGAGGTCTTTATGTTTCTTCAGCCCCATGTGTTATGGACTTAATAAATTCTCTTGTCTCTTTTATTCCATTTTACTACATTCCCTTCCCACCAGAATGTTTGTTGGACAGGATGATGGGGACTCTCCTTCCATGTTGAAATGACACTGAAGGCTGAAAAGTTAACCAGAGATAAGAATTTACAGTGAGAACGAAAGACATAAAAACGAGTTCTGAGTAACTCCAACATTTAAATGTTGCATAGCGGAGAAGCAGAAAAATTTGTGATAGAGTGGCCAAAGGAAGAAAAGAAGAAAGCCAGAAGGATTTAGTGTCACTGAAGCCAAGGTAAGAGAGATTGTAGGAAGGAGAAACCAACTACGTGGAAAGTTCATGGGATGTTATTTTTAAAGTGAGTCACTAAGAAGGTCCATTAGATTTGACAAAATTGTGGTTAACTGGTGATTTTTTAGCATAAATTCACTGGAGAGATAGAAGCATTGGTAAGGGTGAAAAGTTGTTAAGGAAACTGTGACTTCTCAGTTTCTCTTTAGACATTCTAAAGTCTTGAAAAATACTTAAATCTTGGTATATCCAGGGATCATGAGGAAAATTTGGTTTAAAATTAAGAGGTGATAACACTTTCATCCGAGTTTTTCTCTTTTGAAATAAAGATACCTGCTTTTTACTGTGCCTTTATTTTAAATATATAAACATTCATATATGGAAATATGATGACTAATACCTGAATGAAATGCTCGTATAAAAACATACAAAAAGCTGCATTTAAAAATATCTTACCAAATAAGTTTACTTCATTTACATTTTGCTAGTGAAATGTCTGCTTTGCCTTGTGCCACTGAATATAGCACAGTAAATGCAAATTCAACTTAAAAATGATGGAGTGATATATTTTAATAGACAAAAATCTTACTATTTATTAACCTTCTACTTTACGCAAGACTCTTTGCCTTTAGTGATCTAACTTTATTTATATAATAATCCAATAAATGCAAAATAAAATGTATTGATGAATGGAATTGGAGGAAAATTAAATGGAATTGTTTTTGAATTTGGAGAGACCATTGCATAGCACTTTGATTTGTAAGCCAACAATGGCAGAATCCATTCCTATTAGGGTCTGGAAGCATTCAGGGCACGTTGCTTTCAGGATCATTTGAGACCCTTCTATTTGAATAGTCTTGGCTTGTGTTAAAAGTCTTTATTCTTGCTTTGTGTACATTAGAGGGATGCTTAGCAACCTTGTGATTGTAATATTTCTGAAACTCTTGGGTCACTTTCGGTGAATATCAATTCAAACAGCATTGGTCTTGAAAAGGTTGATGTACAGCTTTGCATTTAGAACAACAACACATGCCTTGCTAGGCTCTGGGAAATCATCTCAACTCTTCTGTCTCTGTTTTTCCTACCATATTTCCTCCTGCACTATCTATCTATATCCTGGAGCAAAGGTAAGCAAGCAGCCCCAGAGTCCTTGAATATTGTGCCCTTCTCAATGGTCAGAAAGAGGCTTGCACTATACTATTTGGAGTATTCCATAGAGAGACGTTTTTATCTAGTCATTTCAACTGATTCAGAGGGGTCAGAGAGCCAGTCTTTTATTCAGGGTCCTCATTTCACCACTGCCAACTCAGGCTTTACCACCACAGCATATAATAAACAGAAAGACTTGGAAAAAAGAAAGAGATACTGCCAAAGTTGTGTTTGACTCAGTCAGAAACTGGAGTGTGGATAATTTTTTACTCACAGCATGGTTGGAAGAAAAAAAAAAGTGCTAACAGTATTAGACTAGATAAAACCATCCACAAACCTCTGGATCTCTATCTAAACCTAGGCTAAGGGGAAGGAATAGTGGTAGAGTAGAAGAAAGAGCAATGAGTTAATGAAAGACTAGATTTGTCATGACCTTTGTGTGATCTTGGACAAATCACATCTCTGTTCTGAGGTTCCCTGATCAATAAAATGAGAAGGTGCTACTAAGTGACTCCACAGGATCCATTTGTCTCTTGCATTCAAATATTAATTCCTACTCTCTAGACAGGCCTTGGAGTTGAGCCCTGAATATCTGCTTGGTGAGAATATTACTCATAATAATTTTGATGACTCATTAATGTAGGCTAAAGAATAGATTTTCAAAAACAGCTCTCCATGGTATTTCAATACAGCACCATACTCATGACTCATTTTTTCTTTATTGAATGTTTACACAGATAGGTAGAAAGAATATTTTGTTTTACCTTCTGGAATATAATGGTTTCAATTACTTGCCACATATCTTATGTTTTTAAGAGATGAAGGACATTTACTTCCCTTCCACAATGTCATTTTCTTTTCTGTCAAATATCATTGAATTTTTATAGAAAGTAAGGAAAGATACTCCTTTTTAAAATGGTATGGTTTTAGGATTAAATGATTAAGTAAAAAATGTTTGGAAATTAAGTATGTGAGACAAAAAAAATTTTAGGAAACACAAGAAGGACGAAATTCTTATTTGCAATATGCCTATGCTATGTAACACAATAAGTTATATGTGTTTTCCAGTTGAGGCTATAGTAAAAATGTGTACAATGTGTTTTTTTCTTTTTCTTTTTTTTAAAGATTTTATTTATTTATTCATGAGAGGCACAGAGAGAGAGAGAGAGAGAAAGGCAGAGACACAGGCAGAGAGAGAAGCAGGCTCCATGCAGGGAGCCTGATGCAGGACTCAATCCTGGGACTCCAGGATCACACTCTGAGGATCACACACTTTATTCATGAGAGGCACAGAGAGAGAGAGAGAGAGAGAGAGAGAGAAAGGCAGAGACACAGGCAGAGAGAGAGAGAGAGAGAGAAAGGCAGAGACACAGGCAGAGGGAGAAGCAGGCTCCATGCAGGGAGCCTGATGCAGGACTCAATCCTGGGACTCCAGGATCACTCTCTGAGCCGAGGGCAGACGCTCAACTGCTGAGCAGTGCAGGCGTCCCAACAATGTGATTGTTTTAAAAAGAAAAGTCTCAATGCATGTAATTGGTTCATGAAGTTTACTCAGATATGTATATGTGCAGTCTACACATTAGTGAAACATTCTTTTTTTTAAGGCATTTTTAAAACGGATGGGCTGATAATCTCCCATTTGTAGCAACATGGATGGACCTTGAGCTGATGCTGAAAGATAAGTTAGAGAAAAACAAGTGTTGTATGACATCACTTATGTGTGTAATCTAGAAGAGTTAAAAAAGCAGAGTAAAATTGTGGTTACCAGGAGATATGGCAGGGGGTTGAGGAGTGATGGTGTTTAAGGGTACAAACTTGTAACAAGTAGTAAATAAGCCATAGAGACCTAGAGTCCAGAATAATATAGACAAGAATATTGCACTATAGCTATATAATGTGATAAATATTGCTCCACCAGCAATCATATTACAATATATAAATGTATTAAAGCAACATGTTGTACATCTTAAATGTACCCAATGTTAAATGTCAGATGTGTTCAATGAAAAACAATGATGGGCTGTAGCTATTGAAATATGTTACAGTTGCTTCAGAACATTCTCTGGTGAAAAGCTGTTGTCTTGAGAGCTCTCCTGCTGTGTTGTTAATAATAAAAGGATATTAAATGGAACTATTACTGCCACTCTATAAATCACAGTTGTTTTTAATCAAAGAACATTTAAATGAGTTCGGTGCCACCAAGGGATTATTCAGGTTAAAAGGATCTACTTTAAGTAGTCAGATTTAGGGTAGACACACATGCCTTTTAAAACAATTTTTTAGGCAAAGATTTGGTTCATAAATCATATTGGGGAAAGGTACTTCCATCAGCAAAGATAAAAGAAAATGATTCTACTTGTATAGGAGGAGAAGACCCAATCTTGAGTGAAATATAGGTCCCATCACCAGGCTTATACTAAGGGCATCTGCTTTATGAAGTTCAGTGCTGCTGCCCAGAACCCTGGGAACATGCAAAAGGAAAAGAGTCCTGGGGAGGTGGGTATTATGACCTAATTACCAATTCTACCTTTGAAGATTCCCAGTACTTTTAACTACCTGACTTTTTTTTTAATCTTAAAATATTTCACAAAGTTTTGTGAATAGTAATTGTGTGCTTAGTATTCATTAATTATAAAGACACATATGGCCAAAAATCTACCATGAATTCAGAAACTTTGAAGAAGCCATCTTAAAACAGCATTTACATACTGAGATAGTATAAATATATGTGAGATATATGTGTGAGGCACAGTTTACTCCATCTCTAAGCAATTCCTGGTACATTTAAGGGTTTGTACCTATCAGTACATAGCCCTCAGATTTCCAAAGCCTGTAGTTCTCATACTTTCTGTAATGCAACAGACATAATGGATAAGATTCCTATTTGTTACATAGCATGGGGTAGTGGACATATGAAATTGTGCCAGAGTTGTTTTTAGGTGAGTCATTCTGAAAGCAGTTAATGATTATGGCAATAATTAACACAGCTATTTAAAGATTTCACCAATATTGTGGGTTATGCTTCTGGCTCGGTGGCTGTAACACTACCACTTTCCTCTGGCTAAAGAAAGCTTTTGATAATGCAGCCTATGAACCTGATGCATTTTGTAGCTGTTCTTGATTCTGCTATAATTTTTAAGTGTTAATCATACATTTTGTCCTTTTCTGTTTTTGAAAAGTGACTCAAAATCTATCTCACAACTGTAGCTATGTCCCACTTGAAAACCACGAATAGCTAATAGCTTTGCTTTTAAATCATACATTCACATGCATGGGGCCTGGGTCAGGCTGCACCCAAGATTTCCTTTGACTTCTATGAATCTCATGAAAGTCTGTTAAGCAGAATATCAATATATACTCTTCTACATATGACTACATAGATAAAATTACAATATTCAGCTAAAGATTTAAAAGATTCAGTTACTAACCAAAAAAAAAAAATAATAATAATAAAAAATAAAAGATTCAGTTACATCTTATTGACCTAACTCAAAAATGCTGGCATGAACTGCAAAGATATGCTCAGCCATCAGCTTTTGCTCAGGGGGCATTTAGGAAAAGACATATGCTTATGTAGCACCAGGTCAGTTCTCAGTATCCTGCTGTAATTACATGCTTCGGTGTGTGTGCTTAATGACAAGTGGCATGAAAGCCAGAAGTGCCTTAAAGAACACAAGTCTACTGGGTTAAAGATTTATACTTTCCTAAGTTCTAAAGCCTTGATCTATTTTGGAAGAGATTGCTACCTTTCTAAAAGATGTTCTCATGAACTGAATCACTGTTTCCTGTCTTAACATAGTCTTTATTTGCTGAAAATCCACATTTATTTTCAATACCTATTTCATTGGGTTATTTGGGTTTTTTTGCCTGCTTAATTGTTGGGACTAGAGATGCTAAGTTGACATGAAACTGGATAATATCATTTTTTTTATGGCACCAAGTGTGAAGAGGCCCTAAAAGGAAAGGAGTAAATATAAACTGTGAGTTAGGTGAACTTTGTCATTTATAACACCGCCCTCTCTCCAGTTGCAAGTGTTTCTGCTCAATGTCTTATGCCAAAAATCTCATTACTCATAGAAACTCAGTTTTTCTGAACCTTGGGGATCTTCTGTCTTTTGTTTCAAAATGCTCTTTGTAAAGAATCTGAGACTCATCCACTTTTATTAGTGAGGTGAATTTACTCTTAAGCTCATGAAGTTTAAGCTTCAGGTCCCTTCTGTTGCACAGCAACCCTAAATCTGTACCTAATTTTTATTCAAAATTGTGCACTACTTTTTTAAAAAGACAGAGTCAGGTCTCACAAAACCTGAATCAGCCCCAATTCATGCAGTTTATTCTGGCAGCCCTTCCAAAGGCCTGGCATTTACGCAGAGCCCGAAGCCTTCAAACAGAGCCAAGGTTGTCACCAGTGAAATTCAGGTATATGCCAATGAGGAACAAAACAACTTTTCCAGAATTTGAAATCAAGTATTTCTGCACTGATACTGTCATACCTCCATGGAGTGAATTTACATAGGGGTCCTCTGAATTGTTCTCAGTTGTTCCCTGTGGCATGGCTAAACCTTTTTTTTTTTTTAAAGATTTTATTTATTTATTTATGACAGACACACAGAGAGCAAGGCAGAGACACAGGCAGAGGGAGAAGCAGGCTCCATGCAGGGAGCCCAAAGTGGGACTTGATCCCAGGTCTTCAGGATCACAACCCCGGGCTGAAGGTGGCGCTAAACCGCTGGGCCACCGGGGCTGCCCTAGATCTTCTTTTATTTATGAAAAATTCGAAATAATAATATCAATAATGGCAAGAATAGTCAGCTATTATTGAACACTTAGTAAATCTTTTGCAAAACTGTGGCTTCCACTATCAAATTTAAGTAAATTTCCTGAAGAAATTTCTGGAATATCAGATATGAATCAGAAAATAAATATAATTCTGGTTTTGGAGATTGCTTTTGTAAGGGCAATTTGTAAGAACTTTTATAAGAGCAGTTTGTTTGTTTTTTTGCTTAAGTTCCTGAAAAATATAGTGAATATTTTGAGCTAAATTTTTAAAAAATTCCTTTTAAGTATGTAATAAAATCTCCTTTATCACCTTAAATTACCACATTTCAGGATACAAAAAAGACCAAAGAATCACAGACTCTTCCAATTGGAAGTCATCTTGGATTGCAAATTTCAATCTCTCATCTATTTTGTGAAGATCCTCTGTACCATTTTAACAGAGAGACCATTTAGCTGAAGTTCTGTTGTTTGTAAACATCTCCAGTTTTCAGCCAAATGTATCTCTCTTATAGTGAGAATCAGCAAACTGTAGCCTTTGGGCCAAATTCTGCCCTGTGGCTTGTTTTCCTATGACCCACAAGCTAAGAATAGATAACTTTTGTTTTAACTAATTATTTTCAATTTTAAACTTTTTATTTGTAATGACTATGCGTTTTTTTATTTAATGAGTTTGAATTTAGAGTAACTGTCTTTCTAGATTTTTTTCTTCAGAGTAACTAGACTAGATTTGAATAAGGATTTTTAAAACTTTACTCTTAAACCTAGAATGGATTATTTCATTAAAATAGAATTTACCACACATAATTTTAAATTTTCAATGAATGTGATTATTTTCTTAATGTTGCAGAATTATCATTACGTACTAACAATTCATTTCCCACCTTCGACCTCACCTTCCTTCTAGCATAATTAAAAAAAAAATTTAATTGAAGTATAGTTGACACTCAATATTACATTAGTTTCAGGTGTACAACATAATGATTTAATAATTATAAACATTACAAAATGCTCATCAAGGTAAATGTAGTTACCATCTCTCACCGTATAATGGCATTACAATTTTATCAACCATATTCTATAACTTTGCATCTCCATGACTTATTTATTTTATAACTGGAAGTTTGTATCTTTCAATTCCCTTCAACTACTTTGACAACCCTCTCCACCCCACCTCTGCCTCCCCCTCTGATCCCCAGTCTGGCAACCACCAATGTGTTCTTTGTGTTTATGACTCTGTTTCTGTTTTTCTTGTTGTTGTTGTTATTTATTTTTTTAGATTTCACATGTAAATGAAATTATATAGTATTTGTTTTTCTCTGACTTATTTCACTTAACATGATACTCTCTAGTCCATCCATGTTGTCAAAAAGGCAAGATTTCATTCTTTTTTATGGCTGAGTAATATTCCATTGTGTATATATACCACATTGTCTTTATCTATTTATGAATGGACACAATTTGCTTTTATATCTTGGCTATTGTAAACAATGCTACAATAAACATAGGGAATGTACATCTTTCCAAAATAATGTTTTTCTTTTTTTTTTGGATAACTATTTAGAAGTAGAATTGCTAGTCATATGGTATTGCTATTTTTAATTTTTTGAGGAATCTACATACTGTTTTCTGTAATGGCTGCCACAATTTACATTCCCACCAACAATGCATAAGAGTTCCCTTTCCCCCACATTCTTGCTAAGACTTGTTATGTTTCATCTCTTTTCTTTTTGATACTAGCCATTCTTTCTTTTAATTTTTTTTAATTTATTTATGATAGTCACACAGAGAAAGAGAGGCAGAGACATAGGCAGAGGGAGAAGCAGGCTCCATGCACTGGGAGCCTGACGTGGGATTCGATCCCAGGTCTCCAGGATTGTGCCCTGGGCCAAAGGCAGGCGCCAAACTGCTGCGCCACCCAGGGATCCCGTGATACTAGCCATTCTGATTGATGTGAAGTGGTTTTGATTTTCATTTCCCTGGTGATTAGTGATGTTGAGCATCTTTTCATATGACTGTTGGTCTTCTGTATGTTTTCTTTTGAAAAATACTATTCAGGTCCTCTGCCCATTTTTTCATCAAATTATTGTTATTATTTTTTTTTTGGTCTTGAGTTGTATGAATTCGTTATCTACTTTAGATAATTCTTTATTGAATATATCACTTACAGATATCTTCTACCATTCCAGTAAGTTGTCTTTTAGTTTTGTTGATGGTTCCTCTCTCCGTGCAAAAAGCTTCTTATTTTGATGTAGTCCCAATTGTTTATTTTTGCTTTTGTTTTCCTTGCCTGAGGAGACATGTCCAGAAAAATGTTGCTACAGTTGATGTCTTAAAATTCTTTTAAGAATTTCATGACTTCAGGACTTACTTTTAGGTTTTTAATTCATTGTCAGTTTTTTTTTTTTGTATGGTGTAAGAAAGTAATATGGTTTCATACTTTTGCATGTAGATGTCCAGTTTTCCCAGCACCATTTATTGAAGATACGGTCTCTCCTATTGTGTATTCTTGCCTCCTTTATTGCAGATTAATTGACCATATAAGTATGGCTTTATTTATGGACTCTCTTTCCTGTTCCATTGACCTATAGGTCTGTTTTTGTGCCAGTGCCATATTGTTTTGATTACTGTAGCTTGTAGTATAGTTTGAAATATGAGACTACTGTGTTACTTCCAGCTTTGTCCTTCTTTCTCAAGATTGCTTTGGCTATACAGGATATTTTGTGGTTCTAAACAAATTTTGGGATTGTTTTGTTTTTAATTCTGTGAAGAATACTATTGGTATTTTAATGAAGAATCTGTATTTTGTGCTGAATCTGTAGATTGCTTTGGGTAGTATGAGCATTTTACCAATATTCATTTTTCCAATCCATGAACATGGTATATCTTTCCATTTATTTATGTAATTTTTAATTTCTTTCAACATCATCTTACAGATTTTAGAATAGGTATTACATTTTTAAATGGTGAGAAAAATCAAAGGAAGAATAATATTTAATGACATATGGTAGTTATATAAAACTGAGATTTATGCATCTATAAGTAAAGTTTTACTGGGACACAGATTCTCATTATATTTCTTTATTATTATTATTTTTAAAGATTTTATTTATTTATTTATTAGAGACAGAGAGAGAGAGAGAGGCAGAGACACAGGCAGAGGGAGAAGCAGGCTCCATGCAAGGAGCCCAACATGGGACTCAATCCTGGGTCTCCAGGATCAGGTCCTGGGCAGAAGGTGGCGCTAAGCCACTGAGCCACACTTATTTACTATGAGCTACTTTCATGAAAACAAAGCAGAGATGAATAGTTGTAACAGATAATTTACGGGTCACAAAGCCTAAAATATTTACAGTCTGATCTTTTATAGAAAAAAAGTCCTGATTCTTTAGGAACCACAATAAAATACATTTATTTTCTTTTCATTTCAGACCCTAGCCCTGGCTCTCTCTCTCTCTTTCTTTAAAAATTGGGGGGTATCTTTATTTTGCTTTAACATTTTGTCTTAATTGAGGTCATTATAGATTCACCTGAAACTGTATGAAATAATATGAGATATCCTTTGTGTATTTTCTCAGTTTTCCCCAATGGTAACATATTGCAAAACTATAGTATAATAGTACAATCAAAATATTAGCAGTAATAACCATCTCTTGATTTTATGTAGATTTCCTTAGTTTTATTTGTATTCATTATGCATGTGTAAGTTCTGCACAATCTTTCTCACCTGTGTATACCCATGTATGTTGCAACATAGGATACTGAACAGATTCTTCTCTTTTATTCTTAATCTTTCATACTTTTATTCATTCTTATGTGGCATAGTTTGAAACTTCTGTCCATCTTTGCTAATTTCTGATACCTTTGCTGTTTATCAGTATCACCTTTAAAGTATCAATGCTGCATACAAAGAGTAATAATTTTCTTTTCTTTTTTTAAATTTAAATTCAATTAGCCAACAAATAGTACATCATTCATTTCGGATGTAGTGTTCAGTAATCTGTAGTTGTATATATCACCCAATGTTCATCACTTCATGTACCCTCCTTAATGCGCATCATCCATAATCCCATCCCCCCACTCACCTCACCTCCTGGAACCCTCAGTTTGTTTCCTATAGTTAAGAGTCTCTCATGGTTTTTCTCTCTGATGACTTCCCATTCAATTTTCCTTCCCTTCCCCTATAATCCTCTGCACTGTTTATTACATTCCAAATGTGAGTGAAACCATATGATAATTGTCTTTCTCTGATGGACTTATTTTAGTCAGCTTAAGAATACCCTCTAGTTCCATCCACGTCAATGTGACTAGTAAGTATTCATCCTTTCTGTTGGCTGAATAATATTCCACTGTGTATATATTCTTCTTTATCCATTCATCTGTCAAGGGACATCTCAATAATTTTGAAAATAATTTAGAAAAATTACCAATGAAGATGAAGTTTAAAGCAAAATAGGAAATGCAGAACTTTGATAAATGTCAGAAACTATCATGATATCCTTTAGGGAAAAACTATTGTGATATGCCTAAGCAAAGTTGAAAAGTAACACAATAGTCAAAATGCAATAGTCAAATTAAAATGTGCATCTAATGCAGTCAGAGAATCCAAACAATTCAAATAAATAATAAAGTAGAGGAAAATTATGAAAACATCCAGAAAGAATAGCAAATGGGTGGGGGAGGGAGGGAAGGAAGGAAGGAAGGAAGGAAGGAAGGAAGGAAGGAAGGAAAGAAGGAAGGAAGAAATGTACTACAAGATATGAAGGATAGAGAATATAGATGCAACATATAAGTAATTGTTTCTAAATAATACACCATAGCAAATAAAACATAAGCAGCCAAAGGATTATATAGAATGAAACTTCTCTGTGATGAATAAAAGCATGTATCTAGAGGGGCACCTAGGTGGCTCAGTCTTAAGTGTAGAACTTTTGGGTTTAGCTTAAGTCAAGATCTTATGGGTTGTGGGATGGAACCCTGTGTTGGGCTCCATGCTCAATAGGTAGTCTGCATGAAAGATTCTCTCCCTCTACCCCTCCCTCTACTTTTGCATGAGCATGTGTGCACTCCCTCTCTCTTAAATAAAAACATGTATCTAGAGATTGAAAGTATCCATTATTAATATGTATCAAGTAATGCTAATAATAACAATAATGATAATAACAAGAAGAGACCTATACCTAGATATATAATAGTAACATTTTAAATCTCCATGATATACATAGAATTCCAAAAGTTTCTTGGCAGGAAAAATAAAACAGGTAACTAAAAAGGAACCTCAGAAATTTGAGAAAAATATGTTTTGACCTGATAATTATAAATTGACATAGCCATTTACTTAGAAATGCAAGAATAATTAATTTTTAGGTAATCACAAGGTCTGAAAACATACTATTCACATGTATTTTCTGACAGAAAAAATTTTTATATCTGCACTGAGCAATAATTCAAAATATAGAGAAGAAATACAATACTATAAAATTATGTGATGAAAGGGCTGTCTGAAACAAACCCTTTATTACTTTGTTTTCCTTGATTAATTACTTTTGTTTTAGTGGACCAAACCAACAATTGTTATCTTTACTAACTACACCTTAAATTAATAAAAAAAATCACACTATAGGATTTGAAAAACATACTATAGACATTTTCTAGCATCCCACTTCTTAAGCCTTAAATTTTTATTTTTCATTAACCACAGTATTAGTACTCCTGATAATTATTTCTTCTAATTTATCATTCACTTCAAATCTGTAACACTGATTTTTAAAAACTTTATTTAAGTGGTTGTAGACTTACAAAATCTTGCAAAAAATAGTAGCATTCCTTCATATTCCTCATCTCACTTCCATTAATAATTACACCTCATGTGACCATGGTGTAATGATCAAAATTAGAAAATTGGTATCCCTATGATACTATTTTTTAAAAGATTTTATTTATTTATTCATGAGAGTGAGAGTGAGAGAGAGAGAGAGAGAGAGGCAGAGACACAGGCAGAGGGAGAAGCAGGCTCCATGCAGGGAGCCCTATGTGGGACTCGGTCCTGGGACTCCAAGATCACGCCCCAGGCTAAAGGTAGGCACTAAACCGCTGAGCCACCCATCCCTATGATACTATTAATTAAAATACAGACATTCAGTTTCAGCAGTTGTTCCACTGTTTTTTTTTTTTCCTACTGTCTTTTTGTCTGTTCTGTAATTGGATCCAGACTTTCACATTGTATTTAATTATTTAATTTATCCTTAGTTACAGATAGAACAGTTCCTCAGTTTTTTTTTTTTTTTTCTTTTTTTGACTATTTGTGACCTTGGCACATTTGAAGAGTACTGGTTGGGTATTGTTTGTAACTCCAACAGGTAGCTCTCTGAGCTCAACTGGAATGAATACAGAAAAATAGATGTCTTGTTTTGAAGAATATGAAAGTGAGACCCATCTAGTGGACAAAATATTGTATCACACAATAACCGAATGCTTCTATATAGATATAGGTAGAGATACATATATAGATATAGATACAGATATAGGTATACACATGTAATGTAAAGTGTAAGCCAATCAAATATTTTCTTCTCTAATTATTTGCTGAAATAAAAATTGTAATAATCAATTTTATAATCCATTATTAACTATCTTATGAAACCAAGCGCTCATCCAGAAAACTCTAAAGATTGTTTTGAAAATATTAATCTCAAATCTTATGAAAATTTAGATCTAGCATTTACTTACCTGTGTATTCCTAGTGTTTTCCAGATAATGAACTTTCACAATTTTGGAAACTACGCTGAGTAAGGGCCTAACATTTATATGTATTTTGATAACTTTGCATCACTCTGTGGCAAATATAATCTCTGCCTGTTGGTCAGTGTCAAACAATGAAGGAAAACTACCAGGAATAAATCAAGCTGTTTTTATTATGGGTAACTAGTCTTCTGAATGAATGAAACTTATAATTTATTTGGTAAGAGGATTTGAATTCTTTTCTTTAAGGTGGCAAATAGAGCAATTTAATACTTTTCCTAAGTGTGGAAGCTCTGTGAGAGACACAATATGTTTCTTTCTTTTGAATTGAGATTTTGGTAGACAAGTGATGGGCAAAGGAAGAGAATATTTAATTGTCTTAAGACATGGAGTTCTGAAAATTTTCAGTAGACATACTTCTTTAACCATAAGTTAAGGGAAGGAAATCAGAAAGTCTAGGCAAAGTAGGCAAATGGAATTGGGAGTCATTCAAGTCAAAATCAGATAAGACCAACAAAGAATTTTATAGATAAAACATCCCCCTTAGCTAAACACTGAAGTACACCTTCCAGTTTCATTTTTATCTATATCTACCAAAAGTAGTTTTATGTCATGAAAACAATTTTTCCCCCTTAAGTGAAATCTGTAAAATATAAACTGTTAGCTATCTGTAGGCTCTTCTAGAATGCACAGCTGGAAAAACGAGGATACTTAAACCCTCAAATGGTTTGGGTCTATTTCAAGGTTTTGTCTTGGCCTTATGCACGAACCAAAAAGTTACCCTTCGCCTCCAAATTTGGGAATGACAATTTAAAAACTCTCAAATATGTGTTTCATTGGTGCATATTATGTATAGAAATGGCCCATTGAAAAGTATTTAATATTTAACAACTTTAATAAGAGACTAGAAATGTGTGTGTACACATATACATACATATATATATATATAATATTTGGTTTCCTTTCTATGAAAAAGAATATGTATTTTGTATATATATTTTGTATATACAAAATAACATTTGATTTCTTCTCTGTGAAAGTGACTTTTTTTCTCCTAAGCCTGGGCATTGCCTACAATCATATGTTTAGGCAGATTATTTTTTCTGAAAGTTGATAATTTTTGGCTTAATATTTCCAATTTGGTTAGAAATTAATGTTTTGATATATTTGACATTTTTCATTCTACCAAGATAGTATAAAAACTCCTATGCATAAACACTCATATGGGAATAATGAAAAAAAAGATTATCCTTTGTAACCATGTAAATTAAACCAAGCAGCTGGTGCTTGGCAGTTAGAAAGGACCCACGAAATTATTCTTCCAAATTATGATGAGTAAGTGAACCCAAAGTGACCCCTGGCACAACTAGATAACAAGTTAGTCAAAGAAAGAATTACTAGCAATTACGTTTTCTGATTGCCTACAAAGCAGACAACAAAATTTGTGGTTGTTGTAATCTCATGTATGTCTGTTTCTTAGCTAGCTTCTTGGTCTGGCCCCTTGAGCATCATGGACAAAATAAAAAGGGTTTATTTTTTCTTTCAGAATCAGGGTATATATTCATTAACTATCTCTCTGTCCATGATAACTTCTGAATGTAACTTCTGTAATATGTATGAGATTAACCTGCAAAAATCAACTGTTATGAATTTCCTACTATTAAAGCTTTTATATTTAGTAATAAATTATTGAATGAACTTTTCCTGAAGGCATATCTTCATGGATTTGGGAGGAAACCAGCAAACCAAAATGAGAGAAGAGTTGATGAGATGATGGAAGAGATGTGATGTCCCAAGACCAATTTCTTCCACTTTGCAATTTGACCTGAAACATCCTTGATAGAAATTAGTGGATTTGGATCCTGTCACTTGTCTTTACTTCATATCTTAGTTGTGATGTGGGGTGGAACAGTATTGTAAAGATTTTAATTATATTTCCTTTTATGTTTCCCACCTGGATTTATTCTTTCCCTTCCTCTGGATGTCAGCAGACTTTGCTGTCTTCGTCACATCCATGAGGGAAATGTCAAAATACAAGCACAGTGACCACAACAGGCACATCAACCAAACCAATAACAATTTTAAAAAGAAAAAAAAATATTTGAGCTGCTCCTAGCTTTGTCCAGATGCCTAAGGCCTTGAAGGGCATGGAGAAGATTTGAGATATAGATAAAAATATATAAAGGGAAAATTATTCCCTTTTCCATGATTTCTTCCAATGGGAGAGAAGAGAGATAGAAAAGATAAGAACAAAGGTTGGAAGGGATGTAGAAATGGAGAAAAAGATGGATCATGTACCTCTTGTCTATGGTAAGAGTCTTGAGATGTTGACCTAGAGGCCTAGAAACCATAGAAATTGTTGCAGCAATTTCTGTGATCCTAACATATCATGGAAGCATTATATTAATAGGAAATAACTTACTGGCAGGGGCCACAAGAGTAGGAATTTCAGTGCCTCCTGAGTGGTCTGATGACTCAGGACTATTTGCAGCAATGCATGGACGGAAGAGTTAAAAAATGCGGTTCCCCACCCCCTACGTATTTGGAATTACTTAAGTCTCCCAGAACTTGCACCAACCCCAGGGAAAGAGGCAGGGAGCCTAAACTGGCTTAAAAAATTTTCTTCTACATTGATAGAATGAGTGCTGAATATAAAATTAATGTGTTACAGAAAAGTAAGATATGTTTCTTGTACGCTGATTTCTTATATTCTTACAAGATTTATATCACCTATTAACACACCCATGTGTAAGCAAACATCTTGCAATAAGGGAAGACTTCCAACTATTTGCAAAGGTGGCAACATTTAGCAAAGTTTAAAAGATAGTAAGAATATGCCAGATACACAGTGGAAGAAGAGCGTTTAGGAAAAGGAAGAGTAAATAGAATCCTGTGAAAGGATGAGAGAGGATTGTATGTTTGAGTAAGATCAAGAGATAACTTAGAGTACAGTCACCTAGGAATTAGCAGACAGAGAGCCATGAGGATGGAAAAGTAGGCACAGCTAGAATATTAAAGACCTTGTCAAGAAGTGTTGGTTTAATCCTGCAGTTGGTAAGGATCTATTAAAATATTTTAAGCAGAGGGGTGGTACGAACAAATTTGATTTTTATAAAGATAACTCAGGTAGAATACCTAGGATTCTTTGAAACGTGTTGAGAATGCAGGCAGACAGACCAGTTGGGAAGCTGATGAGAAACTATTATGGTTTAAACCATGGGAGTAGAGATAGAAGGCAGCTGAGATTTACTTGGCATGTGGATTGATGAAACTTGGCACATTATGCATTAATTATGAGCGAAAGGTTGATGCTATCTCCCAGGTTCTGAATGGAATGTTAGTGTAATTAATCAAGCAAGATAAGGAAAACAGGGAGGAGATATGTAAAGATGACCAGTTGACTATTGGAAAGAGATCCTTGGATTTCTGGACTGAAAGCAGGTTAGGGAGATTCCATAACTACAAAACATGGTTTGGATACATTTGTATAGATTTTCCAATATTTGCTATCTTTACCATATCTTCCCTACTTCTCTGTCACCTTCCTTCTTCAATCTTGAATTAGGCAACAAAATCTGATATTTTCAACGCTCAAATTTGACATCTCCTGTGCCTCTGACTTTATATTTGATTTCAATTTACCTTTTATTACACTTTTTCTATATTGATTTAATTTTGGAATCTTGAATATACTACTCTTGCCTCTGGATGATTTGAAATAACTTTGCCAAGCATTGTGGCAGGAAATAGGCCATGAACCATCCCAGCAAAACAGGAAAATAATAGGCCAGGAGGCAATGCATTTGCATATACTGTAGACAGAAAATCACCTTGCTGATGGACCAAGTTGAAATTCATTCACTGACTGAACAGGTGACAGCTATGTAGAACCAAATTACTGACAGATATACCAATTGCTCTAATTCTTATAGTAGTTAAAAATATATATTCAGGGGCACCTGGGTGGCTCAGTCAGTTAAAGGGTCTGCCTTTGACTCAGGTCATGATCCCAGGGTTCTGGGATTGAGCCCTCTCTGACTAGCAGGAACCCTGCTTCTCCCTCTGCCATTCCCCTCACTTGGGCTCTCCGGCTTACTCTGTGAAATAAATTAAATCCTTAATATATTTTTTCAGTGATTTTTCTAATTCTAGGATCATATTTTATTTTTATTTTTTTCAAGTATTCACTTGCATTTTTTAAATAAATTTATTTTTTATTGATGTTCAGTTTGCCAACATATAGAATAACATCCAGTGCTCATCCCATCAAGTGCCCCCCTCAGTGCCCTTCACCCAGTCACCCCCACCCCCCGCCCACCTCCCCTTCCACCGCCCCTAGTTCGTTTCCCAGAGTTAGTAGTCTCTCATATTCTGTCTCCCTTTCTGATATTTCCCACTCATTTTTCTCCTTTCCCCTTTATTCCCTTTCACTATTTTTTATGTTCCCCAAATGAATGAGATCATATAATGTTTGTCCTTCTCCGATTGACTTACTTCACTCAGCATAATACCCTCCAGTTCCATCCACGTCGAAGCAAATGGTGGGTATTTGTCGTTTCTAATGGCTGAGGAATATTCCATTGTGTACATAAACCACATCTTCTTTATCCATTCATCTTTCGATGGACACCGAGGCTCCTTCCACAGTTTGGCTACTGTGGACATTGCTGCTAGAAACATCGGGGTGCAGGTGTCCCGGCGTTTCATTGCATAGGATCATATTTTAAATGCTTTACAAGTATAGTTCATTTAGTCCCTGCCTTAACTCTGTGAAGTAATTACTGTCATTCCTATTCTACAGATGAAGAAATTGAGACACAGAAAAATTACACTTAAATTGATCAATGTCACACAGTAATGTGGATTCAAATCTAAGCAGGATAGCACCAGAGACTGCTATTCAATATACAGTGCTCACTTACATTGGTTTCCTGTGTTACTATAACCAGTTACTGCAAATCTAATGCTTCAAACAACACAGATTTACTGTCTTCCAGTTCTACAGTCCAGAAGTTCAAAAAGGTCTTAGCGGATTAAAACGAAGGACTGTACTCCTTCTGGAGGCTCTAGGGAAGAATCTATTTCTTACCTTTTCCAGCTTCTAGAGGCAACCTGAATTCCTTGGCTTGTAGCCCTCTTTCACTTTAGAAGTCAGTAGTATAGCATCTTCAAATTTCTTTCTAACTTTGCTATCATTGTCACATCTCCTTCTCTGACTCCAATCTTTCTGAATCTCCCTTATAAGAACACTTGTGATTAAATTGTGCCCACCAATAATCCAGAATAATCTCCCCATCTCAAGATTTTTATCTCAATCAAGTCTGCACAGTTTCTTTTGCCACAGAAAGCAACATTTTCACAGGTTCCAGGACATAGGGTATGGATATATTTGGGAGAGCACTATTCGCTCTACTACACTATTCTGTCTACTACACCATTCTTCACAGATAAGGAGAATAGCTTCTTCTTGGAAGACCTCAATATCAGCCTTCTATGTTCCTATGTTTCTGCAGTTATTTTATCTAAAAGCAACATAGTGTCTGCACACACACACACACACACACACACACACACTTGACCACTCCTACAACATGATTTTCCAATGTGGAAAAGGCAAGTTGCATTAAACACATGAAATGACATGGATGAGATCTTGTACTATGATGGTTAAGACCTATATTCTTGCCTAGACACTCAAGGAGCACCAGAAAATTCAGTCAGCAAGAAGTACAGAGCACCAACTTCTTCAACTGTTTATCTGCATACGTTCATTGTGCTAGATCCCTTGCAGATATTTTGGTTTGTTTACTGATTTTACACTACTCTGTTTTCCAAAGAATTTAAAGTAATAAGTCCCCACTGAAGCTGGGTCAGGATTATAATTCTCAGTTATTTTTGTGCTAATGTATTTTCACCAAACATGTAGGATGATACCAGATATCTAATGTTTTGGAGTGGTCTATGCTTCATTCCAGAATTCCTACACTTGAGTCAAGGGTAGGTTAAAAAAGAAAAACAAAAAACAAATGTCAGGAATCACTCCATGATCCTTTCAGGTGGCATCAGGTTATATTCTCTGGAAGGAGAATTGTTGACAGGAGACCTAGGTCAAGGATTCCTTGACTGCTGTTTTGTAATAGACCAGGCATTTAGCTGCCATTCACTTTAATAAATCTTTCATAGTTTTATTATATTCCCAGATGAACCACAACATAGAATTATATATTTAAATGTGAGTAAAACTCAGATGTTTCAGTAGCATTGTTTTATTTTATTTTTTAATTTTTTAATTTTATTTTTTAATTATTATTATTATTATTTTAGTAGCATTGTTTTAAATTTTGTCTCTATTTGGGCAATATTTACAGATGATTCAAGTGCTAAATCTTTTCATCCTTTTCCCATAAAGGGGGTGAATCTACCTTTTGAGTCATTGTTCTATTTGGAGATAGTCCTGGATTATGACTGGCTTTCAATGGCCGTTAGTCTTGAGTTTTCTACTTATCAGTCTGTAGGATTTTTATTCCTTCTTCATACACATTACCTGTAGTCTTCGGATACAAATAGAAACAATCTGTTTTCTTTCCTTTTTATTCCTTGTGCTATTAGAATAAAAATAGTAAGTTTTTGTAAATGAGTTGTATCTTGTTACATCTATCAAACTGGCAAATTGGTACAATTCCACATTATTTTTACTTACCTATTTTGAAATATTTAGAAAATAATTGTTTTATGGATTGACAATTCTTGTACTTATTCATTTGCTAAATACTTAGAAAAACAAAATATCAGATTTGAAACTTCTATATTGTGTTGCAGCCCTGATTTTCTATATTCATGAGAAAAATAGGTAAGACATGTTAACTAAAAGACCCACTCCATTTGATATAAAACACTTGGTTAATAAGCAAAGCATCTTTCCTTTTTTTCCCCAAACTGCATAGATTTAAAGGTATTTCTTAGATACAGCTTTTTTAAAAAAATCATTTAAGTTATTTTCTTTTGAGTAGAAGAATGTACTGGGGACTGTACTGATGTTTGAAGTTTGGATTTACAGTATAAAGCAAATTGACTATTAAGATTGGCAGAAATGCTTAAATTCTTGCTCTTATTCTGAGAGGTAACAAAACCTCATCCTGGAAATACAACATATTTGTTTTAGTTGAAAGTATGGCCTAGAGTTTCCTGGCCTTTTATAAACTTCTGCATCCAGTTTACCCAAACTCAAATGTGTGAACGGGAAAGATTGTGAGCACTGCAAATGAGTGCACATGTGACTAGATTCTCATTAAATGCTTGTTGACTGAGTTGTTAGCTTGAGTAAGAACTGGCAATGAAAATGTGGCTTGGGAAAGGACTGGGGTGGATGTCTAGGGAGGAAACACAGGGAGCTGTTGGAAAGTATGCTGCTTAAAGCAGTAAGAAAGCTCAGACTGATTCTGGACTTATGGTCTAAGTGGGAGGAAGAACAGGAGAGAGTTGTGAGATACTACAGTCCTCCCTAATCCACAGTTTTGCTTTTCATGATTTCAGTTGCCCACAGTAAACCACCATCTGGGAGCAGATGATCCTCCTGAGTATTGTCAGAAGGTAAGTAGTAGCCTAATGCTATGTCACAATGCCTACATCATTCACCTCATTTCATGTCATCATGCAGGCATTTTATCATCTCACATCATCACAAGAAAAAGGGTGAATATGGTATAATAAAATCTTTTGGGAAAGAGAGAGAGAGAAACCACATTTACATAACTTTTATTATTGCTATTTTTTAATTATTCTATTTTATTATTGGTTATTGTTGTTAATCTCCTACTGTGCCTAATTGATAAATTTTATCATATATATGTATAGGAAAAAAACATAGATATACAGGGTAGTCTTCTCTGCTGTTTCAGGTATTCACTGGGAGTCTTGGAATGTATCCCCTACACATAAGGGGGGGGGGAGATACTGTTTATTTGTTTACAAGAGGAATTTCTTCTTGCAAGACTGGACCACAGTTGATGCTAAAAGAGAATAACTCAACCTGATCATCAAGAGAACTGGATTTTCACAACTCTGAAACTTGTGATGTGACCTGAAGTAAAATTCTTCACCAGTGTTGTATCTGGCTCTTACTTTGTACAATTCTGCATGTAGGTCGGTTTCTCTGGAAGAACGTCCCCGAATCCCTTAAGACCATGGTGATGCTGGGCCCCTTGAGGATAAGTAGCTGACATTGCAATTTTCTGTGCATCAAATTCTTCATAATTAATATAAAAAGAGTGAAGCTGGTGTGTTCTAAAGTTGTTCATCAACTATTTGTTGCAAAACTGAATGACTATAAATTAATCCTAATTTCCTATTTCATCGATTTACCAGAGAATGTGTTCTTCCAGTCATTTACTTCATAAATATTCAGGAAGCAACTATTGTGCACTAGACATTTTAGTGGGCAGTGGACAATCTATGGGCCAAACCAAAGAGCTTCTCTCATTTGTTAGAAAAATCAAAATCTTACATGAACATGTTTTGGTAGGATCCTGAGAAGAGAATTTTAGCAAACGTGTGTAACACGCTTTCCTGCTTCAGGCAGCCAGACTCCAGACACTATCCCTATCCTAAAGAGTTACTTCATTGCTTTTGGGCCAGGAAACCAAGAACAATAAAGTTTGTAATAATTTAGAAGTATGGACCTGTTAAAACAATTTATACACTTCTTCCGAAAGAAATTCTGGACTAGAATGAACTGAGATCCTTTATTCTTCTTATCTGTAATTCTTTGGTATGTTGCTGTGGATTTTTGTTAGTTGATTTATAAGAGAGAGAAATACGTTTCTTCACAGAACTTGCAAAAACCCTTTATACTGATTTTAAAGTAGCTGTTGTATCCCAGCTGGGACTTAGCTATTTTTTTCAAAGGAAATGAAGCATTTCTCTGTTTAGTAGTGCAACAAAGATACCCAGGTACTGCCACACTGGCAAATACTCCTGGAATAGCATAAAATGATAAGAAAAATAATGTACAAATGTGGAATATTTAAGAAGATATGTACGGTGACAGCAAATATATATATATATCGTCTGATTCCTTTATCCTTTCCTTCAAGATCTGCAAGCATAGTTTTAGTAATCAATTGGGTTTAGGGAGGATTATACCATAGCCACAGGTGTTTTGATTTGCCTTGCATCCCGAAGAGTTGCCTGTGCTCTGATATCCTGAGGGATTTCAGAGTTCTCATTATTTGTTTGGCTCATCACAGAATTTCATAGGATAACAAAATTCCTGAGCCAGGAAGCCTTGCCTACTGAGGAGCTCAACTCCAGGAGGGGTGTAGTGTTCAGTGCTTTAAGTCTTTATAGTCCACAAGTGAAATGGTCAACACTCTGAGGCAAAAAACAAGTGTGGTTATATGGTGATGCATTTTCCACAGTGTGATCTTGTCAAATTCTTCTCTAATCTCTAGAAAGATGGTTTTAAGAGGAGAGAGAGAGAGAGAGAGAGGCTGTATGTGTTCATGTGCTGAATGTTTGGGGATGAATTTGGGGAGCATTTAGTAAAGGGTTTGGAAAGTGACTGAAGAAAAGAAATCTGGAGAATGGGATCCCTGGGTGGTGCAGCGGTTTGGCGCCTGCCTTCGGCCCAGGGCGCGATCCTGGAGACCCGGGATCGAATCCCATGTCCGGCTCCCGGTGCATGGAGCCTGGTTCTCCCTCTGCCTGTGTCTCTGCGCCTCTGTGTGTGTGTGTGTGATGACTATCATAAATAAATAAAAGTTTAAAAAAAGAAATCTGGAGAATATGTGGCTTAAAACATCTTACATGAGATAAATTCTAATTATCAGACTTCACATTTTCATTAAAGGCAGTAGAATAAACATATCTTAAGTGAATTCAATCCTGAAAGTAAAGACGAATAGTCTTTGTGGACTAACATCAAATATTGAAAAGAATGAATGACTTTTCATCAGAGCAAGGTTAAGGATTTTCTTTGTAGTAGCCCAGAATCTTAAGTCATGGCATTTGATTTATCAAAATTGTGAAAACTGATAAAACTATTTTCTTAAAAGAGCCAAACCACAAAATCTTGGATGAGTGTAAAGGTAAAAGTAGATAGCATATTATGCAATAGTAATAATAATAATAATGATGACTATCATTTATAGAAATTTTCCAATACGTTATATATTATGTAAAGTTCTTTATTCTATTATTGATCCACTGTATTCATAAAATATTTATTCAATCACTGACTCAACAAACATTATACAAGCCTCCTCTGTGTGAGGCATAGTGGGCACTGTCACTATAGAGTGAGCAAAGCAAAATGGCTTTATGGAACATGTAGTTCTGGAATTAAATGTCACATCCCATTTACCTTCCTAACGAATGTCTGAAGCAGATAATTATCAATACCCACATTTGTAAACATAGAATTAGAGACTTCTAGAAGATGAGTAATTCTCAAAGAATACCAGCTGGTCGGCTTATCACTAGGAATTGAACTCAGTTTATCAGATCACAAATCCATTCTTAGTGGTCCCAGGGCTTTTTAAACCTGGTATATTGGTTAAGGAGTATGATTCAGATTTCACTATGAAAATAGGACTGCTTTATTATTGGATAGCATGAAGAATAAATGGAGATCTGAAGTGTTTTGTATAAGGAATATGGATCAAAAACTAATAGTAACTTCATCCTCTACCAACAGAGTCTAGTTAGAAAAAGCAAAATCTTTACAACCAATGGCAAGAGAAGATGTGATTTGTTGATAAACTGAAGGATTTTCCCTTAGAAGAATATGTTTTTTCAAATAAATTTTAAAATAGATTTTAAATCAATTTGGCATTATAAAACTTTCTGAATAAAATTGAAGAATATCAGCCATCTTTGGTTGTTCAGTCTATTCAAATGACGGGTCTCTCAAATTAGAAACATATGGATGCCTAAATTTTAAAAATATTTGGATTATTTTGACATTGGTCTAACGTTTTGGTGATAGCTTTAAAGTTAGAAAAATATATTTAAATTTTTTCTCTAATATTAAAAAAATTACCATATAACTTATGAAGTTGTGAAAATGTATTACAGCAGAAAAGGGAGAAATTAGCCACATTTCATAGAAAGAGGAATGACTTGGAAAATAATATATACAAACACTGCATTTTTAGTAAAATTAAGTCCATGTGCAACACTGTTTTCCAAAATATAGCAACCAAACCATCTTTTCTGAATATAAATTCAATGCAGAAGAGGAAAATAGTTCCCATTCTACCCCATTTCTCTTTATGGTTTATATAAAACTAATTTTGAAGTCATTTATTTTATTGTAATTTGCTTACTGACATTAAATAGAAGCACATTTTAATGTTTCAAGTGCTGTTGATAGTTTTAAAATAACCCTTATATAATACATATTAATGTAATAGATTTTTGGAAACCATAACTTTTATGACCTGACATTAGACTTGTATTGAAAGTGTGCACCTTCTCTTAAAATAGAATTGTAAAATGTATGAGTTGAACTTAGGAAAAGGTGTGTTTTACTGTGGTACAACTCTGAAATCTGAGAAAAAGTTTTTCACTCATGTTATTTATCCAACACAGACCATCATGGTATATAGTCTTATTTCAACCCCTGCTTCTAGTCATTACAAGGAAAGGAGGGAGAAGAAAGAATTAAGCAGTTCAGTGTCTCACCTTGGCAAGGAGCATGTATCATTTCCACTAGTCACTAGAGTCTAACACAGGTCTGATAAGTGAAGGATGAGAATATTCATGAACAGCCCTAATGACTCTAATGACTACCATAGAAAGAATCTTTGAGATCATTCAGTTTATACCCATTTGGCAGATGTGGAAACTTATTCCTTTGTGTGTGTGTGTGTGTGTGTGTGTGTGTGTATTCCAGTAGAACTTTCTTTTTTTTTAATTTATTTTTTATTGGTGTTCAATTTACCAACATACGGAATAACCCCCAGTGCCCGTCACCCATTCACTCCCACTCCCCGCCCTCCTCCCCTTCCACCACCCCTAGTTCGTTTCCCAGAGTCAGGAGTCTTTATGTTCTGTCTCCCTTTCTGATATTTCCCACACATTTCTTCTCCCTTCCCTTATATTCCCTTTCACTATTATTTATATTCCCCAAATGAATGAGAACATATAATGTTTGTCCTTCTCCGATTGACTTACTTCACTCAGCATAATACCCTCCAGTTCCATCCACATTGAAGCAAATGGTGGGTATTTGTTGTTTCTAATGGCTGAGTAATATTCCATTGTACACGTAAACCACATCTTCTTTATCCATTCATCTTTCGATGGACACCGAGACTCCTTCCACAGTTTGGCTATTGTGGCCATTGCTGCTATAAACTTCGGGGTGCAGGTCACCCGGCGTGGAAACTTATTCCTAGCAAAAGAAAGAAATTTGCTCAAAATCATAACCTAATTAATCAAAAACAGTGGTTATGACCAAAGGTTTCTTGTATTTGTTCTAAAGGTATGTATCAAGTAGCTTCTATATGCAGCTCTGAGCAAGGATCTTAGTATTAAAAGAGAATAAGGATGAGTTATTGAAACAATTTTCACAGAAGAAGTAACTTCAGAATAACATCTTGGAGGAAAAGTAAAGATTCGGAAGATAAACAGGAGAGAAAAAAGACCCTGTAGGTAGGCAGAAGAGAACCAGAAGAGAAGCATGAAATAGTATTGTGTTTTCATCAAACCACAGATAGGTTAGTAAGGATTGTAAGGTACAAATGAGGATCTGATCCACTAGAAAATAAGAAGGAACCTGATGTGAGAGAAATATGAAGGAGTGTGAATGTACTTGGTAATCTGCTAGGAGGGAGAATGGTCTCTTGATTTCCAATCCAACATTATTTCAGAACTCCATTTTGCTACCTAATAAATCATACAAGTTAATGACCCCTTCTTCTCAAGGGAGAAGCCTGTTTTAGGAGCTATGTTCTGGGGTCATCCACATCTGTTTGAGATGAGAGAGGTGGGACTAAATCACCATCTTCCATGATTAGATTTTTTAATGTTTCACAGCCTGGAAAAATTAATAAGTGATTCAGGTCAACAAGGATAGATCCAAACTCCCATCCCCAAATAGGATTCAACAGCATAGGAATAGACATCCTTGAGTTTATTCCACAGGCTTTGCAGGCTCTACTGCATTCCACAGCCAGAGGAAATCCATGCATGCATTTAACGCGTGCTTATAGGAGGTTTCTGTCTCCCAACAGCAGCCAGTGCTTGATGACAAAAGGAGAGTGGGGCTGGATTTTCCTCAGCTGGGACTGAACTCAGCTAGATGAAAGAATTTAGCAGCACACTAAAGGGAGACCCTCCTCATTTTACCTTGTATTCCATCCAACCTCCATACCTGGAAAGATATCATTGATTTACTTGACAAAGGAAATTAGAAATGGGAAAATATAAAGTCAGAGAAACAGGAAAATTGATTCAAAGGATAGCACAAATGACTGTCTCTATATAGATCAATATTCAGAAAAGTTCCTGCTCATGTCTTCATTTTCTTTCAGATCTGTAACTTTGCCTTATGGTAGGCAATTTTATGCATTTGATGATAAACTATCAATAGACATGGTTGAAAACTTAAAAAAATAAAACAAAAAGAAACCTTTCTGCAGCAGCCAAAACACCCTGGACTACAACAAACTTTAACTCTGACCACATGCAGAGTATGTTGCTTAGAAACCCAAAGCAGAGAGTTCACCCAGCCAACTGTTGATTCCATCAGCTGCCCCTGTGAAGAAACTGACATTGGTGACTGCAGCTTAAAGGAATATAGAAATGCAAGTCATCTGTAAAGGATAAGAACAGGAATATAAATAAGCCTAAACATTTTAACTTTTGTTTGATGTTTAAGAAACTATATAAAATCTGAAGCCCTGACTTTCACTGTGTGGGTCTAAGATCAAAATTCATGCTGGTCATGCGGGTTGTATCCCATGAGCTATGGCTTCCTGCTTCTTTGGTCAGAAACTGTTCACCCGTGATGCTAACTTTTTACTAAAAGTTGGTGCTGTGCTTCAATATTATTGGTCTAAAGCAATCTGACAATCCTCTGTGTATTCAACTTCCCTGTTATTTCCCATTAGGAATAACTATCACAGATCTAATAATTCCAGATTATGAATTGTGTGGAGTGATACCATCTCTCAGCCAGATTATTGCTCTGGTCATCTGTCTGGTTCACCATGGCCTGCCCGATTCTCATATTGTAGGTCATACTAACAGCAGAGAAGAATTTCTAAAAAGTACTTCTGATCTTGTCACTCTGCTGCTTGAGAAGCACTGCTGGTTCACCACTAAAAACAATAAAATCTAAATTCATTAGTATTGCACACAAAAATGCCACTATTGTTTCCTAATACCCTAAAGCAATGGTATTCAAGGAACTTAATATGGTATCACTATATAAAATCATATCTGTTCATTAACTCACATTTACATTTTGGAGCTATGATCCTCCTAAAGAAGTTATATCTTAACCCTCCCAACTGATGAAAACAGTAGATTTCAGAATACAGATTTTTCCTTCAAGGAGAATTCTGGTTTAACCTGGCATAATATAGATAACTACAATTTTCCATAATTATATATGAAAGGTCAATCTAATAAACACATGGGAAATCCATTTTTAGTTTAAAAAATAGCAGACCAAATGATAATCTAGTATTTTTTTAATTTGAAGTAATTTTAGGTCTTCAGATTTTTTTTGATTCATCCTCATTCCTCATTCAGTCTAATGCACACTTTCACAGAACCAACTAAACCTTCTTCACAGAATTATATATATGAAAATATTATTTACTTGATAAGTGTCTTCTTTAGAACAAAAACTACATGAAAGTAGGAACCTGGATATGGTATCTTGCTCGGTATCTATCCTTCCTGTTTGCCCAAAGTTTGAAATATAGTAGTTTCTTAACAAACATTTATCAAAAAAATGAATTTAAGAATTGAATGCTTAATATACATATGATTTTTCCGCATTTTTTTCAAGTATTCAGCAGAGTTTTTGCATAAGGGGCTTTATAGGTATTTATTTTATTTTATTTTATTATTTTTTTAATAAATTTTTATTTATTTATGATAGTCACACACAGATAGATAGAGAGAGAGAGGCAGAGACACAGGCAGAGGGAGAAGCAGGCTCCATGCACCGGGAGCCCGATGTGGGATTCGATCCCGGGTCTCCAGGATCGCGCCCTGGGCCAAAGGCAGGCGCCAAACCGCTGCGCCTCCCAGGGATCCCTATAGGTATTTATTTTAATAAAAAAATATGTAACTTAACAGTAACCTGTGCCACTCTCTCAAATACTATTTTCCTGCAAAAGAGGATTTGAAACACCTATTATTTGTTAAGAACAACGTTTATAGTAAGAATTGTACCAACATGGAGATATTGTTGCAATCACCATAAGCAGCTACTTGTGGGTCTATAATCAGTTTTGCTGAACATAAAGATTTCAAAAGTTTATTTTGTGGCAAAATATCTGCTACTCCAAGCACTGACAAATTTTTAAGATGCAGGCATATGAAACTCTACCTGATGAGTGTGCAAATATGGACTTTCACTAGTCTCCTTGGTCTGGAAATACACGAATATCTCTCATGTCTACATGCACACCCACATGCATGGGCACGCACACATGCACACACAAACACAGACATACTGCTAGGAAGGGAAAACTAGGCTTTTGTGTCCTAAGAGAATGATGCATTATAGATGATGAAGTCTGAAGACAGGGAGACAGGGGGAGAAAGAGAGAGCGAGAGAGAGAGAGAGGAGAGAGAGAGACTGTTTTGTTATGAATAAGTAATTATATCCCAGATATGATGGAATTTCTAATGAGGTATGAATGAATGGACAGTATTTCCATCAGGTTGAAAAAATACAGCAGAGGTAGTAGAGTGGCATTCAACACAGAAGAGAGAGGATTCATGTCTTCCTCCCCGGCGTGGAATGATTCTACCATTACTTCACAAAACCCAATGATAATGTTTTGAACAAAATGAGAAGTATTTGCTCCAAATCTCTCTTCTAAATCAGGAGAGAATTTTATTCTGGAAGAGTATACTTTTGATAATTTATGCAAATGAGTACATTTATTTTACTTTAGGAGGCTGAGCTCAAGTACAGGTCCAGCCTGGTGGTGAAAGTGCTGAGGTGTGGGGAAGGGTGGAAGTGAGCAAAGTTGGCAACATGTACTGCTCTGTGTTCTTCACTGATACTATCAAATTTAATGACTTTCCTGTGGTGCATTTTGAAATAAAAAAATAAGTCACTACATTAGAGGCAGCTTATTAATAGGAAAATTGAGAGGAGAGATTAGAGTGTAGTCTAATAGACAAGTAAAAGCTGGGACTTTTTTTTCCCCTTGTTTACGAAGGTATGTTATTCACATTCTGCTGCCATGAAATGACAGCAATAATGATAGGTTAGCATTTGACTGCTTAGTCTTTACCTATGATCTTCATGCATTATCCACTTAATATTTGTAACTACTGTTAAGAAGTTGGTGCTACCATTATTGTGATTTTTTCAAGCGAATAAATGGAGGGAGAGAATAATTAAATACTGAGGCCTAGTCACACAGCTAATAAATAGATCTGGGATTTGACTCAAGAGCCTCTACTGCTGTCTTTGTATTACTGTCACCACATCAGAGAAAGGGGCAGTTTATCCCTGGGAGTGCTGAGTGACAAGATCTCATGGGAGCAATGGAAGAGGGTGAAAAAGAATGAGGGAACTAAGTTAAATGAATCAGAGAGAGAACACGTATTGGCTCAGTGTGGGACATAACCGTTTTAAATCTGTGTCTAAGACCCACCGCTTAGTGAAAGTTATCTAGTGATGAAGGAGCTGAGGTTTACTTGGATTGAAACCCAAGGAATCTCATTTTCCTTGAAAGATGATTGTAAAAGGATGATTGAATGCACAACACCTTGAAGGGCCAACATTATTGATATATGATATACCTTAAAATTTCTTCTTTCCATCTTTGAAACTGATTTTTAAACTCTGCACAAGAATCAATCCATCAATTTTCTCAGGCTGCCTTTTGGATTGAACTCAGGAACTATTTTAAAGTCACCTAATAATTTAAATTAAAGAGAGAGAAATTGGAACTAATACTTAAAAAGTAATAACATATAAAAAAACTGGACCCATTCACATAGTGTTTACATGACTATACTGGAAAGCATTGGGTGGTCTGTCAATATAGAAAGTTACCATTGAAATAAAATGGTGAATATGGTGCACATCTTATAAATCCTCAGAGAAAACTTGATCTACGAGATGCTTTTGTCACCAAGAGAGGTATACATTACCTTGCCCTTATAAACTCTATCTAGATTTTTCTCTAAGTTAACTCATGGGCAATTATAGAGTCAATGTAATAAGTTATAGAGACAGTGATACTGTAGCATATTCATGTAAATTCAGAATCCATATAGTGGCTAAATAACCTGAAATTTCGTAGGGAGTGTCAGAAATGCATTTGCTGTTTCACACATTCAATGCTGGGTCTTACGTCAGGATCTTTGGTTTACCATAGTTAAAAATACTCAGAGCACTCAATGACAAAAGTCTCATTGTCTCTGGAGTTGCCTGGTGTGTGTGTTCAATGGCTTAGATAGTGCAAGATGAGGTGATATTTTACAGTGGTTATGAGTATAGGCTTTAAGATCTTAAACACCTTGAAACATATGTAAGACTTGCCACTTAACATTTGTGTAACACTGTGCAAGTTCTTTATTCCGTGCCTTAGTTTTTCCATGTGTTTAAAGTAAATGTTCATAGGACCTACTTACTTAGTTGTAAAAATGAAATAAAATCAGTAGACAGCACTTGATGCTGTGTGTGATTAATGATCAACACTCAATGGAGAGCAAGCATTATCATTTCAGAGGCTATCATTATTAGAGTTGCCTGACAAAGCAAGTAAGAATAAGGGATTCCCCATTAAACTTGAGTTTCAAATAAATCACAGGTAAATTTTAGTATAATTCTGCCCTATGCAATATTGGGAACATACACTAAAAAGTTATTCATGGTTGAAGTTTTATCTGGCAACATTAACCTAGTGCTGATGATACTGCACATTCAGTGGTTTTATTTAAACAGTTTTGTTTGGATATATAAATGAAACTGTGGACTAAAGTTTCTGAAAGTGGCTGCATATTGATGTCAATATTGTTCCATCGACTAACCTTCAGTCTAATAGTATTCATGTTTGAAAATAATTAGAAATTATTCATTTATTCAGCTAATAGCATAGAACTTACTAGGTGTCTGTGTTTGTTGATACAGTGATGAGACATGCAAACAAGAGACAAATGCCAATACAGAGTGATATAGATCTAAACCACAGATCAACAATACAAGACTACAAATCAGTAATGTTACAGATACTGAATGAAAGCTCTACACACCATGTACTGCCAGTCTTTGAGAAATATCCAGCAAATAATGTGTTAGATATTGTTCCATGGATGATATGGGTCTACAGTGCTGAAGCTCAAACAGGTAGAGGATGTAACAAACAAAGATAAATGTAAAATTGTAACTGGTGAGTACCTTGAGGAAGGGTGGGCAAATGATACTGTAATAAAGAATATATTAAGAAATTTGGACCTCAGACCTGATGTTCAGTGGAACAAAAAGAGAACCAGTGCAGCCAGAATGCTAGAGAGGGAAGAGACCAAAAAAAGTAGGGAGGGACCAACCTCCCCTCCCAATACTGAAGTCTCCAGACTTCACTATTTATCCTAACTGCCAGTGAAATAATTTAAGTAAGGTAGAGAGGAAGGATAGATAATGTCATTCTAGCTGTTTTGTGGAGCATGGCTTGGAGGATCTAATAGTAACTGAGTGGAATCAGTAGGAAGTTTTCCCTACAATGATGAAATTAGAGAGTCTGGATGAATCTTAAATGATGAGAAAGGATAGGCACAAAGGGAATAGAAATACTTTCTGCAAAACCTGAACCAAGGAGTATTCCTGTGTGATTGGAAGAGAGGTTCATTCAGTAGAGTATCAGAAGGTGTTTGTAATGGTGGAAATGATAGAGGAGGGAATTCAAGAATAAAAAGTACTTGGTCGGGGATCCCTGGGTGGCTCAGCGGTTTAGTGCCTGCCTTTGGCCTAGGGCGTGATCCTGGAGTCCCGGGATCTGGTCCCTCATCAGGCTCTCTGCATGGAGCCTGCTTCTCCCTCTGCCTGTGTCTCTGCCTCTCTCTCTCTCTCTCTCCTCTCTCTCTCTCTCTGTGTCTGTCATGAATAAATAAATGAAATCTTTTTTTTTTTAAGTACCTTGTAAACAAAGGTGAGGTGGTCAGATTAACCCTATAATTAATGAGTAGTTACTGGAGGTTTTCTAATAGAAACAGAGTATTAGGAGAGTATTGTTTTTGTTTTGTTTGTTTATTTGTTTGTTTTAAGGCTCACAGAGTACCATGAATGTATCATCTAGGCTAGGAGATGATAGATTCAGAACTGTGAGACTAGTTAAACATCTACCATGACACATTATTATGAAGATATAAAGGTGTGATTTAAAGAAGAATGGCAGCAGAAAGACAACCCAGTGAAAATAAGAATGAAGAAGTAACAAAGAGGGGGTTGGAGGGGATCTCTGGGTGGCGCAGCGGTTGGCGCCTGCCTTTGGCGCAGGGCGTGATCCTGGAGACCCGGGATCGGGTCCCACATCGGGCTCCCGGTGCATGGAGCCTGCTTCTCCCCCTGCCTGTGTCTCTGCCTCTCTCTCTCTCTGTGTGACTATCATAAAAATTTAAAACAAACAAAAAAAACAAAAAAAAACAAAGAGGGGGTTGGAAATGAAGACAGTCCTATATCAGGCTCAGAGGAGCGAAGAAATAAGTTCAAGGAAGTGGATGTCAAATATTACATGAAGTTAAGAAAGGTAGGAGTTTCCAAGGTTTTATCAGTAGTTTTTCTTAGGTTATGCTGAGTTAACAAACTCAAAGCCTCTGGTGCATTCAACAGCAAATGATCATCTCTCAAGTTACAGGTGGTCGATGGGTTGACTGTGGCTCTTTGCTCCATGTGTCTTCTCTCCAGGTCTGGGCTCAAGGAGCAGCCCTATTGGGACATGCTGTTTACATGGTAGAGGGAAAAGCGTGAAGAAGAATCGTGCATTGTTCCTTAAAGCTTTTACTCAGAAGCTGCACAAGTACTTTTGCTCACATTTTATTGGAGAACCCTGATATCAAAAGGAGAAGATGTAATCTTACAGTGAGGGGCAGGAAATAAATATTTATTCACAATAATCACAAGAATGGGAACAATACAAATGTATATCAACTAGTGAACAGAAAAAAATATTGTGCTGCATCTATAAATAGAATAATATTCAGGATTTTAAAAAAATCAGCAAAGTTCTTACTAATGATACATTCAACAACAACATGGATGAATATCAAAGACATTATTTATACTAAGTGAAAGAAGCCAGATTTAATGGTTTAGAGCATATTATTTAATTTGTATGACATTCTGAAAAGGACAAACTTTGAAAGCAGAGTGGTGGTTGGCAGACTGGTCAGTGGAGGAGACATTAACTTCAAGTGGAAACAAGGGAGTTTTGGAAGGACAGCAGGAGTATTCTATACTCCTGTGATGGTGGTTACACAACTGCGTAGTTTCTTAAATATATCCCTAGAAAGAAAAATTTTACTTTATATAAATTATGCCTTAACATACATGAGTTAATAGGAAACCATATTTACTTCATAAATTATAACTTCAGTGACACCTGGGTGGCTCAGTGGTTGAGGGTCTGCCTTCGGCCCAGGGCATGATCCTGGGAACCCCGGGATCAAGTCCCACATTGGGCTCCCTGCATGGAGCCTGCTTCTCCCTCTGCCTGTGTCTCTGCCTCTCTCTTTGCCTCTGTGTCTCTCATGAATAAATAAATAAAATATTTAAAAAAATAAATTATAACTTCATATTTAAATTACTTAATATACATTTAAAAACTAACCTAGGCCTAGAAATATGTAACCAAATTAACGTAGACTAAGCAACTTAACTATTCATTTATATGTAGTCTTTTGGGGGGGGCAGTAATTCATTAATATAGATATAGCTTCTCAAAGTTACAACTAAATATTGAATCTTACAAATAATAAATTTAATTTTAATTTTCTTTTGAGGAAATAACCCTCAGTATATAATGTGTATCATGGAGTTTATGGCTCACATGTTTTACAAGAAGAGTAGGCCTCAATAAAGAATTATAAATTGCTTTTGAGTCATTCCCATTCCCTAAGAAATACTGCATAATCTAAATAAAGAATGTACATTTTAATGGGCATAATATTTTAATTTGTTAGTTGCACAAAATTGTGTTCTGGCGGTTTATAAATTATGTAAACATGTGCAAATTCAACTGACATGCATTATTCAAGGATGAATAATTATCCAGAAAGATGAGTGGAGAAAAAAGAATGAAATATAATCCCTCTCTTGTCTCTCTAATTCTCTTTCTCTCTCCCTGCTTCTCACTTCAAGATAGCATAGTAAATACAGAAAAAGAAGGAAAGGATTACTTTGCTATTTCCACTAATAATCCAGTAAATAGTAAAAAAAAAAAAAAAGCTATAATAGCATAGGGGAAAATAACTTAAATTTTTGTTTCTGTTCAAAATAGTCTTATGCGATTAAAGTAATTCAGTTGAAGAATTGGTGAATTAAGATAAATATGCAGATTAATTTTTATTAAATATTTTAAGACAAAACCAAATCACACTGTTTGCTTATGGGTATTTTCTGGCGGGGACTTTATCAAGGACTATTATGTGCACTTGTACTGTGAGGTATTAGACATTCTTATGCAGTCTGATCTACTAAGGATCTTTTTACATAAAGAGTTTATTGCTAATCACATTTCTTAATCTCTTCTTGTGAACCCCAATATAGCAGAGCAACACTTCAGCTCTACTCTCTAGATTACTAAAGACTGTAGATAGTCAGAGGGGATGCATCTTATGCTCTGGTTTCCCTATCATGTGTCTGTAATCTTGTGTAAGATTTTGGTGGGAAGAGTCTTGTTCTGTTTGCAAACTGAATCTAAACTGGATTTACTGTTGGTGCAGCATGATGACACTTCCTGTCTATTATACATTCCGGAGGCAGCTTTACTAAGAAACATTGCCTGCCACTTCATACCTAATAGTGTGTACATTACAAAGGCACTATAGCCTTTTACTTCTGGCTTCCTAAATCACAAATGCTTTGAGGACCAAAGGAGTTGATAAGAAAGACATATGGAATCATAAAAAATGATGATCAAAAATAAAATACTTTTATCCAAGTATTCATCTACCCTCTCAGAAAAATCGATAGCAAAAAAAGATCAACTTTCACAAAGGGAGAGTAATGAGATGTATTTAAGTGCCTCCAGTTCTGTTTGGTAAATTCCATTCTGCTCCCAAATACAGACTCACATTTCTTCTCAGTAATAAGCAATTTATAATCTATTGCATACAGATATCCTGGGAATCTGGGCAGTCAGCCTCATGGAACAAACAAGGTTAGCAGGGAAGACTGGAGTGATGATACATGTATCATGGCTCTCAATCACTCCAAGCTTAAGTCACCAGCAGGCAAGGGGGCGGGGGTATTTCCATCATGTAATAATGACAGATGGCTAAAGGTGGTTTTCTTCTCTGGCACAACACCTGGGTATTAGATTGGCCTTCCTATAAGGTCTTTGTCCCTACCTACTTGCCCCAGGAATTTCTGAAAGCAGCTCCATGTAGAGGACCATGCTTAGATGCACTTGACCTTTGGATTTTGCACTCCTCTAATTAGTCTTCCCAACTTTCCAGTATCCTCAAGAATTTTCACCCACACTCTTTCACTCCCTCATAAGAAAACAAACAAATTGTTTTTCTGCTCCTTTATTTCTCATAATAGTACTATCAGATTCTTGGAGAAGAGTATAATCATCTGTTAGAACAGAAATTAAATCCACTAGCATTAAAAACAATTATTTAGCTTGCCTTAAGGACAGATAGGACTTTGCCTTAAGAAACCCAGAGTTCACGGCTGGCCTAATTCCTAACAGAGAAAGGGAGATGCTCCATTTTGTTCCAGGAAGCAGGACCCTCAAAGGAGAGAATAGTTCCCATCAGTGGAATGCAGTGTTTTGAATTTTCATATCAAAGACACAAGTTGAAAAAAAAAAATTAAAAAACCCCACAAGTTAAGCTTTATATATTGTTACAAATTAAAGAAGAATGACTTAATTCACCTAATTTCCTTTCAATTTTTTTCACTCTGCTATTTTCCTATTCCTCTTGTTTTCTCATCCTATTCCATATTTATATAAAGTGTATTCATGAAACACTTTAAAATCCCAGGTCAAAAGGAAAAAATAAAATTAAAAGCATTTACTGATTTCCTCTTTCCTCCAAAAAGGCAAAAGACTATAGAATTTTTCAATAGCCACTATAAAGTGTCCAAAAACTCACCCTGGTATGGAGGCAGCAAGCTGGAGCCTAAAGGATACTAGATTAGAAATATTGTACTATTTTTATGACTTGGTCAAGTTCCTCAGTTCCTTCATCTGAGGATGAAAATGAAATAACTATACTGATGTTACAGTTATAACAGTCTATATCCCACACTAGATACTTCACAGTAATGGTGAAATAAGCAATAACATACACACGTGCACACAGAGAAATTTACTTGCCTGTATTTTATGCCTAGAGCACAGTGTTCGCATTGGCCTCCTGCCATATTCCTCTACCTATCAAGGCTGCCTTCTATTTGTTCTTAAAAAGGTGTTATAGATTTGCAAGATATTAGTATTAGAGTGATATGTGCATTTTAAAAGAGAACAAAGATGGAACTTTAACCTCGAAATGTCAACTATCAGCTATGGATGAAGATTTCCGAAGCATCACAGTTTGCTACCTCTCAAGTCATTCAATGGCAATTCTGTTGGCAGAAATGTCAATGCGTTAAATGCGACTCTTGCACAAAATGAGAGGAGAACAGGGCCCAACGGCAGTGTGCAGAAGTCCAGGAGAAATGTGTGCTGAAAGAGTACACTTCTACAAAATATGTAGGAAAAAATGATCTGTCTGGATGTTCATTATGGGGTTATTTGCTTAAAAGAAGAGAAACAAAGAAATATATAACAATGACACAAAAACAGTTTGTCATTAGCTATTCAGGGAAGATAATTCAGTTCTTAAAGATGATGGTTATAAAAACCAAAGAGGAACATTTAACATCTGTTCATATGTTTAAAACGGAATTTTCAAAATTTGATGTATACCATCTAAAAAAGCCCTCTCTAGAATGTGCAGAGGGAATATCTGTTTCATTTTGTATACCCCTAAATCCCTGGCATCCTGAGGTGTATGTATCTGGCACATACCAGGTGCTCAATATTGTGTGACTTTCTCAATGAATAACTTAAAGTAAATATAAGAAGAATATATATATATATATATATATAAAAATTAATGTGATAATGCTTCTGTGTTGTAGTGTTGAGTTATAGGTACCTTTTTCCTAATTTTCTGAACTTTTGCTTCCCTTTTCCCACCTTGCTGTCCCCATATATTTACTGTTGATATGCATGAATACATATTTTCAGTCTCCTTCTACCCCAGTACATGTCAGTTTATGTATAGAGCTGGACAAAAGAGAGAATCCCATAAAGAAGGAGATTAGAAATAAACAGATGGCATTTTTTGAAAAACGAAAATTAGGACATAGTGTGGTATGTACTTTGTGTAGCTACAGTCCTGTCTACATCCAGGAATGGTGACATAGCACAGAAATGACTTTTCTCTGTTTCAGTCATGAGCTAGTTTTTCCATTGTACATTTATTCCACAGCTAATAAAACTGAGTGATTCTACTTGTTTTTAATGTTCTGCCAATGAACATACTGCTAAGAACAATGAGTATGAAATGAATTCTCATATTTTTTCAGAGAATTAGTCTCTTACCATGAAGTTTGGCCAAGTCAGGCAAATGAAACCTAGACAATAAAGTTTCAATTAGACATGCTGCAGTACGGACTTCCACGTAGAGTCTCTGAGCGGATTGCAGTTACAGAAATCAGCAAGTACTCTAACAAGATGCATTAGCGTCTGATTTCAGTGTGGCTTTAGTAGTATGTGAGGTCCAGGACAGAACTGCACTGGGTTCAAAACTCAAAATTGCAACCTGGTACATAGTTGGATGCATATACTTGCAGATGCTTTTCTGTTCCAGACTTATTTATCCATCCTTCCATCCAGTTCACTTCTTCAAGACATACTTAAGTTGCACCACTTATTAGTTGAGCTTATTAGCTGAGTTGCCTATTATTAATAGAACTCTTAAATGAGTTGCTAAACACTTTTGGCATCAGCTTCCTCATATGTAAAGTGCAGATAATATTTTAACCATATTGTAGTTGCTGGGATTAAGTTAACACATGCAATGCTTGAAAAATCCTGGCGTATGATAAGACCTCAGTAACTGGTAGCTCCTTTTTACTGGGTCCCAGAAATTGAAGGTATAGTGATGAAAATTTAGGCTTAGTTCTGGTTCATGGCAGTCTGTGATCCAGTGGGTATCATCACAAGACAATTCTATATGGACCTCTAATGTTTCTGCATGTCTTGTGAACAGAAGCACTGACAGCCTTTTGTTCTGATTATATTTTCAAAGATGTTTATGTACAGAACAACCTTGGGAGACAGAGATATGTCTTCCTCCAGAGCAGAGAGAGACATTGTTGTCCATTATAAACGAATTAATGCTTCCCTCTGGGACAAAGTGTGGGCAGGCTTGTTTGTAGCCAGTTCTGAAAGACTGACATTTTCTAAATTTGGGATTCCTTTTCTGTAATGTATCCCATTGCATGCGCATATGTCACCTGGACTTCATCATTCCTCCTTCTGTAGGAATTGAGACTTGGGCAAATGCTGATATTTTGGCTGCAGCTATTCGCTATGAATAATAAAGTGTCCTTTGTTTTTAATGCAGGAGTCTTTTGCCTTCTGCTAGCATCCAAGCTAACTTGTGAACTAGCAAGTTGGATAGAATTTCAAAATTTTCACGATTCCTGACAATCTGTAGGTGAATTATCAGAAGTGTAAAAACGTACCTGTCTAAACATAAAAATGTGCATATAGATATACAAACATATCCCTCTCATGTATATAGAAAAAATGAAGATAGCTAGATATTATAGCAACAGGAACATTATACCATAGGATGTGGTGGTAGCAATATTCTATTAATTTATTAAATGGACACTAAAAACTTTAAAATGGAAAGCAAATGGTGAGAATCACCTGTCAGAACTACTAGCAAATACCGAGAGGTCATGCTCTTCTTGCCTACCACTTTGGTCCAGAGCATGATGGAATAACTGGTGCATAGTATGTACTCACAGAACATAAAGTCTAGTAAATAAATAATTTATGGATATTATTTTAAAATAAATGTATACTCTTTACTGCCTGATACTTTCCAAAATGGGGTAGTTACTTCTGCACAGGAAATTCAGTCCTTTGCTGAACTTCTTTGAAAGTTCTTCCTTATTCTGTTAGGCTAGTAGAGGATATGCTGTGATAACATAAAAACCACAAAACATTAATGAATGACGTTGCTTAATAAAAAGTTTCTTTATTTCTCACATTATCATTCAATCCAGCTCAGGACACTTGCCTTCCTGGTGGCTCTCTCTTTTAAGTGATATCGCAGGATTTGAGGCTCTTCTATACTGTTGCTCTATGCAAGAGTAAAATGAAAATGGCAGAATTGTCTTCAGTGTTACTTAATTTGAATTAAAATCTGATTTTTTAAACTTAATCCATTGATTCTGTCTTCCCTTAGAGCAAAACAAAACAAAAAGCGTTTATTCTTTCCCACATGATATGATAGACATTCCAGTATTTATTTCCCTTTAGTCTTTCTTTTTCCTAGGCTAAGTGATCATAATCCCTACAATCAGGCCACACATGAAATCATTCTCAGACACCTTATCATGTTGACTATTTTCCTATGGTCACACCTTACATTGTCGAAAACATTTAAAGAGAACCACTAAAAATAAATAAATAAATAAATAAATAAATAAATAAATAAATAAATAGAACCACTAAGAGGTGAATATAGTACCTTAGATGTTGTCAGGCAAACATCGATGGAGTGAGCCGAATTTGTCATGATTTAAATTCTAGAGACTCTAATCCAACACCTCTTGCCTTACATATTATCTCATGAGAATTACAGGACACCAGGAAGGACAATATTTTTAAGTATTAACTGAGCTTGCCATACCTCATTCCATTTTAGCCTGTCACCTCTCCTCCATTTAGGCCACTGGACTTCACACAGGCATTGCCTCAAGGGGGAGTGGCAACTATGGAAACTAGAGAACAAATTCCTGGCTTTTAAGCTTTTTTAAAAAAGCCATGAAATAATACTTGAAGATCAAGTTTTTCCTGCCCTTGAAGAGATAGTAATTCTCTGGGATGGAAGAAATGGAGTTACAGAGGAAGCTAGAGAGTTAGATACCGGGAAGAGTAGGTTTCTGTGCCCTGTCCTCTCCCCTTCCACCCTCATGTTTGGAGTTGGTCCTGAAAAGGGCGGAGGAACAATAAAAGTCAGTCATAAATGAAATTTGAAAGGATACAGTACAGGACACCTGAGTGGCTCAGTGGTCGAGCGTCTGCCTTCGGCTCAGGTCGTGATCCTGGGGTCCTGGGATTGAGTCCCACATTAGGCTCCCTGCATGGAGCCTGCTTCTCCCTCTGCCTCTATGTCTGCCTCTCTGTGTCTCTCATGAATAAATAAATAAAATATTTTTTAAAAAGGATACAATACCTGTGTCTCTGCCCTTTGTCTCACATGCTGAGAGGCAGCAGCCTCCCAAGAATGTCACCATAGCATGGGAAATGAGGGGAGGTGGCTTTGTGAAAAGTCAAGACTAAGAACTGAGGCAACCATGGTCTCCCCTCCCCAGCAGAGTTTCCCCACCCCCTGTGCCCTACAAAGAGCCTAATACCATTTCAGGAGAAGGGGAAAAATAGGAAACGTCCACCTTAGCCTGAAATCATGAGCGTACCCAGAAAAAGTTGAGAACACATGTCAGTGACTGAATTTACTGTATTTGACTGAGATTACCTTTTCTGCCTTTAGGAAGACTGTGTGCTTTAACAGGGAATAAGTTGTGTCTTAGAAAAATATTATCAACCTTTTAGCATTTCCAAGGATACAACTGCAGATGGTTTGCTTGTGAATGGGAAAGGTACTGGATTGGGGTGTAGAAGATCTGACTGTAAATTACCACCTTCATGTATTTGGCCCCATTATCACTTCTCTCTTAGCAACAGTTTCACCATGTAAAACACATATTCTGACTTTTTCATAACAGAATGAGGATATTAAGTGAGCTAAATGCCTGAAAAAATGGTTTTATAATATTTAAATTGCCAAAAATATATCACCATTAGTCTATTTCTACCAGCTGGTTGTGGGTCTTAAAATTATGCTAGGTTAAATGTAAGTAGTTTGATATTACATGTTGATATTGAGTGTAGAGAGACACTCTAGTTCAGTGCTTCTCAAATTTTAATGTGCATAGGAATCACCTGGAAGTTCTTATCAAAATGTAGATTCAGATTCAGCAGGTTTGGACTGGGGCCTGAGAGTTTCTACTTCTAAAAAAGCTTGTAGACAACAATTCTGCATGACTATAGACCACACTTTGAGAAACAGTGCTGTAGCTGATGACCAGTATTTGCACATTTCCTGAGCTTGAAGTAACAATTAATATTCAATATAGTACCTCACACTGCCTCAAGAATAGCTCCCACAATTCTTTATCTCTTCCATCTGTTCATATCAAGTTCCTCATATTCCCAGCATATCTGAAATTGATGATGTCATGACCTGATTATCAAATGCTCTGAAATCGCTTTCAGTTTTTTTTTTTTTAATATTTGTTATTATCCATAGAGAACATGGTGTACTTCCAGGGAAAGTCTAAACAAATAGTTCAGTCCTTGAGAATTTATGAGATTTAATCCCACAAAATTGGCAGCAGACATACCATTATTTCAGTTATTCACTTTTAAGAAATGAATAAAATTCATATTTGTATATAAGTAAGAAAATGAAACAAATATTAAGGCAATACAGATACTGTTTTATTTAGTTTGCTTTTACTGTATCTTTTTGAGATTTCAGGAAGGTGGTGTATGTAGGTTGTTGTCACCTGTTTCTGTTCTTCTGGTGAGCACCACTATCATCTAGAATACAGAACATCATTGTAGACATTAGAAATGATGTTATTTGTTCAACTGCTAAAAAAAGATTGTAGACAAGACAATGTGGATTCCTAGGATAGAATGCGTAAAATCATCTAGAATTGCCACAATTCCACATCAGCTTTTTTCAACATCCCTTTTGAGATATGGTCTGCACAAAGAGGGTCTGCACAAAGAGTTGGACTGTGGAAACAGATTACTGGGGTGAATAATGTTGAGGAAATCACTTAACCACTTGATGCCTTGATTTCCTAATATGTATAATGGAGATAATTATTGTATTTACCTCATGAAGCTTTTATGAGAATTAAATGAGTCAATATATGTAAAGTGCCAGGCACAGAGCAGGTACTATATAAAAGCTAACTATTATTGTTGTTATTATTATTATCATCATCACTATTATTACTGTTACTTTACTTCCTTATCTGATCAATTTTATGGTTAGATAACTTTAGGGAATCTATCTCTACCTATACGACCTGCGTGGACTTGATTTTGTAATCTTTTTGGACACTAACATATGAAGGATGAATAGCTGTAATTTATTGTCAGTGGAGATGATATGAATCTCTGAAATCTCAATGGATTTTGTATTTTTCAGTTGTAATACAGCTATACTCTGTTAAAGAAACTGTTCACATTAAAATCCTTAGAAAATAGGGCAGCCTGGGAGGCTCAGTGGTTTAGTGCTGCCTTCGGCTCAGGGCCTGATCCTGGAGACCCGGGATTGAGTCCCACATTGGGCTCCCTGCATGGAGCCTGCTTCTCCCTCTGCCTGTGTCTCTGCCTCTCTCTCTCTCTCTCATGAATAAATAAAAAATCTTAAAAAATCCTTAGAAAATAAAAAAAAAGATGTTTTCAAAAGTATCAAAAATACTCATCACATCCAACATTTTCTCATTATTCTAAAGACAATATGAAAAGAGACATGTGTTTGAAGACATTACTTACTTCTCAAAGAAGGAAAGGGAAATTAGGCTAAATGATAATTAAAGGTATATTTTCTGGGTAAAGTTTACATAAAATATTCCTAGTGTCTGTGTTCTTCCTATTTGGTGTTGAAGGAGACCAACAAGAACATTATAGATTAACAATTCCACAACATTCACAGATCACAGAGTGAGTCGTTCAATTCAAATTAATGACAGCAGGTTTACACCGTACTTACTTTTCGTGCTGTGTGAGTCACCAAAGAAACATCGAACTCTGCCTTTTCCCCCAGGGAATTTATTGTTTTATCTTTTCATAAGGGAGGCAAATATGGTAATTGAAATGATTAAGGCAAAATAAAGAATAACAATAATAATTGCATATATCAAGCCACAAAATATAAGGTGCAGGCAGTACAAACTATAATGGCATAAAAGAAGCCAGTTTTAAAATGTTAAGATATGCTTTCTAGAAAAGGTACAACTTATTATAATGGGCCTTGGAAGTAAGTGGGATTTTGAATTAACTCCAGGCATCTAAAGCCACAGGGATAATAATGTTAAGATATCCTCTCCAATGATCTCTTTATTTAATGAGAATGAAATAGGCAGTTGGGACGCAAATAAATTACTTTCAGGATTTGAAGAACCACGCATACTTCACTTTTTTTTTTTTTTTTTTTTTTATCAAGCACAGTGCATGGAAATTTGGCAAAGCCAAACAACAAAGAGTTGAGGATTTTTTGTTTGTTTGTTTCGTAAAAGTCGTTGGTCTTCAAAGTGGTTCAAAAAGGCTTCTTTAAATGCAAAACCTCTTTTGTGTTTGTTAACTGTAATTATTTACAAAAATGGTGATTGACTCTCAGTGTTCCAGGTTGACACCTCTCTTACAAAGTGACAGCACAGTCCTTTGTGCCATTTTGTGCCTAGTGATCGTGGGAAGTTGTGTGACATAGCTTATCCTCTCTGCTTTCTCTTTTCTGAATGACAGCAACATGGGCCTTTGGCTTCGTTAACCCTAAAATATTTAAATCAAATTATAAAACTAATGTATTAAAAATGAGAAATAAATTCAAACCACATTGTTCTGGCTGCTGTGAGTTATTAGTCCAATTGGTCTTTGTCTGTGGCTAGTTAGCCCAATGCATTAGAACAGAATGTTAATGATGCCAAGATCAAGGGTTTAATCTTCCCTGGTCTACTTAGCTTTGTTCCATTCCACGGATAGGACTATACCCAACCCCAGGCCAGACTTCATGTGATTATATTCCACTTGTCAGAGGCTGACAGAGACAATGTAGTTAAATTAGTTCGGATCTACCATCACTACCCTGAAAACCAGCAAAGAAGCAGGCGAGGAACTCATGGTACACAATGAGCTAATGGTCTATCATTATCTTCCATGAGGACAGATGATTCTATTTCACGATTAAGTATGTTCTCTTTGCTAATTTTTAGTACAGGCTAAGCAATGTCTTGATACTCTTCATCTCACTGTTTCCCAACTTCGATTCCTCCATTATTAAATCTCTATAAAATACACCAGATCAAGAGTACAATTCCAGCCAAGATTGATACAAACAAACAAAAAACACCTCCGCAGAGAGAGCATGCTGAGTGTTTCAGGAATACAGGTGACTTCTCTAATCACCCTCTCCTACACAACTTGCTGTCCTGTCCACCCGCCTACTCTGGCCACTCTTCTTTACTCCACTGAAAGTCCTTGTTTCCTGGAACCACGGCCATGATTCTGGTAATATCACAAGCTATTCAATTTTTAGTACATTATGAAGGAAACAAAAAGAAGAAAAATTAACCAGAAAAGTACTTTTGAGATAAAAGTTCTCAGTTCTACCCAAAAAGAAAATTTATAAGTTGCTCCTATAATCCCTTACAATTCATTCTTCTGTTGCACTTGGGAATTTTCAGGAGTTCCTCCACTTCTTTCCAAACTAGTTCTTAAAGCTGGAAACCCATGCTTGGCAGAAGTTTTAATTAAATTGTTCCATTAGACAATCAATCTAGAAAGTCTTTTCTGAGGCTTGTCAGTTCTTTGGTGAATCTATCTTATTACGTCCTTCACACATATATATGAAGTTATATATATTATATAACATTATATATATTATATAATGGTTTAGTACCCATTAATTATTCGGTAATATGGTAATACGGTTTTTTTGGAGTGTTTTGGAATCAAACACTGCAGTCAAATCCTGGCTCAGCCACTCACGAGCTAGGTGATATTTAAAATATTTAATTTTTAATTTTTCTGCAGTTCAGCTCTTCCATATCTGAAGTGATGATAACAAATACTGCATAGGATTGTCGTGAGAATTAAATGAGTGAGATAAAAGCAATTTTAACATAAATGTCTGGCCCATCGCAGAGCCTTATAAAGTGTGAGTTCTCTTTATCACTATTTCCTCCATGGAAGTTCAAAAATCATAAATACCTGATCTATATAAACCCCTCCATTATCCTTCATCCTCTTATAAAAGCACATGCTTTAAATCATCTAACTAGTCTATAACCTACATGGCAAGTGGTGAAAATCAACTTTTAAACTAAGCCTATCCCTACAACTGTGACTATGTTGAACCCCAGAGGAAATTATTCCTTAATAAAGTACAAAATAATTGCCTCATCCAATAAATTTCTAATGAATACTTGTACCATGATACAATAGTGAAGAAAACATATATGTTTTATGCCTGTATGGATCATTATGGAGAAACAAAGGGGGGAAAGTTAGGAAAAAACCTGTATTTCAAAAGGAAGGTGGTAAGCAGGCAGTTATTGGAGAGAAGGGTGGGGATGGAATGGGTAGAAGGGTATGGAAGTAAGTTGGCAGGGGAAGAGAGAAGAAATGAGAGAGAGAAACAGAAACAGAGAGAGATGGAGGGAGACGGAGAGATAATTTTATAAGAAGCACTATATTCACTATTCAACTCGGTGGACGATGACCTAGCCCAGAGTAAGGGTAAGATGGGACACATGAATCTATTATTCCTTGAGTTGGTCTAATTCCCACATGCCTCTCTCATATTATGTATATCTTGTGAATTTGAGTATGATTCTAGCATTTAAAAATTAGCATAAATGACATGACACCTTAAACATGGACTATACTTCATCTGTTCAATCCAAGAAAAGGTAGTCTTTTCAATGCTCAAGCTCAAAGTATCTGTGTTGAACTTAAGACTCAGTACATGTGCATCCAGTTTATTGTAGGGTACTGAAGAAGTTTTCAGTAATAATTGGGCTGCATATGGTTTCATTTGCTTTATTTATTGACTTTAGAGTTCCATGTAAGATATATCTCCACTCTATAAGTCTTGCGTTCTGTTGAAGTGCTCTGGGTTGGAGGTAAATTTTTGTGAGTTATTTGTATATATAGATGATTTGAAGATGGATGAGGTCTCTTAGGAGGAGAGGCTTGAATAAGATAAGAAAAAGTCCTAGGTCAAAGCAACCAAGAAACTCAATATTTAGAGTTGAAGTAGAGGAGAACTTGGCAGAGGAAGCCAAGAAAGAATAGCTGAAGTGTTAGTAGACAGATTCAGACAGGGGAATGCCATCAAAGGATGTCAAGAGAAGAGAGAATTTTAAGGAGTGATTAATCCTTAATGTCAAAATGTATGAATCATCAATGAGGATGCAGTTTTAAAATGAACTTTGAACTGGTAAGTGTCATCATTATTAGACTTTAAAAAATTTTTGTGGGGTGATGAGACAGAAATCTGTTTGCAAGCAGACTAAAACGGTAATGGAAAGGGATAACATGGAGAAAGTGAATTTGAGGGATTTAAAGATGGTGGAGGAGATAGGAGGCAAGAGTTGTAAGGCAACGTGGGTAATCATGCTAGATATACATAGTAAAGTTGCTGAGCATTGAGGAAGGCCCATTTAAGGCAGGTGATCCCAAAGGATCACCTGAATAAAGTGGTTTATTGCTTTACATGTGAGTTTTGACCTGTTTTTTACAACCATTCCAGTGGTATTACAGGCATCACCCCTAGATCCAGGCAACCAGAGCCCCCCTCTGGCCTCTGAGTTTTAGATTACTCCCACTGGCCCTCTTCCTATTGTGCCTCTCCTCATGGGAATCTATAGGGCAAAGGGGACAAAGGCAAAGGCCTTCCTTTTAGTCCCTCCTTCCCACATTAAACTATTGTATTAATTTCCTATTGCTGCTGTAACAAATTGCCACTAACTCATGGGCTTAAAACCATGCAAATTGATTATCTTACAGCTCTGGGGGTCAGAAGTCCAAAATGATGTTGGCAGGGCTCTATTCCTTCTGGCAGCATTCGGGCCACTGTCTTGCCTTTTACAGCTTCTAGAAGCTGCCTATATTCCTTGGCTTGTTGCTTCTTTTCATTTTCAGTTATCAAGAGCCCGTAGAGTCCTTTTCACTTCAGATCAATGTGACACTCACTCTTCTGCCTCCAGCCCGCTCAGACAATCCAGAATAATTTTCCTTTCTTAAAACCTGCTCCTTAGTAGCCTTAATTCCATCAGCAATCTTAGCTCCCTTTTGCCATGTGAAATTAGAGTATTCATAAAATCTAGAGATTAGAATTTAACATCTTCAGGGACTGGAGAAGCATTATTCTGCCTAGAACAACCATGTTTCTGTACTAAAGACTTGGGAAATCCCTGTGCAGATGACCCAAGTCCACTTTCTGAGCCATGATTCCTAGAATGGGCTGCATTATCAGGGGCCTCAGTTTAGGCCAGAGGGTGAGTCAAGAATAAGCTGTAAGGTGAATTGAGAGGACGGTGTAGATACACAGGTTGAGAAATACACGTGTTTGGACTGTTGGTTCCCAATGGTTCCTTATGCTGGTTCCCCAAGTTACAGACGAACCTGGCCATCATCACTCAAGAAAAGAAAGAAAGCTGCTTTCTTTTTTGCCTTATCTCATTCCAAGAGATATTGGAAAAACCCATTTCATGTTACCCCTTCTAAATAAAACTGGTTTGTGGATTGCACACCACCAAATTCCAGCTATAAAATTGTAAACATGCTGGGAAATTTGGTGAGGGGAGCCAAAACTACAGTGACTGTAAACCCGTCTCAGAGAAGTTGGGAACATTTAAGGTAATTTTGGTATTCTATTGGAATTGTAGTGGCTGGGATAGAAAAGAGTAAGAAGATAAACACCAGTGGGTAAGATCTAGTTCTACATCACAACTGAACCAGAAGGGAGGTGGAACAGTTTGGGAAGGAAGAAAAAATATAAAAGGGTAAAATTTAAGGAATTTTAGCTCAGAAGTACAAATAATCAAGTTCCATTTCATTATTATTTTATTCCAAGTAATTGTGACACCTCAGCGTAATAGACATGACAATGAATACACCAGTGATCAGATCACATTCTCTGATCTGTGTGACTCACTACTGTTAAATGCAATTGGCCTACATTTTTTCTTCCCCACCCCTTTTCTAAAACTCCAAGATGACCAAATGATCTGATCTAAAAACTCTTCTTTTATGGTATGTATATGCTTAAAAGGATACACACACACACACACACACACACACACTACACGTGCATACCACTTTATGCCTATAATTTTGGTAGTAGTGTGCCTCCAATTCTGTAGATGTTAATCAGACCACATGTTTGCTTATCATTGGAAGATATTTTAGACTAGATGATCTTTTTGATCCTTTTCTACTCTAACACCCTAAACATCTACCTGGGAAGTCAGGTATATGTGCTCTCCTACCAGAGCTCCAACTTAACTTTCCTTAACAGGAATTATTCTACATTCTATTAATGAGCAAACCAAGATTCCCAGCCCTTGACAATTTATCTTCCCTCTCTGTCCAGTCCACGTCTCTCCTAGATTCTAATTCTGTGCAGAACTTTTTGTTAGTCTCTCATTTTTTCCCCATCAGTACAATATACAAATGGAAAGGTATCAAAATAAAGATACTTCATTATAGAATGATTTTGCCAAATACCTCCAGGCTTTTGAGTCCATGACTTATTAGTATCCAAGAACTACATCTTTGTCATATAATAAATATTTGCAACATACTGGAGGCCATATGGGGAACAAGGAAGATGCAGAAATTGGGCGTATGGACATTTTGGATTTAGTTTTGGCTTCATTTTCTAAGTCAACAGATATATACTGAACATCTTCTAAATGTGGACTATGCATTCACATTTAAATGTTCTCTGCAAGTCCATTGTCGGAGATACATTGAACACATAATTATACTAAAAACAATGAGCTACAGATAATTAAGTTATTTGGAGATATAGTTGGAAGTGTTAAGTGTTTAAAACAGGAGGCTTGCAATAGAGGAAAGGGTGCCCTTGCAAACTAGCTTTGTGGCCTAATTTAGTCACTTTCCACTCCAGGTCCAAAAGTTTCTCATCTCACAAGGATCTTCTCATTCTGATGTGGAAATCCTGATGCAAGATCTGAAACCCCATGTTCTGAATTACGACCTTCACTGATGGGCGTGAATCCTCCACAAAGTTTTAAGCCCTTTGAAGAATTTTTTTACTCCTTTTTAAAATACTCTTCAATGAATGCTTATTAAGCCAGGCATTATATGATTGAGATTCACAGATTTAAAAAAATCACAGTCCCAATTCTCAAGTGGCCATGGTCATGTCGGGGGGAAAGAGCAAATATACAATTTCAGATCAAGTAGTTGGTATGGTGGAGTTGCCGAGAGTAGAGGCATCAAAGCTAGTCTTCAGTAGATGTTTTGGAAGATGATTCCCTAAAAAGCAAAAAGGAGGTAACAAGTGAAGAAGGTAGAGTGTGTTGGTGCAGAAGTTCTGGTCATGCATAATAAAGGAAGGTCATAGGAGACACCAGGCTCTTTCCTGGAAAGGGAGGTTCAATGCACATGGCTGAATAGATAGTTATATAAGTTGGTGACAGGGACCAGAGGCAGGGACCAGAATTTGAAGGTTCAAGACTTGGGACTGTGGGGAGATATTACAAAAGTTTTTAAAAGAGGGGTAAAACATTATTACTCTGTTGGATTTGCAGTGGCTGGGACAGAAAACAGTAGGAGGATAAACTGTGTGAAGAATGGATCAGAAGAGGGTTCAACCTGGGGTTTGGAAATCAGGAAGAAGCCTCTTGCAGGAGTCTGGATGAAAGATGCTGTGTGAACTAAGGGTTATAGCAGCAGAGATCAGAAGATGAAGGAAGAGAATCAGAAGTGTAAAAGCTGGAATCAAGTGGACTCTAAGACCCGACGTAGGGACTGTAAAAAGAAGAAAGAAGCGTCTGATCATTTCTAGCTTGGCAATTGGTAGATGGGAGTTTTAATATCTGAGCTGGAAATTAAAAAAGGAGGATCAGGTGGGGCTGTGGGAAAATATCAGTGCTATCATGACTAAAGTTCCTATGGAACCATCTAGTAGAAGCCAAATAGATGAATCTGGAACACAGGAAAGGGTGACCAGAGGATGTCATTTTTTGAAAAGGCAGCGATAAACATTTCAAATAATTTCATATATGTCTTATTGATAAGAATACCTCCTCATTACGAAAAGCACAAAATCCAAACTGTGAAAGCCCTTAATTAGTATGCTTTTAATATTCAATGGATGAAAGAATAAATGAGTGTATAGGAGCTGTTTTGAGTAGCAAAGAGTTCCTGTCAACTACTATAGTTCCTGTATTTGTATAAGTGTATATACGTGTGAATATACATGCATTTATGTATGTGAGTCTGTAGAGTTATGTATCACACATACACATTCCTATCAAGATTAGCAATTTATTAATAGTGTATATGTCTATGAGGCTGCTAGGGCTGCCATAACAAAAAACACAGGACTGGGTGCCCTGAACGACAGAAATTTACTTTCTGACAGCTTAGAAGTCCAATGTCATGCTGCCCTCAAGGCTAGTTTCTAGTGAGATGTCTCTTCCTGGCTTATAGACTGCACCTGGCTGCATATGACTGGCTGCCATAAAGCCTTTCCTCTGTACCACTGCAGACAGCCATCCCTACTGTCACCTCCTCTTCTATAAGGATACCAGTTTTAGGTTAGGACTCCAGTTATGACCTCATTCAAATTTAATTACCTCCTAATAGGCCCTGTCTCCAAACAGTCACATTGGCAATTAGACTTCAACATAAGAATTTTGGAGGGACACAATTCAATCCGTAACATCAGTACATGTGACATCCCGATTGACTTTCTCTCAGGCAAAAGATAGTCTCTGAAAGTAAAGAAACAAGACATACTTGTTAAAGTTCAAAGAGTTTGCTTATTTAGAAAATAATTATAATTCTTTGCTACTTTACCTGATTATATAAAAATACAGTCATATTCGTACAAAGGGATGTTTTTTTTTGGGGGGGGGATTATAAACCACTTGCAAATAGATCAACCTTTAATAGCTGAATGGGTTTGACCAGTTGTCATTGTCTGTTACTCTATGGAAACCAGGTGGGAAGAGCCAGGAAAGGTTGACGTCCCGCAGGAGTGTCCCGACCGTGAAGGTGTAAACTTGGAGCTGAGATCGTTCGTAGGAAACCGCGTTGCATCCTTGGCTTGCGCGTCCTTGTAGTGAAGTCAACTTCCACTTGGGGTCCTGTGTGACGCGGGGGCTAACCCCAGTGTTACTCCGCTTTACCTCTTCGCACACCTGGCCTTCGCTTAGGCGGGTCTCGGCGTCGGTGTCCCCCACGCCCCCCGACGGCCGGGTGGCCAGGGCGGGTGCAAGCGGCGCCCCGGGGCGCGGGGCCCTCGCCCACGGTTCCCTCCACCTCGGCCCGCGGCGGGGAGGCGGGGAGGCGGGGAGGCGGGGAGGCTCGAGCTGCGCTCCAATCCGCAGCCCCGGGCCGAGGTGGAGGGACTTGGCGGAGCGCCCCCGCGCCCCCCCGCGCCCCGCCCCGCCCCGCCCCGCCCCGGCCCGGCCCTGCCCAGGCGCGGGCTCCGGGCGTGGGGCGAGCCCCGGGCGTGCAGCGCGCCCGCGAGGCTGAGCCCCGCTCCCCGCTCCCCGCTGCCCGCCGGCCCCCGCGGCTGCGGCTGTGGCTGTGGCTGCGGCTGCGCGGGGCGCCGCGGTGCGCGGGAGCCGAGCCTGTCACGCCCACGCCGCGCGGCGGGCCGGGCACCCTCGGAGCGGCTGAAGATGAAGGTGCCCGCGCGGGGCGCCCGCCGCTTGCCGACCCCGCCCGCGCCCCCGCCCGCGCCCGCGCCCGCGCCCGCGCCCGCGCCCCGCGCGGAGCCCGCGGCCGCCGAGGACCCGCCTTCGCCGCAGTAGCCGCTGCAGCAGCGACCCCGGCGGCGGCGGCGGCAGCTCGGGGACCGCCGCTGCCCCGGCTGCCATGAGTTGCGCGGAGCTGATGTATCCCCCGCAGCCGCATGGCGCGCCCCAGTGTGCGCCCAGCCCCGCCGCAGCCGCCGCTTGCCCCGCGGCCCGCCGCCTCCCGGCGCCCCAACCCGGCCGGCAGGTGAGTCGGCGGCCGCGCAGCCCGCGGGGGGGCGGGGGTCCGGGGCGCGGGCGGGGCGCGGGGCGCCGGGGGGCGCGGGGCGCGGGGGGGCGCGGGGCGCGGGGGGCGCGGGGCGCGGGGAGCGAGGCCGACCCTGGCCCGGGCTCCGCGGAGCGCCCGTCACGGAGCCCGAGGCCGCCCGGCGGGGCCGCCTTGTCAGCTCCCGGGCTCGGTCCCACATCCACCAAGGGCGTCTGCCTTAGGAGTGTGTGAGCAAACTTCCTTCATACCGAATACTTGCTCTTTGGAAAGGCGGAGTGTTTCGCGGTTGTCTTGATAAGGGGAGACGGTGTGGCCGGCGCGGGGCCGCCTGACCACCCGGGACTCCCCGCTGCGGGGTCCGGGGCGCGGCGTCGGCGTTGCTGAGCTCCTCGCTGCAGGCTGGAGCCGAGGGCAGGGATTGATCCCAACTTCCTCATTCATTTTTCGTTCCGTCCAATCGCAGAGAGGTTACAGCCGAGTCCGCTAAAGTGTGTCCCCACTCAGGAGGGGACCCCGGACCACCAGATGGTGAACCTTCACCACGCTGAGAATGACAGAGTGTGGTGGGTCCAAAGGGTTCCAGAACCAGGAAGATGCTATCGCTCCCCTAGAAGGGAGACTTCGGTGTGGGGATTTGGCGCGAGGTACCCCTGGACATTCCTCTCTGGACACCAACAGGGTGTGTGTCAAGCTTTAGTTAGTGCTATCAAGAATACATATGTGAGTATACGGCACCGGCGTGCACCAAAGTAGGGTCCTCAAGAGTCTGGGAGTTACGGTGGGTTAATTTGGGGAGAGTGAAAAAATACAGGTCATGCACGGCGAGGTGGAGACACTTCTCAGGGAACTAGATACAGTTTGGAAATTACCATCGACAGAATTTGTTGATTGGCTTTTTAAAAATTTCTTAGAAACTGTATATTTTATTGTAGTCTTAAGGGTTTGGCTCTTTATTATAATTTATATAATTCATTTTGATTTCTGTATTCCCTTTACCTGTTTCTTTGCTTAGATTTGTAGTGCTACTCTTTGAAAAGAAATCATAACTTCAGTTTAGAATTTAGGGACTCTAAAATTCAGCTGGTTCTGGAGCAAAGTACATGCCCCAGAGTTAGCGGCTAAACAGTATAACCTTAACAGGACCAAGTAGAACGAAAGAGGAAGGAGCCCCACTTTATTGCTATTTTCTTTTCTTTTCTTTTCTTTTCTTTTCTTTTCTTTTCTTTTCTTTTCTTTTCTTTTCTTTTCTTTTCTTTTCCTTTCTTTTCTTTTTCCTTTTCCTTTTCTTTTCTTTTCTTTTCTTTTAAATATTCAGAAGCTTTAGCATTTGAAAGCAAGATTACTTTCAGGAAAGAGAAATGGGAAAGTATTTTGTAATTTATGGTCAAAGGTGATAGATTTAAACATTTTGGTTGTGCTGCCTGTTTTTTTTTAATTTTAAGTATGAATGGTATTAAGTAATGGAGAAAACCTGTTTAGGTACAAATTAGGCAAGTGAGGCAAAGAGATTCCTGATATCATTATTATGTGTTTTATAAACACTCAGCCCCAGATGAACCATCGTATTACCTCCCTTCCTTTCTCCATCTCAGAGACTGTAGAGGCTTTCCATTGTCAATTGGAATGTGGACAAGCAACAGACTCAAAATTACTAAGCATACAGACAAGTATTTTTCCCTTAAAAAATAACTTGAACTATAGAAGTGATGTTTTGTTCTATAGAATTGTGAAAATAATTCCATTAATATATGAATCTGTGGTGGAGGTTAGGGTTGTAATACTCTTGAAGTAGAAAATAAAATTCAGCATCAGAAAAATTATAAATTACTAATCATAAAATCCAGTTGTCAGTAAGAAGTAACTCTAGTACTCTAACTTTCGTAATAGCGCTGCAACTTAATCCCCAAATTTCACTCTTTTGCTAAGACCATCCACAAACTGAAGAATGAACTTTCCTTTTTGCTGAATTGTCCACGATGTGAGTTGCGCTACTAGTGAATATCAACTTTGCCACGCTTTAGGGTTCCATAGGTGTCTTTCGAGTACATAATTAGACTGAGTTGACTCTAAGAACTTAGCTGAGAGATGTGCCTGGAAATTTTCATGTTCCTTTTACTAAAATGGCTTGTTGGAGGTCATTTTTTCTGTGGTTGTTAAGTAAGGTAACTGACTATAACTGGGCTAGCGAAATAAAGGGACTTGATAGTGTAACTACTGTTCTTTTACTGTCAGGAGTTTATTTTGATGACCTATATTTTCTATTGGAAAAAAGAGTAAATCAGGAAATTCTTATCAGGCTGACAGCATTTATAGGCTATGTGATGCGTGGGTGAAATGGGACTAATATTGACTTGGCCCTACTGCAGTCATCCGAGAATACATATTTTGGTTGTTTTTGCATTCCATAAGGTTTTATCATTATTATCCGTGAAGATTGTTTTCTCTGTCCATGGGAAGTGACCCCTAATAGCATCTTGCCTGGGAGACAAAAATAAAGGCTACCACTCCTTACCGCATTTGAAAAATTGATTTGTTGAGCAGAAAAAAGAATAGCAAAAAAAGGTTGAGAGTTCTAAAGAAAGGTTAATGGTCATTGATAAAATGTTAGAAGAGAGAGCATTTCAGCTTTGTATTACTTCTGTAATCAATTGTAGTGGTGTATCTTTGAACTTATTTTTTCCCCCTCAAATTTGTATAGCTCAGAAGTCGTTTTAAGTTAGTATAGCATAATGGGATGGATCTTATACATAGATATATTTTTCCTTTTTCATGTATGATCATATAGCTGAAAATTATTCTTGAAATAGTAGAGCACCATATTCCAGGCATGTGTACTCTGCTTTTCCCTTAAAAGCACAAGTGTGCAGTTGGAATTTTAAGTTCAGATTTTCGTCAAGCATATTATGCATTGTAGATGGGTAATAGGTTGGTGTTTTAAAGACATAGTTAACTGTATGTATACCAGGGTGTACTGTGATGTGTTACTTAGGCATACAGTAGGCTCATGAAGCAAAATGATGGGTAAGGATGTCTCAGAGAACATTTTATAGTCCCTGACATTAATTCCTGGAAATTGCATGGCTGTAAGTCTCAGAGTGTGCTTTAGCCAGCCAGGATCGGCTGAGATGCTAAGCTCCCTGGTCCCCATGCCCACCATCTCTCTAACATCTCCTCAAGAGAACTCTTGACTTAGTCTCTCAGCACACACTCCAAAGGCATGATGACACTGCAGAACGTGTCCAGAAAGGAATGTGCTTGTATTCTAACAGTGACAAGTAGGAACTAAGAGAAAGAAATTTCCAAATATGTGTCAGGAAAAATTGAGGGAAATGATATGAAATGAAATCATAGATTCCCTTCATACCCAGGGGACTTCTCATCTTAAATATAGACAGTCTGTTATTGTCTGAAACTGCCCCCCCCCATTTACTCAAAAAGTAGAAAGGTACTTAAAGCTTTCAGAATAGTGTAGTTTGTTGATGAGGTGGTGAAAACAGAAAACAAAATCTCCAGTTTTCTAATTGTGCATAGGGGTTCTTAACAATTACACTTTGGATTTCATGTAAGTTAGAGCATATTTACTGTGTCCTCTTCAGGGGTGACAGCTGGGTGAATCTGTCTGCATGCTTTCACTTAAAAGAATCAGATGCTTTTAGGAGGCAGAACTATTTTCAAACTATTTCTCTGGACTTTGCCACTTTGGTTGGGTCATAAAAAGCTTTCTATTTTTTTTTTTTTATTTTTTGTCGAAGAAGACACCCTGAAAAAACATACTTCAACCCCCCTCCTTTTGCAAATGGGAAAATGGATGCTTACAGGGCTGAAGTGGCTAGCCAAAGATTTAAGAGCTCATTGGTGACAAAATTAGGACTACCAAATCCCCTGCTCCCCATCTTTCCACCGTGCCATGCAGTCTCCCAACCTTTTTTTTCTTTTACTATTGCACAATAGGCTTATTTTTGTCTTTAATGCTCCAAATCAACTTTTTGATAAAGAAGATTAATATGCAGTAGATTCTTTGGCCTTGGAGCCTGAAATTCTTTCCAAGTCCTTGGTAGTGTACTTTTTTAGTTTAGGCATTCCAAAGTCCTTTTGAAAGCATTTATTTGTATTATGCTGATGACTTTTGCTATCCATTCTGTGTCCTTTGTTGATGAGGGCTAAATATCCACTTAGCAAATGAACATTTATTTATTTTAAAATCATCTTCAGGAAGTGGTATTAACAGTCAGCTTTAAGTGCCACATATATTACTGTTACTCCAAAGTAAGTTTAAATACATTAAATGGAAAGAATACAATTATATCGTAAGTAGTTTCAGTACACAGCCAACTCATTTAAGGTGGAAGCTCCAAATTTCTTGCAACTGTAAGCAAGGACTTATGTGGATTTATAAGAGAATTCATACAGGACTTCTTTGAGAAAGAACAGCCCCTGTGCCTTCCACACTACAGAATTTAACTTGACTGCAGAGGCTTAGAAGCTTAATGCGCCTCAGAGTTTTATGCTCCCAATAACTTCCCAGCCAGAAAATTCAAAACTAAAGAAAAAAATTAAACTTTAAAATAACTAAACTAAACTGTTGTCTCTGGTAGTCAACCAGAAGAGAGATTACAATAAGGTTAGAAAGGAATGATGTCTGCCCAGTAACTTTTTTGAAGAATGATGTTGCCATGCCACGGAAAGGTTATACTTTACAGAAAACTCTTTCCAGAATGTCTCAAAATCTTGAACCTATGGAATCTTCTGTTATAGTTTGGTCCTCAGGTGTTGAAATAATTTCTTATTTACAATTTCTAATAAATGAGTAACATGCCAACAAAAAAAAAAAAGAAAGGAAGGCTTGGAATTCATAAAACCATGCATAGTGAAGATATGTTGACCAGGAAACCAAATGCCAAGACAAGGTGACACTCTTTGGAAAGAAAGAGGTATTTTGGACAAATGCCAAGAAGGCCTGCTTCACCCAGTACTTAATAAAGTCTCCCATCTCACGAAGTTGGGAATGGCAGCAAAGGAAACGAGCGTGTTCAGAGGGTAGAAGCTTACGATCGTGCACAGTGACTCTTTGGGTGATAGCAGCAAAGATGCTGAACTGACCTCTTCGGGTAGTATATATATTTCTGTCTTGTATCCTTCTGTGCAAAGGGAACTGTTCAATGAGACTAAAAATATTATGCTCAGGAGGCTCAGGGCAGATCCTAAAGCAAACTTGTGCATCCAGTCTTGTTGTCTGTCATTCTAAAACATGGGTGCTAAAGTTGGATCTTATATCCATAGGCCCTGTTTCCAGCTAGCTTAAAAAAAATCCCAAACTTATTCATCTAGTAATAGATAATCATTTAAGGTATTATCTCCAGAAAAATATTTTATTTTATTTTATTTTCAGAAAAATATTTTAATTCAAGAAACAAAAGCTGTCTGATACTTGAATTTCAGGTTCTGGCAGACACAGTGAAGGAAATAATTTTGGGCAAAACTTCGCCCTGAATCTTTCAAATAGCACCTCTTAAGCAGCTAATTTTCTGCTTTAACTATTCATTTAGGAAGACCCAATAGTGCCTTTAATAAGTAGACCCAAGCATCTGCTGCTAACAACGAGTCATATATGCCATATTTCTAGATATTTCAGTGGATACCAGATTGATGCCAAAATTTAAAAGTGTGGTCCGAACTGGGGTAACTGGACTACTTTTCATTTGTCTTGTGCTTTGGAATAAGGGAAGAAAAAGAAAGAAAAGAATGACTTAAACAGGTGTCCTCTTCTTGTAGAATTATATTGTTTTAGTATGCCAAAACACTTGTCCATGGGGGATGGAGTGAGGGGTGAAGGGGTTGAAGGATGCATCCTTTCTTGTTGCTATGAACATAGATAAAGGAGATACCAAAACTAATTCCTAGGAATTGGGCTAGATGACCCGTGTCCAGAAATGAATTAGTCTTCGATGGTCTGTAGAGTTTTTTTGGCCAGTGTCCTGCAAAATCAGAAGAGGCGGCCAACGTAAGAAACAAAATTAAGTGTGAATTTGTCTAGAGCTCCAGCATGTTGCTTATTAGGATATAGAGTTGGACGAGACCTCTGAGATAATCAAGTCTCAGAATTCCTCATTTTCAGAAGAGGAAGCTGGGGGCCAGACAGTTTGGTGACTTACCCAGACTCATGAACTCATTTTGGTCAAATCCTCCTTCCTATTCCAGTTGTCTTTCTGTTGTGTTCCCTTCTTGTCCAGATTTCCTTGGAAACAAGGAAATAATAAGTAATTTACCTAATGATACCTTCTTACTTTTCTTATTTAAAAATTTTTAAGTATTAGCTACTTGGAGAAATTAGACAAGTGGCCAGATGGATAAACTATGAGGTTCTCCTTATTTACTGTTGATCGTACAAAGCTCTTCCAACAAACTCAAACTGCTCAAACAAAATGAGCAGCTTGAGTTCAGTGATAGGCTACGACTTTAATCTTGTGGCTCCATGTCTTTGCACAGATACTGATAGAAGAGAGGAGTTAATTAGCAATTCGATGAATAACAGATGAATTTTTAAAAATGAAGTCATATCTTATGTCTAGTAATAGGATTATAAAGACATATCAGAAATTCACACATTGGAAACTTGTTTCATTCAAAGTAGTTAAAGAGAGAACGCATACCCTTATGATGTGATCACTGCTTAAAGTATTTTGGGAATGCAAATTTTGAAATTCTCTCTAAGCATGTGGCACATTTTTTTGAACATCCTCAAAACTGGAAACTTTTTATCCTTGGAAAGGATGAGTTTGAGTCTTTATAATGACCAGAATCACCGAGAGGCAAGTGTGTTCAAAAATAGCTGATCAAGTTAATATTATTTTTGGTTTGTCCCTCTCTACTGTTAAGAAAAATAAAAAAACAAAACAAACAGAATCTCAAGTTCTGACTGCTTCTCACAAAATTGGCTCGGCTTACATTTTCAGAACAGGATTTCCAGAAAAATGGAGGCAATTGTATTATGTATCTGACTTGCCAAGGGGACAGTATCTTTTTAGATACAGACTTCAGTTTAATGTAGATGTATATATATTTTGAACAGCAGTGCAGCCCGTAATTCTGATACATGTTTACATCTCTTTTTTTTTTTTTTGATCTTATAAGTAACTTTGGCTCTCCTTAGTTATGTGATGCCTTTTGATGCCTTGCTGATTGTGGGCTTCTGTTTATTTCTTCAATTAAAATAAATGTATAGAGTCTTGTTTCCTTTCATCTATTTTCTTGGCTCATGCTTTGTAGTCAGACAGAAATAGGTTCTAAGCCTGTCTTTGCCATTTACTAGATCATCTTAGCTAAGCTATTCAGTTTTTGAATATGTACACTGGAAACAATGATTTGGACAAAATATTTGTGTGTGTGTGTGTGTGTGTGTGTGTTTGAGAGAGGTAAGCAAAATACTATGTGTAAAAGTTCTGTGGCATAGCTCTTCATCCTGACCCATCCTCCCTTCACCTGATTCCTCCTTTTCCAAGCAGGCTAAGGATCAAAATTTCAAGTCTCTCTGAGATATTTAAAAAAAAAAATCTGTTACCAAGTAAATTCGGAAAAATATGATCAAGAACAAATCAGCTGCTTTTATGGACTTCACACTTTGAAACATTTACTGCAGGCTGGTGGTCCTTTCTTAAAGGTGCCAACCGTGTCTTTGAACGTAAAAGAATCCTTGCATGTAGGGAAGAGAGCCAGTAAAATTGAAAAAAAGAAAAGAGAAAAAAGAATGAAAAAAGGGCTGTTTCCAAATATCCAATGATTCATTAAAATACTTTTAGTTTTTTAAGAAAAGAAGTTTCCACATATGCACAGTAATCATTTGGCATTTTGTAAGCGTAAGCCTTGGGGAGTTAGTGGTATTTGGCTCCTGACGTGGAAGTCTCTGTTGTCAGGCAGCCCTTCCCCCTGCATGTCCCTGTGACCATTTGTTCCTGTGGACCTCCAGGCCGGAGGCCAAGGCCGAGGTGGCTGGTCTGGTTTGCTGCCCTGCTCTGCTGCGACCTCTCTTCTTAGAGAGTGAGTTCTCGGAGGAGAAGGTGGCTGTGATTTCAGCAGCGCAGGGGTATTTCGCCTGGGGGAAAATTGTCATTACTCTGAAATGGGGATGAGCCACTTAAGGTACACTAAATAAACCAATTTGGAGGTGTTGAAGTCCCTGCTTATGACGTCTTTATTTTGGTTAACAATTCTTCAGAGACTCGCAAGAAAAGCATGAACATTTCTGAGATTTGCGTATTTTTAGGAAGGGATTGTGCATTTTGACAAAACAAAAATATGAACTAGATTGCCTTTTGACCTCAAATCGGGAAGTCTAGGTTCTGATGATTTGAGATTTATTCAAATCTCAGCGTTTTGGATGTTATATATTTTTCTCAAGAAAGAACGTAATGCCAGGCAAGTTTCATTCCAATGAGCAAACACCAAGTGAATACAGAATATGACAAAACTCACATAAATAATTCACTTAGTTAAAAATAGGTTAAGAATTGATTTACAGGCACCAAGGCGTAGATATAAGAAAGTAGCTAAGGCTTAGGAGTCTATAGAGGAGAATATTAAGGTGGCGTGATTGTCAGCATATGAGTCAATTGCTGTTTAATTTCTGTTCTTGTTTTCTTTGTACTCACAGTTAATATTTTTAAATGTATGCAAATTGTTCAACATCATTAGCCATTAGGGAAATGCAAATCAAAACCACAGTGAGGTACCACTTCATACCCACTAGGATGACTACAGTTGTAATAATAATTCTTTTTAAAGTCCAGAAAATAACAAGTGTTACTTTTCTGCCAAGGGATGTAGATAAATTGGACCCCTAGTACATTGCTGGTAGGAATCTAAAATTTTTCAGCTGCTGTGGAAACAGTTTGGCAGGTCCCTAATAAGTTAAGCATAGTGTTACCATATGACCCAGCTCTCACATATACCTACCCAAGAGAACTGAAAAGTATGCAACCAAACACATGTATACATGTATTCATAACAGCACTATTTGCAGTAGCCAGAAGGTGGATATGACTCAAATGCCCATCTATGGATACATGGATCAACAAACTGGTATATACATACAATGAAATATTGTTCAGCTATATATAAAAAGAATGAGGTACTGGTACAATGTGAATCAACCTTGAAAACATGCTAAAAGCAAAGTTCTAGAAGCAAAACAGTCACATACATATGATTCAATTTATATGAAATATCCAGAATAGATGAATTCATGGGGATAGAATTGGGTTGGTGGTTATCATGGACTGATGGGGAGGAGCCAGAGAATAGGGAGTTAATACTTAATAGGTACAGGATTTCCTTTTGGGTTGATGTTTTGGATTAGCTAGACGTGGTAGTTGCATAACATTCTCAATATACTAAATGCCACAGAATCATTCACTTCCAAAAGGTTAATTTTATGTTAATTTCACCTCAATGAAAAAAAAAAGTTAAAAAAATTGGGATATCTATCAGGAGAGCAAAAAGTGACAAAAGACACATAATACCAAGTGCTGACAGGGATATCGAGCGACAGGAACTCTCACCAACTAGCAGCGGGTGTGTCAGGTGGTTAAAGTGACTTGAGGAAACTGGCACTATCTGTGAACCACCTCCATCCATACCTGTGACCCAGCAATCTTCTCTTCACTATATACCCCAAAGAAATGCAGGCATATATTCATCAGAAAACATACTCACATGTCATAGGAGTACCATTCATAATAGCCCACATCTGGAAACTGGCCAAATGCCTGTAAGTGGTACAGTAGATAAATGGATGGCTACACAGCAAGGAGATTCAGCAGTCTACAACTACATGAGACAATATGCGTGAATCTCGAACGTGATATTGAGTGAAAGAAGCCAGATGCAAAGGGGTGCGAGCTGTATGAGTCCATTTGTGTAACGTACAAAAGACCGTGTGGCTAATGGACATTGATAGAAAGTGTGGGTGGTGGTTGCTGTTGAAGAGGGAGTAGCTTGAAGGAAGTGGGGCCTCTGGGGTACTGAGGATGCTCTCCTTGATCTGTTGCTAGTTTCATTGATGTACTCAGTTTACATGTATGATGTGTAGCCTTTTCTGTTTATATTGTTCTCCAATAAAAAAAATTAAAAGTATGCATTTTAGGGAGCTTTCAGGCTATTTGAATACTTTAGAATTCTTATGTTGACCAGTGTGTATTGATGGTGAAGCTAAATGTGTGTGCCTCTGTGTGTGTGTGTGTGGGGGGGTAAATGTAAATATATAAATTGGTTCACTATAATTTGTAAAAATTGACTCAACTCTATCTGAAAAAAGTATGAGAGAATGATAGGCCTTATATCCTGCTTATTGGTAGGTGTATCACAGTCTCCCTCTCCATTTTATTTGTTTGATAGTCTCCAAGCAAATTTATTTACTTAATAGAAGACCTATCTTAAAGAGCTGGAAGAGAAAAAAAAACATCTTTTATATATATTCAAAAAACTGTATTTAAATAGAGTGGATACATATATTTTTATAAAATCACAGGTGTTTTCCTATTAAAATAAATAATATATCAGTATATATTTATGTAAAAGCATATGTGTATATACAGACATATATTACATATCCATGAAATATAAAGGGTATTGGGAATAAATGCATCCATAGACAGGAGAATCATTTTTAGAAAATGGACTAATAAAAGGTATTTTGATACAATGGCTGATTTTGTTCACTTTTTCCCCATTTCATATTGAATTTTTCACATGTAAATTTTAGACTTATTTGTATCCAACCATTCAACACTTGGTCAAACAGAGTAGCGTGAAATTGTATAGCATTTAGAAAATTGTATAATAAATTGAAAATCTATAGGTTAAATTCAACTGCCATCAATTAATAAAGATATTTTATGACTGCTATTATTGGTCATGGTAGTACTATGCTACCTTTATATCCAGATTTGTAGCTGTAAATCTTTTAAGTATATATAAAACTTTAATTTTATTTCATCTAAGAGTTATTTGCTAATTGGGATAAAATAAAACATTGCCTTTCCTTGGATAATTAGTACATCCCAGCGCTCTTTCCTTTAAAGAATAAATGTTAAAATTGAACAAATGAAACAATTAGATGCAAAACCTGACTCTCACAAACTGATGCTGAGCTAGACATTAACAGGGAGAAAAAAAAATCAGTTTCGGAGATAGTAATGAACACCAGTGGACAGTGAAGTCACTCTCTAGATCAGTTTTAACTCCTTTCCTATGTAAAAACAGTGCTTCTTTTTAATATGTTGGAGTACTTGGCAGAAAGTGTGTATATATGCTTAATGGCATAACTTCAGATAAATATACATGCACACAGAGGAATAGTACTGTGATTTGACTAATAAATTATAATATTTGTTTATTTTGTAATAGAATTTAAAGTCAGGAATAACTTTAGAGGCCTGTAGTTCAATCCTCTTATTTGTATACATAACCTTTGTTACTGTGGTGTTTTTACCTTTGAGGTTAAATATAAACATGTTCAAACCTGTGCAAAACAGATTGTAATAAATATAACCACATAGTCATTACAATCGCCTATTCATCAACGAGGCATATTCCACTCACAAGAATGAATTATCTATTCATCAACAAGTGATAACCACATTGGCAGAGATTTTAAATATAAAGTAATACATATGTTTATAAATAACAGCCCCTACATAATAACCACCAGCTCATAATATGCCTGAACATTTTAGGGCCCACCTCACACAAGAATGACATATTCATTGCTAGGGGGAAAGGGTTCAATTTATTGAATGATGCATTTATAATTTGGGGTATAGATTTTTGAAGCTAGTAATTACATTAGGAATATGACTCTGGGTTATGTGTTTTGATAACATTTGCAAATGTTATGTGTGCTTACTGAGTATTCTAGAATGATTGATTTTTTTTTTCTACTCACATTCATTTGCCAGCATGCATTTTTTTTCTGAAGTAAAAATGGTACAACAAAGAATCAGATTTTTCAGATATACAGATGATAGAGAGCTCATTTCATCATGAGGATCATAAGTTTTATAATCTTTGGCATTATCTTATATATATAGTTCACATTGAAGTTTTGCTTATAAAAATAATGTATACCCAATGAAAAACATTTGGAAATATTGAAAAGCAGGAATAACAACTTCAAAACCTACCAGCCAGAAAGCAATAGCGTATCATTTTGGTGATTTTTTCCCCGCACAATAGATAGGCCTTCCCTCCCCTTCTAAACACACATAAATATACTTGTGTGTTTTTATTATGTGTTCCTGCTCTACCACTCTTACGCTCTGTGATCTGTGGCAAGTTACTTCACTTCTCTGTGTCTTTGTTTCTTCACCTTTAAAATACAAATAGTAATAATAACGATAATACAGAATTATAAAAATTAAATGAGGTAGTAAATGCAAAGTTTTATGAGTGCCCGATGTCATATCTATTAACGATTATTATAGCTATGATTGTATGTTTTAAAAACATTTTAAAATTATCAAAACGTTCTCATTTTTGTTTGAAAGCCACCCTAGCCATTGGTGGCACCTTGTATTATTTTCAATAAGCCATAATATATTTTTTCCCTTCCATGATAATGGTGGCAATTGGAACATCTGCAAAATATGTTCCATGCAAAATGGATCTTCACACAGACTTATTTTGTCATTTTAGTTTGATTTTGGAGAAATGAGTTCGGCACATCTGCCAAATCCTTTTATAAGATGCTACATTCCTGTTTTTATTTTAGTTTATTTCATTTATGGAAAACTCTTTTCTTCTTCACCCCTCCCCCAGGGGCTCCCTTTTGTCCCCCATTCCTCCCTGTCCCAAACTTTAATGTTGACGTACATTAAAACTTTAAAATAGAAAATTGATGAAAAACTGGAATGAATCTGACCCTTTTTAAAAGTCATTCTTCTTTTGGTATATTTAGATTCCGAAACAGAAAAACCAAACAAACCTGTCTTTTACACTCTGAAAATATATTGTCAGATAATGGTTTCTTTTTTTTTTTTTTTTTTTTTTTTTTTTTTTTGCCAAATTTGAAATAACAGGCTTTTTTTTTTCAGGGTGGGAAGGTTGAAGACTGGTTTGGGGAGGGGAAAGATGGAGTAAAGCAGACAAAGAAGAATCAGTTTGCAAACATATGTTAATATTGAGCTTTTTTAAAGTGAAAAGTTAAGTAGTTAATGCGGTTTTTTTCCAAACTGTCTTTGATACCGTGTTTTGTTTATTCCATCCCAGAAGAAGTTAGCGGTATACAGCAAGATGCAGGACTCTCTGGAAGTCACCCTTCCCAGCAAACAAGAGGAGGAGGAGGATGAGGATGAGGAGGAGGAGGAGGAGGAGAAAGACCAGCCTGCCGAGATGGAGTACCTTAACTCTCGCTGTGTCCTTTTCACTTATTTCCAGGGAGACATTGGGTCAGTAGTGGATGAACACTTCTCAAGAGCTTTGGGCCAAGCCAGCACCCTCCATCCAGAATCTGCCATTTCAAAAAGCAAGATGGGGCTAACCCCCCTATGGCGAGGTAAGAATTCAAAAGCAGATGCTCTCCAGGGCACTGTCTCTGTTTCGCAACTGCCTATACCAGGTTCCAGCTGGAGACTTGCCCCTGGAGGATGGATATCCTCTTGCTTTTTAATTTTTAAGGACAGCAAGGAATTTCTTTCAGACAAACAGCTGGATCAGTTTTGTCACATGTGGAATGCAGGGTTGGAAAGGATGCAGTCACACCCCTTAACTTCCTCATGGAAAATAGTGATGCAACCAGCCTGAGTTTGTAGTGGCAGGATGGGGCTGTGAAGCACCATTCCTTAAGCCCCAATGGCCCAATTTGGATCTCTAAATAAAAGGCGTGCCCGTATCAGCTTTTAGAAATCAGCTCTTGCTCATTCCACTAGGTGCTACGTGGTGACATAGCAGAAATCTGAGTCTGACCCGGGAGTACAAACTTTGAAAGCCTTCTGTGTTCTCTTGATAGCTCTCTCTGTCCTGCTTTGTTGTGGTGTGAGCTCTTTGCCTTTATAGTCCAGACATTATTGACTGTCTACAGGGTTTAGACTGTTGTTTTTACCTTACTAAAGGAAAGCAGTTGCTTGGCCATCCTCTTCTCTACTTCCCTCCCTATGGAAGTCACAGAGATGTGTTTGCATCTGATTCCTGGCTCACAGAAAATCATTGGATGACATCTTAATTGGACAAATTATAAGGTCAAGGAGAAATAACACATCATTTCAATGATAGTTTGAGAGAAATATGTCATGGAAGTTTGTTCTGAACTCACCTGGTTATAAGAAACCTCTAGTAAAATCATTGTCCATGTGTGCTTTCCAGTACTGAGAACATGGGCATCACACGGGAGCTTGCTAGAAATGCAGATTCCGGGACCACACCCCAGAAATAATCAGAAACTCAAGGGCAGAGCAAATTGTGTTTTAAGCAGCCCTCCCAGTTGATTCACATAAAGGCTCAAGTTTGAAAATCGTTAACTTAGTGCCTTTAAAAGCAAAGATGCTGGTGCCTAACTTGGACCTAGTAAATCAGTCTCTCCAGAGGGAGACTGGGAATCACATCTTAGCAAGTGCCCACAAGCGATCCTAGGGTGAGGAAAGGCTGGCCATCTGTGGTAGGCCACCTCTGGTAGAGGGCAGATGAGAGGTGATATATGGTCATTCCCTTTCAGCGTTAGAGGAATGCGTCTGCTCTATGGTGGGAGAGCTCATGGCTGTAGGACATTGCCAGGCCTGACCCGACTGCTGGCTTGCCCGCCTGCCTTCTTTCTTTCTTTTTAGTACATATGAACAACACTGAGATAGTAGTGACTATAAAGAGGAAGGTGGAATACAAACCCAAATGATGGAGGCCTTGATAGAAATGAGTTGGGGAGCATAATTGCTTATTTGATTAGTAAAATTTACAGATTTTCCACAAAACTGAGAACTTAGTCTTTGGAAGCCTAAGGTGCTTGTGAAATCAACCAATATTCTGTTTGGTAGCTTGTGGTAAATACTTTTAATATGTGTGGAAGTGAAAACAGGAAAAATTCAATAAATTAGCTGGCTTTAATAAATTAGTCTGATTTATCAATAATAAATCATACCAGGATAATCTGTCCTATGAAAGTACTAAATACAATGCCTACCTTTTTTTTTGTAAGCATAATGGCATATATGACCTAGTAGTCATTGAATCTGGAATGTAGAAACAAGAGCTCGAAATTACAGATAGATGTGGTTATAGCATTATAACCAGGAGAGTTTCAAGTGAGGTGTTGTGTATATGCAAAAACTCTACAGTCCAGTGTTTTTCCCGTCAATTGTGCGACTGAATAGCGAGATCTTTGGATTGATGTTCAATTTCCATATAGAAAGGCTGGATGATGGTAATGTTTCTGTAACTATTACTACACTTTTCTTGGGATTCTCCTATGTTTGGCCTTCAAGTTTACCTCCTGTTTCAGTCATTGACATAAGCAGCAAATATTAAGATCCCACTATGTTCTAGGGAGTAGGAATATATTACTGGACAGGAGAGTCTAAGCCTCTACATTCATGGATCTTTTTAGTGGAAGAGACAGATAGTATGTATATAATGAAATGCTAGGTGTTTTCCTTTGAGTGATGATCGATGGTCTGAGTCTGTTACATGTGGGTACAGACCTGAAGGAAGTCAGAGTGTCCTGGGGGAGAAGTTATTTGAGGCAGTGCAAAGGCTCTATGGAAGGACTGAGCCTAGAGTGTTCAGTAGGAAGCAAGAGTGCTGCCAAGAGTGGAAGGAAAAGCAGAGTGCTTGGTAGAGACGAGGATTTTCAATTCGGTGTATTACGGCAATGCAGGCAAACCCAGCAGACTCTTCAATTTTCATCTCTTCCTCTCCCAGTGAGACTACATACTACATACCTGGTTTTCTCACCTCATTTTTCCTGATACTCAAGATAATACATTTCTGTCTAGAAAATCAAGAATAAATATGAATTGAACGATTATGACTCAATTAGATGAATCAATTTCATGCCATTTACCCCAGATGAGAACTCAAAAAACTTCTCAGTATAAGATTTATGAGCATTAAGTATGAAATCTTTGGCTATGGTTTCCTTATTTGTCAAATAAGGGGGTTGTATTAAACTTTGAAATCTTTTCTCTGTAAAGTTCTGTGATTTTAAGTGTATTATTTACTTTCTATTTGTGATAGAACTTTGCTGTAGTTGTTTCTAGTTGTGAATTACTTGAGTTTTGATAAACATATATACTTGGATGTGATTGAAAGGAGATCTACAAAAATATAATTTAAGATTTAGAAAGTAATATCTTTAAGAGAGGTATAATAAATTGAGATTCCCATGTTTGGTGAAGAGAGTTGCTAGTAATTTTGTATTAATTGCCAAAGTAACACAGGTTTGGATAATGCGGGCATTGGATTCTGTTGATTTTGGGGTCTTAGTATGTCTGACTATTGCATGACCTTGAATTAATTATTTAAATCTCTCCAACCTCAACTTCAACTATAATGCGTATTTACTGATGCACATTTCCCAGGGTTATCATAAAGATTCTCTAATAATGTGTATGAATCCTTTGTGGCACAGGGCTTTATGCAAGGTGCTCAATGATCAGATAGATGCCTTTTCTCTCTTCCTTAAGTAAGTTTCCACTCATTCGGCACATAGAAAACCAACCTTGGGTTTTTATCCGAAACATTGTTTTCTGGAAGTTTGCATTTCTGGCTAAAAACACAGTGTCTTGGATAAAGTAGCTACTCAGCGCTATTGACAATGTTGATGGCCTTGGTGGTGATACTTTACTTAGGAGCTGCTAGCCAGCTGTATTAAGTCAAAGGGTCTAATTTATGGCATGAAGTTTTTACAGTGCTACACAAGTGCTATAGTGCTACAAAGGAATTTAAAACTGAGTTATGTTTGATTTCAGAATATATGTCCACAGTAAATCGTTAGACAAAGATAGAATGTCAGCTAATAATGGAATAATGGTCATATTTTAAGTGTGTGTCTTGATGGGTGTTAGGAAAGTCCTCTTTAGGTGTTTTGCAGCTTTTAGGCAAACAATTTGTAGGAAATATTTGTACTTCATTTAGCACAATATCACTTCAATTACCTTTTATCCCAGTATATAATCTTATAGGGATTGAATAGGGCTTCTCAGTTGAGAAAACGTTGAGGATCTGATTGCCCTCTTATCCCCATCTAAATAGAAGCATTGGCTTTAAATATGTCTATGCATTGATCTCAGTGCCCAAGTGTTATTACAGGAAGTGTGTCTGTGTGTACGTATGCACCTATGTGCAGGGAAATGGAGCAGCTGAGCCTTAACAAAATAAAAATACCACTAACTTAAAAACCTTGCTGAATGATGAACTTGATAGTTTGTTGTTGCTACAAGGTAAATAATTATTGCTTGATTGACATATAGTGTCTGCTTAGAGCAACTCATTCTCATTGCAAAGACTTCTCAAAATGAGGATCGACCTAAAACAGCAAGAGAGGGGAAAGGAAAGGAGGGCCAGTGTCTTGAGCTGGTGACACAGGGAAAGACAGCTGAGCTGCATCTCCAGGAGGCACTGGAGGGAATCCATGCTGGCAAGTTTAGGACAAACACGTGGAAGGAAAGTGAGGCCTGACTTACCTCCCGACTCTTTGAAACTCTCATTTTAGTCACAGCATCCATTGTGAGCAACTCTAGAATCAAGTAAGTAGAGGACAGTCTTTGAACATACTGGTGATGCCTATTCCTGAGGGACAGAAGACATTGGAAAATATATTCTTTCACCTCTGACCCCACCATTTGTTTTCACGGGAAGCAGAATAAGAGGATGGGAATTAAATTAGAGGATGGGAACTCTTTGGATTAAGAGCTGAGTTGCATTTTTTCACTTAAGTTAATAAAAAGGTAAATGTTGTCTTTTAACGATGTGTTGTATCATTATCCTAAGAATGTGTTTCCTGGAGATTTTAAAGATGACTTAAGATACATGTTTTACAATATTCTATTGTCCCATTTTCCTTTTAATATAGTTTTCATTTTTTCAAAATTGAATAATAAAATGTTTGATTTTTTAAACTAAATGTTGAATTTTCTCTGGCTTGTTTGTCCTTAGAGAATTTTTTTTTTTTTTTTTTAGTATTTAGAGTTAATACAAAAAGTATCCCATCTATTATGAAATTGAAGGAATAGCTTGATGTTCCATGTTGAACTCTTCTGTGTCTTTAACGTATTTTCTGTATAATTCACACAGTGAAATTACTGAGTAAGCCTTGGGTAGGTTGTATTAGACAACATAACAATTTTGTCATTCTTGTTGTTTAGAAATAAGGGTGTGTGTGTGTGTGTGTGTGTGTGAGAGAGAGAGAGAGAGAGAGAGAAACTTTTAATTCCAAATGCAAATTGAACCTAAGTGTATTTAGATTTTTTTGCATGTGTCATAATGTCAGTGTTAACATCATCCAAATATTGAGTACCATTGAATCCAAAGTCACCACAGAATGGTAACATCTGACAGTTCTAAATTGCCTCCATTAACCTGAAAAGTAAAATTCCATGGAAATAGTTTGTACACAAGTTTTTCATATGCTTTTTCATCAAACAAATGTGGCTTTGATTAAGTACTCCTAAACAAAAAGTCATGTAATGAAAAAGAATTTACCTACATATGAAATAAGCACACTGATTCCCAGGCTTCAAACAAAGTATATCATGTTTCTTTGTATCAAGATCTTTTTTTTTTTTTTTTAACAACCAAGATACCAAATAGTGGTTTTGAAGTGTAGACTATCCATAAACATATTTTCTCTTCAATATTGTTTCATTTACTTGTAAAATGCAACAATGTCTTTGAAAAGAGCCACAGAGATCTCTGCAGACTTTAATCTTGGGAGACATATGAACTGGGAAAACATTAAATTGCTTCTAATTTTATTTTTCGCTGAGGCATTTTAAAGCTTTGTTCAGTCTTTATGGAGCATGTTTTTAAAAATAGATTTCCACTATCATTGACAATGTGTTCACTAATTACAATACAATGATTCATAAATAGGGTAATATTTTGGGTAAGGAATTTGCCCATTATTCACATTTGTGCATGCATCTCTAAATGCATAAGCATATATAAAATAAAATTGGGTCCACGTATATATAAATAAAAGGAACTATAAGGAAAGCATCCCGGAAAATGACATATACTTTGTAGTTTTGACATTTTAATGGGGGATTTTAATAAGGGCAGCTCAGTATCTCTGGCATGTACCTGGAGGTGGGGGGGGGGATTAGTAGTTTTCATAATGGGATTCTGGCTCCAACAGGCGATGAAAGTTATAAGCAGAATGAAGGTTCAGTCTGGTACCAGAGATTCAATCTGTGACAGCAAAGTGGCGGGTTCAGGGCAGCAAAGCTGCATGTAACGAGCCTCTGTAACTTTTTGTGTGGGTTCTAACTTTAATGTTGGCAGCCATCGTGGTGGGTATGACAGAAAATTCTACAAGTGGCCACCATTGAAGGCAAATTGAATTTTCTTCTCACAGCTTACATGACTTTCTTTGTTGGTCATTAGCAGCTACTTTTTAGATATCAAAGGGAGACAATTCTGAAAGAAAACATACGTGCCCCGATGCCAGTGAGTTTGACTTTAAGTACTATTTTCTGATGGATGTGATGGTGACAAGGCAAAGTCATTCCATCAAAAGTTTGCCTGGACTGTTTGAAGACTTGAAGAACAATGTGCATGTCCATCCTTTGCCTCTTGGAGAATTTTTTTTAATTTCCCCCAAGGGTTTTGAGATCCTTGGAGATTCTTTGGGGAACAGACTTGAATGTGAGACACCAAAGAGCTGCCCATCCATAGAATGAATGGGGTGAATGAGGATCGCCCTGGTGTAGGGTTAACAGGGAGCAAGGGGAAGAGTCATCAGGGAAGCTGGAGAAAGGAGACATTGGAACACCATGGCAATATCCTAAATATGTTAGTCAAATTATGTATATGGTGCCTGGTTCAAGTCACAGCAGCTTTCCTCTGTGGTGAGAAAATTGTGTCCTGGAAATTCATGAAGTGAGAACATGGACATGTCAGACTTCTGAATACTTATATTTCAGAGTACTTCTTAGGCTAGTCTTCACTCAGTGAAAAGATGCAGCTAGGTTCTTTCGTGTGGAACCCTGTATGAAAATAGTATCTTATTACACATGCATGATTCATGTGCTAAGGAACCTTCTCTTCGTCTTTAGATAGAAATCATAGGCCACCTCACAGAATGATAGAGAGCCAGAAGATATTTGGAATTGTAATTCAAATACCTCATATGGAAGAAACTGAGCCCCAGAGAGACCAACAGATCCATTTGAGGTCAAATCAGATGAGGTGGTTGGTAGGTGCTAGCTCTCTGCCGGGCTCCCTAGACTCCCAGTCCAGGGCTTGCTCTTTAAACCCTAGACAGGCTATCGCTGGAGTTAGGGCTCTTTCTGGTCACAGATCTGACTGTATAATTCCCTAGAGTAAAGCCCTTGAAAGGTCACTAGCATCTCCTCAGGACAGTGCCCACACTCATTACATGGTTGGCAAGGCCCATCTGGATCTTTTCTTGGACCCAGTCTGACTTTTTAGTTTAATATTTTTTGCCATCTTCTGCCCACACGATTCTTTTTTGTTCCTCCTATGCTACTTTGTGTAATTTCTGGCCTTTTTCACATACTTTTTTATTTGCCTAAGCCACTCTTCCCTGCCTCTTCACAAGGCTAACTCTTCTTACCCTTTTATTTTTTCTTAGGCTGCTTCTGTGCCCTCTCTCTATGCTTTCTCCTTATGAGAGCCCCTATCAGGTCACATTGCACAGGTTTACTTATTTACCTGTCCCCTGCTAGATTGTGATTAAGAGTGATATCTGTTTGGTCATCCCTGACCTATGTTTGGCATGTAGTAGTCATCTATAAATATGTTATGGAGGTTGAGTGGAGAAATTCAACTGAAGATGGGGAAGAGGGGCAGTTTCCCTCATTTATCTCTAAGTGCTATTTTTTTTTATTATTATTATTCCTCTGCCTAAACCCTCTCACGTCTGTCAGCCTTACTTGAATCTCTTCCCCTCAAAAGTCTCCACAGAATCCCCACCAAATTCTAGGTGTTCCTGTCCCGGTTGCAGTTGTGCCCTTTTGTGCCACAGTTAGGAAGAGTGCCAGGCACTGAAGCAGGCTACCTGTTTTCAAAGTTTCATCTCCTTCTTACCAGCTGTGAGATCTTGGGCTTCTTCCCTGCTTCAATCTCCATATCTCTAGAATGGGGGTAATAACAATAACTACCTCAGAGGGCTTGAATGAGGATCCAATAATATCATCCATGAAAAGCCCCTGGACTAGGATTGGACATTTGGTTGCTGTAACTAAATATTAACATTTATTATTATCCGTCCAGACACTCCCAGACCTCTACCAAAAAAAAAAAAAAAAAAAAAAAAGCTTCGGTTACACTCTTCTTGGTGGGAAATGAGTGTTGGTGAGCATAATTCAGTATGATCTTATTTCCATTTATTACTTTCAGCATTAAAATGTTGTTTGAATGAAAATTGCATTTGCATTTGTGAGAAGTTTGATAAACATCAACATTTCCAACATTCCTGCATCATATCTATGGCATGAGCTTTCTTTCCTCGTGATGTATGTACCTGTGACCTCTGCTCAGAGACCCCGAGGGCAGCAAGCCGCCCAGCAGGAAATGAAGCTTTTCAATCTCAGACTTGGCAAACCTCAGCTTAGACTGTGACTACATAAACTAAGCAAATAAGGGATAGGGGCACTCATTCAGCACCTTGAACTGTGTGCAATGACTTGGTATGGAATCTGAGAGACTTACCTGCTATCAATTTACCTCTGTGTGGGGAGAAAAGAGTGCATACTAATTAGTCTGCTTGTAAAATATTGAACAAGTAGAGGCAAGTCTTATCCTGGAACTGAATCTTATGTAAATAATTTTTCTGTCTTCTCAGACAGCTCAGCTCTCTCAAACCAGCGGAGTAGTTTCCCGACTTCCTTTTGGACCAGCTCTTACCAGCCCCCATCTGCACCCTGCTTAGGTGGGGTTCATCCCGACTTCCAGGTCACTGCACCCCCTGGCACCTTTACTGCAGCCGACCCCAGCCCCTGGCCGGGACATGGGCTGCATCAGACTGGCCCAGCCCCTCCCCGTCCTGCATCCGAGTCCTGGCACTATCCTTTGGCATCTCAGGTGAGCCCGTCCTACAGCCACATGCATGACGTGTACATGCGGCACCACCACCCCCATGCCCACATGCACCAACGCCATCACCACCACCACCACCACCATCACCCTTCTGCTGGTTCTGCCCTGGATCCGTCCTATGGGCCCCTGCTGATGCCATCAGTGCGTGCAGCCAGGATTCCTGCTCCCCAGTGTGACATCACAAAGACAGATCCGACTACAGTCACCACTGCTACCTCAGCATGGGCCGGAGCTTTTCATGGAACCGTGGACTTAGTGCCAAGTGTGGGGTTTGAAACAGGTGAGCTGGGAAATTTTCTTCTTTCCATAAAAAGAAAGAAAAGTAGAGAAATAAATACAAAGACGTGGAGGATGTTTTCAAATACTTTGAAATATTTTTTCTCTTCTGTGTAAAATTAAGCTTTGACAATATGTTTAGAGAACTAACCACTTTGCGATAATTCCTGCACTCCTGCAGAAACAAGTATGGTGAGCTTGAGAGAGGGGTCGGAACTTTTCTCCCATGTCTTAAATTAGTAATCTGGTCCTTAGAACCGGAATCTCTACTAACCTTATGTTTACAAAGGATTGAGCACATTCTTTAAATCTCCCCTGTCTCTGTGCCCTATACAATGTATAATGCCTAGTAGAATTCAGAAATTTGGTAAATTTACCTTTTATCCTTTTTGTCAGGTATTACATATGATTAATAAAACAGCTTTCTGGAATATAATCCATGGAATATAATCATGGTCCTTTGAAAAGAATTAGGGAACGTATTTTAAAGGAATGGATTTCCCTTGTCTTCCCTCCCTTTCTTTACCACCTCCTTCTCCCTCTCTCGCTCTATCTCTGTTTTAAATAGCATGAGACAAAAGATGACTATAAAGATTATATTCAACAGATTTTGATAAATTTGGCCAGGTAAATGTTTCTTCACAGAGCAGTCAGCTAGCTCTTCTCTGGAATTTGCTGGTTCTGAAGGTCATGGTGGTAAATGTTTGATCTTGGTTTTTAGACCAGACTACTCATATTAATTGTATTAATAGTTCTGAGTTCACAAAAATCAGAGGCATCAGAGGCTAAAAATACAAATCAAGTCATTGATTACATCCCCAGAGTTTACATTCCAAAGCCACCCACCTCCACCCCCGATTCCAGGTTCTTGTTCGGGAATACTTTGTGATCTATTAGGACTTTCTTTCCAGGAATTTATAGAAACTCATTTTTTTCTTAGTTTTTCTAGTTTTCCTTAGTTTTATTCTTAATGTGCAAGGTCTTTCATCTGAATGCTGGTTCACAGCAGAAATCTCCCCAGAGTGATCATTGCTTCGCATCAAGTTGCATTCACTCTGAATAAGTGAACATTCTTATCTTGGTTAACTGGTTCTCCACCGAACTTTCCACTGTTGTCTGTTGCTTCAACTCATTCATTTCAGCTTCTTATTAAGTCCCTGGGTTCAAGCTGCTTTTTCTAAACAAACTATCAGAGTACTTGCTTCTCTCTCTCTAAGAGAAGAGAGTGTGCCGGGGCTAATTGCACACTTCCCTTCCTTGCCACATACTAAGCAGAATAAAGGCAATTCTTAAGTTGTTTGATGCCTGGGACTAGGTCTGATCAGAGACTGAATCTGGTAACTGCCATGGTAGGCAACCAGTCCTTGGAGGCTCTTCCCTTTCTTCTGGGGTATCTGTGGGGCCAAAGCTAACAGTGCTCTTAGTAGGCATAGGAAATGTTCTCTTAGTCAGTCTGGGCTGCTATAACAGAATGCCATATAGTGGCTGACTTAACCAACACACATTTAGTTCTCACAGTGCTGGAGACTGGAAAGGCCAACATCAAGGTGCCAGCACATTCAGTGTCTGGTGAGGGTTTACTTCCTAGTGCATGGACACTATCTTCTCAGTGTCTCCTCAAATAGTAGAAGAGACAAGGGAATTTTCTGGGCTTTCTTTTATATCCTTATTTCTGGTGTGAGCTTTATTTACCTACTCATTGTTTGGAATTTTGACTTGAAATGATCTCTTCAGTATGAAAAGTCATCCTACCTTTTGGAAGTGGAGGAGAGATGATTTCTGTTCTTTTTGAAAAACCTACAGTGGGCCCATTTGGGCATAATATAAATAGTTCTTAATACTTACTAAGCTGTGAATCAACATTTATTGAGTACCTACATACAAGATAGTGCCAGAGGCATGCTATTTGTATTACTGCTTTTAATTCTTAAACTAAATCTGAGCTGGATGTTCCTAGATGCATTAACAATAAGGAAGCAAGGCTCAGTTTTCCTATTTGAAAACTGTTTCTTAAATCTAAAATGCCCAAACTGGATTTGAATTAAAACCTGCCCCAAATCTAAGACGTTTCTAGGGTACTACCTCCCTGTAAATATAGATAAATTTGAATATTAAGACTGTTATATTAAACTGTTAATAGTTAATAATAAGGAATGAAGGTTTACCTATGGAAGCATGTAGTGCTGCTCTTCGTCAGTGTGGTTTAGGAATAAGCAGATGAAGATCACATCATTGGCTTAATCACTGATCAGGCTGAGCTAGAGATCCTCAATTTGCTTTACTTTCACAGTTGGACTTCTAGTATTTTCACCTAAGTTTAGGTTCTGGGAGATTCAATCCTAGAAACAATCGAGACCTCAGAGAAGACTCCCTTAGACCCCCTCCTTGTCACATAGTTTAAAGCCTCATTACTATGAAAAGAAATTGATGGTTGCCCAAAGTTGCCTTGAATCAGAAAGCATAGCCTGCGACATGAACCCAATGTGCTTACCCCGGCAAGTACAGTAGCAGGAGGAGTGTGCACCTCTCTGCGTGGATGCTGGCCCAAAGAGACTGTGGGAGGGCTGAGCCATAATGTACTCATTTTCTTCCCCGAAACTTAGGAGTCATATCAAATATCAAATCTCTCTTTCTTGTGTTGAGGAACAGTTAAAGAGGAGTGTTTTAGGTCAGTTTCCCCGAAAACCAGACTCTCTTTGTGGACAATTTATGGTGTATTGTTCTCAGGGAAACATCTTTGTGCAGTGAGAGAATTGTGTAAGGGAAGTCTTGCTCTGCTTAAGTTCAGCTGAACCTAGTGGATTCTGTAAGGAGCTCTGGAGTTGGGGTGGTACTTTTTAATTGTCCTTCCTTAAGTCAAGGTGGATGGGCTTTTATACATCTGCATCAACCAGTTAGTTACTGGATGTGTTTGTCTCTGGAAAAGGGACATGACATTAGGCAAAGTGACTTTGTTCTGCTGAAGGCAATTCCCAAGTCTCAACACAGAATGGGGAGAGATCTGAAGTCCACTGCAGTATCCACTGCAGGGGAACAACTAAAGAACAGTAGTTACCCTTCCACTTTTCTAACTACTTAATAGGAACAAAAGCTTCTGTGTAACATGCCTAAGCCAAGAAAGTAGGGCAGTTGAAAAGAATGTGAAGTGGGTTCCTCTATACAGAATATGCAAAGTTGACTAGACCAGGTAGTCTAAAATAGTGGCTTAGCTCAGGACTCAGCATCAACGTTGGGTGGCTACTGAGCAGTTGAGGGAAGAGCTTGTATTCAGGTGATACAGGTCTGAAAATTCTCGAAGTACATATGAAGGCCACCAAAATGTAGGTCATTTTCACATTCCATTAGGAGGCAAATAAATTAATCCAACTATTTTGAGAGCAATGTGGTTGGTAAAGGATATGACATTTTCATCAGTAGGGGAAAGGTTTAATAATTTTAGGTGCATTTTTATTTTGCAGCCATTAAAGAAATTAAGGAAATCTGGAAGGTTCAAAGTGGTATAATGCTTAGTGACAAAATTTTAGAGTATCATTTATAGTATAATCCAAGAGTCAGCAAAATTTTTCTATGAAGGTCCTGATAGAAATATTCCATGTTTTGCAGGGCCCAACTGTTTCTGTTGCCACTACTCAGCTCTGCTTTTATAGCATAGTGTTTGCAGCCACAGATGAAACTTAGATAAATGAAGATGTCTGTGTCCCTATAACACTTCATTGATGGACACTAAAAGTGAATTTTATTTGTCATGAAACACTACTCTTTTTCTTGTATCCCCTTCTTTCTGAATCATGTAAAAATACAAATCCCATTCTTTCATTCTTAGCTCATGGGCTATATATAAACAGAAGCAAGCTTGATTTGGCCTGTGAGCTATAGTTTGCTGACCTCTAGTATAGTTCCACATGTATAATTCTTATCGGTCTACACCCACACATATACATGTGTCTGCCTGCACTCCCTCAATAAAAATTAGCTGGAAATATATATCACATCTTTTAATGGTCATTGCTCCTGGCAATTAGTGTGTGGCCTGAGCTTTGAAGCGAGATTGCCTGGTTTTATAAGCCCAGTTCTATCACTTAGTAGCTGCAGGACTTTGTGCAAATTATTTAACCCTCTTTGTACCTCAACTTCCTTTTCTTTAAAAGATGGGTTGTGTTGAGGATTAAATGAATCAATGAAGTAAATCATTTACAAATGTGGTCTGCAGATAATAGGTTCTCCATAAATTTTAGATATGGAAGGAAGGTGACCAGACCCCCACTTTTTATAGCTTTAGAAAATACATTATTGATGGGATACCTGGCTAGCTTAGTCAGTGGAACACGTGGTTCTTGATCTTGGGGTTGTGAGCTTGAGCCCCATGGAGGGTATAGGGATTACTTAAAAAATAAAATCCTTAAAAAATATATTATTGAGGGGCACCTGGGTGGCTCAGTAAGTTAAACCTCTGCCTTTTGATTTTGGCTTGGGTCATAATCTCAGGGTCATGGGATTGAGCCTCACATAGGGCTCTGTGGCTGGGCATGGAGCTTGCTTGAGATTCTCTCCCTCTCCCTCTGCCCCTGCCCACTGTAAGCTCTTTCTCTCAAATAAATCTTTATATATGTGTGTACCATTTTAAAGGGTACCACTCAGTGGTATGTTCATGATGTTGTGCAGCCATTCCCATTATCTAATTCTAGAACATTCCCATCACCTCAGGAAATCCCTATATTTTAGGGATATAAAATATATACCCAATATATATTCTTTCATCCTCCTGTGCCCTGGCAACTACTAGTCTACTTTCTGCCTCCCTGGATTTTTCCACTTTGGACATTTCATATAAATGTAGTCATTCAGTGTGTAGCCTTTTGTATCTTCTTTCTTTCACTTAGCCTATCTTTTCCAGATTCATCAATGTAGCATGTAGCAGAACTTCATTCTTTTTTAGGAGTAGATACTCTTCTATTATATAGATATAGCACATTTTGTTTATTCATTCATTCATTCCTACTTTTTAGCTAATTCATGAATGATACTATTATGAAAATTCATGTACAGGCCTTTCTATAAATTGATGTTCTCAGTTCTTTTGGGTATATACCAAGGGATGAGATTATGGGGTTGAGAGAACTTTTATATACTTCTATATTTCTTGATTTTATCTTATTTATTATGATACAACAGCTTATTAGAGATGCATGTATAAATAAGATATATCTCTATCATACTCAGATATTTATGATGACATTAAATAAATTCTGTTCTAGTATTCACTTTTCAGTGACCATTACCATGCAATTCATTACACTGAAATGCTGTCATTCTTATTTCCTGTTACTGCCAATAATTTACTTAATGTAAAATATATGTAATTCATCCCAACTAGTTTGAACTAATTATGCAAGTTAAGATTTGTTAGTGAAGCCTTTTTACCAAATACAAAGTTGGTTTTATTTATAATTTCCACTTCATCCACTATATTTAAATTTACCAAAAGGAAAAAGGATCATGCTTTGTGGTATGACTTCTGTATAAACACAAGCTGCTCATGGCTTGAGATTGTTTTCATCTGCAGAGCCACAGATTTATTTTTCTTAGGATTCCTCATGTTATTTTAGCTACAATTTTGTTACAAATTTATTTATTTATTTTTTACTTTGAGGAATGCCATAATGACCAATATAAAATATACATAAAGAGTTTCTTTTTGCTAAAATACACTTAAGTGGCCTAACATTAGAAAACAAAACAACATTCTCTACTATAACACAGATTTGGGAAATCGGGCTCTAAAAGGGAATTAATATATACTGATGTGTCTTATGGCTTCTTAAAAAATTTGTCACATAAGCATTAGCCATACATTTGTATAAGTAGTAGATTTGATGAGGAAATCATCATATGATTCTACCCTATGATTATAGCCAAATATTAAACAGTATCTGGTTTATCTCTCACTAATGAGCATATTTACAGTTATCAAGTGAAGTCGAAATTATGTATTACAGGAATGGGACACGGACCCTTGTTAGACAGAAAAAGGAAACTACAATAGCTACTAGATCTTAACATAATTTGCTGGATACAGGCTGTGAAATTTTTCCATAAGTACAAGAAGCTATGTTTCTAGTATTCTCTCATATGTTAAGGCATAAATGGAATTGTTTCTTTTTCTTTTTAAGATTTTATTTATTTATTCATGAGAGATACAGAGAGAAAGAGAGAGAGAGAGAGAGAGAGAGAGAGGCAGGGACACAGGCAGAGGGAGAAGCAGGCTCCATGCAGGGAGCCCAACGTGGGACTCGATCCTGGGTCTCCTGGATCATGCCCTGGGCTGAAGGCAGCGCTAAACCGCTGAGCCACCTGGGCTGCCCTGGAATTATTTCTGAAGAGACTTTCATAATAATGGGCCTGATTAACCTGTGAATAGAATTACTGTTAAGAAGTCTGGAAAAAATTCTTTGAAAAGTTAAATTTTGATAATGGATAGGAGCACTGGGTACCGATGGGGAAGTTAGGAGTAGCCAAATACCCTTTATATTGATATTTTTCCCCTCAGACATCAAGTATCTGATAATATTATGAAAGAATTCCATGTTGTTGTTGTTTTTATAATATAAGGCCTGTATATTACATTTTATAAAATGTATTTAATTTGAATCCCCTAGTCTGAATATTTTGTGCAACGGACCTCCTTCACAAAAGGCAAAAATTGTAACTTAAAGCAATGTAAGCCATTACTGCTCAAAATTGTTATATAGTTCTCTCTTTGAAATAGGCTAATCAAATGACTTCAGTTGTTAAGACCATGGTGGTCACTCTTGTTTAATACTTTGTGGGTGCTTTACATTGCACAAGTGAACTAGAGCAGCAGATATGCAATTTCTCTCCATGAAAGAGAAATGGGCATCAAGTTACTACTTGCTTTTCCATTCACCCTGTAAGTTTGCCATCTCTCTAGATCACATCTCAAGACCTGCGCTTTCTTGTAGGTGGTCTGGCATTGACAAGCCTGGGCAACGGAGACTGATTACATGAAAGTTCTCAAAAATAACCATGCTAAACTATTTTAACATCCTCTTGTAAAATGTTACTAAATTTTGAATTTCATTGGAGATATCAAAGGGATTAAAATCATAGAGCTTTATATCCATTGACCTCTTGGAAACCATTTCTCTCTCTAAATATATACATTTACAAAAAAAAAAAAAAAAAGACTATAGGAAACAATAGTTACCAACCCAGTGCACTTGGATATTTACATGACACATCATAATGCTCCACAGTTCCAGGCTTTACAATGAGTGAGAAAGGTGGTAACTTTGGACACAAATCATCAGAAAGCTAAAGTAATAATTGACAGGATAATATGATTTATATAAAATATTAAAGCACTAAGATAGTCTTTATTCTAGAGAAGAGAGCATCAAAGCAACATACGTGGTAGGTGCTCAGCTAAAAGCAGTTTCCTTCCTTTCCTTTTCATGTCTTCTCATGGAGCATATACGTTGTCTGAATTCTGAAGGCTATGGGGTTAGTGATTTATTGAAACCTTTCCTAACATTGTTAGTAATTTTTTTTTTGTTAGTAAGTTTTGTAAGTGATGAGGAAATTTGCTGCAATTGTGTTTTAAAATAGAATAGGCACAGAAACTTACTTCTTCTAATCATTTGATTTCAGCAGGTAGACATATTAAATACCATATCATGTAGAAGCCAGCCCTGGGACTATGTGATTCTGCAGTGGCAATCATGCTATTCAGTAAAGATTTATAGATTTCTAGATACTTACCTTGAGAACATCATCTCAATTAGGATAGTTCAGATGTCACAAAGCAATAGTTGCAGATTTTTAAAAAATATTTTAGGATGTTTTTGAACTAATACTTTCTCTGGACTTTTTTTTAGAATTTATTATGATTTGGTAACAATAAAGACTCTAATAATTAACAACTAATTAACGCTTTCTGCAAACCTTTTTCTTTTCCTTTGGCATATATCATAATCCTGTTTTCCACTGAAAGTAAAAAAAACAAAACAAAACATCAGAAGTATGTTAAAATATTTACACACTCCTGAATGGTGTTAGTTGTATAGGGCATATGTCCAGAATGACAATTTTGTGACCAGAAGGGTAATGGAAACCATCTTTGAGATGCATGCAGAATATCAGGAGATCACAGCCAGAAGTGAGATCTGCATGAAAAGTAACTGGATGGTGATTCAGAGGGAGAAATGCATTCCAGAGCACTGCTGTCAGTTTCAAGTATCCATGGCTGGATTCTGTGGAGCCTTAATGAATTTCCCCTGCACTCCCACAGTCTTGTAGATCTTGCCCATGCTGCCTTCTGGGCCTTCTTCCATTGAATGGTGCCATCATGTTACAATGCCCAAAGCGTGGGGATTTTGTCTCCTAGGTCCTCCTCCTACTTTATACAGCAAATGCAGGAGCCTTCTGAGAGGATTCCAAATGTTTCAGGATCATTTGCATAATAATACAAATAATGGTGTGTGTGCAAGAGAAAGAGACAAGGAGAGATGAGAGAGTAGTTTAGTAACCCCTCCCCCCACTTAGGAGCTCATAAAAATGTTGGTCATTATAGAGAACTTTAATCTTTGCAGACATGTAGAAATGTGTGTCTAGAGATGTGTATGGGAAAAGCAGAGGACCAAAAACTAAATTCTAAGACCCACATCACCACTTAGCTAGCTGTCTGTTGTTGGGCAAGTTTCATAACCTGACATTCCTCCTCTTCCTCTGATGCAGAATGGAGATGATACTCCTTACTCTGCCACAGCTGAGAGATTCCAATGAACTACTGCACATGGTTGTGTTTTCTAGATGGTGCACATGAGGGAGAACTAAAGTTCTCAGTACTCTTACTGAATACATTGCATTTCAAACTGGAGATGTGAGACATCATGAATAATTAAGATGCAAGCCTTGAATGCTTCTGGCACTCCCTGACTCTACCTTGATTGGCTTCTATTCTTCAGGAATAGCTGTGATTTGGGGCTTCTGGGTGGCACACTCTGATGAGCATCCAACTCTTGGTTTTGGCTCAGGTCTAATCTCAGGGTCATGTGATCCAGCCCTGCATAGGGCTCTATGCTCAGCGTGGGGTCTGGTTCAGTTTCTGTGGGGTCTGGTTCAGTTTCTGTCCCTTTCTACCCCTCCCCCCATTGTCTCTCTTTCTCTCTCTCTTTCTCTAAAATAAATAAAATCTTAAATTAAAAAAAAAGAATAACTGTGATATTTGCTAGAGCTAAATTTCCTAATACTGCTGTTTGCTGGTATTGGCCATACAATAAAAACCATGTGCTTTTGTATTGGTTGCCCAGACAGTGGGAGAGGTGTAGTAAAGAACCAAGAGGAAACGGATTTGAAAGAATTTTAGGATGTGCCTCTTCAAGATATATTTAAACAAGTTTTTTTTTTTTTTTCCCTGTCTATAACACTGCCTTGTGGAATGAGAGGGTACTAAAAAATTGATCCTATCCCCTTGGGTTTAAGTATTATTTGTCTCACCATTCAGTGAGACATTTGCCCTCATCACTTATATAGATCAAACAAATTTTATGCACAGAATGAGGCAGTTAGATGGTATATAACTAAATTCACCCAAACCCCATTAATACATGCTAGTCTTTAAAAGTTGTCAACTAAAAACTGATTCATTTTTCCATTGCAGTATTAATTTTGTAAATAAGCTATTTATTGCTATATAAATCGGGTAGCATCTCTTGCTTTCTAAAGTATTTTCCCCAAAACTGCAAACAAAACTAGGCAACACCATCATCTTTTGACTGTTTTCTTAAAGGAGTCCTCATCAACTAGTTATGGTTGGGAGTTGGGTATTTTTTCAAACTACACCATGTCTTCTTCTCAAGAGAAACTTCTGTTCTCATCTGAGAGGAGAGGTGTAGAGGTTGAAAAAAACTCCCAGGATATTCTAGTGTGACTCTGAATGGAGAACCACTCAAAGCATTAAAAGTTCTGTTTCAGGGTCAGTATATTTTATATTCACAAATTATCTTTTCAGTAATGATTTACTAATTCTTATATCACATCTCTAGGGGTACATCTAAAAGAAACAGCTTGAATGAAGAAATCTGTTTCAGAACTTGTCCCAGACAGTTTCACATCAGTTTTCAAATAAGATGCAAAAATTATATACAAAAATTCTATACGGCCTGTGGAATTTACAGATTCTTTTTTATTCCTTTCCAGGCTATCTAACTCTGTTCTTATTTATCAACAGTATAAGGTTTCACAAACAGTTGTCTGTGGCCAACATGTTGTGAATTCCTTGGCAAAAAGATAACAAAAGTCTTATGAGAGACTGCTAGAGGCAAAATATGCCATTCTTTTTTTGGATACAGCCTGATATACTATGTATTTACTTTCATAATTTTTGTCAGCTGTAAGCATGTGTTATAATGCCCATTTTCATGGCTACTTTGCTTGGGCAGTATCATGTGGTGCTTGGCATCTTCAGAATCTTTGATGCCCTATTTATGTTTGCTTGGAATCAACAGTCTCTTCTGGAAAATGTCAGAACAAACTTGTGTTTATACCACAAATAAGAAAGATGAAAAATTACTGATGTCTATGTAGAAATAATTGATATGCAATATATCTCATTCTTACAGAATATTTTCCAATATAATTAGCTTTAATGGAGAGATTGATTACTTAAATCAAATGGGTATAAAAATACATTTGTATTTCTGTGGTTCTGAAGTAATTTTTAAAATTTTGGAGTCTTTAAATAACTCCTACCTCTAGGTACGGTGTTTCCTGTATTGGTGTTGTATCCCTAATTATGTTTTTATGGGTAAGCAGTGAATCCAGATTAGCTCTTCCTCTGGTTGAATTATCTATTTTCTGGATCATAAACCTGTCACTGCATAATCTACGAACTTCTTTAAAGATGCATGTTTGGCTGCATTTTTATCCAACAGATGTCTGGATAGTTAGAATCTCTTGAGAGTATTATAACTTGTGGTTTCAGTTACAATTAGCGATCCAAGCATTTTTTGGTCCTGATCCTCTCTAGTTCTGGGAGAAAGTCTATAGAAGAAATTACAGAGGGTATTCCATTTCCCTCATCCCCATTCCCCCTTTCCTTTATTCTTTGTTTCTGTCTTCAATGTTTTGTTTTTGTTTTTGTTTTTTTAGTATCTGCTTTTGGAATTGGTGAGCAGTGTCTATTTCCATATTGTACCTCCCAGTTTCTCTCACCTAAGAGATTATCGAATTGATATTCAAATTTTGAGCATAGTAAATTGCTACTATGACCAAAAACAACCCAACTCTGTTAATTTCTGTTTTGTATTTGTCTGCATGGTCACTTTTATTTATTTTTATTTTTATTTTTTAAAAATCCTTTTAAAAAAGATTTTATGTATTTATTCATGAGAGACACACAGAGAGGCAGAGACACAGGCAGAGGGAGAAGCAGGCCTGTGGGGATCCCAAGGCGGGACTGATCCCTGGACCCTGGGACTGCACCCTGAGCCACCTGGATGCCCCCACAAGGTCAATTATAAAATGACTGGTTCAGATTTGTAACTCCATGTCCTGATGGTTTAAGTACTTGCCAGTCTCCGTCTAGCTGGCCATTTAAACCTCCTCAAGTCTGAGGACGTGGATGTTGCTAAAGGCAAGGGCTGGCAGTGGTGCCCATGGAAGAGTTTGTGGTTTGGAGGAAGGGAGGTGGTGAGCTGGCAGGCAGGGCAGCAGACTGGCAGGGCGGCCATCTGGGGTGGGGTAAGCAGGAGCAGCGGGGAACACCTGGGCACCAACCCACTGGCCACCTACACTGGTTGCCTCAGGTGTGCAGGTGCTGTGCTCTTTACAAAAACCTAGTAAATTGTTGTCTACTGGGTTCAGCGGGTTTTACATTTCTATTTGTCTTTTGAATTTGAACTTAAAGATACTTTGGCAAGTTTAGACAGTTTTCACCTCATTGTTTCTGACAGTACTACTACATGGAAATTTTAAGTCAATTCTAAAAGTGCCTCAAGAAAATATCTTTATACACAGAAAGACATCCCTCTGCTAATAAATTATTTCACTGCCATAGTTAAATACCTTTTACCATTGTTTTAGTTTGCAAGATGATAAGGAGGTAATTGTAAATCACGTGTCATAATAAACTTAATCTTTGGTCTGGTTCAAGAGTACATTTTGTTTGTGATGACTTTAAAAAGAATTATTGTCCAGCATTGAAGTCCTAACCATGAAGATGCTTAGTGTTATTGAACTGGCTAAAATATTTTATAAAATACGAGAAAAAGAATACTTGAGTAGCTACCATACAAAAAGCAGTTAGAAATAAATGAGGAAGTTGCTTTCTAAAATGCATAGGAAATTGGCCAAAGATAAAACACAGAGGAAGAAATGACATAATCACAGAATGTTTACCTTCACTAATATGAGAAGAAATACAAACTGAAATAGATATTTTTAATCTATAATAATAAGTAGTAAAAAATCATACGAATATTGGTACACACTTGCTGAAACACTTGGCACCCACAATGAAGTATGCACATGTAAGTGTACATATATGCTGAGGTTCAGCAGTTATACAAACATATTTCCAGGAATTTGTCTTATCTACCAACATGTTCACATAAATAACAAGTATATTTGTACACATGTCTGTGTCTCCAAATGATGTACATCTATAGAGAATTGGGTAATTCACACTGCAGGGTAGAATGAATATTATACATCCCTCCAGAAGGGTTCATCTACATGGACTGACATGGAATAAACGGTTTTCCAAGCTAATATTGCTAATGAAATAAACATGTTCTAGCATAGTATAAACAGTGGTGTATGTACATACATCTAAAGTATATCCAGTGAGTTCTGTTTTGACAAGGGATGTCATGTAGAACTTACATTTTCTAAATACCCTATGACTTGTTATTAAACAAGAAATCTATGATGTTTTGAAATTTGAAAAAGAAAGATATATTTAAAAAGAATGAGGGAAGGTGTCCATGGTGGTTAAACATGGTCTAAATATTTACTTGAAATGAAGTGGTAGTTCCTGAATGGATAGTTCTCATTCTTATTCCCCTCCCCCCACTTTTGTCTTTCCCCCATTTAGTGTTAAGGTGCTACCCCCACCTAGATCTTATTTGGAAATTCTTAACTAGCATTTAAACTGATTGCCCTGGGGCACAAACAAATGCAGTTGTATGATCATTACCAATGATAATTTTATAAAGTAAGAGAAGAGAATATGACTGTCTCTTATATCACTTTGTGATCATTTGTCACTGTGTCAGTGTGAGGTATCAAATTATTAGTAAAGGCTGGATATTTTGATAAAGTATCCAACATAGTGTCGTATATACTTATATTTGTAGTAAATATGACTTATCTTTATTAAAGCAGGGATGGAGCAGGGGATTCTTTCTTTTTTTTTTTTTTTTAAGGAAGGAATAAGCTATCAGCTTCTACTGGTCTAATGGCAAGCATTTTGACTGTAAAGAGTTTCTAGACTCTTAATAGCTTTGATATGAAAAATTTATTTTTATGTATTGAAGTATTCCTTGAATTTCAGGTTGTAAAATGTTCTCCTCATACTTCCAGGTTTTGTGTTCTCATGTTTTCTCCTTTTTTATCAGCAGTGTGTTCCCCAGTGTATGGTTACCACATTACCTCTTTTATCTATAGCAATAAAATTAATTGGAACCATGTTCAACTTACTTAAGAGCTATAGTCAATGGTGTGGTCAGGTGATTATGCTTGCTTAGAAGTAGGACATACTTTTCTAATGGATATGACTCTGCAACAAGCAAACACTCCCTAAAACTTAGGCGTGCTGGAGTGTAGCTTTTCAGTAACCTAAATTATTTATTTCTACCCAATAGCAGAAAAGTTAACCTCATTAATTCTGAGTATTCTTACTCCAACTTAATGGCATCTCCACTGCTCTCAGTTTATTTAGTAAAATGTCCACTCTAAAGTTGAAAATTCTTCTCAGATCAATTGTATCACAAAAACTGTCAAGAGGTTGCTGATCGCTTCTTGATTTTGTCATTTCCTTCCTATCTTGGCCTTTGTTTCCAAACCTATCCCCTCCACCAACTCTGTTTTTCAGTTCATTCTCTGTACAGTACTCCCTCAAGTGATGATCTATTTGAGTTCAGCTTCTAGTGGTTGTGATCCCTCCAAGATTCTCAGTTGGGGTGGCTGGTGCCATTTCTTCTGCTGTGGGGCACCCACATCATAGCTATCAGACAAACTAGTAAGCCTGCCAGCATTTTCTCTGCGCTCACTCATGTGCCTTTTTTGGGGGATCCTATGGAAACTTTAGGATCTTTTTATAAGACACCTAGGAGTGGAGGGAAACTACAGAGCTGGAAATATCCAGGCCTTTCCTCCTTAGACAAGCGCTGTTGCCATCTCTACTTCCTTATTCCTGGAGCCTTTTGTAAGAGGTGAACCTCTGGGGCACCTGGGTGGTACAGTCAGTTGAGTGTCTGACTCTTGGTTTTGGCTCAGATTGTGATCTCAAGGTCATGGGTTGGAGCCCCACGTGGAGCTCAGTGCTGAGTGCAGAATCTGCTTGAGTTTTTTTCTCCCTCTGCCCCTCCTTGCCTACCCTCAAAAAAAAAAAAAAAAATCTGGGATCCCTGGGTGGCTCAGCGGTTTAGGGCCGCCTTTGGCTCAGGGCGTTATCCTGGAGACCTGGGATTCAGTCCCACATCAGGCTCCCTGCATGGAGCCTGCTTCTCCCCCTGCCTGTGTCTCTGCCTCTCTGTCTCTGTCTGTCTGTCTCTCTGTATCTCATGAATAAATAAAATCTTTAAAAAAAATCTTAAAGTTATGATGCTTTGTTATATAATCAAATACTTCTAATTTTAAAGGGAAATTCTGTTATAATCTTCTTTCCTTGACTAAGACTTCTCTCCTGCTTCTAATTATCATATACTTCTTTTCTGTGTTCATATTTCTTCCTTTGCTCTCTTAAGTCTAGATTTTTTTTTTCTTGTTCTTTTGGTGGTCAGGTGTTAGTGGTGTTGGAATCGAATTGAGAAACTGGGTCTGTGGGCTTGCATTTCCCTTCAAGCTTTTTTCCAAACTGAATCCCAGATTCTCAAACTCTGAAAAGCCAATGATCTGATGTCTTTGTTTTCTGGTCCCATTTCTGAAAACTTCATGACCCAAATGCCACCCTTTGCCATCAGCATTCAGACTGGGGAAGGTTTCTTTTTGTGGCCTGGGGGGTTATATGTCAAACACAGGAAAATCCACTTACACAACTGAAAGAATCTTCATCTAAGTCTAATAAACTACTGTGCAATCAATTACTGCATCTTAGAAAAAACATTGCAGATGTATAGTTTAAAAAGATTAGTAAGAGAGTTCTATTGTTAAGTCTGATATTGTTTCTGTTAAATCAGGTTATTTCTAAACAATGCAAAAAGGAATATAAAAATGTGTTTTTCATCAAGTTGATTTAATGAAAGGATTTTGACTTGCGGAGTTGTGGTAGTGTAGGATAGTGAGATAGTGTCTGGCAAATATAGTCCAGATTGGGGGGGAGCCATATGCGCTATAGTTAAGACCTTTGACTCTGACACCAGACTACTTTGTTTTCAATCCTAGTTCTACCACTTAATAGTTCCATAATTTCTCTTAGTCTCAATTTTCTCATTTGTAAAATAAATATTATTGTAGCATGATTGGGAACATTAAATAAAATATTTCGTGAAAAGCACTTCACACAGTGTCTGTCATATTCAGCTGTAAGAAAACGTTCACTGACATTTTTATGATGTTTATTTTGTCTTCTACTAAAAATTTCACAGACTAAACAATAAAATTAAAACTGAGTTACTGATACCAAGAAGATAAACATGGGTGATTTCAGACAGCCAGTGGGGAGATTTCGGGATATGCTATGAACCAATTTTCTATAGGTTTTTGTTAGAAAAGTGAGAGGCAAAACAAGCCTGAATGGGAGCAATATAGCAGAGGGATTTTGTGTTCTGGCAAGAAATGTTGTATGTAGACCTCATAAGGATAAAAGTCAATGATTTTGTCCTCTTCAACCCTTACTGAGAAAACTAAATGTACCAGCTGACTCTTAAATATCCTGGTCTGTCTTCATCAGTTGTCTAACAAGAAAAACCCTAGCACCACTTCTCTGTTGCAACTTATTTAGTACTAGGGTCTTTTGTTTGTGGTTGTTCACTTTCTTGTGTTTTTTAGTGCCTGTTGTGGAATTTTATGGGTATTTTTGAAATACCTGGTAATTAAATCAAAGGCTTGAGTTAATGTACCATCACCAAGAAGCTAAACCTTGTATAAGGACCACTTAAATATTTACTTTTTTAGGCTATAGATGAATTGATTTTTTTTTTAAGGATTGCATTCAAGTAATGCAAAGACTTGGAATAAAAACAATGAAAAGATGAAGTTATAATGAGAGAATGCCCTCCGTTATTCTGGCTGGAGATTGTAGAGGTATGGTAAGTAATGCAATGCTCCTCTGCAGAAAAAGCCTAACATGATTTTGAAAGTCATATGTCTTTGCAAAGCAAACTAGGGATTGCCTTTATTTAAGGGGGAAAAGAAAGACACTCAAACCACTTGATGAGTCCAACACTATTCATGACTTGCCGTGCTGACATTCTATAGATTGATGGAGTCTTCAAGTGTGGAAATACTGAGTCATACAGAAGATGAGACATTTCAATAATGAAAACAATATTTATGCAGTCAGCAGATTGTCAGTTAAGGTGGTTTAGATTATAAAAGTCACCAAACAGAGACTGTGTCAGGTTGCAAATTATTCAAACCATAAAATCATTTGAAAACACGTAGAGCAAATTTAGAGGGAACTAGTATGCCCCAAATCCTTTTATTTCTTCCTTCCCCTCTTCTGTTTCTCCTCTGTCTCCTCTCTTTTTGAAAGGAAAACTGTTGACTTTGTATCTAAACATAATACTAGCTGCATGGAAAAAAAATACTAGCTGCACGAGAAAAAAAAATTGAGATGGAACTAATCTTTTTTTTTTTTAGAAAGTGTTGCTTTCCCCCCAGTATGCAAGTGCTATAGGATATAAATACTTCATTGTCTTTTTCTGTTTATTCTCTCTTCCTTTATGTAGTCTTTTCATAGATGGTCTTTATGTCTTCCATCAATGACTAAATAATTTTGTCTGTTTTGTAATGACACCCATTGTTTTGTAAAATTATTTGATAAGTTGGAGGGACGAGAAATGAAATCACTGCAACTGTTTTAGTAACAATTATAATTTAACCATTCCATTTGTGACATCCAGCCCAGACTTACAACAGTTTTAGATCAAGAAAATATCCTGTGATCTGAGCACCCAGTCGTGCTGCATTTCTGCCCATTTATTCAGTAATCTTCCTTCATGTTTTGGTATTTGGTTGTAAACAACTTACAGGCAATCATTACTTGGTCTTTCCTCTTCCAAACTATTATGGCAAAAATAAAGGAAACTGAGGTAAGTGATTTCAAGTGGTATAAGCTGAAGTTGCTATGCTAATTGTCCACATCAGAAATTAGTCAACTGACAATTGGAACCAAATCAGAGTCACATTTTCTTTTTCCTGTTTGATTAACTTCTTAATCACTTTAGCTTTGAGTTGGAATTCTTACATGTTCACTTGTTTTCCTTTTGTCACTACTTTTAAAAACTTGTCTGCAAATTTTATTTTCTTATGAAGTATAAATTTTTGTAAGCCATCTTAAATATTTTCTGGAGGAAGATTAAAAAAACAAGTAAATTTATAAAAATAATATAGATTTATGCTATTATTTATGAACCAGTTGTCTATTTTACTTACACTATTAGATCCAGTTTTGAACCATGTCTAATTCCTCATCAGATTTGATAGCAATACCACTGTGGTATGGATTATATTTTAAAGTGGCACCAGAATTTACTCACAATTTTAGTTCAAAACTATCATTTTTATTGCTGAAAAGTATTAACTGAAATGCCCCAAAGATTGGTTAACTTGGTTTCTCCAAATATCAGCTCCTTTTCAAATTAGAAATAAAAAGGTTTTGTTCATATTATTTTATTTTATTTGTTATCACTCATACTCCAAGAAAATAAAAACCATAGTAAGAAATTTCTACTGTGTCAAAAAAAAAAAAAGAAGAAGAAGAAGAATGTCTAATGTACAAATAGCACTATGCTAGTCTAGAGTTTTTGCCAACTGCTGTGTTGTTGGCTTTTTTAAAATTGTGAGCTCAAAAAAAATAAAAATAAAAATAAAATAAAATAAAATAAAATAAAATAAAAAAATAAAATAAAATAAAATAAAATAAAATAAAATTGTGAGCTCAAACAGAATTTCTTTAGAGATCAGGTCATCCTTTGACCATACTCCACAGTTGCCTAGATTGTCTCTTTGGTTTCTATATCCAGTGGATTGTAGATGATGCCCATTTTCGAGTGCTTCCTGTATTAAGGCCTTCTGTTTCTCTCATTGTTACCTTTTCTAGGTCTACAGCATCAAGACAAGAACAAGGAATCACCCTGGTACTGAAATACAGTATTAGCAAGTCAGGTTGGAGTGTGAATCCATGGGCCCACTGGAAAAGATGGTGCCAGGATTTTCCATTCTGCAGTGGGACACAATAGACATGGAAGGAGAAGAGGAAGCATCAGCCAGCTGACTTTGGTTTGGAGCCTTTCTTTGAGAAAGCAGAGTGGGTCCTAGACATTGAAGAAAAGCATTTTTGTTTGTATTTTCCCCTCATCTGAGCCTTTGCCAACTGTGCAACTCTCTTTTTTTGTCTTGCTTTTATGAATACATGGTTTAATTTTTGTTTCATTTTGATGTTTTGGGGTTTGTTTGTTTGTTTTCCTTTTTGAACCAACCAGCCTTGTCAGGAAAAGATGAACCACAAATGAAAATGCCCATTCCTTCAGGAATACAATTTTGTAGCTCTATGTGTATCTATTTTTGTAGAAATACAAAAAATTTGCTTTAGCATTGATGGGCTATTTTTGAGGGATGTATTTTTTTTAATATTGTAAAAATTGTTAAGTTCTGTTTAAAGAACTTGCTCTCAGAGAAGCACTGGCAAAAATGTTGAAAATGCTTGTCTTTAAGATGTCTGTGATATGCTCTGTGCTTTCTAGCTTACCTCAAGTGTTTGAGAGTTTCTCCTTTTTTACAAAAGTAGCACCGTAGCCAAGCCAATATAGTATTGTTCTACATTAAATCTCAGTGAAGATTTAATTCCATGCTAGCTCACTTAGCTTTTAGTTATATGTATAGCTTGAAAGGGAAGTGTTTTAATGACCTCACTAAAAAAAAAGGGTATTACATTACTTCAGTTTGTCCGAAAGAGTACTTGGAGTTTGGCTAAGATGAAAGTTTGCAGAAACATGGAAGTCAGATGGAGAGTTTGCCTAGAGAATATAATTGTCTTTCTAGCCCATCCAACTTTATAAATGGAACCAGTTTGTATCCAACTACTGGAAAATAAACGCATTTACCCATCCGTGCTACCTTTGATTGCCGATGGCTTAGTTTCCTTGTTTCTAATTATTCAGTCATGGCAATTTTGAAGGTCATATTTTAAGTGGATTTTTTTCCCCTGGAGATGGTTTGAAGGGTAATATTTGGGAAGGTACTAGACACGTCACAAAGCCTTTAATTCAATGGCTAGTTTTGATAATGTTACTCATCATTGTAAATTGAAAAATAGTATATTGTATGTAATATTTTAAATGTAAGTTTTTTCCCGTCTTCTTTGTTTAAATCTGGTTTTAGTAGATTAAACTCTTTTAAGAAAAATGTTTAGAGCAAAATGAAATTTAAATTGGAATTTATGCCACGAGTACTTAAATTGAGATAATAAATTGACTATTTATTCTTAGAAATTTATTCTTGAAAACTCAGGATTCAACTTGGCATGACCCTCAGGATCTAAATAAGATGAAATTGGAATTATCATTAAGACCCTGTTAGGAAAAGATTAGGGTTATAAAAGTAGCAGTTACTAATATTTTAAGGATTTTGATGCAAAGTCCATTTTCTTACAGCTGCTTCCAGTGATGGGCCACATTAAAAAGTTAGTGTTACATAGAAGTTTTAGTTCGGTAAAAGTTTCTTAAATGTGCCCCATCCTTGTCTTTGCCCATATGAAATACAGTGTTTAATGACATACCGCTTTCCATTTTAAATTTGTATATCTTGTGCATAAACATTTTAGGTATAAGAACAGTACCTCTGCTCAGCTAAGCAGGGTTCTTACAGATAATATAAAGTTCCCTTATCTCTGTTTTTTTACATTAGTTTCCCCCCCGCCTCCCGTGCCTCTGGTGAGTTATGTCTATATACTGTCTTGTGTTCTTTTTTTTTTTTTATACTGTCTTGTGTTCTTATCACTAAGTTGCTTCTTCTTAATCAGACTCTTCTTAACACAATATGCATATTTTTACCTAATGTGAGGTCAAAACTTAAGGAATTTTCAACTTACTAATGATATGAATTTAGATTTCTAGGGAGTGGCTTGGTTAAATTATCTGTATTTTGATCTATAATTTGACTTGTTACGGTTGTATGTCCTTTGCCCAATCCGTGGAGCATGAAGTTAAATGAATCTCTAAAACTGGTTTCCTCTTGTGTACTCCTAAGTTTTCAAAGACAAGTATTCGGCAGTTCCCATGGGATGACTCACTGGGGATTATTTATTTTCCTCCTCTTCCCTTGGAACCTGTTAACTTCCTTTGCCGTTTCTCTTAGAACAGCGTTGTGGCCCAATTCATTCAGTTCATTCAACTGGATTTTCCCAATTAAAGGAGAAGAAAATTATTAATTCTCTGCTCCTTTCCTTAGTCTCCATTGAATTGAATTCAAGGAGAGAGACAGACAACTGGCTAATAACTTCACCCTGAATTTGGACTGTGTTCTGTGATACCCCTGGTAACTCTAGTGTGACACATTCCTGGGTTCTGGGGCCCAAGAAAAGTTGGGGGCCTGAATTGTGCTGTATCCAGGACAGATTTGTAAGTGGGATCTCCTGTTGAGAAAAGACATTGTTGACCTATTGCAACGATTAGATCCTTGCACAGACAAGGAATGGATCAAAGTCCAAGTAAAAAGACTCTTTAATGTCTCTATAATTGCCTGGCATTCCCTTGTTTAGTTTTTTTTTTTTCTTTATTGGTTTTTGTTTGTTGGTTCATTTGTTTTGCCTGGCATCCCCTTATTACGATCATATTACCTTTACCACCAGAAGTTATGAAAGAGGATGAGTTGCAATTTAGCTTGATATTCTGAATTTATTTTAAGTTTAAAATGCTGTCACTCTCTGGGTCTGCTTTTCTCACATCAGAATGATGCTGTTGAACTTGGAAGCTTCTATACTTCTTTACCAAGGGCTACTAGTTTCCTCCCCAAGTCATTTGGAAGCACTCCACCTTTGACTATTTTAAAAATCAGACTTCATTCAAGGTTTTTAAAGGTCTGTGAGCTAGACCTTATGAAATCATCTCATTTATTTGACCTCTAATCTAGGCTTGGACCACTAAACTAACATGAGTTAGGGAACAGCATTAAAGTGATAATTTAGATATCAACAGGCTATTTTGTCCATCATTGTTTATTTGAAAAGAGCCTCTAAGTGTTTTTAAAAACCAGTGTTTTTTTTTTTTAAGAAGGTTAACTCTCCCCTCCTAACTTTCATCTCCAATTTTTTTTCTTTCTTTGTCCTCTTAAAATTATTTACATTATTATTTTAAGCCAAAATGTCCAGGATTACTCTACATTTTGCAAATGAGAACCAGTGGGTTGCAAATAATTAAGGAATTAGTTCTTTTAACTTTATAACAAATAAAAAACATTCTAGGCACTGGCATAAAACATGCCCTTTAGGAGCTCATTATTCATTTTGCAAACTCATATTTCCTATTCCTATTCTAAGACCTGCAGAATAGGGCAGGATCTATCTAGTTTTTGCATTTGCTATCTGGTTTAATGTTATACTTGTCATTTAAAGTTGCAGTCAGAAACTCTATTTCAAGAAACTAAATTCTGTTCTTAGTGAGTGTCCCTTTGTTACATAATATTTGCCACATTAAGTCAATAGGACAGTGGCATTAAGTGGTGGAAAAGGAAAGTTTATATATTGGAGTGTTGGCTGCGGGATGAATAGAGAAGCAGAATGAATTCATGGAAAAGAGCATTGGCTTGTGCATCAGGTCTGAATTTTGGCCTGGCCACAATTAGATATGTGTCATTTGGGGTTTATTTATCTTATGAGTAAAGTGAGATAATAGTATCTAACCAGTAGGATGCAAAGTGTGGAAATCATATCTACCTATCTATATGTATATGATCAATCATATCTGTTTCATAGTAGATGTTCAATAAATGACAGGTACCACAAATGTCTGTCAAGTAAGTAGGTCATAAAATTGAGCTCCCAAATGTCTCTTCTTTATACTTACCATATCCTTTTCTGCAGCAATCAAATAGATAGATATATGACTGCTTTTTCATAACAAATTGTTGCAAGAAAATCTTTGTCCACTACTATTTGTTGAAGATAAAATGCAAATTTCTTAATTATTTCTGTTACTTTACTGTGTCCTTTATTAAGTAAAATAAATTAACCTTTTAGTGGTATGTAGGTCCAACTGTGAGTTTTCTTACATATTTCAAAATTTCATTCATCCAGGATCCTATGTAGTATTTTCTCCCAAATTAAGGCACCGTCTTTACTAAATCACCAAAGTTTATATTTTGCAGTTGTATTGTGGTCTTCCTTAGCACCTGGAATTGAAAACATCTCTTTTGAAATTATTCTTTTTTTTTTTTTACTTGCCTTGGAGGAAAAATTGCAAAATATGGTGGAAAAAAATCGTTTGCATGAAAAGGGGAGGGAAAAAAATCCCTTTACGATCTCAGCAGATTTACTCTGCTTGAGAGAAAAAGAAACAATTTTATTGGAAGCAGATGTTGACACTGTGTCAGTTATTGAAGATGGAAAGAGTTCACTTGAACCATTGCATTTGCAAAAGAGTCAGTTAGAATCCCTGTGATCGATCACCTTCACAGCAGACATAAGGACAGCAGAAAAGCAGAAACTCTATGAGACCAAGACTGAAATCAGCCTACCGATTTTAATGTACAGGATCTTAAGGACCCGGTTTCGTTTTGCTTTATGTTTTCTTTCCTCCAGGATAAAAGACACATCTTTCAGAAAATTGAAGGCTTCTTTGAAAAATTCAAATTTATTCCCTACAAACATGGCCTAAGAGCTCTTTAAATATCTTATTAAAGTATTAAAATAAGGTTATACTTTTAGTTCAAAAATGTATGTGGAAGACAAGTGTGTAAATTATACAAAAATGAATAATCAAAGATTGGGGTATGGGGTGGGCCCTGCAGGGAAGCCTCATTCTCAAGAGTTTCAAAACGTTAATTACGTTGGCAACATGGTCGTGGACATTGATCACAGAACAAACTTTTAGAATTTTTCAGCAGGCTTTTTTCTTTTAGTGCCTCTGGGAGTTTCACCCTATCCACTTTTCCAAAATAAAGAAATAGCCATTATTATTAAAATATCGTGATTTTCTTATTTCCTTTATTGTCCATTATGCTTTTTTGTTTGTTTGAAAAATATTTTTAGTTTCAAATAATTGATCAAACTAGTGTTCACTTGAAATTGCAAATTAGTTTGATCCAATAAATTTATCTGAATCTACTTTTAAAGTTCCAAGAAATATTAATTGAATTAAGTGTAATTTACCAATTCCATTGTATAAGGAAGAAGGAAGTGAGGATACCTTCTAGAAAAGGGCAGGTTAATATCAATTAGCTTTCTTTTTAACAATTTCTGGACTACTAAATCTTGACTTAAGAATAACTTTTAGAATATAAGATTTCTTAGGGTTTTATTTTGATGTATGCACAAGATGTGAACTTTTCTAACGATATCCCTTTATACTAATAGAGATGTGCATTTTTTTAAAGCTGTGGCTAAGGCAAAAATTAATAATGATTATTTACACACATGATTTAATTTCTTAGGATATTTACAATCTTATATATTATATAGGATTTAAAAATACTCTTCCAGACATTTTTCTGGATATACAATATAGGGAAAGGTTTTCATGTGAATTCTTTGTATCATTTTAAAGTGCATATATTGAAAGGGAAAACATGAATTAATTTGTTTTTATCATATAAATGTAGGTAAGGTGAAGTAATTTTATAAAAAAAATTAACGGTGTGAAAGACTTTACATTTGTCATTTGATTAGGTAAACTGAAAACTATTAATAGAAATATTATCTTACAACATTGAAATATAATGAAATTCCAGACTTGTTAGTTTCATGAACAAATTTTATGCTGTCTTAATTTTACATTTTCAGAAAGAAAGACTAATTAACTAATCTTACCCATGTTGTCAGTCTTAATTTACAAAATTCATAAAACTTTTGGCTTTACAAGCTAATTATAAAATATTAATTTTTCTTCTACTTTTCTTGGGGTTAGGGTAAAAGACATTTTCATATTTCTGTTCACTCCTCAAATGCAGGTCGCATAACTACGTGTCAATGATAAAAGATGGTGGAGGACTTTGTAGTAAAAACAATGTCATCTTCAATTTGTTCAATAAATAATGTGAATTTAATGCTTATATTTTAATGTAGCATTTTGCTTTGGTCTGCATTTCTTGACAATTAACTAAGTCTCTGTTTTCCTATCCAATTAAGCAATTTATAAATACCTTTGGAAATTAAAACATCTAGTGTTTTACTTGTCTGTTTTTATGAGGTTAATTTCTAAGGCCAAAGAATTTAGTTGTTACAGTGAGGAGTGGGTTATAAAACAGGTGTTTATAATGGAAGAGCAAGTGAAATGGGCTATGTTCATTACGTAACAGCAGGAAGCTCGAGAATGAATTTTTTAATACAATGCTTCTAAGTTTATCAGTTGACTCTTTATGAGTTTTGTGTTGCTTTGTTTTTACACTTGATACAGAACCTGCTGTAATTGTTATGGGAAAAAAAAAAAAAAAAAAAAAACTTTCCTAACAATTCATTGGCACCAAAGAACTGCACCTGGAGAAGAAATTTCCAAGACCTTATATTTTTGAAGGAAGCTAGAGTTTCCCTACAGTGGACTCTACTTTCTTCTTAGAGGAATCTTCCATATAAAAGTGCAAAAATCTAGAAATAAGTGTTTAAATCAGTAGACCCTCCAACATACAGGAGATATAATTTGGCATTCTTAATTGTTTGATTGATTTATTTATTTAGATTATTTATTTATTCATGAGAGACACAGGTAGAGAGGCAGAGACACAGACAGAGGAAGAAGCATGCTCCAAGCAGGAAGCCTGATGCAGGACTTGATCCCAGGATCCCGGGGTCATGACCTGAGCCAAAGGTAGATGCTCAACCGCTGAGCCACCCAGGTGCCCCTGTATGCTATATTTAAATGAGACTAGTGTTATGAGGGTTTTTTGGCCACTATAAAAAATTACAACGTAATAGCTTCAAACAACACAAATCTATGATCTTAACCACTCTGTAGGCAGACATTCAGCACTGCTGTCAGGCTAAAATCATAGTGTCAGCTGCATTCCTTCTGGATGCTCTAAGAGAGAATCTCTTTCCTTGCTGTTCCAAGCTTCTGGAGTCCTTGACTCATGGCACTCTTCCTCCCCATCTTCTAAGCAATTAGCCCCTGGTCAGATCCTTCTCACGTGGCATCACTCTGACCCTCTCTCTTTTGCCTCTCTCACATGTTTAAAGACCTTTGTAGTTACGTTGAGTCTGCCTGGATTGTCTCCTCATCTCAAGGTTCTTAATTTAATTACATCTGCAAAGTCCTTAAACATAAGGTAACCTATTTACAGGTTCTAGAGATTAGGAATTTTTTTTTTTTTTTTGGAAGGGGCATTATTCTACTACCACAATTAGTAGTAGATTTCGGCGTATTTTTTCATCAGCCCTGTCATCTGGGAGTATTTAGTATATCACTGAAACCAGCAAGGCTTATTCTATGTTTGCAATGGTCATTTGTGTAGGATTCATCTTCATTCACTTAAATAATTGCATACGAAGGGATTTTCTGTTGTTATTTCAAACATATCATGTGGTTATTATAGTGCCTTGGACTCTAAAGGACTCTGCGGTATTTATGGCAGACGAGCACTCGCAGGGGTGGAGAGCAGGACATCTGGTGCAGATTCTTCCTAGCTGAAGTGTCTTTTCTCTGGGGATAATCAACTACCATTTAATTGTTTTGCTTCCTTTTTGGGGAACGTATGATCATCCTGTGATGTCCTCAGTCTCCAAGCATCTCATTTGACCTGCTTATACACATTTGACAAAATATATATGACCACATTGACATGGTAAAGCTTTTACATTTTTGTCCAGAGTGAATCATTACATCTGTTATCAGTTAAGCAGTGGAACAACCGTTACGGAAAGCAAACATGTTTTGATACATTTAAGGTGTAAAGTAGGTACCTATGCTTTGGAATGCTGTTGATCAGTAAATGAGCTAGATTGTCTTAGAAACAACACTCAAGCACAACTTTTTCACTTTCCATCCCAAGTCTGGCTATGGCTGAATGGAGAACACCAGCATTGATCTTTGCTTTGCACTTGTAAAAGAGACTATTTGCAGGGAGCCAAATATAGCAACAGAGGATTTATTATCATGCCAAAAAATACAAAATCTGTTCCCCTTTAAACACAACACTCTATCTTTTTCTTGTGGATCTTGCTAGAAGGAAAATATAGCCTTTAACTACCCCATTCCTTCTGCTGGAAGTTCCTTAATTTTTTTCAAATGGGCTATGTGTGGTTTAATGTTTCTTTAAAAAAAAATGGCTATACGAGAAATCCATCCAGTATTAATCATCTTTCTTACCAAAAAAAAAAAAAAAAGTCCCCAAAATAAAACATTTCTAAATCAAAGATGAAAGTCAATAGCAATAAGAAAATCACACTTTGGTGGCTTTGAGACTGAGAATCACTGGGTGATGTTCTGTGTTTCACTTTGTACAGAACCAAAAAAGTAATTGTGAAAAATCCTCTTCAACCAATGGTGTTTTCTTTGCCTTAGAACATGGGTATTTTGCTCTGAGTGTTGTCGGATGAGTAGATGGACTAGTCTAGAGTATAATGTTGGTAATGACAGTTAACTCTTCTGCTTGGTTTATGATGTATATACACAGAATCTTGAAAACAGTTTTCCAAACATCACCAAGAAAATAAGCTTTCCAGTGACAGCTTTACCAGACATTTTCGTGTGGGATTTTAAAACAAATACAAGGCTGTTTGGAAATACTTGGTATATGTAAATATGCAAAATATGCTAAACAGTGCTAACAGCTGTAGGGTGTACAACCCCATCCTTGAGCAGAATATTTTGGTGGCAGTGGTGGATGTTTTTTCCATCTTTGCTTCCATCTCCCTTACCCCCACCCCCACCCCTGTCCCCACCCACTCACCCATCCACAAATAAAAGCACATACTTCACACCCTTCCCCCCTATTTCCATGCTGCTTCCAAGAGAATCATTTCAGCAGATTCCCCCTGGAAAAGGTGGGTGGTGCCTTGAAGGACTGTTTGAGTTACATGATGTTTTAAAAGATGAGCATCGCCAACTTGCTTGCACTTGCTCTGACACCAGCCTCGCACACAGCCCAGACACTCCGCAGGCCAGATTCCATTAAGGCTTGTCATTGCAAGGGGAGGGAACGTCTGGTTTTGCGTGTCCTTTCTGCTATGATGTTCCCAAAGAACACAAAGTAATCATTTTAAATGCATGCTATCAGGTTCTGTAACATCAAGGCACTCATTCATTTAGCAAAATAAGCATATGCCTTTCTACCTACAGCCCAAAAAAGGAAGGGAGGACCCAAAAGAGGCAAAAAATGAAAGCCTCTTCTTACAGCATTTTGACAAGTTTGGAGATGAAAAGGTGGCAAATGCGAAGCGAGAAACCCTGGGACCTAGGACCAGTTCCACTCATAATTTGTTGATATCATTTAGTCAGTTTCCCTATCAGTAACATAAAGATCAAATAAAATAAATGTAAACTATTTTGAGAAAACTAAAAGTACTGTACAAAGAGACAGGAATTGGTATTTATTAAAACTCTATATATCATGAGCATTGCATGAATTTATATTAAAGAATTCTCACAAATAGCAATATGTAGACAGCACTATTTGGGAGGCAGTTAGCAATATAAAAAGTATGCTATTTAGAAGCTGGATGTCCTTCGACAATTTCCTCAGCCTCTTTAAGTTTAAGTTTAAGCCAGTTTAAGTCAAATGAAGATATTAAAAGTACTTCAGGGATCCCTGGGTGGCGCAGCGGTTTAGCGCCTGCCTTTGGCCCAGGGCGCGATCCTGGAGACCGGGGATCGAATCCCACGTCGGGCTCCCGGTGCATGGAGCCTGCTTCTCCCTCTGCTTGTGTCTCTGCCCCTCTCTCTCTCTCTGTGTGCCTATCATAAATAAATAAAATAAAATTGTAAATACTATTGTTTATCTTTTTATTAATCTTATTTTTTAGGAATTTAGGGACTTAGGAAAATAGTCAAGCCCTTGCCCAAGGGTACTTGACTAGAAGTAACAGAGCAGGGGATCCAACCAAATCAAGCCAGATTTAACAAAACATAAAGAAAGAATCTTAGACCACCACAACCACCACACTACCCTCTGAAACTCTTGCTCTTGTCATATCTGAAGGTATTTTCTGTGAGCATCTTTTAATAATTCCTTAGCCAACTGGAATAATTCCAATTTTCTTTTTCATCCAGATCCTATGAAAATGGAGCAGTAGAAATCTCTCTGCTCCTGGAACTCCAGAACCGTGTGTGTGTGTGTGTGTGTGTGTGTGTGTGTGTGTGTGTAACATATTTTTTTCTTCTGCATCTAGTTTTTCTACAAGATCAACTATATGCAAGTAAAATAATGATTTCAATCCCCAGAGGCCATGATCTTGAAGTTATATGGATATTAAATTCTTTAGCCTAGACAGCTGACACTGGATACAGCATCTGTACTATTTGAGTTAAACCAAACTACCTTCCTATTAGGCAGCGCGCATTCATAAAAAGTCTTAAGAAAGCCAGCTTTTTCAAGGAAATATTCCTAGATGCAACTACTGCTTCTTGCTCTCTGCTTGTATGTCTGGGCCTACCTGTGAAGCTTATGAACTTAACCTGTGTTTCCTGGCCCCGTGATGATGCCCTTACACCTGTCAATAGAACCCAATAGTTTTGATGTTGATCTTTTTCCTGTACTTCTCAGAAGAAGTTTTTTTGTCTGTTTTGACTTCTTTGGTTGTTCATATAGGTCTTTCCTCCACCAGGCCTACTGAATTCTAGCTCCTGGAGCATGTCAGGACCAGGCTATCCTGAAGGCAGAAAGGATTAAATTTGGCAAGTTCATTACCCAAGGGCTGATCTAGGATCTGAAACCTATAAAAGTTGTGGAGGGGGGAGCTTTAAATTTTGTAGTTTTATGGTTTTACACAAATATGATATGCACACAAGCTGTCTATTCATTTTCTTTGCTGCACAGCCTGGCATTAGATTGGTGACTGCTGGCCAGCTGGGCTGCTCTTTCTATAATGGCTTTGCAGTTCTTGAGGAGACATCGTGGGCAATCTCTGCATAGTAATATTAGTTGAACATCAGCAACACTTCAAGTTCCTTGACATTGAGACCTGGGAAGCCACAGGGCAGCATGGGCTTTGTTTTCTTCTTGCTCTTGTAACCAATGTTGGGCATCAAGATCTGGCCCTTGAGTCTTCTGCACACCCTATTGTCAGTGCCTCTGGGTTTCTGCCAGTTGCGCTTAATTTTGACGTATCGGTCTCCCTGGGGCTGGATGAACTTCTTGGTCCTCTTTAACAATCGTGGGCTTTACCAGAGGTCTGAGGGCAGCCATGACATCCAGTAGCAGATGGCTGCCACCTCGGCAGGCAGCACTGAGGAAGAGAGGGGGCCAGAAGGGAGCTTTGTAAGAAGATAGAAAAGCATACTAAATTATGAAAGTGAGTATGTATTTAGAATATGTATGAGACAACAGAATTTTGAAAAGTTGATGAATACTATAAATACAAAATTCAGAAAAATCATGTGAATTTGTATTAACTACGTGCTTAAGCTACATGGATAGCATAACATACTACTCTTCCAGCAACTAGCACATTTATCTTCATTTTAACCTTAGCATATTTCAAACATGCTTCTTATTTGGTGGTAGAATAGGTAGGTTCTGTTTATAGAGTAATATGTTCTCAGCCGCTCTTGAAACAACATAGTGAGGGATTACAATATTCCGCGACACCATTTTTTCACTAGAATATGATTACTTATATCTGTAAGTGTTTGAGAATGGTCTAAATATATCCCACTAAACCCTAATCCAAATTCAAACTACATGTATCTGGTAGATCTTTCCCACCCCACAAAGGAAAAGGTGGTGGAGGGAACATCCGAGGGGAAAAGGTTTTTTTTTTATATGATTGTGGTTAAACTAGCTTATTTTTTTTAATTTGCAAAAACTTATGTGAAGATGAATGCTAGGATTCATCTCAGAGCTTTGGAGGGTGCCTGTGCAAATAAAGGACCCAAAAGCTTTATCCTCCTAAGCTTAGAGCAAATCACACCTCTTAAATTTGTTTCCATGGTAAAAAAAAAAAAAAAAAAAAAAAAAAAGAAAAAGAAAAAGAAAAGAAGTCCTACTTACAACAACATTGATATGTGGCTTCACACTTTTAATTTTCTGGTTCCTGTCTGTTACAGTACATTAAACTACAAATCCAAAGATGATAAGAGTTCCATACCGAATAACCAAGATTTTAAAAGGCTTCAGTCTGAGAGAGGGAGACAGAAGAAAAAGCTGAAATTTTTTGGAAGGAATTCAACATAGACAAACAAAGGAGAAAATAGTTTGCAAGATGATTGAACTGAAGAATTTATGGACAAATAACCTGAAGCTGAGAACAGTGAGGAATGAGTTATCTCCTAGAAAAAACAGTCTTGTTTTTCTTAAGGATAAAAAAAAAAAAAGACTATATGATGTTTGCAACTATTCATGACCACTATATAGCATGTTCAAAAAAATGAAGTCTTACTGCATAATGAAGCAAAGAATGCTTTCTTAGATTATCTGGAGGAAAAAAAAATGAATTTCTGACCTAGTTCTATCATTAACAACTCATGTGCTTCTGTAAAAATCACTAAATGTCCTTGGTGTGTTTTCTCATCTGTAAAATCAACATTAAATGAGACAATCTTTAAAGCTTCTTCTAGTTCTAAAAGTTCTGAGATTCTACACGTGTTTTCTTTAAATAAAATACATTAACCTATTTAGGCATTAGAATTAAAATTTTCCTGGAGCTAAAATACTTTGGAAAGAACAACCTAATTGGAAAAGATTATTTGACAACTTCTTCAGATGTCAATTTGTAAGTCTGAACTATGAAAAATTCAATCATGACAATATTGTACAGAGTGGAACAAAGAAAAATTCCAAAAAATATTTTTGTAACAAATCATTGGTATTTATATAAATCTGAAGTTTTTTTTTTTTTTTTAAGCGAGAGACACAATTCCCCTAGAAATTGAACATTCTGGAATTTGTATTTCTAACACAGTTTATCCCTCAAGGAGCCAAAATTCAAACCTGTGTGTAATTTAGACGTTTTTGCTCATCCCATGTGTTCCACTTGCTGGTTTGAATTATTCAGTTGGGGAAAATAGAAATGTACAAATCAAAAAGAATTCACTTACAGCATTCTTATTACTAATTATGTCCAACACAGTAGATGAAGTTACAGACATATATCATTAAAGACATAATAAGTTATCTAGTCTTACCCTCTACTTAGCTCTGAATGGTTTAAAAAACAAAATCCTTGTGACATGTCCAGCTTAATTTTAACAAACCATGTTGGCTTCTATGATTTCCACTGGAAACTAATAATTGAATACACTTCAATATCAATAAACATTTGTTGACTAAATCTCCTGTCCAAAATTTCATGTAATTACCTACAGCCATTCATGCTTCATCACCATAATCTGAAATCATTTAACATCTCCTCATGATGCCATGTCTCATGTTGGATAAAATGAGTTAAATGAACACAGTCCCTGTGCCCTAAAAATATTTTCAACTTCCTTGGTCTGGAAGTACCATTTGTTTGAATCTCGATCACATTATGTTCTATCAATAATTTTTCCAAATAAATCCTATTTTATTTCCTTCATTTCTATAAGTCAATGTCTGTTTATCCTCAATTTCTCCCCCTTAAAGGAGAGAAAATGAGTGGGAAATATCAGAGAGGGTGACAACATGAGAGACTCCAAACTCTGGGAAACGAACAAGGGGTAGTGGAAGGGTGGGGTGGGTGGGGGGATGGGGTGACTGGATGACGGGCACTGAGGGGGGCACTTGACGAGATGAACACTGGGTGTTATACTATATGTTGGCAAATCGAACTCCAATAAGAAAATATACAAAAAAAATTTATTTCCCCTAGTAAATATCCTAATGCATCATTGGTTGGTTTTCACTCTTCTAATTGTAGGTAGATTGCACACAGGGAGCCTGATGCTCTCCTCACTGGGCAGTGCTTTTTTTTTTTTCTGTGTGACAGAGCCATGAGTGTATTCTGAGGTGGAAAGAAGAAGATTTTCTCCTCCTGAGCAAACCACTCAGGTCTAGAAAGGGCAACCACATTGTTTTTTGCATGTTTGTGGGCTCTCAGATCTCTTCCTAGATCTTCCAATGCTCTACTCAGTATTGCAGAAGGATTGACCCGTGGCACTGGCAGGAGATGAAAGCATGGAACCAGGAGGTGAAGAGAAGCCATGATATTTTGCTGCCTCCTGCCGTGTGCAATTGGACAGCATCTCTGGCAGTAGCTGCATCTCTGGCAATGACTATGGCTCCTGTCTGGCCTCAGCTCCCACCAGCCTTCTAGCTCCTGCCAGGTGCCCTGGCCCTAGGCTCTCTGAATTTTGCTTCTCCTCTTGCCTCTACACATGGGAATGGCCTTGACATTGATCTTCTTTGGTTTGCTTCACCATCTCCTTACCTCTTCTATTACTGTGTAACCATATTTCTAAGTTGAATTTGCTATTTTAAGTACTCAGAGTGGTTTTTACTTACTTGGTTGGAATGTGGCAGGAACACTTTGCCTATAAGGATTAGTCCCAGGAAACAAATTCTCAAGAAAGATCTGTGGCATAGAGTTTCCAGGTTAGAGCACGAGTGTAGGAATGACCCCATGCAGGCAGAGAGAGGAACTTTAGTAATCCATGATATGCAATGGCATCACAAGCACCTGAACCATCCCGAGTCTAAGAAATGAAGTCTGCTGAACTTGGCTACTATGGCAGTGACAATGGTTACCAGTACTGCAGAGGTTAGAAAAGTATTTGAGACTGCACTGAGGTTTTCCAAAGAAATGAAAGAAAGAAATAAAAAGAAAAGAAAAAAAGAAGTAAGGAAGGAAGGAAGGACGGACCAAGTTTTTGAGTTGGTCAAAATACAAGGGGAGAAACCCAGAAAACTTCATGACGGATTTAAATGAGTGTTTTTATTCGTTATGGACACAGAGGAAGCATGGCTGATGATCAAGACTAAAATCTTTTGGTACAGTTTGGAGAATTAGGAAGTAAAATGGTCAGACAACTTTAACAAGTGTTTTCCATTAACCTTAGGGGATTTAGTAAGGAAGGAATGATTCCTTTAGATGCCAGCTGAAACATTTAGATGAAGCTGGAAATTCTGGAGTCATATAATTAAATAAATTCCATAATTGAATCCTAAAATTCATTTATTACTTGAAGCAATTCCTCAGATTCCACTAAGACCCAGGGTAGAATCGCTAGTTATCCTGGGAGAAGATAGCCTATACATCACAAGGATTGTAAGAATTTGCTCATATTTACCATTTGGAAACTGAGAAGCATGCAAAAGAATGGATCCTTAGCATGTTAGCCCAAGGAGATGGAATAGAAAGTCAGGTTGGCTAGATCTGTTGGATACCAGATTTCATATACTAACTTGACTGGCTGGAAATGGCTCCAAAATTTGCTTGGCTGACTGACTAAGGCATGGATGCCACAGGGGCTAGGTTTAATGAGGTCAAGATGCCAGAACTTCCCTGCAATTATTTAAAGTAAGGAATCCAACAGAATCACAAATTTGATAATGTTGATAAACTTATTACTACATACAACTTACTTTCTCTCCTTCTGACAATGTTACCTAAAAGTTACAGAAAACACTCCTATTCCTGGGGCATTGAGAAATGTGTTATGAGAGAAATAGCAGAATCTTTGAAACTTGATGCTGGCTGTCACCCATAGATTGGGAATGATGGTGGGAGTTGCCACCCTTGACGTAGTTCACATGATTTTAATGAGAATTGTGGGATCCCAGAGCAACAGAAGCCAGGTGGCAGGACTTACCATCAGAGATAGGAACAGCTCAATTACTGTAACTGCTGTAGGGATGGACTGACATTCATAATGTAAAACATTAAAACCATTAGGGATCTGGGGCATGGCTCATAGATTACAGAGTCCCAGGAAAATAAATAGTAATAAAATATAACTTGATCTATATTATGGGAAATTTATGGAGTAGAAATCTTATGGGAGTCACTGCCTCAAGTCATGGTCTCTTACCCAATTCCTCCACCCAAGCTAGTCTGTAAACCTGAACCCCTTGATTGAAGGACAGACTAGGTCCCCCTTGAGAAAACCTTGCAACACTGTCATGTGAACAGATTTTAAACATCTAAGCATCTCCTGATATGGTACATAGCTATTTTTCCTACAGTCTGCACTGGAGAAAGGGAAAAATCCCAGGCACTGACCTTGAGTAAACCCTAATCCTTGTGCCCCTGAAGTGCCACTGTGTGAACCACTATGTGAAGCTTATGAAAGTTGGCTGGTGAATGGTTTTGGCCCCAAGCTACCTCACAGTGGGCCTATGAAATCCTTCGGTCCATCCTTTGGTTACTGTCCAGGCTCCTGCTCACATAATTGGGTAAAGTAGATGCAAATGTCAGAATCCCTGCAGTGGCCATTGATAAGAAGAGCCACCTGTCAGTTCATGGAAGGGCCCATCCAGACTCAAAAAGTTAAAGAGAAGCCAAACCCTAACTCTTGAGGAACTGTGTATGTATCAGTTTTCCCTTCAAAGAAATAAAGGATGAAGCAATAGCAATTCTCCCGACTCCTATATTTAACTCATCTACAAAAAGCAGGAGGGGCCTTGGAGCCCAGCTGTGGTCTGTCATAAACTTAAGCAGGTGACGGCTCCAGTCGTAACGCCTGTTCCAGGCGCGTATCCTGAGCACAATAAATCAGAGCAGCCCTTGGAACTTAGTGCACAATTATTAAGCTTGCTGGCAGATTGTTTCTTCTCCGTAATAATTTGCAAGGATTAACAGAATTTCACCTGTCGGGGATGTCGGTGTACAGAATGTATAAATATATAATCTAGGGTACAGGCACTGCGACATCTTGGGGCTTTTGAATTTTCCTGTTTTCTGTTTATAAGAAAGTCCTCAAGACCTTGACCAGGGTATTCCTTAGCACAGTCCACTAGTCCATGACACTGTTGCCGCTTGCGTCTGGTGAGGAAGGCAGCACAGACATGACCTAAAACCTAGGAAGTTATTTGTGTGTGGGGAGCAGGAACCAAAAAAGTGAAGATTCCAACTTCCGCCCTGTCAGCAACATTTCTGCAAGCGTGTCGGAAAGTTCAAAGGTGAAAGGCGGCTTGTTGGAACTTGCACAATGTATCTCTCAGGAGAAGAAATGACTTTTGGGGAGCAAAATTGATTTCCATGAAAAATGGATACATAGTTCCCAAGCTGACTTACCCCAGTGGGGCACCTGCTGCTTCCTCCAGGAGAGCCTCGGGACCCGCGGCCCCCGGTCCCTGCTGCCAACCGGGAAAACCATCGCGGCCACAGCCCCCGAAGCTACTGAACCCTGGACCCACCGGCGCGGTAGAGCAGCGGAGTGGCCACAGGCTCCATGTGGGGGCCACCTGCACAACACGCTCTCACGAGCTTTGCTGAACTTGCTTTGAAATCATAGCTCCTATGTGGTGCCGTCTTCGCCACCATCAGAAGACACTGGTGCGGAAGCTTAGGGAAGTAGGAGTAACCCTGGTAAGAGACCAATCTAGATGGACCAGAGGCTCCTTTGCGCTCCCTTTTTGGTATCTTAGCAGAGAGCTGGCTCAGCAGGAGCAAAAGCCTACAGAGAAACAAGAAAGGCTTTAATCTATGTATGCACTCCCGGCATGCAAGACTTTCTCAGGGTGCTCAGGATGCGGCCTCGGAATCATTTTAATGCCTCCTCGGTAACGTTGTACTTGGGCCCAGAGATAACTTGATGTATTTCTTGTTCAGTCTAGTTAGGTTTTTTCCTATTTCTTCTTAGACTCACCTATAAATGTGCAATGTGATGTGGGCTTGGGACTCATTTGCTGTCTTGGCATGGTCTCTTCTGCTCCTCCAGCCTTCTATCCTGGCAGGTCCCCTTTGGGGGACAGTAATCAGGGTGCATCCGGGCCATGTCTACCCTGCTTAAGTGTGGAATTCAGAAGAAGCTCCTAAATCCAGGAGGCAGTGTATGCTGTACTGTTTCTCTATTATGAGCTACTCCCCAATAAGTGCTATTCCCCAATGAGAGCATAGACACACACACACACACACACACACACACACACACACACACATCTAATAAATTCTCTGTATACACTGTAAGCACATGTGTTCTTCATGGTGCAGATTTGTGACTTCTTTGCAATAAAAAATCCACTTTACAAGTTTTTGCTTTACCTTCCTACAGATTTGAGTGCTGCTTTGCGATGATCTCAGTCCCTAATGAAGGAACATTTTTTTACCAGGGGCTGCAAGAGTTCTTTTATTAAACTGGGAGTGGAGACTAACACCTGGCTATTTTGAGCTCCTCATGGTACTGAACCAATGGGTATGGAGGAAGGTTATAAAACCAAGAGGAAATAGATTGCTAGTAATTTGTGGTAAGAAGAAATGTGTATGGAATTCAGGGGATTCTTAGAGGATATATCTTAGTATTTCCATATTTCATACTAAGATCAATGGAAGATGATACAAAACCTATAGAGGCAGGGCCTGGGAACTCAGACCCTTCAGAAATGTAGGTTTGATACCCCAGTAGGTGATAAACCAGACCATCTGAGGTGTAGGCCAAGGGCAAGAGTAACAGCCATAAGGGTTAAATAACATAGCCCCCGAGCACCACAGACGTGGTACCATTAGTGCTTGTTTTTTGTTTTTAATATTTTGTTTATTTATTTGTGAGAGACACACAGAGACACAGGCAGAGGGAGAAGCAGACTCCCTGCAGGGAACATGATGTGGGACTCGATCCCAGGATCACCACCTAAGCCAGAGGCAGACGTTTAACCGCTGAGCCACCCTGGCATCCCTCATTAGTGCTCGTTATGTGGGGAGTCTGTGAAGTTACAGCTACTTGAGGTCAGTTCCCAGGAAAGAAACATGATTCAAGCATGAGTTCATCTCATGGGAGCTCAGGATCTGTAAAATAGGAGAGAATATCTAATTTTCCACTTTCTTATCTGCCAAACTTGAGAGGGTCATTGTGGTCACTTCAGCTCAGTCCTTGAAGCAAGCTGCGTTTACTGTACATCGTGTAAGAGACCTTAAGGTCTTCAGACTTTTATTAAGACCGCTGAATGAATTGCCCTACATGGAAAGCTCACTTCTTCTTCTGATTTTCTAGATACCAGATAACGAGCTATGTAGATCTGACTCCATTTCATGATTTTGATTTAGCACATGTAATTTTTCCCAATTAAAATTTTATTTTTTTAAAAAAAATTAGGATTTATCCTCCTCATTTAGACAAAACTTTTCTTGTCTGTCTGGAACAGATTCTTCTACCAATACTTGTCCTATGAGTAGGACTTGAACATAAATGAAATTCTCATTTTATTCCCTCAAATTATTTCACACTTATTTTAAAATAAATGAACATCTTTAAGATATAGCTCTTTAGTATACAGTTTAAAGTAGGCATATTCTAAAAAAATAAAAAATAAAAAAATAAAGTAGACATATTCTTATTTTCATATCTGTCTTATTTTACTATCTTATTGTTAGACTTTAAGGACAGAACCATATGTAATTGCATTTTAACATCTTTGTGCATTGAGCACTTTGTCTTCATCACTTACTGGTTGTGCATGCTTAATACATTTCTCTTAATTAATAACGAATATATGTCCCACATTTTTGAGACACTAAAATGCTATGCACATATAAACTATTATTTTTCTGCAGATGGCACCTTAAAATTGTCCCTCAGTTAATGAAGATACTCTGTCTAGAGCTAACCACCTACATTGATTACGCAAATCATCCTTGCTTTTGTTTTTTTTATTTAAAATCTGACCTTTCACTAGTTTTTTTCTGACTTACAGAACCTAACTTATAGTCACAGATATTTTATATGAAAACTCCTTACAGTTCTTTTTTTTTTTTTTTTTAAGATTTTATTTACTTGAGGGAAAGAGAACAAGTGGTGGGGCAAAGGGCAGGGGGAGAGGGACAAGCAAACTCCCTACCTGGCAGGGAGCCTGATGCAGGGCTCCATCAGAGGAGCCTAAGATCATGACCTTGGTCAAAGTCAAATGCTTAACCAACTGAGCCACCCAGGTGCCCCACAGGTCTTCTTTGAAAATAATTTTGGTACTGTTATCTCAAAGGGTTTTTTTTCACATGTCTTTGTTTCACTTAGCTTTACATGCTCAATTACTTAGAGTTAAGATTGTATTTGCGTGGGAAATTTTATAAAAGGGGCATATTACCTTTTTAAATGGAACATTTCTAGATTGTAAATGACTTTTCCAAAGTCATTATTAGTATATACATATATTTTAAAGAACTATCTGTGACCAGCTAGATTATTACAAAGCAAGGTTAAATTACTTGGGACTTTTTAAAATTTAGAATGACCATTATTGGAAATATAGATAAGCATTACAATTTCTAGAAAGTATAAAGAATTAATGTATTTCTGGATTTTTTCCCCTTAGATCTAATGTACTTTAAACTACTAAGGAAATTTACTTTTTGGAGTTTAAAATGATCTGTACTTTTGACAAGAACATGGCTTCTATGGTTCAAGATACTAAATATTATAAGATCTTGTCAATGATTTACCATTCTAATATGTCCCAGTCATAGTTCTTTATATAACTAGTACTAGAGTTACAGAAATTGTTCTACTAGTACTAGAACAGCTCTTCTAAGTTTCTTTCAAACACATTCTAGAACCATTCCAATATCTAAACATTCTAATAATTGAAGGATATTGTTCTTTAGCTTCTGACACAATCTCAACTCTGCAATGATATTTGAGTGTTAGTGGAAATGGCATTTCAACTTCCTGAAACTAAATTTATGAATTTGTATGGATAAAAGGGTTTATCTTAAATATTAAAATATGCCTTGCAATTAAAAATGCCAAACCCATTTAATATATGTTAGTCTCCCTAAAATTGATTAAACCTACTATAAAGAGTTTCAGAATTAGTTTTATTTGAAGTAAGGAGTATATAGAATCCTTAAACATCAAACTTTAAATACAAATGTAGAAGCAAAAGGTTAAAAAGAAAATACCCTTTCCAATCTGAGTCATCTCATTATCTTGTCTTCTCAGCACAAATATTGTAGATAATTCATTATATTTTACTTAATGTAGTGTGTTTTTTTTTTTTTTTTGGAGTCTCCAGTTATTTGGGAATGTCTCTATTCTTATTGAGGGGTTAGCATTGCATAGCACTGTTTTAGACAGGATAGGAACATTAGGCTGGAAATATAATTATAAGACCTCAAAGGCTTAATGTAAGAAACATTTATTCTGCACTCAGTATCGAAGTTGACAGGAACTTCCATCACTCTAGAACCCAGAATAAGGAAGGTTTTGCATCTTGAAGTTCCAACAGGCTAGAATCCTTAGTCTTTTCAGTTTCTGCCATGTAGAATGGATTCCTGATAGAAGTTAAACATGTCCCTCCTTCTGTCCATATTTAATTGGTTCAAACTATTCACGTGGTCCTATCCAGCTATAAGAACATGGGAAAAACTGGGCAAGAAATACTTGGTGAACATTTTCTCTGCTGCGGCCACCATCAGTAACACATATTTATTGAGGACCTACAAATATGTAAATTATTGGGCAAAATCCTGAGCACAGAATAAAATATTAATCCCCAACTGTCTTCAAGAAACCTAAAAGCTAACCATGGAAGTATTTCTTCAATAATACAATCATCCAACTAAAATGATACAACTTTTCCAAAGGATTCCAAAAATCAAGTATCCATTCACATTAGGAAGAAAGAGAATAACCAGTAAAAGTAATAAAATATTATAGCATATTTTTCCTATGGATAGGAATATAGTTATATTGTTATTATTATTATTATCATTATTATATACATGTGTTATTATTACAGGCAATTTTAAAATGAATTACAATTTAAAAATAATGATTCAGAGAGCATATGCCTTACTCAAGATATACAGCCAAGAAATAACTGAGACAAGGTACAATTCATCTCTGAGACTAGAGCACAAATTATTCTGCCTTAATGGTACAACTTAGCAGTTCTCTACCTGCAAGACAATATTCCAATAGCCAAAATCCAAGGCAATAGTTAAATGGTCACACACAGTGCTAATTCTCTATTGATTTCTGTGTCACTCTTGTTTTTCTGTTGAACCACTGAGATGAATCTTCCTTTGAATAGCCCTTTATTATGATACTTTATTAATATTTGTAGGTTGATGGTGTATTATTGATCAGAGTTCCCAGAGAAACAGAAGCAATGTGTGTGTGTGTGTGTGTGTGTGTGTGTGTATTATTTACTTATTTATTCATTTATTTACTTGTTCCTGCGTTCATTTGTTCATTCATTGGGCAAGTTCCAAATTGGCATGGTACACTTATAGGCAGGAGACCCAGGAAAAATTGATGTTGCAGTTAGAATCAGAAGGCAGGCAGCCCAGGTGGCTCAGCAATTTAGCACCACCTTCAGCCCAGGGCCTGATCCTGGAGACCTAGGATCAAGTCCCATGTCAGGTTCCTTGCATGGAGCCTGCCTCTCCCTCTGCCTGTGTCTCTGCCTCTCTCTCTTTCTGTGTCTTTCATGAATAAATAAATAAAACCTTTAAAAAAAAAAAAAAAGAATCAGAAGGCAGACTGTGGTCAGAATTCCTTCTGCCTGGGAGATAACAGTTTTTTGTTTTTTGTTTTTTCTCTTAAGACCTTTTTTAGCCAGGATAGGAAAGTTATGCTGAGATTACAATAACCAAATTTCAGGTGCTTAATGCAAGAAACACTCATTTCAACTGGTTGCATAAGACCCACTAACCTTATGGAGGGTAATTTGATTTGCTTAGCCTACTGATTTGAAAAATACCTTCACAGCAACATCTAGACTTGTGTTTGACCAAATATCTGGATTCTGTGGTCTAAGAAAGTTGACATATAAAATTTACCATCACAGCTCAGAAAGCTACTGGTAAAATACTTAGAAAATTATTTAAAGAAATAATTTTTTTTCTCACATATGAATATAACCCATAATTTTATCATTAAGTTTATAGAATGAATGCGTAACACCGAAATGTCTTTCCAGACTTATTTTACATTTAAATATGCTGTAGAAGCTTACAATTAGGGTGTGTGGGTGGTGCAGTCAGTTCAGCCACCTACTCTTTGTTTCCGCTCAGGTCATGATCTCAGGGTTCTGAAATCAAGCCTCGAGCTGGGCTCTGGGCCCAGCATAGGATCTGCTCGATTCTCTTTCCTTCTCCCTCTGCCCCTTCTGCTCATGCTCCCTCTCTAGCTCTCTCTCTAAAATAAATGAATAAAGTTTTAAAGATTACAAAAAATAAAAAGCACTCAACTAAGTACCAAATTAAGCCCAAGTCTATAGAATTGTTACTGAAAATTAGTAGGTGACATTGTCGACTTCATCCTTCCTCTTCCCAGAAAGTTCTTCTCCAAGTAAATATAGCTCAATGCCTTAGTAAGTATTCATGCAGTACCTGTTGAAAGCCAGTGAGAAGCCCTGTTCTCTCCTGTATCTACTGTGTCCTTCATTTTCTATAATATGCATCCTTACAGTCTTAATTATATTTTCACATGCATTGGCTTTGATTCCCCAAGATTATTTCCCCAGGGAATAATATGCTTCTTTACACCAGGGATTGTGTCTCTTGGTAAGCTCTACAGTACCGTACACAAAGCAAGTGTTTTAAAATATTGCTTTGGTATGTTACAAATGAAATTTCTTCTATTTCAGAGATTTTTATTTATAGAGGAATGAAATCAGTACAAAAACTTGACTTATTCAAGAATGACTATGTGAGACTTAGGTGTCAAAAGTACATCTTTGGAAAAATTTAATACAAGAAGTATTAAATCAGGCATCAGGAGAACTAGTATCTCCTTCTGGCTTAGTGGGAAACTAAAGGAGTAAGTCAGGGCAGATCAACCCTTCCTGTACCTAAGACCCCCACCTAGCAAAAGAGAGACCGGGACCAGAAAGCTTTGAGGCCCTAAAGATTCTAGGAGCCTATAATTCTTTGAAATATTCTAGGATTTTTTTTAAGATTTTTTATTTACTCATGATAGACATAGAGAGAGAGAGAGAGAGGCAGAGACACAGGCAGAGGGAGAAGCAGGCTCCATGCTGGGGCCCCATGCAGAACTTGATCCCAGGACTCCAGGATCATGCCCTGGGCCTAAGGTAGGTGCTGAACCACTGAGACACCCAGGGATCCCCTATTCTAGGATTTTAATCACGTTTATTTCTCCTAAGTTGTCTTGGTTGTATTATTTATACAAAAATAACCCCCTTAAACTATGTGGGGAACATTGAAATAAAACCTTAAAATTGCTTTGCAATTCTCAGAAGCAAAATTTTGTAGAAAGAATTATATAATTAATAAAGGAAATCCAGATGGCACATGATACACAAACATTCTGGTGTTGTATCATCCTATTGTAGTTGAAAGATATTTTGAAAAAGAAAAATAAAAGCAAAAAAATAAAAGCAAAAAAAAAAAAAAAAAAAAAAAAAAAAAAAAGAAAAATAAAAGCAATGAATAATTTTGAAAGGATTTACTTCCTTCAGGATGATGGCTGACATTTCTGATTATTTCCTATGTCTTTATGATTGACAGTTTGAATAAATCTAAATGAAATATTAGCGATCCAGCCCCAAATAGTGTAAAAAATCTCCGTGTCCAGAATGAGTGTCAAACTCCCAACATAATCCACAATTACAAGACTCTTGCAAATCACAATCCTGTCATTTTTTAAATGGGAAATATACAAGCATAGTACTTGCCTCTTGGTAGGATACTTTTTCTTTTCTTTTTTTTTTTTTTTTTTTTTTTTGAGGAGTCAAATTTAAAACATCTGCAGACAGATGGAAGGGAAACTAGAATTAGGGCTGTTACCAAAATCTTCTGCAGCTGTCAGGGTGTGTTTGAGGCGGTCCTAAGGGTTCATTAGCAACAGGCAATACTACATCCTGGGACAAAGAAACAGGACCTGGTGGGAGAGGAACATTCTTCTCCTGGCTAATTGTTTTGGCAAAAGTAAGGGATGATTAGATTCATCCTTGCAGAATACTATTCCCCTGGGCCTGGACTGAAGCTTCTTGAAATTTTTGGTGTGTGTTCTGGTCATCAGGCCACATGGTTACTTCCAGTCATTCTAAAAAGAACCAACTCAAGCCCCAGGCACTGATTCCTCACACCTCCCATACCCACATTCTTCCTGTTATGATCATCACCCAATTTCTCTTGCTTATTTTAACCACTGAAGAGAAGGAGAAAAAGAACAAGTAGTTCAATACACCACAGAACTTGACCATATTTTGAAATACAACAAAACTAGCCGAGTACATGGGCTAAAAGCAGAGGCCTTCTAAACACACTGGACCCATTTCATACTGGATACACCACCTGGCTCTTCTTAGTTTCTATACTCTTCAGGTGATAATCATTCTAGATTTTTTTGTTTTTTATTTTTTATTTCTTTGTTTCATGAAAACAAATTCAAGATGTTCTCATTTGGTGTCATATAACTTGACAAAATCAAATGGATTCTTTGAACATTAGGTTTCCATTAGAAAGGAAGAGAAAGAAGGACATGAAAAAGAAATACTTGTTTACAGCAAGAATATTCACCTAAGAGCTATCATTAATATTGTGTTTTTATTGATGCTTGGGGCTTCTTTTCCTTTTCTCTTATGAACTCTGTACTTTTTACTAAAATAGAAAAATGAGGGACTCCTGGGTGGCTCAGCGGTTGAGTATCTGCTTTCAGCTCAGGGTGTGATCCTGGGATCCTGGGATGGAGTCCCACATTGGGCTACCTGCATGGATCCTGCTTCTCCTTCTGCCTGTGTCTCTGCCTCTCTCTCTGTGTCTCTCATAAATGAATAGATAAAATCCTTAAATAAATGAAATAAAATAGAAAAACTATTCCATATTGAAATTCTTCAGTGACCAAACTGTTGGTAGAGTAGACTCTTGTTTCTCAGGCATGACATATGATTTCCAGACTCCACCATGTGTGCTGACTACATTTCTTCTGTCAAGAATGCTCTGATGTACTTATTGCCCTTGTCTCAATATTACTTATCTTTTAAGACCCTTCAAAGCTGCTTTATACTCTGTATATCACACCTATTACCTGCTACAATTACAAGCCACTTGGCAAATCTTGTCTGGGACCATAATTTTTCTGTGCTTGCACAATTTCCCAAAACAGTCTTAACCTCTTAGTGGCCAATATCTGTGACACAGTTCTTATTATTAGCCATATCCTTAAAATAGCTTATACCAAGTAGGAGTTCATGGGATGAGGATGATGATATAACCTGAGGTTCCATTTGGAATGGAAAGTGGTTTAAATAAATACTTGTGGAGATAATTGCATAATATATTTTCAAGATGTCAGAACAAAAATATGTTCAAAGATAAATGCTCTGGAAAATAAACAGTTTCTAAAAAAAAAAAAAAAAAGATAAATGCTCTGTGGGCTGAAGTTTCATCATTTATCATGACTCAGTAGTATTCAAGGTTTGCCTTTCTCTTAAAGGCAAGCCTCTTTCCAATAAGAGGGTGGGGAGCAATGCAGTTCTCATAGCAAAGTGAGAGAATAGTTTAACCCTTACAACCTTGAGAATTAAACAAAGATAGTTGCTTTGCTTTGGAAATGTAGGCAGAAAGAAAATGGAAACCCAAACATAAAATGAAGAGCTTGCAAGTAGGAAACGTGGTTGGCCTCTACTAAGCTCTTGGGCCATGGTGTCCAGATCTACCCTGTACCAAAGAAGCTACAGCAGAAGGGGCTAGGCAGGGCCTGACTTTCTGGACAAGGTCCTTTGAGTTGGGAATGAGGTAGCAATGTTGTCGGCTGTCCAAGAACATCAGAGATGTAGTTCAAGCGTCAGTCAGCCTCATGAACACTAAAACAAAAAGCAGACTATTAATCAATATATTGATACACTGATTGGTTCACCCTTCACTTATTTCTGGAAAGAAGAGAGACGAGAAAGCACAGGTAACAATACTTACATTCTTTCAGTGCCTAATTATCTTGGCACTTTTTTTGATGACTTTGCATATAGTGACCCTCTTAATCCTCACAATCATCTTAGGAAAAATGTGCTATTATTATCCTGATTGTTCAGAAGGAAAACAGAGGCATAGAGGGTTAAGTAACATGTTCAAGCTCACATATGGCTAAATGAGCAGAGGAAATGGAATTCAAACATACACAGTCTGGACACAAGGAGTGGACCCCCGCTAAGCCATTTCACATGTCATTAGATGTTTCAGGTTGTTGTATAGGAAGGTTTGCGCAAGGATGGGGCAGATTCTGAGTTTAGAGTTGTTAACACAAATAGAATAATTGGACTTTGAAAGCAGTTGATAAAAGTAGGCAACCAGTACTTTTGTTACCCTAGGGTTTCTCTCTGATCCCTGCCTTGTGGGGATAAATTTTGATACCTCCCTAGAGTCATAATAATATGAACTTCATAATAATATGAAGTTCTTGCCATCTGCAGGCTGAGTGCTGGCAGTCATGCCTGCCCAGGAACAACCCAGAAGGCCACAGTGTCCTCTATATCTCTGGCTTTAGTTCAGCTGTGCTTCTGATGCTGACATGAGATCCTGTGATGTAGTAGTTCCCTTTGCAAAGCTGGAGTTGCTATATGTTGTCAATTAAGATGCCTCAGAGATAGATTGTCTGCAGTTAGTGTCACCTGGCTGGCTCTTATAGAATAGATAGAGCCCTGAGTGCAGGTAGAGTCATATCCCCAGTCCAACAAATTCCATACCTACACTGTTACCAAACACCACACGACTTATGTTTATTAGATGGTAAAAATATCCACCATATTCACACATCACATTTTGTTGAATGTTTGTTGGATTTTGTTGAATGTTTAACACAGAACATGAAGTATTACATAACACAAACCAGTTTATATGGACTAAAATGTATATCATTAAACAATCTTTAGCATTCAAAATACTAAAAGCCTAAATATTAACCACTTTAATTCTCATCTAAACTTATGCTTGAAATTTAATTCCTCATTAGCACTCAGATTAAAAGGGTCTCTATTCCTTTATGCACTGCCTTATGTGTATTTCTCCTACTATCCTTGTGTGAAGAGGTCAGTTTAACATTCATCTCACATGTAATTGCTTTCTTCCATATAGTAAAGATTTCTGTCTACTAGGATACCTCTCTCTGATGTTTTTTTCTTCTTTCTTTCTTTCTTTTTTCTTTCTTTCTCTGTCCTGCCATCACTGCTGTTTATCTGCCTTTTGAGTTGTCCCTATTTCTCTTTCTAGTGATGCTTTTCTTTAGGTTTTCTTATTTCCTCCATCTGTCACAGAGGATCTTTTGTTATTTGTAAAGCATAGTAAAACTAAATTTCAGATTCATAGAACTTCCAGTTTAAGTTGTTACACAGGACACATGTATTTATTTTACTTCCCGAGAATTCAGTGAAATGACAATACAGAAGTAGAGATGACAAGAAAAAATTGTTAAGTGAAGTGAGGCTAGCATTAGAACATTTAATTTCTAAATAATGAAATTCAGATGGAATTATTGAAAATATACATCAGATGAAGGGCAGCCAGGTTTAAACCTATTACAAAAGAAAAGTTCACAAAATTGAAAGGAGCTGCTGTGTATGATAAAAACCCCACAATCATTAGCATAAAATGCTAAAAATAGACTTGAAAAAATATCAAGGAAATTACAAGAATATATACAGAAAGAGAAAGAGATGAAAATATAAGAAAACAATATTGGAGATAAATGATCATTCTAAAAAGTCAGCATCTGTGAAACTGAGTTCTTTGAAGGCAGAATGAAGAAAATGAAGGGTGTGGTAGACAACATGGTGGCTCCCAAAGATGTCTATGTTTTCATTCCCAGAACCTGTGACTATGTTACCATACAGGACTGAGCAGCATCTACAGCTGTAAATTAAAGATCTCAAGATAGGGAGAGTACCCTGAATTATTATTTTATTATTATTGGGTGAACCCAATGTAATCACAAGGGTCTTTATAAGAGGAAGGCATGAAGGTCAGAGTTGGAGAATGTGATGATGGAAGTATGGGTTGGGATGATTTGAGAAAGGGACTTGAAGCAAGGCTGATAGGCAGGCTGGCAGGTCCTAGAAGCTGGAAAACATAAGGAAATAGATGCCCCTTTAGAACATCCAGAACTAATGCAGCTGGGCTGACACCTTCATTTCAGGACTCCTGATTTCCAGAACAGCAAGATAATGACTATATTGTTTTAAGCTATTGCGGTTGTGGTAATTTGTTACAGTAGCAGTGGGAAATTAATAAAGAGAGAATAAAATAACCAAGGGGAAAGCAGAGTGGGATTTCCGAAAGGCAAAAACAAAACCAAACCAAAAAAACCCCAGTATTTTTGAAATTGAATTAATCTCTCTAAGTATAAAAGAACATTCAGTGGTGGGGGTGGGGTGGAGAACACAGGTAGATACATCACGAAATTTAGAACAAGAGAAGATTTTTAAAATTTGTTGGCAGAAGATTTCAAAATTGAAAATTGCACTAAGCAGTTACCTACAATGGATCAGTTTTAAGATGGGCTCATATTTCTCATAAGCATCACTGGATACGCGGTGATAGAACATGCCTTCAAATGTTTAGGATAAATGGCTTTAAAATTGATATCCAGCCTCAGGCAAAATATCAAGGTGAGAAGCAAAGGCATTTCGGAAATGTAAAAATCTCAGTTTACTACCTGTAAATTCCTCCTTAAAAAATAATGTGTATTATGACAAAATGAAGGATGGATTGGGAGAGGGGGATTGAAAGAAATCCAAGAATACACGTACCAGATTCAGAGAACTCAAGAATAGAAATTTCTGAATAATAGATAAGTAGCAATGTAGAAACTAAGCAACTCAACTTGAAATAGAAGTCAGTGAGTTCTGAGAACTTGTTCAAGAAGAAAATGAACATCTTGATGCCGACGGTACAAGGAGGAAGCTGGATGGGTTGAAGATAAGGTAAATGTATATTAAATCATAAAATCTTATTAAAAAGTGCACTGTGCCCTCACAATTATACCAGTCCTCACTATTTCTTTGATATTTGACATTTTCTCCTCTGGTGCATTTGAAGAACTCCAAAAAATATCCTGGAAGTGACGATTAGTTGAAAAAAAATTTTTTTATAATAAAACAAAAAAGTGAATGTGGGTTTGAATCCAGGCTCTGATTTTTAGTGAACATTGAATCTGATACCGTCTTTACTGAGTTTAGTTTTTATCATCTTTTATCATCAAGTTTGACAAGGAGTTCCAATTTATACAGAGGTTAAAGAATTACTATAAATGAGGCACTGCGTGAAAGCCTCTATCATCATTAAGCATTCGTAATGTTTTGTGCCTTCTTGTGTACCCTGGGTGGCATAAATTTGAGCTCTTTTTTACTATTCAGTCTCCTTAATAAGATCTTAAGGTATCACAGTCTACAGGGTTCTGTTCCCTTCAATTCAGGGTTAAAATTCTCTTCAAATTCTCTTGAAGTTGTTCTTTCAAGGTGCAACTTGGCTGGTTCAATCAGTGGGGTGGGCAATTCTTGGTCATGGTAGTTGTGAGTCCAACCCCTGTGTTGGGTGTGGAGATTACTTAAAAATAAAATCTTAGAAAAAAGAGTGACTTTTTTTTTCTTTTCTTCTTTTTTTTTTTTTTTTTTTGAGTCTACCTATATAGCCAGTCTAAATTTCAAAAGAAAGCTCTGATGAAAGGATTCTTTATGTTTTCAAATAAGAGCATTTTTCTTCCTTATGGCAGTTAAATAAATACTTATTTAGGGAATGGGGAAGAGAATTTTAAATTCTTTCACAAGCTTGTTCCTTTTTACACCTACTCCTACTACTTATTGCCCAGGGAGTATAAAAGAACATGCCTGATAGCATCGTTGCAAAATCTGTAGCAGTTGAAATGGTCCAACCATTTTTATAAACTTTTGGCTTTCAGTTGAGACTTTTGGAAATTTCAACATTATTTGCAGTTCCTGGAAATATTTTTCAGAGCAAAACAAAGGAACTGAGTTCCTCCTACCAACCAATGATTCCTCAGCCTACTCTTGCTTAGCTATTTGTAGCCTCCCATTATCTGACCCCTAAGCAATATACATTATATTTTCCTCTGGCATTTTCTCCATGTTAAGTGCCCAGTATAGAATTTTGCAACATATTTCCTCCATAGGTATATCTAACGTGATGCTTCTAGTCCTAACAATATCAAAGAGATTTTTGTGATCCTATTTCTATCAGATTTTATTAGTATATGTATTTCAAATAGATATTTATTTCCAAACAAACAAACCCTGGGATATATATATATATATATATATATATATATTTATATATAGATTTATTTATATATAGACTTATATATATTTTTTAAACCCTCAGCACTGTGATGTGGTTCTGTGTCTGTGAGAGCTTATGAATAGGCAATGAGGGCAACATCAACTCAACTGTAATTTTCTGATGTTCCTTCCCCAAGGTTTCTTCTTTTCATTGCTTGAGGGCCAGAAGTCTGCAACAAAGGGGAGGGAGTGTTTTCTCTTGCTTCCTTTGCCAATTTCCAGCCAGGGAGTCCTCTTGAATGCAATAATACTCAAATTATCTCCAAATTTTGGAGAGTCTAAAGAAGGCTTTGCTGTTGTGATTTTTTTTTTCTTTCATCCGCAAGTGCGCCTGCACATATATGGTGACCCTTCTCTCCTGAGGTGGATAGCACGCTGGAAGAGAACATGGGTGGACTCTCGTTTCTAGTTCTGCATGTAAGGGGATTAGAAGTCACTATTCCACCCTAAGGATAAGTAAAGAGCTGAACAGACTGAAAAATCAGCGATTCTCTTGAGTCCCTAAGAGAGCAAAGTACACAGGGCAAACTGGTGCCCCCAAGATTGGTTAAACAGGCGAATAAAGGGAATCCTGGCTGCGGGAACAAAGACCCATGAGCTGAAAGCATCAGAGGAACCCACAGTTGTTGGGGTAGTTGTTGGGGTAGGAAAACCTGAACTGCAATGGATAGGTTTCTGGAGGCTCTGTGAGGTGGGAAAGGCTGAGAGCTTAAAACTCCAGGAGTATTTAGGGGGAGAAGGGCCTTCGATTTACCTCCAGGACCTTGACAAAATTCCTCACAGTAACTATCTAGAAAAATACCCTGAGGCCTCCTGCAGTTTTTTTTTTTTGGGGGGGGGGGGCGGGGTGGGAGAAGGGAACGAACCTTTTGAAATAATCCAGAGTACCGTTTTCTTAACAAGTCCTGCCCTCAGGGGAAGTGAGTTAACCAGGTCCTAACCTGCTGAGATATTATCAAAGACTAATTGACCTGGAGAAGGGGGATACCCAGCTCATGGCAGAAGGGAAATGCTTAACCCCAACCCACTCTAGTTACCCTGTTCCAGTTACCCAAGAATCTCTTCTGAAGTTCACAGCCCAGAGGCATTGCCTCACTAAAAGATTAAAAGCCAATCCTAGGAATGTAGAAAGTTTCCCCTTGCCCTACACTTCTCCACATTACTAAAGACTGACTTACAGCGTTCCTTTTACTCGGCTTGTCTAACTGTCAAGAAAAAAATCACAATCCTATCAAAGGCAGAACACACAATCTGAAGAGGCAGAGCAAACATCAAGACCAGACGTGGCAAGGATGTTGGAATTATCAGACCAGTAATTTAAAACAATTGTGATTAATGTGCTAAGGGCTCTAATGGATAAGGTAGACAGCGCGCAAGACCAGATGGGCAGTGTAAGCAAAGAAATGGAAATCCTAAAAAAAAAAAAAAAAAAAAAAAAAACAAGGGCAGCCCGGGTGGCTCAGTGGTTTAGCGCCACCTTCAGCCCAGGGCCTGATCCTGGAGACCCGAGATCAAGTCCCACCTTGGGCTCCCTGCATGGAGCCTGCTTCTCCCTCTGCCTGTGTCTCTGCCTCTCTCTCTCTCTCTCTCTCTCTCTCTCTCTGTCTCTCATGAATAAATAAAATCTTTAACAAAATTAAAAGAAAAAAAAAAGAAATGCTAGAGATCAAAAACACTGAAAAAAGCTTTTGAACTTAGTAGACTGGATACAGCTGAGGAAAGAATCTCTGACCTAAAAGGAATATCAATAGAATCTTCAAAAACAGAAAAGAGCAAAACCTGAGAAAAACAGAACACAATGTCTAAGGACAAGGGGAGAAAAGACTAAAAAAGATATACATGTACTGGGAGTATCAGAAAAATAACAAAGAACGGAATACATATTTGAAACAATAATGACTGAGATTTCCCAAAATTAACATCAGATCTCTGACACTGAACCACAGATCCAGGAAGCTTAGAAAACACCAAGCAGTAGGCGCCTGGGTGGCTCAGTTAGTTGGGCATCTGCTTTTATCTCAGGTCTTGATCCCAGGACCCTGTACTCTTTCTTTCTCAAATAAATAAATGGATCTTAAAAAAGAAGGGGAAGAAAAAAACCACCAAGCAAGATAAACACTAAAAAAAAAAAAAGGACTATTACACCTTTAGCATCATTTCCTGAAAGAGGCAGAGAAGGGGGGGAGAGGAGGGGAGGGGAGGTTTGTGGGAGGGGATACCTTTAACTATAGAGGAACAAAGATAATTATATCCCACTTCTTCCCAGAAACCATGCAAACAATAATAGAAATAAATGAAATATTTATAAAGTGTTGAGAGGGGAAAAAATTCCCCACCAAAGTATAATTTTGTACCCTCTGAAAATATCCTTCAAAAACGAATAAAAGGGCAGCCCCCGAGGCCCAGCAGTTTAGCGCCGCCTTCAGCTGGGGGCGTGATCCTGGAGACCTAGGATCGAGTCCCACGTCGGGCTCCCGGCATGGAGCCTGCTTCTCCCTCTGCCTGTGTCTCTGCCTCTCTCTCTCTCTCTCTCTCTCTCTCTCCATGTCTCTCATAAATAAATAAATAAAATGTTAATTTTTTTTTTTTAAACTTACTTACTTATGAGAGACATATATATAGAGAGAGAGACAGAGATACAGGAGGAGGGAGAAGCAGGCTCCATGCCGGAAACCTGACGTGGGATTCGATCCCGGGTCTCCAGGATCACGCCCTGGGCCAAAGACAGGCGCTAAACCGCTGAGCCACCCAGGGATCCCCAAATAAAATCTTTAAAAACAAAACCAAAGCAAATAAGAAATAATGACTTTCTCAATCGACCAAAAATTGAGGACATTGTTGCTAATAGACCTGCTTCACATGAAATGTAAAAACAAAATAAAACAAAACTATTGAGAAAAGGAAAAAATCATATAGGTCAGAAACTCAGACCTATGTAAAGAGAAGAACATTGAAGAAGGAATAAATGAAGGTAACAACTTTTAGTTTTCTTATTATTCTTTGTTCTAATAGGTAACAGGTTTTTTCTCCCTCAAATTAATAGCAACAATGTTTTAGTTATGTATGTTTATATATGAATCATACACATATTTGTTATATATGCTTATATGTAAGTGAAATGAATGACATTAACAATACAAGGGATGGAAAGAAGGAATTAGGGTTATTTTATTTAAAAGTACTCGCACTACTCATGAAGTGATATAGTATAGTGATATAAAAACTTATCCTAACTTACTAGAGTAAGAATGCTCACAGACCTGGTATCTTCCAGCATGGTCTCGCTCTAAAGAACTATGGCAGGCCCAAGAGAGTGCCAACCACGTTTCTCTTTCACCAGGCTCTTCCACCTTCTTTACTGGCCTGGGCTACTTCATATTAGCAAAGTTCACAGAGCATAGTGGTTCCACTCAAATGATCTCAACTGAAAAAGTGCATGATAGTCCCTGAATTTGGTACTCTTTCAATTATCTAATAGACTTTCCTCATACTCAACTCAAACCCGGAGAGGAAATACTAAGACCCAAGTCAGTCTCCCTCTCCAGGCTCTGACCAACCTTCAGGATCAGGGAAAGTGTTATTTCACTTACTATGGTCCTTCACATACTAACCTCTGGAGAATATGGTTGCTTTCCCTATTACAAAATACTTGGTTTAACCCTATATATTTTAATGTAAACTCAAGAAATCAAGCATCCTATTTCTCTGTAATGACAAAATTTATGATCCATAGTCTGTAAAATATTACTGACAAGGTAACTGTTATCATCCTCAGGGTAACTGGTATCATCCTCTTTCTCTTTACATTTCCTCTGAAGTACACTTTCATGTTCTCATCCCCCAGTGATGCCTACAGACCTGGACCTTAGGTCAATCAGCATGATGGTTATATATGCAGAAAAGGTCAAGAGCACAGTATATTAATACTTTTCATATCATTACCTGCATTGGCATTCTCATCTATCTTCTTTTCTGAATTTAGATGCATATTTCAACTACCCTTTGAAAAACTTCTGGGAAGTCCAATAATGATGAAAGTCTTTATGTAAAACTTGATTTCTTTATGTCCTCTTCTACTCCTCAAACTCTCTTATGAATCTTACTTAATGGTATCATTTCTTACTTGATACCCTAGGACAGAACTACAGTTACTGTTGACTTTATCATTTCTCTCGTCTTACCCTCCCCTCCCATTAAGACATGTCTCAGGTGCACTGACTCCCACATAATCTTTCCAACATTTTTAGGAAAGTGATTGATCCCTCTAAATGTTAAGCTTCCTTTTTCTTTTCTTTTCTTTCTTTCTTTTCTTTTTTTTTTTTTTTTTTTTGTACAAACAAGATATGATTATATGGATCACAGATTTGGGGAGAATTAAATGAGATAATGAATGGATGTAAATTTCTTAGTAAACAGTTGCAATTTGCTTATTTCCCCCCTTGTAAGCTTCCGCAAGTGTCTCCTTTCCTACTGGGTCCTTCTGTATTATGTTACAGCTTTTAGCAAAATATTCAAGTTTCTTTATCCCCTTCCACCATCCTTAACATCTCAAGCACTCCTTGCTAGAGCCACTCTGAATATTTTTCTCATTCAGGTCATGCCTTGCTATTTCATAATTAGGTGTGCTCTCCACTGTTTATCTCAATGCTTAAAATGCATTTCTGCTGTGCTCACTTTGTAGCTCTGCCATTTACTCTCTTAGTGACCTTCAGAAAATGTCATTATCTCTCTGGGCCTCAGTTTTTTAATTCAGATTTATCTCAGTTTCAAGATAAAAATGAAACTGAATTCATGGGATCTTTCTCATGATTAAGCAAAATAATACATATTGATATTACAGATTATCTGGCCTATTGTAAGGACCCAGTAAATGTTAGCCACTAACTAAAGATTCTATTATTAATTAGTATTTCTTATTATCTTCAGAAACAGCAGCAACAGTAGCATCTTCTCAGAGAGCTCTTACCTAACTTTCAAAAGCTAGTTAAAATATCCTCTAATCTGTAGAGACTGCTCCCAGAAATTTATTCAGTCTGTTCATTGCACTCTTGTCCTGTGCAATTTGTGTTCATCTCCTCCTAGCTTCTCAGCATCTTGAAAGCAAAAACCATGATAGTCATCTTTATATTTTCAGTACCCGGTCAGTGATTGCATCTGGTGGGTACTCACTCAATAAACAGTGACTGAAGGAAGAAAAACAAAAATAATAAAATTTATCATACTCAGTGTCTGACAAATTCTTCTAAGATCTGTGGATTAAGTCACTCAGTTTTCCAATAGCCCTGTAACTGGCTACTCCTATTAATACCCCCATTGCACAGGTAAGAAACTGGTAGCTGGGGAAGTTAGGTAACTTTGTTGCAGCCACATTTGGAACCTGGATGGTTTGCCTCCAGATTCTAGTTTTAACCTTAATGTCGCACTTCTTTTCCTGAGCCAAAAGGATGACAAAGCGACAGAGGATGGTTTGGACATTCTCTACAGGGCTTTCTGTCTAACAATCTGCAATCCTAGGACTACTTTTACAGTCTTTGAGTCTAATCAATGCAGAAATAATATATTTAAAATAATATATTTAAAAATATTATTTTTTGGAAGTTTTATAAAAGACTCTAACTGTTCATATTTATTCACTGGACATATCTAGTCTGATAAAACGATTATGTTTCACATCAATTAATCACAGCATGCCTACTCATACTCTTACCTACTTAGAATTTTATTCAAGTTCATTTTCTTGAGATAAGTGGTTCTGTTTTAAATAGAATCAATTAGGAGTTACCTTGAATCTGGAATTTTATAATTCCCCAAGTTTAAGCTCTAACTGCCTTCATCTCAAACAAAAGTTTTACTTTCAGGTTTGACTACATTTCAAAACATGTTACATTCATGTAGGTGCTCATGGGAAGAATTTGGTGTATACCAAGGGGCAGACCTCTCTCTTAAGGTTTCACCAGCTGCCTGTATCTCTGAGAAGGGACCTAGTGACACTCCATGTTTGATAAAACTACTGTAGAAGTATGAGAGTAGACAGACTGTATGGAAAAGCAAGCTGAATGAGATAGGGCAGGAAGAGATGCCAACAGCATCTTAGTTGACCACTGAGGTCAACTAAAGCTCAGTCCTGCTAGGGACTCTTAGAATTGTTTCTTTGAAGGATAGGAAGCTGGGGTCTTTATCATGATGTTTGTCTGTTGTTGAGGGCTGCGCCTCAGGGGGCAATCCTAGGTGTCCTGTGTGCAGTGAAGGAGCTTGCTGTGACTTCCACAAAAGCAGAGGAGTGAAGCAGGCCTTTGAGGTGGGATGCTGCTGGAGTGACAGCTGAATTGTAGGTTGGTTCAGGGAACTTAACACAGAGCCACCACTCATTGTCTGTCATAGCATCCCTGGTCGCTGCTCAGAAAACTCACTGCCTCACACTAAGTTCACGCTTTTGAATAACTCAGAAAAATTATGGCTGGTCACGAACTATTGAAATAAAGAATATAAAACAGGTTCCTACTACAGTGGTGGGTCCCAAGTCTGTTATTGATATTCATATCTCCCATCAATACCATCCATCCTAGGGGCCCTTCATGCTTAGCCAGCTCTCCAGTTGGCATATAAGCTGCTTACCTGAAAAAGAAACCTAGTCCTTTGTCCCTTGGGTGTCTGAGTCTTTAGTTACAGGGCCCCTTATCAAGCAATTGTTGCTACAAAAGCCTTGTTTCCTTTCTGTTATTACTGAGCATAGAGACACCAGCAGATACCATAGTGATCCCTCGCAGGGCCCAATACATTCCTCTATGCATTTATGATGTGGCAGTGACCTTAGAAACTCATGATAGAGTCAATGACACTGTTGATTTACTAATTCTTTTATTTACTTGCTGCTCTAAAGCCATGAGGAACCAAAAATGAGTAGGCAAAAGTTGAAGCCTACTTTAGCTTTGAAGGAACCCTTAGTACATCCCATAGAAGAAACATTTTCCAAATGAGGTTGAAAGCCTTGAACTCTGCAGAGTCTACTGTTGCAGGAGTGAGCATCATAAGCTCCCCAATGGGTTACTTGAGGTTAGAAGGTGATGGTTGTCAATCATCTCAATGTTTGTCTTCCACATCTGTGTATTCTAGTACTGGGATCCTTCTCTTTCTTGGTTAGCCATCTCCTAATTTCAAGTGACTTCCAAAAGTTCTCTAGAACCATTTGAAATTGTCCTTACGATAATGTACAGGGTTTAGGGTCACTTTAATTTCAGTATTATATAAGACTCCATTTTCACCATCTCTTGAAAGATTTTGGATACTTTTTTCTCAATACACAATTACTCAGGCACAAGGCCAGAGGTCCTTTAAGGAGAGTTTAGTGTAACATTTATTTGATATTATTTTGGTGGTATAACACAATCTTTCCTCAAGAAAATGATCTTCACTCTGGTCAGAGGATCCTGTATCTGAGGCCAGCTCAGATTTGGAAACTGAGCAAGGAATGGTGATTTTTGTTGTTGTTGTTGAATAGGTTAAAGAGAAACCTTGAGATTTCTCTGCAAATCAAGCAACACCCTTGCTGGCTGCTCATTTATTTCACTTAGCTAAACATACCACAGTCTCTTAGCCGTCAGAAGAGAACACTGCAAGTGAAAGACCCCTTTTGTGCCATATTCATATTGCTCTGCTTTGTGTAATTATGCTTACTCTACTTCTGATGGGTAGGTACCTGGCTTTTGCTGTTCTGGAAGTGTCCTTTTCAATGACACTAGAAGCCTGTCTCTCATAAAATCATCATCTCCTGTGATTTTGGTTTCTACAGAGGACAGTCACACTGAGTTTCTCAAAGATGCTAGTGTTCTCCACACTAACACACACCTTGGGTATACAAGTATTGCTAGATCTCAGCTTCCTATATAATCAGTATCTTGGCCATATTTTAGCATAGAAGACCCACTAAGGCCAAACATTGTCTTCCCTGCAGTTTTTCCTTTACTATCAAATCCTAGGTTTGAATTTCACCAGTGTCTACCCTCAGCTGTAGGAAATGAGGATCTTTAAAACATTTCCATGAAGATCTTCTGTCTTTCCCAGCATTCTCTGAGTTTTTAGGTAGTAATTTCAGGCTGGCATTTTATTTCTCCAAAGTTTCCAATGCAAATAAAAAGTTAGGTAATTCCATGATTTCTAAAACTGTCTTTACATTTACATCGTCCCCAGGCAGTTTGTCTCTCTCTTCCACCCCGATCCCATTGCAAAGAAGGTGAGACTCCTAATGAATATAAAGATAATGGCAGGAACAGGATAAAAAGAAAAAAAAAGAAAAAAAAAAAAAAAAAAAAAAAAACCTTGTTCCCACTGAGAACAATGGAACTCAATCTCACTGCAAGTAGCTGGACTCATCCACCGTGAGCCTCAGTCTCTTTAAGAACTGTGTTGAGTGCACCCCTGGATGAAGAACCAGAGCCTGGGCCTTCATCACCAACTCCTGAACACCACTGATCGACGGATTTGTCCATGGAACACATTCCTGGGCTGCTTGACTGGCATAGAGTTGCTGTACCATAGAAGTAGTGAACGTGGCTTGTGTTTCATATGGGGTGTGGTAAGTGTGTTGTGCCCTATAACAAATGCAGCTTAGAACGGGCCACGGGCATGTGGCGTGGGGCACAAACAGAAGCATTTCCCTTATACACATGATCTCATTTATATTCACAATGTCCACTTTACAGATAGAAAACTTATGTTTCTATTTTGAAATGCTTTACCCAAGGTCACACAAAAAGTAAATGGCAGAATGCAGTGAAAGCTGACTAGACATGAAGACTCCCCAGGCCCATCCCAGACCTACTTACTTAATCAGAATGTGCATTTTAACATGATCCCTGCGTACTATACCTGCAGACTTAGGTTTGCTACGTACTAGCTTAAAGTGTTTCTCTTTCTTAAATCCTGAGTCATGAATCAAAGTTTTATACATAATAGCATGTGCTCCAAAAGGTATATTATTCTTTTCAGTCAAACAAAGACATTGTTCCTTTCAGTCGAACAGATTAATTAAAATTTTTCTATGAGGGACTCATTGTATTTTTTTTAAAGAAGTCTTGTGGATTGGGGTTGAGAAAGGAAGTGATATGAACAGTGTGATATTGCCATAGATAAACAGTGTCAATCACAGGTAAAGAGGCAGTGATACACATGCATGGAACTGAAGGAAAGTATTTTAGGGAGTATATTAGTTTTTTGTTGCTGATGTAACAACCAAAAACTTTGCTTAAAACAACACAAATTTATTATCTTACAGTGATTCCAACTTTGCCAATTTCTGTCCTCTGAGATTTGACATTTTCAGAAGGCTAAAATAAAGATGTTGGGAAACTTGGCTTTTATCAGGAGTTCTTGGGAAGACTCTACAGGTCTTCAGCTTATGATGGGGTTATGTCCCAATAAACCCATTGTAACTTGAAAATATTGTATATCAGAAACGCATTAATACACCTAACCTATGGAGTAGGACCTGGGTTGCTCAGTCGGTTAAGTATCTGCCTTTGGCTTGGGTCCTGGGATTTCAGGGTCCTGCTCAGCAGGGAGCCTCCTTTCTCTCCCTCTACTGCTCCCCTTTCTTGTGTTCTCTTGCTCTCTCTGTCTGTCTCTCTGTCATATAAATAAATAAATAAAATAAAATAAAAACCATATACCTAAACTACTGAAATTATAACTTAGCCTAGCCTGCCTTAAAAATGCTCAGAACACTTGTATTAGCCTACAGTTGGGCAAAATCATTTAACGCAAAGTCTGTTCTAAAATTAAGTGTTGAGTATCTCATGTAATTAATTGAATACTGTCTAAAAGTGAAAAACAAGATGATTGTATCAGTTGTTCACTGTTGTGTGGCTGACTAGGGACTGTTGCTCATGGCCACTGCCCAGCATCAGGAAAGAATATTGCACTGCATACCACTTGCTCAGGAACAGATCAAAATTTAAAATTTGAAGTACAGGGTTCCTGGGTGGCTCACTCAGTTAAGGGTCTGAGTTCGACTCAGGTCATGATCCCAGGGTCCTGGGATCGAGTCCTGCATTGGGCTCCCTGCTCAGTGGGTAGTCTGCTTCTGCCTCTGCACCTCCCCCCTGCTTGTGCTCTCTCTCTCTCATGCTCACTCTCTCAAGTAAATAGGTAAAATATTTTTAAAAATAAAATAAAAATTGAAGTACAGTTCCTACTAAATGTGAATCACTTTTGAACCATGGTAAAGTAGGAAAATCATAAGTCAAATCATCATAAATTTAGAACCATCCGTATTTCCAAACTTACACAGGTTTTTGGAAAAATCCAGTTCCTTGTAGTTGTAGAATTGAGGTTCCCGTTTCCTTGCTGGCTGTGTTATTGGGGCTGCTCATGGTCTTTCCAGGTCCTTCTATCTGAGAGCCAATAAGAGCACATGAACTATGGTCAAGGTTGGAGTCTCCCTGACTTTCCCTTCTGCCACAAATCCCTTACTTTGCATTTTCCCATCTTTTTTCTGCCTGCAACCAGGAAAAGTTCTCTTTTAAGAGCTGCCATGATTAGATTGAACATACCTGAATAATCCAGGTTATCTTTCATATGTTAGAATCTGTGATCTTAATTACATCAGTGAATTCTCTGCTGCCATGTAACATAACATATTCATGGATTCCTAGGATTAGGGGTTGGACATCTTGGAAGAACCATTCTGCCTACCAGAGACTTAGTGTGCTTCAAGATTTAGTAGAGGTGGTTTGGAGATAGGTGTTAGAGGGCTGTGAATGAGAAGAATACATTGATTCTCTCAACAACTATTGAATAAATACTACTTTCTACTATACTGATTTAGAATTTTTGCTTTTAAGCACTAGGATATCCTTGAAGATTATTGAGCAGAAAAGTAGTAGAATAAAAACTACTTTAGAAATACATCCTTGTCAATAGGTATGGGGACATCCTTGAAACAGAAGACAAAGAGATGATCTCTTCCTTTTTATAACTGCATTTTAGGAGTAGAGATAAGGCCATTTTAGAAGGTGGTAATGGAAAATAAAAAGAAAGGATGTCTTTGAGGAAAAGTGCAAAGTAATCATTGACAAGACTTCATGCTTGATATAAAAGGAATGCTGGAGCTGAGGACCATGAATGATAACTGGGGCAATTTGAGGAAGAGCAAAATGTTCATTATGATAACTCTGGTTCAAGAAAAACAAAGTAACAGCCCCAAATCATTGAAATGCTCCATTCGAACAGAGGCACCAGGTGTGCCAGCAGCAAACAATGAAAATAAAAGCACCAATTTTCCCATTCTCACTTCATCATTCCTCCCACTTGGTGCAGCCTGTCAACATCGATCTTGCCTATCCTGGTGTAGGTTCCATCACCTTGACCCACCCATCAGTGTAGCTCAACCCAGCTATTCAAGTTTCATGCTTGCCTGTTTACAGGAACAAAATGTCATCTCAGAAAGTGTATTTGCAACAAACACATAGGCAGAGATTGGAACAAAGAACAGGCTGAAAGTATTAAAAAATGACTCAAATTGAGAATACATTTAAACCAATTGAAGATCACAAGTTGTGGTTAAGTTGTGGTAATCCTACCACTAGGGGAGGGTTGACATTTTTCTTACACATATTCAGATGTTGTCTCCTCTACTATGTGAACCAGAAACATTATGAAGAAATAATGGAATAGACATAGAGTATGACACATATGGTGGGCATTTGTTTGAGCATCTCTGGATAGGAGACCAGAAAGAAAGGAAGAAAGGAAGGAAGAAGAAGAAAGAAAGAAAGAAAGAAAGAGAGAGAGAGAGAGAGAGAGAGAGAAAGAAAGAAAGAAAGAAAGAAAGAAAGAAAGAAAGAAAGAAGAGAAGAAAGAAAGAAAGAAAGAAAGGAAGGAAGGAAGGAAGGAAGGAAGAAAGAACTTTTACTCATTTGAATCTATATCTTGGCGAATATTTTATTGCTTCAGCTCTCCTACTTAAAAATAGTGTTTATTTTTAGATTAATTTAACAGATATAAACACAACAATGCTGAAGGTCATACTACAATCTGAAACTGTCTTGAATGTTTTTGGTTTGGCTTCATGAAAAATGCATTGTGCCAAACACTTTTCTCCTTAATTTTTAAGCCCTTGTGTATTTTTAAAGAAAATGCAATCCACATGTTTCTTATGCATTTGTACTTAACTCATCAAATTCCTCTTGTATAAGAGACTTGGAGACCAAAAAGACTTTGGAATTTATTTATTTTCCTTTGAAGCTCTTTTCGTTACTAAAGGAATAGCATATTCTTTGGGATAATTCTTTTTAGATACCCAGGTGTTCAGTTTTTCAAGTATATAAATAACATAATCTACAATATCTATATTTGTCCTCCTATCTTATTTCCCCTCATCTATTCATATAATGATAATCTTCATCATTTTCATTGCAATCAGTTGTGATGATATTATTGTGGCATTATTTGCCATTATTGTTAATAGAAACTTAATAGTGACGTTAGTGTTAATGGGGTTATAAAAATATTTTAGGGACCTCTTTCTTTACAAAGTGTTTTAACTTCCTATTAATTGAAGACACAACTGGAAAAAGACTTCCAGGCTTTGTAGTGTACTCACCTATTTTGTTTTCTGATTATCAAGCAGAGAGAGTTTGCCAGGTGTTTTACATCCTTCAAAAAGCTTTCAGTTTATCCATCTTATTTCCACTTTCATGATTTTAAGTGTGCTATTCATCTCCCTTAGCTATTTTTGCCTTCTCTTAAAATTCTTATATAATTGTCTGTCTTTGTAATCTGAATTCAATCTCACTTCCCTTAAACTGTTTAATTGTTGAGCTGAGTCTGTCCTGTTTATTCCATTTATGGCCTCTTTATACCTGTGGACAATACATCATCTTAATTTGCTTATTATTTGAATTGTATCCTGTTGCATGACTTTAGGCAGTCCTGAATAATCATGTAGATGTGTGTTCTGAAACAAAAGAGAGCCGCAAGATCTTTTAAAGTAAGATCTGTGTCTTTCTTTTCCTTCACATCTTCTCATTGTACTTAGTTCTGATTGCCACAATTTATGATCTCAGAAATATGGCTAGTTGGTTGTTAATTTGCGCTGTTAATATATGACATGTGCTACTTGTTTGCTCCATGAAGAAAACAGCAAAATACTAGATTAAAGTGGGTTTTCACTCAGTTTCTTTTTAAAAATAGAATATATGTTTGTAATTTATTGTAATGTGAGGTTTGACCCTTAAAATATTTTATTAACTGGGGTCTTGAAAACATATTGCACACAAAAACAAGTGGTGCACAAGACCTTAATAAAACCACCAGTTCTAAAATATGGTCCATTTGCAAAACAGATAGTGACTGACCACATGCAGCAGGGCATTCCTTAGCCTAATGCTAGCTGCCAGGTGAAGACAAGAAAAATGACCTTCCTCCCAGACAACTGCCTGTTTTGGAAGTCACCAATGTAGACAGTATCACCTCTGTGTGAAAAGTGATAGGACCAAGGTAAAAGAGTAGAAGCAAGCAAATCAGTCTCATTTCAGGAAATACTTTTGGAGAGATTTCGAAGTTAAGCAGGCTGTATGAACTAAGCAATATAATAGGCAAAATGAAAGCCTTTATTTAATAGACACATAGCACTTTCTTGTGCTGGTTACTATGCTAAGCATGTCACAAACATTAACTCATTCAATCCTTGTAACTATCCCACGGGGTAAGCACTATTGCTATCCTAATTTTCCATGTGATTCACACCTGAAAGTTAAGTGAATTGCCCAGAGTAAGCAGTGGACACAGCCAGAACTTAAATATAGGCAGTGTGCCTCCAGGGCTCCTGTTCTTAGTCCTTATAGAGTCTTCCCATGTGGAATTTGCATACTCACTGAAAGAGCAACATGCAGAGCTAGTGGTTTGGCATTGCCTGAGGGCATCTTGAAGCCAAAGAGTTAGACATCACGTTGAAAAAAACAGGATTTTTATCTTAAACGAATCATTATAAACATTGGAATGGTAAGGTTTTATTTCAACAACAGAAAGAACACTCCAGCATCAAGGAGTGTGGGATATACAATAACTGGATTAGGCTTAGAAAGAGCCAGTAAAGGGTATTTGCAATAACAGGAGTGAGAAAATCAGTGGAAATATGGTTGTAGGAAGGCTGAAGCTCCTGAGGCTTATTCTAAAGATGGACATTTGAGAGCTGGTAAGCTGTTGGTATTGGATAAAACAAAGTCATGTCTGGAGTGATTCCTCCGTTTCTGATTAGGGTGGATAGTGGGGTTGATTGAGATAGGGAAAAAAAGAATTGAAAGTCAGAAAATGCTCATGATACAACGCCAAAAAGAAACAGTAGAAAAAAAAGAAAAAAAAAAAAGAAACAGTAGAGCTCCAAAGTATATATTCTTAATTGTCCTTGAAAAATTATGTGTATACTATACATACAAAAGCTCTGTTGAAAAGGGGAACAATTATTCGTTGTGAATGATAAACATTTTTAGTAGATTTAAAATTTTTTCTCCTGTATTTTCTAATTTTTTTGCAAAGAACATAAATTAATTATACTTCCATAAAACTAAAAGTCAATGTTACTGGAAATATTTTATTTGGGACGCCTCAGAGTGGCTCAGAGGTTGAGCATCTGCCTTTGGCTCAGGGCGTGATCCCAGGATCTGGGATCCACATCGTGCTTCTTGCATGGAACCTGCTTCTCCCTCTGCCTAGGTGTCTGCCTCTCTCTCTCTCTCTCTCTCTCTGTCTCTCATGAATAAATAAATAAATAAATAAATAAATAAATAAATAATAAAATCTTTAAAAAAACAAATATTTTATCTGCTTTTAAAATTTTGACCCCTCCCCAGTGGATGGGGCTCAGACTAACAACTCAAGATCAAGAATCATGTGCTCCATCCACTGAGCCAGGGGGGCATCAGTGGAAATACTGGAAGGAAATATTTTAAACAGTGATCTTATTTAACATTAACTGGTACAATCTTCTTGGAGAGCAAAATAAAGTACTTACCAACAGTAGCTCTATTTATTAACCTTGGATCAGGGATTCCCCTCTTAAGAAGCTATTTTAAAATAATACATAATTCTTAGGTTTATTTATAATTTTTTATTGTAATACCATTTATGATTCCAAAAAATTGGCATCAATAGTAAGAGTTGTTGAAGCGAATTATAGTACAGATGTGTGACTGCATCTTGAACACTACATCTGAAACTAAGGATGTACTCAGCTAATCGAATTTAGATTTTAAGAAGTTTTACAAAATTAAAAAATGTGTGAATGTATTTTACACAGTCATTAGAAACAGTAACAAAAAATTTTAATCACCAGGGAAAATACTTAAGATATATGAAAATCGTCAGGTATGAGTTTTCTGTTGCTATTCACATACTTCTGAGTGAAAGGTAATACTGATTTTCTTCTTTAACTTTTGTTTTTCTTTGAAATTTGCACAATGTACCTACATATTTATTACTTCTAATAATAAAGGGTTTAGTTTGTAGCCTGAATAGTAGTACTGATTATTCAATCATTTCAAGTGGGCTAACATTTGGATTTTAAGTACACAACCACAAGGAGTAGAAAAGTCACCCGGATTATAAGACTGACTATGTCAGGGGAGGCAGTTGGTCAAAATCATGATTACATATGAGAGTAAGTATGGAGACCCACTGATTATCTTGAAAAGTATGTTCTCCAGGAGCATTTGAACATAATAATAAGGGGGATCATAGCTTTGAACTCAACGAAACACTAAAATTTGGAATTTCAGGTATTGAGAAGATAAAAGGATATTTGTTGGGGCATTATCATTTTGGGATTTGTGCAAAACAGTGTTCAGGGCTCACACATAAATAGCTGACTCTTCTACTTGTGTTTTAGGCAGGCACCGCTGTGTTATTGTTTGCTTGCTTGGATAAATTGACAAATATTGAGAAATGCTACTAATAGGATTTGACTTGTATAGAAAAACTGAATCTTGAAGTGGTCATGTTTCTCCTATGTCCCATGAAAAGTAACAGAATCTGTAGAAAATTCTTTATCTTCATTTAGCTTTTACTAATTTTGGAGGTAAACATAAATATTTTATTTTCACAAAGCTAAAGATCACAGGGTGGTAAAATAATCGAAATGATGATATCTACAGGTAAATATCTTTAACTGAATGTAACCTGAGTACTTTTATACTAACATTAATGTTAATAAAGTTGATATTTATTGAATGAGTGCTACATACAAGTACTTTTAATACATTATCATATTTAATCCCCAGAAGAGACAATACTTAGAGATGGCTCAGAAACAGGGCTGGAAATATTTACATTTGTCATGGGGTTGCCTGATTAGTAAACAACAGACTTATTAGGGAAGTAGGTAGTCTTATCTACATTTGATAAATGAGGGAATTACGTCTGCGAAAGTGTAAATAACTGGTTCCATGTCACATTATTGGAGTACAAGTGTTAGAATCAAGATTCAAATAGGATTTGGTTTGACCCTCTGTACCCACAATGTTTCCAATATTCCTAGAAAATAGTATAGCACCTCCTATCTTTTAAGGACCCTTCTGGGAATTTGACCTGCTAAGGCTAAATCTTTTCTCTATTCAGATACCTGTGAAATATTTCTTTTGCTGCTGGCTTATTCCTTTTGTGGTCATACTTTAGCTATTGACAATTTAATTTTTATAGTAATTTTTCACATGGCCTATTTCATCTCTTTAGGAATAAAAAGGAAGAGTTCTCTTCTAGATTTAAAAGACCTCTCCTTCCTTCCCCACATCTTTTCCTTCCTTATTTCTTCCATCTGTTTCTATCCCTTCTTTCCTCCTTCCCGACTTTTTAAAGAAATTTAACTATAGATTTAAACCTTTCAGGATTGGACGAGGGGAGATGTGATATGGGAGTGGGTGTGAATTTTCTTCTGTTTGGTTCTTTATTTTACCAAAGACAGACAAATAATGGAAACAATTTTTTGCTTTAATGACTTCAACAAAGTATTTATGTTGGAACTCATTGTTCTTCAGTTTTATGAAGTAAGAATCATCATCCTCATTTTGCAGATGAGCAAATTGAAATCCAGATTAAATGGTGCATCTAAAACCAGTCAGGAAGGAAATATTCTGAATGTGGATTTCTACCCAGATCTGCTCAGTGTCAAAGCTCATGACTTTTTCTATTCATGTACTATCTTCCTTTATTCTAAAACATAGGATTTTTAGATATCAGGGATGAAAGAACACTTGAGATTACTTATTCCAACCATGTCAATTTATGTTTTAGGAAACTGGCCCAGAAGAATTAGACCGGTTACTTACTTACAGTCATGTGACCAGCTACTACAGTATCACATTATGATTGTGAGTGCTTTCTCTCTGTATTTTAGGTACTGACAAATTGGCCCAAATTCTTTGGCTTGTTGGGTTTGAATGTAAAGCTAGACTCCTGAAGTGGGATGATGAATTACAAATGGATGTACCTCTGGACCGATGAATATTTTGTGCCAGGAAAGATGCACAGTGGTTTCCATGTCAAGCATCAGGGGATGAGGATTAGAGGTGGACTTTAACTCCCCCTTTCTACTCCAGCTAGATACTTTTGGGCCATGTACAAATTCATAGACCATTTGCAATAGATCTTCACAGAGATGAGATGCTTCAAAGAGTTTTCTTGGTTTCACATAGCATCCCTTTAGCATATGTCACATGGTGTTGCTTTGCTTCTCTAGGCTCTATTTGGGGTGTATTGTTGATAGGTTACCACACGCAGGGCACTGATTGCTGCTTTAATGTTTGTTCTTACAAGCAGCTTGATCTTATGCCAATTTTAACAGTGCTTTCATCCTCAGGGCTCTGAGCAGGCACTCCAATATACAGTCATAGGAACTGCTGACTCCATTGTGCCAAGTCCTTTCTCAATCGGTCTTTCAGGGTTATATTCAATTATACTTTCACTCGTAGGGTTTTAACATTGTAGGCCAAAATTAGACATCTTGTTTTACTAATTATAAGCAATTGTATTATCTTATGCTCTGCAATTAATTTCAATTTGAAGTAAACTTAGCAACACATATGCCCCTAAGCTAGTAGTTCTCGAAGTACACTCCCTGAATCAGAAGCATTAGAATAACCTTGTCACTTGTTAGAAATGAAAACTCTTGGGTCTACTAACTGGGTAATTGTGATGTGCACTGAAGTTAGAGAGCAGATCTCCTCAGACATTCCACACTACAACTGCATGTGACGACCCCCTCATTTCTGATTTTGCCTTACACTGGCACACCTTTGTGCCTTTGCTTAAATTCTTTCTTCTGCCTCAACAGTCCTTTTCAACAGTTTCAGATGCTCACTTTTTCTTTCCAGTTATATCAAAGGGCAATTCCGTCTAGCTTTCTGCAATCAGCATCATGTACTCCCCACTCTGTGCATGCAAAGTATCTTGCTTATACAGCTTAGCCTATGTTGTGCCTTGTGTAAAGCTATTCTTTGTTTTTTAAAGATTTTATTTATTTATTCATGAGAGACACATATTGAGAGAGAGAGGCAGAGACACAGGCAGAGGGAGAAGCAGGCTCCATGCAGGAAGCCGGGCATGGGACTTGATCCTAGGTCTCCAGGATCACACCCTGGGCTGAAGGGGGCGCTCAAACACTAAACCACCTAGGCTGCCCAGTAAAGCTATTTTGTTCCTGGTTGTCCCCTACTGCAGTAGCTTGCAACATTTACTTGCAGTGATAGCTCTGTGTCTTTTGAATTATTCATCTCTTTGGTTTTAGTTTCCCTCTTTTTTTTTTAAAAGATTTATTTATTATTTGAGAGAGAGAGAGAGAGAGAGAGAGAGAACATGGGGCACAGGGACAGAGGGAGAGAGAATCTCAAGCAGACCCCATGCTGAGCATAGAGCCCAATGCGGGCTTGATGCCAAGACCCTGGGATCATGACTTGCCCTAAGATCAAGAGTTGGAGGCTTAACCAACTGAGCCACCCAGGTGCCCCAGTTTTCTTCTTATTTTAAAGGAGGTAATACCTTATCTTCCATAAGATACCTAATGGGATTATTTCCAAAATTAAAAAGTCTATAAAAAAAAAAAGTCTATCAAATGTGAAATGGATAATAAATAATAGCTAATTTTATTAATAGGTACCATGTAGGTGTTTGTTGAACCAAATGAGATTTTAGGGCTTTTAGATTCACATATAAAGGTCAGTATCCTTGCTGTCACATATTAAAAAAAAAAAGAAGAAGAAATAAGAACCTGTAGAGAAACTTTTCCTCTTATTAAAGAAAATGTGAGTCTTTGTTACTACATTTACAATATTATGTCAATATTAAACCTCTTTAAAGCAGGATCACCAACATGGTGAAGTTTTTTTTACGCATATAATGGATGATAAATTTTTTTTTAGATGTGTTCAAGATCAGGCAACTATCTAAATGAAAAATTTGGAATCTCTGAAAATTGACCTTCGCTCCTCAAAGATGGCTCAAAGACAAAGTGTTTCTTGTGTTGGATGTCAGTTTTCCTCAAACATACTTAAGTGCAATTAATTATAGAAATTATTAGGTTTCTTATTGCATAAAAAGACTTGGATCAAGATATGGGCTGAACCACAAAACTTATCAGGGATTAAATTGAAGTCAATTGTATATAGTCATGAATACCTTGGTTCAGAGAAGGAATGCTGGGTAGTGGGTACATATTGGAAATGAATTTATTAATAAAAATTAAATATCTCCCAAAATCCCAAGCACATCCCAAGCATACTTCCTCAATTTAATGTATAGGGCTAATATTCTCTAAAACAGTAACAATGTTGATAAAATAGAGTTGATACTCTATAAGAAGTTATAGGATAACATGAACACTCATTCATTATTCAATATATATTTAAGAAATGTGTATTTCATATTATTCACTTGTCTAAAAAACCTGAACACCATGCCAAAGGATGATGATGATGATGATGATGATGGCAGCAATTATATTAATAATAATGCCATTTATTCTGCTTTAGCAATTTCTATGCCCTGTGTCAAGAACTTCACAATCAAACTGATCTTTGTTTAATTTTGTATACAATAGTAAAAGGAAATGATTATTCCCCATTGTTTAGAGAATGTAAATAATAGAGTAAATAATAATGGGGAAACGGATATTCAGGAATGATAAGTGATTAACCCCAAATCACACATGGAGTAAATAATACATTGGCCAGTATCCAAACTGAAGTATGGCAGACTTTGAAGTCTATCAAGTGTTTGAACCAACTTGGAGTGAGAAGCAACAAAAATAACATGACCAAGGTCATTTGCTTGAAGGCAGATTTAGGGGATGTAACTCAGAATTTTTCTTCTTTAAAAGAGTTTGGGGCTTTAGTGAACAGTGAAAGCTGGTGTAGAGATTTAACATGCAGACCCTAAGGTCTTCCCGCTTCTGATTTTGAACCCTGCCTCCACAATTTGTGTGCTGATTGATCATTAAAAAGTTATTAGATCCTCGATGCTGATTTCCTACTTTTGACATTAAGATAAAATAGTATTCGTCACATAAGGAATTGGGGTAGACATTTCTCTCTCTGTTTCTGTTTCTGTGTGTGTATGTTTATATTATATCTGTGTATATATTATATCTGCATATATACATGTGTCATATATAAATATAAACATGTTTATATATACATGTTTATATTATATCTGTGTATATGTACCTACACATATACATGTGACATGTTAAATATGTCCCTGTTTACCTGCTTATCTATCTGCTTATCTATCTGTATGTGTCTTAGAACAATTCCAGGTACATAGTAAGTACTTTGTATATGCTAGATATATCATCAACATCATCATCATTGTATCTGAGTTTCACTGCATCTGTTGCTATACCCATGAGGTCCTTCTGTATTTTAGCTCAACATTATTTAGACTATAGCAGTGAGACAGAAACAGAATTGCTTGAGCCTTATAGGAAAAAAACAATATTTCTAAATATTTCAGTGGTGGGTGATTTTTTTCTTTTCTTTTCTCCCAAGACCCTCTGAATTTTCAAATTTCTACAACAACCAACAGCCTAGAGCCTAATTCAAAGTGGCTCACTGAAAAATAATTATATAAGTTAAGCTTTGTTACCCCCAAAAGTATTTCTTCCTACATTGTTAACCTAAAAACAACCCCCACCCTACCCTCAACCACCATCCTAATATCAACTAGGCCAAAGGCAAAAGCAAACTCTAACAGCATTGGCTATGTGCCAGTAAATTTGACTTTGTTTCTCTTCTCCAAATAGCATGTGTAACTTAGAGAAACTTGAGGGCATGCTGAAAAAATAATAATGTGATGGAGATCATACCAAACGCTTTTATTGGTTTCATAGTAAAAGTAATTATTTGCCAAGTTTATAGAAGAAAATACTACGACACAATATTTGGCCTACTTCTTATATGTAAGTTTTACTTCATTTTTCCTAGCATCAGAGAATAATATATATCAGAGGTTTTAGAATATGGGCTCAGTACTCAGTTATATTGTTTATTTTGTTGTGGTTTATCTTTAAAGGAGGCACTTTAATCCCTTGGCTAAATGTGCTGATTGAAGAAAGGATCATTAATATGTGTTTTTAGTTAGAATTCCAATGGGAAAGTAGATAGGTGTATTTGAACATGAATAATAGGTTAATACTAAAATCAATTTGCATCAGTTCATCCCCCCAAATTATCTTTTTCTTTCTTTTTTTTTAAAGATGTTATTTATTTATTCATGAGAGACACAGAGAGAGAAGCAGAGACACAGGCAGAGGGAGAAGCACGCGGGACTCGATCCTGGGACTCCAGGGTCACACCTGAGCCGAAGGCAGACGCTCAACTGCTGAGCCACCCTGGTGTCCAAAATTATCTTCTTCTGAAAAAAAATTTAGACTAAGTTGCTTTCATTTTCAAAGCTATAATGTACTAATTTGGGGTATTTTGATCACTGGGCAGTTAAATAGGTGCAAAAGTTTTGTAACTTTCCAACATTGATATCAGATTATAATAACACATCACTGCCACTAAAACCCACTTAAAAATTGTCATGCTTGGGACACCTGGGTGGCTCAGCAGTTGAGTGTCTGTCTTGGGCTCAGGGCGGAATCCGGGGGTCCTGGGATCTGGTCCCGCATTGGGCACCCTGCAGGGATCCTTCTTCTCCCTCTGCCTGTGTCTCTGCCTCTCTCTCTGTCTCTCATGAATAAATAAATAAAATCTTTTAAAAAAATTGTCATTCTTCATTTTCATGGTAGAAAAAAAGTACCTATCTATGTGATGATCCGAAATTAGTTTCTTGCCATCTGTATTGCTAAATTTTATTTTATTTTTCAAAACTACTTTTGCAACAAAAGTAATTGTGTATTTTCTCTTGGTTAACTGCTTGGAAGCAAAGTTATTTTTTCTTGAATATCATATTTTCTTTTCTTTCTTGAATATCACAATATTTGTTTGAGATAGATTTTTTTCTTTTTTTGGGAAATGTTATTACTCTAGCATGAAAATAGATTTATGGTATCTCAATCTAGAGACTAAGTCAAAGTGTGTGAAATTCCTCTACTCTTTCTTATGTAATCCTCAAATTCCTTGAAGTACTTCACTTTGTAACAACAAATGTATGCTGTCTGTTAGGCGCTACTGTCCTATTTGTCTAATTGGTCCCAATATTGTAGCTATCAGATATGCTCCCTCTTATTGCTGTCTGATCCCATTTATGAGGAGTATCCATCATTTCTATGTGATAACATAAAACATGTCTTTTTAAGACTGGTTCTTTTAAACAAGCCAGCTATTTCTCCTGTATAATGTCTTTGTGCTCTGCTGTTCTGTAGGAAACCTAAATCTGTTTTCTTTGTATAAGGGCTTTCCTCTAAGGCATAGAGTATTAACTTAGTTCTATGTGCAGTGAATTATTCAAGAGTTGAAAACTGGCATAGTTCGTTGAAGGGATAATGCATATTTATTATAAAGACAAAAACACAGCAAAAATGTACATGGACACATATGAGTGCATGCACATACTCATGCACACATGCATATAAAACCCCTGATGTTGTTTTGGGTACATGAGACCATAAGGCACTCTGGAATGATGGCTACATTTAGTCTTCTGATCTAATGATGGGGTGCCTACTTCCCTTGTTTATCTCTATGATCTGTAAACTCATCAAGGAAATTTACCACTTGCTATTCTTGGGATAGACATGGAAAATTCCAAAGATTTAAAAAGGAACAAGCTGCTGGAGGTAGGGATTCCTTCTGAATAAGGCAAACTCCAGGCAATTCTCAACTCTATACTAATAAGAAAAATCTAGCAGTAAGGCTCTTTACAATTTACATTTGTTTTTTGTTTTGTACCATATCTTGTATCTTTTGATAGTCACTACAAAATCATGAGTCCAGCAAGTTGTGGTAGTCTCCATGAAAACATTGGGACCCAGTGTGGTTAAATAAATGGCAACAGGTCACGTAGCATTACATAGCAGAACCGATTAGCATCTAGGTCCTTGATTCCTAAATCACTAATCTTCAAATTATGCTATTTAAAAAAAAATCCATAACTTTAAAAAGGAGAGATTTTTCTCTCTATTACTTATAATATTCAAATGAGCATCCATGGTCTGTCATTTTGGCCTCACCTCGTCAACTGGTTTGACTTTACTCAAACAGCTGAGATGGGCTTAGTTCACTCATTTATTCAACAAATATGTTAAAGAATTGATATAGGGCTTGACATCTTTTCATCTAAATTTATAAATTTTTATTGTCATAAATAAGTTGCACATTAAAATGGTCAATTTATTTGTCTATTTAGAAAGCCCACAGCAAGAATATAGATACTAAGAGTATTACAATAGAACTGGGATTTTATATTGACCCCCTTGAATCAGTTGTTACATTATCACTCTAATCAAAATAACTTTTAAATTATATAGTTATTTTTGTTGCTTTGGACGTAATAATAACCCTGGTGAATGTTAAACTTTGAAAATGGAAGCAACTTATAATGATCATGCAAAAATATGAACATGGCAGTACTTTGCTGCTCTTTTTACAGAGAACTGTTACTACTCTGTTGCTGCTTTTGGCAAGAAACAGCCTGTTCTATGGCCATGATGTGGCTCACTGATACAAAAGCAGCTGAGAGCATCCAAATGACATAATAGGAATACAATTATGGCTCTCAGAGAGTCTGGTTCATCACTAGTCATATCTGAATTGTACAGATTGAAGAAGGAATAGAAGCACTTTTTTGGGGTAATTTAAATACATGTGTTTTCTACTCGTTTCTGGACAATAATGGTTTCAGATATGTTCCTTAATTAGTCTTATAGAAATTTTAGTGGCATATTGGCTTACATTAATAAAAGAACAGTCTGAAAAAAAAGGAAAGAAACTGTGTTTGCCTGAAGAACACTAGAATATCATAAACAAGTAGATCTGTGTCCAGGCACAACCATGTATGCATTCTGGGAAGTGAGAAAACAAAAATATTTTCCATAATGAAAAACAAATTTGGTGCTTAAAAATAAGCAAGTTTTGTCTTAATTCTTCAGGCTTTTCTATCTCTACATAGATGTCCTTAAGAATATGAAAAAATGAAAGAAATTCTATATATTTTAAGACATTAAAAATGAATTATATTGTTATCATACAATACGTTGAAATATAACATTTCCAGCCATGTGTTTTGGTTCTAAACATAAAGGAATTATTTTGCCAAAACAAGAATTCTAAATTGATTACATTTTATGTCGGAATAGATGAATTACAAATTAATATATACATGCTAAAGCAGTGAATGTGGCACATCTTATAATGCCAACAAAAATAGTTAAAGACCATAGTATAGTGGCAACAATTTAGAATCTGTCACGTCTGACCCTGTTACTAGTGGAATAATATTTTTTAAGATATCTAGGTCTAATTTCATAGGAACAGTAATTATAATATCTACATCTTAGAGTTGCTGTGAGGTTTACGTAAAATAAAGTAATTGTTACATGGTATTTAAGAAAGGAGAATTGTTTTAAGAAAAACTGCTTTTAACTCTAAGCCATCATGCATAAAAACCATTAATGATATTTCTTAAAATGGAAAATTCAACATGAAAATGAACATTTCCATAAATAGAACAGCTGGAAATACAAACTTAAGCTCTTTAGGATTTAACCAAAGACTTTCACGGTGCTTGCATTGAAAAGAAAACAGTGACTGGAGCTTTTGGCACACTGGGGAGCTAACATACCTATCAAAACTCCTTGGAGATTTGTGAAAGGAAAATATTTTCTGCTGTTTTCAATGAGTATATTCGTCACTCCAACAATTTTAAAAATAGCCTTCTAAGTGCTAAGCAGGAACAGTTAAGTACATCCAGTCATTCAGCCATTTTTCCATTCAACAAATATTTTTTAACTGCCTACTATGTGTCAGAAATTGTGCTAGAGTCAAGATGAATAGTATATGGCCCCAGCCTCAGAAAACATATAATGCTTTCAAGAAGAACTGCCAAAATCATGGCCCCCAAATGCTTGTTATTTTATATCCACACTTAGCATCAGATATTTTAAGATATCCCTTGAGGTTACAACTTTTCTATTTATTGATTCACTGACCAAATGCTAAAGCTAAATAATGTCTGGAAAAAGCAGTTCATTTCTGAAGAGATCATAAGGAAGACCTATTTGGGGATACAGTTATGATGTTTTTCAAATAGAAATTTCTTTGATTTATACTATAATGAGTCCATACCTTGCATAGTCAGAGCAGAAAAAGCACACCATGTAATAGCAATTTAAGTAAAATTTGCTACTCATTCCACACACACTTTAGGTTAGAAGCATATTTTGCTGATGTGTTAAATTTCTGATTCCACAAGAGAGGTTCTGTTTTAACAAGTTATAAAGAAAAAATTTTATCTTGAAAATTTTTATCTTGATATTTCTCTTATATTTAAGAAATATTTTCATGGCCCATAAATGCTAATGTAAAAATATTCTCACACCTTTAAATAATTTTTAAAATTATTTTGGAAATTTCCTAAAGTGAATTTTGCTAAACCCAACAGATGTTTTTCCTAAAATAATGTCAATTATATCTATTAGTATATATTTGTAAACAAGTATTCATGAGGTCAAAACTCACTTAAGTACTATGACAAGATGCATGTAAAAGACTTATATACAGTAAGAAATTATTGTTTTGACATCAGATTTTTACTTTTCTTAGCAATATTTCAGTCACTTAACAGTCCATGTTGTTAAACATCAAAATACATGAAATGCTTTTGCTGTTTAAAGATGTCCTCTTCCCAATCCTCCATTCCTCCACCTCCCACTTTGGAATATCTTCATGAGGTCACTGAGGGTAGAACATTATCTAATTAATTTATTTTTTATTGACTTTTTTTTTTTTGTGGTGATGAATGTTAACTAAATTTATTGAGGTAATCATTTTGTAATATATACAAATGTCAAACCATTCTGTTGTACACCTGAAACTGATATAACACATGTTAATTATTTCTTAAAAGAAAAAAATCTTGCCTCAGAGATATCTGTTAAACATCCTGTATCATAAATTAATTGTAGTTTAAGAAAAAAAACTTTTTAAGACAGAGGTTTCCTTTTCTTCCTTTAACTCAAGAAAGTATTTTAGGATAAGATTTCAAAGAACCTCATGGAAAAAAATTCCACAACTCAAGATTATAAAGAAAAAAAAAAAGGATTTGTCTTTAAAAAAAAATTTAAAGATTTATTTATTTATTTTAGGGATAGAGAGACAGAGACAGAGTGAGAAGTGGGGGAGGGACAGAGGGAAAGGGAGAGAGAAAGAATCCCAAGCAGATTCCCTGCTGAGCTTGAGGCAGGGTTTGATCTGAGGACCCTGAGATCAGGACCTGAGCCAAAATCGCCAGTGGGGTGCTTAACCAACTGAGCCACCCAGGCGTCCCAAGAAGGAGTTGTCTTTAAAACACTATCTTATGCAATTTGGAGAGGAGTAAACTTAATTATCATGTGAATGATTCAGAGAGGCAAATTAATTGTAATAGGATAAGTTTTGCTCTGTATCAGAATTTTGGTTCTCTGTATCCATGCAACTCAAATGATATCTGGAAAAAAAAAAGTAATGATCTCTATTTGGAGATAGCCTCATTCCTCGACCAAGCTACCTTACTTGGTCTTATTAAAGTGTGTGGACCAGAAGGAAGTGAGGAAGATAGACCTAGAAATTTCTTTGAGGGGTGCCTGGGTTGCACAGTTGGGTAAGCAACGGACTATTGATTTTGACTCAGGTCATGTGTGGTCTCAAGGTGCTGAGATCCAGCTGGCATGGGGCTCTGGGATCAGCAGCAAGTCTGCTTAAGACTCTCCCTCAGTCCTTTCCCCCCCCCAACCCCCTGCATGTTCTCTCTCTCTCAAATAAACCCTTTTAAATTATTTATTTATTTATTTATTTATTTATTTATTTATTTATTTTATTTAAATTCAATTAATTAACATATAGCATTATTCGTTTCAGAGATAGAGATCAGTGATTCATCAGTCTTATACAACACCCAATGCTCATTACATCATGTGCTCCCCTTCATGTGCATCACCCAGTTGTTCCATACCCCCATCCCCCATCCCCCCTGCAGCAACCCATTTGTTTGCTATGATTAAGAGTCTCTTATGGTTTGTCTCCTTCTCTGATTTTGTCTTGTTTTATTTTTCTTTCCCTTCCCCTATAATCCTGTGTTCTGTTTCTTAAATTCCACATATGAATGAGATCATATGATAACTGTCTTTCTCTGATTGATGTATTTCACTTAGTATAATACCCTCTAGTAGAACATTAATTTAGAAAAAGAAATTCCAAATGTAATTTGGCTGGTTTGTTTTTACTTTCTAGATATACTTTAGAACAAGATAAACTTAGAAGGAAAATTCTATTTTGTAAAATCTAAAATAGTAACATTTCCATATATTTAACATGTACACATTTTTGTCCAGAAATTCTGAACAGAAAAATATATATACTTATTCAAACGATAATCATATGGTATACATAGAAAATGATGAAAAGGAGTGTCTTTCACCAAAAGAGGTTATGTTAGATATCCTATATGGTCTAAGGTATGTTGAGTTTAGCTTAAATAAAGTTCATAGACATAAAGCCTTGAAAACTACCATGATTCACACCGGGTAATTTTGAATGTATTTGTTCTGTTATGACTTACCTGAAGCCACTGAATTTTTACAAATAGTGTCATCCATAATCTCATATAGAAAGAAAGAACAATATAGCAAATAAGGACCATGCAGGCTAAACAGCCTGACTTCAAATCCCAATCCTACCATTTACTACCTTTGTGACCTTCTCTAGGTCAGATTCCCCCTCTATAACCAGGGATGACTTCTTCTCTTCCAAAAAAGTATCTTCCTTATAGTGTTATAATGAAGATTAAAGGAATTAATACACAAAGAAGTGGTTGGAGTAATACCTGAGTAAGAGTTAGCTCTTTTTACCCATGCTTATGAGTCCACAGCTCTTAAAAAGCACATTTGGCTTCTAGAAAATAAAATTTGTAAATCCAGTAAGACACTCAATACTATGAGTGCTTCCTATAAAAAAATTATTCAGTTATCAAATCATCTCTAGTTAGGCCTACCTAATGCGAAAAGCCTAGAAAAAAGAGAAAGAACCTGAAAGAAAGAAAATAGGTTAGGTATTAAACTTTCAAATATTTCCAAATATCTGGCCCTAGATATTCCTGTAATAGTGAAATCTAGCCAGACAGATATTATTCGCATCTCCAGGTGATTATATGGCAAGGCATTTAAGTGTTGGGATTTTTTATATGCCTTTCAAGAAAGGAATTAAAGTGGCTATTAATTAATTCCATGACTAATTTGAGACTGTGAATGTGCAAGCAGAAGTTGACCAGCAGACCCCCCCACCCCCCCAGTTCAAAGAGAACAGATTGTGATTAGGATCTTATCTTCCAGGCCAACATCAAACTTTAGAGACATATTTTAAAGAGTGAACGAGACTATTCCATGAAACTAGCACAAAAAGAATGGAATGTAGTTTCCTTTTTAAATTTATTGCAATGGGCAATACCTCGGGCCCGTTTCTGAGTAACTTTTGTATGTTTAATGAGCAAAAATTCAAGGGGAATTTTTTATTTCTAAGTCATGCAGCCATAGATCTTCCTGATTCATTACCATAAAAATAAATTAGGAGAAGTTAGGTCTTGAAAAAGCCTATCTAATTATATAAGCTCTGGTTACACCGAGTGTCAAAGGGACTTCAAAAGGACAAAATAAAAGGTGTCTCTGAAGAAAGTATGTTGTGTCCAGGTGAATAGTGTGCACAGCTATCTTCAGATTTGCCTGAATATATGGAAATAAGAATCCTTGTTAAATCTCAAGGGAATTCAAGAAAAATATAATCTTGCTGTCCACACAAACCAAAATTTGGATAAATCAGAGAACTAACATAATGGAGACAAAGCTGTTCTAAAATTTTACATACTCTTATTTAAGATATCTGTCAAGAGTTTAAGCGACTCCATGGTATCGCTGCCTCCACACCCACTTTGTTCGGCCTGGTAATCTCCAGGCCCTGAAGCTGGCATGAGTCTCTCCTGCAGGTGCATGCCCTAGGCAGCAGCCCAGTCACAAGCCAATGTAGGTTTCTAATGTGACCGACCCAATTGCCATTGTGATCAACATTCTCCCCCGCCTCCCAGTGCCTATCCTTCATCCTCCCCTTAGATAAGATCCTGTGGAGGTCACCAAAACCCCGCTCTTTTCATTTGAATTGACCAATCCTACTTTAGCCCAGGAACTCCAAAGCATTCCACCCATGAACCATAATAAAGGCATGTGCTTCAGGTCCAGCCTCTCTTTCTCTGCCTGCACCCTGCCTTGACCTCTCTATGCCACTCTTTGAGGCATGCTGTCTACTTCCCCTAGGACCTGTGAGTAATAGATTGTCCTATTTGATTTGCTCTTGTAGTTTGTAGTTGAACCATGGCTTACCATCCAGCACCCTATGCTCCATTTAGTAAATATCAATTTGACAAAGTCATACCAATATCATAGCAAACATTTGGCAATTTAAATATGTAAAAAACTTTTACATAGAAAATAAAATTAGTAATATAATTAACTTATAGCTACTATTAGACCCCAATTATTAAAACTCCTCATAGTTCCCCAAATTAAGGTTTCTATGAGTATAGCAGATATTCTAAGTGATCTTATCTGTTCTATTAAAGTAGACCTAATGAATGAAGGTGAATGAAGGAGAAAAACAAATGTATCAGAGAACTAGGATAATTGTATTGTTACTGTAGGTAAAACTGGTTAAATAATTTGCTTGGAATTTCGAGTTCTCTGTCCAAAGAGACTTCAAAAGCAAAGGCTGTACTGATTAGAAACAACTCAGCAACCAAAAGAGTGGTTTGCAAGTTTTTCTGGAGCAAATACAATGCAGTCTTTAAGTTAAATAAGGACATCATAATTTTGACATTGTATAGATAATTTATTTTATAATTTTTTCAGCGGGATGTTAAAAATAAAGGAGATCATTATGTAAGGATTAAAGGGCTAAAATCAATATTTAAATGAAAATAAACTATGAAATTTTTCTGTAAGAGAAATAGCAATAGTACAGTAGCTTTTGCTGCATTTCATGGATTCATGTTGCCACCTTCAATATGTAAGTAATTAATGTTTCTTTGACTGGATTTTAGTATATGAGCTTCTGAATATCCATGGGAAAACACGATGTTCTCATGATACCTACAGCATTTTAGGTTTGGTCCAAATACTACACACACACACACAAACACACACACACACACAATTGCAGAAAATCCTATAGAACTATCCAAACACTTTAGATGAATATGCTTTTGGTCATTATCTTTGAGTAAATTTTGTTATTAATTTTTTTAATGGATTGTGGGCATATTCAGGATGGCTGCAAACTCTGATGCTGCCCCCATGAGGAAGTGGAGCCTGTATCAACACTTTGAATCTGAGTGAATGCTGTGACTGTTTTGGGCAATAACACACAGCCACAATAACCCTGTGGACAGGGCCTGGGTCTGGACCTTAAGAGTCTGGGAGTATCTGCTTCCTGTTTCTTGGAACATTCTCTCAAGGAAGTTCTGAGCCACTACATAGGAATTCTGATTGCTGGAGACTACCGTGCTGACTGGCACATTAGGCATCCTCCTTGACAGCCCTGGACCATGCTCAGACTTCGGTCATCCACATTAAGGCCCCAGCTGTATGAATGAAAGAAACCACATTGGACCTTCCAGACCAGACCAGCCCTGCCGTTGAATACCAGAGCGGCCTTTGCCAAAACCACATGGAACAGAAGAGCCCAGCTGAGCTCTGTCTGAATTATTGACCCATAAGATCATGAAATATAATAAACTAATGATGGGGTTTACATATCTCCCAGTGCTTTACTTAAATTATATTTTCTTTTTTTTTTAAATTATATTTTCTATATAAGTAAAGCCAATAAAACATTTTTTGTCAATAAAAACTGTATATAATTGAGGGAACTTAACTGGTTTTCTGTCACGAGTATCACAGAATTCTTCCATATAGATTTTTATGTATAATTTTTTTATTGGAGTTCGATTTCCCAACATATAGTATAACACCCAGTGCTTATCCCATCAAGTGCCCCCCTCAGTGCCCGTCACCCAGTCACCCCATCCCCCCACCCACCTCCCCTTCCACTACCCCTTATTCGTTTTCCAGAGTTGGGAGTCTCTCATGTTCTGTCTCCCTCTCTAATTTTTCCCACTCATTTTCTCTCCTTTCCCCTTTAATCCCTTTCACTATTCCTTATATTCCAATATGAGTGAAACCATATGATGATTGTCCTTCTCCAATCGACTTACTTCATTCAGCATAATACCCTCCAGTTCCATCCACATTGAAGCAAATGGTAGGTATTCATCATTTCTAATGGCCAAGTAATATTCCATTGTATATATATATATATAACACACACACACAATCTTCTTTATCCATCTGTCAGTGGACATTGAGGCTCCTTCCCCAGCGTGGCTATTGTGGACATTGCTGCTATAAACATTGGGATGCATGTGTCTTGGTCTCTCACTGCATCTGTATCTTTGGGGTAAATCCCCAGTAGTACAATTGCTGGGTCGTAGGGTAGCTCTATTTTTAACTCTTTGAGGAATCTCCACACAGTTTTCCAGAGTGGCTGTAACCAGTAACCAATGTAACCAATGTAAACTTTCCCACCAACAGTGCAAAAGGGTTCTCCCTTCTCCAATTCCTCTCCAACATTTGTTGTTTCCTGTCTTGTTAATAGCCAGGGGAATATTGAAAAAGAAAACCAGAGTCAGGGGCATCACAGTGCCAGATTTCAAGCTGTGATCATCAAGACAGTGTGGTACTGGCACAAAAACAGACACACAGATCCATGGAACAGAATAGAGAACCCAGAAATGGGCCCGCAACTCTATCTATGGTCAATTAATCATCGACAAAGCAGGAAAGACTATCCACTGGAAAAAGGACAGTCTCTTCAATAAATGGTGCTGGAAAAATTGGACAGCCACATGCAGGAGAATGAAACTGGACCATTCTCTTAAACCAGACACAAAGTACACTCAAGATGGTTGAAGGATCCAAATGTGAGACAAGAATCCATCAAAATCCTAGAGGAGAACACAGGCAACACCCTTTTTGAACTTGGCCACAGCCACTTCTTGCAAGAGACATTTTTGAAGGCAAGGGGAACAAAAGCAAAAATAAACTATTGAGACTTAATCAGGATAAAAAGCTTCTGCACAGCAAAAGAAACAGTCAACAAACCTAAAAGACAACCTACAGAATGGGAGAAGATATTTGCAAATGACATATCAGATAAAGGGCTAGTATCCAAGATCTACAAAGAACTTATTAAACTCAACAGCAAAGAAACAAACAATCCAATCATGAAATGGGCAAAAGACATGAACAGAAATTTCACCAAAGAAGACCTACACATGGTCTTCCATATAGATCTTACAATTTTTTCTCCTTAAATTCAGAATATTAAAGAATTCTAAAAACAAAAACAAAACAGAATAAAAGATGGAACCTTGCTTAAATTTCACCTCCTCAGAGAGATCTTCCTTGACCAACCTATTTGTGTATCTTTCATTGGCCTCCTTACTCTGCTTATTTTTTCTTCATTACACTTATCATTACTGACATTTTTGCATATCATTTCCCTAGTTTGTTTCCTGCATAAAAGTGACTGGCACATAATAGCCTCAATAAATATTTGCTGTAGAAGTAAAACTTTGTCCTCTTGCTGAAAATTATAAACTTTGTTTTAGTAAGTAAAAATTACAATTCACCCCAATATTTTTTAAAAAGAAAGGTATTCTGATATCGTCTAAAGATAAAAGTTTTTATTTTTGAAGAAGTAATTAACATGCATTTATTAATGCCTTTATTTTTAGGGATGTATATTTACTTGATATTCATTTACATAGCCAAAGCCATTTAAAGATTAGTTTACTATTAAATATCATATTAAAACTTATAGTTCTCTCTGGAGTTAATCAACCAACAAATTTTCTTTGTCTTCCCTTCTTTGTGTTTAATTAACATGACAGCATATTGTATATGAAATACTAGCCCCCATATTTCATGTGATTGTCTGTATAATTCATGTTCATGAGGGTATCAAGACATTTATTTCAGCGCATGTGAGCTTACAATGGCATTGAAAAGTCATGTTGATAAAATTAATTGTCTTGTTTGACAAACAGTGGAAAAAAATCTAGAAGGACTTTAAGTAAAAAGTGAAATTAACTTTAAAATGGCAAAACATACAGTGGCTCCCCATTCGGTTTAAATGAACACACCATTATCAATCTTTTCATAAAATCTCAGTGTGGTACCGTTTCCCTATTAAATCTTTCTGCAAAGAAAGTGGAGCTATTTTGTATGCTTATCCTTTGTTCTTATACCACTTTCTCTTTCCCATGTTTACATTATAAGAGGGATGTTAAGAAAATAAAAGATGAAGCCAACTGAGAAAGGCCACATAGAAGATTTGAAGCTTCAGGAGTAGGAGCAAGAACAAATCCTCAAGGCATGTTGCTTGCATGGCTAACAATACATTTCACTTTAAAATTCAGGTAAACTGCATGAGAAGCTACATCATTATTTTCCGGAATTAATTTCTCTCTACTATGCAACAATGACTGTTCTTCTTATCAACCACTCTCATAATGGGGAGTAAACAACCAACCACCTCAGCAACATATATTATTAAGATTCTTCCTTTTTCAGGCCAGCTGTCCCTGCAATTATATTTTACAAATACAATTCTACACAGCTCCTCTCAGTTGAACACAATAATGTAATTTTACTGAATGACTCTGCAGAAGGCCTAATTATTTCTTGAAGCAGGGCTCCTGATGTTATTTTGCATTTAATTCATGACCACATGCAGTAACCACAGGTTATTATCTGTGCAGTAACCAATTGAAATATTTTCTAAAAAGTATTTCACGTACTTTTTAACCTGTGACTTTTAGAAACAATCGTACTTTGCTTTGCTTCTTGAACACACCCAAAGGATTCAAATATGATAGAGAATTAAATTATAAACCATATATATATTGAATCCATTTTAATTAAAAAATACGTATTAATTCTAGTATATTGAAAGTGCACCTGTGTCTTCCAATTACCTATTATTTTAATAACCAAATAAACTTGCGAATCTATGTCAGTGACTACCAAGTGTCTTATTTATTCATGGAGTCTTTTCTGAAAACATCAATTAAAAATTAAATTAATGGGATCCCTGGGTGGCGCAGCGGTTTGGAGCCTGCCTTTGGCCCAGGGCGTGATCCTGGAGACCCGGGATCGAATCCCACATCGGGCTCCCTGGTGCATGGAGCCTGCTTCTCCCTCTGCCTATGTCTCTGCCTCTCTCTCTCTCTCTCTCTGTGACTATCATAAATAAATAAAAATTTAAAGAAAATTAAATTAACATCAATTAAAAATGATTTCCTCTTCTTCAAATATCTAGATTTTATTCAAATTTCCTTGTGGAATCCACTATTTGTTATTCACCACATATTGCCCTAAACTGTAAACATTTTTTTTTACAATGACACACATAATTGTCTGCATATACTTCCATTTAAAATTATATTGATATGAAAATAAACACAATAAAAGTTATAGTTAACATACAGCAAGTTCTTACTAGGTACCAGGAATACATCACCCTTTAGATATGCTATCTTCTAAATCTTCACATGGTCCTCAGTAAAATATATCACTTAATAGATAAAAGTTTCAAAACTTGGAAAGATTTAGTAGCTTGCAAAAAAATAAATAGGCGTTAAATGGAGAACACAGGATTCTAATTAAGAGATCTGCTATCATTGATGTAGTTCATAACTCTCTATATGCTGACATATATTTAGGTTAGGTTTTCAAATACTGAGATATTGCTTGTGTGTGTGAGAGAGAGTGTGTGAGATCTTCAAAATGAATGTGTGTGTGTGTGTGTGTGTGTGTGTATTAAAAGGATTATAAGAATAACATCAAAATTTCCCATATGGATGTTGGGTCTTTAAAAACAGGCAGAAACACCAGTAATAATAACAAAATGCATTTCTACATTCTAGAATAGAGGCTGTAATAAAATTTATCTTTCCTATAAGATTTCTTTACCTAGGGAATTAAAGTGCTATGTGTTATTTTCCTAGAGATGGCAATAAAGGTGATTTACTCTCTGATATAGTTGTTTGTTACATCTGAGGGGGAAAACTATGTTGTTCAAGATTGAAGATAAAAATTATATGTAGAACAAGAATAAAAGAAAAAAGGAAAGCCACAACAGTAGAATAATAGTAAACTTAAAATATAAACATGTTTTATAGAAAAAAGAATATCTTGTCAAATAGTTCTGGAACTCCAGCAGACGATCTCCATAATCTAGGTTTATTGTCTGGGTATGGAGGTGCATTTGTTGAAATGGCATTAAAATATACCTATGAACCTCACAATTCTAACACAGAGGCTTATTTATAAAAATAATTAGCTATTAGTCAGCTCTGACTTCAAGAATATATTTAGATCACCTAGGAAGCGTTTAATTCACACAGAATTTGCTCATGTTATTACAAGCGTAATTCCAAACCAAGAAGACAAATGTTTATGTTAATGCAGTTCACAAAGAACATACTTTTTGTTCCATAGAAATATTGTTAAGAGTCATTTCCTTAGTATGCAAATGATGAAAGTCAAGTAGTTGTGACTTTTGTGATATTACATACAGAATGTCATTGAAATGTTTAACTTATCAATAATAACTCTAGAAAATATTATTAATTAATAGTTGCTGTGCTAAAATATTAACTGAACTGAATAATACTTTTCAATAAAATTAAAATAGCAATGTAAAAATAAATCCTGAGATCAGTTTTGCAAAATTATAGTCAAAAGAAGAGATATGTGAATATAGTAAATACCCTTAGACTGCAATGCTGTTAAACATGTGATTAATATAGTTCTTTCTCTGCTTTATATCCAGGTGGATGAAACGATTAGTACAATTGATGAAGTCATAAAAAGCATGAATATTTAAGATAAACTTTATCACAAGAGATTTACTGTACTCAAACTCGAGATGCTGTGAGTATAGGAAGAAGCATCCTGTGAATAAAATGGTAACTGTGTTTTTAGGCCTAAATACATTTGAAAAATATTTTTAAAGTATTTTTAAATATTGGAGGAGAATAAAAAATTCAGATATATGACTTTAACACCCAGAAACAATATATAATTTAGGATTGGGGAACAGAAGGATTCTAGATATAAGAAGTTAATGCCCAGTTTATGTCATAATAATAATAAAACAATAGAATAGTCTTTTAAGTTATTTGTATAGCTTGACAATGAATGGATTATTCATATTTTGTTTTGCCAAGTACAATTGATTGTATAGTAACAGATGATTAATGTGAATGAAAACACTGTATTTCTATAAAAGAAATGATGGGATGCCTGGTGGCTCAGCGGCTGAGCATCTGCTTTCAGCTCAGGTCCTGATCTCAGGATCCAGGGATCAAGTCCCACATGGGGTTCCCCACAGGGAGTCTGCTTCTCCCTCTCCTGTGTCTTTACCTCTCTTTCTGTGTCTCTCACGAATAAATAAATAAAAAATCTTTAAAAAGAAAGAAATCTAAAAAACAACAACAACAAAAAACCCAAAGAACAAAACAAAACAAAACAAAAAACCCCCAAAACTCAACAAAAATAAACAGAAAAAGAACAAAGCATAGCAGATCTGGGCTAAAAAGTACTGTATAAAATAGAAAACAAATTACAATGGTGAATTATTTAGCCATCAACATCACTGTAAAGCATATGTGTCCAAAATTATATCAGAGGCACAAGCATATTTTTACATATTTTAATAATTATAGAGAATGAAAAGAATTTATTTGATAGGCCATACAAAGAGCAACATTGTATACCTCCAAGAGATAGGGAAACTATTACAAAAATTTGAGGCAGAAATTATTTTCTTAAGTAGAATTGGTTTTATATCGATTTTTGAAAATAATAGAATAAATGAAAACTCTTCTAATCTAATCTAAATTCATATCCATCAATTAAATTGATTTCTAGGATGCCTGGGTGGCTCAGCGGTTGAGCATCTGCATTTGGCTCAGGGTGTGATCCCGGAGTTCCAGGATCGAGTCCCATATTGGGCTCCTTGCATGGAGCCTGCTTCTCCTCCCTCTTCTTATGTCTCTGCCTCTCTCTCTATGTCTCTCATGAATAAATAAATAAAATCTTAAAAAAAGAGATATTGCTTTCTAAGATATGTTATAATCTTTCAAATATCCCCAGTCTGCTCCTGGGGCCAGCCACCAGCAACAGTCATGTGAGTGACTCCACTCTGAAAGTATTTTTTCCAGTCAAGTTGCTTTAGCTGATACATTTTGAAGGAAAAACAATCTATTCCCACCATGTAATACTTAAATTGTATAAATGGGAACAAATGAAGAGCTCTTGTTTTTGATGTCACTGAACTTTGGAAGTGAATTGTTACATACCAATGGATCTTTACTAAAACAGTTTATTCCTTTGGAATCCCTTTGCAATATCTTTGTTCCTTCAGACACCTTTCTTCTTACAATTGGTTCTAAGTTTTGACTCTTAAATCTATAATTATTGAAATATTATATATAATAAGTAAAAACAATTTTAAAAATAGGGAAATATTTCAATATATGATTACATATAAGCATTGAAATAATGCTTAAAGGATATTTGATAACACAGGAAAGAAACTCATCAGTTAATATTAAATGAGAAAAAAAATTTCATGAAAATCTTTATTTTGCTTTCTTGGCCATGCCATGGCCTAGCCAATGCCATCTAACTCCAAATCAGCATCACATCAGCTGAACATGAGCAGGGAACACACCATCCTGATTGTTCTCACTATAAATTCATGAAATTATCCTTGACTTTTCAATGTCTACTCTATCCTATTTCTAGTTCATTCACTCAGTCGTCAAAAGGCATCATTTCAGACCATGGTTAATCACTACCTATCTTACCTACTATTCTTTGACCTCCTGCCCACTTCTAGAGCTCAACCTCTCATCTGTCTGAGGAAAGCACTTCCATTCCCTTTCTTGCTCCTGGGCATCACAGCTCTCCCATATTGTTTTTTAAAGATTTTATTTATTTATCCATGAGAGACACACACACAGAGAGAAAGAGGAGAGAGAGAGAGAGGCAGAGGGAGAAGCAGGCTCCCCACAGGAAGCCCGATGTGAGATTCAATCTCAGACCTCAGGATCATGACCTGAGCGAAAGGCAGATGCTCAACCTCTGATCCACCTAGATGTCCCCTTCTCATCCTTTTAATATTGAAGTGCTTCAGTGCTCAGTCCTTGGCCTCTTCTTTTCTCTACATGCTCTACATGCTCTACATCTTTGCTGCCTTATATGGCCTTCTGGGTTTAAATAACTTCTACTCCCAGATGGTCCATATCCAGACCAGACATTTCTTCTGGACCATACAATATCCAACTCCATGCTCAACTTTTCCATTTGAGGGTTTAATGCACACCTCAAACTCAACATGTCCAAATCCAATTACCTGGTATTTTTATCCATCCGTGGATTTCTCCACCTTAGAATACACAGTTGTCACTCCTATAATCTGTTGCTCTGGTACAGAGTGGTTGTGCAATACCCATTTGTTAAACTAAATAATAAATGAATACATGAATCAAAATTTCAGGGCACAAATACATATATAGAAATACCAAACTAAAATGAAGCTATATCAAATCAATATCTGAATAGTACTGATCCTTAAAGGTGAAGGGAATACAAGTGCTAGTATTTGTTTCATTAAAATTTTCCAATTGTTATGTACTGCTCTTACAACTGGAGGAAATATTTAAAGTACAATCCTTCTAGATTTTAAGACATGTAATGGGTAAGACTGAATAAGTAACTTAATAAAAATACTGCTTTAGCAGAATTAAATATTAGAATTTATGATTATGTTTTTTTAAAGATTTATTTATTTATTTATCATAGACAGAGAGAGAGAGAGAGAGGCAGAGACACTGGCAGAGGGAGAAGCAGGCTCCACGCACTGGGAGCCTGACGTGGGACTCGATACCGGGACTCCAGGATCACGCCCTGGGCCAAAGGCAGGTGCTAAACTGCTGAGCCACCCAGGGATCCCCTATGATTATGTTTAGAGAAGCATCAGGTAAAGTTTTCTTTTGCTCCATCGAAAACAAAAAAAAACATTTCAACAGAAAGTAATGGTATTAAACTATTTTACTAGGTATTTTTCTCATTTATGAAAAATGCTATCCTTGAAATCTAGGGACGTGACTGGCACCTGATAATACGTTTTTTCATTACTAACCATGCTATTTTAATCTTTTCAGATACATTTATTTATAAGTAACTGATGTTCAACACTGTATCAAATTCTTATTTTATATCTCTTAGGCCTCTCCATATCAATATTTGATTAACAGTAATTTAAACTATCAAGCCAAGTTTCTGTTAAGATAATATATAATTCAGATATTTGACCTATTTAAATCCTTCCACCAAATTACTTCAGCAAAATGAAATACAATTTTTTAAGTTGAAAGTATGAGCATTTCAACTATGGTCAGACAAGGTAGTCAGCTTTTATTTCCTTGAGTTATATCTGCTTTGTGTTTGTGCTCATGGAATTAATCAGTGGGTACATGGAACAGATAGGACTAAGGGGTTCTAAAATTATAGTGTGGGCTACACTAAAAACAACTCTTAGTGTTCTAAAACTGTGTGTCATCTACATTCCTCATGAAAATGAGCATTAAAAAGTTCTCATATAAATAGATCTGATAACATGCACTCATGTATGCCCAAATTAGGTTTAAAGTCTATATGACTTTTCCTTCATTTTTAACAAAGGTTTGTGGAGTTTCATGCTCTTTAATGAATAAGAATGTACAATTTGTACGACATGCCCATAAAACTGAATGTTTACTCATTAAAAAAAAATCTGCTGTTTCTTTTTGTAGCACAGTGGTCATGAGCATAGGCTCTAATTTTGGGCTAACTGTGACCTTAGGTCATTAAAATCTTCTGTGACTCAGTTTCCTCATTGTAAAATGAATATTAAAATAGCACTTAATCCATTATCACTATTTGAGGATTACATGAAATAATACATATTGCCTACATTGGGATAATTTGTTATTTCTTCATATGCATAAAGTATTTATGCATAAAGTTTGCCAGGGCTGCCACAATAAAATACTAGACAACACAAATTTATTTTTTCATAGTTCTGCATGTTGGAAGTCCAATACTGTGATGTCAACAGGGTGGGCTCTCCTGAATCCTGCAGATGGTTGCCATCTTGCTGTGTCCTCATATGGTCTCTCCTCTGTGTGCAAGCATCCCTGGTGTCTCTTTTGAGTGCTCTGATTTTTTCTTTCAATGGCACAAGTCAGATGAGATTAGGGTCCACCCTAAAAGCTTCATTTTTACTTAATTTCCTATTTAAAGGCCCGATTTTCAAATGCAGTCATGTTCTAAGGTACTAGGAATTAGAGCTCCAGCATACGAATTTTGAGGGAAACACAATTCAGCCCATAACACATGTACAAATATGGCAAAATTCTCTATACATTGTCCCCCTGGTATGAAGCTTTTTATAATCTCTATATTATTTAATTATTACAATAGTCTTAAAAAGGATATATCATTTATTTATTTATTTATGAGGATTATGACACAGGATTATGTTACTTAAAGGGATTAAAAATATGATAAGAAAAAAAAGATGTCAAGGGATACGTGGCTGGCTTAGTCAGTGAAGTACACAACTCTTAATTTTGGGGTTGTGGGTTCAAGCCTGTATTGTGGGTATAGATAATACTTTAAAAAATAAAATCTCAAAAAATATTTAAAAAGATAAGTTTAGAGTCTAGGCAGTGAACCACACCTCTGTCAGACTCAAAAGCCTGGTCTTCTTACAACATTATGGTTCATCTTGAATTAATCAATTATTTTTTTATTGGTCAGTTCATTTGCCAGATAAGTAACAACCATGTTTTTGTAGATGATCTTCACTTTTGTTTGCTTTTTAATTGTCTCCATTGGCCAACCTGTTTTATCAATTTATATATATAGGTATAACCTTGTGGAATTTTATTTTCATTTCACTGGAGTGATTAACTTTTTAGATTTATCAATGATTACCAAAATAAGAATCGTTTAAGCTTTCTGACAACATTTGCCATTTCTTCGCTAGACTCACTGGAGCCAGGATAGGGCCATTTTTGGCTAGGTAGCCATTTTGGATGATGGGGAAATGAGATTAAGATTGTCAGGATTCCTGAAAAATGAGAATAATTCATACAAGTTTATTGAAGATAAGATTGAGAGAGGCATAGAGTTTTGGATTCCACTGCCTTATCTTCATCACTGCTATCTTGTCCTATGTATCTACACTTCTCAAGTAGACTAATTTACAAATGGAATCAACGTTATGGCCCCCTCCTTTTTTAGAAGCATTTGTTTTGGGGATGAAAATAAGACTAATAAATTAGCTCCTCTTTCTTTTTTTTAAAGATTTTATTTATTTATTCCTGAGAGGCAGAGAGAAACAGAGACACAGACAGAGGGAGAAGCAGGCTCCCAGCAGGGAATCCGATGTGGGACTTGATCCCTGGACCCCAGGATCACAACCTGAGCCAAAGGCAGACACTCAACACTGAGCCACCTAGGTGTCTCTAGTCTTTTTTTTTTTTTAATGGATTGTGAAGGCAGCACTGATTTTCAAAACAACGATTTCAACAAATAACTGTTGTCATCTCAAATGACTCATTTGGTGTGAACTAGTTCATATGCCAATCTCTAGTCTGATCTAAATGGATAGTCTCATAAAAACATAAATTTTGAAATTTTCTTTTCATGCTATTAAGCCTTTTTCCTCCCCTGTGACAATGTCCACTGAGCATAGTGAAAACATAATGATCACAATAACAATAGATTTTAAAGAGAAGGTACAAAAAACTCCTTTTCCTTCCCCACCATTTTGTTCTCTTTTTGGTTAAGATTTCCTCCTTATAGACAATTTTCACAATGAAAATAGAATAGCCTCTTTGTTATATCTCTGTACTAGCAAGTAACTCCAAGTTTTTGAACTATGGTAGTTTGCAAATTTGATAATATATGATTTTATATTATTATGAAACCAGGTAAAAATTACTTAAAACAGTAAAAGAAAGCCCAGAAAATATCATTTTTATTTAAATTTTATCATTTATAACTTGCTAATAGCAATGGCATTTGGGAATTTAGGAAATCTAAAAGATTTTTCATATCTGAGCTATACAGTATTCCAGAGAAAAGTAATATTATGTCCATAACATTATATTATTCTCACATAAGAATATGGTGAGAATTAATTAATGTATATATACATATATACAGAAAACCTAGATTAGTGCCAAGTCCATCATAAGTACTATTTATATGGGAAGGTGATCCCTCCCTTTATAGTATTTGAATTTATTGAAAAAAATAAACATCATTTTACTTAGTTTTAAGTAGTTTAATAACTTTGTACATGATTTTAACCATGAGAACATTTTCATAACAAAATGACAAAATATATCAATCATTAGTCCACTTTAGAAATATATGTAACTCTACGGCAGCCTGGGTGGCCCAGTGGTTTAGCACCGCCTTCAGCCCAGGGCATGATCCTGGAGATCCGGGATCGAGTCGCATGACAGGCTTCGCACATGGAGCCTGTTTCTCCTTCTGCTTGTGTCTCTGCCTCTCTCTCTCTCTTTGTGTCTCTCATGAATAAATAAATAAAATCTTAAAAAAAAGAAATATATGTAACTCTAGAAAGTATAGTTGAATTTCATCTCTGAAGTTTAATATTGAGGTGGATTAAAATTTAGATACCACAAAGCTAACTTTTCTGTAAGAGAAATAGTAAATTATTTTTGAAGAAGTAAATGAGTTTTAATAACACTGATGTACATTAATATTTTTCTGCAAAATATGCATTTCAATATGAAAACAACATTACTGACTTTTGTAAAGGTTTATTTATATTATATATAGAGAAAGCACGAGTTCAGGGACAGAGGGAAAGAGAGAGAGAATCTCAAGTGGCTCTACCCTCCAACGCACTCCAATGTGGGGTTCCATCTCACTCCTGAGATCGTGACCTGAGTTGAAACCAAGAGTCAGAGGCTTAATTGACCATGCCACCCAGGTGTTTTAACATTAATGATTTTCGAAATTAAAGTATCACAATGTTTCTCAGTATCCTATCTTTTCTGTCAACCATCATGGTTAAAATATTTTAAAAGCAATCTTCCTTTCATTGACTATATCCCTTTAAGAAACAAAACAAAAACAAGCTTTTGAAAATGAATTAGAAATGTATGTATAGTGAATCTAGGTTTGCATTTTACATTTTGTTACATCTTGGGTTTGTAATTAGGTTTATAATATAAAATGTAATATTCCTTGATTGTGATGTTGAAATATGATTATCAAAGCAAATGGAATAATATTTTGAACTTTATCGATCTGCGTTCCCAAAGCAAGACAATAAAAGGCACCCAAGTATAAAGTACGTACAGTGCCTCAATTCTCATAAGTTTTCCTGAATTGGATGTAAAGGGTGATTAATTGAAGTGCTGATTATAAAATGATTTGCAGGGTACACAAGTAGATCCAGTCATCTATTTAAGTCTATGAGTACTCTCCCAATACAATAGCCATGGATACAAATTGTCCCCTGAAACCAAGGCAATTCATTTTACTTTGGAAAAATTAATGTGTTTGAGGGGGATATATTACTAGTGCCATGTTATTTCTGTTTCCAGAAATTCATGTTAAAGCTGTAACTAGCCTCCATATTTCACACACATCCTTCCCCATCCCCATCCCCATCATCATCTTCTATTGATACTTACTGAGTGATATGTATAAACCTATTATATACTAGACTTTCATTATCTATGGCATTGAGATTTCTCAGATCGAAGCCAATTTCACAGATCTGAATTGATGTTAGAATTTAGAATGCTTATTACAATCCCTCTAGGTCAAAAGACATAGAGAACTTCCAGGTAGATATGCAAACTGTTATGTATTTGATCAAAAAATAGCCTTTCTATCAGGGTATATGAAAGACATTCCATTTCCATTGTATTAAATTTTGTCTTTGAACTAATATTCTATTTTTTTTAAGATTTGTATTTATTCATGAGAGACACAGAGAGAGAGGCAGAGACATAGGAAAAAGAAGAAGCAGGCTCCCTATGGGAGCCCAATGTGGGTCTTGATCCCAGGACCCCAGGATCATGACCTGAGCTGAAGGTGAGCCACTAAACCACTGAGCCATCCAGGTACCCCTGAACTAATGTTCTATTAAAGCTAAACTAAAATGGGCAACTACTTGAATTTTTATGGGTTGCATCTCTGGGCAGTTATCTATATAGTTAAAATTATTGTCCTTAGAATTAGGCAAAATTGGAAAGCTTACTTCTCAAACTTTGCAACTGATAAAGATTTGTGTTTAATTTCTAAATAAAAATATATTTCTGAGGCAAAATTCAAACTTCTATAAAACAAGAATGTAGTACTTCTAGATGCCTTTTATAAAAGGCAAATCTCATCAAATCAAACAAAGGAGTAAATCAGAAGGTAAGCAAAAATAACATGGTTATAATTTCTTTAAAAAAGGAAGAATGAAGAATGTACCCCCCACTCTTGTTAGAAGGTACACGTACTTGAAGGCATTATTATGAACAGCTGTTAGCCACCCTGCTTAAGTTAGCTGTGAATATCTGAAATAGTTGTCCATGGTAATAGGAAATTCACGGTGATTTTACACCTTTAGAGAAGCTTTAGTTCCAGCCTATCAAAGCTCATTCTTTCCTGGAGGAAGCTCAGAATTACACGGTCTCCACATCTGCAGAGCATGTTGTGCTTCTCAATCATCTAACTGCACTAAGACGGGCTCAGTAAGATCACTGTTTGAGACATTTTCTCAAGCCACATTTGGTTTCAGCAGGACAGGGCAGGAGGGCAGGAGCAACACAAGGGCACTGCACTGTCCGCTTTGTAGCCTACGTAAAACGGTTCGTGGAACTGTGAACGAGAAACGTTCCTTTTACTTTCTTAACTAGCTTGACCGACTAGAAAAGCAAGTTCTCTGCATTTTCCTATCAAAAATATCTTGATATTTTTTGTGTTTTTTATAATTACAACTTCTTTCAGATCTTTATAGAGGGAAATATCAGTAAATAGCATGGGATGCTGGACTTATTATAAAATACTAACATTAGTCAGATTTTACCAATAGGTTTTTTTTTAAGAAAAAAAACTTTTATTAGCTTTATTATATCTTTTTTTCTTATTTAAATGTTTTTATCTCAAAATGTTAGAAAACAATACCTAAGAGATTTTGCAGTATTCCTGAGAACACCTGAGTACCATATATAAAAGCTATTATTATATGAGGAAAATTATTAAAAGCCATTTTAAAAGTAACTTTAAAAAATAACGGTTCATTCTAAATCTGGGGATTTTTTAAGTTACAATTTCTACAACGAGTTTTCATCTGTTTATGATTAGAAAAACTAATGAAGAGGACATACACGATCTATCTTCAGGAACAACAACAACAAAAAAAAAACACTGACTATTCTCCCAACCAAGTTTTTCAGAAGCAATAATCTTTTACTTTAGAAGTCACTGAAATTTTCTCTAGAAGACCAAATTCCTCTTTGATTGATTGGACTTCATCAAGTGGAATGGGGAGGAAGAAACTAAAGGTAAATTTGCTATTTGGCATACCCATCCCAGCTCTATATGCTACTGGATCAGGATATGTTTGTTGGGAATTGGATGGACATGATGAACTCCCATTTTATAAGACTAATTGAATTTGAGTTGAAAAAAATGACCTTTGAAAACCAACTGCAAGTTTGACCAAAAAGGTTTCTTATCCATCAAAACTTGTTCTCCAAATATGTTTTATGAGATATGCCCAGCATCAACTCATTTGTCTTTAATATGAAATTTTGAACATACTGGATAAATCGAATTCAGGAATATAATAGAGAGGAAAATATAAAGAAATTTACAGTGAAGCACAAAGATAACCATGAGTAAAATTTATGTTATAAGGTATAAGTGCACAGTTCTTATTTAATAAATTGCTGGCAAATTGTCATTTATCTAATAAGAGTCATTCATCTTTTTTTGGATTGTGTCTACATGATAGCTTCACTAGAAGGGAGGGGGTAGGAATGTCTTTCCATAGTGACTTGGTGATTATATTAAAAAACAACAACAACAACAAAAACTCAAAACAATTTCATCAAAATCAGAATCTGCCTATGTTAAAAGAATTCCACTGTTTACCATTTCTCTAAGAACTTCAGGGGTAATAAGTTCACCCATGGCAAAAAGATAAACTTGTGAAACAGGATGTAAAGAGCAATTCTTTGCCTTGGCAGGCTCCTTTGGTGCTAATCCGACGCAGTTATAGTTAGGGGTCTTCTTCTTGTCTCTAGTTACTGATTTTAAATCCACACATACTTGTATTCCTTCTTTGAGCTCATCTTGTAATTCCTTTTACTATTTTACTGATTAGTGTTTGTTCCTTGCTGGTTTTATATGGCCCAATTCTGGCCCCTTACTCTTATCTTTTCTGAAGGTAAGAATCATCATATAGTAGCTCAGAGTTGAGCATCAAGTGGCTGGGGCTCATAATTCTTACCTGATTTACTGAGTTTTAACTTTAGTTTGGCTAATTTGCTCTGAATACTTATATTTCTCACAACTTCTTCCTTTGTTCCTCTCTTCTTTTTCCCTTAGATTTGAACCTCCATGTTTTCAGCCCTAGGTTTGTAAATTTAGCTCTACTGCTGAGCACTCTGTTGTTCATTGTTTCATTCAATGGAGGGAACCTCTTAGCAATTGGTTTCTGTAACTTTATGCCTTTGAAGAATGATTCCTAGTCCTCTGCCCAGTTTCCTGTCTTGCATAGGCTTTTGTGTTTGCTTCCATCTTATTAAGAAATTATTTGTTAAGATACTCAATGGAAGTAAACATTAAGAAAAATTCAATAACCTGTAAGTTAACCTTAAAAAGTCACAGTTTGGGATCCCTGGGTGGCGCAGCGGTTTGGCGCCTGCCTTTGGCCCAGGGCGCGATCCTGGAGACCCAGGATCGAATCCCACGTCGGGCTCCCGGTGCATGGAGCCTGCTTCTCCCTCTGCCTGTGTCTCTGCCTCTCTCTCTCTCTCTCTCTCTCTCTGTGTGTGTGACTATCATAAATAAAAAAAATAAAAAAAAAAGTCACAGTTTGCTCTCCATAGCCTACTTGGAGTTGGGGTGGGGGAGACGGTGTTTTGATTTAAAAAATCCCCTCCCAAGTACCTTTCCTTGTCTTGGAAACTCTTCAGTTGCTGCAATACAGATGAAAAATCCCCAAGATTTTGGAGAAAATTGTGTTTGCAGCTCAAGTTATCAAAATCATTTGTATGTTAAATACTCTGTTTTAAACATACTATTTAATGTCAGGCGGTTTAAACAAAATCTGTGTTAATTCTGCTATTCAATTAAAAAAAAAAAGGCTTTCAGACATCCACTGAGAGAGCTGAGCAAGTTAACATGGTGCCTGTCTCTATCACACATTTAAAGGAGCAAGAGGTCAGGTATTTTACAAATCTAAACCACCTCATCCCTTCTCACAATAGGACTAATGACACAACCTGTCACATAGATCTGCTATGTAGTTCAACAAGTTGCATTTATCAGCCACTTAATGCAAACTGCCACCAGAACGGCTGTTATACAATGCAACCTGCCACATTGAAAAACCTGCTACACAGAAAACCAAGAAAGCAATTGTTAAATACTAAGGATATTATAATCTTGTTCAATGGAAAAGGGCTTCTTTTACCTATAATTCCACCTTTTGAGTAACTGTTTATCTTAGTCCGTTTGGGTTGCCATAACAAAATACCATAGACCAGGTAGATTATAAACCCAAAGATTTATTTCTCACAGTTCTGGAGGCTAGAAATTATAGGATCAAGCTGCTGACAGATTTAGTGTTTGCTATCTAGACAGCTGTCTTTTCAATGTAATCTAACATGGCAGAAACGGTTAGAGATCTCTCTGGGGTCTCTATTATAAGGGCACTATCCCATTAATAAACGCTTTGCTCTCATGATCTCATCACTTCCCAAGGCCCCACCTCCAAAAATCATCATATGGTGGATTAGATTTCAAATATAAATTTTCAGGGGACACAAATATTCAGTTCATAGCACTGTTCCTTTCCTTTCATAAACTATTAAATATTTGCCTAACATGTACCAGGCACTGCACTAGATGCTGTGAATGTAAAAGAAAATAAGATGCTACTTCTGACCTCCAAGCTTCATAGATTAGTAGGCAAGACATGCATGAAAAATAAATTCTTTGTGTTAAAGAGGTATTTCTTTAATACAGTTCCTCAGTGTATGAAGAGATTAAGTATCAATGGAATTATTTTCAAAAATAGAAATAAATCCAGAGTTGGCTCATAACCTGGCCATGCCCCAAAAGTGATCTTTTCAAGTGTTCTAGAAATGGGGATCCCTGGGTGGCACAGCGGTTTAGCGCCTGCCTTTGGCCCAGGGCGCGATCCTGGAGACCCGGGATCGAATCCCACGTCAGGCTCCCGGTGCATGGAGCCTGCTTCTCCCTCTGCCTATGTCTCTGCCTCTCTCTCTCTCTCTCTCTCTCTGTGACTATCATAAATAAATAAAAATTAAAAAAAAATCAAGTGTTCTAGAAATGATCCTTTAAGGTTTCCAACTTTGAAAATGTTCACAAAAGACTATGTATAAAAACCAATATATATGAATTTATTAATTTACAGTAGGTGGTACAATTATAGGAAGACTAGATGTTTATATTCATTCTCTAAGCATATTCTTTCCCTTTAGGCAAGCTGTATTAAAAGACAAATTATTACACTATTGCTTTGTGCACAGAGTATCAGAGCAAGGAACTCTTGCTGCTTGAGCCTCACGTGCATGAGCCTATTTTGTCCCTTTCCATAAAGCCTGGTAGACGACGTGGTGATGTAGTCCCTACAGCATTCGTCTTGTGACACAACTGCCACACCTAAGGCCAGTATTGTGCCAGAAAAAGGCAGTTGCCAGATAATGGAAAGCCTAGTATAGGCAGATTTTATTCATCATTTTGGCTAAAAGGAAATCATCTATGTGATTGGAAATCCAACACATGTTATTAAGAGAAACTGAGTGGTTTGGTGACAGAGTAGATGGGCTGCCATTAGCTTCACATACTACATTAACAATATTAAACACTTATTAACTTTAATGACACACGATTTTTATTGCCAGTTGAATGATTCTTAAGGTAGAGCTATTCTGAAAGCATAGGCAATAGTAAGAATAAGAGAAAATTGTTTTAAGAGACTCTTGTCATTCAAACGGTCAACAGGGGAAAATACTCTTCGGTTGGTAGGAATTTGTGCAAAAAAAGTTTAGGCTTCTTCAGCTGATGTCACGACATACCATATGTTTATTTTTTAATTTACTTGATTATTATACCCCTTAACGAATCTGTACCAAAAACATGAGCCTTTTTTCCCTAATTCCCGATCAGCTGCACAGGGATTAGATCTCATCTTTAGTATCTAACTTGTTTCTTAACTATAGATGATAGAGACTATCTCATTCATAGTTTGGCAGAAGTAGAAAATAACGATCCATTTGTTATTAAAGAAGAAAGATTTATGATTTTTGCTACTGAAAAATTTGGTAGAGGAAGATTGCTGAATCATAGAGGGTCACTCTGTTACCTAGACTTGTCCAAATAATCACTTTTTTGACAATGATAAATAGTTTTCTGCCCAACCTTCAGGGAGCCAATGACTCCAATGTACTGTTAAGGAGATTGATTGCCTTGCAGACACCAATATATTTTTTTCTGATAACAGTTTTTTATTTTAGGTGAAATGAGAGCCACCACTTGAGTTGGTCCTGGGCCATGAGTATGTGAAGCAACGCAATTACCAAAACCCAGTAATTGAAACAATGGAGTAGTGATGATTATAGTTCATTAAAAAAACTAAGAAAAGTATTCAGTATTTTCAAAGAGTTCAATATATTTGAGGTATGGGAAACATTTAAAGGATTGGGTTTCATGATGTCTTATAGTTTCATCTAGCTCTTAAATTCTATGACATGGATTATGCTTTTAACAAGCTTTACAAAGGGGACTCATATCAATGTGAATTACAGACTCATCTGGGAAAAATGAATTTAAACAACCATATGATTCAGTTGCATACAAATCTGTGGATCTGTTAGTGCTGGGCAAATTTGGAAACACAGCAATGAGTCTGAGAACCCTTTTTTTTTTTTTTAATTTTTTTTAACTTTTATTTATTTATGATAGTCACAGAGAGAGAGAGAGAGGCAGAGACACAGGCAGAGGGAGAAACAGGCTCCATGCACCGGGAGCCCGACGTGGGATTCGATCCCGGGTCTCCAGGATCGTGCCCCGGGCCAAAGGCAGGCGCCAAACCGCTGCGCCACCCAGGGATCCCCTTTTTGCACACATTCCCCAGGCAGGCATTACGTACAGAGGAAATAAAATGTACCACTATTTTAAAAAGCTATGAAGATTTTTTAAAAGATTTATCTATTTATTTTAGAGAGACGGCGCGCACACATAAGCAGGGGGAGTGGCAGAGGGAGAGACAATGAAGTAGACTCCCCTCTGAGCGCGTTGCCTGGTCCAGAGATCAGTCTCACAATTCTGGGATCGTGACCTGAGCTGAAACCAAACTGGGTCAGTCACTTAGCAGATCGAGTCACCCAGGTGCCACAGATAATTTTTAATCGATAAGTTCACTTACAAACTTTTAGAAACAAATTTAGTCCGTAGCTTTCCTATCTATAAAATCGAAATATTATGAAGAGGTAAAAGGAAAATTAGGAATATCTTAACACAAAACATGGTAGAACAATATAGAAAACATAATTAAAACTCTGAAACCTTTTGCCGAAGACCATCAAGATGGAAAGATAGATATTTTTTTTTCCTTCTGGACGGGAAAATAGCGAATCTGTCAATTCTCCCTAAATTAATCTACTAGTGCTGTGCAGTCCATCACTATCAAATTCTTAGAGTCTTTAAAGAAAACAATTATTCCGGGTCCCTGACTAGCTCCGTTGGTGGAACTCGCAGCTCCTGACGTCGGGCTTGTAAGTTCAAGTCCCACATTGGGTGCAGAGAGCACCTAAAAATATGATCTTAAAAAATACTCCGAATCAAAAAAGAAATACTGGAAGGACATCTGTGGGAATAAACACGGGGAACAGAACAATAGAAATGACAAAGGTGTGAGGCGTGGTCTGACTCCGAGTAAACGTGCTCGGCGCGGGTGGCCGGGACCAGGTCTGGGGTCTGGGGCGGGCGGGGCGGACTCGCGCACCTCGCGGCCGGCGCACGGCACCTCCCGGGGACGGCCCCTCGGCTGCTGGCGGCCGCGCTCTGGGGACGTCCTCGAGGCCGGGAAGGCCCGGGAAGGCCCGGGAAGGCCCGCGCCGCCCCCGGGACTCAGCGGCGGCGTCGTGCGGCTGCTCCGAGAGGCGCAAATCCCGGCGCGTCCGACACGCGGCAGCGAGCGAGCGTGGGCGCGCGGACCGCCCAGGCTGCGAGCACGAGGGCCGCGCGGGCCAGCACCAGTACCGAGCCCGCCCCGCGTGCCCCGGAGGAGGGGGCGGGCCCGGAGCCCCCGCGACGCCCCCCGTGGGGCCCCGTCTCCCCACGCCCCGCCGCCAAGGCCGACGCCCCCGCGGGCCCGGGCCCGGCTGCTCGGGGCGGTCCAGCGGGGCCGTCCCGTGTCTCCGGCGCCCACTTCCACGCGGGCAGCCTAGGGCCGAGGAGCGGCCGCGCTCCCGCCGCACGTGCCGTTCCCAACGCGGCGCTTTGGCCGGACGCCCCCGAGCGCGCCGGGCCCCGGGGAGCAGGTGCCGCCCCGCGAGCTCAGAGGGCGCAACAGCCCTTTCATAAAAGGTGCTTATTTCCGCGTCGAATTCCTTAGAATAGCCTGTGCCCCCCTCCATTTTTTTGTCTTAAAAAATACTTGTCTAAGGGCTAAAGATCGGCAGTGACTAAATTAAAGCTGTTTGTGTCACCGGAAGCCCTTTCAAGCAGCCCGATGAGGCGCTGGGGTGCGCTGCAGTGCAGGGGGCGTGCAGGGGGCGCCCAGGTCCCGGGAAGACCGCAGGTGGACGGAGAGCGCGGCCCGGAGACAGGCGGGGCCCGACCCCCGAGTCTCGAGAGAGAACGAAGGCCGGGATCTCAGAGGCAGTGGGAAGCCGCCTCCGACTCATCCAACACCCACACACCTCGCTTCCCCCTCTTCTTACCACCGCGAGGCGCTGGAAGGAAAGACGGATCTCTCGATGCTTGAGGCTTGAGACAGGTCCTAGCGTGCCCTCGTGGAGGTGCCCTCCGGAATGTGAGGTGCCACAGCGGTCTCCTTAGTGTCAGGCTACAGGGCCCGCGTCTCAAAGAAAACTGGCCTTGGGATCCCTGGGAGGCGCAGCGGTTCGGCGCCTGCCTTTGGCCCAGGGCGCGATCCTGGAGACCCGGGATCGAGTCCCACGTCGGGCTCCCGGTGCATGGAGCCTGCTTCTCCCTCTGCCTATGTCTCTGCCTCTCTCTCTCTGTGTGTCTATCATAAGTAAATAAATTAAAAATTAAAAAAAAAAAAAAAAGAAAACTGGCCTTGACTTTCCATAATCCAGAAGAAGCACTTGAGATGTTTATACAGTGTTCAAGAGCCTGTCTTTCTACCAAATAATAAACTAGAAAGAACTGTGAAAAAAATAAATAAAATTAGTGAGGAGAAATTGAATCATTCAACAAACGGTGTTAAAAATAAATATGGACATTTATTCACTATTTATACAAAATCAGTTATTAATTTATATGTAAAATGAGAGATTGTGTAAGTATGTGCAAAAATCTTTGGTGAATAATCTGTAATCTTGGGGTAGAGGAGGCCTCTTTAACCACGAATTAAACATAAATTAAGATAAGGATTCATTTAACATCTACACGTTCCCAAAACAAGATAGAAATTCTGTAAGCCTACATTTTCAGCGCATAAGTGAAAAGAATAATATCAAATATACAAATTTATATATATATATATTTTAAGGACCTCTTATAAATCAATATGAAATATGTCTTGAAAATTTCTCTCACTAATAAGGAAAGAGAGAATCATTGCTGTTTGCTGCTGCTGCTTGGAGCGTCCTCACGTTCCTGTGCCTTTGTGAAGTTTGTCTAGGGAGGAACATGTTGGGGTTACAGCGGCCTCTTATATTCAATTGGATGGGCATGGGATGGTAGCTTCGTTACATTTTTTTCCCCACTACAGTTAAAAAATAATCAAGTTCTTCAAATCCAACACCATACTCCCATGATCTTTCCCCATATTTCTGTGCGTCGAGATGCCCCTAAGTGCTCTACCTACTACGGAGTCAGACCCCCAGTCTGACCTGAACATGAGAGGATAGCCTTGTGTGGAAATGCGGAGCTACCTCACTCAGGGTTTTACTCTTCTGGGTCATTGTGACCCAACCTCTCATAGTACAAGAGCTGGAGAGCCAGTCAGCAATTAGGAACAGACATCAGCATCTATTGCTGATCAAGCAGAGGCTGAATGCAGCAATCGCAGGGCAGAAGCCATATAAATCCTTGGTTAGTCAACTTGTGCTAACCCACGGAAGCCTAAGGAGACGGACGCGTGCGCTCTTGTCTTCTGACCTGGAGCAGTAGAGAGGATTGATCTGTAGGAGCTGCTCTATTTAGAAGGTGAATTTGATATTAGAAATCCAGAAAAAAAAATCTTCAAATGTTTTTTTTTTTAAGTTTTTTTTTTTTTTTTAATTTATTTATGATAGTCACACAGAGAGAGAGAGAGAGAGAGGCGGAGACACAGGCAGACGGAGAAGCAGGCTCCATGCACCAGGGAGCCCGACGTGGGGATTCGATCCCGGGTCTCCAGGATCGCGCCCTGGGCCAAAGGCAGGCGCCAAACCGCTGCGCCACCCAGGGATCCCAAAATCTTCAGATGTTTGAAACATCTCGAGGTTCTTCAGGCAGCCTCACGTAATTATAGGTATTAATATTTGACCATGGCCAGATTTATTACCCTCCTTACAGTATAAAAATAGCATACAAGGAGAGCGGATATTATAATTCAATACTGTATCGAAGTACAGCACAAAAAGGCATTACCCAACCTCTCTGCCACCCCTCCCCCAGGAATATTTTCATTGCTCTGGGCTTATATACAATGACATACACTGGTTAAAAACTGGAAAAGGAAATACTGGCTAATAAGTTCATGTGTGTGTACAATGCCAAACATCCCACCAGCCCCACGTCACTAAACTTGCTGACTTTTTACTTGTCGAAGAGATTAAACTGTCCGCTCATCTGCATGCAGTTAGTTATGCACACTGGTGTGTCGCAATGACACTGACAACTTCATTTCTTCAACAGGGCAAGCTAGCATTGTCCTGCTCACACAGATCTGACCATTAGAGCAAATATCTCATGCAAACACTTTCAAGCTCATTATTTTGACTTATATAAAATGTTTATTTAAGTGAATTTGAGGATTTAATTAGCTAAAATAGTCACACTGATTTTGCACTTCTCCAAAGTCAATTCACAGCAGTGAAAAGACCCCTGCCTAACGCAAGACAAATATTTTGTTTCTCTGTTTGTTTATTATTTAGCAAACTCATAAAGTAGTCAGTAGCAGCGAAATTATTCTAAGGACTTTACAAATAGTAACTCGTTTAATTTTCCTAATGACCTGTCTTTGTTAGCTTGGGCTGTAATAACAAAAATACCACATGCGGCGTAGCTTAAATAACATTTATTTCTCACAGCTCTGGAGGCTGGGAAATCTAAGAACAGGGTGCCAGCTTGGTCAGATTCTGGTGAGAGCCTTCTCTCCAGTATCCTTGTATGAAACAGTGAAAAAGAGATCTGTCTCATCCTCTTTTTAAAAATGAGGGCTATAATCTCATCATGAGGGTGCCATGCTCATGACCCAACCTAATCCTAATTATCTCTCAAAGGTCTCACTTCCACCATCATACTTCACAGGTTAAGGTTTCAACAAATGAATTTGAGGGAGTACAAACATTTAGTCTGTAACACAGCTCATAAAGAAGATTTAATCAATATTGTATATGTGAGTAAATCGAGGAACAGAGAGATGAAGTGCCTTGCCCAAAGTGACACAGCTTCTCAGGGATAGAACCAGGATTTAAATCTCAAGTAGTTTGACTCCAGTCTGAGTTTCATGTCTACCCTACATTGCAAGTTACTAAAGAGTTATCTAAAAGTGTGATAGACAGCTTAGAAACTGAAAATCACTTTTGTAACATGCATTATTTGTGAATTCCGTGATTTCTAAGGATATAACATACAAAAATAAAGATCATAAAAATCAATTTTTATTAACCTATTACATTTTTATTATGCAAAATTATCTTTTCCAGCCTAATCTATTTCTCAGACATCTGCAAAACATACTATGACCTTGTCACCTAAGTTATAAACTATCCACTGCTAAACAGAGTATGAGTACTGGCTACTGTTATGGGGGGAGGGGAATAAAATAGCATTATGAGACTTATTTTTATGTATGAACTTGGAAGGTGTTTTTGGATGAGATTAGCATTTAAATTGGTAAACTTTGAATAAGTGGATTACTCTCCATAATGGGGGTGATCCTGGTCTATCAGTTGAAAGCCTGAATAGAATAAAAAGACCACAGCTTCTCTGAAATTCCTCTGGATAATTTTCCAGAATACTGTCAGATTGCCTTTGGATTTCATTTGCACCATTAGCTATCCTGGGTTTCCAGCCTGTTGGTCTATAGTGCAGTTTTTGAGTTCACAAGCCTCCATGATCATGTAAGCCAATTCCTTATAATAAATAAATAAATAAATAAATAAATAAATAAATAAATATTGTGTGCATGTATGTGTGTGTATGATACATGCATACATATATAGATGCATAGGATATAATTAGGATGTATGTGTGTGTGTTAATATATACACTTATATATATAGACATATGTGTGAATGTATATATGTTTCCTTGGAGAACCCTATTAATTATGCTTGAGATTTGATTGGATTAAAAAATCAAATATATTGGGGCACTGGGTGGCTCAGTTGGTTAAGCATTTGCTTTTAGCTCAGGTCATGATCCCAGGGTCCTGGGATTAAGCCCCATATTGGTCTCCCTGCTTTTCCCTTTCTGCCTTGCTCATGCTCTTTCCCTTACTCTCTCTCAAATAAATAAAATCTTAAAAAAAATTCAGATATAACGAAAGAAAACCCAACATAATACCAAAAAGAGAAATATACAAAAAATGTAACAATGATGCCATTCTGCCTACAGATTGAAGAATTGAGTGACAGATTGTGAAAATCGACAGAATAGTGTTGGAGGTTCTAAATGGAAAGGGAACACATGAAAATGATTTGAGAATTTGTAGCCAGCTGTATATGAAGAGATATTTTTGATCAAACGGAGGATTGTGATTGTGATGGAATATGGAATGCCTCACAAATTTGGGGGAGGAAATGCAATTCACAAAGTCATTTAGGGAAATATTTCTCCCTAAAGCTGTGGGATGCAGTACAGTATCTACTATGCCTGGGGCCATATTGGTTGGATTACAGTCTGCAAATAGAGTGTACTAAAGCTCTGAAAATGAAAGGAAATGTTAAAGCTGAGAAAATGCTGTAAAGGGAGGATTGGTAAAATCTAATGATTTGTATGTGGGAAATAGAAAGAATGGGGATTTAAAAATAATAGTTAGATTATGAGTCTGAAGAACATGAAGTTTGGAATTTAAACTCCCCAAAAATTCACCTGGATTTGGAGGTTCCTCCACAATTTCCTGAAAGAATTATAACTGATCTTTTGGAATGAGTGGAATGGTTTGTATGTGCTTGAGGCAGACCGTAGTCCATTCTGAATTTAGTAGGTTATCAGATTTATTATTGTATATACACATGAAAATATTACTAAGAACAAGTGTTTAGATTTCCCAACTTTTTTATGTTAACAATTTAAGTTCTCATCCCCAATAAACAAATATTAATTTTATATTTTCCCTAGCCAGGCTATGTATTTCCTGGTTTTATAATTTTATTACAACTGCTTTTTAAGTTTGAGTGATAAGAGTCTGCACTGCTACATTAATTTGAGAATTTATTAAGTTTGATTTTGAAAAGGGAAGTTCCACTGTAAAATGACATACAGTCAAGGGGCACCCGGGTGGCTCAGTTGGTTAAGTGATCGACTCTTGACCTCGGCTCAGGTGGTGATATCAGGGTCATGAGATAAAGCCCCATGTCAGACTTACACTGGGTATGCAGTCTGCTTAAGATTCTTTATTTCCTTCTACCTCTGCCTTTCCTCGACATCCCCTTTCTCTGTCTCTTAAAAAAATAATAATAATAAGGGGCACCTGAGTGGCTCCATCATTTGAACATCGGACTCTTGGTTTCGGCTCAGGTCATGATCTCAGGGTATTGATCAAGCCCTGAGTAAGTCTCTACACTCAACAGGGAGTCTGTTTGAGATTCTCTCTCTCTTCCTCTCCCTCTGCCCCTCCCTTAGTCACATTCTTTCTCTCTCTCTTTAAAATAAATAAATATATCTTGTAAAAAAATAAAATGACATACAGTCAAAATTCGGAAGAATCAATCATTAATAAATACCTCATCCTAAATTATGGATAGATTTATTATTTAAAACTAATAAAGATATATTTTGCCATAAGTTAATACATAAGAAATATAAAAAGGAAGGGATATTTTTCAGAGGTTTACTCAAAAGAATTTAGTAATCCAGAGTTTGTTTATTCACATGATTTTCTGGTATTTCTAGAATATTCTGGCACTGATGGTGCTATAACAAAACAAAACAAAACTCTACCCTGCAAATATATATAGTTAGTTAGCTAGCTAGTTAGCAGATACCCCTCGGCAGTGATATTCCAATTAGATAGCAGACCTAACTGATATCGTGGCATTGCCTATTTTCACACTTTCTGTGGTATTGTCCAGTACCCAAGACAACTATTTCCAGTATTTTTTTTTAATCTTTCTAATCATTCCTTGTGCTTATAGAGATGAAGCTGACTCCAGAGGAGATTTGGCTCCAAACTGGCCTCTTGATCCAGACATCACACAGCCGTGATTTAAGAGCATGCACTTCTGGACCAAAGAGGCCTGTGTTTATATCCTGGCCTGCTATTTACTAGCTGCATTAATTTGAATAAGTGACTTAATCACAGTTTCATTTTTTTTTTTAAGATTTTATTTATTTATTGATGAGGCAGGCAGAGAAGCAGGCTCCCTGAGGGGAAGCCCCATGCAGGACTTGATCCCAGGACTCTAGGATCACGACCTGAGCCGAAGGCAGATGCTTAACCGTTGAGCCATCCAGGCGTCCCTGTGTCAGTTTTCTTATCTGTACAATAGGCAAAACCACCATACCTGCTTTAAAGGATTTTTATAGAAACTAAATAAGAACCTTAGTTCAGGTCCTCTAGAAAGCATAGCAGGAGGAAAGATTTAAGAGGTTAGCCCTTTATTTTGGTGGTTACAACCCAGGGCAATTAAGAGTCAGAGAAGAAGTTAACTGCAGTAACAAAGAAGGTAACATGATGTGACATTTGTTGATCTGGGCGCTATTTCACAGCAAACCACCTAGAGAAGAACTGGGTCTCTGGGCAGGTATGTTTATTCTGTATGTGTAAATTACCTAGAAAGGTCGCACAGGGAAGAGCCACAGAGAAGGGAGGGAGAAGTTATCGTGGTGACTGCTTTTCGGTTCTTTGCTATTGGTCAAAGTTCAAAGTTCACTTTAACATGGAGTTGGCTCTCCTGGATTTCCAGATTGTCATTCAGCCCTTGGTGTTTCCTTGAGAAACCCTGCAGAGAGGTCCCTCACAGTCCGAAAATGGGGAAGAGAGCCAGTGCAGGGAGGCCTCCGTGGGACAGGCCATCAGGGAAATCTGAGAAGGTGTCCAGAGTGCCTCACGCAAGGAATAAATGTGTAAAGCACTTCAAAGAGTGCCCAATGATGGTAAATAATTTGTGCGTTAGCTATTATTGCTCCGAGGCAGGCTGGGGAGGATGTAAAATAAGAATGAGACTTGTAAATAAAGAGTTGTACTTGGTAGTGATTGTAATGAGATTCTATCTGCCCCAAGATTCTCTCAGACGTCATGGCTTAAACCGAGACATACTAACAGCTCTCTCTCTCTCTAGTAGATGGAAACACAGAAAGGGAACTAGAAGTGGTCCATTCTTTTGGAATGAGAACCAGTTTGTTCTCAACCAGGACACAAAGAGTGATTTCAGAACCGGCTCAACTCTAATTTGGATTATGAACAATGCACCCAGGGGTGCTGACCGCAGTGGGGAGCAAAATAATTCTGCCATGGTTTTGAAGTAGATGCCAGGACAATACGTGGGAGACAGCATTTGACTTTCTCTCTGGAAGTCTCAGATTAGTTGTGACTCTTTCTGGCTCCAAGGCTTGTGAATTGCTGGAATGCATAACTGAAGAAGACTGGATTTAGGGAATAACTCATGAAAGGACAAACAGCTATAACTTTGGGGGGAGCAGGCATAGAAGGTTTCCAGTAAATGGAGTTCTGCCCAGAATTACAAGATTGGGCCAGATCACAGCCATGGTGGTGAGGATTATCTGGTTAAAGCTAAGGGATGTGTCAGGAAAAAAATAAAAGCACGTATGTAAAAGCATGAAAATCATCCCTTGTCCACCCCACCCATAGCACCTCTCTTTTTTCCAATATCTATCCTGTATTCAGGGTCTTAAGTTTAAGGATTCCTCAAAGTTTTTACCAAACTATTGTATTATAATATGTTCAAAGTTATCAGTATGCTTAATAATTCACATTTTATAAATATACAATGTCGTTTCAAGTTTACTATGTAAATCTGAGTTATCTAGATGCTGGCATAAAATTCCTTTTCTATGATTTTAACTATTTTTCAGAAAAAAGTTAAAAAATGGATGCTCTTCTGTTTCATTCTAATTAATATCACTAACATGGAAAGAAACCAACTCTATCAAGCTTGACTGTTTGCATGTTAAGTGGGATTCCCTCCTTGAAGACATTTTTGCATTGTCAAGGGATTAAACTGGCAACTGTCAGGCTGTTCTCATGCAAACCACAGAATTTGCCCCTCCTCTTTGAGTCTGATGGAGATTTATGCCAGATGCTCAGAAGAAAGGACTGAATTTCAAAATCTGAAAGTCAGCATAGGGGGAGAGAAGATTGCAAGAGGAAAAAAGTGGATTATTTCAGCATTCTGAAGTTCTTGAAAACTTGGGAACATGCGTTGTTAACATATAAATTAACACAAAGACATAGATACTAACAAATTAAAGATTCAAAATGCTTATTTGGTCAGAATGGGTTTCCTCTTGGTCATATCATTTTCTTGACTTTAGGAAGATACGGATTGATTTTGAGATGCCTGCAAAACTCCAAGTTTTCCTTTATGATTGCTTCACTGAAATAGACATAGATGAAATTACCAAGAAATAAAGTTCCTCAGATTTAGGGTCTATATTCTAAATGTATAATTCCTGTGTAGTTTTTTTTTTTTTTTAATGGATAATGTAATGGAAAACTACAATGAAAATTATTTTCTTTTCATTGTTATGTCTTCAAAATCTAAAATAGTATTTCTACTCACATTTTCATTATTTAGCCAAGAATACTAAGTAAATAAGATTTGTTTCTGGGCTTCCAATTTAGTGTCTTAGATCTATGATTTAATTATTCATATATGGATTAATGCAAAGTAAATTTAATCCTAAAATAATCTCACTAACAGTTTTTATTTTGCAGTTATATTCTTTAGAATAACTTATTAACTTTACCCAGTTTACATCTATTTTTGCTAAGATTATAAAACTTTTGAGGCTCCTTGCTGGTTCAGTTGGAAGAGTCTTACTCTCGAGAGTCTTAACTGTCGATCTCGGGTCATGAGTTCAAGCCCCAGGTTGGGTGTAGAGATTACTTAACTAAATAAAAACCTTAAAAATATATATAATTTTTTTCTCCATATTGTCTAGACCCCAGGGTAGAGGAGTAAACACATGTAAGGCTTTACTCTTGAAATAAATTTAAGATTAGATTTCACAAATTAGAGTTTGGTATGCAGGCCAGCTTGAACTAGCCATTTGATTCTATCAATTATTTAGAAATTTACATCATTCCCTACTTTCCTATTAATATTTATATTCCTTCAAATTCCACTTTATCTCTTCTATCAATGGTGTCGAGCCCCAACTAAGCAATATATTGCAGAGGAACTTTATTACAGTAAAAGTTTAAAAATATGGATCTCCAAATATGTTTTTAAATACTGCAGAAATGCATTACTAAATTTTCAGAGAATGTTAACAGAAATATTGAAAAATAACATTTATACTGAAGAGCTGCAAAATTATTTGCATTGTATTAAAGGAGTAGGTGGTAGGGTTGCTACTTTTACTTTTCAATTTTTTTTAAAGATTTATTTATTTGAGAGAGAAAGTGCAAGAGTGGGGGGTGGGGGCAAAGGGAGAGACTTTCAGGCAGACTCTCCACTAAGCACGGAGCCCAATGAAGGGCTCCACCTCATGACCTTGAAGTCATGACCTGAGCTGAAATCAAGAGTTGGACACAACCCCCTGAGCCACCCAGGCATACCAAGATTGCTGCTTTTAGATAGAATCTCTTCAAATATATATAGATATATATTGATACCCACTCACTTTTGATTTAAGATAGAAAATAAAAAGACTGCAAGGATATTTTCTGTAAAAAGCCACTTACTGAAATATACTGAGAGATAACAAGATTACCTATTCAAGTCACCCCTCCTAATCTCCTTTACAGGTATGTTTTTGTTTTGTTTTGAGATGCCTACCACGAAACTCCATTAAAAAATAATTTTTCAAATTCTAGATAATAATCCTAGAGCAAGCACAATTGCAGTGTACAAGGAAATGGATTTGGACTGTTAAAAGATAAACTGGGGCATATTAAAAATGTTTTGAGTTTATCTGAGCAAACAGTGATTCCAACTGGGCAGCATCCTATCTAGGAGGCAGAAAGGAGCTCTGAGGACCTGTGTGAAATGAAAGTCTTTTACAGGCAGAAGGATGAGGGAACAAGGAAGTTACCCAAGACAAAAAAGCTGGTTGGTTATTGCAAGGTCACTGTCCTTTTGGGGAGTGCAGGAATCTAGCAGCCAGATGACCTTACTAGTGCTGATGAGGTAGGTTCTTGACTGATTGGTATTTATAGTCTTGTTTTGGTGATACAGGGCTTAGCATGAGCAGCTCCATTTGGGCCTGTATTCTTGTCTTAACAAGCTGCTTAGATCATCCCCAACCCATCAATCAATCAATCTAACCTTATGTGTGTGTGTATGCAATCTCATATTCCTATTTGAAAATAATCAGGCTGTGGTGGATATTAAATTTTTCACTAAGATTTTAGCTTTTTCTTCTTCTGAACATGTAGGAAACTTGTGCCTTGAAATTAGGCATGGCCACATGAATTGCATTGGCCAATGAAACATAAGCAGAAGCACTTGAGTGCTGAGGTGCCATTTAGCTTATCCCTTTTCCAAAGAGTGCATGCTCTTCCCTGAATGAAGATGGCATGGGAAGAGCCCTTTCCCAATTTTTTTTTCCTTTCCCAATTTGTGATGGACCTTAGGTACTAACAAAAAAGTAAAAAATTTAGTGTTAAAACAGTGTTAAAACAGTAGTTTTAGTGTTAAAACAGTAGTTTTATCTCAGTCAGTTAAACGTCTGCCTTAGGATACAAAAGCAATGCTCAGAAATCAATGGCATTTCTATACACTAACAATGAAACTGAAGAAAGAGAAATTAAGGAATCAATCCCATTTACAATTACACCCAAAAGCATAAGATACCTAGGAATAAACCTAACCAAAGTGGCAAAGGACCTATGCCCTAAAAACTACAGAACACTTCTGAAAGAAATTGAGGAAGAGACAAAGACATGGAAAAATATTCCATGCTCATGGATTAGAAGAATAAATATTGTGAAAATGTCTATGCTACCCAGGGCAATTGTACACGTTCAATGCAATCCCTATCAAAATACCATGGACTTTCTTCACAGACTTGGAACAAATCATCTCAAGATTTGTGTGGAATCAGAAAAGACCCCCGAATACCCAGGGGGATATTGAAAAAGAAAACCAGAGCCAGGGGCATCACAATGGCAGATTTCAAGTTTTAATACAAAGCTGTGATCATCAAGACATTTGATACTGGCACAAAACCAGACACATAGATCCATGGAACAGAATAGAGAATCCAGAAATGGGCCTGTAACTCTACGGTCAACTAATCATCGACAAAGCAGGAAAGACTATCCACTGGAAAAAAAGACAGTCTCTTCAATAAATGGTACTGGGAAATTGAACAGCCACATCAGAAGAATGAAACTAGGACCAGACACAAAGATAAACTCAAAATAGATGAAAGATCTAAATGTGAGACAAGATTCCATCAAAATCCTAGAGGAGAACACAGGCAACACCCTTTTTGAACTTGGCCACAGCAACTTCTTGTAAGATACATCTATTAAGGCAAGGGAAACAAAAGCAGAAATGAACTTTTGGGACTTCATCAAGATAAAGAGCTTCTGCACAGCAAAAGAAAGAGTCAACAAAACTAAAAGACAACCTACAGAATGGGAGAAGATATTTGCAAATGACCTATCAGATAAAGGGGTAGTATCCAAGCTCTATAAAGAACTTAGTAAACTCGGGATCCCTGGGTGGCGCAGTGGTTTAGCGCCTGCCTTTGGCCCAGGGTGCGATCCTGGAGACCCGGGATCGATTCCCACATCAGGCTCCCGGTGCATGGAGCCTGCTTCTCCCTCTGCCTATGTCTCTGCCTCTCTCTCTCTCTCTGTGTGACTATCATAAATAAATAAAAATTAAAAAAAAAGAACTTAGTAAACTCAACAGCAAAGAAACAAACAATCCAATCATGAAATGGGCAAAAGACATGAACAGAAATTTCACCAAATAAGACATAGACATGGCCAACAAGCACATGAGAAAATGCTCTGCATCACTTTCCATCAGGGAGATACAAATCAAAACCACAATGAGATACCACCTCACACCAGTGAAAATGGGGAAAATTAACAAGGCAGGAAACAACAAATGTTGGAGAGGACGTCGAGAAAGGGCAACCCTCTTGCACTGTTGGTGGGAATGTGAACTGGTGCAGCCACTCTGGAAAACTGTGTGGAGGTTCCTCAAAGAGTTAAAACTAGAACTGCCCTATGACCCAGCAACTGCACTGCTGGGGATTTACCCCAAAGATACAGATGCAGTGAAACGCTGGGACACCTGCACCCCAATGTTTACATGCAACAATGTAAACAATAGCCAAACTGTGGAAGGAGCCTCGGTGTCCATTAACAGATGAATGAAGACGATGTGGTGTATGTATACAGTGGAATATTACTCAGCCATCAGAAATGATGAATACCCACCATTTGCTTCAAAGTGGATGGAACTGGAGGGTATTATGCTGAGTGAAGTAAGTCAATTGGAGAAGGACAAACATTATATGGTCTCATTCATTTGGGGAATATATAAAATAGTGAAGGGGAATAAAGGGGAAAGGAGAGAAAATGAGTGGGAAATATCAGTTAGGGTGACAGACATGAGAGACTCCTAACTCTGGGAAATGAACAAGGGGTAGTGGAAAGGGAGGTGGATGGGGGGATGGGGTGACTGGGTGATGGGCACTGAGGGGGACACTTGAGAGGATGAGCAGTGAGTGTTATGCTATGCTGGTAAATCGAACTCCAATAAAAAATATACAAAAAACAAATCCCAATCTCTTTTTAGAAAATCCACCTTTTTTCCTAAAGTTGGTTTAAAGAGTGCTCTTCTATATTTTAAGTTCTTCTTTATATGACTGGGTAGAAGATTGATGCTTATTTAAATTTGGGGGGCAGGCTGTGCTACTTCCTTTTGAATCCATGTTTCTTTCTTTAAGCATTTTAAATGATCAGAAAAAACCTCTTTAAGTATTACTTCTCCCCTCCTTTTCTTTATGCTTGAAAGTTCTAAGACACATGTAGTAGACCTTTTTTGTTTTTTGATTATTATATTTTTGATCTGTCTTGAGCATTTTCCACATCTGTGTCTCCCTGTATTTAAATCTGGGTAATATGGCCACTGAGGACATTAATTATTTTTTTCATTGTAATTGACTTATTGGGTTTTTTTTTATTACAATGATGACAATGTTTCTAAAATACAATTTACTTTTCTTAGTTTTTTTCAAAGCTACTTGTTTTATTTCATGTTCTCCTATTCTTCTTATTGATTCACGTGTCTTATTTAATCTCTTGAGTCATCTAAAGCATGTCTATGTTGTCATGTTTTCAAACGGTTCCTTCATCTCCAATTCTGTGGAGGTATACCTTAATATTTTTATTTTCATTAACCACTTGTCCTTTCATTTTTTTAATCAGTTTTTGTCATCTTTGTCCTAAGTGATATTGTTAGCTCTTGTTCAATGAGACCTGTTTTCTGTGAGAATGCTGTTATCCCTGAGTTGTGAAAGGTTTTGGACAGATGATTTTGCTTATCCTCAAGAACCCTAGGGATGTAAATATTTTATGTTAATTTCTTGGCTTCGGTTTCTGGGTTGGCAAATCGAACTTCAAACTTCAATAAATAAATATATATATATATATATATATATATATATATATATATATATATATATAACAAAACCCACCTGTCTTCACCTCAGGTCATGACCCCTGGGTCCTGGGATTGAGCCCTGCCTCAAGCTCCCTGATGGGTCAGGACCCTGCTTCTCTGTCTCCCTGCCCCTCATGCATGCTCTCTCTCTCTCTCTCTCTCTCAAATAAGCAAAATCTTTTAAAAAACTAAAACTAAAACTAAATAGAGACTCAATGTGAGAAAGGCAGATCAAGGAAGAAGCACAAAGAGAATGTGAAACAGAAAACTTGCTATAGGAAAAGACTAAAAATCTGAACTAGCTTTAGTCAATATTGTCAGTTCTGTTACTAAATAATAAAATGAATGAGTAAATTATTTCCAATTTGTCACCATCTGTCAAAATCCATGGTCCAGTCTGTTTTAAGAATAGAGTTACTAGAGTTGTATTTCTAACTTACAGTGTAGCCCTGGCCACAACCTGAATTAATTTTTTTTTCATCTTTTTTTTTTTCTGAATTCATTTTAATGAGTCTTTCAGAGCAGACATGGTCTATATATTTATTTTTTTGGCTGGGGAGAGGAGTATTCAAATGGGCACCTTAAGATGAAAAAAAAATTTTTTTTTGACCTGATCCCTATTATAGCATCAGTAATGAGCAGGTGAGTGGGAAACATGGGCTTCCAGTGCAAAACTGTTTAAAGTATTACGTAATATCTTAATGTTTCTTCCAAGAGTTGTTTTTGTTGTCCTTATTCTTTCAGGTTTCCAAGTGGCTCCAGAACACTAAGGTACCCAGAGTGAATTTAAAAGTCACAAGGAATGATAAAACACAACAGTGCTGATGGATTTCATGGGAGGAACACTTTTGTTAGGTTACATAATGATAATAGGCAAAGGCATTTGAATTGCAAGGACAATACTGTTTTCTTTTTTGAAGAGAGATCTCCCCCCCCCCCCCACCCCTATCCTTCCTCTTGTCATGCTTTTATTTTCTTTATATTGGTCATCCTTTCTGTACTCAGTAATGGACATAAGCAATTTTAATTACTTGGTTCTGAAATTATTATTTTTTTAGGGACTTCCTTTGCTTTGGAAAACAATCAAGAAGCGAGAAGATTTAAAATGCAGAAGAAAACATTTTTTCGTTAGTAGCTAGTAATGCCTTCATTAGGCATTAATACACATTTCTGTTTATAACCTTAATACAGGTGTATTTTTACTTTATAAAAATCAAGTCTCTCAGTAAAAATTGTATTTTACCACACTAATCTTTAAATTCCATAGCTAAAAATATAGTCATATATACCAATTTCGAACCTGTTGGAACATTCTGCAGAATAGATTTTAGTCACTGGAATGAGCAGCTGCTCAGGAAAATAGCACTCCTTCAACCATGATAGGGTTTGGTAGTCAATATTCTTATCTTCCAGTAAAAAGATTTCATAAGCATAAACACTGGACTCCTTGTGGTTTCATCGATCAAGAGAACGTTTCTGAGCAAACATTTCTTAACAGGTTGATCACAGATCTGGGGTCATCCCTCCTCATAATGGCACTGCCAGACACAATCATGTTAGCTCCTGCCTCTGCACACTTATGGATAGTGTCAGGACCTACTCCACCATCGACTTCTATGCCCAAAGATGGGAATTGCATTCTCAACCAATTAACCCTCAGCATCATATCTTCCACGAATTTCTGCCCTCCAAACCCAGGTTCCACTGTCATAACCAAGGCCATATCTATCTGATTAGCCCACGGTGCCAAATAATCAACTGTAGTTCCTGGTTTGATGGCAAGGCCAAGCTTCATCCCATTCTCCCGAATGTCTTTAATCAAAGCCCCTGGGTTTTTGTTGCCTCAAGATGAAAGGTGTATCCATTGGCTCCTGCTACAGCCATTGGTTTTACCTGCTGTTCTGGTCTGGATATCATCATGTGCATTATCAAAGAAAGGGTCCTGGCCTCGCTACTTTCAGAGGCTTTCTGCCACAGGGTGTCCAAAGGTGATGTTGGGAACAAAAGGCCCGTCTGTTACATCCAAGTGCAAGTAATCGGCCCCCAGAGTCCAGGATCCGGAGGCACTCAGCCCCTAAATTGTCCAAATCGCTGTTAAGGATGGACAGGCCAATCTTGCAGCCAGATGCCATGGTGTTGGTTCCTAAGAGCAAGTTACCCACGAGTCCTCTGAAATGTTTTTTGAAGAGAAATTATTTGCGTTCTGTTTTGTAGCAAATTGCAGTTATTTAGGAACAGTTGCTGCGTGCTGGAGGCACAGGGGTGTCAAAGAATCTGCCTACCTGGAGCGAGGTCGAAGGTCGAGGACAGTGCCCCAGAGAGCTCCTGCTATCGGACTCTCCACTTGTTTTCGGTGTTCAGCTCTCTCCACTTTCTCCTCGTGGAGATACAATGTAGTTCCAATTTCTATTGGCAAAAAATAACTTTCAATTGAAACATTTAATTTTGAACTGAATATTCACTGTAGCTTTCTGCCCCTCCATTTTACCCATTTCCAGACTTTATTTTCATGGAATTATTATCTTCATGGGTAAAATTGTTTCTGTGTGTGCATGATTTTTTCAAAACTCAATGATTGATTTTTTGTAGGTTATGGAAATGTCCCTTTAATTACCTTGAATGATGCCAAGGCCACAGAGGTGATTGCGACTAAGAGTAACTGAATTTTAAGATCCCTAACACTTAAAAAAGAATTTCCTTACACTATCTTAAATATGAAGGAATGGAAGCATGAGGAAATTGTTTGTTTCCCAGCAAACTGAGTGTGAAAAGGTGTGGAGCGCACAGGGTATTCCCACGGGGCGCTCCCAGAGCAGCACCTGCGGACTGCGAGGAGGCGCCAGCCGGTGCGGGCCGCGGGGAGGAGGCCAGGCCGCCCGCGAACCGCCGCAGGTCGCCAGCCCGCAGGTGAGCTTGGAGCCGGGTGGCTCGGAGGGGCCGCGCCCGGGTCAGGAGGCCGGGCCTTTGCTGCCTGGGTGACAGGGGCGGCTCGGGAGCGGGGCCGCGACCTTAGGGAAAGGTGACCTTCAGCAGCGGGGCTTCGGGTGGGAGGCGAAGCCTGAGGAGTATAGGGAGAAGGTCGTACCCCCAGTCGCCCCGGGAGGGAGCCGCTAGGCTGCGCGCCCCCAGGTGAGTCCTGGGCGGGCAGGTAGCTGCTTCACCTGGGATGCACTGTGTCTGCATAAAGGTCTTTTTCCTTCTGAGCCGACATGCATAAAGATGTCCTAAATAGACGCAGTTAAACATTTTTCCAATATTTGATTATTTCCTCAATGTCCCATCAGAGCCTCTTTAATATTCTACAGTGGTAGGTTGCTCCATTAATTTACTTTTTCTTTCATGCGACTTCAAGAGTAACAACCACCATATGTGAAATACAAAATATCAGAATAAAACAATTAGAAAAAGTTTGAAAGCAGAAAGACAACCTCTAGCAGAAAGACAACCTCTAGCCTGAGCCAGAGTCATGAGTAAAACACTTCACTTAGGCTTTATTTTATTTTGAGTAAAACGGTCTTGTCTAATGGCTTCATAGTAGCTGACATGGTCATCAGCTGGTAAATAGAAACAAAACTGATAACTATTATTTAATGATTATTAAAATGGGGAAAATAATGTGAATTTGATCCAACAGCAAACACAGGGGTTATTGCCATATATCCAAATTTTTGGCAGGAAAATGTAGGGAATGAGGTGAGAAAGGACTGAAATGGATTTTTATACTTGTTTTAACCTCAGAGCCAAAAGAATATTTTAAAGACGTAGCTTACACAAAAGGGTTAAGGGTAAGTGGAAAGGTGGATCTTAAATGAATGCTTCTTTCTAAATCTTCCTTCTTCAGGCTCCAGGGCTGATTTCCTTTCCCTCTAGGGGACAAGACTAGCCAATCAAACTAAAAGGTAGATTATGGGGAAAAAGAAACAAAAGAAGGAAAGAGTTAAAATAAGAGAAAAAAAGAAATGAAAAAAGAGACAAAGAACCTATCAATTGGGGAGGGGGGGGAAGGAAGGAGAAAGGAGAAAACGGGAGGTGGCAGAGAATGATCCTGTGACATTATACCATCTTCAGGGTGATCCTGTGTAGGTACAAATTCTTCCACCAAAGCCATCTGGCACCTGGCACAACTCTTTCATTTGTCCTTTGCAGGATTTTTATGGATGACTTTTCATTAGGGAAAATGTGGGACATAGTTAGGGATAAGATATGGTTTTAAAAAATGAAATGAAACTTTAATATTAAGCTGTTATGGTCCTTTAGCATTAAACAAATCTCAGCCTTTAGTTTCAATTGAGAAGTAAACTATAGATGTTATAGTGGAAATGTCTAGAACTTAAAAAATGTCAAATAATGACTTCAACTGTTGACTATATACCTAAATTAAAGAAGGACCCTGAGACTCCTCTTTCATGTTTATAGTGTCTTCCTTAGAGTTAGGAAAGTACACAATGCCTGGAATAGAACCAAGCTTCTTGACTAGCTGGTTGCATGAATCTTTAGGTAGATATTTAACTTTAATCATTAAACCCTCAGTTTCCTCATATAACTGGCATAATAATCTTTATTGATATGGCTATTTTGAGATTAAACCAGATAATACTCTTATTTTATTTTTAATTCACGTATTTTTTAAAGATTTTATTTATTTAAGAAAGAGTGCAGAGCTAGAGAGAGAGAGAGAGAGAGAGAGCATGAACTGGGGGAGGGGCAGAGGGAGAGGGAGCAGCAGGTTCCCCGCTGAGCAGGGAGCCCCCTGTGGGGCTCCATCATAGGACCAGGGACCAAAAGCTGAGCAGAAGGCAGACCCTTAACCAACTGAGACACCTGGGCGCCCCCAGATAATACTTTTAAAAGAGTAGCATAATGCCTAGCCCATGGTACTTTGTCAGTTAAAGGTATTGTCAGTGAAAAGTATTACATTAGGTATTTTAAAAGAAATTTCAAAATTTAATACAAAACACTTGAGGTTATCTACTGTATCTACTGCCAACATTATCTATTCATTCTCAATACTAGCCAGCCAAATGCTACCCTCAAGCTGCAAGTCAGTTTGTCGTACTGCTAACAATTCTAAATGTGCTTTAAATATCTGACATTTGGAGATATAGCCTGTAAAAGCACACTTTACAACTTCACACGAAAGGAGAACAATTATGCGTGATTGTATCCCAATCAATGATTCTGATTTTTGTAAGGCAAGAAAGACCCTCTGGAAAAATGCAGAGAGCTCCAGTAGAAAAAAACATATATCGTCCAGTGTGAATTTTAGTTCAGTGAAAGCACAGACACAGTGGATGTTAGAGGCTTCTTCCAGGGATATTGCAGCCCAAATAGAGAATGAGGGGCAGCCCGGGTGGCTCAGTGGTTTAGTGCTACCTTCAGCCCAGGGCATGATCCTGGAGACCCAGGATCGAGTCCCATGTCAGGCTCGCTGCATGGAGCCTGCTTCTCCCTCTGCCTGTGTTGCTGCCTCTCTTTCTCTCTGTGTCTCTCATGAATAAATAGATAAATCTTTAAAAAAAAAAAAATAGAGAGAGAGAGAGAGAATGAGGATCTAGGCCTAGAGGCCAAACACAGTCCAAAAAGGTTTTAAAGTGTAACTTGTGGATTTTTACAAGCACGCTTCAAAATAATATTTAGTAACAGGGCATGTAAGAATTTCAAATTTACTCAAAAAGTTGAATTGCCTTGGCTTAAGTTAACATTTATGTTAAGTGTATAAATTCTAAATCTCTGAAACAACATTTTCTCTTTTAAGAATTTTTTAGGGCAACTTTTAAAAGGGCCTCTTTTAATCTTCGTCAATAGAACGTTTAAAGAAAAGTACACACCCCTATTAAAACTCCACTCTTCCCGAGGTGTGAAACCACCGTCTCCATTATAATGGTTAAAAGTTGTGGTAGTAAAATAAAGTAATTGTGGTAATATCATTAAATTCTGAATTTTTCTGTGAAATCACACCTTCCCCTCATATTTAATTAAATCTCAAGCATCACGTCCTGATGTTTTTGTCCTGATATGCCTGATCCATTTCAGGTGCCACTGTAGGCACTAAGAGATCTTTAATAATAAAATGAATAAAAATGTATGATACCTCCTTTCAAAGAACTCGCAATACTACATATGTATGAATTGATTTTGACATTAGGCACCTATTTTATTGTGTTAAAAAATATATGTGGCACCCAGGTGGCTCAGTCTATTAAGCATCTGTCTCTTGGTCTAAGTTCAGGTCTTGATCTCAGGGTTGTGAGTTCAAGCCCCATGCTGGGCTCCACACTGGAAGAGGAACCTGTTTAAAAAACAAGCAAAACAAATACCAAGAACATATATAACATAAAACTTAGCATTTTAACCATTTTTACATGTACAGTTCTGTGGTGGTAAGTGCATTCACATTGTTGTGGGACGATCACCATCTATTTCCAGGACTTAACATCTTCCGCAGCTGAAACTGTTAACGATTAAACAGGAACTCCCCTTTTGCCATCCCTCCTCTCCTGTCAACAACTATTCGACTTTCTGTCTCAATGAATTTAATTACTCTAGGAACAATATTTTTGACTGGCTGACTTCACCAAGCATATGTTTAAGCTTTTTACATGTTATACTGTGTGTTAAAGTTTCTCTCTTTTTTTTTTTTTTTAAGGCTGAATGTTACGTTGTGTGTATGACATTGAGTGCTTTTTACATTCTCATGGTTGCCAGTGACTTCCTTTTAGAGAATTCTACCCACATTTTACATCTCTTCCATGAAGTCTTTCATTTAAAGAAATAAACCTTTTATTTTCGAGTAGGTTTTAGATTTGCAGAAAAGTTACACAGATAGTTTCTATCTGCCCCACAGGCCATTTTCCCTGTGAGGAACTACACTACATCTTAGTGTAGTCCCTGTGTTAGAATTAATGATCTGAGGTTGATACTTATTATTAACTAAAGTCCATTTTCTTAAGATTTCCTTGATGTTTACATCATTTCCCTTTTCTTTTCTGATATCCCATCTAGGAGACCACATTACACTTAGTTGTCATGTCTCCCTAGACTTTTCTGGATTGTGACTCTCAGACTTTGTTTTTAAAGACCGAGGCTGTTTTTCTGAACACTGTTCATGTATTTTAATGTTTTTCTCATGATTAAGCTGAGGTTATGAATTTTTTTTTAAACTGCAGATGTACTATTCTTATTACATCAAGGGTATAGACTCTGAACATACATTGTCATTGATAATGTTAACCTTAATCATGTGGCTTGACATAGAGTTTGCAAGGTTTCTCTGCTGTCCATACACTGGTGAGTGTTTGACAGTTTTCTCCACTATAAGCTACTTCCCCCTTCTTCTTGTACTGTATTCTTTGGAAGCAAGTCCTTAAGTGCAGCCAACATTTAATGGGTGAAAACTCCTTGGTGGAAAAGTATCTGTGTAACTTCGTTGCAATTCTTCTGTATAAAAGACTTATTTATTCCACTTAATTTTTGTAATCATTTATGTCTGTATGAATAAAGCCATTTTTAGCAAAGGAAATTATATCCTTTAGTGCTTGCTCTGTCCCAGGACCTGTGTGAACCTAAGTACCCATTAATTTATGTAATTCTAGTACAGCCACTCTCGAAAACAGTATGGCAGTTCCTCAAGAAATTAAAAATAGAGCTGCCCTATGACCCAGCAATTGCACTGCTGGGGATTTACCCCAAAGATACAGATGCAGTGAAATGCCAGGGACATCTGCACCCCAATGTTTATAGCAGCAATGTCCACAGTAGCCAAACTGAGCCTTGGTGTCCATCGACAGATGAATGGATAGAGAAGGTGTGGTGTATATATACAATGGGATATTAGTCATTAGAAAGGATGAATACCCACCATTTGTTTCGATGTGGATGAAACTGGAGGGTATTATGCTGAGTGAAATAAGTCAATCGGAGAAGGGCAGTCATCATATGGTTTCACTCATACGGGGAATATAAGAAATAGTGAAAGGGATTATAGGGGAAAAGAAGGGAACTGAGTGGGAAAAATTAGGGAGGGAGACAAACCATGAGAGACACCTAACTCTGAGAAATGAACAAAGGGTTGTGGAAGGGGAGGTAGGCAGGGGTTTGGGGTGACTGGGTGATGGGCACTGATGGGGACACTTGATGGGATGAGCACTGGGTGTTACTGGGTGTTATGCTGGCAAATAGAACTCCAATAAAAAAATGTAAAAAAATTTTTTTTGTAATTCTAGCCATAACCATATTGGGGTGTGTATGTGTGTAAAATATATTTATATCCCCTTCACAATATTAATGAGTTAACCAAATCTCTCAATTAGAAACTTTGGTTCCCCAAGAAACATTATACATCTAACTACTAACTACTTTGGCCATGTAACTGAAATGTTAAGTTACTCTGTGACTTCGACAGAGGGAATTTTGTAATTATTATTATTATTATTATTATTATTATTATTATTTTTAATTCTCAGTAACTCTTATGCTAAGAGCTTTAAATAAGAGCCTCATGGAATTTCTGAAAATCTGACAAGGCAGAGATAAATTGCAGTCACAGACCTAAGTAACTTTGCTAATCAGCACAACTAATAACTGTCTGGTCCATGGCAAAAGTGTAGGTCTGTTTGATCCCAACCTCTGCTCTTTATACTTAGGGTTTTCATTGATCTCTATGCTATATGAATCTATTGATTAGTATTTAAGCACTGAATTTATAGAGAAGTTAAAACTGTAGGCTTACTTGGGTCCCTTGGCTAGCTGGGAGCCTTGGGGAAGTGGGGAAGTCACTAGCCCACTCAAAACTTCTGATTCTCGATCTACAAATTGGGGGGAGTGATAATAATGGCTTATTGTAAATATTAGAATAATTGATTAAACTTGTCTGCATAGTGCTTGATACAATGAAGGTACTCACTTTACACCAGCACTCATTCACAGTATCACTACTGTGTTCTTTATGTGTTCCACATTGTTTATGTGAGATACTCTTACAGTTTTGGTTTGGCTTGCTAGAAGACAAGCCTGAGACCGATTCCTCTGCAAGTGATTATGGTTGCAAGCAGGCAGGACAGGAAGGGAAGAAGGTAAGTAAGGGTATGATCAGGTGAAGTTGAGCCTCAGCTTGATCTCATGTAGAGTTCTGAAGTGTAAATTGCTCCCCCGAGATTGTTCTAGTTAATGTTTATGGGGCTGGACTTGTGTATGTTGCACTAGTCAATCTTTGGCTATGGGCTGTGGAAGGCAGGGTGGGGGCACGGTGGTGGTGTAAAATCTCAAGCACAACCAGGAAGTTCACAGATTGTCCTCAGAAGAATGTCCCCTCCCCCCCCCAGGTGTGAAGCATTACCAGCAAGGTAGTGCAGAACCAGGGAGAACTATGGGAGGAGACCTGATCAGGGCACCAACAGTGGTCAATATAGTCTTTTCTCTCCAGCTACAGAGTACAGTCCCTACAGACATACATTCAGTAGAATTACAGATATTTCTTAAACTCTGTAGATTAGAACAATGAACTTGCAAAAGGACACTTGGGCATAATATGTTTGCTTGACATCTTTTCCTTTTTATTTTTATTTTTTTATTTTATTTTTTTGACATCTTTTCCTTTTTAACAAAATAACCCAGTTTGTTATGGTTATTATATTTTGCACATGATTGTTTTGTTCACATTGCTCTGTGGTAGAGATGGCTTAGTTTTCTTCCTGAAAACTAAAATAGTTATCAGGAACTATTCATACAAACCTGCAGGTACAAACTGTGACTTCCAAGAAAATACTGCAGAGGTTATATAGCTGTGGTTCTCTAGCTCATGACACATTAAACCCTCCTTGCCTTGCCTCTCCTTTGTCCCTGCCCACAGATGTTCTGATTCATTTGGTGTGGGGTGAGGCCTGGGTTTCAGTTTGCTTTCAGAGCTCCCAGCCAAGATTGAGAACAACCAGATTGCAGTAAAAAATAGCCAGTCGGAAAATTTCAAGTTGCCTAACTCCTACAAAATGCAAGCAAAGAAATCTGTCTCATCTTGAAATTGTTGTATTGGAAAATGTCAAAAAGGTGTATAACGACAATTTAGAGGCAAATGGTAAAGGAAATATAGATTATTTCAGTATGGAAGTGTCCATTCAAATGATCCTGAAAATGCAGGTGTTTCCATTACCTTTCCAGCTCCCTCCCAAACAGGAATCCTGAGTCTAAAAGAATATTAGTTAAACCATTTCAAATGAACCTTAGGAATGCAGATAATGTAGTTAAAATATTAGACAGGTATACATGTAAACACAGCCAAAGTGAAATTTCAGTATATGTAAATAAAAAAACGACGCTCAGAACTTAATACAAATGCCTGAGAGAGATTCAAGCTGGTATTATTTAGATGGTATAGTTAAACCAGTTCTAACTAATTTTAGTCAGATGGAAAGGCAATAAAATGCATGTCATAATATTTTCCTTTCTCTGGAATTAACATTAAAAGTTTCAATGGCACATCAAAAAAAAAAATGAAAGCAAGTAAAACAGTTTTAATTACTTTACTGGCTATTAAATCCATGGCAATGTTTTCATTAGTTTCTAAATAATCCATAATTTTCTTCCAATGTATTAATCTATCAACAGTGCTTCTTAAGGAATATCAGCAATCATAAGAAATAAAACTTATAGCATTATCAAAGGTAAAAAAGCAAAACAAAACACATGTTCCAGGTCCTGTAGTTACTTTTTAAAAACATTGTGAGCTCCAGTCTTTTTAAGAAATAAGAACATCGGTGGCAATACCACAGAAGAAAAAAAGAAAGTGTGAGAATATAGAACACTTCAAATATGTCTGACCCTCAAATTAAAAAAAAAAAAAAATCCACTCTGTTGATTATCACTATGATTCTATGATTACCTTTTGAAAACACCAGTTTTGTTTCTCCTGACCACAAATAGTCTTTCTTAAAAAAAGAATCAACAACTACTCTTAGTCGTTTTTTTGTTTTGCTTTTTAAGATTTATTTATTTATTTATTTATTCATGATAGACACAGAGAGAGAGAGAGAGAGAGAGAGAGGCAGAGACACAGGCGGAGGGAGAAGCAGGCTCCGTCCCGGGAGCCCGACGCGGGACTCGATCCCGGACCCCGGATCGCGCCCTGGGCCCAAGGCGGGCTCCACGCCGCTGCGCCGCCCAGGGACCCTACTCTCAGGTTTCTACGAGCTTTCCTGGGTTTGCCAGACAAATGCCTCCACCGAAAGCTGTCACTGTGACCTACCGGGTTCGAAGTACGCAGCGTATCTTTCATGTTGAGACTTTAAATATCTTCCTAAGCAACGGCGAGGCCCATCCAGGACTTGATCGAAGCGGACCGCAAAGCGGGTGGGTGAGCCTCGGCCCTCCCGGGGCCACCGGCCGACGGCGACGTGACGCGGGCGGGCAGGGGTCTCGCCGTCCCTCCTCGCCTCTTCCCGCCTCCCAGCGGGGTCTCTCGGGCCCCCTGCTCGTGGTCGGGTCGGCGCGCTGGGCCTGTGTGGCCTGCGACCCGGTCGCCCTCGGCGTCCCCGCCGGACGGAGTGAGAGGGCCGGGGTCAGGCCTGCGGGCTGCCAAAGGCAGTAGCATATGTTAATTCCATTTCGCTCGTGTTTCGAAATATATTTTTCGAATCTTAGAAAAGGGAAAGTGTATACTTCTGCAAGAATCCTTCATGGATATTTTCAATATTTGGAAAATGCTGCTGCTGCTGCTGCTGCTGCTTGTACTTTTAAAATGACCTCTAGTCATTTAAAAGTATATGTTCCATTTCTGATTTTCTCCTTTTCTTCTCTGTGAGGACAGTGGTGGTAAGTGATGTAAAGGGAAATGCATCTTAAAACGATGGTACTTAGACATTAATCTGTTGGAAGAAAATGGATGATGAAGAAAACATTAGAGAAATATCATAATATCAACAAATATAATAAACTGAGACCTCTTAGCTCTGCAACATACTGAAATGTGGACAGGACTGAAAAAACAAAAAAGCGGATGTTCTGCTCAAAAAAAGCCATGAGCTGGAATGTTAAGTGCAGAATTACACTCACCTCTCTGTGAATTGGAGTTTAACCACAACTGGCTATTTAATTGGTCCTGTTGTAACACCTCGGTTGCCTCTCTCCGGATGTGCAGAATTGGATAAATGGAAATACAGAGCTCTTATTAAATTCTAATTGTGTTTTATTAAGGCACAGAAAAAAAAAGACTTTTTTGTGGTTTTATTATTATCATGGTAATTTGTCAAGAGAAGGACTTTAATGGTTTAAATACTAATTATTCAAAGACAGATTAAGCTCTACAAAAGGAGAAATGGTTGCTCAGAGAGCTGGACATGCTGAGGAATAAAAGAAAACATTTGGTGCAACAACCCGTGCTGGTTTTTTTCAAAAGGAAAACAGACTTTTAAAAAATCTGCATTTCATGAAAAGCCACAGAATAAACAAAACCAAAACAAAGACACATACATATTCATTCATTCATTCATTCATTCATTCAGCCAATGTTTATTAACTGCCTGCTTTGTGTACCAGTGACTTTTAATCATGGAGTAAACAAAGACAAATTACACGTGGTGCTGCCCTAAGGGTGTGGCAGGGAGCACAGAAAGGTGAATCCCAGCGGCCTGGGACAGTGTTGTGCAGGATCCCAGTTCCGCAGAGTTTCAAATAGAGGGACATGTGAGAAGGGGGAAGGAAGTTTCTCCAGAACCTATTACATCACACTGAGTTTCAAGGCAGAAGGGGGGTGGTGACATATAAATGAGGCAAGGACCTTCCAAGCACAACATAGTGCAGCAGAAAGAGACCAGGAACTGGACGGGTAGGCAAGGGCCAGATCACTAAAAGTTGCATTTGCCAAGACAAGGAGTTTGAAATTTATCCTAATATCCCTGCGCCCTGTCAAGGCCACTTCGGTACCCCTGTCCCGTCGGGCGCCGGCTTAGAACCCCGGGCCGCCACCTGGGCCTCTGCGGCCGACCTCGGAAGGGCCGGGCCGGACCCTCCCCGCAGCCCACGCAGGGGCGCCCGGGGCTGGGGGTGGATTTGGGCTTGGCTCCGCCGCGGCCGGGCCTGGGATCCAGCCCGCCTGGCTCCCCTGGGCTCCCCTGGGCTCCCCGCCCCGCCGCAGCCCCAGTCTCCCAGGCCTCAGCTGCTTCCCCTGCCTGCACTCGCCTGCTCTCTCTGTCCCACAAATAAATAAAATCTTTAACAAAACGTGAGTTGAGAAAGAATTATTCTTGTGACATAGTCTAATGTACGCAAATGCCGCATTCTGGTCATCTCTTCAAGACTTCATTTCTTGTCACTTTAGCACGGGCGGTGTTCAAATTCTTAGCAGTTTTAATACCTATGCTGATGGCTCTTTCAATATTCTAGCCTGTTACCAGACTTTTTCTTCCTAAAATTGTCTTGTCCCCCTTTCTATCTCAGCCATTCATTCCCATGATAATATACCAGTTTTTTTTTTTTGGTAATCACCCAGAATTTCAGTTCTGAACATCTTCCCCTCCAAGTCTTAGCTTCTGTCTTGCTAGCCAAATCTATGTAATATCTCAATTCATATTATTTTTCAACTTCATTGGAACTTACAATCTATTATCCAGCTTTTCACTAACTCTCACCCCCTGTCTTGTCTTTCTAGATCCTAAGGTCCTTATTATGATCACTTCTTTGCAAATTCTTTTAACCCCTTTGTCCCTTTTTTTTGGGGGGGGGGTACAGTATGCTTTATTGATGGTACATGACAAGGTAGGGCTCCCCAAGCCCTTCCCCTTCCTTAGGAGGTCTGGGATGTAAATATTGAAGGTCAGAAGATTCTCAGTGTGTTGGGGGATTAAGTTGGGGCAGGGACTCTCCAGCAGCTGAGAGCCTCTTTCTTTCTCTTGTTCTTGCTGGGGCTGGTGGTCCAGGGGGCTCTTGCTCCTTGGAGGCCATGTGGACCAAGAGGTCCACCACCCAGTTGCTATAGCCAAATTCATGGTCATACCAGGAAATGAACTTGACGAAGTGGTCATTGAGGGCAATGCCAGCCCCGGCGTTGAAGGTGGAAGAGTGGGTGTCACTGTTGAAGTTGGAGAAGACAACCTGGTTCTCAGAGTAGCCCAGGATGCCCTTGAGGGGGCCCTCTGATGCCTGCTTCACCACCTTCTTGATGTCATCATATTTGGCAGCTTTCTCCAGGCGGCAGGTCAGATCCACAACTGACACATTGGGGGTGGGGACACGGAAGGCCATGCCAGGCTGACCTTGCCCACAGCCTTGGCAGCACCGGTGGAAGCATGGATGATGTTCTGGGCAGCTCCTCGGCCATCACTCCAGTTTCCTAGAGGGGCCATCCACGGTCTTATGGGTGGAAATGATGGCATGGATAGTGGTCATGAGGCCCTCCATGATGCCGAAGTGGTCATTGATGACTTTGGCCAGAGGAGCCAAGCAGTTGGTGGTGCAGGAGGCATTGCTGACAATCTTGAGGGAGTTTTCCTACTTCTCGTGGTTCATGCCCATCACAAACATGGGGGCATCAGCAGAAGAAGCAGAGATGATGACCCTCTCGGCCCCACCCTTCAAGTGAGCCCCAGCCTTCCCATGGTGGTGAAGACCCCAGTGGACTCCACAACATACTCAGCACCAGCATCACCTCATTTGATATTGGCGGGATCTCGCTCCTGGAAGATGGAGATGGACTTCCCGTTGATGACAAGTTTCCCGTTCTCAGCCTTGACTGTGCCGTGGAATTTGCCGTGGGTAGAATCATACTGGAACATGTACACCATGTAGTTGAGGTCAATGAAGGGGTCACTGATGGTGACAATACCCACTTGGCCAGAATTAAAAGGAGCCCTGGGTGACCAGGCGCCCAATACGGCCAAATCCGTTTACTCCAATCTTCACCATCGTGTCTCCGGACGGAGCTGGCGCTGCACCAGAAGATGTCTGTCGAATGGGGAGGAGCAGAGAGCCATTTGTCCCTTTTTGGCTTTGAATGCTCCCCTGGGAAAACTTCCAATGTGGCTCAATTCAGCTCTGCCTTTGCAAATGAATACGGCTACAAAAAAACCAACCTAGCAAGGCTTGAAATCCAGGACTTCTAAATTTAAGTTTCCCTTGTCTGTTAATTCTCCAATAACTTTTCATTAGAATTTTAAAATTTCCCCTCTCTTCTTAGATCTGTTCCACAACACCAAACTCTCTCACAGATGATTACCTTACTTCCTATTTCTCTAGGAAAACTGATTTGCAACCAAAAAGACTTCTCAAACTATGACTACACGGACCACTTACACATGTGCCACACATCCCACCGACATCCTGTAACTGTAAGCTACCTTAATGCTTTTCGAGGCTAACTTCTCCTCTATTGCACTTCATTTCAACCCTCTTTGCCTACCCAAGGCTATAGTTCCCCAAACTCTCCCAACTCTTTAGCATGATCAAATTTTCCCTGTTTCTTGTCAATGTGCAAAAATCTCATGTCAGCTTTAAACACTTTTTCCTTGACCTTATGTTTACTTACTGATACCTCTTTTCCTTATGGCACCTCTTTTCCTTATGGTAAATCTCCTCAAACATTTATCTATACTATTTCTTTTTAACTCCCCTCCTTCCCATTCTTATTTGAGTCTAATTAGCTTTTGGCCCATCACACTGCTTGAAACTCTCTTGTCAGGTGTCTCTGAAGATCTTCATATTGCTATGCACTAGACAATTCTCAGGTCTCAGATTTCGTGACCGCTGTCAATTCTCATATTTATTTCTACAGCCTGAATCATTTCCTCAACTCCAGATTCTTAAAATGAAGTTGTCTTCTTATTTTTTCCACACAGTGCATTAAACAAACAAACAAACAAAAATCCCTCTGCTTCTCTCTGTCTCTATCATCATCTCTTGCTGGTTATTGAGTCTACTAATGTTCTTCCCTAATTCAGTGCTTGGGCCCCTTGGTTTATTCTCAAAATGGATATCAGAATGCATCTTTTGAAAGTCAAGTAAGTCATGTCACTCAGACAGAGAAATGATCTATAAAGCCCTATGTTTTCTGATCCCCAGCATTTCCGATTTCATCCTATTTCCTCTTCACTCACTCTGCTGATAGTGACGCTGGTCTCCTTGCTGTCATTGTAACATGCCATGAAAACTCCTGCTTCAGGACCTTCATACTTGCTGCTCCTCCCATCTTGACTATTATTCTGCAAGATATTGGCAGGTCTGCTTTCTTTATTTTTGGGTATCTACTGAAACATCATCCTCTTAGTGAACTTTTTACCTCAACTTTAGTATAGAATAATAATATCTAACTCACAAGAATGCCAGGAGAATAAAAATGTTTACTTAGGGTGGTCCTCACTAAGAGGGATGATGATGTTATTTTATACAACATGTGGATAATAGAGTTCTTACAATTAAGTAAGTTAACATATGTAAGGAGCTTAGAATCCTTGGTACAAAGTAACACTGTAGATGGTCATTATTCTATGAGCCTTTGTTTTCTGAAGATATTACTATTCTATATTAGCGCTGAGAAAAAGAGTTCACAAGGTATCATCCCCATATTAAAAAGGAGGAAACAAAGACTCATAGCCTTAAGATTCTCTCTCTCCCTCTCCTGAGCAGGGCTTGATCTCACAACCCTGAGATCATGACCTTAGCTGATATCAAGAGTTGGATGCTTAATCTACCGAGCCACCCAGGGGCCTGAGAACTGTTTATTATTTTACAGGCCACGTGAGAATTTCTCTGAGACATGAATCCAGAACCATGATCCCTGCGTCAAGGGGCATTCTCATATGTAGTTTTACTAAGTATTGCCCGTTACTTCTAGAATGCTTGTGCCAATATATACCTTCAGTAATAACTCCCATCTCTCACTCTTTCAGTCTTCCCCCACTCCCATTTTTTTGTCTGGCCATACCTACTCTCCACACTTATATCTCCTATCTCATGTATGTTGTTGTATTAATACTTAACAACAAGATAATAGAGATTTGGTTTAAATAAAAATGTCTGTCTTGTAACATTAGAGTAACATATAGTAAAATAATTTGTGAGATAAATCTGTACTTTTATCTGTAGTTATCATTTTTTCCTTTGCCTTATAGTTATTTGTACCTTTGTTTTAGGTCCTATAATTTTGAGCTACACCTTTAGCTACACTCAAGAGCTACACCTTAATATTCCGATATTCATCCATGTATTCATTTACTTATTAAAAACATTTATTAAACCCTTCTTTATTTTTTATTATTTAAAAAAAGATTTTACTTGTTTGAGAGAGAGGGAGAAAGAGAGCACACATGAGAGATGGGGAGGGGGCAGAGGAAGAAGAAGCAGACTCTCCACTGAGTAGGGACTCCCAACTTGAGGCTGGATCCCAGGACCCTGGGATCATGACCTTAGCCCAAGGCATATGCTTAACTGACTGAGCCACCCAGGTGCCCCTAAACACTTCTTTCATGACCACTGTTTCCCAGGTACTAAGAATACAGAAGCAAGTAAGACATAGTTCCTATCCTAAGCATCTCAAGAGTAGAGAAATACATGGAAATAAATTACAAAAATGTAAAATGATAATTACTGTCATAGGGAGTATATGCATATATGTAGGGTGGGTACCTCCTTATAGTCTCTGGCCTTGGGGCAAGAGAAAGTAGAACAAGCTGCAAGCTTTTATTTTTCTTACCTTCTTCTTTATCTATCTTATTCTTTGTTTTTGCAGAGCAAGTACTATGATAAGAAACTGAGCAAAACCACCTCTTAAATGTGAATGAGTCAGAACTGAACTCAGGAACATACTCTGAACATGTACCTAGATACTAACTCTGAAAGCAAGCTAAAAGAGTAGGGCAAATAATAACTAAACACTTCTTATGAGACATCTTGAGCATTAATAAGTCAAAGGAAAGTAAAATCCCACTTTTGATACAAGTTTAGGGGAGCTCGACTTTTGTGAATCACATTTTGCTTCTGGTATGAGTTGGGCAGGAAAACAGATGCCATAGTACATGGCAGTTTGCAAAGAAGGTATCGAAAGTCTTAGCTTCTTAACTTTTGAAACTTGTAATTAATTATTTTGACAGAGACCAAGTAAATTCAAGTCATGGTTTTAAAAAGGTCTCTGTGTATTGGCCAACCATATGCATTCCAAGGTGAAAGAGTCCAGGAAAAGGACATAAAGGAGGCTAATGATGGATACCACTAACAACTTTTCCCAATGAACTTGATAAAGAGACCTTTTTTCCTCTTTTTTCATGTTCCCAATTTGATTGACACATGTAGGTGGCATGAAGTGAGTTGAAATGAGAGGTATTAAATTCTAGAACAGTAAGAAGCAATTCAAAGAAGATAGATGAAAAAACATTGTTAGAGTTCTGTCTTGGAATGTTTCTCGGAGGAAGAAATATTCGAGGGGAGTCTTGAAAGGTGACTCATCAAGCGAGCTCACCAGGTGAATGAGGGAGAGAGGGACATTTCTGATGGACTAGTGGCACAGGGAAAAGAAGCAGCACTTAGTTCAGGAAGTTGAAAATAGTTCATTAATTCTGGGCACAGACAGTGTTCAAGAGCCAAGAAAGCAAAGTTGTGTGAAAGGAGCCATGAGAAAAAAATTATGGTTTATTTTAGAGCAATGGGAATCCTCTAACGTTCTTTATTTTTTTTAATTAGAAAAATTATATTTATCATAGAAAATCTGGAAAATGTGGAAAAGTAAATAAGATTAAAATACATTTACTCGCTAGCCTCTCATTCCGAGCCAACTGCTGTTAACATTAATTTCTCCTTCAGCCCCATTTATATATCCATTGATCTATATTTTTAGTGTATTACTATTATTTTAGCTTTTTACTAAATTTTTAGTTTATATATTTTTTAAAATGTTAATTTTAATTATTTTTAAAAAGTGTTAATTTTAATTTTTTTAAAGCGTTAATTTTAATTCCAGTTAGTTAATATATAGTGTAATATTAGTTTCAGGTGTACAGTGTAGTAATTCAACACTTCCATATAACACCTGGTGCTCATCCCATCAAGTGTACTTCTTAAAGTTTATGTATTATTTGTTTGCTAAATAAAGATTGCCACGTTTTGTAGTCAGCATTCCTATAGTATATCATATTCAGAATAAATCTAATTCTTTTCAAGTTAAATTTTAAAAGTGAAGTGATGAAACTCCACATTGCCGAGTTTACTTATTTTGAAAGAAGAGAGGAAATAAGCATGTTATGCAGTAATTATTTCTAGGGTGTGACAATATTGATAAAAAAAAAAACAAGTTATTTTATTTTCCCCAAATGAATTTATAACTAGGTTTTATTGTAAACATTGTGAATCTTTTAGTCTTGATACTCTAGTTACTATGACTGTTTTATGGGGAGGTCCAAAACCACACCAATGCCAGGGACATTTTCCCCATTTTATTTCTGATTGATTGATTGATTGATTGACTTTTAAGTAAACTTTATGCCCAGTGTGGGGCTCAGAATCATGATCCTGAGATCAAGAGTCATATATTCTACCAAGTGAGCCAGCCAGGCACTCTTCCACCCATTTTTTTTAGAGAAATCCAGTTATTACCCTCCCTTTGAAATGCATATGGAATTGTACTCTTATTGAGCTTTCTAAGCACCTTCCTCAAAAATTCATTATTTTGACTTGACTGCCAGGATACCTACTCTTCTAATTTTTCTTCTATTTGAGTCTTTGCTGGTTCCTCATGTCTTGGTTTCTGAACTTTGGAATGTCCCAGTGTTCAGTCTTCAGATTTTATATATTATATACAATTGTGTTTTTTCTAGATGATTTAGTCTTCAGACTTTATATGCCAACTATGGTATTTGTGATATGTAAATGCCCAAATTTATTTTCCTAGACTGGCTTTTTCTCATGAACATGTTTCATATAGTTATTTATTTATCTCTTGAATTATCTAATATACATTTTAAACATAATATGTCTATAATCAATCATCTCATCTTACCTATCAAACTTGCTTCTTACACAGTCATCCAGTCTCAGTTAATGACAATCCTATCCTTGCTTAGGTAAAAGATCTTGGGGGAAACACATGGGTCTTCAAACTTCATGTACTGTCTAGCAGCAAAACCTCTTGGCTCTACATTTAAAATGTATCCAGAATTAGGGGCACCTGGTGGTTCAGTCCTTGAGGATGTGCCTTTGTCTCAGGTCGTGATCCCAGGGTCCTGGGATCAAGTCCCATGTTGGGCTCCCTGCAGGGCCCCTGCAGGGCCCCTGCTTCTCCCTCTACCTGTGTCTCTGCCTCTGAGTCTCTCATGAATACATAAATAAAATCATATATATATATATATATATATATATATAGTCAGAGGTATAAAGAGGTCTATATATATATCTCCAGAATTGAATTGTTTCTCCTCATTTCCACTGCCGTGACCTACCAGACACTGCCGTCTTCATCTGCAGTGTTGTAGAAGTCTACTAACTTGTCTACCTGCTTTGGGCCTTGTACTAACTCTCCAGTTTAGTCACAACACCTTAGCCATTTAAAAACACATACTAGATTGTTTCATTTTTCTGACTGAAACTTTCTAGTGACATTCTGTGTCATTCAGAGTAAAGTTTATAGAATGTTCCACAAACCTTGCATAACCTGACCTTTTTATACCTTTGACCTTATTCTCTGTCCTCCTTAGCTTTGCTTTTGCTATTTCAGCCATACCCTTGCTCTTCTGGAAATAAGCCAGATATGCTTTTGCCTCAGGGACTTTTATGTGTTCTTCCCTCTACTGGATACCCCTTCTACATAATGCCTATATAACTCAGTTTTACTTGCTTTGGTGTCTGTTTCGTTGGTCTTTTTTCTTTGTAATGTAGCGGTATTCTTTGCGATGATTTGTAGTGATTGGGTAGTTGGGTGCGGATCTGGAGGTGATTGGGGATGTAGGGGTTATTTATGGAGTGATTGTCTGCGTAGTATGAAGTTCTTTCGGTCTTCTTTTCTGATTCGTCTTTTTCTTTCTTTCTTGTTTTTTCTTTCTTCTTTCTTTGTAGTCTTCTTTTTCTTCTTTTTTCTTCTTCTTTCTTTCTTTCTTCTTTCTTTCTCTCTCTTTCTTCTTTCTTTTCTTTTCCTCAGCCTTTCCTGATCACACTATTTAAAATAACTGCCTCCTTTTATCCTATATTTTACTTACTATCATCAACTAATAATACAACTTAGTAATAGTTAATATCTCCTTGTGTTGCAACGTAAGCTCCATGAAGGCTGGGATCATTTTGTTTGTTTTTTGCTATACCCCCAGTAATACACTACCATGTCATTATATTTTTGCTAAGTAAACAGATAATTGAAAAAATTTGTAAAATTTAACATTTGAAATGTTGAAGATTGTAAGTTTCTGGTACCTGACTGGTAACTTTAGAATTGCATTCAATTTATGCTTTATCTGCAAGTGTATTTCTTCTAAAATAAGCAACGTTGGATTCCTTATGTCAAAAATCCATTGCACTTATAGTGATGGAATCATAAAATGTTACAGCTTATACAGCATTAGAAATGATTCTTGTTTTGCTTAGATAAAAAGTGTAATATTTTTACTGGTGATTTTCCATAAATCATTATATAGTAAGATGACCCTCCAATTATGTTGAAGTTTTTGTGATATTTCTTGATGTTGATCACATATTTTATTCTAAGTCATATAGGATTGAGAGGTGAAAAGGAAGAAAAAAAATCAAAGTTGTTTAAAAAATTCAAAATACCTAAAATTATTATATTGAAAGAGGTCTAGAGCACACTACCCCAAAATACAGTGACTTGTCATATAGACTATTTTAAGTTCAAGGAATTTGAGAAGTGACAGGTGCAGGGAAAACTGACTTCTCCCTTGTCCTCTGAAGCACGTCATAAAACCCTCATGTGAGAGGTGACTTCCCTATACCCGGAGGAAAGAAGCATCCTTATCTTCAAAGATGAGGGGATGCCAAAAGGAATCTGAAGGAACAGGCATTGTTGTTTCTCCCAGTTTACTACCCTTAGTTCATACCTTTTTTGTCTTGACATATTTTTTTATGACTTTTCACTCCATCAAAATGAGTATGAGAGAACTCAGACTTAACTCTTTCTTCAGGTCTTTGTTTCCTTATGAAGGCTCTGTATTACATAAAACTTCTATTAAATACATTTGTGTGCTTTTCCTTTGTTAATCTACCTTTTCACAGTCTATTTTACAGAGCTACAGTCAGAAAACCTAGGAGGGTAGTAAGAAAAGTAATTTTTCCTCCCTTATAAAAGTATTCAAAGTTATTTCTTGTTCTAAAGCAGAATAAGGTGTTTTAGATAATTTTACTGTGAAATGACATGAAAGAAAATATTTTGTTTTATATATTTAATATATGTATATAAATGAATAACATGTGTAGCTAGTTAGAAAAAAGATAGGTAGATGTACTACATTTGAGACTTGATTTTTTAGCTGACATGTATATTTCAAGGTTTCATATTCACTTAGCACATATTTTTTAGTCTGAAGACATACCACTTTTTTTCCCCTAAGGCTATCCATAACTCAATCCTTTTTTTAAGTTAGGAAGTTCAATTATGCTTTAGTCTTGGCTTTTAGTCTTGACTGTGAAACATAGGCTCTGGATCAAAGGGCTTAAAATCCCATCATCTTAAAGCCAGTAAGTGACAGGAAGGCTTTTCAATAGCTCTATAGAAACCACTTACACTGACTAAGTTATATGCCACAGTAAAACATTTTTCAGAAAGTTTTAGACCACATAATGGGCACGGGAATTCCGTTAATTTGGTTTCTTTATTTAGGAAAGTTCCGTAGTATAATTTCTGTGCTGAAGTTTTTACATAAGCCTCAGATATTATTACACTATCATGTTTGAAGTAAAGTATAGATGATAGTCAAGCAACTAATTATGGAATGTAAAGTCCCAGCAATTAGGTGACAAGCAAGTTTAAAAAGAAAAAAGGGAAATAAAAACAATTACCTTTTGAAAATGCAAAACTTATAGGTGACTCCATCATTTTACTGCCAGAGGTATCTTCATTCCACTCAGCCAGTTTTTTAGCTATAATAAGAAATACTAGCTGTAATAAGAAATCAAAAAGTTCAAAGCAAAACAGCTGAGACACAATTAATACAATTAATTTAGATCTCATTCTACCAATATCCTTTTGAAAATATACAGTGTTAAAAAAAAAAAAAGAAAATATACAGTGTTTAAGCCTTCTGCTTCACATAAAAAATAATGTAAGATGAAATATCTTAATGTTAGGAATGTTTATGTTCTAACTTGTAGCCTATGCATGAATTCCACTCCCAGTGACCCCAATCCACTTCTTATGTCTCATATAATGACAACTTTCAGTTCCATAGCTCTGTGGCATCTGCATTGGAAGTGTAGGAATTCTTGTTCTTCCTCGAATGACAATGGTCAATGTGAGAAGGAATGGGGAAACTTCAAGGCAGTAAACAGATGTCAAAATCTCCTTGTCCTGCTTCCCAACAGCTGTCAGTCACAGGATACCCATAACAAGACACCTCTGAGAACAAAAGTTAGCTATCGCTTGATGTTTGTCATCTTCATAGAAGACTCACAGCAGGCAGGATAGCAAGATTGGCTACCTGGGAAATCCAGGCTTGGGGGATGTAGAACAACAAGAATGTCATTAAACAAATGAACAAAGATTGTAGGGTATTTTCTTCACTGGATGCCTATTTGGCACACATGACTCCAGTCTCTAGGGGAATAATGGAGATCCCAAGAGAATTAACAACCAGCTTGTCAAACACTCAGTTTTGGCTAAAACATGTGCCCTTTTCTTTGCTTTACATTGTCAAAAACATGCAAAAACTGGGTGTTGTGCTCTTCTGATTAAGACAATGCCTTGTTCTTCTTTTTCACAAATAGGATTACCATACTATTTGTTATCTTGCTTAAGACACTCTTTGTTGTTGTTCTTGTTTTTACCCTCAAATGCTTGATTGACAATACCCTAGGAGATGTCATAGTTTCTGTAGCCGTCATTGTAGTATTCTTGAGCAACAGAGATGCTGTGAAGACTCTTCCCCAGGTATTTTGTCAATGAACCAGAAAGATGGCATCTCATTGGGCTCACTTAGCCAACACCAGTATAAACTGATGACTACTTGAAGAGCAGATGAGAAAGAAGACACTCAATGGTGCACAGGGGAAAAGAAGGAAACTAAGGTCATAAAGGGTCTCCATCTGAAAGCAGCATGTGTGGAATGTCAATTTAATAATAGAATTGACAGCTCTTCTCTGGTGTCACTCTGTCACAATGGCTTCTTTGACAATTTATAAAATGGACTCTTTGTAGATGTCAGTGAGTGGCACTGCATACATTTGTGAATGCCTTGCATAACTAACATTCTCCCTTATGCCTCATTTTGAAGATCTGTCCCAAGAATCTTCAAACTGACCCAGGAAAGTGGTACATGAAGATCCAAGGAACTTATCCTATCTTAAATATAGTTAGAAATCTATCATAATCAAGTCGTAAATCAAAATGTTAACCAGTTTGAAAATGCCCTTAGGCTAGAAGATATTTTTGAGCTATGTTACTTTGCTAACACTAATACAAAAGGCAACTGATCACTTAACTTTGTGATGAGTTTAGTATAAGCAGATTTAATTATTTCAGGCTAAATTTGGCCTTATCAATGGAGTCAGCCAATACTGTGTATACACCCAGAAATGAAGATTGTTAAAAAGCTTGAATAGCACTACCTGTAGAAAATAAAGGACACTGGAGAAAGCAACAAAAAAATTCTCAGTACTCAAGTGTAGAATATATCACTTAAATTATTCTTTTGTTGCTTACATATATATACATATATATTATTGCTTACATATATATATTATTACATATTACATATATTACATATATATATATGTAATCAGCTTACACACAAATATATGTATATATATATTTATGTGTAAGCTGATTAGAATTGAATTAGTTAGGAAAACAAACAAAACCAGACAAAAATACAAATGGATTCCCCAAATATCCAAAATTTCTATTTAAAGTTCATTCACCTTATGTATTGAAATTATTTTATCATTTTAGCAGTGTTTTTAAAAATTGTTGTCCCTAAATGAGCAAATACATACAAAGCATTTGAATGAAGATGGCAAATATATAAATTTTTTACTATAGTCATCATGAAAAATTGATTTGACCTAATCAATGACAATTTTGTTCATTGTGCTAAAACTAAACTTATAAAATATATAGATTATTTTTTCAAGATAAGAACACTGAGTACTATTTAAAAATTTTTTTTAGTGGCAAGTGACAGGAAAATTGAAAATTCCTTTTTTTAAAGGAATATTCATTGATTGGTCCTTCAACCACGTTTGATTTCTTTGGGGAACAATTTTACAGTATCTCAGTTATGTTACAAAAGGAAGATAGTAGATTTTAACTGTAAGTAATAGAAACAAATTAGAAAATATGGAACTAGCTTATTTTATATATATTTTTTTGTTGTGCTGATATTACCTATCTATTCACTTCAGTAATATTCAATATTTCACTATATATAAGATTAATTTTAATTTTGGATGGAAAGAAGAGAAGCAAAACATAATTCTACAGCTAATTTATAATATTCTGGAGCTGGAAGGAAGCTGAAATATACATGAAGCTAACCTTATTATTTTAAATTTAAGGAAACTTAAGTCACAAAGTTAACTAACTTTCTGAATTTGAGGACAAAATTTGTGAGTTATCACAATATAACATTGTGATCAGAAATTGTTGAGTAATTTAAAGATTTTGTTTAGAAAAGGTAGGTCAAAATATTTGACTGTGAAATATTCCCATTCTACGTGGTTGTTTGCCCTGTGTATATGGACTATTTGGGCATCCTGCAACAGAATAGACATATATGAGCCTATCCTTTGGAAATATTCAGTGTAAGTCAAATGTAGCACAGTTAACCATTTTGTACTATATTTTCAACATTAATCTGTCTTATCAGTTACCTGATGAAAATAAAGTATTACCTTAAGGGTATATAAAGAGTTAAAAGTATCTTTTAATTTGGCTTAATAATTATGGCAATCTATAGGATAGGAGAAACTATTTGTAATCTGATCATAACCTGTTAAGTGGTTAAGATTCAAAATATATAAGGAACTCATAAACTCAATAGCAAAAAACCAATCTGATTTAAAAATGGTCAGAGGAACATTTTTTCCAAAGAAAACATACACATAAACAACAGAACATGAAAATATGCTCACTTGCCAATCATCAGGGAAATGTGAAACAAAACCACAATGAGATATCACTTCACACCTGTTAGAATGGCTACTGTCAAAAAGACAAAAGAGAACAAGTGTTGGCAACAATGTGGAAAAAAGGGAACTCTTGTGCACCTTTGGTGGGAATGTAATGTGGTACAGCCAGTATAGAAAACAGTATGTATGGAGATTCCTCAATAAATTAAAAGTAGAGTTTCCATAGAATTCAGTAAGCCAACTTCTGGTATGTATCTAAAGGAAATAAAATTAGGATGTTGAAGAGATATCTATACTCCCGTGTCAATTATGGCATTATTCATCATAGCCAATTTGTGGAAATAACCTGTATGTCTAAAGATGAATGGTTAAAGAAAATGCAATACTATTTGACCACGAGAAAGAAGGAAATGCTGCCACTTGGGACAATATGGAAGGACCTTTAGGGCATCATGTTAAGTGAAATAAAGGAGAGAAAGACCAGTACAGTATTCCTTCTCTTATCCACAGGAGATCTATTGAAAGAATTCCAGTGGATACCTGAAACTGCTAATAGTACTGAGCCCTATATATACTATGTTCTTTCCTACACATGCGTATCTATGACAAATTTTAATTTATGAATTAGGCACAGAGATTAACAACAGAAACTAATAATAAAATAGAACGATTATAACAATTTAACAAAATTTATGTGAATGGTCTCTTATTATAGGTTTTCTTTATTTCCAACATAGTTTTCATAGACACTGTGACAATGACATCCTTAATAGCCTTAGTGAAAGTAACTTAAACGTGTATAGTTTAAAAAACATATCTATACCTATATCTATATCCACATCTATCTTTACATGTAACTCACGTCTATTATGTAGCTTCTGATGTACTGCTTCTACAGAATGGGTTGAATTACAAAACATAAGAAATTCAAAAGAAATTAGTTTAACAATATGTGAGCCTTGGTCATGTGTACTGACTCTTATTGCACAATTATCATGGAAAAAGATGACATTCTCTTGAATCAATTTTATAATATTTTATTTTTTAATATGAAATATTACAAATAAATTTTTCCTGTCAGAAATAAAGTTTTTTTTATTGACATGTAATTGAAATGCAATATAATATTTGTTTCAGGTGTACAACATAGTGACTTGACAGTTATATATATTACAAAATGCTCATCATGATAAGTATAGTTATCATCTATCACTACAATATTGTTGATTATATTTCCTGTGCTATAGTTTTTAGCCTCATGATTTATTTGGTAACTGGGTTTCACCTATTTTTATATCCCTTTTCCCCACCTCCCCAGCAATCACCTGTTTCTTCTCTGTATTTATGAATCTATTTCCGTTTTTTATTTGTTTTTTAGATTCTACATGGAGATGAAATTATATGGCATTTGTCTTTCTCTGACTTCTTTCTCATAGCATAATGCCCCTTAGGCCCATCCGTGTTATTGTGAAAGGCAAAAATGTCATTTTTTTATGACTGAGTAATATTTCATTATATATATCACATTATCCATTTATCTATTGATGGACATTTAGGTTGCTTCCACATCTTGGCTATTGTAAATAATATTGCAATGAACATAGGGGTGCATATATCTTTTCAAATTAGTTTTTTTTCCTCAGCGTGAATACCTAGTAGTGGAATTATGGGGTTATATGTTATTTCTATTTTCAATTTTTTGAGAAACTTCCATACTGTTTCCCATAGTGGTGATACTAATTCAGATTTCCACCAACAGTGCATGAGGGCTCCCTTTTCTCCACTTATTATTTTTTGGTTTTGATACTAGCTGTTCTGACAGGCATGAAGTGATATCCCATTGTGGTTTTGATTTGTTTACCTGATGATGAGGGACACTGAGCATTTTTCAATGTGCCTATTGGTCATCTGTATGTTTTCTTTGGGAAAACGTATATTTAGGTCCTCTGCCCAGTATTTAATTGGATTGTTTCTTTAGTGTTGAGGTCTGTGAATTCTTTTATTCAGTTTATTTTAAAATATTTTTAAAAATTTAACATAAAGTATTACAAATAAAATTTAAAGATCAATACAGCAGATCACCATGTAACAGACTCAACAAAGTAGATTGACAAATATTAACATTTTATGATATTTGCTTCATACATTTTTACTTTAAGTTAGAAACTGTTTCAACACTGTAAGTCTAGAACAATGTATTCATGGCCACTTCATGGGAAATTTATACATTAATGATTCTGTGTCTTTTCCTCAAAGGAGGATGTTGGGTTATGGTAATGAGAATACCAATAATATTGAAAATGATATTTCCTGAATCCCAGTTGAATTCCCTCTCCATTATTTCAAAGACTTGATATTTGAATACAATAAAAACTAGTTGTCAGCACTATTAAGAATGATTACACTTCAAGAAATTAAAATCTGATTTTTCAATAAATTTGCGTGTTTATAAAACTATATGAAGGCTGGGCTTACTCCACTAGTACTGGTGATACATTAAGACTGCTAATCACACATTATATTTTTTTGTACATTGCTTTACTCAGTTAATTTTACCAGGTTATTTCTAAATATTAAGTAAATAACAAATTGATGGCTAGAACATGCTGTTAGGGAGGACATGAATACAGCTTAAAACATTTTAGTACGTAGAAATATGAATCAATCACTGTTAAATATTAATGAGCATACTTGTAATGCACATTTATTAGTATACCAGACTAGAGTTTTAGAATCAAGAAATATAAACTGATCCTACTTAATTTAAACTAAAAATACAAAAAAACAAGCTATTGAGAGGGCATGGAGTGTCCTTGGCGAAGGCCAGAGAATAAGGCTGATGGTTATCCACCCATCATTCAGAGATTATTGATAATGGAGTCACTCCTACTGGGCTCTGGACACTGCTGCTCAAACATTGCATACCTCCTTACCAACTCTGGACTCTGGTGCTTCATCTGTTACTATTACTGCTTTTGCAGTAGCTACAGCCGCTGACACCTCTCCTTCTCTTCACCAAGCAGGATTCTGTGTGATACCTGAATTCCCTTGTTATTGTTTCAAGGTTACAGTCTGGGATAGAGATATTTGGGTAAAATCTAGATCTTGTGCTTGTATCTTTACATCAGGAGAGTCTTGGAATGACCTTTTCTTTTAACATCTTCAAATTTGAGTGTAGGGAGTCAATATCCCATTCCTAAAAATGGATCAGAAACTGGGTGACCAAAAAGCTGATAAATGTCTATTATCATTATAAGAAATATAAGAAATGCCATACTATGTAATGAAAGCTATCTTGAAAAAAATATGAATGAACTTAACTCAGAAAAAATAACAACACTGAATTAACAGTACTCAGAATTAAAAGGGACTCTCTACATGATAATATGATCTCAAATGATGGAGCCTGGCTGCTTCAGTTGGTAGAACATGAGATTCTTGGGATGCCTGGGTGGCTCAGCAGCTGAGATCAAGGCGTGATCCTAGAGACCCAGGATCGAGTCCTGCAACAGGCTCCCTGCATGAAGCCTGCTTTTCCCTCTGCCTATGTCTCTGTCTCTGTCTCTCTCTGTGTCTCTTGTGAATAAAGAAATAAAGTCTTAAAAAAAAAAAAAGACTGCAATTCTTGATCTCATGGTTGTAGGTTCAAGCCCTATATTGGGTGTAGAGATTACTTTTAAAAAAGTCTTCAGATGGTTTACTAATAGTGAGTTAAGGGGGATTGAGAGAGTATACCATATTTTTTGGAATTAGTAGGTAATATAAACTACATGGTCCCAAATAGCCTTATACTAAAATACTACAATTCACATGGGAAATAGTTGCGATCTTTAGAAACATAGAAGCTTTGAGTTTATTTGTGATAGATAAACATAGTCCATTGTATACTCTTTTTATATGATTTATTGTAGTACTTGAATTTTTTTGCAGAATTCTTTTAGCACTTTTGTCAGATTCTTTTTTTTTTTTTTTAGATTTTATTTATTTATTCATGAGAGACACAGAGAGAGAGGCAGAAACACAGGCAGAGGGAGAAGCAGGCTCCATGCAGGGAGCCCGTCGTGGGACTCGATCCCGGGTTTCCAGGATCACACCCTGGGCTAAAGGTGGTGCTAAACCTCTGAGCCACCAGGACTGCCCTTCTTGGCAGATTTTCCTTGAAGTTATCACATAGTATATGTGAACAATTGATGATGGTTAGGCTGGATCTGTGACTATAGAGCTGTGCAGTCAAGTTTGTTTTTCCATAATATAGGTACAATCTATAAATTTGGTTTTAATCCCCTTTATATAAATGACATTTAACTTAAAAAAAAAAAAAGACAAGGCAAAATTTACAATTATCCTGGCTCACAAAAGATTAATGCAGAAACTCCAATTACCATTCTTACTTTCAGCATAAAATTAGATGATATCACTGTATCTAATGATTCCTGGATGATGAAATGATGATAAAAAATGAATCTGTGTGAAGATCTTTTTAGGAACATTAGAAAACATGGTACAAATCAATGCTGTAAAGCTTTTGATTATATTACAGGAGCAAAGGGGCAGAGGTCATTATTCATTTACTCAACAAACATTTCCTGCCTACTATGTACCTTAGGTATTTGATATATATAAGTGAACAAAACAGATTGCCCTCCAAAAATATAAAACAGAAAGCTGCCCTTACAGACTTTACAATCAATAGATTAATGTGGATTTTTTGAGGGATATTTTATTATTTAAATTTATTTTTAGTCCAGTATAGTTAACATACAGTGCTATATTAGTTTTAGGTGTACAGTATAGTTCTCCAATAGTTCCATACATTACTCAGGGCTCATTAAGACAAGTTCATTCCTGATCTTCATCATCTATTTAACCCATTCTCTCACCCACCTCTCATCTGGTAACATCTGTGTGACCTTTAGTTAGTTATTTAGTTTTTCTGGTTTGTCCCTTTTAAAAAAAATATTTATTTTAGAAAGAGAGAGAGAAAGAAAGCATAAGCAGTGGGGAGGGACAGAAAGGGAAGAAGAAGCAGACTCCCTCCTGATCAGGGAGCCCAATGCAGGGCTCGATCCCAGGACCCTGGGATCATGACCTGAGATGGAGGTAGATGCTTAACCAACTGAACCACCCTGGTGCCCCTGTCCCCCCTTTCCTTTTGTTCATTTGTTTTGTGTCTTAAACCCCATGTAAGAGTGAAATCATATGGTAGTTGTCTTTCTCTGACTGATTTATTTCATTTAGGATTATACTCTCTAGATCCATCTATATTGTTGCAAATTGTAAGATTTCACTCTTTTTATGGCTGAGTAATATTTCCATGTATATGTTCATACACCTCCATCTTTATCCATTCATCTATCAGTGGATACTTGTGTTGCTTCCATAGTTTGGCTCTTACAAATGATGATGCAATAAATATAGGGGTTATTGTTTGAGTTAATGTTTTCCTATTATTTGAGTAAATACCCAGTAGTGATTACTAGATTGTAGGGTAGCTCTATTTTTAATTTTTTGAGGAATCTCCACACTGTTTTCCACAGTGACTGTATCAGTTTGTATTCCCACCAACAGTACATGAAGGTTCCTTTTTCTCCACATTCTTGGCAACACTTGTTGTTTCTTGAGTTTTTGATTTTAACCATTCTGACAGGTGTGAGGTGATATGTCATTGTAGTTTTGATTTGCATTTATCTGCTGAGGAGTGATGTAGAGCTTATTTTCACTTACCTGTTGGACATCTATATGTCTTCTTTGAAGAAATGTATGTTCATGTCTTCTTCCCATTTTTAAAGTTTTTAAAAATTTTTATTTATTTATGATAGTCACAGAGAGAGAGAGAGAGAGAGAGAGAGAGGCAGAGGGAGAAGCAGGCTCCATGCACCGGGAGCCCAACGTGGGATTCGATCCCGGGTCTCCAGGATCGCGCCCTGGGCCAAAGGCAGGCGCCAAACCGCTGCGCCACCCAGGGATCCCTTTTTCCCATTTTTAAATTGGATTATTATTATTATTATTATTATTGGTATTGTGTAAGTTCTTTATATATTTTGGATACTAACCCTAGCAATGCGGATTTTATTTTATTTTTTATTTTTATTTTTTTTAATTTTTTTAAATTTTTTTTAATGCAGATTTTAGAAAGTAAATTTTTAAAAAATATTTTATTTATTTATTCACAAGAGACACGCAGAGAGAGAGAGAGAGAGGGAGAGAGAGAGGCAGAGGGAAAAGCAGGCTCCATGCGGGGAGCCTGACGTGGGACTCGATCCTCGGTCTCCAGAATCACGCCCTGGGCTGAAGGCGGCACTAAACCGCTGAGCCACCTGGGCTGCCCTAGAAAGTAAATTTTAAAAAAATTTATAGTGATAAGTGCTATTAATGACAAATAATAGGGGAAAGGGTGTTGGGAAAGCCAGAGGGTGGTGGAGTTGGAAGTGGTGGAAGGAGGTTGCAATTTTAAATACAATTTTTAGCATTACAAAGAATGTTATATTTCATAAGAGATTTAGAGGAGAGGCTAAGGTCATTCACCATGTTAGTATCTGTGGAAAAAGTATTCCAAGTGGAAAGGACAGTCAGTGAAAAGAGAAGATAATGCCTATTGTGTTCAAGGAATAGCATGACGGCTAGCATGACTGGAGTGTAGTGGACAAGGTAATATGGCTAGAGTGTAGTAGAATAGTAAAGGGACCAGATTGCAGAAGATTTTGAAGATCAGTGTACATGGACAGGCCATCTCTGAAGGACATGGAGAGTCAGTAGAAGATCTGGAGGAAAGGTCATTGCTTTTATTTAGCTGAATTGATTTATAATATGATTCTTTGTATCCTTTGTAGGGTCATCTTAGGTGGTAATAAATATTAAAGCCCCAAACTGGAGTATGCCCCTGAGTTCCAAGTTGACTCCTGGGTATAATACTCAACACTAAATATTTTAGTCTTCATCTATAAAACAAATAAACAAATACACGTAAATTTGATACATTATTTGACTCATGGCAAGGGCGTGATAAATGTGAGTTAGCTACCACTAGTAGTGGTAAATGTTAATGCTGGTAGGAGTAGACCACTCTATAAATTCTATCAAGGGATTACAGATGGCATATATATGTGTGGTTTAATACTGTAATCTTATATTTATAAAATATTTACTTTGTAAATAAATGGGGCAGTTGGGAGCTCTGTGGCATTTGGGAGCATATTTAGTGATGAATAAAAGCAGGGGAGTAGGGGGATGCCTGACAGTCTTGATGAAGAGAGCACGCAACTCTTGATTTTGAGGTTGTGCGTATAACCCCCCTATTGGATGTAGAGCTTCCTTTAAGAAAAAAAAGCAGGAAGTGGAGATGGAATTTGGCCTATCACTGTCTTTGAAGGCAATAAGAACATGAATATTTTATAATCTCAAGGGTGCATCATAGACAACAGATTGAGAAAACTAGTTAAGCTTTTTTTTTGAAATCTCACAGCAAGAATAAAATAAAACTCATATGAAGTAAGCTATGAACTAATTGATTGTAACACATTACATTTGAAAGGTAGTGTAGAAATATAAGTACATATTCTTGGAATCTAGAACACGCAAAAATAACCAGAGTTAAGTTTACACAATGTAGTTCAAGAAAGTATTTTGATTTACTTTGGAGATATTCTCATGGTAGAAATAGACATGCCAAGCTATCAGGTGTACTGATACTAGATAGTAAGATAAAACAGTCTAATTTTGTTTTATTGTAGCTGAGAGAGCAATGGACACAGATTCAGATTGACTGTTATGTGATCCTAGACAATTCAATACACAAATGTAAACGTTTTTAATTAGTTATATCATTATCATGATCATCAATATAGATTTTAATAAATTTTCCTCTGAGAAGGCATCTTTAAAAAGTGTACTAAGTCCATGCTTTGCTCAGCGAATTACCCATTAGAAGTCATTTAAATCAGTTTCAATGTCAAGGTCTTATAATGGTTCATTCTCCTTCAACTCTTGATTGGATAACTCTGAATGGATTATTCATTTGGTTATTTGTAAAAAGCCAGCTACCACAAATATTTAATGCCAACGCTGTTTACCCAGGACTTCTGGATACTCTAGGTTCAGCATCTTTGGACTATGATTTTCAATATGTACAGGATTAGGCCAGAAAAACCTCTAAGGATCTTGTCAGTGAAACAGATTCAACTGTATTCACTGAAACACCCTTCTCATATTCATTTGCTTTCCCTTCCAAGCCCTTAATCTTTTAGAGATGAAATCTCTCTAACTAGTCAATGTAATTATTGCAGATTAGAAGGTGGCACATTTCTCAATGTTCATGAATTTATTGACATTCTAATTTATAAATGACTATCCTTTTTAATTTACTTACCATGAAATAATTTTTTAGAGTGGGAGCACTTGAGATGAACTGCAAATTTGGTTTTTTTTTGTTGTTGTTGTTGTTTTTGTTTTTAAAACACAAAAGGAATAACTGAATATTCTTTAAATTGAGGCTATGGTCATACCATAGAATTTCTAGTTTGAAAAAAAGAATAATCTATTAAATGATAGTTTTCTAAATCCATATAAATTTGCTGGGAGCAGTTGGCTATTCCACATGAATTTCATCAGTATAAGGAGTAAGCAAAAGGGATATGAGTGGTATTTCAGTGTCCTGGAACAAGCCCTGTAATGTGTTTGTATATATTGCTGAAAACGTAGCATATAAAATATTTAAGTTTACTTCATTACAGTGTTGAAGTAGGATTGAAATGGATCAAGAATTACATATAACCAGTGAGCCAGCCAAGTCAACCACATGTGAAGATAGAAAAGCCTCCATAAAATGCGACACACAACATTAACTATAAATGTAACCGTGGCTTCCCATTTCTTTGGTGATCTTCAATATTCGTCTCAAGTGTCATGCAAGTATAATACATCAAAAATTCAGACTGAAAACAAGATGACAAATGAATCTTCTTTATCAAAATCCTCATATGAGAGGCGCTGCTGTTTTAGAATTTAAAAACAGCAGTCCATTATTACAGAAGCAGATTTAACTCAAATAAAATGACCAAGTAGTCACCCATACTACTCTACACATATCAATATCATGTTACTGTGAAAGATGATACACGCTGGTATACGTCTATAGAAATGGTACAGGGGTGCCTGGGTGGCTCAGCTGCTTAGGTGTCTGTCTTTGGCTCAGGTCATGGTCCTGGGGTCCTGGGATAGAGCTCACCACCTAGCTCTCTGCTCAGTGGGGAGTCTGCTTCTCCCCTTCTCTCTTGCCCTCTCTGTGCTCTCTCTCTCACCTGCTCACTCACTCTCTCAAATAAATAAAATAAATAAATAAATACATAAAATCTTTAAAAAAAAGAAATACTACATCTTTTGTCAAAATCATTGCTTATTGAAAAAATACATTCATTTATTTTAATGAGAAAAAATAATTGTCAAACCAATGTTCATCATCAAATGAATAAAACACGTTTATTTTTTTTAGTTTTTAGAAGAGTTGTGATATAAAAATCACCCATGAAAGCATAACTTCAGCATAAGATGTTATAAAAAATTAGTCAAAAAAGCCATTAAAAGGATAAAGTCAGTTTGAATCAATGATAAGTGTTTACAGCCTTATTGTGATATTTTTCTAATTAACTTAATCAGTTAAGTCAAAGGTTTAGAAATAGAGTATATATTAATGTGTGTTATTGTTGCTATAACCACTTACTACAAACATAGTGAATTAAAACAAGACATTTGTAACCTTTTAAGTTTTGTCACTTAGTAGTTCGACAGAGGTTTCACTGTGCTAAAATCAAGAGATGAGCAGGCTTGTTCTTTCTAGAGACTCTAGCAGAAAATTCATTCCCTTCGCCTTTCCAGCTTCTGTAGTTCACTTGTGTTCCTTGGCTCAGGGCCTCCTTCCTCTGTCTTAAAAGCCAGGGATTTCAACTCGCTGTCCCTTCTTCATTGTCACATCTCTGTCTTCGACCTGGCTTAGGAAGCTTTTGGTTACTATGATTAGATTGGGCCAACCAAGATGATCCAGGATGATGTTCCCATCTCAAGATCTTTCATCTTACTAGCGTACATAAAGTTCCTCTTGCTATGTAAAGTAACATTCACAGGTTCTGGGGACTGGGGTATGGACATCTTTGCGAGGTCATTATTTTGTCTACTGAAGAACAGAAATGCAGCACAAGATTAAAACATATTAGACTGTGCTTATAGTTGGTCTTGGTTGGCATCTTTGCTTCAATTCTTGTCGGCATCATTGTTTACTCTCATGTTTATTCAGTTAATTCAAAATTTTTAAAATGATCTGAGTCAGAAATCTGGCATCTATCACGGGGTGTAGAAGTTACCCGTTGCCTTTATTTTTTTTTTTTTATTTTTTATTTTTTTCCCATTGCCTTTAAAAGTCTGTATAAAGTTCTGTAAAAAGTCTACAGATTTTGCTGGTTCATTTCATAGAACCAGTGGTTTAGAGGATGCTCTCTGAAATCCTTGCCAGTTCTTGCAATTAAGAGGATTCAGAAAATATGATTTTGCATTTAGACCTTTCACCTTGCACTGAGACAAACCATTTCGATTCTGAAATCAATATTTCATATTGTACAGTAAGTATATTTAAAAGAGTAGGGACTGGGACACCTGTCTGGCTCATTTGGTGGAGCATTTGACTCTTGATCTTAAGGTTGTAAGTTCAAACCCCATGCTGGGTATAGAGATTTCTTAAAAAGAAAATCTCAACAAAAAAAAAGTAGTGACTATTTAGTAAGAATACCTAGTTGTGATGACTGTATATATTTCTCTTGAAATTAACCATTTCACTAAATCTCTCATGCTTTGTTTTCTCACTTATATCCATTCTCACCATATCTCATCATGTAGGTGTGAGGGTCAAATGTACTGACGTTAGATGTTAGCAATAAGATGTTACATCAATGTTAGTTATTAATAATTTATTGCCTTAGCACACACTTGGATAGGGTACTATTTTCACTTTAATTAAAATAATAACATACAGAGAAAAAGATAAGAGACTTGATTAGATGGTTCAAGAAATAGTTCTGGAACTTCTACATTTGCTGTCTTTCCCTACAGTGTTTCCCTTGTTGGAACTACTTTAAAACTTCCAAATTCTCTCTTGACATGGGGTTTATGTCTGAGGCAAGACCAGGTGTTAAATTGCCCCAGGGCCTCATAAATTAAATTTCTGAGACTCTTGGGATTGATAAATTAAGGGCCTCATTCCACGTGTACTTTGGAATCATTCTTTCAAAGTATCTCACAGCAAATTACAGGCATGCAGAGATATAGGTCCATGGACAAGAAAGTAAACTTGTCTTTCCAGTTTGCTTCTAAGCAGGGAAGTAAGTAGGGAAGTGGGGCTAACTAAATGTCCCAGAGTGCTTTCGTGGTTTTGCTGATCTGTACTAATTTTGGTTAATATTTTAATTATCAAAATAATTCAGTTAAAGTTTTGTGTACAGAGGCAATGCAACTGGAATTGTGATAAATTCTTTTAGAATTGCTGTATGGTTGGATGTTCATTGCACCTTTCCTTTGAGGCTCAGGACACCTGCTGCATTTCATGTTCATATGATCTGCCCTGCAGAAGCATATAATACTTTCCAAAAGATCCCTCTGCCAGGGGGCTTGCAATAAATCCCTCCTCAGCCAGACAAGTTGGCCTTTATTTTTTGTGTTGCTCTGGGCATCTCACATGACATTCCCATATAAGGTATTGTACTACAAGCCTGCTATGATTGCTCGTAATGACTTAACTGCAAAGGAATTATAACAGTATGAATAACAGTGGTGTGCACTGTGAATGTCCTAGCTACTCCAAAAATGCCAGAGCAACAAATATAAATGCTTCTCATTTGCCTGTTTGAAAGGAGTAAAAGTCAGAAGACTACAACTGCTGCTAATCTGTAAACACCGATTGTTCATTCAACAGCAGGAAGCAAAACAAATGTAAACCAAGTGATGGCATTAGCCATTCTGTTGTATGCAAAGGCAATTACATTAGAGGAAATAAAAGAAAAGAAAACATATTCAAATACAAGACAACTAACTGGGTAGAAAAAGGGTTTTGCCTGAAAATTGGTTAAACAGGAAATTCATGTGCATTTTAACTTTGGTTTTTGGAATGATTACGTTACCATTGTTATGAGCTACATGTCTTTTGCTATATATTCATATCTGGCATTATAGATCGATGGCGTAGAAGTACAAAATTAAACTTATGTTCTTATTTGTCTTACACTTTTTGCTTACTTCCAAACAGGATTTGAGTTAGTTTACAAAATTAAGTATAACATCATTTAAAAACAAAATTATAGAAAACTTCTAAAAGAGGCCAAATATTAAATGGCATTATTTATTCTATGGCATGTGAAAATAAACATGAATTAAAGAGTTTCAGTAAATATTCCTTTAACATAGGTACATTTCAAACAGTCATTTATTTACTGAACTGATTTTTAAATTCTAGAATTGCAGTCTACTGTTAAAGATTATAGATTGGATGCAAACTTTGTATAGCATCATAAATTAGAGCAGTGAATTTAGCAGACATTCATTTCATAGGATACGGAAAACTGAGAAAGACTTCCCGGTCTAAAAACTGAATATATGCTCCAGAGCTTCTATCTTCAAAACCGATAATACTTTCAAATATAGGACTTTTCCTTCTGTAAAAGTAACTTTTAATTTATAACTGTGAATGAATGTCACTTTTCATTAATACAAGTCAAACACCTCTGCTCTAGTAGTTTAAAGTATCTTTAGGCTCTAAAGTAGAATAGATTTGTGGAGTTTCTAAATTCTTGTATAAATCCACCTACTTGGACATTCCTTTTACCCAGGTACCCTTTCTACCAGAAATGATCCCAATCTGATTTAATTGCTTCCTTTCATGACCTCATGGTGGTGTCCACTTGTGAAAACATTCATACTGCTTATGTTGCCATGTGCCTCAAGGCCAGCATTGTGAAGTCTTGACAAGCCAGATGAGTGAAAGTAGGAAGGTATCTCAGAATGTTATGGATGTCTTTCATAACTGCTGTTATCCATAGAGATTTATTGGCAACTCACCTATCAGATGAGCTCTGGGTTCAGACATTTATCTCCTCAACAGTGAGAACTATACTTCACCCACTCCTCTTGCTCTCTAGGTTGGAATACTTGGTTTCTCCCCCATGGGACAAGACATGACTTACACTTGGGATTCTTGAATGAATGCCAGAAAGGAATGGACTCTGAGAATTGCCATCTTCCAGGTTCCCATAGCATGCAGTAAAACCAATTATCCAAGCTGGGACTGAGAGATTTGCCTGATATGAACATAGGAGTAAAGATCTAATGATAGTCCTAACTAATGATGTAGTTATCTTCTAAGGGGTGGGAGTAGAAGGATCCATTACACCTCATTTTGACACTCTTATAAAATAATTTATATTAAGAGCACTAGGCCATTGAAATCACATAATGTTTCTGCTGCAAAATATATCACTCAATTTCATGTGCAAGTAACAAAATATCTCCTAAGTATTTTCTCACTTTTTAAACTAGGTTCAGGGGCTGTCAGACTTTGGACAGCAGGCCAAATGAGGCCTACTACCTGTTTTTTATAGGTACACAGGCTACAAAAATGTTTTAAAGTCATCGTTGAAAACGGCCCAAAGAAGAAAAATAAATATATCATGGCCCATGACAATTACATGAAATTCAAATTTCAATTTCCATAAATAAATGTGCACTGGAACACAGTCACCTTTATCTGTGTATTGTTCATGACTGCTCTTGCATTAGGACTTCAGAATTGAGTAGTTAGAAACAGAGACCCTGTGGGCCACAAAGCCTCAAATATTTACTACCTGGCTCTTTACAGAAAAAAAATGCTTTCCTACTCCTGAGCTGGATTATTTACTCTTTAGGGTCGGAGACCATATTTCATTCATTTCTAACATCTTTCAGATTAAAGGAAACACAGGAGATTCTCAATGACAGTTCACTCTTGCTCACTCTAACGTGACTGCCAATTCAAAACAGGCAGACACTGTACTTGTTAACAGAGAATACTGCGGCCTAGACAGGTTTTGTAGCATGTGAGCAGGACTCTCAGTGTTCGGGAGAGAGTGGCTGCATGCTGAGCCAATGTTCTGCGTAATTTTTTTTTTTTTTTTTTTATGTTCTGCGTAATTAATTGCACCACTTACTCTACCTTTACTCTTCATATGGAGAGAATGTAAACTTGTGCTGTTAGAAGATAATGGGGAAACACACAAACACACACTTTACAATAGGGAAGGACATACAATAAAAAGGACAAAGACAGGGGAACAGTACTAATTTATAATATAAAATGATCACATGTGTGACAAGCACATTGTGATTCATTTTTTTTTTTCTTGTGTGACAAGCACATATTATAGTCTCCTAATGTTTTCCCTTTAATGTTAACGATAATCCTTTGAGGTGGCTTTTATTAGTTATCACCTCAGTGAAAATGAAACAATTCTTATGATTAAGTTAACTTCTGCAAGGTTTGAAAAGGTGGCAAAACTAGATTGGAACACTGATCTGACTTTTCCTCAAAAGGTATCCATTATGTGCTGAATTATGTCCCCTCAAAATTTAGATGTTGAAGTCCTATCCATTAGTACCTCAGAATGTGACTACATTTGGAGATAGGGTTTTAAAAGAGGAAATTAAGTTAAAATGAGATCATAGGAAGGGCTTTAATCCAATATGCCTGGTGTTCCTAAAAGAGAAGAAATGTGGAATGGACATGGACAGAGGGAAGACTATGTGAAGGCACAGGGAGAAGGTAGCCTCTGGGAAGTCAAGGAGAGAGGCCTCAGAAGAAACCACAGCTGTCGACACTTGATAATGGACTCCTGGCCTCCAGAACTCTTAGAAGATAAATTTCTATCGCCTAAGCTACTCAATCTGAGGTCCTTTGTTATGCCTACCCTAAGAAACTAATACAATATCTAAAAAGTTGAAAAGAAATGTGGTTTTCATGAGACTATGGAATAAAATGGTATGTTTAGACTTTCAAAAGTTTGTTTTGCCCACTCTTTAAATCAGGTGAGCAGTGATGACTTGAATTAGAGTTTTAGCTGTAAAGAGCAGAAAGAGCCAAGATATATGTTGGAGGTGATGTCAATGGAAATGATGTGCTGGATGGAGGGTGTAGGTGGGAACAGAGGGAACAAGGGTGAGCCCTTCAAAGGTGGCAGTTGAGAGGACTACCTCTGACTGGTGGAAGGGAAGACGATTCAAACTCCTGCATGATGGAGTATTGAAGTTTGTATCTCAAATACATGTGCCGAGATAGACAGTAGACAGTAGGACGTACAGGGAAGGAGGTCCAAAGAGTGGGTTGAGACAGAGACAATGTGCCAGTGCATTTCAAGACCTAAATCTAAATATTCTACAAAGAGAAATTGTAAGCTGAAAGGAAAAAAAGACATGTATTAAAAGAAGCCTACAGAAATCCAGCATTTCAAACCAGCAATGACGCCTGAAAAGTGGCAGCAAGTTAAAAAGACAATCAGACGAGTACGGTGCCACAGAAAGTTAGAGTGAAGGTCTGCCCAGGAGGGAATTGGCAGTTGTGTCAAGGGGTTATTTAGATTAGATATTGCAACATGGAGATCTCTATAGACATTTTAATAAACAATTTCAGTAAACCGGAGGGGTGATTGAAACCCATTTCAAGTGGGTTGAGGAGAGAACTGAAGACGTGGTGCAGGTTCTATAACTACAGACAAATCATAATTATAAGAAGCAAAGCCAATAAATGGGTGAGACTGAAGGGGTTCTTCAGACTATCTAGGAGAAGCTGGGCTTACATCGCAGCAGATGTCTTTTCCTTCATAGCAAGAGGAAGAAGACTGATTACAGGTACAGACAAATGAGTGAATGTGGTTGAGGAAGATAAGATCCACTCTTACAGTAACAAATGATTTTCAATGACGTTTGATATAATATCTTCAGTGGAGAGTGAGAAAAAGTGGCATAAGTTAAGCGTCTGGAGACAGAAGAAAATGTATGAAATAGGACCTTAAGAGCTTGGGGAAGCACAGTGGAATTGTTACATGCGCTGAGTGTCCATCAGAAATGTGTAAGCGCAAATTTAAAGTGAGATCAGTCCATGCAGCAGAGAGCATTTTTTCCTCCAGCCATATATAGCTGAATAGATGGTCAGTGAATAGTTAAATTGAACCACGATTGGGGGTTTGTCAGCAAGTAGGCCAGAGGGAGAGGAGGACAAGAGTGTTCGCAGGGCATGGGTCATTGTGCTGTGTAGTCATCTACGGAATCTCTGGAATCTCAGTTGGGTAAGAAAAGCAGTAAAACAGGGGTGTGGAGAAAGGTAAAGAGACAGATTTTAGAGAGGGTAAAAGTAGAGTCAAACTCTCAGGGGCCTGTGAAAGTTAGAAGCTTAGCTGGAGTAGGATTACTTCAGTAAGTAAACAAGACAGAATATGGTAGTGAAATGGGATCATTAAAATGCAGATTTTGGAGGTAGGCTTCCTAGCGATGACAAAATCCAGGAGGGAATAACGTTAGAAGTTGAAGAGATCAAAGATTTTGGATCTACACTGAATTCCCAAAAATGGTAACTGGAGTAGCAAAGGAGAAATTGGGGAGCCGAGTGCTAAAAATGACCATGAGCCAGGAGAATTGCTGTAAATTTTCATTTAAAATGTTAAAGGGTACAGGATGGTTCATGTCTTAAGGCTGCTGTCTTTTCCTGCCTTTTCAGAAACTGTAGGTTAATGATTTAGGTTTTAGGGATGAATGAATTCTGTTTATCATGCCACTAAGCAGTACGCATGAACTATTAATGTGAAGTGACTTTGTATGTGATATCAGAATGTGTGAAAAAAAATGCTTCTGATACAACCTGGGAATATTGGCTCCTATGCACATTATTGGACCATTCTGATTGCTTTGGTCTATTTGACAAAATTAGAGTATTTCTCTGAAATAATCTAGTATTTGCTTATTATTTGGGAATTTTATTTTCTAATTCATAATGAAAATTCAAGCTGTCGAGTTTTCAAAATAAAAATGATTTCAGTCTGGAATATAACATTCTCCTGAATGGATGTTTTAAAAAAGTGGACAGTAAATCAAGAAATAGCTATAATACACTTGATTTAGTTATAACAGGAAAGTTGACAAAGTAGAGTAGAATACATATTACACTGAGGAGTAAATTCCAATCACCTTATTAACAAGTTATCCTTTGGTTTAAAGATGTAGAAGTAGAGTAGTGTAAAAGTAGGCCCAGAGATAAAGCTAGAAATAACCTGAGAAGTCATGTTATAAAGGATGGAATATCCGTACTGTATGTGCATCGTACTCGCTGCTGAATTAGCCTTTTGGCTCTGCAGGAGCATAGGAGGCAGGAACGGAGCGTGTACACGGGCAGCGAACGTGCAGAAGGAACGTTCACTTCCTACTTGGCCCAAACATTCATTTACCTTCTATGACTATGATCGCTGAGAGGCGATCGACTTGTTGCAACAACCAGTGAAGACCTTACACAGCGCTTCTAAGGAACACAGCTTGTCTGGGAGGCCCGTACACGTCGGACGAAGGGACACTTCAGCACGTACCCAAAATACTCTGATCTTTACCTACAGAGGCGTCAGGTTCTTTGCTGCTGTGCTATCGGTGTAGCAAGGGAGGGGTGGCGGCCAGCCGGGGCGTCCGCAGCCACGCTGTGACCTTGCGGGGCCCCTGCTGCTCACCCCTTCTGTATAGAAGTGCATCAGGAGGGTGACGGCAGCAACCCAGCAGTTCCCGACGGATCTAACATTTTGCCAATTTTGAATATCTAAGCGGAGGCAAAGCTTGTGTCACTCGAGGGAGCTTACTATCCTTGGAATTTTACTCTTGGGGACATACGGATCTTCTGGTGTGAACCGTGGAAGCCATTGCACATAGGGTATTGCCTACAGGGGCATAGAAGCTACTCAATTCATTATAACTGAATGCAGAGATAGATAAACCACAAAATGAACTATTTTTTAAAAACATCTATTTCAATATCCTCATAAGCTGTGTAATCATTAACTTTTATTAACCTGTGGCACACGTTTACGGACCAGGGTTTTACACGGGGAAAACCCTTCTTTGAAGCAGATATTAAAGAGGAAATTAAGAATTTATTTAAATGGAAAAAAATTCAAGAAATCATTTGTTTAAATTAGGGAAATTAAGTAGTTAGACATATCTTGGTGTGTTGTTGTCCTTTTTGCTTTTAAGTGACAAAAAGGTTTAGATTTATCCGAACAACACTGTAAACAAAAAGAATTATCATTTCTCCAATCCATTTTAAAATTAATGTCTTTAAAAACTGTTAACGTCTTATGATGAGGATTAGAGAAGCTAAGCTGATGGCAGGGTAATTGGTACAACTTTCGGCACACTGTTAGCTTGCTTTAATTCAATAATTTTTCTTCTGCAATTTATCCTTAAGATAATGTCAGAAATTCATAGCATAAGTTATGTATATGCATGTTCAGTGATATTGGTAATATTGACTCTTAAAAACTAACTTAACAACAGATGTCTGGTTATTCAACAGTAGTTACAGCTCCAAAGAATATAGAAATGATGTAGAAATTCAGACAACATGGTCATAACGTTTATGGTACATTCAGTTATTGCAGTTGATATAAGCTGAAAAAACAAAACAAAACAAAACAAAACAAAAACTAGATGTTAGTGCCTCTATAATACAAATAAAAATGGGAAAAGGAAAATGAAATAAAAGCAATCTATCATTCAAATCTGAATACTTTATGTTGTTTTGCCAATATATAATTTTAACTAGGAAGATAACATTTGCTAACATTTGACTGCATTTTTGTCCAGAAGTGATTGTAGATCTTACACCTTGAGGTCTGCCTTAGACACACTGCTGTTCTAAAATGTGAGATTTCTCTAGAAAGCAATAGTTCTCAGCTATTAAAAGTGAAGTAAACACATAGATGAAAGCAAGACATGTTGAACTTTTTTCTTGTAAAGAAAAATTCAAATATATCTCAAATAGAATAAAAAAATACCTCTATTATGGAGATCTTCTAGCTCTAGCACTAGTATTTCATTTACATTTTAACCACTAAAATGTTAACTGGCTAACAATGAGGATCATTATAATACATTTCTCTTGGAGGACGAGGAGATGGAGTTTATGAGGTGGAGGTAACAACATTTACAAGGCTCTTGAGTTTTCACACATGTTTCAGACATCAAACTAAGCCTGAGGCATAAACAAGTTTACTCTTTGTGTCTATATTTCTATCCATTCTTTTATGTTAAAAGGCATTTCACTACAAATTTTGGACAGCTTATCCTGATATAAAACTAGAAGGGCAAGTATGTGTTTGCATTATGAATTTGAGTCTATTTTGCAATGAGAAGGAAACAAGAGGTGAAGAAGTAATACAACCTCAGCAGTTGGATTTTTCCCAGGACCCCACTTATCTTGTATAAGTATCTAACCTCAGGATTTGAGGTCTGGAAATTTATTTATTTTCTGAGCAAGAGCCATTTATTTGGCACTTATTTGCAATGTTAAATTGATTGTTTTACTTTCCAGTCAGCTCATTATGCATAGTGTTTCAGCATATGGGAACATATGAAGGAATAGATAACGAGTTGCAAAACCAAAAATATTTTCCACAATCAATGGAAATAGAAATATTTTCATGTCTTTGCACATAGTGTCTAGTGAAGGTATGTGATTTCTTTAGGAAATTATACAACACTGATTTAATGATCTTTTGAAATTTCGAATTATTAGCACAGTCACAAACTCTCACTTCTTCCAGAATGGTAGCTGAGACTGAAAATGTCTACTGAGACAACAGATATGGAATCTTCCTCAAAATGGATCAAAATTAAAAAAAAAAAAAGTATTTCTAAAAACTCACCACAGGGACTTAAAATGTTTTCATTCATGTCACCTAATAAGTACACTGCAGAAATTATACCAAAGAAGGAATTGGAAAGGACATTTGCACAGATGACATATTTCAAAATGAAATTTTGGACGAATGTGAGTCTGTTACAGGTACAAAAAGATAAGAGAAATTTATTTCCATATATCCATCTACTGAACAGAATTTATAATTAACTGGATATCTCTTTGCTTTCTCATATATTTCCTTATCAGTTTCACTTTTCTTGCAAGGATACTCCAGATGTTCAAGAGGCATTCCCTATTTAAATTCTTTGATTTCAAGTGCTCTGTAACCTTTTGAATAAATTAACTTTTGAGTCAAAATTTATCATGCTATTCTCAGTCTGATTCTAAGTTGGATAGAAGTAGTTTGGCTACCTTTCAGTTATTCAAGCATGAAAGAACCACATTTTTTCATACTCTCAGACATATTTGGAAAGATTTTCTACTCTTGGTTAACTCAAGCTTATGAGCAGAATGACAAGCTGATACCTGTCTACTGGCTTCCTCCAGCTGCCAATCTGTTATGAGGGCTCACATTGATCTCCAGAGACTGAGGATGGAGGATAGAATGAAAGTAGTGTGAATATGAATTAATCCTAGTAGAAAAAGAAAGCAATGGGAATAAGAAAAATTGGAATGTATTAGGGGAGATTTTCAAAGTCTTATTTTTCCCCTCTCACTCACATGAGAATTAGAAAAAGTAAGGTCATATCACAAGTGAGAGACTCTGAGAGCAAGTTTATCTTATTAATTTCCAAATACGATTCTGCAGGCAAGAGGAGTTACTAGAAAGAAAGTAAGAGTAAAGTGGACACAGGAAAAGTTAAAGTTCCTGGAGTCAGGAATTTGGTTCATGACGATCTTGAATAGAAAAGGCAAAGCAGCATGTGCAGCTTCTCTTTTTCATAAATAATAAAAAAGAAGAATATAGGATCCTAAATTGGACAGTTTAACTTTGATTCCTTGACTCATTCAATTCTCAATTTGATATTATCAAAAAAAGTAAACACTGAGATAGTGTAAACAGTGAGGCTCTCTGAAGAATAAATTTAGCCCAACAAATTTTATTCTTAAAAAAAAAATTATTCTTTCTGTGACACAATGGCAAGTTTCACCATACGTAACAGTAGTGACATCTTTGAATTGCACAACAGATCTGTTTCCATCCAAGATGGCACTCTATCACGAGTTGAGACCTAAAAGCGAACCTGTTGGACACAATATGTCATGTTCCATGAATTCTAGTTTAATGTCATTGTTCCTTCATGAATAGTATGATTAAGTCATACAATACCCTATTACTTTATATTCAAATGTGTTTAAAGGAACTGATTATTTTGATTAAGATTAGTGGGATATTAGAAATAAGGTGTATAAAGAAATATTTATGACAGATCAAAAACACCATAATTAAGAGACGGCATCGGCAGCCAAAGAAGTTTTTTGACTGCATTCATCATTAATCATTAAGAATGAGACTTAGGTCTAAAGTTTTGTTTGCACTTCATTTATTCCAATTAGAATGGAAGGGATGACAAAGGGTCATCCCTTAGGGTTTTCCCTAAGATGGGTCTAGTGGTGTTAGAACACTAGTGCTAATTTGAGAGATGAGGTTAGGCCGTGGACTAGAAAGCATTTTGACACTTCTTGCTTCTAGAAACGTCTAAGGCATTTTATTAAAGTGAACATGCTTTTGAATACCTCTCTTCAGAAGCTCAGAATCCAAGTTTGACCACATCTGAGCATTTTAATAGTGATATTTAGGAATTTATGTTTTCTTGGAACTATCCTCTGCTTAATTTTGTATATATGTTTCAAATATAGGAATGTATAATATATACAGTATTATGTTTTACATTAATAGAAAAAATCATATAGCAGCAATTCTCAGGGCGTGTAATGTCTCTTCCACCCCCAAGAGGTTTTAGTAAAATAATTGTGATGCTTTAGTGGTAACAATCACTGGGAGGAGGGAGCAAGTGGTATTTATTACTTGGAGGACGGGGATGCTAAATATTCTGTAATGCATAGGACAGCCTCTCAGAACAAAGGATTGTGCTTCCCTAAATCCAGTAGTGCCATTATGAAAGACTGGAGAGGTGTTTTAACTAATTTTCATAGTCAAAACTGTGCAGGCTTTTTTTTTTTTTTAAACCTTACGGCAGATATCAGATGAATTACTACAAAAGCTAGAAGATTTCTAGAAGGATAGTCTTTCATGGCCAATCCAATTAAATAACAGCAAGTATCAGTTTGGTAATAACCAGGCATCTTTACCTAAGCTAGAGTTTAGCAATCCTTTTCATGTATTGCCTCAAGTGTTCTTCTCTGAAGGGGAAGGCAATCAACAAACTGTTGACCAGTGTGTTCAGGAGCTGTTCTCATAGGGATGTATTTTGATCCTTTTCAGAAGATACTTTACACTGATTATGTAGCAAAATCTCTTTGGACAAAAGCCATAGAAATGCTCAAAAGCTGAGGAAAACTTGGCAGGAAACAAGAGAAAGAGGAAGAAATAACTTTTCTCTGCCGGGATATCACAGTTATTGAACTCTAAACCTCCTTATGGATGAGGACATTGTCCCATCACTCCTTCATGTTCTCTTCAACATCTGGAGGAATTATTTCATAAGAGATAATTCCTAAACTGATAAATTCTCAAAATAGAGTTAGATAATTAAGCCATTATGATACTGTGTGTGTGTGTGTATGTCAATGAGTAGACAGACGATACCATTGGTTATCATTACAACTACTTTAAATGGAATTTGAACTTTCCCTGAAAGTCAAGTGATAGAAAATATCAATAAACATATAAAATAGAGAAACAAAAGACAAAGTATTCAGGGGGCAGTGTTTACCATATTTGCTCTGCATTATGTGAGTAAAGTCAGGAACCCACTGTGGGACAATTGATTAAGAATAAGATTGAGAACACCGTGGGCCATAAGCAGTATATTTCTTAGCAATGGTGTTTTAAGGAAGCAAATATATTAATAGAAAATATAGAATGTGAAGGAAAAGAAAATATTTCTCTTAAACATTGATTAGAGTCTTTACTAAACCCTTGTATGTAGTTTCTTGTTATAAGAAATAATGTGTGGATAGGTGGAAAGTTCAAAGGACGTCAAATAAAGCTTAGGAGGTAAACAGGAAACATAAGATTAATTGATGCTAAGGTTATATTTTTCAGACTTGACAATCCTATCAAAGCAGAGGAAGTAGGAAGTTTCTCAAATTAGAAAAATCTTTAAAAAATACTAAGTTTATAGTTGCTAAATTTCTTCTACTTCAAGAACAACAACAAAAACAAGCATATCATTTGAAGTTTGGCAGGACAGTGATATAGTTTCTTTAGTTGGTGAATTTTCCTTTCTGTTATCTTCAAATCTCTCAAATTTCATTTTATCTGGAAAAAAACGTAAAATGTGCCCATAGAGAGTTGTGTTTATTCTTATTAAAGTGACACCATCCATAGATCTTTCAGGAAAATATTATGTAGATTATATCTATGGTTTTTCTCACTAAAAGTTCTTCCTTGGAGAGGAAAGAATGAATGGGGATTTTTTCTAGCTGTTGGTAGATTGATATGCAGTAAGGATTAATTACCCAGGATGATTATAGGAGAAATCTAAGGACATTAAGGGAGCAAATTCAAAACATTAGGAAAAAACAGATTATATGTCAGAGATTATTAAATCATAAAAATACGCCCCCATTAAAATGTGAAGTTGTCTGCTTTTCCGTTTTCGCTGACACGGAGGTAGGGCTGTTTCTTTAGCCTGAAACCCAAGTGAGAAAGATTTGTGTGGTAGAGCTGCACACAATTCCAGCCTACAGACAAAATAGTGGTACAAAACTTGTCCTTCAGCTTTTTGAGGTTGTTATCTTAACAACTAGCACAAGTGATGACATCCCCATATGTTCCTAGGACAGGATGGGGCAGACCAGATCAGTTCATATTGATGAATTGTCATCATCATTTTGTTATTATTCATAACTGTTGTATTTTTAAGTATTCCTGCGTTCTGAGAAGTGGAACTGTTGACCTCAGGACTGTGCTTAGGTACATTACACAATTTGGGAAATATGTGCTTATGCTGAAGACTACCAGGCAGGAAACAATCCCTTGGTGGGGATAGAACAGTAGACTAAAAAAATAATCAGATGCAGTTTGGTAGAAATCAATAAATAATCTGGATATTACTTTTGGTTTGGGGGGCTGGAGAAGGGAATTCCTGTTCAGCCTTGGAAATCAGAGGCCACTGATATTTTTAAGCCTAATTGTCTCTCCTAACCTATTGATAAACAGCAGAAGTTTTTAAAAGTCTAGGAACTAGGAACCCCAGGAATCAGATGCTTCTAGTGGCCTCAGTATGACTACAGGTTCCTTATTTATGGCTCTGCAATCAGAATGCTTATGGTTAATGTTTCTCAAACACCATTTATTCAAAACTACTCTTAAAGCGTCAAAAGATAGTAGTAACAAGATAATAAATACTAAGAACATAGTAGTTCCTGAGGTTAGAGAAAACATTTGGTTACAGAATATAAATGAGTATGCATCAGAAGAATTGTTTTTTTCTGAGTTTGTATAATAAGGTAATGAACCCATAAATATTTATTAAATGCCTATATGCTAAGAATGCCTAGAAATTGAAAATGCCCCAGATACTGCCCTAGCCCACAAAGTGCCTACAATCTCATTAGATGAGAAAGACTTCAAAAATACTTATGTTACTTTTAAGATAGAGAAATTTTTTAAAGATTTTATTTATTTATTTATTTATTTATTTATTTATTTATTTATTTATTCATTCATTCATGAGAGACACAGAGAGGCAGAGACACAGGCAGAGGGAGTAGCAGTCTCCTTGAGGCAAGACTTATGTGGAACTTGAATCTGGGACTTGAATCTGGGACCCCGGGATCACCAACTGAGCCGAAGGCAGATGCTCAACTACTGAGCCACCCAGGCATCCAAAAATATTATTTTTTAAAAACACATTATTGGTAGTGCCAAAGGTGTAGCATAAACAGGAAGAACTCTAAGACTTCTGAGTGTTACCTGTAGTGTACTATTATGATTGAAGCCATGTCTCAGTGTTTTGTAAGCATAGGTGTAAAAAGGTTTTATCTACTTGAAATGAACATTAACATTCATAGATATGAGGACTCAGAGCCTCAAACTTATGTATGTATGTAGGTAGATAGGTATGCGTGTATTTGGCTTGACATTATAGATGTTTGTAGATATTTGGAAAAAATAATAGCCGGTTTTTAGAAAATTTTTAGAAAATTTTCCCAAATTTCTGCTCAGCCACCCAGTGAAAGTCATCCTTACACCTAGTATGATTTATTTACAACAAATTTTAAGTTAATAACCTCAATTTTTTTCTAAGTCCTAAAGAATTCAGAAAAACGGAAGATGTCCTTGCCCAACTGATTCTAAAATACTAAGTTTCTGATTCTTTTATCTCATCAGTCCCAATAAGAGAGAAGGAGGGAAGATAAGTAACAGGTGATAAGTTTTAGGAGGGGAAGTAAGAAATATGAAGACTTTTTAGACACATGGATGTAAGAGGAACTCTAAAAATTCAGGCTTAAAGAAGCAAGGTTATGATAGTATAAAATTGAACCGAACCCCATTTTATTTAAGCTTTTCTAAAACAGGCAAGTAGAAAAAAATCACTCATGTATTAATGAAATCATTCTCCTCTCTTCCATGAGAACTTTTAGGCACCAAACTTTTTTCACCTATTTATTGGCATCAAGGTATTGGCCTACTAAGGATTACAGGGCATGCCAGGTGTAGAGGTAAAGCTGGATCCAGTGTTTAATAGCTCAGTCTGATGCTTTTCCTAATTTTCTGTTTAGACAAAATCTTGGCTCTTCTTGGTCAAGTAAGGAATAAGGATAATCAGAGAAAATATTTTATTCTTGTATCAAATTTATAAGGCACATTTTACTGATAAGTGAAAGTATAGCCAGATCATGATTTAACGTATTTTATGTAAGTGCACTCACTATACATACTTTTTAATGTGGAGGATGTAATGGAAATTTTCTGATCTTTTCCTGCCATCTAGTGGTATACCCATAGTTTGTCCTTTTTAAAAGGCCAGTGTAGTGAATTGGAATCGCAGATTTAGGTCATTTAATAAGTAAAAAGTTGTGAAAAAACAAATTCAGGGATCCCTGGGTGGCGCAGCGGTTTAGCGTCCTGCCTTTGGACCAGGGCGCTATCCTGGAGACCTGGGATTCGAGTCCCACGTCAGGGCTCCCAGTGCATGGAGCCTGCTTCTCCCTCTGCCTGTGACTCTGCCTCTCTCTCTCTCTCTGTGTGACTATCATAAATAAATAAAATTTTTTTAAAAAATAAACAAATTCAGTGTGTAGTACTTTTATATTATCTAATCAGTTGCAAAGTTTTTCAAGGCCCCTTTTGCTTTTCATAAAATGTGAAACTTCCCGGTTAGAATAAACTAGATATGATTGTTGCCCTAGGGTCACAGTCTCCCAAGCGAAGCACCATAGGCACTAAATGTAAAATATTATAATGTGAGGTTTTAAAATTCTAACTAGCTATCACACATTGTTTTGGTATTTATATTTTTGCAGCACTTACATTGTGGCCAGTGCTTTTTAAAAGCACTTGTACCTACACAGGTTCTATTATTTATGTATCTATCTTGAGTAAAATGTATTTGGTATTGTTAAATATTTGTTGTCTTAACACTAACTTTAGGCATTAATTGCCCCTAAAATCAGGAAGCAATTTGAAGTGATTTAGAGGTGTACAACTTAGAGGTGTAGAATGGCTATTAGCTGCCATTCAAACTCTCCTGTCCAGGGTAGAGTCTATTTTCTTTAGAGAAGAGGAAGCAGCAAGCGAAAGCAGTTCTAAGTGGCTTCAACATAAATGACATGCATTTGTAAAATAAAATACCCCAAAATGAAAATTTGAGTAGTAATACTTAAAATACTCATCATATTTAAGGATGATATTGACAATATATTTCCTTTGAAATATTTGCCCAGTAAAAAGAGCTTGTTATTATTCCCCAAACCTCTGCCAATATACTCTCTTTTATGAACAAAGGCTGGTGCATATGAAAAACTCACTGGGCCTTCTTCACTCTGTAGCTAAGAGGAAGACCTTTTCTTAAAATGATGGGAAGTGACTCGCATGAATATTAAAATGTCTTGGAACATGGAGACAGCTAATATCATATATTATACAAAAGAAAGTAATTCATTATAAAAAGAACATAGCTTCTTTGTCTTAATATTAGTAAAAAAAAAGAAGTAGACTTATAGATTATTTACACACTTTTTTGAGATAGGTCGGTTTACTCATTACTCATTACTTTTTCTACTTTTAATTTGTAAAATTACTACCCCACTTACAGATAATTAATCTAATTTTTACACCATTATATGACATTCTGAAAGAAAAGCACAATTTTTATAAAATGGTATGCAAAAAAATGGATGAAATACTCATCTTGATAAGTGATAATCTATTCAGCATTTTCTGTGGAAAGCTCTACTAGTGCTTCGTAGAATCCCCAAAGTAAAACTGCAGATGGGTTTTTGAAAATTGTACAGTTGTTTCCCAAGAACATCGCAAAAATAGTTATAAACACTAATAAGTTCAAGATGAAAAAGGAAACAGCTGATTTGCCATGTTCCACTTTATGCTTAGAGCATAACATTTTATTCATGGGCACGAGGTTAGGCTCACAACTATTTGATGTAGATCCTGTATCAGTAGATTTTAACTTATGTTGGCATGGTCTAATAATATTCTTTAGTAATTATGCATAGAAATTAATGCCACTGAATATACCATATTTTTATTTGAGATGATAACTATCACGTATCTAAAATATAACATATTTCCAAAAGTAATTTTTGAAATTGTATTCCTAAAAAATTTATACTCTTGTGTCATATACTTACTTATTTTTATGGCATCTTTATTTCAGAATTGTTAGCAACAGTCAGATCATTTGAGGGGTAATAAAGCATTATTCTACATATAGAATTGTTCTACAAATGTCAAAATTTAGTTGCTATAAAATATTGGGATTATTAGACATACTGCAAAGTCAATGAAGCAAATCCTCTCATCAGACATCAGATTGCTTAGTACACATCCTGTCTGATGCCATCTCCTCAGAAAGCACACTTTAACCATTATCACAATAGTCATTCTTACAAATATGTTTTGCCAAGGTGAAGTTCTCAATTTTTACCTTTTGGGTAAAGCTGTCAAATTCCTTTAAGAAAAGCACTTTGTAACAGCAAGATTTCCCAAATTGAAAACATATCTGCATACCAATAGTACTGTTTTCTATAATTATTTAAAAGTACATTTAGCTTTAAAAATAGAGTGATGGTTTGCAAAGCTATGGAAAATGACATTCTCACCCAAGGCTGTGTAAATGAAATTAGCACACCTTTATGCATGTGTTTTTTCTGATTATAATATCCATTTTTGACATACAATATATATGTGTGTATGTATAGATATAAAGAGCTAAAAATAACATTTAAAAATATGTGCATTCCTATCAGGCATATGTATACATATAGTATTTATAAATTATTGTTATATATTATATTTACCATATGTAGAAATATATGTGTAACCATATATATGTAACTTATATATATAAAACCATATGTATGACATTTTGATTACCAAGTTTTTAACCTAAAACTATCAAGAACAATTATTGTATATTTTTTGCTTCAATGATACTTTGTTATGAAATATTATATAACTTCTTTTCTGATCTTTAGGTAACCTTTATTGTTGGATTTTTCCTATTAAAGTCTATAAATAACCCTAAATATTTTAGCCTATTCATTATTATTTGTATTACAGATGCCTAATAGCCAAATTCAATAAAAAAGGCATTTTAAAGATTCTGAGATGTATTTTCATGTCATCATCCATAAAGCTAGTAAAATCCCTGAGAAATAATTTCTAAGTAGGTATCAAAAGCCTTAATATTTTATGCCCTTTGATTATATATTTCTACTCCTAAAAATTTGCCTAAAGGAAACAATTCAAAATTTATACAGTGCTTTAAGGCTAAGATTCTTTTCACTGTCGTTTATTACCTTGAAATATTGGAAATCCTGTAAATACTTAAAAATGTTATAGTCTTAAGCAAATTGTGGTAGGATATTCCTTATGAAATATTAGGTAACCATTTTCATTATAATAATAAATCTATAATGTAGAAAATATAGATATATATTATGAAGTAAAAAAATAAATGCTCATAGTATATCAGCAGTTTGTAAAGAAAAAAAATACATGAATTCCAGAAAATCCACCCAAATAACATTGGTCATCATTGAGTGGTAGGGATAGAAGCCACCTTTGTTTCATTGTATTTTACTGCATTTTATTTTACTTATAAAATTTATAAACAAGCATGGACTGACGTATCAAGAAAAATGTATCAGTTTTGTTTTATTTATTTATTTATTTTAAAGATTTTCTTTATTTGAGAGAGAGAGGGAAGAAGAGCATGAGTAGGGGGAGGCACGAAGGGACAAGAAGATTCCCCTGCTGAGCTGCGAGTCTGTGGGGCTTGATCCAAGGACTATGAGATTATGATCTGAGCCGAAGGCAGACACCTAAATGATTGAGCCAACCAGGGACCCCTCATTAATTTTATTTTAAGATATTAACCATGCAAATCTATCTTTCTGAAACAGAATCACTTGATTCCAGGATTATTTCTGTAGGTGGGCTTTGCAAAATAGAATTCTAGAAATTGATGTTTATAATGGAAAAGCACTGACTTTGTTCTCCTGATTGTTCCTAGATTTGAGAGAACTCATGGATGAACATATACTAGAGCAGCTTTCTTCCTTTCTGTTATAGGAACATTGCATAACTATGACTGGTAATAGATAATAGAAAAGGATAAATGTTCTTACTTGGTCAAGAGTGGTCAAGGAAACTACTTATAATTTTCAATAGTAGTTCCTAATCTGCAACCCAAGAAACTCAAAGGGAGATAGTTTTTGTAAAGATTCATGGATCCATAGTTGTGCCAAATATCTAGAGATAAAAATATGTGTTTCATACACTTATGCAATGTAATTATGAACTCAATGAAAGACCAGTATTAGCATCATGGTAGTATGAATAAATGAATGAATGAAAGTTTTATGACAAATTAACATTAAAACTTTACTTGAAGGCATACTGTGGCTTACTTTCATCACATTTTTTTTAGTTAATGGTAGAATGATAGCTCTTCCTTTTTTCTTCTGCAGTTTTATAGTAAAAATCACGATTCTCAAATTAGAGAGATCACATGGAGTGTTCACGGCCTAACCCCAGAGATTGAGATATGGATGTTTGGGAAAAATGCATTGGTATTAAGCATTCTAGAAGATTCTGATGCACATAATCCTTGAGCCTTGCTGTTGGAAACAGCACTTAAATTCTGGAAACAACTAGATGGGGAAGCTATAGTAAAGTTCTTGTCTAATGGAGGGACAGCACCTTTTTAGTCCATTGGTAAGCATTTCTATCCTATTAGTAAGATGATGTTTGAAACAGGAAGTTGTCACTAAAAACTATACAAAATCTGATTTAGGGATCCCTGGGTGGCGTAGCAGTTTGGCGCCTGCCTTTGGCCCAGGGCGTGATCCTGGAGACCCGGGATCGAATCCCATGTCGGGCTCCCGGTGCATGGAGCCTGCTTCTCCCTCTGCCTAAGTCTCTGCCTCTCTCTCTCTCTGTGACTATCATAAATAAATAAAAATTTTAAAAAAAAATCTGATTTAGTTTAGCAATAAGAACTAGTGTCCAGAAGGGTAATATCATTTATCAAAACAAGTCTTGTGTAGACGTGTGTGCGTGCACATGTGTGTGGAAACACGTGTGCGTAAGCAATTGCCCTATGGTGTTCTTGAAAATAAATTAGTACAATTGTCTCTGTTTTTGCTTGTTGTATTATCAACAGGAGGGCACTAAACACATTGTATATTTCCTTCTGGTGTCCCTATTCTTAATTTACTATGAGAAGGATATAAATACTGAAAGCTGAGTGATTAGTGTCTTAGAAAATTCTTGAAATTTATAAGTATAGCCATTTCTACAAAACTGCGCAAATAAAATCTTACTCAAATAAAGGATCGGGTTGTAATTAAATGTCAGCAGTCTCTTCAATGAGTCAGAATTTAAAGGCTGCATACACATAATTTTTTTTTTGTAGTTATTGCTTCGGTGGTTTCTGTGGTTGTTTGTTTTCTGCCCTCATGTCTTCTCTGTTTTCTTGTCATACTAGCTTGCAGCTCACAGGAGACACTCTCAAATAGTGATGTGATTTGCCCTTGACCCTTGCTGTGAGTGTAGATTTTGTAATCTAAGTTAATTTCACTCACGGCAGGGGCTATTGGTAAAGTATTTCAATTCTAAACAGCAAATTGGTTAAACTCTTTAGTTTTGGGTGTCCAAGGGATATTGATGGGCAACTGACTTTCAAAAATCCAAACAAAAGGCTTCTAGTCCCAGTATGACAAATATCTACTTTATATGCTCAACTGAGATATAGTGATGCTTATAATCTTCAGACTCAAAAATATTCAGATTTTGGTTGTCTGACCATTATTATTATTATTTGTTATCCAAGCAATGTCTTAAAAGATATAAGCTTCCTGTTCCTGGAGAAGCTAAATTATAGTACACCATAAAATATGAGGCATAAAATTGTGCAAATTTCAAATTTGTGGCATTGCAAACAGCAACAAGGTAGGCAAATCAGGTATAAACTGGCTCAGGTATAAATGGAACTCCAAAACCATCTTAACCTAAATTCTTAGATAAGAACTTCCCAGATTTTATAGAAAATATTTCAAATTTGAGTTAGGATAGTTTATGTAGAACATAGGCCAGAGAGGATGCTAAAAAACATAATTGTATAAATTGAGTTGTATGAAACATAGTAGGAAATGGTGGGGCAGTGCATATTGGTTAATGCATGATTCTCCTAAAGAAATTTTAATTTAACACAAGAATAAGGAACACACAGGTATAATAACACTATGACTACCAAGAAAACATACCTACGGGCTTAATTTGGTCTATAGAATAGATCCTTTTTAAATTCCTCATTAGAGTCAGATTCAGGAACTAACCTCTTCCATCCCAAGGGGGATGGAAGGACAATTTGAGTAAAATAGTCACACCTGACAATTTTCCTGCTTTCTGAAAGCCTTTGTTGATTTTTCAGTCCTCCAACTCAGGAACACTGTAGTTCTGTAACCATTTTCAGCTAAGTTTTCATTTTGAACAGGAACTATTGCCCAACACATAATATTAAATTTCAATAATTTAAATTCAGAAGGATAGTGAGTGAACTTGATTTGGTACTCCTTAATTCCTAATATATTAGAAGTCACCTGACAAGCTGCAGGCTCTTTTATTAATACTTTAAGAAAGCATAGGATTTTTTTTTCTCACTATAATACATAGTTAACATGTTTTTTTGATGAGCCCTTGCTCCTCTGGGCTCCAATGCCTGTGTATCCCAGCGAAGTTTTTTGTTGTTTGTATTTTTTGTAGAGGGAGAGAAAGAATCTCAAGCAGGCTTCACGCTGCGTGCAGAGCCTGATGCGGGGCCCAATCCCACACTTAGAGTGTAAATAAAAAGTATGACTTTTAAAAAGTAGATCAACTGCAGACATTGGATTCTGAGACTGTTGATAATTTCTCTACTTAAGAGAGAGCTAGTGTAAATAGCTGAGTCATATGTAGACCTAGGAATTTATACATTGCACCTTAAATTTGAGAGCATCTTTGTGACTATTTTTAAGGTGTTTATTACCCAAGTATTGTAATGGTTAAATTAAAAGACTATTTTAAAGAAGATTGTAACATTGTTTATATGGAGAGTAGAGAATTATTAGTTAATGTACTTTTTCTCAGTTATCTGTGAGTTAAGAAAAGCATGTAATATTTTACAAGGTTTCATCCATTTTGAATATGTAGTTGATTTTTTATTCATGTAAAGTAAGTCAGAGGAATGCAGAAAATGTGCTGATGGCTGTCCTTTGGATGTTCATGTTACTGAATATTAATAAAATTGTGTGATCTGAAGGTCAAAAACATTTTTTTTATTTCCAAAACTTTCTAGAGCTGTCTGCATTTTTTTATTTGGAAAAAGAAACAATATATGGAAAATATTTAGCTGTTTGGAAAAAACAATTGGCACATAATACATCAGTTACCACACACTGTCATACAATACACTGAAGTGGTTACCAAAACAACATGGTTTAATTTTATTTGTTTGTTATTTGCACATAAATATTTTCCACATGAATAATGTCAAAATATCTTCTGATTCAAGTTAGAAACTCACAAAACCATTTCTTTTTCTTCCATTAAAATGTTAACATGTAAGATATACTTAGAAGTTCTTGCTGAAACATGAAAGTTAAGAGAAAGCCTATTTAACTGTTTGCTCAACGGTGCATTTATAATATTATATATATAATATATATATTTAACTTTTAATATATACATATATATTAAACTTTTACATTGAGATATATGAACATAAACTGGAGTTAATAGGATTCTAGTGTTTGGGAAGGCAACTGAGAAAACTGGGTTCTTAACACAAGAATCTTTTTTTTTAATTAATTAATTTATTTATGATAGAGATAGAGATAGAGATAGAGAGTGAGAGAGAGAGAGAGAGGCAGAGACACAGGCAGAGGGAGAAGCAGGCTTCATGCCGGGAGCCTGAAGTGGGACTTGATCCCGGGACTCCAGGATCACGCCCTGGGCCAAAGGCAGGCGCTAAACTGCTGAGCCACCCAGGGATCCCCTTAACACAAGAATCTTAACTAAGAAATAATCTATGGGTGCTTAGAAATGTATTTTTGCTCTTATTCAAAGATGACTTACTGTCAACATGTGTTGAGAAGTTTCCTTTTTTATTGGATCATAATTGACATACAATATTATACTAGTGTCAGGAGTGAAAAATAGTGATTTGATATTTTTATACCTTACAAAATGATCACCATGATAAGTCTAATTACCATCTGTCACCAAAGTTATAACAGTGTTATCATGTATATTCCATATGCCGTACATTATATCCCCATGATTTACTTATTTTATAACTGGAAGTTTGTACCTCTTAAACCACTGGACCTGTTTCCTCTGTCATCCTCCTACTCCCCTCTCCTCTGGGCACCCACCAGTTTCTTCTCTGTATTTCTGAGTCTATTTTTGTTTTGTTTTGTTTTCAGATTCCACGTATGCATTAAATTATATAGCATTTATTATTCTTTAACTTATTTCAGTTAGCATAGTGCCCTATAGGTACATCCATATTGTTGCAAAAGGCAAAATTTCATTCTTTTTTTATGGCTAAGTAATATTCCATTGTGTGTGTCTGTCTATATCTATCTCTATCTATCATATATTCTTTATCCATTCATCTATTAATGGACACTTAGGTTGCTTCTATATCTTGACTATTATAAATAATGCTTCATTGACTGTAGGGGTACATACATGTTTTCAAATTAGTATTTCTGTGTTATTCATAGAAATATCCAGAAGTGGAATGGCTAGATCATATGGTAGCTCTATTTTTAAGTTTTTGAAGGAACTGCAGATCATTGGCTGCACCAATTTACATTCCCACCAACAGTGCCCAAGAGTTCTCTTTTCTTTAGAAACTTGTCAACACTTATTCTTACCCCTTTGATACTAGCCATTTTGACAGGTATGAAGTGATATCTCATTGAAGGTTTTTTTTTCTTTTTCAAGTTTTTATTTAAATTCCAGCTAGTTAACATACAATGTAATATTAGTTTCAGGTGTAGAATTTAGTGATTCATCACTTACAGACATCACCCAGTGCTCATCACAACAACTTCCCTTGTTAATGCCATCACCCATTTAACCCATTCCCCACCAGTCTCCCCTCCAACAATCCTCAGTTTGTTCTCTATAGTTGAGAGTCTGTTTTCTGGTCTACCCCTCCTTTTTCTTTTCTCCCCTATGGTCATCTATTTTGTTTCTTAAATTCCACATATAAGTGAAATCATATGGTATTTGTCTTTCTCTGACTTATTTTGCTTAGCACGATGTTCTCTAGCTCCATCCATGTCATTGCTAATGGCAAGATTTCATTCTTTTTTATGGCTCAGTAATATTCCATTCTACATATAAACCACATCTTGTTTATCCAGTAATCAGTCAATGGACACTTGGATTGCTTCCATAACTTGGCTATTATTTATAATATTGCTAAAAACATCAGGGTGCTTCTCCCCCTTCAAATCAGTATGTTTGTATCCTTTGGGCAAATACCTATTAATGCAATTGCTGGGTCATAGGGTAGCTCTATTTTTAACTTTTTGAGGAACTTCCATGCTGTTTTCCAGAGTAACCATGCTGATTTGCATTCTTACCAACAGTGCAAGAAGGTTCCCCTTTATCCACATCTGCCAATACCTGTTGTTTCCTGAGTTGTTAATTTTAGCCATTCTGACAGGTGTGAGGTGAAATCTCATTGTAGTTCTTTTTTTTAAAGATTTTTATTCATTTATTCATGAGAGACACAGAGAGAGGCAGAGACATAGGGAGAGGGAGAAGCAGGCTCACTGCGGAGACCTCGACATGGGACTCAATCCCTGGACTCCAGAATCACGCCCTGAGCCAAAGGCAGACGCTCAACCTCTGAGTCACCCAGGTGTCCCCTCATTGTAGTTCTGATTTGTATTTCTCTAATGCTGAGTGATATTGGGCATCTTTTCATGTGCCTTTTGGCCATCTGTATGTCTTCTTTGGAAAAATGTCTGTTCAGGTCCTTGGCCCATTTTTAAACAGAATTTTTTGTTTGTTTGTTTGTTTTTGAGTTGCATGAGTTCTTAATATATTTTAGATATCAATCCATTATCAGGCATATATAATTTTCAAGAATCTTCTCCCATTCAGTAGGCTTTTTGGTTTTGTTGATGGTTTCCTTCACTGTGCAAAAGCTTTTTTGTTTGGTGTAGTCTAATTTGTTTATTTTTGTTTTTGTTTCCCTTACAAAAGGAGACATACCCAAAATAAATATATTGCTTAGACTGATGTTAAAGAGCTTACTGCTTATGTTTTCTTCTAGGAGTTTTATGGTTTCGAGTCTTATATTTAAATGTTTACTGTATTTTGAGTTTATTTTTGTACATGGTCTAAGAAAGTGGTCTAGTTTCATTCTTTTGCTTGTGGCTGTCCAGTTTTCCCAGCACTTATATTGAAGAGATCATCTTTTCCCTGTTGTATGTTTTTGGCTCCTTTGTCACAGATTTATTGACATATAAGTAAGTATGGGTTTATTTATGGGCTCTCCATTCCATTTTATTGATTGATGAATCTGTGTGCCAGTACCATACTGTTTTGATTACTATAGCTTTGTATTATAGCCTGAAATCAGGAAGCATGTTCCTTCCAGTTTGTGCTTTCTCAAGATTGCTTTGGCTATTTGTGATCTTTTGTGGTTCCATACAAAATTTAGGATTATTTGTTCCAATTCTGTGAAAAAAGCCATTGGTATTTTGATAGGAATTACATTAATTTGTAGATTGCTTTGGGTAGAATGAACATTTTAACAATATAAATGCTTCCAATTCATGAGCACACTATGTATTTCCTTATTTGTGTTGTCTTCAATTTCTTTCATTAAGTTCTTATAGTTTTCAGAGAGCAGTTCATTCACTTCCTTGGCTACATTTGTTCATTCTGATGTAATTGTAAATAGGATTATTTTCTTATTTTACCTTTTTGATAGTTTATTATCAATGTATAGAAAAATAACAGATTTCTAAATACAATACTTTTTAATTTTTTTTTTTTTTATTTTTGAGAGACACACAGAGAGAGGCAGAGACATATGCAAAGGGAAGAGCAGGCTCTCCACAAGGATCCCACTCGATCCCAGGACCTTGGGATCATGACCCAAGCCACCCAGGTACCCTGAAACATAACAGATTTCTATATGTTAACTTTGTATTCTGCAACTTTAGTGAACTCATTTATTCTAATAGTTTTTGGATGGACTCTAGGGTTTTGAATGTACAGTGTCATGTCATGTACATGTATCACGTCATCTGCAAATAATGACAGTTTGACTTTTTCCTTTCCAATTTGAATGACTATTATTATTATTATTATTAGTCTAATTGCCATGGCTAGGACTTTCAATATTATGTTGAATAAAAGTGGCAAGAATGTTTTTGATTTTAGAGAAAAAAGTTTAACTTTTTACCATTGAGTATGATGTTACCTGTGGGTTTGTCATATATTGCTTTTATCATGATGAGATATGTTCTCTCTCTACTCCCTTGGTTGAGTGTTCTAATCAAAAATGGATGTTGAATTTTGTCAAGTGCTTTTTATTCCTCTATTGAGATGATTGTATGATTTTTATCCTTCATTTTGTTAATGCAGTTTATCATATGATTGATTTGCAGATATTAAACCATCTTTGCATTCCTGGAATTAATCCCACTTGGTCATGGAGCATGATCCTTTGAATATATTGTTAAATTCTATTTGCTAGTATTTTGTTGAGGAGTTTTGCATCTATGTTTATCTTGCCACTAATTTATGTAGCATCTTTGCCTGGTATTGGCATTAGGGTCATGCTGGCCTTGTAAAAATGAGTTCAGAAGTGTTCCTTCCTCTTCAAAATTTTAAATTAATTTAAGAAAGGTAGTATTAACTCTTCTTTAAACATTTGGTAAGATTTACCTATGAAGTCATCTTGTCCAGACTTGTGTTTGTTGAGAGTTGTTTTTTGTTTGTTTGTTTGTTTTTTTGTTTTTTTGTTTTTTTTTACTGTTCAGTTTTATTACTAGGAATCAGTCTATTCAGATTTTCTATTTTGGTATGATTCACTTTTGGAAGATTTGTGCACCTAAGAGGTTATTGCCTTTTTTTTTTTTTTTTTTTCTTTTTTACCAGATTGTCTAATTTGTTGGCATGTAATTGCTCATAGTATTCCCATGACCTCTTTTTGTTTCTGTGGTATTAATTGCAAGTTCTCTTCTTCGATTTCTGATTTTGCTTATTTTCCTCTTGTTTTCTTGATGAGTCTGGCTAAAAGTTTTATGGATTTGGTTATCTTTTTAGAGAAACAGCTTTTTTATTTATTTTTATTTTTTTATTTTTTAAAGATTTTGTTTATTTATTTAAGATAGACAGAGATAGCAACAGAAAGCAGGAGTAGGGAGGAGAGGGAGAAGCAGGCTTCCACAGAGCAGGGAGCCCAATAGGGGGTTCTATCCCAGGACCCCTGGATCATGACCTGAGCCAAAGGCAGACACCTAACTGACTGAGCCGCCCAGGTGCCCCAATAAATAGCTCTTTTAAAAAAACATAAAGAAACAGCTTTCAGTTTCACTGATCTTTTCTTTTTTTTTTTTAATTTTGTTTTTAGTCTTTATTTCATTTATTTCCACTCTGATGTTTATTATTTCCTTCCTTCTACTAACTTTGGGCTTTGATTTTCTTTTTCAAGTTTCTTTAAATTTAAAGGAAATAGATTTAATTTAATTTTAAATTTAATTTTAGTTCCTTAAATTATTTTTCTTTTTCTAGTTCCTTTAAATGTAAAATTAGATTGAGAATTATGAATAACTTTTTTAATTTGTAACAACATTTTGCTATATCTCAAAGATTTCAGAACATTATATTTCCATTTTTACTTGTCTCAAGGTATGTTTTGATTCCTTCCTTGCTTTCTTTGTTGACTCATTAGGTTTTTAGTAGCATGTTGTCTTTGAGTCTTTGTTTAATAGCATGTTGCCTAGTCTGCACACATTTGTGTTTTTTCTACCTTTTCCCTTGTAATTGATTGTTTAGTTTTATACCATTGTGGTAGGAAGAGATGCTTAAAAAGATTTAATCTTCTTAAATTTGGGGGGTCTTGTTTTGTGATCTAATGTGTGATCTGTCTTAGAGAATATTCCATGTACATTCTTTTTCAAGAAATGAATGTCCTGGTTGCAGCTTGTCTGATGTGTGGGGAAGATGAGGCTCAGGGCACTTGCTCAGCCTAGTTGCAGCTCATTTGATGCATGGAAAGGTCAGGACTGGGGTGCCCTCCATTCTGGTTACAGCTCAATCTCTGTGTAGAGTGCACTGGGCACAGGGTGCTCAACTAGTAGTGAAAGGTGGGCAAAGCATATCCTCAGGTGCTAGCAGGCTCAAGAGATGGAAGCAGAAATGGTACTTATGTGCTCTGTCACCAGCAAGTTAGGATGAAATTGCAAAAATGGTATCCACTAGCACTTCTATCCTTGAATAAATTCCCTGCATGCACCTGCCTCTCCCACACCACTTAAAAATTAGTGAGTTTCCTTCACATGTAGTCTAGGTGATTTTCACTCTGTAGATTTTATGCTGGATTTCAGGGCAAGTGAGCTTGTGTGTTAGCCTAATAAGAGTGGGGTCTTTGTTCTTTATAGTTCTCTCTTGGTCTTAATCCTCATTGAATTTCAAAATTAGATGTTATGTGGGCTTGTATTTCTAGTACTGCCCTCCAGGGAAAAGGTGCCTGGTATGGGGTACAAGTCCTTTATCCCTGAAAAAAATATTCCATTTTGGGAATTGCTTTCATTTGTGGGGTCACCACCTCCTGGGTGGCATCCCAGGTAGGGCTGTGTCTGCCTCTCCTACCCTTCATGATGTGTCTTTTGTTATGGTGGTGTTGTTCATCTAGTTTTCAGGTCTTTTCAACAGGAAAATTATTCCATACATAGCTGTAAATTTGTTATGTCTGGGGAAAAGGTGACTTCAGGGTCTTCCATCTATCATTTTGAACCATCTCAGAAAGGAGATATTTCTGGGATTGTTACCTGCTAGTAGATTACAAAAAGCTGGTAACAATCTTCTGTCTTTTCTCAAATGGCAATCGCTGCCTCTCCTTATGTTCCCAAAGTGACTGGTAAGAATTTGTAATTCATATTCTAACTTTTAAGATCAACTCATAGGTTTGGGGTTTTAACCATATTTTAACAAATCAAAATAGTATCAAATGTAAGTATCAATAGATTCTCTCAATGATTTCAAGACCAACTTCTTGTTTTGTTTTGCTAACTTGTAGATAAATTTTAAAGTTAGAGGATTACCCATCTCTTGATAAGATAGAAATGTACTTATGTGCACCTTTTATTTTATGTTAGCCTCATCAAAGCTTTTTATACAAGTATTCCTTTGATTGCAACATCATTGGGATTTGAAGAGTTTATTTAAAATATATTTCAGTTTATCTAATAACTTTTCTGTAAGGAAGAAATTTTTATATAGAGGCAATATTAAAGGTAAGAGAAAAGCTAGAATTGTTTTTAAAAATCTTGGAGAAAGTGATTGAAATGGTCTTTAAAATGAGTTCCTGAATTGTTTCACATGCAGAAGATCTGATATGGAATACCCTTCTCAACATCAAGAAGAATAATAAAGGCTATATTTACAATAGAAACAAAAGTACAATTTTAGCTTAGAGTTGCAGTATCACCATGTGAGGAAGTATAGTCTCAATTGCCTCATGCGAGGTAACTTTTTGGGTTTGATATAAACATTTTAAATTCCTGTGTTTCTCTACATGTAACTAAACATCAACACAAGATCAAAAGATTATTTCTTATTAACATTTTGCCTGCTGGTCTTTTAAGTATATAACTTACTGACAAATATAAACTTATAATTTGTAAAATGAGAAATGTAAATAGTATATGCCCAACTTTGTTCCTAGGGAGTTTTGTGAATAAATTTCCATTAATCTAGTGGTAAATGCACCCTAAAGTTGTATAATTCATGCCCTTTCTGGATAAGTTTAATAAGAAATTATCTGCTACTTTTTATTTTCTTTCCTCTCTCTGCTCAAATTGCACTTCTATAGAAGTTTTAAATGTTTATGTATGTATCCAGTTATGCATATTGTAGACATCTGTCAACTCAGTAAAACCCATTGCAGGGTAGTCATTATTTTGAAGGAGAAACTGAGCTCATCTCAATGAAACTTAATTTAAACTGCTTCGATCCAAAATTAAATAAATACCAAGTCAGAAATGTGTTTTTTTTTTTTTTACTTACTTGACTTGACCAGAATACGACTAGAGAAAAATAATTTATATTCTTTCACTTTTTACGAGTGTCTTTAAGACATGCAGTGTATATATATATTTCTAAAGATCTGTGTTTGTGTGTAGAAAAATTATAACCAAAAATGTCATATCTCTATTCCACGGGACAACTAGATGTGGTGGAGGTCTTGTCTGCATAGTTTATGTATTATATGTAGACTATTCAGGTTTTGTACCAAATTTGGATCATTATCACATTTTTTTCTTTACTTCTTGTTATTTTATCTATGCCTTTGTAATTACATATATTTTAAGAAAATTTTTATTTTATTATTTTTTTCTTTTATGAGGGAATCAAAATGTTGATCAAAATATTGTGAAATAAAGGAGAATAGCAACTTTTATGTTTAACTTGCAGTTCTATACCATTGAGGTGTGGATGCCACATTGTAGCTAGTGACCACCTAGGAGATCCATTATCCTTTAGCATACCATTCCTGAAATACAGGAGTCAGTGCCTGGTTAGATGCATCACAATGACACTATGCTTGTTAAGCAACTCAGCCTCTCATTTCTTTTTTACTTCTCTAATCCTACTCAACATTAGGCTCTTTGCCACTTTCCCCCACTCATAGGGACAGCTCAAGCTAGACAAATTTAAGAGAGGCAAAACCTAGCCAAACAAACATAAAGGAACACAACCCAGAGCATAAATATATAAGCAGAGCATTAACTGATCTTATTTAAGCCCACTGAACTGTATGTAAGTAAGCCCAGTTAGTAAGTCAAGAGAGAGAAACTAAGGCTACATCACATCAGTGATGGTTGCCATGGCATCATGCTTATAGTATCAATTGTTGTATTAGGGCCGAAGCATCCTCTGATGGATTTATAGAGGTTGGAATGAAGGACACATAGTTACCAATGAATAAACAAAGTAAAGAAACCTAGTAAATAACCAAAGGATTCTCTAAGGAGAAGAGCTCAATTTTTGCCCAGAATAGAAACAAAAGGGGCAGGAGAGTGGATTTGCAGGCAGGTGGCTCTGTTTTTAATTGAAGTTAGAAGGTGCCAAGAAGGCCAGGATTTGCATAGTTTAAACTTTCCCTGTACAGTCAAGGGAGGCTTATCACCAAGTGTTGGGGGAAATGAAAAAAAAAGGAAGGTGCACATGGAAAATGTCAGAGGTCAAATATCAAAAATGGAATGAAACTTTCTTACATTGACTATTCCTAAAATTTTGAAATTATATTGCAAAAAGAGCTTTTATTATTTGGGAATTACTAAGCAAAACTATAACTGAAGTACTATAGAGAATTATTGAATGACTATTTATCATTGCTAATAGATTCTAAGCTTCAGGAAGTAAATAAATTGATATGTTTTCACCTATTATAATATTTGGCACACAGAAAGAAGGTAATGAATATTTTTGAATGCAAGAATGATAGTCTGTTGGAGGTCTTTCCAAGCAAATGAGAATAAACTGATGTAGAGGGAATGCACACACTTGAACTCTTGAAGGAACACCAGCCTCTCCAGTGTGGCTGGGGCCAAAGGAAAGGATCTAAGATGTGAACAAGCCCAGGGGAGCCTGGGTAGGTGGCCCAGTTGGTTAAGTACTGACTCTTAATTTCGGCTAAGGTCACCATCTCAGGGTCATGAGATGGAGCCTCAGGTCTGGCTTCATGCTGAGTGTGGAGCCTGCTTAAGACTCTCTCCTGGGATACTTGGTGGCTCAGTGGTTGAGCATCTTGCCTTTGGCTCAGATCGTGATCCTGCAGTCCTGGAATCGAGTCCTGCCTGTATTGGACTCCCCGCAGAGAGTCTGCTTCTTCCTCTACCTCTGTCTTTTCCTCTGTCTTTCTGTCTCTCATGAATAAATAAATAAATAAATAAATCTAAAAAAAAATCCTCTCTCTCCCTCTGCTTGCCCCCTCTTGCTCTTAAAAAAAAAAAAAAAAAAAGATGTAAACAAGCCCATGTGATCTGGAACATTATGTACCATGGCAGAGAGCCAAATGGTGCTTTTCAGGATCAAATAAAACAATGGGTTAAATAGTATTAGGGAATTTTCCAAATATGTTTAAAATTAAGAGGAGTTCTCATATTTCTAGTAGATTTGACCTTTGATAATTTTTACAATTCTTAAATTCTTAAATTCAATGCTTAAATTGACCATGTTCCATGCAAAAATAGCTAGAATATTGAAAGATGGGAAGTAGTTGGAAGATTTTAGGGAAAATGATATGTGACTTGTATTTAAATATAAATTTAAATATAAAGAAAATTAAATATAAATAAATCATTACTATGAGGATAATGATTATAGACTACACTCTATACAGGTGATTTCAGTCATTCAAACTGAAGCTTATATTACGTGATAAGAAATATCTACTTTCTGGCTGTATTTTGAAAGTAGAACCCACGGGAAATATTGATAGATTAAATATGGAAGTTGAAGGAATTAAGTTAGTGGCTGAGAAAAAAAATCACTTTGGGCAGTATGTTTTGTATTAGATTTATTGCTAGTACATTTTCAGGTTTCTAATACCCATAAAAGTGTTTTGCTTACAGACAAAGTATAATATGTATTTATTATATGCAATGGAGGGCAGAAAGGGCTTGAAAATATTAAAGTTCTCCTTGTTAATAAGTAGTTACCCAAGGATACAAAAGTAGTGATCTGAAGCAGCACCTGCACCCCAATGTCTATATCAGCAATATCCACAACAGCCAAACTATGGAAAAAGCCCAGATGTCCACTGACAGATGAATGGATAACGATTTTAAATATATATATATATACATGTGTGTGTGTGTGTGTGTGAATCTATATCTATAATGGAATATTACTCAGCCATCAAAAAGAAAGAAATCTTGCTATTTGTAACAACGTGGATGGAACTAGAGGCTATTACATTAAGTGAAATAAGTCAGTCAGAGAAAGGCAAATACCCTATGATTTCTCTCATATGTGGAATTTAAGAAACAAAACAAACAGGGGAAGGAAAGGAAAACTTATTTTATTTTATCTTATTTTACATAAAAACTGAGAGGGAAACAAACCATAAGAGACTCTTAACTATAGGAGACAAACTGAGAGTTGCTGGAGGGGATATGGGTGGAGGGAAGGGGTGATGGGTAATGGGTGTTGGGGGGGGCGTGATTTTATGAGCACTGAGTGTTGTTAGATGCAACTGATGAATACACTATGTTAACTAAATTCAATGTAAATAAAAAAGTGCTGCTTATAATATTAAAATATTTAAAGAAAAAATAATTAAAAACATTGAAGTTCTTGAAGACAATTTTTCAACATCCATTCTTTTTTATTCTTCTTGAAAGCAAAACAAATAAAAGCTAATAAAGACCAAAACCTTTTCATAGGTGCTAACCATGAATATATGTGATTATATGCTAATGGTAATTCCAAAATAAACTTAGTATGTTATTTCTACCACTAATGGTAAGGATTATAGCAAGCTAATGTTATAATATATAAGAAAGTATAAGAATATATAAAGTTGGGTGGTATTTTCTGTTAAGTGTCATATATGTCTCATATACCTGTATTTAAATCTTCTACCTCTCTTTGGAATAAATGTGGTAAAAATGAGACATTGTATTTCATCTAGAAACACTTAGTAGTCAAATATGTTAGAAATATCATAAGGATTCCTTTCAATTTTATTCATTTAAAATATCAGCAATACTATTTAACCGATTTTTTAATCCAATCTTAAGAAAGCACCATTCATTAATTTATCATATTTTACACATTGCTCTAAAAAGAATAACCGAAAACAAGTTAATTTCTTTGACCCTGGGATAAATAATTAGAATATTACCCATAAACTTTTTCCTGGTGTATATGAACATCTGGAAGTATAAAAAGTTATAGAAGATGAAAAGGTCTAGCCTACTGATGATCTGGAGCCAAAGATGTAGGAAAAGATTTAGTGTTTCCCTGATATTAATCATTATATGGGTTTCCAGTTAAATAATTGTTGCTAAACATTTATAAAACACACATTTGATGTTTTATGATAAAATACATGATCTCATAATAAAAACTTTTTAAAAATTACTTGTACAAAGTAAATAAGCACAAATTTGTGTTAGATATTCTCATTCTCACTAGCATTTTTCACTCTGTTCTGTTTTCCAAATTTAAAAAATTATGAATGGACCCTAATACAATTTAAAAACTGCTCTAAAAGGCAAATAAATGTCTCCTATCATGTACATTTTCTAAGATTCAGAATTTGAGTGCTCCCTGATAGGACAACTAGAGCATCTTGTCCACCCCCACTGCTCAGTTAACTGGGCAACTCAACTGCCAATCATATCTGGAAATGACTAATTCAGGAACACACTTAGTGTGCATTTAATGGACCAACACACATGAAACTCTACTTCGTTCATCCCTGGTGTTGACCTAGCCTATCTATTTTCTTTTATTTCTCCTTTTATATTTTTATTCCCTATTAATTTTCCTATATAAGTAGCGCCTTCCCATCATCTAACAAGATAATAACCCCCCTGAATCTCCCTGCCTTGCTTTTGTTGGTCCTTCTCTCTGCCTGTGGATTTTGGAAGAGTCTTTTCCCTCAATCTGAACAATGCACAACAGTGTATAAATATTTACAAAATGTTAATTTTATCATAAGTGTGTTATTTTTTTAATAAATTTATTTTTTATTGGTGTTCAATTTGCCAACATATAGAATAACACCCAGTGCTCATCCCGTCAAGTGCCCCCCTCAGTGCCCGCCACCCAGTCACTCCCACCCCCCGCCCTCCTCCCCTTCCACCACCCCTAGATCGTTACCCAGAATTAGGAGTCTTTCATGTTATGTCTCCTTTTCTGAATGTTTCCTACTTATTTTTTCTCCTTTCCCCTTTATTCCCTTTAACTATTTTTTTTTATATTCCCCAAATGAATGAGACCATATAATGTTTGTCCTTCTACGATTGACTTACTTCACTCAGCATAATACCCTCCAGTTCCATCCACGTTGAAGCAAATGGTGGGTATTTGTCGTTTCTAATGGCTGAGGAATATTCCATTGTATACATAGACCACATCTTCTTTATCCATTCATCTTTCGATGGACACCGAGGCTCCTTCCACAGTTTGGCGATTGTGGACATTCCTGCTATAAACATCGGGGTGCAGGTGTCCCGGCTTTTCATTGCATCTTTATCTTTGGGGTAAATCCCCAGCAGTGCAATTGCTGGGTGTAGGGCAGGTCTATTTTTAACTCTTTGAGGAACCTCCACACAGTTTTCCAGAGTGGCTGCACCAGGTCACATTCCCACCAACAATGCAAGAGGGTTCCCTTTTCTCCACATCCTCTCCAACATTTGTTTTTTTCCTGTCTTGTTAATTTTCCCCATTCTCACTGGTGTGAGGTGGGATCTCATTGTGGTTTTGATTTGTATTTCCCTGATGGCAAGTGATGCAGAGCATTTTCTCATGTGCGTGTTGGCCATGTCTATGTCTTCCTCTGTGAGATTTCTGTTCATGTCTTTTGCCCATTTCATGATTGGATCGTTTGTTTCTTTGCTGTTGAGTTTAATAAGTTCTTTATAGATCTTGGAAACTAGCCCTTTATCTGATACGTCATTTGCAAATATCTTCTCCCATTCTGTAGGTTCTCTTTTAGTTTTGCTGACTGTATCCTTTGCTGTGCAAAAGCTTCTTATCTTGATGAAGTCCCAATAGTTCATTTTTGCTTTTGTTTCTTTTGCCTTCGTGGATGTATCTTGCAAGAAGTTACTGTGGCCAAGTTCAAAAAAGGGTGTTGCCTGTGTTCTCCTCTAGGATTGTGATGGAATCTTGTCTCACATTTAGATCTTTCATCCATTTTGAGTTCATCTTTGTGTATGGTGCAAGAGAGTGGTCTAGTTTCATTCTTCTGCATGTGGATGTCCTATTTTCCCAGCACCATCTATTGAAGAGACTGTCTTTCTTCCAGTGGATAGTCTTTCCTCCTTTGTCGAATATTAGTTGACCATAAAGTTCAGGGTCCACTTCTGGGTTCTCTGTTCTGTTCCATTGATCTATGTGTCTGTTTTTGTGCCAGTACCACACTGTCTTGATGACCACAGCTTTGTAGTACAACCTGAAATCTGGCATTGTGATGCCCCCAGATATGGTTTTCTTTTTTAAAATTCCCCTGGCTATTCGGGATCTTTTCTGATTCCACACAAATCTTAAAATAATTTGTTCCAACTCTCTGAAGAAAGTCCATGGTATTTTGATAGGGATTGCATTAAACGTGTAAATTGCCCTGGGTAGCATGGACATTTTCACAATATTAATTCTTCCAATCCATGAGCATAGAATATTTTTCCATCTCTTTCTGTCTTCCTCAATTTCTTTCAGAAGTGTTCTATAGTTTTTAGGGTATAGATCCTTTACTGCTTTGGTTAGGTTTATTCCTAGGTATCTTATGCTTTTGGGTGCAATTGTAAATGGGATTGACTCCTTAATTTCTCTTTCTTCAGTCTCATTGTTAGTGTATAGAAATGCCACTGATTTCTGGGCATTGATTTTGTATCCTGCCACACTGCCAAATTGCTGTTTGAGTTCTAGCAATCTTGGGGTGGAGGCTTTTGGGTTTTCTATGTAGAGTATCATGTCATCGGTGAAGAGGGAGAGTTGGACTTCTTCTTTGCCAATTTGAATGCCTTTAATGTCTTTTTGTTGTCTGATTGCTGAGGCTAGGACTTCCAGTACTATGTTGAATAGCAGTGGGGAGAGTGGACATCCCTGTTCTGTTTCTGATCTTAGAGGAAAGGCTCCCAGTGCTTCCCCATTGAGAATGATATTTGCTGTGGGCTTTTCGTAGATGGCTTTTAAGATGCTGAGGAATGTTCCCTCTATCCCTACACTCTGAAGAGTTTTGATCAGGAATGGATGCTGTATTTTGTCAAATGCTTTCTCTGCATTTATTCAAAGGATCATATGGTTCTTGTTTTTTCTCTTGCTGATATGATCAATCACATTGATTGTTTTACGAGTGTGGAACCAGCCTTTGCGAGTTTTACGAGCGTCCTGGGGGTAAATCCTACTTGGTCATGGTGAATAATTTTCTTAATGTACTGTTGGATCCTATTGGCTAGTATCTTGTTGAGAATTTTTGCATCCATGTTCATCAGGGATATTGGTCTGTAATTCTCCTTTTTGGTGGGGTCTTTGTCTGGTTTTGGAATTAAGGTGATGCTGGCCTCATGGAACGAATTTGGAAGTACTCCATCTCTTTCTATCTTTCCGAACAGCTTTAGTAGAATAGGTATGGTTTCTTCTCTAAACGTTTGATAGAATTCCCCAGGGAAGCCATCTGGCCCTGGACTTTTGTGTCTTGGGAGGTTTTTGATGACTGCTTCTATTTCCTCCCTGGTTATTGGTCTGTTCAGGTTTTCTTTTCTTCCTGTTCCAGTTTTGGTTGTTTGTGGCTTTCCAGGAATGCGTCCATTTCTTCTAGATTGCCTAATTTATAGGCGTATAGCTGTTCATAATATGTTTTTAAAATCGTTTGCATTTCCTTGGTGTTGGTAGTGATCTCTCCTTTCTCATTCATGATTTTATTAATTTGAGTCTTCTCTCTCTTCTTTTTAATAAGGCTGGCTAATGGTTTATCTATCTTATTAATTCTTTCAAAGAACCAACTCCTGGTTCTGTTGATCTGTTCCACAGTTCTTCTGGTCTCGATTTCGTTGAGTTCTGCTCGAATTTTAATTAACTCTCTTCTTCTGCTGGGCGTGGGGTCCAACTGCTGTTTTTTTCCTAGCTCCTTTAGGTGTAAGGTTAGCTTTTGTATTTGAGTTCTTTCCAGTTTTTGGATGGATGCTTGTATTGCGATGTATTTCCCCCTTAGGACTGCTTTTGCTGCATCCCAAAGATTTTGGATGGTTGTATCTTCATTCTCATTAGTTTCCATGAATCTTTTTAATTCTTCCTTAATTTCCTGGTTGACCCTTTCATCTTTTAGCAGGATGGTCCTTAACCTCCACGTGTTTGAGGTCCTTCCAAACTTCTTATTGTGATTTAGTTCTAATTTCAAGGCATTTGGTCTGAGAATACGCAGGGGACAATTCCAATCTTTTGGTATTGGGTCAGACGTCATTTGTGACCCAGTATGTGGTCTCTTCTGGAGAAAGTTCCATGTGCACTTGAGAAAAATGTGTATTCAGTTGCGTTTGGATGTAAAGTTCTGTAAATATCTGTGAAATCCATCTGGTCCAGTGTATCATTTAATGCCCTTGTTTCTTTGAAGATGTGTTTAGAAGACCTATCGAGTATAGAAAGCACTAGATTGAAGTCACCAAGTATAAGTGTATTATTATCTAAGTATGTCTTAACTTTGGTTACTAAGTAATTGATATATTTGGCAGCTCCCACATTTGGGGCATATATGTTGATGATTGATAAGTCCTCTTGTTGGATAGATCCTTTAAGTATGATATAGTGTCCCTCTTCGTCTTTCACTACAGTCTTCGGGATAAACTTTAGTTTATCTAAGAATGGCTACCCCTGCTTTAATTTGAGGACCATTTGAATGGTAAATGGTTTTCCAACCTTTTATTTTCAGGCTGGAGGTGTCTTTCTGAGTAGAATGAGTCTCTTGTAGACAGCAAATAGATGGGTCCTGCTTTTTTTATCCAGTCTGAAACCCTGCGCCTTTTGATGGGGTCATTAAGTCCATTCACGTTCTGAGTTACTATTGAAATATCCGAGTTTAGTGTCATCATGATACCTATTCAGTCTGTGTTTTTGTGGATTGTTCCATTGGACTTCTTCTAAAATAGGAATTTTAAGAGTCCCCCTTAAAATATCTTGAGGAACTGGTTTGGAGGTCACATATTCTTTCAGTTCATGCCTGTCTTGGAAGTTCTTTAAAATCTCTCCTTCCATTTTGAATGAGAGCCTTGCTGGATAAAGTATTCTTGGCTGCATGTTCTTCTCATTTAGGACCCTGAATATATCCTGCCAGCCCTTTCTGGCCTGCCAGGTCTCTGTGGAGAGGTCTGCTGTTAATCTGATATTTCTCCTCATATAAGTTAGGGATCTCCTGTCTCTTGTTGCTTTAAGGATCTTCTCTTTATCTTTGGAATTTGCAAGCTTAACTATTAAGTGTCGAGGTGTTGAACAGTTTTTATTGATTTTAGGGGGGGATGTCTCTATTTCCTGGATCTGAATGCCTGTTTCCCTTCCCAGATTAGGAAAGTTTTCAGCTATGATTTGTTCAAATACATATTCTGGCTCTCTGTCCCTTTTAGCGCCCTTGGAAACCCTAATTAAACGTAGATTTTTCTTCCTCAGGCTGTCACCTATTTCCCTTAATCTATCCTCATGATCTTTTAATTGTTTGTCTCTTTTTTTCTCAGTTTTCCTCCTTGCCATCACCTTGTCTTCTATGTCACTCACTCGTTCTTCTACCTCGTTAACCCTTGTCGTTAGGACTTCTAGTTTGGATTGCATCTCATTTAATTGATTTTTAATTTCTGCCTGATTAGATGTAAATTCTGCAGTCATGAAGCCTCTTGAGTCCTTTATGCTTTTTTCTGGAGCCACCAGTAGCTGTATAATAGTGCTTCTGAATTGGCTTTCTGACATTGAATTGTAATCCAGATTTTGTAACTCTGTGGGTGAGAGGACTGTTTCTGATTCTTTCTTTTGAGGTGAGGTTTTCCTTCTAGTCATTTTGGTCAGTGAAGAGTGGCCAAAAACAAGTTGTAGTGGCAAAGGGAGAACAAAAGAGAAGAGACACAAGAAAAGGAAAAGGAAAAAGGAAAAAAGAAAAAAAAAAAAAGAAGAAAAAACGAAAAAAAAAAAAAAAGAAAAAGGGGGGGGGGAAGCAAACAAATAAAAAAACAAAGGGGAGTATCCTCTGATTCTCTATACTGTAAATCCCTCGACTTCCCCTGGAACTTTCCAGTGCTGTTTGGTCAATAATTTGTTTTTCCCCTGTCCTTCTAGATGATCTTCTGGGGGAGGGGCCTGTTGTGCTGATTTTCAGGTGTGAGCACTTGGGGGAGCTGCTCTGCCCCTGCCTGGTGCAGGGCTCAGTGGGGGTTGTTCACCCCGTGAGGCCCCAGGAGGAACAACCGCAGTGGCGGGGCCAGCTCTGGAGCCCTGGAGTCAGCTCCTGCAGTCACCACAGAGCTCTCCGTCTGCAGGGCCTGGAGGCTCCGGGCGGGGCCGCTGATCTGCTCAGCTGGGGCAGGAGCGTCCTCGCTGTCCTGGGCCCTCCCGGCCTCTGCCTGTCCCGGGGGAGGCCGGATCCTGGGCTGTGTCCTGGCGCCCTGTGCTCCGAGGCCTGCGCTGGTGGATTCGTGCTCCCGCCCCGCAGCCCCCTCCGCGGAGCCGCCCCCGAGCCCCCCGAGCTGCTCCCGCCCCGCAGCCCCCTCCGCGGAGCCGCCCCCGAGCCCCCCGAGCTGCTCCCGCCCCGCAGCCCCCTCCGCGGAGCCGCCCCCGAGCCCCCCGAGCTGCTCCGGGTCCCCCGTGCGCGCTGCAGCCCTTAGGGAGCTCGGCGCACTCTCCTGGGGCGCAGGTGTCTGTTAGTGTCCCCGGAGCCCGAGGGCATCCCCGCCCTCCCGGGTCCTGCTCCACCTCCCTGCGAGCCCCTTTCCCCCGGGAAGGTCGGTGCAGCTCCTGCTCCTCCGGGACGGGGCTCTCCTGTCCTGCGGACACTCGCCCCGGCCTCAGCCCGGCTCCTCGCGGGCCCCTCCCCCTTGGAGGCCTTTTGTGTCTTTATTTCTTTTTCCCCGTCTTCCTGCCTTGATAGAAGCGTGAACTCTTCTCACTGCAGCATTCCAGCTGGTCTCTCTTTAAATCTCAGGCCGAATTCCTAGATTTTCAGGATGAGTTGAAGGTTATCTAGGTAATTTGGTGGGGACAGGTGACCTGGGGACCCTACTCTTCCGCCGTCTTCCCCTCCTGCTCATAAGTATGTTAGTATGTGCCTCAGTAGATATTAGTGAGTAAATGAAAGGGTGTGGTTGAGAGAACTTGAAATGAGATAAAGTTTTGATGAAAGTGTTATGAAGGGAGAAAATTAGGAGAATTTTAAGAAATTAAGCTTTCTATATAGACGGAAGAGCTCCTGATTATATTCCACTCCCCTCACTCTATCTCCATCCCAAATGGATTCATTTTTATTTATTTTTTTGTGTATGTTTTTATTAGAGTTCTATTTGCCAACATATAGTGTAACACCCCCTGCTCATCCTGTCAAGTGCCCCCCTCAGTGCCCGTCACCCAGTCACCCCATTCCCTCCACCTGCCTCCTCTTCCACTACCCCTTGTTCATTTCCCAGAGTTAGGAATCTTTCATGTTCTGTCACCCTCTCTGATATTTCCCACTCATTTTCTCTCCTTTCCCCCTTAATCCCTTTCACTGTTTCTTATATTCCCCATATGAATGAAACCATATAATATTTGTCCTCTGATTGACTTACTTCACTCAGCAAAATACCCTCCAGTTCCATCCAGGTCGAAGTAAATGATGAGTATTAGTTGTTTCTAATGGCTGAGTAATATTCCATTGTATACATAGACCTCATCTTCTTTAACCAAATGGATTCATTTTAATCTGATGTTCCATTTTTAGGCAACCTAATTGGTTGGTTCTATAGAATATTATATTAAAGTAATTGGAGTTACATTTGCTTCAACCTGAAGTTTCGTCCTTTATCCCCATCCACCCCTCTACAATGACAATTTTTTATTTGAAATTATTTTTTCATCCATTATTTTTAAAAATTAGAGTTTCATTATTTAATACCACTATAATGATAACTGATCTCTTACTTTTGATTCATTATATACACTCTTATGTTAAAATGTATTCTGAGAGAAGATGACACTGAACTTACTACCAATTAATTCTAAGCACATTAATCCTAAAAGAAAATTGTAGGAAAGATGTATGTTTTAAAAATAACAACCTTATTGAAATGTAATTCACATACTATATAATTCACTCAGTTCAACAGCTCAATTCAGTGATTTTTAGCATGTTCACAAAGTTGTACAACCATCATCACCACAATCAGTGTTGTTAGAAACTTTTTATCACCCTAAAGAGACACTCCATATGCAATGGTAGCTATCTTCTAGAACTTTCCTCCAGTCCTGGGCAACCACTTTGGCCTCTACAAATTGTCCTATTCTGAACATTTCATATAATGGAATCACCTAAATGTCTGTTCTTTTGTGTCTAGTTTCTTTTCACTTACCAATGTTCTAAAGGTTTGTTCATATTGTAACATGTATTTTAACATTTTTTAATTACCAAATAATATTCCATTTTATTTATCCACTCATCAGTTGATGAACACGTGGGTTTTCACACTTTGGCTCTTATGAATATAATGAAAATTTGTTTACAAGGTTTCATATGGACATATGTTTTCATTTTTGGAGACCTATCTAGGAGTAGAATCACAGAGTCATGTGATAAGTCTTTGGTTAAGCTTTTGTGGAATTGCTATACTATTTTCCAAAGTATTTCTCTGGATCATTTTACATCTCCAATAACATTGTAGGAGGCTTCCAATTTCTCTACATGCTCTCTAAAGCTTGTTATTCTCTGTCTTTTTATTATATTCATCCTAGAGGGTGTGAAATGGTTTTGATTTGCCTTTCCCTGATGACTATCTAGTGTTTTTAATGATCTCAAACTATACTGCATGCCTGGGATAACTTACAAAGTGCCTTGTTTCAAGTGGATGTTGAATTTATCTCAAACATCATTTAAAATACTAAGCCTGAGCAATAATGAGCAATATCAAAATGCAATGGGAAAGTTTCTGTACATACAGGATGCTTTTGATGGCTTGGTCCTACTTATGACTTCTCCACAGGCCTTCTGCCTGTGTCATGTTTATCAATGGTGATAGAATGGTATATGACAGGAGGATGCACTGTCATTTGTTTTATTCCAATCAGGTGGCCTAATAACAATAGTACAAATGGTATTTATAAATAATTATGATAAACTCTATCATTTTTCATGTATCATTCCAATGAAGTATTCCATACTGGTTTTATAAAAGATTAACAAGGAAATATCAAAAAGCCAGAAACTTCTTTTCACTGTATTTTGTTTTCACAGATGCCCTAAAGAAATCCATAGCTTTTTTTGGAGGAAGAATCATTTGACACATGACCATTGATATAACATGAGAAATAAGTGCTATCAAGGAAGAGACACATTTACTTGATTACTCCAAGCAAGTTCAAAGGAATCCTTTGGCTTTTAGTCTTGTTGTTGTTGTTGTTTTTTGCCTTTTTTATTTTTTGTGAGTACACTCGGATTCTATAAATGAATCTGCTGTTTCCTCTTTATTTACTAAGTATGACATGATTCTTGAATAAGTAATTTGTGCAAGAATATTAAAGTCCGTTAACATTCTGGTTTAGATATTTATGACTTAAAATTTTTATAGGCACAAAATTTTTAAAGTTATGTGTTTGTTGAATAAGTAGAATTTTAAATGTGCAGTTCTATCAAAATTGCCTTTCCATATGGCATAACAATAATTCATAACTATATAAATTTCAGAATTGTCCTACAATGCTAGAGGTTCTAAGTACAAGCAAGAATGATGAACTATAATTAAGTGTATTTGTCTATGCCATCTGGAAGCCTTTTGCAGGCCATTAATTACTAGGATTATTACAATTTTCTCAGTTAATGGATTTTGTCAGATTCAGGCTTTAGAGTTGTTTGTGGTTGAAGGGATGTTTGTGTATTTGAACTAAGTGCTTGGCTGTTTCAGTGATATGTGTGACTAGTAGTAAACACTACTTACCCATTCCTTAATATCTTGGATTTTTGTTTTATTTTTCTGTTATTATTTTAAAGATTTTATTCATTTATTTGAGATAGAGAGAGAGAGAGAGGGACAGAGACAGAGAGTGAGAGAGAGACAGAAAGAGAGAGAGACAGAGAGAGAGAGAGACAGAGAGAGAAAACAAGTGAAAGGTAAGGGTGGAAGGAGAGAGAGAAGCAGACTTCTGGCTAAGCAAGAGCCCAAATTGGGGCTGGATCCCAGGACCCTGGGATCATGACCTGAGTCGAGGTCAGAGGCTTAACCAACTGAGCCACCAGGTGCCCACTTTTTAATAGATTGAAACTCAAGGAACTTACTGAGGTGTTTGAAATTTTGGAACAGCAATAATGAAAAAGTACTTAATGTATAAAGAATTGTACATGGTCTGTAGAGCAGTACTCATCCTTTATTTATGACTACCATGAGTAGAATAGTTTCTTATCATCATGGTAGGTTTAGGAGGCAAGAAAAACATACTCCTCTTAATTCATTATGTACACTTTTTTTGTAAAATATAGAATTTGGTCTCTGTTCATGGTTCCTGGGAGGAAACTCTAAACCCTTGGGATTTTCTGACTTATGGGAATCTCTTCGTTATTGATGATGGGCCCTTGGACGACACCTGAATTTATGTCAACCAAGGTTCAGAATAGAGACTAGTCCTATCAAAAAACCTAACTATGTGGTTAGAGATTTGGGGCCTTAAGCCTCATATATCAGCCTGATATCCTGACAATTGGGAAGGAGAGAGGGTCTAGGGATCAAGTTCAGTTTTGTGGCCAAAAATTCAATCGATTATGCCTCGAATTTTAATCAGTTAATCAGAAATGCAGGTAGACAGGAGATCCCCAAACTTGGAGCAGACATGAGGGCAGTCTTGTCGGGCACTATGCCCTTAGCTTGTGGAGTCTGTGCTGACTTTGGGTGGTCCAAGTCAGAATCACTGCATAACATTGCAACCTTTCAATGTATTTCTTCCTAGGGTTCTCCATTTCACCCTGGAAGTGCTGTTGTCTACAAAGCCTCTAATTAGCCACATTCTAAACTTTGCAAAATGGCATTGCTTGTTGGCTGAATACCCTGATTCTCTGGATTCTGGTCATCTGTCTTATTTCCTTCATTATTTAAATTCTTATTTTTTAAGAGTGCTTTATAGATATTACAATATTATGGAGAGGAATGTGGCTCAGTGGAAACATGTTGACTGTGTTAGGAGTTGAACAGTCATTTGACAACTCTATCACTAAGTATAATTGTGAGGGAAAATAATTGAAAATAATTTGTTAATCACTCTGAGCCTATTTCTTCATCCAAAAAATAAGGTGGCTGATTAAATAAACTTTAAAGTCTCTGGGAGCTATTAAATAGAAGATTCTTTGAATTTTAATGCCTCTGTTTTGTTAGCAAATGGGAGTCAATCTGATTGATTTCATTCAAGTTTGATGAGAAATAACTAAACAATGTTTACCTATAAGAAGGAAATAGACTTGTACTCTTTCTAAATACATTTTGATTCTGTTAAAATTCCCACAAAAAAATTACAAAACAAACAAAAGAAAGGTAAAGATCTTAGTTTTAATAGAAAGCAGTTTTCCCTCAGGATCCACCAATGAGATAAAATGTGGAGGTTTATATGATAAAAAGCAGAGAGAATGTCACTATATTTGATTTCTACATAGGCATAATGTTATAATTAATACATAATGGCAATTTTGCTTAAAATAAGCTTGCAATAAGTGACAGGATTTCTGCTTACAACCTGAATGTCTCTGTTCAATTTCTTTCTTTTTCTTTGTTTTACATTGTTTAATATCCCCCACCTGACTGTGGCTTTTGAGGAAAATTATTCTTGTTAATGCACAAGCCCATGTGTGAGTCAGGTGGCTCAGTCACACATTAACCCACGTGTATCATTGTGGCAAAGGAGCTATGTGATTAGAATGCTACAGAAATTTGCATTATAGCTAAATTATAAAAAGACGATAAGATTTGGAGTCCAGCAGGGCCAAATTTAAGTCCTAACTTCATAACAACTCTGTGACCTTGGACAGCTTACATTAACTTTAATAAGGTTCAGTTTCTCCTCTACAAAATTCCTATTTTACTGTGCAATGTTTAGCATTTAGCAAGTGGTTGGCACATAATAAATGGTCAACAAAATAGTAATTATTCTTGAAGGGGTGATGAGATTCCATTTTCCTTTGTTGGTTTCAGATTATGCACCTTTCATATGAGCAGGTTGGACTAGATAATTGCTAAAGACTTCCATGTTTAATATTCTGATTCTTAATTTTTTTTTTCTTTTTCATCGACCTGTCACCATGTCACCCATTGGTATAATTTACAGGGCCACATTGTGCTATAAGAAGCTTCTTAAATGATTTACATTATCCCTGATATTTTGCAATAACTCTCATAGAGTGCAGAAGAAATGCTCAAGTTTATTTTCTTGCCACCATCTTTTTTGCCCAAGGGTATTTGAGGTGGAGCATGTTCTCTGCCCTGTTCTCTTTGGGACATCACCATATCTTGTGGTAGTAGTTAAAACCACAAGTACATTAGGTGATGGTAAGCAATATTAATTTTGAATGAAATATCTCAACCATATCAGTGCACAGATTTGGTAAAGAACCCCCACAGGAGAGAAATGTACATTATACCATCTCCTTGGCATGTCAGTGAAATAGGCATCTCAACTTCAGGACCTACATTCAGTAGATGTAGAGCATTACATTAAGTAAATGGTCTATGTGAAAAATCATTTTCACCCCATAGATTAACTGGGGCATAATAGGTTTCACAAATGCATATAAGTATACAATTTATTTAAATAGCATTTATCTATTTATATCTTCAAAAATATCAATTTATCCTTTTGGATTCACTCTCAACATTTAGGGAGATATATGCATTATACAAATAATTAGAACTCTAGTCTATTTTGCAGTTGTCGAACATTGGGTATTTTCATTCTTATTGCAGAGATAGTGAAAAGAAATCAAAGAGTTAAAGAATAAGAATGGGATTTTCTATTTCATTGTTGATTTTACTGTCTAGTACTGAGTTCTGGGCTTTAACTAGAGTTATTTTGTTTTTGTTTTTAGTTTTCAGAAGGAACTGATATTTTTCTTTTAAAAAATATGTTCACATTATTATTATGAAAGTAAAAATGAAAATATTTGTCTTTAAAATAGGGAAGGAGGGAAACAAAGTGGGACAAAATCATTTAAATAGTGGATTTTAAATTAGTGGGGGAAAAAAACCTCCAGCCCTACAATATGCACGTGCTTTTTTTGCTGAGGAAACTGTTCAGCAAAGATGTTATTTCTAAAAAATAAGAGTCAAAAGGCTGTCCGAGTGCTCCAACTCCATTTGTGTGTGTGTGTGTACAGCCATTTACAAGGCTATCTTCATCTCCTTACTACAGATTTTATTTTTATGAGGCTCAAATTTTCTTTTCATTGAGCTTCTGTCACATTATAATCACAAAATAAGGTTTATTAGGGTACAACTCCTTTGGCAAGTGGATGGCTGAGCCTACAAAAAAGGCTTTCGAGAACACACATAAGGAATGGCAAAATTTTAGACAGGTAAATTTTTTTGTGTGTGTTCGTTTCTAAAATTCCTAATAAGGAAGTTTCCTTTACAAATAAGAATTGAATGGCCAATAAAAGTTGTATGAGGAAGGGATGAATTAATGTAACAAAATGAGAAATTTAAGAAAAATGTTATGTATTTTGGTCTATCCCCAAAAAGTTATTATTTCAAATAAAAAATGTAAAAAAAGTGATGTTAGATTTTAAGTTACGACAAACATTTTACAAATGGAACATATTTAACATCACTTTCAATTTACTGGGTATTATAAAGTCACATTTAAAGACAAGGTGTAAGTAATTCCAATTGATTTATATGGATGCCTTTTTTTCCAGATGGACTGTTGAACAACTTATCAACTGACACAGTATAGAGTTATATTTTTCTTTTTTATTCTTTTATTTTGTATGAATTATCCAGGATAAGTGATTAGGTCCCCAAAGCATATTCTTTAGGTGTAGCAACAAGTTATGAATCTTCCCAGAAGGCACATGATCTCATTTCTGGCTACCTTAAATCATGTTTTTCTTACTAGAATTCTTATAGTCTCTGTTTCTTAGGTGCTAACAAATCATACTAAATGTCTGTTTCTGGCCCTCACTCTTCTTTCTGTCCTTGGTGTTATTGATTAGGAGACCTTTTAAATATGTAACAGTATGAATGAGTGAACTGGGAAAAGTCTTCCAACATTCTCTGGTCAAAAGATATAGGAGAATTAATCCTGATTCCATAGCCATCACTCCAATAAATATTATAAATATTACAAGTTGTATCCTGGAAGACTATTTTAAATATTTTAATCATTCTCTCCAGTCTGGCTTCCAAGATGACCAAGAAATGAGGGAATGATGGGTGTGCCAAAAGGGTCCTGGCCACCTGGGGCCTATTTACTGTACCAGTTGTACCAGTTGCGTGCCCAAGACCAAAGCCATTAAGAAGTTCCATATTTGGAACATAGTGGAGGCCACCATGGTCAGGGACATTGCCAAAGCATGAGTTGTTGAGACTTATGCACTTCCCAAGCTGTATGTGAAACTCCATCACTGTGTGAATGTGCCATTCACAGCAAGGTAAGGAATCACTCTCGTGAAGAACTGAACACTTCTACCTTGATCTAGGCCTCCAGGTACTGCCTCATGACCTCTACCAAAGCCCATGGAATGAGCTTAGTCCTTAAGTACTGAAGAAAAACTGTTCTCTGGAAAAAAAAAATGGAGATTATACTTGAAAAAAATAAAAGATTTTAATCATGCTAGGTATTTAGGAAAATGGGACTAATGTGTCAACCTTGGGGGGTTAGACACAATGAATCAAAAGTCATAAATCCTCAATTATAAAACATGGGAAAGAAGCAAGATAATATTCATAGATATGCATAGATAATTTCAAATCACTAATTTCTTCCAGTAGAAGTATGTAAGAATAGATGAAGTAAGCAGCATACAATTTCAGGCCACCAAAGCACAAAGTGCTAGATCTTGGGCAGCATTATCCAAATCAGTAATACTTTGATTCATATGCATTAATAAATAGCCACATCACTCTATTTAATTTAGTATATAACATTTGTTATTCACTGAAATACATTTTATCTTTATATATAGTGTCTGTATCTTTAGACCTTTTCACCGTAGTGTAAACTTCTTAGTGGAAGGCTCTGCTTCCCTTGGTCATTGTTGCCTTGCCCACTGTAAGCTCTAGATTAATACGGAGGGCTGACATAGTGACATCTTATCATTCCCTATTTCTAATGGGACACTATTGATGCTAATTTTTGTCAGCACTTCACAAAAACTTTTCATATATTATATTTTAAAAATCTCTAACAACATTAGAAGCCCTAAGATATGTATTATTTTTCTCATTTAACAGTTGAAAAAAAAAACAGAGATGTAAATAGTCAAAAGGTTCAGAAGTAGAATTAAACCCAAGTTGTCTAACTAAAGAGCTGTGTTCCTTCACATATGATATGATTGTAGGACGCCCCAGCTTTAAAAAGTTTTAGTTTCTATTTTATAGTAGAAAAAAGCTCAATGCATTACACAGGAAAAGCCATTTATGACAATGAAACAGATGTGAAAATACTATCAAACAATTAAGTCCTTGGTTTGATAACTAATTCAGTATTTGATAGTATTCCCAAACAAATAAAATGTTAAATTCTTCTAGGGAGTTCTTAACACAGTATTTGAGAAAGCAACTTTGAATTAACAAGGTATCGTCAAATAATAATTTTCATATATTACTGAGTATTTTTATGCATGACTAAGCCATTGTTTGGAACACAAAGAATTTTATTTTAATTTTTTTCCCAAAACAGAAAATTGGAAGCAAAGTAACAAACCAAATGTTTATCCAGACCTACAGGGAGCTATTTTTAATTTCAATGTTTAATAGAAATTCAAAGCAAATTATGATTCCAAATTGCAAATTTTCTTTTCTCCCTGCAAATGCAAGCATGTATGTCTTGTGCCTAGCAGGCCAGAGGGGTGGGGTAGGAAGATTTGAAAATATATAAACAAAGCAATTCAACTGTGGATTTTATATGAGATACAATGCTCTGGTCATAAAACTCTTCAGTAATGTCAAAGGTTTGGTATTTCACATGTCTAAAAAGCTGTAATGTACTGTTTGTATCACTGATCTGTGGAGGATCTATTAATACAAAATTTTACTATTCCCTTGTAACACTATTCCCTACATATAGTGTTACAACAGCTGCAAAGTTAAATAATAAGCTTATAAATAACTATATTTATTTTTTATCCCTGAACTTATGTTTCCTTACTTTAAAAAACTTTCATCAATAAGGATAAGCTACTATTAACACTAAATTAAGCTGGATCACTCTCTACACCTTGAACATAGTGTGGAAAAATTATGACAAATATGCATTCAACATATTTGAGAAGTGTTTAAATATTTTTGAACAGAAATCATATCTTTGGAATTCAAATTAGAACCTAGGTAAAACAAAGCCTTAGTAATTCAAGACTGGAATGTTTTATGTTTGTATGAGGACTATTTGTGTTTGTGTGAAGTTTTACTAAGTTTTATTACTCACTTTCATTTTTCCAGTTCGGAATTTGACTACTACCTATTTCATGTTCTATTTTATTATCATAAAACACCAGGCAGGGATGGTTTCATGAGAAGGCAACTGAGTAGTGGTCTAAGTATTATAATTGATGCCTGTTAAGCTTTTTCTGGTCTTCTATCCAAATTATGTTCCCAAACTCTTTAATAGCTCACTTTATTTATTTTCTGATATCTTGTGGAGGAAGGGACATTAAAAAGTAATTTAGTTCAACCCTCTGTCAAAAGAATTATTACCCATGCTGATGAGCGATAATTTATGCAAATAAAAAATTCAAACACTTCAAGAGATTATTCACTTTTTACTCACTTTTCAATCCAATTACTTTTTTTTTTAAAGGTTTTATTTATTTATTCATGAAAGACACACACACACACAGAGAGAGAGAGAGAGAGAGAGAGGCAGAGACACAGGCAGAGGGAGAAGCAGAGTGGGACTCCATCTGGGGACTCCAGGATCATGCCCTGGGGCTAAGGCCGGCACTAAACCTTTGAGTCACCCAGGGATTCCCCAATTACTTTTCTTCTGACTCCCTGAAACATATTTTCAAAACACGAACATTTTAATGAAGGTCATGAGCAGCAAAAGGAAGGAAAGAGTGGTCCTTTCAAAAAATGGAGCACATCACAGGAAATTACCTGGGTTTGGAGAAGCCAAAACACCATATAAAGAAAGGAATGACTGGCTACTGAAAGGTGTATCGGAGAGAGAGAAAGAAAGGAGAGCAAGAGGAAAACGTTGCACTTATCAGAAATTTTACTTAAGGCTGGTCCTAGGCGATTTCCTAATTTCGGGACTCGACCCAATTCAAAACTGCCTTAAAAATGAGGAGGGAACTGTAGTATAAGAAGCTTAAAGATTTTTTTCCTACACACGAGTAAACAAAAGTCATAAGTAAGTTGCCTTAAGTATTTTAGACGTAGTCTCTGTGATTCTATCAGTAATGGTAATAGCATGTGTGGAGTGGGGAAACTAAAAATATACAGTATAATTCTTCCTGACCTCATAAAATGTTCCAATACTTTAAATAGGCTTTAGCAATGATTCCAGAGAAAAGGAATCTGCTGCTGCCAGTGGGTTTAATTAGTATAAAATAGTATTCACATAATATTCTCCAGCTGTAGCTTGAAAAATATTTTTTGAATTGATAAAATAGATGCCTTTTCATATTTTTGGACCAACACTCTTATTATATTATATTTTTGAAAGGGAGTTTTGGCAATTGAAGTGGCAGTGGCAAAATGCTGTCAATTTCATTTTTTATTTCAGCGCCATTCTGCAAGGCAGAGCCTCCCAAGAAGATTTTAACAAATTCTACCTGTTTTTCAATAAGTCGCATATCCCATATGTTTCAGCATCAGTTTTACTCCTGTCACAAGTAAAAAGAAAGAAATTACTGGTGGTTGAAATTTGAGTAATGAACTCTCTCTAGAAGACATGAGGATGGGTCGTAGGCCACAATTCATAGCGGCAAAGCCAACCCTCGCCACACAGCCATGATCATCTCTTTGCGGATCTGGGGGAGAAGTAGTAATGGGCCATGATTTAAACCACTGGATCCTAGAAGAGGGTTCAGGTAAAAATTTCTGTGACATTAAAATAAGATCCATTCAACGACTGGATATAATGGCTGCATGCTCCAGCCAGATAAATTGTAGTTAGTTATACTCTAGAGTAGAAATAGCAAGTTTGCATTCCATAAATTTTCACTCCTCAAGTCATAGGTTGTTTGCTGTCCTGCAATCCTTCTTTAAAGGATTAAGAGCCCCTAAGACTCAGTATTTAAATAAATCAATATTAAAAGGAGTACAGAAAATAAGTGCAGAGCCTCTCTCTGTTCATTTATGGATCCTAAACTATTCATAAACACTGTCACACGTACACAAAATAGAATATGATTAAGGCATTTATCTGAATTTTTTTCTCAAAAATTTTTTATATTTACAGAAATACTTGACAAAATATGGCTTTATATTTGGGTTCTCAATGAACTAAACATGATGTTTGTCACATCTAATAAAAAAAATCTATCGCTGTGTTTTTAAGCAAAAATTACCTCAAGTCAACTCTATATATATCAATCAAATTCAGTAATTCTGAGGAGGGTCCACTAGGTCTTGTAAAAAGCTCATGCATTTATTAAACACTAAGTCACACACTTCTATACCTATTAGTTTGCCCAGCTGTGTAGCTGTTTCTCCTCTTGTACTGAATTCCTGAGAGAACAAGAGTATTCTTGTTGACATCCCTTCAACTGCTGATGCCCCATAGGGGTTCAGAGCAATGAAGCGAGAAATTGAGTTGAGGGAGTAGAGAGGACTCTTGACAATATCAGCAACAAACTGTTCTGTGCTAATCATCAGACAATGGCCTTGGAGGATTCTGGGTCCTAACTAGGCCTCCTTTGATGGCTCTGTTAACCTGATGGGGTTGGTCATATTGTGTCCACACAAATCTACAATTGTCAATTAGACAGTAGGGGGAAAAAATTAAACATTTAATTCTATGTTATATGTACAGCATAACAAGCATTTTGACTCTTTTTTAAAAAATAAACTAACTGGCTGGAAATCAAGTAAACATAGATGTGTTCAGAATGGAAATATCCTCTTCAAAAACTAACATCCTAGAATGTAAAATCAAACAAATGAATAGTGGAGAGTCTCACATATAAACATAAGTAAGAACATAAGTATATCATTACAGTGCCAAAGTATATTTTAGACTTTATCTAATTATTCATTCTACTTTAAAAAATAACTATTAAATTCTCTACTAGACTCTATAAGACACAGTGAAAAGAAAAATCAAGATTCCTGATGTCATAGATTTTATAATCTGATGAAGTAATAAGGAGCTAAAAGCAATAAATGCTGATTACACGAACTGAAAATAATGAAGGCAGAGGGCAGATTTGTGGAGTCACTGAAGAATCAACATAATCTCCTTGATTTAAATTAGCAAGGACTATACTAGGGTGCCTGGGTAGCTTAATCAGTTAAGCAACTGCCTTTGGCTCAGATCATGATCCAGGGGTCCTGGGATCAAGCCCCACATGGGGCTCCCTGCTCAGTGGGGAGTCAGCTTCTCCCTGTCCTCCCTACTTGTGCTTTCCGCTGCTATCTCTGTCTCTCTCAAGTAAATAAATAAATAAATAAATAAATGAATAAATAAAGTCTTTAAAAGTAAATAAATTATCAAGGATTATATACCTTTAAAATCAGTCTATATCCATCGAAAGAGACAGAAGGGGTATCTATATTTAACTTCTTAAATGTTTTCATTAAAAACAGAGTATATTAGTATCTGCAAGGTTGTCGATTTCATCAAGTGGGAGCACCCCTAAAAGCAAATGAGGAGGCCTTGTTTCAAAACTCTAATCTCTTCTGATGCCATATTTTCAAAGTCGTCTAAGAGGCATTGTAGAGAGATAAATTACCAATGACTTTATAAGGAATGATTTATAGAGTGTAGACAGATGTCTTTACAATGATTATCCTTCTGAATGCATCTGTTCAGTGTATTTCTTGCATTTCCAACAAAAAGGTGGCATTTGGGGCTGTAATTCTGTCATTTAATCACATGGAAATATGCCAATTCTTATTAACATCTTGACATTTTATTGCCATAAACTTATCATAAGTTCTTTTATTGTAAAATGGATTTAAATTCATGGAGTTGAGCTTTTAGTTACATATCCATTAAATGCCTGATCCTTTGCTCCTTACCTCAGCACAACTTTCAGTCAAGTAAATCAACTGTTGGCCAGAATACGAATTATAGATTAGGCCCTGAAAGGTTAACAGTTTGTTGTTTGGGATGCAATTGAAAAGCTAGAGAAAACAAAAAGAATAAATGTGTGTTAAACTCTTTCATATTAACTTCTACACCAGGTAACTGACATGCCAAGCTCCTTATATTTAGACATTACCCAGTGGAGGTGCAATGGATTCTTATTACCACAATATAGTCCTTCTGTTGCTTAACAGAAGGTGCTCACCTTTCAATTGCTACAAAATTAAAGGTTTAGCCTGGAAACCTATCTCTAGACAGAACGAAAACCATTATCTGAGACTGTAACAAAGCTCATCAAAAAGCGGAAAATGCTCCAGAGATATTCTCAGGAACATCAGGATATACTATAAGGAAAATGTCACCATGATATTTTGTCTGTGTTGCAAATGATTAGAGGACTATGAACTTAGTCCTAATCCAATATGTAATAGACTCATTGAATGCACCTCAATGAATGTATAACAAGATATCTTCTACCTAAAAGATCATCAAAATCTCTACTAGGGCGAATTATATTTTCTCAACAATTTGTACTAATATTATCTTGGATAATTTAAAATAACATATTAAAATGCAGTATAGCACACTTACTTTTCTTACTCCGTGTCAAAGACAAAATAAGTTTGACACAAAGCTAGCAATTGATACTTATTCACAAATAAGTATGGTGAGGGAACCCTTGTGTTGCAGAGGTTCAGAGGTACTAGCAAGGAGAATACATTTTAAAATAAAAAAAAGAAATTTTGACAAAGGCTCTTCTAATTGCAGCAATTACTCTATTACGGTGGGATTTGGAGAAGGGCGGTATTGGAGGGATTTCAAACTGGTATTCAGGTATACTTGGTAGTCTTTGGCTGGCTGTATTGGGAGCAGTTGGGAGACATTTCAAAGGAGAAAGTGTTGTTCATTTTTGCTGGGGGAGGGGAGGGATTCGGATTTCTATGGCCAACCATTTCTTGTACCAAGTCAGGGTCATAGGGTGTTTCTGGAGGTCAAACTGTCATATCTGAGTATGCACTGACTGCCTTGAAGTTAGAAATTCATGACCATGTCTCTCTAAACCTGTTAATGGCAAGGGAACTTGCAATTAAATCAGATATAGAAAATCTTCTTAAAATCTACAACCAACAGGTGTTATACATATTGTGGTTATTGGAAGAAAACTTAAAAAGCATGGTTTTAAAATGTCTAACTCTTTAACTATTTTTATTTGCTATAAGCTAAAAATAGAAAATACATTTTGTCATGTACAAAAACTTTATTTTTACTCTTCACTAACAAAGGAAGATGGCCTACTATAGAATTACCATTTCAATCACCATTGGAAGAATTAAAATACAGCAAACTCGTTTCTTGAACAGCCCTTTCAAGTTTTCACATTCTTCTCACTTTTCCTTAGTGAGCAAAACTTTTGTTGTTGTTGTTTGTTTGAGTCAGGAAATTATAATCAGTGAGACAACAAATTCTTAGTGGCAAGACAGTTTGCTAGGTGATCTGAAAAATGGGAGTGGTCTCAGCTGTCTAGATACTTAAAATCTACCTAAAGACATACATGCACACACAAAAATAAGGAACAGTGAAAAGCAGAATGGGGCTAAATGTTACATGACTGTTCCAGCAAGATAGATGAGTTGAGAGTCCATGATAACCCCAAAGCATGAGTGACTGTGAGCTTGAAAGGTACATCACTGAGTGTAAGGTGGCTTGAAGTGGCTGTATGAAGTGGGTTATGAAGAGCCCAGTGACATCCTATGGAATCTCCTCAATGAGATTCCACTTACTAAGTGATTGTCTTGATAAACATGTGAATAAATAAAGGAATTGTTAGCTCGAATAATGTTGACATTCCAAGAGGACAGAGCAGGATGCTGGGGCGAGGGCTAAGAAGATGACATTTTTGTTTGAGACACATTAATCTGACTTATACTGCATCATGACATTGAATGGGACAATACTGTGGATGCTAAATAGATGAGGCTTTAACCAGGAGTTAAGGTTTATCTGTAGAATGTCTTTGTCCGTCAGAGCCTGGTTTTCTTTCATTTCACACTACTTGCCTCTTCTGATGATCCCCTCCATTGCCCAATCTTCAATTGTTAGTTATTCTATGTGCTCACAGGCTCCCATGTATATATCTCTGTCTGGTACCATTCTTTTTAACACTTAGATCTATAGGTAAGCACACAGTAGACCATTCTATCTGAATGTCCTATAAATATTTCAAACCCAACCTATCCAAAAATATATATGGTATTTCTCTGTATGCTGTTTTTTTCTCCTCCTTTCTTTCTTATTTCAGTAAATGACAGACACTACCTAGTATTTGCCCTTGACTTTTGATTTGTCCTCACTCTCCAATCCAATGCATTATCAAATTTTGCCAATTCTATCTCCAACCTATGCTCCAAATCCATTAATTTTTTTCCAATCCCTCTGCCACAAATGTAGGCAGGGCTCTATTCATCTCTTGTATTGGTGACCATAGCAGGCTCTCAGCCTTTGAATCAGTCCTTCTACCTTCAATCTTGTCCCTCCCTAGTCCTTCTTCACACAACAGCCAGGATGATGTCCAATAACACATATCTCCTATCATATGCCTAGATTAATTTCAGAAATATTAAATATGGGATGTAAAATTTCCACAAATAAATTCATGAATACAGATAAGGATGATTATATAGAACTCACCCAAATTAGCCAGAATGGTCTTATCATTGCCCTTTAAGCCCTCCTTCCTTTATACTTGTTCAATTTTCCATTGTAATGCTTTTTTCTCCCAGATTTACTCATCAAATACTCTACTTTTTCCACCGGAATTTTTAATTATATTAACAACATTTAAAAAAATCACAATAATAGCATCACCTCAAATTTTATGTTTAATTCCCAAATGCTTTTCAAAAAATATAACCTGAATTAGTCATGAAAGACATCATGATGTGATACCTCAGAGATATTGAGTTTCCTGTACAAGGTCATACAGCTATTAAACGCCCACTCCTCCATTTCCCACCTCTCACCATGAGCTTTCTCTGGAGCTCTCTCTTCCCACTGGTTATAGCATTTTGTTTTTATTTTTTTTAATGGCACTTGATAATATGAACCCTTTACATTTCATACAGTGCTTTTCTGCTTGCAAAACAATTTTCTCATGCTAAATTCTAAGTTCGCTTTTTAAATACATATTTTATATTAAAATAGTTATAGATTTACAGAAAACTTATAGACAATATAGAGCTCTCATATGTACCACACTTAGTTCTCTTTATTATTAATATCTTAAAATTAATATCATACAATATTCACAATAAATGAACGCACATCAGTACATTATTATTAACTAAAGCTATGGTTCACTAAAACTTTCCATTTTTAAAAAATTTCCTTAGATTTTAACCTAATGTCCTTTTTTGTCCCATGATCCTATCCAGGATATCACATGGCATTTGGTGCTCATTTTTCTTTAGGCTCCATTTGGTTGTTTTAGTTTCTGAGAATTCCCTTTTTGTTGATATTGATGTTTTGAAAATATTGATCTGATTATTTCATAGAATGTACTTTGGCTGTGATTTGTCTGATGTTTTCCTCATGATTATTCTTGGCATTATGGTTTTTTGGAAGAAGAACACACAGGTAAAGTGCCATCTTATCACATCACAGCAAGTGTACCTACTATCAATATGACATCACTGTTGATGTTAATCTTGATCTCTTGGCTGAGTTTTTGTCATTGTTTGTCAAGCAGCTATAAAATGACTAATTTTCCCTTTCCATGCTGTCCTCTTTGAATGAAAGTCATTACGAAGAGCCCACACTTAAGGAGTAGGGAGTTATGCTGCACCTGCTTGAGTGCACAGCATCTACACAAATTATTTGAAGTTCTGCTGCAGGGGAGATTTGTCTATTGTTATTTATTTATTTATTTATTTATTTATTTATTTATTTATTCATTCATTCATTCAATTATTTATTTATGTCAGTATGGATTCATGAACATTTACTTTATACTTTGGATTGTAATCCATACTCGTTCATTTTTCACTCAAATTTTTCCAGCTTTGAGCATTGGAAGCTCTTTCAGTTGGCTCTCATTTCTCTTTTACTCCTACAACTGCTTGCAGAAGCTATATTATTCATTCCTTCCACTAGTATACTGTTGCTCTTCCTTAGTTTTGTGTAATATAAAAAAGTATAGACTATGTAACCAAGTTAAATCACCTTCATCCCCCAGTCTCCCCTCTCCTGTATCAGTCTCCAAATACAAAGGAAAGTAATATAAAGTAGCCCTTTACAGTTTAGGTGTTGCATTAGTTTTTATTATATTTTCTCAGTCTTCCTTTTTTTCGTATTAGCAAATCTTTGCCCTTGGATGTTGGAGTGTGTTATATATATATATATTTCTTTATTCTCCATAAACATCTGAGTGCTGATAAGTATTTGACCCCTAGGAGCATTTATTGATGTAAAAGTACAGAGAAATGAGTGGTGATACTAAGACGGAAATGAGACCCTTTGTGAATTTTATTGCAATGAACTGAGTTGGGGATCATATCATTAACTCATTCCTCAACAACACAGAATAAAATCGGTGATTTTCAAGCATTAGTATGTATCAGCACTATCTGGAAATCTTGGTAAAATAAAATTGCTGGGCTCCATCTCCAGAAGTTCTGATTCAATAGATTTTGTGTGAACCCAAGGATTTGCATATCTTATAAGTTCCTAGGTATATTGATTTGCTAGGGCTGCCATAACAAGATATCACACACTGGGTCGTTTCAACAGCATAAATTTATTTTTTTATAGTTCTGGAGGGTGGAAATCTCAGCTCAAGGTATTAGTGGAGTTAGTTTTTTCTGAGGCCCTTCTCATTGGTTTGAAGATAGATACATTTTTGCTGTTCCTTCGCATGTTCTTTTCTCTGTGCATGCAGCTTTCTCATTTCATTTTCTTATTAGGACACCATTAGATTGGATATGGGCCCATTCTCATGGCTTCATTTTAATTTAATACCTCCTTAAAGTCTCTATCTCCCCAAACAGTCACATTCTGAGGTACTTGGGGATTGTGTCAATACATGAATATTGGCAGGACATAATTTGGCCCATACCAGCTTATACTGATGCTAATGTTGAGAATCATTGGCTTAAGTCATCAGGGAAAGCCAAAGATGTGTGAAGAAAAGTTGACAATGGTGTAGATAAGTTATGATTACAATACCAGTGAAGATAAGACAGAAGACAACTTCCAAATAAGAAGTCTCATCTTGTACAGCATGGTTTAGGAATGGCAATCACACACCAGATGGATTGGGAAAAAGAAGCTGAGCTGTTGTCAGGAAAATGCTTTGTTTTTCACCTTCCATAGACTCCAAGTCACTAGCAAGATTGTATGCATGTGACAGATGTTCAAAGGTCCTAGAAGCTCAGAGCCTTCAAAAGTCTTTTATTGATTTACTGGCTCACGGCTTAATGTATTCTTTTCTGTTTCTTCCTTATAGCTTTCTGTAGATTACTCTTAAAGGTGTTTATGAATGGGGGACACTGAGCTTTCCAGACTTAATTACAATGACATTCAAGTTAGGAGGATTATATGTATCATGCCAATTAAAGAACACTTCATTTCATAGGGGTTTTCAGCATAATTGTAGCAGAGGTCTCTCCAGGGAGGTAAACAAGTATTTCTGCCAATTCCTAATGGATCAGGATTCATTTTTTTAGTTCACTCTCTGAAATTATTGGCCCTTGAGAATACATGTCAAATCCTGGGATCTCCAATTTAGCATTCTATCTTGCTCAGGGTTCAAGTGTCATACCTCTTCCTCACAGGAACAAGGCCAGATCCATTAAAGTCAGGCTCTAGGTCACTCAGAATAAACAAGAGCCACTGTTGCAAATTCTTTTTTTTTTGCCCTGACCCTGTGAATTTCTTTTCATTTCTCAGATACTCCATTATACAGTTAAAAGAAGATAATTGTGTGTATGCATGTGTGTGTGTGTGTGCATTTTCGTTTACTTTTTTATTTGCATTTGCTATTAATTTCATCCAACAAACAGATATTCTTACTAGAAGCTTCTCTGGATATCTAGTTTGCTAGTTTACTAAAAATGTCCTTATTTTCTTTACATTACTTTTATCATTGCCAAGTTTCTTGAAAGTAGTGTTTGTGCTTGCTGATTTGTCTTATTATCTCTGAGTTGATTCAGTCTTAAGTAAACTTAGAAGGGATCTTAGTGATATTTCAAGCTACACATATGATAATTTCAGAGATTGGCAGAAAATCCAGCATCACTGAGGCCAGGGCAAAAGAGGGTATTTCAGAAGAAGCATTTGAGAAACTTTTACAAGGGTCAAAGTGAAATCAATGAGAACTAATTTTATTGACTTCCTGATTTCCATTTCAAGTGTGCATGTGAACATGTGGACTTGTGTGATGTGCAGGCATGCTCATGGCAGGTGGAAGGAGAGGAATAATATGCCACCTAAACACTCTTCAGAGGCATTGCACATTCATCTTTCTTTGCCAAGTTCCATATTCAATCAATCACAAAATATTAAAATTTAAACTTCTAGTAAGTTCTCAATCTAATGTTGATTCTTTGCCACAATTAACATCAACCTTACCAGAAACTATTGCCTTATCCCAGGTTTTTGCTTTTTCTCTTACATCAAGGGTCAGCACAATATCTCTGATTTGCCTGTTTTTCACTAAGCTTAAAATATATACCATCTGTCCCTGTTAAAAAAAAAAAGAAAAAAGAAAAAGTTTGCAGACACCTGGCATAGATCAAAAGTGTTCCTTAAATGCTTATATTGGCCCCATTTCTTGTCACCCCTAACTATTCAGTTTGTGGTCTACCACCTTAACACTGGATTCTTAGCTCTTTATCATGATCCGTGACACAATCGCTTGCGGGTAGCTACCCTCATCTGTGGCTGTATCTCATACTTCTCTCTTCTGCTTATTCTATAGTCTAATTCTAAACAATCTGGAGTCTGTGAAGCCATCATGCTCTCCATATGCACAATTCCTCAGCCTAAAATGTGCTTCTTCTTTTGCTCAATGTATAACATTCCTAAGTCTTTTAACAATCATCTCAAGCATTGTTTCTTCTTTAAAGTCTATGGATTTTTCTGTAAGGATAGTAAAGTGAAGTGGTCAAGAGCATGGACTCTGGTGCCACAGTGCCTGAGGTTGACTCTTGGTTTCACTATTCACTAGCTGTGTTACCTTGGGCAAGTAATTAAAAACCTCCAGTTTACAGTTAAAATAAGTAACTTCTAGTTACTTATTTTTCAAAATAAGTGTGCTCCAGATAAAGCAAACTAAAAATAAATGCATTCGGTTTTAATTTTCTCTTCCTCTTTGCCATCAAATTAAATTCAGATATAGAAAATTAAATCACTGCATTGAGAAAACTACTTGAAAAAAGCAAACATATGTATCTTTGCAAAAACACAATAAGGACAAAGATAAGAAAAGAAACATGAAAAATATAAAAGAAGAAATTTCAAAATGTGACAATCTGTCAGGTAGATTCAGGTCACATAGAGAAGTCTTCAATTACCTCAAGTGAAAAATCTGTCTGAAGCATTACTTCCTCCCACAGATATGTTCTCAGTTTTCCATTTGAACAGTTGACCTTTCATTAATTTTTAAGCCTTGTGCTATGTTTATACTGCTATCTTCTCACATCATTTCTGACTGCTTTTAGACTCAAAATATTCACAGTCATATGATGGATTTAGTAGACAGTTGAATTGCTTTTTCCCTGTCATCTTAACCAATCTAAATTATTAAATATACTTTAATACCAAAATAATTAAGGAATTGTTCAGGAGTTCAGTTTTACAGAATCATTCTCTCTTCCTCTCACTTCATCATTACCATCATCAAAGTGTGTGTGTGTTTATATAAGTGTGTGGTGTGTATTATGATAAGAATTTATTTTTATGAGACAATATTTAATTATACATCAAGCCAAAGTGACAACAGAAGATATCAAAGACAGCTATAAAAGGTTATGTAATTGTGAGTAAAATTGAGCTCTTTTACTATTAAGCCTCAGTTATTTTTAAGTAACCAAAGACCTGATAAACATAGGAAATTATTTTTTAACCACAGAATTCTTAAACAACTTAAAAGGTAAAGAAAAACTTTTGTTTACGATTTCTGGTAAGAATTTATATTGTTGACTTTGCTAATATTTTTAAGCTGACCTAAAAAGATTTGTTGGTGACATCCCAACTTTGTTTGAAATAACTTTTTTCTTTAGCTGTTAAAAAAAGTGACATATAGTTACATACCCATATAAAATCTCACATAGACACCTACAAATGTATACATATGGTGACAATCACCAGAAGACATTACCTCTCTGGCTTTTTTGTGCAAGCTTAACAATTTTGTTTTTCAGTGCACTTGATCATGGGCCATGTCTGGCTGCTAAGCATTACTTTCCTTAAAGGAAATAAAAATTTCTTTGTTGTCTGTCTTTCAAATTTATGAACTGATGTAGCATCATTAGTATTATATAAATGATTTTTCCTGATGTGTATATAAATCATATTTTCCTGCCCATTGTTCTGTTTATAGGTTAGCATAAAAATCTATTAAGATGTACTGAAGTACCTCTCTGATCCCAGGACTTCAAATTCCTTCTTTTCAGTTGTTGACTTCCAATTTGGAACTTGGTTTCTTTCCTTTTAAACTGACATAAAAGAATAAGAACAGAGCTCCCACTCAGAAACATAAAAACCAGTAAGAAAACAGAGGGGAAATATCTCAGATATGGTGTTACAACCACATTTAGCAGAATTTGCGTTATTAGCTAGTGGTTTAAAAACATATTCCACTAATTTCTGTGGGAAACTAAGGGAATGAATCTGCAAAGAAATGAAAAGACTATCTTTAAAGCTTCTATATAAAACTTCAAATTTTTAAATAAAAAGGAAAGTGAAATATGTGATAGGTAATATGCTTCATCATGTTCTTTATTGTTGATACAAAGAACTCCAGTGAAGAATGTCATTAATTGTCAGACCATTAATACTATAATATCACTTAGCAGCTTTTTGTTAGCTTCATCCAAAGTGATTAGTTGTTTCTTCCCACTGCCAGCTAGGTGAATAGTTTATAAGAATGTGTGGCTAGGTGAGACTCCTTAAAAGACTCGTACTAAGAATACAAGACTTTGTACTCTGATTTACAGTGGCTGTAATAGGGTCACATATGGACAAAGGTCCTTTTGACAAAACTGACCCAAACATGTACATAATAGGCTAATAGAATAAATCTGGGTTCTCCAGAAAACAAAGCAAAATTAAGATAAAAAAAGGAGGAAAATATATTTTCACATATTCATTTGAAACCTTAGAATTATACTAGGCCTTTTCTGTATATTTGTCTTTTGTTTAAACATCATAATAAATTAGACTGTTAGCTTTCTCTCCAACTGCATGTTGTTGAAAAAAACCTCACCATTTTCAGCTTTAGTTTCCTTATCTGCCAAATGGGTTAATAATGTCTGTATTAGGAAGTTGCTGTAATGTTTAGTAAAATGCTAAAATTCAATGAGTGGTACATAAGACACCCTCAGAATGGTAGTTCTAATTATGACGACTGCTGCAGATAATTAAGTAGAGGTAGTTTATAGTGTAAATACATTTTATAATTTAGCAAATGGCACATAAAGAAAACATTTAGTGGAATTAGCCAAGTTCTCAACACTCTTCCCCACCTTCACATGACTTTGACATTTCCTATGCACTACTCTAGTATTAGAGAATTTAGCCACTAGAATTTAACTTCTTCTTCAAATTCTTACCCAAAAGCTTCACTCTCAATACAGCTCATCAGGATCAGTTGATCCCTGGGAATCCCTGGAGGCACCTTCAGTTATAGCTTTGTGGGCAGGTGTATTAGCTCAGGCTGTCATAACAAAACACCACAGACCATACGGCTTAAATAAACAACAGAAATGTATTTTCTCACATTTTTGAAGGCTTGGAGTCCAAAATTCAGGTCTTAACAGGTTTGGTTTCTTGTGAGGCATTTCTTTGTGGCTTATAGATGGCTACCTTCTTCCTGTGTCCCTACACGGCTTCTCTGCACGTACTGGGATTGCTTTTCTTCCAAAGATTGTGAAAAATAATGGTAAGAGCCAGGATTAGAACTTGGCAATTTTCATTCATAAATTTATTCAGCCATGTTTTCAAAGTCCGCTAGGTATATTAAGCTAAGTCAAGAAATAAAATGAATTGAATGAATACAACTTATATGAACTTCTAACTTGAACACTGGAGAGTGAAAAGAAAATGTATCATTTATTGCATTCTTCTCACATTAAAAAAAAGGAAAGAAAGAAAAGAAAAGAAAATTTTAACCTGGATAAATACCAGACATGGTTTGGATAAGAATCCTGCACATTCCTCAAATCTGTGCCAGCTCTGAGTTTAAATTGTGATTCCCAGAACAAGTGTGTATTGCCTCAATGTATTCTGATTCAGTCTGCATCCTTTAAAAAATAAAATAAATAAAATAAATAAAAATTCCTTTTAAGAAATACCATTTCTTTAATTACTATAAAAGACCTAAGCCAACTTACATACTCAGTAGCATTTTGAGTTAATGGATCACTAGAACCTAGAAGATATATTCTGTAAAATATATAATATGTTATACATAATATGATAGCATTCTTACCTAGGAGAGTATGTGCTGACACTCTTAAAATTAAAAAAAATCACATCCTTTTGCTTCATTTTGATGAAAACACAGTTTTAGTGAAAAAGCCAATGAGAAAACAGAAAAGGAGGAACATTATGTAAGCCATTGTTTCAGCACATTTTCAAACTATTGTTTATTGACAAACAGAACGGTTTAAATGAATCCTTTTGGAAAGATACTGAATTTGGATGATAAATATTTATTTTGCAAATGAAACTAGTTTAGCAAAAATTGTACTTGAACAAATGGCAAATTATAATAGGATAGAGACATAACTTGTGATTACTATGGAATCAGATGCTTTACTCCCCAAATCAAAAACAATATGACCTTAGAAAATACAAGTCTGAGAGTTTGTTTTTTTTAATAAGGAAGTACAGAGAAGTATAGGAATAATTAGCATTAACAGTTTGAAGACTGCAAGATGATTTTACTTTGAGTTAGACATTTCTAGCCCAATTTCCTGTTAGAAGACAGAAAGATTATTGTGGTTAGAAATTGAGTTCCATCTTTATATTAAACTCTATAATAAATGAAAATACATAACTTATTTTCCCTGGTTGTTAGGTGGCTCAGTATTTAGAGATCCTTAACAAATTGTGACCATCTAATTTCACAGTTGTAACTTAAAACTTTTAAATGTAGCTACTTTTCCCAGATTCATTCATTCTTATATCCAACCAACACACATTTATTTGCTGTTGCTTTTTGAGATGGCGTAGTTGACATTATATCACATTTCTAGAATAAGAGTTGCAAACTCTCATGCCTATAGAAGCTGGACAAGTAAATGAGTTGAAGTGGACCAGTACTGAACAAGGCTCTCTGAAGTTTAAGTACCTAGGAAAAACGACAACCTAAGGTTCAATAAGGTTATATAGGCACAGATATTTTAGATTTACCATTTTTTAAAGCGAGACTGGAAATGTGAAATTTTCTTTTTAAATATTCTGATTTTTAAGTCTCAACAAACAATTTTGTTTTAAAAATTATGTGCAAGCCAAACAAAATATGCTTATGGGCCTGATATGGCCTATGTGCTTCAAGATTTTTTCCACTAATACAGAAATTTATAAATATCATTGTAAACTTTAACTGTTAATCCAACGGCAATCAACAAACAATTGGCAATCAATACATGATACTCAGATTTGTTGTTGGTCCTAGAGTCGAGGGGGAGATTTCTTGGTTTTCTGTTTTAATTTGGATACTCAGTCTTTCTGTCCCTGACATCCATCAAATCAATCTTAAGTTTGCCTGATGGTAGCCAGTTAGAAAGGAAGAACGTTACATTATTTAATGCAGATCAGACTAAAAAAGGCAAGTATTCTGAGAAGAAAAAGGGATAATATTATTTAGGTAAAAAAATTACTAATGTATACATGATATATGAATATATATGTGCACATATACCAAATAGCAGAGAAGAGTCATAGGAATTAGACCAATGATGAGCAAACATTATGTTTACAAGAATCATCTTGAATGCTTATAAAAATTTGGTATGTGGTTCCCCTCCACAAGATACAGATTCTATAGTTTGGAGACAGGGCACAGGGCCATGATTTTTAAACACACTTCCATGTGATTTGAGGCTCATGTTACAAGGCTGACATTTTAAACACTGTGCTGTACTGAAAAACTAGTAAAGAATAAAATATTAATTTGCTACAAGGTTAACATTTCCAATGAGTGTAGTCAGAGTGCTAGTCTCCTTTATTTTACCTTCCAAAAGAATGGATATTGACTACCGAACCATCCTCCTTCCAGTGAGTGCTCTATGAAGTGGAAGATTAAGTAAACGTTTATTTCACATCTGTGAGGCAGAAGGCTGTGCTTATTGGCTGAGTTGTGCACTTACACCTTACAAATAATAATAATAGAGGAGCGGTTATAATTAAAAGAGGTCCAGTAGAAATCTTTAAAATGAATTTAGATGTGGATCCTAAGTTCTGAGATTTAAAAAGAAAAGAAGGGATACCTGGCTGGCTCAGCGGTTGGGTATCTGCCTGTGGCCCAGGGCGTGACACCGGGGATCCTGGGATCGCGTCCCACATCGGGGTCCCCGCAGGGATCCTGCTTCTCCTTCTGCCTGTATCTCTGCCTCTCACTCTATGTCTCTCATGAATAAATGAATACAATCTAAACAACAACAACAAAAAAAAAAAAAAAAAAAAAGAAAGAAAGAAAGTAAGAAGAAAAGAAAGGAAAGAAAAGAAAAATCCTTTAAAAAAAAAGAGAGAAGGAGAGAGTAGTGGATTTCAAATACAGCTGAATATTAAAATTATTAAAATTCTAAACATGCAATATCAAGGTTCCAGATCCAGGTATTTTGATTCAGTAAGTTTGCAGTTAGGCCTCAAAATATGCAGTTATAAGAACAATTTTTAAATCTTCACATCTTTAAGCATTTTCACAGAAGGGGATCATTATCATTATCCTCATTCTGTTGAAGCTAAAGATGAAGAAATAGGCCACCTTGCAGATGCCACCGCTCGGGGCGCTGCCCAGCCAGGGGCACCCCCACCCCGTTCTTCCGCGACGCCCTGAGCCCTGAGCCCTGAGCCCTTGGCTTGTGCCTCCTTCGAGCTGTTTGCAAAGTTCCGAGGACAACAGGGAACTTCCTGCTCTGCGCAGTGCGGAGAAAGGCCTGGGTGACCAGGTCTCCTGCTTTCACGGGATCCTTCCGGCCTTTGTGCGCTTGACGGGCCTTGACGGCACTGGCGGCAGGTGCATCTGTGGGGAGAAGTTTGATGACGGGCATTTCGCCCTGAGGCACATGGGTCCTGGCACCTGGCACACGGCAAAGGCTGGCCCAGCACAGCAGGTCCCCGTCTGCACGGCTACGACTGGGTGCTCGCAGGGCGCGCCTGTGCTCTCGCACAAGGAGGGCGGCCGGGAGGTTGTGCAAGCCACGGAGGCAGCGGGTCTAGGGATGGCAAGGCCGGCCAGAGCACCACTGCTGACTGTGGACAGATCTGACATTTGACTTGTGTTTTATCTGACTTCCAGACCTTTCCTTCCGTAGCTCAGACGGCCCCTTCATCCCCATCCCCATCCCCATCTGCTTGCAGTAACTTATATTCTCTGTGCTCTCCCAGCACTTCTGTGGGATCCCTGGTTTGGTTACGCCCCTCCAAGTCTATCTAGCTGGATTACAGAATTAAGTTTATGATTATGAAATAAAAACTAAACAGTAAGAACAACAAAAGGGAGAAACAAATTAAGCTACTTGTAAGGTATTCAGTTTTAGCTGTTAGAAAAAAGTACATGACTTTATTATAAATGTAATAACTATAAATATTTAAATCAGGTATTGGATACCTGTGGCTATGGGAGATCTTTTAAAACATTGAATACATTTTATCATGTTAGTCACAGATTAGTAGTTAAATTGTCAAGATCATTTTACAGGAAAGAACTAATATTTAATAACTATCCTGGCATACACACATTAATTTTCCTCAGATAATCCTCACAACTTTTTGGGTTGTTCCCACTCATCACAATTTCATACCTGAAAATGTAAGTCTCCAAAGGACTAGGGACTTGCCCAAGGTTATACTGCTAGTCAACTATTTTTTTCCCATTTATTTGAGACAGAGAGAGAGAGCACAAGCAGGGGGAGTGGCAGGCAGAGGAAAAGGGAGAAGTAGGCTCCCCATGGAGCAGGGAGTCTGACGTGGGGCTCGATTCCAGGGCCCAGGGATCATGACCTGAGCTGAAGGCAGATGCTTGACTGACTGAGCCACCCAGGCACCCTGCTAATCAACTATTAAACCAAATTGCAAACACAGAATCCCCAACTATGAATCCTATAATTTTCTTCTACATTGTCTCTCTCCAAACTGAAATATTCCATAATAAGCATGTCTCTCCTCATCCAACTTCTTCCCATAGCACCACAACTATTTGTCTGGAACTGCAGGGATAGGTGATTTGTGAGCTTGAAAATCTTCAGTAACTTCCCACTTCTCGTAGAACTAATTCAAAATTTCTGGGCAGAGTACAAAAGGTCTTATGTAACTTGTTCCCAGTATTGCCTTCAGCCTCCCCTTGTTCCCTCTCCAGCTATGTGTCAATCAGATTTACCTGCTTTCCTAGATGCCTCCATCGCAAAGTTCTCTCTCTGGAATACCTTTAACAATCTTACCTCCCTAGTTCATTCTGAGTCTTTGCTGGGGTGGAGGTGGCAAGGGGGTGGGGGGAAGCCTGCCATAAGCACCCTCTTTCTGACAATGACAAAACCAATTTTTCCTCCTTTGTGATATCACTATATTCCATGAATACCCCCCGATCTAACCATATGTTACATGTCAGTGTCTGTGATTGAATTGTAAGCAATCCAAAACAAGATCCTAGTTTTATTTATCTTTGTGTTCTTGTACCCAAGTATTAGTTGGGGCACATTAAGCTTACTTGAATAAACAAAAGTGTGATTATAAAATAGTTAAGTCTTTTTGCCTTGTAATAAATTTAAATTCACCATGGATATGTCCTACATTTAAAATATAAACTTCTAAATTAACTATATATGGATGAAATTATAGTTCATTTTCATATTTTCATTAGCATGCCAAGGTATTTTCCTAATGAATAATTTAAAACGTTTTTGAAAAATCCTCCTTATCAAGGGCCAAGAGATTATTTATTATTAGCTAAATATGGCTTTGCCTGATATTTAAAATTAACAGTGGGTATATCAGCATTATTAACATGCAGGTATTTAAAAACCAAGAAGTAGATTACATCATGCATCTATAAATTTTCTCCCTAAACCATATTAAAAATATATCTTCATAAATATTTATAACTTGCATTCCTTTTTTATTACTAGCAAAATATGGAGGACAGAAAGTGTCATAGTTGAAAGAGGCCCAAAAACATTACTTGAATGACATGTTCTTGAGCAGAATGAGTAGAGTTACTAGAATGAATTTCTGTTCATTCCTCTGTGGAATGAATAAAAAGATAGTTTAATAAGTTTGTGTTTCGCCTTCATAAACAAATCTAGACCCTAATAAAAATGCGTCCTCTGAACTATATTATGCACACCTTGTATGCTTGTATATTTTTCTGGAGATGTGCATGGGGACTAACTAAAATCCTTCAAAACCCCTAAATCTGCGTTGATTATAGAAGGTTATGATGACTGAGGTTTGCTTTTGACATGCTTGGAGACCTTGTGGTATTCTATTTTCATTAGTAACAAACCTGCAATTTATAAGCAGGCACACTGGAACTCTAACACACTTTGTTTCATTAATTGTGTGTATACACACACACACACGCATATATTTTTCTAAGTATACTTGTAACTAGGTCATTCCTTTTTCACATACATATTTCTAAAACTCCCTCCCCAATTCTCTCTTCTATTTTCAAATCTTCATACCAGTTAGCCATTTTTTTTTAATACCCAAGTATGGGTTTGAAAACAAACAGTCCATGTGAGTTTTATATGTCTATGTAACACTGGGAAACTGCCTTATAAAAACTATATTATTAATAAAGCCTGGTGGAGTGGTTTACTGGGGTAATGCATTATTTCTAATCTCCTACCCTTATGTTTCAAGACAAAATCTTGACTGATGTCCCTGAAATCGCCTCTCCCAAGGCCATTTACAGCTACGACCTAGAAGTGATGAGTTCCATGAGGATTCTGATAATGCCAAAAGCAGAGGCTGGGTTTGCTCGGTCTTGATAAATGTGCCCAGATATTTGAGCTATTGGACTTCAGCAATGTACCATTCTGCAAAATCTGAGAAAACAAAACAATTTTAGAAGATAGCTATAAACACTTTCTAGGTACATCAGACCTTCCCAGACCCTTTCCAGTAGCATCTCAAATTAATTTAAACATCTTAGTTCAAAACCCTAGGCTACTGTATTGCTTTATGTGATAAATCATAGGAAAAGCCTAAAAATGCCGACTTTACAATGGAGAAAGTAAATCTTTGAACTGAAAAAAAAAAGAGGAAAACTCAAATGGCAATTTTAAATTTCATTTAAAAATAGAATAGTGTGCTTCAAGTATGCATACTTCATATAAGATTTTTCGCACCTTAAACAAATATGTTTAATTTATTTCCTTCTTTACTCTTTCACTAAAGGTGGGAGAATAAAAGCAATCCTAACTCATCCTCTGTGTATATAGATTACAGTGAAGTCATCCTTGGGTTATGAATTCTAACATCCTCTGCTGTCTATCCATTTCACCCGAATATCTAGCACTGAAACCAGAGATATTGGTTTCTTTTTCTTCATCATTGCGGGCCTTGCGTGTGCTCTCGTCCCTAGGTGGAAACTTCTCTGCAAGTTCAGAGCCGGAAGCACATGTCATCGTACAGGAGGCGCTATCTTGCTTTGCCTTCATTTTTGCCATAATTGTGTGGTATCCCAATGTTAAATTGTATTCTGCTCCTGAGTCTTTTAAGATAGTAATTTCCAGGGGCACCGGGTGTATCACTCAGTTGAGTGTCCAACTCCTGACTCTGGTTCTGGTGGTGATCTCAGGCTCATGGGAGGGAGCCCTGCCTTAGGCTCCATGCTCAGCGGGGAGTCTGCTTGAGAACTCTCCCTCTCCCTCTCCCTCCCCCTCTCCCTCTCCCTCTCCCTCCCCCTCCCCCTCCCCCTCTCCCTCTCCCTCTGTCTCCACCCTCTCCCTGCTCCCCTGTGTGCACATGTGCTCTCTCTCTAAAATTAATAATATTTTTAAAATAGAGAACAATTTCCTTTCTTATATGAATCTTTCATTTCCATCCAAACGTTGATGGTTTACTCTTTAAGCCATTCCACGTGAAGCATCTTAAGTCCTCTTTGAAAGTAAGCTTCCCGTAAATCATTTAATACCTTTGAAGAAAACAACTTTTACATAGCCTATGCTGAAGTACTAGAGAGCTTTTGAATACTCTTCTGCCCCCAAATATTTTTCCTGGTGGCAACCAAAATTCCACCATTTTGAAACAAATGGTCACAAAAAGCAATACTTTCCTTCTTCAGCCATTCCGTGTGCATCAACTCATCAGATTAATTTCCTTAAGTGACGAAAGGGAGCAGGCAGCCAAGAAAGTGAATGCTTTTGTGGGGTAGGATAAAATGCAGAAATTACCAAACCAAACAACAAAACACAGAATAGTAGGGATATACTGGCATAGAAAGACACACTCCTACCTTTTTTGAAAATTGGCCGCTAGGTCAGTTGTCTCAGTCACTTAAGCGTCTGCCTTTGACTCAGGTCATGATCTTAGGGTGCTGGGATCCACAGCCCCGCATTGGGCTCCCTGCTCAGTGGGGTGTCTGCTTCTCCCTCTCCCTCTGTGCTCTCTCTCTCTTGCTCACTCTATGAAATAAATAAATAAATTTTTTTTCAAAAAACAAAATTGACCCCAACCCCACTACAATATAATGTCTTCCAGAAAGTACAGAAACAATGACTTACTTATGCTTTGTAGGCCAAGCAGAATGAAGATCACAGTGTAGCACCATGTTGAAATCTCTGCTTTATCTAATCATTTATCTTCACGAAGGCAGATCCATCAGCCTTTGCCTCCATGTTGCATTATGTGAAGCTATTTCAGACCAATAAGCAATGTGTTAATAATTTTTACCAGTTGTGGCAGCTCTTTAAAATTTTTCTTCAAGAGACCCACATGCATATTATTTTAGTGTTCAAAAGTGCTAGGTATGGTTAAAAATTTTAAATTTAGACAGCTTAATGTACTATATGTTTTAGATCATTATTCCAAAAAGTGAGCTTATTTATTTTTCATCTTTTGTTCACTGTTTTTTATTACTATTTTACTACTGGCCTTGGAGAATTTTATTTATTTAGTGGAGTTATTGTCTCATGTGTACCCAAATGTTTTTTCCAGATTGACTGTTGACTCTAGACTGCTCTTTGTTTTGGAGCTATTTTATTGCTGGAGTTACGTATCCAAAGTTTATAGGTAAAGTCTGAATACTTGTCCAATTTCTATTTCCCTAGTAAAGCTTGACTGTGTACAGTTACAATTAATAATACATGAGGCTTTTCTTTGGACTCGACAGTATGGAGGACTAACTCAGTCCCTGGAGTACTATTTCATACAATGAAACACTCACTTTGCTTGATGCCCTGGTGACTCAAAGAATTAATACGTTTCTGAAGTGCCAAATTTAATCTCAGATATTAGGTCATGTTTTGGGAGACTATACTTTAATAAAAAAAAGTCCTAGTTTTAGGGCATAATAAGGAAATAATAAGTTTATGAAAGACAAAATGTTCTCTCTACAAAAAGTACTTTTTCCAAGAGATATTTGTCAAAAAGCAGTGACAAATTTATCAATCATGGAGTGCTCTAGGGCTAGTTCCATACTTACTGTTAAAAATACTTTTTGCAAGCTATAATTACAAAAAAAAACTAATAGGCAATTTTAGTTTAAGGAAGGTAGTTGAAATAAGAAGAGTTACCTGTTATTCAAGACTTCCCTGCTGTACACCAACATGGGAGCTTGTGAACACATCTCCCATTCCTTGAGGAACAAGCACAGCACTCTACCGGAAAATCAGAAAGTAAAGACCTTGTTCAATGCAAAGGAGACTATGAGTAAATGTTGGAAGAAAATAGTATAAACTTACACCAATTCAGTAATTTCTCTCATAGGATTATCTCTATTTAAAAACATGAGTTAAGTAAAGCATGAAATATTGAAGTATGCAACAATAAAACCTTATTCATCAATGATATGAAACAATTGGTAAAACTGATTTATTTTTTTTCTAAAATTATTTCTATTAATCGTGTAAGATTAACTGGAATTGAAAATTATACTCCAGGTATTTCCATAGTCCACAGAATCTTCACCATAATAAAGACCTCTACCTTATTTTTTCTACAGTATTTTACATATTTCATATGTAATCAAGATTATTATTAATCCTAGGGGTTTATTTTTTTATATGTGAAAATATCCATCTGAAGTTTCACAGTGGGAAATAATGAAATATAAATGGGTATGAACACAACATAAAATTTGCCAAATAAGAATGCTGAACCCAGAGTTGATTAAAAGCTGAAGGGGTGCTGGGCTACCAAAGGGGAAACCTTATCTTGAGTGACATCTAGTGGTCTACTGGAGAATGCCATTTTAAAAAATTGAAGCTTTTGAAGATTAGGCAGTTGTACAGATTAGGGAATCATTACAGATGAGGCAAATTAGTTATTTTGTCATATCATATGCTACATTTGTGTAAAAATTATACGCATACACTGAAAAATAACTTTGTATGATCAATAAGATTGTTTTAAGTAACAATGGAGGTGTAGAAAATTCTGTAAATGGAAAAAAGAAATATTTAATTAAAAATATACCTATAAATTCAATGCTGACATAATATGTCATTACTGAAAAAGTGTTTTCAATACTTTTAAGAGTCACTGAGAATTGGGGTCTTCCTACTTTGTGTAAATATAAAAATTTATACTCTACCTTTTTTGCTTTGAAACCTCAATGTTGGGATCCTTTAAACTTTTTTGTTTTGTTTTGTTTCTAAATTAAGAAGTTAAATTATTGGGCAGCCTGGGTGGCTCAGTGGTTTAGTGCCGTCTTCAGCCCAGGGTGTGATCCTGGAGACCCAGGATCAAGTCCCAGTTGGGCTCCCTGCATGGAGCCTGCTTCTCCCTCTGCCTGTGTCTCTGCCTCTCTCTCTACCTGTGTCTTTCATGAATAAATAAATAAAATATTAAAAAAAGAAGTTAAATTATTTTGTCAGAAACATGTATTTCCATTGTGTATCTTCCATTTCTTTGTAATTATTTGAGGAACAAAGATACACTATATTTTGTTAATAGTATCTTAAGGGGACATTGAAAGATTTTCCCATTGCTCCCTATCATTTTTTAATAATATGCAAAATATGTCTATTATTTATGACTTTTCAATTGCCTTATTTCTAATTAGCTCCCTTGCCTTTGAGGGTGTAGTGATCATGTACTGTTGTTGATTTTTCCATCTCTTTTCAAATCAAAACATATGTTAGTAAAACATTATTTGGTGCTTGACCTTCAATTTGTCCTAGTACTTCTTTGTATGAGCTTCTCTCAGTTCTGTTCTTTGTATGCTTTCTGTAACCTTGTTCAGCTCATCAGAATTTTCCTTTTTTGTGTCATTTACTTCATATTCCTTTTCTGAATTCTAAATTACCTCGCATTGTTCTTATCACCGTAATGCTCTCTGTCTTAGTATTTCTCACTAATCCTAAGCATTTTTATAAGAGAGAACAATTTTGTGATCTCTAATTATTTTCCTTAATAAATCCTTTGTGCTTTTATTCAAATAATGTTTACTTATTTTCCATATTCATTTTCCTACAGTTCCTACAGTTATAATAGAGTAATCCAAGAATGTAATTTTATTACCTCACTTTTAGAATTTTGATATTCACTTTTAGAGGGATTTCCCTAATTAGTTTTCCCACCATTTTTGGAAATAAACAAGCATTTACTGAACTCTTGGTTCAAGTTCTTTTGGAGTAACTGAAGAAAAATAGCTTGTTTTCTATTTCTCTACTCTTCTAATGAAATCATCACATGCAAAGCAACAACACATAAGACAATACATAATCAAGTACTAAATTTGGGGGTGTCGGTTTAAATGCAAAAAATTCAGAGCAAGTAAAGAGCAATGAGGTTTGTGAAGAAGGTAGAACTTATTTTAAATTATTTGAAAAGAAACTCAAAATACGTTGTATAATTTATTTTTCTCATTATTACCTATATTTTCTCATATAAAAATGGTTTCTCTAATAAACTGATTCAATAGTATTAATTTTTATATTTTTATCAGTTACTACATAAATAATAAACTTATATTTAGAATCATTAAAATTAGTTGAGAAAAGATTTGGAAAAATCTATTGTCATTTTCTAGCATCTTTTAACATCTGGTGTGATGCCTTTAAGATTCTTTGCCAGAGGCTACATAAAACAAAAATACAAATATTACATTTGTTGATGATTAGGATTCCACTTTAAAAGTTGATAGTTGATAGAAGGGAGGAAATTAGTGAGCTCAGAGAATCCAGGGAAGGCCTAAGAGCAAGGGAAGAAAATATAGATATGTCTTGAAAAAAGGTATAATGCACAACTTTAAAATCCAGAAGAATACATGGGAGAGTAAAAAAATAATAAAACCATAAAAATATATTTGAAATCATGAAAAAAATGTATCAGGAAAAAAAGAACATATGGTGGTAGATAATATATAGGGTGATTATTGCTTTCCACAAGGAGATATTGACTGTTATTGAGAGGTTGAATACCTTGATCAAAGTACTGTAAACATGCCATAAATCATGGTATGTATTGGAGAAAGGAAAATCAATAGACTGAGAGATCACTAAATGAGTGACACATACACTTGCTCTGAAATCTAGGTAGGCTTAACTAAGATGTGGCGTGGCAAGATTAGAGAAGCAGAGGTCAAGAGCAGAGACATTTCAAGAGGGGAAAGAAATGCCTAGTAAGTTGCTGAGGCTAATTGAAATGGTATCAACAAGGGTTTTTATTTGAAGCCATAAAACACAATTCTAGCTGAAAAATTAGGAGTTAATTAAAAGGCTACAGTGAAGCTACAGAATTATTTGGAGGACTGGGGAAGTAGACCCAAGACAAAACTTGAAGGAATGATATCTAAAAACTGGCCTTCAAAGAAACCTCACTTCTGCTGCTACTATGTGAGTACTAGCGGAAATGATTTCCTTTATTGCCTTGTTCCAGTGAAATAGATTCATTGAAGACAGAGACAGAGATAGACATTCTTCTGACCCTAATTGCAGTTTAAAAGGCTGGCAATTTTGCAAAATTGTCTAAAGGTGTTGACAAACATTTTTTAGAAGCTGGTTTGATCCCTTAAATGTCAAAAGAAAGTAAAAGCCAACTTAGAATTCTATATCCTTCAAAAATAGCCTTCAAAAATTAAAAAAAATAATAAGTGCATTTCTAGAGAAAAATAATCTGAGGGAGTTTTTACCAGCTGATAAGCACTAAAAAAAGTAAACACTAATTGGAATTCTTTAAGCAGAAGGAACACAATCTCATAGAAAAGTAGAATTGGCAAGAATGAATGAAAAGCAAGAGAGCAAATAGGAAAGCAAATATACTAGAATATTAACTGTATGTTGATCCTAAAGAATAATTTTAATGTCTTATGATGTTTAAAAATATCAAAAAAGCTACTACAGAATTTTGAAGAGTGGCTTTAGCATTTTATATTACCATCATGAGTGTATGAAAGGTTCAGTTTCTCCCCATCCTAGTCAGCATTTGGTGTTAACTAGTTTTTGTTTTTACCATTTTCATAACTGTGTAGTTATATGTCATTGTGGTTTTCATCTTTATTTCCCTAATGGTTGGTGCTATTGAGTGAACACCTTTCTGCTGCTTTCTTGTCACCTGCGTACTCTTTTCATTGGAGTATCTGTTCATGTAATTTGATATTTTCTAATTGGATTGTTTGTTTCTTTACTTTTGAATTTTGAAAGTTCTTTATAATTTCTAAATACAAGATCTTTGTTGGTTATATAGTTTGTAATATTTTCTCCCAGTCTGTAGCTTGTCTTCCCATTCTCTTCACAAGATTTTGCCTAGCAAAAGTTTTAAATTTTGATGATGTTCAAATTATCTTTTTTCCCCCTTATTATGGAAAACAATTTTGTTGTCAAGTTTAAGATCTTTTCTCTTAGCCTGAGTTCCTCAAGTTTTATCTGTATCTTTTTTCCCCTAAAAGTTATAGTTTGATATTTAACTCTGTGATCAATTCTGAGTGAATTTTTGGTAGTGTGTGAATATACTATCAATGCATACAATAATCGGATCAAATTCAACAGCATTATACCGAGTGACAAAAGCCAATCTTAAGTGGTCACAAAATGTGTGATTCCATTTTTATAAAATTCTTGAACTGACAAGATTATAGAGATACTAAGTAGATTAGTGTCTACCAAGAATTAAAGACTGAGAGGTGGAAGGAGAGAAGGATGTGGCTATCAAAAAGGATCCTTGTGGTAATGGAATAGTTCTATCTCCTGACTCCAGGGGTGGTTACATAAATCTACACATGTGATAAATTTGCATAGAACTAAATGCACACACACATAAGCATATGTAAATAAGTACATGCATATGTAATAAAATCAGAATAAAGTCACTGGACTATACCAATGTCGATTTTTAGAGACACTGTTTAAAATAAATAAATACATAAAATTTAAATCATTCTTTATATATTGTCTTAGTCCATTTGGGCTGCTGTAACAGAATAACATAGACTGGGTGGCTTATAAAAAAGAGAAATATATTTCTCATAGTTCTGGAGACTGGGAAGTCCAAGACCAAGATGATGCAGATTGAGTGTCTGCTGAGGACCCATTTCCTAGTTCACAGAATGTCTTACAATGACAAATGGGCAAGGAAGCTCTCTGAGGTCTTTTTAATAAGGGCATTAATTTCATTTTTTTAAAAATATTTTTTAAATTTATTTATTCATAAGAGACACAGAGAGAGGCAGAGACCCAGGCAGAGTGAGAAGCAGCTGCTGGGAGCCTGATGCAGGACTCGATCCCAGGACTCCGGGATCATGACCTAAGCCTAGGGCAGACAGTCAACTGCTGAACCACCCAGGTTCCCCCACTAATCTTATTTGTGAGGGCTTCAGCCTCATGATTTACTAATCTTTCAAATGCCCTGCCACCAAATATCATCACATTGGGGATTTGATTTCGATGAATGAATTTTGGGGAACACAAGCATTCAGTCAGGAAGACAAAGAAATCTAGCAAAGGAAGCATTTCTTAAAATCAAATTAAAACAATAATATTTCATTGCTCCTTATTTATAAGTTACTAACCAACTAGTAAAGTTGGGGTTAAGGATTTCTGAATGGAATGTGGGATACCTACATGGAAAGGCAGCTGATTACACAACTCCTTCCTTCTACTTGCCCAATGACTGGTTCTGACTGTGAGTGGCAGGAGTTTTAGAGAAAGAAAAAATTAAGTCTTGTGATATCGGAATAGTTGGAAGAGCAAAGATGATTTGAAAGGAGTATATATTAAATATAAGAATTGTGCAAATGAAGTTGTGCCAACTTTTATTTGAAGGGTGGTAAGTAAACTCTTACTAGTGAACACAGTTCATATTGAGAGCAGTGTGAAATTAAGTTTGCAAGGGATTGTTGAAGACAGGTACTGGGGTATACTATTTTTAGCAATTCTCTCTTACCAGCATACTGTTTTAGGCAAAGTCTCAAGGATTTATTAAATGGTGGGCATGATGGAATCGAATGTTGAAAAAAAATTTTTCCGATGTCAAGCAAAGTTGTTACTTCACTATATCACTTTCCTCTTTGTATCACGTCAGATATTACCTGTCTTCTCACTAGAACCTCAGAGATCTTCTCTATCTTCAGGGTACAGTGCAGGAAATTGGTGCAGAAGAATGTGTGTATGGGAGGATAACACCCTTTCTTTGTAAATTTCATGCTCCCAGGACTAAAAGCTCCTCTCCGTAGAAAGTCTGCTTTCATAAACGGATTAGAGTATACCTTTCATCTTCTAGAGCTCCATGGGCTGCATCTCTTCTTTCAGAATCTTAATATTATTGGTATCTGTTGAATTCTGGTCACTGAGTATATTTGTCTCAGTCTCCACCAAGAGTCTGTAGCTTTTTACAAGTGATTCTTCATTTTATTCTCAACTATCCCCACCTACCAATTAAAAAAAATCACTTATCAAGATTATTTTTAAACACAATATCCCTTTTCTATTATCCCTGGACATCTAGTGGAAAGATCACAGAACAGAAAGGACTTCATGCTTGTCTTCACATTCCCCTCCCCCTACTTCTTCCTGAACCCCCCTTCCCCACCCATGGGTAATAGGATTGTCTAAAGTCATTTCAACAGTTGGATCTTGAAAAGTTTTGTGAGTTTAGGGTTTTTTTTGTTGTTGTTGTTGTTGTTTTTTTTTTTTTTTTTTTTTACATTATTTTATTTGCTATATAAAAGGAGAAGAAAAAAAGGAAAGAACATCCTTTTGATTCTAATACTCACAATAGACATCTTATTTCTAAAAAGTGAGGCTCTATTTAATAAAACCCATGCAAGGTAGAACTCTAGAACTCTGCTAACATTGCGAAAGTTATTCAATGTATATCACTCTTGATTTAATTCCAAATCTGAGATAAAAATGACTTAATAACTTGAACTACATTTCTCTTAATACACATGCTGAACGATTCCAAACTGCAACAACCTCCCTCGTTTATAAACAAGCAGGGATGTAGTCATCAAACGAGTCAGTCAAACATCTTTGAGGTTATCCTCATTGTTTAGTATAATCCATAGTGGTTTGGATGAAGAAAAGCATACCTGTTACATTTTGGTTGATGTTGTGTTGTGGACGGGTAGAATGCAATACATGTTTTGACGAACAACAAATGTTATAACCAAAATTAAATTCGGTAAAATGGAGATGTGTTTCAAAACTATAATGATATTCAATAGGATAAGTTCAAATCAATGCACTTGCAAAGGAGAAGGAAACAGAAGATAGGAACCTTTAGATACCACAAGACATGCAGAGCAGGCTCAGTGCGGGTGCTAGTGTTTCTTTCATTTATTCCTTTACTTACTATTGTGCGTGTGTGTGTACGTGTGTCTGTGCTTGGTGAGGGGGATCACACAAATTAGATTGAAGCTTGTTTCTTAGAGCCAGATGTTCCATGTTCCACTCTGATATTGTCTAGCTTTTTTTTTTAAAAGATTTTATCTATCTATCTATCTATCTATCTATCTATCTATCATCATCATCATCATCATCATTATCATCTATCTATCTGAGAGAGAGAGAGAGAGTGGAGAGTGGTGGACGGAGAGCAGAGGGAAAGAGACAAATTGACTCCATGTCGAGCATGGAGCCCAATGAGGGGCTCATCCCACAACCCTGAGATCCGGACCTGAGCTGCAACCAAGAGTTGGAGGCTTAACGGACTAAGTCACCCAGATGCCCCTGCCATTTTCTAGCTTTGTGAACTTTGGCCAGTTAATAGTTTTCTGCTTCACTTACTCCATCTGTAAAACTATACTAATGGTTTTATCTTGTACAATTGTTGTAAATATTGAATTAACCAAATATTACATAAAAATATGTAGGAATCTCCAGTTCCTAGTATTGGGTTTGTCTTTGTTACCCTGCTTTACTATTACTGTCTACAAGGTCAACAACATTCATAGATAAAACTACTAGATGTTTTTAAGTCCATATTTTTTCTGGAACTGTTGATCATTCCTTCCAACTCTTGGCTACACTGACATCGCAATCGACAGTGTTTTTTCTCTCTTTTTAAAAGTATTTTATTTATTTATTCATGAGAAACACAGAGAGAGAGGCAGAGACACAGACAGAGGGAGAAGCAGGCTCCTCATGGGGAGCTGGATGAGGGCTTGATCCCGGGACCTCAGGGTCATGCCTTGAGCAGAAGGCAGATGCTCAACCACTAAGCCACCCAGGTGCCTCTACAGTGTTTTCTCTTATATGTCTGCCCATAACTCTGTTCATCCCATTCATAGGCTCTTATTCCTTCACTAAAACTGCATATATTTACTGTGTATTTATTATGAGCTGGGATTTCTGAAGACTACTGATAAAAGATCCTAGCCTCTGCCCTAAAGAGGCAGCTTCTATAGTGAAATATATGGAAAAAATGAGCAAAGATCTCTTGCCCAAACCAGAGAGACAGGCAGGATAGAGTAAGGAATGGGTCCATGCAGACAAGACAGCTGCACTGTAAAAAAAAATATTGGTGATTAACTAGTGATTAGTGATTATTAGGTGAGGAGGATGGCAAAGTGTTGTTCTGGTATAAAAAGAGATAGTGTAAAAGTTTAGTGTGAGTTTGAGGGACTGAAAAAGATTCCACAGAACTAAATTTAAATATTGTATTGTGATCAAGTGTGGATGAGAGTAGCAAAATCAAGGAGATAAGATTGTGTGGGTAAGTCGGTACCAGTCATTCAGAATGATTTTTCACCATTTTGAAACTGTTATTTTATGCAAAAAGCAATGTGGAAAAATTGAAAGGTTTCACACACCATCATTGTTTCTGACTTGGATTTTTGCAATCATTTTCTGACTCACTTCCCTGCTTCCTACCATAGCAAAGTGATAAATATAAGAACTCAGTCTTGACCATGTTGCTCTGCTATTACATAGTTTTTAGTAGATCTTTAGTGTCTAAATCCTCTGTGCATCCTTCTTTGAAAATACTGTATAGTGGGACACCTGGGTGGCTCAGCAGTTGAGCATCTGCCTTTGGCCCAGGGTGTGATCCCAGTTTGGGGATTAAGTCCCACATCGGGTTCCCTGTGGGGATCCTGCTTCTCCCTCTGCCTGTCTCTACTTCTCTCTCTCTCTCTCTGTCTCTCATGAATAAATAAAATCTTAAAAAAAAAAAAGAAAACACTATATAGAGGATGCTCTATGTATCCTCTGCATCTGCTTTTCCCACTCAAGACCATGGACCTCTTAAAGGGGATTATTAACCAGTGTATCATTTGCATCTAGCTTGACGTCCAACACATGGTAGTTGCTTATATGTAACAATGAATTCACCACTGGGGATGATTAAAATTTGAATTACAGAAATGGATGAAATAGTTTTAAGATCTTTTCAAAGCCATGACTGCACAACTCAAATGATTTATAATCAAAGTGTGATTTTTGTACCAGCAGCATCAGCATCATTGAAGAACTTGCTAAAAAGGCAAATATTGTGCCCTTTCCCAGGCCTACTGAATCAGAAACTCTAGGGGAGTGCCTGGTGACCTATGTTTTAATAAGCCCTCCAAATGACTCTGATGCTCTGGAAAGCTTAAGAATCATTGTCTATACCACTGATGTATCACTGGAGAGTGGGATTGTTTTACAACAAATTGGCCATAGCTATAACACTGCTGTTGCCTTCATTGGTCATTCTGCTTCAAGGTATAGATTGTGATGCTTCTTTTATTCTGCTGATGCTAATTGGGATGTATTCTGTGGGCTTATTAAGAAAGTCTTTTTTATACATTTTAAATTTGCAGGTTGAGTTAATTTATTTGCTCTCTTCCGTTATTATTCTTTACAAAACTTCAGGCCGAGTTAAACAGCTGATAAAGATTCAGAACCTGTTACCTTAACTCAGTTATTTATCGAACTATCTGTGCAAATGAATGAAGAAATTTGTTATAGAATGGTTTGAGAACTATTAATTAGCAACAAAACATATAAGGAATCAGAAATGACAATTTGGGACCCCGAAAGTAGAAGAAAACACACTCTGTTTTATTAACTCATGCATTCCTTTGACATCTGGATCAGTGAGTCAGATATAACATAAGTCATAACAATGATTTTATATTTCCATAACTAGCTAGGTATTTCTGGGTTTTATTCTTTGCTTTTTTTTTCTACTTAGGACAACAATGTGACTTCTTGTCCTCTTGATTGCTTTAGGGACATTGTTTAGAAAGCTAAATATGTTTAGATTAGATTAACAGAACAGTGTCATATTGAATGTAATGGTCAATGTCCAGTAACAAATTTTTATTTCACGGTGATTGTTACAGTTAGATAATTTCTATTCTGAAAAGTCTTTTCAAAATATGATTGACAAAGTACTTAAGGTTTCTGTTCAGTGAATATAAAACCAAAACAAACAACAACAAAGACAGCAGCCCAGATACTTTACTCTGTATATTGGTATTTACTTTTTAAAATATACTAAACTATAATGATTTAAATTAGATTTAATTTTAATGCTCAAAAAAAAAAAAGAAATATTGGAGCACCTGGGTGGCTCAATGACTTAGGTGTTCGACTCTTGATTCTGGCTCAGGTAATGATCTCAAGGTCCTGGGACTGAGCTCCGCATTGGGCTCTGTGCTCAGTGCAGAATCTATGTGTCTCTCTCCCTCTGTTCCTCCCCGTATGTGCTCACTCTTTTTCACTAAAATAAATAAAATCTTTAAAAAAACAAATTTTAAAACATAGGTTGTTCACAAATCACCCAGATGGACTCAAAGCATTTAGACTGGAAGATATCATAAAAATCTGCTTAAAAAAAAAAAAAGATTTTATTTATTTATTTATTTATTTATTTATTTATTTATTTATTTATGAGAGAGATAGAGCACAAGCAGAGGGAAGGAGAAGCAGATTCCTTGCTGTGCATGGAGCCTGACTTGGGGCTCTATCCCAGGACCCTGGATCATGACCTGAGCGGAAGGCAGACGCTTAACTGACTAAGCCACCCAGGTACTCCTCTCTTAGTGTTCTTAGAGAGCATATCAAACTTGAGTGTATAATATGTAATATATGATATATGATATATGATATATAATATACATACACTCACACATTTGGGTAACATTTCCCTTGAATTAATTGTTGGTTAAAACCATTGCACCAGCCAACCACTTTCAGTGGCCATATTCTCCATTGATAAGGTAAACTTTGAAGCTTGATGGTACAGAGCAAATAATGTGTGGCTACAGCAAATTACCTGTTTTTCAGATTTTCAGAGCTGGCCTAGAAGAGCTCATAGGGTTATTTGCTATCTAGACTAGATTATTTTACTTCTACTTAATGTTACTCCAGTGTAGAATCTCTAAATCAATTTTTAGAATTCCATGGATGCCAGGTAAAAACCAAACACTAAGATATAGACAGTATATTAAATATAGCCTCTCAGGATAGACTCATTGCTGATCAAATTAAAAAAACAAAGATTTGGCAGCAAATTCTGTCTTGTTTTATGTGTGCATGTGGAATGAAGGCCTAGAAGATTCAAATTAGATTAATTACAGAAAACTGGAATCTTATCTGAGACATAGCAGAAATGTTGGGACTCCACTTTTATATTATTTCAAGAACTTTCTTGCATGGATGTAAACATTGTTGAGACTTTGTGTCTAATAAAATTAGCATGAAAACGCCTCCAGAGAGCTGACCAGTCATATTTGTAGATTTTCTTTCTCATGACATACGTGTCACACAATATTTTTACTAAGGCATTTAAAAAACTAAGAATTCATTTTCAGAGCATTTTAAAGTTTACAGCAACATTGAAGGGAAGATTAGAAGATTTTCCATACACTCTCTCCTCCCACACATCAAAAGCCTCTCCCATTATCAACTTTCCCCACAAGAGTGATACATTCATTACAATGAATGAATCTACGCTGACCCATGATCATCACCCAGAGTCCATAGATTACCTTAGTGTTCATTCCTGAGTTGCACATTTTATGGGTATAGGCAAGTGTATAATGATATGTATCAATCACTACCATGTCATACAGAGTATTTTCACTGCCCTAAAAATCTTCTGTGCTCTGCCTATTCATCTCTCTCCACCCCTAATTCCTGGCAACTTTTAATATTTTTGTCTCCAAGTTTTGCCTTCTCCAGAATGTCATATAGTTGGAATCATATGGTTTACAAATTTTAAGATTGGCTTCTTTCACTTAGTAGTATGCATTTTAGTTTCCTTGATGTGTTTTCATGACTTGATATCTCATTTCTCTTTATTTCTGAATAATGTTCCGTTACCTGGAAGTCCCACAGTTTATTTATCCATTCACCTACTAATAGGTCTCCTGATTGCTTCCAAGTTTTGGCAAATATGAATGAAGCTGTTAAAACATACATGGGTGGGCTTTTGTATGGACAAAGAACATCAACTCTTTTCAGTAAATACCAAGGAGCACAATCATTGGATTGTATGGAAGAGTATATTTAATTTTCTGATAAACCACCAAACTGTCTTCCAAAGTGACTGTGTTTTTTTACATTCTCATCAACAATGTGTGGGACTTGATGTTGCTCCACATCCTCTTCAGCATTTGGTGGTGTTGGTGTTCCAGATTTGGAGCATAATAATAGGTGTGTAGTGGTGCTTTAATGAACATTTCCCTGATGACAGATGATGTGGAGCATTCTTCCATATGCTTATTTGCCATCTGTATGTCTACTTTTGTGAGGTGCCTATTAAAGCTTTTATGCTATCTTTGAGTTGGATTGTTTGTTTTATTATTGCTGAGTTCCAAAAGTTCTTTTTATATTTTGGATAACAGTCTTTTATTGCCAGTATTTTTTGCAAATATTTTCTCCTAGTCTGTGACTCAGTCCTCTCATTCACTTGACAGTATCTTTCACAGAGCATAAGTTTTTATTTTTTTTAAATTTATTTATGATAGTCACAGAGAGAGAGAGAGGCAGAGACACAGGCAGAGGGAGAAGCAGTCTCCATGCACCGGGAGCCCGATGTGGGATTCGATCCCGGGTCTCCAGGATCGCGTCCTGGGCCAAAGGCAGGCGCTAAACCGCTGCGCCACCCAGGGATCCTAAGTTTTTAATTTTAATTCAATTTCTAGATTATAAATTTTTTCTTTATGGATTGTGCCTTTAGTGTTTCATCTAAAAAAGTCATCACCATAAGCCACAGTCATCTAAGTGTTTTCCTATGTTAACATCTAGAAGTTGTATAGTTTTCCATTTTAAAATTAGGTCTGTAATACATTTGAGTTAATTTTTGTGAAGGGTATAAGATCTGTATCTGGATTGATTGTTTTTGTTTTTTGTTTTTTTTGTTTTTTGTTTGTTGTTTTTTGGCATGCAGAGGTCCAATTGTTGTGGTGCCATTTGTTGAAGAGATTTTCTTTGCTCCATTGTACTACCTCTGCTTCTTTGTCAAAGATCAGTTGATTATATTTACATGAGTTTATTTCGGGGCTCTATTCTGTTTCATCGATCTATTTCTTTATTCTTTTGCCAATACCACAGTGTCTTGATTATACTAGATCATTTTTAAAAAACATGTTTCAACATAGTTAATATTACTCCTATATTTTATTACTACTCTTGAAAACTAGCATCCCAGAAGGTTGGAAAGGAATCTACCAAATACTTTCTTAGATGATAAAAGTCACCTGCCACCTGCCACATGGAGGTCACAGAAAATAAGGTGAATTTTTGAAATTCACCTAGGTTTGTCCCAGTTTTATCTTCACTTAAATCCAGCTACTTTTTTTTTGGACAAAAGTTCATGGACTATGTGCTAGAGGTGATTTCAGGTTTTTGCATCATGAATAGTTATACTCAAAATGAACTTTTGCCTTATACCCTTGGGAGAATTACTTAGACTCTTTAAGTCATAGGTTCATAATGATTATATCGATGTAATGATACTATCACATTTATAGAGTTAAAACAAATATTAATTGAGGTAATATATAATATTATAAACATCAATAGGATGTGATGCAGATTAAATGAAAGAATGCACATAAGTGATCACCCTAGTGTCTTGCATGTGGCCAGGACTCAATAAATACCTGTGATAATAAATATCTTTCTTGTTTTTTTTTTTTAGGATTTTATTTATTCATTCATGAGAGACACAGAGAGATAGAGGCAGAGACACAGGCAGAAGGAGAAGCAGGCTCCACGCAGAAAGCCCGATGCGGGACTCAATCCCAGGACTCCAGGATCACGCCCTGGGCCGAAGGCAGGCGCTAAACCGCTGAGCCACCCAGGGATCCTCAAATATCTTTCTTGTTAAATGTTAATCTTATTTTAGCACTTTAGACATCTTTATTTTAATTATTGGATATATTATCCAAATGCTTTTTAGAAATAAGATCTTTATTTTGTGTTCTTCTCAATTTAAATCATATAAATTGCTCAGTTTAAACCAGGCATATTTTATTCACAATATGCTGGCATCTGCACTAACCTTATGTTTGCAGAAAGGAAAATGAGGCCGGCCAAGAGAAGGATGATCTCCCAACCTCAGTCACATTGTTTTAATCACCAGGACAATAGTCACATTTCAGAAATGTGAAGATTTTTGCTTTTCCCTATAAATTATTACTAATATTACTAACAACAAACTTCTACCATTTAACACAAATTCAAAGGTTTTCAAGGCATTTTCACATATGATTTTATTTGATTCTCTTAAGAACTTTGTGATTCCAAGTTTACAGATGCTTTTCTGGGTGCATCTCTGGGTGAGTGGCCCAGAGATGAACAGGTAATAACCAGTGCAGCTAACATGAAAACCCTTATCTTCAGATTCCCTGCCTGGATTTCTTTCTACTATTACTTTCACTTCTCCTGTAAGAGGGGATTCCTGGCATCATCTAAGGACAGATTGAATGGGCTTCATTTTCTGAATGGTAAAGTAATCTGAGAATGATAGTCTTAACAAAATTGCAAACTTTCACAGTTTTCTCCAAAAGATACCTTTGTAGTTACACCTGATATCCTCAGATTGTCTTTGAATTGAAGGAAGGATATAGTAAGAATATACAAATTTACTGGGTTAAACTGCTGTGGTCATTTAAATCCTTAAGAAATTGTTAAAATGCTTATATTTCTAATATTTAATTGGAAACATATGTACACATATATGTGTATGTATATTTACTTTTAAATAAAAGCACAATGTAAGAAAAAGTATGCATATCTTTGAGTCTTCTTAAAAGATTTTTCAAACTTAATTAAGTTTGGCTGCTTCTGTAATTTATCCTCTTGCCTGCTCTGATACAGAAGCAGTTTTTCCCTCTCCACAGATTCCTTTGCTAAAACTAGTTGTTTCAAAGCAGAAAGATGAGGTTAGGGGTGTGCATATGTAAATTATAAAAGATAATTCTTGTTTCTAATTCATTTTAAATAACTGGCAGTGAAAATGCAAACAAAGGTACAGCTTAAACAGTTTGGATTGAATCTTATATGACACATAAACAGCTCATTGAGTGATTCAATCACAAGTTAGCCTATTGAAATTCTTAATTACAATCACTTCTAATGAAACATGGTCATTGGAGCTTAGATGTATTCCATCGATTGGAAAGGAGTGGAAGGAATTTAAACATTATGTAGGTTATGTGCTTTTTCCTCCTATGCTTATATTTTTGCATGAATCACAATGCAGACATCTATAAACTGATTTTTGCCCTCAAAGTCGTTCAATAAACCAATTCTTTAAATAGCAGGGCTTCAAAGATACTCATCAACAATGATTCCATCAAATAACCTTTGAAAGAATAAACTATATAATAAGAATTAAAAGTTTCAACAATACCCATTAGGGTATCCTACTGCACCATTGATTCTACTATTATCAATAGTTTTCAGTTAGCTGAACTCTTGAGTATTTATTGGAAAGCACTAATAAACTACAATCAATTTTCTTTTCAACCTCACAAGGAGAGCTTGAATGAATTAAATGTTTTCTCTTCTTCCAACCCCCCTGTCCACTTCTTTCCATTTTGGACATATAGTAGGAATATCTTGAACATTATTTTTCTTTTCCCCTCAAGATAAAACAAGGAAGAACATATTAATAATCTTTGTCTGTTACAGAAATATTAACTTTCCCCCCATGCTTTAGATTATGATTGCACCAATGAAACTCTAGGGCTATGCATCCCTTTATTTCAGGTTCAAAAAAAAAAAAAACAATAGGATCAGACTGTCAAATGCATTTGCTGTTTCTCATTAATTAATTCAATTCACCTCAATTTTATTGAGATGCCATTCTGTACTTTATTTTAAATAGATATAGATAGTTAGAGGGCTTATGTGCCCAAGCTCAAGTGCTCTCAGGTACCTGGTAATGCAGAGCAATATTGCTTGAAACCAATGATCCTAATCCTTTAATCTTTTGTTCAAAGCTATTCTGTCACCATTTAAAAATAAAACAAATTTATTAAATGTGATAAAATATTTTATTAAAATTATAAGAAGAGAGGTGTATAGATGTTATGGGAAATTGTTGATCTTATTTTCAATTCTAATTTGTTCTAAAATAATAATATGACTTTTAAGCACTAAACAAAATGCTAAAAACACTTTTATAAAATACAAAAGAATTGGAGCAGAATCAGTTGAGCATTATTCTTACGTCTTGAATTATTCATCTTGCTTGAAGAATGTAGTTGTTGTTAAAGACTTCAATTATTCTCTGCTGAAGTCTAAGTGATGCCATTTTGTTGTATGTGAAGTACAGATTTTCTAGATTTACCTGGAGATCTTTCTATGAAAGTCAATTTTAAAACATGTTAACAAAAATGTTTCTATATTGTATGGGTAACTGTAAAACATTTTATTATTCTCATTATTATTATTATTATTATTATTATTATTTATTTTTAAGTAGGATCCATACCCAGTGTGGATGGAGCTCAGTGTGGGGCTTGAACTCATGACCCTGAGATCAATACCTGAGCTGAGGTCAAGAATCGAATGCTTAACTGACTGAGCCATCCAGGTGCCTTTAAAGCACTTTATTATTAACAAATAGAAAACCTGACTGATGGCCATCAAACAAGGTACAGAATCAGTCAAAATCCTACCTAATACTTCTTGAAAGATAGACATTGGGTTCAAGCATCATTTTTGGGATTTGGATAGGTTGATTTTCACTTACTTTTCTGAGTTTAGAGAGCTCATCCTTTCCCAAATATTTACCCAGTGAATTTATTAGAATCTTGAAGTAAATTGGAGTTGCTCACTAAACTATCAAATACAAAATGTGAACAAATACAAAATGCATGTCTTTGAGGCCCAGAACATTGCCTGGTGCTCAGGCAATTCTTATTGGTAGCTATTGGCTTTGACCCTTCAAAACAGTGGTTATCAATGATACTTAAGAATTTGTGTGAGTGTGTGTGTTTTGAAGTGGTATGTTTAAAATAACATGTAACAAAGTATAATAGACTACAATTTAGAGTGTTTCTCCTCAGTAGGACACATTCAGTGGTATGGTAGCAAAAGTTTAACAACCAACTGCTCTACTTACCTCTTCCCTCAGACTGCCTGTTTTATGCTCAGAGTCCTGACCTACTGATCATATAGCAATTGATTACTTATATGGATGTACAAGTAATAGATATGGATTACTTATATGGATATATATATCGCAATTAAAAGGTAGAACATCAGATGTAGTTATCAACATGAGCATATATTTAGAATGCCATTATGTATGCTTATATGAAAGCTGGTCTCTACTTAATGAGAGAAATAATACAATTTTTTTTAATAACCTCTGAAGTATAATTACATGAAATTGATATAATTTATCAAATAAGTTAACAACTAACTCCAAAGAAAACTTTCAAGGACTTTAAACACACAGGACAAGGTTTACCACTGAGAATTTACTCATTGAAATTGAGAAACTTCATCTACTTTCCATAAATAAATATCACTGTGGTGACAGACAGAAAAGTAAATTTCTATCTAAACTGAAATAAGTCTTTAGGAAAACTGTCATTTGGTAAAATGTCAAGCAGTTCATTTAAAACGAACATAGTCTATGAGATGGTAATGTGTGAAAAGTTGTCAACAATTTCTTTAAAGACAAATTTATTAGTCTTTGGTTCTTCCTAAACCTTCTTTGTCCGTCTCAGCCACACAGACTGCTTCTGACCCTAGGGAAGAATATTAAGATGGCTACAACATCCTGAGTTTTCCAAGGAATAACTACTATAACAAATGAATGCCTGCAGTTAACCCCTCTCACAGTATATGTGCAGAAGGTCTTAATCACAGCTGTTAAAAGGTAATGATTTTGCCTCACACTTTTCAGGCCATGCCCTGCATATGGTCCCTTTTAATCTGTGTTGGCTAGCAACTCATGAACCACTGTAGCATCAGAATGATGAGTCTGTGTTGAGAAGGGGCAAAAGTAATAGTAACTAATCATCCATTTACTATCTTTAAATAAAAAGAAAATAAAGCTGAATATTCAATCTACTCCCAAATCCATTTGGCTGAAACTTACATTCAGGTATATTAACTCTTCTTTCTCTGCGGGATGTGTATGCATGTGCGCTTGCTCTGTGTACTTGTATTTGTCAGCATTTTTTTAAAATGACAAACTCAAAACAAATATCTCACAATAAATATCTCTGCTTCTTTACTTGTTTGCCTTGTTTCCCCACTTCACCCACAATAAACCTATGAACATTTTTTTTTGCCTATTACTTGAAGTAGAAAATTAAAATCATAGATTTTTCTCCCCTATGGCTTCCAAGACAGTAATACCTCTGGTCTTAAAAATTGTCTTAGAGGATGTGTTGGAAATATTAGTTTTGTAAGTTAAAGCAATTGTCAGTATGTAATATTTTGAAAGCAAAGGGTCTAGAATAGTGCAACTTTGCCTCATCAACCAAGAAGCAGGCAACTTTTGCTAGTCTTCTCTTTATGCTTGGATTTAAGCAAATTAGCAAACTGTCACCACTATAAATCATTCATGATGGTTTCATAAAAAATGTTTATATTTTATATGAATAGATTAGATGTATTATAAGTAATATACAAAGACATAATTTCCTTGTGTATATTTTGTTTGATATCTTATAAAATACATTTATATTTTCATTGATTCTACAAATATATAACTCCTGTAAATTATGAGACTAGAGTAATAGATCACAAGGTTGTCCAATGGACCCTTCACACAGCCTGGTGTATAGAGACATGTGTAAATGAATAGTACAGGACATTGTGAAATGTGCTGTCAAAGAGTATATAAAAGTATTGGGCAGTATAAGAAGGCATGATGGCCACAGATGAGGTGGCACTAGAGCTGAGATTTTAAAGGGTATCTAGTTTTGATTTGTATTTCCCTGATGGCAAACGATATGGAGCATTTTCTCATGTCACACCAGTGAGAATGGTGAAAATTAACTAGACAGGAAACAACAAATGTTGGAGAGGATGTGGAGAAAGGGGAACCCTCTTGCACTATTGGTGGTAATGTGAACTGGTATAGCCACTCTGGAAAACTGTGTGGAGGTTCCTCAAGAAGGTAAAAATAGAGCTACCCTATGACCCAGCAATTGCACTGCTGGGGATTTACCCCAAAGATACAGATTCTGTGAAAAGCCGAGACACCTGCACCCCGATATTCATAGCAGCAATGTCCACAATAGCCAAACTGGAAGGAGCCTCAGTGTCCATTGACAGATGAATGGATAAAGAAGATGTGGTTTATGTATACAATAGAATATTACTCAGCCATTAGAAACAACAAATACCCACCATTTGCTTCAACATGGATGGAACTGGAGGGTATTATGCTGAGTGAAATAAGTCAGAGAAGGACAAACATCATATGGATTCACTCATATGGGGAATATAAGAAATAGTGAAAGTGATTATAGGGAAAAGGAGGGAAACTGAGTGGGAAAAATTAGAGAGGGGGACAGAACATGAGAGACTCCTAACTCTGGGAAACAAACAGGGGGCAGTGGTAGGGGAAGTGGGCAGGGGCTTGGGGTAACTGGGTGATGGGCACTGAGGAGGGCATTTGATGGGATGAGCACTGGGTGTTATACTATATGTTGGAAAATTGAATTTAATTTAAAAAATGTAAAAAAAATAAAAATGAAGGCAAAAACAAATGTAAAGGGTATCTAGTGTACCTCCATGTAGTCAAGTTAAAAAAAAAGAAAGAAAAGAAAAAACAAACAAACGTGCGTATCTCATACAGAAATTTTAGTTAGTTATCATCATTGGAGCCTGGGTTGAAAAAGACAGGCAGACAATCTGGAAAGAGAGGTTTCAATATAATTTCTATTTTGGACATAACACTATGGTCATTGGAGAACCAAAAAAAATTTCAATGAGAAAATTTATGTAATTAATTATCTTTATTTTAGAAAGAAATTTTAACACACAAAGTAAGTTTGCAATGGCAGAAAGAGTAGTTAATAAACTATTTTGATAGCCCAGAAGAGAGATCAACGTAGGTAGAACCCACAGAGATGAAGAAGAGTCTAGTGTAAGAGGTAAAAATACTGAAACTTATGAAAGAAGATGTGAGATCATAGCAAATGTCATCTTGCTTTCACTAGCAGGTAGAAATGGAAAACACTCAGTAACTCACACACTCACACTCACACACCTCCACACAATCAGGGTGCTGAAGAGGGGAATGAGGAAATTTGAAAATTTGAACAAAATTATTTTTGTTTCATTTTTCCCTCTAGAGAATACAGCTTTTTGTTCTAAAGTTTTATTCAAGCGTATGAGTGTTTATCATTAGTTTCCTATGTGCACAGATATGTTCTAGGTGTTGAGATTTAGAAACAGAAACAGAATTCCTAGTGAGGTTGGAATTGTCATCCTAGTAGGATGTCATTGACATTGCTTCACTTTAAGCCTGATTTTAGAAGGCTTTGCTCTGCAATAACAAAATAGACCTCCTTGTGACTTTTCCCCAAGAGAATAGTGATTTCATGGTAATTATAGAATAAAAAGTATCCTTAAATCCACTGTTGCATGTGAAAGATCTGGGAAGCAAATACTTAAAAGTCAGACAAAATAAAAGCAGAAATAATAATGTCATGATATTATTTAATACCTCAAAATTATCTTTGAAAATTTCACTTGTTAGGAAAGACAATTGTAAGGGAAACTGTACTAAAATTTCCCCCACCAGGTAGAAAGCATCTAGAAAATAAATCACCTAAATTCAGTAGTTTCACTGTAAATATTCAACTTAGGAGCAACTATGTTAAAAACATGCAAGCAAAATTCTAATCCATTTCTACTACAATTAATTAAATATGAATAAAACAATGTGCATATATGTATACAGTGTTATTTGATATATCTGTATGCACGTTTATAGACACACACACATGTACTCTGTTTTCTGATCCTAGATTTATGACAGATTTTTTTTTCAACTACATCAAATACAAAAGAAAAAAAAGTCATTTTTACAGACCTCAGGCCAGTGACCCAGGTGAAAAGAGAAATGAAACAAAGCTTCCTTGATGGAAGAACAAGAGCTTTCTCATCATTCTTGGACAAGCTTTAAGCCATTTAAAAAAATGATTTACTTTATGAGAAAAAAAAAAAAAACCTCCAAATTACTCAGTGGAGAAAACTCAATTTGGAAACTGGAATTTGGGGAGACAGACACCCAGAGGTATTTTGAATCATTATACATGACATGTCTAGATGTTAAGAAATTACAAGGAAATTTTAAAGTGTATATAGAATTCCCAACACTACTCCTTATTTCTCACTTGTTTTCATTGGTGAAATATATCTTTTCAAACATATTGTGGAGGCTTTTATATATCCTTGTAGCTAAATGTGATTTTGTTGCTACGAACTGTCAATGAGTACTTATGTAGACATGCCAAATGTCCTATAAATCTCATCCTATTTATTCTATTAACTACCTGACTTATTGAATCTGGAATCATTAGTGGATTTGTTCATAGGTCTTTACTCATTCTCTTGTCCTCTATACAGTATGTTCAAAGTTTGCTCCCATTCTCTGAAGAGTATCTACTTGTCTGCCACTTCTGTTCTCATGTTTCCAAATGAGTCAGCTGCCAATACCTAACCTAGGAAGATTCACTCATGTTGAAATGGGGCAAACCATGAACTGACCACCCAGGGGACCAGATGGTGCAAGCTAATCACTCATCACAATAGCAGAGTTTTTAAAATCCTTAGTGAAAAAAATTCTGGAATGGTACTTTGTACATATTTACACATGTTCGTAAAATAAAATACATGCAATGCCATGTAATTGGCATGCAGGGAAGTGTTTTCAGAACATGAACACAATGGAAAATGGAGGTCGTTCTTCAAAATGAAAGGGATCCCATTTCTGCTTGCCCCGATTTCTCTTCAGTCTTTCTTGATCCTAATGTTGCTTAGGTAAGTTTTGCCAAGAGAGTTTTGAAGTAAAACATGAGGCATGAGCACAGACATTTTGTGCACCACGGAATAGATTTTCAGATTAGTTTTGGATGAATGCTTTTTAACATGAATACTATATTTAGGTGCTTAGGACAAAAGGTCATTCCATAAGTACTGCTTGATATAGTGATTTGTGTCACTTTTAGAGAATTCAGAATTATCTTTCTATCTCAAATGACTTAATTTTGCCTGGCAATTCTACTATTAGACAAAAGGAAATTATACCCTTCTCATTATATCTTTAAGAGGCTAAAATTCACCACAGTCATGTTTTGTTCTATTTTATGTAAGCCCTGCATAGTTTAAATGCAACCATTCATTATAATTTTAGTTAGCATTTATTTAAAATCTTGTGCATATTTTTATATTTCGTGCAATGCCAATGATAATGACTGATAAGAAATCTAAATTGGGATCAAAGTGTATTCATTTAAAAATTGTTTTTAAATAATAAAGAAAACAATAGTGACAATATGAGTTTTAGAATAAATTTTGAAAGGACCACTCAAAGTAAAATAAAGTTAACAAGTGTTTTTGAATGAAAATAAAAGCATTTGAGCTTCTTTCATAAAAGGAGTTATGAGACCAATATGTCACCATGTCATTTATTTCTTTTATATGAGAGCTTCCTCTGTGATTTTGAAGAGGCTGGAACGAATAGAAAATTGAAGTACTTTTTAAGTCAATGTATTAAAAAAACAAGCTTCTTGAATCTACAAGAAAAGAGCTATAGATCTGGTGGGCAATACTGAGTTGGCTACTTGTAACTAGACTGTGATAAATCAAAAATTTGTGTGTATCTATGTCTCTTTTAAGTTTTTTTTTTTTAAGATTTTATTTATTTATTCATTAGAGACACAGAAGCAGAGACACAGGTAGAGGGAGAAGCAGGCTGTATGCAGGGAGCCCAACGTGGGACTCGATTCCAGGATCACGCCCTGGGTTGAAGGCAGTGCTAAACCACTGAGCCACCTGGGCTGTCCTCCTAAGTTTTACTGGATGAGCTTCTCAACTGAGTAAATGGGTAGTCATCAATATAAGCTGGCTTTAGATACATGGTATTTGTTATTCATGCATATGTTTTAGTGTTTCACAAAGTACCTTGAAGTTAGTAAGTAGTCAATGAGTTTTTGTTTAATCAAATTACAAATCAAAGCCTTTTTCCTGGGGGACCTAGTGGCTCAGTCAGTTAAGTGTCTGGCTCTTGATCTCAGCTCAGGCCTTGATCTCAGGGTGGTTCAAGCATTGGGCCCCATGCTGGGTGTGGAGCCTACTTCAAAACAAAACAAAACAAAACAAAACAAAACAAAACAACACCCTTTTCTATTTTTAAATGCTGATCAAATCACACACAGACTTTAATTTTGTCCAGTGAACTATTTAACTCTTATAAGGGTTTTTATACTGTAGCTGTGTGTGTATGTGTGTGTGTGCACATGTGCACAAAAATCTAAAATCTAAAATTTTACTTGCTATTTATGCTACATTATAGAATGTTCAATATCTAAAATTATATTCTCATAACACTTTATTTCAGGAAATTATTTTAAGGATCTAGATAAAATGCTTTTAAAATAACATTTAGTGTTTCCTGCTATGTTTTAAAAAATTAAGGTTGATAACAACTAAGGTACAAATTAAGGTTGATAAGCAACTAGCCAATGACAGTATCAGGTATCCTGATTTACAGTATTCATGATTATGCCAACATGTAAGTCTATATAATTCTTTTAATTAATTGAAGAATTAATGCTTTACTTCCTCTTTCTTTTTTTTTTAAGATTTTATTCATTTATTCATGAGAGACACAGAGAGAGAGAGAGAGAAAGAAGAGAGAGAGAGAGAGAGGCAGAGACACAGGCAGAGGGAGAAGCAGGCTCCATGCAGGGAGCCTGACGTTGGACTCGATCCCAGGTCTCCAGGATCAGGCCCTGAGCTGAAGATGGTGCTAAACCGCTGAGCCACCCAGGCTGCCCAACTTCCACTTTCTGACAATCATCTTATCTAGGTTTTCCTCCCAGGAGGTTGGAGTAATTCTAACTGATTCTTTTCCCCATCACATACACTATGAATATTCATGCTAAAGAGAGAACTAACTATTAAAACATAGCATGAATTATTTAATGCTGCCCAAAACTGCATTAGCTTCATGGAATATTTCTAATTCATCAAGGCTTTGAACATCCACCTAAGGTCAGTTATCCATTCATAATACATGATTCTAAAAATAATATTCTCAAAGGTATGCGATTTTCACTTGAAAAAGTCAATATAAATCTAACTGTAATGAATAGTATGATTGCATCCAGGTCAGAAAAAGGTATTTCTTCACTCTCTGAAGTTTTGGAATAGAATGGTGACTCCTGGACACAACTCTTGTGGAAGAAACAAGGTTAGATAGATTTGTAATTCTTACAAATGTGTAGGTTAGATAGATTTAAGTAATTCTTGTTTTGGGATGCCATCCTCACACCCATGATGTTTCCTAGCAGTTGGGAATTGGCAGGAATTATGTTCCATGCTGATGTTTTGATGGCACTAGTGTCACATCACATCATAACATGGTGGGAAAATACCAGTGGGACAGAAGTGACGAGCTTTGTAAAATACAGTTAGGGAAATTCTTCTCTCTTGGTTTTTAGTCAGAACACTAAATTAGACTATGCTAGAAACCTTCTCTTCCCTCTAGAATTAGTGTGGTACAGTGGAAAGAACACAGATCTAAAGTAGACTCATTTATGTAATTTTGTACAAATTAATGAATGTCTGTAAATTCTTGATTTCGTCTGGAATATAGCTACATCCTCGGAATAATAGGTATATGAAGTGAATTAATACATATTAGTCACTTAATAAACCTCCGGTAAGGCATTGTGACTTTTAGGAATTAGACACTTGGGTTCAAATAGTCTAGAGTATTTTGGTAATTTAGGAGAAGTTACTCTCAGCTATGAAATGAGGATAATAATAGCATCACGTAATGTGGTATTTGGTGGTGTGGATTAGAGTCTGTGCATGTATATATGTAATGTTTAGCATATATATATATATATATTTTTTTTTTTTTGCATAGTAAAAGCATACCATAGCCCTCAATTCAGGTTTGTTTTTATTCCATAATGATTGTTAGCTGGTTATTCTTATTTTTTTTCTTCTTATGACTTATCTGGTGATGATGAGATTAAATAACTGGATTGTCAGGTAACATTTCAGTTTTAGGAGGAAGAAAATAGTTCTTTCCTCTGATAAGTTAATAACAAATATTAGGGGATGCATAATAATTATCTAGGATGAATATTTGAAATTTCTACTTTATTTTAAATTTTAAATTATTTTATAGTAATGGTTATTCTAGATTATTGAATAATTATCCAAATATGTGCCTTAGTCTTTAAGAGATAATAAAAAATATGAAGACTGTTTTTGAACTTTTTATAGGACTAGGTTATAAGAAGAGTCTATGACAAATGGCAGTCACTGCTAATTCCTTAGCTAATCTCAATTTTATTAAAAAAAAAAGAAAAAGGAAAATTGTGTACATAGCACTTTGGTGGCAATATTACCAAATCAACTGTAGGTATGCATTCAGAGGAATGAGGCATAAAATCCAACTCATTTCTTCATTCCAAACTACTTACTGAGTGACTACTATGGGTCAGATATTTTTCTAAACTCTGAGCATGTAGCAGTGAACAAAATATACAAAGATCTTTGCCTTTAGAGATTTTCTTGAAGAAAACAATAAATACAATAAATAATGAAATACAGTGTAGGTTAGATAGATTTAAGTAATTAAGAGACAAATATAGTAAGAATGGCTGATAGAATGTGACATAGCAGAGGAGGGCTGAAATCTTAGAGTGCTGGGGAAACCTCCTGACAAGGTGACATTTGACAGAGACTTGAAGGAGGTAAGGGAGTGAGTGATGTGAATCTCAGAAAAGTGTGCTCCAGGTAGAGAGAGGGTTGCCAGTGCTAAACCTGCAGGGAGAGTGTCTGATGGCCTTTCCTACAGAATATACTTAGGACCACAGCCTTGGTAAGAGGAGTCTTCAAGCTGCCAGCCTTTGCTATCCACCAGTTTGACAAGTAACTGCTCATTGGTATTGGAAGCTTCAGTCCGGAAATTACAGTTTACTGTAACCTTCCAGGATATGAGCTCACATGGGGGCCATTTGCTTCAGCAACACCAAGGAATTCCTTCCTTCCTTTCTTCCTTCTTTTCTTTTTCTTTCTTTCTTTTTCTTTCTTTCTTTCTTTCTTTCTTTCTTCGGACGGAGGGATGGAGGGAGGGAGTGTTTCGAGCTGCTTCTTTCTTCTTCTGTAGGGTCTTTATTTCTTATTCTGCTTCTTTCTTTCTTCTTCTTTTTTTCTTTATTTCTTTCTTTTCTTCTTCTTTCTTTCTTTCTCTCTCTCTCTCTTTCTTTCTTTCTTTCTTTCTTTCTTCTTTCTTTCTTCTTCTTCTTGGCTTTACCTGTTGTTTGTTTGTTTGTTTATTTATTATTTATTTATTTATTTATTTATTTATTTATTTTTCCTGTTGTTGCTTAATTGCTCTATACAGAGGTTCTACTACTCAAAACAGACGAGGCATGATCATGTTCTTGAGATTCTCTTATTGTTTATATGATCCTCCTTTTCCACACACCAAGAATATTGCCTTTGTATGGGAGGTAAGCAGGAAAAAGAAACAGAAATAGCTCACAAGTAACAAGGGAGTAAGATTGAAGGCTGTTTCGACTTGTTATTAATGTAGTGATACAAGGATTATTCGATATAGTCTTATGTATCATTATTATAAAGAAGGAAGAAAGATATGAACATTTTGTCTTATATAGAGTAAAATAACTCACAAAACTGCAAAGCAATAGAGAATTATCAGTGCAAGGGGACTCCCTTTCAGGTAAAATGCTTATTAAGAAATTTTTCTGATATTATTATAATTAATATTCCATTTACTATGTTCCACAATTCCCACTCTTTACCAAATATGCTAATGATCTGCATAATACAGAAGTTTCAAATATGTTTCTTTAAACAGAGAATAAGTTCAAGTTGAAAAATAATATTTGGGTAAAAGCTTCGGAAGGATAGAAATAAAAACTCTTTGTGGCTATCTCTGGGTGGACAGGATTAGGAATGATTTTCTTCCTCTGCCTTTCTCGTCAAATTTCTCCATAATGGATATTTTTTAAAAGCATAAAAACAAATAATTCAAAAACTTTGTGTCAGAAATGTGAATGTTTAAGTAAGATTTAAATGTAAAGAAAAAATTAAAGTCATCTACATTATCCTACTCCAGATGGTATTCAGCTTGTGTCTTTTTTTGCGCACAGCCTTTGAAAGTTATGACTTTAACATAAAATAATGATAATAATAATTGTCATAACAACAGCAACCTCATGAGTTCTAGCTGGGTTATTTGAAAGCGAATGGCGGCAATGCTGGGTTTGTGCAATTTAACCGAGCAGTTCAGCAACCATTGTTATCACTGCAACAAGCAGATGTCACTGCAGACTGTGTGAAAATGTCAGAGAAAATGAAGCAAATCCAAGTAGTAGTCAAAATGAAATCTCACCCTTAAAGTGGCTTCTTTCCCACCCCGAAGATTGTCAATTTGAAGACTCTTTTGTTCGTTTGCAGCATTTACTCTGACTGCAACTCATAGTCTGAAAATATTTCCATTTATCTCGACCTGGAATTACAGCTTCCTTCTCAGGCTCATTAGGTTCTGAGGGGTCTCACCAAAGCCTGTTAACTGCAGAGTCTGATAAAAGGAGCTTGAAACCTGTTCAGGTGCCCATGGAGCCCCAGGGGTGGGGATGGGGTTGGGGGGGATGTTATTAAGTTGCAGAACTGAGTATGACATATTTTCTGGATAAATGGGTAGAGTAATGCATGTGCTGATCTCAGCTCTGCAGGAATAAAGTGCTTTTAGTTCAATCTGTTTTTCACCACCACTACAAACAAGCCTTCTAAGGACTTTTTCATTAAAAGTAAAGCCAACAATCTCTGAACTTAAGCTTGGAATTTGAGAGTGCAATCCTCTAAAATCAGACACTTTATAATACAAGAATGGAATCCTTTTTCTGGGACTAATTTTCTACCCACTCAGGGTAGAGAGTATTTAAGTTTCCACAGTGAAATACTACTACCTGGAAATAGACTCCTATTTTCTTTTTCCAAGTAAAAAGAGCTTAATAAAATGTTCTTAGGGTACATATTCTTTAAATTATAATTTTAAAACTAAACCCAATCTGTAATGTATGCATGTATCATTCATATTAATTTATTTTATCAATAACTAATTTGATCTCATAAAATATAATTTAGGTGCAATATCTACATACACCATATCTGTCAATTTATTATGATAACTCCAATCAAATTTTGAGGGTGCTAAAAATGTCATAAGTTGTAACTCTGGAGTGAAAGCAAAATATAATCTGAGGACAGATGAAATACAAAACTACAGCAAATCAAGGTATTTATAGAGTTCATGGAAGGTGAAGCTATAAAAATTTGGAAAGAAAATTCATCTTCTCTCCATCAAATCATTTTTTCATAAGAAATTGATTAATTATAGATGCAATTTTTTAAAAATCAATTCTCTCACAGAATATTTCAGTGCAATAGTGTTGGAAAGAAAGAGCTGTAGAAAGCCCTGGACCCAGCCTGTCAGTTCCATTGTGCCCACTGTGGGTTCTTTGGCCACTCATCCAACCTCTCAGCATCCTCTTCTGCAAAATGTACCTCCTGGCTGTGTGCGACATCATCTGATCATAGGTGTACACATGGTTTGCAAACTGCTGATACTTTAAAATTTTTAAAATATGAAATATCATATGTCTAGTCTTTACCCCACTGAAAAAGAGAATGAGTTCGTGTCTTGGTAGTTGTGTACTAGGTTGGAGAATGTATGGCGTGGTCTACCTGCAAATCTGGCAGTGCCAGCTCAGTCTGTGGACCTTGAAGCTATGAAGAAGTTGTGTGTCCCTCGGACATCTCCCAAGGGGTCTTACTAGTATCTGAATTCATGACCTGTAGAGTTAAAAATAAAAAAAGAAAAGAAAAAAACAAAAGAAAAAAGAAGGAAAGGAAGGAAGAAAGAAAAAAGAAAGAAAGACAAGGCAAGGATTTTCGATAGCAATGAAGAAAGAGAAGTCTGGTTTTATAATAAAGGGCTTAGGTTCACTAAAACAAAGCATTTGAGTCGAGAGGAAGGAATGATTTCTCTCTTGTAATGAGGAAACCTAGTCCCCAGAAACTGGAGGGCAGGATGGGAATGAATATTTCTGATTCCTCAGTTTTTCCATCCTCCTTACCTCCCTTACCTTATAAATTAGCAGATTTGCATACATAAAATATACCTCAAAAAACTCAATAAAAGCATGGTTTAAAAATACGCAGCTAATTATATGAGAATGTTCATTTCTTTTCCCTATAAGGCAAATGAATATTTATCAAGTTAAATTCCAAGATACTTATTATCTCGCTTGCAATTTGAATATAATTACATCGGAAGGCAATTGTTCTGATGGGTGTAGGCAGAGATTAAAAGATTTGTATGCACTTCTTAAAAATGCAAAGTAATCATCACTTTTTTTTTGTCATTAACAAAGTAGCTCAACCCTTTCCTTCAGCTGAAAAATAAGTTAGCATTAAAGCATAGCAGTTCTAAAGATATTACATAATAAATGAAAGTGGGCGAATAAAAACTAGGTTGCAAGTATTTTTTGGAACCTAAATTTATAAACATGAGAAGAAATACCTGAGATATTTAAAGGGCTTTTTAATTTATTATATTAAACCTCAGATTTAAAAATAACTGCTCTCAAATTATTTCATTAATGTATAATCTAGGTAAATAATAATCAAAATGAACAGGACTTATGAAATAGAAAATAAGCTGCAATTGTCTTTAAATTAATGAAATTTAATTACGCTAAGGCAAATAAAATCAAGGTTTCATACATCTGCATGCATAAAACTTCCATAATCATACAAGGTTTTTTCTCACACTGCATTTTATAACAGCATCAAAATGAACTTCTCCACATATGTACCTTATTTTCTAATCTATAGCTAAACTTCCAGAAGATATAGATTTTGTATTGTATTTCTTTTTGATTCCAAACTATCAAAAGGGTCTTAAAGCTATTTGGTATCCAATAAATATGTTTACTGCTAGCAATAGAAAAGATGAGTTAGAAAATTTGAAAAATTATAACACACATTAGGTAGGAAACTGGATTTGATTAAACTACAGAACAAATAGCTGACCTATTATGTATGTTTTGTCGCATATAAAATCTATTTTATTGTATTCTTGTTCTTTCATATATCTCCCTGCCTGCTATCACAAATATTTTCAACATCTTTCCAGATGAAATATGGAATCTAGAAAATCATAAAAACTGTTTGACTCCAAGTATACTGAGCCTACTTTCATGTTTGACCAAAATACTTTGATAATTTTAAGCAGCAAAACTAAAATGTGGGGTGGTGATATTAGACCAAAACTCATATAACAACTGCCACTGAAGTAGTGGGACAGTCAAAATCTAAAAAAGGCTAATAAATTTTAACTGAGATGAGTTCTAGAGAACTTTATGGCCAAATAGGAATAGAAATACATTACTGCTTAGAAATGAGTTATGCATTTTGTAAAAATACTATATGTACATGTAGTTTGGTTTGAATTAGGGGAAAAGAAAACAATCTTTTGGACTCTGGAGCCCTTTTATGAAAGTTCTAATTAATTTTGATAAAGCCCTTTTAATATGGCAAGGAGTTCCACTTGGGCTTATCAATTTAAGAGTTATACTTGCACTCAGTGGACTAGAATCTGCCCTAAGCTAGTTATGCATAACACCTGCTAAAGTTAATAGACGTTCCACATGAGTAGCTGATTTGCCAGAGAGTCATGTGGAATTAACTAATAATGAAATTTGGCTGACAATATCTTTAGTACTTTCATTTAAAGAGTATTTATTACCTTGTACTGCCTCCTTTTATAATTAACTATTTTTGATGTGTACTCACCTTATTTCAGATGTGTCATCATTCTTTTTCTTAGATGCCATATAATCAGGCAAAGAAAATATTTTTAAAGTTTTTGTCGTCCAATATTCATTACAAGTCATGCAGTGGTGTATTATCACACACACACACACACACACACACACACACTCAGAGCATATGTTTAAGAAAACTCCTAAGGAGGGCACTTGATGGGATGAGCACTGGGTATTATACTATATGTTGGCAAAGTTTAATTTAAATAAAATGTTAAAAAAAGAAAACTCATAAATGGATGGATAATATATTATTTTTGGAAATCCTTTTGGGATCTCACAGACTAAATGAGCTGTCTTCTTTCAAAGAAATATCATTATCGATTTAATAAAGTACTAAAATCGTAAAAGCTATTGTTCTCAGTAAAAAAAAAAAAAAGAAAATTGCTACACAGAATGGCAGGCATGACTATTCTCAACTTAGTCACTCTTCCCAAACTAGTTTCCTTGTCTGTGTTCACATTTTGATTCACATGATTTGTCCTTCTCAGAAGACCTTTCCAAAATCTCTGTCAAACAGGATCTTTAGTTTGGGTCCCACCTCACATTTTTGGTGCAGTCTTTCCTCACCCCAGAAATTACTCTTTCCATCAAATTGTTACCTTACTTACTCTGGGTACTTTTCTCATAACGAACAAGGATTATATTCCCTGTTTGTGTGCCTTGTTTTCTTACTCAAACTGTAAGCTCCTGAAGTATCAGAGGAGTATTTGTAGTTAGACTTTCTTCCTAGGCTCTTATGCAGTGACTTGTACTTGTTTAGAGATGGACTAATGAAAAGTAATTTTTTAATATTGATGCAAAATGAATCCATATGAATGTGAATCCTAGATAAGGTATTAGTGTGATGAACTTGCTTTGCCCAGCAACACCAAGTTCCATTTCCCTATACGAGCATACTTCCTATAGGGAGGAGAATACTACCAGGAATATTCGTGGTGTGTCACTCGTTTATTGAAAACAAAGCTAGTTACTAAGATATATATTCTGTTATTTCTACTATGACAGTCCAGTGATTTCAGATGGAAATTTGCCAGATATTATTCTTTTTGTACCACTTTTTAGGATCCACATTTGTGTCATTTTATTTGATAATAATTGGCATTAATTTTGTATATGTGCTCTATATTCAACATATTAGAGGGTAACATGAAGCCAGAGTTATCATTCTCCCCACCTCCCACAGGAATTTTCAACTTGTTTGGCAAGATAGAAAAATTAACATCTAAGGACATATTACAATTATTTGAAACACAAAGATAGTGGGGATTTGTGCATGTGTCTATAAATAGTTCAGGGAAATGATGTTATATGCTGAGAGAGACAAGAAAAATATTTTTTAAAAGGCATACTGGATTTCAGATGCAGATGAGGGATCTGAATAGAAATATCCTAGGCAGATGTTACATAGCCTCTAAAGAGAGGATTATATCAATGGGGATAGAAATAGAAGAGTCCTCAGCATATTGGTGATAGTTAAATCCACTTGAGTATACACACTGCCATAACAAATGTAATTGAAGAAGATTAGAGAGTCAAGCACTGTAAGTTCTGAGACAACCACTCTCAACAAGCAAGACAGGATTTAAGAAAAAGTAATCTAAGCTAAGAGAATGGGCAGAGAACAGAGATCTAGAGACTGATAGAGAACTTCAAAGTAATTGGTCAGGAGATATTCGCAGGTTCTGTCAATAGCCCTCTCCCACTATTTGTTATCTTCTTAAATTCTGTCCTTTCAAGCACTGCATATATGTTATCTTCATCGCAGATCTCTCTTCTGACTTCTAGACTTTCATGTTCAGGCACTTTTATGAAATCCTGTCCTGGACCTCCACAAGCTTTCAAACTTTGGTGAGTTGCTTAGCTAGAGCAAAGATAGCTACTTGTCTCTTGTTCCTTAGTAATAAAATATTCAGAGTATATCTGGACACGTGACCAGCAAGAGTAAAGTCAACATTCCCCGGGCCCTCTTGCAGAAAAGTTTGGCCTTGTGACCAAGTATTGGACTGTGGGATGGAAGGAGAAATTTTGTGTAACTTCCCAGAAATGTCTTTAAACAACATAGGCAAAACTTCCCTTACCTTATTGTTTTTCCTTCCAACTATTTTCATACATAGATGAAGTGTATATTTTATTTTGTTTTGTTTTCTTAGATTTTATTTATTTGTTTGACAGAGAGAGAGAGAGAGAGAGAGCAAGCACAAGCATGGGGAGTAGCAGGCAGAGGGAGAGGCTCATCAACAGGGAGCAGGGAGCCTGATGTGGGATCCCTGGATCCTGACCTGAGCTTAAGGCAAATGGTTAACTGACTGATACACCCAGGCACCCCTGAAATGCACATTTTATAGCTGGACATGGAGCTAGATAAAATATACTATATATGAGTTAGATCTGGAAGCTTAGGAAATGCAAGCAGAGCAACAAGATCAAAGGAGTCTTAATCTCCCACCCTCATGAAAAACTAAGCCAGCCATGGACATATAATTGGTTTTTGATGTGAAACAAGCTCTTGTCTTATTTAAATTACTATTATGATGAGCCTTCTGTCATTACCCACCAAAAATAATTCTAATTAATACAGTATATTTATCACAAATCTCTTTTTACTCTTATATTCCCTGTTTGTGAATAACATCATCAGCAAGTAGCCACTAAAAACAGAACCTTTCCTTTCTCCCTCACCCCTCATGACACCAACACAGGTGTGGCCTCTCCTGCCACTGCCTTAGTTATGCTCTTGTCATTTTTTTTGCCAGGATTATCCAAAATTTGTCACTTCACATGTCCAGTTTTACTCCTCCTCATTCCAATGTCTGTGCTTTGCAACTCAAGTGTTCTTTTTTACAAATTAAAAGTCTTATCTTGTCATTCATTTGTTTAAATTCGTTTAATGAATTCATTTAACAAATTTCCATTCATTATCTATCAGTTGCTTCCTGATGTGCCTCCTGCCATGTCTGTAATCTCATTGTTCAGATTTCCATACTGCTCCCACTCCCCAGGCTCCAACCATGTAGAGTCTCTTGAAGAAACTCATTTGGCTTTTTCATGCTTTCTTTGGAGCTATTTGTTTCTTTTATGTGAAACTTCCTTTCTCTCTATTATTTAGCAAACCTCTTCTTGCCTTTAAGTCTGTGTTTAATAATGTCTTTCTCTTAGAGGCTTTTGGTGAAGACTGGCCCTTTATTCATTCCTGGTACCCCATCACACTCTGGGTGAAGTTCTTTTTCAATGTGATCTCATTTCTCTATACATTCCCTAATGTAGGAACCATCACAGTGTAAAAGATTATTTACTCCTCCACCTCCTTCATCTGTTTCTAGGATTTTTTAGAGAAGGACCTTGTCTTTCATTTCTGATTACTAATGTCTAATGGTGCCTAACATTCATTCGTTTGCTCATGCAGCTGATATTTATTGAACAAAGCTATGAATATGTGAAAGATCACGAGTAAGAATTCAGCAATTACTATCCAGTTTGAAGAGTAGAGATCACATCGTATCTTAGAGGCAAAACACATTCATTACATATGAAGTAGAAGATAAGAAATCTGCTATAAGCAGACCTTGGAGATAGTGCAGGCTCAGTTCTGGAACACTGGAATAAAGTGAATATTGCAATAAAGCAAGTCAAATGAATTTTTTTTTGTTTGTTTCCCAGTGTGAACAAGTGTTACATTGTACTGTGGTCTATTAATTGTTCAATAGCATTATGTCTAAAAAACAATGTACATAACTTGAATTAAAAAAATATTCCACAAAAATGCCAACCATCCTGTGAGCTTTCAGTGAGTCAATCTTTTAGCTAGTGAGGGTCTTGCCTTGATGTTGGTGGCTGCTAGCTGATCAAGGTGGTGGCTGCTGAAGGCCGAGGTGGCTGTGGCAATTTCCAAAATTAAGACAACAGTAAAGTATGCTGCATCAGTTGACTTTTCCACTCATGAATGATTTCTCTATAACATGTGATGCTGTTTGATAGCATTTTCCCACAGTCAGAGTTTTTTACAAAATTGGAGTCAATCCTCTTAAATTCTGACACTGCTTGATCAACTAAGTTTATACAATATTTTAAATCCTTTGTTGTCATTTTAGCAATCTTCATAGCATCTTCACAGTGAGTAGACTCCATATCAAGAAACCACTTTTTTTTGCTTATCTATAAAAAGCAAACCCCATCCATTCATGTTTTATCAAGAGATTATAGCAATTCAGTCACATCTTTAGGCTCCATCTCTAATTTTAGTTCTCTTACTATTTCTACCACATCTGCAGTTCCTTCCTTCCCTGAAGTCTTGAACCCCTCCAAACCATCCATGAGGATTGGAATCAGCTTCTTCCAAACTCCTTATTCATGTTGGTATTTTTTACCTCTTCCTGTGAGTCACAAATGTTCTTCATGACGTCCTTTATAGAAGGTTTTCTATTCACTTTCCCAGACCCATTAAAGGAATCATTATCTACTCTATCTATGTCAGCTGTAGCCTTAAAAAATGTATTTCTTAAATAATAAGACCTGGAGGTCAAAATTACTCCTTGATCCGTGGGCTGCAGGATGGATGTTGTGTTAGCAGGCATGAAAAGTACATGCATCCATTTATTCATCTCTATCAGAGCTCTTGGGGGACCAGGTGCGTTGCCAATGAGCAGGCATATTTTGAAAGGAATTTTTTTTTTCTGAGCAGTAGGCATTAAGAGTGGGTTTAACATATTCAGTAAGCCATGTAAAAGCATGTACTGTCTTCCAGGCTTTGTTATTGCATTGATAGAGCACAGACAGAGTAGACTGAGCCTAATTCTTAAAGGACTTAGGATTTTTGAATGGTAAATTAGCATTGGTTTCAACTTAAAGATCAGCTACCCTAGCCCTAACAAGAGAGTCAGCCTGTCCTTTGAAACTTTGAGGACAGGCATTGACTTCTCTCTAGCTATGACAGTCGTAGATGACATCTTCTTCTAGTAGAAGGCCATTGTGTCTACAATGAAAAATCTGTTATGTTTGGTGAGCCACCTTCATTAATGATCTTAGTCAAATATTCTGAACAGCTTGTTGTAGCTCCTACATCAGCACTTGCTGCTTCACCTTGCACTTTTATATTATGGAGACAGCTTCTGTCTTTGATTTTTATGAACTAATCTCTGCTAGCTTCAAATTTTTCTTCTGCAGCTTTCTTACCTCTCTCAGCCCTCACAGAATTGAAGAGTCGTGGATTAGGCTTTGTTTTAAGGGAATGATGTGGCAGGTTTGATCTTCTACCCAGACTACTCAAACTTTCATCATGCCAACAATAAGGCTATTTTGCTTTTTTATCATTTGTATGTTCACTAGAGGAATGCTTTTTTCACTTCCGTCAAGAATATTTCCTTTGCTTTCATAACTTGGTTAACCGGTGCAAGAGGCTTACCTTTTGGCCATGTCAACTTTTGAAATACCTTCCTCACTAAGCTTAATCATCTCTAGTTTTTGATTTAAAGTGAGAGACATATAACTTTTTTCACTTGAATACTTGGAGGCCGTTATAAAGTTATTGACTGGCCTAATTTCAATATTATGTCTTAGGGAATAGAGAGGCCCAAGGAGGGGAAAAAGATGAGGAGATAGCTGGTAGGTGGAGCAGTCGGTACACACAGAACATTTGTCCAGTAAGTTCACTGACTTATGTGGGTGTGGCTTATAGTGCTCCAAAACAATTATAGTAACCTCAAATGTTATTGATCACAGATCACTGTAACAAATATAATAATAATAATAAAAACTTTAAAGTGTTGTGAGAATTACCAAAAGTGACACAGAGACATGAAGTGATCAAAAGCTATTGGAAGAATGGTCCTGATATAGTTTTTTCATTCAGGGTGGCTACAAACCTTCAATTTGGAAAAAGGTGAAGTATCTATGAAGTGCAATAGAACAAAGCACAATAAAATGAGGTATGCTAGGACAAAAAATAAGACTCAAAGAACTCATGGCCTGTTCAAGTTCAAGTTTATTAATTAGTAAGGTCATATGTGTACAGGAGATGCTGTATATAAACATATATATATATTTGCTGTATATATGTATATATAAATATATATATAAAACAAATGTGAATATATATATTTCAGAAACCTGAAGACTAATGCATGTCGAGTGAAAATTATCAGGTATACTGCGCAAATAATTTGATTAACCTAGTTAAAAGCCCATAGCATTCTTCTCACTGATGGTTTTTCTATATTAATAAAACTTTAAAGAACTTATCTCAGTGATACCCTTTTTTTGGTCAGTGACATTCTAATCACCATACGTGTGAAACCATGCATGAGTAGATTGAGAATTTAAGAAATCCAAATAACTGTGTAAATATACATAGGTACTTGTTTCATCATTTTTAAACTGCTTAATTTCATCTTTATTTTTCTCTAGATTTGAGGAGAGTAAAGCCTTTTAATTCAGCTTGAACCTTTTCTTAGTATCAAAAATATTTAGGGTTATATAAAAAGTGTAAGTATCAAATGATGTAGAAGGTTTCCTTGTCTGGCAAAAATCTGTTTGTTATAGTCTTACATTTACATCTATGCACATGGGCCCTAGCCTTGGTCCTTGGGACTTGCGGGCATCCTAGTGTCAAGAGCACTTCAAGATCCCTCTCCTTACCCTTTAATCTTTTCTCTAGATGGAGAGATTTGACTACTTCTAACTTAATAAGAAGGTTGTATTTGGTTTACTCTGTAGTTCTTCCAATTAGCTTTCTGAGCTCCTTTTTTTTTTTTCTTTTTTTTTTTTTTTGGTGTGGAGGAGCCTTTAATCTTGTGTAAACTTGTTGAGAAGTAGATGAAGAAAAAGAACACGCTTATTTAAAAAATATATTACAATGAACTCTCAGTACACTTGGCTTAAACCATCTCATACTTTAACTATGTGGAACTTAGTTCAATTATATGATATATAACATAGCTTCTAAATGAGCATCATTTTATTGGAAATTGGCTAGAGTTTGAAATGAAGGGAAGTTCTATAATGAGACCAATGGGAAGAGAATTGTAATAGTCTTAAGTTTAAATACAGCATTCCTCGATAGTTCTAAAGCCTCTCCTTCAAAATTAATGCAGATTAAGATAGTTCCATTAAAGGTATCCCTTGCTTTCTGAACGTTTGCATTATGCCACTTTGCTTAATGAAAGACCTACATTATCCCTGTTTTCGATAACCTAAATAAATCTGAAGAGAATTTTTACTTTTATGAACAAAGCCATTACCATAATAATATAGATCTTTCTCATAAAAGTGAAAATCCTCTTCAGATTTCCTTAGGTTATTGAAAACAGGTACTAATATAGGTTTTTCATAAAAGCAAAGTGGAATAATGTGAACTCCAGAAAGCAGGAGATACTTTCTGTTTTCTACCATTTTGGCTTATAAAAAGTTTTATAAGAGCATGCTACTTTAAGAAAGTGGGGAAAACCTGTCTTTTTAAGACCTGCATGTACATATATGAATGTGCCCATATTTATATATTTCTTTTGAAGTATTAGGTGTTAGAGTTACAGTTTACATTTATCTTTGTAATCAGTAAACTGGAGTAATCTGATGCCTACAGAGTGTAGCCACTTACCTATGGCAACTTCATTAACTCTTTATAAGTACTAATATATAGTACTCCATTGTTCTGAGAATATCAAAGTAACTCTAACAATATCTCACAAACTTGTTTGATACAGAAAGGGCTTATATCATTATCCATTTGCCTCCAGGGACAGTTAATAATTTATATGTCAGGGCTTTAAGAAAACAACTACTTGATTTCTTGAATTATATTAACTCTTTCTTAAAATAGTTATAATGGCAGTATATAAATAAAATGCCAATTTGATAACCAGAAACATTTAACTTATTGGAGGTAGCTCAAAAAAGTATATAAATTCATAAGAACCAATAGGATTAGGAGCTTCAGCAATTGGTTAATTATATTTGCTGTAAACCATCCCATTTATTAACTAATAGAACTGTCTAGTAATTTATGAAAAAATAAATCAATATTTAAATACATTTTTCAGAGAAAATAAATGGAAATACACAGCTCTCAATACAAAGAATAAAGTCAATACCAGAGATTTGCTGATGCCAGGGAGAATCAGTGAATCTTGTACTTGAGTCCAGGTCTTATTGGATCTAGCTCAAGATAGGGCATGCATCCTCAGTTTGGCACGCGGTTGCCAGGTCTTACAATTACACTCTGAGGAGCTATTCCACCATGAAAAGTGACTCGTAAAGCTCCGCTTGTAGGCCAGGTGAATGGCAAAGACATCTGACATCAATCAAAGTCACGTATGGGAGAAATAAATCACTGGTGAAATATTGAAGTCTAGTCCTGTGTTATACAGAGTTGCAGGTTCCAAATTAATACTACAGTATGGTGCAGAAACTGAAGCCAAGAAATTAACATAAAACAGAATATTTACATCCCTAGGGTTCTTGAGGATAAGCAAAATCATCTGTCCAAAACCTTTCACAACTCAGGGATAACAGCATTCTCACAGAAAACAGGTCTCATTGAACAAGAGCTAACAATATCACTTAGGACAAAGATGACAAAAACTGATTAAAAAAATGAAAGGACAAGTGGTTAATGAAAATAAAAATATTAAGGTATACCTCCACAGAATTGGAGATGAAGGAACCGTTTGAAAACATGACAACATAGACATGCTTTAGATGACTCAAGAGATTAAATAAGACACGTGAATCAATAAGAAGAATAGGAGAACATGAAATAAAACAAGTAGCTTTGAAAAAAACTAAGAAAAGTAAATTGTATTTTAGAAACATTGTCATCATTGTAATAAAAAAAAAACAGTAAGTCAATTACAATGAAAAAAATAATTAACGTCCTCAGTGGCCATATTACCCAGATTTAAATACAGGGAGACACAGATGTGGAAAATGCTCAAGACAGATCAAAAATATAATAATCAAAAAACAAAAAAGGTCTACTACATGTGTCTTAGAACTTTCAAGCATAAAGAAAAGGAGGGGAGAAGTAATACTTAAAGAGGTTTTTTCTGATCATTTAAAATGCTTAAAGAAAGAAACATGGATTCAAAAGGAAGTAGCACAGCCTGCCCCCCAAATTTAAATAAGCATCAATCTTCTACCCAGTCATATAAAGAAGAACTTAAAATATAGAAGAGCACTCTTTAAACCAACTTTAGGAAAAAAGGTGGATTTTCTAAAAGAGATTGGGATTTGTTTTTTGTATATTTTTTATTGGAGTTCGATTTACCAGCATAGCATAACACTCACTGCTCATCCTCTCAAGTGTCCCCCTCAGTGCCCATCACCCAGTCACCCCATCCCCCCACCCACCTCCCTTTCCACTACCCCTTGTTCATTTCCCAGAGTTAGGAGTCTCTCATGTCTGTCACCCTCACTGATATTTCCCACTCATTTTCTCTCCTTTCCCCTTTATTCCCCTTCACTATTTTATATATTCCCCAAATGAATGAGACCATATAATGTTTGTCCTTCTCCAATTGACTTACTTCACTCAGCATAATACCCTCCAGTTTCATCCACGTTGAAGCAAATGGTGGGTATTCATCATTTCTGATGGCTGAGTAATATTCCACTGTATACATACACCACATCGTCTTCATTCATCTGTTAATGGACACCGAGGCTCCTTCCACAGTTTGGCTATTGTTTACATTGTTGCATGTAAACATTGGGGTGCAGGTGTCCCAGCGTTTCACTGCATCTGTATCTTTGGGGTAAATCCCCAGCAGGGCAATTGCTGGGTCGTAGGGCAGGTCTAGTTTTAACTATTTGAGGAACCTCCACACAGTTTTCCAGAGTGGCTGCACCAGTTCACATTCCCACCAACAGTGTAAGAGGGTTCCCCTTTCTCCACATCCTCTCCAACATTTGTTGTTTCCTGCCTTGTTAATTTTCCCCATTCTCACTGGTGTGAGGTGGTATCTCATTGTGGTTTGATTTGTATTTCCCTGATGGCAAATGATGCAGAGCATTTTCTCATGTGCATGTTGGCCATGTCTATGTCTTCCTCTGTGAGATTTCTGTTCATATCTTTTGCCCATTTCATGATTGGATTGTTTGTTTCTTTGCTGTTGAGTTTACTAAGTTCTTTATAGAGCTTGGATACTAGCCCTTTATCTGATACGTCATTTGCAAATATCTTCTCTCATTCTGTAGGTTGTCTTTTAGTTTTGTTGACTCTTTCTTTTGCTGTGCAGAAGCTCTTTATCTTTTTTTTAATTTTTATTTATTTATGATAGTCACAGAGAGAGAGAGAGAGAGAGAGAGAGAGGGGCAGAGACACAGGCAGAGGGAGAATCAGGCTCCATGCACCAGGAGCCCGACGTGGGACTCGATCCCGGGTCTCCAGGATCGCGCCCTGGGCCAAAGGCAGGCGCCAAACGGCTGCGCCACCCAGGGATCCCCAGAAGCTCTTTATCTTGATGAAGTCCCAAAAGTTCATTTCTGCTTTTGCTTCCCTTGCCTTAATAGATGTATCTTGCATGAAGTTGCTGTGGCCAAGTTCAAAAAGGGTGTTGTTGCCTGTGTTCTCTAGGATTTTGATGGAATCTTGTCTCACATTTAGATCTTTCATCCATGTTGAGTTTATCTTTGTGTCTGGTCTTAGTTTCATTCTTCTGATGTGGCTGTTCAATTTCCCAGCACCATTTATTGAAGAGACTGTCTTTTTTTCCAGTAGATAGTCTTTCCTGCTTTGTCGATAATTAGTTGACCATAGAGTTACAGGCCCATTTCTGGATTCTCTATTCTGTTCCATGGATCTATGTGTCTGGTTTTGTGCCAGTACCAAATGTCTTGATGATCACAGCTTTGTATTAAAACTTGAAATCTGCCATTGTGATGCCCCTGGCTCTGGTTTTCTTTTTCAATATTCCCCTGGGTATTCAGGGGTCTTTTCTGATTCCACACAAATCTTGAGATGATTTGTTCCAAGTCTGTGAAGAAAGTCCATGGTATTTTGATAGGGATTGCATTAAATGTGTAAATTCTCTGGGTAGCATTGACATTTTCTCAGTATTAATTCTTCCAATCCATGAGGATGGAATATTTTTCCATCTCTTTGTGTCTTCCTCAATTTCTTTCAGAGTGTTCTATAGTTTTTAGGGTATAGATCCTTTACCTCTTTGGTGAGGTTTATTCCTAGGCATCTTATGCTTTTGGGTGCAATTGTAAATGGGATTGACTCCTTAATTTCTCTTTCTCAAGTCTCATTATTAGTGTATAGAAATGCCACTGATTTCTGGGCACTGATTTTGTATCCTGCCACGCTGCCAAATTGCTGTATGAGTTCTAGCAATCTTGAGGTGGAGTCTTTTGGGTTCTCTATGTAGAGTATCATGTCATCTGCAAAGACAGAGTTTGACTTCTTCTTTGCCAATTTGAATGCCTTTAATGTCTTTTTGTTGTCTGAATGCTGAGGCTAGGACTTCCAGTACTATGTTGAATAGCAGTGGGGAGAGTGGACATCCCTGTCTTATTCCTGATCTTAGGGGAAAGGCTCCCAGTGCTTCCCCATTGAGAATGATATTTGCTGTGGGCTTTTCATAGATGGCTTTTAAGATGTCGAGGAAAGTTCCCTCTATCTCTACACTCTGAAGAGTTTTGATCAGGAATGGATGCTGTATTTTGTCAAATGCTTTCTCTGCATCTAATGAGAAGATCATATGGTTCTTTTTTTTTTTCTGTTGCTGATATGATCAATCACATTGATTGCTTTATGAGTGTTGAACCAGCCTTGCATCTCAGGGATAAATCCCACATGGTCATGGTGAACAATCTTCTTAATGTATTGTTGGGTCCTATTGGCTAGTATCATGTTGAGAATTTTCGCATCCATGTTCATCAGGGATATTGGTCTATAATTCTCCTTTTTGGTGGGGTCTTTGTCTGGTTTTGGAATTAAGGTGATGCTGGCCTCATAGAACGAGTTTGGAAACATTCTGTCCCTTTCTATCTTTTGGGACAGCTTTAGAAAAATAAGTATAGTTTCTTCTTTAAACAGTTGATAGAATTCCCCTGGGAGGCCATCTGGCCCTGGACTTTTGTGTCTTGGGAGGTTTTGATGACTGCTTCAAATTCCTTCTTGGTTATTGGCCTGTTCAGGCTTTCTCTTTCTTCCTGTTTCAGTTTTGGTAGTTTGAGGTTTTCGAGAAATGCGTCCATTTCTTCTAAATTGCCTAATTTATTGGCATATAGCTGCTCATATTATGTTTTTAAAATAATTTGTATTTCCTTGGTATTGGTTGTGAGCTCTCCTTTTTCATTCATGATTTTACTAATTTGAGTCTTTTCTCTCTCTTTTTAAAAAAGATTTTATTTATTTATTCATGAGAGAAGAGGGACAGAGGCAGAGACATAGGCAGAGAGAGAAGCAGGCCCCATACAGGGTGCCTGATGCGGGACTCAGTCCCAGGAATCAAGGATCATGCCCTGGGTTGAAGGCAGGTGCCCAAGACCTGAGCCACCCAGGCATCCCTCTGTTTTGTTTTTAATAAGGCTGGCTAATGGTTTATCTATCTTATTAATTCTTTCAAAGAACCAATTCCTGGTTTTGTTGATCTGTTCCACAGTTCTTCTGGTCTCTATTTCATTGAATTCTGCTCAAATCTTTATTAACTCTCTTCTGCTTGGTGTAGGATCTATTTGCTCTTCTTTCTCCAGTTCCTTTAGGTGCGAGGTTAGCTTGTGTATTTGAGTTTTTTTCCAATTTTTTCAGGGATGCTGAATATTTCCAATTTTTTCAGGGATGCTTGTATTGTGATGCTTGTTTCCCTCTTAGGATTGCTTTTGCTGTATTCTAGAGATTTTGAATGGTTGTATCTTCATTCTCATTGGTTTCCATGAATCTTTTTAATTCTTCTCTAATTAATTTCCTGGTTGACCCTTTCATCTTTTAGCAGGATGATCTTTAACCTCCACGTATTTAAGTTTCTTCCAAATTTCTTCTTGTGATTGAGTTCAAGTTTCAAAGCATTATGGTTTGAAATATGCAGGGGACAATCCCAATCTTTTGGTATGGGTTGAGACCTGATTAGTGACCTAGTATGTGGTCTATTCTGGAGAAAATTCCCTGTGCACTTGAGAAGAATGTGTACAGTTATGTTTGGATGTAAAGTCCTGTAAATATCTGTGAAGTCCATCTGGTCCAGTGCATCATTTAAAGCTCTTGTTTCTTTGGAGATGTTGTGCTTAGAATATCTGTCATTTGCAGAAAGCACCGTGTTGAAGTCTCCCAGTATTAGTGTAGTATCTAAGTATGTCTTAACTTTGGTTATTAATTGATTGATATACTTGCCAGCTCCCACATTCGGGGCATAAATATTCATAATTGTTAGGTCCTCATGTTGGATAGATCTTTAGGTATGATATAGTGTCCCTCTTCATCTCTAACTACAGTCTTTGGCATAAACTCTAATTTATCTAATATGTGTTTGTGGATTGTTTCCTTGGACTTCCTCTTTCTTTTACAGAGTCCCCCTTCATATTTCTTGCAGAGCTGGTTTGGAGGTCACATATTCTTTCAATTTCTGCCTATCTTGGAAGCTCTTTATCTCTCCTTCTATTCTGCATGAGAGCCTTGCTGGATAAAGTATTCTTGGCTACAGATTCTTCTCATTTAGTACTGTGAATACATCCTGCCAGCCCTTTCTGTCCTGCCAGGTCTCTGTGGAGAGGTCTGCTGTTAATCTAATATTTCTCCCCATATAAGTGTGGGATCTCTTGTCTCTTAGTGCTTTAAGGATTTTCTCTTTATCTTTGGAATTTGTTAGTTTCACTATTAAATGTCGAGGTGTTCAATGTTTTCTATTGATTTTAGGTGGTGACCTCTCTATCTCCTGGATCTGAACTCCCCAAATTAGGGAAGTTCTCAGCTATGATTTGTTCAAATATGCTTTCTACCCCTCTGTCCCTCTCGGTGTCCTCTGGAACCCAGAGTATACATAGATTGTTCCTTCTGAGGCTGTAATTTATTTCCCTTAACCTTTCCTCATGGTTTTTTAATTGTTTTTCTTTTTTCCTCAGCTTCCTTCTTTGCCATCAACTTGTCTTCTATGTCACTCACTCTTTCTTCTACCTCATTAACCCTCATCGTTAGGACCTCCAGCTTGGATTGCATCTCATTTAATTGATTTTTAATTTCGGCCTGATTAGATCTAAATTCTGCTGTCATGAAGCCTCTTGATTCCTTTATGCTTTTTTCCAGAGCCACCAGTAGCTTTATAATTGTGCTTCTGAATTGGGTTTCTGACATCAAATTATAATCCAAATTCTGTAACTGCGGCAGAGAGTACTGTTTCTGATTCTTTCTTTTGTGATGAGTTCTTCTTTCTAGTCATTTTGCTCAGTTCAGAGTGGCTGTATGAGCTGGCTGTGTCAACCATGACCTTAGTAATTTTCACCCTAGATGATTCTGGTGAATTCAGAGACCAGAAATTGAAAAGAGAGATCAGAATGAAATAAAAGGACCACTAAAGTGAATAACAAATTAAAAAAAAAGTAGTAAAAAAATAAAAGGCCAGGAATCCTAAAGAAGAGGAGAAGAAAAAAAAAAAAAAGAAAGAAACAGAAAAAAGAAATAAAGGGAGAAAAAAAGGGGGGGGGGGAGACTGGGAGATGGTGGTGGTGACAAAGTTGTAGTGAAGTGAGAATGTAGTCTACCTGCGGGGTTCTAGAGGGTGATCCTCTTGGTTCTCTTTAAAACTCAGGTCAAATTTGTAGGTTTCCAGAATGATTTAAAAGTTATCTAGGTAAGTTGGTGGGGACAGGTGAGTTGAGGCACCTACTCCTCTGCCATCTTGCCCCACCCCTCCCCCCAGATTGGGAATTTGACATGAGGTAGACCTCAATAACAACAAATGACAAAAGAAAAGAGAATGTCTTGTGAAAAGGAAATGTGTCAATCTACAATATGAATTCAAGAATGGGTATGAAATAAGGTATTTTAAAAAAAACACACTGCATGATATCATTTGGATTTTAGGAGACTCTAAAGTCAGTATATTTATTTCATAATTAAATACAGTGTATATTTTCTTTACCTGATATGAAATACTAGAGTTTATAAATTTTATTATCCATGTACCAAATCCTGCATGAATTCCTAAAAAGTGAATGAATAGATATGTTAAATCTGCGTGCCTAAGGGTAGTAGATAACTTGTAATGGATATTTTTGATGGATTGCTTTTAAAGGATTTATTTTTAGTATATTTCTTTAGCTGTCTTACCTTCTCATCCTTATTTCTTATTGTTTAAAACTGGTTTTAGGGATGCCTGGGTGGCTCAGTGGTTGAGCATTTGGTTCAGGGCATGATCCTGGGGTCCATTGAATCCCACATGGGCTTCTTGTGGGGAGCCTACTTCTCCTCTGTCTATGTCTCAGCCTCTTTCTGTCTATGTCTCTCATGAATAAAAAAATAGAACCTTTAAAATATGCAAAATAAAAAAAAAACTTGTTTTAGTTTATATTACATCAAATTATTAAATTCACTCATTAAATATTTTCCTCAGCTATATTTCTGAGTGAATAGTCTAGCTTTTGACCCAGACATCACTTTTATTTCATGACTCAATTATGAAACATGTTACAAGAGTATTAAAAACTTTTAGTAAAGAAATGTAGTGTGATAAAAACATTCAGTCCCACTCCTCTTGGTAAAATTAACTGGTAAAATTAGTACGTGGTCATTCTCATAAACTATTCTTTGGAAAGGCTGAATTATAGCCAGGCCTAATTTGTCACTCTATTTTAGGTATGACTCTCCAGGAGGCACACCTATTCACATAGATCCAAGGTCACAAACTCAAAACTTGGTATAGGTGACAAATAGGTCCTATGAATGAATGAAAGAGGCTGACTGTAAAATACATTTTCTTTGCTCATTATTCACATTTATTATTAGAGAAAAAGGCACTAACATTTTTCTTGAGACCATGGCCTTCCTGGATCACCCTTTATTTCTCCACTCTTAAAGATTACTTCTTTTGTATACAAATTTAAATGCAAGAAGAGTGTTGACAAATAACAATTGACACAGAGCCACTGGTTAGGGTAACAGTAGGGGAGTAGTAGGATCTTTGAGGAAGTACATACCCCATAAAGGAAGGTACCACTATTTAGCTCTAACAAAGTGAGAGAATTACAGGAATGCAGATACAGATCCCAGTTATAACTTGAATGTGGAAGTGCTGATAGGAGGACCCAACAAAACGTGTTTATTGACTTCTGGTTTGCATATCTTTCTTTAGGTCTTCAAGCAAAGCTTTAAGAGTTCTATTTCAGTAACTTACCCCAGAGGAATGTGGAGGCATCCCTAGGTTATACTATACTGGCCTGTAAGACATGATTTTATATTGATGAATTCCAACTAACTTAGGTTTCTTGGTGCCTGGGTCCTGCCCATGGTGTTTTGTGTTTCCTCACTGTGGTAGTCAGATTAATACCCTTCCACAAATCCCCCAACAATGTCCACATCTTAATCCTTAGAATCTGTGAATATATTATGTTACATGGAAAGGAGAATTAAATTAGCAGGTTGAATCCAGTTTGCTAGTTAGATGACCTTAAAAAAAGGAGATGATCCTGGGTTACCGGGATCAAATGTCCTTAAATGTGGAATAGGGCAAAAGAAGAGTCAGTGTCAGAATGATGAGATTTGGTACTTTGGTGTCTTTGAGGATGGAGGGGTGTCACGATCCAAATAATGCAGGAAACTTCTCAGAGCTAGAAAAAGCAAGAAAATGCATTGTTTCTGAGAGCCTCTAGATATTTCATTTTAGATTAGTGAGACCCATTCCAAACTTCTGACATCTAGAGCTGTAAGTCAATAAATTTGTATGGTTTTAAATAACTATATTTGTGGTAATTTGTTACAGTAGCAATAGGAAACAAATACATTCACTGACATGAATTTGATCTTCCAGTTACTAACTTACCCTGACAATTGATCATTGACCTTTTCATGTGTTTCATCTGTTAGTCTGCATTATTGGAAACTGACTTGTCCAATTAGACATTTCTTTTTACCTACTCCTAATGGTCCTCAGTTATCTGAGATGGTCAGGTGTTGAGTTTAACTTGGATTTTGACCTCACTTCTGCCAATATTGTCTCTTGGTTTCATATTTTTGATTTCATATTCTATAAAATGGCTACCTTATAGGCTTACTGGAGAGGAAAATTTAGATATTGCATGTAAAGTGAGTGCTTAGCATGGTGACTAACTTATAGTGAGATATAAAAAATCTAGCTGATTTTTTTTGTTATTTTGCCCTTAAATTTTCACACTGCTTTGTAAGGTGATATTACACACCTTAGTTACTACAATGCTGCCTCATTCTGGAATACACTCTGAGTCTTCGACACAGCCTTTACTCTGTTTCACACCATTCACGTTCATCCTTTTCTTCCATACTGACTTTTATATATAGGCCATCCTTTTGTGTTTCTGCTCCAGTATTGGCATATCTCAGTTGGCTCCATTCAGCAGTCAAAGGAAGCCCATGTCTGCCACCTTGACACTTTCTTATGTAAAGATCAGAGCATTAAAATGATCTTATCAGCATACGTATGAAACTGAATAAAGGAAATCTCATTTAAAATGGAGACAGGAGGCCAGAAGGGGCACTCTCCTTACCGTTGGTAGATGTACCTTGCATTCCCAACAAAAAGAACCCTACTTTATTGCTCCAGCAGGAGAAAGGAAGGATTTCTCTTTGCCGAGCAACAAGCGTAGCCAATAAGAAAATGTCTTAAATCAGTCATGACTTGAGAAACCATCATCACCCTCAACTTTTGCTTTCCCTTCCATGGATTTTCACTCAGAAGAGCCCCTCCTAACTTCCTCCCTTTGTCTATAAAAATATGTTCCTCTCTTTTGATCTCCAGGCTTGTTTTTGCTTTGTCATAGCATGCATGTCCTAAATTTTAATTGCTTTGTTATTCCCCATAAGCCCATTATCTGGTAAAATAACTGGCTCTTTTACTTTTGCGGTTAACAGTAGAAATTTATGTACTCAGAATGTTAAAGAATGATATACAATTCAACAATGTGTATACAATGGACCATCAGAGGTATCTGGATATTTTGCTTCCAAAACATTCATTACTTGTTCATTGTACCACTGTGGACTCAAGTTTTTGACAACCCTTGATAAAATTTTTGACAAAATATGTAATAGGATATCTAGTAGAGGAACCAAGGTCAGTCACTTCCATGTTTTTTCCCTGATTCTCCTTTTTTTTAAAAAAATAATAGAAGTGATAAGTAATAATAATAACACACCTTTACTGAATGCTTAGATTTTTCAAAATTACTACTCTAAGAGTTTGATTCATATTAACCCATTTAATACTTATTTAATACTTCTCTTTTGCAGAGGAGAAACTAAGTCACAGAGAGGTTAACTGCTTGGTACAAAGCCAACATAGTAAATTAAAAGTCCAGGATTGGAACCCAGGCATAAATTTCAGTGCTTGAACTTTTATTTATTTTTTTAAAATTATTTTTAAATAACCTCTATGCCTAATGTGGGACTTGAACCCACAATCCCAACACTTGCTTTGCATGCCCCACTCACTGGGCCAGCCAGGTGCCCCTCAGAGCTTAAACTGTTAAATGTTACATAATTCTAATAATATTCTCAAAATAATATTTATTACAAGTTTTTATGGACTGAATATGGACACAGAGAGGCAGAGACACAGGCAGAGGGAGAAGCAGGCTCCCTGTGGGGAGCCTGATGTGGGACTCAATCTGGGACTCTAGGATCACAACCTGAGCCGGAAGGCAGACGCTTAACTGCTGAGCCTCCCAGGCATTCCCCATGCAAAATTTATATTTAAAATAGTAACCTCCCATGTGATAATATTAGGAGTTTTTGGAGGTAATTAGGTCATAAAGGTGGAACCCCCATGAATGGGATCAGTACCCTTATACAAAGAGATATGAGACAGCTGGCTTATCTCTCTGCTCTCTGCCATGTGAGGATTCAACAAGATGGTTATCAGCAAAGCAGGAAATGGGCCCTCACCAGACATGGGATTGATCAACATCTTGATCTTGGACTTCCCAGTGCCCAGAACTATGAAAAATAGTTTATTATTTAAACTACAGAGTCTACGATAAATTGCTATAGCAGCCCAAACTGACTATGACACAGGAATTCAAAGTGATTACATCTTACTATTTATTGAGGTATATGATTTTTATTTTCAGGCTTTTAAAAATAAGTCATCTCATCTAATTTTTATTTCAAGAGAAATACAGAGGCTCTATATTACAGAGTTAAAGAACAACAAACTCTAATGAGTATATTGAAATAGTATTATCATTATAAATAAGAAAAAAGAATAAGAGTATAAAGCAACACAACTACCTGACATAGTGGGATCTTGGTATTTTATTAGTTTTATTGAAATAAAGGTAAAATGTAAGCCTAGTAGCTATTAGAAAGGCTTAACAGCACAGATAAACATTAAGAAAAGTTAGGACTCCATTGGCTGATACCTTCTAACATTTTACTAACCTAACATTTTACTAACTACATAGAAAAGTTTTAAAAATCACTTTCCTTTTCTCTTTGAATAAGACACCAACACAGTTTTGAGTACAGATATTGTGAACAATTGGATTTATTCATCAATGACTCATTTCAGCTCTTGATTTTCTAAATGTTCTATTATTCAGTTTTCTACTAATTTCAAAAGGGAAAACTGTTTAAAATCCAAATTGAGCAGATTTTAGGCAGGTTTCATAGTTCAATCATGTATAGGGTAAAATGTACTTCCAATGTCAAATAAATGTATTTCCAACTGTCATCAAAGAGTTGTCCAGAAAATCACCAAGAACAACTATATATATGTATGTGTATATATATATATATATATATATATACACACATATACACACACATATATATACATATATACATACATAAACATATATATACACATATACGTATACATATATATACATAAACACAAAAACATTTTATTTTATTTTTTTTTCACAAAAACATTTTAAAGATGACAGTCATCATGTTAACTTATGTAATGCTTCTAAATACCACTGTCTAGAAAAGTAGGATTTACTTTTGATGCAATATTAATACTGATAGAAAATTTGTAGAGCTATTTCCATAGAAAGAGATTTTGGTATGTGCACTTTGATAACCATGAAATGTGTCACTCTTTGTCATATGAAATAGATAATTACACAGTTAAAAAAAAGTCATATATAATGCCTTTAGGTAATAGAAGAAACAGTATATGCATGGAGATGCTTAGTTAGTTTATGGGATTCCTGCATTTCAGAAGTCCTTTTCTTAATCGCCATAGGATAGTACTGCATTTTATGGAGTTATGGCATTTATTTCTTTAAGGAATAACATCAAGAAATAGAAGCAAGGCCCTAAAATACAAAACATATCTACTCAACAGGGTGGAGATCAACCTTTTCTATGGACAATATTAAACCAATTATATTTTAAAACCAGAGTCCTTAATGTTAATTGCTAACATATTGAAAAGAATACAAACTTTGGAGTTAGATCTCTTTAATCATGGCCTTGACATTTAAGAATAGGCAAACATACAATCCACTTTAACTCCCAGAACATGATTTTCTGTGTATAAAATGAGTGTAGTAATATCTACAACAGCAGAAAATACGAATATTAAAATAAGTGTCTTCAAAAAAAGTCATGCCTGGGATCTAATACATACTGAAAAAAATGACTTTTTTATTTACAATAGAGAAATATTGTATAATATATTCTTGAAGAAATGCACATCATCTGGGCAGCCCTGGTGGCGCAGCGGTTTGGCGCCGCCTGCAGCCCAGGGTGTGATCCTGGAGACCTCGGATGGAGTCCCACCTCCGGCTCCCTGCATGGAGCCTGCTTCTCCCTCTGCTTGTGTCTCTGCCTCTCTGTCTCTCTGTGTCTCTATGAATAAGTAAATGAAATCTTAAAAAAAAAAAAAAGAAATGCACATAATCATAAAATGAGTGGCAACAAATAAATACAAAACGAATTTTTTCCACAGGAAATTTTGTTATATGTTAAGACTTTGAAATGTGTTTTAAATTATTAAAAAGATGTAATTTGTGCTTATCCATATAATTTATAAAAAGTAGAATGCACACACTTTATTTAACTGTGTCATAAGTCACCCTAAGTGGACAAGTGACGGCTGAATTGTTTCCTTGCAGTTCTCTATGAGGTACTATGTATATGAGTCAGTCAGTTTTTTGAAGACACTCTGTCGTGAATTCTACTGGAATTATATCAGAACCAGGTTGATTCTCTCCTTCTGATTATCTTAATCTTCTTTATATACGGTCTTAGAATCAAGCATCATAAGCTAGGCAGAAAGAGAATGGATTTGGTTTGATTTTAAATCCTTCATTTATGAATAAAAAATTGACACATTTTCCTCTGAGCTACGCCACAGGCATTCTTAAATTATCTTGGTGGATATGACCATAATATGTGCAATGGAGAGCAAAAGAGCAAATTTCACTAGAGCAAAATAATAATATTGAAAATGTATTAGGATTGGGAACATGCACGTGGAGCTGGCCATGAGCCATTCCGGAGGCGGGGTAAGATGGCTGAAGAGTAGGGTCCCCAAGTCACCTGTCCCCACCAACTTACCTAGGTAACTTTCAAATCATCCTGAAAAACTACGAATTTGGTCTGAGATTTAAAGAGAGAACAGCTGGAATGCTACAGTGAGAAGAGTTCACGCTTCTATCAAGTACAGCTTGTTTTTGGCCACTCTGCACTGAGCAAAACGACTAGAAGGAAAAACTCACCACAAATGAAAATGTATTATGACTAAGGTTAAAAGCCTGGCAATGGGTCACATTATGGAGAGCTTTGTGGGCTAAAACGATGGGCTTAATTTAATAGGGCTGTCATAGAGAAATACTGATAAACCATATGCAGAGAATAACATGGTTAAAAGAATACTTGAATATTGATCCACTGGTGGGAAGCAGTATGGATTCTTAAAAGCTGTTTTCTCCATTCATTCTATTGTTTAATTATAAGAGTCCTAAAAATAATTGCTCCTTTCTGAAAATACACTTGCATTCTCTTAAGCCAAGGCAAAATTTACTCTTCTACCGAAAGACACTTCTAAAGTGCATTGATGTATGTAAGAAAAACATATTGAGGAAGAAAAAAAAAAGAATACTATTTTAAAGAGTAAACAGAAAAATAATGCCAGGTATAAATTACTTATATTTTACTTGAGTATGGCTGCATATTGTCATTGCAAACAATCGTCCTAACAACCTCAGAGAATTCAGTCTCAAATAAATTACATCTTGATAAGGTATCTACTCTGAATAATTCTGCATTTCTTTTTTGCTTGGTTATCCACAGAGATTCAATTCTGATACCTGAAATGGATAATAATTATGCTGAACATCCTATTGCCAATTCATATTTGCATGAATGGTAGCCTATAGAATTGTACAATAGTTCAATTCAGGGGGACAAAAGGACCTGGCAAGTGAGTCTCATGCTCAGATTACAGGAAGTCTCCTGTCTTTACAGGAAGGCTTCTAAGGGATTCTGTGCATCAAAAATCCATGAGTATCTATTTCCTACATAAAATGCTTCAAGCAGCTGCTTACTTTTTATGTATAACTTTCCTTTCCCATGTTCTTTCATTTTCTGATTACATTAGGGGAAATCCTTGATTAGGAGCCAGTGGTCTTTAACACCTGCTAATCTCCTTTTGAACAAAGAGAGTGTTTGCCAGGCCGGGCATCTGCAGGCAACAAAGGGCTAGAGTGGCACCAGGGGGGCAGGATACAGTGGGCATTCAAATATGCATATCCTGAATCTTTGAATCAAGAGGGTTTCCTTCATTGAACACTTGAGTGGGGTCTCCTGGCAGCTAAGGAAGCCCTGGAGATGTGTAATTAAAGGAATCCATTATGCCCTAAACACAGCGAGACTGTAGCTACTCTTAATTCCCATAGAAATGAGCCAGATCCTTGTACCCACTGCAGAGTGTGTGCTCATTCTCCAGGAAATGCCCGGCTGCCCCTCCACTGTGGGAAGGCAAGTGTGAAGGGGCTGTAGTATGTTTCCTTGCAGTGGAAAGCAGCTCATATATTGTTGAAAAGGATATAGTGTTGAAGCCAGCACCTGGGCTCTCCTAACATCCATGCCTGTCAAGCCTGGCTTAAAGTTTAATGAGGTCTTTTGGGAGAGGACATTCTACATATTTTTAGTACATGCCAATTCTAGTTCACAAATGAAATAAAACCCCCAGACCTGAGCTGCACCTTAGAAATGATTCCATGTACCTTTGTCATTTTCTCAGGAGGGAAATGTAGCCAAAATCAAGCTGTAGTTGCTGGAGGTTCTCAATTCTCGGTTTCCCAGATCTTTCATATTCATATCATCCCAAAATTCAATAAAAAATACTGATTGTTCTTGCATTATATGCTATACTCTCCGCTCCGGTTTGGGGATATAATGGAGAACAAGATAGAAATGGTCCATGACTCCATAGAACTTACTGGCTAACAGAAGATAAACAAGATTTAACCATTATAATAAGCAAAAAAGTTTCTATGTAAACAAAAAAATCAAATAAGGAAGAGTAAATAACATAGATTAACATCAAAGTTAGGCTTTTATTGCTAAAACAGTACATTTTTATTTTTTTTAAAAGATTTATTTATTTATTATAGACATAGAGAAGCAGAGACACAGGAGGAGGGAGAAGCAGGCTCCATGCTGGGAGCCGGACGCGGGACTTGATCGCGGGACTCCAGGATCCCGCTCTGGGCCAAAGGCAGGCGCTAAACCGCTGAGCCACCCAGGGATCCCCAAACAGTACATTTTTAAATTAAAATATAGAGCTACTTGTAAAATTTATGAAGCTATGCTGAAGAATTTGATTACTGAGACATAACATATCTTCTGGAAAGAATGTTATAAAACTTCAACAAAAATATTTTCCAACTTCAGATTTTTGTGGTTAAAGGGGCATGGGTTCATTAAAAATGTATAAATGAATGCATTAATTCAAACAAGTTTTCCTAGGTTGATTAAAATACTTTCACACCTTATAGGAGTAAGTATTCTTTAATTTTGCCTTTTTTAAAATTGTCTACATTGTGTTTCTTTTCTGTTAAATTTTTTACTATTGAGTAAAGAATTGCTTTCTGTAGGTGGTAAATATAATACTAAAATCATGCCTTAAAACAAAGCTGTAAAATACAATAGATGGATTGGTACTAGTTTAATCTTAGATCCAATGTATTTGATTATTGATTCATTTTTGAATAATAGTTTTAAAATATATTGGGGATGAGTAGAGTCTCAAGGCCTATTTAAATATCATATTAAAGCTCCAAATAACTTTCTTTAAAATATATGTACACCATTTTTCCCCAATAGGCTCCATATCCTGATCCAGAGAGATCTATAATTCTATAGCTTAGGTTTTGACACTGACCCTACCTTGTTTTTATAAATATATCAGATTATAAATAAAAAGAATTTAGCAAAACTATAGACTATTCTGAACAGAGTAGATAAAGTAAAATATCTTTGGTCATATAAAACAATAGACTCAAAATAGTAAGACTGAACATTCCAAAGGAAAACATATAAGGCTCTATATCTCTGTTAAAATAATCAAAACTATTTCTACTTATTTTCACTTGGGTATAACTACTCGAGTTCCAATTATAAGTATCAGTCCCATGTCTATAAAAGAGGATGGCAAAACCAGAAACATTAAGGTAACACTACAAAAGCTGATGAGATCTGGAAATAGTCACTGAAGCAACAATTTACTGCCCTACAGATTTCTAGCTTATAACAGAAACTTAGATGCACACATTCCTTCAAATACCCATAAGACTCTATCTGTGTAGAGGTCAAAATTAACAGCAATGAGAGAATTTTACCACTTGATTACAGGTTCTTAGAAACAAACTCCATAATAATTTATTGCTAGAACAATGCTCCAAAAATATTTGTTGAATAAATTAATATATTTTACAGGGAAGAAAATTACAAAATAAAGAGAAATGTTCAAATTACTATCTGAGAGAGACTAGAGCTGTCTGAGCTCACAGCTCTGGAAGTGCCTCAGTAGACACTAAATCATCATTTATTAGAACTGGAAGAAGAAATTCTTAAATTGGAGATGAGATACAGATAGATTATTTCTAAGTCTCTATTTAAATAGTTTAATATTCCTTTGTGAAGGGGACATTTCCTTTTCTTCAGGGAATATGATGGGCTAATATAGAAAAGCAGGAGTTCATTTTTCATCTAATAATTCTCATATTAAATACGGCAGTACTTCTATATCTTCTAAACTTATGAACTTGCCAACACAACATACATTTAAATCAGAAAATCTTATCTTTTGGAACAGAGTGGTAAATTTCAATATTCTGTTTTTTGGAACTGTAGTAGTAATCACTACAATATCTCTCTAACTAATGGCTATGACTAACATACAATTACAAATTTATCGTCAGATGAAATTTCTGCAAGGACCCTAACTCTAGGAAATAATAAACAATAAACAATAAGCTCTATTAGATCTAGAGATTTTTGAGTCTAAAAGAAGATATTTAAAAATAAAACAAATGAAACTCACACAAATGTTAAAATATTTTTTTTTACTCATGTAAAATCACAAAATAAGTTGAATTCAAAATTTTCTTCTGTTTTTTTCTGTTTGAATATTTCAACATGCAAAAAAACTAAAATGCAAGTATATTTTTTTTAGTGGAGATCAATGAAATATGACTGGTATCACACTATTTGCAAATATGTCTTACATGTCAGCTTTCAATCCATGCAAATGTTTTATTTTGGTAGGAAGCATGGTTTGGGCCCATAGTTTATCACAATTTATGTATGTAACTGTGAGATTCTACTGCAAATCCTTTCAAAAAATGGTTTGGATCAATTCTATGCATAATAGAGAAAAGAAATGAAGAAATATTAAAGGAGAGGAGTCATCTTTCTGTAAAATTAACACATTTTACAGGCAGATAGCTAACCCAAATGATGATGATGAATAGCTTATCTAACATTTTTGAATGCCATCTGTAAGCTTATGCAAAGCTTATACAAAGAATGTGTTTTTATATTGCATTGTTATGTTTTTACTTTAACACTACTCAAAAAAGAGATAGAGTCCATATGTAACATTACATTAACATATGTAATGTTAAAAGAGTAACTACTAGATGGGATAAGGAAGGATAACTATGCTACCATATGTCTCTTAATACTTTCTGGTTTCCTATTTTTAATTATTGGACTTATTCATTAGAGATTCCATAAAGAAAAATTTACTATTTCTGAAAAAATACCATCTCTGCAACCTATAAAGCATAAAAATTTATTAAAAAGTTAAAATTTACTAAAAATTGTCAAAAAATTTAGGCTGCCATTTTATTTCAAGATGGCAGGTTGTAACTTGTGATACACAGTCTTCAAAACTCTTTTGATACTCAGTGTTTTGTTTTTGATGTTGTTATGTCACCTGACTTTTTAGGTAATCACTATAGAACTTTTATATAAACTCCAAAAACTAAATGATTGTGGTAAGAAGTAAGGACAATGAAAAATATTTGTTAACAAGCTGTTATATGCTTGGCAGTTAACCATACAAGTAAAACAAAAGAAGTAAAAACCTCAATTTTATTTGATAAATATTTACTGGCTTAACAGTTTTCTCATCTTAATTTGGATTCCCAATCAGAAAGAAGTGTGCTAGCTAATGAGTTGATACAAATTTCTGGTCTACTTTGCAATTATAGTTTTCAAAATGATTTAATATATAATTCTTCTGGATAATTAACCAATCATTTATTTTAACATTTTATTTGCATGAAGCTATTCATCAGAATCTACTCTTACTTGATAAACTGAAAATATGTTTCAAGTTTCTAAAGCTGATACTTGTATCACCGAAAAGAATAGACAGATAAGAAATAAAAATCTGAAGACAATAAATATATAGTACAGTGACATATTCTGGAATTCTCTTCTTTAATATCTATATGCCATTTAAAATGATTTGCTGTGCAAAGGATTATATATCATACTAGGAAATGATGATAACTTAGACAATGAACTCTGAAATCAAAAGAATAGCATGTGGTTTCCTTGGTGATAATTTACAGAGGGCTGTACAGTTTAAAAGAAAACATATGCAGAGACGTAAATTTTATGGACATTTGTGCCTTCTGATCATATATCTTTTTAGTTTCCTCTCCAACCATTCCCACTGAACCTCTATTATAAAAATATGTACTCTTCCTGTCAAAATCATATTATGAATTCACAGAGAAATAACCAAACCTCTACTGAAATTTATAGCAGTGATGGCTGAAACATATGCCAAAGAATATTTAAAAAATATATAACCATGGTCAAAAATAAAATAAGATATATTTGTTTACCTAACATAGAACAGTGAGAAGCAGCAGAAGCCACAGATCTGCTGAACTGCGGATTAGAAAAAGGATGCAGAAACATCTTATAAATGGTGAGGAGAACCATGCTTCTGGGGAGAACTGGAACTAGTGTGGGTTCTCGTTGTCTATGAAGGACATTAAATGCCTACAATTATTCCTTAGGTTTACATCTAGCTTTAAGCTGCTGTTCCAGGAATAAGAAATTAAGAAAAGCCAGATGATCAGGACCTATAGTCATACCATGCATAAGCTATAAAACTAAATCAAGAATAGCTCCATACAATGAGAGCCCTGTTTACCAACATAAAGTCAGAGTTTGAAATGGAAAACCATACTTGTATGTTACATTATACACTTGTATGGCAGAGGGAAGTATACTTCTAGATATGAAGGGGATGTCATAAATGTGAGGTTGGAGGGAAGGAGTTAATAAAAAAGAGGAAGAAGGAGAGAAGAGTGAGAAGGAACTCTCAAGATGAGCTTGCACTCTCCATTTCATAACATACTAAGAACACTAAAGGAACAAAAGCCAGAAAGTTCTATAAAGGGGTTGATTCATTCCAATGAATTAACTTCAATGAATTCATTTCAATGAGCAATCTGAAAAGGACATAAAATAAGTAGGATAGTGAACCCAGAAATATAAAAATAGAAATAATAGCTTAAAAAAAGAATCACAGTTTATAAAGCAATGAAAAGTAGACATAAATCAAGACCAGAAAGAATTGAAAAGAAGCAAATAGGAGATGATATAGATATAGTTATATCTATTTATATCTATCTTATCTGTATCTATATGTAGATACAATAAATTCTTTTTTATATGACAGAAGAGACACAGGTTAGGTTGGTCACAACTGAAAACAGAATTAATTATAAATAGAGATGAGAAAATTAAAACATGAAAATAAATTCGAGAAATGAAGAAAATGGATTGAGGTGTTCCAACAGATGTCTAATAAAAGCTCCAGAAGTAGAAAAGAAAACACAGAATGCAGAAGTGCTATTCAAAAAGAAAATGCCTGTAAGTTTTCAAGAATTGAAAAAAAAGTAAATCCTGAAAGAGAAAATATACATCCAGTATTGAAGAAAAAAAGTAAAAATACATCCAAACTCAGAAAGTTTGAATTGAAAATAAAGACTGTGATTAAAAAAAAAAAAGTTACTCAGAAGGTAAAATGAAATTATCTATAGATGTTATTTATGCAATAGAATTTTATTAGTAAAAATTTTTTACAGAAAAAATGGATTAGTATTTTCAAATTGTTGAAGTAAAATAACTGTCAGTCAAGATAGTATTCTAAATTCTGTCACTCAAAAAAAAGGGCAGCATTTTCAGGTATAGTTTACCATTTACAGATTCTAGAAAAAGAACGAGTAAGGTATCTTGAATCTAGAAATTTAACTCGGAGGTAATGCAAACTAAAAATTAGTCAGAACAAGTTGGAAAATATGAATTTAATCATCATCAACATCATCATAAAATTAGTAGCTAATGAGTTAAAGGTAGATGAGATTCACATCTTTTGTTTTTTAAAGAGTTTATTTATTTATTCATGAGAGACACAGAGAAGCAGAGACACAGGCAGAAGGAGAAGCAGGCTCGCTGTGGAGAGCCCAATGCAGGACTCAATCCCAGGACCCCGGGATCACAACCTGAGCCAAAGGCAGACGCTCAACTGCTGAGCCACTCAGGTGACCCGAGGTTCACATCTTTTAAGAGAGGGGGATTGATGTACTGAGTATCCTTAAGTCCAACAAATTATGAAGGTAAATGTTTGATAAATTATTAAATGTAGTAGATAACATAATAGAAATAAAATCTGTAGTATCCAAATCAGTAAGAAAAAATCTGAGAGAAGTCTATAAAGGCATTTAAGAAAAAAATGATAAAAAGATGAAACATATTAGGGATAGTAGAAATGAGTGAAAATAGATCAGTAATCACAAGGTAAAATGGGCTTTAAGTTATTAATTAAAATATACAAATGATCAGAAGTTATTATATTTTATATTTTAGCAATATGATATTTGCAAAAAACATACCCTAAACAAATATGCAATTAATATGGAAAGAATAAAAAGGTAAAAGTGACAAATGCTTTCACCAGGCAAATGATAGCCAATATAAAGCTCTTATAGTTATATTACTATCAATAAAAAAATTGAATTTAAGGTAGAATCATAAAATTGTATGCAGCCAATGATACCATCAAAAATATATAAAAACTGATAGAAATAACAGAAAAAAATAGGTAATTTTATTCAACTTAAAAAGTGAAAGAAATACTACTGATGCATATTCATGGGCACTAAAATGGTAATAAAAGAATATTTTAAATCATTTTGTAATAAAAATGCAAATTTAGATGAAATACACAAATTTATTTTAAAAAATCTAAAAAATTGACACATGAAAAATTTTAAATCCAAATAACCCTCCATCTATAAAGACATTAAATTCATAACTAAAATTTTCAAACAAATAAAACTGGCCAGCAGGGTCCAAACAGGAAACACAAACCCTATTAGCAGTCTCCAAGCCAAGTTGCCTGCTCATTCTGGATATCCCACAATCTAATATATTAATAAATCCCCCTTTCAGTATTCTGTTGTCTATAATTAAGATACTTCACTGGTGCAATAGTGGAGGGATATAGCTATCCACAAAATTTTTACAAGAAAATTTGCCCTATCAGATATCAAGACTTGAACTATAGTATATAAAACAGGGTACTATTGCTTCAGGGAGTAAATGAAAGAGGTATCACAGACATGAATCCACAACTATATGGACGGTGTCCAAATGTGTAGGGATTGCAAGAAGAACAACAAAGGGAATTTTAAATCAATAGTTTGGGGTCCACTGGCTTTCTATGAGAAAATAAAGACATAAGATATTTTGGTACTTCAAAGCCATACACAGAGAAGTACACTACTTTCAAAGGGATGTCAATTAGGGGCACCTGGGGGCTCAGTCTGTTGAGTGTTGCTTTGGGCTCAGGTCATGATCTCAGGGCCTGGAATTGAGCATCTGCATCAGACTTCCTGCTCAGCAAGGAGTCTGCTTCTCTCTCTCTCTCCCTCCACCTCTCCCTACAGTTCTCTCTCTTACTCTCTCTCTCTCTCTCTCAAATAAATAAGTAAAATCTTAAAAAAAAAAAAAAAAAAGGAATGTCAAACTTATAGCTGAGTACTCTTATGAGAAAAATGTAGGAGGAAGATTTTTCAGGTTAAGAAAAAAAAAAAAAAAAGGATCCCTGGGTGGCGCAGCGTTTTGGCGCCTGCCTTTGGCCCAGGGCGCGATCCTGGAGACCCCGGATCGAATCCCACGTCGGGCTCCCGGTGCATGGAGCCTGCTTCTCCCTCTGCCTGTGTCTCTGCCTCTCTCTCTCTCTCTCTCTCTGTGTGTGACTATCACAAATAAATAAAAAAATTAAAAAAAAATACTATAAAAAGAAAAAAAAAACCCTTAAATAAGACCCTCCCCCACCAAAAGATAACACATATAGATAGCAAAACATGGATAATTTTATAATAATATAAAACATGCTAACAGCAAAATTACAGTTTTCTGTAGAACTGTACTGTAATAAAAATTGAAAATTATCTTTGAGAAAAGATAATTGTGATATTTTGACCAGCAATTAGTATACACAATTGTCTAAAGAATTCCAAAAATAAAGAGATAAGATGAAACCATCCTGTACCATAGAGTAAAAAAGATTTTCAAAGAAGAAATCGAAACTGCTGGTATGTACATAGAATGAAGTTCAAGCTCAAGAGTATTAAAAAAGATGGAAAATTTAGAAAGATCAAATCATCATGTCTAGACGTATGACTTACCCAGAGTTGATGACATGGTGAAATCGGAGCTTATTCAGTGCTTGGTGGGTATCCACATTGGCACAGACTTTTAATCCCGGTAGTGACTGGGCTTCTTTTTCCCTCTCAACTTCCCTTGCTTTGAAGTCCACTCTGTTAGAAATGCATGCACTTACCCCTGCTTTTGTTTGGTCAGTATCAGCATGGGATATGGCCCTGAATCTGTTGACTTTTAATCTAGACATGTCTTTAGATTTAAAGTGGGTGTTTTATGGACAATATATAGTCAGGTCTTGTTTTTTTTTACCTACTCTGATGGTCTCTTTTAACAGGGGCATTTAGACCATTGACGTTCAGAGTGATTATTGATATAGTTGGATTAATATCTACCATGCTTGTTATTGTTTTATTTTTGTTCTTGTTTGTAGGGTCTGTTTTTGTTTTTCACCTTTTCTCTGCTTATTGTGGTTTTTAATGAGCATATGATGATTCCATGTTCTTTCTTGTCTGAGCATAATCAGTTATACTTTTCTTTTTACTTTTTTTAGTGGTTGTCCTAACATTTGCAAAATACATTTGCAGCTAATCCAAAATATTATATCAAATAAAACTATACCACTTCATGGTTAGCACAAATATCTTAAAATAACAAAATATTTTTTCTCTCTTCTCCCATCCTTTGTAACTTATATATAAAAGCATAAATGAGCACATATGTGTATATATGCGAATAATATATATGCATAGAATATATATATAAACATACATAGTCAAGTGCATTGCTGCTATTGTTAATTTGAATAAACTGTTATGTTAGATTAATAAGAAAATGAAGAGTTTTTACTTACCTTCAGGTATTTCTTCTTTGATGTTATTCCATACTTCATGTAGATCCGAGTTCCTGACCTATAATACAAGTCCTTCTCTCTAAAGAATTTTAAGTATTTTTTGCAAAGCAGGTCAACTGGCAACAAATTCCCTCAGTTTCTGTTTATTTGACAAAATCATTATTTCTTTGCTGTTGAGGGATAATTTTGCAGAGTACAGAATTCAACATCGGAGTTTTTGTTTTTGTTTTTGTTTTTCCCTCAGCACTTTGATTTGCATGGTTTCTGGGAAGTTAGATGTAATTCTTATCTTTTTTCTTTTGTAGGAAAGGTATTTATTACTCTGACTTCCTTCAGGAATTTTTCTTTATTTTGAATTTCTGAAGATTGGAAATGATATGCCTATTTAGTTTTACATATATATTTATGTGTGTATGTGTATGTATGTTGTATGCATGTGTATGTAGTATGTATGAGTGTATATGCATGTGTGTATGTATGTGTATGTGTATGTATATATGTGCATATATATATGTGTGTGTCCTTGGATACTCTGTTGTTTTGTGTCATTTTTGTTTTGTTTTGGTTTGGTTTTAGTTTTTGGGAATTCTATTGATATCCTCCTTTCGGTCAGAGATTCTTTCCTCAGCTGTATCCAGTGTACTTACTTAATAAGTCCATAAAAAGGCATTCTTCATTTCTGGTACAGTATTTTTTTATCTCTAGCATTTAATTTTGGTTCTTTAATAGGATTTCCATCTCTCTGCTTCATTGCCCATCTCGTCTTGCATGCTGTGTACTTTACCTATTAGAGCCCTTAGCGTATTAATCATAGTTGTTTCAAATTCCAGGTCGGATAATTCCAACATCCTTGTTATGTCTGGTTCTGATGCTTGTTCTTTTTCCTCAAAGTGTGTTTTTTGCTTTTGGTATGCCTTGTGATTTTTTTACATTTAATTAAAACAATTTTTAAATAGCCAAACATAAGGTATTGGGCAAAGAAACTGCTATAAATAGGCCTTTTAACAATGTGGTAGTTGGTGGGGAAGGAAAGCATTCTGTAATCCTTTGACTGTTAGGTCTCAGACTCCTAGTTAGCCTCTGCCTGTGGACTGTAAATCTCACAAGTGTTTCTCATCTTCACCACACTGAGGGGAGACAAGCAGCTAGAGTAGGTTGGAGCCTCTGTTCCAGGTAAGCTATGACTCCCTGTTTGCCTACATGTCTCTCCAGTCTTGGCAGCATTGGCTTGACCTGTGTCCCCTGTTCTTTTATGAATCCACGAAGAACTGTAGAGATTTAAGTCCACCAAGCTTTTTTTTTTTTTTAATTTAAAAATTTTTTATTATTTGCTGTTAGGATGCAGTGGTGACTTCCAGGCTCCTTACGTATGGAATTGGAAACCAGATATGAGTAATAGCTATTAAAATTGGAAAACATTGCATGTGTCTGATGATCCTGAAGTCTAACTTTCATATTTATATCCTAGAGAAATCTTTCCTGATGTGTACAAGACTGTGTGTACAGAGATGTTCATTGTAGCATTATTTATAGTTAAAAAACCATAGGAATAACTTAAATGCCCATCAGTAAGAGAATGGGTGGAATACAGTTAGTGCATACTTGGAATACTTTGTACAAAAAAATTAAAAATAAAGTAGTTTTACATGCATCAAGTTAGCTATATTTCAAGAAAATAAGTGAATAAATCAAGCTGCATTAGGATTTCGCATTTTATAATATGTAAACAATCCCTCTTTGTATTTAAAGAAATATTTATACATAGACAAAATATAAATAAAAGGATTACAAAGTATTATATTAAATTATGACCGTCAACCTACCCCTCTCTCCTCATTCCTATGGAGAGATGGAATTAAAATTTTACTGGAAAGAAGGGGGTTAAAGATTATTTGCAATATTTTATTTTTAAGAAAAATTACATAAAGTCAAAATTGAGATAATCACTTAATTATGAAAGAAAGATACACAAGCTTTTAAAATGTTTTGTATTGTACTTTTCTGCTTAATAAAAATAAAATTCTCTCAGTTAATATATTCTAATTGTAGAAAATTTAAAATATGATAGCCACTGTGTTTGACTCTTGGCAGGCCTTTATAAAGTTTGGTTGAAATAAATGATATGGAAATTATCCCATATGTACAATACTGTGTTCTGTATTCCCCCCCCACACACACTTAATAGCATATTATGAGAAGTAGTGAAGAGTGGATTTTGGAGTTAGATTGCTTTTATTTGAACATCATATTGGTGGCTGGATAGTTTATTTAACATCTTTGTACCTCAGTTTCCTCAAAAGTAAAGTTAAGTAACCCCAAAGTGAGGTTGTGTAAAGATTACATGAAGTAATACATGTAAAATCCTTGGAACAATGCCTGGTACATAGGAAGTTTTGATATCCGTTAGACTTTGTTATTATTCTTCAGGACACTTAAAACTTTTTGAATATATAATATGAACAGCTGTATAATATTTTAATTTCATACTATTTTACAAGGTTTTATCTTTTACCACAACTTTTCTAATCCTGGTTAATAGTCTTAATATATGTTCCAATTAACTATGTTTATATCACTTTACTTTTAAAATGGAGGTTAAAGATGGTAGTAATTGTTGAACCTTTACATATTTAAGAATCTTTTTCTATTGGGCACCAAAGGAATAAGTAATTGGATCAAAACATTTTTTTCCTCAAATGTCTGAAAATATTTGTTGTTTGTGTTTAGTGAGAAATTCAGCGAAAATTTAAACAAGTTTTATTTTGTACTATTATACATAATTTTTGGTGGAAATATAAATTAAATAGAAGATATACATATGATACATGAGAAATGCATATTTTGTGTCTGAGTGAACTAAATTTTTATTGGTACTTAGTGGGAAATGATGAAAGCTTTATACCAGTCTTTTTCTTTCTCTTTAACTTTTTAAATTTTTAATTAAATTGTTTGGGTATTGCTTTTGTTGTTTTTTTCTTTTTTTTTCATGGATTATTTTTTTCCCAAGGGGTTCCTAACACATATTACACTCATGATTACTTCTTTTATGGTTATCTTCCTCATAACCGAAAGATCCATGAAAACAGAGATCGTCTTTTTCTCACTAGCAACTTTAAAGCTGAGCAACATTTTTGGAGCAAAGTAGGAGCTCCCCCTCAGTTTGTGCATGCATGCAGTTCCTGGCCTAGAAGGCTGTCTTTTCTCTAAGTTGTCATCATAACTCTTCTCCTTTGTTCTATAGAATGTTTGATAGTCTTTGCTAAGGACTGAATGTTTGTGTCTCTCCTTCCCCTAGATTTATATTTTGAAGTCCTAATGGTAATTAGAAGTGGGACCTTAAGGAGATAATTAGGTCATCAGAGTGGAGCCTTTATGAATGAGATTAGTGCCCTTCTAGGAAGAGTTACTAACTAGAGAGGTGATTTCTCTCTCTCCAATATGTGACAATGCAGCAAGAAAGTGTTCTCTGCAAATCAGGAAGGAAGTTTTTACCAGAGAGCTAAGCTGCTGGCCACCTCCATCTTGGAATTCTCAGCCTCCAGAATAGTCAGAAATAAATCTCTAACATGTAAGTCACCACAGTCTATGATATTTTTGTTAGGACAGCCTGAACAGATTAAAACAAGCTCCATTTCAACATTTTTTTCATACTATATTAATGTGCACAATGATGCATTCTTACAACATTATGAATTATTTCACCTTATCTTATTAGGCTTAATGAGGAAAAGCATCATTCACATAAGTTATATAATTAGATCATATATTGTTTGGAATAAATTCATATCAAAGAATGTTTTTTCAGTGACCTGCTCTACAAATTAAAACATGACTTATTCTTAGTAAACAAAATGAAACTAGCCAGACATATATTTATTTTTAGCTCAATTATAACCCAGTACTAACGGACATTGCTATCATGACTTCCTTCCCTTGTGTAGTCATGGTTTCCTTTAGTTCTTTGAATATATTTATAGTGGCTGCTTACAGGTCTTTGTATTTTAAATGTTGCATCCATTTGTTTTTACAGGCAGTTTCTAGTGCCTGTTTTTTCTGGTGTTCGGGGAATACTTGTTTCTTTGTATGTCTTAAAATTTTTTTGGTTGGAAGATGGACCTTTTAGATAATATAGTTGATCCTCATTTTTCACACATTCAATATTTGTGAATTTATCTTTTCACTAAAATTTATTTGTAACCTATACTCAAGACTCACCATGCTTTTGGGATCTTTCATAGATATACACAGAACAGTGAAAAATTTGAGTCACCCAATGTACATGTGCCCAATTGAGACCGAGCAAGGTGATTGATGCTCTCTCTTCGCTGTTTCCACTCTTATATTATAAACAAGTGTCTTTCTCAGAATTTGTTTAGAGCTGTGTTATTGTACTTTATGTTGGTGATTTTTGCTGTTTAAAATGGCTCCAAGCATAGTGCTGAAGGAGGCTGTGATGTTCCTTAAGGAGAAAAAACGTGTTAGATGAGCTTTGTTCATGTACGAGTTGTATGCTGTTGATTGTGAGTCCAATGTTTATGAATCAACAATATATATTAAATAAGGTGTCTTTAAACAGAAACACATGTATGGTACGGTTGAACTGCATTGACAAAAATGTCATGACCAGAGGCTGAAAATGCAGGAACTTACTCCTGTATTTCTCCTTGGAGCAAAGGGTTCAGTATTCATTAATACAATGTTTGGGGTGACTTTGTAGAATATAACTACTATGAATAATGAGAATCAACAGATAATGTAGCAGCCTTGTGTTCTGACCTCCCCAACCTTCCCTCTCTCACTGGTTTGGTTATGTCTCAGGGCTCACATCCCCTGACCATACCCAACAGTTAAACCCACTATATTTGCTGGTTGATTGCAGTATTGTTTTCAACAATGCCTTCAGGTATAAATTGATTCACAGACTGATCCAGGTTTTAAAGGGATAGCATCTGAGGCCAATGGTTCCAATTTATAGAACCCAAGAAGGCTCCTTTTAGCTGTCTCTTTTATTCTTTCTTTCCACAGACTCACAGACCTACAGCTGATCCTCCATCTCCGAGGAGTCTGTCAATCTCCTTTTGACTGCCTTTCATTACAGCTTTCACTGTTTTTGAGTGTCCTTAGGGTTGATATTTTCCAAGTACCATTGTATAATTTACTTTAAGTCCACTTTTTTGGGGGAAGGATTGGGGCTCTCTTCTGTATTCTGCTTTTCTCCCCTGAGCAAGATTTCTGAGCCACTCCCTGGTCATGAGAACCATGGTATGTTTTTCTCTAAGCAACCTCCCACTTTAGGAACTGAGCACTTGGTAAATGGAGGGTGGGGGAGGCCTGGGCTTGCCTCTCTCAGTGTGTCACCCTAACTTCACTAGATGGGGCAAAGGTTTTCAGGACCCCACTATTCTCAGCAGTACTGTTCCCAGAATAGTGCTTGTCTACAAGTAGGAGCTGAATGGATGAAAGGAGCCCTAACCCTCAGCCACAGTGGCACAGAGCTTAGCTTCAGCAATGGGTAGCTGGGAGAGGATGAAAATTGCTGATGCCCTGCCCATCTTAGGAAGTTTGCCCTCTAACTGGGGGCTGGGAGTAGAGAGAGCCCTGTGTTTTTGGGTATACAAACTGAAGTGGAGTTTCTTTCTTGTTGAGCCAGGAGATTTGGGGGTGGGTATAGGACTTGTTTGGAACAATGCAGACTTTTGTAGTTCTTACCAAGTCTTAGAAGGTTTTCTTGAATAAATCTTTTTCATTTGTTATACTTCATTAAGGCTTACCTTAAAATATTTTTAAAAGCACATTGGAAAAAAAAATAAAATAAAAGCACATTGGAAATGAATGTTAAGATATAGAAATATAATGTAGTTTTTTTTTTTTTTTACATTCCTCTAGCTATTTGGAGTTTTTTCTGGTTCTATATAAATCTTAGGAATATTTGTCCCAACTGAAAAATTTTGATGATATTTTGATAGGGATTGCATTGAATGTGTAGATTGCTCTGGGTAGCATAGACATTTTAACAATATTTATTCTCCCAATCCTCAAGAAGTTAAAAATAGAGCTACTTTATGACCCAGCAACTGTGCTACTGGGTATTTAACCCAAAGATACAGATGTAGTGAAACAAAGGGGCACCTGCACCCCAATTTACATGGCAACAATGTCCACAATAGCCAAACTGTGGAAGGAGCCTCGATGTCCTTTGACAAATGAATGGATTAAGAAGATGTGGTGTATAAAAACGATGGGCTATTACTCAGCCATCAGAAAAGCTGAATACTTACCATTTACATCTACATGGATGGAACTGGAGGGTATTATGCTGAGTGAAATAAGTCAATCTGAGAAAAACAATTATCATATAGTTTCACTTACATGCCGAATATAAGAAATAGTTCAAGAGACCATAAGGGAAGGAAAGGAAACAGAATGGGGAAAAATCAGAAAGACAAACCAAACTATGAGAGACTCCTAACTCTAGGAAATAAACTGAGGGTTGCTGAAGGGGAGGTTGGTGGGGCGATGGGGTAACTGGGTAATGGGCATCAAGAGGGCATATGAGGTGATGAGCAGTGGGTATTCTATGCAACTGATGAATTATTGAAAACTACATCTGAAACTAATGATGTAATATATGTTGGCAAATTGAATTTAAATTAAAAAAATTTGTAATTTACAATTTGGCTATTGTGGACATTGTTGCCATGAACATTGGGGTGCAGGTGCCTTGTATCCTTGGGGTAAATACCCAGGATTGGGTTCATTGGGGTGCAATTGCTGGGTTGTAGGGTAGCTCTTTTAACTCTTTGAGGAACCTCCACCCAGTTTTCCAGAGGGGCTGTACCAGTTCACATTCCCAACCCCAAACCCACATTGCACCAACAGTGCAAGAGGGTTTCCCTTTCTCCACATCGTTTCCAACATCTGTTGTTTCCTGTCTTGTTAATTTTCGCCATTCTCACTGGTGTGAGGTGGTATTTCATTGTGGTTTTGATTTATATTTCCCTGATGGCCAGTAATGCAGAGCATTATTTCATTTGCTTGTTGGCCACATGTAGGTCTTCTTTGGAGAAATTTCTGTTCATGTCTTTTGCCCATTTCTTGATTGGATTGCTTATTTTTGGGGTGTTGAGTTTGATTAAGTTCTTCATAGATCTTGGATACTAGCCCTCTTTCTGATATGTCATTTGCAAATATCTTCTCCCATTCTGACAATAACTTTGTAAGATAGGTGATATTATTATTTCCATTTTACACATGAAGAAATTGGAACACAGAATGGTTGATTAACTTGTCTGAAGTCATATGGAAAGCAAATGGCAGTTGGAACTCTGAACAACCATGAGTAGTCCTTTCCATACCAGTATACTTTCAGTATATGTCACTTGTGCTTGATTCTGCTTGTGTTTGGTTTGTGACACTTATAACCAAAATTCTCCTAATGTATGCCTCACACACAGTATTTAAAATGCCTTCAAAAAATAACAGGAGTAATCATAGCAGCAGTCTTTCTATCACTGGTGATTATTATTACTTTTTATTATTTAAATTGTGTTATTTACTCTATAGCATGGTGATATGTGTCAATATGTAAGACACTCTGAACTGCTTATAAGCAAGTTTTTATTATGTATATTTACAATGGAATTGAGTGATAAACCAACAACTACTGTATGATAACAAAAAGGTTAAAAAAGTGACACAAAATAACTCAAAAATCTGACTTAAGATATAAGCATATGTGTAAAGTAACTGAATAGTTTATGAAAAACTGTCAACATGTAGTCAGTGTAAGAATTGAATTAACTAAGTTTTAAATTTAAAACTGTTTTCAACAAGTAATTTTGTTTAGTTTTTATTTCTTCTTTATGTTTTCCTTAAATTAATGCAGAAATTCTTATATTTAGGGAGAAATGTACTATAAATTATTGCCCTAAATGTGACAACACATTTGCAAGTTATTAATGTGCTTATTAGAGAAACATTCTGTATTTCCTTTGAAAATCTCATAGTGCTTTTTTCTTGTTAAGAAAATCTTCAACCTTTTGCCTCAAGCATTGTTTTTCTGGGTGATATAATCCCAAAGAGCACTGATGATGAACAATTTTAATAGAGAGAATAAAAATACCTTTTATAAAGGACATACTCCAACAGAAATAATTTCTTTTCTAACAGACAATATTTTTTCTCAGCCTCTTTGGTTTTATCTTCAACATCAAGACTGTAAATCTCACTTTGCCTTTCATCCTCTCCATTTATGGTTGTGTAGAGCTCTTGGTCAATCCAGTTAGAGTGACAGATAGATTACCAGCTAAAAGCTGCAAAAAGATTATCATGCACATGCACATACATGCACTAAAACACTATAAAGTTAGAGATGTCTAGAAGATAAGAATTTTAAATCACTTTTTTCCCTTTGTTTTATTTTCATTCTTTCAAATATTGGATTACTAACATCTCTGAGGATGTGAAGGTGGCTTATTTACAGGTATATCGAAATAGAAAACAATCATAAGATATAGAATCAGGCCAAAGTCACTACTCTTTTTTTTTCAAAGTCACTACTCTTTATGATGAATGAATGAGGAAGAATGAGTAGAATGGAATATATTTGTAAATTGTGAAGTATATTTGCATCCATAGGCAATATTAAGGACATTCCTTATCAAAAATATCAGTGAGGATTACCTCACTCTACTTTCACTGTTCTATTTTCCCCTTGCCAGCTTGATTCAATTTTTACTGTAATTCCTATTTATCTATCTATCTATCTATCTATCTATCTATCTATCTACCTATTTTTCCTTTAATAGTACCCTCTCCTCATAGAATATTCAAGAGAACTTTAAAGTCTTTAAATAATTCTTATAAAATTAAAATGGACTAAAAAATTTGAAGAATTTTAGGCTATCTCGAACAAAGACCTAAATAAGCATTCAAATAACTTGACATTCTTTACAGAGATATAATCTTTAACCGTTATTTCAAAATTTACAAATTTGTATATATTTGTTCTACATCTGGAACTTTCGTAAAAATGAGAGTTTTAAGATTATGAGAGCCAAGCTTTTGAATAGCTGTGTAATGAAACAAGTGGCTGAGTAGATATCTTTGAAACACCTCAGTTTTTAAAGTATTATCAGTGAAAGGTGTCACAAGCAAAATATATTAGCAGGATACATTTAAGATATATATATATATAGTAGGATAAATAAAGAAAACGTTCTGGTAGAACAGGAGTCTACATTTGGCAAGAGGCATTTATGTAATAAAGTGACAAGAATATAAGGCCTTGGGAGGGTGAACCAGACTTTGTGGCTTGTATAATTTAGTCACATAAACCTAGATCCAAAACATGTGCCACAGAGTATCCATGTAATTCAATTATTCTCTGTATCTCTTCCTCATTGTGAAATATAAAGATACCATGAATACTCAATATTTACTGGTTTGGTTAAGTATATAGTAATAGCATTTTAATTTGGTTTTACATATGCTGCTTTTAACAAATACAAGGCAATAGATCAAATTATATAGCTAACTCTGTTGTATCCCTTGAAAGGATATTAATAATAGATCCTATGTTTAAGGAAAAAAAAAAAAAGAAAAGAAAAAGCCTAAGGTAGGAAAATTCTGTGAATAGACTCCAGTCGAGCCATTATTTGAATAATCTCACAGAGAACAGTTCCAACTCATGTGGAGACCTGCAGATAAAATATATAGAATTCTGGTTACTCTGAACTATGCCAGGGAGCTTCATTAAGGATAGGGTTCAAAATAAAGGTGTTATAGTCTAAACATGTGAAATGTATACATGCACTTACCTCACCCCAGCGGAAATAAGTAATGAGGGCTGATTACTTGTGTATTTATAGTTCTGAGTCATACTGCAGTGGAATTAGTGTGTACATTTGATGATATTCTTGTCTTGGTGACTGATTCTAATATGATGGAAAATACACTAGACAAGGGGTATATTTAAAGTAACATCAGGTAAAAATTGAAATTCTGATCCCCTAGTAATGATAATGAAAAATTACTCAATCAACAATTAAACCGGGATCCTCTTGTTTGCAGAACTGCCTGCAGCCACGTTTACTTACAGAGGCTATGGTAGCAAATCAATAGAGAGCAATGCCCCATTTCTTCTGCATTGCTGGCTAATGAGGTGTTCCAACAAAGCGAATTTTCCCAGTGAAGTTTACCCTTTCAAAAAAAAAAAAAAAAGTGTTTCTGAAAACCACCCTCTAGCCTGTGGTCTACAGATTGTCATCTGCAAGTTTGAAAAGTTTATTTCTAAGTTCAAAGTAAGTGTTTTTGAAATCTTTCTAAATAGTTATATTTACTTTTTTTTTTTTTTCCTAAAAGAGCTATGGCCTCTAGAGAATAAAGAATTCAAAGGTATTAAACTCATAACTGTTCTCAGTTCTCAGGTTTAATCTAGATAATACCCACACACAAGGAAAAGAAGTTCTTATGTTTTCTCTTATTGGGATTTTTTTTTTTTTTTCCCAAAGAGGACACTGGAGAATCAGCTGTCTGACCCTAGAGCTATGCTTGGAAGTATTTCTAGAGACCATTTTGGTTTATAAAGCTGGATAGTCCATACAGCTTCCTTAATCTAACCTCATTTTAGGATGGGGAAAGTGAGCAGCATTACTATATCCTACATTAAGGCTGGAAAACATGGCCTGCAGGTCAAATTCAGTCTTTCTTGTTTCTATAAATAAAGCTTTATTGGAACATCATCATGTCCCTTAGTTATATATTATCAATGGCTGTTTTCATGCTACAACTCTAGAGTTGATTAGTTGTAACAGAGACCAAACACAGAGATATCTGGTCCACAAATCCTAAAATACTGTTAGTCCCTTTTGGAAAACATGTGCTAAGTGCAGCCTTAAGTCAGCCCATTCACTGTCCAATATTTTTCCCATTTTTCCTAATACACAGTTTTTGTTTGCTGAATTTGCCTCATACATATGTACAAATAACATACAGAGGCCTGTGGAACCTGACAAAGGGATTCATGTATTAGTGCTTTGTCTACATGTCTGCTTCCACAGGGCAAAAAATATGAAAATCAGATTGCTTTAAACCAGAGTACTCTTAGAGAGCATATTCCTTTAAAGATACACTATGTCACATTGCTCCAGCCCAAATTAATGAGGTGGGAAGGATACAGAAAGAATATATCTCCCTTTAATCTTCTTCCTACAGTGCATGTTTAGATCATTTAGTCTACTGGAGGAAGAAAATATATGAATTAGTTGCTCATAAACCTTGCTACATTATTATTACAATAAGAAATTTGATAATAATTTTTGATGTGATGTATTTATTTATGAGTAAGTATAAATTGCACCTGCTTTAGAATTGAAAACTCATATAAATTCACTTATGACTAGAAATTAAAGGATGACTACCCAGTAAGTGTCCTCCCCCACCATGGCACAGCCATCTATATAGAAGCCTGGGTAATGAGCAAACTTCTGATCAAATTCAAAACACTTCAGACAAGGTTTCTCATGCTCAAAATACTGCTTTTAATTGGTTCTTAACTAAATTAATTAAGCTGGTATGACTCACTCTCCAGTCACAACTCAACTTGAAAAACACAAAGGAATGTGGCTGGGATAACAAAAAGCTAAGAGTCCTGAATTGCTCCTGATTTTCATATTAACAAGGGAGTTCAGACTAGAGAGAAAAAGGTTAATTTGTTTTTTAATAGGCTTTTGAAAGATGTGATCAGGTCTAGTGTGATAATTTATGGTTAATCATATGTTTAGAGGCAAAAGGGATTAATCTTTTAATATTAGAGCCGTTTTTGTCTAACATAAAACAAAGTTCTCTTCATAGTAACTTTAAAAGTCAGGTCAGACTTTCTTTTTGAACAAAGCTGCCAAATTGACATGAAAAATGAAATTTTGTCAGAGCGGCAACATGGTAAGAATGACAGACTTACTCCTTGAAAAACCTTATTCACACTCTATGTCCTCCATTTTGCTGTAGTTTATCTATCATCTATCATCTATCTATCTATCTATCTATCTATCTATCTATCTATCTATCTATCTATCTATCTATCTATCATCATTTTGCTGTATCTTAAACACTATTTCCACTGTCTTATCTGTTGGTGGTACTGAACACGGACTGTGTTCTGGACCTTCCCAAGCCAAAGGAGAAAGAAAACAATGTGTCTCTGTCCTCTCGGTCAGTCATTATCCCTAAAATTGTAATTCTTCAGACAGAAGTTTTGTAAACTCAGTCGCAGTTACTTTACCACATTGGGATCTTGCAAGAAGCACTCACGAAGTAACATACCGTTGTGCAAAGACAGCGTATGACAATATACGTCCACAAACCATGTTGAAGTCTCTTATGGGGTTTTGTTTCCCCCTCAGAAAGATATATTAAAGTGCTAAGCCCCAGTGGCTCAGAATATGACCTTATTTGCAAATAGGGTCTTTACGGAGGTAAAGTTCAAGTTAGATGAGGCCAGTACAGTGAGCTGTCATCTGATATTTCTGGAATCCTCATGGAAAGGGGAAATGTGGTCACAGACAAACATGCACACAGGAGAGAGAATAGGGAGGCACACAGGGAGCAGACGGCCATGTGACTGGAGGGAGGTATCTATAAGCCAAGGAATGCCAAGGATTACTCCAAATAGCAGAAACTGGAAGAGGCAAGGAAGGATGCTCCCCTAGGCTGTAAAGCTCTGCTGACACCTTGATTTCAGACCTCTAGCCTCTAGGACTGTGAAGCAATAAATTTCTGTTGTTTTAAGTCACTTGGTTTTTGACACTTTGTTACAGCAGCCCCAGGACACTAAGACAGGACATTAAGCACCATTTATTTCGTGGGCAGTGAAAAACTTCAGTAAAAGAGTGAGAAAGATAGAAACAATGCTATATTCTGTGAGATAAATCCACATCTTGAAAATTTAAAAATCGGTCTTATGTGGCTCGAGCAGCAGCACCGTTTCAGAGATGTGAGACCATCCCACTGTGTACATGTCCTCATCTTGATCCACCTTGATGAAACCTGACACTTTTGGTGTCATTTCTGTCATAGACACGTGCATCTCTCCTTCTTTTCTTTTCTTTAAGATTTTATTTATTCATTAGAGACCCAGAGAGAGGCAAAGACACAGGCAGAGGGACAGGCAGGCTCCCTGTGACTGGATCCTGGGACCCTGGGATCACGCTCTGAGCCAAAGGCAGATGCTCAACCACTGAGCCACCCAGGGCCCCTGACACGTACGTCTCTTATGAGTAGGTGGGATGTGTGAAAGCTCAGGCACACTGCTGCACTTCCCCTCTTGTTAAATGCCAGTGACTGACAGGGTGGCTACAGACACAGACATAGTTAAGAATCTGATCACAAAAGCTCCACTTGAAAGATCTTCCAGATATAAGTTGTGTCCTGAAGAAACAATATTAGGAGAAATTATTTATTGTTAATAGGGACTTTTAAGATGTGAAAGAACCTTTAAACTTGCCCTGTCTACACACCTTTGCTGAACACCACAGGGCTTTTTATGTAATGAAAAATGTAACTTCCTTTGGCAACCACTGCTCCAGTACTTCCCCTCTTAGCACTACTAGGACCACTGGACTGTGCCTGTATACACTGCTCCAGCCAGCCTCTGAGTTGGCTGATCTCCTGGGTCTCCCCCTCTCCCACAAACAGGCCTGACCCAGTTTAGATTTCACATTCTTGGCTCTGTAAATTTATTTTATTTTCTGCTCATTTAATTGTGTGAGTCTTCAACCATATCAAATGAGTCAAATAATCATGGCCAAAGTCTTTTCCTTTAGCTGCTGTGTCATCTGATCACATCCTGATTGTCTTGAGCATATACCAGTTTCAAGTTACCCTCACTACCAAAGAAGGAAAAACACATTTTTTTTTATCCTCAAGTGACAAATAAATATGATCTGTTATAAACTTAATTCCTGCATTTCACTTCTGAGGAAATTTACTAATGATCCCAATTTTCTTAGTTGTAATCTCACCTTTGTATCTTCTTCTTGTGTCCTATTTTTGAAAATCTCCCCTTTTTAGGTCCCTATAATAACTGATTAAATGACATCTTAGACATGTGCTAAGGGAAAGAATACAGATTTCATCCCAGTGGGACTAACTGCTAGCTTTATCCAGTTCCAAGGCCAGAGACCACACACACATCATTACATTTGTACATAGAACCCAGCTAAATGTCTCCTATATTTAGTGTAATCCTGGTATTTTTCTAGAAGGACTATGGAGTCACACTCACAATTAGATTTTGTAACCCAAAATAAAGCATCCTATTTTGTTTTACATAAACAGTACTGACAGGAGAGATATCATATCAATAGCTTTCTTGTCCTCTTTGTTGAAAAAAAAAATCACTTGCTTGTTTTCTATGATCCAAAACAAAGGCATGGGTAGAAAATCTTTTAAAATAAAACACATTGCTGGTTAAAATCTAGTTGAATACACTGGGGCATTCAAAATCGCCTTAATCAGAGAATTGAGAAGAAAAAAATCAAGTTTAGATAATTTGGAATTGTGTTATAACCAAACCAGCTTTCCTTGTTACTCAGTGCTCAGTATTCTGCTTTTGTATCATCACACAAGTTATCCGTCTCATAGGTATTAAAAGCCTCTTTTTTTAAATTGAGGTAAATTGGTAGCATGGTAACATGTGATACGTTTTAGGTGTACACCGTTATAATTTGATATTTGTATACACTACAGAGAGATCACCGCCATAAGTCTAGTTACCTTCCATCACCATAAAATTGAACCCCTTCACCTATTTTGCCTACCTCCCCCCAAATCTATTCCCCTCTGGTAACTACCAATCTTTTCTGTTTTATATATTTGTTTTGTTTTTTAGATTCTACTTATAAGTTGAAATCATACATGATTTGTCTTTTTCTACTTGACTTATTTCACTTAGCATAATATCCTTAGGGTTCAACCATATTGTTGCAAATGGCAAGGCCTCATTCTTCTTTGTGGCTGAGTAGTAGTTCATCATGTGTATATATATTGTTAGGCACCCTCCTTTATCTTCTGAACTTACTGTTCAACCTTGCCCTGGCTTTTGCTGGTTTTTGGACCTTTGTGATTTTCAATGTTAGGTCTTGTTAGGTCCCAGTTGTTGAGAGAGTGCCAAGTGCTTTCAGTGTTCCAAAGGGAAGGATTTCAGACACTGCCTAGTTTCAGGCTAATTGTAAGCAGGCTTCTCCGCAGCAGTTTTAAAGTATAAATATATACAGTCTTAGAAGTCTGCAGTTGTAAACCCTGCTCACTTCCAGACCAGGAGAGCTAGAAGTGTCTCCTGGATGACAGTTGCAAAGATGGTGGCTTTTGTGGTGTGTATAAGCCCCATTCTGGGAAGTCTCAGCAAGCTGCAGAGAGGCTGAAGGCGGAAACTAATCTGGTGCCTTCCCTGCCCATGTTCTCCGGGCGGGGAGGGTGCCTCTCTAGCCTCTGGATGTGTAGTTGACCTGAGGGCTGTCCTTCAGCCTGAAACTCCAGGACAAGAAATAGGCCTTTTTCACATGAAGATTGAGGGTATGTTTCAGTCTGGTGTTTGTTCAGTTGCCCTGGTGGCAATCTACAAAGGACTTCTCTGTGATTGTTTCAGACTCTTGAAGTCTAGAAAGACAATCGTCTCTCACCCTCACAGCCAGGTGCTAATAGGTCATGCCCAGTGTGGGCTGCAGGTGCCTGCTGGCTGCGGTGAAGTGGGCGAGGCTGAAGCTGTGGTGTGTGTGTGGGGGGAGACGGGTGGGGATGATGCTCCCATTAAAGCTCGTGATCTAGAAGGATGGTGCAAAAAAAATAACATCCACCAGCACCGGAACCAACAAGGCAGAAGGAAGATGTAAAAATGATGCCCGCTCTTGCCTCCAGCCCTGGAGATAGTCCCAACAGATTCCTACCTCTCCAGCAGACACATTAAGAATAACAAGTGAGCATCTTTGCATATGTTTTAAGCCCCTTCTAACTGTTGCTTTTGCACTGGGTCCCAGGGCAAGTGGGTCTTTGTGTGAGCCGGTTAAGGATATATTTTCCATTCCCCACGCATTATGATTCTCTTGGAAATAAGCCTCGTAAATTTTTAAGTTCAGATCCACGGAGGTTCGTTCATCTCTCTGGTGCAGCTCCTGAGGGTTGGGATGCCTAATGTAGGTCACAAATTCATTGCTTCCCAGGTACAAGATCCACAGTATGAGAATCCTCCCAATTGAGGGTTGCAGAGCCTGGACTGGGGTTTCTTGCAAGACTGTGTCTCCATCCTTCCTACCTGTCTCAGTGTAACCCTTTTAACATTTGCTGCCAAGGTGCTGTTCAGCTAGCTTTCAGGTTCTTTTCAGAGGGGATTGTTTGACGTGCAGCTGTAGATTTCTGTTCATGGGACAAAGTGACCTCAGGATCTTTCTTATCCATCATCTTCACCAAATCTCCCCAAAAGCTTTCAATTATCTGTCATTTGAAACAGTCTATGGATATTTATCTTTATTAATTTATGTATTAACTCCAATCTCCCCTTTACTCGTTAAGCTGTGGGCTTTTAAATTCTGTAGCATACTGACCCCATAAATCCATAGTTTGTGAGAACTTTCACTGCCATTCTGCAATCCAGGGGTACCGCTTTGAAATTTGCAGACTCCCTAGACCTCCAGATAATACCATGATAGGTAAAGTCAGTTGATTGCTCAGGCCAGGCCTTGCTTGGGAGTTAACAGTCTCACAGATTCCCATGACCCAGTGTTACTATTCAGATGCTCACTTTTTCGGTGTATACATGTGTGATAAGTCCCTCATTCTCAGTGATCACACCTAAAAGAAATTGATTTGTAAAGCCAGAATGCTAATAATTTATTATTGGGTAGGAGAACATGGCATCGGCTCACCATAGTCCCTTCCAAGTAAAAAGGTTTATTCAGATAAATGAAGAGGTTGCCTAGTGAATACTGTATTATAAAAAAATGAAGTTTACTACTTTAAAAGGATTTCTTTATCCTAACTGAAAACAGTTTGCCTCCACTGTAGAAGAATTTTAGTTTAAAGGAAAGGGATCCTTCATTAGGAATACTACCGCACTTTGAATGATATCAAGAAAACTAACAAAGCTCTAAGTCCTTACACTTCCATATCTCCCCCTTTGGTTGCATTTGACATTACATACCTCCATTTTCTTTCAAGACACATTGAACATTTATTTTGTCATCTTAAATTTTTAAAATTATGATAAGAAAACACATTAATTTTATTAAGAAGTTTTGTCAAAATTATAGCATGAATTATTTCTTTGGTTTCTCAAACACTCGATTCTAAATGTTGTGTCATTTGCTTATCCACACTTTTATATTCATTTATTCAAAAAAAAAGCATAAGAGTCTTGTTTGTTTCAAAGAGAATATATCTTTCTTCTTTTCAAACTTCAATTATTTCCTTCAATAATTTCTTGAATAATTATTAGAAGTACTTTTGTAATTCAAGTTTGGACTCATTTTTTTTTAATTTTTTTATGTTGGAGTTCAATTTGCCAACATATAGCATAACACCCAGTGTTCATCCCGCCAAGTGCCCCCTTCAGTGCCCATCACCCAGTCACCCCAATGCCCTGCCCACCTCCTCTTCCACTACCCCTTGTTCATTTCCCAGAGTTAGGTGTCTCTCATGTTTTGTCACCCTCACTGATATTCTCACTCATTTTCTCTCCTTTTCCTTTATTCCCTTTCACTAATTTTTACATTCCCCAAATGAATGAGACCACATGTTTGCCCTTTTCCGATTGACTTATTTCACTCAGCATAATACCCTCCAGTTCCATCCACGTCAAAGCAAATGGTGGGTATTTGTCATTTCTAATGGCTGAGGAATATTCCATTGTATACATAAACCACATCTTCTTTATCCATTCATCTTTCAATGGACACCGAGGCTCTTTCCACAGTTTGGCTATTGTGGACATTACTGCTATAAACATTGGGGTGCAGGTGTCCTGGCGTTTCATGCATCTGTATCTTTGGAGTAAATCCCCAGCAGGGCAATGGCTGGGTCATAGGGCAGGTCTAGTTTTAACTCTTTGAGAAACCTCCACACAGTTTTCCAGAGTGGCTGCACCAGTTCACATTCCCACCAACAGTGCAAGACGGTTCCCCTTTCTCCACATCGTCTCCAAAATTTGCTGTTTCCTATCTTGTTAATTTGCCCCATTCTCACTGGTGTGAGGTGGGATCTCATTGTGGTTTGGATTTGTATTTCCCTGATGGCAAACGATGCAGAGCATTTTCTCATGTGCGTGTTGGCCATGTCTATGTCTTCCTCTGTGAGATTTCTGTTCATGTCTTTTGCCCATTTCATGATTGGATTGTTTGTTTCTTTGGTGTTGAGTTTAATAAGTTCTTTATAGATCTTGGAAACTAGCCCTTTATCTGATAGGTCATTTGCAAATATCTTCTCCCAATCTGAAGGTTGTCTTTTAGTTTTGTTGACTGTTTCTTTTGCTGTGCAGAAACATTTTATCTTGATGAAGACCCAATAATTCATTTTTGCTTTTGTTTCTCTTGCCTTCATGGATGTATCTTGCAAGGGTTGCTGTGGCCAAGTTCAAAAAGGGTGTTGCCTGTGTTCTCCTCTAGGATTTTGATGGAATCTTGTCTCACATTTAGATCTTTCATCCATTTTGAGTTTATCTTTGTGAATGGTGCAAGAGAGTGGTCTAGTTTCATTCTTCTGCATGTGGATGTCCAATTTTTCCAGCACCATTTATTGAAGAGACTGTCTTTTTTCCAGTGGATAGTCTTTCGTACTTTGTTGAATATTAGTTGACCATGAAGTTGAGGGTCCACTTCTGGATTTTCTATTCTGTTCCATTGATCTATGTGTCTGTATTTGTGCCAGTACCACACTGTCTTGATGACCACAGCTTCGTAGTACAACCTGAAATCTGGCATTGTGATGCGCCCAGCTATGTTTTTTTTTTTTTTTTAATTCCCCTGGCTATTTGGGGTCTTTTCTGATTCCACACAAATCTGAAGATTATTTGTCCCAACTCTCTGAAGAAAGTCCATGGTATTTTGACAGGGATCGCATTAAATGTGTAAATTGCCCTGGGTAACATTCACATTTTCACAATATTAACTCTTCCAATCAATGAGCATGTAATATTTTTCCAACTTTTTGTTCCTTCCTCAATTTCTTTCAGAAGTGTTCTGTAGTTTTTAGGGTAGAGATCCTTTTCCTCTTTGGTTAGGTTTATTCCTAGGTATCTTATACATTTTGGTGCAATTGTAAATGGGATTGACTCCTTAATTTCTCTTTCTTCAGTCTCATTGTTAGTGTATAGAAATGCCACTGATTTCTGGGCATTGATTTTGTATCCTGCCACACTGCCAAATTGCTGTATGAGTTCTAGCAATCTTGGGGTGGAGTCTTTTGGGTTTTCTATGTAGAGTATCATGTCATCTGCAAAAAGGGAGAGTTTGACTTCTTCTTTGCCAATTTGAATGCCTTTGATTTCTTTTTGTAGTCTGATTGCTGAGACTAGGAATTCTAATACTATGTTGAATAGCAGTGGTGAGAGTGGACATCCCTGTCTTGTTCCTGATCTTAGGGGAAAGGCTCCCAGTGCTTCCCCATTGAGAATGATATTTGCTGTGGGCTTTTTGTAGATGGCTTTTAAGATGCTAAGGAATGTTCCCTCTATCCCTACACTCTGAAGAGTTTTGATCAGGAATGGATGCTGTATTTTGTCAAATGCTTTCTCTGCATCTACTGAGAGGATCATATGATTCTTGTGTTTTCTCTTGTTGATATGATCAATCACATTGATTCCTTTATGAGTGTTGAACCAGCCTTGCATCCCGGGGATAAGTCCCACTTGGTCATGGTGAATAATCTTCTTAATGTATTGTTGGATCCTACTGGCTAGTACCTTGTTGAGAATTTTTGCATCCATGTTCATCAGGGATATTGGTCTGTAATTCTCCTTTTTGGTGGAGTCTTTGTCTGGCTTTGGAATTAAGGTGATGCTTGTCTCATAGAATGAGTTTGGAAGTACTCCATCTTTCTATCTTTCCGAACAGCTTTAGTAGAACAGGTATGGTTTCTTCTTTAAACGTTTGATAGAATTCCCCTGGGAAGCCATCTGGCCCTGGACTTTTGTGTCTTGGGAAATTTTTGATGACTGCTTCAATTTCCTCCCTGGTTATCAGCCTGCTCAGATCTTTTATTTCTTCCTGTCCAGTTTTGGTAGTTTCTGGCTTTCCAGGAATACATCCATTTCTTCTAGATTGCCTAATTTATATTGGCAATATGTTTTTAAAGTCGTTTGCATTTCCTTGGTGTTGGTAGTGATCTCTCCTTTCTCATTCATGATTTTATTAATTTGAGTCTTTTCTCTCTTCTTTTTAATAAGTCTGGCTAATGGTTTATCTATCTTATTACTTCTTTCAAAGAACCAACTCCTGGTTTTGTTGATCTGTTCCACAGTTTTTCTGGTCTCGATTTCATTGAGTTCTGCTCAAATCTTTATTAATTCTCTTCTGCTAGGTGTAGGATCTATTTGCTGTTTTTTATTCTCCAGCTCCTTTAGGTGCAAGGTTAGCTTTTGTATTTGAGTGCTTTCCAGTTTTTGGATGGATGCTTATATTGCGATGTATTTGCCCCTCGGGACTGCTTTTGCTGTATCTCAAAGATTTTGAATGGTTGTATCTTCATTCTCATTAGTTTCCATGAATCTTTTTAATTCTTCTCTAATTTCCTGGTTGACCGTTTCATCTTTTAGCCAGATGGTCCTTAACCTCCACATGTTTGAAACCCTTCCAAACTTCTTGTGATTTAGTTCTAGTTTCAAAGCATTATGGTCTGAAAATATGCAGGGGATGATCCCAATCTTTTGATATGGGTTCAGACCTGATTTGTGACCCAGTATGTGGTCTATTCTGGAGAAAGTTCCCTGTGCACTTGAGAAGTTGTGTATTCACTTGCGTTTGGATGCAAAGTTCTGTAAACATCTGTGAAGTCCATCTGGTCCAGTGTATCATTTAAAGCTCTTGTTTCTTTGAAGATGTTGTGCTTAGAATATCTGTCGATTGTGGAAAACGCTGTGTTCAAGTTACCAAATATAAGTGTATTATTATCTAAGTATGTCTTAACTTTGGTTATTAATTGATTGATATACTTGGCAGCTCCCACATTCGGGGACATATATATTCATGATTGTTAAGTCCTCTTGTTGGATAGATCCTTTAAGTATGATATAGTGTCCCTCTTCATCTCTTACTACAGTCTTTGGGATAAACTTTATTTGCTATGAGGATGGCTACCCCTGCTTTCTTTCGAGGACCATTTGAATGGTAAATCATTCTCCAACCTTTTATTTTCAGGCTGGAGGTGTCATTAGGTCTAAAATGAGTCTCTTGTAGACAGCAAATAGATGGGTCTTGCTTTTTTATCCAGTCTGAAACCCTGCGCCTTTTGATGGGGTCATTAAGCCCATTCATGTTCAGAGTTACTATTGAGAGATATGAATTTAGTGTCATCATGATACCTATTCAGTCCCTGTGTTTGTGGATTGTTTCCTCGGACTTCCTCTTTCTTTTACAGAGTCCCCCTTCATATTTCTTGCAGAGCTGGTTTGGAGGTCACATATTCTTTCAATTCCTGCCTATCTTGGAAGCTCTTTATCTCTCCTTCTATTCTGTAGGAGAGCCTTGCTGGATAATGTCTTCTTGGCTGCACGTTCTTCTCATTTAGGACCCTGAATATATCCTGCCAGCCCTTTCTGGCCTGCCAGGTCTCTGTGGAGAGGTCTGCTGTTATCCTAATGCTTCTCCCCATAAAGTTTAGGGATCTCTTGTCTCTTGCTGCTTTAGGGATCTTCTCTTTATCTTTGGAATTTGCAAGTTTCACTATTAAATGTCGAGGTGTTCAATGGTTTTTATTGATTTTAGGGGTGATCACTCTATCTCCTGGATCTGAATGACTGTTTCTCTTCCCAAGTTAGGGAAGTTCTCAGCTATGATTTTTCAAATACACTTTCTGGTCCTCTGTCTCTTTTGGTGCCCTCTGGAACCCCAATTAAACATAGATTTTTCCTTCTGAAGCTGTCATTTATTTCCCTTAACCTATCCTCATGATCTTTTAATTGTTTTTCTCTTTTTTCCTCAGCTTCCTTCCTTGCCATCAATTTGTCTTCTACATCACTCACTCTTTCTTCTATCTTGTTAACCCTCGTCGTTAGGACCTCCAGTTTGGATTGCATCTCATTTAATTGATTTTTAATTTTGGCCTGATTAGATCTAAATTCTGCAGTCATGAAGTCTCTTGATTCCTTTATGCTTTTTTCTAGAGCCACCAGTAGCTGTATAATTGTGCTTCTGAATTGGCTTTCTGACATTGAATTGTAATCCAAATTTTGTAACTCTGTGGGAGAGAGGACTGTTTCTGATTCTCTTTCTTTTGTGGTGAGTTTTTCCTTCTAGTCATTTTGCTCAGTGCAGAGTGGCCAAAAACAAATTGTACTGGGAAAAGGAGAAAAAGATAGAAAAAAAAAAAGTGTTTGTGTGTGGGGAACAAACAGAAAACAAAATACAAGGAGGAGTATCCTCTGATTCTATATACTGTAAATCCCTCGACTTCCCCTGTAACTTTCCAGTGCAGCTGGCCAATAACTTGTTTTTCCCCCGTCCTTCCAGATGGTGTTCTGGGGAAGGGGCCTGCTGTGCTGATTCTCAGGTGTGTGCACCTGGGGGAGCTGCCACTCCCCTTGCCAGGTGCAGGGTTCAGTGGGAGCTGCTTATTCTGTGAGGCCACTGCTCAGTCCCAGGTACAAGGTGACACCAGGAGGAACAGCAACAGTGGCGGCAGCCAGCTCTCCAGCTCTAGAGTCAGCTCCTGCAGTAAGTACCGCAGATCCCAGTCTCCTAGTCTGCAGGGTCTGGATGCTCGAGGGGCGGGGGACGCTGATCTGCACAGCTCAGGGCGCTGGCAGGAGGAGTGTCCTTGCTCTCCTCTGGGCGCAGTTCCTCTGTTAGTGCCCTTGGGAGCCTGAGGGCATCCCTGCCCCTCCTGGGATCCTGCCTGAGCTCCCTGCAAACATTTTTCTGTCTGGGAAGATTGGTAGAGTTCCGGCTTCTCTTGGACTGGGTTTCCCTATCCTGGGGGCAGTTGCTCCCCCCTTAGCCCGGCTCCTTGTGGGAGCCCCTCCCTCTGGATGCTTTTTTATGTCTTTATTTTTTTCCGTCTTCCTACCTTGATAGAAGCACGAACTCTTCTCATTGTAACATTCCAGCTGTTCTTTCTTTAAATCTTAGGCCGAATTCATAAATTTTCAGGATGATTTGAAATTTATCTAGGTAAATTGGTGGGGACAGGTGACTTGGGGACCCAACTCTTTTGCCATCTTGCTTGGACTCAATTTTTAAAGCCTATTCTGGTCAATTATGATATTCTAAAGAACATCTAACTTGATTGTAGGTCCCTGTTCTATTTTGTGTTTTAAGATTTTATTTATTTATTCATGAAAGACAGAGAGAGGCAGAGACACAAAGGGAGAGGCAGGCTCCTTGTTGGGAACCCGATGTGGGACTCGATGCCAGTACTCCAGGATCACGACCTGAGCCAAAAGCAGACGCTCAACCACTGAGCCACCCAGGTGCCCCTGTAGATCCCTGTTTTAAACTTTTGCATCATGGAGGATGTTTCTGGAAATCTCAGCTCTCAGTTGCCTGTCATTAACAGCAAGAGAAAATGAATGCTTCAATGAACCCTCAGAGACTGTTCTAAAATGGAATATGGATTTATCTACTGGTTCTATTCCTAGAGTTAAGACAAAGAGGTCAACAATATTATGAGGTTAATCAGCTTTAAAACATGAGCTAAATATTCCAAAACATGACAGCATACATCACCATAAAAATCACAGAGAATGTAAATTTTCTCAAGGATACAGAATCTGATTATTCTCCTAATCTTCTTACCCTTTTAGTTCTCATAATGGTGATTAGTTTTCAGTATTATATTTATGTTTTAATATATTTTAAGGAAGATGGAATATATCAAATTTTATCTCTCAAAGTCATACTAATTCTTCACAAATATAAATAGATCACCTATAAGGGCATATTCGACCTGTTTGCAACACTGTTGCAAACAAGATTGTTAAAAAGACAAGTAGGAATTGTCTCTCTTGACCTTGATAGGATTGTAAGCAGATCGTCCCTCTTTTCTGAAGTGTTATATGATAGTTTACTCTCCTCAGTCTAAGAGTTGAGTCACTGTATTTTCCAATCCAGGGGAAAGAACTGGACATGCTGCTGAAGAAAAAATCAAGGTTGGCTCAAATATCAGATAAGCACCTACAAAGTATAGTCTATCACTCTACGCAGTATGAGGTCTAAACTTAGAAAGTAGACTTTTAGATCCTACATTGTAGTTGATTTCAAACTATGGATTTCTAAGGACGTTATTCTAATGAGGTCGTGAGGGCTATAATAACATAGAATTAATCCGATTATATTGAGATTATACTTTCTAAAAGTAACACATAAAACAATTATATTACACGATGGGTGCAAGAAATAATGTATAGGTATGTTCTGTCTTTTTTAATGAAGCCTAGTACACAAATAAGTACACTTATTAATGAAGATAAATGAAGTAATCAGTTCTACAAAGACATTCCTGGCCAAACTCTAACAATAAGAATCTTAAGTACATTGAAATATTATTCAATTTAGAAAATTTTATTCATGTATATATTTTTTAGAAATACATCTAATTCATAAATGTAATTTACAAATGAATACAGAACTTGTCTGAGACATTCCTGGGCTATTTCTCCTTTGCAGTCATACAAACCTCTGATTCTTACAGAACAACTAATAATTTGTTTCTGTTTGTTTTATGTTTTTTTGGGGAAATCATTGGTATTTATAAATACAAGTACCAAAAAACTTAAAAATAATAAATATTTCAAAAAGAGAAATAATCATTAACCTTGCAAAATTCTTGTGAAATATTTTTGCCCCAATTGCTCCTAATCTGAAATTTCACGTGTCTGGTAGAGAAAAATGCCAACTGGGCCTGCCTCAGCAAAGGTAATGGGACTATGATTGAACTTCTTTTGTGCCAATCATGTATGCCCTAAAAAAAAATTAGCAAAAGAAGTGAGGACATTCCCTCTTTTAAGCAATCTCTAACTTGTGTTAGCAACGAGTGCTAGAACATCCCTCTGTGTGTGCCCATAGAACAAATAATGATAGACTCTTGGATATTTAAAGGAAGAAATTGATCTCCACAGTAAGGAAGATACATTCAGAAAGTATATTTTATTTTGTTTGGCATTGTCTTGAGATGGGTAATAGAGAAGATGCCAAGTTCTGTCTCTTGGTCTTTGAAATTTCTTTCTAATTGGTTTCAAAGGCTAATCCAAGCCTTCAAAATGATGGTATTCATTCATTTACTCTCAACATTCATGGGATGCTTATTTTGTGCTCAAGACTGGCCTATGCACCAGAGATAATAGTGAGTAAACCCCTCTATGCTTAAAATAAAATAATCTAAGCTTCTCAAAAACATCACACCTATGAATCAATTTAGTCATTAAACAGCCACAGGGACTGTATAATGTGGCACACAGGAAGCATGAGCCTGTGTTTGTGTCCGTGGAAGGGAGCTTTCACTCCAGACTCAGTCTGGAGCAAAGTCTCCTTGTGCAAACAGCTGGCAGGGGAGAAACCTCCCTTTGCAGTAGCAAAAGCAGATGATAGAGGCCATGATCAAGAGAGACCCAGAGGGATCCCTGGGTGGCGCAGCGGTTTGGCTCCTGCCTTTGGCCCAGGGCGCGATCCTGGAGACCCGGGATCGAATCCCACATCAGGCTCCGGTGCATGGAGCCTGCTTCTCCCTCTGCCTGTGTCTCTGCTTCTCTCTCTCTCTCTCTCTCTCTGTGACTATCATAAATAAATTAAAAAAAAAATTAAAAAAAAAAAAAAAGAGAGACCCAGAGAGCGGAGCAGAAGGAGGATGCGGATGGAGGGACAAGCGTTTCTTCAGGAGTACCTGGTGCTCCACCTTCTGCTGAGCATATCACAGGGAGGCAAAGAGTCAGCATTGAGTTACTACTGGTCTGTGCCTCCTATGAATATGTAGCAGTAGTACAAACACAGGCTGAGGATTTTCTGTAAATCACAGGGGCAAGCACTAGTGCAGACGAATCCGAGAGAAGAGTGGCGAAGGGATGCTACAAAAACAGCAGCAGGACCCGTTAACGGGACTCAGGAAAATACCGTTCACAGACCCACAAAGCAGATGAAGGGTTTTCTCTAGTTTTTTAGGGGATAGAGTTAACATTAACTTCACTGTTTTCACATTTGTTATTTGGTTTCTGAATACAGTGAAGTTTATGCTACTTAAGGTCTATTTTAAGCTGTGTAGCATTCCTACTCCAGAGGTCAGCTCCTTAATTTCATTAATACTTTTATCATATTCACAAACACTTCTCAAATAATTCTGCATTAGTTTTCACCATCATCCTGGGATTCTGTATTGTGGAAAACAAAACGGTATCAGGTAAATACAAGTATATGCATATGTATGTAGGTAGTAACCAACCTGGAAACAGACCGAATGACCATCTGTAAGAAAAGATGAACAACTGAAGTAACTGGTCTGTGAGTTAACCAGAAAGTAGTCAGGCGAAAAAAGCAAGGTGTAGGAGAGTGAAAAATATACACATTTGTGTAAAATGCCCAGTGGACCCCAAACCCATTGTACGTTTATGTGTATGCATGCAAGCATTTACAAAACATCCCTATTATGTAAGATTAAGCATGAAGAGAATAAGGAAAGGTCCATACTATGAGGATAACAAATTCCTGAGAGAGGCAGGGGTATAGAATGGTGCTGTTTTGAAGATAAAAGAACAAAAAAGCAAAGCCAAAAAAAGAGAAGGGAGAAGAAAAAGATTGTTCTTTAAAAAAAATATGGAGAGTACAACATTGTTTATGTAGTTACACATCATATTATGTTCCATGTGTATGAAGAACCTTAATTATAATATCAAAATTCAAAAAATGATGATTCTATTTCAGACTGTTAAAAATATTAAATGGCACACAGGTTTCTTTTTTTACTTGTTTGTTTTATAGCTCTTGAGGTTTGAGCCTCATTCCAAAAAGAACATTTATTCAATTACTTTTGTTTATTTACAATGTAAATAGTATAGTCCAATCCCAATTTTTAAATGTAATTTGAGATAATTTCCAAAACAAATTTTCTGAATAATATTATGATACTCATAGAAAACAATAATATATTCAGACAAATATTTATATGTAAACTCTCCTAACATTTTCTAAATCTAATTTCCATAAGTTCTGAAGCATAACATAAAATTAAAATATAAAAGTTTTAATGTCCAAATATTAAATACATGTAAGGATGTTATCAGTACTACTATTTAGCATCTGACTGTATTTTATAACCTTTAAAATTTGTTTTACAAAATTAGCAATAAAGCATTATATATATATGTAATATATATGTGTGTGTACATATATATAAAATATAAACCTTATAATATCAAATATGTATATTTATATATGTATTTTATATATATATAATATAAACCTTATATATATAAAATGTAAACCTTAATTATAATATCAAATATATTATAATTAAGGTTTACACACACACACATTATATATATGTAGCTGTTTCCTGGTTTAAGTCTTGATTAAGTAAAGCAAAGATTTACTGTTCCATGTACAGCGCAGGGAAATGTCCTTTTAATGTTGAATCATTAAGGAATAGGAATGAAGTTATTATTTTTTTTCTGGAAGTCCTTTGATATTTTACTCTAATTGAATGAAGTAGATGAAGTATTTGTAATTGGCATATTATTTTATATAAGGGTTTTTTTAAAAGCTTAAAAAATTGGGGCACCTGGGTGACTCAGCCGTTGAGCATCTGCCTTTGGCTCACATGATCCTGCGGTCCTGAAATCGAGTCCCGCATCCGGCTCCCCAGAGGGAGCCTGCTTCTCCCTCCGCCTATGTCTCTGCCTCTCTCTCTATGTCTCTCATGAATAAATAAATAAAATCTTTTTTTAAAAAGCTTGAAAAATTTAAAAAAAAAAAAAAAGCTTGAAAAATTTAACTCCCGAAAAATATAAATAATCTCCAGTGATATGTTGAATGGTTAGCAAAACTTTTTTTTTTTCACTTTGTAAGAGATACATTTTGGCCAAACCCTAGAGATTCACAATTTTAAAGGTCCAAATTAATCAAGTGTGTTTGCAAACTTAAGTTACTATAAGAGTAAAAATTGTAGCTTTCTCTACACCCAGTATAGTCTAGTGAAAAAAAAAAAAAAACTGGACTAACAACAAAATGTAAACTTCAAATGGAAGCAAGTACACTGGATAGAGCCCTGGAAAAGTACATAAGAAAACTGAATTGGCACATTGTACTTCAAATTACCTTGATTCGGGTTTTTGTAAATTTCCTGATTTTTTTTTAAGATTGATTGATTGATTGGTTGATTGATTGATTTATGATAGCCATATAGAGAGAGAGACAGAGGCAGAGACACAGGAGGAGGGAGAAGCAGGCTCCAGGCAGGAAGCCCGACGCGGGACTTGATTCCGGGACTCCAGGATCGTGCCCTGGGCCAAAGGCAGGCGCTAAACTGCTGAGCCACCCAGGGATCCCCCCATTCCCTGATTCTTAAAGAACTTAATACTAACTAATATTTATTGAGTGCTTTGTATGCCAGTCACTTAAAATAATTTTGTGAAATAGGAACTATTATTATAAGCATTGTATAGATGAAGAAAATAAAGCACTAAAAGATTAGGTACATCATCAAGAAATTCAATGGATGAAAAGAAAAAGAAATTCAATGGATGTAAAGTTTCAGTTATGCTAGATGAAAAAGTTCTAGAGATCTGCTTTACAACATAGTGGCTATAATTAACAGTATAATATTATACACTTCAGAATTTGTTCAGAGGGTAGATTTCATATTGTGTTTCTGCCACAAAAACAAAAGCAAACAGAAACAAAGGGACATAAGGAGACTCTGGGAGGTGTTGGTTAAGCTTGATTAGAGTGATGGTATTATGGGTGTTTGCATATGCTCAAACTCATCAAATTGTAGACAATAAATAATTGAAGTTCTTTGTATATTAATTACACCTTCATAAAGTCATTAAAAAAAAGAAGAGAAACTTCTTTAAGTCACTTAACTAGGATATGTAGAAATGAATTCAAAACCAGACGGATTATGCTCTTTACCATTACATTAGGGTTTCTCAACCTCCATACCACTGACATTTTGATTCAAATAATTTTGTTGTTGTTGTCGTTGTTGTTGTTGAGGTTGTTGTGCATTGTAGGATGTTCAGTAGCATTCTTGTCCTATACTTACTAGATGCCACCCCATGATAAAAATCATGATAATCAACAAAGTCTCTAGATATTGTCAAATGTTCCCTAGGGACAAATCTCCCCTAGTTGAGAAGCACTGGTTTACACTATTCAGAACATTAGGAATCATGACTTAATAGAGGAGGATAAATGAAAATCAGGGTTCTATTTAGAAGGGCAGAAGAAAATACAGATATTGGGTAAGTAATTTAAAGTATCCACTCACCATATAATAATTGCCTATTGGCCTTTGTCCTCTAGAATGAACATTTTTTTGAGGTTTTATTTTGCTTCTTGCTTTTCTTATTTCTAGTACCAGAAATATACTAGGGATTGTTATTGAATGGATAGATATATAAGTCATCCATTGTGGAAGGGATTTCTTTAGCACTCTTTCCATTCTACCCAACAATCATTCTATAATTCTGTCATTCTATTCTATAACATTCCATTGTCAGATGTCCCGTAGGGGAAAAAATTGCCTAGGCTGAGATCCATTGCACCGAACAGTGCCTCTTACTTGCTAATACATATGTATTCATTTTCATTGACTTGATTATTTAAAACTTGTATTAGACCAATTATTTGGGTTCTCTAACAAGAGTGAAGTATCAAGATAAGAAATATGGAACTGCTATCTCCTTTTTTCCCTCATAGCACTATGACATCCTCATACCTCATCATACCCACTCTCAAATTCTGGGTTCCAGGTAATCTAAGCTATGTGTTCTCTGAATGCAAGTCCTTGTTATTTTTATCTCTTTAGTCAGAAAGGTTCCTCTTCCCATCTTTATCTAGCTAACCCTATTGCTTCCTAGGACTCTTCACTCAGGATTGACATCTTAGTAACTCAACACTTCACTATAGCTTCTCATATGATTCTATATATCTTATGTATACCTCCAGCATAGCTTTATCACAAAATATATTTGTGTAGGTTTTTTCTTTTCCTTTTAAACTATAAGTTTATTAAGAGACAAGTGTATCATTATGTATACTCCCACTTCCCAGGACATAGTAAATCTCTACTTGTTGAATGGATGAAGATTAAAATAGAATAATTGGCAATTGATGAAGGCCAATTATTGAATGATTTACTCCCTCAAGAAAATTTTTTAAAAAGTTTTAAAATATAAGTTTAGATTAGCATCTGTCCCATAACTTTTTGTTGAGTTACTAGATGACTACATGACAACTGAGAACTCTGAAAAAAAATTAACACACTTAGAAATGCTACATAGTGTAAAAAAATTTTTGAGTGTCAAATCCCAACTTTGGTGCTTCTAACTGCTGTGTGACCTTGATCCACATCCTCTAAAATCTTTGAATGTTATTATCTTTATATATCAACACCTATGGGATTACATTAAGAATTAAGTGAGATATGTGCACAAATAGCTAATGTAGTCCCTAGTCTATGGGCAGGAAGACCACATTATTTCTTATACAAATCAAAATATTTGAAAGTGAAAGAGACTAGGGCAAAAAAAAAAAAAAAAAAAAAGTCAAGCACTGTTTAGAACCCACTCAAGACACAGGATACTAATAAAAAGTAGTAGATTCTTTGTGGCCTATTCTGAGAGAAGTAGCAATGTACAGTATGCAGCATTGTGATTATAGCATGTAACCATACTGTTAAAAACATATTTTATGGTTCCTTACCCTGCCCATGTTATATTTTTTAACTGTTATAGCACTAAATTTACCTGAAATAAAAATGAATTCTCAGCTACTCTTTCTGTCATTTTGAAGATTGTTGTATTTGCCCTTAATGTAATCTGGCCTTCTTGAACAAATACATACATTGGTTCCACAGCTGTGTAGAACACAGTATATCCCTGGTGATTCTACTAAGAAAAACAGCTTCCGTTTTACCTCTGTTTAAATATGTGTTACATTGAGAAGGATGCTTTACGACATGATTACAAAAGCTCCGATTTTCATGGGCAGATGGCCCTGTGATTGAAATATATATATATATATGAAAATAATTATTTGATTATATACTGCATTAAGTGGACACCCTGGTTTACACTGCACTATTTCATCAGTAACTACTCTTTAGAGAATTTATATCCATGGTTAAAAATGACATCAACCAGAAGCTGAGAGGTCAGCCTGGATAATCACAACTTTATGTTTAAAATAAAAAACAACTTTTCTATAGAAGAATGTGACTAAATTTAATTATTCTTCAAAAGAACACTATTATACTTCTTTTACCATTTATAACTTTATGTAACCATCACAACACACTTTTATCTATGTGTAAGATATGTATCTGTGTTTAGGCAGTACTGATTCAAGTGAGCTAGACTCTAAGTGCATGGACCCAGATGGAGTTTATATTCAGAATGTTTCTCTTTAATTTTATATATATATATATATATATATATATATATATATATATATATATATTTGTTATATTTTGCTAAATTATTCTAGTGACTTGGATTTTCAAAGAAAATTTACAAATGGCTCTAAGCACATTTAAAGAGAAAAATTCTTCTGAAAGCTATCAAACAGCTTTTGATCGGTTCTCCTTACAAATGTAAGACTACCTTCACAACTCTATCACCTCTAGGTGATAATATGGAATATCCTCTATATGGATAATAACTGAGGGAAGATCATTGATATTTAAAAATGTTTAAATGTGTTATATGGTGCCATTATAGATGTGTTCTAATCCTGTGCATTTAAGGATGATGACACCAATCACAGCTCAGGAAATCTCCTGTTCACATGGGTATTGACCATCAAAATCTCCATTTACTTATCTGGCCAAGGTGTGAAAAGAAAGTGGTACTTGTCCCTCCTTCTTTACAATGTGGCAGACAAAGGTTTAAGATGAGTTATTCCAAATATGAATGTTTTTCTCTAAGAGGGTGAATTGAAGAAGGGGAGAAATGGATCAAAAGGAGAAATTATATACAATCTGGAAATATTTAAACCATAGAAAGCTAATTATATGGCAAACAATTTAATTTTTAGTGCAAAAAAAGCATCTGCTAATATTTCAATTTCAGTGCGACTCTCTAACCCTGCAATTCAAAACAGATCCCACTTCTGACTTTAGATACCCAATCCCAAATCTCTGGTTCTTCACAAGTGAAACTCCCAGGTAGAGTGGCTGGAATGAATGAATAAATAAGTCTCTGGCATATCATAAGTAAAATTAACATATACTATTATTTGAATAGAAAGTAGATCAAAGGTGACATGTAACTCTCAAATATGTTATAATTCTAGTTTTATAAACCTCTTATGAAGGAAAGCTTAGTTTCTACATATTGTAAAATCTCAAGAGTTGGTAAATGGATACCATGTTGTTAACATCACTTGTGACAGGATAACAATAAGTAAAGGATGGCATTATATCAATAGCAATAAAAGTAATGAAATTAAATAGCAGGGAAATATCAGACTAATGATCAAATGAATAAAGAAATATTATTTATTATTTGAATTTTTGTTAAGTGATATTGAACTTTCATTGTTTTCCTGTCACAAATAGAAATTTAATTCTTATAGTAGTTTCCTCCTTATAGACGGGGAATATGTTCTAAGACCCCCAGCGGATGCCTGAAATTGTGGATGGTACCAAATATAAATATATATTATCATATATACATGATATGTATGGATGTGATAACTTCTAATTAATATTAAGCATGTATTTTTTCAAGTACAGGACACTAAAGCAATCTCTTAAAAAGTGCATTGTAAAATAAAATCACTTACAATAACTGTTGTAATCTATCGGCATTTTCTCTGGGTAAATTTCTCAGGGTTGAGGAGTGAAAAAAAAAAAAAACAGAATTGGAGAAAATAATCCTAAACCTATTATTATAGTACATAGTTTATTTCAGGTACCAATATAAGTTTTTTCCTTTGGTCCTTTTAATTAGTCTATAATATAAATACTATTATTATTCTTCCCATTTACCAATGAGAAAACCTAGGTCCAGGTGCGTTCAATGATTGCCCAAGGTTACAGAGCCAAGAAGTGACTGAGATTAGAAGCATGGATGGTCAAAGTTGACATAGAACTCTAAAAATTTACTATAATTCTGACTCTGGTTCCAGAATCTGTTTTTTTTTTTTTTTTTTTTTTTTTTTTAAGATTTTACTTATTTATGAGAGAGAGAGAGACATAGGCAGAGGGAGAAGCGGGCTCCCCAGGGAGCACAATGTGGGGCTCAATCCCAGGATCCCGGGATCATGACATGAGCCGAAGGCAGACAGACGCTCAACCACTGAGCCACCCAGGCAACCCAATCATACTGCTGTTTTGATTGTAACTAGAATATCTTATAATTATTTGTCCTATCCTTCTAAGTTAATACCACTCTTCTGCCTTCATTTTTTGTTCCAATGGAAACTATCAATAAGAGGACTTCTTTTCTATCATCTATGTATGAACGGAGCTAAGTAAAGCTCTCCATAGGCAACTCTCTCTAAAGCGAAATCCTTGAAAGATATGGAATATTTATCCTCTTTATTGAAGAAAGTATAATCTGTAACTTGTGTGCAAGGCTCTCTGAAGCAAACAACAGCATTGACACTGCGCTCCAAGTCAATAATTTGAGTTAAATAAGATTCTTTTCCCCCCAATATTTTGTTATGAAATAGCTAATTATATGATACACAAACAAATTACGAAGCAAAAGAAATAAAGCAAACGTGAACCCATCACTCAAGAAATAGGACATTTTAGTGCTGTTATTTAAGACCACACAGAATTTCTTATATGACAATTTCAAATAAGATTCTCTCATGCTGTTTAAAAAAATGTGCTGTGAAGCTGAATTGCTTAAAATATTTTAAAAATATTTTGATGTTTATATTTAATTTAATTAGCATTAATATTTAACTACTTATTTAAAAATATTTTTAAAAGTAGATGAGAGTCTATTAGCCTAAGTATCTTACATCCCTTTCTTTCTTGGCAGATGAGATAAACAAGTAAGCATAAAAGAAATTTCATACTATTTAAGGGACTCTAATCATACTTAATTAAAAACTTTTTAAAGTAAACTGAGAGTTGGCTCCTTGCTTATTTTTTTAAATTGAAATATGGTTAAACAATGGTACAGTAGTTTCAGGTGTTTACAACATAGGTTGATTCAACAAATCTATCCGTTATGTTCTCACAAGTGTGCAGCTACCATGTGTGACCATATCACACTATTACAGCATCATTGCCTATATACCCTTTTCTCTTCACAACTTATTCTTTTCGTAACTGGAAGCCTATACCTTCCACTCTAGTTCATCCACTTTTCCCAACCTCCCACCCTCTTCCTCTTTGACAACCATCAGTTTGTGTTCTTTGTAGTTGCAGGTCTGTTTCTGCTTTTTTGTTCATTTTGTTTTTTAGAGTCCACATATAAGTGGAATTATGTCGCATCTTTTATCTGTCTGACTTATTTCACTTAGCTTAATAACATCTAGGTCCATCTATATTGTTGCAAAGGGCAAGGTCTTTTTCATGGCCGAGTAATATTCCATTGTGTGTGTGTATGATTTGTATGTTTTCATCTATGGACAAACACTCAGGTTGGATAATGCCACAATAAGCACAGGGGTGCATATAACTTTTCAAATAAGTGTTTTTGTTTTGGGTAAGATAATTATTGGTCTTTGAATGAGGGAAAAATCTGGCAAATACATAATTTTTAGAACAACACAATTCATCACCAAAATCTAAATATATAGTAAAGATTATCTTGATACATGTGGGCTTTACTGATGGAAACCAATCTCCTCAGCTCTTCTAATAGAGAGATAGAAGTAGAGATAATAGAGAGAAAAAGGAATGTGTGTCTTTTTTTTCCTCTAAGAGTTTATCAAAGCAGGATTTAATGGAGGATCTTTGTTTTGGTTTTACCTTTCAGTGTAGCATTGTTAAAGACAAAAAATATTCTTTAATAATGGGAAAGTCTTTTTTGTACAAGTAGAAATATCTTCACAATGTTCTGTAATCAGCTCAGCTCCCTATAAGTTAAAATATTGTGATTTGTCTCACACCATCAGTCCTTATACATTGCTAAAATTAGCCAAAATAATTTGAGTCTATTAAATTGTTTTAAAAACTATTAGTGACTGTTTCCATGTAAATAAGTACTTAATATTCTAACACCTTATTGAATATCTAAGTTACATGTGCAAGAAAAAAAGAGTAAAAACACTTGCCTTGTCTGCAAAACGTTCTTTAAGTCCTCATAAGCCTATGAGTCAACTAACTTCAAATTTTATTTCAAAGACTTTTAAAGTTGCAGAGCCAAAATAGGTATTTTTGCTACACTGTTATTCATCCAGCACTAAGTCAGTTTCTATCTTGACATGATATTCAAAGTTTATTTTAGAAATATAATAAATGTCTCCTAAAATATGCCTTATTCCTTTATATAATCATATATCACAAAAAGCAAATCATGTATGCCAGAGCAAAATAGATTAATAAAAAAAATTGGTTATGGCATGGTGAGCTAAAATAGCATCTTATAGCAAATATTAGTGTTGTTCATCATTATTAAAGAAGGATAATCTTCATAAATGATTTCTTATAAATGTTTGATGCTTTCTCATTTTAAAGGGAAGTCTGAGAAAAAGATGTTTCCTTCTTATTTTCAAGCAAAATTAATTTATACACTATCACTCTCTCTAAATTTAGTACTATGTTATAATCTTTTGAAAATTTCCTTCCCTGTTTCTCAGAATTCATGCATCTTAATTTGTTTCTTTTCTGTGCTCATGAATAATATAAATGATAGTCCCCCTTTATCTTCAAATATTTATAAAATTTAAACACAAGCCAATATATATGATGTAAACTTTTGAAAAAGTGCACAATAATGATTTTCTGAAGCTATGTTTTAAATGTGGCCAAAAAGAAGTGATTTAAAAACAAATACAAGCAAAGCGACACTGAAACACCTGTTTCTGAAATGGAATTCTCATCATCCGTGTAGATTTAATCCATGTAGGTTCACTTATTCATGTGAACAAAAATGCCTTCCTTTAGCCTCTACTTCATATGTTGGGTTATAGGTATGAGGTTCTTCAGTTGACAATCTTCTTGGTTCTCTCTGTATCTACAGTGCCTCTTAAGAGTCCCAAGGAGAGAATTCTGCTAAGTCAGTGTTCACTGCACCAACAGAAAAGGTAGTAATTTAAACAGGGAATATGTATTTCCAAAGTTAATATTCTCAGGCATGCCCCAGCTAATGCAAAATGCTGATGAGTTTCCAATCATGTGGAGTTAATTTCTGGAGAGAGGCTAGAGAGTGACATCAGGTTTCATGAGGAAATCAGCTAAGTAATGACCATACATGAAACCTTTTCCTCAATTTAGCACTGCAATGGCCTTTGATTATCACTTATAGCTCTGCTCAGGCAAGGAAAGTAATATATCCAGAAACGAAGCTATAAATATGGTGAATGAGATAAATCAGTCAAAGATAAGCAATGTATAAGGTTATTGCACTTTTCTGCTTTAGGCTTGAGTTTTTTCACCATGAATAACAATGATAATTTAATTATTAGCTTATTGATAATTATCAGATATTGGAAAATCCCACTTAAAGAAAAGGATTTTTCCTATTATATGGATATTCTTTATCTTCCTTAAAATGACCATTCACCTGAGGTAAGGGATACTAAGACTCATATATCTCCACAAGGGAACATAGAAGTAAGTACTTCAGGAATTAGAGTTAGGATGTCTCACCACTTCAGAAATTTCATATAGTTTCAGGATTTTATAACCATTTGTTGTTGGAAGACATTACTCAAAAAATGTTAGTTTTCCTATGATGTTTTAATTTATCAATACTTAATTTTTGTCACTATATATAAAGAAAAGAAATTAATACCCTTAGAAATTAAAGATATTTTATAAATAAAAGATATTTCGGGTCTTGGGGAAATTTTTAAACCAGAAAATTGATTTTCAAAATAATATTTTTAATCTGAGTTTAGATATAGCCCCTTTTCATATAATTTTCCTGTGTTGAAGTTTAGATATGCTAAAGTTTTGTAACTAAACAACAATAGGATTTTAGTTGGTATTATATAGTATGTAACCTTTGCAGGTTGGCTTCTTTCACTTAGTAATATGCATTTAAGTTTCCACAAAAAGCTGCAGCTTGGGACGCCTGGGTGGCTCAGTGGTTGAGCTTCTGCCCTCCACTCAGAGCATCCTGGAGTTCCGGGATAGTGTCCCACCTCGGGGTCCCTGCAGGGAGTCTGCTTCTCCCTCTGCCTGTGTCTTTGCCTCTCTCTGTGTCTTTCATGAATAAAGAAAGAAATATATATATTTTTAAAGTTGTAGCTTGATGGCAAGTGATGCAGAGCATTTTCTCATGTGCATGTTGGCCATGTCTATGTCTTCCTCTGTGAGATTTCTCTTCATGTCTTTTGCCCATTTCATGATTGGATTGTTTGTTTCTTTGGTGTTGAGTTTAAGAAGTTCTTTATAGATCTTGGAAACTAGCCCTTTATCTGATACGTCATTTGCAAATATCTTCTCCCATTCTGTAGGTTGTCTTTGAGTTTTGTTGACTGTATCCTTTGCTGTGCAAAAGCTTCTTATCTTGATGAAGTCCCAATAGTTCATTTTTGCTTTTGTTTCTTTTGCCTTCATGGATGTATCTTGCAAGAAGTTACTGTGGCCGAGTTCAAAAAGGGTGTTGCCTTTGTTCTTCTCTAGGATTTTGATGGAATCTTGTCTCACATTTAGATCTTTCATCCATTTTGAGTATATCTTTGTGTATGGTGCAAGAGAGTGGTCTAGTTTCATTCTTCTGCATGTGGATGTCCAATTTTCCCAGCACCATCTATTGAAGAGACTGTCTTTCTTCCAATGGATAGTCTTTCCTCCTTTATCGAATATTAGTTGACCATAAAGTTCAGGGTCCACTTCTGGGTTCTCTATTCTGTTCCATTGATCTATGTGTCTGTTTTTGTGCCAGTACCACACTGTCTTGATGACCACAGCTTTGTAGTACAACCTGAAATCTGGCATTGTGATGCCCCCAGATATGGTTTTCTTTTTTAAAATTCCCCTGGCTATTCAGGGTCTTTTCTGATTCCAGACAAATCTTAAAATAATTTGTTCTAACTCTCTGAAGAAAGTCCATGGTATTTTGATAGGGATTGCATTAAACGTGTACATTGCCCTGGGTAACATTGACATTTTCACAATATTAATTCTGCCAATCCATGAGCATGGAATATTTTTCCATCTCTTTGTGTCTTCCTCAATTTCTTTCAGAAGTGTTCTATAGTTTTGAGGGTATAGATCCTTTACCTCTTTGGTGAGGTTTATTCCTAGGTATCTTATGCTTTTAGGTGCAATTGTAAATGGGATTGACTCCTTAATTTCTCTTTCTTCAGTCTCATTGTTAGTGTATAGAAATGCCACTGATCACTTGCCATCAGGGAAATACAAATCAAAACCACAATGAGATACCACCTCACACCAGTGAGAATGGGGCAAATTAACAAGGCAGGAAACAACAAATGTTGGAGAGGATGTGGAGAAAAGGGAACCCTCTTACACTGTTGGTGGGAATGTGAACTGGTGCAGCCACTCTGGAAAACTGTGTGGAGGTTCCTCAAAGAGTTAAAAATAGACCTGCCCTACGACCCAGCAATTGCACTGTTGGGGATTTACCCCAAAGATACAGATGCGATGAAACGCCGGGACACCTGCACCCCGATGTTTCTAGCAGCAATGTCCACAATAGCCAAACTGTGGAAGGAGCCTCGGTGTCCATCGAAAGATGAATGGATAAAGAAGATGTGGTTTATGTATACAATGGAATATTCCTCAGCCATTAGAAACGACAAATACCCACCATTTGCTTCAACGTGGATGGAATTGGAGGGTATTATGCTGAGTGAAGTAAGTCAGTCGGAGAAGGACAAACATTATATGTTCTCATTCATGTGGGGAATATAAATAATAGTGAAAGGGAATATAAGTGAAGGGAGAAGAAATGTGTGGGAAATATCAGAAAGGGAGACAGAACGTAAAGACTGCTAACTCTGGGAAACGAACTAGGGGTGGTAGAAGGGGAGGCGGGCCGGGGGTGGGAGTGAATGGGTGACGGGCACTGGGGGTTATTCTTTATGTTGGTAAATTGAACACCAATAAAAAAAAAGAAAAAAAAAGTTGTAGCTTGATAGCTCATTTCTTTTTAATGCTGAATACTATTCCGTTGTTTGTATGTACCAGTTTATTTATCCTTTTATTTACTAACAAAAATCTTGGTTGCTGCCATGCTTTAACAATTATGAATAAAGGGGTTATAGACCTTCATGTGCAGCTTTTTGTCTGGACATACATTTTCTGGGTAAGTGCCCAGCAATTGTGCCCAGGAGCACAATTGCTGAATCACGTAGCAAGAGTATGTTCTATTATGGAAGAAGCTGCCAAACCGTTTTCCTAAATGCCCCCCCCCACACACACACACAATGAACAAGAGTTCCTGTTAATCCACATCCCCACCAGTATTTGGTGTTGTCGGTGTTCTGGATTTGGGCTATTTTAGAAGGGTGAGGTAATATTTTCTTGTTGTTTTAATTTGCATTTCCCTGATGACGTATAATGTGGGTTATCTTTTCATTTGCTTATTTGCTATCTGCAGATCTTTGTTGAGGTGTCTCTTTCCTTGGCCCATTTTTTAATTGCTTTTTTTTTTCATTTTTGAATCTTGAGTTTTTAGTATATATTAGAAAAGAATCCTTTATCAGCAGTATCTTTAGCAAGTATTTTCTTCCAGTCTGGGACTTTGTCTTTGCATTCTCTTGTCTTTGACAGAGCAGACTTTTTTAATTTTAAAGAAGTCTAGCTTATCAATGATTTCTTTCATGAATTGTGCTTTTGGTGTTGTATCTAAAGGTCATCATCACACCCAAAGTCATCTAAGTTTTCTCCTATGTTGTCTTCTACGAGTTTCCTAGTTTTACATTTTACATTGAAGTCTATGATCCATTTTGAGCAACATTTCTTTTTCATACACATGAAAGGGACAAGCTTCACATAGTCAGTGACAATGCTTTAAAATAATTATAAGAGACTAAAGAATTATGAACATTTACTTTTAAAGAGCAATGATATTCTTTAAATATGTATAGTATGCATTTCCAAAAAGAGAATTCTAACAAGATTTACCTATATCACAGAGACAGAAATACTGGTAAAATTGTGTTACTTAACAGAAGAATTGTAAGTTTATCCAGTCATTGGGAAGCTATTATTTCTCTTCCTGAAATTCTGCATCCAAGGGGATTTGTAATATCTATAGATGATCAGAGTAATAAATAAAGACAGTGAAACACTGACAATTTAGATCTAAAAACCTACTTCCTATAGAAAAAAACTATAATCTCTATCAAATGATTAGTTTGCTAACTACCTCATACTATTCGAGAAGGAAATCTTTACAATTGTTGGCCATAAATATTTTGAAAATTCTATAACTTCTTTGAAAATTTTCCCAGCAGGAAACAGATTTATCTTTACCGTATTTGAAAAATGAAAAGGCTAAAAGGCAAACGTACTATTTCTTATGTACCTAAATTATTAAATGTAAATGTGAAAGCAATTGAAATCTCAAAGATAATTCCATTTCCGCTTTCTTCATCATCATACACTTTATTTATATGCAGTTATATAACACTTATGAGAGAAAATATTTTTATTTTTATTTTATTTTATTTTATTATTTTTTTATTGGAGTTCAATTTGCCAACATATAGCATAACACCCAGTGCTCATCCCCCCAAGTGCCCCCCTCATGAGAAAATATTTTTATAAAGCAACAGTAGCTACAATATTTATAGAGGTGGCACATGGACTGGTCAGAGTGACTTCTGGGAAGTAGATGATGTATCAGGAGCCTTATTTTTAATTAAAAGAAACGATGAATCTCTTTAAAAATCCCACAATATCTTTCATAATTAATTATAAATTTCGGCTGCCTTGTCCCAATAGCCCACATTTCACATAATTTTTTTGGAATGTTATGAGCATAACCAGTAAGATGTTCTAAGTAGTGGCATTATTTATTTTTTAATTTATAAGAAAATGTTATAAATATATTTTCACATTTAAATATATACAAAATATGCACATTAAAGATTTTGTGTTAATGAAGAATCCATTTTTTTCTATATGTCCTATTTTTATGGACTTCATGTGACAAATTGCCCAATTCTTTTTTAAGAGTTATTTATTTACTTGAGATAGAGAGCATGAGTGGTGGGAATGGCAGAGGGAGAGGGACCAGCAGACTCCCCGCTAAGCAGGGAGCCAGACATGGGACTCCATTCCAGGACACTGAGATCATGACCTGAGCCAAAGGCAAACTTTAACATACTGAGCTACTCATGTGCCCCCAAAATTGCTCAATTCTTAAGAGTAGACTTTTAGGAAAATAATAACAAACTAAGAAACATTCAGAAAAAGGTAATCAGAATAGAATATTTTGTGGTTATATCACATGAGAAATTATGGAGTAGTAAAGACCACCAGTGCTTTCCAAGATACAGAAAAAGGACTGATGGGTACAAGTTAAAAGGAGACATTTATTTTCATGTAACATACAGATAAATTTTTTTTAAGAAGTTTGATTTTTTTAAAATTTAAGTTCAATTGATTAACATAATGTATTATTGGTTTCAGAAGGAGGGATCAGTGATTCTTCAATTGTGCATAACACCCAGTGCTCATTACAAAACGTGTCCTCCTTAAAGCCCATCACCCAGTTACTCCACCCCTTTCTCCCCCTCCCTTCCAGCAACCTTCAGTTCATTTCCTATGGTTTAGAGTCTCTTATAGTTTGTCTCCCTCTCTGATTATGTCTTATTTTATATTTTCCTCCCTTCCTCTATGCTTCTCTGTTTTGTTTCTTAAATTCCATATGGGAGTTAAATCATATGATATTTGTCTTTCTCTGATTGACTTTTTTTGCTTGCTATAATACCCTCTAGTTCCATCCGTGTCATTGCAAATGGTAAGATTTCATTTTTTGGTGGCTGATTAATATTCCATTATATGTATATACCACATCTTCTTTATCCATTCATTAGATAAACTTTTTAAAAGTTGTATCTCCCTATAAATATCTTGAAAAAGTTATAAACTACCCATTAATAAAAGTGTTTGTGTATGAGCTAGATAACCATTTTTTTAGAAATGGTATAGGATTGATTTACTAACTAATGGTTGCATTAGGTGACCTCTAGGATTCTTCAAAATGCTAAGACTGGATCACTTAAATTTCATATATTCTAAAGATATTTTTTGGGGCAGCCGGGTGGCTCAGTGGTTTAGCGCTGCCTTCAGCCCAGGGCCTGATCCTGGACACCTGGGATCAAGTCCCAAGACTGGCTCCCTGCATGGAGCCTGCTTCTCCCTCTGCCTGTGTTTCTGCCTTTCCCTCTCTCTCTCTCTGTGTCTCTCATGAATAAATAAATAAAAATCTTAAAAAAATAAAAATATTTTTTGGAGATCCATTAATGTGTCTAAAACTGAAACACAAGTTTCAGACAAGATTAATGGATTATTAAATCATGTCCTATGGTATCTTTAAGCCCCGTGTTTTTTTAGGTTTATATTTAATTAAAAATTAAAGGCCATTTTTTGCTATTAAACCTGCTCTTCAATCAAAAAAACCTTGGAAAAAGGTAAGATTATTCACTTCTCTTGTTAAATGTTCAGCATCCATTAAACTTTTCATACTACTAGCCACTTGCTTCCAAAGTTCTAATTCTAGAGATCCATTTCATTTGCATAATACTTTTTCATTTTCAGAACAGTTTATGGTAATACTTTTACATTTAGGTAACTTCAAAGGCCATTACAATTTTAAACAGATATATAATCTATACATATAAACACAGTTTTTTCACATCCTCTTGTTAGGGTGATGTTTATAAAATAAATTCTTTATTGTGAACGGAGGAATTTGCAACTTTTATAATTTTTTTTTTCAATTTTGACTTGTATTCACACCTGGGGTTACATTGTGCTTAGTGTAATATGATCACTTGAGTAGTTACCAATGTTTTATATACAAAAGAAGATTCTGAAAATTTCTGTAATAATATTTTTAAGAGATTAGAGGGGATCCCTGGGTAGCTCAGCAGCTTGGCGCCTGCCTTTGGCCCCGGGTGTGATCCTGGAGACCCAGGATCAAGTCCCATGTCGGGCTCCCTGCATGGAGCCTGCTTCTCCCTCTGCCTGTGTCTCTGCCTCTGTGTGTGTGTGTGTGTTTCTCATGAAACACCTCCCCTTCCACCAGCCCTAGTTCGTTTCCCAGAGTTAGGAGTCTCTCATGTTGTCTCCCTTCCTGATATTTCCCACTCATTATTTGTCCCTTCCCTTTCATTCCCTTTCAGTATTTTTTTATTCCCCATATAATGTTTGTCCTTCTCCGATTGACTCACTTCACTCAGCATAATACCCTCCAGTTCCATCCACGTCGAAGCAAATGGTGGGTATTTGTCATTTCTAATGGCTGAGTAATATTCCATTGTATACATAAACTCTCTTTTTTAACAGGTTTAAAATTGAATTGTAAACAATTTGGAAATGAAAGAAAAAGTGCAACCAGCAGGATTAAATTTTTCAAAAGTCATAAAAGTCATTTGAATGTGTTAAAAAGTTTGAGTATTAAATTAGGAATATAGGAAATATTTCTCCCTTTCGGGAAATGCATAATTTAGCTGGAAAGACAAACTGTATGGTCCAAATTAAATATTATTCAGTTGGAGGTAATCTAGACCTCCGAATTTCAGAAAAAGAAAGCAGACATTCTGTGATATCAGTTAGCTTAGAAAAGGGGAATAATTGCTGCAAAATATAGTATTTAATATTTAAATAAATGTTCCTGGCTACTATCTTTTTTTAACATCATTTTTTAAAAGATTTTATTTACTTATTCACGAGAGACACAGAGAGAGAAGCAGAGACACAGGCAGAGGGAGAAGCAGGCTCCCTGCGGGGGTCCCCACCCGAGACTTGATCCCAGAGCGGGGATCGCGCTGAGCCCAAGGTAGGTGTAACCGCTGAGCCACCCACGCGTCCCTACCGTTAATTTGTAGCAGGGAAAAGAATTAACTGTTTTTTAATATTAAGGACTCGCGGTATTACTGCCTACCTAATTCTTTTTGTTTTCAGAGCATTACAAATAGCTCTCAGTCAACAGCTATTCTTATAAGTGCCAAATATTTTTCATCTTCGGTGTTTCGGAATTTGGGTCATTCAAAGGTTTTACATGGACTTCACGAACAATCTGACCAGGAGAGGGAGCCATTCTCTACAATCTAAAATTGAACCGGTAGAGGAGGCTCAGGAAAGTAACTGTCAAGAATTTTAAAGTCCGTTTATCAGTCCCTTTTTAAATTAAAATAAATGAGTGAATGAATGAACCACCTAAATAAGTTTAACTTTTTTATGTTTTAAAACAAGTTAAAAATCACGTTTATTGTAACTCCCTTTGATGCAGTAAAGAAATGAACACCTTTCATAATTCGCATTGTTTTTAATCTTGTCTCAAATTTATGAAATTGTCAGTAATACTAAAAACATGTATTTATAGCTATTATACCAATATTTACTCCCTTTCATACTATTGTTATATCTGTTTATTGTTTAGGAAAAATAAAAATTCCCACTACATAACATTTGGGGGCAGATTTATCTACATGGCCCTCATTTACGATATGTGATCAAATGAAAAGTTTTGTGTTCTATCTCCTAAAAATCTATGGAGTTTCTTCTCCATAACTATGAGACTATATTGGAAATTCTCTTTTGATAGGATGTAAAGTGTTTAATAAATTGTTTCTTTAAAACATGAAATACAAATAGGAAATCTCTGTTTGCCTAGATACTGACATATTAATAACATTAATGTGGTATTTAAAGTTCACATATAGAGGACGCCTGGGTGGCTCAGGGGTTAAGCTTCTGCCTTCAGCTCAGGGCTTGATCCTGGAGTCCCTGGATTGAGTCCCCCATCAAGCTCCCTGCATGGAGCCTGCTTCTCCCTCTGCCTGTGTCTCTGCCTCTCTCTATGTGTCTCTTAGGAATAAATAAATAAAATCTTAAAAAAAAAAAACAAATTTAAAATAACTCTATAGCTAGAAGTCTCCACATTCATAGTCCAAAAGTTCAATTTGCTTCTCATTATGTGGTATGAATTAACACCTGAATTAACCAGAGAAAAATATCTCATTGAAAAGAGATATTTTTTACATTGAAAAGATATTTCATTAGAGATTGTAAATGATTCCTCACCTTTTCACAGTTCTTACTAGAACTGCTATTTAACACAGGTTCGCTTTACCAGAGTTATGATAGCCACACACCCGGGCCCTCATTTATATCAAACTCGACAGTCTAGATTAGTATTTCAGCAAATACGCAGGGATATTTACCTTGGCCAGGTACTGTGCTAGTAGTGATAATCACCAGATATAGCACCTGCCCAAACAAGCCACCACAACCACATCTTTAATGTGGTTTATGCAGCAAGAAGCCAGCAGTTAGTGTTTCCTAGGAAGTCAAGAGTCTATACTGTGGCCACTTAAAGTGTGTTCCCCTAGCCACTAGCACTAGCCTCCCTCAGGAGCTTGTTATAGCTCCAGACTCTAGGGCCCAGTCCCAGAGCACTGAACGATAATCTGCATTTTAATAGGATCTGCCGGTTCCTCGGTTCCTCAGATATGCGTTAAATTTTGAGAAGCACAGGTACATACCATCTCTTTGCAGAGGTTTCTCTGGGATGCAGGGGACCCCTGGACTTGTAGTGTCTCTAGTAATAAATATTTGTGATTTGAAACAATAGTTTTGAAAAAATGCAAGAAAGTTTTCTAGTTCTTAGATGTCCTGACAGTGCCTGGAAACTACTATAAATCAGGACTTGAGGGTGTAACAAGAGTGTTTGTGCAGGTTTACAGTGTGAATTTGATTCTGAAGTCACTGGATAGTTATTTTCTAGTTGTCATTTTTGACAGAAATACGTCTAAGAGTACCATCTATGTATTTTTTCGTGCTTTTTCTCATATGTCCATAAAACATTTCAATTAAATTGTTAATTGGAACAAAAGGTAGCTTTTGTACCTGTGGTATAATATGAAGTGAAAATATATTGGTAAGGTTAAGAAACCCAGTACATACATGTTGACACAACAAAGCAATGAGTTAAACGTCACTAGCTACTCCTTATGAACAGGGGAGGAGATTCATTCAGCCTGTGGAATATCATCCCCAAACCTGCCCCCGTACCTCAGCTGACAGGGTAATCACCCTCGAGTTCAGCAATTTTGGGGGCTTTGTTTGTACTTGGCCAAATTATATCTTCAATGTCACAAGCAATCTCAACTTTATTATGATATAAAATGAGTAAATGATGTAGGACTAGCAAGAAAATGGAAGCTTATGGCTTTGGATAGAGCTGACTTTGTGTCACTTGCAATATGAAGGATAATCTTAACCAGGGCATCCCTCCTCAAAGACTCATGTCTCATTGTGGCAGAGAAGCAGGGCTGTCGGTGGCAAGAAGTAGGGGGAAGGTAGAGGTTTCATGGCCTAAAGTGTCTTGAGGTTAAATACTCTTCTGTGTCATGTGTGTCGTGTGTGTGTGTGTGTGTGTGTGTGTGTGTACACAAAACTAATGTTCCCTCTTTCCCTGTCTTTTGTCCATGATCACAATTCACAATCTCCAGAGAATCAGTCACTTTAATTATAGATGTGAAAACTGAGGTTGAACGAGGCTAGGAAACTTGCCTCCAGTTAGTTTGCAGCAGGACTGGTAATTCAATCAAAGGTTCATCAAGGCCCAGCTTTTCCCCACACTTTCCTCAAAGACTGCATTAAAAAATATTCGGGTTTTATTTTGCCTTCGAGGCATCCCTCTTAACATAACTTTGCAATCGAGAAGATCAGGAAAATGTACCATCCATTAAGCACTCTGGGCATTTGGACTAATTTGACTGAATAAAGTTTTTAAGTGTCTACCATATTCAAGACTATTTGAAGTGGTAGGATACCTAGATGAGAAGATGTTCCCCTATTTCCACCGAGGTGGAGGTGTTACATATGCTTAAGCGAAGGGTTGTTACCAGGCTGCATGAACCGACCAGTTCTCTCTAGCAGGAGGCTACAGCAGCCTGTCATAAGCCTCAGGGGGAGAATGCACCTCTCTCCGCCTTCTTCACACCTATACCTAGAGGGCTGTACACTCCCCGAGGAATTACACAATCTCTGGGCACATAAACAGGTCTCCCTGACTTAAATGTGGTTCCTGCAAAATAGCAGACCAAAGTCACTTGCCAACTTTAGAACCTGCTGGTGCTGGAATTTGAAAGGAACAGACCATCAAACTATTGAAATTCTGATCATGGTATTGTCTTGTTGAAATTCCCTCATAAAACAGACTATTTCGTCAAACATGAGCATCACTTTATGCCTTTTATTTTGCCAAGCATTGTGCTTTGCAGAATTTTTTAAAAGCGACCTCAGCAATTTAAGATGTGCACATTATTTTTCAAAACTTGGTTTAAAACTGCAAATTAGAAAAAAAAAAAACCCTCAGTGTTTGGAATCTCTAATCTTATCTCTTTCCTCTGTTGACAAAATCATCAGTAGCAAGCACCAGCTCCCCAGTCAAATATACACATAAATCCTACTGTTTTTACAAGAGCATAAAATTATCCTTCTTATAGAGAAAATCATAAACCTTTTATTATATAATTTTCTTCCTTCACCAAAGTCAACTAGAGAATGAGAGGAAGTTGGCATTATTAGGGATTTTTATCTCTAAAAAGTGCCTCTATCTAGAATTTTGTTATTTTAAGTCATTCAGATGCACAAATGAAGAATGAAGCACAGATCATTTTTACACTCTTTTAGCATAAAGGATGAGTGGTTAGCCATACAGGGAAAGGAAAGAGAGGAATTGATAAAGAAAAAAGGCAGAAACAGTATAAAAGGATTACAGATGTCATAGCCATTTTTATGCTATGTATCTAATTTCAAAAGTCAGCAGTGCTCATGTACATTGCGATAGTATGGAATTCTATTGTAGATGCCACTATTATTTCTGTACAAGTCTAGTTTCTCATTTCCCTGACTGTCCACCCTCCTACAAGTTTCTCACTAGTCAAATCCATTTGAGAAATTGCCACATAAAGGTCTTTCTAAAAACATAATTTGTCACATAGCAAGAGTGTAAAACTAATCTGTGCCTGATTTTTCATTTGTGCATCTGAATGACTTAAAACAACAAAATTCTGGATGGAGATACTGAAACTTCTTTAGCATGTGCTGATGCACTTTTTTAGAGTTAAAAATCCCTAATAATGCCAAACTTCCTGTTTTAAAGTAGCTCTTCCCTGTTGCTTGTCGATGGGATAAATTCCACTTTGGCTTAGGCTTTAAAATTATCCACAAACTTGCTTAAGCTTCTCTTTCAAGCTTCGTGTCTTCTTTTTATTTCCCAAAGCCTCCCTCTCCACCTGCTTGCTTCAAGGTAGGACCTGGGACCTCACTTCTCTTGGGTTTTTCAACATTTCTCAAACAAGGTCTCATTTAAAAACTCAATTTTTTTTTCTCTATCTGGAGTGCATTTCCTTCTCCTCACATAGCAAACATCTAGTTTTCTATGCAAACCTTGACTTTTCAAGTCAAGCTTGTAAGAAAGGATCCTTGGTGAAGTCATGACATGTCTGATACCCCACAACATCTGTTCAGACAATTGCAACAGTTACTACATGGTGATTGTATAATGATTTACCAATTGTCTCCTCTACTTCTCATACTGGATCAGAAATTCTGGGTCTAGTCTACTTTTCTATTTCCAATTTCGACTACTAAACACAGTACCAGGCATATGGTCGTTTCTCAATAACTAATTGCTCAAGGGAAAGTGAATGAATGACCCTAATCAGATCGGGGAAGGACACTCATAAAATTAAACAGTGCACTCTTTCCAATTCATTAGCACAATACTTTGTGACTCAAATTATTCTTCTAATTTTATTTAAAGGTGCTACAGTTAATGTTTATTGGCTTTTTCTCATGTATGGTGTTTATTTCTTCTTTTATCCTAAAAACAGTGCTATTAAAATGTCTTCTTTCCTTTTAGATTCCTACTAGAGGGTCAGTGAGAACTTTTTCTGCTATTGTAAAATAAATGTCACATCAGTTCCTAGATTACTATATGCCTCCCTATAAAATTTTACAAAATTAGATTAATAAAACTCTATTGATGCCATAAAATATCCTGTTACATCTCCCCAAATTGTTCTACTCTAAGCACATGTTTTGAATTATCACCATGTATCATGTTGAAATTTCAAAAGAATTTAATTGAAATTATAAAGTTTTAACCTGTTTCGTTTGATTGCTGTTATAATAATATAAAGCTGATTTGCTTTGCAAAAGCTTATTGATCTGGTCATGTAATGAAGGGAAACACTAAACTTGTGGTTCATTCACCATTAGTGTAGATTTTAGAAAACTGGAGAACCTGCACTTTTTCATCAATACACTATGATTCACCTATCTGACATAAATCCAGGTTAAATTTTCTTAGAAACTTTTGGAATAAGATTGCTGTAGTAACTAAAGAAAATCATGACCACGAGTAACCACTATTGTGCCTGACTGAACACCACACCCTTAAAAAGTGTTTAGACAGATGTGGTATCTCTGTTGAGTAGAAATGTTAAAAAGAGACATCTTTTTCTTGTTCTCAATACTGAGATAGAGGGGGTGTTCAATATTTCCCCATTAGATGTGATGTGAGCTGCAGGTTGTTATATGACTCCCTACTTTTTGATCTGGAAATTCTAATAGCTTTTATCATGAATCAGTGTTGAATTTTGTTAAATGATGCTTTCTGTATCTACTGATATCATTATATGATTTTTAAAATAGATAGATTACATTAATTCATTTCTGAGTGTTAAACCATTTTACAATCCTGGAATAAGACCTATCTGGTCATGATGTATTATCCTTTTTTACATTGTTGGATACAATTTACTAGTATTATGTTCATAAGGACTATCCAGTCTGCATTTGTCTTTGATGGTCATAGGCTTGACTTTTGTTTCAGGGTTATGTGGGCTTCAAAAGAGCAAGTCAGGTAGTGTTCTCTCCTTTTATAGTCTCCCAAAAGCTTCGCATGATACCATATTATATCTTCCTGATGCCTTATATAATTCATCAGTGAAGCTATCTATCTCTAGAATTTTCTTTGTATTTTTTTTAACTAAAAATTGTCAACAAAAGATATAGGGCTACTTAGATTTTCTATTTTTTTATTTGGATTTGGTAAGTTGTGATTTTTAAGGAATATGTGCATTTTACCTGTCAATTTTATTGGCACAATATTGTTATAATATTTTAAATATTAATATCATCAGTAATGATGTTCCCTCTTATTATGATATTGGTTACTGTGTGTGTTTTTCTCCTTTTTTATTTTTCATGATCAATTTTCCAAGGAATATAACAAATTTATTAACCATGTCAAAGAACTAATTTTGACTATTGATTTTATTTTAGTTAATATTTATCTATTTTATCTATCTATCTTTTTCAAATGGCAGCATGATTTGGTATCTTTTCCTTTTTGTAATAGAAGCATTTAAAAAAAAATATTTCTCTACAAACATTGCCTACCTGAGATTCCATAAGTTTGAAATACTGAGCTTTCATTATTATTTGTTTAGAAATATCATTTAAACACTCATTGGGTTTTATTCTACAAAACTATGACTTACTTAGGAGTAGATTGTTTAAAATCTGGTATTTGAAGATTTGCCAGATATTTTTTTGTCACTGATTTCTAATTTAATGGCATCATGGTCAAAGAACATACTCTATGTGATTTTGATTCTTTTAAACTTCTGAGAGTTGATTTATTGCCCATTCTTGGTGTATAATCCATATGCAATTGCAAAGAACCCATTTCCTGCTGTTTGGATATGTAATAATTTATAAATATCCATTAATGTGGCCTAAGCTTTTTTTCTATTGTGATTTCAGTGGAAGTCTAAATTGTCTCAGAACTCTTGGTTCTGGTATGGACTTTTTCCCAAGAGGAAATACCAGCAAGCCAGTTATCCCTGGTCAGCCTGAGAAGGGGTCAGTGTCATCACTTTCATTGTTTCTTCAATAAAGGAACATGGCCTATGGAGCCCCTTCAGTAAAATATATCTATCTCTAGAAATTAGAACAGAGGTGTGTGGGAAAAAATGTGAGAAAAAAAATCTATTGGTGTTTCCTAGTCTAATTGCTTCATGTCAAATATGCTCCTCTGTTTTAAAAGTCTATATATCATGAGTGCTAAATTTAATCAGCCTCACAAAAGATAGGAAGGAAATTGGAAGTTACTTCAACTGCAATGAGGTTTGATTAGTAATTCAGGACTAGCTGGATAAAATTATAGAATAGTATCTGTAAGAAATATTTGTCTATTATTTTTACCCTCCTCAACACGTACATACGGACACACACACACACACACACACATACACCACACACTCATATCTTCTTAACCTCCACATTAATAAGAGTCCAGAAATCACTAATTTCTGAATATAAAACAACACATTTATAAAGATATCATTTTATTCCTTTTAAAATTATCTTTGCATAAAAAGGTTAAAAATAATTTCCATTTAAATCTTTAATTCAATGGTCTCATGAAAGCACATTTTGTATTTTTTCTTTAATGAAAAGGCAAAAATAAAAAACCTGAAGAAAACACTTCACAAGGCCTTCCCGTCAACTTATTTTTTCCTTCTTTGTTGTTTCAAGGATTAGCAAATGAGAGTGTAGAAATATTTCAACATATAACTAAATCATAGAAGTTTTTGCATTACTTTACAAAATAGATCTGTTGCTTCCCAAGGAGTTTATTTGCCAAAGTCTTTCTCCTGTAAAGTGCTGCAGTGGCCTTGAAGCTGTGTGAGAACTCTGTAACCAGAAGTGTTGTTGTTTGCTGCTGCAATATCAATTCATTAAGGTCCTTTAGAAACTGGGGTGTGGGTGTCTTCATTATTGAGTATTTTTTGTGTAAAAAATGTTTTTGAAAGACTGTTTCTTATGACAGAAGAGCCATTAAAATGAGATTTTCCAAGTGGGATAATTTTAGCAGAGAGCAGTGTTTGTTTTTTTTTAACTTGGATAGTTATAATAACATGTACATGTTTTTGCTTTACCATTTTTCATCTGTTTAGTTGTTATATTGATTTGTATGAGTTTATTGTCTCCTAAACTCCTATAATTAGGTAGATGAAAATCAACTCAGAGAAACAAGCTGGGAAAATTCTATACAAAGCAGTCATCATTTAAATGTTTTGGTGCTAATACCATTGAGGTATATACTTTTTTCTTTTGGAGTTAGTCTTACAGAATATCCAGAGTGGTAAAATTATGGGATTTTCCCCCAGCTTTGTTGATATAAAATTGACCTATAACATTATGTCATTTCATAAGTTTAAAGTGTAAAATATATGATTTAATTAACATATGTTGGAAAAGGTTTACCACAGCATGGTTTGTTAATACATCCTTTACCTCACACAATTATTGTTTGGCTGCTGTTGTTGCTGTTACGGTGAAAGCTCTACTTTCATGACAATCTTCTAGTATGTAATACAGTATTTGTTACTGGAGTCACTGTGCTGTACATTAGATCCCTGGATCTTACTCATCTTTTTTTAAAAGATTTTATTTAAATTCAAGTTAGTTAACATATAGTGAATTAGTTTCAGGGAAAGAATTTAGTGATTCATCAGTTGTATATAATACCCAGTATTTCTTACATCAAGTGCCTCCTTAATGCCTATCACCCAATAACCCCATCCTACCACCGACCTCCCTTCTAGCAGCCCTGTTTGTTTTTTTATAGTTAAGAGTCTTTTATGGTTTACCCCCTTCTCTGTTTTTATCTTATTTTATTTTTCCTTCCTTTCCCCTCTGTTCATCAGTTTTGTTTCTTAACTTCTACATAGGAATGAAATCATATGGTATTTGTCTTTCTCTGACTGACTTATTTTGCTTAGCATGACACATTCTAATTCTGTGCATATCATTGCAAATGGCAAGATTTCATTCTTTTTGATGGCTAAGTCATATTCACTACACACATACACCACCTCTTCTTTATCCATTCATCTAGGCTCTTTCCATATTTTGGCCATTGTGGACGTTGCTGCTACAAGCATTGGGTTGCATGTGTCCTTTTGAATCACTATTTTTGTATCCTTTGGATAAATACCTAAGAGTGCAATTGCTGGGTTGTAGGATAGTTCTATTTTTAACTTTTTAACATCCATACTGTTTTCCAGAGTGGCTGCACCAGTTTGCATTCTTACCAACAATGTAGGAGGGTTTCCCTTTCTTTGCATCTTCACCAACATCTGTTGTTTCCTGACTTGTTTATTTTAGCCATTCTGAGGGGCATACTGTGGTATCTCATTGTGGTTTATATTTGTATTTCCCCAATGATGAGTGATATTGAGCATTTTTTCATGTATCTTTCAACTATCTGGATGTCTTTTTTGGGGAAATGTCTGTTTATGACTTCTGCCCATTTCTTTACTGGATTTGTTTGTTTTGTTTTTTGGGGCGTTGAGTTTGTTAAGTTCTTTATAGATTTTGGATACTAGCCCTTTATCTGATATATCATTTGTGGATATTTTTTCCCATTCTGTAGGTTGCCTTTTAGTTTTGTTGTTTCATTTGCTGTGCAGAAGCTTTTTATCTTGATGAAGTCCCAAGACTTCATTTTTGCTTTTGTTTCCCTTGCCTCAGGAGACGTGTCTAGTAAGAAGTTGCTGCAGCTGAGATAAAAGAGGTTGCTGCCTGTGTTCTCCAGGATTTTGATAGATTCCTGTTTCACATTTAGTTCTTTCATCCATTTTGAATTTATGTTTTTGTATGGTGTAAGAAAGTGGTCCAGTTTCATTCTTCTGCATGTTGCACAGTCCAGTTTTCCCAACACCATCTGTTGAAGAGATTGTCTCTTTTCCATTGGATATTCTTTCATTCTTTGTCAAAGATTAGTTGGCCATATAGTTGTGGGTCCCTTTCTGAGTTCTCTATTCTGTTCCACTGATCCATGTTGAGTTTTACTCATCTTATAGCTGGAAATGTGCACCCTTTAACCAACATCTCCCCCACTCTCCCTACCCCTCAGTCCCTGGCAACCACTATTCTATTGAGTAGTAAAGAATATTTTTTAAGATTTTTAGTTATTTCAGAGATAGAGAGGCATGAGTGGGGGGAAAAACAGAGGGACACCTGAGAGGGAGAGGAAGAAGCACACTTTCCACTGAGCATGGAGTCTGATGCAAGACTCAATCCCAGGATCATGAGATCATGATCTGATCCAAAATTAGACGTTTAACCAACTGAGCCATTCAGGGGCCAAAAATAGTAAAATTGTAAAAGTGTTTAGAATTACAAGTTTGCTGCTATCTCACCAGGATTAATGTTGCATTCCAAAAGTAGTCTGGTTTCAAGAGACAGTTTGGAGACCCACCGAGACCGCCAAACTTTTGGAGTTAGCCTTGAGTGGCTGTGAAACATTTAGTGTATTCTTGTTTGCAAGTACTTTCATTAATGGGAGCAAATCTAAACAGCTTCCAACAATCATGTCATGAACTTGTTTAAACTTTGTAAGGAAAAAATATATTAGACTAAAGGCTGACTTTTGGCTTACTGAATTTGGCTGGCTAATCTCTTTCTTAACCACTTGAAATAATTTGTGCTACTTATTGTGCCACGTTGTATATTATGTAATTATGTTATTATTACATTAAAGAAAAGCAGACTGCACAAATGTGGTAATAACTGTTTTCAAACATAAATATGTGTATCTAGAGAAGATTTTGTGTTTGTAACAATACAGAAATAATTTCCTTTTTACCGAGATAGTCTTGAAAGTTATTATCTCCCTGAAAAAATTGTCTATAGTGCATATTTAGCAAATTTAGATATTCATTTGAAGCATTTCTTCTAGTGTGTGTGTTTTTGAACAAGTGAAACCCAGTGAAATAAGCACAGCAACCATACCCACTTTGCATATGATGAAACTGAAGACTAATTTGTTCATTATGCAAGTAAAACTAACATTTTATTACATATTTATATAAATTTATATTACTTAACATTTAGACCAACATTATGCATACATACATATGTGTACATATGTGTAAGAACAAAATAGACTAAGCCTGATCTCTGTCCAATATAACTTATATGAGTCCAAATACAGAAATATGTATTCCTCCATTGCTATTTCAGATGACCAGATTATGTATGGTTTGGAAGAATGTAGTTCAATTTAGAAGCACAAAGAAGCTAACTTAAAACTTACAATGAAATACATCACTTAAATTACCAGATAATGGGGAGATGTCTAACAAAAGTGTTACAGTGGTCATGGATAGTATGGCTTGCTAAAGACATTCCCAAGATATTTTTTTCTTCTGCAATGAAGGGTTCATTTTTGTGTAAATCAGCATTTATTCCTGTAGAAAGAGAAATGCATAGATGCATGAAGATAATGTAAATTTAACCAAAAAGGAGTTTTTGTAATCAGAGTTAGCAGGAGTAGGAAAACAGATGAGAAGTAGGAGCCATACAATTTTCAAGCCTAGATGCAGAAGCAATAAGAAGGGACTCCTACTCAAAAGCATTAATTTGGTTGCCATTTAGGTCTAAGCACATTAAGATTAGAGTCAAATGAGTGTATCTACTCTTATATCCTTGAATTTTCCCTGGATGGAATGACAACTCAGATTCATGGCAATAACCTCCTAGCTGATTTTGGCCTAGAGTCTTTCTAGTTCATTACCTTCCTTAGTGTTTTAAGTCTAGGGAAAACCAATTTCACTTCTATTAAAGAAATTCTTGCTATATGCCTCTTTGTCTCTCTCTTTCATTTTTTTGTAAGATTTTTTTCTTCTGCCTTATTTGAACATATTTCAAAAGACAACATCCCTTTTGCTTTATACTGCACTGCTTTGAAAGAGGTTGTATTTATACTATTATACAATAAATTACTGCAAGATTTCTGGATTATACAGTGCTATTCACAATGAAACTTTAACACTCAAAGGCTTTTGATTGGTTATTTACATTCACATTTAATTGGAATATTAGCATAATTGAGAAAGTTGTTTCTAGATTGTCAAAAATAATTATCTTACATGTATACTTTCCTCAAGTTATAGAAAATCAAAATCAGAGCATTAGCACCTTATTGCCAATTGCCAGTACTTTTCTACATATCCTACATCCTTGTCAGTTATTAAATCAGTGTGCTTCCTTTTCCCAGGGTAGACTGATACTATTGCACAGGTGATGTGAACAGTTGAAGCAACTGCTTGAATTTTGCCTGAATTTCTTAAATAATCCAAGTAGAAATAGAAAGTTTGCTTGAAGCACTATTGTTATCCTTCTCTTCACAAGTTGAGTCATCCCTAAGCCTGTCAATCAAATGTCCTCTCTGTTATATGGTTCCACTCCCTTAAACACCATTGCTCAAAATGTCTAGACCTCATACATTTTCTTATTTTATTCTCAAAAACACTTTTTAAATACATAGTGCTTGCTTTAGATAGTGTATGTGTGTATATGTGTGTATACACATATGAAATGAACTCTAACAACATATTGTTAGTAAATAAAACATCTTATTGCACATTTCTATATAAAATTTTCCCACCTTTCATACCAGATGATTAAATTTTCTCCACTGAATAAGTCATAATGAAAATAAACACGAAGGTATAGGGTATTGTGCATTTGTAAGTAAACATTAGAATCTCCATACAAGCACCTCCCAAGTAGTCACCTTTAAAGGTTGTGTGTTTATTCAGAAGTCACTAGTACTTTTCAAAAAGAGCATTTTGAATTTTTCTTGGAGAATTGGCCTGAATGTCTGTGATAGATTTGTTGAATTTCTGTGTCTTTACTCATAAAGAATATATTCATGTCATCACTGTCCTAAAACTCATCAAACATTCTTCCTTGTCAAAAATAGAAATTTGAGCCTGGCACCCCAGAGGGCCCTTATGTTCTCCATCCTGATCACAAACTCAGCTCTCCTTCCAAAATAATTACTATGGTGATTTTTTTTTTTTTTTTTGAGAGTGAGAGAATGAGCAAGAGAGCATGAGCAGGGATGCGGGCAGAGGGAGAGAGAGAGGATCTTTAAGCAGGTTCCACCCACAGCATGGAGCCTGATGCAGAATTCAATCTCCTGACCCTGAGATCATGACCTGAGTGGAAATCAAGAGTCTGGTACTTAACCCACTGAGCAACCCAGCCGCCCTCCACTCTGCTGATTTTTATCATCAGAAATGTTCTTGCCTTTCTTTATGATTTTTTATCATTCAAGTGTGCATTTTAGACATTATTGTTTAGTCATGCCCATTTAAATAATAATACATATTTTAAGTCTCTTTTAAGCTACAGGGACGTTTTCTACCTTTTTATTTGTCTTAAATTTTTTAATGTTAATCTTTAGGCCATTTGACCTGTAGAGTTTCTCACAATCTGGATGTTGTAGACTGCATGCTTTTTGTACAGTACAAAATGCTACTTTGTCCTCTGTACTTCTTGAAAACTGACCACTAGGTCCAGAGACCTGGTCAGGCATAAGTTTGATCCCTTTGGCAAGACTGTGGGTGGTGGTATGTGTGTATATGTATTTGTTTTTGTTTTTCAGGAGGCATATCTTAACTGGTTTGGATTCTTTTTGATGTTAGCATCAGTTGCCGACCAATGCCTAGATCCTTTATTTGATTGAAGGTTGCAGAATGGTGATAATGTTTTCATTTCATTTTCATTTACTAACTAGAATAATTTTATAAAGAAATGCTTTCCCTCACCTATTATTTGGTTGTACATTAGTAGGAAAAGCAGGATGAATGCTTGATTCCTTATTCCTATTTACCTAAAGTAGATGTGAGTGAATGTTTATAATTTAGTCAGCCTCTTGGTGACTAAAATCCCAAGGGCAGGAAGCTGGGCTTACCTCGTAGAGAAGGAGAAAACACATGGAAGCAGGGTTTGGGGGGAAACTTAACCAAGTACCAGAGGTGTGAGAGAGGCCATCCTGGAGCACACCCGGCCCACCCTCAACTGTCAGCTGACCTCCACTATATGAATGATGTCCAAAAGACCAGCTGAGTCCAAATTGTTAATCCAAAGAATTATGAGCTAATAAAATGATTACTTTAAGCCATTAAGTTTTCAGGTGCAGTTTCAGGCAGTGCAATAAATACCTAACACAATATATTTAAGATAAAATGTCTTGTGAGTTCATACTATTTTCCGTTCAAATTTGACTCTAGGCTCTAAACTCAAACTCGTTTCGAATATATCTGGATCTTCTTTCTTCCACACTAAGAAAAATGGTTCTGAAGGACACAGGAGATGATAATTGTTTGTTTTATTCGACATTGCCCATACAGCAGACTCAGAAAAGCAACAATAATACTATTATTATCAATCATGATTACTGAAAAACATTTTGATGTTTTTAATTTTAATTTAATTTAATTTAATGTTTTTAACATTTTAATGCTTTTCCACATGCTTTCCTTATTCTCCTGTGTATGTTAATGTTTTATTATATTTACATCATCAATTATATTCATTAAATACTATACTCTCTCCTATTTAATCTTCACCTAACCTTAGTTTTACATCTACGTGTGTATGTCTTACTTCTCTCATGTCTTTACATCAGTGTTTCTCCAGTCATTTTTCGACAGTTCATTTAGCTTTCAGAAGCTCATTCTCTACAAGCTTTATTCACATGTATTAGGAGAAAAACAAGGGAACTATAATCCCTGAGTTTTTGTGTGCTGATAACAGATTAGGACTTTCATAACTGGAGGTCAGCTTTACTGGATATAAATAGCTTATCACATTTTCTTTCTTTGAGAACCTTATATATTTATGCTATTTTCTTCTGAAATAAAGTTAGAAAGCCTAATAATCTAATTTTCTTTTCCACAAGTCACATTTTCCCCTTAGATATCCAAAAGATTTGTTTTCCTTTTGTTTAAATTCCAGAAAATCTGCTAGGTTGTGTGATGATGTCCCATACATCCATACATATACTGATGCTTATCAAGCCACCCCAAAACTTAATAGCCGAAACAACAACCATGTTAGTAAACTTACAGATTTTGTGAGAAAGAAATTTGGAAAGGATTCAGAGGAGATAGCTCTTCTTTACTCCATGATGTTTTAGGACAGAAAACAGATGACTAAAATACCTTTTTCACTTATATCTGGTGGCTGGACATAGATGACTAGGGCCAGGATTGACTGGAAATGTTGGTGGAACATCTACATGTTCTCCCTAAGGACGAGGGTTTCAGTGCTTTGGATATCTTACATGAAGACAGAGGACTCTGTTAATCTCAGTGAATAAAAGGAAGGTGTAAGATTTAATACATTTTCTCATACTCAATGGTCAAAGCAATTACAAACCTGCCCAAATTGAAGATGGGAGATGTTTACCCAACTTGATGGGTGCTATCTTAATCTGTTGGGGCTGCTATAACAAATCACCATATTCCAGGTGGCTTTTAAATAATAGAAAATTATTTCTTACAGTTCTAGAGCCTAGGAAGTCTAGGACAGGCAGATTCAGTGTCTGGTGAGAGCCTGCTTCCTAGTTCGTAGTTCCTAGACCATCATTTGTGGTTGTGTCCTCAAATGGCAGAAAAAAAGAGGGCTATTTCTGTGGTCTCTTTTATAAATCCTATTCATGAGGGTTTTGCCTTCATGACCTAATCATGTTCCAAAGGCCCCCACTTCCAAATATCATCACACTGGGGATTAAGTTTACCCATTGGAATTTTGCAAGGGCACAATCATTTAGTCTATAGCAGGAAAAATGTCAAAAAAAATTATAGCCATGTTTTAAAAACAACTAATCTACCCTCTGTCTAAAACATTACATACTTTTTCTATCATTTAGACATTCATTTATAGAACTGCCTATAAATTCCATCTCTAATGATATTAGGCTCAGGTTCAAGGTTGACTTATCAATTTAGAAGAGCTCTTAGTGTGAATAAGGCTCCTGAGATTCAGTTTCTCTTGATTTTTACTTGCTTATCTACAATATTTTTTGTTTTCTCTCAAATCCTTATCTCTTCATTATTTTTTTTATTTTTACTTTTTTTTCTTTTTAGCTTATATTTCTAATAGGGCTGTATTTGTTGTGTTTATTTCCTTTTTTGTACATTCTAGTTTAGTTTTCATATATAAAATGTTTTATTTCTAATTCATTTTTGAGTCTGCTACCTCATTTTTAAAGTTTTCTCATTTAAAAATGTTATGTTTTATGCATTACATCATTTTTCTTGATATTTTTCAGCTTATTTTGAAACAGTACAATATAGTTTTAGTATGTCTTTTGGGAGCCTTTCTGGTTCCCTTTCATTTGCTGTAGAGAACTTATTTTCTTCCTTATTTCTCTTTGCCTTACAGTACTTGGGTTGGATTTAATACTGACTTCTTTTGTTCATATTACATAATTTTATTTATTTTATTTTTTAAGATTTATTTATTTAAGAGAAAGAGAGAGAAGGGGGAGGGACAGAGGAAGGGAGAGAGTCATTGTTTTTTTATTTAAATTCAATTGATTACTATATAAAACTAGATCATTAGTTTCAGAGGTAGCAGTTATTTATCAGTTGCATATAATGCCCAGCATTCATCATATCACATGCTGTTTTTAGTACCCTTACCCAGTAACACCTCCCTCTTCCCTGCCCTCCAGCAACCCTCAGTTTGTTTCCTATAGTTAACAGTCTCTTATGGTTTCTCTCCCTCTCTGATTTTGTCTTATTTTTCCCTCTCTTCCACTATGATCCTCTGTTTTGTTTCTTAAATTCTGCATATGGGTGAAACCGTATGATAATTGTCTTTCCCTGATTGATTTATGTTGCTTAGCATAATAGAGGGAGAGAGAGTCTTAAGCAGACTCTATGTTGAGTGCAGAGACCGATGCAGGGCATGATCTCACCACCCTGAGATCACCACCTGAGCCAAAACCAAGAGCTGTTCGCACTACAGACTGTGCCACACAGGTGCCCTTATATGTAATTTTAGCTTACCTAAATTCTAAGAATGCTTGAATCAGATAGATTTTCTACCTTTACTTGAGTTTTGGATAGTGTTAAAAATGATAATGGCTTATTTTATGACATTTCCTGGCTCTGTCCCAAGCTCTAGTTTTTTATCAATAAGATCTTTTCATTACTTCATCTCTGCTGTTCCTATCCTGCTCGATTTCTTTCTACTCTAAATAGTTTCTACTAACTGTGGGCCCCCTTCTAGAAGAGAACACTGACTAGTCAGTTTCGAGAGTTCACAGGATATATGATGCTCAGCTAGCCTCAGAACTTTCCATGGACACATGCATACACATTCATTGGAATGAACAACAGCCCTTTCAGTTTTGGCCTCCAAATTCCAGGTGGTCGTATATGCTTTCCAGTACAAACTTGTTGCTTTTTGGAGGTTTTATGTTCTCATTTTCATCAGTCACCCATTGATTCCATTTGTTTTCTTTTGCACAAATGGACATAATGCATAGTTGTTATATATTGCCAATTTAATGCTACCTACTTACAATTTGTGGTTCTTAGGAATATCTTTTCATCTAGTTTTGTTATAAATTTTGATTAGATGTATTTAATATAATGTAGTCACTATGCTTATATTTGGAGATTAGGGAAGATCAAAAACTATGCTACCTTCACTGCTGTCATTTTCCAAAAGATCCTGAAGACCATATCTTTTTTTTTTTTTTTTTAAGATTTTATTTATTTAATTGACAGAGAGAGGGTGCACATAAGCAGGGGGAGTGGCAGGCAGAGGGAGAGGGAGAAGCAGGCTTTCTATGGAGAAGGGAGCCTGAGGCGAGACTCTATCCCGGGATCCTGGGATTATGACCTGAGCCAAAGGCAGTCACTTGTTAAACTGACCAAGTCACCCAGGCACCCCCTGAAGACCATTTCAAAGGGTGTTTTCTAAATATTATTTCAGAAAGGGCAACATAACGATCACCTTTGAAAGGAGATCACTAAATGTATGTCTGGTATGTTAAAATCTGGCTTAATAATTGTAATCACAGATCATATTACAGGTATTTCTAATGAAAAAATGATGAAAGTAGTGTGGAGCTCAATGTCATTTATAATTGTAATCTTGGGGGAAAAAAAAACCCTACTTTCCTGCATACAGTCATTTCGTTTTCTAAAAAAGTCAGTAAGATGACTCTCTTAATTTGCAGAGTCTCCTTTTAATACAAGCTTTATATTGAATATGATGTAAAAAACATACATATCTTTAGACTAAGCAAATATGTAACAGCTTCTTGGGCACAGGAAATAATGTATTTTGAGAGGTACTAAGACCATTAGAGTATAAAATTGAAAGAGTTTCATGTTATCTTAAAGAATAATGTGAATCTTTTTCTCACTGCATAATTCTCTAGCCAAACTAGGAAATTGCTTGTAACCATGATCTATCCTTTGATCCACAAGGCTCCACACATGGCATTTCCACTTTGTCTTCAGATTAACTTTCTGGAATGTTTCTCCTTTTTGCTACGTTGTGGAAATTTGTAAAGACAGATTTTCTATACCCCTAGCTTATTCTGGGGGAGGTAGTATAATTATATTATTCATTATCGGTTCATTAATAATCAAATCCCTATAACAAAGATACTTTCCTCTTTGAATGTTAAGGTAATGGCTGCTAGTTGCATTCCCTATTCATTTCTAGAAGTTACTAAAAATCTACACATGGATATTTATCTTGTGTGATAACCTTGAGTAAAGACAAACACTAGTTAGAGGAATTTAATGTGCTTTTAAAGGTATTATTTCTCATAGTGAACCATAATTTACCACAGATTTTACAGATATAAACAGATACAGATATGTACAGATATGTACAGATACATATATATGTATATATAAATATAAATAACTGAAATATATCAATAGATAGATGATGATGATGGTAGATAGATAGATAGATGATAGATAGATAGATAGATGATAGATAGATACATCACTAAAAACTAAGCAATAAAGAGAGGAATTCTACATGGTCTCTCACCAAGCTACCAACCTATACATTCAGTATTCCCTCCTTGTACAAAATCAGTGTGCCCATCTACGATGACCCTTCCATTTGTAATGGATCATGACTACTCTTCACTCAAGGAAATCAATTCTGAAGTTGTTTCTTCCCCAGTGTCACCAATTTTCCCTTCTATTTTCTCAGTTTCATAAGCATTACAAATATGCTATAGTAATTCCAATTTTAAAAAATGTTCTTTCTCACTTCTTACCTAAGCTATTGTCTCAATTTCATTTCTCAGCTCTACCTATAGCAAAACTCCTCAACAAAACTGTGTATATTCATTATTTCCACTGTCTGATTTCCCATTTTCTCATGAATTCATTTGGTTCTCATTATTCCACTGAAATTGTTCTCCAATCACATTCACATTATCATGTTTAATGGTCACTTTCTCAGGACCTATTTTCTTTTTTTAATATTTTATTTATTTATTTATGAGAGACACAGAGAGAGAGAGAGAGGCAGAGACGTAGGCAGAGGGAGAAGCAGGCTCCATGCGGGGAGCCCGATGCAGAACTTGATCCCAGGACCTGAGGATCATGCCCTGAGCAGAAGGCAGACGCTCAACTGCTGAGCCATGCAGGCGTCATATCTCAGCACCTATTTTAATTCATCTACCAGCAACATGTTATTTTTTTCAACTTCCTTTAAATGTTGATATTTATTTATTAATTTTAATTTTATTTAAATTCAACTAATTAACATATAATGTATTATTGGTTTTAGAGGCATATGTCAGTGATTCATCAATCTTATATCCAGTGCTCATTATATCACATGCCCTCCTTAATGCTAATCACCCAGCTACCCCATTCCCCCAACCCCCTCCCCTCCCTGACCCTCAATTTGTTTTCTGTGATTAAGAGTCTCTTATGGTTTGTTTCCCTCTCTGATTTTGTTTTTATATTTTCCTCCCTTCCCATATAATCCTCTTCTATTTCTTAAATTCCACATATGAGTGAGATCATATGATATTTGTCTTTCTCTGATTGAGTTATTTTGTTCTTATCCTTCTAACCTCTTAAATGTTGGAATCAATTCATAGAAGCTTATATTTTTTATTTAAATTTGCCATTTTTAGGTTATCTAAACTACTTTTGGGCTTAACAGACTTTCTGTATGCCAAAGACCACCTCCCCCTCTGCCCAAGTTTATATCTCTAGCACAGTACTGCTTGGTGACTCCCATACACAATGGCATATTCAACATTGAAATTTTAGAAGCCTCAGAATCAGCATATTCAAATTTTGAATTCTTTACATAACTCACTTTTAAAATCTACCCATCCCTGGGTCTTTCTTGACTTTGTACATAGTGTCTGTGCTCTAACATGGACTCAAGCCAAAAGCCTGGTTACTGTTCTTGACCTCTCTCACACACATACCACATCCAATCTACCTGTAAATCCAGAATCTGGGTACATCTCTTCCTCACCACTCATATTCTACTCTCAGCAATTACCATATTTTGCATATGTTACTGAAATAGCTTCCTAGTAATACTCCTGCTTCCAGTTTTCAGTCCTTATTCTCTGTCCTCCCAAGGGCCGATGGAATAAGCATCATTTATTTAGTTGGTTAGTTATTCTTTTATTAATTCTCACTTTTTTAGCCTCTATGTTGAGTAATTAATAAAGAAATAAATTTAAAGTGGGGTAGAGAGGCCAGTAAAAAAAAAATAGCCAGTAAAAAAATATGGGAGTGACAGAAGAAAAAATATGTATGTAATTTCCTTGAGTAACTGAGGTACACCAGAAGATAATGGGAAAAGAAAGGGAGAATGTATTACAGTGAGATTACATTAACAAAATTATACAGAATTTAATACTGTATGTTTTTTTTTTTAACAATCATATGATTTTCAACACATTACTTTTTTCTGAGCTATATTTTAATTGTGAAAGGTAGAATTCTATGATGGCCCGTGATTCCCATGCTCTGATGTATATCTAACTTCTCCCTCTAATCAGACACTAATCTAGGTGCTGCAGTGAAAAGATTTTGTGGCTGTAATTGAGATCCCAAATCAGGTGATTGAAAATAAGAAGTCCATCTGGTGGGCCTAACCAGATCTGGTTAGCCCTTAGAATAGACAGGGCTCTTCCAGGCATTGAAGATTTGATTCATAAGGGGAATTTTCTATTGCTAGCTTTGAAGATTGAGGGGCCACATGCCAAGGGATGAGGATGGCATGTAGGAACTAAGAATGAACCCCCCCAACAGCTGACTGCCTGTAAGGAAATGGGGACCCCAGTCCTGCAATCACCTGACACAACCACAGGACTTTGAATTCTGGATGAGAATGCAATCTGACCTAAGCACTAGTTTCAGCTTTGCAAAACCAAGAGCAGAAAACCTAGTCATGCTGTACCCAACCTTCTGACATACAAAGCTGTGGGGTGGCAAATATATATTGTTTTTAGCACATAAATTTGTGGTAATTTGCTATGCAGCAATTAAAAATGACTACATTATTCTCTAAAATGAGGATTTCATTTTATTATTTTATTTTTTTAAATATTTTATTTATTTAGTTGGCAGAAAGAGAGAGAGAGAGCACAAGCAAGGGGAGTATTAGGTAGAGGGAGAGTGTAAAGCAGACTCCCCACTGAGTGGGGAGCCTGACATAGGGCTCAATTCCAGGACCTTGAGATCATGACCAGAGCCAAAGGCAGACGTTTAACTGACTGAGCCACCCAGGTGCCCCTAAAATGAGGATTTTAGTACGATCATTTTTATGAGACCAAAAGGGGGTAGAAATTATTTTTTAAAAGGAATTTACATAGTACTTCTAAGTTTGAAAAAAGGAAATTGTAGAGAGAGATATCAGTAAGGCACAGGTGCTACGATGAAATATTGGAATAAGAAAGAGGAAGTGGTAGTTATGCTCTAAGGATGTTGATATGCACCATGGAGTTTCTGGGAATAAAGAACTACAGGAGCATGAATCTACATCCACCATTTAAATTCTATTTTAAGATGCATTTTTTTTAGTGGAAATTTCCTAAAATGCTTAATAAGCATACCTCTTGCAATATATTTTAAATTTTGTTTACAAAATCAAAAAGAACTACTGCTTTACTGAATACTGACTCCACAGTAGGAACTATACTAGATACTTAGAATTTCACACTTAATCTTCCCAACAAAAGCTAAGATTTAATAATAACAATCAAGGCAAAATTTGTCTTATGAGTACCACCACCAGTTATGCCATATATTTTAGTGTTCAAAGGAAAAGTGTCCTCCAATAAAATAAAAATTAAAAACTGTTCATTATAGCACACATTATAGCCCCGTTTTATGTGTAATCAATGAAATACTCTAATTTTATTATTTCTCACAGGTTGTACTACTATCATAACTTCTTAAAATTTTAATTCTTTTCCTTTGTTATGTCAGCAGACACTACAGGAGCATAATTTTTCTCGTGAGATTAAAGTTTATTTTCTTTTTTTAAGATTTTATTTATTTATTCATGAGACACAGAGATGAAGAGAGGCAGAGACACAGGCAGAGGGAGAAGCAAGCTCCATGCAGGGAACCCGATGTGGGACTGGATCCTGGGTCTCCAGGACCACGCCCTGGGCGGAAGGCAGCACTAAACTGCTGAGCCACCTGGGCTGCCCGAGATTAAGGTTTTTATTTTTAGCTCATCTCCATTAAGGATTTTAATTTTGGGGGATCCCCGAGTGGCGCAGCGGTTTGGCGCCTACCTTTGGCCCAGGGTGCGATCCTGGAGACCCGGGATCGAATCCCACGTCGGGCTCCCGGTGCATGGAGCCTGCTTCTCCCTCTGCCTGTGTCTCTGCCTCTCTTCCTCTCTGTGTCTCTCATGAATAAATAAATAAAATCTTAAAAAAAAGAAGAATTTTAATTTTTTTCCTGTGTGATCATGCGTATCTTAGGTAGTAGAATTGTTTTACAGAATTTGCTGCCATCCGTTTTTCTCTGGCATCCTACAGTTTTCGCAAGTCCACAGTTAAATGATTAATTTCTGAATTTAGGAGACCAGCAACATGGTATATAAATTGGATTCAGTATCAGAGTGTAACAAAAGGCAGGGGCTTTGATATATTTTTTTAAGATTTTATTTATTTATTTATTCATGAGAGAGAGAGAGAGAGAGAGAGAGAGAGGCAGAGACACAGGCAGAGAGAGAAGCAGGCTCCATGCACCGGGAGCCCGACGTGGGACTCGATCCCGGGTCTCCAGGATCACGCCCTGGGCCAAAGGCAGGCGCTGAACCGCCGGGCCACCCAGGGATCCCCGGCTTTGATATTTTTATCTTTTCCTACCTTTGGTAAACACAATGATCTAGACAGATGCAAAGTTTTGTTTTTGCTTCTTTTCTTTTTTGTTTTGTTTTGTTTTGTTTTTTTTCATCTCTTCCTTGGATAAATGGAGTACAAATTTACCTTCTGTGTTTGGACTGGCCGAAACATATTTGATTTTCTTGGACATTGAAAGTTGAGCCCATCACCCCTACTGCTTATACCTGGTCCAGTACTGTTTGTGTTTATGTAACATCACTTTGCAGGATTCCCGCTCTGACTTTAAGGCCTCTCATTTTCTTATACTCATAGGTATCTTCTTTTGAGCACAATTCTATATGTTAATGGAGGGCAGTCCTCTCTCATCCATCTCACCATGTTGCTGGGACAGGAAATTGATATACGATATGGTCAAAGGAAATACAGTAAAAAGAGAATTTTTAAATTTAATTTTATTTACATAATAAAATTTTATTTATATATATTCACTTTGGCTTTTACTCTGATAAAATTTTCTCATTTTAACAATTTTAGCTATGCCTGCAATTGAGAGATTTATACATCAAGCTGGAACCACTTTAGGAAAGACTAAAGACCTAGGAAATGCTGAGAGGCTTAGAATTCCTTGAATTCTCATCTCACTGAACTAAGTAATAATACTGTGTGGCTGGAATCTTGACTTCCTCTATGTATAAGGCAGTCTCACTCTAAAAATATGGTGTCCCTAAAAGAGCTGTTAAAGTCTCAGAGTGGGCTTGATGGTCTCAAAAAAAAAAAAATTGTTGAGCATACATACAAAAATAAATCCTATTATTAGATAAGACAAAATTCAGATATGTGGCAAATACAATTTCCTGAAACATTTTTACAGAGGAAGCTACTTATGCCATTACGAAAGGCTGTTCCCCAGTCATTTATTCTTATTTATTCTCTATCAATATTTTGGTTTTCAGTTTTAAATGTAGTTAAAATATCCCATGCATCCTGCTATCTGGTTTCCGTCACACTAATGCTATGTTTGACTAATGACTACTTGTATAACTTCTTGTTTTACAATATCCTTCCTAATCCTAAATCACTCTCAAAGCCAGTAATAGGTTCTGATGTCATGTCACTCAGCATAAAGCTCCTCATGTATTTTTGATACCACTCAGACTATGGCAAGATAACTCTCAACATAAAATTGTTCCTATGAACTTTCTAAGGCAGGAACTTTTACAACAATATTTTCATAAATCTTTTTTAATCCATGCTGACTTCTGATGAATAACAATGCCCCTAACCCTTAGCAGTATCACCATTCTGTAAAGTTTACCTAATACAATCTTGCATAAACTATTCCCCAGTTATTTGGATTTTTAGCCTTCATAAGTTTTCAAATCCTTTATTTTAAGCACATATTTATATTAAATTATAATAGCTAACTCTGTAATTCCCTTGTATTTAAACTGATGTTGTCCAGTGGACCAAGATACTTTTATGCTGCACCTTACCACTAGGTTTAAAAACTCCTGAAGGGGCCATATATTCTTAGCATTTTAAAAAAAATTTACTCAAAGTGTCTAATTATGGCTAGCACTTAGTAGATTTATAATATGTTTCAAGATAAATGTTGTAAGATCCTAACTTGTTTGTCAAATATGTATAACAGGTATAATGAATCTGGAATACATAATATTGAACTAGGAGAATCATCAATTTATAATTATAAAAGTGGAATATTGCAACATGGCTTTGTAGATTTAAAGGACCATACTGGGAGAATCCCTGGGTGGCTCAGCAGTTTAGCACCTGCCTTAGGCCCAGGGCATGATCTTGGAGTCCCGGGATTGAGTGCTGCCTTGGGCTCCCTGCATGGAGCCTGCTTCTCCTTCTGCCTGTGTCTTTCATGAATGAATAAATAAAATCTTCTAAAAAAATAAAGGACCATAATGCTCCTAATGGAGTCATTGATTTTATGATGATAAAACATTTTAACTATTTCAATGGATTTCCACATCCACCAACCTGGTCAACTAGTTCAAAATCTTGTGTTATTCTGTCTTATAATGATAGCTCTGGTGATAAGAATTATTCTGGCATATAAAGCTTCAAGAAATTGGCCCAACACTCATCAATAGATAATATGAGGAATCCAAAAAGTCTGAACATTGGGATTGAATTTATCAACAGATAAGGCTAAGATTCAGACTCACAGGAAGGTAGAATTAAGGAGATCTCATAATGGGTCAGGAGTTTGGGAAAGGTCTCTAATTTCTAGAAAGAAGGGATTATATATCAAACAGAGCTATCAGTCCAGAAGAAATTATCACAAAAAGAGAATCAAACCAGAGTTTATTTAGCAGAGAGAATACCAGATCTAGGTACTGAGCAAGATAAAAGATCAACTTAACAGCTGACATAAGACTGATATGCCTCCTAGATTGCTTGTAGAGTCTAGGATTGAGGAAGAGTCTGTAGACTGGTTTTAAATTAAATCATCTGGAAAACAAGACACAGAAGGTCCACAATGAGTACTAGAGTCTTGTCATGTGATTGGCAAATGTTATGATCCTACAGAAAAGGTCTTTGTAGGGTGAAGTATGCACAGATTTCTGGAATCTGCTTATAAGAAATGGCTCACAGGTTTCCTTTTCTACCTGCCCCTTACCATCTCCCAAACCAACAATTTTCTTAAGAAAAAGACAGAATATATGAATAAAACAATATCAGCAGGCTGGCTATAAATGCGTGTTAGCTATAAAAGCATTTGAAGTTTTTAGCCTGCCAATGTATATAATTCTTAAAATACTGTTCCTAATCAAATTTGCTTTCAGATATGCACAAATCAGTAAAATTGCTTTAGGCCTCTGGATAAATTGTAAATTTTACAGGTAACTCTAAATATTAAGCAGCACACTAGAAAATTATTTGCATTAATCTACTGAAGTATAAATGGTTCATCTAATTAAACATTCATAAGGGAGAGTGTTGATAAAACCTCATTGACTTACCTCAATGTATTTTCTTAAACATACACTTTTTTTTGCTCAACTTAAATGTAAGTGTGAAATAATAAATAGAAGTTAAAAATAGGATTTATTCAGAAATTATAGAAGGCAAGTGTTTATAATCACTAGATTTTGTTGTGTATGAACCCGGAAAAGTAACCTAAAAATGCCTCCTTTTCATTCATACACTGCAGGAAAGGCATGTGCTCAATGTTGGGTAAGTTAAATTAGAAAGTTGATCAGAATTATATTATTTCCTCGTATAAACATACAAGTTTTATTTCAAAAAAGCATATCCTTAAAAACACACAATTCACCAATCAAAATAACATGTCAATATATATTTTTAAATTTATTTTAAAAATAAAAGATATTTATTCCCCAGAACTGGACAAATATGTTAATATTATTTATGTGTAAAATCTATTTTTTTTATTTATTCATGATAGGCACACAGTGAGAGAGAGAGAGGCAGAGACACAGACAGAGGGAGAAGCAGGCTCCATGCACCGGGAGCCCGACGTGGGATTCGATCCCGGGTCTCCAGGATCGCGCCCTGGGCCAAAGGCAGGCGCCAAACCGCTGAGCCACCCAGGGATCCCTATTTATGTGTAAAATCTATTAATTTACCCTCCAATCTAACATTTTTACATATAAGCTTCCACTCATTTTAGTCAATTTAAATTTCAAAACAGATGAAAATGTAACCAGGTAAGGTATAAATCAATCTAGTTATCTAAATATCCATGCATCCCTAGCCCATTCTCTTTCAGTTGTCTTATTATTTCTTAAAATTGGTCTGTCATTTTTACTGAATCATTCTATATAGATTTTGTTTAGCATAGTCTTTGCCTATATTAAACAAACAACCTGTGATTATATTTCTATTATTTTACTCAAGTAATTAAAAAAAAGAGAAACCTTTTGAAAAAATGTTCACAGTTTCAGCTGTTTAACTGAAAATAGTAACAACAATATACACAAACAGGACATTACAAATATTCATCCCCAAAGTTTACACTTTTCTTTAAAAAAATAATGCATAAATGGTGAAGAAAATAAAGATAAATTGTATTGAGTCCACATATTTAAAAATATATATTTACCATTATGCATCTGTTATTAAATACAGAACCAAATATCAATAATAACCAATAGATATTGTTAACTAATTGAATATAATAAATAACAAAGAAGTGAGCAGCAGAGATTTATATGTATAATCAGAAATTAAAATATTTTGACATTGAAGATGTTAATTAAAGTGCAATAACTGCCACACCTTAACATAAGCTGAGTCATTGGAATCAAGGACTTATCAACGAGACTTTTTCCTAATTCTGAGCCTGGATACATCTTTATCCTTTTGAAATCAGGGCAATGCTTAGGGGACCTTATTAAAGAGAATAAAATTGCAAAAATAATTAGTATGCCTGTGTTCACTTTATAAACTGAAATGTGTAGAAGTGGCCTTTAGCTAGAGACTCCAACACTTTAAATGCAAAGAAAAAGCATTTCTAGGTGGAGAGAGGCTTTTATAGTAAGTATGGATTGAAGAAACAAAACTGATAGTTGTTGAAAAGGAATAGGAGCTCAATGAAATATTCTATGCAGAAATGAGGTGAGCTGCTCACCAGTCGTGATTACTCTGGGCTTGCATGTCCTTCTTGTCCTGGCTTAGCTGGGTTGCAAATTTGTGTGAACTTAATTAAGCCCATATCAAAGATTTCCTAGACTATTCTACAATATGCTCTGAGTTGTGTTCCTCCTGCAATGTCCCAAATATTCCACTGCTTCAAAAGCCAATGCCAACACGACCATGATGATTAGCAGGTGAGAACATTACTATTGCTGCTGGCTGGGAATTAGTGCCATTATTAGCTCTGACAGGGGTTGAGGAGCTAGTACTTATGCCCAATCAATGCCAGTAGGTAATCCAGATTAACAAAAACCGTACTCACTTCCTAAGTGCCATTTGTGTTTCACATACTTCAACAACATCCACTTCTTTTCTCGTGATCCTTTCCTTCTCTCTCATTTTATTTTCATTTATGCGTGTAAAATTCTTCTTTCTTACCTTTCCTCTCAGATCACTTCCTGTGCAATGAGGAAATTACAAGGCCTACCTCTGCAGACCCTCCGTTTGTAATGTTTTCTTCATATGAGAAATTTAATATCAAACCTGCTCTGTTGGACATTGACTTCCATTTCAGACTCTACTAAATAGCTTGGGCAGTTGACCTGCTATACTTTCAAAATGTTATGTTAAGTTACAGTTAGTTAGGTGACATTAAAAGCAAGTGTAAATATCATCTGCCAATTACTATTTTGGAAGCTAAGGAAGGCAAAGAGGAAAGTGCTAGTATTGTCATGGAAATTAGTAAAATATAACCAGAAAAAAATCTCAAATTCTGTGAAGCCAAAACTCAAAAACACCACCTTTAAAGGAAATAAACTATTTTTTAGGAATAGAGTGACACAACAACAACAACAAAAACCTAAACTCTTGGTAGGAAAAAAAGAAAACCTAAGGCTTAAAAAAATCAGATGAACACTAACTGTTAATATAACTTTATGCTGTAGAAAAGTCTGCTTTATAATGAAAAAAAGGAAACGTATAGGTTGCCAAGACTGAAGTATTTGAAAGTGATTTCATATCTTTGAATATTAAATACTTTAATAACATCACTATATGAAGATACAATTAACCTCTCCTGACATCAGTGGCAGAGCTTTTTAAGGGATCTGAGGCATGAAAATAGAAATTGCAATTTAAAACTGACTCCAAATAAATTGAGTAGTTTGTATTAGTGACATTTTAAAAATAATGTTGCTTGTCTAACTATTTCCACTCATTTTGAAAATATTGCAAATGTGTGAACTAGTTATCTAAATTACCATCTAAAATATAATTTGGAAGAATAATAAAGTGTTCTTTTGTTTGTTTTTCTCCTTGACTCAAGTTAATTGTCCTAAACACTTTAAAATCTATTTATTTAGATATTTAAAACCATCTTCTTGCCCTGTTTTACATATTTAACATTCCATTTTTAGACATTGCAATAATTTATTATAATCATATTGCTATATAATGTGCACTTTGGGTATTTCCCTTTAACTATGGGGAAACCTATGGATTATTGTGTTGTTCCAAAGAATTCAAACCAGATATTGTGAATAATTTATTAATTTTCTACACTAAAACTGTAAGAATAAACCTAAAGAAAAGCAATAGTCACAAAACAAAGATAAACAAAAAGCAAGAACCTAAAATGTTCAATTCTCTCACCCAGTGTACATTCATTTGATTGTGTAAAATCTAAATTTGATTTGTTTGATTTAAACTGTGATTCATTAGAGATAAACTTCAACCAGAATATTTAATACTTATTCAGACAGTGTCTGAAACTGGTCTGTTGGCTTGCTTGCTAACCTTCCCATTTATTACTACTTTCTAAACTACAGTGGCTGAAGCAAATCTCTCTCCATCTCTATTTCTATCTCTATTTCTGTTCTTGCTAGAAATGCACTGTAACGATCATATATCCTACCTAATTTAGTGTTCATTTAGTGAAACTAAGGATCCAAGATTTTTTTAAAAATAATCTGCCCAAGTGTAATGCAACACACTCTTGGGTGAGTCACATCCAGAACTTAGGGCTCTAGAGTCCTATTCATTACGAAGTTGCTCCTTAATTACTAGTTATACATCAATCTCTAAGTAATTTTTAGATTATATATGAATGAGCTATGAACCATGAAAGAAACATGAATAAAGTTTAGAGTGATAATAAAACTCACAGCAAAGTACATTTTTCACACACTTAATGGTATGCACAATGCATACCCTGCCATAAGGCAATTGGGTATAAACAGTAAGAAAATATCATTTAAAAAGCACAATTTAGTCTCAATAGACCACAATAGTCAAGTGGTCAATTGCATTATTTTATCTCTTTAATTTTGTTAAGGCCTGAGTCTTAACCCTGATTCCAGTTTACCATTACCTGTGTTCAGTCAAGCTACACGTCAAAAGATTTCAAGAGGCGCAAACATACACAACCTTCACAGGAACATTTTGAAGGGAACCTCTAGATAACAGAATAAAGCAATCTATTCAAAAGCACCTTAGGGGTGGGAGAAGCCTCTGAAAATCCAGGACCATGGACTAAGTCTTATGGGGGAGTTAGAGCAGTCTCCAGCAGTGAACTATTTTCATCAAAAAGTAGTACAAAAAGTTTCTAACTTGAAAGAAAAAGTTGCTTGTTGCTTCAAGTAACAGAGCTATACCCACTGGGACCGCTGAGCTGAAGGTTAATGTAAAAGCACAATGATAAGCAAGGCAGCAAGAAGGAATTAAACTTGAAAAATACTAGAGCACAAAGAGGAGGCAAAGGGAAGGGAGGTTGAACCAGTGTGAATCACGCTTGCCTGGATCGCCAGGTCTTCAGGGTCGGAGATCAGTGCCGAAATGCATGCTTTGCTCATCTCACACTTTGATCCCCCTTAAAGTTAGAACTTCGAGGAAACAACAAATGGCAAGGTACAGGAAGACTACTGTCTGAAACTTGCTTCCCATTACTCTGGCCAGTTTTTATGTGCTGCAAGAAGATGTTAGTTTATTAGGAGTGTTAAACAACAAAAATTCAAAAATTTCAAAAGACCTAATTGCCTTTATTCATGGATTGGTGAATGGAGCAGCATCTTATCTAGCAAGTAGCAGAAAGCTTCAAAGGGTAACAAAGGGTTTTAAAGGTAAGAAGGAACAGATGAAAGGAAATCATAGCAAAGAAGCCATTGTTTTAGGTAAGGTCACCGGCCTTTGGGGAATGGAAGGAGGCTATCAATACATTGCTTAGTGCTGACCAGGGAATTCCCATGTTGAGCCATTAAAGGTTATGGTGCGGAGGTGGGGTGGGAGCGGTTGAAGCTGCAATTAGGTTAGAGTGAATTGAATCTTGGTTTGCTGAGTGGTAGCTTTAACCTAAGTGGTTCCATATTGGTCCCATGGCTTTCTTTTTAACAGAAGAAACATCATTTCTTGCAGTTTGTTTGCTGCAACTTAAATAATTTGCCTGACTCTTTAGCAAGTGTCTCTAGTTTAGGGAAAAGTTGATCTTAAATGAACAGAGAGCTACAAAATAAACTGTAACAGTACAATTGTAGTATAACTATTATGGTGTTCAATGAGAGGAAAAGATTATTTGGGCAGTTTTTGACTGGTAATCAGAAATGTCTAAAAAGAAGAGGTAAAATACTGAAGATTAAGGATGAGCACTTCAGCAGAAATCATTTTAATTTATCATATTCTCTATAGTGATGCTTTTGTGTTTGTAACCTATTAATGAGTCATAAAATCAATTTAATGGATCACAACCAGCATTTAAATAGAAACTGGAATAGAATAAAAATATGACAGAAACTATCAAAGTGCATGATTTATAGTAAGGGTAAGTATCATGTGATGAAGTGTGTGTGTGTGTGTGTGTGTGTGTGTATTTTAGATTCTCTGTGCCATTTGAGTCAAAAAACAACAAAAATTTATCAGCCTCAAATAAAAAAAATCCACAAATTTGAAAATCACTACCCTCTCCCCAAGATACAAATTGAAAAGGACTAATGTCCTTGAAGATGCAAACAATCCTTTACGTGGTAAAGTCGTATAACCCACCAGATCTTTACTTCTCAAAACCACTTTATTGTCTCTATGGAAGAGTCCTCCCTTCTTATCTTATTTCTGTTTTTCATTTTCTCTCACATACACAAACACGACACCTCAGTCACAGCTCTCACGAAGAATATTCCACATTATACTGATGAATGCTAATTAGTTCAAAAATTTTAATAGTTTGCTTTTTCCTCATAATTATATAAAATTGGTACATCTTTTTTCAGTTTTTCAGAAGTAATCTTTAAATATGATGACAAACTGCCTTCTACTCATTTTTCCTACTTTAATTTAATATAGCTACATCAAATACATACCTACCGATCTACATACCAACCACAGAAACTAGAGGAGATCTTTGGAAAATCATTATTATTAACAAGCTCCAAGACCATCCCTGTACCTATTTTCTATTCATAGATAAATGGGCAAAATAGCAGCATTCCATCTGTTGATTCCACTGGGTTTCAAATATGCCATCTGGCCCACTCTCCATAATTTTTTTTTTTTTACTCTCCATAATTTTATTCATCTTTTCCAACTACTTAAGTGAGTGCACAAGAAATCCTGAATCTTCCCGATTCCATGAGAAGTATTTATTGAAGAGTTATTCATTAAAGTCATGTTTTTATGAATCTTTTTCTGAATCGGGTTATTTTTAGGAGGTACTCCCCTCTGGGTCAATTTATTTTGATAGAATGAGAGTCACCACTGTTTAACACACATCACATGGAAGAACAGGCTTGCTCCCATCTCCATGCAATTAAAGAATGCAATACCAGTGCCATTGAAGTTGGAAACTCCTATGCGAATTTTAGGAGGAAGAAATGGTACACACACATATATAGCTATATGTCAGCATTTTGCCATATAAAATTATTCTACAACAGTAATCAAAACTAGACTTTTAAAAAGATTTCCAGTATAAAATTTCCAATCTGCATTGAATAGTGGCTTTACAAAAGATAAGCTATTCAGTTTTGTTATTTTTTACTGGTTGTTTTTATTTTCTCACTATCATAGCTTAATGAATAAAAGCAATAGTGAAACTTAATAGTCCTTTAGCCAGAAGAGTTTTCTATCCAAATTACTCATGGAGCAACAAATATGCTATGTGAGGGAAGTGTACAGTGGTAAGACTCAGAAAGCATAGCTCAGAGAGGCTTAAGTGATTCGGTGTGACTCAAGATTGATGCAAGCAATAATATGGATTAAGGTGCAGGTGGAGGTATCAAAGAGGGCAATGAACTTGTTTAATGGAGTGTGTTTTTCTTATATTACTAATGAGAGTGCTGTTATCTGCTGGTGCACATTTAAACTTTATGTTCTCTTTTGTTTCCTTATTCACAGAATTACAGTTTCTTAGAAAAATCACTGCACCTTAATATCAATGTTTGAGTCCATTTTTTTCTAGGGATTTAAGTACATGAATCTCTTTGAATAACCAGGACCATAACAGGAGACTAAACGTACCTATCAGATTCTTCAACAATTTCATGTCACGAGTTAAGGTTTTGTTATTCGTTTTATGGTGGCAAAATATACATAACATGCAATTTCCCATTTTAACCATATTTAAGTATACAGTTCAGTGGCATTACGTACATAAACACTGTTGTGCAATCTTCACCATCATCCACAACATTTTTAAAGTTCCCAAACTGAAATTCCATACTCATTAAACATAACTCTCCATTCCTTCCTCCTACTAGGTCCTGGCAACCACCACTCTACTGTGTGTTTCTGTAAATTTGACTATTCTAGATACTTTGTATAAGTGGAACTATGGTTTGACTTTTAGTGACTGGCTTGTTTCACATAGTACACTGTCTTCAAGGTCCAGTTCTATTGTATTATGTGTCAGATTTTTAAAAATCAAATAATATTCCATTATATGTATATATCACACTTTATTTATCCAGTGAACACTTGGATTGCTTTCGCCATTAATCTGTGAATAATGGTGCTATGAACCTCGGTGTATGAAGATCTATTCAAGTCTGTTTTCATTTCTTTTGGTTATATATCCAGAAGTGGAATTGCTGGATCATATGATAATTACATTTCTAATTGAATTGAACAACAGTGAGACTGACTCCTACCACATATATCCATTTGCTTATTTGTTTAATTTTAGTGTGTGTGTATATATATATATATAGTGATTTCAGAGTTATTGACCAGTACCTTTATGGGAAACAATTTTATCAACAGACTGCAGTACTTAGATACAGTTTCTTTTGCTTTTATAGATGCTTCTCATTTTCAAAGATATTTAGGTCAGCATCTTTATCCCCCATCTCCTTCAGGGAGGTTGTACATGTCTGTAAATAGAGATGGAGACTTTTCATACACTCCATGTTCCATCCTGGGATCCCCAGCTTTCCAAGTGTTTTGTTTTAATTAGTAGATTTACTTTAAGGTTTACCCCTTGTACTGTAAAGTTTTATAAGTTTTGACAAATGCATAGTTATATATCCAACTCTACAGTATTGTACAGTATGGTTTCACCATCCTAAAATAACTTCTGTAGTTCATCTACTCAATCCTCCCTCTCTGCCTGAACCACTGGCATCCAGTGATCTGTTCACTATTTCTTTGGTTTTGCCTTTTTCAGGTCTTATAAAGGGTGTGTACTGGGAAGATTAGTAGACTAGTTCTTTTTATTGTTCTTTTTTTTCTCTTAGCTATATGTATTTAAAATGACTCTATGTCTTTGCGTGGTTTGATAGCTCCTTTCTTTTTATCACTAAATACGATCCTATTCTATGCAAGCTTTTGTATGAACATGAGTTTTCAAATCGTTTGGGTACATATCTAGGAGCACAACAGTGGGATCATATGGTGAGATTATTTTTAGCTTGTAAGAAACTGCCCAACTTTCTTCCAAAATGGCTAGACCATTCACATCCTAACAGCAATAAATGAGAATTCTATTGAACTTTGGTTTTCAACCAGCAATTTGAAAGTTAAAGAGGAATCATTGGATAAAGTAATAAAACTGTATCCTGCAGTTAAACAATATGTTAAACACCCTCAGTGATTTCTTATGTCACAAATGTTAGTAATGCTATAGTAGCAAAGGTGAGGTTTTCACCATATATGTGGCTGTCCTCTCTGCACGTTAATTCTTCATCTGTGAAAAGAGAAGTGTAGCATCTCTCTTCCAAGCATTTTGAAAAGTTAAGTGAAATAATGTTAGCTGAAGACAAATGAAAGCATTGTTTTTCACCAAAATCTAGGGCTAATCTCTCTTGACATTTACTATGACTCTGCACTTCACTGACTTCTTACCCTGCACAATGGACTTTTCTCAAGTAACTTTCACACTATTTTAGTTACATTCCTAACTCTGGACTGTTAGTTTTTGGCAAATGCTCTCCTTTCACTTAGCAGAATAGACTCTCTGTCTCTCTCTGTCTCTGTCTCTCTGTCTCTCTCTCTCTCTCTATATATATAGTGAATAGATACAGTGATTTATATATATTAAATATATTTTATTTATATATGTATGTATTTATGTATGTACTATATATGTACACACATGTGTGTATATATATGTATGTGTTATATATTTATATACAGATTTGTATATATTAAACACTACTAGGCTAGGCTGGGTCTAGTACACACACCTGGAGTTCTCTTTCTCACGAATACTCTTTATTTATGACCAAAAAGAAGCTGCCTGTCTGTGTATCCAGAAACTGAGTGACAATTATCCCCTCTGCATTTACTATTTTACCAAACTCCAACACTGTCTTAACTATTTCTACACACATTCACACACATAGAGTCTCTCTCAGGATTTCTTAAAATTATTCCTGGTATTTCTGAGTATTCTGGGATTGGAACAAAGGAATTAAGAATAATTCCATTTCTTCTGTTTCTCTTCCATACTCCCAGGGAGTTGAGACATGTTGAGGATGCAGATAAATGAGGAGACTAGATCTCCTATCCTCCAGCTTTTCCATGTTCCCTTCTAGCCTCTAAGAGCCATGCCTCTGTAGCAACTTCTTTTCCCTTCTCCCTGCACACTTGTGCCTGGCAAGACTATCTCCAGTATTAACATTTTCTATCAAATATCTTGAGCTACCTGTTACTGACTTATGATTAATGCATTTGTAAAAAATTACTCTTTTGTATTTTATTCTTTTTTAAAAAAATATTTTATTTATTTATTCATGAGACACACACAGAGAGAGAGAAGCAGAGACACTAGCAGAGAGAGAAGCAGACTCCATGCAAAGGGAGCCTGGCATGGGATTTGATCCAAGGACTCCAGGATCATGCCCTGAGCTGCAGGCAGCACTAAACCACTGAGCCACCCAGGCTGCCCATGTATTTTATTCAATGAAGCCAGAAAAAGTGGGAGGAATAATTGCCACAAAACACTTTCAATGTCATCATTGTCATCATTGTCATCATCATCATTATTATAATTTCATCACAAATATTTATGTATCACAAATATTCTCCACAAATATTTATTAAATCACAACTATTGTAGGGATTGGAATACAATGGTAAGAGAACACAAGAGATCTGATTTTTAGAAGTATGGATACATAAATAGCAACCAAATAAAAATGCTCTTGAAACTCTTAATCACACAGTCTCCATGCACCCTGGCTATCGGCACTTTCTCACCATATTCACTCTTGAAACACAAAAATCAATTCTAGTTCTCTAATCTACGTGCTGAGTCACTGTTAATATCATAATTACAGCAACTGCCTTATATGACATCGTTAACCATGTCTTAGTATCTGACATCATTACCAGATCTGAAGAGTTGAGTTTTTTCAGATAGCTATCCCCTGCTTGAGTTTTCTGAGGCATTAATATTGTATAGTCAGAGTGAGTTTTGATAAAATCCTTGGTGGCCACTTCTGAGTTTTGATGTCAATGGTTTCTATCAGTGTTCTTAGCTGTAGGCAACAGAATCTCTTGTGTTCTTCTGTCTTTAATGTCCTTCCTTTCCTCCCCCCTCCCCCACCCCTCTTCCTCAGTCTTTCTCAATCTCTCTCTCAGTTCTGTCCTCGGTATCCTAACACTTCTACCTTTTTCAGACGCTGGAATGAGAATCTGGCTGAGGGAAAAAAATATTGACATTATATAATCTGTAACAATACTCATATTTTACTTCTATGGTACTGGCTTCAACATGTGGAGGGTGTTGATGAGTGTTTGCTTTGTTTTGATGATCCTCTGATAGTAAGCTGAAGCTGCAGTTTGGTAAATGTCACTGCTCTCTGGGGTCTTGAATACCAGGATGCAGCTGGTTGTTGAACTCTCTCTGAAGTGATTGAATGAAGGAAGACAAATCTGGCTTTCCATGGGGCATTCTCTGATGACATCAACCAAACTGAAAATTCTTCAGCAAAGTATTTATAGAACAAAGTTCCTGGTGCTGATTTTGATATATTGGACCACCTTAGGGAGAATTTTACTTTTATTTTTTACTCTGGGAACCAACATTATAAATTATTCCAAAACTATTTCCTCTCTATCTACCATACTGTTTGGAATGTGTTCTGGAATGGGCAAAGTGACTGTTTCACCCTTCTTTGCATATTTGATGGAGTTGCCTGAATCTCTCCTAACTTAATGAATTTTCCATACTATGAAACTCATACAACGGTGCCTAACACAGAAGATGCGCTCATTAAATATTAGGTATTTTGGTAAGAGGTGGAACTTATCTCTTACTTGAGATTGAAAATGCCATATGATTGCTTTTCAATCTTTCTCTGCATCCAGGATGCATCAAGAACCTCGACTTTTACACCAGAAATACCCTCTACGGTTTCTGAATTGAAATATACTGACAGAAGAATGTTAAACAACCAACAAAACAACAAAAGGACAGCAAAGAATGAGTTTTGATGGGCAATGGTGGCTGTAAAAGAGACTCATGCTAATTTATGGAGCAACAGGAGCCACGTTCCCAGAGGCATTCTATAATGTCCATAGCAGCTTCATTCTCCAGTATGCAGTGCTAGGGATCTCTTCTGTTTTGTGGCATGATTTCGGCTAAGGTCCTGACTGCAGTCTAGCATATCCTTTTTCCTGCTCTTTTTCTGTACCTAGCACTCCAGGCTTAAACTATCCTTCTAATCTATTCATACTGTTTTTAAAAATGTATTTTCTACTTAAATAATAATCAGAGTCAGATTCTGTTGCCTACAGCTAAGAATACTGATAGAAACCATTGACATCAAAACTCAGAAGTGGCCACAAAGGATTTTATCAAATTTCACTCTGACTCAAGCATGGGAGAGCTATCTGAAAAAAAAAAAAAAAAAAAAAAAAAAAAAAAAAAACAACAACAACAACACAACTCTATTTACTCTTCAGATTTGGTAATGATGTCAGATACTAAGGCATGGTTAATTAAGGTGTGGATTTGGTGGATGAGGCCATGGAGAGTCAGATCCTGAATGTTGCCTGTGGAGATTGCTTTCCCAGTTTGATAGGGAAATGCCCAAGGTCCAAAGGCTACTCTCTTTCTTTCTTTTTTTTTTTTTTTTTTGAGATTTTATTTATTTATTCATGAGAAACACACAGAGAGAGAGACAGAGAGACAGAGAGAGAGGCAGAGACACAGGCAGAGGGAGAAGCAGCCTTCCTACCGGGAGCCTGATGTGGGACTCCATCCTGGATCCCAGGATCACGCCCTGGGCCCAAGGCAGACATTCAACTGCTGAGCCACCCAGGCATTCCCAAAGGCTACTTTCTGATTGATTTTTAACAATGCATCCTTGAAAAACACTGATGGTTTTTAAAAATCCACTCAATAATATCCCGGATAATGGTCTTTGTCTCTAATGACTTTAAAGAATTCTATTTTTGAATGGTGAGCTCCCAAATCCACCAGTTTATTTATTTTTGTAACTCTGATCCTTCTTGAGGGATCATGGTTCCACATTGATCTCTTTACCCCCAAGTAGAAATGTTCTAATTAGGCACCCACTTGAAAATATATGCCAGTTTCTTTTTATGTAAGCCACTTCCTCCATAAATCTTTAGGAGGAAGGGCACTTTCAGAGCTTGGGTTTCAAAATAAAGCTTTTTGTTCGGATGGTCATACAGAATACATGTCTCCATATACCGACACATACTCAGAATCAGAAGTTCTCTCGGATTCACTATGTGGAATAAGACATAAAAGTGTTCTGGGATCCTGTAATTTAAAATTCTGTACTGAAATCTTGGTAATATCTCTTAATAAATGAAATATACATACCTCCACGTGGAGAAGAGAAATTTCCTCCACCTTGTGTATGCAAATCATTATTTTCTTGAAATAGAAGTAATCTTAGCAGCGAAATGAGGCTGGTCTTCACTTGCTACCATGAGGAATAATTATTTGAGCTAGATAATCCCCAATTTTTTGTAGGCAAACAAATTCTTCAGAAAGTTGACTTAATCGGGATCCCTGGGTGGCTCAGCAGTTTAGCGCAGCCTTTGGCCCAGTGAGTGATCCTGGAGTCCCAGGATCAAGTTCTGCATCGGGGTCCCTGCATGGAGCTTGCTTCTCCCTCTGCCTGTATCTCTGCCTCCCTCTCTCTCTCTCTCTCATAAATAAATAAATAAAATCTTTTTTTAAAAAGTTGACTTATTCGACAAACTATGGATACATCTATAGTAACTTTCTAGTGTACAGCTGAATTTACAGTGGATAACATATTTTACCAATATTATTTAGTTGACAAGACAGACATTGAATTAGATTCAGTATCATTCAGGTAAAAGTTCTAAAAATTTCTGTGTGACACATAGCCAGACCCTCAAGTTGGCACGATACTAACTTTTTCTTTTCAGAAAGGTCATCTCCTTATTCATGGATTTTTTTTTTCCATTTTTCATTTGAACCTTAACAACTTTTAGAAGGGAGGTGAAGTCTACTCTAAGCTTAGTTGAATGTCGAAATATATGCCTCCGTTATTTTCCAGTACAACATAGATCTGCTTTTAGGCACATTTCAAAGAGCATAATCTCTTTAATGCATAAATTCACCACTATTTATTACTTAACAAGACTTGACTGAACTGAAGCCCTTTCTTCAAATAAGACTTTATATCACTCTGTAATAAACGTGAGTATGGCTTTGGTTGGAGTCAAAGTGGGGAACCCTGATCTCAGCTACTGAGACCCTAACCAACCATAGATCCAGAGAAGAGTGTTTGGAACATACTACTGTGAGTAATTTAATTTGGTTTGGTGCATTAAGGCCCCCAAAGAATGTATACAAGGGCCATGCTGCTTCAAATCCCCACCACCTAGAATTTACCTTATTTCATTGCATTTGTTGTATAGCATGGACCATTGGATGGTTTTATGAAAAATAGAATCCCTTAAAACTCATCACTGCATTTATTATAATTATGATGTTAAGATTTGGTCACAATACCATATAACTCCTCCTAATACACAGGAAACTTTATTTCATATGTTATCGATAAGAGTATTCATAGCCACATGAAATCAGTTTTCATCTTTGGAACACTGGGACACATGTTATAGGTTCCTTATATTCATTGATTGTTAACATGCTCAAGGAGAAATTTGTGGCTAAAATCTGCAAGTGTACCGTGACTTCTGGCCACATTTTGTGTGCTAATCATTGATTTTGTGTGCTCTAGTTGTGTCTTTGTTTTTTTTTTTTTTTTTTTTTTTTTTAGGCTTTGACATGATATTAACATGTTTAACATGTTGCATTTCTTAAGCAAAAAATTCTGATTATATTGTTGGTATTTTTTAATGCTGCCTGAAATCCACTTTTTTGAATAAGACAGGATACGTTTATTAAAATTTTGAAATATACTCTCTTTTTCCTCACACATATGAATCTTAAGTGTGCATTTAATTTGGAGACTTCTAAAGCTTTTCTATTGCCTTCTCAATATTTATCTTCAATAAATCCACGTATTCCTATACTGTCTTTCACACATATACTCTAAATAAGGTACTAACAGTTTTTCAAATATTTGATATGCTTATGAACAGTTAATTGTAAACTATCCTTTATCCTCAAAAACAATTTAGGTAGAAACATTTGTCTTCTACTATTATTAAGTCATATACTTTCTAGGTTACCAGTTTGGTGCAAAAATGCTGAACTCAAAATGCTTCTAAAACCTTAACAACTACCCAGAATAAATAGATGATAAAGGCAGCCACTACTGCTTTGGCACTTCATTAGCAGAAAACTAAATAGGAGAGCTTTTTGAAAATGTTTTCAGAAGCTAGGCAGATACAGCAATGAGAGCTATTTGTGCATGCAGATATCAGATATGTAAATTGGGTTGAACTTCTTTTGAATCTATCAACTTATCTTCTCTGAGGTTAACCAGGACTTTTGTAAAGCTTTGCTATAATAATTGGTATATCTGAAATAATAACTAAGTCTCCTAGGTATAGTCTGTTGGAAGCAACAACCTCAACACTGGAGGTAAGAGAAATTTAACTTTATCACTTCTTGCCATGTTTCAGGGCAACAGAATAGTTTCTGTGCCATCAATTGATAGATCAAATTAACCTATAGCACTCAGGTGCCCTTAAATAGTTAAATGGTTTTATTAGGAAATACTCTTCTTATAGCATCAGGCTCAATATAACTATACAGTTTAAAATAAATATTTCCCAATGTTAAAAAAAATTATCTGCTTAATAGTCAGAGAGCCTAGCAGATCCCCAGGGATAATTAGACAGAATCACACTATGGAAACTGGGAGGCACATCAAGCAGATAATTTCTAATACATTTTAAGCAGTGGCTCTTCACTTTTGCCCTGTAATTATTTCTCACACAATATGATCCATCCCAGGGCAGAATTTTTGAATATAAACATAACTTTCAGTGGGAACCACTAATGAAGGAGCAATGCTTAGTGTTATCCAGAACAAGGACATGCATAAATCATAGTCTCAAAATGCAAAAACAGAATGAACTACTCTATTATTCAAGAGTTATAGTCCTCAATACATCAGTATCCCCCAAACTAATGACTTCAAGTAGACTTTTATTCTAGCTAAAACTTTCTAACCCACAAAAGCAATATGAATACATTTATTATTTCCAAATTTCCTTGAGATATTTTCTAATTAACTGTATAATTTGGGGCAACATACTAATAGTATTTCTATCAAACAAACAGCCAGCATTTTATTCAAACCAGATCTTCTCCCAAAATGATTTATACATTGAATCATTTTTATAAATCAGTCTAATGTTTTATATATAATAATTGTGTTCATCTTTAATTTACTTATAATTCTGCCATAGGACAAAATCTGTAGGCAGATTTCATAGACTTAAGATCCAACATAATGTTTACAAACCAACCAGATAACTATTGATAAAAAAAGAAAATTAAAAAATTTTTTTCCTCTTATACCTAGAGCCAAGACCAACACAGGAAATTAAGACCTTTATTATGTTTTAGTTTTTTCCAGGTTTGCTCACTACGGACTCAGGGAAGTGTGTGCGTGTGTGTGTGTGTGTGTGTGTGTGGTAGAAAAAGGCTTCCGACCTGACCTTTCATCTCCCTTAGACTCATGATTTTGTCTTTTTTTCCCACAAATGTGCATATCCTGCTAATGCCATTGCTAGAAGTCACTAGGGTTTGGCATATCCATCTGGGTAAATGCTACTCGGGATCCCTTCATCCTTCAGGACTGTACTTTATTTCTGACCTCCAATTGTTTTCTGTACTTTCCCTCCAGCTCATCAATTTAAAACAAAAGCATGTCTTATCTTCATGTTTTATTTAATATTTTTGGTGTCTGAGCTGGGAGGACTTGTTCTCTACATCTTGCTAACATAATTCCAAAAACTTCCTTTCAATTATGTTTTCTGAACTGCAATGATTTTTTAATGTGCTTTAGCCCTTTTCCTCTACAGAAGACTTGATAAGGTGAAACAGAGGTCATAACTATTTGTCCTTACTAGTTAGACATATCTAGAGCTGCAACTTCCCTATTTCTTAAAGAGGAATTTGAGCTAAATATTATAGAGAAATTTAAAAAGTGTCTTTTATTGCTAGGTCAAACTCTTCTAACAGGAATGGAGAATAACCATAATAGTATTTAATTACAGCCTTTGTTTGAATTGTAGAGATCTAGCCCAGTTTTTGTTGGTAGATATCCAACAACTGGATCTCTTGCTAGTGGCTTTGTGAAGGGAAACAAGGCAAAAGAAAACAAACTCAAAATAATGAGGTTTTCTGTGAATTTCTTCCTATAAGAATGGCATAACTTTGACAAAAAAAAAAAAGGATGTGTGGTGTGTAGTTCAATTTGGGCCTTTATAGCACAATAAATACCTATATATAGGTATTTATAGGAATTTCTATACCTGTGTAGGTGTATATAGGAAAACTATGTATATATTATTTCATTTCAGTCAACTAGACAAAGTCAGCAAGGGAAATATCATTTTGGAAATATGGGGTATACAAACACACTTTAAAAATATTTTGCAAGTTTATTTAAAAAATTGCAGAGCACAATAGTGGATCAATAGAGGAATAGAAATATGAAAGCAAATTTTTGTTCTTCCTTCCCTTCTGAAACTAATCTTACCACAAAAAACATGTGTCTTCATCTCTTTTGCTAGGCCTTTCTATTTGATTTAACAATGAAAGAAGATTAAATTATCCACTTTCATTTTATTGAACGATAAATGTGAAAAATTTGCACAACTGTTGTTGGATCTGGTTGCTTTCCTAAACACACGTGGCTTTCTCTTAGCCCTATTCCCTCTCTTGCCCCTGGAAGGAAATAGATTGAATGGTTATATTTATAAATTTATAAAGTATAACCTGGGCAAGAATGACATGGCAGCTCTCTTCTTGGAAGTGTTTCTAGATGTCACAAGTTCGAGTTCACAGTTCTGCTTTATTCTTTCATCTCTTCAATTTTATCTTGGCACTCTTTGTTACTTTTCTATAACTTGATGGGTTAAAACAATAGGATTATTTAACAAGCTGAATTATTTCTCAAAAGAAGTTCTGATTTTCAGAATAATCTCTACTGGAAATAAAGATTATATTTTCGTTTCCACCTTTAATTTTTGCTTTTTTTCTTACATTTCTTAGAGGGGTGCTGCTTATAGGAAGTTGCCTCAGAGATACCAGTAAAACTGTATAAACTTTTCTCTAGTTTCTTATTAAATTTTAAGTGCTTGATGCTTCTTCTATAGTATGTCCTTAGACATAATATCAAATCTATCTCTACCAGAGTCAGAGGTAATGTTAGTGTAAAAACAAATAGCAGACCTAGTTAAGAGAAAAGTCCTGAAAAATGCTAAAACCTAGTATGCTTTGCAAGTCATATGAAGTGATCACCAGGCTTTTTATGACTGATAGTTTGTGTTTTGATGCACTCAATTTCAAATATGGCTAAATATATTCAGCTTTCCCCATGACTATCATATCACATTTCTTGTAATGGTCTCAATTTTGTTTATGTTCAGATAACAAACCATAGGCTCAGAAATAATTTTAGGGAGTAGTGTATCTTGCTTTGTTTTCCACCAAGAACTGGAGACACTGAATCATTTCTTCAAGATTACACAGCCAACTAGAGACAAAGATAAAATTCATTTCAGTTTTAATAAGAAAATCAAAATCTTCAGATGTTTAAGTACTTCTACAACAAAGGAAGTTACTATTATCAAATAATATGATAATGGCTTACATTTGTTGAACACCTACTGTATGCTAAATGTAGCTTTTATCATTTTACAGACATTCATATCATAACAACCCTACTGGAGATACACTTAAAATATTCATTTTCTGCATGATAAAAATAGACTTCAAAAGTTTAAGTAACTTACCCCATTATTGTGTAGTGTGTAAGTGGAGCAGCTGGAATTTGAAACCAGGCTTAACTAATATAAAGTTTATACTTTTCATCCACTTGAAGTGCATCTGTCTCTCAAAGTGTAAATGATTATCAATTTTCATTGTAGATCTACATTCACTTTTTAAAAATTTTCCAATCTTTCCATACCATCTTACTGTCATAAGTAAGATGTAAGCAATAATTTTAGATGATATTACAAAGGAAAGAAATGCTAAAAGTAACCAGTGTTCAAATACAGATACTCAACAGTTTCCTTTACTTGTAATATATAAGTGTGTGCTCAGAATCTCATACAGATGTAGAATCAAAAGTCAATAATCAAAATAAAATCTTAATGATGACAACTTTGCATCATGCCTTCTATGCATTTTCACAAAATGTTTGAAATAGTACCTATTTTTGGAGATCTGTAAAAACAGGTATATATATATATGTATTCATGTATGACACAAGGTACACACAAAAAATTAAAATACTAATTATCACTATATGTATCTTCTAACATCTAGGCATTTTATAAATATAAATTTGTAATATAAAATTCACTTTAAAAATTTAAGTACTAAGAGATAATATTATTTATTCACATAATTTCACAGGTAAAAAATTGAGGGGCACATAAATATTAAATTGTCCATATTTACCCAGGCAGAAAGTGAATTCAATCTAAGCAGCCTGACCTCAGAGTCCATGGCTCCTCACCCTTATTGTTTTATCGCCTTAGTAAAGAGTTTTGAGTCTTGCTCTACTTAGATAAAACAATAGAATTCTTTGAATAGGTTAACACTAACTACCTTACAAAACCAATTAAGTAAGCATTATTGCTTAAAATTTAGAGTAGCAAAAAACAAACCCACTGAGAATTTCATTAATTGTTGGGCATTATGATGTACAGGTTACAGATATAGAAAACACTACAAATACAGCATTAGATTATTTCTAGATCAGTACTGTTCAGTAGTACTGAGTAGTACTTTCTGCAGTAGGGAGATTCCATATTTGAGTTGTTCAATACAGTAGCCACATGTGACAATTGAGCACTTGAAATGTGGCTAGTGTGAGAAGCTGACTTTTAAAGTTCATGTAATTTTAGTGAATTTTACTTTAACCAAAATAGCCTGGTGTAGCTAGAAGCTATGGTATTGAACAGCTCACACTAAGAAAATGCCTTAAAAGCAGGGCTTTCAGTTCTTTCTGTGACTAGAGTGAAAAAAAGAAGTACTTTACATCACAATGACATTGTTACAATTGTCTAAGTGAACATTTCCATGTGCAGTAGCTACCGTGATTTTTTTCAAAATAATAATTTCTAAAAAACAGTTGCTCTTGTTAGCTTTTCCTTTTTCTTTTATTAAAGATTTTATTTATTATTTATTCATGAGAGACACACAGAGAGAGGCAGAGGGAGAGGCAGAGGGAAAAGCGGCTCCCAGGATCAAGACCTGAGCCAAACGCAGACGCTCAACCACTGAGCCACCCAGATGCCCCTGATATTAGACTTTCTATTCTATTGTTCAAAATTTGGATTCCCCAAGTCGATTCTGTAGCATCCTGGCCATTTGAGAGCTGCATTTTGACAACTCTTTAGGCAAGAGTATGTACATGTAAAGACATCACTTCCATTCTTGTTTTCTGAAGAGAGCACTAAAAGTCACTCCCAATCATAGACACAAATGACACTAAACACCATACTCCTGTATTTCCTTTTAGTGAGGCCAATGATTAAAAAAAAAAAAAAAAAAAAAAGAAGGAGCACCTTGAGTCTTGAAAGGAGAAAGAATCTGAGCAGTTGAATTTAGTTTTGGTTTTCAGTGAGAGCTGACTCTGATGCTCAGAGTCTTTAGGACCCTTTAGGATGCTTGGGTCTACAGATACACGAGGATGAGGGAGAGTGGAAAGGAACTTCCCCTGTCCAGGCCAGAAGCATAGGAAGTGTACTCAGGAATACCTGCATCTAGAAAGACCACCGTGAACTATAGGAAGAAGGCAGAAGGGGGGATCCAAGCTAGGAGGGGAATGAGGCAGGGAACAGAATCAGTCTTTCCTACCCTGAATACAAAAGAGGCTGCTCCATGTCTCAAAATGCATAGATGCACATGGTAACATAGGCACATGCATACACACAGGCACATGCTCCTTGGCAAATAATCTCACCCTCAAAATAACAAAGGGACTTAGGAAAATTCTCAAGTCACTGCTGGCATATGGCAAATCTAATGTTTATTGATGATGAGTGCTAATTAAATTTCTTCCTAAAATAGATATAAACGTATTGACAAATTAGGGGGTCCCTGCGTGGCTCAGTGGTTGAGCATCTGCCTTGGGCTCAGGTCGTTATCCTGGGATGGGATCCCTGGGTCCTGGGATGGAGTCCTGAATCAGGCTCCCTACAGGGAGCCTGCTTCTCCCTCTGCCTTTGTCTCTGCCTCTCTCTGTGTCTCTCATGAATAAATAAAATATTTTTTTAAAAAACAGTATTGACAAAATGAATGTTTCAGGCTGTCTCGTGTTATCACTTGCTTTTTGGATGAAGATTGGAGATTTCACAAACTATGAACTTAAGTTTATGCTTTTTGTAGTACTGTTATATAAGAATAATTTGTCTTAATTAGGATGTAAATAAAATATATGCAGCATATTATTGAAACAATGATCTCATTTTACCTTTGTGGCAAGAAGTTTACATTTTTATTTTTTCCTGTTCTACTTATATATATTTCATTTAAGATTACTATTATGAAGTCTTGTTTGTTTGAGTATGAAATCTAATCAATGTAATCTAAAAGCAGAAAACTGAAAGCCAAATCAACTTTACAATATTTTTCTAAATCAGTGTTAATGCTTTACTCCTTTTCCTTTCTAAATTTCTTTTTGAGGTTATCAAAATATTATCTTTTCTGTTTATTTATATTCTTAACTCAACTGAAAATTTATCTATTTTTCTAAAGACTTGTCATGAATTATACTCTAAATGCATTGCCTGATCCTACATTTTAATTTCTAAACAGTTTGTGAGAAGTTTTTGTAAATTTATTTTACAGTATTCAATATTAGAGAAGATTAGCAAATATATGTCAAGTGGGTGGATGTTTATACCAGACAAATACAGATGAAAATGGGTTGGCTCATCCTCCAATAACCTTTGTTCATTTTTTTCCCTGAATATATTGTTTCTTAAAATATTTATTGAGACTTTTCTCTGATTAAAATTTACCACTTTCTTATGTAAAACAATGCAGACAGAAGATAGAAGAAAAAGAGGATATAATGACTTTGGATCATATCCTGTGGATTTTCTTTGAGTTCCCAATCTTAGTATGTCTGCTGTGAAGTAAGTGTCATATAGTTGTTTGTATAGTTTATGATCTTTACACTTTCACAGTGAAGACACCTTTAATGCTAATTGTGATGTCATTTGTTTGTAACAGAAAAAAACAAACAAACCAAAGATTGTTTTATTTGTTCATTGATACCAATGGCTTCTTAAAATAATTTTCTTTTGTTTGTAATTTTAAAAACTATTTTTAAATTAAAAATGATATATGTCTATTATCGAATATTTTACATTACAGAAAAGTGGGGGGAAATTTCTATTTCTGAGGCTGACAACTGTCGTCAACTTTGAAGGCCTCCTTTTCATACTTTCTATGCCATAAATATATATATATATGTGTATAAATATATATGAAATAGCATAGTCATGACCATGGTATAGATATGATTTTTTCACTAATTAAATTAGGGTTTTATTTTTTATATAATTGCAAGTTTATTTCATATGGCTTTATATTTGTATAAGAGTGTTATTTTAAAAAAATATGTTTAGGGACGCCTGGGTGGCTCAGTGGTTGAGCATCTGCCTTCAGCTCAGGGCGTGATCCTGGAGTCCTGGGATCCAGTCCCATATCAGGCTCCCTGCATGGAGCCTGCTTCTCCCTCTGTCTGTGTCTCTGTCTCTGTGTGTCTCTCAGGAATAAATAAATAAAATATTTTAAAAAATAAATAAATAAAAAATTTAAAAATCTGTTTAACTCCAAACCTCTTTCAATAAATACAAAGTAACATTCTAAATGATAAGAAAATAAAAAAGCAAGCAAATACATTTCTATGCCTTCATGGTTTTTATATACTTATAATAGTTTGTAAGCTATTTTAAAAATTATTATTGTTTTTTAATTTGACTATAGTTGACAGACAATGTTATATTAGTTTCAGGTGTAAAACATAGTGATTCAACAACTGTATATCTTAAAATTATGTTCACAAGTGTAGCTATCATCTGTCACCATACAGTATTATTATAATGTCATTATATTCCTTATTCTGTATGACTATATTCCTTATGCTGCAACTTTTATTCACATAATTTACTCATTCAATAATTGGAAACCTGTATCTCTCACTCTCCTTCATCTATTTTGCCCATTGTTCTTCTACCCCCTACTCTGGCAGCCATCAGTTTGTTCTCTGTATTTTTAGGTCTGATTCTGCTTTTGATGTTTGTTCATTCATTTGCTCTGTTTTTTAAATTCCACATAAAAGTGGAATTATATGTATTTTTCTTTCTCTGACTGATTTATTTCTCTTAGTATAATACCCTCTTGGGTTCATCCATGTTGTTGCAAATTAAAAAATATATATATTTTACCCTTTTTATGGCCTGCATAATATTTCCTCAGACTCACACGCACACATACATACATTCATACATCACTCCTTTTTCATTCATCTATTGATGGACACTTGGGTTGCTTCCCTATTGTGGCTGTTGTGAATAATGCTACAATGAACATAGAGGTGCATGTCTTTTCACATTAATGTTTTCCTTGTTTGGGGAGCAAGGGGCAGGGGTGGCTAAATATCTAGAATTGAAATTATTGGATCAAATGGTATTTCTATTTTTAGTGTTTTGAGAGATCTCCATACTGTTTTCCACAGTGGCTATACTGATTTACATTCCCACCAATGGGGCAAAAGGGTTCCATTTTCTCCACATTCTTGCCAACTTGTTACTTCTTACATGTTTTATTCTAACCGTTCTAACAGGTGTAAGGTGATATCTCATTGTGGTTTTGATTTGCAATCTCTTATGATTAGTGATGTTGAGCATCTTTTTATATATCTGTTGATCATCTATATGTCTTCTATGGAAAAAATGTCTATTCAGATCCTCTGCCCATTTTTAATTAGATTACTATTTTATTATTACTTTTTAGTATGAAGTTACATAAATTGCTTATATAGTTAGGATATTAACCCTTTATTAGAGATCCATTTGCAAATATCTTCTACCATTCAGCTGGTTGCCTTCTCATTTTGTTGGTTGTTTCTTTCATTGTGCAAAAGCTTTTTATTTTGGTGTAATCCCAACAGTTTTTTCTTTTCTTTTTTCTTTTTTTTTTTTTTTTTTGCTTTTGCTTCCCTTGCCTTATAAGACCTATTTAGAAAAATATTGCTTATGGCTCATGTCATGAGATTACTGCCTATATTCTCTTCCAGAAAGTTTATGCTTTCAGGTCTCACATTTAGGTCTTTGATTCATTTTGAGATTATTTTTGTGTATAGCATAAGAAAATGGTCCAGTTTCATTCTTTTTCATGTAGCTGTCCAGTTTTCCCAGCATCATTTATTGAAGAAACTATCTTTTCCCTCAGTGCATATTCTTGCCTCTTTGTCATAGATTAACAGCATGGGTTTATATCTGGGGTCTCTAGACTATTCTACTGAGCTGTGTGTCTGGTTTATTTTGACAGTACCATACTGCTTTAATTGCTACAGCTTGTAGTATATCTTGAAATCTGGAACTGTGTTAACTCCAGCTTTATTTTTCTTTCTCAAGATTGCTTTGGCTATTTGCTGTCTTTTGTGTTTCCATACAAATTTTAGGATTATTCTACTTTAGTTCTGTGAGAAGTTCTGTTTGTATTTTGATAGGAATTGCACTGAATCTGTAAACTACTTTGAATAGTATTAACATTTTAACAATATTAATTCTACAAATCCATGAGAATGGAATAACTTTCCCTTTGTGTCATCTTCAATTTATTTCATCAGTATTTTATAATTTTCAGAGTGCAATTGCTTTCACCCCCTTGGTTAAATTTATTTATAGGTATTTTATTCTTTTTGGCATAATTGTAAATGGAGTTGTTTTCTTAATTTCTCTTTCTGCTACTTTGTTGTTAGTGTATAGAAACACAATCAATTTCTGTATAGTAATTTTATATATTGCAACTATACTGAATTCATTGATTACTTCTAACAGTTTTTTGATAGTCTTTAAGTTTGTTTGTTTGTTTTATGTGTAATTCATGTCATCTGTAAATAGTGACATTTTAACTTCTTCTATTCCAATATAGATGCCTTTTATTATTTCTTTCTCTTGTCTGATTGTTATAGCTAAGACTTGCAGTACTATGCTAAATAAAGGTGGCAAGAGTGGACATCTTACTCTTGTTCCAGATCTTAGAGGAAAAGCTCTTAGTCTATTGTGATTGAGGATGATATGAACTGTGGGTATTTTTTTATATATGTCTTTATGTTAAAGTATGTTTCTCTAAATCCACTTTGTTGAGAGGTTTTTATCATGAATAGATGTTGAAATTTGCCAAGTGGTTTTTCTGCATCTATTTAGGTGGTTATTATCTTTTATCCTGTTTTTATAATGTGATGTATTATATTAATTTGTGAATCTTGTACCAGCCTGTATCCCCACATAAATCCCATTTGATCCTGATGAATGATCATTTTAACATATTGTCGAATGAGTTTTGCTAATATTTCATTGGGTAAAAGTTTTTTTTGTTTGTTTTGTTCTGTTTCCATTTTTTAGGGGAGGAAAAGGTATAGAAATGGTGATATCTCATTGGATATTTTGGTAGAACTTACCAAATCTATTTTGATTTCAGTTCTTGTGCACATTTTATGAAAATTTACCTAAGCAATATACGAGAGGATATACATATGTAAATATGTATATATGTGTATATATGCATATATGTATTTACTGCATGTGATAACTTTATATGTACATATTAAGATAAGAAGATTAAGAGTTTAATCTTTCTAGCAAATAAAGATATGATTCTTTCTATATTCTGTAGAAACCCTAACTAAAATTCTCAAAGACTCTAAGCATTTTATGGACTAGAAAGAGTAGAATATCACAAGGCAGGCCTATTCTACTTTTGGTAGGTTATAGTTATTAAAAAGTAGTTTCTTATGTTGAACAAAATTTTATTCTCCTGTAACATCTACAAAGTAATACTAATTATCATTTCAGGGATGAAAAGGAATAATTTGTCTTGAAAATGATATATTTTCAACCATAGTTTCTAAAAATAAAGAGCTTTATTGATCTTCTAATGAGATCATAATACATTGTATAAATGAAATAAATAATAATATGAAGTATCTGTAATAAAGTCACAATCAATAACAATATGAAGTATCTGTAATAAAGTCACAATCATCCATAATCTCACAATCCAGACAAAAATTGTTAATATTTTTGTATAACGTGTCAGCATTTTAATGCATATACATTGCCACATCGTAAATAATGTTTTTAATCTACATGTCACTTTATATCTGCTTTATCCAGTTATGCAATGATATCTTAACATTAGAAATATACATATATATATATAATCAAAGTTTTATTGGATGCATTTATCTATCATTGAAGGATAAAATTACTTAATTCATTGTTAACAGATATACTCACTTTTTACTATATTTTGCTATTCTAATAATACTGGAATGAAAATAATTATCTTTTTTAAAAAAGATTTTATTTATTTATTCATGAGAGACACACAGAGTGAGTAGAGACATAGGCAGAGGGAGAAGCAGGCTCGCCATGGGAAGTCTGATACGGGACTCCATCCCAGGATCCTAGGATCACAATCTGAGCCAAAGGGGGACATTCAATTACTGAGCCACCCAGGCACCCAAAAATTATTTTATGTACAAATTTATGTCCTTGTGAACATCATTCTATTTACAACATTTAACAGCTTTGTATTATTTCTTTAGAAAAAATTTCTATAAGTGGATTTGCTGGATCAAGTTATTTTGCATATGTTTAAGAATTTTGGTGTATATTGGATGCTCTTATATATAACCTCTGGATCCTGAGAATGGAGGAATTTTCCACACTGTGACCAACTATAAAATCTGAACAAAGGACCTTTACTTTGATATTTCTGGGGAGCTAACAAGGTTGTGGAGTTATATACTTTAAATGAAGAAATAATGCCAAATTTACCACTTTTCCTGAAGTCTAACCCCTATCCCATTTTAATAAGCCAGAATTAGCTTGAAACTAAAACTCAAAAAAAGAAAAATTTATAGGCAAATTTCACTAATGAGCATAAATGTAAAAATGCAGATTATCAGTAAATATTAGAAGAACATCAGAATTAATGCACTCAGAAGTATAGTTTTTAATGTTTGAAAAGAACAATCATTTAAAAATGCACATATTATTTATTAAATAAATCAATATCTATTTATTTTTTATTTTTATTTTTTTTTATAGTTCAATTTGCCAACATATAACATAACACCCAGTCTCATCCTGCCAAGTGCCACCCTCAGTGCCCATCACCCAGTCACCCCAACCCCCTGCCCACCTCCCCTTCCACTACCCCTTGTTCATTTCGCAGTTAGGTGTCTCTCATGTTTTGTCACCCTCATTGATATTTTCAATCATTTACTCTCCTTTCCCTTTATTCCCTTTCACTAATTTTTATATTCCCCAAATGAATGAGACTATATAATGTTTGTCCTTTTCCGATTGATTTATGGCACTCCGCATAATACCCTCCAGGTCCCTCCACGTCGAAGCAAAAGTGGGTATTTGTCGTTTCTAATGGCTGAGTAATATTCCATTGTATACATATATACCAAATCTTCTTTACCCATTCACCAGTCAATGGACACCAAGGCTCCTTCCACAGTTTGGCTATTGTGGACATTGCTGCTATAAACATCGGGGTGCAGGTGTCCCGGCGTTTCACTGCATCTGTATCTTTGGGGTATATCCCCAGCAGGGCAATTGCTGGGTCGTAGGGCAGGTCTATTTTTAACTCTTTGAGGAACCTCCACACAGTTTTCCAGAGTGGCTGCACCAGGTCACATTCCCACCAACAGTGTAAGAGGGTTCCCTTTTCTCCGCATCCTCTCCAACATTTGTTGTTTCCTGTCTTGTTAATTTTCACCATTCTCCCTGGTGTGAGGTGGGATCTCATTGTGGTTTTGATTTGTATTTCCCTGATGGCAAGTGATGCAGAGCATTTTCTCACGTGCATGTTGGCCATGTCTATGTCTTCCTCTGTGAGATTTCTCTTCATGTCTTTTGCCCATTTCATGATGGGATTGTTTGTTTCTTTGCTGTTGAGTTTAATAAGTTCTTTATAGATCTTGGAAACTAGCCCTTTATCTGATAGGTCATTTGCAAATATCTTCTCCCATTCTGTAGGCTGTCTTTTAGTTTTTAGTTTTGTTGACTGTTTCTTTTGCTGTGAGAAGCTTTTTATCTTGATGAAGTCCCAAATTCATTTTTGCTTTTGTTTCCCTTGCCTTCGTGGATGTACCTTGCAAGAAGTTTCTGTGGCCAAGTTCCAAAAGGGTTGTTGCCTGTGTTCTCCTCTAGGATTTTGATGGAACCTTGTCTAACATTTAGATCTTTCATCCATTTTGAGTGTATCTTTGTGTATGGTGTAAGAGAATGGTCCAATTACATTCTTCTGCATGTGGATGTCCATTTTTCCCAGCACCATTTATTGAAGAGACTGTCTTTTTTCCAGTGGATAGTCTTTCCTGCTTTATCGAATATTAGTTGACCATGAAGTTGAGGGTCCACTTCTGGAATCTATTCTGTTGATCTATGTGTCTTTTTTTGTGTGCCAGTACCACACTGTCTTGATGACCACAGCTTTGTAGTACAACCTGAAATCTGGCATTGTGAACCCCAGGTATGGTTTTCTTTATTAATATTCCCCTGGCTATTCGAGGTCTTTTCTGATTCCACATAAATCTGAAGATGATTTGTTCCAACTCTCTGAAGAAACTCCATGGTATTTTGATAGGGATTGCATTAAATGTGTAAATTGCCCTGGGTAACATTGACATTTTCACAATATTAATTCTTCCAATCCTTGAGCATGGAATATTTTTCCATCTTTTTGTTCCTTCCTCAAATTCTTTCAGAAGGGTTCTGTAGTTTTTAGGGTAGAGATCCTTTACCTCTTTGGTTAAGTTTATTCCTAGGTATCTTATGCTTTTGGGTGCAATTGTAAATGGGATGACCTTTAATTTCTTTTTCTTCAGTCTCATTGCTAGTGTATAGAAATGCCACTGATTTCTGGGCATTGATTTTTGTATCCTGCCACACTGCCAAATTGCTGTATGAGTTATAGCAATCTCGGGGTGGAGTCTTTTGGGTATTCTATGTACAGTATGATGTCATCTGCAAAGAGGGAGAGTTTGACTTCTTCTTTGCCAATTTGAATGCCTTTGATTTCTTTTTGTTGTCTGATTGCTGAGGCTAGGACTTCCAGTACTATGTTGAATAGCAGTGGAGAGAGTGGACATCCCTGTCTTGTTCCTGATCTTAGGGGAAAGGCTCCCAGTGCTTCCCCATGGAGAATGATATTTGCTGTGGGCTTTTCGTAGATGGCTTTTAAGATGTCGAGGAATGTTCCCTCTATCCCTACACTCTGAAGAGTTTTGATCAGGAATGGATGCTGTATTTTGTCAAATGCTTTCTCTGCATCTATTGAGAGGATCATATGGTTCTTGTTTTTTCTCTTGTTGATATGATCAATCACATTGATTGCTTTATGAGTGTTGAACCAGCCTTGCATCCCAGGGATAAGTCCCACTTGGTCTTGGTGAATAATCTTCTTAATGTATTGTTGGATCCTATTGGCTAGTATCTTGTTGAGAATTTTTGCATCCATGTTCATCTTGGATATTGGTCTGTAATTCTTCTTTTTGGTGGGGTCTTTGTCTGGTTTTGGAATTAAGGTGATGCTGGCCTCATAGAACGAATTTGGAAGTACTCCATCTTTCTATCTTTCCGAACAGCTTTAGTAGAATAGGTATGGTTTCTTCTTTAAACGTTTGATAGAATTCCCCTGGGAAGCCATCTGGCCCTGGACTTTTGTGTCTTGGGAGGTTTTTGATGACTGCTTCAATTTCCTCCCTGGTTATTGTCCTGTTCAGGTTTTCTATTTCCTCCTGTTCCATTTTTGGTAGTTTATGGTTTTCCAGAAATGTGTTCATTTCTTCTAGATTGCCTAATTTATTGGCATATAGCTGCTCATAAGTTTTTAAAATCATTTGTATTTCTTTTGTATTTTTGGTGATCTCTCCTTTCTCATTTCTGGTTTTATTAATTTGAGTCTTTTCTCTCTTCTTTTTTTTTTTCTCTGTTCTTTTTAATAAGGCTGGCTAATGGTTTATCTATCTTATTAATTCTTTCAAAGATCCAATTCCTGGTTTTGTTGATCTGTTCCACAGTTCTGGTCTCTATTTCATTGAGTCTGCTCAAACTTTTATTAATTCTCTTCTCTTAGGTGTAGGATCTGTTTGTTGTTTTTCCTCCAGCTCCTTTAGGTGCAAGGTTAGTTTTTGTATTTGAGTTCTTTCCAATTTTTGGATGGATGCTTGTATGTGATGTATTTCCCCCTCAGGACTGCTTTTGCTGTATCCCAAAGATTTTGAATGGTTGTATCTTCATTCTCATTGTTTTCCATGAATCTTTTTACTTCTTCCCTAATTTCCTGGTTGACCTTTTCATCTTTTAGCAGGATGGTCTTTAACCTCCACATATTTAATTTTTTTCCAAATTTCTTCCTGTGATTTAGTTCTAATTTCAAAGCATTATGGTCTGAAAATATGCAGGGGATGATCCCAATCCTTTGGCATCAGTTCAGACCTGATTTGTGACCCAGTATGTGGTCTATTCTGGAGAAAGTTCCATGTGCTCCTGAGAAGAATGTGTATTCAGTTGCGTTTGGATGTAAAGTTCTGTAATAGCTGTGAAATCCATCTGGTCCAGTGTATCATTTAAAGCTCTTGTTTGTTTGAAGAAACTGTGCTTAGAAGATCTGTCGATTGTAGAAAGCGCTAAATTCAAGTCACCAAGTATAGGTGTATTATTATCTTAGTATGTCTTAATTTTGCTTATTAATTGATTGATATATTTGGCAGCTCCCACATTCGGGGCATAAATAATCATGATTGTTAGGTACTCTTTGTTGGATAGATCCTTTAAGTATGATGTAGTGTCCTTCTTCATCTCTTACTATAGTCTTTGGGTTAAACCTTAATTTATCTGATATAAGGATGGCTACCCCTGCTTTCTTTTGAGGACCATTTGAATGGTAAATGGTTCTCCAACCTTTCATTTTCAGGCTGGAGGTGTCCTTATGTTTAAAATGAGTCTCTTGTAGACATCAAATAGATGGGTCCTGTTTTTTTATCCAGTCTGAAACCCTGCGCCTTTTAATGGGGTCATTAAGCCCATTCACTTTCAGAGTTACTATTGAAAGATATGAATTTAGGGTCATCATGAAACCTATTCAGTCCCTGTTTTTGTGGATTGTTTCTTTGGATTTCCTCTTTCTTTTAGAGAGTCCCTCTTCATATTTCTTGCAGAGCTGGTTTGGTGGTCACATATTCTTTCAGTTTCTGCCTATCTTGGAAGCTCTTTATCTCTCCTTCTATTCTGAATGAGAGCCTTGCTGGATAGAGTATTCTTGGCTGCATGTTCTTCTCATTTAGGACCCTGAATATATCTTGCCCACCCTTTCTAGACTGCCAAGTCTCTGTGGAGAGGTCTGATGTTATCCTAATACTTCTCCCCATAAAGGTTAGAGATCTTCTCTTTATCTTTGGAATTTGCAAGTTTCACTATTAAATGTTGAGGTGTTCAATGGTTTTTATTGATTTTAGCAGGGGATTTCTCTATCTCCTGGAGATGAATGCCTGTTTCCCTTCCCAAGTTAAGGAAGTTCTCAGCTATGAATTGTTCAAATACACTTTCTGGTCCTCTGTCTCTTTCAGTGCCCTCTGGAACCCCAATTAAACATAGATTTTTCCTTCTGAGGCTGTCATTTATTTCCCTTAACCTATCCTCATGATATTTTTATTGTTTTTCTCTTTTTTCCTCAGCTTCCTTCCTTGCCATCAATTTGTCTTCTATGTTACTCACTCTTTCTTCTATCTTGTTAACCTTGGTCTTTAGGACCTCCAATTTGGATAGCATTTCATTTAATTAATATTTAATTTCGGCCTGATTTGATCTAAATTTTGGAGTCATGAAGTCTCTTGAATCCTTTATGCTTTTTTCTAGAGCCACCCATAGCTTTATAATTGTGCTTCTGAATTGGCTTTCTGACATTGAATTGTAATCCAAATTTTGTAACTCTGTGGGAGAGAGGACTTTTTCTGATTCTTTCTTTTGTGGTGAGTTTTTCCTTCTAGTTTTCCTTTCCTTTTGCTCAGTGCAGAGTGGCCAAAAACAAGTTGTACTGGAAAAAAGGAGAAAAAGAGAGAAAAAAGGGCGGGGGGGTGCTGGAAAGCAGGGGGAAACAAACAGAAAACAAAAAGCAAGGGGAAGTATCCTCTGTTTCTATATACTGTAAATCCCTTCACTTCCCCTGGAAGTTTCCAGTGCTGCTTGGTCAATAACTTGCTTTTCCCCTGTCCTTCTAGCTTGTCTTCTTGGGGAGGGGTCTGCTGTGCTGATTCTCAGTTGTGCACCTGGGGGAGCTGCGTAGCCCCCTGCCAGGTGCACGGCTCAGTGGCAGCTGCTTTTCCTGTGAGGCCCCTGCTCAGTTCCAGGTACAAGATGACACCAGGAGGAACAATAACAGTGGCAGCGGCCAGCTCTCCAGCTCTGGCGTCAGCTCCCACAGTAACTACCGCAGCTCCCAGTCCCCAGGGGCCTGGATGATCCGGGGTGGGGGCGCTCATCTGCACAGTTCTGGGCCGCCTGGCGGCAGGAGCCCCCTAGCTGTCCTGTGTCCTCCTGGCCTCTGCCTGTCCCGGGGGTCCACCAGATCCTGGGCTGTGTCCCCAGCACCCTGGGCTCTAGGCCCTACACCTCTGGAATCGGGGACCAGGGCGCGCAGCCCCCTTCCGGTGGAGCCACAGCTGGAGCCACCGCTGGAGCTGCCGCCGAGCTGCTTCTGGGGCCCAGGAGGCGTGTGCTGTAGCCCTTTCAGGAGCTGCGTCCCCGGTGTGTGGGGCGTCTCCCCTGGGCGCAGCTCCTCTGTTAGTGCCCCTGGGAGCCTGAGAGCATCCCCGCCCTCCTGGGATCCTGCCCGAGCTCCCTGCAAGCGCCTTTCCATCGGGGAAGGTTGGTGTAGCTCCTGCTTCTCCTGGCCTGAGCTTTCCTGTCCTGGGGGCACTCGTGGCCCCCCTTAGCCCGGCTCCTCGCGGGCCCCCCCCCCACCTTGGATGCTTTTTTTTTCTTCTGTCTTCCTACCTTGATAGAAGCGCAAACTCTACTCACTGTAGCATTCCAGCTGGTCTCTCTTTAAATCTCAGACCGAATTCGTAGATTTTCAGGATGATTTGAAGGTTATCTAGGTAAGTTGGTCGGGACAGGTGACTTGGGGACCCTACTCTTCTGCCATCTTGCCCCGCTCTCTCAATATCTATTTATTATCAAAACTCTTAGCAAACTACTACCAAAAGGCTTTTTAATAGAGCCATTTAAAAGATAGGTATAAAATAGCAGTTACAAATATAAAATTAAAAAAAATTGACTTTTCTTTGTGATCTGGCAACAAGATAAATACATAGCTACAGCTACTATTCAGCATTGCAAAGGTAATTCTTGAGAGTGAAATGAAAAAAAAAAAGACTTTCACAGGTATTGAAAAGAACTCTAATTTTTTATATATGTAAACAAATTTTTAAATGAGAAAAATCATTAGATTTAATGTGGCTTTACATAAAATCCAAGTACAGAATCAATTGTATTCTTATTTATTAGCAATAAATGTTAGACAATAAAATATTATAAAAGGTACCATTTAAAACAGTAAGAAAATATTTAAAAATAAAAGACTAGCCAATATGCCTGGGGAATCTGTAATAGAAAATTATAAAACAGGAGGTGCCTAGGTGGCTCAATTGGTTGTCTGCCTTCAGCTGGGGTCTTGGGATTGAGCCTCACATCTGGCTCCCTGCTCAGCAGGGAGCCCATTTCTCCCTCCCCTTCAGCCTCCCCTGCCCCTGCACTGTGCTCTTGCTCTATCTCACATTAAATAAATAAATAAATAAATAAATAAATAAATAAATAAATCTTTAAAAAAAGAAAATTATAAAACATTATTTAGATACATTAAACACATAAATGCAGGAATATGGATGTTTATGCATTAGAAGATATGATACTACAAAGATACCAGTTTAATATGATACTAACCTAAGTGTCCACTTTTGTTTTGAAAATGACAAATCAACTTAAAAAGATTACCTAGACATGAAAAGGATTAAAAGTATGTAAGAAAATCTTTAAGAATAAAATGTAAGGACTTACTCCACCAGACATTAAGATTTACAAAACACAATACTGAAGTTTGACTCTAGAAAAAAAGAGACGAGTGGAATATGGAGAATGAAAACAAAACTCTGTGTGTGTGTGTGTATGTGTGTGTACTGCCCAATCATTATAAAGGTGTCAGTGTAGAGCAGTGAGAAAAAGAAAATATTTTCAGTAAATAGAATTTACTTAACTACTTAAATTGAGGGAAAAAAAAGAAAGAAACAGTGTAACTAGCCCTAATTCCCAAGGTGCATAAATAAATTCCTGGTGGACTATAGATCTAATTGAGTAAGGAAAAACAAAATTTATAATAATTACTATATCTAGATAATATTAAAATACTCAATGACCTTGGATTAAGAAAGTATACCTTAAGCAGAATACAAAGAACTTAAACTGTAAAACAAACAAACAAAAAGATGTAAATTGGACTATATAACAATTGTGAACTTTTGTTTCCCAAAAGACTATTAATATAATGAAGATCCACAGATTAGGTCTGGCAACATATACAACCAACCAAGATATTTTATTCAGATATATAGAGAAAATTCTAATGTATCAATAAAGAAGAGATAGACAACCCAATAGAAAAATGGAGATGAAACTTGACTAAAGAAGATATCCTGGGGAATTCTGGGTGGCTTAGCTGTTTAGCACCTGCCTTTGGCCCAGAGCATGATCCTGGAGTCCCGGGATCCAGTCCCACAGTGGGCTCCCTGCATGGAGCCTGCATGGCCTGTGTCTCTGCCTCTCTCTTTCTCTCTCTCTCTCACTCTCTCTCTGTGCCTCTCATGAATAAATAAATAAAATCTTTAAAAAAAGAAGATATCCAAAGGGCAAATAAACATGAATACTTGCTTAGTATTATCAATTACAAGGGAAATGCAATGTAACACCTCAACCAAGTATCACTACACACATATCAAGGGTGTCTAAAAGTTTAAAATTTTAACATATATATGATGTATCAGAGTTTGTCATATGCTGTAGAGAGGAATGTAAATCAGAGAGCCATTTTGCTAAGCAACTTGGAATTACCTACTTAAGGAAAGTGAATGCTTGTGTTATGAACAAGAAATTCTACTCCTATGAATATATCAAAAAGACGTGTGCCCCAATTCACCAGAAGATATATGCAAGTATATTCATGGCAGCTATATTAATAGATGCCAACTCTCCAAATAATTTAAATGGTCACCAGCAGCAGAATGTATGTATAAAAGTTGATACATTATACAAAGGAACTCTATACAATAATAAAAACAAATGAAGAACCTAAGGTGATGGAAATGTTCTAAAATTAGATTCCAATGGTGGTTGTACAACTCCATAAATATACTAAAATTCATTGAACTGCACACTACAAACAAATGAGTTTTACAATATTTAAATTGTGTCATGGTGAAGCTGTTTTAAAAATTCATTCTTGAGAAAAAATACCTGTGAACTGGTACCAGAGATAGAGATGATTAAAAATGTAAACCTGTTTTAAACATAGATTTTATTGGAGCTGTTTTGTAGTTTATTCAACTTAAAAATCAGCAATCACTAGACAAGTGTTTTTAAATGTATAAAATCTAATGATATTAGTGGCTCCTTTTCATTCTCAAAAATGTCCTGGCCTGAACAATAAATTATTTTGTCACTCAAATCAGAGTTTTTTGTCTCTACAGCTTTAAATAATAGTTAGGCTCTTCCAAACAAAAGTCACTTTTACAATTTTCCCTCCAAAAGAGAATGTAAAAATGTAATGTATTAGTTGATGTTAGTATGATACATCATTATTTTAAAAATTGTTTTCCAACATTTGTACATACCTTCCAAAGAAAGCTGAAATGTCAATGAAAATTATGTAAGTCTGATATTTATAATAAGATAAGTGAAACTCAGACTTTAAAATCCCAACTGGTGAGTCATGGTTGCAGTCTGCTGCCTCACCTACCACATCACGGGAAATTTGTGTCTGTTATCCTAGATCTTATAGCATTGGTATTAATAAAGTATAAGTATAAATTCTTTTCAGAAACAAGAGACACTATTGAGAGTTTTTTTTATTGTTCTTAACAATAACCCTAATCTGACCCCTTACAATGTCACCAAAAGAAATTCTATCACCTGCCTTAAGAACTCAGGTTTGGCTGTCTTTTTATTTATTTTAGTTTTTTGTCACCCTCATTTCAGACTGTAGAACTCAGGCTTTATTTTTTTACAGGCTTTTGCTTTTTAAAATGTATTAGCTTTGGGTTATATATTCTCTTTCCCTTTTACACTTGTCTACCATTAAAAATAATCATTTTAATCCAAAATTTCACGATGAGTTGAAAAACAGTACCTTGTCTTGGATGTTAGGTGTGTGCACACCCTAAACTATATAAATTGTCATTGTGTCCTGCATGATTGACTTCCAAGCTAAATAAACTCAGTGAGTTTTATTCTTTTATCAGTATTCAACCTCTTATTGAAATTATGTCTATTCATTCTTGCCTAAAATAACTTTAGATCTTGGTGATTCTCCCATAATCTTCCAAAAAATAAGAACTAAAATTATTATTTATGAATGAGCATTCATTATTTATTGAAAAGTCCTATGTATTCTGTAATTTCCATGTGTGAATTTGACTATAAAAATGTAAATAAGTTCAGCAATTCCTAATCTATTCTACTTTGAATAGAATGCATCGTCAATTTTTTTTTTTTTTAGAAACGTGAACATAATAAAATGAAGGATCTCTATTCTAGTCCTCATAGAAGAGACTTTAAGTTTCTTTTACCAGTGTTACAGGAGAAAATCAAAAAGCTTCAAAAATAATTTATTATTTGACCTTAAGGTTACCATTAGTCTTATTTTTTCAAGTGTTTATGACCCCCTCCTTCCAGTTAGTATTTAACTAACTAATTTAATGCATGCTTTCCTAGTATGTGGGGGAAAAAAACAATTGAAGCATAAACTGCTTTTCACATATTCTCACTTTTATTTTGTTCTTTAGTATGCTATAAAATATGAGCAAACCATCATTCACTTGTCAATTATTAAAGTGAGAATTTGTTTTACTATTACATGAAGAAATCAGAATTTCCTCAAATGAATACTTTCCTTCTCACTAAGTTGCTACAAAAATGTGAAATATAAACTAGGCTGTGTCACAAAACAATTTCTACATAAAAGATTATATAAAAGGGACTATTCTACTGTATAAATATCAATTTATTTTTTTCATTTCTAATGAGTTTGACCTTGATATAAATGTGAGCCCCCAAATCTATTTCCTTCCTGACTCTGCACTCTGGCAGAACTTATTCAAGCATAAGTCTTCATAAAGAAACTCTGCTTGGGTCATCTCTGTGGAAATATGAAATAAAATGAGATGGTTTACCAATTTAAGGTAGTCTATGACTTGTGCAATGTGTGTAATATTTAAAGAGATGAGGAGAGTTAAAGAAGCTGTTGGTTTCAAATGGTCTTCAGGGAGAAGAAATAGCTATGATATACTTTGGTCTTGAGTCTGATTCTAAAAGTTTTATGATAATGTGCTATCTAAGACATTGCCACATGTGACAGTTTTTCAACGAGAAGAATAAAGGCACCAGGGTAGGCAGTTCCCATCAGGATGAATTCCTATGTGCAATGACCTGTTAGCACGACATTTTATGTTTTGAAGCTATCCTTATTTTCATTTCATCATTTATTTACTAGTTTGACTCTATGGTTCTGCTTTGCTTTTATTTTTACCACACATACTAATAAAAATGCATGCAACATCACAATTTTATAAATGTCTCTATCATAAAGAGAATAAATAATATGACTTCTCTGAACTCTAGGCAAGGAGGTTATTTTAGGCATATACGTAAAAAGAAAAAAATGATATATAAGGAAAGTCAATTTTAGACAAAGAATAATTCTTTTTTACGGCTTGAAAATCCAAAAAAAAGGTACCATATATAAACACATAATTTCCCACAGAAAGAATACAAATGGCATTAAAGAATCACCTCACTAATAATTAATACAATGAAAAAAATTATTCAAGACAGTTATGTGGATTCTCAAATTTAAAGGGATTAAATACAGTTAAAGATCGAGAATAAGAGTGAGAGACGCAGACAGGTAGACAGAGACAGAAAGACAACACTCTGGGTTGGAGCGGTACAGGATATAGACTACTAGTCCACCTTCAGAAATTCATCAGGAAGTATTCAGTATCAGGAAGAAAGTATTCAGTGATATACATATATATTTAGCTTTATCATAGCCTTGCTTTTAAGAGTAAAATAAACATTAAAAAATAAAGATCCAGTAAAGGACAAATTATTTTGCATACATGAAGAAAAATTTTTATTTAACACATTTTTCTCTGCCTACCATATTTTGGAGATTGTGCATTAAAACCATGCTTCAAAAATATACAAGGGAGTTATGCTCATTCAGTAGTATTAATGAAATAAAAGCAATTTAGCTCTTTTTCTATGGACATTAGATTATCCCATGGTTAATTTGGTTAATTTCTGAATTACAAAATTATGAATGCTTTTCATGTTCTTTATGTACTTCTAAGTTTCCTAATCTTGACAATTTATATATTACTTTCATAATTAGAAAAGATTTTTTAATAATATAACTTTTTTTGGGATATCACTTGTTCATTATCTTCTTTAGATACCATGTGAATTTTTTCTTTACACAATTTGCACTCTTTGAAAAATGAATTATCTTTGGGAAGGTATCTAGTAGTGCAAGCTCATAAAAATTATACTAAATTAAGTAATTTGGAAATACTTTCTTTTAATTCATAAGTTAATTTGCTGGAAATTTATTGAAACTTAAGAAGATTATATCAGCTTTATAAAACTGTTGGCTTACCTATAAAACATGGAGGACAATTAAAATTTTGGAAATCTAGTTTTTCTTAATTCAATCAAGTAAATATTGTTGTATACCCACCAACTAGTCAAATGGATGATCTGGATATTTAACTTCATTTAAGTATAATTGAAACAAATTTGAGGGCAAAAGCTTCTTGGGTCCAGGCTTCCAAGCATAAAGTTATCTTCCATCACATAATTTTCCTGTACTATGCATGCAAAATGGAAATGATTGACTTTTTAATTGTTGTTGTTATTTGGCTGTTGTAAATGAAGCACACTTCCCCAGATTCATACACATACCTACTCACTGCTCTTTCAAAATTAAGGAGCATAATATAATTTTGTTGAAAGACTACTTGCAACTTTGAAGAAACTATTTCAGATTCATCCCTAATTAGTTATAAGTAAACCCTAGATAAGACCAGTCTAGATAGCCAGGCCCTTGCCATACTGTCAGGTAGCTGACCAAGACACTTAACAGCACAGCTGAAATCAACAGAGGTTGTCCCAGATCAGCAAAACTGCCCAGAGAACTTGTAGACTCATGAGAAATAATGTTTTTTTGTTGGTGGTGTTTTTGTTGTTTTAAGACATTAAAGTTTTAGAGTAGGTTGTTATAAGCAGTAGCTGATAACAGTTGTATAAAATAAAAGACATGTTTCTAAATTCCTAAAATTTTGTATTTAATTATCTTTCTAGTTTTAATTCAGTATGGTTGCAAGGTATCCTATAAAATTTTAGGATATCTATTTTCATATTCAATCTTTAAAAAGCTATATTAAATATCCTAGTGTTAGACCCTAACAGAATGTATATGGGGTGAAATAATACAGCCATTGTTAGTTATAGTGGCTATGATCATGAATATAAGAAAAGTAAAATGGAAGGTGTTTGCTTAATGAAGACTATCATGACATACAAATAATACTATGTTATCCAGAAATGAACAAAATTTAACCTTGGATGTTTCCATCTTCCTACTAATGTCAACTAGGCCTCTAGGTTAAGGATGGGAAAAGCATTAAAGTTCTCTTTCATGTCCTCTTTCCTGGCCTCCCCTTAGTGGTTTTTTCTCAGGTCAGAAGAGTTTTTCAATAAGCACTGAGTCCCAAATTATTGATTTCACTATAGGAGATGAATATGTCCCAGGTCACTGCTGTGATTTTATTGATTTTTCTGAAGTTAAGAGGTAGACTGACATTATAAATATAACAAGTAGACTATTTGGAGAATAAATTTTCCTTTGTTAAGAACAATGATAAAAAAGCATAGCTACACATCCTCAACATTTTATCAGTTGATATTTTAAAACATTCTAATAATGCCTTATCTACCTAATTATTAGGTAGAAGCCTACTTTTTGTTTCATTGAGTAAAAGCAGATGGCTCCAAATTAGTGAATAGGTTCCCAAATCTTTTATATTTATATTATATCAAAATATGTTCCTAATGGGTATGTGTGGGGACTTCTAACTCCCCAAGGCTACCTTCTGTAAATTTGAATGTAGATGCAGTAAACTTGAGAAAGGAAATGAGGTAGACCACTGTATTCTATAACAATGAAACCTATGTTTGGGTAGAATGGTGGAGTATCCATACATGTCAGCATGATTATTGCTTGTCACAGCCTTCAACTTTCAGCTTGTCCTGTGGCTGGCATATATAGGGAGTATTAGAGCAATTTATCTGGGTCAAAGCAAATTTAGTAAAAACTCATTAAAATGCAAATATATTACTTGAGAAAGGTAACACATTAAATCACAGAACATATTAATAATTTAACATGTATTATGCTATCCTAAGGTTCTCATAATTGGTCTGTTGACACAGCACTTAGAAGATATATTCACTTGCATTTTAAATAATAGACTTCTCAAATTCAAGATTATTCTCACTCAATTCTTGATCTCCATTCTTTGCAAAGTCTCTCCTTGTAATGGACTGAATGTTTGTTGAAGACCTTATCTTTGGTGTGATGATATTAGGAGTAGGGCCTTGGGAGGTAATTGGGTTTAGATGGGGTCAGAGGGTGGAGCCTCCATAATAGAATTAGTGCCCTTATAAAAAGAAGAGATACCAGAGCATCCTCCTTCAACATATGAGGACACAACTATCAAGATGGTTGTGGATACAGAAGGAAGCCATCACAAGCCAGGAAAAAGGCACTCAGCAAAACACCCCACCTCTTGCTGACACCCTGATCTTGAACTTCCAGCCTCTGGAACTGAGAAAATAAACTTCTATTGTTTAAGATACCACTCATATAACCCAGTTTCTTAAACCAAGAAGCTGGAAGTCATCTTTCATTCCATTATAGTTTCCATGTATCACATCTAAACCAAAAGCAAGTTGTTTTAGACATCTTTCTTATTATTTTACTGATGAAAACCATACAATTGCTTGTCCTGTGATAATCAATCTAAACTACTCATTTTAACATGTCTGCTTCTCCAAATCTTCTCCTACTACTTCCCTATTGACACATATTCTGGTCACACTAATCTTTCTGCTTCACACATCACAAAGTCCATTTTTAACTAGGGTTTCTGTGCTGGCTGTTTCTGTGCCTGGTAGGCTTTTCTTCAATACTTTCTGGTGGTTATGCCATTTTAACATTCATGCCTCAACACACAGTCCTGATATCCAGAGCAAGCTTCTCTGATGATTCTAGCTAAAGTAGGTCTCAATATCATATCAGTAATCCTCTATATTCTGTTTCCTTCTGGGAATTCATTGCTGTCCTAGAGACTATTCATTTTTGTTTGATTGTATGTATTACTTCTGCCTCGATTTACAAATAAAACCAACAGGATGTGAACATTATTTATCATATGTGTTCCTATATCCTTAATGTATACGACAGCACATTAGTATAATATAAATGACTCAAAAAGATACTTTGACCAAATATATGTATGAATTCAATACAAAATCATAATTCCAATCAAAGAAACAAAAAAGCCACAGACTTTTGAATAAAGCCTAAGAAGATCAAATAGGGATTTTCCTTAAAGCATATTTGTAAATTGTTTAACCTCTTTGGTATTTTCTGAAAAGAAACCAATTAGTGGCAATATCTATAAAATATACCATAAATTAAATTTTTCATCCGAATATATTTATATATTTTAGCAAAATATATTAAAATTTAATTATGGCAAATTTTAAAAGAAAGATATTTTCTTCATTAATAATCCCCCCGACACATACACATACAGATTAGGAAAATATAGTGCCTCTTCAATATTAATTCTTATTCAATCACACATTCATTTCATAAGCATAAATATTAAGTAATGATTATTATGAGGAAAAAAAGTAGATTTCATATTAGGAAGCAAAGATATAGTCATATATGATATATATATCATAACTACAATCACCATCTTAATTATGAGTTTTATTTACATTCATATTTTAATAATATAAACAAACTTTATGAAGGTAGCCATGAATACTCAAAGGATTACTTGAAATTTATATATGTAAATATATGTTTATATATGATACAGTTCTCAAGGAAATGTAGACTAGATAGAGGCAGATGAGTACAGTAAATGAGTACAGTACAGTGGCGCTAGACACACAAAGATAGATATGTACATGGGTTGATGTGGAACCTTATAGGAGGAGGTTCCCAATAGTTAAAATGCTGTGGGAAGAGGGGGGAAAGGGAGGAGTAATTTGTAAGCTGGATCTTAAAAAATGACTAGATGTTAGCAAGACAAAGAAAGAAAGTGATTCTATGAAAGGGGTCAATGTGAAAGGCAAAAGGACACAAGAAACATATAAGAGAACAAGAAGAAAAAGTGGACAGGAATCCAGATAGTGCCTTGTTTTCTTAAATTCTTCATTCATTGCTCTTCCATTTTTCCCTAAGCAAATACCCTGTTGTTGTGCCCAAGATCGCGAATCCGAGAAACCGCCGAGGAGCCGACGCCGATGCAAGCGCCCGAGGGTTGATTTGCAAGCGGAGCCCGGGTCCCAGTGTCCTCCACGCAGCGGAGCAGGGCCTCGGCCCAGGCTAAGAAGCACAGCAGTGGTACAGGGGCCCGTGGCCCATGGGGTTGTAACACACACGGAAAGTTGCACAGTCTTGTCGGTCCGTCCGCAGGTGGCAGTTGAATCACAATCTACCCTATAGCAACCATTTGAACTGGCCTATTATTCTGGTTAGAATTGGCGCGCAGGTTTGGCGGGCAAAAGACGGGTTTTTTACCTTTGGGGGGGCGGGTAAAAGTCAGAGGTCCCGCATTCCTATGCGTGCTGGTTTCTGATAAGGGTATGTTTAATAACTAAACTAGGGTGAAGGAGCGCCTGAAACAACAGGCAGGTCGCGTGGGGGGTTTTACATGAGGTGGCGGGTGTAGCACAAAAGGGAGTTTGTCCTGCTCTGCTTGCCCAGGGGCAGGGGATTTTTGTTAGATTTCCTGGATCCCACATTGTACCATGCAGGATGCTCCATTCATAGTGAGGAGCTGGAACTTCGTACTAGAAGCAAGAACAGTAGATTTTATGATGCTTTGTGTTTTAGGATACATTACTCTGATATTTCTGTGAAGGAATAAATTGAAAGATTTAGGGCTGCAGGCAGGTGGGTGTTTTAATCCCTGCAGAAGTTGATAATGGTCTGCATTAGGGCAGTGGTAATAAAACAGGCCGAATGAGACAGACTTAAGAAATACTTAAGAAAAACATTAGCAGATTTTACAAGTAAGAGAAGTAATTGTCAGCCATATGAAGTGAGCAAGAGGGTTTATTAACCTTTGCCTTTTAGCAGCTTCTTAATAGCTTGAAAAGCAAAGTCACTACAAAACTACATGATCTGTAATGTCTAGGTGCTTCAGCTCAACTCCCAAACCAGAGAAAAAGTTCTTTTTCCCCTCTTTCTCTGTTGCCCTTGTACTGTCTCTGAGCCCTACAGACTTTGCTCCCTGGAGAGAGCTCCTCTGACACTTTCTGAAAACTTTTGGATTTGTGTCTGATACTATGGGTCAAAAGAGGAGGGGAAAGAAAAAAAGAAAGCTCCCATCCAAATCCTGTTATTTTCTTTAGTCTGCTTCTCTCACAGCAAATATGCCATGAGGCTAAAGGAGAGAAGAAGAGATATCTGAATATTTTGCATCTGCACAGCTTGGATTTTTATGTACTGTCCCAGCAGAATAAAGAAAGGGTTATTTCATCTAGCCTCTGCCCTTGGGCTGAATTCCAACAAAAAAATCCAAGATAGTGTAGGATTTTTATAAAGAATATTGTGTAATCACCATCTTACAATATGAGTTTTATTTACAATCATATTTTTGATAATGTAAACAATCTTTATGAAGATAGACATGAATGCTCAATATATTACATGAAATTAATTAATTAATATTTAAATTCAAGTTACTTAAAATATATACTATAGTATTGGTTTCAGGAGTAGAATTTAGTGATTCATCACTTACATCACTTACATACAACACCCATTGCTCATTACAAGTGACCCATTGACCCATTCCTCCAGCTCCCCTCCCCTCCGGTAATCCTGTTTGTTTCTATATTTAGGAATCTTAAAAAAAAATACCAAACAGATCAATGTATTTAATATGTTCATAATATAAATCCATATATTTAATATCTTGATAAAATGAGTTCATTTTTTTAATTATTTATTTTTCTTCTTTTTTAAATTTAACTTTAATTAACATATAGTGTATTATTAGTTTCAGAGGTACAGTTTAGTGACTCATCAGTTGAATACAACACCCAGTGTTCATTACATCACATGCCCTCCTTAATGCCATCACCCAGTTATCCCATTCACCCACCCACCTCCCCTCCAGCAGCCCTCAGTTTGTTCCCTATAGTTAAGAGTGAACTCATAGGGTATTTGTCTTTGACTGACTTATTCATTTAGCATAAAACCCTCTAGTTCCATCCACATCATGCAAATGGCAAGATTTCATTCTTGTGATAACTGAATAATATGCCAGATAAACCACCTCTTCTTTAACCATTCATCAGTCATGGATATTTGAGCTTTCTCCATTGTTTGGCTATTGTTGATAATGCTGCTGTAAACATTGGGTGTGTCTGTCCCTTTGAATCAGTATGTTTGTAGCCTTTGGGTGAATACCCAGTAGTGCAATTGCTGGGTCATAGGGTAGCTCTATTTTTAACTTCTTGAGGAGCCTCCACACTGTTTTCCACAGTGGCTGCATCAGTTTACATTCCCATCGATAGGGCAAGAGGGTTCTCCCTTCTCCACATCCTTACCAACATCTGCTGTTTCTTGTGTTGTTAATTAGCCATTCTGACAGGTGTGATGTCATATCTGAATATGGTTTTGATTTGTATTTCCTGGATGATGAGTGATGTTGAGCATATTTTTATATATCTGTTAACCATTTGGATGTCTTCTTTGGAAAAATGTCTAATCATGTCTTCTGCCCATTTTTTAACTGGATTATTTGTTTTTTGGATATCCAGTCTGATAATTTCTTTATAGATCTTGGATATTACCCTTGATCCAATATGTCATTTGCAAATATCTTCTCCCATTCAGTTGGTTGCCTTTTAGTTTTGTTGATTGTTTCCTTTGCGATGCAGAAGGTTTTATCTTGATAAAGTTCCAATAATTTTTTTTTTGCTTTTGTTTTCCTAGCCTCCAGAGACATGTCTAGTAAGAAGTTGCTGTGGCCAAGATCAAAGAGGTTGCTGTCTGTTTTCTCCTTTAGGATTTTAATGATTTCCTGTCTTACATTTAGGTCTCTCATCCATTTTGAATTTATTTTTGTGCATGGTGTAAAAGAATGGTCCAATTTCATTTTTTTTTTCATGTAGCTGTCCAGTTTTCCCAGCACCGTTTGTTGAAGAGATTTTTTTTCCATTGGATATTCTGTCCTGTTTTGTCAAAGATTAGTTGGACCATTGACCATTGACCATTAGGGCCCATTTCTGGGTTCTCTATTCTGTTCCGTGGATCTATATGTCTGCTTTTGTGCCAGTACCACACTGTCTTCATGGTTACATGAAGCTTTGTAATATAGCTTGGAGTCCAGAATTGTGATGCCTCTAGCTTTGCTGTTTCTTTTCAAGATTGCTTTGGCTATTTGGTTTTGTGGTTCCATACACAGTCTAGATTGTTGTAGCTCTGTGAAAAATGCTGGTGTTATTTTGATTGGGATTGCATTGAATGTGTAGATTGGTTTGGGTAGTATAGACACTTTAACAATATTTTTTCTTCCAATCCATGAGCATGGAATGTTTTTCCATTTCTTTGTGTCTTCAATTTCTTTCATAAGTGTTCTATAGTTTTCAGCATACAGATCCTTTACCTCTTTGGTTAGGTTTATTCGTAGGTATCTTATGGTTTTGGGTGCAATTGTAAATGGGATCAATTCCTTGATTTCACTTTCTACTGCTTCATTATTGGTGGATAGATATACAACAAATTTTGGTTCATGTGTTGATTTTGAATCTTGTGACTTGGTTGAATTCTCATATAAGTTCTAGTAATTTTTTTTAGTGGAGTCTTTTGGGTTTTCTTCATTGTCTGTGAAAAGTGAAAGTTGGACTTCTTCCTTGCTGATCTGGATGCCTTTTATTTCTTTTTGTTGTCTGATTGATGAACGTAGGAGTTCTAGTACTATGTTGACTAACAGTGATGAGAGTGGACATTGTTATTGTGTTTCTTACCTTAGGGAGAAAGTCTCTCAGGTTTTCCCCATTAAGGATGATACTAGTTGTGGGTCTTTTGTATTTGGTCTTTATGATGTGAAGTACGTTCCTTCTATCCCTACTTTCTTGAAGGTTTTTATAAAAAGGACGCTGTGTTTTGTCAATGCTTTTTCTCAATCTATTGAGGAGATCATATAGTTTTTATCCTTTCTTTTAGTTATGTAGTGTATCACATTGACTAATCTGTAGATATTGAACCACCTCTGCAACCCAGGAATAAATCCCACTTTGTTGAAGTGAATCAAAATAAGTAAAGTCACAAATGAAAGAAGAAAGATCACAACCAACACCACAGAAACACAAAAAATTGTAAGATAATATCATGAACAATTATATGCCAAGAAATTGAACAATTTGGAAGAAATGTATAAATTCCTAGAAACACATAAACTACCAAAACTGAAACAGGAAGAAATAGAAAACTTGAACAGACCCATAACCAAAGAAATTGAATCAATTATCAAAAATCTCCCAAAAACAAGAGTCCAGAGACGATGGCTTCCCAGGGGAATTCTACCAAACATTTAAGAAGAATTAATACTTATTCTTCTGAAACTGTTCCAAAAAATAGTAATGGAAGGAAAACTTCCAAACTCATTCTATGAGGCTAGTGCTACATGGACCCCCAAACCAAAGAGCCCACTAAAAGGGAGAATTACAGATCAATATCCCTGATGAATATGGATGTAAAAATTCTCAACAAGATACTAGCTAGTCAAATTCAACAGTGCATTAAAAGAATGCGCTGCTCTCCTGCTCCCTCCTTATCTCCCTGACTTCCCTCCACAAAAAGGAGTCCCTCCCCTTCCAGCACTGCAGCTTTTCTCTCCCTCATTTCATGGCTGCAAAATTCACATCTGCCATGTTCTTTCTCCAATTGTACAGATTGTTTTCTTAATCCTTGGACAATTTCTTAGTTGTTCAAAATGACTTGATGCTGATCTAGCTGTGTTTGAGGGACAAGGCAAGCTCGGGGTCCTTCTACTATTCCATCTTAACTAAGTAACTCCACTTTTTTTAAAAAAAGATTTTATTTATTTATTTATTCATAAGAGACACACAGAGAGGCAGAGACACAGGCAGAGGGAGAAGCAGGCTCCTCACAGGGAACCCAATGCAAGACTCTTTCCCGGGCCCTGGGATCACACCCTGAGCTGAAGGCAGACGCTCAACTATTGAGTCACCCAGGCCTTTCAGTAATTCTATTTTTAATTTTTTAAGAAACCTCCATACTTTTTTCCATAGTGGCTACACTAATTTACATTCCCATCTACAGTGCATGAGAGTTTCTTTTTCTCTGGGTCCTCACCAGCACTTGTTATCTCCAGTGTTTTTGACTTCAGCTATTCTGACAGGTGTAAAATGATATGTCTTTGTGATTTTAATTTCTCTGATGATTAGCGATGTTGAGCATTTTTTCATGTGTCTGTTGGTTGTATGTAAGCCTTTGGAAAAATGTCTATTTAGGTCCTCTGCCCATTTTTAATTGGATTATTATTACTATTTTTTGGGTTGAGTTGTATAAATTCATAATGTATTTTGGATATTAGCCTGTTATCAGATATATCATTCACAAATATCTTTTTCCATTCAATAGGTTGCCTTTTTGTTTTGTTGATGGTTTCCTTCACCGTACCAAAGTGTAATGTACTTTGCTGTGATTCCAATAGTTTTATTTTGTTTTTGTTTCCTTTGCCTTTGTAGACATATCTAGAAAAATATTTCTATGGTCAATGTCAAAAATATCACTGCCTATGTTTGCTTCTAGGAATTTTGTGGTTCCAGGTCTCACCTTTAGGTCTTTAATCTATTTTGAATTTATTCTTGTGTATGGTAGAAGAGTTCCATTTTTATTCTTTTACATGTACCTGTTCAGTTTTCCCACCACAATGTGTTGGAGATTATCTTTTCCCATTGTTATGACATGAAAAATCATCATTGTATTTCAACTATAAGAACATTAATGACTAACATCCGAAAAACCCACCCATTAGCTAAAATTGTTAACAACTCATTCATTGATCTCCCGCACCATCAAATATCTCAGCTTGATGAAACTTCGGGTCCCTGCTTGGAGTGTGTCTGATTCTACAGATTCTAACAGGTTTATTTTTAGCCATACATTATACATCAGATACATCACATCAACAGCCTTCTCATCAGTTACTCACATCTGTCGAGACGTCAACTACGGTTGAATCATCTGTTATATACATGCAAACGGAGCCTCCATATTCTTTATCTGCCTTTTTATACACGTAGGATGAGGACTATACTATGGCTCTTATGTATTCATAGAAACATGAAATATTGGAATAATTCTCTTATTTGCAACTATAGCCACAGCATTAATAGGTTATGTCCTACCATGAAGACAAATATCCTTTTGAGGAGCAACTGTCATCACAAACCTACACTCAGCAATCCCCTACATCGGGACTAACCTGTTAGAATGAATCTGAGGTGGCTTCTCAGTTGACAAAGCAACCCTAACACGATTCTTCACATTCCACTTCATTCTCCCATTCATTATCGCAGGACTAGCAATAGTCCATTTCCTATTTCTACACGAAACTGGATCCAATAACCCTTCAGGAATTTCATTTGACTCAGACAAAATCCCATTCCACCCTTACTATACAATCAAAGATATCCTAGGAGCCCTACTCTTAGTTCTAGTACTAATATCACTAGTTTTATTTACACCAGATCTATTAGGAGACCCGGACAACTACATCCCTGCAAACCCCTTCAACACTCCCCCACACATCAAGCCCAAATGATATTTCCTATTTGCCTACGCCATTCTACAATCAATCCCCAACAAACTAGGAGGTGTATTTGTCCTAATATTCTCTATCCTAATCCTAGCAATTATTCCCTTACTCCACACCTCCAAACAACACGGAATAATATTTCGTCCTCTTAGTCAATGCCTATTTTGATTACTAACAGCTGATCTACTCACACTAACATGAATTGGAGGGCAACCAGTAGAACACCCCTTTATTATTATCGGCCAAGTAGCCTCCATCCTATACTTTACTACCCTCTTAGTCCTGCTGCCAACTATCAGCATTATCAAAAACAATCTCCTAAAATGAAGAGTCTTTATAGTATATTAATTATCTTGGTCTTGTAAACCAAAAATGGAGACTAATCACCCTCCTTAAGACTCAAGGAAGAAGCACCAGCTCCACCATCAGCACCCAAATCTGAAATTCTTCTTAAACTATTCCCTGATAATAACCTCCTCTATTCATATATTGCAATAACCCTACTGTGCTATGTCAGTAAGTCCAAAAAAAATTTTCCCTCCTACGTAGGCATGCATTACTGGTTTGCCTCATGCATATAAACATGTACATATTATTATTACTATTGCATATAGACATGAATTTTAATTCCTACCTAACTCCTATTTCCTAAGGGAATTACTTTACTGCATGTCACTTAGTCCAATAAGGGCTTAATCACCATGACTTGAGAAACCATCAATTCTTGCATGAAGTGTCCCTCTTCTCGCGCCGGGCCTATTTTCATGTGGGAGTTTCTAGCCGGAAACTATACCTGGCATCTGGTTCTTACTTCAGGGACATGTCTCCTCTTAATTCCAATCCTACTAATCCTCTCAAATGGGACATCTCAATGGACTAATGACTAATCAGCCCATGATCACACATAACTGTGGTGTCATCCATTTGGTATCTTTATTTTTTGGGGGGAGAACTTGGTATCACTCAGCTATGACCGTAACGGCCAGCGACTCAGTCAAGTAACTTGTAGTCAGAGAATATGACCGTCAGGGTCCCGACGCAGTCAAGTAACTTGTAGCTGGGCTTATTCATTATCATTTATCAACTTTGCTATTCAGTCAATGGTTACAGGACATGCAGATTTACGTGCACACATACACACGTACACATGTATACACCTACTGCCTATACGCAAGACATGAAATTAACTATACCAAACCCCGGGTACCCCCCATAAACTTATATTATTTACAATATACCTATTTGTGTCCAACCAAACCTCCAAAACAGGACTAAGTAAATGTAACAGTCATAAGCCATGTCTAAATTTCATACGATTATATTATAACCCTAGTTAATTTAACAAAATAATTTCATACGCCTAAATCTGCAATCTATCTATATAGATAGGACTTCCTTGACTCCACCCCCTTCCATTTAATTCACAAAAAAATTCAAACCCATATTCTCACAACACAATGTATAACACCATAAAAACACCTGTTAATGTAGCTTAATAAATAAAACAAGGCACTAAGAATGCCAAGATGAGTCATAAGACTCCATAAATACAAAGGTTTCGTCTTAGCCTTCCTATTAGTCCTTAGTAAGCTTACACATGCAATTCTCCACGCCCCAGTGAGAATGCCCTCAAAATCACTAACGATTTAAAGGAGCGGGTATCAAGCACACGCTAAAGTAGCTCATAACACCTTGCTAAGCCACACCTCCACGGGATACAGCAGTGATAAAAATTAAGCGATGAAAGGAAAGTTTGACTAAGCTATATTAAAGAGGGTTGGTAAATTTAGGGCCATTTTTTGTCCTAGATTAATTGACCTTATAAATATGGGTCTATTCCTGGGCTGCCTATCCTATTCCATTTATCCATGTGTCTATTTTTGTGCCAATACCATATTGTTTTGATTACTACAGCTTTGTAGTATATCTTGAAATCTGGAATTGTGATATTCTGGCTTAGTTATTCTTTTTCAAGATTGCTTTGGTTATTTGGGGTTTTTTTCTGGTTTCATACAATTATTTATTCTAGTTCTGTGAAAACTGCTGTTTGTATTTTTATAGAGATTGAATCAAATCTGTAGGTTTTCCTTGAGTAGTATGGACATTTTAACAATATTAATTCTTCCAATCCATGAGCACAGAATATCTTTCCACTTGTTTCATCTTCAATTTCTTTCATCAATATTTTATAGTTCTTGGAGTTTAAATATTTCACTTGCTTGGATATTTTACTATTTTTCTTAATTTCTCTTTCTTCATTATTAGTATATAGAAATGAAACAGATTTTTTAAATTAATTTTGTATCCTATGACTTTACTGAATTCATTTATAAATTCAAGTATTTTTTGGTGGAGACTTTAGGGTTTTCCATGTAGTATTATATCATCTGTAAATAGTGACAATTTTTCTTCTTCCTTTCCAGTTTGGGTGTCTGTTATTTATTTTTCTTGTCTGATTTCTGTGATTAGGACTTCCAGTACTATGTTGAATAAAAGTGGTAAGAGTATACTTCTTTGTCTTACTCCTGACTTTAGAAAAGAAGCTCTCTCTTTTTCACCATTGAGTATGATGTTCGTTGTTTTTCATATATGGAATTTATTATGTATAAGTGTGTATCCTATAAACCCACTTTGTTAAAAGTTTTTATCATGAATGGATGTTATATTTTGCCAAATGTTTTTTCTGCATCTATTGAAACAAACATAAGGGTTTATAATTTCCTGTTAATATCATGTATCATGTTGATTTATTTGCAAATATTGAACCACTTTGCATCCCTGGAATGAATCCCATTTAATCATGGTGAATGATTTTTTAAAAAATATTGTTAGATTCAGTTTGCTAATATTTTATAGAGGACTTCTGCATTTGTGTTCAGAAATACTGGCCTGTAGTTTTCCCTTCTTCGTAGTGTCTTTATCTGGTTTTGGTATCAGTGTAAGGTTGAACTTGTAGAATGAATTTAAAAATTTTCCTTTTTCTTCCTCCTCCTCCTCCTCCTCCTCCTCCTCCTCCTCTCTTCTTCTTCTTCTTCTTCTTCTTCTTCTTCTTCTTCTTCTTCTTTGAATAGTTTGAGAAGAATAGGCATTTACTCTTCTTTAAATGTTTGGTATGGGATCCCTGGGTGGCGCAGCGGTTTAGCGCCTGCCTTTGGCCCAGGGCGTGATCCTGGAGACCCGGGATTCGAATCCCACATCGGGCTCCCTGCGTGGAGCCTGCTTCTTCCTCTGCCTATGTCTCTACCTCTCTCTCTGTGTGTGTGACTATCATAAATAAATAAAAAAAATTTTAAAAAAAATGTTTGGTAGAATTCACCTGTGAAACCATCTGGTGTTAGACTTTTGTTTGTTGGGAATTTTTTGACTGCTGATTCAATTTTATTACTACTAATCAGTGTGTTCAAATTTTCTTTCTTACTCTTATGGTTTTGAGAGGTTATATGTTTCTAGGAATTTATCATTTTTTCTAAGTTGTTCAGTTTGTTGGCATATAATTTTTATAACATTTTCTTATAATTCATTGTATTTCTGTGGTGTTGATTATTATTTCTCCTTCTTCACTTCTGATTTTATTCAAATCTTCTCCTTTCTTTCTTTTTGATGAGTCTAACTAAAGGTTTATCAATTTTGTTAATCTTTTCAAAGAACGAACTGTTTCATTGATCTCTTCTATTGTTATTGTTGCTTTTCTCTATTTCATTTATTTCTGCTCTAATTTTTATTATTCCCTTCCTTCTACTGACTTTGAGTTTTGCTTGTTCTTTTTATAGCTCCTTAAGATGAAAAGTTAAATTGCTTTTTTGAGACTTTTCTTGCTTCTTGATGTCGGCCTGTGTTGCTATAATCTTCCATCCCAAAATAGCTTTTGCTTTATCCCGAAGATTTTTAAGCATTGTGTTTTCATTTTCATTTTTTCCATGTATTTTTTTTACCTCATGTTTGATTTCTTGGTTGACCCATACATTGCTTAATAGCGTATTACTTATTTTCCATGTATTTTTGTCCTTTCTAGAGTTTTTTCTTGTGATTAATTTCTAGTTTTATACCATTGTGGTCAGAAAAGATGCATGATATAATCCAATCTTTTTGAATTGTTGAGACATTTTATGGACTAACATGTAATTCTGGAGAATGTTCCATGTGCACTCAAAAAGAATGTATATTCCACTGGTTTTGGATGAAATGTCTTAATATGTCTGTTAAGTCTATTTGGTACAGTGTATCATCCAAAGTCACTGTTTCCTTGTTGATTTTCAGTCTGATGATCTATCCAATGATGTAAGTGGGGTATTATAAATCCTCTACCATTATTGTATTACCATCTGTTTCTTCCTTTTGTCTGTTAATAGTTGCTTTAAATACTTAAGTCCTCCCACAGCAGGTGCATAAATATATACAATTTTCTATATCCTCTTGTTGGATCAAACCCTTTATGATTACATAATGTCCTCTTTTGTCTCCTGTTACAGAGTCTATTGTAGAAATTTTAGAGTATTAATTGAAATTTTGTCTGCAAAAATTAATAGGCAAAATATTTGTTCTTCATTTATGCTTATATGATACCTAATTTTTTAAATCAAAAACATTCCATCAATCTGAGTGATTTGTATTATATAAAGGCAATATCTGAATGCCTAACCCCCTCTATATGTGGAATAGGAAGCTGAGAAATAACAAAACATGCCTGTTTTTACATATACGCACCACCACCACCAGCCTGCCAGTGTATGAAAGTTTTTCCATTACTTAAGATATTATGTGAATATACTGAGAAATATAATGCCAAAACTTAAGTGCTTTGTAGATCATATAGGTCTGTATAAATGTAAGCTATTATTATCATACAAGTCATGGAATATTATAATCAAGTGTCAACATAAAAGAACATAAATGAAAGAAAGTTAAAAATAATTTGATTATTTATCTAAAAAGGTGTTTAAAAAGAAAAAAGTTCCACTTAAAGACATAGAAACTATCTCTAATAATAAAATGCTATACCTATTACCAGGCAGAGAGAAAGACAGAGACTTGTTACAATCTATTTATTTATTTATTTGTTTATTTATTTGTTTTTTTGTTTGTTTTTTGTTTTGTTTTGTTTCTTGTATTTTGGGCTTTTTGTTTTGTTTTGTTTTTGTTTCAATCTATTTAAATAAATATCTTGCCAATGAGGATTAGTATACATATTTTTATTAGCTTTCAAATAGCATTTCAATTTATCATAATGTAGCAAATTTCAGGGACTTTGGGGATGTGATAGATACTAATTTATATTACTTTTTTTCTAATTTATATTCTTAATATCCTCTGTGTTTTAAATGTAAATGTAATGCTAATATGCTAGAATCTGTTCTACTTAGGTATATTTTTAATAATTAACGGCATTCAAAAAATAACATTCAAAAATTATAAGCTTTCATAATAGATTACTATGCAACAAAGAACAATATGATCTCTTAAGCAATATTTCTGTGTAAAGTTCCATCGATAATACATTTCAAAACACTGTAATATAAAAATGAACAAAGAAAAAAATTCATCATCATCTCTTGGGTATTGTACAATGCAAATTTTATCAGTTCTTTTCTAAGGCAAAACACAAACCTCTCACCTATAAAACATAATAAATTAACATAAAAGATACACTAGAGTCTAAAGACAAAATGGAAGAGAGAGTATTACTCACTGGGAAGTCCAAACACAATGCAAGAACTTGAATTATCTTCACTCTGTTATTCCTGTGCAACAAATGAAGCATGAAAAACATTGCAAATTTATCATGCATATTCTCTCCATTTGTACTTGTTATATGAGAAAATTAATTCTTATATGAGTAAATGTAATCCCCTCAAAATGGTAAAATTCAATACATTGGGTCTATTTTTTCCATTACTATGTAGTACAAATTTGAAGGCTGTTTTGTTCAGGAAAATATTCTAAAATAAAATTATAAACATAATTTTTATTTTTTTAAATGCACAAATGACAATGAAATGATAAGTAGCTTTTTACTATGTCAAGAGAGGGAAAATAGTTTGGTTTTACATATAGCTGTGGTCTAAAGAGGGGAATAAAAAGATGTTTTATATTAGGAAAAAATGCAGTCCAATAAATATCTAACATCTCTATTATTGAAAATTTCAGCAAGGTTGATATTCTAATTCACTTGTTCCATCTCAAGAAATCTTTGTTCATGAGGCAATCATGTTTCCACTTTAAGTAGACTACACATAATAAAATTTCTCAATATGAGACACAATATATGCTAGATAAAATCCAAAAATTCAAGCCTAAAAATGCATGCTGTTAGAAAAATAAATTATAAGGATCTCTCAAATTATAAGAAAATGCAATTCAAGAGACATAAAGCACAAGATTGCTTTGTTTTAGGAGCGTCTATTTACCCTTACGTGGCCTGGAGCTATTGTTTTAACTGGCTATGTATCATACAGAAGTGGGACAATGCCTGAATAGGATTTTGAATCAGAAAACTCTTCATAAAATTGGAATTCTGAAACAGTTGCACTGCCATTTAGATAGAGATAAAAAATCCTAAAATGCAGAAAGAGATGTTTGGAACATTTATTTTGCTTTTTGAAAAAAATTTCTCAGGATTTCCTAAACATAGCTTTTGGTCAAGCATATTTGAAATCAGAATTTACTCTGTTATGTATTGCTCAAGCAATAAGCTAAAGATTTACCTGAAATCACTCCTAGGCAAGTTGCCCCCACCTACCTGAGAGAAGCAATACAAATAGTCTCAGGAAAAAAAGAACTTTAAATGAAGCCTTCAAATAATTTCCAACATTCATTTTTAAGAATAGATGATTAATAAAAATCATAGGTAAACAATAAAATAGATATCCTGAGTGAGTTCACTGAAACAAAAATTTTATAATCAGAGCAAAAGCACTGTAACTATTGGAATTGCCAGACGTATAATATAAAAATAATATATTTTATATGCGTAGAGAAATCTAAAAATTGAAAGTATGAGAGACTATCAAAATGGTTTAGATAGATTTGAAAAAGAAGCAAATGCATAAAAATCTAAAATGAATTTTATGTGCATTAAGTATAACATATATGTAATATATTCATATTAATATATTCATATTCATGTATATATGAATGAAAAATTTAATAATTCTGTGCAAGACTTGCTGTTTCTGATATTGATAGAGTAAATTTTCAGAACGAACCTAAAACTATGACTCCTAGCTAACAAAATATTTATTTAAAATCATGGAAGGGCTTCCTGGGTATCTCAGTCTGATGAGTGTCTGCCTTCAGTTCAGGTCATGATCCCTTAGTCCCTGGATCAAGTCCTGCATTGGGCTTCCTGCTCAGCGGGGTGTCTGCTTCTCTCTCCCTCTCTGCTCCTTCTCCCAGTTGTCCCCCCCCCCCACTCATTCTCTCTCTAAAATAAATAGAATATTTTAAAAAATAAAATCATTGAAGAGTTGAAAAGATCACAAAGAATTACTGGGTCAAGTTGAAGTCAAGTTCAAAACCCAGAGAGATGAACAACTAAGAAAATTTCTGTCTCTGAGAATAATTGTTGAGATTATAAAATTTGAATATGATATTGGGGGAGTAAAATAAAAGCCCATGCTCACAGAAATGGTGATTCTTTAAAGAGAACCATCCCTTTCTGAAGATCAGAGTCAGCTGGGAGTTGACCAACCTTCATGAGGAACTTACAGCCAAAATACAGCTCAACTGGATCTTCTGAGAAATCTCAAGCCCTAAAATTAATTTAAGGCAATCTTCTACAAGCAATGACCATAGTCAAATGGCAAAGACATCATTTTACTTAGGGTTCAAATTATACCTTCAAATTGCCATGAATATAATCAAAGCAATCAAGGCACTCAAGAAAGAAAAATTTAGTATAAGTTTAACTATAGAAACAGACACACACCCAAAAATAAAAATAAAAAATAAAAATAAAAATAAATAAAACATAAAATAATAAAAAAATAAACACACAAAAAGATTTGGGATATTAAACTATCACATAGCATATTAAAAAATTAAATACATAGTATATTAAAAATTTAATATATATATGTAACAGGTATAAACATATAAAGTTCATGTAAAGAACTATTTTAACATAAATGGCTATATTTGCAAGGGATAGGGAACTTAAATTTAAATCAAATAGATCATCTAGAAGTAAAAACACATTAAAACTAAAATACTATATGGTTTCACAACTATTAAGACAAGACTGAAAACATGATTAAAAAACTGTATCTTCTTCCATGTCTCTTGTACATTATATATATAATCTCTCCATGATTCATTCTGGAAAGTTCTTCCATCCTATAATTCCATTTTCTAATTTTTTTCTAGCTCTGACTATTCTATTAATCTCATTGTCAGTTTCTTAATTTCTGTTATTTATAATTGTCAAGTCTACAAATTTCCTTTTTTTTTTACAAGGTCTCTATTGAGTTTTTAAATTCCTCTTGTATTTTCTTTAACATATTAAGCATAGTCTTATTTTTAAAAATCTACATCTGATGCCTTCCTCATCTAGATTTCCTGAGTATGTCCCTAATATCAAATTATCTTACTTTAAATGCATGATTATTTTTTGTTGAGTGCTAGACATTGTAGGGGAAATAGTAGAGAAAAATTGAACTCTGAAAGAATTTGAGTTCTTCCCTAGGGCATTTTTATTTTCTTTTGCCAAATAGCTAAGGCCAACCACAACCTAAACAACTTAATCCAATTTAGTTTTGAGATAGTTTGAAGGTGTGCTACTCTTTTAGTAAGGGTTGGTTTGTTTCCAGTTGACTTGTACATGTAAGGTGTAGCACTTTGCTTTTCCTTGATAGTGCCTATTTTCATCAGTGATCCTACTGCCTGGTAGGTCCTGAACTCCATTTGTTACCCTGTTACTCTTGTGAGTCTCTCCAAACTTTCTCTCAAATGCTAAGCCAAATAAGACAAACAAGGCTTTCATGTTTAGAAAAAGTTTTGTCTCTCATTCTCTCTCTCAGATCCTGATTCTGTAACTCCTTTTTATCCCAGTAGCCGTTTAACTTCCAACACAAATTTTCCACATTTTCTATTTGGTCTCATCATGTGGGTTTGTCCAAGTTACCTAATTGACTGTTATAAAAAAGAAAACTCTGGAAACTTTTATTTGAACCTGAAAATTAGATACTATTCCTAACATTTCTCTGCAGTTGAAGTATGTCTTGCATGACTATATTTTAAGGCCATAAATGTCTGTAGGTTAAAAGTGTTCTATCTTTTTACCACAAGTTTGTTTATTTTAGTCACTGCATTCATCCAAAAAAATAATATTGCTAATATAAATTGATGATTCAGTTGAAATATGGACAAGTTCTACTAACTTTAACCATTGACATTGCTCTCCAGGTCTACTGATTGGTTTTAACAGAAAAATGTGTGCTCCAACATCTTCTGCTGACCTCTTCATTTTCTTAAAAACCAATTTACTTGCAGATAGGGACAGAAAGGCAGGGTGTGCATACTGGTGAGAATTATGAAACAAAGATTAATGAACGGTGCTTGTCAAAGATTTGCTGAAGTCAAGTATTTTGCACAGGCTGCCTGATACAGCAGTCATGCATTCATTCAGTCTATAGAGTTTAGGACATAAAAATGGAATCATGCCAGATGAGTGAGCTGAAGAAATGTGAATGCTTGAATGGTAGCAATGTATCCCACATACTTCACCTTAATAAAGCCTGGCAAGTCTCCCTCTTAGACCTCATTTTCCCCTCTGTCAGCTGAATATGGGTAACATTCTAAAAGGGAAGGGATAGAAGTGGTATGCAAAATACTTCAGATTTTAATTTACTCTTAACCTCCTGTTTGACTTTCTAAGCATGCTTGTCATGGTGCCAAGAGGCAATTTAAGAAAAATTAATCTGCATTTAAAAGACTAACTTTAGGTACATTTAAAATGGTATAATAAAGCATAGTTATAATTCATAACACCAGTATAATAAACTTTGAGTGTTTGTTGATATCCAATGAATCATTTTGAGAAATTTGGAAAGCTAGATTTTAAGTTTTCATTGTAGCAGGCTGTTCTTTTTGATATACATGAGGAGAACTATATCCTAATTGGCTTTTAACTAAAATATTAGTGGCTTATTTGAGCATCAAGCCATCCATACATCAGTAATCAGTTATTACTCCAATATTCAAGCCCTAAAGGATTTATAATATACTCCATGATACCATTTCCCTTCATTGGCCAAAAGGAACAGCAAGAATGTTGGGCAACAACAAAATATTTCTACATAGAGCAAGGCACTTGTTTAGAGTAGAAAACAGTTTCAAGATAAATCCAGTTCTCCATCTAAGAATCATCCCTGCCTTAGGGTTTCTCCATTTCAAAATATTTATTTGCTGCCTGTAAAGACACATTTAATTTCTGTTTTATTATTTTACTTAAATTTAAAAAGTACCATGTTCTTAAATACAACTATATAGTCTATCATTTTGATGATAAATAAATATTTTTTTGTTTCAGTCTTACATAGACTTAAGGCATTAAAGGTTTAAAGATTTAATGACACTTAAAGATTTAAAGTTAAATTTAAATCACATTAAAAGTATTTGTGACAAGAATAAAATTTTAATTGTTCCTGAGACAATTTTAAAACACTCCTTTTAAAGCACTCATGATTTCAGAATCTGTTTTTTTTTTTTATTTTATTTAATGAGGAGATGACAAATTTAGTAAAATTAGAAAACAACCATAGAATGTAAAAGTATGGAAAAAAATAGTAGCTATTAAAATGATAATGGCACTGAACTATTGTGAGTTGTGGCTGATGAGGGACTAGATAGTTAGTGCTCACAGGAAATTTCCTGGCAAGATAAGAAAAATCTTTCATCTTGTTTTTTTTTTTTTTTTTTTTTTAATTTTTATTTATTTATGATAGAGAGAGAGAGAGAGAGAGAGAGAGAGAGAGAGGCAGAGACACAGGCAGAGGGAGAAGCAGGCTCCATGCACCGGGAGCCCGATGTGGGATTCGATCCCGGGTCTCCAGGATCGCGCCCTGGGCCAAAGGCAGGCGCCAAACTGCTGCGCCACCCAGGGATCCCAAATCTTTCATCTTGAACTCTAAGAAATAACTATCTTGCTAATCATCATCATCACCATCATTATCATCATCATCTCCATCCAATAATGATAATTTCTTTCCATTTTTCTCAACCACCCTTTTGTAACTTGCTTCAGTTACAAAAAGTTGTTATAAAAACTTGACCTGGAAAAGAGAATGTAGCTACTACTGAGGGAGTGATAGCAAGATGCTAATAGGTAAATAAGATAAAAAGGTTGGCTGATAAACTGTGAGAGGAACCACAATGTCCTACGACATATGAATGGATAAAGATGTGGTACATGTATACAACTGAATATTACTCAGCCATCAGAAAGGACGAATACCTACCATTTGCTTTGAAGTCAATAGGAAAAGGACAGTCATCATATGGTTTCACTTATTTGTGGAATAAAAGAAATAGTGAAAGGGAGTAGAAGGGAAAGGAGGGAAAATGAGTGGTGAAAAATTAAAGAAGACAATCCATGAGAAAGGATGGGCTGAGCACTGGGTGTTATACTATATGTTGGCAAATTGAATTTAAACAAATAAATAAATAAACAAACAAACAAACTTGGCAGGTTGGTCACAAAGAAAGTTTAAGTAATCTGTTTACTATAGAACCTAAAGCATGTATTAAATACATGAGTGTAGATTATTAACCTCTTGGAGAAATTATAGGATACAAACAATATTTAATAAGTTTTTCATGACCAGAGTGTAATAGGAAGATTCCTAAGATGCCTTCCCCCAAAAGTCCAGGGCCATGTTTTCCCCATTATTAAATTAAACACTTTTAGGTTTTGTTAGGAAAAGTTTTGTAGTTGTAATTAAGATTCCAAATCAGTTGTCATTAATGTAGGGAGATAATCCAAGGAGCCTGACATGGTCAGGTGAGGTCTTTAAAAGCAGTTTTTTTCTAGCTAATTGCAGAAAAGGAAGTTGGAGATTTGAAGCACCCCATTGTTGACTTGAGGATAGAGATAGCTATATGGCAAGGAATACGTGTGGCCTCTAGGAGCTGAGAATGGCTGTTGTATGTTAGCCAGCAAGTAGACAAGAACCTTGTCTCTTCAACATCAAGGAACTGAATTCTGGCAAGGAAAATAATCTTGGAAGCAAAAGTTTTCCCCAGAGTCTCCAGATGAGAATTCAGACTGAACTGACCATTGCTTTTATTCCAATCTTATAATACCCTGAGCTGAGAACCCAGCCATGCATGGTGGACTTCTAACCTGCAGAACTTTGAATTCAATCACATAACTATTATCAAGGATGCCAGAGGCAGTATAACCTAGCAGTACTTCTATTTAGAAGAGGAAACAATTTTGAGGATAAAAATAGAAGTTTCTGTCTTAGTATAACCTCCATGTGTTCAAGCCATTATTGAGTTAATACTTTTAAATTATTAATTCTCATAATTCTCTTTGTTTCTTTAATAATAACCAATGTATGTTACCCAAAACATTTTTGTGAAATCTATATGTAATATTCTGTTTCTAAAATGATTTTCAAGGGGTATATACATATATGGATAATATGCTGATAATTTAACTACTGGGTTGCTGACATAAAATTTTTAAAGCCTTCTCAGCACCACATAGGAATGAGTATCTCTATAATGCTTTCTTTAACTTACTAAATTATAGCTATTACCAAAATTCTATTTTATAAACTGAGCTATAGATTCCAGAATATTTGAAGGAATATGAGTGACACTCTATCCTAACCATATATTTAAATTAAGAAAATGATATTCAGAGATATCATATAAAGACCGTTAGAAAATTTTTTTCTAATTTTCTAAAAAAATTAAAATTTTTTAAATATCCCATGAAAACCTAGAAGAGATAGATAAAAGTACAAGGAATGATACTGTGAACTGTCACCTAACTGTCATTAATTTTCAATTATCAATTCATGGCCAATTAAAGATGTATTTTCAGTGGATCATAACACTCCATTTTTCCAAGATATTACAAGTTTAGAGTAATATTTTATTTAGTCAAGGGGGATTATCCAATACTTACAAGAGTACTGTCATTGACTACATGTTTTCAAATTTAATGGTTTAACAGTTCAAGGTACAAATCCTAAAATAGTAACCTTATATATTACCTGTTAATACTGTACACAAGAAATAAAATGACTTGTCTTTATTTTTTTTAAAACTTGCATTAAATATTTTGAACTATATTGTTATTTTGAATATTCCTTGGTTTGCTTGGGAGTTCTAATTATTTTCAAGTGCCAAAGTCCACACTTTATTGTCTCAAAGAAAAGATTTTTCTAATATCCGCAGAAAATAAACAGTTGGATGTGATGCTGTCTTAACTCTCAAGGAGTTAACTATCAAGATAATACAGTTAAAAAAAACATTATAGAGAATTTTGTAAATTCAATAAGAGAAGCTCAGAGATTATGGGAACTCAGAGGAGTAACAGAATATATACATTTAGGTAAGAGAGGAAAGGCTGTAAAATGTAGTATTTAATATGAGCTATAAAAAATTGGCAAATATTCAACAATATGAATGAAAAAATCATAGGATTTTCTGGTGACCAACATTAAATGGACATTTAAAAACTTTTCATAAATATTGTGAAATACAGGAACCATAAATTTACTAAATCCATTAATGACCCGGCACTTGCAATTTAGGAACATGATGATACACAAAGGACAGTAAATCTCAGAAAGATAGTGCAAAGTTATGTGCTGAAAGAACATTTTGGAAATGCAGTTCAATATAGACAACATAGCTAATGATGAAGGAGCCTCTAATCGGACTGGAAACCGAGATACATTGCCAAATATTTTATCCAAAAAACCTGACAACCTAAATTTTAAACAAACAAAAAACCAATATAAATGTACACAATATGTTTACACTGATTCATTCATTTATTTGATAATCTATCATGAATACCTACTACCATCAGGGAAAGACTCTCATGTGAATTGGAAAAAAGGAGCAACTCTATTGTGTTTCAAATCCCAAGAATGAAATTAAAAGTGATTTGTTTGATTTCAAGAAATGTGAAAACAGAGAAAGGAACTGCTTTTATTCCTTACTCACTTAATGGTAATACTGTTCATCAAGTCTTTCCACTTTAAGCCTGTCAAATGTATCTCAGATATGTCTCTAAAAATCTGTTCTCTCCTCTTTCCTCTCATTGCTGCTGCTCAGTTCAGGCCCTCATATCTGTCACTTGAAATATTGTAAAACAGCCTTTTAGCAGATCTCTATACAACCAGTTTATCTAGTTCCCTTTGGCTCATCATGCTGCCACTTCAGTTATCATGCTTAAAATGCAAATATGTCATCTAATTATCAGTATTAGAACTGTATTGGGACATACACTCCAGAGGCATATAGAATAAAATGCAAACAATTGGCAAGGCCTAAAAGATAGCCATACATTTTGCAGCATAACTTTGATCTATATTTTTCAACTTCATTTTCTACAACTCTGGACCATCTTCCCACTTGATCTCTTACATTGCAGTCCACGAAACTTTTTACCATACTCTAGGCACATTAGGCTCTTTTATAGTCATACAGCTTAGTACAGTTTGCCCCATTCCTGGAATTGTCTCCCTCCCAGATTATTTATTATTATTATTATTTGTATTGAAGGCCCAGCTTAAGTATCACCTCTTCACTATGATACTTTTTTGTAATGCCCCAAAAACACTGTTTTATCTTCTGTCACTCCTTAGAACCATATACATACGCAAATAAAGCTATTTTATTTTTTATATTTTATTATAATCTCTTGGCATCTGGGTCTTCTATCTTACTCTAACAGGTAAAATAAGTTCAAACTTCATTTCCATCTATCTTTTTTTTTTTCTTTTTTTCCTTGACACCGAACATAGGGCCTGGTATAATGGAAGTAATAACATATGCTTGTTAAGTAATTGAACACATATGTTGAAAATGATGCTGTATCAAAATTCAATTTTTATATGTAAATTTGAGTTTTCGTTTTTGTTATTCTTTTGTTAATCAAGTTTATTTCTATATTCTAGTGTTACCCATAGTAGCAAAGAGAAATGAAGCAAATTTTGTGAATAAAACTCATTTATAATCATATATTTTCTTAACTATGGGTGGCATTTTGCCTGTTGCAGTAAAATACTCCCTCTTCTCCCCCCAATTGTGATTTATGCCTTCTTACTATGCCATTATAAGTGCAAGGTTTACATATATGTTCTGTATTTTTACCCTTGGAGACAGTAATTGAAAAAAATCTATGGTGTTATTGTGGAAAAATCTCCACAAAAGATCAAACTAAATTCAGAAATTGGTGAAATATGAGAATTTTTAATGTACTTTTCCTAGAAAGTCCTTCATGCATTAGTAACTTTTATAATTAGAAACTTTTAGGATAGCGTGGTGGCTCAGCGGTTTAGGTCTGCCTTCAGCCCAGGGCGTGATCCTGGAGAACCGGGATCGAGTGCCCCGTTGGGCTCCCTGCAAGGAGCCTGCTTCTCCCTCTGCCTGTGTCTCTGCCTCTCTCTCTCTGTGTCTCTCATGAATAAATAAATAAAATCTTTTAAAAAAAAGAAACGTTTAGTAGATTTTGCTATTTATTTTATATCCTACAATTGAAGACTTAGATTTCTCTATCTTTGGGAAAGTGAGAGATACTTATTCATGATTGGTAGAAAACTGGGCAATTTATTAAATTATTTCTGAAACTCATTCTTATTAGTACCAGCTTTCCTCAGAAAAGTTCTAGAAACATAATTGGTGCCTTCTACCCAGCCCCCCCCCCGCAAAAACAAACAAACAAACAAACAAACTAAAATTCCTTTACTTTTCAACTCTTAAAATTCACATAAGGCTGAGAGTTTATACTGTGAAGATGCAAGGTGGTGGTTAATAGAGTGAAGAGAGAGGTAAATATATTATCTCTCTTCCAAACTCTTACTTCTAAACCAAATCCTCTCAATTTTGGAGCTAGGAAAGAAAAGTTAGGAAGGACAAAACAGTGGTAATATGAGATAAATTGTATGAAAATTGATAAAGTCTCACCAAAAGTGGTTATGTAACCTTAGTAATAGAATAAAGAGATCTAAAACTATCCAGAGCCCTCCTGAATACCATTCCACTATGACTCAAATATCCTATCTCAAATATCTAGGTTTTTTTATTGGTTTCAAAAGTGTTTGTGATATTTATTATAGTTTATTCAACAAACATTGAATTAGACATATTTTTAACCATTGTCTAAATCAGTTTACATTTTTCCCAAATCTTTCCAAATGACAGTGCATTTTTCTTTTGAATAGTAGCATAATGCACAAAACACAAAAGTATACCTATAAGAATAAATGGATTTTATGTTATACCAATTTTCTCTCTTAAGTTAAATGTCATCAAATAGGTAACTTGATTAAACTAATAATCTTTCAACATATTTAAAAATAAATTTTAAAAAATTTAAAATATGTCTTTAGAAAGCATTACTGACCTGAAAGTAACAATACATTGTATGTTAATTAACTGGATTTAAATAAAAATTTTTAAAGTATTACTGAAAAAAATAGCATTAACTCAAACTTTTAAGACACAGCTATATCTCAAAAATTTTAATGAAACAACCATTTCAAAAAAAAAAAGAAACAACCATTTCTGTTATACATGCTTCTTTTCACTTCTTATCCATATATGACCATACATTATCATAATTATAATCATACAGCAAATTTTGGTTACTGAATTTAGCATTATATTTTCCATGTTGTAATACATGATAAAATATTTGATATATTATAATTTACTTTAAGTATATTCTGCAACTGTCATTGCATTTTAATTTTCAAGTATTTCAAGTAGAATCTTTTCCTTAGGATTTTTTTAAATTCCTAAAGTAAAGTTGGAAGGAAAAATAAAATACCTCTGAGGAGTGTAAATTTCAAATATTTGAATTTGGTCTCAAGAGATTTCTTTTATATATAAACTGAAGAAAATTTATGAATAATATATATATATAGCACTTGATATATTGAACTACATTAGTTGATGTAATATGCAATGTAAACTCATATAGTTTGTATTATAATTATTACATTAAACAATTATATTAGTTTTACAACTAACATATGAAAGTATATATTCACTTGAGTAAAGAAAATGGTACAAAGTCACAAAGATCTTTTTCCGTAATCCTGAATGAGTTATTTAAATTCTGAAACTTTGTGGTCAACTTTGAATATAAGAATGACAATGACTACTTTTCAGGGACTTTTCTTTATTTTGAGGATTAAGTCCTTTAAAAGTATAAAAAGGCCCTACTCTGTTTAGTATGTAATATAAGATTAAGACATAAAAAATTGGGCACACTGTTAATAGCTTTATGTATATAGATTGTGCACCCTTTTTTTCCAGATTTTAGTTAACTGGTAGGCAATTTTCACTCTTGCTTAAGCATGCACTTTCAAAATTCATCAAGGAAAAAAAGAGAGAGGCAAACCATAAAATAGTACTATCTGCACATCTCTAAAATAATGAGAGGAATTATTAGTCCATATTTTTTACCTTCTTATTTTGAAATAATTATAGTTCACAAAGATAATACAGAGATCAAAGATAGTTAGAGAGGTCCCATGTAGTGTTCACCCAGTTTCCCTTCATTGCATTACATCTTACATGCTACAGCACAAAACCCAAACTGGAAAATTGACTTTATCATTTAGAAAATTGGCCTTCCTTTTCTCACATACGTAGACTGGCAAAACTACCAAGGTACAGAACTCATACATTACAGGAGATTTCCTTTTTGCTATATAGTTACTATATAGCCACACCCACCCTTTCCCTATCCATTTGTTATGACTCCTGGCAACCTCTAATATGCTCTACAGATTCATACATTGTTATTCATACATGCCTTATACGTGGAATCCTACAGTTTGCAGCCTTTGAGACTGTTTTTTTACTCAGCATAGTGCCTTTGAGATCTGTGCAAGTCATTGCAGGTATTAATCCTTTTCTATCCCTGGATCATAATTTACTGTGTGTATGTACTACAGTTCATTTAACTATTCACCTGCTAAAGGACATCTATTGTTTCTGGTTCTTGACTGTCACAAAAATGTGTAATGAACAATTGTGTATATTTGTGTGTACATAAGTTTTCATATCTCTGGGATAACCATCTAGAAATACAATTGCGGAGTCATATGGGAAATGTATGCTAGAGTGGCTATACCATTTTACATTCCTGCTTGTAGTGTATACATGATCCAGTTTCTCCATATTTTTGCGAGCATTTGGCATTGTCACTACCTTTATTTTAACTATTCTAAGTGGATATATAGTTGTGCAGGAGAATTTACATAGTAGATATGAAATTGCTATCTCGGGTTTGTCCTTGGCTGATATCTTTGAACTTGGACTTATAGTCAATTCCCACTATTCCTTACAAAGAATGGCTCATTTGTACCTAAATTCTCTGTAAAAGAGTCTGGTTTATGTTGAGTTCCTGCTTTCCTTCTGGAAGTCTGGAATTTTGTTTTTTTAAAAGATTTATTTGTTTATTTGCAAGGTTTTTTTTTTTTTTCATCCTCTTAACATGGCAAAAGTGATGAAATCTAACTTGATATATTTGCTTATGCATAATTCCTTTGATATTATGTCTAAGAATACCTCACCAAATCCTATGTGCCAAGGATATCTTCATGTTTTCCTATAAAAATTTTATATTGAATTCTGTCTTCTGTTTTAAGTTAAATTTGTATAATGTGTGAGGCTTAAGTCAAGGTTTTTAGTAAATGGATATCTGATTGCTTGATCTCCATTTGTTAAAAGTACCAACTTTCTTCCATTTAATGACTTCACATCTTTTTCAAAAACCAGTTGGTTATAACTAAATAATGCTACTTCTAAATTTTCTCTTTGGCTCTATTGATCTATGTTTCTTTCTTCCACCAGTACTATGCAGTCTTGATTACTGTAGTTATACAAAGTTATGCAAAGTGATTTCTTCTTTTCTTTTTTCCTTTTTCATAATTGAAGTTTTAGCTTTTCTTGTTCTTTGACCTTGGACAAAGCTAGCTTTTTGTTTTGTTTTTGCTTATTTATATGTATTTATATTTTAAGATTTTATTTATTGATTAATGAGAGACACAAAGAGAGGCAGAAGGAGAAGCAGGATCCTCATGGGGAGCCTGATGTGGGACTCAATCCCAGGACCCCAGGATAACGACATGAACGGAAGGTAGACACTGAACCGCTGAGCCACCAGGCATCCCCAAAGCTAGCTTTTAGAATAATCTTGCCAAATTTACAAAATATCTTAGTGAAGATTTTAATAAGAATTTTGTTAAAACTGTATAACAATCTGAGGAGAATTGACATCTTTAATATGTTTAGTCTTCCAATGGATAGACACAATCCATCTCTCCATTTATTTATTTCTCCTTTGGTTTCTTTTATCAAAATTTTCTAGTTTTCAATGTATAGGTTATACGCATGCTTTGTTAGATCTACATCGAAGTATCCTTTTTTTGAGTGATCGTAAATTATGTTGTATTTCTGGTGTCTATATATTCATTGCTAGTATATAGAAATACAATTTGTGTGTGTTTTTCTCATATCTTGCAAACATACTGTACTCACTAATTAGGTCTAGGAATTATTTTCATGGATTCCTTGGGATTTTCTACACAAACCATTATATCATGAATGAATAGGAACAAATTTATTCCTTCATTTCTGATTGGAGTGCCCTTAGTTTCCTATACTTGCTGCTTTCAATTTTTCTTCTTTGTCTTTAGTTTTCAGAAGCTTTACTATGATACATTTTGGGATGGATTTCTTTGTGTTTACAATATGTTGGGTTTGTTCAGCTTTTTGAATCTGTTGATTTGTGTCTTTTGCCAAATTTAGAAAATTGTCAGCCATTATTTCTTTGAATAATTTTTCAACCTCATCTTCTTTCTCTTCTCCTAATAGAATATGATTACATGATTGATATATATTTTTAAAATTGTCCCACAGATTCCTGAGGCTCTGTTCATTTTAATTGCACTTCATTTCCTATTTGTGGTTAAGACTAGGTGATTTCTATTGTTCTAATATTTTAAGTTCACTGATTCTTTTCCCAGCCACATCCATTCTGCTTTGAATTCCACCACTGTGGGTGGTTTTGTTTGTTTATTTTGTTGATAATAGTATTTTGGGGTAAAATCTATATTTGGTTATTATTTGTGTCTTCTATTTATTTGCTGATACTTTCTAATTCTTTGAGAGACATTCTCCTTTTTATTAGTTTTAAGCTTGTTCATAATTGCCTGTTGAAATAATTTTATGATACCTGTTTTATCATCCTTGTCAGATAATTCCACCATATCTGCCATGCATGTCAGTGTTGATATCTATTCATTGACTTTACTCATTCAAGCTGACATTTTTCTGGTTCTTTATATGACAGCTGATTTTCAGTTGAAAACTGGACATTTTGGGTATTATGTTATGAGACTCTGGATCTCATTTAACTTTTTTGTTTGTTTATATTAGCTAGTTTTCCAACACTGCTTCAGGAGGGGAAGGAGGGTGGGTATCGCCTCCTTACTTCCAGGTAACTATGGAATTCTAGATTCTTTTCTTGGCCTGCACTTCTTGGCCTCCTCACCTAGAGATGAGAAGGTTCCTCATTATTGGTGAACAGGGGTGGAGTGGAATTTTCAGCTGTCAGTATGCCTCAATAGAAACCAGCCTGGCTGAAAGGGGCAAGAAGATCTTGTTACTCCTCCTCACATAATCTCCACTGTCACTGATGGAAGAGGGAGGGCTCATTAATGTGGGCTGGTGGTAAAAACTTGTCTCTCCATAAGGCTTCTCCTGATGCCACCCCAGAAAGGTGTGTGCCTTGTCTTCAGAGTGGAGATGGAGTACAGACTCTCCATCTAATCTTCATTTACACTTAAAAGAGGGGGATGAAAAATTCTGACTCTCAGGGGATCTGGGTGGCTCAGTACATTAAGTATCTGCCTTTGGCTGAGGTCATGATCCTAGGGTCCTGGGATGGAGCCCCAGGTGGCATCAGTCTCCCTATTCAGTGGGGAGTCTGTTCTTCCTCTCTTTGCTGCTCTCTCACTTGCTCTCTCTCAAATAAAATAAAATAAAATAAAATAAAATAAAATAAAATAAAATAAAACAAAACTTAAAAAAGAAAAATTCTGGCTCCCTACTTGGGCTTCTCTGACATAACCCCTGCAGGGAAGATGGGTGCCTCATTACAGTCTTGTGGAGATGAAAGGCATGGCTCCCCACTTAGCCTTTGCTGCTGGGGTGAGGATGGAACCACAGATTTTTCTGTGGTATTTGGTTGAAATGGGAGATTTCTTATCTAAATTATGTCTGTCTTATTCGGATGCCTTTTTTCCTGGTCCTTTACTTAAAAAGAACAAGCTTTGTTTTCTATTTTGTTTATTTTATTTTATTTTTTTTTAGGATTTTATTTATTTACTCATGAGAGACAGAGAGAAGCAGAGACATAGGCAGAGGGAGAAGCAGGCTTCATGCTGGGAACCTGATGCATGATTCAATCCCAGGACTCAGGATAACGCCTTGAGCCAAAGGCCAACGGCTCAACTGCTAAGCCACCCAGGCTTCCCTAGTTTGTTTATTTTCTGTGACAGTTGTCATTCCAGGGTTGGTAGCTTCTGCAGCACTAAGTTTTGGGGAAATGTGGCAAAAAAGAAAACTCAGTGATCTTACCACCGTGTCATTTCTTAGATCTCTCCTCATTTCAGAGTCTCCTTAAGTTTGTTTTATACATAATGTCTAGGGTTTTTTAGTTGCATTTGGTGGGAAGAATAAGAAAAAGACAAAAAACCCACCCTACTTCTACTCTATCTTTCCAGAAGCAAAAGTACCAAATCTATAGGATTTTAGTAAAGAATAAATAAGAAATTTCATCAAGAGACTAGAACAGTGACCATTACTTAGAAACATTTAATAATTACTAGTATCCTCCTCTCATATCTGTATAAATATTCTGAAAATTAATTAAAAGAGTGATTACATAAAATAAGGAATTAAGTTTCCTCACTGATAATATGATATATATTAAATTCACACATTAGTTAATCATCATCTATCAATAACTTGCATAGAGTTTGTGAGAAAGTGAGGAGTTTTGGAATACAATCTACTAAATGAAAGTCATATTTCTTCTGTACAGCACTTGCATGGATTTAATTATTTTGAAATCTTTGGTACAAGCTCCCAATTTATATTTCTTAAACATAATTACTAAGAAGGAATTGCATCAACTGGTTTCACTGCCCTATTGCTTTCCCATCTGTCCTTGACATTTAAATGGATTTTCTGAGGATGAAAGAACATAATAAAAAAAGAAAAAGAGAAAAAGTGATAAGAGCATAAATAGAGGTCAAAATTACTGAATTCTTTCTCCCATTTAACAGCTTGAAACTTTAGAGAGTCTAGAATTGTAGATATACTTGCTAGTTAAGCTGTTCCATATCAAGCTTTATCCATAATGGCACAAAATGAAAAACCAGATACTGGATAAACCATGATCAATTTAACAGTCTTCATCCCTTTTCTTCTTTACATGGGGAATCATAGTACAGGTTATTACCTCTACTATCTTTCAGGGACTTTACACAAACATCCTTGACAAAAAATTTGCAAATTTGTGTTACCTAGTTTTCCTACTGTTTTATCCCTACCTTCTGCTTACACAGGGCTGCCTTGTTTTTTTTTTAATGTGTGTCTTTTCACTTTTATTATATTAAATGTTACTATTTCCAAAGCCTTTGCACAGAGCTCTGTGTTCTTAGGAGGGACAGCACTATATAAATTCAACGAGTGAAGCCAAGATTGAAATCCAATAAAGGAGAACCTCTAGAAATTATTAAATACTTCACTGACAGAGAAATTAAACCTTGATATACCATTTCCTTATCTTTTCACTGCAGTGGAATCAGTGAAATCAATATATCTGAAATGAACCGCATATGGTCCATTCAGAAGAATGGCTCTGGCAAAAAAGGGAACAGCTTTTAAAACTTGTCAAGACTGCTCATTCCTTTCAAACAGTGGGACAGAGTTGTAGCAAACTGTTGTTGTTGTTGCTGCTGTTGTTGTTCCTAGGTTGTAAAGTGAATGCTGTTAATTTCGATGGACCCACAAATAGATGCTAATGGACCCCAGTATTCAAAATTGAAAATTCCATGACACAGTCACAGTATCATAAAAAGTCATGCTTGTTTCACGTGTGGAACTTGGAGGTATCGGCATCAAACAAGTTGTAATAAATATGACAGATAAAGAATTGGTTTATTTGCAATTTAGCTAGAAGGCACTAGTATCCAATCTCCAATTAACATTATGATCAGCTTAACACAGGATATATGACCATCAATAGTTAACAGACAACAGTACACACAGATGGCTGGTGATTCTTTAACATTTCTTTTATTCTGGCCACACTCATCTATTTTAAGTTTAAGGAATAAATATGTGATTATGTACATGTTCCTAGAGATGAATACCAAACTGAAAGATGGAACAATTAGAGAATAATACACCGGACACGTGCCAGGTACCGCATAAAGTACTTTTGCATACATTTTGTCATCAAATACCCCAAGTTCCACTACATGTTAGGCAGTGATGGCCTATTCTAGACTTGTAATCACAGCTCCAGACATGTGTTCAACCTCGGAGGAGATGCTCCATCTATAGGCCTCCTCAAAAGTACGGTATTAAGTGGTTGTGAGTGGTACCAGGTGTTTTCACTGCATTACTCTTATTTATATGTGATTTGTTTAGGAGTAAACCCCTCATCCAGTCAAAACGTGGGCTGCCAACAAAAAAAGATATTCCGGGCCAAACAAATTCTTTCTTTCAGGACAAATGGAAACAATCTTTTGGTGGCTGGCTGTGTATGCTTGGTTCAGTCAGAAAACAAAAACCACTCAGAGATTTGGATAGAGAGAATACAGAGAATTTTTGCATATGTCACTTCAAAGATGAGAAGAAGCAATAAGTTTATCATTCCCTAAGACTAGGAGAAAAAGGAACAACTTTGAATTATTAAGATTTAGAAAACTAGTTAAGGGGCCCTGCAGATCTGAATCTCTAGTTTCTGAGTAGAAGATGCTGGGCAATGCTGTCGAGGTTTCTGACCTTGGAGGAGAAAACTGAATTGTCTGGTACCCAGGCCAGACCTTTAAAAAGGGAGCACAGGCTTCTGGTATTGATATAGGGTAAGATCAGGCTGGGTCTGTACATGAGGAAAAAACTGTGAACTGGATTTGCTATCTCCTAGAAGAAGGAACTGCTGCTTCTTGGATTAATCATTATTAAGAGTAATGATCACAGAAGCAAGCAGAAAGAAAGCAATTGAGAAGGAGCAACTCTCTTCTTCTTCCTCTAGCCTTCTGCTCTTCTAGCACTCTCTACTGACAAGCCAACAAGGAGCCAGCAAAGCAGATACTTGGCTTGTAGAATCTGAGCTCCAGCATCACAGAGCAGATTATACAAGGATAGGTTTGAATCTGAGAAATTAAAAAAAAAAAAAAAGTCTTAGTAACTATTATAGTCTGCTTCTTTGGCTACTCAGCTTTCATATATGCTCTTCTATATATATTTAACTTTCCTACAACAACAAAACAACTTATGCTTCTACTTGATAAGATACAACTATCATTCATTCAATTGAAGATGTTCTTATACTCTACTGAAATAAAAAGGTGTAATATTCCAACAATTTTTGTATATGAGTCTGGAAGACTGTCACATTATCCATCTCTGATTTATGTTAATTTTCCCTCAATTTCAGTCATAGTCACATCTACATATTTTGTTCCTTGAATTATACTCCTGTTACCTGAGTGGTAAACTGTGTTACTACATTATACATGTAACCTTCTACAAAGTTTGAATAAAGTAATGAGGAGAAGAAAAAAATAGAAAAAGAAAATTGTATACACACATACACATACACATGAATACATACATACAATATGCAAGAAGAAAATATGTAAATATCAATACCAATATAAATATAAAGCAAGGAATTCCTCATTTCTGTAACTGATCTTGAAAGAATAGTTGATATTTATAATTTCAGTCTTACATTAGTTACTCCACTTTTTTTTCACCCTTAAGCCATGGGCTTTAGGCCATAGTCAATGTTTTATAACTTCCTTTTTCTAGAACTCTTTCCAGGTATTTTTTTGCCTTCAACTGATTAGGTCACTTTTTTTCTTAGTATGATACTCTTGAACTTTCATTCTTGAAGGGGTTAAAATCTTAGTAATCCTTATTTTTTTCTTTAAAATTTTCCACTAACTTGATTATCAGACATAGAAGTACTATAAGACATCTTCCCAAATTTTCTTCATTCTATACATAATCTTTGCTGTCCCCATTTTCTGGCAGCAACCAACTTCCCTCTTGTTAATCTGTATTCATCACTCCAGTGATTAGAGTAACCATCTGTTTGTTCAGTGGCATGGAGCAAAAAAGGACCAGATGACAGTATCAAGTTTTAATTTAATGAAACCATGGATGTATCTTTGGTGGAAATCTTTCTCCCTTCAAAGAAGAACCTCCAAAACATAAGAGATCAAAGTTGAGGGAACAGGAAGCAAAAACTCTATGATTTTGCTAGTGAGAGGACCCACTCCCACGCTTTGATTCCTAGGGCAATGTATTCTGAAAATAAGAGACAGAAAATGTATTGGCCAGTGATTAAAGCATATGCTGCACCAAAAAGATAAAACTCCATCTTTTCAAATGTTTGTGATTTTCCCCCAAACTGGCACTCTAATAGAGTCTTCATTAGCCTTCCCATCAATGGATTAGGAAAGCTGCTGATAAAACCAATGAACTCCATGAGTAAGAGCCCTTTGCTGGTCTTCTTTTGCTATTAAATACACTTTTTTTGACCAAAATCAATGATATACAAAATATCATATCATGATACAAATACCATTTATGGTATGATAAGCCATACCATAAATCCATGGATGGTGGTAGTGGCAGAAAAATTAAGTGTAAACAAGGCAAATCCATATCCAGAATACATGTCTATTTCCATAAGGACAAAACTCAGCTTCCTCCTTGATAAAAGTGTTCCAGTGTAATGAGCCTGTTATCAGGTGTTTGGTAATTCCATGGAATGTTTCCCTACTAGATTTTAGTATTGGTCTTCACTCTTGGTAGATACGGCCCTCAGCAGTAGCTAATAAGTTTAGCATTATTATGATGAAGAACATCCATGTAAATGAGACTACGGTAAGCTTTATTCCTGCCACTATGGTTGTCATGGACATAGCAAGAATTTGGTGTCTAGATAAAGAGATTGACTGAAGTCCATGAATGTGTCATTTTGTCAACCTAAGAATGTCTTCTGAAGTGGATGACCTTTAAGGAGCATTCAGATATGACACAATTGTTTTCAGACTCTGTACTCACTCTGACAGACCCATCCACACATCTCTAACCCAGACCTCAATCATCAATTTTCCAATCCTATTCTTTACAGGTTTCTAACTGTCCAGGAAAACCATTAGTAGCTACCCATAAATTAATATAGATTTGGGGTTTTTTAGGCCATAATTTGGTTTAGACAAAGTGAACAGTCAATGTAATACTTAAAGTTCTGGACACTAGAATATTTTCCTTCAAACTTTCCTTGAAGTTTCCTAAGGCCAGCTCTGAATTAAGCTTTAATGGCTGATTGGTTAACCAGGCCTGGATACTTTACCTCTTAGTCAGTAGGTCAGAGGGAACTCCCCAAAAAGCCATAGGAGAAAAAGAACCAATATGACAGAAATTATTGCTAAAAATGTTTGAGCCTATACTCATTCAATTTACATGTGCCTTCTAGACTTCCTCAAGCATAAGTCTTTATATTTATTTTTGTTGATTGATTGCTGCTGCAAATACCCAAACTTAAGACTTGGTCAGTCAGATGACATCATTTCCTAATAAGAAGCACAAATCATACAATTACTTACACTATAGTTAAGTGTTCAATGTCTTCCAGGGCTCAACAGCAAGCAAGGAGCTATGTCTTAAAGGGGAGAACAGCTATTTGTGAAAGTGGACAAGGGTTTCTTGAAAACCACACAGGACTCTTCTTTTTTTTTTTTAAGACGTTATTTTGTTTTTTTTTTAATTTTTATTTATTTATGATAGTCACAGAGAGAGAGAGAGAGAGAGAGAGAGAGAGAGAGAGGCAGAGGGAGAAGCAGGCTCCATGCACCGGGAGCCCGATGTGGGATTCGATCCCGGGTCTCCAGGATCGCGCCCTGGGCCAAAGGCAGGCGCTAAACCGCTGCGCCACCCAGGGATCCCAAAGACCTTATTTATTCATGCATGAGACATGGGGAGAGAGAGAGAGAGAGAGAGAGAGAGGCAGAGACAGAGACACAGACAGAGGGAGAAGCAGTATCCCTGCAGGGAGCCTGATGCAGGACTCTATCCCTGGACCCTGAGATCATGCCCTGAGCTGAAGACAGACGCTCAACCCCTGAGCCACCCAGACATCCCTGTGATTCTTCTATTAGTCCTTATTAGAAGCTTCATACAGAATCCCCATTTGCCACAGACACTTTAAGCAATATTGGATTATTTGTTTATAAGGAAAAGTAGGAAAGTAGCTGGACACCAGTCCACAATTGCTGCTAAGTCATCTCTTGCTTTGGTTCCCACTAAAAACTGCCAGTCTTACAGGCTACTTGGTAAATGGTTCAAATTATCATATCTAAGTAAGGTATATGATGCTCCCAAAGCCAAAAAGACCCACCAAGCACTGTAGTCTTTTTTTTTTTTTTTTTTTTTAATGCTGGTAGCAGTACAAAGTGAACAATTTGTCTTTCAATGTGAAGGGAATATTACAACAAACCCCACATCTTCGTACTGAGTTTTAGGAACTAGACTGTATGTTCATTTATAGAGACACCATGAAAATTAACCATCAATAGATCCCCCTGGATCAAAACTTTCTAATTACCATGTTATCTTTGGTGTTATTTTCAGTGGGAAAAATAAGAAAAAAAAAAAAAGAAAAGAAAATGTTAAGCTCTACCCACCCAGTATCTAGCGAATATCTGGCATTGAGTTATCCCTAACAAATTAGAAAGCTCATTTCTAAAAAAAAAAAAAAAAAAAAAAAAAAAAAGAAAAAATAGAATGCTAATTTCTATTGCATTGTCTCTCCCATCATGCTTGTTCTACAGAAGACAGCTAACAGACAGGATTTCAAGAATGCTGATGCTTTACTCATTAATATATTTCTTAATATCTTAATCAATGAAAGGGTTCTCTGAATCCTATGAGGGCAGGTATTGGGAGAGGAGGTATGTGTATCATACATGAAAAGTCCACAGCAATATTCCTTATGCTTCAATTACTTGAATTTCTTTTTCTTAATTATTCCAGAAAAGTTGTGGCATCTCAACCTCATTAAATTCAGAGCATGGTTTTGTTCAAACATTAGTCAACTAACCAAGTAAACTCCTATAGCCACTTCCAGGTGCAGTTACACATTAATCCAGGACCCTTGGTAAGCACATTCATATCAATAAATGCAACTCCATTTAGTGTTATTTCTTCTTACTTCATCTATCATCCTTAGAATATATTCTCATGCATATTTCACATATTTCTTCTGATAAGAATTAGTGAAATCTTGAAATTATTTTGACACATAGGCTATTTCCTCCCTGAGCATTTTTTTGTACTCACCCGTATGGAACATGATGTAATCTGTAATTTATCCCTCTTTATAGACCTAGTGACAACAATGTGTTTAAGGGCTTATTCTTAAGTAAAATTAGCATCTATTTGCAATAAAACTGATGTAAATAATGTTAGTATGGGATATTTAAACAGAGAAAGACTCCTGAGACAAGTGGAAGGAAGCTGCTTCCATTAGCAAGATAAGCTAAGAGTAACTGAGAAGTTCAAGTTCTCTAGTTTCATCTGGGTCCAACTAGCCTTCCCCATTCCAGGCTTTAGATACTCAGCCCTTTACAGTCGTTGTCATAATACTCATGTGAGAGAACTGCAAAACAGTGAATTTAACTCACATTGCAATTCTGCAACCCAAACAATGAAATTTGTGTTTAGTTTTAGCCATATCGGCTCGGTCTGTTTTATGGGAGTCATAGGTCTATATGTTTCCCAATGGTCACTTGACCTGAGAAATAAAGATGTGAGCATATCATTTTGTTTCTGTAAGCACTTCTATGCACTCAGAAAATCTGCATCATGGACCTTTTGGTCAGCAGTACTTCCATAATTGAAAAGTGCAACAGTTATTTGGTCTGCTGAGGCTCTTGCTTCAGTAAGCATTTCACGATAAGATGTGTGATAATTGGTTTAACTATGATGATAATGCATACTAGAGGTTACTAGCATTCCATTTCCCATTGCCAAAAACAAACACACACAACACTTCAACACTTCATTAAAGACCAATAATACGACTCATACAAGTCCCAAATCATATCTGATGATTTCTTTGCTGCAAAAAATTTCCTATCAGTTATGAGACAGAAACCACATCAGTTATTTGAATAAGAAAACTGAATATAAGGAATTTTTAACTAGGTATAATATTTTTAATTAGTTAACCAAAAAGTAATAACACTTTTCATAGAGGTTACAATTGTAGGAAATAACTATTACCTCTGGGACTATAAGAACAAAAGAAAGAGGTTGTAATTATCAAAGTTAGAAGCTTGAAGAAGCCTCTGGCTTGGAGACACATATCTCTAAGGCAGTAATGCCAGCTACTTGGGTGCTGTCTTTGATGGAGGAGTAGTTAAACTGGTTATGCGATTGTTAGAAAATCTGCATACTGGATTCAGTTGCTCCTAAAGATGAAAACTGCAGGCCTGGTGAACAAGAATAGAGAGGATGACACTTATAGGAACAGCAAGAAGATAGAAAGAAAACAACAAACAAAAGGAAAGAGCAAGTCTCTACTTTTTTTCCAGCATTGCTTCCTCTTTCCAATGTTTTACATTGACACAGTCTCTTATGAAATAACTGGCAAAGAATAAATGTGCTTTATAGAGTTTAAGCCTGAGAATCACAAAACAGAGAGAGACGTGGGCATTTGGACAATAAATTGAAAAGTGGTGCCTTATGCTGAGTGAAATAAGTCAATCGGAGAAGGACAAACATTATATGGTCTCATTCATTTAGGGAATATAAATAATAGTGAAAGGGAATAGAAGGGAAGGGAGAAGAAATGTGTGGGAAATATCAGAAAGGGAGACAGAACATGAAGACTCCTAACTCTGGGAACCAAAGAGGGGTGGTGGAAGGGGAGGAAGGCGGGGGGGTAGGGGTGAATGGGTGACGGGCACTGAGGGGGGCACTTGACGGGATAACCACTGGGTGTTATCTGTATGTTGGCAAATTGAACCCCAATAAAAATAAATGTATTTATTTATTTATTTTTAATTTTTAATAATAAATTTATTTTTATTGGTGTATTTATTTATTTTTGATTTTTTAATAATAAATTTATTTTTATTGGTGTATTTATTTATTTATTTTTGATTTTTTTAATAGTAAATTTATTTTTTATTGGTGTTCAATTTGCCAACATACAGAATAACACCCAGTGCTCATCCCGTCAAGTGCCCCCCTCAGTGCCCGTCACCCATTCACCCCCACCCCCCACTCTCCTCCCCTTCCACCATCCCTAGTTCGTTTCCCAGAGTTAGGAGTCTTCATATTATTGAAAATAAATAAATAAATAAATAAGTAAATAAATAAATAAATAATAAAAAAATAAAAATAAATAAAAATAAATTCATCTCCCAGATTAAAAAAAAAACAAAAAAGAAAAGTGGTGCCTTAGAAAATAATCAGTTGGAAGAACAGCCAACTTAATAGTAGAGCATTACAGGGAAGATGCTGGACTCTCTCTGCAATTGATAATTTCCCTAGGCCAATTGTACATATCTTGCTAATTTCACAGGCATGTGTATACTTATAATAATACAGATCTACAATTCTAGAAATTGGAATCCACTTATCATTATTTTAAAAATTCCATTAATTATTACAAGTAGTATTTTTTTTTTTTCATAGTACTGGAAGTTTGGGTGTAATGAATTCATTCGTGGTCACATTCTATTTTCTGATTGAATTATTCATACACATAGTAACTTCACTACATTTTTTTCTATTTTATTTCTAATGTATGAAATGGAGATTTTGAGGCCAAAGCCACCTGACTAATCCAAAATAATTGCACCAGATTATTTCTTTGGGGAATGTGGATGCCCAATCCACTTAGAGTTACATTTTACCTGAGGCAGGTATAATGCTTAGTAGAAATTAATTGACTTTATTTACAGAACTTTTTCTCATGAATTTGGTTTCTGTAAGTGTGTCTGAAAGGACTGATTATCTGAGGGTTTGTTGTCAAGTAAGCTTTCCAAATCACAGGGTGGGGAACCAAATCCTCGAAGAAGAAGTGATCAACCTGAGGCAGAATATTATTCTGAACAACCGGCACTATTCCTAACAAGCAACTATAACTACATTCTATCTGCAGCAAAGCATTAATGTGGTAATAAGGTAAAATTTCAGATGTTTTAGTTTGTAATGCTTAACCATATTTTTTGTTTACTACAGTTGAATTATTATAGACTCTATCTACATCATTATGCATTTAAAATTTTAAAAGCCAGAATGCATTTAATTGCATGCTGGCATTGCATAATGTATTTGATGTTAATATTGCTAAATAAATGTTTCTAGAGAAAATTATAAAATAATTGTATAGTTTCTCTAGTCCGCATCTGTAACACTTCATGCTTGTGTGTCATTTTATTTTATCCCAAATGCAACTCTTCCATCATCAAGTTATAAAAATCATATCTAAGCAGTGCATTTGCTTTACTCACCTGTCATACATTCTTGTATCTAAATGGCACTATGAAACTTTCTATAAATTAATGCATCATTAATTCTATTACTACCTAGCGGGGTCAAACCTTCTTAAAAGATATGTGAATATTATATGATGTAGTTATTTCTTTACAATTCCTTAAGATTTAGAATGATCTACTTAAAAGGACCACTGTGTGGTTGTGATATATGAAGATACAACAATAAATCTATAATAAATTGTTAAAATTATAAATAGTCATAGTTTCTGGGTTCTATATTCTGTTCCATGGATCTATGTGTCTGGTTTTGTGCCAGTACCACACTGTCTTGATGATCACAGCTTTGTAGTACAACCTGAAATCTGTCATTGTGAAGCCCCCGGCTCTGGTTTTCTTTTTTAATATTCCCCTGGCTATTCAGGGTCTTTTCTGATTCCACACAAATCTGAGGATTATTTGTTCCAACTCTCTGAAGAAAGTCCGTGGTATTTTGATAGGGATTGCATTAAATGTGTAAATCGCCCTGGGTAGCATTGATATTTTCACAGTATTGATTCTGTCAATCCACGAACATGGAATATTTTTCCATCTCTTTGTGTCTTCCTCAATTTCTTTCAGAAGTGTTCTGTAGTTTTTAGGGTAGAGATCCTTTTCCTCTTTGGTTAGGTTTATTCCTAGGTATCTTATGCTTTTGGGTGCAATTGTAAATGGGATTGACTCCTTAATTTCTCTTTCTTCAGTCTCATGGTTAGTGTATAGAAATGCCAGTGATTTCTGGGCATTGATTTTGTATCCTGCCACACTGCCGAATTGCTGTATGAGTTCTAGAAATCTTGGGGTGGAGGCTTTTGGGTTTTCTATGTAGAGTATCATGTCATCGGCGAAGAGGGAGAGTTTGACTTCTTCTTTGCCAATTTGAATGCCTTTGATTTCTTTTTGTTGTCTGATTGCTGAGGCTAGGACTTCCAGTACTATGTTGAATAGCAGTGGAGAGAGTGGACATCCTTGTCTTGTTCCTGATCTTAGGGGAAAGGCTCCCAGTGCTTCCCCATGGAGAATGATATTTGCTGTGGGCTTTTCATAGATGGCTTTTAAGATGCTGAGGAATGTTCCCTCTATCCCTACACTCTGAAGAGTTTTGATCAGGAATGGATGCTGTGTTTTGTCAAATGCTTTCTCTGCATCTATTGAGAGGATCATATGGTTCTTGTTTTTTCTCTTGTTGATATGATCAATCACATTGATTGCTTTATGAGTGTTGAACCAGCCTTGCATCCCGGGGATAAGTCCCACTTGGTCTTGGTGAATAATCTTCTTAATATACTGTTGGATCCTATTGGCTAGTATCTTGTTGAGAATTTTTGCATCCATGTTCATCTTGGATATTGGTCTGTAATTCTCCTTTTTGGTGGGGTCTTTGTCTGGTTTTGGAATTAAGGTGATGCTGGCCTCATAGAACGAGTTTGGAAGTACTCCATCTTTCTATCTTTCCAAACAGCTTTAGTAGGTTAGGTATGGTTTCTTCTTTAAACGTTTGATAGAATTCCCCTGGGAAACCATCTGGCCCTGGACTTTTGTGTCTTGGGAGGTTTTTGATGACTGCTTCAATTTCCTCCCTGGTTATTGGCCTGTTCAGGTTTTCTATTTCTTCCTGTTCCAGTTTTGGTAATTTGTAGTTTTCCAGAAATGCATCCATTTCTTCTAGATTGCCTAATTTATTGGTATATAGCTGCTCATAAGTTTTTAAAATAGTTTGCATTTCCTTGGTGTTGGTAGTGATCTCTCCTTTTCATTCATGATTTTATTAATTTGAGTCTTCTCTCTCTTCTTCTTAATAAGGCTGGCTAATGGTTTATCTATCTTATTAATTCTTTCAAAGAACCAACTCCTGGTTTTGTTGATCTGTTCCACAGTTCTTCTGGTCTCTATTTACTTGATTTCTGCTCAAATCTTTATCAACTCTCTTCTGCTAGGTGTAGGATCTATGGATCTGCTGTTTTTTTCTCCAGCTCCTTTAGGTGCAAGGTTAGCTTTTGTGTTTGAGTTCTTTCCAATTTTTGAATGGATGCTTGTATTGCAATGTATTTCCCACTCAGGACTGCTTTTGCTGTATCCCAAAGATTTTGAATGGTTGTACCTTTATTCTCATTAGTTTCCATGAATCTTTTTAATTCTTCTCTAATTTCCTGGTTGACTCTTTCATCTTTTAGCAGGATGGTCCTTAACCTCCATGTGTTTGAAATCCTTCCAAACTTCTTCTTGCGGTTTAGTTCTAGTTTCAAAGCATTATGGTCTGAAAATATGCAGGGGATGATCCCAATCTTTTGGTATCAGTTCAGACCTGATTTGTGACCCAGTATGTGGTCTATTCTGGAGAAAGTTCCATGTGCTCTTGAGAAGAATGTGTATTCAGTTGCGTTTGGATGTAAACTTCTGTAATATTTGTGAAATCCATCTGGTCCAGTGTATCATTTAACGCTCTTTTTCTTTGGAGATACTGTGTTTAGAAGATCTATCAATTGTAGAAAACGCCGTATTCAAGTCTCCAAGTATAAGTGTATTATTATCTGAGCACGTCTTAACTTTGCTTATTAATTGATTGATATACTTGGCAGCTCCCACATTCAGGGCATAAATATTCATTATTGTTAGGTCCTCTTGTTCGATAGATCTTTTAAGTATGATATAGTGTCCCTCTTCATTTCTTACTACAGTCTTTGGGATAAAATTTTATTTATTTGATATGAGGATGTCTACCTCTGCTTTCTTTTGAACACCATTTGAATGGTAAACGGTTCTCCAACCTTTTGTTTTCAGGCTGGAGGTGTTCTTAGGTGTAAACTGAGTCTCTTGTAGACAGCAAATAGATGGGTCTTGCTTTTTTATCCAGTCTGAAACCCTACGTCTTTTGATGGGATCATTAAGCCCATTCATGTTCAAAGTTACTATTGAAAGATGAATTTAGGGTCATCATGATACCTATTCAGTCCCTGTTTTTGTGGATTGTTCCCTTGGACTTCCTCTTTCTATTACAGAATCCCCCTTAGTATTTCTTGCAGAGCTGGCTTGGTGTTCACATATTGTTTCAGTTTCTGCCTATCTTGGAAGCTCTTTATCTCTCCTTCTATTCTGAATGAGAGCCTTGCTGGATAAAGTATTCTTGGATGCAGGTTCTTCTCATTTAGGACCCTGAATATATCCTGCCATCCCTTTCTGGCCTGCCAGGACTCTGCCAGGAGAGGTCTGCTGTTAACCTAATACTTCTACCCATAAAGTTTAGGGATCTCTTGCCTCCTGCTGCTTTAAGGATCTTTTCCTTATCTTTGGAATTTGTAAGTTTCACTACTAAATGTCAGGGTGTTGAACAGTTTTTATTGATTTTAGGGGGGAAATCTCTCTAAATCCTGGATCTGAATGCCTCTTTCCCTTCCCAAGTTAGGAAAGTTCTCAGCTAGGATTTTTTCAAATACACTTTCTGGTCCTTTGTCTCTTTCGGCATCCTATGGAACCCCAATTAAGCATAGACTTTTCCTTCTGAGGCTGTCATTTATTTCCCTTAACCTATCCTCATGATCTTTTAATTGTTTTTCTCTTTTTTCCTCAGCTTCCTTCCTTGCTATCAACTGGTCTTCTATGTCACTCACTCTTTCTTCTACCTCGTTAACCCTCGTCGTTAGGGCCTCCAGTTTGGATTGCATCTCATTTAATTGATTTTTAATTTCGGCCTGATTAGATCTAAATTCTGCAGTCATGAAGTCTCTTGAATCCTTTATGCTTTTTTATAGAGCCACCAGTAGCTTTATAATTGTGCTTCTGTATTGGCTTTCTGACGTTGAATTGTAATCCAAATTTTGTAACTCTGTGGGAGAGAGGACTGTTTCTGATTCTTTTGTGGTGAGTTCTTCTTTCTAGTCATTTTGCTCTGTGCAGAGTGGCTAAAAACAGGTTGTACTAGAAAAAGGAAGAAAAAAAGAGAGAAAAAGGGAAAAAACAACCAAACAAAAACAAAAACAAAAAACAAGGCAGGGTATCCTCTGATTCTATATACTATAAACCCCTTGACTTCCCCTGGATATTTCCAGTGCTGGTTGGTAAAAAACTTGCTCTTGCCCTGTCCTCCCAGCTGGTCTTCTGGTGAAGGAGTCTGCTGTGCTGATTCTCAGGTGTGTGCACCTGAGGGAGCTACCCAGCCCCCTGCAAGGTTCAAGGCTCAGTGGGAGCTGTTTATCCTGTGAGGCCTCTTTTCCCTGGGGCCCGACCCTCCCAGGCACAGGGTGACACAAGGCGGAACAACAACAGTGGTGGTGGCCAGCTCTCCAGCCCTAGAGTCACCTCCTGCATTAACTACAGCAGCTCCCAGACTGCACTGGCCTGGATGCTCAGGGCCAGGGGGCACTGATCTTCACAGCTTAGCGATGCCAGGCGGCAGAAGCATCCTAGTTGTCTTGTGCCCTTTCTACCTTCGCCTCTCTGGGGGGAAGCGCAGATTTGTGGGCTGTGTCCCATGGTGCCCTTGGCTCCAGGGCCTGCACTGTTGGAATCACGCTCCGGCACCGTGCAGCCCCCTCCACCCAGAGCTGCCACCTGAGTTGCTCCCGAGGCCCCCCTGGGCTTGCGCCCTAGCCCTTTACCGAGCTCCAACGGTGGTGTGTGGGGGCTCTCCTCCAGGGCGCACTTCCTCTGTTAGTGACCCCGGGAACCTGAGGGCTCCACTGCTCCTCTGGGATCCTGCCTGAGTTCCCTGCAAGTGCCTTTCCATCCGGGAAGTTTTTTAAAGTTCCTGTTTCTCCAGGGCTGGCCTTTCCTGTCCTGAAGGCTCTCACTGCCCGGCCTTCTCCCAGCTCCTCACGGGGGTCCCTCTCTCACTGGATTCATATATATACATACATATATATATATATATATATATATATATATATATATATATAATTTTTTCTGTCTTCCTATCTTGTTTGAAGTGCAAACTCTTCTCTCTGTAGTGTTCCAGCTGTTCTCTATAAATTTCAGTCCAAATTCATAGGTTTTCAGGATGATTTGAAAGTTACCTAGGTAAGTTGGTGGGAAGAAGTGACTTGGGGACCCTACTCTTCTGCCATCTTGCCCCCAACGACCTCAAATAAATAAATCTTTAAAAAAATTCAATAGTAAATTTGAGCTAGCAGAAGAAAATAAAGCTAATTTAATTTTAGATTGATGTATATTATGCAGAATAGACAGAAAAAATATGAAGAAAAATGAACAGTCTGAAAGATCTGTCAGATATCATCAAGACTAGCAACATATACATAATAAGAGTACCAGACAAGGATGCCTGAGTGGCTCAGCAGTTGAGCGTCTGCCTTTGGCTCAGGGAGTGATCCCAGAGTCCTGGGATGGAGTACCACATCCGGCTCCCTGCATGGAGCATGATTCTCCCTCTGCCTGTGTCTCTGCCTCTGTGTGTGTGTGTCATGAATAAATAAATAAAATCTTTAAAAAAATAAAAAAAAAGAGTTCCAGAGAAAAAATAAGCAGAAAAAAAAAAAAAAGAAAAACTATGAAAAAAAAATGATGGCCAAAAAATAATAGTCTTTTCATCAAATAGTGCATGGGCAACTAGATAGCCACATGCAAAAATAAATCTAAAAAATAAAATTGTATCCCTTCTTTACAGCATACAATTTTTAAAAAGTTTTTTTTTATTTTTATTTATTTATGATAGTCACACACACACAGAGAGAGAGAGGCAGAGACACAGGCAGAGGGAGAAGCAGGCTCCATGCACCGGAAGCCCGACCTGGGATTCGATCCCAGGTCTCCAGGATCATGCCCTGGGCCAAAGGCAGGCACCAAACCGCTGCACCACCCAGGGATCCCTAAAAAGTTTTTATTTACATTCCAGTTCATTAATATACAGTGTAATATTAGTTTCAGATGTACAATATAGTAATTCAACACTTACATAGAACCCCCTGTGTTCATTATAAGTGCACTCCTTAATCCCATCACCTATTTAACCCATCCCCCACCAACCTCTTTTTGGTACCCATCACTTTGTTCTCTATAGTTAAGTGTATGTCTTTTTGCTTTGTCTCTCACTTTTTTTTCTTTTGCCCATTTGTTTTGTTTCTTAAATTCTACATATAGTAAAATTGTATAGTATTTGTTTTTCTCTGGCTGATTTATTTCACTTAGCATAATTCTAGTTCCATTTATGTTGTTGCAATTGGCAATATTTCATTCTTTTTTATGGATGACTAATATTCCACTGTATATACACATACCACATTTTCTTTATCCATTCATCAGTCAATGGACACTTAGGCTATTTCCCTAATTTGGCTATGGTAGATAATGTTGCTATAAACATTGGGGTGCACATATTCCTTTGGGTTAGTATTTTTGTATTTTCTGGATAAATACCTAATAGACAACTATTGGGTGGTAGTTCTATTTTTAACTTTTTTTAAAGATTTTATTTATTTATTCATGAGAGACAGAGAGAAAGAGAGAGAGAGAGGCTCAGAGACACAGGCAGAGGGAGAAGCAGGCTCCATGCAAGAAGCCTGATGTGGGACTTGATCTCGGGTCTCCAGGATCACGCCCTAGGCTGAAGGTGGTGCTAAGCTAAACTGCTGAGCTGACCCGGCTGCCCTATTTTTAACTTTTTGAGGAACTTCAATACTGTTTTCCAGAGTGTCTGCTCCAGTTACAGAATACAAAAATAAGATCCAAAACTATAAAGATTTTAGAAGAAAACATAACAGTAAATCTTTCTGACTTTGGTAAAAACAAAGCAAAATAAAACAAAATTTCAAAACTTTTGAAAAAGCTTCTTGGGTATAGCACCAAAAGCTTAAATGATAAAAGACAAAATAATTTGAACCTCATCAAAATTAAAAACTCATATGCTTCCAAAAGCAGATGCATAGATCAATGGAACAGAATAGAGAACCCAGAAATGGACCTTCCCCTCTATGCTCAACTAATCTTTGATAAAGAAGGAAAGACTATCCAATGGAAAAAATGTCAGTCCTTTTCAACAAATGGTGCTGGGAAAATTGGACAGCCACATGCAGAAGAATGAAACTGGACTATTTTTCTTACACTGTGCACAAAAATAGCCTCAAAATGGATGAAAAACCTAAATGTGAGACAAGAATCCATCAAAATCCTAGAGAAGAACATAGGCAGCAACCTCTGTGACCTCGGCTGCAGCAACTTCTTGCTAGGAAGGGAAAGGCAAGGGAAACAAAAGCAAAGATGAACCAGTGGGACTTCATTGAGATAAAAAGCTTTCGTACAGCAAAGGAAACAGTTGACAAAACCAAAAGACAACTAATAGAATGGGAGAAGACATTTGCAAATGTCTTATCAGATAAAGGGCTGTTATACAAACCTATAAAGAATCTATCAAACTCAACACCCAAAGAACACATAATGCAATCAAGAAATGAGCATACATTTCTCCAAAGAAGACATACAAATGGCCAATAGGCATGAAAAAATGTTCAACATCACTCGGTATCAGGAGATACGAATCAAAACCACAATGAAACAATGCCTCACACTAGTCAGAATGGCTAAAATTAACAAGTCAGGAAACAGCAAATGTTAGTGAGCATGCAGAGAAAAGGGAATCATGTTACACTGTTGGTGGGAATGCAAGCTAGTGCAGCCACTCTGGAAAACAATACGGAGGTTCCTCAAACAGAAGAAAATAGAACTAATCTACAAGCCAGCATTTGCACTACCATGTATTTAGGCACAAATGTAGTGATCCCAAGGGGCACCTGCATCCCAACGTTTATAGCATCAGTGTCCACAATAGCCAAACTATGGAAAGAGCTCAGATGTCCACTGACAGATAAATAGATAAATAAGATGTGGTATATAAGTAGAGGGTATTATGCTAAGTGAAATAAGTCAATCAGAGAAAAACAATTATCATATGATCTCACTCATATATGGAATTTAAGAAACAAAACAGTGGATCATAAGGTAAGGGAAGGAAAGATAAAAACAAGATGAAATCAGATAGACAAACCATAAGAGACTCTTAATCATAAATGAACTGAGGGTTGCTGGAGGGGAGGGTGGTAGGGGAATGGGGTAACTGGTTGATGGACTTTGGGGAGAGCACATGATGTAATGACACTGGGTACTATGTAAGACTGATGAATCACTGAATCAACCTCTAAAACTAATAATTCACTGTATGATAATTAATTGAAGTTAAATTTAAAACACAAACATGTGCTTTAAAAGATATCATCAAGAAAGTGCAGTGACAACTGATAGAATTGGAAAAAATATTTGCAGAGCATATATTTGGTAAAGGACTTGTATCCAGACAGGTAATGTAATTTAAAAATGGGCAAAAGATCTGAATAAACATTTTCCCAAAGATATCCAAATAGCTTATAAGTACATGAAAAGTGTTATATGTGATTAGCCATTAGAAAAATACAACCAATACCACAATAAGAAATAGGATACTACTTCTTCCCCACTAGGATGGCTGTAATCAAAAAGACAAATAATGCCAAGTGTTGACAAGAATATAAAGAAATTGAGATCCTTATATGTTACTAGATAGAACAAGAACTACTGTAGCTACTTCGGAAGAGGATTTGGCTATTCTCAAAATGTGAAACATATGAGCTGCCATTTGACCCATTAAATACACTATGAGGTATATACCTAAAAGAAATTAAAACATACCTCTATGAAAACACGTACATAAATGTTCATAGCAGCATAATTCATAACAGTTAAAGAAGGAAAATAAACGAAATGTCCTTCAATTGATAAATGTATAAACAATATTTATAAAAATAACATTTTTGCCGATGTTATTTGGCAAAAAAAAAAAAAAGTAGGGATACCTGAGTGGCTAGCAGTTGAGCTGCCCTTCCACTCAGGGCGTGAACCCGAGGTTCCTGGATCTAATCCCACATCGGGCTCCCTGCATGGAGCCTGCTTCTCTCTCTGCCTGTCTCTCTGCCTCTCTCTCTTTCTCTGTGTGTATCTCTCATGAACAAATAAATAAAATCTTTAAAAAAAGGTAATGTAGTACATTCTAGAACACGAATGAATCTTGAAATTATGCTAAGTAAAAGAAACCAGACAATAATAGGCCTCATACTGTACAATTCATGTACAAATATAAATTGACAAATCTGTGGAGACTGAGGGTAGATTAGTGGTTGCCTAGGGCTGGAGAAATTGAAAAAAATGGAGAGAGACTGCTAATGTGTTCAGTTTCTTTTAGTGATGTTTGTCCAACTCTGTTTTTCCAAAAAGCCATTAAATTGTGCACATTAAGTAGGTGAAATGTATGGCATAAGAATTATATTTCAAACTGTTAAGAAAGTTCATCTGAAATCCTGTCATTTGTGACAACATGGTTAAAACCTTGAGGGCATCATGCTAAGCGAAGTAAGTCAAAGAAAGACAAATACTGTATGATCTCATTTATGTGTGGCATATAAAAACAAACAACAAAGTCATAGAAAAAGGGATCAGATTTGTGATTACCAGAGCTGGAGGTGGAGGAAGGGGAACTAGAAGAAAGGTGATCAAAAGGAGCAAACTTCCAGTTGTAAGATTAATTCATTACTAGGGATGTAATATACATCATGACTATAGTTAACACACCTGTATGATATACATAAAAAATGTTGAGTGTAATTCCTGAGATTTCTCATCACACAAAAAATGTTTTTTTTCTTTTTAATATATCTATGTGAGATGATGAATGCTAACTAAGCTTATGGTGATAATCATTTCATTATATGTAAGTCACACCATGATGGTCTATACCTTAAACAGTGAGGTCTATCAATTATATCTCAAACTGGAGTATGGAGGAGAGTACATCTACCTTAATTATAGAATGATAAAAATATCACTCCAGCTCTCTGAATAACATAAATGTAAACATTTTCTAGATGGTAAAATTAATAAACTAAAAAATAAATTGGTATTGTATGTATTTGATTTTAGGTATTATGTTTCTAGGATAGCTACACTATGTTACTGCCTAAACCCAGAAAATAGAGATTCTCTTGTGATCCTTTCCACCTTTAGATTAATTTGTTCTGCTCTTGAAGGCATTTATATCATACTAAGAAGATACTGATTTTGATTCAGTAACCTTGAGTCTCCAATATTTTGAAGTGTATCAGAACTAAAGTTTATATTTTACAGTTTTAAAATTTTGTCATTATGTCTAAATATTGGAAATATTAATATTAGAAAAAAGATTATTATTTTAAATCTGTGAAAATTAAAACTATGTTTAACTTATACTGAATTTATTTCAGAAGTTATAATTATATATAAAAACATTTAAAATTATATAATTTTATTCTGCTTTAAGAGACATACTTATAATCCTAAACACCTTGTAATAGTCTTATTGATATTTTATTCTTTTATAACATCTGGAAGGTAAAATAGCTGTTGAGACTATGAAATTAGAGAAATCTATTTTGGCATTAAGAAAAAGAGCACTAATGACTTTTACATTAAGCTTGAAAACATCATAGTCAGATCTTTTATAAACAGCTAAAATTGGTTCACATGAAAAATACCAGATAATAAGATGATATTTCTGAAATATTACTTTATTTCTGATTAAAAAAAAAACATAATAAAGTGGTTTACATGTGATTGTAAGTGTCAATAAGGACAATTATCTTCTTCCTTTGAATACTAAATTTAAAATTGAAGTTCATTTTAAATTCAGTCATTAAAGGAGACAGAATAAAATGATTTTTTTAAAAAAGTTATAATTCAGAAATAGAACTCCACAAATGAATTCCCTAACCAGAATTAACTTTTTTGAATAATTTCAATTATTCTAATAGAGGATTAGAATAGAATTTGAATAAAACCAGTATATTACATTTTCTATACCCATCAAAAAAAAAATGATCTAGAGACAATGACAGTTTTTTGATTCAGTGTAAATTTCTATTAAATTTTTAAAATATGGGGGTCTTTCAAATCTGTTTAATTAATCAAACTTTAGTGAATAATTAGTCAGTTGTTAAAAGTAATGTTCCCTGAAAATCTTAAAGGAGATGTAGTGTATGAAATTTTTATGAATTGTCCAAAAAGGAAAACTACTTTAAAATGTCTTACTAAAGTCAGAAGTGTTCAAAGTTTAAATATGTGAGTAACTAAAAAACAATACCCATCACTAAAAATTAATAATTATAATATAATTAAATATACATGCAAAATATGATATTTATATATTTTTAAATGTAAAATGTAGATGAATTGAAATAACATTTGACAAGATTTTTCAAAAAAATTGAAATGAGCTTTGACATCAAAATATTAAATATTAAAATAACATGCATTTTAGATGTTATATATCCACCACATTACAAACCAATTTTTTCAACCTTTTTAAAATTAAATGTATGTTTCCTCAATGAAAAAATAAGTGAAACCATGTGATGATAATATTGCTTATCAATAACGGTTTTAAATAATGCCATCTTTATCTAGATTGCAGTATTTATGCAATTGTATTCATATCTTGATTTTTATCATAATTATTTTATGACTGTGTTGTGAGAATGCTAAGATCTAATCTCACAAATTTCAAGTATTATTGACACATAAACACAGCATTTTTAATTATAATTATTAAGCTGTACATTAGATTCTCAGAACTTAGTTATCTTATAACAGAATGTTTGTATTCTTTGATCTAAATCTTTCCATCCCCACCTCCAACCTCTGGCAACTACCATTCTACTCTCTATGAAATCAGCTTTTTTTCTTCCTTCCTTCCTTCCTTCCTTCCTTCCTTCCTTCCTTCCTTCCTTCCTTTCTTTTTTCTTTCTTTCTTTCTTTCTTTCTTTCTTTCTTTCTTTCTTTCTTTCCTTTAAGAGTCCACATATAAGTGATAACATATAGTATTTGTCTTTTCTGTCTGGTTTTACTTAGCAAAATGTCTTCCAGTTTCAACTCTCTTGTAGTAAATGGACCACAGAACCAGGTGCTAGAGCCTAGGGAGATCATGGTTATTTCACTGAGCAAGGTGGTAGTAAATAGAAGTGGCAAAAAAGGATGGGAGTTATAGAGAGAAGGAACCTCAAATTCTGTCTTTGCCAAATACTAAACTCCCCATAGGAAGGGAGAAAATCTGAATAGCATGGAAAGGAACATCTATTAGAAAACTGATCTAAGCCATAATTCTGGATGTCACATATTACTGGGTGATGTAGAAGTTCCAAAAAGTAGAGTGGAGATTGCACTGAGCATACTGGGCATTCAAATAAAATACCAGAAAGAATGTATCTTAGGAGTAGCATTGTGGACTCAGGGCTACCATAGACCTATTCTGAAAATAACATTGGGGGAAAGAAAACACAAAAGAGTCAAGATGATCCACCTGCTTGCTATGATAAAAGTCAACATTCTTTAAAGTAAGACATCGATATAAACTCTCAACAATATAATATCCACAATAGCCAGCACACAATTGTTAGGCATGTGAAGAAGCAAGAGCACATGACCTGGGGAAAAAAGGCAGTAATAGTTCTAGAGATGATAAAGGCATTGAAATGAATAGTCAAGGAATTTATATATTTAGGAGCAGAAACATAATTGTGTTTTTATTTTCGTTTTCCAAAATAAAAATCTATCCTTCATTTCCAAGAAACTCAAAAGAACTTGAAGCAAAATAAACACAAAGAATCTACATACACATAACAATGTCACAGTTAAATTTTCTAAAAGAAAAATAATAAATCAGGGAGGAGGGGAAGAGGGAAAGAAAAAATCTTCAAAGAAAATTTCAAAAAGAAATATATATTACATAAAGGGAAATAAATACAACTGACTTCTGATCAGGAAAAAATGCAATTGGAAGCTAGTGGAACATTTTTAAAATGAAAGAAAAGCCTGTCAAACCTGAATTCTGCCCAGCAAAAATATCCTGTAAAATTATGGCAAAGTAAAAGTTATTTGTATACACAAAAGCTAAGAGGATCTGCTACCAGCCGATGTGCACTAAGAAATGTTAATGGAAATTCTTTGGGATGAAGAAATGTGAATCTAGACAAAACGTGTGATGGTTACTTTTATTGTCAACTTGACTAGGCTTTGATGTCCAGTTAGTTAATCACATACTAGGTTGGATGCTGTTATATAAGTATTTTGTAGATGTAACATTTACAATCAGTTTACTTTAGGTAAAGCAGATTATCCTCCATCATGTGGGTGAGCCTCACTTAACTACTTAAAAGCATTAAGAGCAAAAACTGAGTTTTCCCAAAGAAGTTGGGTACCTGTCTCAAGACTGATACATAAATATTCTGTCTGAGTTTCCAGCTTGCTTGCTTGTCCTGCAGCTTTCAGACTTTGCCAACCTCACAGTCACATGACCTAATTCTTCAAAATTCTCTATATCTCTGTATATGTACATATATACATATATATGTCAACAAGATATCTATAGCACATTGAATCTGTTTGAAAACATTGACTGATACAAAGCTCTTATATAGATGAAAAAATTCCATAAAGCGTAAATATGTTGACAAATGTAAAAAAAAAATTCTTTCTGTATATATTTTAAAAACATATGTATTGGGGCACCTGGGTGGTTCAGTTGGTTAAGCATCTGCCTTTGGCTCAGATCATGATCCTGGAGTTCTGGGATCCAGCCCCACATCAGGCTTCCTGCTCAGCAGGGAGTCTGCTTCTCCCTCTATCTATGCCCCTCCCCCTTCTTGTGCTCTCTCTCTCTTTCTCTCTCTCAAATAAATAAATAAGATCTTTAAAAAAAATAAAAACATGTATTGTTGACTGGTTCTATTTTAATTTTAGCTGTGTAAGCTCCTACAAGAGTGACCCTTGCTGAGATAAGAGCTATAACTTGAAGCAAAACCCCAATAAAAAATACAACCTGAAGCCTTCAGAAAATGAACAACAACAACAAAAAAGACAGATTATAGAGAAAAGATAAAATCTAGGAGTGGAATTCATTATAGGATGAGTTCTTGCTTTTACTACATTTAGCTCCAGGGTTAAAACTGATTTAAAAAACTTGCAGTGTTTGTAGTCTGAAGAATTGGAGAATAGAGTTCTGGTAAAATAAACCAAATGTAGAATGTGGGGTGGTCATGATGAGATAGCACCTCAACATGTTAAGATGACTATTATCAGAAAAAAGCACATGTTGGTGAGAGTGTAAAGAAAGGAGAAACTTTATACACTGCTAGTGGAATGTAAATTGATAAATTGATAGTCATTGTGGAAAATAGTATGGAGATTTTTCAGGAAATTAAAAATAGAACTACCATATGATCCAGAAATCCCTTATGATCCGGAATTCTATTTCAATAGAGCTGGAAAGTGGAGACAGTGGAATGATAGTAAAGAGAGTGCCAAAGAAGAGGAATCACTAACCCTGATAAAGGGTTAGTATCCAAAATATATAAACAACTTATACAACTCAACACACAAAACACAAATAATCCAAGAGATATAGGCAGAAGACATGAATAGACAATTTTCCAAAGTAGACTTACAGATGACTAATAGATACATGAAAAGATATTTAATATCACTCATCATCAAGACAATACAAATCAAAAGTACAGTAATATGTTACTTCACATCTGTTAGAGTGGCTAAAATCAACAGCACAAGAAACAACAGGTGTTAGCAAGGATGTGGAGAAAGGGGAATGCTGCTGCACTATGGGTAGGAATGAAAACTGGGGCAGCCACTCTGGAAAATAGTATGGAGTTTCCTCAAAAAGTTAAAAATAGAGCTACTCTATGATCCAACAATTGCACTACTGCGTATTTACCCAAAGAATCCAAAAGTACTAATTCAAAGGGATTTATGCATCCCGATGCTTATAGCAGCATTATCAACAATAGCCAAATTATGAAACAGCCCAAATGTCCATTAGCTGATGAATGGATAGGGAAGATGCAGTATATACATATATATGTGCATAGATATACATCTACATATATACAGTGGAATATTGCTCATCCATAAAAAGAATGAAATCTTGCAATTATGTGGATAGAGCTAGAGAGTACTATGTTAAGTAAAATAAGTCAATCAGAAAGAAACAAATAACACATGATTTCATTCATAGGTAGAATTTAAGAAACTAAAGGGACAAAAAGACAGTGAGAGGCAAAGCAAGAAACTGACTTTTTTTTTTTTTTTTTTTTTTTTTTTTTAGAAACACTCTTAACTATAGAGAAGAAACTGATGGTTACTAGAAGGTGGGGGATGGAGATGGGTGAAATAGGTGATGGGAGAATAAGGAGGGCACTTGCTGTGATGAGCACTGGGTGTCGTATATAAGTGCTGAATCACTATATTCTATACCTGAAACTAGTATTACACTGTTTGTTAACGAACTGGAATTTAAATAAAAACTTAAAAGAAAAATGAGGTTTGAGCTCAAGGAGACAGAAATGCAGTTGGTATCTAATCAAATAAATTGACACTGTTCAGAAGAATATGGAAGAATCTATAGCATAGAATCTGCAAATATGTAGGATATAGTACAAAATATACAAAGAATTAAGAAGTTTTGATTCATTCTCAAAGGAAAAAAGAACTACAGATTATACAGAAAAAACAATCTGCCAATTCTGCGATGACCCAGATGTTTATAGGTAACATGAGGTCATTAAAGCAGTTATTTAACTATGCTCAATGAAGTAAAGAAACATCTCATACTGAATGAAAAGATGGAAAAGCTCAGCAGAAAAGTAGGAAGAATAAAAGGAACAAAGAAATTCTAAATGAAAGACAAGAAATGTAATGGCTGATATTGAACACTGTATAGTATTCAAAGCAAAATAGAGATGACAGAGGAGAGAACAACTTTCAAGATAGATCAATAGAAAGTATCCAATGGAAAGTAAAAAAAAAAAATAGAATGAAGATAAACAGAACCTCGGGGACTTATATGACAATATCAAAAAGTCTAAAAAGCATTGAATTTACCCAAAAGAAAAGAAGAGAATGGGGCAGCTTAAAAATGGAAACAAAACTCAACCAATAGATTTCTCAATTTGGTTAAAAATAAATTTACAAACTCAAATCTTAGGCATTTATACAAAAGAGATGGACAACTATGCTCTCAAAAAGACGTGTACAATAGTTCACAGCAGGTTTATTGTAGCCCCAACTTGGAAAGACTTAGATGTATATTAATAGGAAAGTAAATTAAAAATATATGATATGTCCATGCAGTGAAATATACTTAGCAATAAAAAGGAACAAAACTTACAAATACAATACAGCTGAATTTCATAGATATTATGATAAGTAAAAAGGACCGATAGAATTAATACATTCTGTATGTTTTCATCTATTTGAAGTTCTAGAAAGGTAATAATACTCTATCATAGAAAATTTAAGTACTGCTGGAAAAGGTGGGTGTAGGAATGTTTTTCATCTTGATATGGTATTGACTATATGAGTGTGCACATTTGTCAAAAGTCATCAAAGTATAACACCTATGATCTGTGAATTTCTTTGTAGAAAAATCAATAGAAAAAGTTCAGAAAAAAGTCAAGACAAAAAAATCAAAGGAAAATTTTTAAGAAAGAAAGATAAAACATCTGATAAAATAGTCATATTTGATTCTTGACAAACTGTAATAATGGAGAAATGTCATATTGATAATGTTAATCACTTTGTAATTTACACATTCTATTAGTTAAAGAAGATACTAATAGGTTTTATTATGCTTCCTAAAAGGACTCAGTTGAAAGTAGAGGGCTTTCTTTGGTAATTAGGTAGAGCACTGATGACAGTATCTTTGCTATTTAGAGTTGATTGTAGAGTCATGTGCAAATCATTTATGATACATACATAGGCACCACTCTATTAATTAACAAATTAATTAATTAATTTTTATTTAAGTAAAAATATTTTATTTATTTGAGAGCATGAGTGCATGTGTACACAAATGGGAAGAGGGGCAGAGGGAGAAGGAGAGGGGCAAGTAGACTCCCCACTGAGCAGAGAACCTGAGGCAGTCTCAATCCCAGGACCCTGAGATAGCGACTGAGCTGAAGGCAGATGCCCAACAGACTGAGGCACCCCACACCCCATTAATTTACTAAACAGATATTAATTAAATAGCCATTAAACGCTTGACAAAAAGCTAAGGATAAGGATACAAAGATCCACAAAGTTTCTGCCCTTTGAGAATCTCTATTAATATTAATAATATCGAGGGGCCCCTGTGCAATGCAGTTCATTAAGCATCCAACTCTTGCTTTTGACTCTGGTCCAATCTCAGGTTCTGAGATAGAGCCCCACATAAAGCCCATGTGAAGCTCCACCTCGAGCCCCATGTTCAGTGTGGAGTCTCTCCTTCCCCCTCTGCCCCTTCTGCTTGTGCTCTATCAAATAGATGGATAAATCCTGAAAAAAAAAAATTAATGAAGTTGAAAACCCTTTTTGACATTATACTCAACACCTTACATGTCCTCAATAAATGTTAATTGCATGTAAAACAGAATATTTCTACTTTTTTAGGTCACTTTGAGAATTTGACAAAAGCTACAGATATACATTCAGAAAAAAATATGTAGGTATATAATATTATCCTTACAGGGAATTTACCATTAGGGCATTCATGGTCTTCTGAAGTCATTTTATGAAACCCCACATCAGGGCTTACAAATTCTTATTATGTCAAAGACACTTGAAGAAGTAATGCATGTACATAAACATTCTAAACAAAAGAATGTGTTTTCAGAGAGCAGCTGATTAAAAGAAATACCTCCAGGAGGAGGAAGGTTACTGCTAAGTGGATTGGGTGGTCAAAATCTGCTTCAACTTGCTTATTGCCACATCTGGATTGATCAGTATGGAAAGTATTTCTTTTGATTTAAAACATAAATGTTTAGTTTCTTTGTGTTAACTTAAAAGTTAAAAGTTGCAGTGCATTTGAGAAATAGCATAACTTTGAATTTTGAAGTCAGACCTCTTTGGTTTTAAATCCTAGTTTTAAATCCTAGTTTTTAATAATTACTAGCTAAGGTTTTTTTCTTCTGTAAAATGAGGTTAATCATACCACCTACCTTAAGGTGATTTTTGAGGTTTAAATTAGCTAATATTTGTGAAGAACTAAAAATGACATATAGAAATACTAAAAGGTATATAAATGAATGCTAAATAGTATCTCATTGACTTTGTAATGAGATAAGGAAATCCTGAGATGTGAAGGTATCATCTGAGAGAGAGCAAAAGGAGTTGGTAAAATTATTGAGAAAGTCAGAGGATTGACAAATTTATGCCCAGATACTATTTTTACAGCTACAAAAATTGTTTTAACGAGCTATTGAAAGTAAAAGGAGGATTCTAAAAAATCTTTTTGTCTTTAAATCCTTATACATTTACTTCTACAACTCTCTGAACTACTAAAACACATATTTTTAAACCAGTTTTCTAGATGCTTTTTGTAAATGTCTCAGTTATGAAAGGCGCATAAGCTAAGCAGAATTTTCCTGCGCCCTTGCTAGGCTATTTTAAGGCTATAAGGAGACAATAGAATGGAGGCTGAAAAGGAAAAAGAATAGAAAACAAAAACAAACAAATCATAAACAAAAGAAAAAGAGCCTGTAGAGATTTACTGTTACTCAAATAGCTAAGTGAAGGCAGAACTAGGCTTGTATATGTGGGACTCAGAGGGCAAAAAATTTGCTACGCACTAAACATGGGATTTCTCAACCATTCCCACTGCAATTAAATGTCTCTGCATGTGCTCACTTTCTGTATCCTAGTAATTTCCTTTATCTCTTTCATTCAGCAAATGTTTATTGAGTACTTAGTATCTGCTAGGTGCTGTAAAAGAAATAAGTGTATGAAGATGCTTTGCATTCTGTCCCTGACCTTGGGTTGCCTGTAGGCTAAAGGCAGGGAGGCTTATATCAGGATATGAGTTACAGAGCTAGAAGTGCTCTAGCAAAGGCAGGAACAAATTGCCCAGGGAACAGAAAAGAAGGACTGAATAAATGATAACCAAAAGCAGAATGAAAAGTAGGTTGCTGCCATTTATCATTCTTTGTTATGCTTTTTTTTTTAAGCTATGAGGGTCTATACTTTTCATTTTTCAGTGTTTTCTCCCCTTTAATAGGAATACTTCTTGTATTTTTAAAAATCTCCTTCAGGATCCTATTCCAGAAAATTTCTTCATCATCCTTTCTTTAGAATCACTTCTTTGCTAAATTTCATTTTCATTTTTTTTAAATTGTAACGTGAATGTTAATAGCTAGGATTTTGTCTGATTTCTACATGAAATTATTTTCAGCCCTGGAAAATAACTGATCTGAACAACATAAAAAAGCCACCAGTCTACCTCCAATTAAAACAGTGAATAGAAATATTACAAATTTTAAAGTCACCTGAAGTAAAACATAATTATGTGAGATGAGGCTCTAAATAGACCAGATGTCTCAAATGGGCTTTTTAAAAATTAGCACAGTCTTCACTATTGAAACAGTATTGAATATAAGAAAAGACATTCAGATGCTAGTCCATAACAAAAGAAAAGATAATAATCTTTTAATGTCTGGATTCTCCTGAAGCTATAAATTATTCCATGCACACATGCATAAACATATGAAAAAATTAAAAGGCTAATTAAATAAAGAAGGATCAACTTGTTTCTGCTCAGCCATGTTTTCTATGTGAACCATTCTTTTGATAGAAAAGACTACTTTTCTATGACATAAACTACTTATCCGTGTTAGCTGTTTTTTACTTTTCCCATTTCAAAGTATGGATAAGAATTCTTAACTACTTCATACATATCATGAGGATTAATGATTCTAAGAAGCTTTCAAGATGGAATTTCTGTCAAGTATAAAGCATCATTAATAATAAAGGAAAAGGAAATTAAACCTTTGCATAAATATCCTTGCACATGATGACAAATTGATGTCCTGATGAACATAATTGGTATTTCATATTCCTAGCTGTAAGGCAGATTTTGTAGTGCACCATTATAATTCTACCCAGGTACACAAATGACACTCTTAATGAAGTTTAAACAACCTGCACTTAATACATGTGCATAATATGCACACACACAAACACATATACACATATCAAATCTTACGTGCTTTCCAAAAATTTACCAAAGAAAGAAATTAATCTCATAAATGGATATAATAAACTAAATACACTTCTATCTTCAAAATTCAAAAGCAACTTAAATTGGCCACAAATAATACACATGCTTTTTTTTTTATTTTTTATTTTTGGTGTTATCTAATAGTTTCATGTCTCTCAGAAATCTTTGAGAGTTTACCTGCAATAAATAACTATTCTGTCAAACCGTGAAATGTCATAATATGACTTTATGGGATATTATTTAAGATTTGAACTAAAACAAATACCCTCAGAAAATACGCAACAAGTGTTTTGCTAATAAGAAAAATAGCAATAGTCTTCAAGTCAGGTCCAATTCTGTGATCACCAAGGAGAGAGTCTTAAATTCTTGCCAGCATTTAAGAGACAATCTAATATGCAAAGACACACACAGACATTTGTATGAGAAGCACAATTAATTTTGATATGTTTAAATAAGAGGGTACTTCAATCAAAACATATATTCCAAAACAATTCTCTGTGATGCTTTTGATTCAGAAGTTTAGAGCTGATAACACTGATGAGAATGTGGATAGTAAAATATCAAAACTGGCAGCACACAGCTCTAATTTAGGAAAGAAATTAGATTTCCCTGCAAAATAAATCAGGAAAGGAAGTGGAGGCACAATGTGGTAGAACACAAAGACAATTCAAGCAACTCTTTCAAAACTGTGGAGCTGGAGTAGCATTTCTGCTTCACAAAGTGGATGATTTAAGAGAGCAAGCCCTCAGGCTTTAAATGGGGAGGGGTGGTAAAATAGTTGGGCAACCTGCTTTGAGATTCAAAGTATCCGTGCTGAGCATTACACATCACTCTTGCGTTTCTGTGGTTCCAGAGCTCTAAAATATTTACTTGTTCTAAAAATAGAGAACATTTTAATTAAAAGATGTTTGAAGAATAGTCAACAGATAGTGTTCCAGTGCTAAAAGTAAAAACAACATAGCATTAGTAACTTGAACGGACTAGTGGAGGAAGAGGCTCACTTACTCTCACATTTGTAACCATGTAACCTATTCATTGAGTTACTATTGGTTGCCAAGCCTCTTTCTAAGAGGATAACTTTGGCGAGATGACTTCCCTGAGTGTGGCATTCTAGTGGAGGAAGATAGACAATAGAGAAGAAATTTACAGCAAGGAGATGACATAGAATCTTCAAGGTACCGAGTATTGCTGAGAGAATAAAGCAGGGAAGATGGCCAGAAAATGCTCAGCTTGGAGATGAGTGTTGTTTGAAAAGGTGGTCATGGGAGAGTAACACAAATGGAAGAGGCTTGAAGGAGGGGAGAGAAATAGCTCCAGGGGTATCTGGGGGCATCATTCCGCTGGAGCTTGCTAGCACAATACCCAGGGGCCAGTGTGTCACAGCTGTTCTGGGAATGACAGGGAAAATGGGGGGGGGGGAGGGAAGGAGTGAGGGGAGAGCAATAGGAAATGGAGATAGAAAGGAGAAGAATGGGATCAGATAGAGTCTTATAAGCCACTGAAAAACTTTGCTTTTACTCTGAGTGAAATGGAAGAGCATTGGATGCTTTCAAGCAGAAGGTGACATGGTGGGACTGGAAAGGATCCATAGAATAAGCTGCTTATATATTATCTATTTTATTCTCTATTATCTGTACATATACACAGTACTTAGATGATGACTTGTTAATTTACTTGTTAATTTACTTACTTGTTAATTTCCTTGCTAATTTTCAAAGTGTAAAATCACTTACATTAATCTTTACATGAAAGGGTCATAATATAGAGGAACCTGGGAGGCTCTATTGGTTTAGCTCTGACTCTTGATTTCGGCTCAGGTCATGATCTCAGGTTTGTGAGTTTGAGCCCCCCATCGGGCTCCTAGCTTAGCATGGAGTCTGCTTGTCACTCTCCCTCACTCTTTGCCCCTCTCTCTGTTGCCTCTATTTCAAATAAAGAAATCAATAAAATATTTTTTTTAAAAAAATATATAGTGTACAGTAGGCATATTGTCTTCTGAATTTAATCTGTTGTTTAAAATAATTCCAGTAAAACACACTATAACGCTGTGGAGTTAAGAGCATAGAGCTATGGCAGAAACTACTTCTTTTCTCTATAAATCCATTTTGTCTTTCATCCATAGTAGTAACACAGCTGCTGGGTACATTGCCATCCAGAATATGATTATATTGCACAGATTTCCTTGTAGATAGATGAGACTATGTCAGCAGTTTCTGGCCTATGTCATGTAAGTGGTAGTTTCCTATGGCCGTTTTTAAGATCTAGCCTAAAGAAAGAGTTGGCATATACAGTACATCATCCCTTATTCTTCACTTGACCTTCCATTCTGCTAAATGACAACAACATTTCATAGTTCTTGTGTTGCCCTTCAAACTTATCTCTGCATTTCAGCTTTCTCTTCCTGGACAGTTAATGGTTTACTGATAATACTGTGGTTAAGAGCATGGGTTCTGATGTGAAAATAATTAGATTCAAATCCTAGAGTTGCCATTGGCTTAGCTGTGTGAGCTTCAGCAAGCTCTTTAACTTGTGGTAAAGTTTTTTCATCTGTAAAATGGGGTTATCCTGAGAATGAAATCCACATATTTCTATAATATGTATAAGAGTACCTAGCAATATGGGATGCCTGGGTGGCTCAGTGTTTGAGCATCTGCCTTTGGCTCAGGGTGTGGTCCTGGGATCCAGGACTGAGTCCCACATCAGGCTCCTTGCAGGGAGTTGCTGCTCCCTCTGCCTGTATCTCTGCCTCTCTCTGTCTCTCATGAATAAATAAATAATTAAAAAAAAAAGTACCTAGCAATAGTATACTTCCAGCGCCATTTCTTACTCCTATCCCAGTGTTATAAATCAGACCTGAAATATAAACACTTTGAAAATCACTTACTTGATCAGTTACTTAATTCACAATTTCCTTTCTTCAGAAGTGGGAATAGGGAAACAGACCTGAAATATAAACACTTTGAAAATCACTTACTTGATCAGTTACTTAATTCACAATTTCCTTTCTTCAGAAGTGGGAATAGGGAAAGTTGACCTAGAAGAGTCTTTTTATTTGTTTTTGAATCCAGAATATCAAGATAGAACTGGTTTTTTCTATAAGGTTTAACCTAATTTCTGCTTTACATTCTAGTTCCCAGATAGCTGTTGTTTGCCTTTGTTGTTCGGAACCACCAGAGGGCCAGGCACATAATAGTTGCTCAGTAAGTATTTATTTTGTAAATCCATACAATTGGAAAGAAGTTAAAATCTATAAGACCTCAAGAACAGTCTTTAACTACAGTTTTGTTTCTAGACTACTAAATAAAGCCCCTCCAAAGCCAAACCTTTTGAAATTTAGAGGCAGCTACTTCAGGGAAGTGTTAGTATAAGGAGCCTTTTCCTCAGGTAAACACTACAAATGAATATATATGCAAAGGGAAAATAATTTTTATTTTAAACATCTTTATCCAGGTATCACTTCTAGTAGCCTATACTAAGGCTACTATTGAAAAACAGAAACAGACTTGGGGAGAAAAATGAAAAGGTCTTTTTTGATGATGCTAGACCCTAAGTTTCAATTACCCTGCCAAGGCAATGTTACTCTCAGGATATGGCCAACCTACTGGAATAGAACACAGAGGACTAGATGTCAATGTGTGCTTTCTTTCCTTTGAGCAAAATTACAGGAAGAAACTTTGGGTGTCTAGGAGAATATATTGTCTGTTTAGAAACTGTTTTTTGAGACCAAGTCTGCGCTTTTTGGAGGGAAATTAAAGGAAACCTTTTGATGAAGAATAGAGACATGTAAGATATAAGCAGTGCTACATCTGGTTATAAAGGTGTTATGCAGTCCTTGTCATATTTTGTTGTTATATCTGTACATTGGAATTATGCACAATTTTTTCTCTTTTCTTTGAAGTTCTCTGTACCTTCTAAATTTTCTATAATGAAAATACTTTTTTTTTAATTATAAAAAGTGAACAAATAGTAAATGGAAAGCAAGTCAACAGAAGCCATTCAACTAGAGAGGTAACACTAGATAACATTAAACTAGATAGGTAACACTATTGAAATTAGCATAAATGAGATGATAACTCTGTAAATGTTTTAAGAATTAGTAATGATTGGCTGGAGAAAAAAAGAGATGTAGTGAAATAATGAAAGGCTGTCATGTAATTCTGAATATTATAGAAAGAGTAAAAACCAAGAGGATACTTGGGACAGAGCCAAGAATTAATAAATAATAAAGGCGCATCTCTGGCAAAATAAAATCAAGAGGAAGAAATATTGGGGCCTGTGAAACAGTATGGCTTTTCAAATTATGGAGTTATAAATTACAAAATTTTAAATTGTAGATTAAAGAGATACTAAAGGGGACACCTGGGTGGCTCAGCCGTTGAGCCTCTGCCTTCAGCTCAGGGCGTGATCCTCAAGTCCCCGGATCGTGCCCACATCAGGCTTACTGCATGAAGCACATGTTGTGGCCAAGATTGCGAATCCGAGAAACCACTGAGGAGCCGACATCGATGCAAGTACACGAGGGTTTATTAACAAGCTCATGCTTGGGTCCAAGTGTACCGGACACAGCGGAGCAGGGACTTGGACCCCGAGGTGGGTTCCAGCTTAATTTTATGGGCTGGTCTAGGGGACCTCCAGAAGGGGTGGAGCAATTCCTCAAGTTCTGTTTACATTTTGATATGAGGCCTTCAAGGGCATTGAGCTCTGTTCTCATTCTAATTTGGGGCTTTCTAGGGCGTTAAACTGTAAGCTGTTTTTTTTTCCTATAACTGAAGTAATGTAAATTTCAGCTCTTCTTCACAGGGGCCTGGGATGTCTGTACTTGCGCTAACACTGAACTTAAGGTGGAATGGCCTTAATTTTCTTGGCCTCCACAACTCCTTCTCCCTCTGCCTGTGTCTTTGCCTCTCTCTCTCTCTCTTTCATGAATAAATAAAATATTTTTTTAAAATATAGACACTAAAGAACCAAAAGTACAGAGGTATATACCAAGTATTTTAGCCTTGTCCCAACTACATAATCTAAGTGATCTCATCTATAGTGGAGTCTACTACTAAAAAGGTCCATGATAATTTAATTAGGTAATATATGGCAAATAATCAAAACTCATCAAAACTCTCTTAAATTTCACCTCTCTAGAAAGGAATTCCAGAATTGTTTGGTTAGCACTAGAAATTAATGGAAAAAATAAAAAAAAAAGATTTTAAAAAATGCATGATTTTTGTAAAAATAGGTATATTATTTTTATCTTCTTTGATTTTTTCCATATTTGTGTTTTTTTAATAAAGATTTTTTAATTTTTAATTTTAATTTTAATTTTTCTTAATAAATTAATTTTTTATTGCTGTTCAATTTACCAACATACAGAATAACACCCAGTGCTCATCCCATCAAGTGCCCCCCTCAGTACCTGTCACCCATTCACCCCCACCCCCCGCCCTCCTCCCCTTCCATCACCCCTAGTTCGTTTCCCAGAGTTAGGAGTCTTTATGTTCTGTCTCCCTTTCTGATATTTCCCACACATTTCTTCTCCCTTCCCTTATATTCCCTTTCACTATTATTTATATTCCCCAAATGAATGAGAACATACACTGTCCTTCTCCGATTGAGTTACTTCACTCAGCATAATACCCTCCAGTTCCATCCACGTTGAAGCAAATGGTGGGTATTTGTCATTTCTAATGGCTGAGGAATATTCCATTGTATACATAGACCACATCTTCTTTATCCATTCATCTTTTGATGGACACCGAGGCTCCTTCCACAGTTTGGCTACTGTGGACATTGCTGCTAGAAACATCGGGGTGCAGGTGTCCCGGCGTTTCATTGCATCTGTATCTTTGGGGTAAATCCCCAACAGTGCAATTGCTGGGTCATAGGGCAGGTCTATTTTTAACTCTTTGAGGAACCTCCACACAGTTTTCCAGAGTGGCTACACCAGTTCACATTCCCGCCAACAGTGTAAGAGGGTTCCCTTTTCTCCGCATCCTCTCCAACATTTATGGTTTCCTGCCTTGTTAATTTTCCCCATTCTCACTGGTGTGAGGTGGGATCTCATTGTGGTTTTGATTTGTATTTCCCTGATGGCAAGTGATGCAGAGCATTTTCTCATGTGCTTGTTGGCCATGTCTATGTCTTCCTCTGTGAGATTTCTGTTCATGTCTTTTGCCCATTTCATGATTGGATTGTTTGTTTCTTTGCTGTTAAGTTTAATAACTTCTTTATAGATCTTGGAAACTAGCCCTTTATCTGATACGTCATTTGCAAATATCTTCTCCCATTCTGTAGGTTGTCTTTGAGTTTTGTTGACTGTATCCTTTGCTGTGCAAAAGCTTCTTATCTTGATGAAGTCCCAATAGTTCATTTTTGCTTTGTTTCTTTTGCCTTTGTGGATGTATCTTGCAAGAAGTTACTGTGGCCGAGTTCAAAAAGGGAGTTGCCTGTGTTCTCCTCTAGGATTGTGATGGAATCTTGTCTCACATTTAGATCTTTCATCCTTTTTGAGTTTATCTTTGTGTATGGTGCAAGAAGTGGTCTAGTTTCATTCTTCTGCATGTGGATGTCCAATTTTCCCAGCACCATTTATTGAAGAGACTGTCTTTCTTCCAATGGATAGTCTTTCCTCCTTTATCGAATATTAGTTGACCATAAAGGTCAGGGTCCACTTCTGAGTTCTCTATTCTGTTCCATTGATCTATGTGTCTGTTTTTGTGCCAGTACCACACTGTCTTGATGACCACAGCTTTGTAGTACAACCTGAAATCTGGCATTGTGATGCCCCCAGATATGGTTTTCTTTATTAAAATTCCCCTGGCTATTCGGGGTCTTTTCTGATTCCACACAAATCTTAAAATAATTTGTTCCAACTCTCTGAAGAAAGTCCATGGTATTTTGATAGGGATTGCATTAAACGTGTAAATTGCCCTGGGGAACATTGACATCTTCACAATATTAATTCTGCGAATCCATGAGCATGGAATATTTTTCCATCTCTTTGTGTCTTCCTCAATTTCTTTCAGAAGTTTTCTATAGTTTTTAGGGTATAGATCATTTACCTCCTTGGTTAGGTTTATTCCTAGGTATCTTATGCTTTTGGGTGCAATTGTAAATGGGATTGACTCCTTAATTTCCCTTTCTTCAGTCTCATTGTTAGTGTATAGAAATGCCATTGATTTCTGGGCATTGATTTTGTATCCTGCAATGCTACCAAATTGCTGTATGAGTTCTAGCAATCTTGGGGTGGAGGCTTTTGGGTTTTCTATGTAGAGTATCATGTCATCGGCGAAGAGGGAGAGTTTGACTTCTTCTTTGCCAATTTGAATGCCTTTAATGTCTTTTTGTTGTCTGATTGCTGAGGCTCGGACTTCCAGTACTATGTTGAATAGCAGTGGTAAGAGTGGACATCCCTGTCTTGTTCCTGATCTTAGGGGAAAGGCTCCCAGTGCTTCCCCATTGAGAATATTTGCTGTGGGCTTTTCGTAGATGGCTTTTAAGATGTCGAGGAAAGTTCCTCTATCCCTATACTCTGAAGAGTTTTGATCAGGAATGGATGCTGTATTTTGTCAAATGCTTTCTCTGCATCCAATGAGAGGATCATATGGTTCTTGGTTTTTCTCTTTCTGATATGACGAATCACATTGATTGTTTTACGAGTGTTGAACCAGCCTTGCATCCGGGGATAAATCCTACTTGGTCGTGGTGAATAATTTTCTTAATGTGCTGTTGGATCCTATTGGTTAGTATCTTGTTGAGAATTTTTGCATCCATGTTCATCAGGGATATTGGTCTGTAATTCTCCTTTTTGGTGGGGTCTTTGTCTGGTTTTGGAATTAAGGTGATGCTGGCCTCATAGAACGAGTTTGGAAGTACTCCATCTCTCTCTAACTTTCCAAACAGCTTTAGTAGAATAGGTATGGTTTCTTCTTTAAACATTTGATAGAATTCCCCTGGGAAGCCATCTGGCCCTGGACTCTTGTGTCTTGGGAGGTTTTTGATGACTGCTTCAATTTCCTCCCTGGTTATTGGCCTGTTCAGGTTTTCTATTTCTTCCTGTTCCAGTTTTGGTAGTTTGTGGCTTTCCAGGAATGCATCCATTTCTTCTAGATTGCCTAATTTATTGGCATATAGCTGTTGATAATATATTTTTAAAATCGTTTGTATTTCCTTGGTGTTGGTAGTGATCTCTCCTTTCTCATTCATGATTTTATTAATTTGAGTTTTCTCTCTCTTCTTTTTAATAAGGTTGGCTAATGGTTTATCTATCTTATTAATTCTTTCAAAGAACCAACTCCTGGTTCTGTTGATCTGTTCCACAGTTCTTCTGGTCTCGATTTCGTTGAGTTCTGCTCGAATTTTAATTAACTCTCTTCTTCTGCTGGGCGTGGGGTCCAACTGCTGTTTTTTTCCTAGCTCCTTTAGGTGTAAGGTTAGCTTTTGTATTTGAGTTCTTTCCAGTTTTTGAATGGATGCTTGTATTGCGATGTATTTCCCCCTCAGGACTGCTTTTGCTACATCCCAAAGGTTTTGAACAGTTGTATCTTCATTCTCATTAGTTTCCATGAATCTTTTTAATTCTTCCTTAATCTCCTGGTTGACACTTTCATCTTTTAGCAGGATGGTCCTTAACCTCCACGTGTTTGAGGTCCTTCCAAATTTCTTGTTATGATTTAGTTCTAATTTAAGGCTTTATGGTCTGAGAATATGCAGGGGACGATCCTAATCTTTTGGTATCGGTTCAGACCCGATTTGTGACCCAGTATGTGGTCTATTCTGGAGAAAGTTCCATGTGCACTTGAGAAGAATGTGTATTCAGTTGAGTTTGGATGTAAAGTTCTGTAGATATCTGTGAAATCCATCTGGTCCAGTATATCATTTAAAGCTCTCGTTTCTTTGGAGATGTTGTGCTTAGAAGACCTATCGAGGGTAGAAAGAGCTAGATTGAAGTCACCAAGTAGAAGTGTATTATTATCTAAGTATTTCTTCACTTTGGTTATTAATTGGTTTAAATATTTGGCAGCTCCCACATTCGGGGCATATATATTGAGGATTGTTAAGTCCTCTTGTTGGATAGATCCTTTAAGTATGAGATAGTGTCCCTCTTCATCTCTCACTACAGTCTTCGGGGTAAATTTTAGTTTATCTGATATAAAGATGGCTACCCCTGCTTTCTTTTGAGGACCATTCGAATGGTAAATGGTTCTCCAACCTTTTATTTTCAGGCTGTAGGTGTCCTTATGTCTAAACTGAGTCTCTTGTAGACAGCAAATAGATGGGTCCTACTTTTTTATCCAGTCTGAAACCCTGCGCCTTTTGATGGGGTCATTAAGACCGTTCACGTTCAGAGTTACTATTGAAAGATACGAATTTAGGGTCATCATGATATCTATTCAGTCCTTGTTTTTGTGGATTGTTCCACTGAACTTCTTAAAGGGGAATTTTAAGAGTCACCCTTAAAATTTCTTGCAGAGCTGGCTTGGTGTTCACATATTGTTTCAGTTTCTGCCTATCTTGGAAGCTCTTTATCTCTCCTTCCATTCTGAATGAGAGCCTTGCTGGATAAAGTATTCTTGGTTGCATGTTCTTCTCATTTAGGACCCTGAGTATATCCTGCTAGGCCTTTCTGGCCTGCCAGGTCTCTGTGGAGAGGTCTGCTGTTACCCTAATATTCCTCCCCATAAAAGTCAGGGATTTCTTGTCTCTTGCTGCTTTAAGGATCTTTTCTTTATCTTTGGAATTTGCAAGCTTCACTATTATATGTTGAGGTGTTGAACAGTTTTTATTGATTTTAGGGGGGGATCTCTCTATTTCCTGGATCTGAATGCCTGTTTCCCTTCCCAGATTAGAAAAGTTTTCAGCTATGATCTGTTCAAATACATATTCTGGCCCTCTGTTCCTTTCAGCGCCCTCGGGAACCCCAATTAAACGTAGATTTTTCTTCCTCAGGCTGTCGTTTATTTCCCTTAATCTGTCTTCATGGTCTTTTAATTGTCTGTCTCTTTATACCTCAGTTTCCCTCTTTGCCAACTTGTCTTCTATGTCACTCATTCGTTTTTCCACCTCATTAACCCTCGTCATTAGGACTTCTAGTTTGGATTGCATCTCATTCAATTGATTTTTAATTCTGCCTGATTGGATCTAAATTCTGCAGTCATGAAGTCTCTTGAGTCCTTTATGCTTTTTTCTAGAGCCACCAGTAGCTGCATAATAGTGCTTCTGAATTGGCTTTCTGACATTGAATTGTAATCCAGATTTTGTATCTCTGTGGGTGAGAGGACTGTTTCTGATTCTTTCTTTTGAGGTGAGGTTTTCCTTCTAGTCATTTTGCTCAGTGCAGAGTGGCCAAAAACAAGTTGTATTGGGAAAAGGAGAAAAAGAGAGAGAAGGAAAGAAAAGAGAAAAAGAAGAAAGAAAAAAAGGAAGAAAAAAAGGAAAAAAGAGAAGAAAAAGAGAAAGAAAAAGAAAGGTGGAAAAAAAAAAGGGCTGGGGCAAGCAATCAGAAATAAAAACAAAAAAACAAAAAACACGGGGGAGTATCTTCTGATTCTGTGTACTTTAAGTCCCTGGACTTCCCCTGGAACGTGTCCGTCTAGCTGGTCTTCTGGGGGAGGGGCCTGCTGTGCTGATTCTCAGGTGTGAGCACGTGAGGGAGCTGCTCTGCCCCTGCCTGGTGCAGGGCTCAGTGGGGGTTGTTCACCCCGTGAGGCCGCTGGAGGAACAACCGCAGTGGCGGGGCCAGCTCTGCAGCCCTGGAGTCAGCCCCCGCAGTAGCTCCGGAGCTCTCCGTCTGCAGGGCCTGGAGGCTCCGGGCGGGGCCGCTGATCTGCTCAGCTGGGGCAGGAGCGTCCTCGCTGTCCTGGGCCCTCCCGGCCTCTGCCTGTCCCGGGGGAGGCCGGATCCTGGGCTGTGTCCCGGCGCCCTGTGCTCCGGGGCCTGCGCTGGTGGATTCGCACTCCCGCCCCGCAGCCCCCTCCGCGGAGCCGCCCCCGAGCCCTCCGAGCCGCTCCCGCCCCGCAGCCCCCTCCGCGGAGCCGCCCCCGAGCCCCCCCGAGCTGCTCCCGCCCCGCAGCCCCCTCCGCGGAGCCGCCCCCGAGCCCCCCCGAGCTGCTCCCGCCCCGCAGCCCCCTCCGCGGAGCCGCCCCCGAGCCCCCCGAGCTGCTCCCGCCCCGCAGCCCCCTCCGCGGAGCCGCCCCCGAGCCCCCCGAGCTGCTCCGGGTCCCCCGTGCGCGCTGCAGCCCTTAGGGAGCTCGGCGCACTCTCCCGGGGCGCAGGTGTCTGTCAGTGTCCCCGGAGCCCGAGGGCATCCCCGCCCTCCCGGGTCCTGCTCCACCTCCCCGCGAGCCCCTTTCCCCCGGGAAGGTCGGTGCAGCTCCTGCGTCTCCGGGACGGGGCTCTCCTGTCCTGGGGACACTCGCCCCGGCCTCAGCCCGGCTCCTCGCGGGTCCCTCCCCCTTGGAGCGCGACCTCTTCTCACTGTAGCACTCCAGCTGTTCTCTCTTTAAATCTCAGGCCGAATTCGTAGGTTTTCAGGATGATTTGAAGGTTATCTAGGTAATTTGGTGGGGACAGGTGACCTGGGGACCCTACTCTTCCGCCATCCTGCCTCCTCCTCTCCCTATCTTCTAACTTTGACAACTAACTTCTAGTAAGCTACATAATTATACGAATATAAAGAAAAAGTAAAGAATAACCATAAAAAGGAACTTACAAGCAATGGACACTGTATTAGAAGGCAGCTGTTAGAACACTAAACATAAACTGCTAATGTCCTTAGGACAGGTGGTGGCAAGAATAAAACTGAAGAGTATGTAAAATGTTGTTTGAAAATTAAACTCTAAAATCAGCACATTGTGGGTCCTCACTGAGATAGCCAGACATCACGTTAAAGAGACAGAAATGAACAAGAAGTGCTAATTCCAAGGAACCAACACTGATCCGGCCTCTGAACGTACCATCTGGGGAAACGGAGTTCTTTGAGAGAAATCAATTATCTAATTTCATGACAGTCTGTCAGCATGTATGTTGTCGTCAGAGTCTGGGACCAGAAAATCTTTGAATTACTGGGATAGGAGTTCTTGCTCAGATTTGAAGCTCAGCCAGTAACCTTCTGTCATGCCTTCCATGAAGGTTGCCTACAGGGAGAGAATGTGCTGATATGTAAGCTGAAAATATTTCTTTCACTCAGCATTTTTATTTATCATTTAAATTAATAAATTAGCGTTCTGCTTTTTTATGATCAGTCTCCTGTCATCTTTGCTCTGGTGGCATCTGTCATTCTAATATACTGTGTGACAAAGACAAGGTCAGGTATAAAATCTAGAAGATCAAGGGCTGAGCCCTTTATCATGCCAGCCTATTTTCCCCAGGATTCTTCCTCAACGACCCACTTTTATTTTAATTTTCTTAAAAGATTTTATTTATTTATTCATGAGAGACACAGAAGGAGAGAGGCAGAGACCCAGGCAGAGGGAGAAGCAGGCCCCAAGCAGGGAGCCTGATGCGGGAGTCGATCCAGCGACTCCAGGATCCAGGATAACATCCTAAGTGGAAGGCAGTCGCCCAACCACTGAGCCACCTAGGCGTCCCCTAACAAACCCAATGTATAAAAAATAAGCCTCAATTATTGTATTTTTCAACCTCAAACTTTTATTGCAGACATACCTTTGCAACCAAAAGGCCAACTACTTGCTCCAAATCGACTTTGAAAGCAAATACAAGAAAAAAAGAAAGAGAGAGAGAGAGAGAGATTCTTACATTGGTGAAGTGAATCAAATGAGAAAATGTTGTCAAACTATTATAGTAGCTTGTATTAAATCAAAAAGCATAGATGTGATAAGGTTTATATTTAGAAAATTAACTGAGGTGACAAATGGAGAAGAGGAAGAACCTAGAAGGAGGCCAATCAGGAGATGATAGGAGGAATCAGGACCCTTCATTAGCAGGGATGGAGAGAAGACTTGTATTTAGGAAACCCTTAATATGTGTTTCAGATTGGAACTACAAAAACTGACCAGCAGATTAAGCAGGAAAGCAATTTTGTAAAAATATATCAGGAACTGAAAAAGCTAGAAAACCATTAACAGATTCCCAGGTGAGCTTTCAGTAACAGTGCTATGAACCTGGCTACCAAATTGACCAAATGAGAAAACAGTCCTCTTCCACTGAAGCTGCGGACAGTCATGATATGTAGCAAGTAGTATTGCCAGGAACTAGGGTTTAGAGCCACTGCTACTTGCTTTGCAGGATCTTGACCATACAATTATTGCTAGGCACCTCTGACATGTTCTCTAATGAACACAATTGATTCTGTCTGGAACTTCCCTCCTCAGTTTGCTTATTTTTAAATCAGACCTTCAAACAAGTCTACTTAATTGTTGCAGACAAGGTACCAGACACAAAAATTGGGGAAGCTGGTTTTTCTTGTTTCTACTTTGGCAGAGGCAGGGGTCAAAAGAAATTTCCCCAAGGAGAGCACATGTGATAAAAAATGATGGGTGTTCCAGGAAACAATGATGCATTCTATTATAGGGAGACATTTTAGAATTCAGTTTTTATATTGATTGAAAGTGGTTTGTAAGATGTAGTGAAAGGTGAAGATTGAGGGAGAAGGAGCCAGAACAGCAAGACTGGCCCCACCAAGAAGAGCCTTCTCTGGGAACTACACTCAGTATCTCAGCTACCATAGCTTTGGACTGTGTCTGTGAGCAGATGTTCTTAATCTATTTTGTGCATCTGTTAGCAAGATGTGTCCTAAGGTATCATAAAAGCCTAAGAAAGGTTATTTTTTGGGGGTCTGGGAATGCTCAAATTTTGTTCCTAAAAATTAAGGATGAACACTGCTTTGCTTTATGCCACTTTGGCTTATGAAAGGTTTCCTAGGAATTCTGTACTTTTGAATACTGGGAGAAACCTGTAATATACTCCATTATATAATAGATAAATGATAAATACTTATTATTTCATAGGACTTGTGTATTTATTATTAATTTCTATTAGTTGCAAAACCAGATAGATATTAAAAACAACAAAAGCACTTCCTTAACTTTATGAATTTATTAAGGCTCTTTTTTTTTTCAATCTCAGAAACTATATTTAAAAAAAAAAAAAAGTCTTGGGATCCCTGGGTGGCGCAGCGGTTTAGCGCCTGCCTTTGGCTCCGGGCGTGATCCTGGAGACCCGGGATCGAATCCCATGTCGGGCTCCCTGCATGGAGCCTGCTTCTCCCTCTGCCTATGTCTCTGCCTCTCTCTCTCTCTCTCTGTGTGACTATCATAAATAAATAAAAATTAAAAAAAAAAAGTCTTGATTTTTAGAGGAACAGTCTAAGTGTTTGGAAACCACACTGTGAGATTTCATTTTTTTTTTTTTAAGATTTCTTTATTTATTCATTCAGAGAAAGAGAGAGAGAGAGAGGCAGAGACACAGGCAGAGGGAAAAGCAGGCCCCGTGTAGGAAGCCCACGCGGGACTCGATTCGAGATCTCCAGGATCACACCGTGGCCTGCAGGCCGTGCTAACCCGCTGCACCACCAGGGCTACCCAGATTTCTTCAGTCTTGCTGCTCTATTTCCCAAGTCAATGTTTTTTGGGTGTGCTAAAGTGATACAATAATCTCTGTCCTTCACAGACCCAGCCCTCTCCTGGATGGCTACACCGTTAATTATGGTGTTAATATGTCAGTCTGCCCTTACATAGATATCCTTACAGCATTTAACTTCTTCACAAAGCAATATCTCTAGTACCTGCCAGAACTTTCCTGTAATCCTCAGGAATACTTGTGTAAATGAATCTAGATCTAGACTTTAGATTACAAATGAATACATTTTTAAAAATAATACTCTATCCAGTGAATTATCCAAACATAAAATAATTCAAGTGTAAGAACAGGTCCCTGAAAAACTTGAAATTTTGGTGGTTGAGAATCACTCCTACTGGTTTCACAGGTTAAAAATGGGCCACCAATACTTCCACACGGAGATAGAGATGCCCTAAGACAATGGTGATGGTGCATGTCTGAAAGTCAGATGCTGAAAAGGGAAGTCCTTTCTGGGCCAAGAGGAACGAAGGAAGTCATACGACTGAGAGCTGAAATCTTTATTTTTTTGATAGCTGAAATCTTATAAAAGGTATCTTGAACAATTATTTTCTACTAGAAGTGAAATCTAGTTTTTTGGGTTTTGGTTTTTTTTTTGTTGTTGTTGTTGTTGTTCTTAGATTTTTAAGTTTTTCTTATTATTTAACATTCATAATTCCATACACTTAGTATTTAAAAATCTGTCAACACCGTAAGGCTAACCCCAATGTTGTCTTTAGAGAAGAGGTTGAATTTAACTGCTGAGTTCACTATAGTATCCTCGAAAAACTGCTTTTTCTGTCCCCTAGGTGGGTTGCCTAAGTTTCTCATTCACTTCAAAACAGTTGGCTTCAAAAGGATTGCCTTGAGTTAACCTGCAAATGTGAGTGACAGCTTCAAGGTACACCTTATGAATTAATACAGTTAATTAATCACTAAAATAATAGAGGTACCTATTAAACATCAATTAACTGTTTTTATTTTAAGAAATGTTCTATTCCTCCCTGAAAATATCAATTTTAATGAATGCACTTAAATCACCTTTAACCCATAATTTAAAGTAATCATTAACTCAAAGAGTAATATATATATGAGTTCTCTGACAGAAGATGGAAAAGTAAATTGATTTATCAAATAAAATGCTACAATTTCTGCCTGAGTTTTGCTCCAGGAAGCAAACTTATTCTTCCAATTTAGCTATTGTTATCTAGGTATTAGGAGGATGACAATCAGATTGAATCACTCTAAGATTGAATCACTCTCCACCCCTCTGCCCCAGGGGCTTTTGCATTTTAAATGGACAGATTTTTACAGAGAATATGACACAGCATAATGAAAAAAAAATCAAATCATGACAAAGAGATGTTTTGAACTCAGATACATTTTTATTATTTATTTATTTACTTATTTATCTATTTCTTTATTTATTTATAGATTCCATCCATTTATTCATGAGAGACCCAGAGAGGTGGAGACACAGGCAGAGGGAGAAGCGGCTGCGCTTGGGAGCCGGATGCGGGACTCGATCCTGGCACCCTGGGGTCATGTGAGCCCCGAGGTGTCCCTCAGATACCTTTGTAGACTGTTAAATCTTACTTAACCATCTGAAAGTCTATCCTAGTCTGCTTGGGCTACTGTAAGAGAATACCACAGACTGGGTGGCTCACAAAAGAGACTTCTATTTCTCACAGTGCTAGAGGCTTGGAAATTCAAGATTAAGGCACCCACAGAATTGGTATCTAGGAAGAGCCAGCTTCCCAGTTTGTCTGAGGCAGTCTTCCAGCTGTCACCTCACAGAGCAGAAGGGCAAGGAAGGTCCCTGGAGCCCCTTTTATATGGACACTAATCTCATTCATGAAAGCTCAGCCCTCATGACCCAATTATCTCTCAGAGCCCACCTCCTGATATCATCGCATTGAGAAATAGGTGTCAACAAATGAATATGGGGATTCACAAATACCTGTTCCACAGAGGACTATTTTCCAGATCACCCCTGCCCTTGATGGTCCTTCTTTGTTCATATGTTCTCTATACATGTGTATTCTGGATCATGGGAAATTTAGTTTTAGGATAATTTTCTAAAGCCACAGAGTGTTTGGAAGAATAAGCAATGTCCTTTTACCATAAACAAATCAGATTATTATTTGGCTTAATATTTCTTTTTAAATAAAAAAATAAGGAAAGGATTTCCTCAAAAATTTTTCTTTTTAAATAAAAAATAAGAAAAAAAATAATTTTATTAAAGGTTTGCATTTTAAACTGTTCATGTGAAAATAAATACTTCTTATCTTATTTAAGTTGACACTTACTCTGATGACTAGGTAAATGGAAATATTCCTTCCTTTGTCTCATACTCTTTCATTTCATTATGTGATACTGATGACAAGCTTTTCACCTAGATTGCAGTGAACAGGCTTGAGCATCGCCTGCCAGAAGTGATTAATACCAATCAAACAGAGTTTGTTCAGTTGGAAAGACTGGCAGAAAACATTTATCATCTTCTCAAGGAATTAGAGTTCCAGATTGGCTCCGTGCTTGAGATAAAGAGGATACAAATGCATTTGCTCCAGTGTTCACCTTGTTATCATGTTTTTTGAGCCTATTTTCCCAAGCAATGAAAGGGACTGCGCCCACCCTTCTCAATGGCCTTCGGGCTTAAATTGCAAATATTGACAATCTTTCAGTAATAATTCTAATGTCCAAATCTTAAAATCTGGAACAAAAACCAACTAACACCGTCTAGGACAAATGTCAACCTCAAACTCCTTCTTAGATCTCCTTTTAGATAATGAAATATAAATTAGATGCTACCAACCTCGCATGTTGAGGCATTCCTTTATGCTTCCCTAGTGTTGCATTTTAGCATAAAACAAGTGTACTTTACTCTTTGTATCCCTCCCAGGGAAGGATGTTAGGAGAGTTCCTGTCAATACCACAGCTGCCTTCTGTGTGAAGGGGTGAAACTGGGCAGCAGAGACAGACCCAGGAAGGACAGAATGAGAGCAGAGAAGAGCAGGAATGGAAGAGCTGCCTCCTGTCTCTCCAACACAATCCCCCCACCGCCCAAATGACTTGTTCCAAGCTACACGCTCAGTCCTCGCTCCAAGTTCCCAAATGTTCACACCCCTCTTCCCTTGCTGTGCACCTTCCATCTTCATCCCCGGTTACTTCTATGCGGTCCTCTTAGGGCCTGTGGATAATGTAGTTTATCTCCTCCTCTAATTTCTCTCCAATCTAATGTTTTGGTATAAACTCTGCCTGGCTTTCCTCAAAACATTTCTCTTTCATTTTTAAGAGTCTATTTCGCAGTTAAAAATGAACATTACAATAAGCATTTCTGCTATAATCATTTTTTCTGAAGGCTATGTGGTGGCTTCCCACTGACTAGAGAGAGATCATCGACAGGAGAAGAAAAGCACATGTGGAAAGCACACAACCATCATTTTGTGGTTTGTTCTTTCCTTCACACAGCAAACATTTAACCAGCATTTGCCTTTTATGGCCAGGCCCTCAGGGGGCTCACTGACTAATGGGTTGGACAGAACAACAAAAAATTTCAATCCTTATGATACCTGGCACCAAAATAAGTGTGTGTACACAATGTATATATAAGAGGCCCAAGGAGAATATTTGGAAGGCCACTTGATCTGACTTTGAGAGAAGAACAGGAATGAAGGGATTTCCATCTAGACCAATAGAACTATGGGAGCAAACAGGGGCATAAACAAGCAGGGTGCACTTGGAGAATGAAGAGTGGTTCAGTTTGCCCACCGATGACAGATGGTGAGAGGGAAACAGAAAGCAGAAGTCAGATCATAGAAAGGTCTGGACATTAACCGGAACAAGTGAAGCCATTACCAAACCAAAGAAAGATTTGTTTTTAATATTTTATTATTTATTCATGAGACAGAGAGAGAGGCAGAGACACAGGCAGAGGGAGAAGCAGGCTCCCTGTGGGGAGCCCGATGCAGGACTCGATCCCAGGACCCCTGGATCACGACCTGAGCCCAAGGCAGATGCTCAACCACTGAGCCACCCTCAGAAAGATTTAAAACAGAAAGTAAGACAATTGGATTTACAAATCACAAGGTTAATCACAGTAAGTGTATAGGATGGTTTGGAGGGAAAAGAAACAGAAGACAGGATACTGCATTTATCTAACAGAGAAGTTATGAGAGCCTTCAGGCAATGGAAACAGACATTTCTGTTCAGGTTTTCTTTTTCTTTTTTTTTTTAATTTTTATTTATTTAGGATAGTCACACACACACACACAGAGAGGCGGAGACACAGGCAGAGGGAGAAGCAGGCTCCATGCACCAGGAGCCTGCTGTGGGATTCGATCCCAGGTCTCCAGGATCACGGCCTGGGCCAAAGGCAGGCGCTAAACCGCTGCGCCACCCAGGGATCCCCAGTTCAGGTTTTCAATATAGAAACCCTATCAAACAGTATTTATACATAACACTATTTCTTTCTAATTATCTACAGCCCAGATTCTGTAGTCAGCATCAAGTGATGTTGTTCTCTTGACATTCCTACTCTAAAACATGTCATGGTTGCAATTTTGGGGGGAAATACCCTTTTTCCCATTATGGAGGGAGTGATCATGTACTGACATGTACCACAGGAGCAAACTTGGCAAACAGTTAATAAATTCAAGCCAAATCTTGTTTTATCCTTTGATGACATTAAAACACAAAAATGCATAACAAGTAGTTTTACCTAAAAATGCTGCTTTGACTTGATGAATATAGCTTTTAAAAAACAGGCTAAAAAGTGCTATGTAACCTAATTCTTTGACCTAGACACATGAAACGATCTTAAAATCCAGTTTGTGTCCTTTCAGTGAGCTTGGGATTCCTGCTAGTGACAGAAGCCATAAACAGTTTCTAACTAATAAGATTTTAGAAAAGGTTATAAGTAGGAGACAGTGAAGGTAGAAGGTCACGGTTACTACTTCAAGTGCTTACTAAAAAACATGTGTTTCCTGAAGCTGTTTACTCAAGTCAGAACCTTTATTAACTGTGTTTCTTTTCTTCTGGAAGATAGGATTCAACTATAAATTATTTGGATAGGCTACAATCTCCACATTAATTTAGCAAGGCTTTTATCCCCCTACACTGAAGTGTTTTTCTTAATACAACTCAAAAGGCATCAAGTACCTTATCCAACCTATTCACCAACTGTAAATGGGATTTGACATTACGAGGTCAGCATTGCTTTTCCTCATAGATGACTAACAAATTTACAGAGACATAAGTTCACTGTTCTCACATGGATCACTGCGCAACAGACCAGTGGTTTTTGATCATAACATTTAGGTTTCAGTTATTAAATGAAAGCGGAAACTCGAGATGTGACAAATTGCTTGGCACATAAACAATGATCCAGAGAGATACCTAGAAGGAAAGCCAACATGGCTTTAGGTTTCAAGACAGAAGCTTGGCCAAAATGATGAAATTGCATTATTTTGTGAAATTTTATGAAATTCAACAATTAGAATAAACTAAATATGATATACAATCTTAACATTACATTCATTTATATGAATTTCTTCTCTGAGATTATAATGAATTTCAGTTTTTCTTTAATGTCCACAAAGCTAATATTCACAGCATAAATATAAATATTTATAAAATTATAGTTTATTTTGTCATGTACTAACCTTTTAATTAAATTCAAAACCTGAGAATGAAAACTGATTGCCTTATTACTAGAAAAACTAGATTCAAAAAAAAAAAAAAACTAGATTCAATGTGAATCTCCAGGAAAAGGTGATTCATAGTTTATTGGCTATGTCTACATTAAGTTACAGATTGAAATGAAGAAACTACTCATGTAGTCCAAGGTGTCCAAATACAGCAAGATTTGACTTGGGACAAATGATTAGAAATAGTTTGTTCATGGGAAAAATCAGTAGTGGCATATTGTGTCACAAGCCACAGTTTCAACTTTGCTTCCTAAATCAGAGAAACTTGCAAGTGACTGGTCTAGGACAGATGCCTTCTCTTATTTATACATCCATCATGGTAATTGCTCTCCCTTTCTTTCCTTAGACAACAAGTTTTCCATGCTTAAAATAGTAACTTCACCTCTCCTTCACCCTCACTTCTACTTCATTGCTCTGCCTTTATCCCCATAGGTGGAAAATGTGTTTTCAATATCTTTGGTTATAAACCTGAAAGCATTCTGCCATTGAAAGCATAGATACTCGTAGAATCAATGTTATAATGCTTGTTGAGCAGAAGTGAAAAAGCACTAAAGAGATCCTTTTTCCAATGCATAATTCATATATCAATTCAAAAAAAATGTATTAAGAACACAGTGTATGCCAGGTCCTTGAGATAGGAGAAGCAAGAAACAAAATAAAACTTCTAGAAGTGTCCTTTCTAGTAGGGGTCAAAGACAAAAGATAATTACAATACAGCTGTTGGGTACTATACAATCCATTCTTCCCTTTTCTAATCAAACTTTAATTTTCTTGAATTATCCATAAATCCTCCAAAAGGCTAGTGATCCAAAGTATGCCTTCACGAGCCCAAGCCAGTGCTCTTCAATTGGCAGTGGTGTTGCCAATCAGGAGATATTAGAAAATTTCTGAAGACATTATTCACTGTTATAACTGGGGGATGCATGTAATGCATAAAATCCAAGAGTGTTGCTAATAATCTATGATGCACAAAGTATGGAATCTTCTGGTCTGAAATATCAGTGCTCTCACCATTGAGAATCCCCAGTCTAAATTGAGGGTAGTAACCTTATGATTTAGTAATTCGGGAATGAGATTATAGTTTTTCTTCTAGCAACTGCCATTGGTCCAGTTGGTTTAATCAGAATAATGGGGAAAAGGCTTTCTCTCTCATCCTTAGACTTGAATAAGGAGACATTTTGCTTCATTATTTCTTGCAATTATGTTGGATTCATTGGACAGTACAGAGAATAAAGCCAACACAAGGAAGCATGCAAAAACCCATTTATTTGCCCCAAGAAAGAACCAGAGAGGACTTGACAATAACATATTTTGTGGGGCTTTATGTGAAATAATTCATTTCCTCATTATCTAAGTTAATTTGTATCAGGCTTTTGCTTGTTTGTTTCATTTTTAAAGGTCTTCTAAGCAAAGGTAATATTAAAGTATTACTTATATAATGGGACTTTAAGGGGGCACAAAGACATTAACTAGGAAATCCTAGAACAGTCTCAAATGGTTTCTCCAAGAAGGAGGTGTTTGAGTTAATCTTAGCCAGATAAAGGTGTGGTATAGGAAGCGTATTACAGGTAAAGTGTGCTGAACCTGAAAATAAGGATGACCTGACTCACTGAAAGAATTATAAACAGTTTAGTGTGGATAGAATGAGGGATGCATGGGTTATGGGTGAGCAAGAATTACAAGAGCATAACTCTCAAGAAAGTGGCTGGTGACTGATTCTGAAGGACCCCGTGGTGTCAAGCCAAAGACCTCAAAAATTTTATTTTTTTTAAGATTTTATTTATTTATTCATGAGACACACACACACACACAGAGAATCAGAGACACAGGGAGAGGGAGAAGCTGGCTCCATGCAAGAAGCCCAACGTGGGGCTTGATCTCGGATCTCGGCATCACACCCTGAGCCAAACAGAGTCAGACGCTCAACTGCTGAGCCACCCAGGCATCCAGGCTCAAATAGTTTACTGAAACTATAAGTAACCACTAAAAGATTATAAGCCTTAGGTGATAGAATTATATTTGTGTTCCTTGTGATAGAGTTATATTTGTATTGTCAAAAGATCACTGTAACGATGCTTGTGAAGACTAGAATGGAGAGAGAAAAAATAATGAATTGGAGCCAACCCTATCAGGGGCTGTTACAGTAACTAATAGCAGATATTGAAAGATGGGAATAACATGATGACAGAAGTAGAGAAAAAGAGATAGATAACATTAAATATTAAATCATATCAAAAAAAGGTTAGATTAGAGAGGATTCACTAGTTCTCTGGAAGAAGAAATGAGAGAAAGATAACGATATTGAGAATCATGATCCAAGAAACTTAATGGAAATGGTATACTCAGTGCAGAGCACAAGAGTGCTCATACTTGTGAAGTGGGTGATTGGTTAAGTTGTTGACCTATTGAAGTTGAGACAGAGGGAAATAGTTTTCTGTGGCAGGACTCTAGAGATTTGTAATGAAAGTCTTGCAGGGGCTAGCACATGAGAAATAACCCTGACATTTCTTAAAATCAGAGAGAAAAAAATGGTCTCCCAAAGATGTCCATACCTATTCTCTGTGTTCTCTTTATTAGACAGAATTCTCTAAAGAAATTGAACCAGTAGAATGTGTGTGTGTGTGTGTGTGTGTGTGTGTTTTGTCTATGAGAGAAAGAGAAATTGATTATAAGGAATAAGTTCATGTAATTATGGAGGCTGACAAATTCTAAGATCTGCGAAGTGAGTTGGCAAGCTGAAAATCCAGCAGAGCCAAAGGTTTAGTTGTAGTCTGAACTAAAGGCCTGAGAAACAGAAGAACTGATAGCACAGTTCCAGTTCAAAGGCTGGCTGTCTCAAGAACCAGGAAGAGCTGATGTTTCAGTTCAAGTCTGAAGGCAAGAAAAAAGTTGTTGTTCTAATTTGAAAGCAGCCAAGCCAGAGGGACTCTCCCTTACTCAGGAGAGGGTCAGCATTTTTGTTCTATTCAGTCCTTCCGATGACTGAATGATGGCCACCCACATTAGTAGGAGGGCAATCTGCCTTACCCAGTCTACTGATGATAATCTCATTCAAAACCTTCCTCACAGAAACATCCAGAAAAATATTTGACAAATACCAAATATTTGAGTTCCTAGTGGCTCAGTGAAGTTGGACACATGAAACTACCATCACAGTAACCCCACCTGGCAAAGCTGAATTTCCAGATATAATTGTTAGAGTCCTTGAGAATATCCTGGATCATGTGAGTGAACCCAATATAATTACCAGGGTTTGTGTAAGAAGGAGTCAAAGGGTCAAAGAGAAGAGATGTGATAATAGAAGCAGAGTTTGGAGAGATGTACTTAGAAGGAAGGAAGGGAAGTGCCCCATGAGCAAAGTAAAGCATATGTGCTATAAACACTGAAAAGGCAAGGGAATTGATTCTTCCCTAGTACCTACTACAGAAGGAGATGGAAGAAATGACCCCACTGACACCGTGATTGAGGACTGCTGACCTCCAAAACTGTTAGAAAATAAATTTGTATTGTTTTAAGCCACTCAGTTTGTTGTAATTTGTTACACAAGCAATAAGATACTAATGTATGCTTTGAACATTTGGATGGAACAGTTCAACAGGAAAAATACATATTATAATATTCATATTTCTATCACAAAATTAATTTAAGCACATTTGGAAGTACTTTTGTTGAACTTGAGGGAAAGAGTTTTATAAACACCTTGTCTGTATTCTTCTCACTTAATACAACAATCTCTTGAGTTAGGACTATAATTTTCTCTATTTCATGGATGTTGAATTGAAGCAGGGAAGTTAAGAGTTGACACAATGTCACATGATTGGAAGAAATGGAATCTTCAAGAAACGAATGAAAAACTATTTGTCTTATGGTTTTCAGAGTATTGAGGTGAGGATAAGTTCACATATTCCTTTTAGTTTACAATCTTGGCCTTCTGCTAACATTCTGTATTACAACTGTGTGATGAAGGGGAAAGTGGTGCCTGAGGGATTTCTAGAGCACAGTCTAGGGTTGGCAAGGCTTAAGGGCAAGTCATAGAGTATTAGACAAGTTGCATTTCCCAAAGTTGTCTACCTTTTTTGCTGTTGTTAATATATGATTCAAATTTTTCTCTTTTGAATTTCCTCTTACCCATACATGTTTTACTATGAGTGTTAATATGTGACATTGATTTACAAACTACAGATAATTAAATTTTAATAATTTTATATTGGTTTTTAACTGTCCATCACTCCTACATTTATTTCTCATGTTTAGTTACTGAGTTCTAAAATAACAACTTTGTGAGATCCTAGTATAATCAGGTTATTGCTGTATTCAGGTTGCTTATATTTATTTTTGGTGTAATGCATACAGCCATCAGTCACCATGCATATCCATAAGATTTCTGATTACTCAAGAGTTTTAACCATAAAATAATACATGCCTTCCTATTTTACATAGTCTTATATGTAAAGGATGCTTATATATTTCTGTCTTGTTCAATAAATTCTATAGATTAAATGCCTTCTCCCACCAGAATCTCTGTCTTTAAAATGTGAAGAATTTTGTACTTTATGCTACATAGCTTTTGAAACCAAATTTATCTAAATAATATCATTTGTGGAATTAGGTTTCAAAGGTGATAATCTAACAGAGCTAAGAGAATTTCTCTGTAAAAGGATAAATAGTAATTTTAGTTTTTGGCTTTGTAGGCCTTATGATCTCTATCACAACTACTTGACTCAGCTACTGTAGCATGGAAGCAGCCTTTGACAGTACATAAACAATGGGAGGGGTTATGGCACAATAAACTTTTTTTTTTTTTTTTCCAAGATGGGCTACAGGACACATCCATAGCCTACCCCTGAGTTTCAGAACCTCAATAAAGTTGAGAGAGCAGATAGTGTGGTTATTTGGAGAGGTGATGCAGGAGCATTGGTGAGGTTGGGCCAGGAGAATTTTTGCCCTGATAGTTTCCAGTTGTCTCTGTAGAGATATTTTTATTTCTTAGTGTTCCATGTTGTTTCTCTCACTAGTCTAGTTTGGGGCATTGAAAATGAATGCTTGAATAAATAAATAAAAGGGCATAAAAAAGGGTATTTTTAAGAGCTTCAATAATCAGTATACTACTATGGTTTGGAAATTTTAAATTTGGCATTAACAGACCTCTTTTCCTCCTCCATTTTGATGCAATTTCCCCCTGAAGAGTTTCACTTTACATTCCAAATTGCAAATTAGATTTTTTTTCATTGCAATAACTAGGACTTCACAATGAGTTTCAGTTTATCTTGCCTCTTAGAGAAAATGACTGACTACTACTGTGTATGCATCATACACTGACCCTTAAGAGAGAGAAAAATGAGGGAGAACCACATTCTACTTCATCCCATAGGACTACAGCCCTGATTCTCCTGCACTCCGTCACTTCGCAATGGAGTTCTCACTTGAAAAGCATTGAGGAAATGGTGTTGGGGAATCTCTAGTAAACAAAACGCAAGGCAGGAAGTAAGTCGCACCAAGACCAATGTTGGAGAATCTCATTCCCTCCAGCCCTCCCAGGCTATCATCTGAAATATGAAACATGCATGATGATTCAGGACCATAGGAACAATCCCTAAAAGAAGATGCAAAAATATTCTGTTTTGGCACAATCACTTGCAAATAATTTCAGGAAACAATTTTGTTCTCCATTTGTACATTTCTTTGGCCAGAAAGTTGCTTGTGTTAGCCATCTTCCTAACTCTGATAGAGAAATAACATGTCAAGTATAATTGTAAATATATTTGAGGTTTATATAACTAAAACTATAAATAACTAAAACTTATAAATAAAACTATAAGCTTCTAAAAGAAAATCCAATGCAAAATGGACCTACTGTTTAAAAATAAGAAGAAAAAAAAGGAAGATAATAGATATGTGCTCCCATGGAATGAGGGCTCTCATGCATTTAGCGTGAAATTGGTATTCTGCCATTAAAAAGGGAGACATTTTGGAGACCTTTTCAGTTATAAGAGGAGGTATTGAAAAAAAAATTTTTTTGAGGGGAGTGAAGGAGAGGATCACTATACTAAAGAGTTATTGGATATTATGTATTCTCACCTGATTTAAAAAATACATTAATATCTGTCAATGAGTATGTTATAGAAATTTTTAATAGAGGCACCTCTCATATGCTTACTATTATTGCTGCAGAGGGACCATCTACTATTTACTAACCCAATCTTGTTATCAATGTTCCATTAAATGAAATTTTTTGGGAAAACTTTTCATTAATCATATTTTTATAGAGCTAAAGACTGCAAAAACATCTACTTTTATTTAGTAGTAGAAATGTTTAATATGGTAACCTAATACATGATAGATACTCCCCAAAAACACTGAGCTTCTAATAGAGAGACAGTCTATTTATGTGAAAATTGTTTGGACTGGGTACCAGGACATGTTCTATCTCTGCCACAGTAGAGACTTACTAAAATCTCTATATCTAAAAATCTTTTTGTCCTAAGAAAATATAGTTTTCATTAGATCATCTCATTACTAGATATTGTTATATCCCTTTTCTATTCTCCTGTCACTTTGGAGTTTCTCTATATTTTGAGCATACTATGGGCTGAATTATGTCCCTTCAATATTTATATGTTGAATCTCTAACTCAATGTGATGAGTTTTGGAGATGGTAACTTTGGGAGGTAATTAGGTTCAGATGTGGTCATGAGAGTGGGCTCCTATGATAAGATTATAAGAAAGTACTCATAAGAAGGCACTTCCTCTCCTTCTTTCTTGCCTTACCTTCTGAAGACACAGCAAAAGACAGCCATCTACATAGGGAGCAAGAGGAGTCTCACTGGGAAACTGAATCAACTGTCACCCCTGATCTTCGACTCTAGCCTCCAGAACTATAAGAAATAAATGCCCCCTGTTTAAGACCACTCTTTATGATATTTTGTTATAGTAGCCTGAGCTAAGACAAGAGGAAACTACCCCTAACCTCACCGTCAGGACAAGTTGTAAATATGGATTTCAGCTCCAGCCCTTAGGGTGGGCACAAAGCCTGTTAGTAAATGTACTACCTCAGTGTAAGAATACCCCTCAGGTGTTCTTGTGGGGACTTAAAGATTTTTCTCATGCTTTTGAACCTGGAAGAACATAGCATCAAGAGATCAGAAGGCCACAATGAAACCATGTTGGGAAGGCTTCTTAAAAAATAAAGTCATGCCTACAGAAGAATTTCAAATTGGCGATAGGTGAGGTGAGAGACAGAGAGACAGAGAGAGAGGGATAGAGGGAGAGAGAGATAGAGAGATAGAGAGAGGCAGAGACAAACAGAGATATCTTGATAGCATTTGAGCCTATGTTTTAAACCGAAGTCAGAAATATCCCTGAATTGTTTTCTCTTACTCATTTTTTGTAGTCAAAGTCAGTTAAAGATGTTGTATATTATCTACTCCTAAAGGATTCTTACATGTTTCAATCTCTAGAGATTGAGTACTAAAATTCTATATTAGTTTGATCCATAATGATATTATTCATCATGAAATTATATGTAGAACTTCCTATGCTAAGTGTTACTCCATTGCCACTAGTTAACTGGTAAGTATGCTAGATTCCCTTTCACATTATTGAGCCCCAGTGTCTTCATTCATAAAATAGTGTACTTACATCTGTCTTTTTTTTTTTTTTTTTTTTTTTTTACTTACTACATCGGTCTTTAATGAAGACACTTGGAACCAATCTGACCCAGTCTACATTTCAATGTTAATGTCTTGAGAATCCATTCTCTGAACCATACCTATTATCTCCTAACATGTTATGTACATTCACCACTCATTTCACTGAATATAATTATTTTACACTGTTCAGTATGACCAGCTCATGTCTCTTTATCTGAAAAAGAACATTTGATATCTAAATTTGCTTCATTTTCAGTTGTCTTAACTCTCTTGAAAATTATCACATTGCCCCCATACTAATCTACACAGGCCTCTAATATGCCTCTTATTGTTTTGAAATGTAATGATTTGGTGGTTTTCTTTTCATGAATGTAGTTGTTATAAGTACTGGGGTATATGGTATTTTTTTGATATCTTTAGCATGCTACACACACACACACACACACACACACACATGCTTTTTGAAGATGGCCTTTTATAGTAATTCATCCATTGCAGAAGTACTAAAAAGTATTTTTAAAATAGAAGAAAATAAGAGATGAATTAGAAAATTAAGATTTTAATTTTGTAGCTTCAGTTTTTTGACTTCAGAGTCTGACATATAGTTAGTATTCAAAAAAAGTTTGTGGTTTGAAAAAATAATCATTGAATGAGAGGAGAGACTCAGCTCAAGGAACCAAAATGATGCTACATATCCCTAGTAAAATATCATATTTACTAATTATTATTTATCAAATTACTCCAAGATTTAAAACAACCAACATTGGGGTGTCTGGGTGGCTCAATCACTTGGGCATTGGATTCTTGATTTTGGCTCAATGTTGTAAGATTGAACCCTACCTTCAACTCCACGGAGTCTGCTTGAGATTCTCTCCCACTGCCCCTACCTTGCCTCTGCCATCTTAAATAATAAATTAATAAATAAATAAATTAATTAATAAAATCTTTAAAAAAACCCAGCATTTTAATGGCTTATTATTCTGTATGTCAGCAATTTGTACTGTTTTCAGTTGGATGGTTTTTCTGCAAGCATCTGGGTGTTGACTTGGAGAATAGTTGGTCTACAGGTTTCTTCCTGCTGTAATGGCTCATCTACTCTAGGTAGTTGTATCTTTCCAAAAAGATAGTTATATTAACTTCCATAACAAAGTACCACAGTCTGGGTAGTTTAAACAACAGAAACTTATTTTTTCTCACAGTTCTTTTTATTTTTTTAAAGATTTTATTCATTTATTCATGAGAGAGAGAGAGAGAGAGAGAGAGAGAGCAGAGACACAGGCAGAGGGAGAAGCAGGCTCCATGCAGGGAGCCCAATGTGGGACTCGATCCCGGGTCTCCAGGATCACACCCCGGGCTGAAGGCGGCACTAAACCGCCAAACCACCCGGGCTGCCCTATTTATCACATTCTTGAAGCTGAAAGTCCAAGATCAAGATGTGGCAGGATTGATTTTTTTCTGAGGTCTTTCCCTGGCTTGGAGATGGCTGCCTTCTTGCTGTGTCCTCACATAGTCTTTCCCCTGTGCTTGTGCAATCCTAATGTCTATTTTTATGTGACCAACTTTCCTCTTTTTATTTGGATACCATTTAGGCCAGATGAGGGCCCACTTATATGACTTTATTTAACCATAATTACCCTTTAAAAACTTTATCTTCAACAATCACAATCTGAAGTACTGGAAGTTAGGACTTCAACATATCTGCACATAACATTAGCCAAAGCTACCTCAATGAGGATACCACTTTTTAAAAAAGCAAGCAATACTGTTTTTTAGGGGCCTTGGCATAGAATCCATGGACTTCTGCCATACTCAGTTGTTCAAAGCAAAACACAAAATAGGTCTATATTCGAGGATGGGAAAATACACCTAACAACAAAAGGATATGCATTGTGAAGACTCATTTCAATCATCTATGCAAATGATCGCTAATGGAAAAACTAATGAAAATAATTATTTTTAAAGATTCTTGAAGCAATGTCCATAGAACATAGCCATGAAGAAAAAGAAATTCTAGTAGATGTAATAGTTAAAACTGAACAATAGCAAGGAAAATATTTTCTCAGAAGATCCAAACTTTTTATTCTTCTAAGAAATGATGCTAAGGGGCAGCCCCGTGGCGCAGCGGTTTAGCGCCGCCTGCAGCCCGGGGTGTGATCCTGGAGACCCGGGATCGAGTCCCACATCGGGCTCGCTGCGTGGAGCCTGCTTCTCCCTCTGCCTGTGTCTCTGCCTGTCTCTCTCTCTCTCTATGTGTCTCTATGAATAAATAAATAAAATCTTAAAAAAAAAAAAAGAAATGATGCTAAGTCCTTGACTTGCACCATTATACATAATCCTCAAGCTCATACTTAGAAATATGTACAATTATTAATTACATTTTATAAATAAAGAAACTAAGCTTTCTTGTGATTAAGTAATTGTTCATGTTTTAGGATTGCTAATTTATAAGCTGAACTATTAGATAATTCATCAAAATCACTTTATTTGTGAGCTATTTAGTATCAATGCCAAAGGTTCCAATAAAAGGAGACTTAATTTATTTTTGATATCTGTAAAGTTCATATAAAATAGGTCATTATAGGTTACTTTATGATTAATAATATCTTACTTACTCTACCTTGAATTTATCATCTATCTTATTTTAAGAAGATAATTTATCTTCACATAGCTAGGTTTGCTTTTTTTTTTAAAGAGACAGTTAATTTTTAGGATCAATTTCCATAGAGTTTACAATATCATATATTATAGTTTTTCTTTTAACACACAGTGAGATTGAAGTGTAACTTATTCTGAGCCACACAATGATTATGTATACAGAAGCAAATCTTTTTTAAAGCATACTTAAAAAATTTGGACAGATAACTCTTGCTAAAGGAATGGCATTGAAGAAATAAAATTACAATAGTTTTGTCAGATAATTAATATAAATTCAAAATTAAGAATTAATTTATTTAAGGACATGTGCATAAAGGCCATTAAACCATGGGTTTATATACTGAGAACAATCTTAAAAGAAAACCACAATTAATTTAAACAATGAGTTAGTACTTTTCATGTATCAAGCCACTAAAATATTTGAAAGGATAGACTGAATGCTATTGAGTAAAATATGATATTGCAAATGAAAATCAGTAAGGTATTTTGGAAAGCAGTTATCTAGTATCATCAGAAGCAATGACCCAATAATGGCCCCAACTGGAAAATATCCCTAAAGAATAGTGAAATCTATAAAAAGGTATCTTGAACAATTATTTCTACTAGAAGTGAAATCTAGTTTTTTGGGTTTTGGTTTTTTTTTTGTTTGTTGTTGTTGTTGTTCTTAGATTTTAAGTTTTTCTTATTATTTAACATTCATAATTCCATACACTAGTATTTAAAAATCTGTCAACACCGTAAGGCTAACCCCAATGTTGTCTTTAGAGAAGAGGTTGAATTTAACTGCTGAGTTCATATGTTCCTCGAAAAAATGCTTTTTCTGTCCCTAGGTGGGTTGCCTAAGTTCTCATTCACTTCAAAAACAGTTGGCTTCAAAAGGATTGCCTTGAGTTAACCTGCAAATGTGAGTGACAGCTTCAAGGTACACCTTATGAATTAATACAGGTAATTAATCACTAAAATAATAGATGGTACCATTAAACATCAATAACGTTTTATTTTGAAGAAATGTCTATTCCTCCCTGAAAATATCAATTTTAATGAATGCACTTAAATCACCTTTAACCATAATTAAAGTAATCATTAAATAAGAGTAATATATATATGAGTTCTCTGACAGAAGATGGAAAAGTAAATTGATTTATCAAATAAAATGCTACAATTTCGCCTGAGTTTTTGCTCAGGAAGCAAATTATTCTTCCAATTAGCTATTGTATCTAGGTATTAGGAGGATGACAATCAGATTGAATCACTCTAGATTGAATCACTCTCCACCCCTCTGCCCCAGGGGCTTTTGCATTTTAAATGGACAGATTTTACAGAGAATATGACACAGCAAATGAAAAAAAAATCAAATCATGACAAAGAGATGTTTTGAACTCAGATACATTTTTATTATTTATTTATTACTTATTTATCTATTTCTTTATTATTATAGATTCCATCCATTTATTCATGAGAGACCCAGAGAGGTGGAGACACAGGCGAGGGAGAAGAAGGGCTGCGTTGGGAGCCGGATGCGGGACTCGATCCTGGCACCCTGGGGTCATGTGAGCCCCGAGGTGTCCCTCAGATACCTTTGTAGACTGGTAAATCTTACTTAACCATCTGAAAGTCTATCCTAGTCTGCTTGGGCTACTGTAAGAGAATACCACAGACTGGTGGCTCACAAAAGAGACTTCTATTTCTCACAGGCTAGAGGCTTGGAAATTCAAGATTAAGGCCCACAGAATTGGTATCTAGGAAGAGCCAGCTTCCCAGTTTGTCTGAGGCAGTCTTCCAGCTGTCACCTCACAGAGCAGAAGGGCAAGGAAGGTCCCTGAGCCCCTTTTATATGGACACTAATCTATTCATGAAAGCTCAGCCCTCATGACCCAATTATCTCTCAGAGCCACCTCCTGATATCATCGCATTGAGAAATAGGTGTCAACAAATGAATATGGGGATTCACAAATACCTGTTCCACAGAGGAGGATTTCCAGATCACCCCTGCCTTGATGGTCCTCTTTGTTCATATGTTCTCTATACATGTGATTGGATCATGGAAATTTAGTTTTAGGATAATTTTCTAAAGCCACAGAGTGTTGGAAGAATAAGCAATGTCCTTTACCATAAACAAATCAGATTATTATTTGCTTAATATTTCTTTTTAAATAAAAAAATAAGGAAAGGATGTCCTCAAAATTTTTTTTTTAAATTAAAAAATAAGAGAAAAAAATAATTTTATTAAAGGTTTGCATTTTAAAATGTTCATGTGAAAATAAATACTCTTATCTTATTTAAGTTGACAACTTACTCTGATGACTAGGTAAATGGAAATATTCCTTCCTTTGTCTCATACTCTTTCATTTCATTATGTGTGATACTGATGACAAGCTTTTCACCTAGATGCAGTGAACAGGCTGAGCATCGCCTGCCAGAAGTGATTAATACCAATCAAACAGAGTTTGTTCAGTTGGAAAAAGACTGGCAGAAGAAAACATTTATCATCTTCTCAAGGAATTAGAGTTCCAGATTGGCTCCGTGCTTGAGATAAAGAGGATACAAATGCATTTGATCAGTGTTCACTTGTTATCATGTTTTTTGAGCCTATTTTCCCAAGCAATGAAAGGGACTGCGCCCACCCTCTCAATGGCCTTCGGGCTTAAATTGCAAAATTGACAATCTTTCAGTAATAATTCTAATGTCCAAATCTTTAAATCTGGAAACAAAAACCAACTAACACGTCTAGGACAAATGTCAACCTCAAACTCCTTCTTAGATTCCTTTTAGATAATGAAATATAAATTAGATGCTACCAACCTCGCATGTTGAGGCATCCTTTATGCTTCCCTAGTGTGCATTTAGCATAAAACAAGTGTACTTACTCTTTGTATCCCTCCCAGGGAAGGGGTTAGGAGAGTTCCTGTCAATACCACAGCTGCCTTCTGTGTGAAGGGGTGAAACTGGGCAGCAGAGACAGACCAGGAAGGACAGAATGAGAGCAGAGAAGAGCAGGAATGGAAGAGCTGCCTCCTGTCTCTCCAACACAATCCCCACCGCCCAAATGATTGTTCCAAGCTACACGCTCAGTCCTCGCTCCAAGTTCCCAAATGTTCACACCCTCTTCCTTGCTTGCAACTTCCATCTTCATCCCGGTTACTTTATGCGGTCTCTTAGGGCCTGTGGATAATGTAGTTTATCTCCTCCTCTAATTTCTCTCCAATCTAATGTTTTGGTATAAACTCTGCTGCTTTCCTCAAAAACATTCTCTTTCATTTTTAGAGTCTATTTCGCAGTTAAAAATGAACATACAATAAGCATTTTGCTATAATCATTTTTTTGAAGGCTATGTGGTGGCTTCCCACTGACTAGAGAGAGATCATCGACAGGAGAAGAAAAGCACATGTGGAAAGCACACAACCATCATTTTGTGGTTGTTCTTCCTTCACACAGCAAACATTAACCAGCATTTGCCTTTTATGGCCAGGCCCTCAGGGGGACTCACTGACTAAGGGTGGAAAGAACAACAAAAAATTTCAATCCTTATGATACCTGGCACCAAAAAAGTGTGTGTACACAATGTATATATAAGAGGCCCAAGGAGAAATTTGGAAGGCCACTTGATCTGACTTTGAGAGAAAGAACAGGAATGAAGGGATTTCCATCTAGACCAATAGAACTATGGGAGCAAACAGGGGCATAAAAAAAGCAGGGTGCACTTGGAGAATGAAGAGTGGTTCAGTTGCCCACCGATGACAGATGGTGAGAGGGGAAACGAAAGCAGAAGTCAGTCATAGAAAGGTTGGACATTAACCGAACAAGTGAAGCCATACCAAACCAAAGAAAGATTGTTTTAATATTTTTATTATTATTATGAGACAGAGAGAGAGGCAGAGACACAGGCAGAGGGAGAGAAGCAGGCTCCCTGTGGGGAGCCCGATGCAGGACTCGATCCCAGGACCCTGGATCACGACCTGAGCCCAAGGCAGATGCTCAACCACGAGCCCCATCAGAAAGATTTAAACAGAAAGTAAGACAATTGGATTTACAAATCACAAGGTTAATCACAGTAAGTGTATAGGATGGTTTGGAGGAAAAGAAACAGAAGACAGGATACTGCATTTATTAACAGAGAAGTTATGAGAGCCTTCAGGCAATGGAAACAGACATTTCTGTTCAGGTTTTCTTTTCTTTTTTTTTTAATTTTTATTTATTTAGGATAGTCACACCACACACACACAGAGAGGGGGAGACACAGGCAGAGGGAGAAGCAGGCTCCATGCACCAGGAGCCTGCTGTGGGATTCGATCCAGGTTCCAGGATCACGGCCTGGGCCAAAGGCAGGCGCTAAACCGCTGCGCCACCCAGGGATCCCCAGTTCAGGTTTTCAAATAGAAACCCTATCAAACAGTATTTATACATAACACTATTTCTTTCAATTATCTACAGCCCAGATTCTGTAGTCAGCATCAAGTGATGTTGTTCTCTTGACATTCCTACTCTTAAACATGTATGGTTGCAATTTTTGGGGGGAAATACCCTTTTTCCCATTATGGAGGGAGTGATCATGTACGACATGTACACACAGGAGCAAAACTTGGCAAACAGTTAAAATTCAAGCCAAAATATGTTTGATCCTTTGATGACATTAAACACAAAAAAATGCATAACAAGTAGAGTTTTACCTAAAAATGCTGCTTTGACTTGATGAATATAGCTTTTAAAAAAGGCTAAAAAGTGCATGTAACCTAATTCTTTGACCTAGACACATGAAACATCTTAAACCAGTTTGTGTCCTTCAGTGAGCTGGGATTCCTGCTAGGACAGAAGCCATAAACAGTTTCAACTAATAAGATTTTGAAAAGGCTTATAAGTAGGAGACAGTGAAGGTAGAAGGTCACGGTTACTACTTCAAGTGTACTAAAAAACATGTGTTTCCTGAAGCTGTTTACTCAAGTCAGAAACCTTTATTAACTGTGTTCTTTCTTCTGGAAGATAGGATTCAACTATAAATTATTTGGATAGGCTACAAATCTCCACATTAATTTAGCAAGGCTTTTATCCCCTACACTGAAGTGTTTTTCTTAATAAACTCAAAAGGCATCAAGTACCTTATCCAACCTATCACCAACTGTAATGGGATTGGACATTACGAGGTCAGCATTGCTTTCCTCATAGAGGACTAACAAATTTACGAGACATAAGTTCATGTCTCACATGGATCACTGCGCAACAGACCAGTGGTTTTTGATCATAACATTTAGGTTTCGTTATTAAATGAAAGCGGAAACTCGAGATGTGACAAATTGCTTGGAACATAAACAATGATCCAGAGAGATACCTAGAAAGGAAAGCCAACATGGCTTTAGGTTTCGACAAGACAAGCTTGGGCCAAAAATGATGAAATTGCATTATTTTGTGAAATTTATGAAATTCAACAATTAGAATAAAACTAAATATGATATACAATCTTAACATTACATTCATTTATATGAATTTTTCTCGAGATTATAATGAATTCAGTTTTTCTTTAAAGTCCACAAAGCTAATATTCACAGCATAAATATAAATATTATAAAATTATAGTTATTTTGTCATGTACTAACCTTTTAATTAAATTAAACCCTGAGAATGAAAACTGATTGCCTTATACTAGAAAAATAGATTCAAAAAAAAAAAAAAAAAAACTAGATCAATGTGAATCCCAGGAAAAAGGTGATTCATAGTTATTGGCTATGTCTACATTAAGTTACAGATTGAAATGAAGAAACTACTCATGTAGTCCAAGGTGTCCAAATACAGCAAGATTGACTTGGGACAAATATTTAGAAATAGTTTGTTCTGGGAAAAATCAGTGTAGTGGCATATTGTGTCACAAGCCACAGTTTCAACTTTTGCTTCCTAAATCAGAGAAACTTGCAAAGTGTGACTGGTCTGGACAGATGCCTTCTCTTATTTATACATCCATCATGGTAATTGCTCTCCCTTTCTTTCCTTAGACAACAAGTTTTCCATGCTTAAAAATAGTAACTTCACCTCTCCTTCACACCCTCACTTTACTTCATTGCTCTGCCTTTATCCCCATAGGTGGAAAATGTGTTTTCAATATCTTGGTTATAAACCTGAAAGCATTCTGCCATTGAAAGCATAGATACTCGTAGAATCAATGTTTATAATGCTTGTTGAGCAGAAGTGAAAAAGCACTAAAGAGATCCTTTTCCAATGCATAATTCATATATCAATTCAAAAAAAATGTATTAAGAACACAGGTATGCCAGGTCCTTGAGATAGGAGAAGCAAGAAACAAATAAAACTTCTAGAAGTTGTCCTTTCTAGTAGGGGTCAAAGACAAAAGATAATTACAAATACAGCTGTTGGGACTATACATCCATCTTCCTTTTCTAATCAAACTTAATTTTCTTGAATTTATCCAATAAATCCTCCAAAAGGCTAGTGATCCAAAGTATGCCTTCACGAGCCCAAGCCAGTGCTCTTCAATTGGCAGTGGTTTGCCAATCAGGAGATATTAGAAAATTTCTGAAAGACATTATTCACTGTTATAACTGGGGGGATGCATGTAATGCATAAAATCCAAGAGTGTTGCTAATAATCTATGATGCACAAAGTATGGAATCTTCTGGTCTGAAATATCAGTGCTCTCACCATTGAGAATCCCAGTCTAATTGAGGGGAGTAGTAACCTTATGATTTAGTAATTCGGGAATGAGATGATAGTTTTCTTCTAGCAACTGCCATTGGTCCAGTTGGTTAATCAGAATAATGGGGAAAAGGCTTTCTCTTCATCCTTAGACTTGAATAAGGAGACATTTGCTTCATTATTTCTTTGCAATTACGTTGGATTCATTGGACAGTACAGAGAATAAAGCCAACACAAGGAAAGCATGCAAAAACCCATTTATTGCCCCAAGAAAGAACCAGAGACTTGACAATAACATTTTGTGGGGCTTTATGTGAAATAATTCATTACCATATCTAAGTTAATTTGTATCAGGCTTTTGCTTGTTTGTTCATTTTAAAGGTCTTCTAAGCAAAGGTAATATTAAAGGTATACTTATATAATGGGACTTTAAGGGGGCACAAAGACATATAACTAGGAAATCCTAGAACAGTCTCAAATGGTTTCTAAGAAGGAGGTGTTGAGTTAATCTAGCCAGATAAAAGGTGTGGTATAGGAAGCGTATTACAGGTAAAGTGGCTGATGAAAACCTAAATAAGAGGATGACATGACTCAATGAAAGAATTATAAACAGTTTAGTGTGGATAGAATGAGGGATGCATGGGTTATGGGTGAGCAAGAATTACAAAGAGCAACTCTCAAGAAGTGGTGGTGACTGATTCTGAAGGACCCGGTGTCAAGCCAAAGACCTCAAAAATTTTATTTTTTTAAGATTTTATTTTATTTATTCATGAGACACACAACACACACAAGAGAATCAGAGAACAGGGAGAGGGAGAAGCTGGATCCATGCAAGAACCCAACGTGGGGCTTGATCTCGGATCCGGCATCACACCCCTGAGCCAAACAGAGTCAGACGCTCACTGCTGAGCCACCAGGCATCCAGGGCTCAAATAGTTTACTGAAACTATAAGTAACCACTAAAAGATTATAAGCCTTAGGTGATAGAATTATATTGTGTCCTTGTGATAGAGTTTATTGTGTATTGTCAAAAGATCACTGTAACGATGCTGTGAAGACTAGAATGGAGAGAGAAAAAATAATGAATGGAGCCAACCTATCAGGGGCGTGTTACATAACTAATAGCAGATATTGAAAGATGGAATAACATGATGACAGAAGTAGAGAAAAAAGAGATAGATAAACATTAAATATTAAATCAATACAAAAAAAGGTTAGATTAGAGAAGGATTCACTAGTTCTCTGGAAGAAGAAATGAGAGAAAGATAACGATATTGAGAATCATGATCCAAGAAACTTAATGGAAATGGTATACTCAGTGCAGAGCACAAGAGTGCTCATACTTGTGAAGTGGGTGATTGGTTAAGTTGTTGACCTATTGAAGTGAGACAGAGGGAAATAGTTTTTGTGGCAGGGACTCTAGAGATTTGTAATGAAAGTCTTGCAGGGGCTAGCAACATGAGAAATAACCCTGACATTTCTTAAATCAAGAGAGAAAAAAATGGTCTCCCAAAGATGTCCATACTATTCTCTGTGTTTCTTATTAGACAGAATCTCTAAAGAAATTAACCAGTAGAATGTGTGTGTGTGTGTGTGTGGTGGTGGTGTTTTGTCTATGAGAGAAAGAGAAATTGATTATAAGGAATAAGTTCATGTAATTATGGAGGCTGACAAATTCTAAGATCTGCGAAGTGAGTTGGCAAGCTGAAAATCCAGCAGAGCCAAAGGTTTAGTTGTAGTCTGAAACTAAAGGCCTGAGAAAAGAAGAACTGATAGCACAAGTTCCAGTTCAAAGGCTGGCTTGTCTCAAGAACCAGGAAGAGCTGATGTTTCAGTTCAAGTCTGAAGGCAAGAAAAAAGTTTGTTGTCAATTTGAAAGCAGCCAAGCCAGAGGGACTCTCCCTTACTCAGGAGAGGGTCAGCATTTTTGTTCTATTCAGTCCTGCGATGACTGAATGATGGCCACCCACATTAGTAGGAGGCAATAATCTGCCTACCAGTATACTGATGATAATCTCATTCAAAACCTTCTCACAGAAAACATCCAGAAAAAATATTTGACAAATACAAATATTTGAGTTCCTAGTGGCTCAGGAAGTTGAGACACATGAAACTACCTCACAGAGAACCCACCTGGCAAAGCTGAATTTCCAGATATAATTGTTAGAGTCTTGAGAATATCCTGGATCATGTGAGTGAACCCAATATAATACCAGGGTTGTGTAAGAAGGAGTCAAAGGGTCAAAGAGAAGAAGAGATGTGAAATAGAAGCAAGTTTGGAGAGATGTACTTAGAAGGAAGGGAAGGGAAGTGCCCCATGAGCAAAGTAAAGCAATGTGCTATAAACACTGAAAAAGGCAAGGGAAATTGATTCTTCCCTAGTACCTACAGAAGGAGATGGAAGAAATGACCCCACTGACACCGTGATTGAGGACTGCTGACCTCCAAAACTGTTAGAAAATAAATTGTATTGTGTTAAGCCACTCAGTTTGTTGTAATTTGTTACACAAGCAATAAGATACTAATGTATGCTTTGAACATTTGGATGGAACAGTCAACAGGAAAAATACATATTATAATATTCAGATTTCTATCACAAAAATTAATTTAAGCACATTGGAATTAAGTACTTTTGTTGAACTTGAGGGAAAGAGAGTTATAAACACCTTGTCTGTATTCTCTCACTTAATACAACAATCTCTTGAGTTAGGACTTAATTTTCTCTATTCATGGATGTTGGAATTGAAGCAGGGAAGTTAAGGAGTTGACACAATGTCACATGATTGGAAGAAATGGAATCTTCAAGAAACAAAAAACGAATGAGAAAAACTATTTGTCTTATGGTTTTCAGAGTATTGAGGTGAGGATAAGTTCACTATTCCTTTTAGTTTACAATCTTGGCCTTCGCTAACATTCTGTATTACAACTGTGTGATGAAGGGGGGAAAGTGGTGCCTGAGGGATTTCTAGAGCACAGTCTAGGGTGGCAAGGCTTAAGGGCAAGTCATAGAGTATTAGACAAGTTGCATTTCCCAAAGTTGTCTACCTTTTTTGCTGTTGTTAATATATGATTCAAATTTTTTCTCTTTTGAATTTCCTTTACCCATACATGTTTTACTATGAGTGGTAAATATGTGACATGATTTACAAACTACAGATAATAAATTTTATAATTTTATATTGGTTTTTAACTGTCCATCACTCCTACATTATTTCTCATGTTTAGTTACTGAGTTCTAAAATAAACAACTTTGAGATCTAGTATAATCAGGTTATTGCTGTATTCAGGTTTGTTATATTATTTTGGTGTAGGAATGATACAGCCTCAGTCACAATGCATACCATAAGATTTCTGATTACTCAAGAGTTTTAACCAAAAATATACATGCCTTCCTATTTTACATAGTCTATATGTAAAGGATGCTTATATATTTCTGTCTTGTTCAATAAATTCTATAGATTAAATGCCTTCTCCCACCAGAATCTCTGTCTTTAAAATGTGAAGAATTTGTACTTTATGCTACATAGCTTTGAAACCAAATTTATTCTAAATAATATCATTGTGGGAATTAGGTTCAAAGGTGATAATCTAACAGAAGAAGTAAGAGAATTTCTCTGTAAAAGGATAAATAGTAATTTTGTCGTTTTTGGCTTTGTAGGCCTTATGATCTCTATCACAACTACTTGACTCAGCTACTGTAGCATGGAAGCAGCCTTTGACAGTACATAAACAATGGGAGGGGTTATGCACAATAAAACTTTTTTTTTTTTTTCCAAGATGGGATACAGGACACATCCAGCCTACCCCTGAGTTTCAGAACCTCAATAAAGTTGAGAGAGCAGATAGGTGGTTATTTGGAGAGGTGATGCAGGAGCATTGGGTGAGGTTGGCCAGGAGAATTTTTGCCCTGATAGTTTCCAGTTGTCTCTGTAGAGATATTTTTATTTCTTAGTGTTCCATGTGTTTCTCTCACTAGTCTAGTTTGGGGCATTGAAAATGAATGCTTGAATAAATAAATAAAAGGGCATAAAAAAAGGGTATTTTTAAGAGCTTTCAATAATCAGTTACTACTATGAGTTTGGAAATTTTAAATTTGGCATTAACAGACCTCTGTTTCCTCCTCCATTTTGATGCATATTTCCCCTGAAGAGTTTCACTTTACATTCCAAATTGCAAATTAGATTTTTTTCATTGCAATAACTAGGACTTCACAATGAGTTTCAGTTATCTTGCCTTTAGAGAAAAATGACTGACTACTACTGTGATGCATCATACACTGACCCTTAAGAGAGAGAAAAATGAGAGAACCACATTCTACTTCATCCCATTAGGACTACAGCCCTGATTCTCTGCACTCGTCACTTCGCAATGGAGTTCTCACTTGAAAAAGATTGAGGAAATGGTGTTGTTGGGGATTCTAGTAAACAAAAGCAAGGGCAGAAAGTAAAGTGCACCAAGACCAAGTTGGAGAATTCATTCCTCCAGCCCTCCCAGGCTATCATCTGAAATATGAAACATGCATGATGATTCAGGACCATAGGAAACAATCCCTAAAAAGAAGATGCAAAAATATTCTGTTTTGGCACAACACTTGCAAATATATTCAGGAAACAATTTGTTCCATTTGTACATTTCTTTGGCCAGAAGTTGCTTGTGTTAGCCATCTTCCTAACTCTGATAGAGAAATAACATGTCAAGTATAATTGTAAATATATTTGAGGTTTATATAACTAAAATATAAATAACTAAAACTTATAAATAAAACTATAAGCTTCTAAAAGAAAATCCAATGCAAAATGGACCTACTGTTAAAAAATAAGAAGAAAAAAAAGGAAGATTAATAGATATGTGCTCCCATGGAATGAGGGCTCTCATGCATTAGCGTGAAATTGGTATTCTGCCATTAAAAAGGGAGACATTTTGGAGACCTTTTCAGTTATAAGAGGAGGTATTGAAAAAAAAAATTTTTTTGAGGGGAGGTGAAGGAGAGGATCACTATACTAAAGAGTTATTGGATATTAGGTATTCTCACCTGATTTAAAAAATACATTATATGTCAATGAGTAGTTATAGAAATTTTAATAGAGGCACCTCTATATGCTTACTATTATTGATGCAGAGGACCATCTATTTTACTAACCCAATCTGTTATCAATGTTCATTAAATGAAATTTTTTGGGAAAACTTTCTTAAATCATATTTTTATAGAGCTAAAAGACTGCAAAAACATCTACTTTTATTAGTAGTAGAAATGTTTAATATGGTTACCTAATACATGATAGATACTCCCCAAAAAAATGAGCTTCTAATAGAGAGACAGTACTATTATGTGAAAATTGTTTGGACTGGGTACCGGACATGTTCTATCTCTGCCACAGTAGAGACTTACTAAAATCTCTATATCTAAAAATCTTTTTGTCCTAAGAAAATATAGTTTTCATTAGATCATCTCATTACTAGATATTGTTATATCCCTTTTCTATTTCTCCTGTCACTTTGGAGTTTCTCTATATTTTGAGCAATACTATGGGATGATTATGTCCCTTCAATATTTATATGTTGAATTCTAACTCAAGTGATGAGTTTTGGAGATGGTAACTTTGGGAGGGTAATTAGGTTCAGATGTGGTCATGAGAGGGGCTCCTAGGATAAGATTATAAGAAAGTACTCATAAGAAGGCACTTTCCTCTCTTTTTTCTTGCCTTACCTTCTGAAGACACAGCAAAAAGACAAGCCATCTACATAGGAGCAAGAGGAGTTCACTGGAAACATGAATCAACTGTCACCTGATCTTCGACTCTAGCCTCCAGAACTATACAAATAAATGCCCCTGTTTAAGCCACTCTTTTGATATTTTGTTATAGTAGCCTGAGCTAAGACAAGAGGAAACAACCCCTAACCTCACGTCAGGACAAGTTGTAAATATGGATTTCAGCTCCAGCCCATTAGGGTGGGCACCAAAGCCTGTTAGTAAATGTACTACCTCAGTGTAATGAATACCTCAGGTGTTCTTGTGGGGACTTAAGATTTTTCTCATGCTTTTGAAACCTGGAAGAACATAGCATAAAGAGATCAGAAGGCCACAATGAAACCATGTTGGGAAGGCTTCTTAAAAAATAAAGTCATGCCTACAGAAGAATTTCAAATTGGCGATAGTGTAGGTGAGAGACAGAGAGACAGAGAGAGAGGGATAAGAGGGAGAGAGAGATAGAGAGATAGAGAGAGGCAGAGACAAACAGAGATATCTTGATAGCATTTGAGCCTATGTTTTTAAAACGAAGTCAGAAATATCCCTGAATTGTTTCCTTACTCATTTTTTGTAGTCAAAGTCAGTTAAAGATGTTGTATTATCTACTCCTAAAGGATTTAATGTTTCAATCTCTAGAGATTGAGTACTAAAATTCTATAATATTAGTTTGATCCATAATGATATTATTCATCATGAAATTATGAATTTAGAACTATATGCTAAGGGTACTCCATTGCCACTAGTTAACTGGTAAGTATGCTAGATTCCCTTTCACATTATTGAGCCCAGTGTCTTCTCATAAAATAGTGTTAATTACATCTGGGTCTTTTTTTTTTTTTTTTTTTTACTTACTACATCGGTCTTTAATGAAGACACTGGAACAATCTGACCCAGTCTACATTTCAATGTTAATGTCTTGAGAACTCCATTCTGAACCATACCTATTATCTCCTAAACATGTATGTACATTCACCACTCATTTCACTGAATATAATTATTTTACACTGTTCAGTATGACCAGCTCATGTCTCTTTATCTGAAAAAGAACATTTGATATCTAAATTTGCCTTCATTTTCAGTTGTCTTAACTCTCTTGAAAATTATCACATTGCCCCCATACTAATCTACCACAGGCCTCTAATATGCCTCTTATTGTTTGAAATGTAATGATTTGGTGGTTTTCTTTTCATGAATGTAGTTGTTATAAGTACTGGGGTATATGGTATTTTTTATATCTTTAGCATGCTACACCACACACACCACACACACACACACATGCTTTTTGAAGATGGCCCTTTTATAGTAATCATCCATGCAGAAGTACTAAAAAGTATTTTTAAATAGAAGAAAATAAGAGATGAATTAGAAAATTAAGATTTTAATTTTGTAGCTTCAGTTTTTGACTTCAGAGTTGACATATAGTTAGATTCAAAAAAAGTTTGTGGTTTGAAAAAATAATCATTGAATGAGAGGAGAGACTCAGCTCAAGGAACCAAAATGATGCTACATATCCTAGTAAAAAATCATATTTACTAATATTATTTATCAAATTACTCCAGATTTAAAAAAACCAAATTGGGGTTCTGGTGGCTCAATTCACTGGGCTAAAAAATAAGCCTCAATTATTGTATTTTTCAACCTCTAACTTTATTGCAGACATACCTTTGCAACCAAAAGGCCAACTACTTGCTCCAATCGACTTTGAAAGCAAATACAAGAAAAAAGAAAGAGAGAGAGAGAGAGAGATTCTTTACATTGGTGAAGTGAATCAAATGAGAAAATGTTTGTCAAACTATTATAGTAGCTTGTATTAAATCAAAAGCATAGATGTGATAAGGTTTATATTTAGAAAATTAACTGAGGTGACAAATGGAGAAGAGGAAGAACCTAGAAGGAGGCCAATCAGGAGATGATAGGAGGAATCAGGACCCTTCATTAGCAGGGATGGAGAGAAGACTTGTATTTAGGAAACCCTTAATATGTGTTTCAGATTGGAACTACAAAAACTGACCAGCAGATTAAGCAGGAAAGCAATTTTGTAAAAATATATCAGGAACTGAAAAGCTAGAAAACCATTAACAGATTCCCAGGTGAGCTTTCAGTAACAGTGCTATGAACCTGGCTACCAAATTGACCAATGAGAAAACAGTCCTCTTCCACTGAAGCTGCGGACAGTCATGATATGTAGCAAGTAGTATTGCCAGGAACTAGGGTTTAGAGCCACTGCTACTTGCTTTGCAGGATCTTGACCATACAATTATTGCTAGGCACCTCTGACATGTTCTCTAATGAACACAATTGATTCTGTCTGGAACTTCCCTCCTCAGTTTGCTTATTTTTAAATCAGACCTTCAAACAAGTCTACTTAATTGTTGCAGACAAGGTACCAGACACAAAAATTGGGGAAGCTGGTTTTTTCTTGTTTCTACTTTGGCAGAGGCAGGGGTCAAAAGAAATTTCCCCAAGGAGAGCACATGTGATAAAAATGATGGGTGTTCCAGGAAACAATGATGCATTCTATTATAGGGAGACATTTTAGAATTCAGTTTTTATATTGATTGAAAGTGGTTTGTAAGATGTAGTGAAAGGTGAAGATTGAGGGAGAAGGAGCCAGAACAGCAAGACTGGCCCCACCAAGAAGAGCCTTCTCTGGGAACTACACTCAGTATCTCAGCTACCATAGCTTTGGACTGTGTCTGTGAGCAGATGTTCTTTATCTTAATCTATTTTGTGCATCTGTTAGCAAGATGTGTCCTAAGGTATCATAAAAGCCTAAGAAAGGTTATTTTTTGGGGGTCTGGGAATGCTCAAATTTTGTTCCTAAAAATTAAGGATGAACACTGCTTTGCTTTATGCCACTTTGGCTTATGAAGGTTTCCTAGGAATTCTGTACTTTTGAATACTGGAGAAACCTGTAATATACTCCATTATATAATAGATAAATGATAAATACTTATTATTTCATAGGACTTGTGTATTTATTATTAATTTCTATTAGTTGCAAAACCAGATAGATATTAAAAACAACAAAAGCACTTCCTTAACTTATGAATTTATTAAGGCTCTTTTTTTTTCAATCTCAGAAACTATATTTAAAAAAAAAAAAAGTCTTGGGATCCCTGGGTGGCGCAGCGGTTTAGCGCCTGCCTTTGGCTCCGGGCGTGATCCTGGAGACCCGGGATCGAATCCCATGTCGGGCTCCCTGCATGGAGCCTGCTTCTCCCTCTGCCTATGTCTCTGCCTCTCTCTCTCTCTCTCTGTGTGACTATCATAAATAAATAAAAATTAAAAAAAAAAAAGTCTTGATTTTTAGAGGAACAGTCTAAGTGTTTGGAAACCACACTGTGAGATTCATTTTTTTTTTTTTTAAGATTTCTTTATTTATTCATTCAGAGAAAGAGAGAGAGAGAGAGGCAGAGACACAGGCAGAGGGAAAAGCAGGCCCCGTGTAGGAAGCCCACGCGGGACTCGATTCGAGATCTCCAGGATCACACCGTGGCCTGCAGGCCGTGCTAACCCGCTGCACCACCAGGGCTACCCAGATTTCTTCAGTCTTGCTGCTCTATTTCCCAAGTCAATGTTTTTTGGGTGTGCTAAAGTGATACAATAATCTCTGTCCTTCACAGACCCAGCCCTCTCCTGGATGGCTACACCGTTAATTATGGTGTTAATATGTCAGTCTGCCCTTACATAGATATCCTTACAGCATTTAACTTCTTCACAAAGCAATATCTCTAGTACCTGCCAGAACTTTCCTGTAATCCTCAGGAATACTTGTGTAACTGAATCTAGATCTAGACTTTAGATTACAAATGAATACATTTTTAAAAATAATACTCTATCCAGTGAATTATCCAAACATAAAATAATTCAAGTGTAAGAACAGGTCCCTGAAAAACTTGAAATTTTGGTGGTTGAGAATCACTCCTACTGGTTTCACAGGTTAAAAATGGGCCACCAATACTTCCACACGGAGATAGAGATGCCCTAAGACAATGGTGATGGTGCATGTCTGAAAGTCAGATGCTGAAAAGGGAAGTCCTTTCTGGGCCAAGAGGAACGAAGGAAGTCATACGACTGAGAGCTGAAATCTTTATTTTTTTGATAGCTGAAATCTTATAAAAGGTATCTTGAACAATTATTTTCTACTAGAAGTGAAATCTAGTTTTTTGGGTTTTGGTTTTTTTTTTGTTGTTGTTGTTGTTGTTCTTAGATTTTTAAGTTTTCTTATTATTTAACATTCATAATTCCATACACTTAGTATTTAAAAATCTGTCAACACCGTAAGGCTAACCCCAATGTTGTCTTTAGAGAAGAGGTTGAATTTAACTGCTGAGTTCACTATAGTATCCTCGAAAAACTGCTTTTTCTGTCCCCTAGGTGGGTTGCCTAAGTTTCTCATTCACTTCAAAACAGTTGGCTTCAAAAGGATTGCCTTGAGTTAACCTGCAAATGTGAGTGACAGCTTCAAGGTACACCTTATGAATTAATACAGTTAATTAATCACTAAAATAATAGAGGTACCTATTAAACATCAATTAACTGTTTTTATTTTAAGAAATGTTCTATTCCTCCCTGAAAATATCAATTTTAATGAATGCACTTAAATCACCTTTAACCCATAATTTAAAGTAATCATTAACTCAAAGAGTAATATATATATGAGTTCTCTGACAGAAGATGGAAAAGTAAATTGATTTATCAAATAAAATGCTACAATTTCTGCCTGAGTTTTGCTCCAGGAAGCAAACTTATTCTTCCAATTTAGCTATTGTTATCTAGGTATTAGGAGGATGACAATCAGATTGAATCACTCTAAGATTGAATCACTCTCCACCCCTCTGCCCCAGGGGCTTTTGCATTTTAAATGGACAGATTTTTACAGAGAATATGACACAGCATAATGAAAAAAAAATCAAATCATGACAAAGAGATGTTTTGAACTCAGATACATTTTTATTATTTATTTATTTACTTATTTATCTATTTCTTATTTATTTATAGATTCCATCCATTTATTCATGAGAGACCCAGAGAGGTGGAGACACAGGCAGAGGGAGAAGCGGCTGCGCTTGGGAGCCGGATGCGGGACTCGATCCTGGCACCCTGGGGTCATGTGAGCCCCGAGGTGTCCCTCAGATACCTTTGTAGACTGTTAAATCTTACTTAACCATCTGAAAGTCTATCCTAGTCTGCTTGGGCTACTGTAAGAGAATACCACAGACTGGGTGGCTCACAAAAGAGACTTCTATTTCTCACAGTGCTAGAGGCTTGGAAATTCAAGATTAAGGCACCCACAGAATTGGTATCTAGGAAGAGCCAGCTTCCCAGTTTGTCTGAGGCAGTCTTCCAGCTGTCACCTCACAGAGCAGAAGGGCAAGGAAGGTCCCTGGAGCCCCTTTTATATGGACACTAATCTCATTCATGAAAGCTCAGCCCTCATGACCCAATTATCTCTCAGAGCCCACCTCCTGATATCATCGCATTGAGAAATAGGTGTCAACAAATGAATATGGGGATTCACAAATACCTGTTCCACAGAGGACTATTTTCCAGATCACCCCTGCCCTTGATGGTCCTTCTTTGTTCATATGTTCTCTATACATGTGTATTCTGGATCATGGGAAATTTAGTTTTAGGATAATTTTCTAAAGCCACAGAGTGTTTGGAAGAATAAGCAATGTCCTTTTACCATAAACAAATCAGATTATTATTTGGCTTAATATTTCTTTTTAAATAAAAAATAAGGAAAGGATTTCCTCAAAAATTTTTCTTTTTAAATAAAAAATAAGAAAAAAAATAATTTTATTAAAGGTTTGCATTTTAAACTGTTCATGTGAAAATAAATACTTCTTATCTTATTTAAGTTGACACTTACTCTGATGACTAGGTAAATGGAAATATTCCTTCCTTTGTCTCATACTCTTTCATTTCATTATGTGATACTGATGACAAGCTTTTCACCTAGATTGCAGTGAACAGGCTTGAGCATCGCCTGCCAGAAGTGATTAATACCAATCAAACAGAGTTTGTTCAGTTGGAAAGACTGGCAGAAAACATTTATCATCTTCTCAAGGAATTAGAGTTCCAGATTGGCTCCGTGCTTGAGATAAAGAGGATACAAATGCATTTGCTCCAGTGTTCACCTTGTTATCATGTTTTTTGAGCCTATTTTCCCAAGCAATGAAAGGGACTGCGCCCACCCTTCTCAATGGCCTTCGGGCTTAAATTGCAAATATTGACAATCTTTCAGTAATAATTCTAATGTCCAAATCTTAAAATCTGGAACAAAAACCAACTACACCGTCTAGGACAAATGTCAACCTCAAACTCCTTCTTAGATCTCCTTTTAGATAATGAAATATAAATTAGATGCTACCAACCTCGCATGTTGAGGCATTCCTTTATGCTTCCCTAGTGTTGCATTTTAGCATAAAACAAGTGTACTTTACTCTTTGTATCCCTCCCAGGGAAGGATGTTAGGAGAGTTCCTGTCAATACCACAGCTGCCTTCTGTGTGAAGGGGTGAAACTGGGCAGCAGAGACAGACCCAGGAAGGACAGAATGAGAGCAGAGAAGAGCAGGAATGGAAGAGCTGCCTCCTGTCTCTCCAACACAATCCCCCCACCGCCCAAATGACTTGTTCCAAGCTACACGCTCAGTCCTCGCTCCAAGTTCCCAAATGTTCACACCCCTCTTCCCTTGCTGTGCACCTTCCATCTTCATCCCCGGTTACTTCTATGCGGTCCTCTTAGGGCCTGTGGATAATGTAGTTTATCTCCTCCTCTAATTTCTCTCCAATCTAATGTTTTGGTATAAACTCTGCCTGGCTTTCCTCAAAACATTTCTCTTTCATTTTTAAGAGTCTATTTCGCAGTTAAAAATGAACATTACAATAAGCATTTCTGCTATAATCATTTTTTCTGAAGGCTATGTGGTGGCTTCCCACTGACTAGAGAGAGATCATCGACAGGAGAAGAAAAGCACATGTGGAAAGCACACAACCATCATTTTGTGGTTTGTTCTTTCCTTCACACAGCAAACATTTAACCAGCATTTGCCTTTTATGGCCAGGCCCTCAGGGGGCTCACTGACTAATGGGTTGGACAGAACAACAAAAAATTTCAATCCTTATGATACCTGGCACCAAAATAAGTGTGTGTACACAATGTATATATAAGAGGCCCAAGGAGAATATTTGGAAGGCCACTTGATCTGACTTTGAGAGAAGAACAGGAATGAAGGGATTTCCATCTAGACCAATAGAACTATGGGAGCAAACAGGGGCATAAACAAGCAGGGTGCACTTGGAGAATGAAGAGTGGTTCAGTTTGCCCACCGATGACAGATGGTGAGAGGGAAACAGAAAGCAGAAGTCAGATCATAGAAAGGTCTGGACATTAACCGGAACAAGTGAAGCCATTACCAAACCAAAGAAAGATTTGTTTTTAATATTTTATTATTTATTCATGAGACAGAGAGAGAGGCAGAGACACAGGCAGAGGGAGAAGCAGGCTCCCTGTGGGGAGCCCGATGCAGGACTCGATCCCAGGACCCCTGGATCACGACCTGAGCCCAAGGCAGATGCTCAACCACTGAGCCACCCTCAGAAAGATTTAAAACAGAAAGTAAGACAATTGGATTTACAAATCACAAGGTTAATCACAGTAAGTGTATAGGATGGTTTGGAGGGAAAAGAAACAGAAGACAGGATACTGCATTTATCTAACAGAGAAGTTATGAGAGCCTTCAGGCAATGGAAACAGACATTTCTGTTCAGGTTTTCTTTTTCTTTTTTTTTTAATTTTTATTTATTTAGGATAGTCACACACACACACACAGAGAGGCGGAGACACAGGCAGAGGGAGAAGCAGGCTCCATGCACCAGGAGCCTGCTGTGGGATTCGATCCCAGGTCTCCAGGATCACGGCCTGGGCCAAAGGCAGGCGCTAAACCGCTGCGCCACCCAGGGATCCCCAGTTCAGGTTTTCAATATAGAAACCCTATCAAACAGTATTTATACATAACACTATTTCTTTCTAATTATCTACAGCCCAGATTCTGTAGTCAGCATCAAGTGATGTTGTTCTCTTGACATTCCTACTCTAAAACATGTCATGGTTGCAATTTTGGGGGAAATACCCTTTTTCCCATTATGGAGGGAGTGATCATGTACTGACATGTACCACAGGAGCAAACTTGGCAAACAGTTAATAAATTCAAGCCAAATCTTGTTTTATCCTTTGATGACATTAAAACACAAAAATGCATAACAAGTAGTTTTACCTAAAAATGCTGCTTTGACTTGATGAATATAGCTTTTAAAAAACAGGCTAAAAAGTGCTATGTAACCTAATTCTTTGACCTAGACACATGAAACGATCTTAAAATCCAGTTTGTGTCCTTTCAGTGAGCTTGGGATTCCTGCTAGTGACAGAAGCCATAAACAGTTTCTAACTAATAAGATTTTAGAAAAGGTTATAAGTAGGAGACAGTGAAGGTAGAAGGTCACGGTTACTACTTCAAGTGCTTACTAAAAAACATGTGTTTCCTGAAGCTGTTTACTCAAGTCAGAACCTTTATTAACTGTGTTCTTTTCTTCTGGAAGATAGGATTCAACTATAAATTATTTGGATAGGCTACAATCTCCACATTAATTTAGCAAGGCTTTTATCCCCCTACACTGAAGTGTTTTTCTTAATACAACTCAAAAGGCATCAAGTACCTTATCCAACCTATTCACCAACTGTAAATGGGATTTGACATTACGAGGTCAGCATTGCTTTTCCTCATAGATGACTAACAAATTTACAGAGACATAAGTTCACTGTTCTCACATGGATCACTGCGCAACAGACCAGTGGTTTTTGATCATAACATTTAGGTTTCAGTTATTAAATGAAAGCGGAAACTCGAGATGTGACAAATTGCTTGGCACATAAACAATGATCCAGAGAGATACCTAGAAGGAAAGCCAACATGGCTTTAGGTTTCAAGACAGAAGCTTGGCCAAAATGATGAAATTGCATTATTTTGTGAAATTTTATGAAATTCAACAATTAGAATAAACTAAATATGATATACAATCTTAACATTACATTCATTTATATGAATTTCTTCTCTGAGATTATAATGAATTTCAGTTTTTCTTTAAATGTCCACAAAGCTAATATTCACAGCATAAATATAAATATTTATAAAATTATAGTTTATTTTGTCATGTACTAACCTTTTAATTAAATTCAAAACCTGAGAATGAAAACTGATTGCCTTATTACTAGAAAAACTAGATTCAAAAAAAAAAAAAAAAACTAGATTCAATGTGAATCTCCAGGAAAAAGGTGATTCATAGTTTATTGGCTATGTCTACATTAAGTTACAGATTGAAATGAAGAAACTACTCATGTAGTCCAAGGTGTCCAAATACAGCAAGATTTGACTTGGGACAAATGATTTAGAAATAGTTTGTTCATGGGAAAAATCAGTAGTGGCATATTGTGTCACAAGCCACAGTTTCAACTTTTGCTTCCTAAATCAGAGAAACTTGCAAGTGACTGGTCTAGACAGATGCCTTCTCTTATTTATACATCCATCATGGTAATTGCTCTCCCTTTCTTTCCTTAGACAACAAGTTTTCCATGCTTAAAAATAGTAACTTCACCTCTCCTTCACCCCTCACTTCTACTTCATTGCTCTGCCTTTATCCCCATAGGTGGAAAATGTGTTTTCAATATCTTTGGTTATAAACCTGAAAGCATTCTGCCATTGAAAGCATAGATACTCGTAGAATCAATGTTATAATGCTTGTTGAGCAGAAGTGAAAAAGCACTAAAGAGATCCTTTTTCCAATGCATAATTCATATATCAATTCAAAAAAAATGTATTAAGAACACAGTGTATGCCAGGTCCTTGAGATAGGAGAAGCAAGAAACAAAATAAAACTTCTAGAAGTGTCCTTTCTAGTAGGGGTCAAAGACAAAAGATAATTACAATACAGCTGTTGGGTACTATACATCCATTCTTCCCTTTTCTAATCAAACTTTAATTTTCTTGAATTATCCATAAATCCTCCAAAAGGCTAGTGATCCAAAGTATGCCTTCACGAGCCCAAGCCAGTGCTCTTCAATTGGCAGTGGTGTTGCCAATCAGGAGATATTAGAAAATTTCTGAAGACATTATTCACTGTTATAACTGGGGGATGCATGTAATGCATAAAATCCAAGAGTGTTGCTAATAATCTATGATGCACAAAGTATGGAATCTTCTGGTCTGAAATATCAGTGCTCTCACCATTGAGAATCCCCAGTCTAAATTGAGGGTAGTAACCTTATGATTTAGTAATTCGGGAATGAGATTATAGTTTTCTTCTAGCAACTGCCATTGGTCCAGTTGGTTTAATCAGAATAATGGGGAAAAGGCTTTCTCTCTCATCCTTTAGACTTGAATAAGGAGACATTTTGCTTCATTATTTCTTGCAATTATGTTGGATTCATTGGACAGTACAGAGAATAAAGCCAACACAAGGAAGCATGCAAAAACCCATTTATTTGCCCCAAGAAAGAACCAGAGACTTGACAATAACATATTTTGTGGGGCTTTATGTGAAATAATTCATTTACTCATTATCTAAGTTAATTTGTATCAGGCTTTTGCTTGTTTGTTTCATTTTTAAAGGTCTTCTAAGCAAAGGTAATATTAAAGTATACTTATATAATGGGACTTTAAGGGGGCACAAAGACATATAACTAGGAAATCCTAGAACAGTCTCAAATGGTTTCTCCAAGAAGGAGGTGTTTGAGTTAATCTTAGCCAGATAAAGGTGTGGTATAGGAAGCGTATTACAGGTAAAGTGTGCTGAAACCTGAAAATAAGAGATGACATGACTCACTGAAAGAATTATAAACAGTTTAGTGTGGATAGAATGAGGGATGCATGGGTTATGGGTGAGCAAGAATTACAAGAGCATAACTCTCAAGAAGTGGCTGGTGACTGATTCTGAAGGACCCCGTGTGTCAAGCCAAAGACCTCAAAAATTTTATTTTTTTTAAGATTTTATTTATTTATTCATGAGACACACACACACACACAGAGAATCAGAGACACAGGGAGAGGGAGAAGCTGGCTCCATGCAAGAAGCCCAACGTGGGGCTTGATCTCGGATCTCGGCATCACACCCTGAGCCAAACAGAGTCAGACGCTCAACTGCTGAGCCACCCAGGCATCCAGGGCTCAAATAGTTTACTGAAACTATAAGTAACCACTAAAAGATTATAAGCCTTAGGTGATAGAATTATATTTGTGTCCTTGTGATAGAGTTATATTTGTATTGTCAAAAGATCACTGTAACGATGCTGTGAAGACTAGAATGGAGAGAGAAAAATAATGAATGGAGCCAACCCTATCAGGGGCTGTTACAGTAACTAATAGCAGATATTGAAAGATGGGAATAACATGATGACAGAAGTAGAGAAAAAGAGATAGATAACATTAAATATTAAATCATATCAAAAAAAGGTTAGATTAGAGAGGATTCACTAGTTCTCTGGAAGAAGAAATGAGAGAAAGATAACGATATTGAGAATCATGATCCAAGAAACTTAATGGAAATGGTATACTCAGTGCAGAGCACAAGAGTGCTCATACTTGTGAAGTGGGTGATTGGTTAAGTTGTTGACCTATTGAAGTTGAGACAGAGGGAAATAGTTTTCTGTGGCAGGACTCTAGAGATTTGTAATGAAAGTCTTGCAGGGGCTAGCACATGAGAAATAACCCTGACATTTCTTAAAATCAGAGAGAAAAAAATGGTCTCCCAAAGATGTCCATACCTATTCTCTGTGTTCTCTTTATTAGACAGAATTCTCTAAAGAAATTGAACCAGTAGAATGTGTGTGTGTGTGTGTGTGTGTGTGTGTTTTGTCTATGAGAGAAAGAGAAATTGATTATAAGGAATAAGTTCATGTAATTATGGAGGCTGACAAATTCTAAGATCTGCGAAGTGAGTTGGCAAGCTGAAAATCCAGCAGAGCCAAAGGTTTAGTTGTAGTCTGAACTAAAGGCCTGAGAAACAGAAGAACTGATAGCACAGTTCCAGTTCAAAGGCTGGCTGTCTCAAGAACCAGGAAGAGCTGATGTTTCAGTTCAAGTCTGAAGGCAAGAAAAAAGTTGTTGTTCTAATTTGAAAGCAGCCAAGCCAGAGGGACTCTCCCTTACTCAGGAGAGGGTCAGCATTTTTGTTCTATTCAGTCCTTCCGATGACTGAATGATGGCCACCCACATTAGTAGGAGGGCAATCTGCCTTACCCAGTCTACTGATGATAATCTCATTCAAAACCTTCCTCACAGAAACATCCAGAAAAATATTTGACAAATACCAAATATTTGAGTTCCTAGTGGCTCAGTGAAGTTGACACATGAAACTACCATCACAGTAACCCCACCTGGCAAAGCTGAATTTCCAGATATAATTGTTAGAGTCTTGAGAATATCCTGGATCATGTGAGTGAACCCAATATAATTACCAGGGTTTGTGTAAGAAGGAGTCAAAGGGTCAAAGAGAAGAGATGTGATAATAGAAGCAGAGTTTGGAGAGATGTACTTAGAAGGAAGGGAAGGGAAGTGCCCCATGAGCAAAGTAAAGCAGATGTGCTATAAACACTGAAAAAGGCAAGGGAATTGATTCTTCCCTAGTACCTACAGAAGGAGATGGAAGAAATGACCCCACTGACACCGTGATTGAGGACTGCTGACCTCCAAAACTGTTAGAAAATAAATTTGTATTGTTTTAAGCCACTCAGTTTGTTGTAATTTGTTACACAAGCAATAAGATACTAATGTATGCTTTGAACATTTGGATGGAACAGTCAACAGGAAAAATACATATTATAATATTCATATTTCTATCACAAAATTAATTTAAGCACATTTGGAAGTACTTTTGTTGAACTTGAGGGAAAGAGAGTTTATAAACACCTTGTCTGTATTCTCTCACTTAATACAACAATCTCTTGAGTTAGGACTATAATTTTCTCTATTTCATGGATGTTGAATTGAAGCAGGGAAGTTAAGGAGTTGACACAATGTCACATGATTGGAAGAAATGGAATCTTCAAGAAACGAATGAAAAACTATTTGTCTTATGGTTTTCAGAGTATTGAGGTGAGGATAAGTTCACATATTCCTTTTAGTTTACAATCTTGGCCTTCTGCTAACATTCTGTATTACAACTGTGTGATGAAGGGGAAAGTGGTGCCTGAGGGATTTCTAGAGCACAGTCTAGGGTTGGCAAGGCTTAAGGGCAAGTCATAGAGTATTAGACAAGTTGCATTTTCCCAAAGTTGTCTACCTTTTTTGCTGTTGTTAATATATGATTCAAATTTTTCTCTTTTGAATTTCCTCTTACCCATACATGTTTTACTATGAGTGTTAATATGTGACATTGATTTACAAACTACAGATAATTAAATTTTAATAATTTTATATTGGTTTTTAACTGTCCATCACTCCTACATTTATTTCTCATGTTTAGTTACTGAGTTCTAAAATAAACAACTTTGTGAGATCCTAGTATAATCAGGTTATTGCTGTATTCAGGTTGCTTATATTTATTTTTGGTGTAATGCATACAGCCATCAGTCACCAATGCATATCCATAAGATTTCTGATTACTCAAGAGTTTTAACCATAAAATAATACATGCCTTCCTATTTTACATAGTCTTATATGTAAAGGATGCTTATATATTTCTGTCTTGTTCAATAAATTCTATAGATTAAATGCCTTCTCCCACCAGAATCTCTGTCTTTAAAATGTGAAGAATTTTGTACTTTATGCTACATAGCTTTTGAAACCAAATTTATCTAAATAATATCATTTGTGGAATTAGGTTCAAAGGTGATAATCTAACAGAAGCTAAGAGAATTTCTCTGTAAAAGGATAAATAGTAATTTTAGTTTTTGGCTTTGTAGGCCTTATGATCTCTATCACAACTACTTGACTCAGCTACTGTAGCATGGAAGCAGCCTTTGACAGTACATAAACAATGGGAGGGGTTATGGCACAATAAAACTTTTTTTTTTTTTTTTTCCAAGATGGGCTACAGGACACATCCATAGCCTACCCCTGAGTTTCAGAACCTCAATAAAGTTGAGAGAGCAGATAGTGTGGTTATTTGGAGAGGTGATGCAGGAGCATTGGTGAGGTTGGGCCAGGAGAATTTTTGCCCTGATAGTTTCCAGTTGTCTCTGTAGAGATATTTTTATTTCTTAGTGTTCCATGTTGTTTCTCTCACTAGTCTAGTTTGGGGCATTGAAAATGAATGCTTGAATAAATAAATAAAAGGGCATAAAAAAGGGTATTTTTAAGAGCTTTCAATAATCAGTATACTACTATGAGTTTGGAAATTTTAAATTTGGCATTAACAGACCTCTTTTCCTCCTCCATTTTGATGCAATTTCCCCTGAAGAGTTTCACTTTACATTCCAAATTGCAAATTAGATTTTTTTCATTGCAATAACTAGGACTTCACAATGAGTTTCAGTTTATCTTGCCTCTTAGAGAAAATGACTGACTACTACTGTGTATGCATCATACACTGACCCTTAAGAGAGAGAAAAATGAGAGAACCACATTCTACTTCATCCCATTAGGACTACAGCCCTGATTCTCCTGCCACTCCGTCACTTCGCAATGGAGTTCTCACTTGAAAAGAATTGAGGAAATGGTGTTGGGGATCTCTAGTAAACAAAAAGCAAGGGCAGAAAGTAAAGTAGCACCAAGACCAATGTTGGAGAATCTCATTCCTCCAGCCCTCCCAGGCTATCATCTGAAATATGAAACATGCATGATGATTCAGGACCATAGGAACAATCCCTAAAAGAAGATGCAAAAATATTCTGTTTTGGCACAATCACTTGCAAATAATTTCAGGAAACAATTTTGTTCTCCATTTGTACATTTCTTTGGCCAGAAAGTTGCTTGTGTTAGCCATCTTCCTAACTCTGATAGAGAAATAACATGTCAAGTATAATTGTAAATATATTTGAGGTTTATATAACTAAAACTATAAATAACTAAAACTTATAAATAAAACTATAAAGCTTCTAAAAGAAAATCCAATGCAAAATGGACCTACTGTTTAAAAAATAAGAAGAAAAAAAGGAAGATTAATAGATATGTGCTCCCATGGAATGAGGGCTCTCATGCATTTAGCGTGAAATTGGTATTCTGCCATTAAAAAGGGAGACATTTTGGAGACCTTTTCAGTTATAAGAGGAGGTATTGAAAAAAAATTTTTTTGAGGGGAGTGAAGGAGAGGATCACTATACTAAAGAGTTATTGGATATTATGTTATTCTCACCTGATTTAAAAAATACATTAATATCTGTCAATGAGTATGTTATAGAAATTTTAATAGAGGCACCTCTCATATGCTTACTATTATTGCTGCAGAGGACCATCTACTATTTACTAACCCAATCTTGTTATCAATGTTCCATTAAATGAAATTTTTTGGGAAAACTTTTCATTAAATCATATTTTTATAGAGCTAAAAGACTGCAAAAACATCTACTTTTATTTAGTAGTAGAAATGTTTAATATGGTACCTAATACATGATAGATACTCCCCAAAAAACTGAGCTTCTAATAGAGAGACAGTCTATTTATGTGAAAATTTGTTTGGACTGGGTACCAGGACATGTTCTATCTCTGCCACAGTAGAGACTTACTAAAATCTCTATATCTAAAAATCTTTTTGTCCTAAGAAAATATAGTTTTCATTAGATCATCTCATTACTAGATATTGTTATATCCCTTTCTATTTCTCCTGTCACTTTGGAGTTTCTCTATATTTTGAGCATACTATGGGCTGAATTATGTCCCTTCAATATTTATATGTTGAATCTCTAACTCAATGTGATGAGTTTTGGAGATGGTAACTTTGGGAGGTAATTAGGTTCAGATGTGGTCATGAGAGTGGGCTCCTATGATAAGATTATAAGAAAGTACTCATAAGAAGGCACTTCCTCTCCTTCTTTCTTGCCTTACCTTCTGAAGACACAGCAAAAAGACAGCCATCTACATAGGGAGCAAGAGGAGTCTCACTGGAAACTGAATCAACTGTCACCCTGATCTTCGACTCTAGCCTCCAGAACTATAAGAAATAAATGCCCCCTGTTTAAGCCACTCTTTATGATATTTTGTTATAGTAGCCTGAGCTAAGACAAGAGGAAACTACCCCTAACCTCACCGTCAGGACAAGTTGTAAATATGGATTTCAGCTCCAGCCCTTAGGGTGGGCACAAAGCCTGTTAGTAAATGTACTACCTCAGTGTAATGAATACCCCTCAGGTGTTCTTGTGGGGACTTAAAGATTTTTCTCATGCTTTTGAACCTGGAAGAACATAGCATCAAGAGATCAGAAGGCCACAATGAAACCATGTTGGGAAGGCTTCTTAAAAAATAAAGTCATGCCTACAGAAGAATTTCAAATTGGCGATAGGTGAGGTGAGAGACAGAGAGACAGAGAGAGAGGGATAGAGGGAGAGAGAGATAGAGAGATAGAGAGAGGCAGAGACAAACAGAGATATCTTGATAGCATTTGAGCCTATGTTTTAAACCGAAGTCAGAAATATCCCTGAATTGTTTTCTCTTACTCATTTTTTGTAGTCAAAGTCAGTTAAAGATGTTGTATATTATCTACTCCTAAAGGATTCTTACATGTTTCAATCTCTAGAGATTGAGTACTAAAATTCTATATTAGTTTGATCCATAATGATATTATTCATCATGAAATTATATGTAGAACTTCATATGCTAAGTGTTACTCCATTGCCACTAGTTAACTGGTAAGTATGCTAGATTCCCTTTCACATTATTTGAGCCCCAGTGTCTTCATTCATAAAATAGTGTACTTACATCTGTCTTTTTTTTTTTTTTTTTTTTTACTTACTACATCGGTCTTTAATGAAGACACTTGGAACCAATCTGACCCAGTCTACATTTCAATGTTAATGTCTTGAGAATCCATTCTCTGAACCATACCTATTATCTCCTAACATGTTATGTACATTCACCACTCATTTCACTGAATATAATTATTTTACACTGTTCAGTATGACCAGCTCATGTCTCTTTATCTGAAAAAGAACATTTGATATCTAAATTTGCTTCATTTTCAGTTGTCTTAACTCTCTTGAAAATTATCACATTGCCCCCATACTAATCTACACAGGCCTCTAATATGCCTCTTATTGTTTTGAAATGTAATGATTTGGTGGTTTTCTTTTCATGAATGTAGTTGTTATAAGTACTGGGGTATATGGTATTTTTTTGATATCTTTAGCATGCTACACACACACACACACACACACACACATGCTTTTTGAAGATGGCCTTTTATAGTAATTCATCCATTGCAGAAGTACTGAAAAGTATTTTTAAAATAGAAGAAAATAAGAGATGAATTAGAAAATTAAGATTTTAATTTTGTAGCTTCAGTTTTTTGACTTCAGAGTCTGACATATAGTTAGTATTCAAAAAAAGTTTGTGGTTTGAAAAAATAATCATTGAATGAGAGGAGAGACTCAGCTCAAGGAACCAAAATGATGCTACATATCCCTAGTAAAATATCATATTTACTAATTATTATTTATCAAATTACTCCAAGATTTAAAACAACCAACATTGGGGTGTCTGGGTGGCTCAATCACTTGGGCATTGGATTCTTGATTTTGGCTCAATGTTGTAAGATTGAACCCTACCTTCAACTCCACGGAGTCTGCTTGAGATTCTCTCCCACTGCCCCTACCTTGCCTCTGCCATCTTAAATAATAAATTAATAAATAAATAAATTAATTAATAAAATCTTTAAAAAAAACCCAGCATTTTAATGGCTTATTATTCTGTATGTCAGCAATTTGTACTGTTTTCAGTTGGATGGTTTTTCTGCAAGCATCTGGGTGTTGACTTGGAGAATAGTTGGTCTACAGGTTTCTTCCTGCTGTAATGGCTCATCTACTCTAGGTAGTTGTATCTTTCCAAAAAGATAGTTATATTAACTTCCATAACAAAGTACCACAGTCTGGGTAGTTTAAACAACAGAAACTTATTTTTTCTCACAGTTCTTTTTATTTTTTTAAAGATTTTATTCATTTATTCATGAGAGAGAGAGAGAGAGAGAGAGAGGCAGAGACACAGGCAGAGGGAGAAGCAGGTTCCATGCAGGGAGCCCAACGTGGGACTCGATCCCGGGTCTCCAGGATCACACCCCGGGCTGAAGGCGGCACTAAACCGCCAAACCACCCGGGCTGCCCTATTTATCACATTCTTGAAGCTGAAAGTCCAAGATCAAGATGTGGCAGGATTGATTTTTTTCTGAGGTCTTTCCCTGGCTTGGAGATGGCTGCCTTCTTGCTGTGTCCTCACATAGTCTTTCCCCTGTGCTTGTGCAATCCTAATGTCTATTTTTATGTGACCAACTTTCCTCTTTTTATTTGGATACCATTTAGGCCAGATGAGGGCCCACTTATATGACTTTATTTAACCATAATTACCCTTTAAAAACTTTATCTTCAACAATCACAATCTGAAGTACTGGAAGTTAGGACTTCAACATATCTGCACATAACATTAGCCAAAGCTACCTCAATGAGGATACCACTTTTTAAAAAAGCAAGCAATACTGTTTTTTAGGGGCCTTGGCATAGAATCCATGGACTTCTGCCATACTCAGTTGTTCAAAGCAAAACACAAAATAGGTCTATATTCGAGGATGGGAAAATACACCTAACAACAAAAGGATATGCATTGTGAAGACTCATTTCAATCATCTATGCAAATGATCGCTAATGGAAAAACTAATGAAAATAATTATTTTTAAAGATTCTTGAAGCAATGTCCATAGAACATAGCCATGAAGAAAAAGAAATTCTAGTAGATGTAATAGTTAAAACTGAACAATAGCAAGGAAAATATTTTCTCAGAAGATCCAAACTTTTTATTCTTCTAAGAAATGATGCTAAGGGGCAGCCCCGGTGGCGCAGCGGTTTAGCGCCGCCTGCAGCCCGGGGTGTGATCCTGGAGACCCGGGATCGAGTCCCACATCGGGCTCGCTGCGTGGAGCCTGCTTCTCCCTCTGCCTGTGTCTCTGCCTGTCTCTCTCTCTCTCTATGTGTCTCTATGAATAAATAAATAAAATCTTAAAAAAAAAAAAAAGAAATGATGCTAAGTCCTTGACTTGCACCATTATACATAATCCTCAAGCTCATACTTAGAAATATGTACAATTATTAATTACATTTTATAAATAAAGAAACTAAGCTTTCTTGTGATTAAGTAATTGTTCATGTTTTAGGATTGCTAATTTATAAGCTGAACTATTAGATAATTCATCAAAATCACTTTATTTGTGAGCTATTTAGTATCAATGCCAAAGGTTCCAATAAAAGGAGACTTAATTTATTTTTGATATCTGTAAAGTTCATATAAAATAGGTCATTATAGGTTACTTTATGATTAATAATATCTTACTTACTCTACCTTGAATTTATCATCTATCTTATTTTAAGAAGATAATTTATCTTCACATAGCTAGGTTTGCTTTTTTTTTTAAAGAGACAGTTAATTTTTAGGATCAATTTCCATAGAGTTTACAATATCATATATTATAGTTATTTCTTTTAACACACAGTGAGATTGAAGTGTAACTTATTCTGAGCCACACAATGATTATGTATACAGAAGCAAATCTTTTTTAAAGCATACTTAAAAAAATTTGGACAGATAACTCTTGCTAAAGGAATGGCATTGAAGAAATAAAATTACAATAGTTTTGTCAGATAATTAATATAAATTCAAAATTAAGAATTAATTTATTTAAGGACATGTGCATAAAGGCCATTAAACCATGGGTTTATATAACTGAGAACAATCTTAAAAGAAAACCACAATTAATTTAAACAATGAGTTAGTACTTTTCATGTATCAAGCCACTAAAATATTTGAAAAGGATAGACTGAATGCTATTGAGTAAAATATGATATTGCAAATGAAAATCAGTAAGGTATTTTGGAAAGCAGTTATCTAGTATGCATCAGGAAGCATATGACCCAATAATGGCCCAACTGGAAAATATCCCTAAAGAAATAAAAATAAGACAAACAACAAACACAGTAACACACACACACATACCATTTCACAAGGATGTCTATCAATTTATGATTCTTAGTAGTAAAAAAAGATCTTAAGTTTTCAATATAAGATGTTGTTTAAGTGAATTATGTTTGAGCTAATATTTTTTTAATGAAGAATTTAAATAACAACATAATTACCATGGTCCTGATGTTGAGGAAAGAAGTAGGATATTATACATATCAGCCAGAGTAGGCCTTACTATGATACCATAACACACTGTCTCCAAATTTTGTGTTCTCAACACAGAAAATATTAAATTTTCACTTATACTATAGGTATAATTACAGGTCATCAAAGGGGCTAGCCAGTGGCCAAGTCACATGGTCTCACCACTTTAAAGTAGGCAGGGTACTATAAACATACCATGTATGCCCAGAGACACACAATGTTTCTTTACTAGCTATTAAATACACAGACACACGTGGGTACATGCATGGGCACAATACTATGCACACACAAACACAATGATCATGGCTAAGGACAAAAATAGCATCCATAGAAAACAAAGCTAGAAGAAAATCTTGGAAAGTTATATTAGTGAATGGATTTCAGATAATCGTATTTGTCATCTATTTACCTTCCCATATATTTTTTTAAAGATTTATTTGAGAGGCAGAGAAAGAGAGAGCACCAGAGGGAGAGCACAAGTTAAGTGGGGAAAGGGGTAGAGGGAGACAGAGAAAGAAGGAATCCTAAAGCAGGCTCTCTACTTCCCTGAGCACTCAGCCCAACTCAGAGCTCAATCCCAGGACCCTGAGATCATGACCTGAGCTGAAACTAAGAGTCTGATGCTTAACGAAATTAGCCACACAGATACCTCTATCTTCCAGTATTTTCTATAATAAAATATATTTAATTAATAATGGAAAAATACACAATAAAGAGCTTGAATTATTAGATTTTTAAAGAATATTTAACCTCCATTTTTAAATTATTTGTCCATTGTGAATTATCAATTCTCTATTAAATACATTGTGTTCATTAAGATAAAAATTATATATTATTTCCCAAAACATAGAAGTCTAGAAGAATATCAGTAATTATATTTTTATTATTATTAATACATTAAAACCTGGAAAGTCTTATCAATTTTTCTCTGTATTTTTCCAGGACAAATGTCAAATTGATTAATGTACTGAGCATCTATTGTAATTTATTGCACAGCTCTGAAGAGCAGAGCTGACTAAGCTGACAAATTAGGAATAAAGTTTCACAAGAAGACCAGTAGTATAAATTATACTGTTACCAGTCACTGGGCATCAATGTTTTAAGAAAAAAAAATGTTTCTACTTTTTTGGGTAAATTCTAAAAAACTGTTTTATATAGTGATGGGTAGAAGATGATTTCTCCTTTTAAATAGAAATAACATATAGTAGCTAACTGGTGTCATTAGTCAAAGAACCTATTCATATAATCCAAACTAAATTGAATATTTTACTCATACATAGCCATCTAAGAGTTGCACCTCACTTCCAAATACTTATCCAGGAAGTTGCATATGCTAGTATAGTATAGTTCAGAATCATGCTAACTTTATGAGTTTGTCTACAGTATAAAAATATATATAGGGCAGCACGGGTGGCTCAGTGGTTTACCGCCACCTTCAGCCCAGGGTGTGATCCTGGAGACCTGGGATCGAATCCCACGTCAGGTTCCAACATGGATTCTGCTTCTCCCTCTGGCTGTGTCTCTGCCTCTCTCTCTCTCTCTCTCTCTCTCTCTCTGTGCCTCTCATGAATAAATAAATAAAATCTTAAATATATATACACACACACATATAATATATATTATATATATGTGAAAGTCACAAATTTCACCCAGAGAAGAAGTTCAGATTATTTTAGGAATTTATGGAACTATAGATTCATTTTGAAGGGAACTTGGAGGCAATGCAATTCAGTGAATTATTAACTTTTTCCAGGCAGCCCCGGTGGCCCAGCGGTTTAGTGCCCGCCTTTGGCCCAGGGCGTGATCCTGGAGACCCAGGATCGAGTCCCACATCAGGCTCCCTGCGTGGAGCCTGCTTCTCCCTCTGCTTGTGTCTCTGCCTCTCTCTCTCTCTCTCTCTCTCTCTCTCTCTGCCTCTCATGAATAAATAAAGTCTTAAAAAAAAAAAACAACTTTTTCCCCCTGCAATTTCTTTGTTCAAAGGAAACAGTAACAGCAAGCCAAAACTTTAAGACACTAAATATAATTGTTATAATAGAAATGGAGTAGAAAAGCTCATCCTTCTCTCTTTCTCTGTCCTTCCCTTTCTCTCTTTCTCTATCCCTCCCCAGCCCCTCCATGGTTTTTAAAATACGGAAGAGAACTTGGCAATAGAGAACTCAACTCTCTGTACTTGTTCATTTCAAATAATTTTGTTACATTCAAAACAACTCAGGTTCTCTCTCCTTTTTTTTTCTTCTTCCTCTCTTTCTCTTGGACTCTCTCTCTCTCTTTTTCTCTTTCTATCTCTTTCTATGATATGCCCATCTTTCAATAAGTACTTTGAATTCCAAATAGAGTGCCCTCATTTAGTCAAGCCAAGTCTGGCCTTACCACTGTGCTGGAATTTTATGACCTTATTATTAGAGATTCTATATCCTGAGTCACCATGAAAACTGTTGCTTGCCTGCCTATTACCTGCTCTTAGGAGCCTATTATTATCATGTTCATCCACTGCAAGGCCATAAGCTCAAGAATGGTGACACTATTTCCAGCCCCAAGAATAAATCATGATTGGTTCAATCCAATCATTGTGGTCTTGTTTCTTCTGGCAGTGGACATTTTATACATTGTCATGTAACCACGTCCTGATCAATGCAAAATAAGAAAAACTCCACTGACGAACTGTTGTGAGAGATTTTTCTTACTGCAAGAGAGATGCACAGGAACATATTCTCTCTTCTTTCCTGAATAATGTTACATATTCATGTGATTGTGGAACTGTTGCAGCCATTTTGTCTCCATGAAGAGAGACATACTGTAAAAGAGAGAAGCTCTGTCTTTATTTCATATCATTCATATTTATTTCTGTAAATAACAGAAACAAAGAACTAAACATATTGAAAGTTTTACTTTTTTCATTCAACAAAAAATCTGAAAGTTGGTGTTTGCTGCCTTTGGGACAGCAATTCTAAAGATATCAAGACAAGAATTTATAAATTACTTTGGCTTTTTATTACAGGAAAGTTATTACAGTACCAGACAACATTTCCATATCAAAGCAGTCCAAAGAGGAAGCAGGACTGAAGAGGAGGTGTGGTGACTCACTAAGACACAAAACACTTTTTCACGTAAGCACTCTTCATGGGAAAAGAGTCTGAAAAAATTTTTTTTTTCCAGCCTCTATTATAGAGAAAGTAGGGAAATGATTCTTGAGAGGGGTACTGAGTGAGCCATCTACTGTATCTTCCACACTCCCCTGTGTGTGTAGAATCAAAGAGAAAGACCTGAATTATTTTTATTAAAATATCTTATTTATTTATTTGAGAGAGAGAGAAAGAAAAAGAGCACACATGCACGCATGAGCTGGGCAGAAGGGCAGAAGCCAACTCCTCACTGAACACAGAGCCTCATGGGGGCTCAATCCCAGGACCCTGAGATCGTGACTGGAGAGGAAGGCAGACACTTAACCCAAGCCACCAGGTGACCCTAGAAAGACCTGAACTCTTGATGTTGATATTGATCCATTGAATAAAAACAGATTGGATAGCTGTTTCCAGATTTTGTGTTATTTGAGAAAATGAAGGTGTTTACTATTTAAAATACTTGTAGTTTGGAATTGTGTTGCTTTTACTTGAAAAATATCTCAATCAAGAGAGCCAAATAAATATTGTGAAAAGGAAACCTAAAGTCACATGTCAATAAAGTTCAAACTGATGAAATATTTTTAAATTAGAAGGAATAAGTTAAATATATCTAAAAGCTTTACGTTGCAATTTATAAACATTCTTATTCTTAACATAATCAATTTAGTCATAACTATATAGACATCCATTATGGACTTTATTTAACGTCTGCCTTTCATCATTAAAATATAGTTTTTCTGAGAGCAGATATGATTTCTACTTTGTTGTTGCTGTGTACACAGTGTCTTTCCTATGGCACATGTTAAATAAATGTCTTAAAAAATGAATACTTATTTCCATTTAGTTGGATTTTTGAAAAATGTGTTTAAAAAACAACTCAAGACTTCTTGCAATTAGTAGTCTTTAATAGCATGATTTCTACTATTTCTGAGATCAGTGGTATGGAAGAAAAGAAGAAAAAACTTACTTGCAGATGTTGAGTAGTTGAGATATTTGGTGAAATTAATTTTATTTAAATAAATATGCTCTGAATAATAATTTAATCTTTGTAGTAAAGAAAATAACTCATTTTCATTCTTTTATATTTGCCATTGATCTATGAATTAATGTGAGCTTCAGATCAATGTTCTCTGTATTCATAAAAGGAGGTCATAGAATCTTGGTGTAGGTCATTTAATCCAATCTCTTTCTCTTAATCAAGCTCTTATTACACGGAGAGACTGAATACATATAGATAAGGGTCAGATCATATATATAACTTTGACTCACAACCTGCACAATCTGCCCTGGAAATGAACCCTTTTATCTGCAATATTGAGTTGAGGAAGCCAGCCTGCTCAGATTGTTATATCTAGGGACAATCCAGAAGCTGAACAATAACTTCTGGAACAATTGGTCTAAATAGGTAGACTTGATTAATAAATGAAACTTCCCTAATTTTTGTGCCTATTTCAGATTTAGGACCAACCTGAGAAAGCCAAGTATGTAGCCCAAACCAATCAAATTGGATGCCTACTTCTACTTAGTCCACAATCCAGCTTCCTCAGAAAAGAGCCTCCCAATCAGCCTACCTGAAGCCTTTCTTTTTTTCAGTATAAATCTTTTCCTCTCTTCTGACTGCCCATGTCTCTGCCAAATCCAAATGATGGTGGCTATTTTTTTATAGTAAATTCAGAATAGACATTAAAAAATTTAAGTCTGTTTGGATTTCCTTAAAAGAAACTCATAAAAATGTTGCAGTAAAGATCATTAGAAAGTCATGCATTAACCAGGTAGACAACAAGGAGTGTTAGTTTAAATAAAAAGATAAAAGTAATCTTTATGAGATGTCCTGATCTGTATTAGGAATATTTATCAGTTAGAAAATAGGTAACTCTAATCGTTTTCCTGAAATATTAATTAAATATAAAAGTAACCACAATAGATCCAAGGTCAATAATTAGTCAATCTGAAGCATTCTGAATTACCTTTCAAAAACTATTTGCCTCAAATTTCAACATATGAAGGAAATTATGTAATCTCTTTTTGATGTATTTGCTTTCCAAAAAATGGAAGGAATCTAGCTGCTAGTTTGTGGTTTTTTTTTTTTTTTTTTTTTTTTTTTAAGCTGGCTTATTGGAATTAAGGTTTTCTAAGAAGAAGATATGGATACCCATATGTCAAATTTACAAAATCTCGGATTTAATCTTCTTTTTCTTCAAATTTGAATACAAATACATAGAAAATCACAAAATTAAAGTATGAATGATTAAACTAACTTTTTAGGAGAAGAATCCTAGATAAACTAAAATAGTTCATTCTTTCTGCTTTGAGTTAATGTTTCCTTTCAATATGAAAATCCCACATAAAGATATGACATTTACTAAGGATATACTGATTTTACTTTTAGTCTCAATGGGATACTTAATTATAAAGTGATACTAATAATGCATTGCTTTATCTTGATATTTTTTAGAAAAAATATAATTTTCAAATACTGAATACAATTATGAGGACTTTATTCCTTTAAAGATATTCTGATTGATTCTTTTTTTTTTCTTTCTTTTCCTTAGGGTTTCTCTTAGATCACAAACATTTCTTATTGCCACCATAGGAGCTTGGAGACAAAGACGTCACTAATCTTTGATCCATGAAATAAGAATCCAAGACATAAAAACCAAAAGAGGGAGGATAATAAATCCAAGCAACCTTCAAAAGAGAACGCAGAGATGAACACCTTCCCTCAACTGGGATTACATAAAACTCCATTATTTGAGTTTCTCCTTTTGGGCCATGAGGACATTTAGTCAGTTTCTTGAATACCCCTAAAAAAAAGTTAAACTCTCCTACATTAAAGTGATAATATTTTAATAGCCTTAAAGTAACATGAGGAATTTCTGTTCAATGTGTATAAAATTTCTGTCATGCAAAATGAAGAAATTCTAGAAATCTGCTTGTATATTAAGCTTATAGTTACTAATTCTGCACCATACATTTAAGTATTTATTCAGAGGGTAGATCTTATGCTATTTGTTCTTGTCACAATTAATTTTTAAAAAAAGTTTGGAATGTTATAAGAAGATATAGTGTAGAACCATCTTTCTGAATCTCTGACTTTTCGCCATCTCAACATACTTGATATATGTTTAGCAGCACAATACCATGGAAACTTACAAAGCATTGAAGTTTTGCTTTTCCTCTATTTTCCTATGTGGTTCTTAAAAGTATACTCCCGAAGGGTGCCTAGGTGGCTCACTTTGTTAAGTATCTGCCTTACATTCTAGGTTCAGGTCCTGGGGCCCTGGGATGGAGCCCTGGGTGGGGCCCCCTGCTCAGCGGGGAGTCTGCATCTCCCTCTCCCCCCGCCCCTTCCCCTGACCGACTCATGCTTGCCCACTCTCTTGTGCTGTCTCTCAAATATACAAAAATCTTTTAAAAAAAAAGTATATTTCCAACAATTTTGAAAATATCTGTAATGAAATGTTTGGCATTGGGCAGAGGGAGAGTGAGCGAAGATAGAAAAGGAAAGTCATGTGATTACTACACAATTTGGCTTGAATTAGCTTTCACATTGCCTCTAAACACTTTTACATCTATAGCATATCTATAAACTTTATATCATAACAGACAACATTGTTCTGTAGGAAAGGCCACACCACAGTGAATAATACATATCCAGTTTTTCTTTAAAAATTGCACAAAATTTTAGTGAAAACTTCTGCTCAATGAAATAAACATACCCTTAAATAATTACAACAGACAGCAGTTAGAATATCATTTTTTACCCAGATTCTACATGTTCTGATACAATGATATCCCCAAACAAAATTCAAATATAAAATAGGAAATATATTGCTGCTGTTTTAAAATGTTAAACTTACGGGACTCTCTGTAGATGACATTTTATTAGAAATACATAAGAGAGTATTAAAAATAAGATCAGGGCAGCCCTGGTGGCGCAGCGGTTTAGTGCCGCCTGCAGCCCAGGGTGTGATCCTGGAGACCCGGATTGAGTCCCACATGGGGCTCCTTGCATGGAGCCTGCTTCTACCTCTGCTTGTGTCTCTGCCTCTCTCTCTCTCACTCTCTCTCTCTCTCTGTGTATGTCTCTCATGAATAAATAAAAAAGTCTTTAAAAAAATAAAAATAAAAAATAAAAATAAGATCATACTAAATATAATGTCAGACATTGTCATTTTTATCATAAAAATACACTTAGGCTATTTGTCCTTTTAAAAAATGCCCATATTCAAATTTTACTTCAGTGCCTAATTTATTCCTCTTTGGAAGCTCAGAAGCTTATTACATAAGTGATTTTTTAAAATTACAAATAATAACAGTGCTACATAAAAGATTATAAGCACTCAATTTTATTTCAATAAATAAACATAATCAATTGATTTCTTTGTAAAAGCAAACTAAATAATTTATTTTTTATTATTTATATTGTTCCTTTTTCAACTAAAATACTAATGTTATTATACAAGGTATAAAAATAGACATTTAGGTGGAAAAATTCCAAAGATTGTATGTTTTTATTCAATGATGTTTAGATTAGTAAGAGAGAGAGAGAAGAAAAAGAGAAAGAGAGAAAGAAGAAAGAAAAAAGAAAAGAAAAAGAAAAGAAAAAAAGAAAAGAAAAGAAAAGAAAAGAAAAGAAAAGAAAAGAAAAGAAAAGAAAAAAGAAAAGAAAGAAGCGAGCTGAAGTATTTCTCCAGAGGTGCTGGAGGAGATGCCTAAGGAATTGGAAATGATGTTGGTAATGTAATGGTCTGTGTAACCTCATGAGCTGTCAAATCCTAGACTGCACAAGACTAATAGCTCTTTTATAAAGAGTTTCTTTTAGCACTGCTCCCCAAACTCAAAGGCGCAGAACACTATCTATTTAAGGGCAAAGTGATAAAGACTCACTTACTTAGGTTGATAAGCTTTCTCAGGAGTAGCATTTTGATTCTGAAACAAGTCACAGAACTCATTAGCAAAACCAATGGCAATGATAATAGACTATGACTATCTTTAATTGTCCTTCTGCTGTGTTATGCATTTAGAGGCTACATTTGAAATGAAAGCTTTGTCGGTGATTTAATGGCAGGATTTGGGTTTTAAAGTAAGATAATCTCACACCTATAACAAGATCAGTTCTGCATTAGACACATGCCCCAGATCACCTTCAGAAATCATTGTTGACCACATAAAATGCACACATTGAAGCTACCAGTTTTGTAAAATAATAGTTAAAGTCTACCTATCATTTAATGTCCAAAGATATTAACTTTATGTTTTATGAAATATGAAATAAAATGCTAACTACAAACTGGCACATACTTCAAATGGCATTCTACAGTTTAAAGCATCGAAAGATTTTAAATAGGCAGTACCATTATATATTGCAGAGAATTTTTAAGGCTGTCAGTATGATGAAGAGAAATATTTCAGCATTCCTGGAAGGATGTATAAAGTTCAAATAAGCATATTCAATATGACAATATAATTTTATATTTAGAAATAAAGAAAAAGTCACTATTTTTTAAAGATGAAGTCTAGAAAGTGGGTTCATAAAGCAAGTTCTACTTCTTTTGCACATTACTGATTCTCAAAACAGAAAGAGTTATCTTGGATATGGAATATGTTTACGAGATGTTTGTTTTGAATGGAACACAGTTTAGACTGAGAAAGTTTGAGAACTTTTACATGCAGTAAACATGCAGTAGAGATTGAACGGAGGCCCAGAGACCTGGGTTGCAGGCAGGGTTCAGTATATAGCCTTGAGCATTAAGACTACACCATTTGGGCTTGCTTAGTGTAGCAGCTCATGGGTCCATCTTTTACTTGAAGAATACTATAGTTCATATTACAGATCCCATGCTGTTTTTAGTGTCCTCTGTTGTTAAATAAGGGGTTTGGATTAATTATCAAATTATTTTAGACGTGAACTTATTTAAATTATTTTTTGAGAATGTAGTGAATTACTTTCTCCCTAAATTTTATCTATGTGCTTATTTTTAACACTATAGGTTATGTATGATAAAACACTAAAATAACTGTATAAATCAAGGAAAAAAGTGTTTACAGTTTATTAAGTCTATGTAGAGCCACGTGATTAGAAATTGGAGGGTTCCAGGGATTCAGAAACCTTTACAAACTGGCCTTCTGTAATTTTCTCCTTTGTTCTCATATATCAAAAGAGGAAATCAAATAAACCAGAATAAAACTTGGTTATAGTAAATTGGATGAAGGGTCAGACCACTAGGACATTTGTTATTTTTATCTTCTAACATCTCTTTATTCCTTAAAAAAAACAAAAAAAAAAAAAAACAAAAAGCAGACACTTCATTGAGATATTACCAACAAACAAGAAGCTGTACATATTTAATGTACAACCTGATGAATCTGGAGAGCAGTATTCATTTCTGAAACCATCACTACAATCCATGTCATAAACATAACTGTTAGCTCCAAATACTGCATGATGCTACTTATAGGAGAAATCTAAAATTGCACCCTCCCCCCCGCCTCTTTTTTTACTTTAACATCACTTACATGCTTTTCCTTTGAGGAAATATTTTTGGGAGTGGATATGAACCACTCTTATTGAGAGTGATAACAAAACCTGTCAATCATTTGTACCCATCCAAACTGTAGATAACAAAATATTAGCAGTATTTTAAGCTGGTTATAGGGACCTATGTAATCAAGATTCTTGAATATATTGTAATGAAATTTGGAAAGATAAAAGGGCCAAGTCCTACAAAACACTTTGGCTTCAAAAAAGTTATTACTTAACAAAGATTTACTGAGGCCCTACTATGCATTAGAAATACAAAAATGTGTATTAGAAATGCAAAAATGAAAAATACATGATCCATAGTCTAAGATATCTACTCTCTAATTTGCAAGAAGATAATTAAAATGAAAAATGAATGCTGTGAGAAAAGTGGACATGGGTAATTACAAGGTTTTATGGGAACAAATAAAATGGGGTATCAAGTTCAGTACCCATATTAGAAAGACACTTTGGAAGAAGTGATGCTGATTCCTAAAGCATCAGGAAGAGTTAGTCATTAAAGGCTGATCCATGCAAAAGAGAAAGCACATGTGAAGATGTAGGAAGAGAAACCCTTAATTTTCAGTAGAATCTAAATCTATGAGGATGAGAGTAGAGAGTGAGGATTTAAACAGAGTTTATGTCATGAAGGGCCCATTACAGAATACTAAGGAAATTTGCACAGTAGCCAAAAGATATTGGAAGCCATTGAAGAATTTTAGTGAAATGGTGGTTCCCCTTCCCTTCCCTTCCCTTCCCTTCCTTTCTTTTCTTTTCTTTTCTTTTTCTTTTCTTTTCTTTTCTTTTCTTTTCTTTTCTTTTCTTTTCTTTCTTTTCTTTTCTTTTTTTCTTTTCTTTTCTCTTTTCTTTTCTTTTCTTTTCTTCTTTTCTTTTCTTTTTTCTTTTTTCTTTTCTTCTCTTTTCATTAAAGTATAGTTGACATACAGTATTTTATTAGTTCAGGTGTACACATAGTAATTCAGTGATCATATACACTGAAAAAAGCTCATCACAAAAAGTGTAAGTACCATCTGTCACCCTACAAAATTAATACAATATTATTGACTAGATTTCTATGCTGTATTTTCATGCCTCTAACTTGTTTCTTATAAACAGAAGTTTGTAACTCTTAATGCCTTTAATCTATTTTGTCTATCTCTCCATCATCCCCCCACTCCATCAATCACCAGTTTGCTCTGTATATTTGAGTCTGTTTCTCTTCTTAGTTCTTGTTAGTTTTTTTTTTTTTTTTTTAGAATTGAAATTGTATGGTATTTGTCCTTCTCTGTCTATTTTACTTAGTATAATACCCTCTGGGTCTATCCATGTTGTTTTAAATGGCAAGACTTTATTATTTTTTATGACTGAGTAATATTCTTCTGTGTGTGTGTATGTGTGTGCGTGTCTGTGCCATATCCTCTTTATCTATCAATGGACATTTAGGTTTCTTCCATATCTTGACTATTATGATAATGCTGCAGTATACATAGGAGTCCATATATCTTTTCAAATTAGTGTTTTTGTTTTCTTTGGATAAATACGCAAAGTGGAATTACTGGATCATATGGTACTTCTCCCTTTAGTTTTTTTTTTTTTTTTAGATTTTATTTATTTATTCATGATAGACAAAGAGAGAGAGAGAGGCAGAGACACAGGCAGAGAAAGAAGCAGGCTCCATGCAGGGAGCCCGACGCGGGACTCCATACCGGGACTCCAGGATCGCGCCCTGGGCCAAAGGCAGGCGCTAAACTGCTGAGCCATCCAGGGATCCCACTCCTTTTAGTTTTTTAAGGAATCTCCATGGTGTTTTCCACAGTCACTATACCAATTTACACTCATCAACAGTACATGAGGGTTCCCATTTCTACCCACACCCTTCAACACTTGTTATTTCTTGTCTTTTTGATACTAGCCATTCTGATTGGTGTGAGGTGATATTTCACAGTATTGATTTGAATTTTTTTGATGATCGCTGATGCTGAACATTTTTTCATGTTCTGTTAGCCATTCACATGTCTTCTTTAGAAAAAAACTATTCAGATCCTCTGCCCATGTTTTAACTTGATTACTGTTTTGTTGTTGTTGAGTTATAGGACTTATTTATATATTTTGGATATTAACCCCTTACAGGATATATCATTTGCAAATATCTTCTTCCATTTCATAGGTTGCCTTTTCATTTTGTTGATGGCTTCCTTTGTTGTGTAAAAGCTTTTTAGTTTGATATAGTCCCAATTATTTATGTTTCCTTTTGTTTCTCTTGCCTTGGGAGATAGATCCAGAAAATGTCATTAAGGCTAATTTTCATGAGTTTACTGCCTTTTTTTTTTTTTTTTTTTTTTTTTTTTTGAGTTTTATGATTGTAAGTCTTCTATTTAGATCTTCAATCCATTTTGAGGTTATTTTTGTATGGCATTAAAAAAGCGGTCCAGTTTCATTATTTTGCATGTTGCTATTCAGTTTTCCCAACACCATTTTTTGAAGATACTGTCTTTTCCCCATTGCATATTTTTGCCTTCTTTGTCATAGATTAATTGACCATATAAGCATGGGTTTATTTCTAGGCTCTCTATTTTGTACCATTGATTTATGTGTCTAATGAAGGAGTGATTTTAAATTGCATTTTTTAACTCAGAAAGCTTTCTCTAACATCAGAGACGAGATTACTTAGGTTGTTGCAGCAAACTCAGAGAGGAATAATGAAGGCTTGGATCAGGGTAAGGACAGTAATCAGTGATAGTAAAAATATTTGAGTAGGTTCAAGAGATATTAATCCTGCTCTTCTTTAACCAAGGAGTGGGTTCATGATCGATGATAAACCAATCCTACCAACTTTTCTAGATCAAGACACATGAGTGTAATGAAGCAATGATAGGAGAATGTTTAGAGCTCATTCATGTCAGTAGTGGTTTCTTTTTTTTAAGATTTTATTAATTTATTTGAGAGAGAGAGCATGAGAGAGCATGAGTGGGATATGGGGGAGGGACGGTAGGGGTGGTGCATAGCAAGAGGGAGAAGCCGGCTCAGGCTCCATCCCCAGGACCCAGGTATCATGACCTGAGATGAAGGCAGCTGCTTAACTGACTAAGCCACCCAGGTGCCCCTCAGTAGTGATTTCTGATGCAGAAGTTCCAGTGACTATGATGTGCAGACACTTGGACATTCCTTAGTTTCTCTTAGGTTTTTGCCACAGTTTTTTAGTCATCTAGTTGATTCTCCGAGCTAATTATTAGCATTTCAATAAATTTCCATTATGTACAATTGAACTGCCTGCATCCAGAGAATGCTTAACTGCTAAATATACCAATGCAAATAAACGAATAGAGTTAAAAGTAAAAATAATCCTTATAATTTGTTAGAGGGTTGTTTGTGATAACAAAAATCCTGACTTTAAAATACAATATGACTATACTAGGCATTCAGTAAAGTGTTTTATAATAAATACAAATAATTGCTTCAACTTTTTATAAGTTTAGAAATAACAGAAATTTTAAAAATAAACAATTTTAAAAGGAAGCCATAAAAGCAAGATTTCTAATACAGAGTTTACTTGGAACAGTCCTTTGGTATTTTGTTATCTAACTGTTTCAGACATTTACTACATAACTTAAATGTAAAACTGTCTTTTAGTTAACCATCAAATATAGAGAAACTAGACAAAATGAGTAACGTAGGGCAGAACAGTGAAGTGATCCTTAAATGAAGTTTAAATAAAAAATAAAAATGGATAATTCCAAATATTAAAACTGTCTTTGAGAGGCTAAAGTAATAAAATTTGAACAAAGCAAATGAAAGATTTTACAGGAAGGAATGGACACAAAAACATCCTCTGTGTAGGAACCACTACCACCAGAACAATAAAATTCAGAGGATACTATAATTAATGTGTAAAGTAGGTACATCCTAAAAGAAAAATGTTGGGATCTTATATAAAAAAATCAATTGAGAAGAAAAATGTTTTCCTACTAGGATTTGAAGCTCTTTGAGGGCCAGGGATACAATACACTCTTATTATGTCAATTAAATAATTAGCAGGCACCAGGTAGCATGGTGCTGTACACTTGAGTCTTTGAGGAGGTTAGGGAGATGGGTCCAAAACAAATATAATATCATCTCTGTCCACAAAGAAAAAATAGTCATAGAATAACTCATTATATTAAATATGATCATGCCATTTTAGTGCTACAGCCAAAGAAGAAATAGAACAGTCCTTGCTGCATGTAGAGTAAAAGAAGACTTGAAGGGTAGATATCTTTTATGGTGTGACTTAAGAGTTTCATAGAATATGTGTGGTTCAGTGTGTGTTTGGTAGGAGAGTAATAGATGAGTGTTTTATGTGGCTGAACTTGGGAATCAGTAAAATGCGGTAAGTGGAGTAGAGGGAGATAGAAGAGGAAAATCTTGGAGACAGATTGTAAAAGATACTTAATAATATGCTAAGTAACCTGAATTATTGTCAACAACACGAAGTCACTAAAGGTCTTTTTTTAAAATTTTTTTTATTTATGATAGTCACACAGAGAGAGAGAGAGAGAGAGAGGCAGAGACACAGGCAGAGGGAGAAGCAGGCCCCATGCACCGGGAGCCCGAGGTGGGGCTTGATCCTGGGTCTCCAGGATCGCGCCCTGGGCCAAAGGCAGGCGCCAAACCGCTGCGCCACCCAGGGATCCCCACCAAAGGTCTTTATGCAAGAACGTGTCATGATTAATTGAGTTGGAATGATATTTTTACCTATAATGCAGAAGACAATTACTTTAACAGTCCCGAGGAGAAATAATAAAGAAATATAAGGTTTACCAAGATGAAGATATCTATCTATCCATCTATCTAGATATTTAAATTTAGAGATCAATTAGATTTGAAGAGTAAGGAATTTGAAAATGACTCTAAGATTTCTATCAATGATAACTTTTTATATGGGTCATAATTGAAGACTGAGGGAAAATGAAAAGCTGGACAAAAGACAGAGAGGTCATATTTATGTATGCTGCAATTAAATTACATAGTTGATACACTAGTGGAGAGGTCTGATAAATGGACAAAATGTAAAAAGATAAATCCATAAATATTGGTAGTGTTTATATGCGTCTTGTAGTCAACTAGTGTATAGGAGATAATTACAATTATTGAAGTAGATCCATGCTCCAGGAAATTGCATTTAGAATGAGATGAGAAATGTACTAAGGGCAGAATATGTGATCTAAAAGTCAGAAAACAGAAGAGGACAGAGAAAGAATAGGCAGATTACCTGGATGGAAAACAAGAACGAATGGATTCCCAAAGTCTAAAGGAGGAGAAAGCACCAAGATGAAGATGGCTGGCTGTAGACAAATATTATTGGTTTTATTTTCTCTTCTTATTCCATTCTATACATTTAAATGACACCTAATTGACTTATATTTCAATTGGTGAAGTCAAGTGATTGGTGTTTTGTTAAATCATTCTGGACAAATTGACCTCTAATAGGAATATAAAAATTATCTACTTTGGTTTACTAAAATCTTTTGATATTATGTATTTATCTTTTAAAAAAAATTCTCAGTTTCAGAAGTAAAGCAGATATCACTTTAACTGACTTAAAACAACCTAATTTGTTGAGAATAAAATTCCATCTCTTGTATATTTAAATAAATTTTTTTCTTGTATATTTTTTAAGTACAAAATGAAACAATCTGATGAATAGATTATTAATATTCTCTAATTTTATTATAGAGTTAAAAACTGATCAAGATTGCCTTAGTATTTCTCTCAGCTTGATCAAACTTTGGACAGACTTCTTCCTGCCTCCAGTCCCTGATCTCTTCCACAGAGCATTTACTTTAGAAAATGCAATTGCAAATTCTTTCTCTGCCCTTGTGCCGATGTAAGTCTTTTTAAAAGCGCCTGGTTTTAGAACCCAGGGCAGTCTTTCTCAATGATCTGGGAGCCATCGCTTTGAAATTTAATTGTCAATGAAAAGAGTGTCCTTGGGATCCCTGGGTGGCGCAGCGGTTTGGCGCCTGCCTTTGGCCCGGGGCGCGATCCTGGAGACCCGGGATCGAATCCCACGTCGGGCTCCCGGTGCATGGAGCCTGCTTCTCCCTCTGCCTGTGTCTCTGCCTCTCTCTCTCTCTCTGTGTGACTATCATAAATAAATAAAAATTAAAAAAAAAAAAAAAAAAAAAAAAAAAAAAAAAGAAAAGAGTGTCCTTACCTCCTAGTCTCTGTGGAAGGGTAGGAGCCTAACTTTGATGCACCCTTTGCTTCAAGTTATTAAGTTACCCCCTTTCAAGAAGATTGTGGAAAGTTTACTTTTCCTTTGGCTAATTAGCAAACACAGATGACCTATCCTTAACTCAACTCCAGCTCTTAGAAATCCTTCAACCCTTTTTTTTTTTTTTTTCAATGGAGTTGAGCTCACAGCAAGTTCTGGTTTCTCTCCCCTTTTGAAGCAGATGTGAATAAAGTCTTGTCTGTTTGGCTTTGTTGTGTGCAATTTCTCCCTTGACAATATTTAATATATAAAATCCACAACATTGAATAGTCTAATATATAGGATTATGGATTCAATGGGTTTAACTTTACATTTTCCCTTTGCTTAATGCTGAAGTATACTTTTTAAAGATCAAAGCTAGAAATATGTCTTTGGCATTTCCAGTATGTGACAAAGATCAGGTTGTTATGTACTTCCATTTGTTCTTCAGCTCCTCTACACATACATGGTATATGTGAACAATCTGGTTTATCTGTGCTTCCATTGGCAAAATGGAAGTATCAATGATTTTTAAAATTATTTATTAAAAGCACTAATTGATTGTATCAGTGAAGTGTACTGAGGCACAATGAGATATACCCCTCACAGGCTTTTAAAAAAGATTTTATTTATTTATTCATGAGAAACAGAGAGAGAGAGAGAGAGAGAGAGAGAGAGAGAGAGAGAGAGAGAAAGGCAGAGACACAGGCAGAGGGAGAAGCAGGCTCCATGCAAGGAACCCAAGGTGGGACTTGATCCCAGGTCTCCAAGATCAGGCCCTGGGCTGAAGATGGCGCTAAAACGCTGAGCCACCTCTAAGTTTAATCACACACAATATAAATCAAACAAAATAAAATGATAGGTAAGGGAGATTTAAGTATCATCTCTACAAAATCCCAGGCATTTCAGGGACTGGCTTCTTACAAAAGCAAATTCAACATCACATGTTAAAAATCGATGAACCTAAGAATTTGCTTTCAACGTTCAAGAGAGACAAATTCCCCCCAAACATTTCCAAAAATAGATTTGTTAAATTACAACTGCTACTTGAGTAGAAATTTGGCAGGCTACACAATCATTGGGCTATAAACATACTTGTTATGTTATTTAATAAAATACTGTATTTGTAGAACCAGCTGTGAGGCCTAAATCATCTCAGATAGATAAATGCTTACGACATGTCTGAATGTCCCCCCAAAATTGGTACTAAATATACTGCATATTAAAATGGAGACAAAGCTTTTACATCTTTCAAAACATCTTGAATTCATGCAACTCAAGTGTAGCAGGGGTCCCTCCATAGTCTCTGGTTTCACCCCATGTACACTTTGAAGTCCAATTCTGTAACCATCTCCCAACAGACTGCACCCACAATTTATTGATAACATGCTCTAATGTGGCTAGATTTATCAGCTTCCTATTCAGTGTTAACCTCTAACCCTTTCTTTTTAAGCTTAAGAGATATCAATCTCATACCCTCTCGGCACTCTACACTATCTACATAGGCTTATTTTTTTATTTAAATGTAATTAATTAACATATTGTGTACCATTAGTTTCAGATGTAGAGTTCACTTGCTCATGGGTTGCATATAACACCAAGTACTCATGTCATGTGTCCTTTTTAGTGTGCATCACCCAGTTACCTCACCCTCCCAATCCCCTCGCCTCCAACAACACTCAGTGTGTTTCCTAAGTTGTCTCTTACAGTTTGTCTCCCTCTCTGATTTTGCTTGTTTCATTTTTCCTTCCCTTCCTCTATGATCCCTTTATTTCTTAAATTCCACGAGTGAAACCATATAACTGTCTTTCTCTGAATGACTTACTTTGCTTAGCATAAGTCCAGTTCCATGCACATAGTTGCAAATGGTAAAATTTCATCCTTTTTTATGGCTGAGTAATATTCCATTATGTACACATATATCTCACATTGTTTTTATCCATTCGTCTGTCGATGGACATCTGGGTTCTTTCCATAGTTTGGCTATTGTGGACATTGCTGCTATAAAGGACTTTTTTTCCAAGATCTATAAAAAAATTCTCAACACTCCAAAAACAAATAATTCAGTCAAGAAATGGGCAGAAGACATGAACAGATATTTCTTCAAAGAAGACATGCAAATGGCCAATAGACACATGAAAAAATGTTCAACATTACTCGGCACCAGGGAAATACAAACCAAAACCATAATGAGATACTGCCCTACACCAGTCAGAATGGCTAAAATTCACAAGTCAGGAAATAACAAATGTTGGAGAGGATGTGGAGAAAGGGAACCCTCTTGCACTGTTGATGGGAATGCAAACTGGTGCAGCCACTCTGGAAAACAGTATAGAAGTTCCTAAGAAAGTTAAAAATAGAACTATTCTATAACACAGCAATTGCACTTCTGCATATTTACCCAAAGGATACAAACATTGTGATCCGAAGGGGCACCTGCACCCCCATGTTTATAGCAGCAATGCCTACATAGTCTTCTTACTGCAAACACCTTGGCTTTCTGCCTGTGGGCTTTTACCTGTCCCTGGGAGTTTGGGAGGACCCCAAAACAGAGAAGTGCTTCCTATAAGCAGTTCTCAATCAGTGGTAGATATAGACCCTGGTATCCTTGTGGTAGTTAGGATAACTTTGATATGTGTTCTACACTGTCTTCCACAGATCACTGGCAGGATAGAGCTTCAGTTGCCCACAGTGATAACTTGCTTGATAAGTACTCCTCATGGATCTCTTTCTTTTCTTTGTCTCACCGCCTTAGTCCACTACCTGTGTTTTCAGTAATTAGCTTGGAAGAATACTATTTACACTCAAATTCTTTTCTGTTGCCTATTTGCCCAGCCCTGTTTGTAGCTAGGAATGGACAGGATATCCTAATTTTAGTCAATGAAGCCTAAGCAAAAGTCTGATGGGTAAAAATGAGAAATGGATCATGGGAAAGGATCTGTTCCTCTAATTAAGAGGAGACACAAGGGGCATTTCCACCCACCCCTCCTTCCCATCTCTGCCCCTATCAAGCATTCTTTGCTTTCAATGTCAGTATGAGCCATCATCTTGTAGTCCAGCATGAGGATGGCATGGATCATATTAAAATGATGGAGGAGACAGAGGGAATAATCTGGATCTTCAAGCCACTGACTAAAGTCAGTATAAATTCTTGTTTTAGGGAAAAAATGTATTTATTTCAGTTCAAGTTTATTGAATTGCTGCTGCAGGCACTAAGAGATACATATAATTTACTCCCATTTTTATAGTAAAAAAAAAGGTTGACATTGTAAAACATGCAGAAAAGCTTCATAGAAATCTTCATTGCATCATCTAAAGAATCTCTACTGTCATTCTCCTTGGTTATTTCATAACGGTCTCTTTACAGAATATTTTAAAATATTTTCTAGTGTGGTGAGCAATTCACTTTCTACACTTAATTCGTTCACTTGACACAAAGACAAAACCCCAGTACTTAACCTCAATCAAATCTTCTTTTTCTTCTTCTTTTTTTTTTTTATTTTTTTTTTATTTTTATGTGTACTTCTAGTCGGGACTCTTGTTTCATCTCCCTTGTAGGCACAAAGTCCTAGAAAAAGAAACTAAAAGATTTTCCTAACTTAATTTACAAATTCAAAACAAAGTGGTGATAGGCAAATTGTTTCCTTAGATTTAAAAATTAAAAAAAAAACATTTTAACACATTTACATATATAAAACACAGTGTCCCAATAAAGGAGGGACATTGTATCTGAAAGTATGAGAAAAAATTGAGATTAAAAGAAATTGGTCAGTGAATATCTAGCAATGTCTCAGAGAAAGAAATCTCCTGGATTCTATCAAGCCAATTCAAATAATCACACTTGCAAATGTATTATGTACAGTATTTACTTTTATCTTTGTTGTAATACTGTGTGCAAGGTACAATAACTGTATTAATTTTATATAACAAAGGCAAAGAACCATTGAAGGAAAAAAAAATCTCAAATTTCTACAAGTAGATGGTTTCAGATTTCAACCAGTATTGTTTGGTTCTAGAGCTAATGTTCTTGACTGCGATGTGATTCTACTCTTTGTCTACCTGATACCTTTCACAAAAAAAAAAAAAAAAAAAAAAAAAAAAAGTCTGTATTAAGAAAAGGAAATAATAGTTCCTGGACTTCCCTAGGACTTAAGAATATCTCCAAAGTCATCCCATTACTTTTGTTATCAATCAAAACTCGACTAATTACATTCAAATATGTAATTTAATCTCCCAGGTATTTTGTCACAGAGAAGAGAGTTTGCCATAAAGAGAAAAATTTTATATCCTCCATTATAAAGTAAGTATGTATCTTCTGATATTCATCCATGTGTCTGTTCAACATATTGACCTCTCTAAATAATCAACTACCAAATACTAGAAAAAATGATTTCTGAATATGTAAATCTAGAAACTAAAATCATGAAAATGGTACCATTAAAGGTCATAGAACAGCCAGCTGACATGCTCAGACAGCTGTTTCTTCCTTGAACTCTCAATAGTGCCATATGAAAAGATGATTTTTTTAAAGATTTTATTTATTTATTCATAGACAGAGAGAGTGAGAGGCAGAGACACAGGGAGAGGGGGAAGCAGGCTCCAAGCAGGGAGCCCGATGTGGGACTCGATCCCAGCTCTCCAGGATCACACCCAAGGCTGCAGGCGGCGCCAAACCGCTGTGCCACCAGGGCTGCCCTGAAAAGATGATTTTGCTTTCAATGATACTACTAAAAAATTACCCATATTTGAGTGAAATGAGCATGCATTTTGTAGTCCACAGAATCTAGCTCTATAAGCTGATATTCACCCAGGCAATTTAACTAATTTAAGATTAAAATTTACATCTGAAAATAAATACAGTACTACTTAAATTAGTTGTATTGTTTTGAGGATTCAAGACAACGTATGTTGACTATTATAGAAGCTTTTGGTGTTGAACCCAGGAGTCAATCCTTTAATTTATCAGCATTATCAAAGCTAATCACATTCCTTGGGATTCACTTTTTATTTGGCTTACAGTATACTATAGTTTTAAAAAATCTAACTGGTGGCTACTCTGTTTTCTTTACTGAGCTTCTCATTTCTGGCCCTTTTCTCAGCATTGGTAATTTTTTAGGTTTAAGTTCCTGGTCCTCCTCTAAATTTGTGTTCACTGTCTTGGTGATTGTATTCAGTCTTGGCACTAAACACTATTTATATATTGATGACTTTTAGATTTATATCTACAGCACAGGCCACTTTTATCTAGGTACCTACTCTAAAGCTGGATGTTTATTAGAAATCTCAAAATTGAAATTCAATTTGCTACATGTGATTTTGCCCTCAAATCCTGCTCCATCTGCATGGAGCTTTCTCCATTTCAGTTGGTAGAAACTTCATCCTTCCAGCCACTCAGATCTCACACTGCATATCCAATCCTTCAGGAAATTCTGTAACCCTAGAACTTGATCACATCTCCTATCACACTGTTCCTATTAACCATGAACTTGAATGGCTAATTTAGTCTCTTAAGAGATCTCATTGTTTTCACTCTTGTCCTCCAACGGCGTTCTGTACAAAGAAGGATTTTATCATTTTAGCAACCTGATTGTGTTATGACCTGCTCAAAAACCTGCAGTGGCACCCAATTGCACTCAACGTCAAAGACAAGATCTTACAATGGCCTGTAAGACCCAACATGATATAGTCCCCATTACTTTTTTGTTATCATCTTTTTTTTACTCTCCTTATTCCATATTAGCTTTCTTGCTCTTCCTTTAATGTAACAGGCACATTCTTGCCATAGGACTTACACACCTTTTTTTTTTTTTTTTTTTTTTTCTGCCAAGAGATTTTCTTCCCCATGATAAGAATATCTATGACTAATTCAAATATCTCCTTAAATTTTTTGCTTAGCTGGTATCTTTTAATTGATTCGTACCATTATCATCTATTTAAAATTACAATAAAAAACTCCCTAACCAAAAAACAAACAAAAACTAAAATTACAATCTATCTTACCCATCTCCATTCACTTTTATCTTTGATTTTTTTTCCGTTACACTTATCAACTTTTAATGGATTATATTATTTGCTTTGTGTATTATAGTAAATGTTCATTTAGCCACTGATTTCACAGTAAAATGAATCCCAGCCAGGATTCTGTATCTGCTGGATTCATTGATACTATCCAAACACCTAGAATGGCACCTGACATAGGGTAGACTTTCAACAGATTATTGTGCCTGGCAAAGAGTTGTATTATTATTGTCTATCCTATCCACAGTTTATCATCAGTTATTGAATAGTGCCCAGAGGTCATATCCCTATTCATCATACTTAATAGTCAATGAGATTGCACACAGACAATTCTTGAATAAAATGTAGCATAAAATTTTAATGCTATATCAAACAGAAATTCAGAAACTTTACTAGAAAATGAATCTTTGGGCTAGGTATTGGTGAATAATGAAACTAGAGACATACATCATGGAAAGAAAATAAATAACAATAGTGAAGTATGTGGTGAGTCAACAAGAGTCCCAGCTGCAAGGAATCTTGGCTGGTGGCAGCTCATAGATAAGTTCTTTTCCAAGCATTATTCTCAGTTGGAGAGCAATGATTTGCCCAAGCATATACCTCCTTCATATGAGCAGCAGATACCTATTGGCTGGTCAATGCAGGGTTTAAAAACCCAGCCTCTTGTTTGATTTGGAATGGGATAGCCTAATTCCATGGATCTCTCTATGGAATTGCTAGTGGCCCCTGTCATAAAGGTACAAACTTTCAACTCCTCCTTTTGGTTACTCCTATTTCTCTTACTCCCTTTGAGTTTTTGCAACCAGGAATGCTCTCCAGTAAAATCTCTGCACATAAATTTCTATTTCAGAAGCTGTTTCATTGGGGAAAGTTTGTACCAAAAATAACCTTGGAAATCACATACTAAAATGTATTCTGGATTGTGTTATCTACTGCCTGGCTGTAAATGAGGACCACATAACAGGAGGTAGGTACAATTCGAAACCCTGGTATGCTGTTGCAGTGAAACTTTGAAATTTTCGCTAGTGTCCAACTGGGATTGAATCATCGTGGAAGAGAATGTACAGGCTGTTGCAACATGTCAGAGACATCTGTGAGTTCAGAGAAAGTAGTATTTCAAAGGGCTCTGAAATCAGTTTCTTTTGTTGGGTAGTGCCCTATCCAATGCATTAAGGAAAGAAAAGAAAGACTAGAGATAATTAATTACCAACTTAAGTGAAGTAGGAAAGCTAGATGACATTGTAAGCAGCATAAAGTTATTTTCATCACTGACAGGTAAAAACAGCTATGCATGAAGCCCATCACTTAATCATAAGAATAAAGAAGCTAGGGATCCCTGGGTGGCGCAGCGGTTTGGCGCCTGCCTTTGGCCCAGGGCGCGATCCTGGAGACCCGGGATCGAATCCCACATCAGGCTCCCGGTGCATGGAGCATGGAGCCTGCTTCTCCCTCTGCCTGTGTCTCTGCCTCTCTCTCTCTCTCTGTGACTATCATAAATAAGTGAAAATTAAAAAAAAAAAAAAAGCTCTAGAAAAGTTCAAATTCTGAAATCTGCAAGTGTGTTTAAGGTTAAAGTCCTAATTAGAAAGGCATGGGACACTGTGAAGGTAAGAACTGGATTAATGCACTTGAATTTCCAAAGTACTTAAATACACAGGGCCCTTTGAGAATGATCCACTGCTGTCTTGAGTGTTCCATTCCTACATAAAGTGGATTCAGACACACTCTGCTTCTATCCCCACTTCCACTCTTGGTTGCCATACTGATAACTTGGGTCAAGTCACATCATAACCCAAGTGGAGCAGTGCTGGACCTACAAAATGAGGAAAAAGAATACCCCCACCCTAAAAAACTATAGGATGGAGACAAAAGTTACTGTCAGGAGCCAGGTAAAGTATATATAGGTCCTGAAGGTCTGGATTAAGACGGTTCAAAGGGAGAGATTTTGTTTGTGTGAACATATTAGCAGTTGTGATAGGCAAAATAGTGCCCTCATTTGACCTTCATAAACCTCCATTTCCTAATCTATGTCTCTCACATCTCTCTTTCATGGTGTCTCTCACAGAAGAATTAAAAATAGAAAATAGAATAAAGGTTGCTAATAAGCTGATTTTAAATTGGGGATGATATTCTAAGTTATCCTGATTGTTTCAATAAAAGTTCTTAGCATTATAAGAGAGGAGTAGAAAACAAGAGTCAAAAAGGAGATGTGATTCAATCAGAGTGATGCCAGCTAAGCAGGATTCAACCTGGCATTGCTTGCTTTGCAGATGAATAAAGAGGCCAGGGGGTGCCTGGGTGGCTCAGCTGGTTAAGTATGGGACTTTGATTTCAGGTTAGGTCATGATGGAGCCCAATTAGGGAGTGTGCTTGATATTCTCTCCCTCTGCCCTACCCCTGCTTGTGCACACATGCTCCCTCCCTCTTGATCTTTCTAAAATAAATAGCCAAACCGTGGAAAGAGCTGAGATGTCCACTGACAGATGAATGGGTAAAGAAGATGTGATATATATGCACATATGTGATATATATATATATATGTACATGTACACAATGGAATATTACTCAGCCATCAGAAAAAGATGAATACTTACCATTTACATCAAAGTGGATGGAACTGGAGGGTATTATGCTGACAAAAATAAGTCAATCAAAGAAAGATAGTTATCATATGGTTTCACTCATATGTGGAATTTAAGAAACAAAACAGAGAGGGACACCTGGGTGGCTCAGTGGTTGAGTATCTGCTTTCAGCTCAGGGAATGATCCTAGAGTCCTAGGATTGAGTCCCACATTGAGCTCCTTGCAGGGAACCTGCTTCTCCTGTCTCTGCCTCTCTTTCTGCCTCTCTCTGTGTCTCTGTGTCTCTCATGAATAAATAAATAAAATCTTTAAAAAGAACCACACACACAGGGAGGAAAAATGGAATGGGAAGTCATTAGAGCAGAGAAAAAAACCATGAGAGACTCCTAACTATAGAAAACAAATTGAGGGTTACTGGAGGGGAGGTGGGTGGAGGGACAGGGTAACTGGCTGATGGGCATTAAGAATACAGATGTGAATGATACATGATGTGATGAGCACTCAGTGTTATACACAACTGATGAATTATTGAACGCTACAAGCAAGAACATAAGTTCTATCCTAGAAATTCCAGAAAGTAACACAGGTCTGGCCAATTTTAACCTACTGAGACCCATTTTAGACTTCTGCTCTCTATCCGCAAGTGTAAGGTAATAAATTTGTATTGTTTAAGATATTTAGGTTTTGGAGACTTGTTAGTTTTCTATTGCTACAATAACACAGCAGTCCTTCGTGAAACAGGATATACCACCTTGGCAAGGACCCTGTGAGATGCTGCTAATATAGTACTAGAGGGATGAATGACCTGTACAAGGTAAAATATTTATGCCTGAATTGCCATGGCTTACAGCACCTGGAATGAGTGTCTTTGCCCTAAAGGAGGGAAGTGGGCAGCCACTTCAGTATCCACTACAGTTTACCCACGACTCTCAGTACATTTGCTTCATGTATTTTTGCTCCATCTGGGAAATTTTCCAGCACGATGCTTGAGGGTGTTAGCTGCTGATGGCATCCTATTAATTTCTGTTTTAGAATTGTCCTTAGCAGAAGAGTGCTGCCTTTCCAAAAGTTAGCATTTTACTCAAGTGAAGTAAAAAACAAAAAACAAAGAACATGGTTGGTGAGGGAGTACAAAGACCTGGACACTTTTCCTCAACTTGAGAGCATTAGGAAGGATCATCTCAGCTCCAGGACTTTCTATGGAGATCAACTGAGATACCTGTGGAAACCATACCACATTTCAACCTCTCCTTCTACCCAATACTGTAGAAACAGAAACTCTCTTTTAGGTGTTCCTCTCTAGAACAAGGCCCAATAAACTTTCTGCATACAACTCCTCATCTTGAAGTTTGTTTCCAAAGAATTAATCTGAAGAAAGAAAATAACTTTTCTCCCTTCAAAATAGGCAATGATTTCTTAAGTGATCATGTAAGATCACTTGGACTAAGAGCAGATCATGTACTACAACATACCCTCAGATTTTCAAAAGGTCAAAAGTTGAGCCTATCTCAATATCAGCTTTTAAGTTATAGAATTATTTTTTGTTTGTTTGTTTGTTTGCTTGCTTGCTTGCTTTTATATAGTAACCTAAAGAAAGCTGCTTTGCTGTGATGGATTGGGGAAGACTTTGTAACCCACCTCTGTGCTTTGATGTGATCCAGGTGGATGGATGGATGACTTACCCTAAGAATGAAATGCTAAAGCTGGTTTAAGATAGAGCCAGCATGAGTTTGGGCATGGGTAGGTCAAAATGTGATCAATAGCATTTTGGAAAGGTTAAGGTCTGGGACCTATACTCAGGAGACAATTACTTTATTAATTCATTCATGTATTGATTCATTCATTCAACAGGTGAATGAGTGTTTGTGAAAATGTTCTAAAATGTTTGGCACTGTTTCAGACCTAGTGCTAGCATGACTGTAGAAGAAAGATATTACCCTTGTCTTTCCAGATGGGGGTAGAGACTTATGAACATGTACTTTAGTATTGGATGATGAGTGCTGTAAGGTAAAAACAGAACATACCGAGACAAGGTTAGAGGTGGCATAAAACAGGCAAACAAACAGCAAATGCAAAGGCCCAAATCAGAGAGGATAACATGGTGTTGCTCAGGGACCTGAAAATATTTAAGCATATCTGTAGGCTAGAATGGAGTGAAAAAGGAAGATGAGAGAAGGGGTGAGCAAAAGCCAAATTGTGAAATGTCTTGTAGGTAGGTCATGTTAAGAGTTTATCCTGAAAGCTGTAGGGAGAATTGGAAGATTTTAAATAGGGAGTGATATGATCGTATTTGCCTTTCAGAAGTAGCAGTGTGAAACTCTCACAGAGCATGGCTGAGATGCCACAATCTGCGGCAGTTCCCGCTGCTAGCAAACTTGATAACATCAAGGCTCTGTAAACCTTGATCCCTCAGTGCTCTGCAGAGATTTAATATGCAGTTAGGGCCCTAACACTTTTTATTTATAGGATGCAAATAAGATAAAGAACATCAGGAAACTCTAACCAAGAAAACACACAAAACACCTTGGAAATTACTGGAGTAGTCACCATAGTTTCTCAAATATACCAATGATATAATTTGTGGCATGATTAAATATGACCTCTCAGATCACAGAACTATTCTTTGACTAGATTTCCAAAAAGTAATTCTGCTCAGGGCATGGGCTATAAATTAGTGAGCCATGAATCTTCTCTTCATTTCCATCGGTATTTTCAAATTTTGTTCAAACACTCCAAAGATGAACAACCATGGGTGATAGATATTAACACAATAAAGTTGCTGTTGTTTTTTTTTTTTTTTTTTTTTTTTTTGCTGTTGTTTTTTTAATGTTCAGAAAATGCCATTTCCTCTAGACACCAGAAGTAAAAGCTATGCCAAGGTCATTTCATTTTCATAAGCTTCAGGAAAAATCTGAGAATCTTATGTATTTTTTTAATTTTTAAAAATATTTTATTTATTTATACATGAGACACAGAGAGAGAGAGAGAGAGAGAGAGATGCAGAGACACAGGTAGAGGGAGAAGCAGGCTCCATGCAGGTAGCCTGATGTGGGACTTGATCCTGTGACTCCAGGATCACGCCCTGGGCCGAAGGCAGAGCTAAACCCCTGAGCCACCCAGGGATCCCGGAATCTTATATTTTGGAGAAAAGTGTTGTTAACCCTGGTGAAGTTTCATTTAAACCTAGGAAGTAGGAAATCTTAAGTTCTGATATCAGAAAAGATCAGAAATGTCTTTCCTACAGTTGTATACCAGGACTTAATTCAGACTGGTCACCTTGTTAAGATTGAGTTGTAAGTAGTCTTAATCCCAAACAGTTATTTAGTTTTCAGATATATTACTTTTTTGAGTCTCATTAAAAGCAACTAATAAGAATAAGAAGCTTTTTAGGCTCAGTCTATCCTGATAATGTCAAGTGAGCCGATAGGTGAAGCCTGGACAAGAAAATGTGAAGAAATGTTTGCTCAACAAGTTTAAAAAACAAATCAAATGGTGTAAGGTTAAGAGTTAGGGCCATAACTATAAAATCCTATAAAACACCAGTTGTTCAAAATATTATTGGTGAGCTACAGAAATAAACCTCAATTAAAACTCCTGGAAAAGTAAGTTTTTTTTTTTTTTGTATGGGTTATATAATGCCTATTTATTTCTATATTAATACATCTAATAGTTATTAGGCTCTCATGAAAGATAAAAATGAATTTACCAAATCACTAATGCAAAATAATAGAGAAAATAATCTGTATTAGGAAAGCACAGATATTTTCTAGGTTGGCCAGATTGAGCCATTTAATTTAATGTTGAATGACCATCTAAATTTTATTGAATATCAATATTTAAAACAAATTATTAATATGGGATATAAAGTGCTATTACATTCCATGAGCTTATTCCTGATTGCATATTTACTAAATAATTGGAATTCACTAAATTAGGATCTATTTATAATACCAGATAGAACATTAGTTCTATAAAATAATTATTTTCATGTTTGATTAGCAATGCATTTGGGTTTTATTGTAGACCTTGTTATTAATTGTACATACCCTTTTGGGATAATGCCATGCAGTTTGGGTTTGCCTTCTATTCTGGGGTATCTCTGGCATTTATTCTTTATGTCCTGTATTCTAAATCTATACCACTGACCTAATTTATTAACTTGTATTTAGACTTGCCCCTTCTACCGCTTCCCCAATATTTGCATTCTAATATTGGCTAGGCATCCCAAAATAAATACTTAAAAGTTAAATAATTCCCCTAAATCTGTGTTTACTCCTGTACCTTTCTTTTACTCAGGGTAATATATCTTCTGATATGTCTGATAATAAAAGGAATGTTTTGAAAAGGAAATATCTGTACTTTTTAATTGCCAAGAACTGTGTATAACACATATTAACTGCATCATTCCATCTTTAAAGTCACACTTGGATTTTATGCTTTTGAATCTTTCTGTTTGTATTTTTTACTAGAATATGTCATATATACATATATATATATATTTTTTTAATAGTCTGTCAGGAAAATCTACCGTGTTACATACCAGTAAGGTATGTATACATAGTGCTAATATCCATAACATCACTGTTAGTAACATAACCCATTTTTTCCCGTGCAGTCTGGGATGGAGATAAAATAATTACATGATGACTGAAACACTGTCCCTTTATTGCTCCCTTCCCCCAGCCAAACTATTTCAAGACATAAATGAAATATCAGACTAAGCAGGCACTTAGGAGGAAAAGTGGTAAATACAACCAAGTTAACAGTAACAACTTCCGCATGAATAATACAATTTACTTCAAGTGTCTGTGTGCCAAGCACTGATCTAAGGCCTTTATATATTTAGACCTCAGATGGCAAAGGTAATAGCTACATTCACTATCCTAATTTTGTAGATATGTAAAAGGAAATGTGGGAGAGAGAAACTCACTAAAGATAAATAATGAACTAGGTGGAGGGAGTATCCTTGGAGCCTTGTTGAGCTATAGGGCCAAGACTCTTAAACACTAAACTATATTTCTTCCTGGGAGTAATTTTTTGTTGTTGTCGTACATAGAATTCATTTTTATCTGCCTCTCGGAACACCATTAATTGTACCTCTGGTCCCAACTTAGAAGTGAGACTAGCATTGAGAAAAGGAGAGATATCTGAGAAGGCATAAATACCTTGTCTCCAGATGGAAAGAGAATTTGTAATTTAGATTATTGGGCAATTTTTAAAAGAATTACTCATTAAATAATTATTTCCAGTTCACATAAAAATGCCTAATGCTTTTAAAGTAGAAATGTTGAATGGACTCTTAGACTCTTTGCCTTCCTCTTTCCTTTCTCTTAGTCAACAAATATTACTTATTTTATCCCAAATTCTCCTAAAATGTATCCTGTTTTCTCTATCCTGACAGTATTGCTACCTTCTCTTCTCCCATGTGAACTTTATTTCCAATTGGTTCTGTATCATCATGTCTGGCTCTTTCTAAATTATTCTGTAAATGTCATTAAGTGTATACTTTCAGAAATGCAAATTTTATGTTAATTCCTTGCAAAAACTCCCTGAATACTTCCTCATTCCTGAGTGTATAGTATATTTTTGTATAATCTTGTCTCTGCTTAACTCTCTAGCTTCATGTCTTCCTACTTTCTTTTTTTTTAAGATTTATTTATTTATTTATTTATTTATTTATTTATTTATTTGAGAGAGAGAGAGAAAGAGAGAGAAAGAGAGAGGCAGAGACACAGGAGGAGGGAGAAGCAGGCTCCATGCAGGGAGCCTGACCCGGGACTCCTCGATCCGGGACTCCAGGACCGCACCCTGGGGCCAAAGGCAGGCGCCAAACTGCTGAGCCACCCAGGGATCCCCCTCTTCGTACCTTCTAGTTCACACTTCACACTCCAACTATGTCAAACTTCACTGGTCTTTCAGTGCATCTCATGCTCTCTTGACTATGGGCTTTAGCTTATTTATATTGAAATAATTTTAGACTTTCAGAATATTTGCAAAAAGAGTACCGAGGTCCTATATATTGTTCCCTCAGCTTCCCCTAATGCTAACAGCTTGCATAATCATTAAAGCAATGCAATTAACAGCACTAGTATGGAAACTACAGTATTTGTAACTGTTTTGACCAGTTTTTACACTAATGCCCTATTTCTGTTCCAAAACCTGGTCGAGATTCCCAAATTACATTTAGTTGTCATGTTCCTGTTGTCTATTTTTGTCAATTTCTCAGTCTTCTAATATCATTCAATATAGTGATACTATAAGAATACTAGTCAACTATTTTATGGGATTTCATTCAATTTGAACTTCTCTGGTGTGTCCTCATAAAATTGAGATTTGATGTTGCTCAGCAAGAATATCACAGAAGTGATGTGTCCTTCTCAGTGCATCACATGAAGGAGTACATGATGTTGATATATTTTAACGTTGTTTGGTTAAAGATTTTTTTCATGGTAAAGTAATTGTTTTCCATTTGTAATAGATAAACATCTGAGAGAGATTTTGAGACTACAAATATACTATTGCTCCTCAAAGATTTGCCCACAAACTTTCACATCCACTGGTGGAACTTGCCTGAAAAATTAAAAATCAGTTCTGATTGTTATTTTTTTATTTTCCTCAACCCTATATTACTTTTTCTGTTTTAAAAAACTGTCTTTTCCACTTATTCACCTATGTATTTATTCATAGGTCTATGAATTCATGGATGTCTATCTTATTCTAGGGATTATAATCAATACTGTTGTTTCATTATGTGTTGCTCAGATTGTTGAATAGTTGTTGGGCTTTAGCCACTAGCAACTTCTACAGATTGGCTCCTATGTCTTTTCCACATTCTTATCTTTTTTTGAATTATTTTTTTCTCCTTTCTAACATTTACATGATGCTAAAAATTTGTCTTGCATTTTATTTGACTTATATTCAACCACTTCTCAAACTTGGCCTCGGTTGCTTCATTGAGGATGGCACTTGGAAACCAATATCTGAATGTTAGATACTCTCATTGTTACAATGATACTCCTTCTAGTCCCTCTGATTCAGCAGATAGGAAATAAGTATATATGTTGAAATCTACTATACACATAAAATAGTTCTAGAATTACTAACACAAACCCAGTGACAAAAAAAGAGTACAATGTTTGCATACACTTCTTGTCTTTCATCTTTACAGTGTGATGTCAAATTAATGTTTTTCAAACATAGGCAATTATATTCTTCACTACTTCCTTCATTGTTATTCAGGTAATGGTGAGGTTCATCTGTTACAGTTTTTATTTCCTTTTATATCTCTATATCTTGTTTTTATTTTTATTTACATACAGCAAAATATACTCTGATCCACAGTCCCTACGGATTTTGGCAAATGCATGGAGTTGCGTATTTGCCAATACTATTATGAACCAAAACAGTTTTGTCACTCCCAAAATTCTGAGTTGCCCGCTTTTAACCAATTTCCCCCCATCTTCAATGCTAGAAAGCACTGAACTATTTTCAATACTACAGTCCTGCCTTTCCATAATATAATCTACATGGAAGCCTACATTATATGACTTTCTGATTCTTGCCAAAGCTTTCAAAATGCATTTAGGTTTCATCCATATTGTTGCATGAATTAATAATGTGTTCCAATTTATCACTTACTAGTATTCATTTGGTGGCTACTACCACAGTTCATCCATTCACTTGTTGAATGACATATGGGCTTCTAGTTTTGGGTGATTATGAATAAAGCTGTTATAAATATTTATGTACAGGTTTTTATGTGAACATAAGTTTTCATTTCCTTTGGGTAAATAGCTAGAAGTTGTGCTGTTTGGCAATATGTAAGTGTGTATTTAACTTCATGAGAAATAGCCAAATGGTTATCTATAGTAGCCATATGTTTTACTTTTGTGCCAGCAGTATATGAGAGTTACTGTTGTTCCACATCCTTGCCATATCTTGGTAGTTTTCATTTTAACCATTAAGTGAATTCTCCTATCTCAATGTGGTTTTGATTCTCATTCTCTAGTTGCTAATGTGGTTGAGTACTTTTCCTACGTTTATTTTAGTCTATCGTTTTTTGAAATACCTGTTTAAATGTCTTGCCTATTTTTTAATGGCTTTTGTGATGGTCTTTATTAAGCTTTCAGACTTCTTTAAATATTTGGGAAATATACATGTTTTTAGAAATGTGACTTGCACATAATTTATTTCAGTCTTTGTCTTTTCATGCTTTGGTATCCTATGGTAAGGAAGAAGATAAAACTATTTATCTAACTGATTATTACAATACTTTTCCTATGTTTTCTTCTAATATATTTATACTTTTATATATTTATTTTATTTTGAGCTAATCTTTGGTATAAGATATATGAGATACACATGATAGAAGTTAAAGTTTATTGTTATTATCAACATGTAAATGTTCCAGTACTGCTTGTTAAAAATGTGCAAATGTTACAGTGTGTTTTGTTGAAAAGACTATTCTTTTCACATTCAATTTCATCTTTGTCAGAAATAAATGAACAGCAAATAGGTGAATCTCTTCCTTGATTCTCTATTCTGTTCTCTTGTTCCATGTGTTTTTCCACTTGCTCTGATTAGTGCAGAATTATAATAAGTCTTAGAATCTTCCTGTGAGCTTTCAAGCTTTGCTTCTTCCTTGTTTTTTTTTTTTTTTTATTTTTGCTCTCCTAAAATTCCTTTCTGTGAATTTTAGAACAGCTTGTCAATATCTACAAATAGACTGCTGTAGTATTTACAGGGATTATGTTGAATGTACATATCAATTTGGCCAAAAAATTCCATTTAAACTATTGAATCTTATGAGTCACATAGATACCATATCTCTGATTATTTAGGTCTTCAATTTCTTTCATCAACGTTTTGTAGTTTTTAGCAGATAGATCCTGGCATTCTTAGATTTATAGATAAATACTTCTTTTTGTAACATAACTGTAAATGATACTTTAATTTTTTTCTCAACTGTTAAGTAGTAGTTACTAGAGCTACTAGATTTCTGTATGTTGATCTTGTATCCTGAGACCTTTTTAATTTAGAACTCATTAATTTTAGAACTTTTTAATGTAGATCCTTTGAGATTTTCTACATGGACAATTCTGTCATCTATAAATAGAGGCAGTTTTATTTTCTTCCTTTCCAATGTAAATACCTCATTTCTTTTTCTTGCATTATTACACTAGGACCTCTAGTACAATGTTGAACAGAAGAGTAAGGCAGACTTGTTCCTAACTAAGCAAAAAACTTTCACCATTAAATACATCTCTTGTAGATATTTTACAGATTTACAGATACTTTTTTATCAGGTTAAAACATTTTTTTCTGTCTTTAGTTTGCTGAAAAATTGATAATGGATGATTTTCTTCATCCATTAAATGATCATATGATTTTAAAAATTCTATTTATATAATGAATCAACACTGGAAAAGTCACGTTCCCTGGTGTTCTGATTCAGACTTAGGTAGAAACCATGTCCCTGGGTATGAAGCATATCATTTTGTTTTTCTTTTCTTTTCAAGTATAAATAGGTATATTATTATTTTTTATATTTATGTTTTTTTATTGTAGTTAAATTTGCCAACATATAGTATAACACCCAGTGCTCATCCTGTCAAGTGCCCCCCTCAGTGCCCGTCACCCAGTCACCCCATCCCCTTGCCCACCTCCCCTTCCACTACCCTTTGTTCGTTTCCCAGAGTTAGGAGTCTCTCCTGTTCTGTCACCCTCTCTGATTTTCCCACTCATTTTCTCTCCTTTCCCTTATAATCCCTTTCACTATTTTTTATATTCCTCACGTGAGTGAAACCATATAAGATTGTCCTTCTACAATTGACTTACTTCACTCAGCATAATACCCTCCAGTTCTATTTTATTTTATTTTATTTTATTTTATTTTATTTTATTATTTTATTTTATTTATTTTTTATTTTTTTTATATCCTCCAGTTCTATCTATGGCGAAGCAAATGGTGGATATTCGTAGTTTCTATTGGCTGAGTAATATTCCATTGTATATATAGACCACATCTTCCTTATCCATTTGCATATCATTTTCTCATTACTTCCGACTCTCCCTCAATTTCAAGTTCTGGGCCCAGCATATATACCTATGTGCTCTCCCTTTCTCTTTTTTTCCCCCTCTGGCTACATTGGATTTTCATAAGTGCCCAAGGTTGTCTGTTTTTGATGCCCTTTTGCTCAGAGAATAGGCCATTTCTCCACTGGGGAGATAAGAAGATCTGGGCAGATTTTTGTGTAGCTCTTCTCCTCACCCAGGTGTGCATTAATTCAGAAGCTTTCTCCAAACTCTCAATACTTTTTTTTTTTTTTTTTTTTTTGTGAACATCTCAGAGGGTTGATGGCAAAAAGATCTGCAAAAAATATTCCAAGTCCCTTTACTTATGTGGCCTCCAGCCATCCCACATTGTCTCTCCACACTTAGCCCTTACTAACTTGTTAACTGAAGTACTTCTGTGTTTGTTCTGGATAAACAAGTGCTCAAGTTCTGTCTCCCCTTTTCTTTAGATTTTTGTGGTGGTTGATTACCTTGTGACCTCAGATCCCTGATGTGTATTAAAAAAAAGTCATGAATTTTCAGTTTGTCCAAGTTCTTGTTGTAAGAGTAGATAGGATGCTCTTTGTAGCTTTCTAAGCCCTGGAGTAAAACCTAGAAGTCTTATAAGCTTTTGAACATATTCTGTCCTCTTGTGGCACATTCTCTCATGTCCTCATTTGTTACCCTGCCATCAACCTTTTCAATAGGCTTTCCAAATTATACACTCTCTCTTACTCTTCTGATGAAAGGCTCTTTTAGATATTCCTCCAAAAGGCCATCTCTCCTAAAAGAGGAGTTCCTCCTACAGAATTTCTCATTTACTTTTCTCTTGATTACACTTATTTAATTCCACTGTACTTTCATATTCCCCAATCCATATCTTTATCCACTTTGTAATATCCCCAAAAGCAGGGATGTATTACATTGCTGGTGCTTGTCATAAATTTTCAGCATTCAATAATCAATTCTGTATTGAAGGCTTCCTATTATGGGGTAACACAAACAATTTAGATAAGAAGTATGGTATTAGAATAAAAGCCTATATCAACTCAGCATTTAATAATCATGATGTTAAATGTTAAATGACCTCTTATTGCCAGAGGATCTATGCTCCGGGAATATAGGAAAACTGATGAATGTTAGATAATAGAATATGAAATCAAGAAGGAAGGAATGCATCTTTTTATCAATGCCCTTCTCCCAGTAGTAGTTATAACAGAGTTAATAGAAAGTCTTTAGAGATAGGATACAACAGGGGAATGAAAAGGAAGAATAATGCAGACACATACTCTCATTTGGGGAAATCATTTAGCACTATTAAGAACTTTTAAATAGTTTTTAAAATTCCCATCATTAATATCAGTGGAAATTCCTTGGTAAATGCTAATATAAATCCTAAAAACACTATATTTTGTGTTTTCCCTTTTCTCTAAAAATCATGATTGTTAAGAATAGCAGAAAGGATGTTTAGGGAAAAACAGATGAACTTCAAAGAGAAAAAGAAGACATAGCTCCTTCATCTGTAGGTAATAATGGTAGGGACAGTGAGCAATCCCAGGGCTAACAACCAGAAAATAGATACCTGGCTCAAGATGCACAGACAATAAGCAACTTCTCAATACACTAAAGTATATTTCCGTAGGGAATATATTTAATTACTGTACTAGTAAGATCAATGGATATTCAAGTTATTTCCCCAAGGAATTCAACATTTATTCAACATTTACACAAGAACAAGAAATCCTTCACTGCCTTATGCTCTGAGCCACAGTTAATTGCAGTTGAAACTTCTTAATTTTTTAATATATATTTTTAATTATAGTCATGAAAATGGACCTAAACATTTTAACATAACAATACTAGACTCAAAAACCTGCAGCCTTTTTTCAGCACATGATTATAGCTAAATTCTCACTTGGCTACAAAGAGGAATTTCAATAAATCTAGACATAGTGTATGAGAAACTTAAATTTTAACTTTGCTCTCCTTTTGAAGTATATCACATTCCAAAGAAAATATCAACAGGATTATTACCTTGTTAAAAAAAAAAAAAAAAAAAGATTGGTAGTTTACAACTAAGAATGTGGCCGTTTCCAACAACTTCCAAATATCTAAAATTATTTTCACAGCATACATTTGTAGTCTTTGGTTACCTGGCAAACTGAAACTAGATTTCTTGAAGCAGAGTTATCAAAGAGTAAAAACAATTTAACACTGTACAGTAGCCTTTAATCAGATTTGTAAATAAAGACAGCTTGAATAACTGGATATTCTTATCTTTGTCTCTCTTTGTTAAGCCTTTCTCTTTGCATCTATATACATTGCTGCAGAATGGGAGACAATGCATCATAATGGTTCAGACTAATGGATTTGGAATCCGAATATTTGTGATTGGATGCCTTGCTACACTTCTCAATAGATTTGTGGCTTTGAGTAGCTTCCAAGTCCTCTTTAAGACTCGTACAGGAGAATAGTACTGGCATGTACTATAAGGAGTTGTTCTCAAAATTAAATGAGATAATTTATGTAGAGCAATAAACATGGTGGCTGATATAGTCAATACTCAAATGCTAGTGCAACAATAATGATATATATCCTTGAAAGTCAGAATTATACTACTTGAAAAATCTCAGTAAGCAGTAAAGTTGTCACTCTCATTCTTTCTATGAGGGAAGGCTTCCTGTTTCTATCAGTTGTATTAGGAAGTAAAAATGTTCCTCTTTTTTATAATGGGATAATTTTCTCCAGAAAATCCAAATAGAGCTTCTCTTTAGTGTTTATTTAAACTCTGCACTTATAAGTTATCATCCAGGAACTCAATAGTAACCAGTAGAAAAAAAGAAAAAAAGAAAAAAACCCTTTCATTTACTTATTTCTTGGTCTTACTGGTGTTTTAGCACAGGTAGGACACTTGATCTATTAGGGGAAGAGAAAAAATTTTGGAATCTGACAGGTCTTTATTTGAGCACTGGATCTGTCACCTACTAGTTGTATAAATCTGGGGAAAAATTATTTTTTTCTGCCTAAGTGTATGTGTGTGTTTAATTCTTTTGTAGAGGTAGGTAATAATATCTAACTCATAGGGCTATTTAAGGATAAATGATTCATAAGAACGGGGCTTGGTTCATAATAAGACCCTAATAAATGGCAGCTATTATCATTTTAGTGTAGGCCATTCTACTTTACCAAGAAATAAACATGAACCCAGAGAAGGTAGCAAGGGTTAAGTTTCACTATCTGATTTATAATGCAAATTCCTGTCCTTATTAAAAAAAAAAGGAGCATTAGAATTTCTTTTAAAAATATAGCTAGAGAACTTTCAAGTGGTTTATCAAGAAAGAAATAAAAATAAGACTTTTAAATTGTCTTCAGTTATAACTTGAAAGTTTCTCCTGTTGAGGCATTCCTAATAATCACAATGGCAAGCCTAAATAAGTCTTCTATTTGGCAGAGTAGAGGGTCAATTAAATACGTTTTTCTTAAATTATGAAATATTCTAAGCATACCAAAAAATAGATGATAGAATGAATTCCTCTATACCCAGCAAATCAGCCTAAAAAATAATCTCAAAACAATTGAGGCCCCAGGATATTTCTCTGATACTTGTCTTCTTTGTTCTTCTATCAGTAATACATGTCATCAATGTTGCTATCACCCTGAATTTGAGGAACCATTTGTACTGTGTGAACCAAAACCATAGTAACTTTAGTGAATCATCAGAAATGCTAATTTTTTATGCAATTAAGTTTTAGAACAAATGTATGATTATAAACTTAGAATTTTCTGTACTGCTTTATGGTTTTTGATTTATTATTTTAAAGTAAATGATAGTATAAATTCCTTCAATTGCTAACAGTATTATGGAACCAGAAAACATCAAGGTCCTCTCCAAATCAGAGATGAATAAGATAAAATAACATACCTATCCTTTTATTTAAAAAAAAAAAAACATAAACAAAAAAACCCCTAAATACCCAGTCAATTAAAAACAAAAACAAAAGCCTATGCAAATCACCATGCTACACAAATTGAAATTTTATCCTTATATTTTGAGGTAGATTGCAAAGTAACTGTTCCTCTCCTTCCTTTTTGTTTAATATTGTACATAAATACCTTGGTTTATATTCATCTTTAGCTGCTCTAAATGTTTGCCACTCTGAGTAAATTAGTAGTGACCTTGCATAGATCTATACCAACTCTTGAAAGCTTAATGTCTTTTCTAACCTTCAAAGACTATTCTCAGGATGTTTCTAAAAAATGTTAAAATATGCTTTTTAAAGTGGAAAGGCTTTTTAAAATAGACTCTAGGGAAAATAGTGTTAAAATGGACTTTCTTTAAAAAAGAATTATTTTCTATTTACAAGACAGAACCCTGTAAACAAACAGGCAAAATTAATATAGTTTACCTTTTATATGTTTGTTTTAATGCTTTGGTTTTAACATACATACATGCATATGCTATCAAAGAAAATGAATTCAATGTCAAGGAATTGAGACATCTTCACTTCAGTGGCAAAAAGAAGAGCATTTTTATTTCTTGTATTAACTCATAACATACTCTTACAGGTACTAGTGCAGTACCATATCTTCTCCATCTCACCACTGATCCAAGCACAGACAGAAGTCTGAGATTCATGTAAGCTAAATGATCATCTCTAAGTAAAAAATGTTATGCCATAGTAAGCCCAATAAATTTGGTTCATTTCACCCGTGACATCCAGAGTGCTTGAGATAAGAAATGGAATTAATTCTAGGTCTACTCTCTTTTGTTAATTTACAAAAATATTAATGGTTTTAAGTGAGGGGTTGATATTAATAACATGGGAAAGTTCTTTCTTTAGAATTTTGATTCTGGGCCTGTATGTAAGAGACTTTGCCTTAATATCTAGAACGCATACTCTGGTAAAAGAACTATGCCTGAGTAAAGTTACCTGTTTGGAGTGTCTACCAGGATCCTAAGAAACTTACTTAAAAGCTTATCGCCTGACCTCAGGTATAGCTCTAAGTCCAGTTTTTACCCTGACTCAGTCAGTGGCTATAGTTTATGGGACTAGACCGAAGAGGCTCAGAGTTCTCTCCCTAGGAAAGTGTTTGGGGATTGTAGAAAGGAAGGTAAATAAAGCATGGAAATGATCAATAGCTACTATTTGCTCCCCAGTGTGGACTAGACAAGAGAAAGCCAATATAGAGACAAAGAACACTGAAACAAGCATACAAGAGATACTATTATGAAAGATAACTGCAATTTTCAACTTTATGGTTCTACTCTTCTGTGGTCCAAATGATTTTCTGTCATTGGCTTTCATGGTCTGTGTCATTATAACATCTTTCTCCATTTTGCCTAAGACATATCAAGTTGGTTTATTTTATTTCCCAATAATAGTCCTAATTTAAATATGCAAATTATCCGAATCTTCAGAATAACAGGAATGTAAAAAAATGAAAGCCAACTTAAAGTTAGGACTATTTTTTGGAGATTCCTTACAGCATCTGAGAAGGAACCACTTGCCTACTCCTCATTCATATTTGAATTAATAACCTTAACTTGAATTAATAGTAATTTATTTTGAGACTTGGGTGAGGATGGCTTTCCTCCATGGAATCTCTAAACAGAGAATATGCATCAAGTTAAATTCCTCAGCCAATACAGAAGTTTTCTCTGATATTCTCTGACAAGTGGCCAAAATTCTGAAGGCTTCTAACAATTAGGATCTCTTTCATCTAGGAAGCCCTTGGTGTATTATTGTTAGACAGTGATGTTAGAATTTTTCTCTCAGGGATCCCTGGGTGGCGCAGCGGTTTAGTGCCTGCCTTTGGCCCAGGGCACGATCCTGGAGACCCGGGATCGAATCCCACGTTGGGCTCCCGATGCATGGAGCCTGCTTCTCCCTCTGCCTATGTCTCTGCCTCTCTCTCTCTCTGTGTGACTATCATAAATAAATAAAAATTTAAAAAAATTAAGAACTTTAAAAAAAATTTAAAGAAAAAGAATTTTTCTCTCATGTTAAAGTTTTTCAAAAAATGACACACTGAAGTTCAGGGGAAGTTTTTCAATGCCTTTTCAAAATGAAAAGTTTACATTGCCAGTATCAAGGTACTGTTTTCAGAATTGCAGCCAAAAGCTCTCAAGGGATTAGAGAATAGTTATTATGACTGATGTGATGTGAATGATCTGATGGTGAGTGAGACAGGAAACTAAATGGTGGAATGCTATAAATGAAAATGAAAACAATGGGGAGACCATGACATTGAGAACTGTGCTTCAACTGTTCTGCTTGTCATCTTGGCCCTAACTTGGCCTTAATATTGGATAAGAAATGTAACTTTCTGCATGAGTTTCTTCATCTTTAAACAAAAAGGGGGGAAAATCTCTAAGGGGCCTCTTCTAACTCTGATATCCTATGGGTAAATAAAAGAATGTATCACAAATACCTAATGTAGCCACTCTACTAATCAATGAGGCATGCAGTGCTCATGGAACAATGAGTAGAGCCGAGCACTTCAGCACAGTACTTCATCAAATGCTGAGCCTTGACCTCTCTGTTCTTACTGTGACCCACGATGCATGGCTAACAGAGAGTTTCAGCGTGCCATCTGTCACATCGGCATCTGTAGTTTGAGGACTGGATTATAGCCAAAGATCCATCAATTGATGTATCAGTCTTTCCATTCTTAAAGTCATACAGCTTTAAAAGTGATGTCTTTGCCTTTATCTACATTTGACTTGATAAATCATAACTCAGTGGTTAGCAACGAATTAGAAAAGTAAGTGAATAGTAAATCACTGATACCTACTGTGACTTTTATAATTCAAGTGAAGATGGCCACTGAGTTCAGTCTGGGAGATTGTGAAGTAGAAAAAGCACATTGAGTGTTTCATTAGCACCACTCCATCCTTCTCTGTGTGATTCCCTTCCTGTTCTTCTGTATTCTCTCTCTCCCTTATTCTCGTCTATTGTATTGATCTCTGAATACCAGAACCCTTTACTCCTGTACTTTTCTTCCATTCTGGCCTACTCTTTCACATTCAAGACCCTTTCTCCATTCAAAGTATCCCACACTGTGTCTCCTACTCTTTCAATCCTGTTAAGTAGCTGGCTAGTTACTGAAATAGCTATTTGAAGCTAGGCTGTTAATGGCTGATAACGAACATAATGTGCTACCACTTACTTTATAACTAGAAAATACTTGATGTCTGCCATGTGCCAGAAACTGTGTCATAATAAAGGATTCAGAAATTTATCTCTTCATTATCTTTATCTCTTGGACATCTCAGCTTAAAGAGAGAGGACCTAAGCAAATATCTAAAATATGGTAATGAGTACTATCATAAATAACTATGTAAGCAACATATATTGAAAACATAAAAAAAAAACTTGATTTAATATGGAATGAAGGAATAGGAGACAATAACTAGAAATTGTGTGGAGACTGTTTAGCTCAGGGTCAAAGTGGTTCCAGAGGAGAAGTGACGTCTTTTAGGCAGAGGAAAGAGTATATGCAGAGCACTGTGGCAAGGTGGAATGTAGGAGAATTAAAGAGAAAATCCTGAGCTTTTACATGTGAACTTATGCAACATATTAAGACATCTGGACACTATAATAATGTACCATATGAGTAATGGGAGACCAGTAGAATGGCCTACCTGTTTGTAAGATCAATGCCATATGAACAGAAAATGAGTAGGAAACACAGAGAAAGAGGCAGGGAACTGGAGGCAAAGAAAATACTTAAAAAATCCTTTGAGACTCAGGCCAGAATTCAACAATGGAAATAGAAATATAAAGAGACCAATCTCTCAGACATTTGTTACTATAAAAAAATGACAGAGTGTAATGATCCACTGAACATTATATGAGAAAAAGAAAGGGAACCAGGTGGTCTTAAGAGAGAACAGAACTGAGGATGCTATCAGAGTCTTTGACTTATATGCTTGGATAGTTGTTTAAACCATATGTGGAGATCTGGACAAGTACAAGGAGACACTATGGCAAATAATCAGTGAGAGAGAAGATCAAAAACAGCAATGATTATAAGAAGTAAAGCTAGTCATAGAATACATTATATAAATACAATATGTAATATAGCAATATGAAAATATATGTAGAAATCAGGAAATAGAGCTATTGGATTTTTATAATCAAAATTATCAGCCAAGTATATAACAGTGAAATAACTTTTGAGTGCGTAGCAGGAGGGACAGTGATCTGGGAGGAATATTGATATTTAAGGGATAAGAACAAAAGGCATAAGAAATAAAAGAAAACCACGCTGTAATAATCAAGGACCAGCCCAATCTAAGGAGAGGATGAGCAAAAAACTTAACCTTTAATGACATGTAAGATAATGTTTCAGAAGGAATGGCAAGTGAAAAGGAAAACTTTGATGACTTAAATGAAATCTTGATTCAAATAGATTTCAGGAGCCAAAATGTGATAATAGACACTTGAGTAGAAAAACGGATTTTATTAAACTGAAAATTGAATAGGAGGTGAAGTAATGAAAGCTTGAAAGAGGCACAGGATTGGGCCATCTTGGGGATATTTGTTCTTAGATCTCATGGGTTAGAGAGGACTGTTAAGCATCAAAGCAAATATGCCAGGCAGCCCCAGTGGCCCAGCGGTTTAGCGCTGCCTTTAGCCCAGGGTGTGATCCTGGAGACCCGGGATCAAGTCCTGCATCAGGCTCCCTGCATGGAGCCTGCTTCTCCCTCTACCTGTGTCTCTGCCTCTCTCTCTCTCTCTCTCTGTGTGTGTCTGTCAAGGATAAGTAGATAAAATCTTAAAAAAAAAAAAAAAGCAAATATGCCTACTAGGCAGTTCAACATATGAGTATGGTATACAAACAAAGAAATAAGGTGAAGATAGAGATTCTAGTTATCAGGATAAGTGTAAAGCCATGTAATTACAAGAGACTACACAATGAGTGAGAATAGATAGAGAATGGAAGGAAGCCAGTATCTAGCTGTGGGGAGAGGAGAAAGAGCCAGCAAAGGAGATTGAGAATTGACCACCAATACAATAGGAGAAAAATCAGAATAGTGAGGTATCCTGAAAGACAAGAAGACACTTCAAGAAAGAAGTGATTAACTGCATCAAATGTTATTAGAAGGTCAAGTAGGATAATGAAAGAGAATTGACTATAAGATTTGACAAAGTTGATTTGCTGGAGACTTTGATAAGACCAATTCAGTTTGGGTTGTGGGGCAAAGATTTACTTGTTAAGCACAGAATAGGAGGAAGAGAAATGAAATAAATCTTTAATGTGATGAGGATAAGTGCAGATGCATAGATGGGAGTAGGAAGCTGAAGGAGTTCTCACTTGATCTGAATTTTTCTCTATAAAATGATACTGATCACAAAGTATATAGAGTTCATGTAGTGCAGTGAATATTTAGGAGAAAATTGTGGAGATATGAAGATATAACTTATTAGAGACACATTAATTGCTTTTGACTAGAAAATGTCTCCTTCAGAAGTTTGAATATCTCTTATTGACATATTGTCACTTTCCATGTGTTAACTCATGATGGTGAGCCATGGCTGCAGACCCAGCGGAAAAGAAAGTTTAGGGTCAAAGTTTTGCCCAAAGTACCTGAACTCAAGCCAAATAGATGGTTGTAAATCTTATTTATATTTGAGATAAACCTAAATAACAAAGTCCTAGTAAATCCATTAAAATAGAATGGTGAGTAGCAAAAAATTAGGATTAGGAGACAAAGCATTACTTGGAAGTAATACATTCTACTTAACATAGTAATTAAAACTAAATATTTTAATTGATAATGTAAATCAGAAAAAATAGGGAAAAATTCTCAAATTCTTACTGTGAATTTGAATTTAACATCATATGTCAATTATTTTGGACTATTAAATATAAAAAATAATTTGCATGCATAAATTCAATTTTAATTGAATTTTGTACATAGTTTTAATTTTGTACATATGTAGCTCCCCTAAGAATATGTTTACTATATATGTCTATGAGAATATGTGCATTTCTGGAGCCTGGTCTTAAAATTATCTGTGATAACTCAAAAGTTAATACAGCACTCCAAGGAATAAAGTATGTGATGTTTATCAAGAACTTCAATTTCAAAATGTCAGTGTTGATAATTTCTCTTATTTGCTATGTACTCTTGACGTTGATTTGTTTGCTTCTATTTCTCTGGTTCCTCGTACTTATGTAAGCAACTTCTTTTTTTCGGCTTTGAGATAATTGAGAAATACAATTGTAAGATGTTTAAAGTATATTATACAATGATTTGGTATCCAAATGCATTGTGAGAGGATCTTACCATTGAGTTAATTAGCATGTCCCTCACTTCAGATATTTATTTTTTTGGTGAGAACACTTGAGTTCTTTTATCTTAGCAAATTTCAACTATATGATACAGTAATACCAGCTACAGTCACCATGCTATACATTAGATCCTCAGAATTTACTCATCTTAGAACTGACAGGGAGAGGTTGGTAAAGGAGTACTATTTCCCCTACCCTCATCCCCAGCTATTGGTAACCACTATTCGATTATTTTGTGTGTGTGTGTGTGTGTGTGTATATATATATATATAGTTTTTGTTTTTCCCAATTTCAGATAAAAGTCATACCACACAGTATTTGTCTTTCTCTACCTAACTTTAAAAAAAATTAAGGAATTCATCTATCTATCTATTTATTTATTTAATTTATTTTAGCGTACTTGCACCCACGACAAACAGGATGAGGGGCAGAGGATGAGAGTGAGAGGATCTCCAGTGGACTGTGCTAAGTGTGGAATCCCACCTGATGCTCTGTCTCCTGACCCTGAGATTATGACCTGAGCTGAAACCATGAGCCAGTCACTCAACAGATTGAGCCACCCAAGCAACCCCCGCCCCATCTGACTTTTAAAAGAAATGGTGGATGGACTGGCAGCATCTAGCTGGGGCTTACCTTTAGGATAATTAGCAAAAGAATGAGAAACAGAGGCTAAGTCAAGAGAGAAAGTCAGCTGTTATGAGAAGTACTTTATGTTGAAAGAAATACAAGGACTTGTATAGCATATATGCCTTGTGTATAGAGAAAGCTGCCTATCTTTTTGGGTGAGAAGTGAAAGGGAAATAATCTGTTTCTTATTCCTTCTGCCTCTTAAAGTAGCTGAAAGGGCTAGGAGACTCAGGAAAAGATACAAGTAACTTAGTGAGGAGAGGAGTATTTCTCTCCTTGCGGATACCAAGGGTCGTTAAACATCTTTAATGACTAAAATAGAATCAAAAGTCACTGAAAATTTTTCCTCTACTGTGCAAAATTTCAGTACCCCAAATTTCCTGGAAATCTTTCAGTCTGAAATAAATGGGAAGGATGGAAATTAATGTGAAATGTGAGAATATTTCAGTGATGCATGTATTCTCTGGGACTTCAGTTTTTTATATTAAGTAAAGACTTTCATTTGCTCAGGGCATTTGAAAATTTCCTTTTACCACCTGAGAACATAATGAAGTCACCATATTTTGTCTTAACAGGAAGATCAGATGTCAAAGCAACATAGCTTATATAATTTACAGTAGACTATTTTAACACAAAGCACATATATCAGAGGTTGCCATCATGTTGTTCAGTTCATAGAACCACCCTCTAGAACCATAGGATTCCATGAGAGTAAAAACAGAAAAATAACACAACATTTGAACACTTCACCAAACTGTTATACCACTTGTCTGTAATTCATAAATTCCCACACAACCCATATATGAATGTGTATGTATGTGTGTATGTGTGCATATATATATATGTTAAATTTTCTCCTACAGAAATATTTAAGCCAAAGATCTGAAAGTGTATACCTGACTCCCAGTCTACATATATACCCATTTATGTATGAGAAATTGGTATCAGTAGCCCATCTGTGTCTTTAAATTTATCTATAACTGTATAAAGACTCTTAAGTAAATGTAAAGAGCAAATTTATGATTAGGAGAAAAGGAGGATTCACAAACTATCACAGATAGCTTTATTCTTATTATCCTTATTAAAGCAAAAGGAGTTACTGATTCAGTTCATGTCCTACCAGAAGAGGGAATCTGGGGCAGCCCCAGTGGCTTAGTGGTTTAGCGCCGCCTTCAACCCAGGGTGGGATCCTGGAGACCCGGGATCGAGACCCACGGTCAGGCTCCCTGCATGGAGCCTGCTTCTCCCTCTGCCTGTGTCTCTGCCTCTCTCTCTCTCTCTCTCTCTCTCTCTCTCGGTCTCTCATGAATAAATAAATAAAATCTTAAAAAAAAAAAAGAAGAGGGAATCTGATTGGTCACATAGTTGGCTAGTTTACAGCTCTTCAAAATTAAACAGTTTAAAGAATTATGTGGGACTCAGTGCTTTCTAGTTTTCTGAATAGTGTGCAATGAATCACTCTCCTGCAAGAATTTCAATGTATTCTAATCTTAAATTGTATACAAATTAATAAAGTGCTTAGTTCCCTCTGGAAAGCCCATATGACTTTCAGGCACTAAGTAACCTTGTGGTGAATAAAAATAAACATAATACAAATATTTATTACAAGGGAAATGGACTTGTTAAACCATCAAATTGACAATCACTCTGTAAATGATTCACAAATTGATAAACCTAATGTGCTATATCAAAGAGAGGAAATAAATGCTATTTCTTGTGTAAACTCACTCAGTCAACCTACTTCCCCTGAGAACTTGACAAAAGACATATTACATTTTCATTCTACATTTCACAGGAAAAGAAAATCTAGCTTGAGAGGAAGTAGCCACAGACTTGATAATAAAAGAGATAAGCATTACCAAATATCATTACTACTACCTTTATGTAGAATCCCTAAAAATGTGATGATATCAAACTAAATCATTAGGCTTGGCGCAAAGGATAAATCCCTCTAGTAACAACAACAACAAAACATATACACTAAATGAGTATCACTCAGAGTAAAAAATATATCCTTTGTTAACAATGTTCTTCTGGATGCTCATAACCTATTGATTGCTAGTTTCAACATACATCAATGTATGGTCTTTGAAAGAAAAAATTACTGTGCACTTAATCCATCATTAATGTTAACGATGAATGAAATCAGATAAAATCAAAGGACTAGAAACATTGGTAGAGTAACTAAATATATTATCTAAGAATTATTTACAGCTAGGAAACAGAAAAAGAAAAATTACTCACTTCAAACTATTTTTAAGAAAACTTCTTAGATAACAGAACCTATTTTCAGTAAACATTTCCTTTATGTGCAAATATAATTGTTTATAGAAGAGAAGACCTCCAAATGTGTTACTCTGTGTAAACCAGGTGTAGTGAATTTCTTTCCACTTCAAAATAGAGGCATTGCCACATTGTTATCAATTTGTGTCAAATAGTTACTATTTGTCACAACACAGAAGACTCTCAACATCCAAGTGGCCAGAGAAAAATAGCAACTGAACTCTGACAAACATACCCATGGAAGGAAATGAAATAGAGGAGGCATTTCTCCAGAGCCCAGGACTTCTACTCCAATTCCTACTAGGTACTTGGTCATGCACTTCTGGGTCAAGAAGCAGGGAGAGGCACTCTACTACAAGACTGTTACTGGACTCTTTTTGTAAGAAAAGGAAATAGGCACACTTAAGAATATGGTATCATAATTGCTGTCTTTACATGTTTGCGAGTCTGGCATTCATATATTACCATCCAACTAAAGCATAAAAGTTAATGATAGCAGACAAAATTTGAAGGTACAGTGTATTAGTTCTCTAACTTATTAGCAAACCTCATTCTAACCAAATGCATGATTTTTACATGCATTTAAGATTTGATCATGACCTTTCAGTAAACCAGTAGTACTAATATACTAGAATTGCTAATATGTTTCTCATTTCTCAGAATAGCCACAGTCACCAAGACAAAGATGGTTTGGTTTGTGCTCATGTAAACATGTAAAGACACCAATAATGTTAACATGTAAAGACAGCAATTATGATACCATATTCTTAACCATGTATGTGGTTAAATCCTACATAAGTAGGAAAATACTCACAAACTTATTCATTCCTACAATTATATCATTTTGTATATTATCTTAAAGCACTCAATCTTCAATGCCTCTTCCTACTTATCCCAAAAGATATTTTAAAATATTTTAACACATGCATACTACAAATGAGTGAACAAAATTAATTTTCCATATTTCCATCAAAGTGCCTATCTTAAGCAGAAGAAATATTACCTGTAGGATGAAAGCTTCAAGATATTTTAAGAGTGAAAGACACATTTCTTTTTGGGGGGGGGGGGACACCTGAAATTGCTTCACTATACCCTACATAGGACTAGAACTTTGCTTTCAAGGGTTTACATGACACTGAAGACCTAGATTTGAAATAATTTAAAATAAAAACAAAAATCCATGCTAATATTAAATATGTGATTAAAATGAAATGTAATTATTCTGAGGATATCAGAAGAAAATTTAAAAGAAAGAAAAATTGACTGTATAGCTAAAGATTGGTTAGAGCATGGGGAAGCAAAATGAAGCAGGGTTGAGTTTGGGCTTGGGAATAATATAAAATAATTATGTACTGGAAAACAACCCCTTCTCACTTGAGTAAGATGATCTCATTATTGCCTTTTAATTAGAAAACATTCCAGAACCAATAGGATTGAAATTTTCCCTCATCTGTGTTTTTTCAGCCAAGATATATGAGTTTATTACCAGAGAAACAAGATTTTCAAAAAAATTGAACTTAAAGATCTTAACATTAGTTGATTTTTTTTTCGCGTTGGAATTATCTTTTTGCCACATTTTCAGGTTTTAATCTTAATAATCCAGCCACTGGAACAACGCAAATAAGGAATGTCATCTGCAAATAGAAGCTACCAGAGTAGGAAAAAAAAAAAAAAAGTTGTCTACTACTTTGGACATAACATGCCCCACCGCCCCCATCAAATAACTCCTGAGACAGTTTCTTAGTGACCTAGAAAATATAAAACAGAATATAATGGAATTTACATAATGGAATTTATAATGAAATTTATTATAATGGAATAATGTAGTAGACCCCAAGACACAAATCTCATAGAAAATAACAACATGGGCAAAAACCAAAAGTATACAAAACCAGGTCTCTTCACCATGGCCTATCCTTTTGCACTTAGAAGTTTATTCTTTACAACACAAATGGATTCCCTGTGCCTTCTTCCCTAATTAACCTTAGCATTAAAATTATTTAACAAAAATGCCCTTTAACAAAGCTAGATATAAGAGCATTCATGCATTCCTCTCAAAATGTAATTCTTATAACAGTTCACAGAACATGAAGAGTAAAATTCTTAAAGGCTATTTATCTTTTAGCAGTGGCATTTTCTTACTGAGACTTCTGAATTATCAGACCTTTCTTCCATTTTAGTTTTCTACCTCTTCAAGCAGGTTACAACTACAAGCCTGACGGGGGGGGGGGGGGGGGGGGGGTAGTGCTACCTCTAATTTGTTGTGAGTCTACTTGTATTTCACCTTCCTCCAATTTACCTTATGTCAGACTCCATCTAAAATCAAACCTCTATTGGCCAAGGCCATGTCCTCCCAAAAATGCCAGAGTTAGATGTGTCCAAATAACACAATTCCACTTAGCTGTAACCGTTTACATGATTATGGGAACTATCAGTCCCATGGCTAGAAGAAATGTCTGTTTGCCGTAAGCTTACAGAAACTGGTCTCACCAAATATATTTCCCTTCATTCTGCCACTAATATCTGAAACTACATCAATTTTCACCCATAAAGAAATGGAGAAGAATATGGTAAGCATTTAATATTTTTTTAATTTTCTAATTAACCATGGAACCAAGGAAAACACAGAACTAACCAGATATTTTATTATGTCATTTGGATCAATTTAAATCCTCCTGTAAACAAGTCTAACCATCATGTAATGCTAGAATAGATTCTATAATATTGATGATGAAGATTTCCGCAAAAGAACTGGTTAGTAGGAGTTTTCCAGAAGGTAACCAGGAACTCCTCAGAAGTATGCATAGTAACTATAAGATTCCCCTTAGTCTACCAAGATGTTGTATATAGGTACAGAACTAAACCATTCCACAAATAAGGAACACCATAAATCTTCCCTGCTTTTAGTTATACCTACAAATTTTATCAAAGCTCTCTTGGGAATAAGGGACAAAGATATGTATTTTAACAAAATCCTATAAATGTGAATCCAATATGAACAAATGACTGATTCTGCAAACTGTAGAAAATAGAAAATATATATATATATATATATATATATATATATATATATATAAAATATTTAGAATGATGTACATCTACTAAATTTTTCCTTTAACTCCTTCCTCTCACCTTCCAACCTCTACTGTCAAGGAGAACATACCATTTTATATTTTCTCTATGGCAGATACATTGATTTTTCAGTAAGGCTGTGTGCCAAAATCTCACAGATTTTGTATGATAGTCTCACTACGGCCAAAAGAATACATCTGTACTACGTTTAGTATAAACATAAAACACGAAAAATCCAGCTACTAGGTAGATCTATTTGGTTGTCCTTTGGGAGCAAGTTGGCACATAGCCGGGTTTCTCCTACTACCCAGGGGTACATTCCTCCCAACAGGCAGGACGTCAACATTATCCCATCTGCCTGTATTGGTTCTTTCTGCAGTTGATCCTGACCAAATATCAATTCCAGCTATTAGCTACACTACTTCTGTGTTTATATTCTCCATTGGGCCAGATGAAAATACACCCTCCCCCACCTAAGCAAAAAGGAAAACTGTCACAGTAAAGTTACCACTAACATCAAGCCAGCAAAAGGCAAAGAAATATTAAATGGCAGCCTGAGCTCTTTAAATTTTTGTTTTAAATTTCCACCAGAGCCCCTGTACTAATAATTTTGGTTTTGGTTTATAACCTATATCATTATCAAAGACACCCTTTACCTAACCAGAAACAAAGGCTTGGTTCTACAGGTAATTATATGGCAGAGTTGTTGTCCTTTATGCAATAAAAGAACCTCAGGCTACAGTCATAACTGTAGCTCATTTGAAAAAAAAAATGATTTCTGCCACCCAAACTACCCTTTGATACGTTCCTGTATCTCATCTGTGAAAAAGCAGGCTGGAAAAGTTCTAGCTGGAGATTCATCTGGTTTGGAGAAAGGTCATCATTCTGCTAAGGGTAGAATGTAGTCTCCTGGTAACCTCGGTGATAGGAGGAAAGCTAGTAACTCTACCAGCCTGTATACATTTCATAAGGGGGCCCAGTCAGGTCAGCCTTCCAAACTCAAGGTAATTTTCTCCATTAGACTATCTGAGAAGATAATCTAAAATATGATAATGTAAATCCAAAATTTCCTGATTCATCAAGAAATTTTTTAGGTATGATTTGTATGTAACATTGTATTCAGTGTATAACAACAATACTATATTTGTACATATTGCAAAATGTCCACAAGTCTAATTAACATCCAACAACAGTTTATATATATATATATATATATATATATATATATATATATTTATGAAGAGGACTTTTAAGAACTACTCTCTTAGCAACTTTCAAAGATAGAATATGGTATTGCCAACTATAGTCACCACGCTGTATATTATATCCTCAGACAGGACTGACTTTTATAACTGGAAGATTATGCCTTTTTACCAGCTTCACCCATTTCCTCTATCCAGCATCATCTATTTTGGGAAATATGAGTCTGTTCTCTATCTATGAATTTGATGTTATTGTTTTAGAATCTACATATAAGTGAGATAATACAGTATTTCTTTCTCTGACCCCTATCACTTAGCCTGATGCTCTCAAATTCCATCTATGTTACAGCAAATTGCGATTTCCTCCTTTTCCATGGCCAAATGATATTCCATTGTGTATTTATACCACAATTTCTTTCATCCACTCATCCATGATGGATGCTTAGATTACTTTCCATGTCCCTGATATTGTAAATAATGTTACAATGAACATGGCATCCTTATATCTTTTTATGTTAGTGTTTTAATTTTCTTCAGATAAATATCCAGAAGTGGAATTGCTGTATCATATCATAGTTCTTTCTTAACTTTTTGAGGAATCTCTATACTGTTTCCCATAGTGGCTGCACCCTTTACATCCCCACCAACAATGCACAAGTGTTCCCTTTTCTCTACATCCTCACCAGCATTTGGCATTTCTTGTCTTAGTAATAACCATTCTAACGAGTGTGAGGCAATAGTTCATTGTGATTTTGATTCGCATTTTTCTGATGATTATTGATGTGGAGCACCTTTTCATATGCATGCTGCCCATCTGTATGTATTCTTTGGAAAAATGTCTATTCAGATCCTTTGACTTTGTTAATTAGATTGCCTGTTTTGTTTTCGCTGTTGAGTTGTATAAATTCTATGTATATTTTGGATATCAACCCCTTATCAGATGTATGATTTGTAAATATTTTCTTTTAGCTGGTAGGTTGCCTTTTCATTTTGTTGATTGCTTCCTTTCCTATGCAGAAGCTTTTTAGTTTGATACAGGCATATTTATTTCTTTTTGCTTCTGTTGTCTTTGTTTTTATTATTCTTTTTTTTTTTGAGTTTTTTAGATTTATTTATTTATTCATGAGAGAGAGAGAGGCAAAGACATAGGCAGAGAGAGAGAAGTAGGCTTCTTACAGGAAGCCCGATGTGGGACTCAATCCCAGGACCCAGAATCACACCCTGGGCCAAAGGCAGATGCCCAACCTCTGAGCCACCCAGGCACCCTTGTTTTTACTATTCTTATTTGTTGTCTTTATTATTCTTTGTTCAGTCAAATCCAAAGAATCATAGCCCAGATTAATGTCAAGGAGCTTACCACCTATGTTTTCTTGTAGGAGTTTAATGGTACCAGGTCTTTTATTCAAGCCTTTAATCCATTTTGAGTAAGTTTTCTCTGTCTGGTGTAAGACAGTAGCCCATTCATTCCTTTGTGTGTGACTCTCCAGTTTTCCCAACGTATTTATAAGAGACTACCTTTCTCCATTTTATATACTTAGCTCCTTTGTCACAGAATAATTGACCAAATATGCTTGGATTTATTTCTGTCCTCTCTATTCCATTCCATTGATCTCTAACTCATGCCAATACAATGCTGTTTTGATTACTATATTTTTGTAATATAATTGGAAGAAGGGAAGGTAATGGTTTATTCTTTATTCTTTATTCTCCTTTCTAAGGATTGCTTTGGCTATGCAAATTTTTTGTGGTTCCATACACATTTTAGGACTGTTTTTCTACTAAGATTTTTTAATTCGTAAGTTTGAAGGGATTACACTGTGTATTACCCACCCTCATGTTCAGGTGTTAGAGTAACCTTTTGATTATAATCAGTAAGAAAACTTTGATAGAATTTTTTCTTTTTTGTAGGATATATTAAATTACTCAGCACACAGAATAATCATATTTCATTCACACGGATAGGGGTAACCACTTCACGTTTTTCACACTCCTTCAACACTCTGTAGTCTTTATACTATAGATTTATAATCAAGAGATTGCTTATGCCACATCAGGGGTTAGTGGTTAGTTGATACTGGTTTAAGTATTATTTAAATTTAGTTGGGCATTTATAAAACCTAAAGGAGATCTTAAATTTCAGGTAACAGAATCTCTAGGACACTGAAAAATGTAGTGATCAGTCATACTCAAGGAGTTTCTAAGATTATTTTAATTATGTATATTGTAGTGTATGTAGAGGGAAATAGTAAGAGTTTCTTCATATATATATATATACACACACATTTTAAAATTATTATATATCTTAAATATTTTCATTGTCCTGTTGCTTTTGTGTGACACAAAAGACATACTTTGTACTCATCATGGTTATGAATATTATACATCAGTGATTTAAAAATTAAATATCATACAATTACAATAATCATTTCTAATCAATTCTTGAAGGTGTATTGGTGAATCGTTGAATTTTTACTTTAAAATAGTTTTTGCAAAATATTCCTTTCTATTAAATAGTAATATGACAATAAAAAGGAAAATTCAGATTTCAGTATGGAGCTCTAATACTTCAATTACTGAGGAGCTGAAAATCCTTCCAAGGATTCATGAGATTTGGCTTAGTCTGGAATCTACAACAATGAAATATAACATATATATATAAAATGCATATTTATATTATAAATAAATATACATATTTATTATAAAATAAATATATACATTTAGCTATGGTTCATAAACTCTCAGTAATGATGACAAAACTATTTGTCATAACTCCATAAAGATATCAAAATTGGCTTAAGAATCATTATCATTTGATAGCTTAATAGTAGATAAGGAGAAACCAATCTTTGGTATTGTTCAATAGTTTTGAAAGCAAGTATTCAAAATGCAAGTTTAGGGCAGAAAATAACTGAATATTTATTAGCCAAAAAGCCTGAGGAAGTATGATCTCAGTAATGCATTTGATAGATTTTTCATTGACCTGCTGTCATGGTACTCTCCTCCTCCCTCCCTCCCTTCCTCTCTCACTCTTGCTCTCTCTTTAACTCATCTGCTTCTTTCTACATGAAAATCCCATTTGCTCTTACTGCCTCATTTTTCATTTCATAGAAAACAGTCACATTGCCTGAGTATCACAACTGCCTCAGCTAAGGAAGAACTTAAAACTAGTTTAGAATAATCATGGGGGACTTCTGTGATTGGTTCAGCTTGATGTAGGTGCCCACTAGAGACAAATCAATAGGAGCCAGAAGAAAATGGCACCTTCAAATGGAAGCAGAAATAGTTATGCTGTAGTGGATTAAGAGTTCTCAAATCTGTAATAAAGGGCTGTGTTCTAAGGAAGAGGAAGAATGACTGATTAGCATACAAACCTGTTCAAAACATGAATCTTTTTTTTTAATTAAGAAGTTATAAATAAAAATGCATAGCTAATTATGACAATGTATAAGACTTTAACCTAAATTTAATACTTGAATATCATGTAAAATATCTACAGGGTCTCCTTTTTTTTCAGTCAAGCAATTGAGTTTTCAGTGTTGGGGAAAGGAAGGATGAATATGTAAATTCACAGATTTTAACATAATAAGCCTTTGCTAATTGCTTTCAAAAAGGAATTTGTGGCTAAGATTATAATTTTTCACAGTTGTGTGAACAACTAACTCAAAATTTAGGCAGGAGAAAAATAATGATTCCAAGGGGGGGGTTAAAAAAACCCGCCCTACTTTCCAGAATGTGAATTGGGGAATTTATTTCAAAACTTTCCATTACTTAGGCTGTTTACTACAGGGAGCATTAAATAACATGAGATGGAAGTGACAGAACAGATTTTTTGATAAGCACACTATTTTTAAGAAGTATCTTCTGATAAAATGATGTGAAATCTAAAACATCTTGAAAATGAACTGCACTATTTCAAGTAGCTGAGAGCAAAAATGAGACATCTGCCAACCGAGTCAGCAAAAGGGAGACTGACAAGATAACAGAAGTTGAGTGCTTGCAAGTTGTAAAACATTTTACGACATGATCTAGATGTTATTTTTTTTTTCTTTTTTAAGTGAAAGATTGAGGTGATTCTAGAATAGAAAGCTATTTCTGGCAGGAAGGAATTTTCTTGAAATAGTCCCAACTTTGAAAGCCATCAGAGTGAGAGATTGCATATCCATACTGGTGTCTTCAAAAAGAGAATGAGCCATCTTTTTTTTTTTTTTTTTTTAATAAAGTGTACGTTATTTGACAATGTAGAATAACAAGGGACAGAGAAGGGAGTCTTGCAGATAATACCCAGTGTGGAGTTGCAGAGGGTAAACGTCAAACTGAGTTTCAGAATTTCCCACTCCATTCGAAATCCCTTGACCTGTTCTATTTAATATAAACTGTATGTTTCAAAAGTTTTTGGATTTCTCACTATGGTCAGCTGTTAGATCCCAGAGAAGTAACCACAGTCAAGGTACTCTGAATAAGTCAGGGGCAGGGATCCCTGGGTGGCGCAGTGGTTTGGCGCCTGCCTTTGGCCCAGGGCTCGATCCTGGAGACCCAGGTTCGAATCCCACGTCGGGCTCCCAGTGCATGGAGCCTGCTTCTCCCTCTGCCTGTGTCTCTGCCTCTCTCTCTCTCTCTCTCTCTCTCTCTCACTGTGTGCCTATCATAAATAAAATAAAATAAAAATTAAAAAAAAAGTCAGGGGCAGATATTGTAAACTCTCTGGATTCCCCAGACCCTAAAAGTATTCTAAAATACTACAATAAAGGGAAAATGAAACTACAGAACTATCTTTCAGATCTATTCCTCTGCAAAATGACACAGCCACATAAGATATCACAACTGCTATCTCTAATAAAAAAGAAAGACAGATAAGAACTGAACTCTGGCTACCATTGACTTCTATTTCTGCCAAAACTCATTTTGTCTCTAAACTTTATTTTGTAAAGACTTGGTACCTTTTCTTGTCACCAAAAACCCACTGATGTTGCTTCTGTAGATGCTCTCCTTGTAGCTCTTCTGCTCTATGTTTAGAGATAGAGGGGGTTTGAATCTTCTAATGATTTACATGTAACTAGATACTCCAGTTTTGTTAATTAGTCTGTCTCTGGGCTTGCAAATTCTAAACCCTCTCCACAAACATTAGCTGAAAAAGAATACTAAAGCTGTGTGCTTTCTTTCCTAAAGAAAAAAAAAGGGGAGGAAGGGGGTTCTTGGGTGGTTCAAGTAATTAAGTATCCCAACTTGATTTTAGCTCAGATCATCATCTCAGGGTTGTGAGATAAAACCCTGTGTCAGGCTCTGTGCTGGGCATTGAGCCTGCTTGAAATGGTCTCTCTCCCTCCCCATTGCCCCCTCCCATTCCCTGCCCTCCCCCCTAAAAAAGGCAAAGCTCTTACTCTCAGTCCCTTCATTGTAGTTACATAACCCAGTAGGTAGCAACTGGATCCTGGTAGTTCTGGATCCTTAGCACACTGTAGCAGAGGGATATCCATTTATACCAGGTAATGACATCTCTGGTTCCTAAGACATTCTCAAATAACTTATGCTTACTGTCCCAGCCACTGATGCATTGTTTACAAAAAGGGCAAGGAGTCGTGCTTTCTCCATCCTTCATCTGTTTCAAGGGGCAAAGGTATTCAATATTCCTCACAGTGCCCCACAATTACTTAATTTGTGTGGATTGGCTACAAATTACTGTATATCTTAAGTAGAAGAGAACTGATGAATATTTTTTACTTATAAAATACACAGCAAGATATCAACATGAATTAAATTTAATTATGAATATGGACACCAAAAAGTGCCAAAAAGTAAGGAAATATATCCCTCAGACATCTCAAAATTTTACTCATATTTTATGGTCTAGCACATGATGTTTTCAGTGAAAGATGAATAAACATTGAATAAAAATCTTGGCATGTTACAAATCACAAAGCTAATTTAAGCAATAGTTGGACAGTTTTAAAAGAAATACTGTTGAATAGAAGAAAATATCCAAGTTTGAGTTTGTCACAATCACATTCTGAGACTGAGGTTTAGGTACAAGTAGTTAATTTGGGAGATGATCCTAGAAAGTCTGATAAGGATGTGCACATGAAAAAAGAACAGGGGAAGCCAATGAAGCCAACAAAGATATGTTATTGAACTAAACAACCCCCCTCGGCAATGGAGGCTAAATCTGTGTGTGGAACACACCTTAAAATTTCTCCCATGTGGTGAGGAAATGAGTCTTTATTCATCATTTCCATTTGGTTGAGATCAGCTTCTAGATCGGTGGTCAATAAATTTTTTCAGTAAAGGGTCAGATATTAAATATCTTAGGCTTTTAGGTCACATGATCTTTGTCACACTATGCAACTCTCACTGTAACACGAAAACTGCTATAGACAACCTGTTACAAATGGCAGTGACTCTTTTCCTTTTACTTAGAAAAACAAGTGGTGAGCTGTGCTTGGTGTGAAAGCCATGGTTTGCCAACTTCTGCTCTAGGCCACTAGTTTCCTTGCACAACAAAGCTGAAGATAATCCTGGAGCTAGATAATGCCATTGGTCAGAAAGATGCAAGGAGCCATGGGCTTCTATGGAAAGGTCTGTAAATAACTTTGGGAAGATCAGGGGGTATAAGTGGTAAACAAATTAAACAATAAAGTTCAAAGTCACTAAAAGTTATTTGAAAGAAAGATAGCCATAGAGCTAGGTGGTTGTTTTGAAAAATCAGAAGGAAGATAGCATATATAATATTATGTCAATAGTATTTCAAATTATTTTTTAAACTATAAATTTCCTGAATTATAAGGTAGGAAAGATAGACTTTATATCTTTGTTTATCCCCAATGATTCAGTTACTCAAATCCCAAATTGAATCAGTTATGTTCATATGTATAATTATATAAATACTATGTAGGAAAAGGGTATTGCCCAAAACAAAATAAGGCAAATAATCATTGCCTGTGTACTGTTCTGTAGCTATTCCATATGTAATTAGAAATATTGCATGCTGTAGCTAGCTTCTCCTAATGTCTACACATACAATGCCTTCTTTCTTGCAAGTAACACAACTCTAATTAATGCATTGGCTTTAAAAAAAAATGAGATAGCGATCCCTGGGTGGCTCAGTGGTTAGGCATCTGCCTTTGGCTCAGGGCGTGATCCTGGAGTACCAGGATCGAGTCCCACATTGGGCTCTCTGCATGGAGAATGCTTCTCCCTCTGCCTGTGTCTCTGCCTCTCTGTGTGTGTGTGTGTTTCTCATGAATAAATAAATAAATAAAATCTTTTTTAAAAATGTGAGATAAAATTGAAGTTGAGATCCAACTACACTGACTTATCTACTCTTCAATTTAAGCACCTGTGACCATAAAACAATAAAATAAAATGTGAAGGTATAAAACAGTGATTCAAGAAATAAAATCATCATTTTAAAAACACTGGCTAAATAAATTACACAGGACTTGCTGTTTTAAACTTAGTATTTATATTATAAATATTTCACAAAAATACCACTTAAAAACTGGGAGGCCCCACACATATTCCAGATCAACCAAATAAAGAAACATTCAAGAGACATAATTTATAAAAATCTCAAGACACATAGATCAGGTATTTTAATTTTGTGACTTTTCTAATTTGATTTTTAAGTAGACTGTACTTGAAGAATTTTGAGTTCCAACTGTATCTTAATTAGGCATAATTTAAAAATAAATGAAAGATCAAACCAAAATGTTTGTAAGGTAACAGCATATCTACTGTAGGTTTATAAGACTATAATTGAGTTCAATCATAAGCCACAAGATTATTGCCCCATAAAATACCCCAGTAGCATTTCAGTATATGTTATGTTCAATAACTATGAACATAAACATATAAATGTATCATATTTTTCCTTTTTGCCACATCAAGACAGAAGAGTAACAACACAAGAGAAAGTTTTAAAAAATATAAAAAAATACAGGAATCAGGCCAACTGTAAAAATATAAACTAATCTCATAAATTACAATGCTGAAAGTAAAAGTGTTAATGGAGGAAAAATATCCATATTCATAATGTATTGACAAGTGAATGGCTCACAAGCTCAGTTGTGAGTTTGGAGGACAGAGCTCTTAGCATAACCAGTGTGTTATACAGACTGGTACAAAAGAGAATCACAGCAGGTTTTAAAGTTCGTGTCTCTGTACATCTGTCCTTTTCATTTGCCAGTAGATGGAGAAGCCAGGGGAGATATTGTGAAGGAGATGGTATGTGTATAATAGGCCTTCTGAGCTGAACTCAACTTAGAAATAGAAGGGCAGATATCTATGGAGATTGGATATCCTATATTTGGGCACTGAAAATATGAAAAGAATTCATTTTGTTTCCTTTGATTGTTGGCAACAGATTCTGTGGTTTTCATTTTGTTTTCCCAAGAAAGAATGATGCTATGTCAGACAAAAATAGATTCTTACATCTGTAATTTGCCATGTTTACATATATATATAATGTAAATATGTAAATATTATATATATATACATATATATGTATATATATATATAAAATGTAAAAATGCAGACGAGGTGAATGTCAAAGTTCAGGGAGGATGATCAACTTTATAGGCTATTCTTTCTCCCTGTTGTAGGCACAATTCAAAGTGACCACAATAAACCTTCCCCTTGAGTGTGAGTACAACAATTGAATAAGATGGGATATCACTATCATGATTAGGCTACCATCAGCTGACTTGGAGTTAAAAGGGAGTTTATCCTGGTGGGCCTGACCTAATCAGGTGAGTCCTTGAAGGTGAAGCAGCAGAGTAATTATCTTTCTGGCCTGAAAGGAGAAATAAACTGTTGCGTTGTGAGTGGTACTATGAGGGAGAGACCTTTAATTGCTGAGATGGACCCACAGCTGAATAATCAGAAAAACAGTCCTCACTAGCTATAATACCAAACAACTGAGATCTGTTAGCTATCTAATAGATTTTGAGAGAACCCCAAACTCTAGATGACAATGCCACATAGCCAATTCGGGAGACCCTGAACACAGAACCCATTTATTTCCAGACTCTTGACCCAAGAAACTATAAAGATTTTTTTTAAATTTATTTATGATAGTCATACAGAGAGAGAGAGAGAGAGGCAGAGACATAGGCAGAGGGAGAAGCAGGCTCCATGCACCGGGAGCCTGACGTGGGATTCGATCCCGGGTCTCCAGGATCGCGCCCTGGGCCAAAGGCAGGCGTCAAACCGCTGCGCCACCCAGGGATCCCCCAAGAAACTATAAAGATAGTAGGTCTGTGTTTCAAGTCACTAATTTATAATAATTTGCTATACAGCCTTAACAACTGATATTTCAATTTTTAATTTAAATTCTAGTAACATATAGTATATTAGTTTCAGAACTAGAACTTAGTGATTCATCACTTACGTATAATACCCAGTGCTCATCAAAAGTGCCATCCTTAATACTCATCATCCTTTAACCCATCCCCCCTCCACTTCCCCTCCAGTAATCCTATTTGATCTCTATAGTTAAGAATCTCTTATAGTTTGCCTCCCTCTTTTTTTTTCCTTCCCCTATGTTCATCTGTTTTGTTTCCTAAATTCCATATATGAGTGAAATTATATGGTACTTGTCTTTCTCTGACTTATTTCACTTAGCATAATATACTCTAGTTGCATCCACATCATTGTAAATGGCAAGATTTCATTCCTTTTGGTGGCTGACTAATATTCCATATATACCACTGCTTCTTTATCCAGTCATCAGTCAATGAACATCTGGCCTCTCTCTACAGTGTGACTATTGTTGATGATGCTGCTATAAACTTCAGAGGCTTGAGCCCCTTTGAGTCAGTATGTTTTGTAGCCTTTGGGTAAATACCTACTAGTGCAATTGCTGGGCTATAGAGTAGCTCTGTTTTTAACTTCTTGGGGAGCCTCCACACAGTTTTCCACAGTGGCTGCATCAGTCTACATTTGCCTCAGTGTAAGAGGGTTCCCCTTTCTCCACATCCTCACCAACATCTGCTGTTCCCTGTGTTGTTTATTTTAGCCATTCTGACAGACATGAGGTGTATCTCATTGTGGTTTTGATTTGTATTTCCCTGATAAGTGATGTTGAGCATCTCTTTATGTGTCTGCTAGCCACCTGGATATCTTTGGAAAAATGTCCTTTCATGTTTCTTTCCATTTATTAACTAGATTATTTGGTTTTTGGGTGTTGAGCTTGATATATTCTTTATAGATTTTGGATATTAACTTATCAGATATGTCATTTCCAAATATCTTCTCCCATTCCATAGTTGCCTTTTAGTTCTTTTGATTATTTCCTTTGCTGTGTAGAAGGTTTTTATCTTGATGAAGTCCCAGTAGTTCCTTTTTGCTTTTGTTTCCCTTGCTTCTGGTGACATGTCTAATAACAAGTTCCCATGGCCTATGTCAAAGAGGTTGCTGCTTCTGTTCTTCTCTAAGAGTTTGATGGATTCCTGTCTCACATTTAGGTCTTTCATCCATTTTGAATTTATTTTTGTGTAGGATATAAGAAAGTAGTCCAGTTTTTCTTCTGCACGTGGCTGTTCAGTTTTACCGTTTGTTGAAGAAACTTTTTTCCATTGGATATTTTTTCCATTGGATATTTTTTCCTGTTTTGTCAAAGATTAGTTGACCATAGAGTTGAGGGCCCATTTCTCTGTTCTCTATTCTGTTCCATGGATCTATGTGTTTTTGTGCCATTACCACACTGTCTTGATGGTTACAGCTTTGTAACATAGCTTGGAGTCCAGAATTGTGATGCCTCTAGCTTTGTTGTTCCTTTTCTTTTTTCTTTTTTTTTTTAATTTTTTTTTTTTTTTTAATTTACTCATAGAGACACAGAGAGAGAATGAGAGGCCGAGACACAGGCAGAGGGAGAAGCAGGCTCCACCCAGCGAGCCCGACGTGAGTCTCCATCCAGGGTCTCCAGGATCACGCCCTGGGCTGCATGCGGCACTAAACCGCTGCGCCACCGGGGCTGCCCCCTTTTTTAAAGATTCTATTATTTATTCCTGAGAATATACAGAGAGGAGACAGAGAGAGAGGCAGAGGCACAGGCGGAGGGAGAAGCAGGCTCCATGCAGGGAGCCCGACATGGGACTCCATCTGGGGTCTCCAGGGTCACGCCCTGGGCTGAAGGCAGCGCTAAACCAATGAGCCACCAGGGCTGCCCTTTGCTGCTCCTTTTCAAGATTACTTTGGCTATTTGGTTTTGTGGTTCCATACACAGTTTAGATTGTTGTAGCTCTGTGAAAAATGCTAGTGGTATTTTGATTGGGATTGCATTAAATGTGTAGATTGCTTTGGGCAGTATAGACACTTCAACAATATTTGTTCTTCCAATCCAGGAGCATGGAATATTCTTCCATTTCTTTGTGTCTTCAATTTCTTTCATAAGTGTTCTTTAGTTTTCAGCATACAGATCCATTACCTCTTAGGTTAGGTTTATTCCTAGGTATCTTATGGGTTTGGGTGCAATTGTAAATGGGATCAATTCCTTGATTTCTTTTTCTGCTGTTTCATTATTGGTGGATAGAAATGCATCTGATTTCTGTACATTGATTTTGTATCCTGCAACTTTACTGAATTCTTGTATCAGTTCTAGAAATTTTTTGGTGGAGTTTCTCAGGTTTTCTACATAAAATATGTCATCTGTGAATAGTGAAAGTTCGACTTTTTCCTTGCTGATTTGGACTTCTTAAATTTGTTTTTGTTGCCTGCATGCTATTGCTAGGGCTTCTAGTACTATATTGAATAACAGTCGTGAGAGTGGACATCCTTTATCGTTCCTGCCCGTAGAGGAAAAGCTCTCAGTTTTTACCCATTGAGGATGATATTTTCTGTGGGTCTTTCATATGTGGCCTTTATGATGTTGGGATATGTTCCCTCTAAATCTACTTATTTGAGGGTTTTTATCAAGAATAGATGTTATACTTTGTCAAATGCCTTTTCTGTATCTATTGAGAGGACCATATGATTCTTTTCCTTTCTTTTATTAATGTGGTGTATCGTGTTGATTGATTAATGAATATTGAACCATCCCTGCAGCCCAGAAATTAATACCATTTTTTGTGGTAAATAATTATTTTAATGTACTGTTGGATTCAATTTTCTACTACCTTATTGAAAATGTTTACGTTGATGTTCATCAGGAAGATTGGCCTATAATTCTCCTTTTTAGTGGGAGCTTTGTATAGTTTTAGAATTCAGGTAATGCTGGCCTCATAGAATGAGTTTGGAAGTTTTCCTTCCATTTCTATTTTTTTTGAATAGTTTGAGGAAAATAGATATTAATTCTTCATTAAATGTTTGGTAGAAATCCCCTCAGAAGCTATCAGGCCCTGGACTTTTTTGGGGGAGATTTTTGAATACTGATTTAGTTTCTTTGCTGTTTATCAGCAGAACAATTAGACACCACTTTTTTGAAACACCTTTAATTATATTGATATATTATTATTTATATATAAATAGCAATATATTAGTATTAATACATATTTATGAATACTGCAGTGACTTGTTCACTACAAATAATTCAAATGATACCAAAAATGCATATTAAAAAAACAAATCTGGGATCCCTGGGTGGCGCAGCGGTTTGGCACCTGCCTTTGGCCCAGGGCACGATCCTGGAGACCCGGGATCGAATCCCACGTTGGGCTCCCGGTGCATGGAGCCTGCTTCTCCCTCTGCCTGTGTCTCTGCCTCTCTCTCCCTCTCTCTGTGTGACTATCATAAATAAATAAAAATTAAAAAAAAAATAAAAATAAAAAAACAAATATACTTTCAAATAGACTCACTCCATCTCCCTTCCTCTCCCTTCAGTATTTTCCAGAAAATGGTTGTTAGCCATTGCTTACCATTTTGTTAGGCTAACATTGTTTTTAAGAAATGTAAATGGCAATATGGTATATATCCTCTTTTTAAACTCATTTTGTTTTTCCCTTCAAAATTATATGTAATTATAATTAATTACTCCATGTCTGTTCATCTGGAGTACCTTGTCATTCTTTTCAACAGTTTATTGTATGAAATGCTGCTTCTTTTAGTATTTGTATGATATATATGAGGTCCCAACTAGGTTACCTTCAGAAAATATGATTTAGATAACTGTAAGGCTGTAGCTTTATAAAACAGAAAAATTCTAGCCCTGGTTCCATAAACCTTTACAATCAATAGTTGCTGCAGATTTCCATTTCTTTAATCCACACTTTATGCTTTTATAAAGGCACAGTGATTTTCAGTTAAACTTCAGAGAATGCAATAACCTCTTACTACAGGTGAAAACATGGTTTTACAAATTGGTTCCAAAGATGCTCAATTGGCTATAAAACCATTAGAAGTTGCAGAGGAAAGTATCTTGTACAATGAATTAGTTTGCAGGCTACTATAAAGTCTTCATTATTTTTGGAAGATGCTATGAGACTGAGTATGTATAGCTTGGATTATGAAGGATTCAGAAAGGTAAGAAGTAGGGACAGACCTCCTTATCCAGAAAGACTAAGTAAATTAAAGAAGGTTGATATAAGCCCTGCCCCTCTTCCTCATTCTTTTTATTTGCCAAGAAATGAAAGGTTATGACAATGCAGGAATGACAACTTTGAAATGAATGCTATGATAAACATAGCATGCAATGTACAAAGGTGAATCATAACTGGCAATTAAATGAGAAAATATTTTAAAATACCCGCCTTGATATTAGATCCATTTAGGTCAACTACTCAGTTTTAAAATATAAAAATATGTAAGTCATATTCTTCCCAATCAACGGGTCAAATGGTAGACTACAGAAGTTAACTATTAGCACCTCTACTACTCTTCTCAGGAGATCTTTTAGGTGAAGCAAAGTGAGGTTTATTGCACATTCTGTTGCACCAAAGACAATAAGGCAGATTAGAGACTGGTTCACTTGTTCAAATACCTGTGTGAACAATCACCAATGATGTCATATAATTTTGGGCAAGTTTCTTATACTTTATCTCAGCCCCAATTTATCATCTGTAAACTGGGGATAATAATAAAGCCTATTAGCGAAGATTTTATGAGAACTAAAAGAGCTGCTATCAGTCAGGCACTTAGTAGTGAAGAGTGTTATTATTTTTCTAGTACTAGTGTGGGTTTAGATATAAAGCAGAACCACTATCTTCCAAAATATGCTTCAATGCATAACTTCTATATGGAAAGGCTTCCCTAAACAATAATACCTCTTTCTTAATCATTTAAATCATTTTTCTCCCTTTCTGCTGCCATGTATATAAGTGCTTTCCATATATAAAAAGGTGAACAGGGACGCCTGGGTGGCTCAGTGGTTGAGCGTGTGCCTTTGGCTCAGGGCATGATCCCAGGGTCCTGGGATCGAGTCCTGCCTTGGACTCCCTGCATGGAGCCAGCTTCCCCCTCTGCCTGTGTCTCTGTCTCTCATGAATAAAAAAATAAAATCTTTAAAAATAAATAAATAAAAAGATGAACAGTAATTTCACTACACTGATGCCCTTCAAATTAATTTCCCAGGTATTTTTGTTTTCATTAAAAGTTCTCTTTTTTTTTTTTTCTGTTTAAGATTTGAAACTACCTTAATTATTTTTGTGGGGACACTTCCATATACTCAGTGTTGGAGGTGCAAATAAAAAGTCAATAGAATTTGAATAAATAATATTAAAAATATTTGCAAAACTATGTAGTACAATAACTATTACAGTTATTATAAAATTGGAATGGAGGATTGGGCTAATAGTAATGACAGATCACCCAAAGACAAAAATTCTATATTCTAAATCCTTGATCCAGATTCTCAACTGATAATTTTCCTTCACAGATATTTTCATTTCTGGAAGGATTGGATCCAGCTACTACATTGTATTTTCTAAAAGAAAAAATATTTTTTAAATTAATGATATAGTTTTTTGATGATATAATTAGCTTACCTAAAAGGATAGAAGAATGGACTTCATTAAGTAGTTGCATGTAGAAATCATAATATTTACTTTTGCAACTGTAGAAGAGACTTAGTAATCATGTGGCATGGTGGAGTTGCTGTTCACACAGGTGACACATCACAGAAAAGTGATCTGGCCTAGAAATGCATTTTAAAAAGTGACAAACATCAAATATGTAATAATCTACACTCAACTATTGAACAGCCTAAAATTAAAATAAATTTACTATTAACATTAATAGAATTTAGTAATAGACACTGAGAAGCATGCATATTTCTTTTTTTTAATTATTTTTTTATTTATGATAGTCACAGAGAGAAAGAGAGAGAGGCAGAGACATAGGCAGAGGGAGAAGCAGGCTCCATGCACCAGGAGCCCAATGTGGGATTCGATTCCGGGTCTCCAGGATCGCGCCCTGGGCCAAAGGCAGGCGCCAAACCGCTGCGCCACCCAGGGATCCCCATGCATATTTCTAAAAAAATATTAACTTTGTTAGAAGCAAGATGAGTTGGTTATTTAGAACCTAAAGTAGTTGTCCTTTACCAGGCCTTGTAAAGTCTTAACCTTTGAATGTACAGCATAGTTTTAGGCATGAAAAAACAAAACAAAGAAACCTTTGAGAGTACCACCATGAAGAGTCTGTATTTCCTTGCCAGTATAGCTTTCATCACTGAAGCCTCTGCCCTAATCCCACCACCTCAATGACCCTGAACTACAATTTCTATCTCCTCAGCTCTCTGAGACCTCCATCACTGTTTGGCCTCCACTTCCTTTACTGCAGTCAAAAAAGGCATCCAGGCATGTTATCGGTGTATTACCAGAACTGAAATTTCATTACTCCCATCTCTTTGGGGTCTGTAATATATAGTATCTGAAGAGTGATTTCATACTTTTTATTCATTTTGAAACTTATTTTCAGTAGGAGAGTTAGTCCACTATAAGTTATTTTATCATGACCAAATGGCAGTTTCTGTTTTGAAATCTATAATATCCTAATATCCATATGAAACATTTAATCGTACTCCACCCTCTTCCTCTGAAATATTAATCAGCTCTGCCATCATCCTCCTTATCCATGGACCAAGTTTATAACTCACCATCTGCTTAGCCCAACGCTCATTAATAGGAGTGAGGTTTTTGTTGTTTTTTCAAGAAATGCTTTTTATAGTGGTTTGCTGGCAACTGGGTGTCATGCTCCCTTTGTTCAGGAGTTGAACTATTGCTATGTATATTTTAGAAATTCTGTGTGAAAACTTTGATTTCTAAATCACTTTGGAGATACGCATGCAAAGCATATAAATCTTTTTTAAAAAGATTATTTAAGAGAAAGAGAGAGAGAGAGCACAGTGGGGAGAAGCAAAAGCAGACTCCATGCTGAGCTCCGAGCCTGAGGCAGGGCTCTATCTCATGACCCAAGCAAAACCAGGAGTTGGATCCTCAACCAACTGCACCACCCGGGTGCCCAAAAGCATGTAAATCTTTTGTAGGTACTTCACAGTCTACAGAACATAACCTTTGATATTTAAATTTTCAGGTTCTAATAACTGGGAAATATTTAAAACTTTTCCAAACCAATATATATATGTGTCTTAGATATACATGTATATATATATATATATATATATATATATATATATATATATTTGCTATTATATATAAACATTGAAGGAAAAATGGAAAACACATTATACCAAATTCTACTTTGAGAAGGAACAATTGAAAGACTAATAGATATATATTTTCCTTTATGCTCAAGCTAGATGAAAATAACCGACACTATTTGAACTTTATTTGTCTACGATGTAGAGCATAGGAAAACAAATGATAGGTTTGGAAATAAATAGTTTGAGACCAACTGAAGCAGATAGAAATTGATTAGATCATCCTGAGTTTGAAAAACAGATACTTTTAATGGTCCTTTTTCCTAAAAAGTAAACTCCTACCAAATGTTGCAATATAATATCTGATTAGTCATATGTTAAAACAGTTTTACAAGGTATATGACAAGGACAGAAGGCTGTTCTAGTAAAGTCTTTCACAAACTTAGGAATACTAGCCATTGTAAATAAAAAGTAAAAATTATCTTTAACTAAACCTGCATTTTTTACTGGAAGCTACTGGAAATGTGAATCATAAGGTACCCTGATAAAATACTAGTCATCTCATAGTTTTTTGTAGGACCATGTTCAAGTTTGTAGTTACATATTATTTTAAGAAATTACTTTTGTAAAAATGTCTTCACAGAAAACTACTCAGGAGTGAGTGGTGGTGAAATCTTTTTAAGTTGTTACTGTATTCAAACAGAGAATTTGAAATTGTAACAGAATTATCTTGATTATATTTTGCATTGGTTTTATTTGGTAATATATTTGGGTTTATAGTTCATTTTTGATTTACAAATGCCCATCTAAAATAGAAGCCCAAAATATAATTTCTAGAAACATCTTAACCAAATACAGGCCCAATACCTGGATGGCTCAGTGGTTGAGAGTCTGCCTTCAGCTCAGGTTGTGATCCTGGGGTCCTGGGATCTAGTCTTGCATCAGGCTCGTCACAGGGAGCCTGCTTCTCCCTCTGCCTATGTTTTTATGTCTCTCATGAATAAATAAGTAAAATCTTAAACAAACAAACAAACAAACAAACAAACAAAAAAACAAAAACAAATACAGGTCCAATTTAGAAGTTATAAAATTTAACTTAAAGACAATTTAAACTATAGAGAACATGTCATACTTTGAATTATTAAATATACTTTTATATTAAGTATCAAAATTATTAATAAAACTAAGATTTATGGATAAGAACCATCATAAAATGTTCATCAATGTTATGTAGAGATGAAGGAAATGATTTTTCAAAATCAAGCAACATTTCCTAGCTTTTCAATTTTTCAACAGTAGACATTATGTTAGAGACAAAAGGAAAAGTAAAAAATACAGTATATGACTCTTCATGACATCCATATGTACATATATGTATACATGCATATACTTATGTACTCATGATATCTGTACTTTTACAGAGGTGTGGAGTTGGTACTCATAATTATGTTGGCTATGTTGACTCAATATTGTGGAAGCTGAATATTTCATACTTATGAAAATGCCTAGTGCAAACTGCACTGTTCTGTGTTATTAATGAGTGTGTAAAAGAAAGGATTGGAAAATGTAAAACATCTCCATAAAAAATTCAAGGTCAGGTGGTTTATTTGTCTATGAAATAAATCTTTAATTAATGCTCTGGAATATGATTTTGCAAAACAATATTTGTTCCATCTTTCCTACCACTGAAAGAAGATATAACAAAAAGATCTGTCTGTATAGGTGAAGTCCAACAAAAGAAGTAGATAGAGGGTTGGAAAGACCTAGCCGAGTGTCACCTGGGATAGGGCAGGCAAAATGCTGAAAGGCAGGTGGAATACCAGCCAGCTCACACCAGCAGTTGTAGAAGTAGGTAGCAAGGGCCCACTTGTGGCTTTGATATATAAACATGATATATTCAAGATAGGTTTTATAGATTTCCAGCTTCAAGCAGTGCTTGTGGGAAGATTGTGAAGTAGCGCCAATTGTTGGGTGATAGAGATGTGGGGGTTAATCAGATTATTACAGAAGTTAACTAATGTCCATTGGGATTGAACTTCAGAGTCTCAGACTTGAAGTTGGCTTTGACTGCAGGGCTTCCAACAGTGATGAGGGATGAAGTCATTCATAAGTAATTTGTTAATGATAGAAGAATAAAAAAATAAATGAACTGTCAATGAGTTCTGAGCTCATTGACATCAAAATGTTGGTTTTTTTTTTTTTTTTTTTCTCTCCTAATATACTTTCTGGAATGGCAGAAATAGAATTGGGGTTGAGTAAGGCTACCAGAAATGCCCATGGCAAGTGACACACTAGTGAGATATTTCTGAGATGTAAGATGAAGCAGAAAAAGGCTACAAAGCTCTGCTTTAGAAACAGAAAAGTAGCCAAAAATGCTATATTAACATCTGGTAAACTGTGGTTGCAAACACTCAACAATCAACACATTTTTTTTTTAAATTAAACACTGACTATGAACCAGGTGCTATACATTTATGTAACTGAATGAACAACATAGTCTCTGTTCTAAGAAACTGATGATGTATTAGAAAGTTAGGAGTCCAAGGAGATGTGACCAAACTTGCCTTGCTTCTTAATGCAACCCCATGTTCTTATAACATCCTAGGGATATTGCTGACTCAAGAGCCTGCTGTTTATTAGTGATGAGATAAGGATGGAGAGCAAGTGGCTTGGATTCCAAATATGAAAAGAAAGGATAGTCCCAATGTTCAGCCAGTTAACTACTCAGAAAGGATAGCTAGAAGGGTAGGCAAGAGTAGCACATATGCCCCTGGCCAGGTAACCTCAAAAGCTTTGGTTTCCTCATCTGTAATAAAAAAGGCGTACATTTTTTGTTTGTTTTGTTTTGTTTTATCATGGTGTTAATCTGAGTACAAGAGAAAAACTGGCCAAATTCCTAGCTTTGAGTAGTACCAAGTACTTTACTAGGCAAATGTATACTTTTATATAAGTGTGTGTATATAAGATTCAGAGAACACAGTTCAAAAAGTGGCATCTATGTTCTACATTATAATGGCACTGATTTTACCCTTGTGAGAAACCCAAAAAAGAAGTTCTGTAACAGGTCAGTTATTGGCCTATTCAAGGACTTTCTTCATGTATTAGATCTGCTCCTGTTTATTCTATTAACTAATGCAGACCTCTTTCATATTTCCCTATACTCCTTGCTTTCCAAGTTGGTACCCGTCTTCCTGGGGTATAAGGACTTCAAAATAGAACTACAGGGACAGACACCTGGCTGACTAGGTCAGTAGGGTGTATAACTCTTGACCCGGGTAGTGAATTCCAGCCCCACGAAAGGGGTAGAATTTACTTAAAACATATATTGTTTTGTTTTGTTTTATTTTGTTTTAATAGAACTGGAAACATATATGTTAGTTTGTTCACATAATAAAATTTATTTTCCTATAGGCATTCATTATGTTTAACCTTACTATGACCTTGAGGATAATCTTTCTCAATGGTGTTCCTATAGTAAGAAATTAGAAATAATAATCACTGTAGCACTCGAGTAGATAGTAATGACAGTAAATGAAAAATGGCAGAAATTTAAATAATGAAAAATTAAACTATATAAAAATAAAGAAGATCTATAAAATATTAGAAGGCTATGTGCTAGGTACTCACTGTCAGATTTACACTTTTTTTTCTTCTATATGGTTTCTAGTTAAAAAAAAGTTATAATTTTGAAATAACAAATTATTTTTATGCAATTTGAAAGAAAGTGCTCTGCTGTGTTTTGATAGTTAATTTCAAATAGCACAGATTCTTCAAACTGTGAAGAATGAACTAAAGAGATATTCATCAGGTGAGTCTCCTAAGAGTCTGATTTTATAAATAACTACTATATAATGGATAATTCAACAGCAGAAGGCAGCAAAAGTATAGTGAGATAATAGATTTTGAATTTAAATTGCTCTCTACATTTCTCATTATTTTTGAGTCTTAATTTTAGTTTGTTTAACAGAAATGCAAGGGCAGATAAAGATGCAATAAAAAAACTTCCTTCCAATAGGAAAGCATTTCCCCTACTTCAGAGTTGAGAACTAGAAAGAACAATTTATTATACTGTGGAATGAATTGTAGCTTACAGAAGTAAAGTGGCATGGTCCAGATTATACAGATTTTAATTGCTTTAGAAAGATTAAAAACAGAGTTGTCCCTACTTGCAGTCCTATAGTCATTACAATATTTACCAAGATGGTTCTTAAACTGCGAAAGTGATTTAAATATGATAATGGTATGGACCCCTCACTATTCATAAAATTTAAAAAACCGGTGATTCTATAGAAATTTGTTTACATGAATTTAAATTTCAGCAATGTGATTATATGAATAAGTTACTTTTTAAAGAATTTGATGGAATTGAAGTTTTCGTTTTATTGTGATGGTGGATTATATTAATTTTTACAATACCTTCATATCTAAATCTCAAAAGAAATTTAAACTCTATCAATCTAACTATATGGATGATCAGTAAAATATGTTATTTCCCACTGTCTATAATACAACATCTCTTTATCTCTCTATCCATCCAAGTAACTTGTAGATCTTTAGTTTGAGAGAAATTAAATTGCATCTGTCATTAATTCATCACAAATACACAATTCACCTAGGATAGTGTGTATTTGTTGAGGTGACTGCTTGGTCTCCTACAGAAGAGTATTATAAGGGTTGTAAGGTTCTTATAAGATTTTCAAACCTGGCTTTCTTCTCACAAGTTTGAAGTGCTTTATCGATATTAGCTCATTAATCTCCACAGCATCCTTGCAAAGAAGACAACAGGTATTATCACTGTTCTACACATGGAGCAACAAATAATGGAAAGGTCAACTGCCTTGTCTTGGGTTTATGGTGAGGCAGTAGAGAAGCAGAGCACATAGCTAGATGCAGAGAGAGCACATGCACACACCACAAGCTAAATCCCTCTGCTCCGAGCTTCCACAACTTTTTTGATAAGAATCCTGAAGAGCTTTTATTAAATACATATTCATCTTCAACAAACACATTGCAAGGAAATATAAAGGAAATTATAAGAAAATCCATCAGTTCAAAGACTTAAGATATATATAAATCAAGTGAATTACAGAATCTTTGTTTGGATCTTGATTCAAACGTAAAAAAAAACATTTATTAAATAATGAAAAATTTTAACACTGAATAAATATTTAATCATATTTAGTAATTATTGGTGAATGTTAGGTGTAGTAATGTTATATGGTTATAAGAAGGGTCTTGTTTTGAGATAGAGTTTTACATATATATGGATGAACTAATACAATCTCTGGAATTTGTTCCAAAGTCATATAGGATGGGGTATTAAACACTATCTTTTTAAATCATGAGTTGATCATTGAAGCATATGAGTTTATTATGTTAACTGTTATATTTTCATATGTTTAAATTTCTTATCATAAAAAGCCTTTTATTATTGTTTTTTATTTTGCTCTTTAAAGATTTTAAAAAGGGAAAGACATTTCTTCTGATGAAACCCTGGCCTAATAGGTATTTTGTGAAGCCCAAGAAACTTAATTTTTCACAAGCCCCCAGGTGTTTCTCATGATGAGGAAATTGTTGGAAATACTAAGCTTGGTGACCCATTCTTGAACTCCAAAGAGTCTGATGTAAAAAGCCAAATATTTTAGCATCCATGATTTGTATACATATAATTATTTTGTATGTGGAACTTTGGGAAATACCCTATTGTTGATAAAAATAATTTGTTTTCTTTTAAAAGAAAAAGACTAATTTATTGCTTAAAAAGTAATAACATTATTAGTCAAAATCTACTTATGAATTGAGTGGGATGTACAGATCCATCAGTAGACTTACTGAAAATTGAAAGAGCAAAGTTCATTTTTGCTAAGAATTTTTCTACCTCAGATCAAGATAATTTTACTCTGACATAGAATAATGTCAAAGTATATCCTATTAGACAAGAATGCAAGCTATTACCAGGTCTTGAATAAAGTTTTAATAAGTATTTTGGGAAAAGAAAAATAATTTGAAGGTAAAGGTCTATCTTTGCCTTTTCAAAGAATCCTGTAACTATGCAAATCTGACATCAGGAATGAGAATAAAATGTATCCTTGAAAAATAAACCACACTCATGTTAGTAAAATAGCAACACTATTATATTGCTGATTGAATACAGTTTAACTTAGTTTTTCATGAACTCCTAGGCATTTAGCTAACATTAACAGATTGAATTATCATTTAACGAATGCTCATTTGATGGCAAAATTAGGCCATAGGAGGAACAATTGGCAGAAGATTGTCTACAGATGATGCAGCTTTTTTCTATTCTAACATTATAAGAGGAAACCTTCAAGCAAAGAAAACCTTATCAATTTTTCTCACTAAATTTTGAGACAATATTTTTACTTTAAATTTTTTGCAATATATTTTTAACTTGAATACAATATATTTTTAACTTGAAAATATATGGAAGTACCGTATTTGATTACCCAAATTTACTTTCAGGTTAAAATTATTTCATTAATAAGAGGCTAATATAGATCACCAATCAACATCTGCATCAAATAGTCCAATTTAAGTAGGAAAAATTATATGATTTATGCTTGCAAAATCTTGCTCATAGGCTTTCTGGGCACTTACAAAAATTGTAGTATGTATTTTATAATGTGTATATGTAATTTTTTTTATCAGTGTGGACATTTTTCTCATAATGGATTTCTGTGAATGCATATTAATTATTGTTTGAGTTATTTAACCTTCACCCCCCGGAACAACCTGGTTCTATTCATATGTAGCGATGCTTATTTCCAAGATTTCTGACCTGTTGGCCCAATTCTTAATTCCAGCTTTATATTTTTGAATCAGTGGGAACTCAGCACAGGCAATAGAGTGGGGAAAGCTGAGAGAGGGATTTCTGGATTTCTGAAGCCATCAGTATGAAAAACTGTTGCAGCATAACTCAAATGCATTTTCAAATATTAGATTTGTACTATTAAGTATGTCTTTAGGGACGCCTGGGTGGCGCAGTGGTTGAACATCTACCTTCTGCTCAGGGTGTGATTCTGGAGTCCCAGAATCTAGTCCCACATCAGGCTTCCTGCATGGAGCCTGCTTCTTCTTCTGCCTGTATCCTGCCTCTCTGTGTGTGTGTGTGTGTGTGTGTTTCATGAATAAATAAATAAAATCTTTTTTTTTAAGTATGTATTTAAAAAACTTGTTTTTAGCTACTCACAACTGTTTACTCAGGACTGCATGTCTACTACTTTTGTTCTTTGGCAGGAAAAATTACTGAATGTAAAAGGATTCTCTTACAGAAATTTATAAAGCTTTACTTGCTTCTCACAAAGTATCCAAGGTGACTCAGAAGTGAGTAAATGAGAGGAGAGTTAACTGAGCTAGAAAATCCATAAGTGTACTTTGGAAATAATATCCACAAGAAAAATTTTGGCTGATGAGAGTGACTGCACCATTTTTTAAATTTCTTTTTCAGAGATAGTGAAACAAAATGCAATATTTGCTTTGGTTTTTATCTATCCAGGACGCCCTAACAAAATACCATAAACTGGGCAACTTAAATTATGGAAATGTATTTTCCTCCCAGTTCAGCAGGCTGGAAGTCAGAGATCAGAATGCCAGTACAGTTGTGTGTTCTAGTGACCAGCCTCTTCCTGGCTTGCAAACTGCTAGCTTCTTGCCATGTCCTCTCATGGCAGAAACAGATAGCAATCCCTTTTCCTCTTCATAAAGGCCACCAATCCTATCAAACTAGGAGCCTATTTAACTTTACTTGCTAAAAACTATCTCTAAATATGTCACGTTGAGGATTATTTCAACATATGAATTTTGTGGAGACACAATTCAGTACCTAGCAGCTTTCTACCCTTTATTTTAGTGTTAATTTTTTCTTAGGATTTTATTTGTTTATTCATGAGAGACACAGAGAGAGAGAGAGAGGCAGAGACACAGGCAGAGGGAGAAGCAGTCTCCATGCAGGGAGCCTGATATGGGACTCGATTCTGGGACTCCAGGATCCCGCCCTGAGCTGAAGGCAGACGCTCAACCGCTGAGCCACCCAGGCGTCCCTAGTGTTAAATTTCAACCGAATTGCCTGTCTTCCCTGTGGTGATATAGTATATATATCATGTGTATGGTTGATGGAATAAGATTTCCAAATGAGAAGTCAGAAAATCCCAGCTTTACTACTTCTTTGCTGTGGAACCTTAAACGAGTTAAATTATCTGCACTCAGTTTTCTCTTACATAACTCGGGAATAATAAATAATATGTAGAGGTAGATCAATTATCATTTTATAGATACAGATAAAGACATAATGTGTAGATGTAGATTTAATTAGTTATTGCATGTAATGTGTCTAGTACAGGGCCCAGTACTTTCTAAGTATGTGAATGTTTTTTTCTTGCGGTATAATTGGCATTATGTCAATTTCAGATGTACAATCTAATGATTTGACATTTGCGTATATTGTGAAATAATCTCCCTAATAAGTCTAGTTAACATTTGTTACTACATTTACAAATTACTTTTCCTGAGACAAGTTTTAAGATCTATTGTCTTAGAAGTTTTCAAATATGCAATACAGTATTATCAATTACAAATGTCACACCATGCACCACAACCCCATGGCTTACTTATTTTATAACTGAAAGTATACACCTTGATGTTTTCACCCATGTCAGCCACTGGCCCTACCCCTGCCTCTATTTTCTGTATGTTTTCTGTATCTGTGAGTTCATTTTTTTTTTGTTTTTATATTTAGATTCCACATTTAATTGAGACCGTATAGTACTGGTCTTTGTCGGACTTAGTTCACTTAGCATAATGTCTCAAGTTAAATCCATGTTGTCACGTATGGCATGTATCCATCCTTTTTCACAGCTAAAAAATATTCCATGGTTTTATTGCTAAAAATTCCATTCCACTGTGTATTTTATACCTAATAATATTTCATTTTGTGTTTATAAACACATTCACACACCCCATATTTTAGTTATTCATTCATCCATTGATGGACACTTGGGTTGCTTTCTTTAACACCTTGGCTATTGAGAATAATGCCGCAATGAACATAAGTGTGCGTATATCTCTCTGAGTTAGTGTTTTCATTTTCTTCAGATATACCTAGAAATGAAATTGCTATATCATATAGTAGTTCTAGTTTTAATTTTTTAAGGAAGCTCCAAACTACTTTATATAGTGTTTGTACCAATTAACATTCCTGCCAATAGAGCACAAGGGCTCCCTTTTCTCCACATCCTCATCAGCACTTGTTATTTCTTGTCTTTGATAGTAGTCATTCTAACAGATTTAGGGTGATACCTATTTCTGATTTTGATTTGCATATCCTTGATGATTAGTGATGTTGATTTGGTTTCCTTCGTTCATTCGTTCATTCGGTCAATGCTTTCATTTCTATTGCATTTCATTTTGTTGATAGTTTCCTTTTAGTTTGATTATTTGTGCTTATGTTGTCTTAGATTTGTTTTCAAGAAGAAAAAATCATCACCAAGACCAATGTCAAGGATCTTACTGCCTATGTTTTCTTCTAGGAGTTTTATAGCATAAGGTCTTAAATTCAAGTCTAATTCATTTTGATTTAATTTTGGTGTATGGTGTAAGATAGCTGTTGGATTTTATTTTTTAATGTGGCTGTCCAGTTTTCCCAATACTATTTATGTATTTTTATTTATTTTAAATATGATTTAGTTATTTTTAAATTTATTTATTTTAAATATATTTTTAAAAGATTTTATCTATTTATTCATAGAGATGCAGAGAGAGGGAGAGAGAGAGGCAGAGACACAGGCAGAGGGAGAAGCAGGCTCCACACAGAGAGCCTGACGTCGGACTCGATCCAGGGTCTCCAGGATCACGCCCTGGGCTGCAGGCGGCGCTAAACCGCTGCGCCACTGGGGCTGCCCTTTTTAATATTTAGTATTTATTTTAAATATTTATTTATTTTAAAAATACTTTATTTATTTGACATAGAGAGTGTGTGCATAAGCAGAGGGAATGGCAGGCAGAGGGAGAGGGAGAAGCAGGCCCCAAGCAGAGCAGGGAATCTGACGCAGGGCTTGACCCCGGCACCCTGAGATCGTGACCTGAGCTGAAGGCAGACGCTTAACCAACTGAGCCACAGAGACCCTTCCCAACAACACTATTTATTGAAAAGACTGTGTTTTCCTGTTTTATATTTTTGGTTCTTCTGTCAAACATTAATTGACCATGTATGCCTGGACTTATTTCCAAGCTCTGTTCTATTAACCTATGTGTCTGCTTTCATGTCAATACCATATTGTTTTGATTATTGTAGCTTTGAAACAAACTTTGAAATCAGGAAATGATGTTTCCTGCTTTGTTCTTCTTTCTCAAGATTGCTTTGACTATTCAGTATCTATTGTGGTTCCATACAAATTTTAGGGCTGCTTGTTATATGTCCATGAAAAATACCATTGGAATTTTAATAGGAACTGCATTGAATCTGTAGATTGCTTTGGATAGTATGGACATTTTGACAATATTCTTCCAATCTATGAGTAAAGAATATGTTTCCATTGATGTGTTTAATTTCTATCATCAGTGTCTTATAATTTCTAATGTACAAATTTTTCACATCCTTGGTTAAATTTATTCCTAAGTATTTTATTTTTCTTACGTAAGTTGATTGTATCCTCTTTCTAACAATGTGTCAGTTTATAGAAATGCAATAGATATTTATATATTTGTATCCTCCAAATTTTCTGAAATTGTGTATTAGTTCTAAGTGTTTTTTGATAGAGTTTTCAAGGTTTTCTATATATATTATCTGCAAATATGCCAGTTTTATTTCTTTCCAATTTGGATGCCTAATTGCTCTGAGAAGGACATCCAACTATGTTGGAAAAAAGTGGCAATTGTTATGTTCCTGATCTTAGAGAAAAAAACTGAGCTTTTTATTTACCACTGGTGTTAGCTGTGGGCTTATCATATATGGCCTTTATTATGTTGAAGTATGTTCCCTCTAAGCCCAGTTTATTGAAAGGTTTTACCATAAATGATGCTGAATGTTGTCAAGTGCCTTTACTGCATCTGTTAAGGTCTTATGTTTTTATTCTTCCTTTTGCTAATATGGTGTATTGCACTCATTTGCAGACATTGAACCATCCTAGTATCCCTGGGATTAACCTGACTGATCATGGCGTATGGTGTTTTAATGTACTGTTGGTGTTTAATAGTGTTTTAATGTATCATTGACTTTGGGTTGCTAATATTTCATTGAAGATTTTTGCATCTCTGTTTATTAGGGATATTGGCCTGTAGCTTTCTTTTCTTGTGGTGTGCTTGCCTGGTTTTGATATCAAGGTAATGTTGGCCTCATAAAATGAATTTAGAAATTTTCCCTTCCTCTCCATTTGGAAGAGTTTGAAAAGGATAGTATTAATTATTCTTTAAATGTGTGGTAGAATTCATCAATAAAGCTCTCTGGCTTTGGACTTTTATTTTTTGGGAGGGTTTTTGATTACTAATTCCATCTTGTTACCGGTAATCAGTCTGTTCAGATTTTCTATTTCTTCATGTTTCAGTATTGCTGGATTGTATGTTTCTTGGAACTTATCCATTTACTATATTGTTCAATTTGTTGGTATATAATTGTTCCTAATGGTCTGTTATAATGGTCTGTATCAGTGTAATATCTGTTTTATTTATGATTTTATTCATTTGAATATTCTTTATTTTTATCTTGGTGAATCTAGTTAAGGCTTGTAAATTTTGTTTCTTTTCAAAAAACAACTCTTAATTTCATTGATACTGTTTATTATCTTTTTAGTCCCTATTTCATTTATTTCCACTCTAACCTTTATTCCCTTCCTTCTATTGATTTTGGGCTTCAATTGTTCTTCTTTTTCTAGTTCCTTGAGAGATTAAGGCAAGTTGTTGGAAATTTTTCTTGGCTCTTTAGATGGGCATATATTTCTATGAACTTCCCTCTTAGAATTACTTTGGTACATCCCATAAGGTTTGTTATGTTGTATTTCCTCTTTTACTTGCTTCATGATTTTTAAAATTTCTCTCTTGATTTTATTCTTTTAACCCATTGGTTGTTCAGGAACATATTATTTAATCTTCACATGCTTTAGAATTTTCCGATTTTCTTAAAATTTGATTTCTGATTTAATTCCATCGTGTTTCAATCTTCTTAAATTTAAGACTTGTTTTGTGATCTAATATATGATCTATCCTGGAGAATATTCCTGGTGCACTTTAGAGGAATATTCTATAGCTTTTTGAATGAAATATTCTGTATGTATCTAGTAAGTCCATCTGGTTCGTTGTACCATTTAAGGCCAGTGTTTCTGTAAAAATTTTCTGTTTGGATGATCTAGCCATTGGTAAAAGTGGGGCATTACAGTCCCCTTTTATTTTACTGCTGTTTATTTCTCTCTTTAGTTCTGTTAACATTTGCTTTGTTATATTTAGGTGCTCCTATGTTAGATGCATAATTATCTACAAATGTATATCTTCTAGTTGGATTGACACCATTATCATGATAAAATCACCTTGTCTCTTATTACAAAAGAAGTGTTTGTTTTATAATGTATTTTGTCTAGATATAAGTATAGTTTCTCTAGCTTTCTTCTGGTTTCTACTTGCATGGAATATCTTTTTCCATCCCTTCACTTTCAAACTATGTGTGCCCTTACATCTGAAGTGAGTTTCTTATAGGCAGCATATAGATGGGTCTTATCTTTTACCTATTCATGTAATCTTTCTTTTCATTGGAGAATTTAGTCTATTTATAATCAGAAAAAATTTTGATACATATGTACTATTGCCATTGTGTTCATTGTTTTCTGGATGTTTTTGTAAACTCTGTTCCTTTCTTTTCTTCCTTTCTTCCTTCAAATGACCATTTTAGTGGTATGGTTAGATTCCTTTCTTTTTTATATTTTTTGTATCTCTTAGAGGTTGCTGCTTTGTGATTACCATGAGGCTTCCAGACAACAACTTATAACAGTCTCTTTTAAGTTAATAACAACTTATGTTCAAATGCATCCTAAGATTCTGCATTTGTATTCCCCTACAAAAAAAAACATTTCATTTCTTGATGTCATAATGTTTTGTGTTCTGTATACACCATCAAATAATTGTAATTATTTTTACTACATTTGTCTGTTACTCACCATACTAGTTCTATAAGTGATTAACCCACCATCTTTACAACATTAAGTTATTCCAAATTTTGCTATATATTTACTTTTACCAGTAAGATTTATGCTCTCTATGTTTTCCTAGTATGACAGTGCACTTTCATCAGGTTAAAGAAATCCTTTTAGCATTTCCTATAAGGCCAGTCTAGTGGTGATAAATTTCTTTGCCTTTTGCTTGTGTAGATAATTCTTTATTTCTCCTTCAATCTTTTTTCTCTTTCTTCTTTCTTGGTTGCGTGCTGCTTGATGGGGGTTGCTGTTGTGTTCGTGAGTGGGCGGGGTCTTTGTGTTGTCGTCTTGCTGGTTGCGGTCGGTCTTTGTTCTCTGTGCTTGGGAGGTCGTTCTTTATTCTTTTTATTGTTCTTTCTTGCTGTTCTTTGTTGCGTTCTTTTTTCTGCTTTTCTTATTTTTCTTTCTTTTTCTCCCCTCTCCCACTTTCTTTTCTTTTCTTTTTTCTTTTTTTTTCTTTTTTTTTTTTTTTGGTTTCAGAGGGGAGAGGGGCAGAGGTAGAGAGAATTTTAAGCAGGTTCCACACACAGCATACAACCCGACATAGGGCTCAATCTCACAACCTTGAAACCATTACCTGAGCTAAAAAGCAAGAGTCAGACACTGAACCAACTGAGATACCAAGGGGTCCCTCTTTCAATTCTTAATGACACCTTCCCTAGGTAGAGTGTTCTTAGTTGGCTTTTTTTTTTTTTTTTTTAGCACTTTGAAATATCATGCCACTTTATTCTGGCATGCAGTGTTTCTGCTGAAAAATCTGCTGATGGTCTTTTGGGGGTATTCCCTTGTATTTAACAAGTTTTCTCTTGTTGCTTTTAATATTCTGCTCTTGTCTTGAACTTTTGACAGTCTATAATATGTCTTGGGTCTGTTTGATTTCATATTATTTGTCATTCTCTGATCTTCCTGAAACTGGATATCTGCTCCTCTCCAAGTTAAGGTAATTATCAGTTGTTAACTCTTCAAATGTTTTCTGCTGTTTGCTCTTTATCTTCTCCATCTGTAGTGCAAATATTGGTCTGCTTGATGTTGTCCCATCAATAAGTCCCTTAAGATAAGTGTACTTTCATTTTGTTTTTCCATTTTGATTCTCTTATTGGGTGAGTTTTATTGCCTTGTGTTCATGTTCATTGATCTTTTCTTCTGTTGCATCTAGTCTGCCTGCTACCAAGGCAGAAAAAATACTCTAATGTATTTTTAAGCTCAGTTACTGTATTGTTTGTTTGTGACTTTTATCCTTTTATTTTCTATCTCTTGAAGTTCTTACTTTGTGTATTCATTCTTCTTGCAACCTTGATAAGCATTTTTGTTTTTATCAGATAAATAACTTATCTGTTTTATTAAGGACTTTTTTTTTCTTGCTCTTTCTTGGTGCTTGTTTTGCTTGACTGTCTATGTTGATTTCTATGAATTAGACAGAATAGCCACCTCTCCCCCATTTGGATAAAGTGATCTCATGTAGATGAGTATTATTATTCAATTCTGTCCTTACTCTTAGTTCTGTCTCAAATCTTTGTCATTGTCTCAGAAACCTACTTTATTCTTAGGGGTTTCCAGTAATTGAGGATGTGCCAAAGCCTACTATGGCCCAAAGAGGAGGATGTCATTCAGTACCTCAGATTCAGGCTGACTGGAAGCCAGACAGCTATAGACAGCTAATAGGCAGCAGCTATTAAATTATGCAAATATATACAGTCCTGTGAGATCATAAACACAAATTCTACTGGGCATCAGAGCCAGGTACTCCAGAGATGTTCCATGGTAGCAGCTATAAAAATAAAGGTGCCAGATGAGGGCACAAACTCTTTTCTGGAAAATACTGGTGAGCTATGGTGAAACAGAAAGAAAGTGAAAAGTGCTTCCAGTGGCCTCCATCCCCTGAAAAAAACACCTTAGTAGGACTCTAGATATATGCCAAACCAGAAACTTGCCTCTTATATTAAAGCTCTAGAGCAATCAAATAGGCCTCTTTCTTTTCTTTTTTTTTTTAAATTTAATTTATTTTATTTATTTATGATAGGCACACAGTGAGAGAGAGAGGCAGAGACATAGGCAGAGGGAGAAGCAGGCTCCATGCACCAGGAGACCGATGTGAGATTCAATCCTGGATCTCCAGGATTGCGCCCTGGGCCAAAGGCAGGCGCCAAACCACTGCGCCACCCAGGGATCCCCAAATAGGCCTCTTTCATAGAAAAACTGGTGATATGGATTAGTCTGTTATCTGTGCTTTGCATTGAAGATGGTAGCTGACAAAGAATGGCCTTTCCAATTTTTACAGTCATGTAGGACCTGACAACCAGAGCCCCACTTGCCATCAGAGCCAGGCAATAAAGGGTCATCCCTTTACCAGTAGGAACAAAATTGTGGATTCTAGATGTAAAAACTGGGACACCAGATGTGTTTACAAGCTTTCCTCTGGGGAATACTGGCTCTCTGGAGCACAACAAGGAAAACCATAAAAACAGGCTAGCCCTCTGAGAACTATGCAGAGAATTACAATTAGTCCTTAGATGTATGTTAATTAGAAGCCTGCCCCTCAAGCAGTAGCTATGAAGACAAGCTAATAGGCCTCTTTACTGGGAGATTGGGCAGCTCAGTGTGTTGCTTCTCTTCTTTGTCCTGGGAGTGGTAGCCAGTTGAACTTTCCATTGCTTACAGTCCTATGTGACTCACAAGTGTAAACTCTGCTGGCCACAGAGGTAGGCAATCTAGAGTTCTGTGAGTGACAACCACAAAAACTGGGGTACCAGATGTAGGTGTAAGCTCCTTTCCATGAGATACAAGCAAGTTGTAAAAAGACAGAGGGAAAGCATAGAGATGGATGGTGCCAGCCAGCCTACATCTCTATAGAGTATTCAGTAGGCCCCTAGATGTGTGTTAAATGCCTGCCATTCAGTCTGAAGCCTCAAGATAAGCAAATTAGCCTCTTTCATAGAAAGGCTGTTTAGTTTGCTTGCTGTCTTTGTGTTGGATCCTGGGTGGGTGAGTCTGTACATGTAAGCCCTTTAAGAACTGTTTCTCAGTTCACCATAGCCTAGGGATCTCATGGATGTAAGTCCCATTGGCTTTGAAATCTAGAGGTTTTGGAGGCTCATATCTCAGATGCAGGCCTTAATAGTTGTGGTGCCATGATCTCATCTGTGGAATTTCAGAAATAAAACAGGATCATAGAGGAAGGGAAAGATGGACTGGGGGGACAGGATAACTGGATGATGTAATGAGCACTGGGTATTATATAAGACTGATGAATCACTGAACTTTACTTCTGACACACATATGTTAACTAATTGAATTTAATTTTTAAAAAGATTTTATTTATTTATTCAGAGACATAGGCAGAGGGAGAGGCAGGCTCCCTGTGGGGAGCCTGATGTGGGACTTGATCCCAGGACCGCAGGATCACAACCTGAGCCAAAGGCAGATGCTCAACCACTGAGCCACCCAGGTGCTCCAGAATTTAATTTTTTTAAAAAAAAATTAAAAGGAAGTTAAAAAAGGAAGGAAAAGGAAGTTAAAAAAGGAAGTTAAAAAAGATAGTTGGGGTGCCCAATGTTAGGTTCAAGTCCTTTGTTCCTCAAGAAGAAGTTTGTATTTGTGAGTTTGGGGAATTTTTGTTTCAGAGGAAGTTGTTGCACACGTAGTTGTAGATTTGGAGTATCCATGAGAGGGGTGAGGTCAGAAGTTCCTATGCCACCATCTTGAACCAGAACCTTGAATATTTTATTAAAATGCTACACTGATCTGCTATCCAAATGTAAGTGGATTATACTTGATCATTCCTTCACTCTGTGCATCCTCTATCATTCATTGTTCTCATTGAGGATGAGGACACATCAGTGGACAAGAAAAAACAAAGTTTTTATTGTTATGGAGTCTTCTGTGAGAAACAAAAGATACAGTATACATAAAAGACCATTACTTCATAGAGAGGTTTCCACAAAATTATATAAAATTATGGAAAAAAGTGATGAGGACGTGCCAAAGCCTACCAAAGCCACCCAATTTTAGATTGGGTGGTGGGAGGATATCTCTCTACCCTATGAGTTGTAAGAATGAACTGATTTTTTAAGTACTAGGTACAACATTTATGGTAAAAAAAAAAAAAAAGAAATAGCAGTGAATTCAAATAATGAAAGATGAGAATCATTCAGAATAAGGCTGGAACAGGTTGGGAGCAGCAGAGTGGGTAAGTTAGCAGAGGGAGTCTAGGCACAGGCCAGTAGGGTTTCATGAGATTGGGAAGCATAGGAATTTTCTTCTATGTGAGATGCTAAGAATATTAACAGTTTTACACAAGGGAATGATATCACTGGAAGTATAAGAAAGTTTAAGAAAGTATAAGTTTAAGAAAAACACTGGCTTTTATGAGAATGAATTATAGCTGGCAATGGAAGCAGAATGTGCAGATGAGAGGTCACTGCAGTCTGTAAACATCAACTCATATCAGAGAACAGCCTCTTTCTTACCCTCTACTCCAGCCAGGTCTCATCAGTGCTATAATTCTGGGGGACAATGAATATGCCTTTTGAAGAATATCATATATAGCACCTTGTACAAGATGACTTTGTGCTATTATGGTTGTCAACAGATGGGTCCTGGTATAAAGTGTGCATTGCATAGAGTTGGTGTTCAAATATGTCTATTGGCAGACCACATGATAATCATCTCCTTCTTGTTGACAGTTGGAAATGCTGTCATTTCTTCTTCCTCTATTTCCTCCTTCTTCATATAGTCATGGAAGATTATATATATATATATATATATATATATATATATATATATTCTATCTTTATATCTATATATTTGTATGTATATTATATATATCTATATTATATAAAAAATTAAATAAATATACCTTAAAGTCAGGACTTTTAAGGCTAAGTTTCAATCTAGTTATATAAAATAATATGAATTTACCTAACAAAAAGCTATAATTGAGATATAGCACAGCCAGATGGTCAGACTGAGGCCATGTATCAAATGTAACTTAAAAGTTAATTTGTGCCATGGTAGGGTTTATGGTACAGAGTACCACATGGTTCACAGTACCATATTTACCAGTATGATACAGAGGCTGTGGCAGGCATCTAGTATAATGTGGAAAAAAAATAATCCAGTTTTATTTTTTTTATTTATTTTTTTTTTTAGTTTACTTAGGTTTCATTATAGACAAACATTTGCTTTGTATCTGGTAGTCCTGACACTGGGGAAAATTGTGGGTGGGGGCACTTTCATTATATATACTTATTTTTATAAATTAATAAAGAAGGAGCAAAGATAGTACTAGGAGACTTAAATAACATTAATATGTTTGTAATTGTTATTATTTGATCCTCTGCTATATTAAAAGAAAAGAGACCCTTACAAACCCTTACAAAAGTAATTAGGGTCAATTAATCTATCATTTGGATTTATATAAAATGGATCTTTATATAAATAATTTTAACCATGTACATCTTTCTCTTTTTCCTAATGTTCACATAAAATTTAGCAAAGAAAGACTGATTGCCTCCTCTGTAGTAAGGACAAAAAAAAAACAAACAAAAATAACCCCAAAAAACAAATGTCACACTTCTGTCTGAAAAGTTAACAGTAAAGAAGTTAGGAACCTTATGGCACCTGGGTGGCTCAGTAAAGTATCTGCCTTCGCCTCACATCATGATCCCAGGATCTTGGCATTGGGCCCCACATCAGGCTCCTTGCTCAGTGGTGAGTCTGCTTTTCCCTCTTTCTCTGCCTGCCACTCTCTGTGCTTGTGCTCTCTCTCTGTGTCAAATAAATAAAATATTTATTTTTTAAAAGTTAGGAACCCCAACAAGTTATTTCAATGTAATATGCTTAGAAAGCTCTTTTTTTTTTTTTTTTTTTGAAAGTGTTTTCTACATTAAAAACAAAACCAGAAAGCATTGGCTTTGGCTTCCATTTTTGTACAGCATATAGCAAACAGGCCTCTGCTTTCCTTCTAATACATTTAGTTACCTAAAGTCAGTAGTACATTTCCTTTCTTAAAGGTCATAAGTGACCTTCTGCATGCTGGGAGAAAAAGTTTTCATTCTTTATTTTATGGAACCTCTGCTGTATCTGACCTAATGTTTATTCTTTCCTTACATTTTTCTTTCCTTATTGCCTCCCTCAGTATACATTCTTCAGTTTTTGTTTGTACATGATTGTCTATATTTCTTTCTTGGTTAATTTTTGGGCTCCCTTTTTGTTCCTCTATCCACCTTCAGGTTTAGCAATTGACCCTCAGCTGACTTGACTGTTCTATTCCTAAGTCATTTGGTTTATGAAAACTTGCCTCCTGAGATCTCAAATAATTACATCTCTAGCATCTCTTCAAATACAACATACTATTAAATATGGATAAAAAAAAACAAGAATTTTGTTTAAAGTTTAAGTTTTTAAAGTACTTATTTTGGGGGAACCTGGGTAGCTCAGTTGGTTGAGCATTTGCCTTTGACTCAGGTCACTATCTCGGGATCCTGGGATCAAGCCCTGTTTCAGGCTCTCTGCTCAGTGGGGAGCCTGCTTTTCCCTTTCCCTTTGTGCTCTCTTGCTCTCTCTCAAGCAAATAAATAAAATCTTAAAAAATGAATTATTTATTTTTAACTCAATGTCAAAATACAAAATATAGGAACTTTTAACATCAACTATATTATTTCAATTTTCACTATTTTTCTAAAGATAGGATCATATATTAAATTTGGTAAATTTGGTATATACTTCACTCTTAACATGATAAAAAACTAATATTGAATCTACTTTTATGATAGGAGAGTATTAGGAAAATATGTTCTCTTACAACTAAACCTCTCATCTTAATAAATTACTACTGCCTGGGACCTTAATAGTGTTAAATTATCATCTACCTTCCTGTATCTCAGAAGGAATAATTTACTTTAAAAGAACAAAAATTTACTTTCAAAATAGAAGTTTGTTTTTATAACTATAACTCTGAGTGATATCAACTAGAGGAAAAGTAGTATCAATGGCATTCTCTTTGGAAAATCCTGCACACCTGTTTAAAAGATAATGATAATATGTGTGTGTGTATAAATTTATGTGTTTGTTTATTTATGTATTTATTTATTTTAAAATAAGAAATATAAGAAAAAGCCCTTAAGAGAAGGCAAGAAATAGAAAATTTGATGATGACTTGTGTCTTCACATGGACATCATTCTATATTCAGAACTGGACAAACCATTTAGAAAGTCTAAGTGGATTTCATTTCATTTTTACTATAACTCAATTTACCTGCTGTTTTCAAATATTCCTGGATGCCTATTATATGCCATAATCAACATCAAACACTGAAACAAAATGACCTATGTCCAACAGTGGAAATGCTAACAGCACAGAGGCTGAAAACTGGCAGTGAGAGCATTTCACCTTCAAATACATGTGCTTTGTCTGCTTAGGTTACCACAATTCCCACCACTTTTTATTGTTTCTTATCCCTACCATTCATTGTGTTTACGATCTCTAATCATGTTTGTCCAACCCTGTGGCTGTGCTAAAACATAACCTAAAGGAAAAAATGGGAAAAGAGAAATAAACTGTCATAGAATAATTACCAGACCAAATACTAATATGAAAGAATATGGTGAACTTGTATTTGATTAAATAAGCTTCTTTATTCAATAACACATATAATGGGTAACCCAAGAAAGAAGATGTGAGTTTTTCAATTGGTTCATTTGAAATAATGAAGATGAATAAAGTTGTCTAGATAATGATGTATTGGTTTTTGCTTGTTGTTGTTGTTTCCCTAAACCACAAATCTTTTTTTTTAATAAATTTATTTTTTATTGGTGTTCAATTTACCAACATACAGAATAACACCCAGTGCTAATCTCGTCAAGTGCCCCCCTCAGTGCCCGTAACCCATTCACCCCCACCCCCCCCGCCCTCCTCCCCTTCTACCACCCCTAGTTCGTTTTCCAGAGTTAGGAGTCTTTATGTTCTGTCTCCCTTTCTGATATTTCCCACACATTTCTTCTCCCTTCCCTTCTATTCCCTTTCTCTATTATTTATATTCCCCAAATGAATGAGAACATATAATGTTTGTCCTTCTCCGATTGACTTACTTCACTCAGCATAAGTTTTAAATAATATTCAGAAAGAAAATGTATAATGCTGATAAAAGAGGAGTTACAACTATATTACAACTATGATTGAGTTGTATGAAGAAGTATGTAGACTCAGTTTAGAGTCCAGAAACCACAGGAAAAGATTCAAGAATGGAACTCTAAAGGATACCTACATGTGAGGGTCAAAAATAAAGAACCAGCAGGGAACAGTCTAAACCTGAATGGTCAGTGTAATAGAAATCAGCATAGGAGGAAGTTTCAAAAAGAAAATGTTTGATATGGTAAGGATAAATAAATTAAAAATATCTTCACATTTAACTATTTCTTCACATGAGATTATGTGAGATGGAGAGAAGTCAGATAGCAATATTTCTAGAAGTAAAATGAATTGAGAAAGAATTTTGTTACAATATGGAAAAATACAATAGGTAGCAGCTTGAGGGAAAGGAGAGTAACAGATTTTTTCTGTTGTTTGTCTAGCACATTTAGAGAAAGAGAAATACCTGGAGAATTAAAGCAACACAAGAGTAACAATGAGCATAACAAGAGCCTGGATTAAGTGAGAAGTTCTTGGATTAAGAAAGCAAACTAAGGGATTTATATCTAGAAAGGACAGATATCCACATATTTATAAAATAAGGGAATGGTGAATTGTTTAAAGATTGAAGGGGTTCACATAAGATAGCTCTAATTTTCTCTGTGATATAAAGGACAAAATGTTTGTTGGAATGAAGTTAAGTATAAATGGGTAGAAAAACTGAAAACTGCAGATGAGAAAAGCCCAAAATCATATTAGCCAGGAGCAAGTTTAAGAAACAAAATTGTTTTACTGTGCTGAGGGTCTAGTTTTGTTACAAACCACACAGTTTTTACTGGTGTTAACTTGAATGTCAGCTGTCATTGTCCTGATACATTTTTCTCATTGGTAACGTAGTAATAACTTTTCTAATTTTTTTAAAAGATTTTATTTATTTCTTCATGAGAGACACACACTCAGAGAAGCAGAGACACAGGCAGAGGGAGAAGTAGACCCTGAGCCAAAGGCAGATGCTTAACTGCTGAGCCACCCAGGCATCCCAACTTTTCTAATTTTAAAATCAGAGAACCTTTGCCCTAAAATATTCCATGTGCATTGGAGTGATTTAGCAATACAGAAGTTATAATTCTAATGGGATCAAAATCAGCCTGTAATTAAATATTTCAAGATTAGTTTTAGAATATTTTCATCAGCACCTCAGATTTGGAATCCACAGCGAAAATTGGATATCCAAAATGTAGTTATATCTTGGTTCAGATTAGTGATGACTCTGGATCAATTTCATTTGACTGTCAGGACAGATCCATCTTGATAAAATTGCTGCACAAAGATTTTGATTTATATAAAAAAGGGCCCTTTATCTTATACGAATTTTATGGTCAATAGCTTCTTAACGTCTGGCTGTTACACAATCCAGGATTGTCACTTTTTAAAGATACTGAGTTTCAAAATACAGTAAATGGAATACATCTTTCCGTTTATGATGCTGACCATTCTGGGATTATTATTCAAAATCCTGAAAATATCTTTTTGAAAATATTTTAGCAAATTATAATTATACTCTGAAAGATTAAAAACTAGCCTATATATTAGAGTTTCCTTCAGTTATAAATTTGAGTCCACCTTCAAATACAGTGTTGCTACTACAGGTCTATTATTGGATCTATTGTTGATAGCATATATGCTTTAAATTATTTCCCAGATCCATATATGCATGCTCTGAACTGCTTCAAGCTCTTGCCTTTCTGATAGGAGTTTGTAGTGCATATTTGCAAAAGACCTAGATTATGAGTAGCATCCATTATCATGAGGAGGATTCTTTTTTTTTTTTTTTTTAATTCAAAGCTAACTGACACTCACATGGATCTATGACCTCACCCTCATTAGAACAGTCTTTAACTGGCTGGGCATATTGCTTTAGGCTATAATTATTAAGATATTTTCCTAAGAAAATTCCTCAATTCCCATTTAAATGATCTAAATTTCATAAGGTTATTTTAATGTCTTTTCTTTTTTACTCCTTTTATGGTCATGCAATCAGAATAGCTGAGATTATTTAACCTCAAATTTACTAGTCTCAAGCCAGATACTGGGTCATAATCAAGAGAGCAATTCAAGCTTATCCTCAGCCATCCACTAGATCAGCCTTGTCCCCAAATCATACTTGACTTTTCTGTCAGGCAGTTTTATAGAGATGCCTAATCACCCTGAATTTCAGTCCTCTCAGAGGCTAAATTTACTGGCCTGACCATATGCCTAGTTCCATCATTACTAGGGGAACAAAATAAAATGGAATATTAAATAACCAAAAGTAAGGTTTTGCCAAAATTTCAGGCCAGAGTTTTGAAGATATGGGCTGGCAGGTTATTGATAGAAATAAAGATGAGTATAAATAAAAATAATAGAAGGAACAATAGATCATAGAGTATGGAAGACAGTACTCCAATAAGATCCATCACACTATAATAATGGAGTGTGCCAAGTAATTAATAATGAGGGTGGCCTGAAAGAATGAGTAATGACCCAACGCCGAAATTACATGATCTTAATTTGCTTTTGATTACCCTTATTTTGTGTAATGACACACATATTTAAATTTGTCTTTCCAGTTTTATTGAGATGACACACAGCACTGAATAAGTTTAAGGTGTATAGCATAAAGATTAGACTTACATATATTGTGAAATACAATTAAGTTTACTTAACATCCATCATCTCATAGATACCAAAACAAAAAGAAAAAAAAAAGTATTTCTTTCTTGTGATAAGATCTCTTAGGATCTACTCTCTTAATAGCTTTCAAATATACCACAAAGTAGTGTTAATTATAGTTATCATCATGTTGTAGTTTACATCCCTAGTACTTATTTATCATATAACTGGAAGTTTGTACTTTTTGACCAGCTTTATCTAATTTCCCTTCCCCTAACCTCTAGTAACCACAAATTTAGTATCTTTTTCTATTTATTTTCTTAGGGTTTTGTCATTTTTTTTTTTTGTTTTGTTTTTTGGTTCCACAAAAAACAAAAAAATTACTGTAATCCAAATAAATACCCAGCTTTTAAAATTTTTTTTTACTTATATACACACATAAGTAAAATAATACAGTAGTCTTTTAAAAAAGATTTTATTTATTTGTTCATGAGAGACACAGAGAGAGAGGCACAGACACAGGCAGAAGCAGGCTCCCTGTAGGGAGCCTGATGCGGGACTTGATCCCAGGACCCCGGGATCACATCCTGAGCCAAAGGCAGATGCTTAGACACTGAGCCACCCAGGTGCCCCAGTAGTTGTCTTTATCTGACTTATTTCACTTAGCATATTGTCCTCAAGTTCCATCCATGTTGTTACAAATGGCAGGATTTCCTTTTTTTATGACTGAAGATTGTACCGTATATATGTACCAAACTTCTTTATCCATTCATTAATTGATGGACACTTAGGTTGTTTCCACGTCTTGGCTGTTGTAAATAAAGCTGCTATAAACATGGGTTGCAGATATCTTTTTAACATGATGTTTTCATTTTCTTTGGATATATTCCACGAAGTGGAATTACTGGATCATATGGTAACTCTATTTTTAATTTTTTGAGAAGTCTCATTCTGTTTTCCATAGTGGTTGCAACAATTTACATTCCTACCAACAGAGTGTAAGAGTTCCGTTTTCTCTATCCTTGCCACCATTTGTTATCTCGTGTTTGTGATGCTTCCCATTCTAGCAGATTTGAGGTATTATGTTACTGTGATTTTGATTTGCATTTCCCTGATTAGTGACATTGAGCTCCTTTTCGTGAACCTGTTGAGTATGTATATATATTCTTTGGAAAAATGTATATTTAGGTCCTTTGCTCACTTTTTAGTTGGATTATTTGTTTTGTTGCTATTGAGTTGCATTCTCAGATACATTTTGCAAATACTTTTTTTCCCATTCTGTAGATGAGCTTTTTACCTTGTTGGTTTCTTTTACCATGCAGAAGTCTTTAATTCATTTCAAATTAATTTTTATGAGTAGTATAAAATAGAGGTCTAGTTTCATTCTTGGCTCCCTTGTCAAATCTTAGTTGACCAATATGCTTGGATTTATTTCTGGGTTCTCATTTCTGTTCCAAAGGTGTATGAGTTTGCTTTTATGCCAATACCATACTTTTTTGATTACTATAGCTTTATAATAAAGCTTGAAATTATGAAGTCTGATGGAATGTTTCTCCAGCTGTGTTATTCTTCTCAAAATTGCTTTGGCTATTTGAGACATTTTCTGGTTCAGGACAAGTTTGGATTGCATTCAATCTATAGAGAGGGCTGTGGGTAGTATGAATGCTTTAACAATATTCTTTCTAATGTATGTGCTACTGAAGCGAGCATAAGTAGAGCATAAGAAGAATAGGTATTAATTCTTCTAGTTCATCAACACAGATTCTTTCAATTTATTTGTATCGTCTTCAGTTTCTTTCATCAATGTCTATAGTTTTCAGTGTAGTGAGCTTTCACTTCCTTGATTATATCTAATCCTAAGTATTTTATTGTTTTTGATGCCACTGTAAATGGGATCATTTTCTTTTTCTGATAATTGACAGTGTATAACATGACGGATTTTTGCATGTTAATTTTATATCCTATAGCTTCAGTGAATTTATTTATTGTATAATAGTTTTTTGATGGAGTCTTTAGGACTTTCTAGATCTATATCATGCCATCTGCAGTCATTTATATTTCTTCCTTTTTAATTCTCATGGCTTTTTCTTATTTTTCTTGCCTGATTGTGTCAGCTGGACTTCCAGTACCATGTATAATAGCAGTGGTAAGAGCCCCTTTGTCTTAGTCCTGATCTCAGTGGAAAGCTTTCAAACATTCACCATTGAGTATGAGCATGAGTGTATTTGAGGCGTATATGACTTTTATTATGTTAAGATGCATTCTTTCTATACCTAATTTGTTGAGTTTTTATCGAGAACTAATGTTAAATTTTGTCAAATGCCTTTTCTGCATCTATTGTGATGATCAACTGACTTTTTCTTCCATTCTGTCAATGTGATGTGTCACACTGATTGATTTGTATATGTTGAAGCATCTTGCATCCCAGGACAAATCCCACTTATTATGTTGAATGATCCTTTTAGTGTACTGATGAATTATTTGTCAGTATTTTATCAATTATTTTTGTATTTATACTCATCCAGAATGTTGGCCTATAATTTTCTTTTAGTCTCCATTTCTGGCTTTGGTATAAGGAGGATTTTTGTCATTATAGAATTGGAGTATTCCTTCCTCTTCTCTATTTTGGAAAAAAATTTCAAATTAACAGTAATTATTCTTTAAATGTTTAGTAACATTACTCAGGGAAGCTATCTGATCCTGGACTTTTCTTTGTTGAGAGATTTTTGATTACTGATTCAATCTCCTTTCAACTAATAGGTCTGTTCAGATTTTCTATTTCTTTCTGAATCAATCTCGGTAAGTTGTATGTTTCTAAGAGTTTATCCATTTCTTCTTGGTTGTCCAGTTTGTGTGTAGTTGTTCATAGTAGCTGCTCTTGATTCTTTGTAGTCCTGTGGTGTCAGGTAATGTCTTCTTTTTTATAGATAGCTTTGCGGATTTGGGACTTCTCTCTTTTTTACATTATTCTAGCTAAAGGTTTGTCAATCTTGTTTATCTTTTGAAAGAATCAACTTTTAGGTTGGTTAAACTTTATTATTATTTTCCCTTTCTCTGTTTCATTTATTTCTGCTCTTTTTTTAAGATTTTTATTTATTTATTCATGAGAGACACACCATACACACACAGAAGCAGAGACACAGGCAGAGGGAAAAGCAGGCTCCATGCAGGGAGCCCGACATGGGACTTGATCCCGAGACTCTAGGATCACACTCTGGACCTAAGGCAGGTGCTAAACCGCTGAGCCACCCGAGCTGCCCTATTTCTGCTCTTTTATATTTCCTTCCTTCTGCTAACTTTGGGCTCAGTTTTTTCCTCACTTTTAAATTCCTTAAGGTATGAAGTTAGATTGCTTGGGATCTTTCTTATTTTTAATGTAAGCATGTATTACTCTAAAATTCCCTCTTAAAACAGCATTTGTTGCATTCCATAAGTTTTGGTATGTTTTGTTATCATTTTTATCTGTCTCAGGATACTTTTTTATTTCCCTTTAGTTTCTTTTTTGATCTATTGGTTGTTCATGAGTATTATTTAATTTTCATGTAGTAATGAGGTTTTCCAGTTTTCCTCCTGTTATTTATTCCTAGTTGCATATCATTGTGGTGAGACAAGATATGTAGTATGGTTAAATCTTTTTTGAATTTGCAAAGAATTGTTTTGTGACCTGACATAGGGTTTATCCTAGAATATGTTCCATTTGAACTTCAGGAAAAAGTATACTGTATTATCAGATAGCATTTCTGTATATGTCTTTAGGTCCATTTGGTCTACAGTGTTGCTTACATTCACAGCTTATTTTGCGTTCTCTATCTGGATGATCCATCCACTGTTGAGAATGGGGTATGATAAGCCCCAAATATTATCATATTGCTATTTATTTGTCTTCATAGTTCTGTTAGGATTTAACTACTTAAGTAATCCAATGTAAATACTTAAACTTATTATATCTTCTTTATGAATTGACTCCTTTATCATTACAGAATGACTTTATGTCTTGTTGTACCGTTTTTAAAGTCTATTTTGTCTGAAATAAGTATAGATACCACTGATTTTTTATTATTATTGTTGTTACCATATACATGAAATATCTTTTTCTATCCCTTCACTCTCAGTATGTGAGTGTCTCCAAGCCTAATCTGAGGTCTTTCTATGCAGCATATCACTGAATCCTCTTTTTCTTTTTTAATCCAATCATTCTGTGTCTTTTACATGGGGAATTTGAGCTCTGTACATTTAAAATAATTATTAATAAAGGCTTACTATTGCCATTTTCTTTATTCTTTATGACTCTGGTAACATTACTATTCTTTGTTTCTATTCTTTGTATGTGTGTATTTTAATGACTTTTCATAATTGTATTGTTTGACTTTTTTTTATCATGTTCTTTGTGTAATTATGATAAATTTTCCTGTGGCTTACATAAAATATCTTAAAATCATAACACCTTACTTAAGCTGATAACAACTTAATTTTGATACTCTCTCTAAACTCTGTACTTTTACTTCTCCTTCCCCTCACATTTTAAGTTGTTGATGTCAGTTTACACATTTTTTAAAGATTTTATTTATTTATTTATTTATTTATTTATTTATTTATTTGACAGAGAGAGAGAAAGTAGGTGAGCTTAAGCAGGGGGAGTGGCAGAGGGTGAGGGAGAAGCAGGCTCCCCACTGAGCAGGGAGCCCAACATGGGGCTTGATTTAGGACCCTGGGATCATGACCTGAGCTAAAGGTAGATGCTTAACCAACTGAACCACCAAGGTGCATAGTGGTATTTTTATATTGTGCATCCAATATTATTTTGTTGACATATTTTTATATTGTGCATCTAATAACATATTATTTTGATTATGGTTATATTTTAATATATTTGTTTTCTTTAACTTTTTTGAACTAGAGTTTTAAATGAATTATGCACCACCATTACCAGGTCATAAAATCTTACTTTGACTTTATTTACCATTACCAGTGAGTTTAATGCTACCTCTTATGTTTTTATGTTGCTAATCAGTATCCTTTTTCCTTCTAGCAAAATCCCCTCTAGCAAATCTTGCAAGGCAAGTGTACTAGTGATAAAATCCTGCACTTTTTGTTTGGGAAAGTTTTTATCTCTCTGTCAAGGACAGCTTTGCCCAGTACAGAATTCTTAGTTGACAGTTGTTGTTGTTGTTGTTGTTGTTGTTGTTTTTCTTTCATTGTATCATCCCATTCCTTCCTCGTTTTACAAGTTTTGTTATTAATCTGCCTAGTGTTTTATTCAGGATTCCTTGTATATAGCATCTTTTTCTCTTGCTGCTTTTAAAATTCTTTGATTTTGACCTTTAACAGTTTTGATTATAATGTGCTGTGATGTAGCCCTATTTGAGTTTAACAACTTGGAGTCTTTGGGGCCTAGTGGCTCTGGATGCCCATTTCTTTTTCCTGGTTTGGGAGTTTCCAGCCATTATTGTTTTAAATATACTTTCTGTTCCTTTTTCTTTCTCTTCTTCTGGATTTCCCACAATGCAGATATTGCTTCTTTTCATTGGTTCCTTTAAATCTAGTAGGCTTTCTTCACTCTTTCTTTTTTTCTTTTTTTACCACTGGCTAATTTCAAATGCCCTGTCTTCGGCATTGCTGATTCTTTCTTGTGCATGGTGAAATCTGCTTTCAAAGCTCTCTATTGCATTCTTCAGTTTAGTCATTTTATTTTTTAGCTCTATAATTTTTTTGATGATACCTATTACTTTATTAAACTTCACCTCTTGTTCTTTCATTGTTATCTTAATTTCATTTAGTTGTCTCTGGGTTCCTATATTTCACTATACTTCAAGAGTATTATTTAGGGGCACCTGGGTGGCTTGGTGGTTGAGTGCCTGCCTTTGGCTCAGGTAGTAGTCCTGAGATCCTGGGATTGAGTCCCACATCAGATTCCATGTGGGGAGCCTGCTTCTCCCTCTGCCTATGTCTCTGCCTCTCTGTGTCTCTCTCATGAATAAATAAATAAAATCTATTTTAAAAAGAGGATTATTTAGAATTCTAAAAAAAGTTATACTACAATCTGGTAAATGTGTAATAGTATTGTCTTAATTTTAAAAAATACCTTATTGCTAAAAAATGCTAACATTATCTGAGCTTTCAGATAATAATTACTGTTTGCAGCTTAGAATAACAAATATAATGATAAATTGAAAGTTGGTAATACTGAGGCACCTGGGTGGCTGTCAGTAAAGCATCTGCCTTCAACTCAGGTTATGATCCCAGGGTCCTGGGATTGAACCCTATGTGGGGCTTCCTGCTCAGCAGAGAGTCTGCTTCTCCCTCTCCTTCTGCCCCTCTCTCTTATTTCTCTCTCTTATGCTTTCTTTCTCTTCTAAATTAATAAATAAAATATTTTTTAAAAAGTTAGTACTATTGCAAAAATTACCAGAATGTGACACAGAGACACAAAATAAGCAACTACTATTGGAAATATTATTGGAGACTTGCTCAAAATAGGATTGCCACAAACTTTCAATTTGTTGAATGTGTGTGCACACACACACACAATCTTAAAGCACAATAAAATGAGATATACCTGTATTTGTTTCCTTTTGTTATGTTATGTTTACCTGATTTTCCATGGTCTTTCGTTCCTTACATTGATATCATGAATAATTATCTCCTCTTCCAATTTGTATAGTTTTGCTCTGGTAGAGACAGTTTTTCACCAGTCAACTCAGTTTGGATTTCTGGATATGTCAGGTGGCAAAGTCTTTGGGCAGGTGAGGCTTGCTATCAGAATCTACTTGGGGATGAGGCCACTGCCCAAGCTCTGAGATCAAGGGGTAGGGAGGGCAGCACTGTTTGTTAATGTGATAGGACTGCTGGCTTTGTTCCCAGCCCAGAGGAGGATATAGGATTGGTTCCACAGTTGACTGGGTTCTCTGGTCAGGCTTGCTAGATGGTCAAGACTGGGTACTATATTCAGTAATAGGTTAGGATATGAATTAGCTTTCCCGCACTGGTTGCAAAACAATATTCCCTAAGGCCTGCATTGCTTGTTGTTTGGGGACTTGAATTGGGCAAGAATATGTACTGAATTCCCTAGCCACACAAAGTCTCCGGTTTTGCTCTGCAGATGGGGAAAGCCATGGGCTGTGCTGTCTCTTCAATGCCACTTTAAGTAAGGCTGTTGAATGGGGCTATGTAGCTTCCCATGTACTTGGTTAGGTTTCCTGTAGGTCAGGCTGAAGCTTGTCTTCATCAATGGGCAGAGTTATAGATTAGTTTTACTTCCTATCTCCAAGGTTGATAAGTTCTTTATTTATGGTCTTGACTCAAGCTGCCCCATGTCCCAATTACCCTGGCTGAATGATTTCAATGGCTTTGGTCTACAGATGGTCAGGTATACTCTGCTTCTAGGCATTCTGGCTAGGCTTTCTGTTGGTAGGGGCCGAGGGCTATACTCAGAGGTGGGCCTGGCTATGACTCAGCTTCCTTTCTTTGGTTGACCAAAGCAACTGGCTCTCTGATTGACAAGTCTTTATGTTTGAGGACCCAAATCAGGTAGATTTATATATGAGGAAGTTTCTGGTCAGACTACATGACTGTCCTGGCTTTGAGATGAGTAAAGCTGCCAACTGGCACTACTATTTGAGTGCTACAGGTAGCAACTTGTTCTGCCAATATCCATGTGATACTTGTTGCAATCCTCTATTCTCTATCCTCGCCCCCATCACAACTGATTTCCAGTGGTAAAGCCTTATAGATTCTCCCCCAATCCTTATGAAGCAAAACTAGATTGGGGATTCCCATATAGTTTCTATGAAAAACTGTAGTCTCTGGGGAGACTCCTCTGTCTGGGAGGCCCCATATACTGGGCCTATGGGAGGAGCACTGAGGTTGGTGTGCAGATGTACCTATAACCCTTCTGCAGTCTGTCTTGGTCTCTGTTGTACAAGGGAATGTGTCAGCATCACTGCCGTGATCTAGAATACTCTCATGACTACTTGCCCATGAATAGCTGTCAGTTTTCCTTCTTGAATGGGACGAGCAAGTCAGGAATGACTTATATGTTACCCTCTTGATGATATTACTCTTACAAATTTTGAATGAGAATTTTTTGGGGCAGAATTTTGGTCTTGCTATGTAATCCATAAATAGAGTGTTATATTTTCTTTTAATTAATCAATCCTCTGCCTAAAATACATTTTAAAGGAATTCATATCTGTAATTGAAAACTTGCTTGTTCTGTTCATCTGTGTGTTATATGAGTATAGAAAATTAATTTTCACTGTTGAACAACTTTTATTTAATGCCTAGCATGAAGCCTAGTACTAGGTTATAAGTGAATAACACACAGTGACAACTACCACCATGGGAATTATAGTTTGGAGAATTAATAAGCATTTCTACCTCACATTAAGGGTTAGAAAACAAAAGTAAGAGCTGTTTATAAATTGTAATGAGTTTCATGAAGATGGTAAAAATTTATGGGAAAGAGAATAAATTGAGTGACAAGAATAAAAAAAAAAAAAACACTTTTGAATTTATAGGAATCTCCTAGGTAAAAACTTGAAGTTGGGGTGGCGAATGTATTCCTGGCAGAGCAAACAGATCATTGGTGCAATAACCTGAAGTGGGAAATGACTGGTTATGTTAAAGGTAGTTTAAAATCCAGGGTAGTTATAAAAAAGTTTCATGTCCAGATAATGGCACAAAACAAAAACAAAAATAGGCAGTGGCCACAGTCTTAATAGGTCATGCTAATAGGTCTAGGAATCAATTAAAGAGCAGAAATCAGAAAAATGGCATTAATATCTATTGTCCATAAGATTATTAAGAGTGTTGTGTAAATTATAGATCAGAATCTATAAATCTTGGAAATAATATGTTGATTGGGAAAAAAATCCTGGAAATCCAAAAATAGTGCAGTATGCTACTTACAGAATAAACAAAACGTGATTAGATAATTTTTAGGTATATATAACACACATAGAAAATTATTTTGACAATTAAGACAAATTAAGGATATACCCAATATTCAGGATAATAGTAAACTATAAGGAAAGGCAGGAAATGAAGTAAATGCAGCACTTTTGGTTACATTCTAGTGCTTAATTTTGGTGTTAGTAAACAGTAGTTATTTTGATTTCTAAGTTTCTATGTTACTATTAGCTATTATAGAATGGATTGTTGGTGGGGGATGAGAGGCAAAAATAGAGGTTAAGAAAACAAGAGACCCCTTACCTTGGTCTCAACTGGATGGAATCTGTGGGGAAGAGTAATGGTTCAAGGATGTCTCTTAGGTTTCTGGACCTAGCAACAGGAGAAAGAGAATTGCCTATTTCTGAGATGGAGAAGATTAAAGGAGGGCTGAGAAAGGTAAAGTGTTTAGTTTGGAACACTAGATTTGAGATTCTAGACAGATCTCCTAGAGGAGGTGTAAAGCCAGAAGAGGGGTTTCCCTCTGCACAGTAGAGGCATTGCCTTCTTCACTTACTGACAACGAATCATTTGCCAAGTATAATTGTATCTCAACAATGTACATGTCTTTTCTTGGTCTTTTTCCAAACATGGCTACCACCCTAACTTAGAATCTTATTAATTCTTACCTAAGCTAATCATTTAATCCCTTCAGATACTATATCCATATTATACACTCTAAAATGCAGACTGAGTAAATTTTATTTACTTAAAAGTCTTGAAAGATTCCCACGTTTCTCTACATCACCTATAACCCCTTCAATCTTATATGCCTGGATTTTTGTGATATAATTCAACACTGTTTTCAGGTCATCTGATACTTTTCACTGCTTATACCCCATAATTCTGCCAAATGGATGTATCTCTTGTTACCTATTACATCTTACATTTTTATTAATGCATTTTTTTCATTAAGCTTTAGATTTTATAACTGTAATACTCCCACCTTCTAAGCTAATTTTTTTCACCTATACTTTAAGCCAATCTCAAATCCCATCTTTATTATTATGGATTTTCTCATCCTTCCTAGCAGGTAAGATCTTGTTTTCTACTTTATTTCCTTTCCCCCAGTTTCCTAAAATCTTAATTTGTGCTTTTGTGTGCCTGTGGTAATTGTCATATTCTGCTCCATAGAGGCAGATGACATGGGTTCAAATGTATACTTTATCTAAGAAAAAAAAAAAAAGGAAAAGCTTGATCATGGTTAAGTAACTTAAGATTTTGAGCTTCAGTTTACTTGGAAAAAAAAACCCCAGAAATTATATTACATTAGTATGAAGTTATTATACAAAAATAAAATATTAGATCTCAATCCTCTCTTCTCTTTCTTTTATTTTTACCATTCTATAACCTAAAATAGTGCCTTTCACAAAATATCCATTCTATTAATATACCAACTTAAATTGAAATGTTAAAAGTTGAATTTAATAATTATCTTTAATAATCTTTAAAAATGTGAATGTAGAGTTTATATGGTATCAGTCATAAACACCTCATTTGGAATTATTTTCAGGGAATTTTACATAAAAACCAATTGAGCTCTAGATAATAAAATAATAGATTTGTGTTTCCTTAATAGTTTTCATTTTAAGATAGGAAATTAAGGCACTATCCACACACACACACACACACACAAAAAGACCAAACTGCACTGCTACCATGAGAATAAAGAAATTCAATGGGGAAAAAAAAAAATGAAAGGAAGGTGGAAAGAAAGCAAAGTAAAACCAACTTTGTCTTAAAATTTTAGCTTTGGACCAGTCTTAAAGAGAAGAAATTCAGAGAAGAAATACAATGGCTCAAGAACCAAAGTTACAAAATAAAACAATGGAAAATTGAACTCCAATAAAAAAATAAAAATTAAAAATAAAAGAATAAAAGATAAATGAAAAAATAAAACCACCTTTTATTAGGTCCCATTATTGTCCTTTAGGAGATGTAATTGGGTGAGATCAGCCTTCTAAGTACTAAAATATGTATATAGAAAACAAATCACACATACAAGTTGTGATATTTAACTCTTATTTCATTATTTTCACAAACATTTGAAATGTATTAAAATATTTCCTAGGTACCAATTACAAAATACAAAGCTTGGATCCCCAAGCTTTGGGTGGCTCAGCAATTTAGCGCCTGCCTTCGGCCCAGGGACTGATCCTGGAGACCCGGGATCAAGTCCCATGTCGGGCTCCCTGCATGGAGCCTGCTTCTCCCTCTGCCTGTGTCTCTGCCTCTCTTTCTGTGTCTCTCATGAATAAATGAATAACATTTTTAAAAAAAATACAAAGCTTGCTTCTTTTTTGTTGTTGTTAATCACATAGACATTTTCAAGTCAGCAGGAACCTCCTCTTGATGGAAACAAAGCTTTGAAATTCATATGTGCTATTTTTATTCCACATTTTAGCATAGTTACCAGAAATGTTTCTAATTCTGTATAAAGTACAAAACTCTTATAGACTCAGTTTGTTACTTGAAGGTTGGATTATGGCTTTGTGTTTTGGTGGAATAATACTTAGCTGCATTTGTTGTTTACCATTTCAGAATATTGCAAAAAGCCATAGGGTTTTAAATCTGCCATGGAAAGTGAAGGTGCCTTACTAGGAATCCAACATGGATCAGGAAGAGTAATAGCATCTAAAAAACCAGGACAAATTCTTGATATGGGATTGTTTCAGGGAGTTCACAGGGAGTTTCTGAATTCCACAATTAATGTGGACATTATTCAATTTAGGGTTCAGCAAGCCTCAAAGGCTTGGAAATCACCTATTGGTATATGCAATGGATTTTTTTCCCCATAAAACAATGTTATAGTGGAAGTAAGTACCTCTATACCATTATATGTATAAAACATAACGTACCATTTTGTAGTTTGGGTTTTCTCTTATTTCGTGGATCTGCATCTAGGCTTAGCAGCATTATGTTCAAACTTTCTGCCAAGTTCCTCCTGATTTTTGGTTAAGGGAGCAATTAAATAAGTCCTGATTGGAATTGTTTGTATGCCCAGATATTTATAGTCAGCTATATAGCTAACATATATTGATATTCTTGAAACTGATCAGTTTATTTATTTATTTTTTTTAAAATTTTTACTTATTTATGATAGTCACACACACACACACACAGAGAGAGAGAGAGAGGCAGAGACAGAGGCAGAGGGAGAAGCAGGCTCCATGCACCGGGAGCCCGACGTGGGATTCGATCCCGGGTCTCCAGGATCACACCCTGGGCCAAAGGCAGGCGCTAAACCGCTGCACCACCCAGGGATCCCGGGTCTTGCTTTTTTTATCCAGTCTGAAACCCTGCGCCTTTTTTAAGTTTTTTTTTTTTAAATTTTTTATTTATTTATGATAGTCACAGAGAGAGAGAGAGAGGGGCAGAGACACAGGCAGAGGGAGAAGTAGGCTCCATGCACCGGGAGCCTGACGTGGGATTAGATCCCGGGTCTCCAGGATCGCGCCCTGGGCCAAAGGCAGGCGCCAAACCGCTGCGCCACCCAGGGATCCCAACTGATCAGTTTAAAGAACAGAAGAAATATATCAATTTCTCCATTAGAAGATCTGCCTTAAAGAAAATAATGATGTCTGTCCATGAGCTCGATCCTTAGGCCTCTTTAGTGTCCAATATAGTCTATTGGCCTTTCCTCAATATAGGGTGGTAAGAATATTTCTGGAAACTTCTGTATTTCCAAAATTCTGCCCTCTTCTTGATTGCCTTTATCTTGATCTTCTTATTCAACATATCATTTACTAAGTCCTTCTTTATTCCCAAATGTGTTCTTAGAGTTCAGAGATTGATGTCAGGCTTTTATTTTTTTCATAGGCATTATCTTGGGGGGAATCTTAATATTTTAAATAGTTCCTACATTATGTAGTAGATAGATGCATAGGCTTCTAGATGATCATATCTGATTCCAAGGTTTCATGAAAGCCCAGACTTTTCATGTGGTCATTTTCCATACTGCTAGTACCTTCCAGTTTCATACCCTTTGCTTCAGTTAGGCATACATTTTAACTCTTTGCTCTTTGAACCTAATTACTTAGTTTTCCCTGTATTGCTTGTTGTCATAATTTCCACAAAGATAGAAACTTGATGGTGTCTGCCTTTGAGTCTCTTGTGTTTAATACTGTATCTGGCACCAAGTAATTGTTTAAAAAATAAATATGTATAAAAAATGTAAAGACAAAAATAATTATAGTATGAATTACTGATCAAAAATTATCCTTTGTGTAAAATCTGTGCTCTGTAAATGAATTTGGATTTTGAAAAAAATCAGCAAGAGAAAATTTATATAAAATATGTAGTAAGTATATTAAAAATCTTTTAAGTGCTGCCCTGAATTTGCATGTGGAATAATAAACTGTCAAGAATATCCTTTATGGTCATTAGAAAACCAGAATTGAAATAAGTGATAAAAATTAATGGAAATGTTACATAATCCATGTAAATACGATAGGCAAACCTCACCTTATGGCTCAAGTATTCCTCCATGACCAGACTTTGCTCCAATGCTTTACTTCTCTTAATAGGCCCTCTGTTAACCTATTTAGGGATCAGAGAAGAGGCAATAGGAATAAATAGTGAGTCTTCATCTTTGTAATGCTGCTCAGAAGACCTTAATCAAACTATTGATTTTAAGTCTAGAGGGAGGTCAGCCATAGTCACATACATTAGTACTTATTAAAAGTTGTAGGTGAGGTATAACAAAAATTAGATTTTCTATTTATCTGCATTTAGATGGCAAGAAAATTATGCTATAAAAGCACCAATAATTGATTTCAGTTATTTTCTTTACTTTAGCTTGGTAGGCTTCAGGTGCTTACTTGTGAATAAACTCAGAAGGTGATATTTACACAAATCAGACCTGGAAACAGAGGACTCCAGTACTTTTATCACAAAATTAGAATTAAGGGACAAGCAAGCAGTTATCTCCATTGCAGTAGCAATACAATCTTAAATTTTCTGTAATGTTTTTTTCTTGTTCTTCTTCTTCCATAGGGGATATTAAACTCACAGAAGACTAGTAAGGGTGATAAGAGGGAGCTTGGTATGACTCCACGCATTTAGGAATCTCATGTAACTCAAAGATGGAGAAGTCAACTGAGAGCAATCCATTCAAATTCAACAAAGGCTGATTTTATCTACTGAATTGAATGTTTGCAACATGATATTAAAGGGAAGGAAGGAAGGAAGAAAAGAAAGAATGATGAAAGACATCTTTTATATTTCAGTTTTTATAGTTCAATTATTCTCTTCTACATTTTTAACATCTCAATATTGATGAACTTGATTATTGCTAGGGTACAAGGTGGAAGGTGTTGTGAAAATAATGCTACAGAGAAAACTACAGGGTATCTATCACCTGCTGGCCAGTCCATGGTTATTGTGGCAATAGAACGGCAATCTGCAAAAAGATATATTTAAAGTTTGGATCATTCTTATATTTGAGAGACCAGGCAGAAATTCAAATTTTGTCCCTGATATCTGTTCTTATACTCACAGAGGTCACTGCAGGAGATTATTCTACTACAAAGCAATAGGTACCTAGAATATGACAGAGCCAGAAAGTGCAACAGAAAGGATACAATGCTCCCGATCAGGATAAAGTAGCCACACAGTATCATGTAATTTGCCTTAATATTAATTTGCATTTACATACTTATGCTCTTTCAATGCATTTTCACATGTCATTAGAAATGCACAGCCGTTATCTCCAAGTTGTAGGTTGCTGAATGATGTCATGTTTATTATGATAGCCTCCTCACACGACAGCCATATTTCAAGAAACTATTGCTAATGAGTATTCAATAATCTTTAAGGAACCTGGAAATAGAAAGGATTTCAGAAACAAAGGTGAATAGAAATAGAAGACCTGGCTTACTTTTGAGAAATTTGAAGAAATAGTAGCATATCCCACTATAGGACATGACAAATATGAACTGAATGATGTTGTCAATCCAAAGAGATGCAGAATGAATATTCAAACCCAGATACCAGGTGTATCAACATCAATTAAGTGCCTTTAAACAATCCTGTGTTTATAATAGAGACTCGGCAGCTATTCGACCCTCCCCACACACACACACACATACACACACTTTTTTAAATTGCTAGGTACATAGCTACACCACGATCCTTGAATCACTACTAGATAGGTGACCATAAGTTCAAAATTTTTTGTATTCTTATGTGAACAAAAATAGTGTCAGTCATGTTTTAGCCGCGGATCCTTTTCATCGGTCTGCAAGGACAGCTAGAATAACATTGACTTATATCATACCCCAAGTGCATATAGTCCTCCAAAGGTCAACCAGTGTGCCTCAGTCACTCTAGTCTCGTTTCTGGAAAATGGTCTGATCATTTTTATTTTACTTCCTCCTCTCTCCATTTATTTGCTTTATTTCAGTGACTTCAGTCTCTTTGAAACTAACACAAGGATTTAGATTTCCCAGTTTAACCCCTGGTATGTCCTAGAATAAGACCTGCATATAACTCTACATCTGTCATGTTTATTGCTACTAGACTCTTTGTATAATAAGATCCTTCTCCATTCCTGGGACCTGGATCCTACTAAGTACTGACACCTTCACTGTTAGTGCTCTGGCCATGTTTGGTTCATGAAAATATTATAGATTCTGCCACTGGGAATGTTAGAAGATGTTGCAGTTCCTCACTGATGAGTTACTATGCAGAAGGACACTGAAACCAGAAATCAGTAGCCAGAATTATGAAAGCTGAAGTCGAACTTCTGGTAGGATTTTTTTTCTTAAGATTTTATTTATTTATACATCAGCGACGTAGAGAGAGAGAGGGGCAGAGACACAGGCAGAGGGAGAAGCAGGCTCCATGCAGGGAGCGTGACATGGGACTCGATCCTGTGTCTCCAGGATCACTCCTTGGGCTGAAGGCGATGCTAAACCACTGAGCCACCGGGGCTGCCCTCTGGTAGGAATATTTTAAAACGTGGAGGAGTTATAACATTTGTCACTACCCAGGTCAAAAAGCCTCGGGTTCAGAAGTTCAGATCATAAAGTATATTGAAAATACTGTGGCTAAAAAGAGTGTATTAATGGACATATTTGAAATACTTTAAAATCATAGTATATGTTTGCTTATTTGTGTTGAGAAGTTACAGCCCAATTCAGAACAAAACTCCTTGCCTACAGCTGCAATAATTGCAGACTTTTTAGCAAGTAGAGATACGTTCAGGTAAACCTTCATTAGTAATTACTCAGGAATTGAGAGTACCTGATCCCAAAGATTGAGAGATCAATATATATAGGTGAAAACGGCTGGGACAAGTAGACTGACAATGATTTGGGCTAAATAGCCAATTCAACAAATACTATTGTTTGCAAGAATGACCAAATCTGTGGTCTGTGGTGCCACAGTTATTATCTATAGTAGGTGAGTTGAGAGAGGAGAAAAAAATCCTAATTAAAACAAAACATATATATATATATATATATATATATATATATATATATGTTGGCAGGGCCATTATATACATATATAATATGTATATAAAATGAGGAGATATATATATATATATATATATATATATATATCCTCATTTTAAAGTTTTTTTGACATATGGCCAGGCATCATTTTGAGTCTCCTTGGTCTCCTCAGAATATAGATTCATGAAAGAAGTGCTCTTAGTTGATTTTTTTCAACTGCAGGGGTCATACTAAGTTCTCTCTTATCACTCTTTTTCATGCAATAACCCTCCAAGGAAGATTGCAAGACTTCTGTCTCCATTTCTAATAACACATTGACAGCATTCAGTTTCACATATATTTTTCATTCAAATACCAATTTTACAAAGTTTTAATTTTCTTTGGTCTGTTTAGCACATTTAAATGCAGATGTAAAGTAACAGAATTATAGTCCCAGATTTGTGTTATTCATTAACAATATTTATTTCCTTTTAAAATAGTTAATATCTATAGTGACCTTTTTTTTTTGTTTTCTCTCTGTTCTAAATTATTATTTCCAATTATTCTTCTGTATTGTTATGGTTTCAGAATAACTTTTTCAACATTAAAAGTAATGTTCTAATACATGTGATAAATACCCAAGTAAAAGCATATGAAATATAAAATTAATTTTGTTAGCATAATCTCTTATGCTTTAATATGTTTTCATGGGCAATTTTAAAATGGCCACTGGAAAAAATAGAAGTAGGAAATGCTCAATTAAAACTATTATAGCAAAATGGTCAAAAATGTATAAAACTAGCAAAAAAATAAATGTCAGCATGCCAACTATGATATTTTACTTTGTTATTAATGAGTGCACTGATGTGTTCAAACAAAACATTAAATAGATATTCAACAAAAATATTTTAGCAAAATTGGAAAGCAATAATTTCTAAATGAGGCCACAGTCAAAGCTGGTAGACAGTATTATATAATCCCTATTTATCAGTGTCATGATTTATTACCATTAATTTCTCTCTAACAAAAGGACCTATGTATATATATTCTATTTTTTAAAAACTGCAAAACAAGTACATTCTAATTGAATGTATTTTATAAAAATATGAAGGAAGGTAACCTTTTCTATTATACCCAAGTTAATTCACCAAAAGAAAAAGTATATATATTCCTATTTATTATTATAGATCTCTTTTATACACAGATTGTATAAGCATGTATATGTTTTTGTGTACACACACATTATATTTAGTGTGAAAATGCTATATATCCTATTCTATACTGTGATTTTTTCTACTTAATACAATACGCATAAAATTGTCCATATGAATGTGCATATTCTTTTTGAGGTTTGTTATTCTGTTTCAATGCATAATTATTTATTTATTCATTCTCAACTTAATTGCTATTTGAGTTTCTTCAATTTTTAATATACCATCATGCTGCAATGAATATCCTTGAGGATATTTTCTGCAGTTCTGTATTTTAAGACAAATTTTTAAATACATTCAAGTGACTAATATACATTTCTCGTTATATTTGACATGTAACACTAAGCACACTCAAGATATTTATTGTATATGATTGCCATTGTGGCAATCATTAGCATGTCTATCACATCATCCTAATTACTTTTAGAGGTCAGAATAATTAAATCCTAGTTTCTTAGAAAATTTGATTATCGTACATTATCCTTGCCCACATAGACTATACATTAGATCTCTAGGGCTTATTTACTATTTGTTGCAAATGGGTACCCTTAAATGACATCTATTCTTTTCCTCTATCCTCATCCTCTTATAACCATGACTTTACACTCTATTTTTACAAGTTTGGCTTTTTTGGATTCTGCATATAAGTGATACTGTACACTATTTGTCTTTCTTTGAGGTATCTTACTTAGCATAATGTGCTCAAGGTCCAATGATGTTGTCACAAAAGGCAAGGTGTCCTTCTTTCTTATGGCTGATAAAATTTTATTATATACATATTCATCACATTTTCTTTATTTATTCTTCCTTTGGGCACTTAGGTTATGTCCATATCTTGTGAATAAACATGGGAGTGAATATATCTCCTCAAATACTATTTTATTTCTTTTCAGTATATATCCAGAAGTAGAATTGCTGGGTCAGATGGTAGATCTATTTTTAATTTTTTGAGGAAACTCCATATTGTTTTTCCATAGCGGCTGTTCTAATTTACATTCCCACCAACAGTGCACAAGGATTCTCTCTTCTCCACATCCTCACCAACATTTATCTCCTGTATTCTTGATGATAGTCTACAGGTTTGAAGTATTATCTCACTGTGATTTTCATTCTTTGATGATTAGTTATGTTTACCATATTTTCATGTGCCTGTTGACCATTTGTATGTCTTCTCTGGAGAAATGTTTAGTTTCTCAATTTTTAAATGTTTGTTGCTGAGTTATAGGCTTTTTATACATTTTGTATATTAACTCCTTATCCAATATGTGGTTTGCATAAATTTTCTATATTCTATAGGTTACTTTTCATTTTCTTATTTTTTTCTTTTAAGTTTGATGTCGTCCCATTGATGGATTTTGCTTTTGTTTGCACTTTTGGTGTCAGATCGAAAAAATCATCACCTAGATGATGTTGAGAAGCTTCTTCTCTGTTTTCTTTAGGGGTTTTATGGTATCTGGTCTTTGAACCATGTGATTTAATTATTGTAATTGGTATTAGACAGGGGTCCAATTTTATTACTCTGCATGTGTTTATCCAATTTTCCCAGCACCAATACTTGAAGAGACTATTCTTTCCCTATAGTATACTTTGAAATTGGGAAGTGTTGTATCTCCAGCTTTTTTGTTCTTTCTCAGGATTGCTTTGGCTCTTTAGAGTCTTTTATGGTTCCGCGCAAATTTTAGGATTGTTCTATTTCTGTGAAGAGTGACATTCAAATTTTGATGGGGATTGCACTAAATCTACAGATGGCTTTTTGTAGTATAGAATTTTAGTAATATCAATTCTTCCAATCCATGAATATGGGATGTTTTCCCATTCATTTGTGCCTTCTTCAATATACTTCAGCAAAGTCTATAGGTTCATTGCACAGACCTTTCACTGCCTTGGTTAAATTTATTCCTAGTTATCTTAGTTTTTTTTTTTTTTTTACTTTATTGTAAATATTAGTTTTCTTCATTTTTTTTAAATTAGTGTATACAAATGCAACTTATTTTTTTATGTTAGTTTTATATCCTGTACCTTTACTGAAATTGTTCATAGGTTTCAACAGCTTTTTGATTGAATTTTTGGGGATTTTGTATATACAAAACTACATCATCTGCAAATAGTGACAGTTTTACTTCTTTCTTTCTGATTTATTTCTATCTTATTTCTTTGTCTTGCCTCATTGCTCTAACTAGGACTTCCAAAACAATATCATATAAGAGTAATGAAGCAGACCTCCTGTCTTATTCCTGATCTTAGAGGAAAAGCTTTCCATCTTTCTTCATTGACTATAATGTTAATCATAGGTTTGATATACACGGCTTTTATTATGTTGAGGTATATTCTTTTTATACCCAATTTGTAGAGGTTTCCTACAAAAAGATGTTATTTTGCAAATGCTTTATCTGTATGTATTTCAATGATCATGTGATTTATTTTCTTTCATTCTATTAATGTGATGAATTGCACTAATTAATTGGCATGTTTTGAACCATCCTTGCATCACAGGGGTAAAGCACATTTGGTCATAAAGTATAATCCTTTAAGAGCACTTCTGAATTCAGTTTTCTAATATTTTGTTGAGAATTTATACATCTGTATTCATCAGGGATATTAGTCTGTTAGTTTCTTATAGTATTTCTTATCTGGCCTTATTATCTGGCTTTATTATCAGTGCTGGCCTCCTAAAATGAGTTTGGAAGTGTTCTGGGTTTTTTTTTTTTTGGAAAACTAAGAAGAATCGGCATTAAGTCTTCTTAAATGTTTGGCAGAATTTGCCAGTGAAGCTTTCTGGTTCTGGGATTTTCTGTATTGGGAAGTTTTTGATTACTGATTCAATTTTTCTTGTTATAAGTATGTTCAGATTTTCTATTTCTTCCTGGCTTATTCTTAATAGGTAATTTTTCTAAGAATTTATTAAATTGTTCATAGCAGTCTCTTATAATACTATGTATTTCTGTAGTATTAGTTGTAATGGTAATATCTCATCTTTAATTTCTAAGGTTTTTTTCTTAGTCTAATTAAAGTTTGTCAATTTTGCTTATCTTTTCAAAAAACCACCTCTTAGTTTCACCAATCTTTTCTATTGTTTCTAGTTTCTATTTATTTCTGCTATGATCTTCATTATTTCCATTCATTCTTCTGCTAACTTTGGACTTAATTTGTTCTTTTCCTAGTCCTTTGAGTTGTAAAGTTAGGTTGTTTAATTGATATCCTTCTGATTTCTTAATATATGTATTTATTGCTATAAACTTTCCTCTCAGAACTGCTTTTGCAGCACTCCATAAAACTTGACATTTTTTCCCATTTGTTTTGAGATAATTTAGTTTCCTTTTGGTTTCTTTGATCTAATGGTTGTTCAAGAATGTGTTTACTCTCTATCTATTTGTAGATTTTCCAGCTTTCCTCTTGTAGTTTTATACTATTGTGGCCAGAAAAGATAGTTGGTATGATTTCAATCCTCTTATCATGTAATTTGTCATGGAAAATGTTCCATGTGCACTTAAGAAGAATGTGTCTTCTGTTGCTGTAGGATGGAATTTTCTATATGTCTGTTAAATCTATTTGGTTTAATGTATGCTTCAAATCTAATATTTCCTTTTATTTTATCTGAATGATTTATCCATTGCTGACAGTGGGGGTATTGAAGTCCCCTACTATTATCATTATTTATTTTTTCTTTTAGATCTGGTTATTTAGATGTTCCAATGTTGGGTGTGTATATGCTTATGATGGTTATACCTTGATTTATTGCCCTCTTTATAAATACATAATGATTTTTTTTGTCTCTTGTTACTATTTTTGGCTTGAAGTCTATTTTGCTGATAGAATTACACTCACAAATCTTTTTCCATTCCTTCACTTCGAGTCTATGTATGACTTCAAAATTGAAATTAGTCTCCTATAGGCAGCATAGTCTTACTTTTTGTTCATTATTATTAATTTTGAGTCTTTTGAAATTCATGCAGCCACTCTACGACTTATGGTTGGTAAACTCAATGCATTTGTAATTAAAATGATTATTGTTACGTAAAGCCTTACTGCCATTTTACTATTGTCTTCTGGTTCTTTTTTATCTCCATTGTTTCTTTTTCCCTCTGTTTCTGTTTACCATTGTAAATTAGTGATAGTCCTTGGTAGTATGCTCAGTCTCCTATTTTTTAAAATGTAACTCCAAATCTATAATAGATTTCTAAAACATGAGGCTTATATAAAACATAGATAAAACCATTCTTTTTATGATGACAGCAACTTATCTTTACTTGACTATAAAGCTTCATCTTTTAATTTTTCTCCTTTAATACTTTTATAATTTCACAACTTCTTTTTATGCTGTGTATTTGTTAACAAATTATAGTACCTACATTTATTTTTAATACTCTATTCCTTTAAACTTTATACTATAGTTAAGTGGTTAACACTACTCTAACATAGATTTTTCACCTGTGCTGGAGTGTTGTGTACATTAATTTGATTTTGTGTCATTGATTAATGTCTTTTTATTTCAGCCTGAAGAACTCCTTTCATCATTTTTTTGAAAGCAGTTGTAGTCATAGTAAACTCCTGTGGCTTTTGTTTATTTTTGAGAAAGCCTTTCTCTTTTATATAGCAAGGTCATCCTTCCCATATGAAGTATTCTTGGCTGGCAGTTTTTATCGTTTAACCCTCTGAATATGTCAGTTCACTCTTTGACCTATAGACTTCTTATCCTAATGGGTTCCATTGTAGGTTTTTTGCTTTTTTGCTTTTAACTTTCTTTTCACGAATTTTTATTTTTTAAAAGTTTTAAAAAGACTGTATTTCTTTATTCATGAGAGACATACAGAGAAAGAAAGGCAGAGACATAGGCAGAGGGAGAAGCAGGCCCCATGAAGGAAGTCCGATGTGGGACTTGATCCCGGGAGTCCGGGATCACGCCCTGAGTCAAAGGCAGGCACTCAACCACTGAGCCACCCAGGCATCCCTTTATCATTAATTTTTGATAGTTTCATTATAATGTGCCTTGGAGAAAGTCTTTTTGCATTGAGATAATAGGATCTTTTTTTTTTTTTTAAGATTTTATTTACTCATTAGAATACACAGAAGGGAGAGAGAGAGAGAGAGAGAGAGAGAGAGAGAGAGAGAGAGAGAGAGAGGCAGAGACACAGGCAGAGGGAGAAGCAGGCTCCATGCACCGGGAGCCTGATGTGGGATTTGATCCCGGGCCTCCAGGATCGCGCCCTGGGCTGAAGGCGGCGCTAAACCGCGGAGCCACCCCGGGGGCCGAAGGATCTTCTTTTTAGATTCATGGACTTGTATATACAATTCCTTCCCTAGGTTGGAAAGTTCTGGGTTATAATATAAGTAAACTCTTTCTTCTCCTTTCCTCTGGTACACTAATTATTCTTATATTTTCATTTCTGATGGGTCTGATGGATCTTGTAGGGTTTATTCACTTTTAAAATAACTTAGTTCTCTCTCTTCAAATTGAATTCAATCTCCATTCCTATCCTCCAAGTCACTTACTCTTTCTTCCATCTGCTGTGCCCTGTTACTGATCCTTTCTATGATATTTTTCATCACATTCTTTAGCTCGGGAATTTCTGTTTGGTTTAGTTTTCTAATTTCAGTCTGATTGATAAAGAATTCCATTTCACATTGGAAGTAGTAGACACCTTCCTTAAAGTTTTATTTTTAATTTGGATCTTATAGTTGAAAGTATTAGAAAAAATTTCTTTTGTAGTTCAGAAGATGGCACTAGAGATCAAGTTTGTGCTTTCTCCTGCCAGAGGTGGCTCATAACAAATGCCAGCAGCAGGAGGGTGTGGGGGAGAGGGAGCTGTGAGCCATGTGTGGACCTCATGCTGAAGTTCTAAAGCAGACAGCACATTCTTCAAACCTTTTATATATATAGGTGAATCACTCCAGGATCACAACCTGACCTGAGGGCAGTCGCTCAACCACTGAGCCACCCTGGTGTCCCACCTTTTTTCTTTTTTTTTTTTTTTTTTTTTTTTTTTTTTTTTTTTTTTGTTTTTTTTTTTAAAAGATTTTATTTTTTAATTCTTATTTATTTATGATAGTCACAGAGAGAGAGAGAGAGAGAGAGAGGCAGAGACATAGGCAGAGGGAGAAGCAGGCTCCATGCACCGGGAGCCCGACGTGGGATTCGATCCCGGGTCTCCAGGATCGCGCCCTAGGCCAAAGGCAGGCGCCAAACCGCTGCGCCACCCAGGGATCCCCCACCTTTTTTCATATTCTTCTCTGCCTCTTTCCCTTTCCTTTTCCTTCTTCTAGACATAGATTCCTGCTCCTGATGTCCCGGTGCTGCTGGGGAAAAAACAATCCCTTCAGCCACAACCTGCACAACTGGAACAACTAGGAAGTCACTTTTGCTTTCCACATTTTTGAGGACATTGCCATTGTCTCTGCCAAAAACCCTGTGCCTTGCTGTGTTGCCCCGAGAAGGGGCCACCTTGGTGAGTTCTTCCCTATTTTCTGACTCCAAATTTATCTCTATCCTATTCTGATGGCATGCTGGATTCTCCTATTGTGGAGGTCCAGCCTGGCTGACTTCTCTGTTGTCTGTGGATAACCACCCAGATTAGGACTCTTCAGATTTCCTTTTCCTTGTTGCTGTGAGTGGGGTAAATCCCTTGGATTGGCAGTCCTCACTGAGGTACTATCTGCATACTTTCAGATGCACAGGAAGGTAGAAAACTCCCAGGTTGCCCTGCCATATTGTGAAGAGATACTTTTGTTAGGTTGTTAAACAATCAGTTGGACACTTATAAAGAGGAGAGAAAAAAGGGATGGCTCATGCCGCCATTATACTAATATCTCTCTTCAATAATATACACATTTCAAATTGTCATAGATACTTGCAAGTTGAATTCTCCAAAGTCTGAAATCAATCAAAAATAGTATATATCTCTTTTATTATCACTTACTAATGATAGGTAGTATTAAATAGCACTGATTTAACAAAAAACATTTTTCTATGTGCCTATTACCTATTTGTACTGTTCCTTCTTTGATTTGCCTGTGTTTTCTCTTGAATTATATTTTCAAAGGATTAATCCTACATCACAAATATTTTCTCCCATTTTATCAATTTTAACTTTATTTAATGTACTCACCTTTTTTAAAAAAAATATTTTATTTATTTAATCATGAGAGATGAAGAGAGAGGCAGAGACAGAGGGAGAAGAAGGCTCCCTGCGGGGGAGCCTGATGCAGGACTCGATCCCAGGACCCCAGAATCATGATCTGAGCCAAAGGCAGACGCTCAACCACTGAGCCACCCAGGTGCCCCCATGTACTCATCTTTTTATAAAAATTTTCTATAAGGCTTTTCTGAGCTTTGTATTTTGTTCAGGAAGTCCTTTTCTACTTGAAAAAAAAAATCTAAAATTTTCTTACCCTCTAGTACACATATAAATACATATATTTAGCTCTTCACTGCTTCTTATATTCTAATTTTAATTCTGAATATGTACTGTGTCAAAGTCTTATGGTTTCAATCCAATCGGCAAGTACATACTGTCTTTGCTATTCTCATTGGCCTTCAATTTCTTTAGCTGAAGAAGTGCTTCGTACTTTATAAATGTCCCTTGCACTTCTGATATCTTCACCATCTAGAAATAAGGAATATGTTGTGCTAAGAGAAATGATATGAGTAACCGTCATAGTAGAAAATCTTAGTAGCCGAGGAAGAACAACAACAACAAAAAACAAACCAAAACAAAAACCCCACACAGTTAACATAGCAGTGATTATTCAAATGAAAAAACAACAACAACAACAAAACCAAAACAACGTGAATATATGAATTTATCATCTTAGAATTTGCCACCTCTGTAGCTCAATGTGGCCCAAGGGAGCTGCCTCACTTTAGTCCATTGGCCAAATACCACCTCAATTTTCGTTTCTAATACTTTCAATTAAAAAAAAAAAAAAAAAACAAACAGATGTACCTAAAGTATTACAATATCAACAACAACAATAATAAAGTAAATCTGTATTTACCACTGGCTGGGAGGCCCTAAAGGGGAGGAACTGGCTCAGAAGTGGGGTCTTTGTCCCCTAAGGAGTAATAGCAGCCCTACTAGAGACCACTCTGTAGGAGATACTGATTAGGGGAGAAATTGCATATGGACTGAGCATCCTCTGCAGGATTCCTCAAAATGTAGTTAGAAATTTACACACAGACACAAAATGACTAGTCCTGAAAAGAAGATTGAACTTAAGGGCAAGGAAAAGTTTAGGAACTGGGTGCATCCATAAAGTTCTCGTTGGACTAAGTGAAAAACTATATAATTTAAAACTTCTTTACCTCATTTGTAGTAATACTTATTTGGCACACTAGTACATTTAGCATATTAATGCCATATATGAAAATAAGGGACAATCAAGAAAAGAAAAGAAAGCCTGCCCCATCTCAAGTCCCAAGTAATGCTTTTTGGGTACATATCTGATTCAGGAATGAGCATCTAGTCTCTGAACATGGAGGGGTGGGTTTCTAAATTATACTTAGTATCAAAATATATTTATAATTAATTTGTAATATATTTCAAATTTTTAAAAATATAATTATGATCAATTAGGTATGTATGATATTCTATGAGCCTAGCACTGTTCTGGGGACTGTTGATAGGAAGTTTCTGACATCTTGGACCTTACAATTGAAAGGAGGAGAATACATTTAAAAAAGTGATATACCAACCTGCACTCAGTAATTTCAGAAAGTGATAACTAAGGAAAATAAATAATACAAACTGAGAGAAGGAAACAGACAATGGAATAGGTTTACTTTAGGTTACAGGATAAGAAAAAGGTCTTTCTGAGAGAGTGGCATTTGATGAGACAAGGAATAAAAGGACTACTATAGGAAAACCAAAGGAGGATGTTTCAAGCAGAGGGAACAAATACTGCATTAAGCATAACTGCATTAAGCCAAAATGGATTTTGCATGTTCAACAAAGAGAAAGGAACTATGTGGGGCTTTAAGGAAATGGAAAATAGAGAGTAGTTTGGTAGTTGATTGATGATATAGAGTACTTGTTATCAAACTTAAGCAAACATGGAACAAGATTTATAAAAACAATAAAATAGACTGCTGGGTCCAGTTTGAGGTCTTCTAACTTCTAATTCTGTAGGTCTGGGATGAGGCCCAAATTTTGCATTTCTAATGAGATCCCCAGGTGATGGCTGATGCTTTTGATCAAGACCTACCTGGTGAGCCAAGGTATCCTAGGTCTTTGAACACAGGACAAGAGATTTTGATTTACTGTTTCTATATGTAGTAGAAAATGATTTTAAGCAGTAGACTCTGAATAGAGAATGGATTGAAGGAAGGGAATAGAGAATGAAAGTAAAATATATGCTCAACCTATTGTATCTTTGGATCTCAAGTGTGTCTCCTATAAAAGACATACAGTTAGATGTAGTTTGTTTTGTTTTTGTTTGTTTTTAAACCAGTCTGACCACTTCAGGCTTTTCATTGTTTCATCAATTCACATTTAATGGTATTATTGATATGGTTGAATTTATGTCTACCATCATGCTTTTTTCTCCTACATGTCTCATTACTAATTTATTAGTCTATTTGTCCTTTACTAAATTCTTAACTATGAAGTAGGTATTTTCTAGCATTACATTTTAATTCCTTTAATAATATTTACCTGTGCTTTTGGAGTTATTTTCTTAGGAGCTGCCTTAGATCTTAGAAAGCATGGTACACTAAATTGAGACTGCTATATAGAAAATGCTCCAAAATATAAGTAGTTTAACACAATGAAAGCTTTTTCCTCCCTCCTCATGTAACGTATTATGGATATTAGCCTGGCAACTTTTAATGCAATGATTCAGGGATGTAGATTTCTTCCATCTCTTGGCTACTCTATCACTGTGACTTCATAATCTTTTGAGTTTAGCCAATAAATAGGAAACAATTGTTAAAGAAAGTGCACTTGCTTCTCAGTCTCCTGAGCTCAGAAGTAATGTTGTTCATTTTGACATATAATTTATTGGCAAGATATGATCACATCCCTTCCCAAGTTGCCATTGCAAGGAGTTTTCAAATGTACTGCCTAACTGAGCAGCCAAGGAAGCAATGATGCATGATAGAAGGGGAGACTAAGTCTTTGGTGGACTGCATATTGTTCCTGCTACGTGAGGAGACATGCTAGGAAACTACTTCAATGATCTAGGATAGAGATTTTAATGACTTAGATTGTAATAGGAGAGGTAGAGAAAATGGTAGGTTCAGAATATGTTATGGAGATAGAATCAATAGACTTACTGTAGGGATATGAGATACACTGTAGATGGTAATATTATTTACTGATATAAAAAAGGAGGGTTTGAAGAACAAAGAACAAATTAGTTTTTGACACATTAATTCTGAAGTGCTAATTAGGTGCCCAATGAAAATATAAAGCAGGTGTTTGGTTATATGTATCTAGAATTCAGTAAAGAGCTGATGACTGGATATATATACTTGGAAGTCATTGGCCTAGAAATAATATTTAAAGCTATAAACATGATTTTCTAGGAAACATGCACACATAAGAGCAGTCAGCTCAAGCTCTAAGCCCCGTGGTTCAGCAAGATTTTAGAGGACAGAGAAGGTTGAGGTGGCAAAAAAAACACTAAGCAGCTGACAGTATTTTAAACGGAACACGTTAGATATGTGTGGTCTTGGAACCCAAGGGAAGATAACCACTCTTTATCTCTTGTAATGCTAACTGTGCCAATTATTTCTGACTTTCAAGTAAGATAAACAAATGTTACTGAGGTCATTTGTGACCTGAAAGGAACAGTGTCAAGTCCTATCCCAGTCCAGATATCATAATTGCTTTAATGCAGAGGAAGTGATACTATATGTCTTCCAAAGAGAAATGTGGTTTCTCCACAGTTCTCTTTCTCTCCATTAGAGAGTGAGGAATCGTGCTGTAAAGAATCCTGTAATATTCCACATGCAAAGATTACATGGAGAAGGCCATGTGGAAGAAACAAGGCTTCCAGATGATAGTCATTATCAGTTGCCTGGTATGTAAGTGTAGTAAGTCCTCAGATGATTCCAGACCCCAGGCTCAGTATTTTCAAGCTGAGGGCAATACATTATAGAAAAATGACAGACCATCTCTGCAGTATTCTCTCCAAATTCATGACCTTCAAAATCTGTGACCATAATAAATAGTTGTTTTACTCCATTAATAATGTTTTACCGGTACTATGTTTTGTGATCATAGTAAGTAGGATATAGAACTGAATTCAAGGAGTAACTAAGGGATAAATGTGGTTGGGGAGAGGTGACAAAAAGGATGTTGCTACAGGATGCATGGGGGTAAAGTGTAAATGAAATGGATTAGATAAGGCCTTTGACTTTTACTCTAAGAGCTTCTGGAAGGTTCTGAATAGAGGGATAACATAATCTATGTCAAAATATGTATTTGCTTCATATGATAGCAAATTTTTGGCATTCCTTGTATTCTTTGTTATAAACAAACACAGTCCTATGGTAGTAACTTTTTGTTTAGTAGTAATCTTCTACCTCAATTTTCCTGGAAGTGTAACTTCAGATGGTAGCAAAGAAGCCATATCATACAGTAGACAATTTTATATTATTTTTGTTTTTCAGTTTTCTTATTTGAAGGAAGTTACTCACAAAAAAACTATTAAAGGATACATTCGCCTAGATGACATTTCTAATATTTATCTCTGTTTCTAATCATGCCAAAGAATGATATATTTTGAGCAGAGAATACTTTGACTATACTGCAGATTATTATCTAAATTAAATACTGAAGGGGAAAATATTTTGGAATTTCATAGGGCTGTTTTACTCCAGCTCTGTGTGCCTCCTTGAACAATGCCCAAGCAATTGGTTAAAAACTGAAAATATCAGGAGCATACTACTCTGCAATATGTTTTTTCAGAAATGCTTCTAGTTGGCAATAGTTTGCTTGCAAGATGATATATATTTTTCTCATATGAGAAACAGTACACTACCATATTTATAGTCTTACTAAATTTTTTCAGCAATTGCATTTTTTTCAGGGATGAGGAAAATCTGAAGTTTGCCATAACTACAAATATTGAGCATAATATATTCTAAATTACTAGTGTTTCATTTTTCTTATGAAACTTATAAAAGATGGGAATCCCACTATAATTAAATAATGAGCAATTCTTATTAAACACATACTTTTCATAAGGTATAAAATATTTAATGAAGAGGAAAGATCTCAATGCAAAGTAGTCCATCTCTGATATCTAAAGGATTTACAAGACATTAAATCGAATGCTTAAATTAACTGTACCATATCATGAAGAAGTTAAAGGAAAAAAAAAAAGCCATCCTAAAAAACTATAAAATAAGCACATTTTAAAGCACATAGTAGTGTATTTGATTTGTTTAAACAATCATATATATTTTTAATGGCATAATTATTTTCAACACCACAAATTATTCTGATGCTTCAGTACTTAGTAAGGTTGATGATGTTGTTCCAAGCATACATTTACTGTGAATGAATTAAAATTATTTTTACAATGCACTTCCATTACACAATTATATCAAAAGAGAGTCATTAATAGATAAAATATATTTTTCATGGACTCAACACAGTTCATAAAAATGAAGTCAAGGGATGCCTGGGTAGCTCAGTGGTTAAGCCTGAGCCTTTGGCCCAGGGCATGATCCTGGAGTCCCGGGATCAAGTCCCACATTGGGCTCCCTGCATGGAGCCTGCTTCTCCCTCTACCTATGTCTCTGACTCTCTCTCTCTCTGTCTCTTGTGAATAAATAAATAAAATCTTTAAAAACCCCAAAAAACTGTGTTCTGATATTTTTTGCTAACATTTATTATTTGAATTTACCATTGGGCAAGCGGGTCTAAGGTAATTACATTTTCTATATGTAAGGACCATAGGCTGTAATGAAATAATCCTGTGCAGCCAAAGCCATCTCTTACTGTGAGCAAAGTTAATTTCAGGAATGACCTTAAAGATCTAGGCAAAATTATTTTATTATAAAATACTGATTTATTTTTTAAAGAAGGTACTAGATTAGCTGAGACAGATCTGAACCAAAGATATGACTAAGAATTTTCCTAAGAGTTAAAGAATTAAGTCATAATAGAATTCACGTGAGACTCTCAGCTTATGAAAGAACTAAACATGAAGTCATTAAAGAATAACTTCTGTTATACCGTGGTCATTGACCTGGTTTTATGAATACAATTGCCTTCTTCCCCTCTAAGGAGGTTTTAGGGCACAAGGTTACATTTTATTTTATTTTATTTTATTTTATTTTATTTTATTTTATTTTATTTTATCTTATCTTATTTTTAATTAATTAATTAATTTATTTATTTATTTATTTTTATGATAGTCACACAGAGAGGGAGAGAGAGAGAGGCAGAGACACAGGCAGAGAGAGAAGCAGGCTCCATGCACCGGGAGCCCGACGTGGGATTCGATCCCGGGTCTCCAGGATCGCGCCCTGGGCCAAAGGCAGGCGCCAAACTGCTGCGCCACCCAGGGATCCCCACAAAGTTACAATTTTAAAATATGTATGATATCTATAAACTTATGTAGAAAATGTGTATTGTGTGTGTATGGTCACATTTCAATACTGTCATGCTACAAGAGAGAAACAGTACAGATACTGCACAATTGTGACTGGAATGTTATCTGATGATGTAAGCAGAAGGGAGAAAGTATAGTGCTACAATGAGACAGATGAAAAAAAATCTGCACCAGAAATAAGGAAGATACTCTTTGAAGAGAAGCAAAACAGTAAGAGGCAAAATAACAACTTAGTCACTGCGCTTAGTGAACTGATTTTTTTTTTCTCTACAGCTGCATTTCCAGCATAAGCATTTTACCTAAATGATTGATTTTACTCTTCTGTCTTCATTCCTGAAAAGTCTTAAGCCATAATAATAGTCTTAGGAAAATCTGAGCTTAATTTGATCAGATTTAAATGAAACTTCCATCCACTACCTCATACTCTGAACCTACTTTATTGTAGTTTATACCTCCTTATTATTATAGTTCTCTATATTCAGATTTTCAGGACTTAGGGAGATTGCTGAGATTAGAGTCTTTTACCCTAGATAAATGTATATTGGAAAATAAGCATCAGGAAATATTAAGAGAAATAGGAAAAAAGACAAAGGAGGATGGAGGTGAGGAGGAGAGAAAGATTGCTATGGCTCTGAGTTGAAAGTACTAGTCATTAAAGAGTAAATGATTGGGGAGGGAAAGAAGAGGGAGGTCTTAGGTATAGATTTACTATTAGGTATAGATTTACTATTACTACTAATTAGAGCAGAAAGAAAGAGGGAAAATGAGAAATATGAGAGACAAGAGGAATAATAATGGAGTAGAGTATTCTCTACCATAATGATTGGTTTAGGGGAAGGGTTGGAAAGGCCAGAGGAGGATTTAGTTGAGGAAGAGTGAAGAGAATGGAGAAAACATCATTAAGAAAGCTATTTTTTATAACTTTCTTGATAATGTCTTTGTTCAAAGTATATTTGGAATGAAAGATGGTGTATCCTTAATAACGAAGGTTTAGGTCTCTTATGGATAAGTTTCTTAAGAACAAACCTTTCAGTGAAATGCATTTATATTCACCTCATGCAGATTGGGTGAAATGAGATATTTGTTTTGGTAACCTAGATTACGTAGTGGCAGCAGATTGATGGTGGTCAGTAAATACAGCAAGAAATATAAATCAATGAATTCTTTAGTAAGAAAGGGTGCAATCATTAATACCTACATTTGGTTTATTAAAAGTACATCCAGTCATTTTCATATTGTCTCTTTTGTATTGTATATATTCTTGTTTATGTGAAGTCATACCTATATAATTCATGTGAAAAAGCAATGTGAAAGTCAACTGTGGTCACCACACGGAAAATTCAAATGCTAAAGGAATAATTGTGGTGATTTCATTTAACGAACTTAATTTGGGTCATGTTTAACAGTAGAAAATAACATTCTGCTTTAAAATCCAGAGATATTAGTCAAAATTGCATTAGCAAAAATACATACATACTTTGTATGTATGGTTGAATAAACAACTAAAATCACCAAAAGATGTTGCACCAGGTCAGCAGCAGTCCTTTGACAGATATCAGAGGTCAGCAGATATTAATAAGATCACCTTAGTCAGAAAGAAGAAAAGGAAATGTCTAGGAATGAAATGCAGCCATTAACATGCAGGTTTAAGCCATGAAAAGCAGCATGGTGGCACAAGTAAGAACATAGAAAGCATAGTTTGGTGTATATATACATGATGAAAGAGAAATCACTACTTGAATCTAAGAATCAAAGGAGAGATTTGTTAAGTCCTATTTTCTCCCAATACAGAAATGTTGTACATAAATATCTAGTATAGTGCAGTTCCATTATTAGAAAACTTTTCTAATGTTAAGCTAAAAGCATTGCCTTCATAAGTATTCACTTTAGTTATTCCTTCTAATGGTTCATATAATAAAATTGCTTTCTTGTTCAAATAGCAGAAATTTCTAATTTTGATGATAGCAGTCAAGTTTCTCTTATTCATCTATTTCTCCTAGTCATGCAAATATTGTGTTGTTTTCTACCCTTCACCATAGGATTTGGCAAACTTTAGCTTGAAATTTTTTCTCAAGATAAAATTCCTTCTAAGCAACACTTGTATGTACTGTGCAAACAAACAAACAACAACAACAACAACAAAAAAAAAACAAGACACGAAGCTTTAAAATTTCACTTCCTGAAAAGGTTTGGCATCTCTTTTTAATAGATGCTGAATGTTAGGGCACATAGTCAACTGGTAGAGCAGCTTTTTGGCCAAGAGTTTGGCAAATCTGAATAAAAAAGCATCATTGTTTTCAGCTTTTTACTGAGGGCTTTTGATAGCTTCAAACTGGATTTACAGAATATCAAATTTGAGTATAAGTAGAAAATGTAAATAATATTTTCTGCTCTATTTGTTGATTTATATACCTGCACATATTTAGTTTTCTTGATCTCCACATCAAGATTTAACTGTGCATATATATATGTATTCATATCTTTTTCTACTTCCATTGTACCATAAAATTAAGTGACCACTTACAAACTTTTGAAGAAAATAATAAATTCATAAGCATAAATGTTATGCCTCTATGATATCCATAATAAATTAGAATAATGTGCTTATACTCCTGTGACAAAGAGAAAACAACTTTCACATATAAGTCAGAGAAACTCACAAACTAGGGAAGGTAAAATATTCAAAGAAAAGTTAACTTAATCATCCTGTTATGTACTGCTGAGTGACCTTGGGCAAGTCCCATAGACTTCTTCGATTTCAGTCTCCTTGTCTTTAAAATGAATTAAGTTTGACAAATTCCAGTGTCATTTGCTGTCCCCAAAGTGCCTGCATTTCAGCGAAGGTGTATCTTAAAAATTTAGTGAATGATAATAAATTTAATGTATCCTTGGTATTACACAAAGACATGAGAATCCCTATTTGACAAACATTTCAGTTATAAGGCTTCAGAAAATAGTATCAATCACAAAAGACATTAATAAAAGAGAAATAATAAGGTTAAGATCAAGGATGAAATAAGAGAAGAGAAATAATGAGGTTAAGATCAAGGATGAAATAAGAAAGGTTATTTTAAAAATAGTAAATTAAAAAAATAGTAAATTAAAAAATACTAGTAAAATTAGTAAATCTTGGCTAAATATTTAGACATCTTCAACTTCATCTGAATATATATTTTATAATTATTAAATTTCAACAAAAGCAAACTTTGATTTCTTCAAGAATAGACAGGACTTAGCTCTATCTGGATTATATCTTACAGTGGTGGTATCAAACAAAGCTCAAATTTTTTTTATGCATTATGTACATTTTTCTGAAACTTTTATTATGTACCCTTGCTACCCATTAGGAGGTAATATAACATGTTAGTTAAAAGTATGGATGTTAGAGCCACATTAACTAGGTCCAGCTCCCTGGTCTGATATTTGCTAGATATGGTTATTAGGCAGGTTAACAGTAGCTCTTTGCCACTCACAGCCTTTGGGAGGGTAAATAAGTTGTGTATGCAAAGAGCATAGAACAACAGTTCCTGGCATGATGTAAGTACTCTAAAAGTGCTAGCTGTTATGATATCATAATTATTTTTTTCATATTACATGACAACAGAGGAAATTAAAAATTTTCATGTCTAATAACCTTACATATTTAAGCTATGGCTTTCACTAAACTGGTGTTTTTTGTTTTAACAGTAATGGTTTAGATAAAAGGAAATTTATATTCAGCCAAGCACGTATCATTAAAATATTACTATTACCTCACTTTAGATAAAAGGAAGAGCAAAATACAGCCCTTACGACTCAGTTTACCATAACAAAGGCTTTGTAACAAGAAGTAAAACTACCATGTTCCAGATCTAGAATAAAATATCTCATCCATTCATCCAGTAAATATTCATTAAACACCTAAACACACTAAATGTCTTGCTCTCAGTCATACATACATAATATGAACCCATCCCTGCCCTTAAGGAGTTTTAGGCTATAAGAAGAGATCCAAGTTGTTATATGCACTTATATGTTCCAAACTCCCTGATAAAGTACTTATTTGAGTACATTATAGTCCTTTTTTCTCAATTTAGAGAAAAGTCCTGGGGAGGGATCTCATGAAGAGCATGTACATAAAAGAGGTGTCATTGGGAGTGGGGCAATGAAAAATGGATAGGATAGAGTTGAACATTTTAGCCTGAAGGAATAGTCTATGGAAAAACAGAGAATAAATGGTGACATGAAAGGCAAGAGCAATTAGATAGCATTGAATTCTCATAGGTGACAAAAGACATATACACACACAAAATCTCTTTGATGACTTAATGAGAATACTAATTCATTTTACACCTTAATAGAATCACTTCATCTAAATGCCCATACAGAGAGAAGAGAAAAGAGAGAGAGAGAGAGAGAGAGAGAGAGAGAGAGAGAGAAACAATCATGAAATAAAGCTCTTTGGTTATACCATTTCCAGTTTAAGAAGAACTGATATCCTTTGAGTTCATGGCCTCATAAAAAGATAAATACATTTTCAGCAATAGTAAAGAAAGCTCTATATTTGGGTTATAGTAAAGGAGAGATTAGACACAAAGATGACTTGAGGTTTAAAAACTATTTTCTAACTATGTAGTGCAGTATTTTCTAGAAGTATGGAATTACTTTTAGAACAGTAGCTCAATCAGTTTTGGTTTATGCTTAAAACCTTTTTGTTACTAACAGTTAAAGATTAAGAGTCAAGGTAAATAAGATGGTGTGCCTTAAACTGAAAAGGAGTTTTATTTCTTTCTAGCATGTTCTGTTACTGCTAACCAATGTACTGAAATACAGCATCTGGAAAAAAATATTAGTGAAGCATTCCAAAATATTTTGTAGGGAAGGAAGGAAAGAAAGAGGGACTGTGAGTAGAAAAATGGGAGAAGGGATAAGAGAATTGGGTAGTAAGGAGACATGTAGGTAAAACAGTTTTCATAGTAATTTAGCAGGTTTATATATCTGAAACAGAAATATTCTCTTTGAAAGACTACTCTAGCGGATCGAAGGGGCATTTTAAAGGAACCTGGTGGCATTGTTCTCTTACTAAAATTCAAGTCCACTGAGAAAACATCTTTTCCCATGAAAATGAGCAGTTTTACAAACCTTCTAGAGAGCATATGGTCACCACTAATCTAGTGACTTAATCCTCTCCTTTGGGTCTCTCATTCTATTTCAGGTTATCTATTCTTTGCCTCCAGGCAGGACTACAACTAAACCACATAAGACAGATGGGTTTCTAGCCCAGTCAAGATTTCTAGGGAAGTCATTTCCACAGCCTCTCATCATTAATCAAAATAACCAACCCCACGATTTAGGAGAATAGCAAAATATCCCAAGTAGGCAATACTTTTTAATAAACTTTTTTTTTTTTAATTTTTTTTATTCCATGTCTGACATTGTTCCTTCCCAGATCAGACAAATGAGTTTAAAATAGTTTAAAATACATTCCAGGTGATTTGATTCCAACAACCTATTAAATCTGTATTTTGAAATACATTTATTTCTCTGGCTGCAAACATAAAATCTAATTAGATAAAAAACACAAATCAAGTACTCTGCCTACTATAACAGGCTCTTCTGTTTCTGAATGTGTCTTTGTTGTAATCCTTTAAGGCCGTAAAGTCATAGTGGTAATTTTTCCCACAATTCAATTCTGAAAACATTTGAAAATTTCATCTTCTAATGACAATGTGAAATTTTACAAAGGGAAAAGCATTTCCCACAAAATGAAATTTTAGTAAAATATGATAAAATCAACCTGCTTAAATTTCAAAACATGTTGCTTTATCAGGTTTTATAGCTAATTTAATATTTTTATCTTTCACAATTCCATTAACATTGACAACTTCTCTGTTTCCAAACACCCATCTCCAGGCTTTGTAGGCATAAACCCTCCACATCACACATTAATCTCATTCTATATGCCCATGTCTAAATCCAACACATTCAGAAAAATATTTTTAAGAATGACTCATGCAAAATGATGCTTTCTATCCACTGTGAAAACATTATAACCTGCAGGCTTTATCAAACTATATTTACTGCTTAACATATCTCAATAAGTATGAGAATTAAAATGCATGATGCATCAACTCAATTATTCCAAAAGTCATCCCACAGCTATGTTAAAAAATAAAGAAACAAAAAGATGATTAGGAATAAATATATTTTCTAACAATTTATTTGGCTCTTTCCATGTCCTAGGGACAAGGTTCTAACATAATTCATAATATTTTCTTTATAGTAACTTATTATCCAAAAAACAGATTAATGACAAATATTTCAATGTAGTGTTTGGTTTTTATTTTTTGGTTTAACATGGTTAAAAATTTAATTTTAGAACACTTAAATCATGAGAACAATGTAATTCTCTACATTGTTAGTGATAGTGAAACAATGTCATATGAAAGATGGATAGTCTAAAGTAGTGATTCATATTTAGAACTATTTACTGGATTAATGTAATATTAATATTATATCGAAACTTCTAAAGAATGAAAGAATACTGATCTTGATGGTAAAGAGAATGAGGGCAAACTTTTGGAGGCACTAGATATATATGGCACAGGATATAGTGATAGTTTCAGGGGTATATCTTCTCTCCAAACTCATCAAGTTGAATGCATTAAATGAGTACAGGTTTTTGTATATTAATCACACTTCAATAAAGTGTTTTTTCAAAAGATAGCTGTTGAAGAGTTTCCTAGCCTCTGTATTTGACTATATAATCTCTGTATAATATATATATATTATATATGTATATATATATACACATATATATATTATACTCACACACAATACCCACTTACCCATGTGGAGTTACTATTTCAAATAATCTCAATAAGTGACCAATAATACAATTTTAAAGTTATTTATTCATTATAATAAATATGATTAAAGGATCTACCAAGATAATAGACTTTCTCCAGTTCAATTTCAGAGTAATATGAATTACTATAGTTTAGTAAATTCTTACCAATTATACTAATGCTTTAACAGCCCTATGGTAGAAAATGAAATTATTGATAATATAATAAACACAAAACTAGTAATTATCTCATGAGAGAAAAAGTATTAATTGTTCTTGCCTTTATGCAAAGGTTGATGTGTATATCATTTTCCATCATATTTCCTATTTTAATCATATTTAAAAATCTTTAAATTAAGTCTATAGGTATGCAATTAAAAGTCACTACAAGACATAAAACAAAAAGCTGACAGCCACATCAGAACTTTTAACTATAGACAAAAGATTTACCTTCTTGCTGCTACTCTGAAATTTTCTACAGATTTCAGAATAAGTGGATTTTTAAGTAGGAGAAAATATGTTCAAATATCAGTTTAACTTGTAATTTTTTTTCAAAATATACAGCAAGAATTTGTCATGTCCTAGTTCAAATAGATTTTAACAAGTTCTTTTTCAGAGAATTCTTACTATTTTCGTAAAGGAAATAATGCAGATTACACAAAATGTTTCCAACATTTTTTGAAGTTTCTATTTATGTAAGTAAAATACTTTGCAATTTAAAAATGACTTTTTTTCTCCATATTTGTTGATAATTAAGTAGTGCATGCTACCTGATTTTCCCTTATCTCTAATTGCCTTTTTAATAAACTATTACTAAACAGACACCTACTTCAGTTTGATTGGGAAATATTTTAAAAATGATTTTATATAGGCATTTTTCTTCCTCCAAAACATCTTAGTAAAATCAAAAGGAACCCTTTTTTAATCCAAGCTTTGATTAAGCAATGTAAATTCATCTTATATTGAAGAATACTCTCTCTTGTTTGTCCCTGATAAGAATCCTTTATTAACAATAAATGCCTTATTCTAGGAATTGATGGATTTGGGCTACATATGATGCATTTTCTTCCCTGGAGTTTGTTTTTATTTTTTTTAAGATATAAGATCTATATAAAAGATTATTATCGGTTACCTGTTTTGGTTCCTTGACTTGAGTCCTATATTGATATTCCCCAAAGGTAATTTTCATTAAACCTTATATTGTTCCACTGCCACACCTTCACCTCTTTGTGTTTGCTTCAGTCAGTACTCTCAGATTCAGAAATGTATAGAGAGTGATCTTTCTGTGATTCATTTAGGGAAGCAGGTGGAAAATTTTGTGACCTGACTTTTTTTCCTGCAAGTCTTCTCTTTCAAGTCCCTTAATCTGATATAAAGGACATGGTAGTCTGTAATCACACTCTAATCTCTATTGGTCTAAATCCAAATAATTTCCTTCCGCACCCTGCTTGGTTGAGACTTAAATCCCTTATTATTCAAAGATCCTATTTTTAAACTCTGCTTAGGAAAGCAGTGGTGACTTTTGATGCTAATCCTATTCAGTCCACTGACTCTATCCCCCTTGGGGAAATGGCCAGGGATTTTTAAGGGGGTAAGTACATAGCAGCCGTACAACAAGAAAAAGAGGAAAGCTAAGTCTGAATTTTCAAAAGTACAGAGGATAATAAAAATAAAGCCCTTATATTAAAACCCAAGTATATTTATTCTGATGAGCAATCTATTCATTCCATTGGAAATAGCTAGTTAAATCCTTTAGTCACAGTTTTTCATTGCCTAGGAGTTCATAGTTATAGGATTGTAGGATAAGCACTTGATTTTATATTCAAGGCAACAGCACTGGCAAGTCCTCAGTCAGACACTTCAAATGAAAATTGAATCTGACCATCTTCTGTGTTCCAATTCTAAATAAATTTTAATTAGTATAAATTCTCCTTTGGAAGTTACAAATGGCCAAGAAATAATAAACATAAAAAATCATTCAGCAGACAAAGCCCTGACCTGGGTGTCAGAACACTTGGCTTCTATGTTTAAGACTCTCATGATACTGAAGTATGTGAAGCTTAGATTCAAAACCAATTTTTAATAAAAAAGTGTTTATATAAATAATGATGAAGCCATTTTGGTATTAAAAGGCTGTGAAAGACAGTCTCATATACACAGTCTTTGCATCTCTCTTGGCCACGTTAGAATAGGCTGAGAACACTACCATGCCAAGAGAGAAAGAGCCTTCATATGCTGTGCTGGGTTCATCACATTGTGTGGGAATATCTTTCTATGTTTTAGACTTACTGTCTATGACTTTGTTCTGTAAGTATATGGTACCTAGCCAACCATGCTACTGTGTCTGTCCCCTATGAAAAGAGGATGGGGTCCTAGTGCTGCGCAAAAACAGTGCTTGCAGTCAACAGCCCATGTTGGCTGCCAAAGAGACCTGCTGGCCATGGGGGACCAATGCCCACTGCCGAAGGTGCTTTTGCTGTCTCTCCTCTGAGTAAAGCATTGTTACATCCAGTGGTTGACTATACTGTTTCCCTTGTGCACTCTAATACCACCATGCAGTGGGCAGAAGTGTTCAGATTTCTACTCCTGGTAACAGGTAACAAGATGCCACTTGCTTCACCAAAATTTGTCATAAGATAATGACTTTACGGACTTCACTCAGATAATGTAGTAACAATTTAGTTAATACATGCCTAGTCACTTATCCCTTATCATAAGAATGGAGATAAGGGTGGTCCTTTTTCTTGACATGCCACTACACTGCTAGTCCTTCCAGACGGCATGACCTTCCCTCTGTATCACTTAATTTCTCATTCTTTAAGCTTTAGGTCTTATCAAAAATTTTTCTTTCTTTCCCTTCCCAGAGAGATAACCTTTGCCAATCCATCCTATTTCTGAACCTTACACTGAATTTTACCATAGCACTAATTGTGCTGGTTTGTAATTGTGTATTGATTTACAAACTTACACTTTCTATTACCATATAAGCTGCATGAGGACAGGATTCATGGCTTATAAAACACATGATAATAACATGTATCTTAAAGATACTATTCAAACTTTTTGCAAATTAATACCTGAATGAATGCCTGAATATCCTGATATTTCTTCCTTTCTCAGCTCTTCTTTTAAAGAATAACAAATTCTTATAAATCAGAAGATAAATTGTCTTTCATAACCTATATTGTATAGTGTTCATAAGCCCAGGTTTATAAATAGACTGAGATTTGAATACTGCTTTCTTTCTAGCCTAGTAACATTAAAGGGGACCCAGACTTTTCTATACCCCATAGTTCTCATCTTACGTTAGAACACATTACTAATTCCCAAAATTTACATTTATTTCACATATAACAATTAATAGATTCTAGCACAACAATTAACAGATTCTAACAAATCATAATTATTTTTCACATTTAAAAATATATTAAGTGAAATTTATGTCATTGGATTCCACTTATCAAGTAAAATCCTGGATATCTGTGTTTTCTGATTTCTGGTGCTGGTGAAGATGGAGAAAATCCACTTTATCTAACCCCCTACCACCACTGCTTACAACTAGAAATCTGGACACAATACAGAAAGCAACTACACAAGGACTCTTAAAATGGGAACAGTAGCAAATAGGACAAGAGCTCAAAACACTTAAAGAAAGAAAAGACTTGTCTTTAGTCAGAGAAACCCTGTAATCTAAAGTGTCTGTGAGGAATTACAATGATTTTATTCTTTCTCATCATTTGACGCTTTGCCTTAACGATGGATCTAGTCACGTATAATTGTATGGCAGGACAGGGCCTAAAACTGAGAGAAATTATTTTTCCATTCAGAAAAGTTGAGGAAGGAGGCCTTTGAGTACTAGAAACTGTGAGAAAAATACTGAAGAAGAATGAGCTAGAGAAGCAGATGCCCTGGCTCTAGGTATAAATCAATACATGGACCTGCACTTACCACCACTGTTAACACCCAATAACACAGAGCAAAAGCGTTTGAGCATTGAACTATGATATAAACCACTAACCAAGTATTTTAGTCCCAAACGAACTCCTGAGTAGTTCAAGCACAGAAGGTTTCAAATTTTGAGGGTACACTGGCATTGGAGCTATTGCCACAAAAGATGAAATAAAACTTGCCTCCTGAACCTAACCATTGTCACCTTCCTTCTAAAATAGCAGCAATGATACAATTCCAGAGGATATGACCAGAGCCCAGAATCTCTCAATATTCAAAATATTCAGAGTATGATAGAAAATAGCACCATACCAAAGAATTAAGGGGAGGAAAATACGACTAATTATCAAGTGCAAAGACAATGAGATGTCAACCCAGGATTGCCAGGATGATGATATTATTAAACAAAGCCTTGAGTAACAATCTATTAAGTAAAAATTTAACATTCTTGAATGGAAAAGTAGAAGTTCACGGCAGAAAAAATATAAATAGAGATTTTAGAAATACATATCTGAAATTTAAAAAAATACTAGATGGCCTCAATATTATAATAGAGATACCAGAAGGAAGCATCAGTGAAACTGAAGATCAGTAGAAGTTTTTGAATATGAAAAATAATGAGAATTAGATTGAAAAAAATTAATGAAGTAGCCTCTCCATTCATATTCAATATCATGCTAGAAATCCCAAACAGTATAGCAAGGAAAGGAAAAAATCTTGAAATAGAGGTTGGAAAAAAGGAAATAAAACCATTCTTATTTATAGTCAACATATAAATCTTATGGACTCTACACAAAAAGTTCCTAGAAAAATAGTGAGTTAGCAAGATGGCTGTAAACAAGCTCAGTAGTACAAAAATCAGGGTCTTTTTTTTTTTTCTTTAAAATAATAGCATTAGGGCAGCCCTGGTGGTGCAGCAGTTTAGCGCCGCCTGCAGCCTGGGGTGTGATCCTGGAGACCCTGGATCAAGTCCCACGTCAGGCTCTCTGCATGGAGCCTGCTTCTCCCTCTGCCTATGTCTCTGCCTCTCATTCTCTCTCTGTGTCTCTATGAATAAATAAATAAAATCTTAAAAAAATAATAGCATTAAACACTTGGAAATAAAAAAAATTAAACAGCATCATTTACAAAACTACACAAAAAATAAAAGATTTAGCTACAAATCTAACACAATATGGTCTTGCTTGGTCCACTAAAAACTACAAAACACCAGTGAAAGAAATAAAAAAAGTCCTAACAGGTGGAAACCGATACTAAGTTCAGGATTAGAAGACTTAATATTATATCATTATACCTAATCTGATCTGTAGATCAATATAATCTAAAGCAAAATCCAAGTATATTTTATAGATATTAAAATATTTCTCTAACATTTATATGAAAAAGAGTAAAAGAGTTGAATTTGCACTTAATATTGGCTTATTATAAAGCTACAGTAATCAAGGCAGTATGGTATTGTCAAAGGTATGCACATAAATGGAACAAAGTGTTGAGCCCTAAAACAGACCCAACATATATAATTGAGTGAAGTCATAATTTTAGGTGAAAGGATATTTTTCAAACAATTATGCTGGAAAAATCGGACATCCATGTACAATTGATCCTTGATCCATATTTTACATTTTAAACAGAAATTAACTCCAAATATACCATGGATGTAAACGTAAAACTTAAAATTTAGGAGCAAACAGGAGAAAATCTTGTGGCCATGTTTTAGGCAAAATATTCCTAAATGGATATCAAAAGTGTGATCCATTTAAAAATGTTAATTGGGGATGCCTGGGTGGCTGTGTCAGTTAAGCTTCAGATTCTTGAATTCGGCTCAGGTCATGATCTCAGGGTCGTGAAATGGAGTCCCACATCAGCCTCTGCACTCAGTGGGGAGTTTGATTAGATTCTCTCCCTCTCCTTCTGCCCCCCCCCCCCCATTTGTGCATGCTCTCTCTCTTTCAAAGAAATATTTAAAAAGTTGATAAATTGAACTCTACCAAAACAAATACATAAAAAAAAAAGCAAAGCAACAACACATTAAAACTGATAGTAAAAGTATTGGTAAGGATGAATAGCAGCTAGAACTCTCATAGATTGCCAGTGAGAATGCAAAAACAGTACAGGCTCGATATAAAGGAGCTTTGTAGTTTCTTATAAAGATATGCTGATGGTTATATAGTTTGACTGTAGATATCTACCTAATAAAAGTAACATGTTTGTAATGTTTATGGAAGTTTTATTTTTAATTTCAAAAAATTAGATATGAGGCACCTGGGTGGCTCAGTCAGTTAAACATCCGACTCTTGATTTTGGCTCAGATTATGGTCTTGGGGTTATGAGATTGAGCCCTGCATTGGGCCCCATGCTGAGTTGGAGTCTGCTTGATTTCTCCTTCCTCTGGCCCACTCCCTCTCCATCTCTAAAATAAATAAATAAAGTCTTAAAAAACAAAAAACAAACTAGATACCATCCCATCCTTCTTCAACTTATTAAAAAAAAAAAAAGAAAAAACTTGTCACAATCTATATGATGAAACACTACTCAATAATAAGAAGGAATGAACTATTGACACATGCAATACCATGGATAATCACAAATGCACTATAAGTGCAGTTCATTACAACAATAAGACTATAAGCCATTTGATTCCATTTTTATGTTATTCTGGAATAGCATTAAGAATGGAGAAAAGTACTACAGCTGCTAGGAATTAAGAGTAGAGGGAATGGTCTACTCTGAAGGAATAACACCAAGGAATATTTTGAGTTGATGAAACTGTTCTATATTTTCATTGTGGATGTGGTTAAGTGACTATACATTTATCAAATTCATACAACTGTAACCAGAAATAAGTGAATTTTACAGTAGATAAATATTAAAAATTATTTTCTTAACTGTAATGTCTGTTCTTAAATTTTCTAGCTCTATCCTGTTTTCCATTTATTTTGAAAAAGCAAGTTTTAGTCATTACAATTTGCCAAGTATTATAAACATTAAAAAACAAAAGGAAGATATTTTTGCCTTCATGAAACTTACTTTCTAGTGGGAATAAACAGGCAGTGAACATGGTTATTTAGCAAAATATAGAAGATGTTATTTGAAGAGAGTTAAGGAAAAAAAGTAGGGGAAATAAGTTCAAAAGTGGTTATTATTACGTAGAATGGTCAGGGAAGATCTCACTGGCCAAAGAAAACCTCACTGAGGAGACATACTTTAATACTTGATGATCATGCATTCTGTATCATTTGCATTCTGTAGACAACTAAGTAATAATAATAAGTCCATAATAATTTAGAAAAATTCAAGAAAGGGTAGTAAATATTCTACCTTTTATCCATAACTTTTTATTACATTTTTAAGAATCATTATAAAACAACCTTTAATATCTATAATTACGCTTTGTGTTATTTTGCTCTGCAAATCCTCAGATCGTCACATCTCTTGTTATTAGGAAGCAGTGGTGTAGAAAGAAACCAGGTGTTTCAATAAAATATATGGACAGTTTGAGAATTGATATGACATAAGTATAGGAAATAATGATATTTTTTATGTTATCGCATGACAATTCTGGCAGTTAGCACTAATGATACTAGACTATAAAACTTTATATGGGTAAGAAAAAGCATAAATTCAAAATGGCAGAACGAGATCTTATTTTGAAGTGGCAGATGTCTTATTTAATAGGTTACTGAAAAAATGGAAGGTATTATCAAGGTACAAAGACATTAAAACATGAATCCCAACTCAAATACCAATATAAATATATATATGAATTAATAATTAAATTTTAATTAATTAAATTTAATGGGGATAATTTCAAGCAACTATTTAAGCTATAAATACTTAATACAATTTTAATACTCTATCATAATTTTCATTATAAAGTATGTTATTAAGTGTGCATTTTATTAAAGCTCAAAAAGTTTGTATTTGAGTTTCAAAGCATAAAACCTTTTTGACTTGTGTATTGTAGCAAAACAGGAAACTTGGCAGCGTAGATCATTTTGTAAAGTATTTATATCTCTTCTTTTCAACATTATAAAAATACATCCATTAGAAGTATAGCTTATAGATTTATGCTTTTAAGATTAAAGTGTGAAAATATAGCTTGCCCCCCTCTTTAGAAAAAAAAATGAGGTCTCTCTTTACATAAAATCAATATTGCATTAAGTCTTGGATCATAATATCCATTAAATAACAGGTACTTTACAGTTTAATTGCCTTGTAGATGCTTCTGGCTTTTCCATTTCTATTTTGCTCTGAATTTTACCTCATTTTAATTTTTCATCTTTTCTTATGGAGACAAATTTAATCTTTTATTATTTGTGCCAGTATGTACATGAATGGAGGCCCATAAACTTTTTTGCTCTTTTGTGCTGTTTTCCTTTAAAAACTATTACTGATAATTTTAGGATATTTCTTCCTATTCTCCCATTTAGTATTGTAAAATTAAAAGGAAAAGGATCTGAGGGGATAGCCTTAAATATTGGAACTTTAGTACAGGAATACTGGGTCTTTGTTCACCATGCCCCCGCAATACCCAGGCTTCATCTGCTGTAGAACATACAAGGACCCAGATCCAAGGGCTAATGGCTTCTTAGTATCTAAGTATACTGAGATAGCAAGGTTGGTGATAGCCTGCTTACATTTTACAGATTTGTAGATTTTATTACAAATTCTTAATTGATTCTCATTAAAATCTAAGAATTAAATATTTTGAACATTGTCATTTTCCTTACATTACAATTCAGGAGAACCTACAGTTCTCTAAAACTCAGAGTACTCAGGTAGTGTACCAGAAATTACTCAACAAGGGAAAAAAAAGAGTTCTAGAACTGCAACCTGTGGCTTTAGTCCCCCAACACCTGCTCCCCGCCAACACACACACACACAATCCCAGATTTTTTTTTGCACAACTCTACATTGTATCAGTAAGATATACTGAAAGAGATTCTACTAGACTCTACCATCAAATAATACTTGCTCTGTGCTCATGACGAGGTCTAAACTTGACTTTGTTAATTCATTTATTACATATGAACTTATCAAAGCATATACATTATCTAATTAATGAGACAGGTAAAATAACTGGACTGTCAGAGGTTATTTTTGGTCAAAATAACAAATGATATCAACTAAAATTAATTTATTATTCTATTGTAGTATAATAATTTATTATTCTATTATAACATCTATTATTCTATTATAATAGGATAAAATTTGACCACAATACTTGTAAGTTTGACTACATACATCTCTTACTTAATTTAAAGAAGACTTTGTTTCCAAGTCACACATCGCTTTGAATATTTAAAAGGACACAAAAATTATCTAGATATCAATTTCACTTCATTTTTGACCGCACTGTCCTCTCATCTGTCAATATCTATAGTTCATTTTCATCCCTATATATTTGAGTCATAATATATTTATACTGCTAATCTCTGTGTATCAATATATTATGTTCCCAACAAGTATTAAGGAATTTAAGAATAGAAAATATGTGTTATAACTACTTATACATACCTCAAATAAATGCTAATTGAGTGATTTAAATAGACATGACAACATACGTACACTCCCATATATTCAGAATTCATTGCCTTAATTCAATAATTGTTTACTGAGCACAGCTTCTCTCGTTCATGTCTACATATCTGAATGTTTCCTGTATTCATTTTTCAGAGGTGTAATCATATCTTTGAACGACAAATTAATAGAAAAAGAAAACAAAATCAGGGCAAAAATTTTCTCTTTATTTAAAGCAGGATGCACTCATAGTATATATGGTAATAGCATTAGTTGATTTTTTACATCCCATTACTGTAAACTCCAATTTTTAAAAGCTACTGCTCTGCATAAAGTTCATGTTATTAACAAATAAACACCAATTGAATTTCCCCTATGTATGTTTTCACATCTTTTTAATGTAATTTGTTTTATTATGATCTGCACTCAGTTATTATTATGGCTGTTACTCAGCTGTTACTCAATAAATGTGTTACTCTTACAAGTTTTATGATATTTTTCATTGAGAGAATTAATTTACAAATACACATAAATGCACACTTAAACATTCTGCATCAGCACTGGCACTTAGAAGAAACTTGAATGCTTTTGACCAAAAAAAAAAAACCAAAAAAAATGCTATCTCAAGAGCACTGTACATAATAAAAAAAATTTTACTATGCTAACAGGAATCACAGAAGAGTTAAGTAGTCAGAGGACTGAATTTTATATGGAGATCTCAATTTAAGTCCCATTTTAATTGTTAATTACCTATAATATTAAGTAAGTAATACTCTGGCTAAGCTCCTTCATCCGTAAAATGATTATGTTGAGTGGGGAAAAAACAGATTAGTTAAAATTAGTTTAGGGATAACTGCCTAATTATTTATAAGAAAATAAACCTTGAATACCAAACTTATTCCTTAAGTCAAAATAGATTCTGCCGGCAGCCCTGGTGGTTTAGCAGTTTAGTTCCACCTTCAGCCTGGGGCATGATCCTGGAGACCCCGCACTGAGTCCCACGTCAGGCTCCCTGTAGGGAGCCTGCTTCTCCCTCTGCCTCTCTCATGAATAAATAAATAAAATCTAAAAAAAATATAAAAAGATTCTGGAGGCTTAAAGATTTCAATGTAAATTTAAAAATCGTAAAAAAAAATTATTATTTTATTTTGGTTTTTGTGTATTTTGGAATTGAGGAAATTCTTTATAATTGTAAGTGAGAATTCATTCAATGTGCATAAAAAAAGCAGTCGATAAATGAGAGTATATAACACCTAACCAAATATAAACATTTTAAAAGACAAATTGGAAAGATATATACAAAATAAGAAAAGGCTGATGTCCTTATATGGCAAAAGCTCTTAAGCTTAATAGTATTTTAAAAATTCAATAAAAAATGAACACAAGATTAATAGAGGTTTGTTGAAAAACATGTATATATATATGTATGTGTGTATATATATATATATATATAAAACTGTATATATACATATACATAAAAGATGCTTTTCTAACTTCTGGATATGAGTCATATGGCAAAAATCTTGCCTACTAAAAACATCTAGAAATTTAAGATAAAATTATTAGACAATTATAACTTAATTCATAAGAAGAGAAGGAGGAAAAACAAAAAGATGGAAAGAAACAGAAAAATAGAATGGTAAGACTGTAGGCAGATGCTCTCATTATCCAGGGAAGCATTTCTTCATCTACATAAATTAGTGAATAAGCTTTAATTTCACAAAGATAGATGAACAGGCTATGAGTTTGTGAAAGAGTTGGCAATGTGACCAACCTTGAAAAGCACCAAGTCAATGAATGGCTGGGGTGAGGGAGAATTTTTATCTTTTTTTGTTGGGAATTTGAAGACCTGTGACTGCTAGTGCCACTCGTAGGTGGGGGATAAATCTTCGTAATAATTCACATTATCTGGAAATTTTCACACTAAGAAATGAATGTAAAATTCTGCACTAAGCAAATGTGATTATTAATTTTATGCTTCACTTAGCCATGCCATGGTATTCAGATAATGTGATCAAATTTCACAGATGTTTCTGTGAAGGTATTTTTTAAATGGAATTGACACATATAAATCAGTGGACTCGGAGTAAAGCAAATTGCCCTTCATAAGGTGGGTGGGCCTCATCCAATCAGTTGAATGTTTTAAGAAAAAGATTGACCTTCCTCAAGGAGAAAGGAATTCTGCTAACAGATTGCCTTAGAACTTGAATTACAGTATTTCATAGGTGTCTAGAATGACAGCAGATCCTTCATATTTTGGACCTGCCAGCCTCCACAATCACATGAACCAATTCTTTAAAATAAAATTCTATGTGCATACACATCTTTATTGATTCTTTTCCCCTTGAGAATCCTGACTAATACAACAGGTAATATATTTGTAAATATGTAGAGAAACATTTGCAAAACCACTCTGAAGGGATGCACCATAATCCAGGCCCTGGACACTAACATGAAAACAAAACAACCAAATAACAACCAGAAAGTTTTCTAAAAACTGAACTCGCACACACAATAAAGGTAAAACATAATCAGTTTTAAAACTATTCAATAGGAGACACAAAATGTGTTAGGTACAGAGTGATGTACTCTATATAGCATTATGGTAACCTGAAATAGAAGCTAAAATAAGTATAGCTAACATTATTACAATTATAAAAGAATAATTTAATGCTTAGGAGGATGAAAAACAGGCAGATTTGAGACAGATCCAAATAGAACAATTAAAAATGAAAATATATAGACAGTGAAATTAAAATAAAAAACAACCTCAAATGTGATATACAGTAAATTAAAAATAGTTGGAAAGGGAATTGGAGAACTGGTTCATCACACTAATTGGCTAGGATGCAACACAGAAAGATAGAAAATATGTCTAAATTGTGAAAAGGCATCAAGGCTGAAATTAAATAATCTAATATTCACTTGAGTTCTCAAAGGAAAAAGTGTGAAAAAGACACAAAATTTGAACATAATGCAATGATACAAACATTCCTTATTTATACCCTATGTTCTTTCTCGTATCATAGTGAAACTATATAATAATAAAACATAGAAGATAGCATTAAATCTACTGGAGAACAAGGAACAAGACTTCTTTGCAAAGGAACAAGACTCAAACTTGAATTCTCACTCACTGCATCAAAAGGAGACAACATTTCAACATGCTAAGTGAAAGCATATATAAATCTGGTAGTCTATACTCTGGTAAATTACTACTTAAATCGGAAGTTGAAAATGGGGTTTCTATTGGAAACTTAATAATATTTACTGCTTCAGGACCCTGGCCTTTCATTCACCTAATATTTACTGGAATAGCCATACTAGTTAAAATATTGAAATAATTCCATATCTGTTTGGAAACAGCTGATACTCTAAGTCTTGTGATTGCCTCTCTCTGAATGATAAACTAGGATAGGAGAGACAAGTTAGTCACATAAATTGTTAACATTTGGATAAAAATGAGTCAATAACTGACTGCCTAAAAAAAACCTACATAAAATAGGAATAATTATACCAATCAGTACTCAGACTATAAAAATAACATGGAATTAAATGCTGGACAAAAGTAACATGTAAGACAGAAAAAATATGCTTTCAATAATAGCATTATCATATACTTGTATTTTTAAGTAATTTTAGAGATACTAACTCTATTTTTTGCTAAATCAAATATGCACATTAAAAATTAATAAAAATTAACCATCAAAGGCAAGTCTCAACAAATTGCAAAGAATTACTAGCAAACATGCCACATTATTTGACCCCAGAAAAATTTTTAAAAATAAATAATAAAATAATAAAGAGTATGTCTTTGGGAATTTGTGAAGCATAGTTAAGTTTATTCATCAGTGAAAATAAGTGTTAAATTGTAAATTAAAAATATTCAGAGCTAAACCATAAAATCCTGATGTTTCAAAACTTATGAAATGTGAATTACACAAAGAAAGTCTTTAGTGAAAATGATCAAAAAATAAAATGGGCAAAAACCAAATGGCTTATAGATAAGAAATTTAAAAAGGATTTTAAAAAGCAAGACAAATAATATTGAAAACATGAGAAACAAATTATTTTCTAGACAAAATATGAATTTCCACCACTTACTCAAAAAGTAAGATAACATCTCAATAGTTCCATGCCATTAGGAAAATGGAATCATTAAAATTCTTCCCTTTTCATTATTCATCTCCCACAACATACATTTTAAAAATATCTAGATCCAACTGTTTTATAAGAGATTATTATAAAGTCTTTTTGGAACATTTTTGTCTTATTCAAATTATTTCAGATATTAGGGGGAAAAAGGAAATATATCCAAATAATTATAACATTGATACCAAAACTAGATAAAGACACTATGAGAAAAATCACAAGTTAATTTCACTCAAAAAAAGGAAGTGTAAAAGTTCTAAACAAGTAAAATCTTAAGGTATTAGTAAGTCAAAATTACTTGAAGAATACAAGATTTTTTAAAAATATTTTTATTTATTCATTCATAGAGATGCAGAGAGAGAGAGAGGCAGAGACACAGGCAGAGGGACAAGCAGGCTCCATGCAGGGAGCCTGATGTGGGACTCGATCCAGGGTCTCCAGGATCATGCCCTGGGCTGCAGGCGGCACTAAACCGCTGTGCCACCAGGGCTGCCCAATACAAGATTTTTTACTTAACATATTAAAAAAAGGTATCTCAATAGATGAAAGAAAACTATAATATTCAACATTTCTTTATTAAAGAAAAAAAACACACACTAATGTAATTGTGGTAGGCTGATAAATGTCTCCAAAAGTATCTAAATTCTAATCAATGGATCCTATAAATGTTACCTTATATGACAAAAAGGATCTTGATATAGGATATAATAACCATGTCCTGGATTAGGGATCAGGGTCCTGGATGGAATCACAACTGTCCTTATAAAAGGAGGCAGAGGGATAGTTTACTATATAGAAGATCAAGTGGTGTGATGACTGAAAGAGCTCTTTGGATGATTTGCCCTGAAGATGAAGGAAGAGGCCAGAAACCAAGGAATATAGGTAGACACACAAAAGCTGAAAAAGGCCAAGGAATTCATTCTTCTATCAGAGTCTTCAGAAGAAGCCAGCTTGCCATCACCTTGACTTGAGTACAGTGAAAATGATTTGGATTTTTGACCTCTAGAATTGTGAGAAGACAGTAAATTTATTGTATTCTTTTAAACACTAAATCTGCAGTAATCTGTTACTATGGCAACTGACACATTAATATGCAGGTGTTTTGTGTATCATTTCATTAGTGTTACAAATCATATAAGAAAGGATGGACAGGTCAGGCTAGTTCTGAGGCAATTTACTATCTACTAGGAAAAAGATGAGGTTATATCCCTACTTCAATTCTGTTTGCAAGAAATTAGGGAAGATTTATTTTTATTAAAACTAAATGTGTTAGGGCACCTGGGTGGCTCTCTTTGTTAAGCAACTGGCTCTTGATTTCAGCTCCAGGTCATGATCTCAGGGTCCTGGAATTGAGTCTCACACTCAGCAAGGAGTGTCTGCTTGAGGATTCTCTCTCTCTGCCCACCCACCCCACCCCCACTCACACTTCCTATAACATAAATAAATAAATCTTAAAAAAAAAAAAAAGCTAAATGTGTACTATGGCCACAGAAAAACTTTTAGACAAATACAAAACAATAACTTTATCACCTGATATAAAGAAAGAGAGCTTTTAAAAAAGCAATAAAACTGTAAAGGAAAAGAATGATAATTTTGCGCCAAAAGTGATACATCACCAGTAAAAACTAATTTATTTATTTATTTAATTTATAGATAGTGGATTAGTATTCAGAATACATATGTATATTTATTATATGTAATGTATTTATAATCAATAAGGAAACACAAAATATTGGGGATGGGAGCAGGACAAAAGATATAAACAGTTCCCTATAAAAATAAGGGTATCCAAATGGCTAATAGAGATTTGGAAGATTCACAGTCTTACTGTTAACTAGGCAAATGTTTAATAAAATAGTAATAATTATGTACAATTTTACTGTATGAGTCTGGCACAATTTGAATAAGAAGAGTTAGTAAAGGGATAGAAAAGAAATTCTGGAAGGGTTTAAATTGATACAATCATATTAAAGAGGAATTTAGCAATACTTGTATATTTGAAATACACACATGCATACTCTGGCTTGGCAATTTCTCTTATTTATATTGATTGCATTTGTAAGTGAAAAAGTAAGAACCATCCCCTAGAGAATGTATAAATCATTCTAATGAGAATGGACAATATGAAAAATTCATATAAACGAACTAGATCAAAAAGAATCTATATGACTAAGTGTCAAAAATGAAATGTTGAGTCAAAAATCAATTTTTAAAAGGACACACAGTACGATTCCATATATATCAAATTCTAAGATACATGTATTTCACAAATACTTATATTTGGGTTAAAAGTACAATGATGTAAGTGACAATACATATTCCTATTCATTCCTTATTCATTTGACAATTATTTATTGAGTAGCTACTGGAGTTTGAGAGTAGACCAAATAAACGCGAATTCTTCCTGTCATAGTGCTTAAAGACTAGTGGAGGAGGAAGACAAAAAGAGAACTCTAAAGTACATAACATGGGGCAGCCTAGGTGGCTCAGTGTTTTAAGCGCCTGCCTTCCGCCCAGGACGTGGACCTGGGGTTCCGGGAGGGACTCCCGTGTCAGGCTCCCTTCATGGAGCCTGCTTCTCCCTCTGCCTGTGTCTCTGCCTTTCTCTCTCTATGGGTGTGTCTATCATGAATAAATAAATAAAATCTTTAAAAACAAAGCTTAAAATACATAACATGTTGAACAGAAAACAAGTGTTCAGGGATTGTTTTTCAATGATGCAAAAAAAAAATACAGAGTGATAATCCAAGATTTGTGTGGGAATTCTATTTTTCAAATGACATAGAAATAAGAACTTGAAACAATGGTCAAGTATTAAAACTTCAATCTCATCAGTACCAATTTTTAAAAAAATGTAAAATGAAAAGTGACACTCAAACTCTTCGTAACCTAATATATACTTAAACAAGTTACTGTTTTTCATATGGAGTGTTGATGAGAACTTGGAAGAGAAATAAATTGCTATGTTCTTTGTAGCTATCATTAGTAGAAACTGAAATAGTTCCTATCTTGGGACTAAAGCAACCCTTCCTCTAATAATCTACAATAGAGGAATAATTCAAAGACTAATAAACTGTGAGTAAGGATGTTCATTTTTATATTATCCATAATACCAAAAATTGGAAACAACTTAAATAAAAAAATAATTATTTAAAAAATAGGGCTGAGAAATATAATAGCATAACATAGTTGTGGAATGACGTAGCATAAATCTCTGAGTACTAGCATGGAAGTGTTCCTGTGATATACTGTTCAGTGAAAAAAGTAAGTACCAGAACCATATAAATAGTGTGAAACAATATTTGATTTAAAAAATAGTTTATGTATTCATAGAAAATGTCTAGTAGGATAGACATGAAACTATTTATAGTGGCTACCTCTGGGGCATGGAATTGGAATGGATTTTAATATGAATTTGTTTAGTCTATCTTACACACCTTCGCATTGTTGCATTTTTAACCACTATTAAAGAATAATAATACAGAATAATCCCTAAATGAATAACTTTTATACCTGAAAATCTGATCACCAGCCTTTAACTTCCTGCTTTTCTCATTATTTATCATACTCACTCAACAAACCTCAAGTCTAATTAAATATACCTGTTGTTTCTACACTTGTACCCATTTAGATGAACATGGCTAGAGAAAAAATAGCCAACCATGGTGACTGGTCTCACAATCACTAACATCAAGTGTGCCCTTTAGTGGTACCAAGACATCAAAATGCATTTCCCTTAATCCAGTTAATATCCTAGAAAGCTATTTTTTCTTCTTTAGACCTTTTTAAAATTTTTTTATTTATTTATTCATGAGAGACACACAGAGAGAGAGAGAGAGAGAGAGAGAGAGAGGCAGAGACACAGGCAGAGAGAGAAGCAGGCTCCATGCAGGGAGCTGGACGTGGGACTTGATTCAGGGTCTCCAGGATTATGCCCTAGGCCGAAGGCGGTGCTAAACCACTGAGCCACCCAGGCTGCCACCTCTTTGGACCTTTAACTCTATTTCCCCAGTCCTCACTCCCAGCTAAGGCTCTTGTTTCCTATTTGGAGGAAAAAGCAATCAGGAAGGAATTTCCAGCAGCTGCAACTAATCTGTCTGTCCCATGTTCCTTCCCTTCTGTTGGGTAAATTATGTTCTAAGATCAATTATCTTCATATGCATTGCATTCAATTCTTTCTCATCCACAAGAGGACATAACTTTAGCAATTCTCTTACTGGTACATCGTTATCCATCTCTACTGAATTATTTCCAGTAGCATACTAATGTTCTATAATCCTTCATGCCTTCAAAAAATAAAAATACAAAGTTACTGGCTCTATATCCCCTTCAAGTTGTTAGAATACCTCATTTTCCTGCTCTACTTTTAGCAAATACTTCAATGTTTCATTCCTTGTACTGTTCTCTATTTCCTTACCTCTATTTTCTCTTGAATTCACTGCATTCAGCCTGTACCCTACCACTTCACTCATGATTATTCTTATCAGACTTGGCTATGAATGATGAATCCTTAGTTATCATCTGACTTGGTCTATAGTAACATACCCTTGACTTAGCTTCCAGATCATTCTCCTAGTTTCCTTCTACCTTACTGGCTATTTCTTCCCATTACCATTCATGATATCCTTCTCCATGATCTCATCTTGCCAATGTGAAGATCCTCAGGGATCCTTGTTCCTCTTCTCAGTCTTCACAGATACCCTTGGTAGTCTCATTTAGTGCCATTTCCATGTTTTTGTTTTTGTGGGTTTTTTTTGGCAGTTTCAAAAATGTGAAACTCTTTATGAATTTGCACGTCATCCATGCCATGCTAATCTTTTCTGTATTGTTCCAATTTTAGTATATGTGCTGCTGAAGTGAGCACTAAGACCCATTTCCACATTGATGACTCCAGGTATTTATCAGTAGCTAGGACACCTTCCTGATCCATATTAAACACTTCAGTTATAATTCAGCATTTCTATTTCTCAGTCCTCAAACTTGCCTAGATACCTTCCACTCCTCTGTTCTTTATTATTTCAGTAAGTGGCAACTCGACCTTTCTAAGTAATTATGCTAAACCCTTGTTATCAGATCCCATAACCAACTGTCAGCAAATGCAATTGTCTCTATTTTGAAGTGTTCAGAAACTGACCATTTTATACCATCTGCACCATGAACTTCCTGGTTCACACCATTACTACTTATCTGGATTATTGCAGTAGTTTCTATCTTAGCTTTCTGCTCTTTCTCCCCTACTGACTATTCTCAACACAGTTCAGAGGGTTCTTTAAATATAAGGCAGATCATGTGATTTCTCTGCCTAAAACCTTCCAATTGCTACCCATCTCATAGAAAAAGTGAAGGTTTTTATAATGACCTAAATGGCCACACACGATCTTTTTTCCTTTTTATTACTTTTCTGACCTCATCACCTACTATTTCCTCCCTCATTTAGTTCATCCCCTGCTACTTATTGAACATGCTAGACAAATTCCCTTTTGAGCCTGGTGCTTTCTTTTCCTTCTTCCTAGAATACTCTCCTGCTGCATATACATATAAATGCTCATTTTCTTATTTATTCTTATTTATTCAACCATATCTTATTTCCATTTTTTTCTGATTGAAAACCCTACATAACATTGTAAAACTGTTCTTAACCCTAGCACTTCCTAGTCCTCTGCTCTGCTCTTTCTCTAGAACACTTACCACCATTAGAAATACTAGATTGATTAATTTTCATATTTTTATATGGACCATAATCTGCAAAACAAAAAAACCTTTCATAATATCAAGACTCTACTTTATATATCATTCTATGCTAAGCATCTTGAACATGCTTGGGAATAGTATGTTTTCAATAAATATTTCTTGAATGAATGGATGAATGGACCAGTTCTATCAGAATCAAACCAAATTTCTAAAATGTATTAAAAAAGCAAAGTAGGTGATTTAGAAAACCAACCTAGAGAAAAATATAACCCCACTTGCTGAAATATGCAATAAAATAATCTTAGTTATTATAAAAAGTTTTATTCACTTATTAAAATCAATCACTTAAAGCTCAAAAGCACTAATATTCTCAATGACAAATAGTCTAATTTTATTATTAAAACTAGATGTTTTCTAAGGACTTCACATTTATTTTTAGATCATTATTTGGTAGTTGCAACATGAATTTATACAATGACTTATAAAACCAAATATTTCAATATATTCGATTTTAATCTACTTTTATGTGTTTGTCATTGGCATGAACACAAAAACTTGTAGAAACAATGGAAAATCTACTTATGTAGTGAATTCCTATCATCATCAAACTGAAATACCATAACTTAAAAAAAAAAAAAGATGTGTGTGTGTGTGTGTGTGTGTTGTGTGATCTGGATATATGATTCTATAGAGAAATAAAGGGTTTCCTTTGTCAAAAACTTTTGTATGATTCTGCAGGCTGTATAGCCTCCTATCAGAAAATCACAAAGAAAACTGTTATGTGAAAGATATGAAGAAATTCAGTATTAATCTATTTAACTGAGTTTAACCCATGATTTCATAAAATAAATTTGATATATAGAATCACTTGTATTTAAACATCAAATCCTTTTCTCATAAAATAGAAATTAATATAACACAGAATTAAAAGTCCATAAAGTCCATAGTTGTTGATTTGTTTGTAAATTGAGCATTTTGTTGTAATCATTATTTTTCCTCAGTTGGGTGTGGTTTTCAAGAACTAGATGGTTGAGGACATTTTTTAGATATGAATCTATAATCAATATCATAGTCATGGAATGACAATCTATAATATTCACCATTTTATCATGGAGACTAAATTTTTCAACATCACATTATTTAAAAATGTAAATTTCTAAATAACTTCTAAAAGCAAACTTAATACATAATTTCTGAATGGATATGTATCAAATTAAATTCATGCTCACACATATACATACACAAATAATATGTCAATTTATTCTGTATCTAAATAAGATATAAGATATAAATAAGCAAAATGAGTCAATATAAGAGTTACTGATAATTTCACAAGCATCTCTTTTATAAACAAATAACATATACGTCAAATATAATTAGCTGATTAAAATCACAGGGTGGAATGGATAACGTTTAAATAACTAAGTGAGATATTTGGGAAAAAGAAATATTAATTTGTTACATACAAAAGCAGAAATGAAGAACATTCAAATCATTGCTACCAAACTATGTTAGCATAGAAAAAAAACGAGAAATAAAAACAAAAAAACAATTGCTTCTGGTCATATGAAAGTATGTGAATATTGTAAAGATTGTTTTCTCAAAGAATTACCCCAGGCAGGCTGAGGACCCATTCAAACTTCACTGCTCTACTGAACTTGCTGGGAGGTGGAATAGTTTCATTTCTGAGGATTATTTCATCATGAAAGTTTTGAAACTATAAAGTAATGCCATTGTTTTGCTTATGCAACTTTAAGCCATTTTTAAGGCAATTCCAAAAAAAGAGAAGATATTTAAAATGGTTTGAACATGATGTTTTAACCATGTTTAAGAATAAATTCCATTAAGCTCCTTAGTGAAAAATCTCATGATTTTAGAATCATACATTTTACAGATATGTACAGCATCTATATGTATTACAGCCACTTCCTTTTTTAAAATCTAAAGCTGATTTTGTACATCTCCGGGCACTTTAAATGATTCCCTATCACCTTTTAGATAGTACAGAAATATTCCATTGTGTCAGTAGAAACAATTTTCTAACAAGGGCATTGTAAACTAAGTCACAGGGAATTCACAGTTTCTCTATCATATTTAAAAATACAGTTGATCAAAAAAATACAGTTGATCCTTGGATTTGAAATGTGCTGGTCCATTTACATGTAGATATTTTTACTGTACAGTACTGTAAATATATTTTCTCTTTCTTATGATTTGTTTAATAATATTTTCTTTTTCTTAGCTTACTTCATTGTAAGAATACAGTATATAATACATATGACATTCAAAATATGTGCTAGTTAACTGTGTTAATTGTAAGGCTTCTGGGAAACAATATGCTACTAATAGTTAGATTTTGGGGGAGGTGAAAGTTATACACAGAATTTCAACTCTGTGGAGGGTCAGCATCCCTAACCCCACATGGTTCAAGGATCAGCTATATTCTGTTTTCATTTTTATAGCACCTAAAACACTCAGTAATATCTGGATTATCTGAATGATCTGTCCTACAACCAAGAACTGACAATGGAATTCATTATTTAAGTTGTTTTTTAAATCACATTGACACCACGTTGAACATTAACAAAGACAATAATGGTGACTCAATATAGAAAAGATCCATTTATCTGAAAAATAAAACAACAACAACAACAAAAAAAAAAAACCCAGAAACACTTAAAAAGATACAGGCACCTTTATATTCATTATAGCACTATTTACTACAGACGAAATAGGAAATAAACTGTTTCTATTGGATGAATGGATAAAGATAATCTCTCTCTCTCTCTCTCTCTCTCTCTCTCACACACACACACACACACAAATACACACAATGGAACATTATTCACTCATAAAAAAAATGAAATCTTGCCATTTGTGATAGGTTGGATGGATCTTGAAAGCTTTATACCAAGTGAAGTAAATCAGACAGAGAAAGACAAACACCACATGATCCGATTTATAGGTGTAATCTAAAAACAAAACAAAACAAAACAAAACAAAACATATTGCCTAGAAACAACAAACAATTCTACTGCATGGTATACTGGCAAAGGTTTTAAAGCAGTGCGTGACATGATGAACTCAAAAGAACATCCTTAGAGAAGCCACATGTTTATTCATATTTCAAGCATTGATTAAATTTAAGCAACATTATAATAAAATTAAACAAAAATAAAAGTGATTAATTCACAATGAGGAGCCTCGGTGTCCATCGACAGATGAATGGATAAAGAAGATGTGGTCTATGTATACGATGGAATATTCCTCAGCCATTAGAAACGACAAATACCCACCATTTGCTTCAACGTGGATGGAACTGGAGGGTATTATGCTGAGTGAATTGAGTCAATCGGAGAAGGACAAACATTGTATGTTCTCATTCCTTTGGAGAATATAAATAATAGTGAAAGGGAATATAAGGGAAGGGAGAAGAAATATGTGGGAAATATCAGAAAGGGAGACTGAACATAAAGACTCCTAACTCTGGGAAACGAACTAGGGGTGGTGGGAGGGGAGGAGGGTGGGGGTGGGGGTGAGTGGGTGACGGGCACTGAGGGGGGCACTTGACGGGATGAGCACTGGGTGTTATTCTGTATGTTGGTAAATTGAACACCAATAAAAAATAAATTTATTATAAAAAAAATTCACAATGAGGGATTCTTGAAAATTTCTTTTTAAAATGAATCTCCAGGGATGCCTGGGTGGCTCAGCAGTTGAGCATCTACCTTTGGCTCAGGTCATGATCCTGGTCCTGGGACCGAGTACCACGTTGGGCTCCCTGTGAGGAGCCTGCTTCTTCCTCTGCTTGGGTCTCTGCCTCTCTGTCTGTGTCTCAGAAATAAATAAAATCTTAAAAAAATAATAAATAAATAAAATGAATCTGCACATTATGTAAGAAACCATATCATGCACCATTTATAACAATATTCCAGTGGCATTGTCCAGTAAGTCAATCACTAATACCATATGTCCAATGGGCACTGAAATATGGCTGGTGTGATGAGGATGTCCTGTAAGTATAAATAATATTCCACAATGTAATAACTTAGTTAAAATGTAAATATTTATAAATAAGTACATATTTAACTTGATAAGCACTTAGTAATGTATAGAATTGCTGAATCATTATATTTTACACCTGAAACTAATGTAATACTGCATGTTAATTATATTTCAATTAGAAAAAATATTTAAGAATTAAAAACATTGGTCAGAGGATCTGAATAGAAATTTTTCCGAAGAAGGCATATAAATCACCAACAGACAAATGAAAAGATACTCAATATCACTCACCATCAGGGAAATGCAAATCAAAGCCACAGTGAGATATCAACTTACATCTGTCAGAGTGGCTATCAAAAAGACAAGAACTAACAAATGTTGAAGAGGTGGAAAAGTGAACCCTTATACATTGTTGGTAAGACTATAAATTGGTGCAGCCACTATCAAAAACAGTGTGGAGTTTCTTCAAAAATTAAAAATACATCTGCCAGGTAATACAGTTATTCCACTTCTCAATATTTATCTGAAGAAAACAAAAATACTAATTCAAAAAGACATATGCACTCCTGTTTATTGTTGCATTATTGAAAATAACCAAGATATTGAAACAATCTAAGTATCCATCAATGGATGAATGAATAAATAAAAATATTATGGTATATACACACAATGCAGTAAATACTTAGCCATAAAAGAGAAGAAAATCTTGCCATTTGCAACTACATGAATGAACCTAGAGGGTACTATGCTAAGGGAAATAAGTTGGACAGAGAAAGACAAACGCCTAGGATTTCACTTATATGTAGAATCTAAAAAATAAAACAAATGAGCAAACAAAACTCATAGATACAGAGAACAGACTGGTGAATATGAGAGGGGAAAGGGGTAGAGGGCAGGATGAAAAGAGTAGAGGATCAATTGTACGGTAGCATGGTAACTAGACTCATTGTAGTAATACTTTGCATGCAGTATATGTAAATAGCAAATTATGTTGTACACCTGAAACTAATTTGTTAATAAGCCAATTTTGACTCAATAAATGAGAATGTAAATATTTTATTAAAATTTTTGCATTTCATCTTGAAGTGATAATATCTTAGAAACCCCAGATAAATAAAATATTAACAGTTAATTTTACTACTATCTTTTTACTTTTTATTTTTTTAAGATTTTATTTTATTTATTTATTAGAGACACTGAGAGAGAGTGAGAGAGAGGCAGAGACGGGCAGAGGGAGAAGCAGGCTCCATTCAGGGAGCCGGACGCCATAGGACTCCATCCCTGGTCTCCAGGATCAGGCCCTGGACTGCGGGCGGCGCTAAACTGCTGTGCCACTGGGGCTGCCCTCTTTTTACTTTTTAAATGCAGCTTCGAGAAAACTTAACATTTCTTGTATGGTATGCATTGTATTTCTATCGGTCCATGCCACATTACCAGTTTGCCTGCTATCTCTGTGACATGCATATACACACTCCACACAAAGTAAACTTCGAGGTCATCTTGAACCAAAAATCATACTGTTTTTTATATACCTTGTGTTTTTGCACATGGTATTTTTTTTTGATTGCCTCCCATATCTTTTTATTCCTGAAGAATCCCTACTAATAATTCATTACTAAGCTAAAAGGTATAATACCTCTTTGAACCCTCTGATTTTTCCAAGTTAGATTTTCCCTCTTCTGAGCACCTCTAGCTCTTGTGCATTTCTAAACAGAGCACCTATCACATATTGCAACTCTTTTTTCTACATGATTGTTTCCCTGTGAGATCTTGAGGGCTAGGATATTGTTTGAATTAGCTTTTCCCTCACAGCACACTATCCAGTGAATGTTCAGTATGTACACTGTGAGTATTCAGTAAATATTTGTTGAATGATTTAATGAACAAAGAATGAACGACTATAGTTACAGCTGAAAGTACACACTTTATCTATAACTCAGATATCAACTGAGTTATCTTTGCCCAGAGATCTATGAAAGGTAGGCTAAATCCAAAGAAGCTTAAAAACCTCTTCAGTGAGGCTGTGAATCTATCACTTCCGTGTCTGAGATTCTGCTTCGTATAAGTTATCTCACCTATAGACTGACTCTCCTTTCTATCCCTCACTTTATCCCCCAATGTATGGAATTAGGCCATTTCTTAAATTTCCAAACCCACAAAATCATACAAAGCATTTGTGTTTGCAATAGATCCTGTTTAGGGCTTGCTTTGGTGAAAGGGGTTTACATTACAAAATAAAACAACTTCAAAAGAAATATAAGATATAAGCACTTAAATTTTTTTTCCCCAGGTACTAGACTATTTTTTTTATCTTTTCATCCAACAGAGTCCTAGTCACAAATCTTTTTTGTTTTGTTTTGTTTTTTCCTATCTCTTTCTCTTAAGACTTTTTTCCTCTCCCTTTCACTCTTGACTATCCAGGGAGTCTTCTTATACTTTATTAGACACTTATTTCTGCAGGTCTTACTTTCAGACTATGTATTCTGTAGCTATCAAGACAATCAGAAGAATTAAAGGTCATTTACTGATAATTATCATTTATCATGGACATTTATGTTGGAGAATAACAAGTTCAGTACTAAACAATACATGGAGCATATGAGGGCAAATATATTAATTTCTATTGGATTTAGAACCATTGAAATAAATATAATATTTGTGAAAACAAACATCTGGAAAAATACTATACATTTTTATATCATTCTTATGGATCCCAAAACTAAATTACAGTATTCTATTTAATATGTTTTGTGAGATAAATATGAATTATCACAGATTGAGATGTATTTAAATTTTTTACGAACTGTCAAATGTATTGCTAAACAGTAAGCAAATTCTGAAAAGTGGATCAACAACAAGGCAAAATAGTAGGTATTCTTACTAACTAATTAGCATAAAAATTTCAGAACCACAATACCTAAATAAGTCTCGAGGTTTGCCATAAAATAATCAAGAACTTAAAAAAAAAACTTTTGATTAAGTCCCCTTAATGTTAACTATAGGTTTGGAACAAATAACACATTCATTCAGAACAAATTCAACATGACCTATTTCGAAGTAATTGTGGTCTGAAAAAAGCACATTTCAATTTTTTTTTAAGATTTTATTTATTTATTCATGAGAGACACAGAAAGAGGCAGAGGTGTAGGCAGAGGGAGAGGCAGGCTCCATGCAGAAAGCCCGATTGGGACTCAAACCTGGGAGTCCAGGATCACACCCTGAACCGAAGGCAGACGTTCAACCACTGAGCCACCCATGCATCCCAAAAGCACATTTTAAAATAGCAATTTGTCCTCCCACTTCATACATTCTGTTCAGCATTGACATTGGCTCAATTTTAGTTTAAGGCATGTACTCCACTAGTGCCATCCAGTAGTGATGTGTCTAAACGAAGTCAAGAGCAGTAACCAAAGTGTTTAGGAGGCAAAATAATAATAATAATAATAATAATAATAATAATCATCGAGATACATTCAAAATATAGAGTAAGTAAGGTATAAAAATATTGGAAAAATAAAAAAATAAAAAATAAATTGGGTGTGGTCATTGAAGGAATAGTATAGGATGAGTTTCATTTTTTTCAGGTGTATGCAAATAAAAGACTCATTGATGATAGATATGAAAAACTGGAAGCTGGAGATTCTTCTTGGTAACCACTAATTTATGCAAAAATTAGAAAGCAAATGAGAGATGAAAATTTAAAAACTTCAAGAAAAGAACGTAAAATAAGAATTGATCTGCTAGATTGAGAATGAAAGGATAAAGGTCCACAACCTTTCTACTACAATTCACTTCTGGCGCCATATATGTGCGTTTTTCCACATCAAACAATTCTCTAATTCTCAGTGGTCTGAACTGGTTGTCCTCAATTCTGACACCACCCACTTGGAATTAGCAAAAGTCACATAGGTTAAAGGCTCAGTACCACAAGACCCCATATCCTCCCACCCTTCAGACATTAATTGCAAGTCCCATGTTGCCACCTGCATTTCTGATCAGCCAGTTCTAAATTGGGGTGTAGGGTCCAAGAGCATGCCATCTCACAGTGGACCACTTTGGTATATTATTTTAAATAAAAGCTACTGGGAAATAGCCAGTGCTCTGTCCTCCTGAAAGTAGGAAATAATAGTAACAAGAAAAATTCTCTTAGGAAATTACATTTAGGAATCATTTAGGATCTTAGAAGAGTTTTTAGAACCTCTGACCAGAAGCCTGGACAAAGACTGAACTATATACGTTTCTTATTTTATCACAATATTACAGTAGAGAATGTCCTAAGCAATTAGGTGCAGAGTTTGAAGAAGGGATAATGAATTAAAGAGTCTACTTTCCTTGAAGAGACTAAGGACTTGAGACAAATGATCATAGGACTTGAGATCTTCAATCTCTTCAAGGAAAATAATAAATAAAGGCTCTTTAATTAATAATAATTATTATTATAATTATAATTATTAATATCACATTCTGAAATAAACAGAACATTTGAGTTAATGTTTGTTAAGTAGTCATTTGCTTGTGATCTCTTCAACATTATAATTCATGTGTAATTAAGTTTCAGTTTTATTATTTACAAAAGATAAAAGAATGGCAGACATTTGGTTTGAAGAGAATGTTGGAAGCAATCCCCATACAGTGGGTCTACAGCAGAGTGAGCTTGAGGAAGGTCCCAAGGTTCCAAGGGAAGGATGCCCTGCATGTCTGGTACCTGGAGGGTGAGGAGCAGAGAGGCTTCTCTCCCATCAGGCTTGTTTCTCAGCCTTAAATAGATACAGATAGAAAACAAAGGAAACTAGAGAGAAAGCACTATCACTTATCCCTTCTTCCCAGTTCTTCCTTATGTATCTTCACATACTTTTTCTTCTCATGTTTGTTCCTTACTCTCTTCATCCTTTCTTCTATCATCACCTTTCTGTTTCCTCTCTTTTCTTCTCTCTGTCCTTTGCATTTCACCTCTTCCTTTTTCTGCTTCTTCCTAATCAAAAGCCCTCCTTTCTAAGACACTGAGGGCCACTTCCCACAAAAAAAAAAAAAAAAAAAAGGAGGTCGATCTTCTAGTTTTTGATGCCTGCTGTGTTCCAGTGAGTGACATGCCTCTTAGTGTCGTGCCCAAGATCGGAATCCGAGAAACCACCGAGGAGCCTACACCGATGCAAGCGCAGGAGGGTTTACTAGCAAGCTTGAGTTGGGTCCACACACCCCCACACACACAGTGGAGCAGGGACTTGGACCCCGAGGTGGGTTTCAGCTGGGTTTTTATGGGCTGGTCTAGGGGATTTCCAAGGGGTGGAGGAATTTCTTAAACTGTTCTCATTCCGATATGGGGCTTTCAAGGGCGTTAAGCTCTGTTCTCATTCTGATATGGGACTTCCTGCCGTGGGTGTTCAGCTCTTATTCACAGGGGCCTGAGATGGCTGTACTTGTGCTAATGCTGAACTTGAGGGGGAATGGCCTTAATTTTCTCGGCCTCCACATTAGAGGTCCTCCTCATTCTGATTTTTAAAAACTGCATTTTCAATAATTGCTGACTGGCTTTAATTCATATGACTACTCTGAGATATTAGTCAGTACAGGAAACAACACTATACTCTTATGACCTACTTTGTGATTTTTTTTTTTTTTTTTTACTGAGCTCTTGAACAGAATGTGTAGCGCAAGTGACAGTGCTAGAACACGAACTCTGGTTTCTGCATCTAATTGAGCCCATACAGAACTTTGAGAGTTCTAAGTATTCTAGAGTGCTTATCTGTAATATTATTATTCATTAATATTATTTTTCATTAATATTCTTAGCTACACTTTAACCCTGCTAAAAAGAAACAGCAGGGGAGCCTGGGTGGCACACTTGTTAAGCATCTGATTCTTGGTTTCTGCTCAAGTCATGATCTCAGGGTCTTGGGATCAAGCCCCACATTGGGCTCTGCACTCAGTATGTTGTCTGCTTGAGGATTCTTTCTCTTCCCCTCTCTCTGCCCCCTTTCCCTCCTCCCACCTTCCCACCCTCCTCCTCCAAGAGCACTCTCTCTAAATAAATATTAAAAAAACAAAAAGGAAAGAAACAACAGATCCCCAATGGAGTCACTTTTGCTAAGCCCCACTGAGTTCATGAAACTAAAGGAAGTCCATGTAAAACAATTTTTTCTCTCCCTTTCCTACTTCTATTTTTGCTAGAACCTACACTCCCACCTCACACACTTGCCTTACAGAACAGATAATTTGTATTTTCCTTGTATAGGTCAAAGAGTTAATGATTTCTTTAGAGTCTTCAAGCACAATAGATAACATCTAAGGAGTGCCTGGGCGGTGTCATCTTGGACTTTTTCCAAGACCACTGACTCACAAAGGCCCTTGACTCTAAGGTATAAGTGACTTACAAAAGACACTTAAACGCTCATCCTCATTCCTGGATGCCTGAGAAGACAGTGCACTGGACCATCATCCTCAGTAAAAACCCCAGGTGACTCATACTCCTTTTCTTTCCAAGTCTCCCAGACACTCTGTATTTGAACTCCATGTCTTCAATAAACTCTTCTCTCACTTCCTCTTGACTTCCTTTTGATTTCTATCCTACTTGAAGCCTAAGATTTTCTTGGCTGGTCCTGTGGGATGTTCCTTTGGGTCCCACTCAGCCACACTGTATAAGGAAGACCCCCTTGGCCTTTCTCCCTAAGGGAAGGTGACCTTCTCTAAAGCAATCCTTTCTTTTTTTTTTTTTTTTTTTTTTGCTAATAGCCTCCTTACCCATCACACTTCTTCTTATAAGATCTTCCCACTTTGTAGAGATCCTCAGAGCAGCTCCTTTCTACTCACTAGATGGGAAGCTGTCCCATTAATCACTGAATAAATCTAATTAGATCCTTCCATTTAACCAGTTGAATTACAGCCATATTGCCAAATAGTCAGCTACACAGCTACTCGGTCTTTTCAGGATGAAACTGGTCAGAACAGAACTATAATAATCATTGAAACATAAAACAACCCAAAATGTACATTGACATGCAATAAATATTCGATAATGTTCCTCAAAAATCTTGTGGAAAATTAAAAATTCATTTTTGTGTTCTATTAGTAAAAACTAGTCTTAAAATGTTTACTTAAAGAAAAAATATCCCGAGAATCACTTACATAAAATTTCTTTTCACTCAATTTTGGGTTTTAAATTTGAGTTATTAAAATTTGACACATGTTTTGTTCTATTCTTATATATTTGGTTATTATTTTTAGAATTTCCTTATTTAACCTAATCAAGACAAGGATGTCCTCAGTCTCTCATTGTAAAAACAGCATGCAAAATTAGGGGAGGGGAAAGTTTGGCAAAGTATTTTAACTTATTTAGGGTCATTTCAGTTCAAGCTTTGGGCAAAGATTCAGGCCAGTTCTTATTTTATCCAAACTAGTGCATCCCTAATCATAATGCTAGCTGCCAGCTGTGTTGATTCACTTGTATCTAGTACATGCTTTTATTGTGCTAGAGAGGAAAAGAACTTCATTTCACTTTGTGCTCAGACTAGGATATTTTTCATCAAAAACAACATAATACCATCTTTGATTTTTGCTACATTCCATATGATAGTTGTGAATGATCACAGCAAAAAATTATGTGTTCAGCTAGTCTATGACTAATTTAAATAAACATTTTGACTTTCTTGGGCATGAAAATAAAAGCATTTAATCTAAGATTTATTGTATAACAATTTATAATAGAGTGTTATAATAATTCATCACAGACTATATATTATGTATTTGATTAATGGAATAAGCTGAAAGATGCCCCAAACTGCATTCAATGTTGATATATAGTTGTCTATCCTGTTATTTTTATGCATGCACATTTAAGGAAAGGTAATATAAATGTGAGGATTAACAATGGCCTATATACCATATTTATTCACTTATATAAATATATATAATGTTCAGCATTAGTTTAGTATCAATCTTTTTCTATATTATTGTAAAGGGAAGTCACTTTCAATTCATTTCAAAAATATATTCAGCTCTTTTTTATTAATTCAAAAAAGAAGACATATAGGGAGCCTACTAACTGCCAATATATCAGAATATTTTACTTCAGTATGCTATTTTAAGATAGTTTTTTTTTTTTTTTTTAGAGATTTGATTTATTTATTCATGAGAGAAACCTAGAAAGAGAGGTAGAGACACAGGCAGAGGGAGAAGCAGGCTCCCTTCAGGGAGCCCGATATGGGATTCCAGGATCACAACCTGACCTAAAGGCAGACGCTTAAACGCTGAGACCCGTAAGTCCCTTAAGATAGAATGTTTAAAATGTGTAACAATGGTCAAATTATTTGCTCAACTAGGTGTTCCATATAAATATCATGTGTAATCCTTATTTTAACTAAACTCTAATTGAATGCAATAAAATTAATTACATTATATTCCTCAGGTGGCCCAAGATTGAAGTTAGGTAACATCATTTCTATCTTTAGAAATAAAAAAAAAATGTAATATATTTATACATATAGGATTCCCTTACTCTGACGTACATAATCTGGAAAACCTATTAAATTATATTGTATAATTTGTAGTTAATGTCTTCTATATTGTATTTGTAACAAAAGTCATTTTAAAACCTTGATACATAGGGACTACAATGAACAAACTATTCCAGTGTGCCTCAGGAATTGTTTTGTTTGAGTATATTTCTGAAACACCAGAGAACACATTTCCATTATACTTTTATAATAAAAGCATGGGAGTCTGATTGATAAGAAAATGATACATACTATAATAATGTACAGTACAGCCTTGTAATATCTAACAGTTTTTATATCATATGATTAGGACTCAAAAACTGAGAATATAAAATAATAAACAACGTGTCCTGTAACTGAACAGTCTTAGCCAATGCTCCCATAAAATTAATTGTTTAATTTCAAATTATCAATTATTAAATAAATCAATATTAAGGAAACCATTTTATCAATGCCTCTATCATGCCCTTCTTTCCTCATTTTTTTCTTCAGATTCCCCTAGGAATCTGTGGGCAGTGAAGGCAGTTCCAGCAGGTGGAGTAATATTAAAGCAAATACTTTCTGTGACTCTAACTTTCTGCTTCTATTGTCATTTGGGGGCAGAAATTAGCATAAATCCAGTTAATATAGAAGATGAAGTAAATAGAGAAGTAAAAAGCATAAGTATAGATAAATGCATTGCCTTGCAGAGTGAGTGTATTGCTGTAAAACCAAAACTTACTCCCTTTGTTTTTTGAATTTCTCTGTATTTTCCCTTTTCACTTTTAAAAGTTTCCTGGAGAACTTGCATTTAATACAAAAGTCTGAGAGACTAGCTTGTTATTAGCAGCACCAAATGTGACAGAGTGCTCCTGAGTAATGTGTTGGGGGAAATCATAGAGGACAGACTCAGGCAAATTCAATGTTGATATTCTGGTCATTTGAGATTTCAGAGAGAATTTTCTAATAAGGTCATGCCCTTGCTAACCCACACTTGGTTAGCCTGGTCAGAATCTTCACTGTCCTGAGCAGAAGCATGACAGAAAGATCTTTGCCAAGTAGTACAGCAGAAAGACAGTGCGTGCACAGTGATAGGGATGGATGTTTTCAAGGCATCTAACACTATCTCTCCTGGGGATCACATAGAGCTTTCACCAGCAAACGTTTATCTACCAAATATGAATGTGAAGGAAGATAAATATTAATTTATTCTATCTCCATATTTATATCTATCATCTATCCATATTTATATCTATACCTATCTATCTATACCTAGAACTAAAGAAAAAAGAAATTTTTGTATTTCATAACCATCTCTTATGATTCACGAGAGAAGTGAATCTCCCTTTCCCTTAGACTCTGGTCAGAAAATCTTGTAAAGAGCTTCACTTGAACAAGTAAAAATATGCCTGGTATCCAAAGAAAGGCTCTGGGGTTGCTCAAATAGTCAGCAATTTATAGACATCCCTTCTGCGTGCTTTCTATCTTTTGTGGATTAATTTAGAAATTACTCCAGAATACTAGTTGAGAAGCATGGAGATCTGAAGGCTAGCTTGTTTTAATGTTTTCCCTTCAGCTTGTCACATAGAATATGTTAGCTGATGCCTTGAAATCTAGATAACATACACTACTGCAGTGATGTACAGAAATAGAGAATTCTCAATTTTTTCTTATTCTCAAATACCAGAGATAAAGAATCAATTAAAAATAATTGAAATGACATGCATTTCCTTAATCTCAAATTTGTTTCCTTGTGTTTTATTCAACCTGTGTCTTATCAGCTGGGTAAATATAGATACTATTTTGTCAAAATGCATGAATGAGAAAATATTAATATAAACCATGAATTCCATATTCTACATACTTCCTATCAACTATTTCTCTTTATGATGTTTAACATTACAAGTATGTATCATAAAATCTTTAATGACTATAACTACTAAAGTTATTCTAAAAAAACACAAATATTTAAATTCATCCTCTCACTGACATTTTATCTTCTATATTTAATCTCATTAAGAAAAAATATATAGAACGTGATTTGTACACTTTTATACTCTACATTTACCTCAGTAAGAATCATTAGGTAATTGAGCATAAATTCCAAAATCTGAAGACACCTCACAATGGCAATTTTCATTAGCATAATTGAATAGCACAGAAGTTAATAAAAAATATTTTAAGATCTAAACAAAAGTGAATCTTTAATCAAGACTAATCTTGGTTCTTCTTATAAATGTTAAACACAGAGGAAAAATTAATGCTTTTGTGTAAATATTTCCTACCACATAATCAACTCAAATTTTGGTAATTTCTTTTCTATATAATTCCATATCTCCCACAAGTAGATAACCAATTTTTAACAGCAGAGCTACAGAATCCCTAAGGTCACATTGACATTTTCCCTTATTTTGAGGGGATATAAGATTAATGAGTTACTACCAGGAGGATAAAAGTATTTTATCAGGGAACATTCAATAAATTAAGTGAAATACATTTTATCAGAATGTTATATTGGTAGGAGAAACACTCCCTTTCTCTGATATCACAGTTTCATGTGAAGACACTTGGGTTAGAATATCCTTCCTTACTGCATCCCTTATATTTTATTTCTCTCTTGACTGGTTATCTGACTGGTGGGTTAAACAACAACAACAACACAACAGCAACAACAAAACTGTCACTGTCTGGTTTATAATTTCTTGACTTTGTGGAATTAAAGCATTGAAAGGTTTAATTTCTGAGCATATAGTTCTGTTTTTTGTTTTTTGTTTTGTTTGTTTTCCCACCACATCCAGTAAGAGGTACAGGTCTTGAAAACTCAACCTGCTTTGCAGATAGAGTTTTTTTCCCAGGATGGGAGGTTCCAAGGCATTTATAAGTACAGGAAAAGAGGGTAATGTGGGAAAAGGACAGAGGAATAGCTAATCTATTTAGATACAAATAGAAAGTGATTTTCTATACATTTGTAATAACAATTTTTATATCCATCTGGCTGTCTCTTGTGTCTTATTTTTCAATTTGTTCCTGTTTTACGAGAGAAAGTAAAAAATGTTATATGTTGACAACCTTAATCCTCAAGATATGTTTAAGATGTTCTTGAAAACCTTTCTGTTGAATATAATTACATGTTAAAAATGACATCAATTTTGAAATACCTTTCAACTTACCTGAAAAGAGGAGATAATATCAAATCAATTTTATATATTATCATAGTATTTTACATAATTAGTAGTATCTTCTAAAATTATTTATAACCAGGAGATAGTAAAAAAAATAACAATACAATCTGCTGAGGACATGATAATTTATTCCTGATAAAGCAAATGTATAAATTTTAAGACCTTCATATCAGGCCCCTCTAACATTAAAGTAATGTGATAGATCTTTTCTAAGAAGTTTGGGACTCTAGATCATGAAATGAACCTTATTATAACAAAGTGGAACCTATTTAAATAGAAGAGTTAATATATTGTCTTGAAGCTTCTTGTACATGAAACTTCCATTTATTGAAATACATCAGTGAAAGTATAGATAACAAGATTATTTAAGATTATGTCAACTGGTGATAAATTAGAATGAACACAATTAAAAGCACATTTTTATTATTAGATTAAACCTCTATAATGTGTTTTCTTCATTTCAAATGAATATAGCAGATAATTATTATATAACTTCCTTTTGAGAATATGTAGTTTCTATTAATTTTATAATTCCTATTTAAAGACTACATTAACAATCTTAAATTTGAAGTAAAAATTAAAACAGGAAAAATAATTTGATCATATGGACCTATTTATATATAGGCACATTTATATATAGATATGTAGGCACAAAACCCAGGAAAATCAGCTCAACAGTAAGGAGAAAAAAGAAAAGAAAAGAAAAGAAAAGAAAAGAAAAGAAAAGAAAAGAAAAGAAAAGGAAAGAAAAGAAAAGAAAAGAAAAGAAAAGAAAAGAAAAGAAAAAAGAAAAGAAAGAGAAAGAGAGAAAGAAAGAAAGAAAGAAAGAGAAAGAAAGAAAGAAAGAAAAAAGAAGAGAACAACAAAAAAAAAAAAACCAAAACAACAACAACAACTATATATATGCAGGCTATTGTTCAAAGACAGAAAGCAGACTTTTTCCATAAAAATGTAAAAGATTAATGGATTTTTAGATAGGAATGAATTTTTAGAAACTCACCTCCTAATCTCTCTGACACACACTTGTACAACTTTAAAGGCATAACACAATTTAAAGTAGAATATTGTATGTGGCACATTGTGCCTTGAAAATGATGTTTCTAGTCTGAATGTAATATTAGCACAAAGAAAGTACATTCCAGAGAAGGAAAAAAATCATTATGTGGTAAGTTCCATCTTATCTGGATGGCAAAAGAGGTCATGTCAGTCATGAAGGACAATTCCAAACTATCACAGCTGAGCAAAATTCCATTATAAATCATCTCAATATAAGGTCTCAATATACATAGATTCAATTTTACGAAGTCATCAAATCATGACCTCATTTTGATAGTGATATATAATGTAACTGTGGATCTGGTTTCACTACTAACTACTCCTACAATCATGGATTGACACTTCCTCTTTTTGAATATCATTTTCTCCATCTATGAAATATAAGGATTAGAATAGATGATCTCTAAAGGCCCGATAGAGTGAATATTCTGTGTTTGTTTCCCCTGAACTCATAGAATATGACAAGAATGCTATTCTTACTTCTCAGTGTCAGCACTCTTGAATGAGATTATGTTGCATTTTAAATGATGAGTAAAAGTATTTCAGTTAAGCTAAGTGCATCAGTTCTCTAGAACGGTACATGAATTCTTTGCCTGTTCAGTGATAAGAGGAGTCACTCATTATTAATTTATTATAAAAGCAAGTTTCTTGATGTTTGGGAGTCTTCAGACTCAGTTCTACATGATGATCAGATCTCATCACACATATATTACATACTACAAATATAGGTGTATGATAAGAAGTCTAAAATTCCAGATTGTTGTAATTCAATAATAGTCTCAAATGAGTAAATGTTTTAAGTTATCAAAGTAAATTTTAATGCTCATTAAATAGTCTATTGCAGGGTTTTCCAACTTAACCACTATTCACATTTTGGTCTAGATAATTTTTTGATGTGGGGTGCTTTATTGTGTATTGCAGAATGATTAGCAAAATCCTTGTCTTCTAGATGTTAGTATCGATCTCCCAATAGGTTTCAACAGCAACAAAAAAAGTGTCTTCTGAGGACAAACGTCTGCCAGAGGACAAAATGGCCCCTATGTGAGAGCCACTGGTCCATTGCAATGCTATTTATGTGTGTATCCTATCAATAAAGGTCTAATAGTTCTCCAAAAAAGTTCTCATCTCAATAATCCAGGATAAATTGCTTCATTTAGGTTTAAACATTAACTACATTTAATGTGGACTTCTAGAAGTGTAAAATTTATGAAACAAAGACTCTGAGCTTAATTACTCCTAAAACTTAAAATTATAGGGCAGCCCCGGTGGCGCAGCGGTTTAGCGCTGCCTGCAGCCCAGGGTTTGATCCTGGGGATACTGCATCGAGTCCCAGGTCAGGCTCCCTGCATGGAGCCTGCTTCTCCCTCTGCCTGTGCCTCTGCCTCTCTGTGTGTGTCTCTATGAATAAGTAAATAAAATCTTTAAAAAAATAAATAAATAAAACTTAAAATTATAGCAAATTTATATAAAAACACAAAGTTCACAATACCCATGATATGGAAACAATCTGCCCTCCAACAAAGGAAAGGATGAAAAAAATGTGGCATACATATATAAAGGGATATTATTCAGCCAAATAAGAAGGAAATCCTGTCATTTGCAACATGAATGAACCTAGAGGACAATATGCTAAGTAAAATAAGTTAGACAGAGAAGAAAAATACTATATGGTATCACTTATATGTGCATTTAAAAAAAAGACACTTTAATAGAAACAGGATTGTTGCCAGGTGAGGGGACAAGGGGATGGGGAGTTGTACATTAAAGAGTATAATCTTTCAGTTATAAGAAGGGTAAGTTGTAAGGATATAATATATAGCAATGCAACTGTATCTTATTTTTTTAATTTTTATTTATTTATGATAGTCACAGAGAGAGAGAGAGGCAGAGACACAGGCAGAGGGAGAAGCAGGCTCCATGCACCGGGAGCCCGACGTGGGATTCGATCCCGGGTCTCCAGGATCGCGCCCTGGGCCAAAGGCAGGCGCCAAACCGCTGCGCCACCCAGGGATCCCTGCAACTGTAGTTAATATGGTTTTGTATACTTGAAATTCACTGAGTAAATATTATGCATTCTTACCAAACACACACATGCACACACGCACACACACATTAACTGAATGAGCTAAATGACATGTTAATTATCTTAATCTTGGTAATCATTCTCTCTCTCTCTCTCTCTCTCTATATATATATATATGTGTGTGTGTGTGTGTGTATACACATACACATATATAAAACCATTACAGTGTACACTTTAAATATATACACTTCTATTTGTCACTTATTCCTCAATAAAGTTGGGGAGGAAATAAAAATAAAGCCTCTGCTGAGAAAACAGGTCTGCAGATGTGCTTCCCTTAGAACAGAATCTCCTCATTATTGGGCAAACATCCTTAAGTTCCTGTGTGCTATATGACTGAGGAGCAGCTGATTGAATATTGTGCCCTTTTCTATGACCTCTATGTTCAAAACATTTTTTTTATGCTAGCAAAAACAAAAATCACCCTTTTCATTACTAGTTTTGGGCCAACAAGTTTGTTAGTTTCTAATGAAAATGTCTTATCTACCAAGAATTTTGTTTTTTTCTTTTTGGGGATCTGGGACAGTCCATTATTCATTTGCATATGTTGAAGATTGTTTCAAATATTTAATATTTTAAAAACAAATTTTTTTTTTAATTTTTATTTATTTATGATAGTCACACAGAGAGAGAGAGAGAGAGAGAGGCAGAGACACAGGCAGAGGGAGAAGCAGGCTCCATGCACCGGGAGCCCGACGTGGGATTCGATCCCGGGTCTCCAGGATCGCGCCCTGGGCCAAAGGCAGGCGCCAAACCGCTGCGCCACCCAGGGATCCCTAAAAACAAATTTTGATTAAAGCCACAATGTTTCTATGCTCTGGGCCACTCCATTGAGGCAAAGTCATAACTAGCATTACACCCAGAAAGAATTATGCATGGCCATAGAGAGAATGTTATTCACTTAGATCATGGCTATATAGTGACCTTAATCAGGTTTACTTATCAAGTGTTTAATGATACACTGAGTGCCTCTAAAGATTTTTGGACTCTTTCCAAAATTGAAGTTGTTCAGTTTTTGTTGTAAGTTCAATTTCAGTGGTTAAACTGGAAAAAAATTTTAATATGAAGCAAATAGGTTAATTCCAAAAAATACATTTAAGGAAATTACATTGTAACTTGTTCATATGTGAATTAATGAAACATGATGCAAATCTGAGAGCAGCTATGGAGATTTTTCTTCTAAGCTTAAAGAATACAACTAAGGTTACTTAAACTATAGTCAGTCAAACTATACTTAAACTATAGTGTGAAAAAGGACGCTCAATAAAATAGGTCTATTTCTCTAACAATAAGGATCCTCTTTTCATCATTATTTACCTACTACTAATCTACTAAAGTCTTTCAAATAATACATTTTGCTATCAACTGCAAAAATGTTACTTGCCATATTCATTCTTATAAGAAAAAATCATCAAACTAAAGAATATTAAAGAATATAATTGCTGTAAATCTAAATTAAGCTTATAAAAAAAGAAATGTTATTCTATAGATATAACTCATCCTTCTCACTGTCTAATCACGTAGTGAGTTGAAATCAGAACTGGCGTTTTATCTCCACCATCACTTATATTAAAATTCCAAATGAATTTTACAGCATATTTTCCATTTGCTATTCAGATATACATTTGAAAAAGGCAAAATAAATGATCTTTAAAAGATGGTAGTTTTTTTAATATATAAAAATTATCTATTTTGAAGATTACTTCTGTGTCCATATAATTTAAGGTATACAAGACAGAGGCTTAAACAGTCAGAATAATTAGGTAAAATAGTAACATAGGAAGTATAAGTTTAATTGTTAAGGTTTTAAGTATGTAGACAATAATTCACTTTTTTGCTCTCAATATTTTTAGTAAAGAATTGTATTATCAAGGGCTATTGGCTTTGACATAGATAGCATACATTGGTCTTCTCACATCTATTCCCTCGCCCTTGATAATGGGTAACTTATTTAAGTTCTTTATGCCTTACTTTTTCCTTTTCTATATCTATCTCTACACACAGGAGTTTCATTATAAGTAAGATAAATCATCTGTGCTTCACAGGCGAATTCTACCAAACATTTAGAGAAGAGTTAATACCTGTTTTTCTCAAACTATTCTGAAAGATAGGAGAGAGGAAAGCTTCCAAATCCATTCTATGAAACGATTATCATCCTGATGCCAAAACCAGATAAAGACACACCAAAAAAGAACTACAGGCCAATATCTCTGATGAACATACATGCAAAAATCCTCACAAAATACCAACAAACCAAATCCAATAATACATTTTAAAAATCCTACACCTGATCAAGTGGGATTTATTCACAGAGTGCAAGTGTGGTTCCTTATTCACAAATCAATCAACATGATACCAATAAGAAAAAATAACAAAAACTGACAATCATTTCAATAGAAGGAGAAAAAGAATCTGACAAAGTACAGCATCCATTCATGATAAAAACCCACAAAGTAGATTCAGAGGGAATATATCTCAATATAATAAAGATTTTATATGAAAAATCCACAGCTAACATCATTCTCAATTGATAAAAACTTAGATCTTTTCCCCTAAGGTCAGGAACAAGATGTCTACTCCTTATCATTTTTATTCAACATAGTACTGAAAGTCTTGGCCACAGCAATCAGACAACAAAAAGAAATAAAGGGATCCAAATCAGCAAGGAAGAAGTAAAACTTTCACTAATTGCAGATGATATGATACTATTAAAAAACAAAACAAAACAAAAAAACCCTAAAGAATCCATCAAAAAAAGCCACTAAAACTGATACATAAATTCGGTAAAGTCATAGGATACAAAAATCAATGTATCCTTGTATTCCTTGTAGAAATCTATTGTATTCCTATATACTAATAGTGAAGAAGCAGAAAGTGAAATTAAGAAAACAATCCCATTTTCAATTGCACCAAAAACAATGAAAAATCTAGGAATAAACTTAAAGAAATGAAAGACATACTCTCAAAACTTTAAAACATTGATTAAAAAACCGAAGACCATATGAAGAAATTAAATGATATTTTATGCTAATGGATTAGAAGAACTAATATTGTTCAAATGTTTATACTATTCAAAGCAATCTATAGGTTTAATAAAATCCCTATCAAAATGCCAACAGCACTTTTCACAGAGTGAGAACAAACAATCCTCAAATTTATATGGAACCACAAAAGACCCTCAATAGCCAAAGCAATCTTGAAAAAGAAAAGTTAAGCAGGAGGCATCATAATTCTAGACTTCAAGTTGTATTACAAAGCTGTAGTGATCAAAACAGTATACTGGCACAAAAGCAGATCAATAGAACAGAATAGAAAGCCCATAAATCCATAATTATATGGTTGATTAATCTTCAAGAAAACAGGAACGATTATGCAATATGAAAAAGACACCTCTTCAACAAATAGTGTTTGGAAAACTCAATGGCAACATGCAAAAGAATGAAATTGGACCACTTTCTTACACCATACACAAAAATAAACTCACAATAAATAAATCCTTAGGATTAAGGACCTAAATGTGATACATGAAACCATAAAAATCCTTGAAGAGAACACAGGAAGCAACTACTCTGACATTGCCTGTAGCAGCATCTTTCTGAGTATGTCTCCTGAGGCAAGGGAAACAAAAGCAAAAAGAAACTATTGGGACTACATCAAAATAAAAAGCTTCTGCGCAGCAAAGGGATCAACCAAACTAAAAAGTAACCTATTGAATGGGGGAAGATATTTGCAAATGATATATCTGATAAAAAGTTAGTACTCAAAACATATAAAGAACTGATATGCGCACCCCGGGTGGCTCAGCGGTTTAGCGCTGCTTTCAGTCCGGGGCCTGATCCTGGAGACCCGGGATCCAATCCCACCTCAGGCTCCCTGCATGGAGCCTGTTTCTCCCTCTGCTTGTGTCTTTGCCTCTCTCAGTCTCTCTCTCTCTCTCTCTCTCTCTCTCTCTCTCTCTGTTGAATAAATAAAATCTTAAAAACAAAAAGAACTGATACAACTCAACATCCAACAAACAATCCAATTAGAAAATAGAAGACATGAACAGATATTTCTCCAAAGACCAGCACATGGCCGACAGACACCGGAAAAGACACTCGACATCACTTATCATCAGGGAAATACAAATAAAAACCACAATGAGACATCACCTCACATCACCTCACACCTGTCAGAATGGCTAAAATCATCACCACAAGAAACAACAAGTGTTGGCAAGGACGATGGAGAAAAAGGAACACTTGTGCACTGTTTGGTGAGAATGTAAACTGGTGCAGCCACTGTGGAAAATGGTATGGAAATTTTTCAAAATGTTAAAGATGTAACTACATTATGATCCAGCAATCAAAGTAATAAGTATTTACCCAAAGAATACAAAATCACTAATTTGAAGGGATACATGTACCCTTATGTTTATAGCAGCAGCTTTATTTACAATAGCCAAGACTATTGGCAAGTGCCCATCAATTGATGAATAGGTAAAGAAATATACATGCACAGAATATTATTCAGCCATAAAAAAGAATGAGATCTTGCTTTTTGCAAGGTCATGGATGGCTAGAGAATATAATACTAAGCAAAATAAATCAGTCAGAGAAAGACAAATACTATATGGTTTCACTCACATGTGGAATTTAAGAAGCAAAACACAAGGGAAAAAGATGAGAGATAGACAAATCAGGAAACAGATTCAATTATAGAGAACAAACCTGAGGGTTACCGGAGGTAAGTAGGGGAATGGGTTGTATATTAAATAGGTGATACGGATTAAGGAATGCACTTGTGATGAGTGCAGAGTGATGTACGAAAGAGTTGAGTCACTGTATTGTACACCTAAACTTAATATAACACTGTATGTTAATTAACTGGAATTAAAATAAGAACTTAAAAAAAAAAACTTGATAGAACTGCTGGGAAATATTGACAACCACTATTATAGTGGGAGATTTCAACATTGCACTCTGAGAATCTGAGAAGACAATAAAAACAAATCCTTGAATAAAGAATTACTAAACTAGATTAAAGGACTTCTATAGCATTCTAAAACCAATGACTTGAGAATGTTTCTTCTTACAAACATAGTGTACTTACAAAATATTGGTCACATTGTAAGACATGAATGAGATAGCAAGAAAAAATTTTAAAGCCATTATCAGTTATATCATAAAAAATGCAAATATGTTACAGTGATAAAATTCCTAAATAATACAAATGCATATACTTATAAAACTAGTCTCTTATAAATATCTAATAGAACAAAACATAATCATAGAAATTTAAATGCTAGAAGAGTATGTGCATGTGTGTGTATATAGATATAGATATATAGATATAGATCTCTCTATATATATATATGTATATATGTATCCATATAACACAAATAAGTAAATCAATTGAATTTGTTTTAATTTTCCAAAAAATAAATTCCAGGACAAAAATAGTTTATAAGTAATTTTTATATAAGTTTAAAAAAATTACTTAAATCTTATATTCTTCTGAATAATTAAAAAAAGACACACTCTCCAATTCATTCTGTGATGTGATGTAATCTAGTTATGAATTTTAGACAAGTATATAAAGAGAAAGGTAAACTGTATATCAATTTTCCTTATAAATATAGATTGAAAAATCGTAAATAACATATTAGTTAATCTAACCTGGCAGTGCAGAAAAAGGTGCTATATAGCATGACCATACTTGGTTTATTCCATAAGTATAAGGTGGCCTATCACTGAAAAATTTGTAAACGTGATCGCCACTTTAAGAATCTAAGGGAAATGGAAAAAAAAAAAAAGAAAGGTCTAAAGGAAATGATTAATTCAATAAATAAGACATATCAACTTACTAATTCAAAAGATGCTCACAGAAAGAACTATTGGCAAACGAGGAATACTTTTAATAAAGGAAACTTAGAAGTAAAAAAAAAATGGTGAAAATTTGTAAGTATTCTATTTAAAATCACAACCAACACAAGGGTGATTTCTGTCACAGTCATCTCTTCAGATTGTATTGGAAAATCTATCCAATGGACTAAGATAAGAAAAATTAAGTTTATAAGAACCACATGGGGATCCCTGGGTGGCGCAGCGGTTTGGTGCCTGCCTTTGGCCCAGGGCACGATCCTGGAGACCCGGGATTGAATCCCACATTGGGCTCCAGGTGCATGGAGCCTACTTCTCCCTCTGCCTGTGTCTCTGCCTCTCTCTCTGTGACTATCATAAATGAAAAAAAAAAAAATTCTTAATGTAATATTAACATAAAATATTAATTGCATTTTTGGAAACTAAAACAAATGTTAAGAAAAATTCAAAAGGAATATATCAGATATTATTTGCAATAGTGATTAAAATATGTCATCTAATACACTAAAAAACACCTATTTATAAAACAATTTTCCTGTAGAAGAATGAAGAGGTGACTAAACAGCTTCTGCACAAGACAGAACAGCAAGAGACACACAGTAAGGAAGGGAAGCCCTATTGTTGATGCTGTGAAATACAGTACGGAGGGATAGTACTAAGGGACCAGGAGCAGATTTGTCTGTCCTTGGGCACAGGAAAAAAAGAGCTCTAGTTAAAAAGAACAACTAATTTACAAAATATCCAACCCTAGAACTCCACCAAATGGTGGAATTGCTACTGGAATGCTCTCTGGGTCAGAGGGAATGGAGAGCAACATAGCTTACACTTCCCCTTCAACCTTGAAAGCACAGATCAATGCATAGTCTGGGTTCCCTAACTGGCCTACCACATCAGTGAGCCCTGGGGCCACCAAGGCAGCCACAGGGCAGTACATACCAAGACAACCCTGGTTAATGCTCACTATAAAGTTCCCACCTTTGTGCCAAGGTGACACCAGCATAAAGCACCACAGAACACTCTGGGCCCATACCACTTCAACTCGTGGCTTACTAGGCGCCTCAAGTAAAGAGCAGTCTGGAACTTCCCAACTGATGTCTGCTTCAAACCCACCCGGATACGCTCTCGCATTGAACACCCCAAAACACTCCTGCCCACGCTAGCCTTGGTTCCAGGCACTCAGCCAGGGCATCCCCTGCACTGAATACCCGCAGACAGCCTGGCTTGTACCCACTGCATCTTCAGCTGTCCCTCCAGCTGAAGTGGAGAGCTCCAAAGCACTCTGCACCCTTCTGCTTTGGTTGTCCTGCTAGGGTGTCCCCTGTGTGGAACACCCCAGGGCCCCCTGGTCTGTACTCAACCTTGGCTCCAGCCACTCCTCCAGGGGCATCCTCTGTCCATAGAGCCCTAGTACATGCAGGCTTGCATTCATTTCAACTTCAGCTATCCTGCCAGGGTACTCTCCACACAGAAAGCCCAGGAACCTTCCAGGCCACACACTGCCTCATCTCTTACTGCCCTCCAGAATACTCCCTGAATGAAGCACTTTGGGACATCCTGGCCTGCCAAATTCTATAAAGAACTTATACAAAAACAGCAAAAAATTAAGAAAGGGCAGATGACCTGAATAGATATTTTCCTATGAAAGACCTATAGATGGTCAACAGACACATGAAAAGATGCTCAGCATCACCAATCATCAGGGAAATGCAAATCAAAACCACAATTAGATATTACCTTACACTTATCAGAATGGTTCCAATTAGAAAATAGGAAATAACAAATTGGTGAAGAAGTAGAGAAAAAGGAACACCTGGACACTGTTGAGAGTATAAATTGGTGCAACCACTGTGGAAAATAGTGTGGAGATTTCTCAAAAAATTAAAAATAGAAATACTTATAATCGAATAATTCCACTACTGAATATTTACCCAGAAAGAATGAAAACACTAATTCTCAAAGGTATATTTGCCACTATGTTTATTGCATTATTTACAATACCCAAGATATGGAAGCAGCTCATGTCCATTAATAGATGAATGGATAAAGAAGACATGGTGTATATGCAATTGAATGTTGCACACCCATTAATGAAGATGATATTTCGCCACTTGCCACAGTGTGAATGGATCTCAAGGGTATGATGCTCAGCAAAATAAGTCAGATAGGGAAAGACAAATACCATATGATCTCATTCATGTGTGGAATCTACAAAACAAATGAAAAAACAAACCAAAGCAAAATCAGACCCATATCTACAGGTAAGAAACTGATGGTTACCAGAGGGAATGGGTGTAGGGGGATGTACACAGTGAATGAAGGAGAGTGACAGATACAAGCTTCCAGCTATGGAAAAAAGCATGGAATAAAAAATGTAGTCTGCATTACTCTAGTAGCATTGTATGGTGTCAGATGGCAGCTATACTTGTGGTGAGATGGTATAATGTATGCAGAAGTTGAATCACTATGCTATACAACTGAAACAAAAGTAATATTGTTTGCCAATAATACTCAAAAAATTTTAAAATGAAAATAATTTAATTTATCTCTGAGTGATCTAAATTACAGTAATGTATTTTTGCAGAAAATTACAAACTTGATTGCAAGTCATTTAAAAATACATAAATTAATGAAGAGCACATACAGCGTTCTGTAGGTTCTATGAAATTGTAACATTTTCAACACAATTTTTATAATATTTACATGGAATTGTAAGACCCAGGAGTAACCAATGGGCTCCTGGAGAAGACTGAGTTTGGAGGATCTTCCTCTAAGAAACATCAAGGTTTATTAAAAAAATAAATATATTTAAGCTAAGGCATAAAGTAGATCAAAGATAAATCTATTAACTGAGGAACATTTAATCTATCTATAAGAAAAACTTTAAATGATTTCATCATTACTAATAAATTGGCAGTGACGGGACAATTGATTATTCATATTGAAAAAAGAAAATGAAATTAGGTCCCCAGTTCATGAGATCCACAGTAATCAACTTCATATACAGACTTAAGTATAAGACAAAAACTATAAAAACTTAAGCAGACAAAAAAAGCTCTTTTTGGGCTTGGCATAAAAATACTATTCAAACATAAGAAAAGATGACTAATTAGATATTGAAACTTTTCATCAAAAGATGCATTTAAAAATGTGAAAAGAGAAAAAAAAATCAGAAGATATTTCCATCACATATACTTGAAATAGTATTATTATCCAGAATATATTTTAATGTTTAAAACATACATTTCACACAATGCCTGTAAACAATGACCAAACAAGGAAAACAAATGAAAAATACAATTCATTACTAATTAGGAATTTGTAAAATAAGACTCTCATAGAAAACTTTTATGTTCATAAAGCTGGCAATGCCTGACAATACCAAAAATGTTGGGCATATAAAATATAGGAAACTGTATATACTGCTGGTGGAATAAATTGATATAATTATTTTGGAAACAAATTTGGCATTATGTTACAACATAATGTCATAAATACATACAGTCATAAATACAAATACTAAAAGCTAGCAAATGTACTTCTGGACAAATTAATGCAAATGCACATCAGAAAATCTAGAATATTAAAAGTAGCCTATCTGTATCAACAAAACAATGGGAACTGCCCCCCCCAGTATAGAAGATTTATAAATAAATCATATTATATTCATATAAGGAAACGGCTACAAATGAAAAAAAAATAGCAACAACATGGCATTTAGATACAATGCGAATAAATATAAATATTGAAAACTTCATAAAGTATGAAAACACATTTAAAAGCTCAAAATAAGTAAAATTAATAATGCGCTATGCAAAAATGCATATAGTAATAACATGCATATAGAATATAAATAAAACTGCAAATTTTAAAAAATTTAAGCAATTTTTGTTATAATAAAAGGCATGCCAGTGGACTGGGAAAGACTGATAGATAGCAGTAATAGTTGTGGTTTCATTGATATGTTTTTTATTATGCATCATAAAGGTTTTAGTTTAGTTAAAAATAAAATGTACACATATATGGAGAGAAAGAAAGAGAAAGACTAAAAGAGAATGCTTTGCAATTAAATTTCAGCTTCAAATTATATTCCCTAAGTTAATATCCCATGTCACTTGGTCAACATCACTGGTTCTGGCTTTCAAGTTAGAAGAATTCTCCTTTCCAAATAAAAATTTTCCATGTCAGCAAAAATGTCCAAATCACCTATTTCACATTGATGTGCTTTTTTAAAACTTTTCTTTTCAAATTAAAGGCACTTCTTTGTTTCAGATTTAAGGAGCAGATGAAATATATTCTAATAGATTCATATCATAAATCTCTAGTGTCTAAGTAACCAGAAGAAACATCTATCTGCCCTGATCAGCATCTCCAGAGGCTATTATAGTCCCACTTAAAAAAAATAAAAAAGTTGTCATCTGTGTAGAGCCTTCTCTGTCTCTAGCTTGTCAGTTCAAGAACATTAGAATACCTCTTTAGTTTTGCTCATTAAGATGTACTTCTTTTAGGCCCCATGATAACCGTTAATATTCAAAAAAAAAAAATACAGGGAAATGCCATACGGCAGGTGCTTAAACTAGAGAATACTACTATGCCAAACACTTGGAGCTTCCCAATTACTACTGGACCCTATTTCCGTCTGGCAACTGATGGTTATATCACAACACAAGTGCCATTTTGAGGCTCAAGTAAGCAGCGTCAGTATAACTGCTAGTTGCCAGATGACTTTGTAGTCCTAGAGGATTGCAAGAGACCGGTGATTGCTCCTCAGAGGAATAACTGTTGACAGGGCCGGAGAAACAATTCATGAATGATGAACTGAGAAAGCACCAGCTATTCATGCAGGCCTGTAATTGTGCCACACCACAACCTTAGGAAGGATTACAGCAATTTCCTCATGTCCTATTGTGTGCCTCTGACCAAGAATGACAGACATGCACAGTGTTGCTAGATATAGTCTCAATTCACACATCTTGATCTTTTGCGTCATTAAGAGTTATCAAAATCTTGAACCTCTCTGTACATCTTAAACACGTAATTCTCTCTTTGCAAAATTAATTATTAAAAAACAACTCTAAAAATATTTAAAATCAGGGAAGAACTTACCAAGAACTCATCATTGTACTTCTGCTTGGCCTTTAATTCTCAAGACTAATAGCATGTACAATTACTTGATTAGGACTCACAATATACACATTTTTAAAATCAATCTGTCCTTTTTGAGAATGTATGTACATATAAGCACAAAGTAGGCATACCTTCAGCTGCTTTAATTGTGGAAAACATTTACATAATAATCCTAAAATAACATACTGTAAAAAAGAACATACATTATTCCTCTGATACTTCCCTTCCTAGTAACCACAGCTATAACATTTACAAAAGGGTAACTATGATGCATCAAGAAAGAGGATAAAAATACACACATGAATGGAATCATTTACTAAAGAAATGAGCAGAAGCCATGAACAGATATTTCTCCAAAGACAACATACAAATGGCCAACAGATACAAGAAAAAATGCTCCACAGTACATGGAATCAGGGGAAATAAACACCAAAACCACAATGAGATACCAACTCACACCAGTGAGAATGGGGAAACAAGACAGGAAACAACAAATGTTGGAGAGGATATGGAGATGGGGAACCCTCTTAACACTCCTGGTGAGAATGCAAGCTGGTACAGCCACTCTGGAAAACAGTGTGGAGGTTCATCAAAGAATTAAAAATAGAGCTACCCTGGGATGCCTGGGTAGTTCAGTGGTTGAGCATCCGCCTTTGGCTCAGGGTGTGATCCTGGGGTCCTGGAATCGAGTCCCACATCGGGCTCCCTGCATGAAGCCTACTTCTCCCTCTGCCTGTGTCTCTGCCTCTCTCTCTCTCCGTGTCCTTCATGAATAGATAAAAATACAGTCTTAAAAAAAAATAGAGCTACTCTATGACCCAGCAATTGCACTACTAGGAACTGACCACAAAAATACAAATGCAGTGATCCAAAGGGGCACCTGCACCCCAATGTTCACAGCAGTAATGTCCACAACAGCCAAACTGTGGAAGGAGCCTCAATGTCCTTTGACAGATGAATGGATAAAGATGTGGTCTGTATAGACAATGGGATTTTACTCAGCCATCAGAAAGGATGAATACTTACCATTTATATTGACATGGATGGAACTGGAGGACATTATGTCAAGCTAAATAAGCCAATCAGAGAAAGACATTTATCATATGGTTTCACTCGTGGAATATAAGTAACAGCACAGAGGATTATAGAGTAAGGGAGGAAAAACTGAATTGGAAGTGATCCGAGGGGGAGAAAATACATGATAAATGCTTAACTATAGGAAACAAACTGAGGGTTGCCGGAGGGGTGGTAGGTAGGAGGATGGGCTAATTGGCTGATGGGCATTAAGGAGGGCACATGAGATGATGAGCACTGGGTGTTATACGTTACTGATGAATTATTGAACACTACATCGGAAACTAAGTATGTCCTATAAGTATGTACTATATGTTGACTAATTGAATTCAAATAAAATAAAAGTAAAATAAAATTTAGCAGTTAAATAACATAACCAGTATACGATCAAATTTTATTTCCCTTCTACACTACATTTTGTGTAATCCACCTCATTTAGTTATTTGCTGGAGATCCTTGTTAGCCATTAATGAGCTACTTATCTATCTGTATTACTCACTGCCTACTACTACTACTACTACTACTATTGTAAGACCATATGATAATGCCTTCAATTTTTAAGTGCACAATACAGTGTTAACCATAGATATGTTGTACATCTCTTCTCTATAACTTAATTCACTTTGTGTAACTGAAACTTTAATACCTGTTGAATAGAAACTTCCCACTTTGTCTTAACTCTTTCCCAGATCACACTGCTGTCCTTGCATTTTACCACCTTCTTTATTCCTTTTTCTATTTTATCCACCTGACTCCTTGTCAAATCCATTGGATTTTTTTTTTTTACTTTAATTCTCAGATTCCAAATAATGATCTAATCTACACATGGATAATATTTAAATTGTCAAAAGAAGTTCTACCCTCTATTAATAACATCATTATCTAGTAAAGGGATTTTATTTTCTGCACATTAGATTAACATTTGATAGTATCAATATTTTATGAAGACCTCTCTGCTAAGGAGGAAGGAACATGTTATGCTATCTAATACATTTCTTGTCATCCAGTCTGTTAAACAGGATTTTTATCAAAATTAAGTTTTTGATTGTTGTTTTAGCATATTTATTTTTAATATCCTTTTAGTCCCTCCTGTTAATTCAGTCTTATAAACAAAGTGAAACAGCAACGTTTCCTAACCAGTAAAACCCTAAGAAAATTTAGCATTTAGATGAAGATCTGTTTCTGGCAGGATGAGGGAATAAAACAATTGCTGGGCAACCCTGGTGGCTCAGGGGTTTAGCGCCACCTTTAGCCCAGGGTTTGATCCTGGAGACCCGGAATGGATTCCCACATCAGGCTCCCTGCATGGGACCTGCTTCTCCCTTCCCTCTGCCTGTGTCTCTGCCTCTCTCTCTCTCTCTGGGTCTCTCATGAATAAATAAAATCTTAAAAAAAAAAAAAGGAAATGCCATAGCTCCTCCTAAACAGGAAGTAATTGAAATGCTCTGCCTCTGTCTCAATTCTTAACCAGAATTTAAATGTAAGTGCAGTTCTGCTCTACTGGTTGGGTGATGATGATTTTGGTAAATATGATTAATAATTATCCTGTTTGTTTTAAAACTCACTTTTCCAGAAAGTTTTATGTGAGAACATATACTTAGTTATATTTTAAGTATATTTGAAAATAAATAACACATAGCTTAAAAGTATGGAATGTTTAGGAATTTCATTTGGAAACCATTTTTACTTATTTTCAAAAGAAACCATAATCCTTATATACTACTTTATCCCTTGTTGAAAAGTTAAAATGTGCCACAAACACCCAACTGATTTACTTGCCAATTTGAGAAAACAATGAGTCAAACACACTTATAAATCAAGCGTCCTAGTAATGATAGAAATATTTCCTCAAAAAAAAAATCTTAAATATCAACTTCTAGGTTACTTTTGTAATGTTCCTCTTTTCCCTGAAAACTGACTTGAAATGGTTTTCTAAGAAAACAAGGTATTTGGACTAAGTAACTTACTTAGAAAGTAATTTACAATGAAGATATATTAGTTACCATAAATTTATATATGTGAATTATGCTCTAACATCTCAACTTAGAAATCCATGTTCATTAGCATTTATGAAATATTTATTTCTCAATGGATAATTTCATGATATATTTAATAATTAATAGTAACAAGACAGACTGTTTAATTTTAAGTATTCATTGGTAAATATAGTACATACAGTACACACTACTAAAATAATGCATTTATGAAAAAGGATTTCCTCTGTAACTTTGTATGATTGGTGTTATTATGGATGGTTCTAGCAGACAAAGTGCAAAATTATAGTAACTCAGCTATATTTTTCTTTTCTCTTGTATGATAACAATCATCTTTTAATATAGGTAATTAAAAAATCTAAATGTGTATATTTTATCAGTTTAGGAAGTGATAAATTCTGTATAATTATATTTTTTATTATTATAGGTATATACAACAGGAAATAAAACTAATTATCATAACGTAAATTGTGATTATCTCTTTGCTTGTGAAAATTTAGTTGGTCATATAGCACTAATTTATAATGACTATAATCCATCTTATCTGCAAAATGAACAGAATTTAAGTGGACAAAATTTTTACTGTTTGAATGTAGGAAAGTGTATTTTCTTTTTTATTTATTTATTTATTTATTTATTTATTTATTTATTTATTTATTTATTTATGATAGTCACAGAGAGAGAGAGAGAGAGAGGCAGAGACACAGGCAGAGGGAGAAGCAGGCTCCATGCACCGGGAGCCTGATGTGGGATTCGATCCCGGGTCTCCAGGATCGCGCCCTGGGCCAAAGGCAGGCGCTAAACCGCTGCGCCACCCAGGGATCCCGAAAGTGTATTTTCTTAAGTTGTCAAAAGTGTGCTTATAATGACTATGAATTTGGGGCCCAGAGAAGCATGCTTCTAAATCTCTTATCTAGGGATGCTTTGGTGGCTCAGCGGTTGAACATCTGCCTGTGGCTCAGATTATGATCCTGGGGTTTGGGGATCAAGTCCCACATGGGGCTTCCTGCATGAAGACTGCTTCTCCCTCTGCCTATGTCTATGCTTCCCTCTGTCTGTGTCTTTCATGAATAAATACATAAAATCTTTTTAAAAAATTAAATCTCAAAAAAAAAAAAAAGACCACGATAAAAAAAATTAAATCTCTTATCTACTATTTACATGTAATGTAACTTCGGATCAAATTGTGTGTTTCAACATCCTCCTCCAAAAAAAAAAAGTCAAAATATGTAGATTCTTATAAGAATTATATGAAAAAATTCTTCATAAAGGACATAATATCTAACAGTGCTATATCCAAAAATATCAGCAAATTTTCCTTCTTCCTTTATCATAATTGGATTTAATCAGCATTCTAAATAGATATTTTCTCATATACTTAAAATATATAAAATATTTAAATCAGTGAATTCTGGTAGGTGTACAATTCAGTGGCATTGTGTATGTTACCATTGTGCAACCCACATCACTAATCCACTTCCATAACTTTCATCATCTCAAACTCAAACTGTATGTGTTAAACAGTAACTCCCCATTCCCCTCTGTCCCTAGCTCCTGGTTAGCAATATTCTCTTTTCTCTATGAATCTGATTATTCTATTTACTACATGTAAGCAGACTCATGCACACTAGTCCTTTTACATATGGCCTATTTCACTCAGCATCAGGTTTTGAAGGTTCATCCATATTACAGCATGTATCAGAATTTCATTCTTTTAAAAGGCTGAATAATATTCTATTGCTTGTGTATGCCACATTTTGCCTATCCATTCATCCTTCAATGGACATTAGGTCATTTTTATCTTTTGAGTATTGTGAAAAGTGCTGCTATAAATATGGTGTACAAATATCTGACAACTTACTTTTAGCTCTTTAGCATTTAACCCTAGGAGTGGAATTGCTGAATCATGTGGGTATTTTATGTTTAATTACTTTGAGGAAACACCATACCATTTTCTATAGTAGTTACACCACTTTAAACCCTAACAGTAATTACAAATCCTTGCCAACAGTGTTTTATGGGTTGTGTTTACTTTTTGGCACTTTTGATAATAGTTATACTAATGAATATTAAATAGCATTTTGATTTTGATTTGCATTGCTATTGGTAGATCTTTGGGGAAATGTCTATTCTAGTCCCTTGCCATTATTATTATTATTATTATTATTATTATTATTATTAATTAGTTTAGTTATTCTTAGCATTGAGTTTCAGGAGTTTTTTGTATATTCTGGATATTAATCTCTTATCTGATGTAGCATTTGAAAATTATTTATTTTGTTGGTTGCCTTTTCACTTTATTGATGGTGTCTTTTGATTCAAAAAAAAATTTCTTTTTCTTTAAAAGATTTTATTTATTTATTCCTGAAAGACACAGAGAGAAGCAGAGACAGAGGCAGAGGGAAAAGCAGATTCCTCACAGGGGCCTGATGTGGGACTCCATCCTGGGACCGGGATCATGCCCTGAGCCAAAGGCAGATCCTCAACCACTAAGCCACCCAGGTGTCCCACAAAAAAAAGTATTCATTTTGATATAGTCCATTTTATCTTTTTTATTTTTGCTTTGTTGCCTGTGCTTTTAACATCAATCCAAGAAATAATTGCCACATCTAATAAATCCTATGCCCTGAATTTTCTCTTAGTAGTTTTGTAGTTTTAGTTCTTGCATTTAGCTCTTAGATTCATTTTATATTAATTTTTGCATATGGTATGAGTTGAGGATCCAATTTTATTCTTGCATATGGATATCCAGTTTTCTCAGCACTGTCTGTTAAAAAGATTGTCCTTTTCCTGTTAAATGATCTTGGCCATACTGTTGTAGATGATTCATCATATATGAGACATATCTATTTCTGGGATATTTGTTTTATTCTATTGATGTATAGGTCTACCATATAAGTTTCAGAATAATACTCTTGACTACTGCAGATTTTAAGTATGTTTTAAAAATCAGGTCATGTAAGCATTTCAACTCTGTTCTTTTTCAAGATTGTTTTGTTTATTTGCAATCACTTGAGATACAAATTTTAGGGTAAGTTTTTCTCTTTCAGCAAAAAAATATATTATTGAGACTTTAAAAGGAATTAATCTACAGATCACTTTGGGTAGTATTAACATCTTAACAATATTATGTCTTCCAATCCATGAATATAGATGTCTTTCCATTTATGTCTTTAATTACTTTCAGCAACATGTTTTAGTTTTCAGCATACCATTTTTATTTCTGTGGCTACGTTCATTCTTAAGTGTTTTTTTTTCTTTTGATGCTCTTGTAAAATGGCTCATTAATGATTTATTTTTCTGCATTGTTCATTGTTAGTGCATAGAAACATAACTGATTGTGATGAACTTGTATTCTGAAATGTTGTTGAATTAATTTATTAGTTTTAACAATTGTTTTGTGGAATCTTTAGAATTTCCTCATTTAAGTTCAGGTCATATGCACAGAAGTAATTATACTTCTTCCTTTCCAATGTGGATGCCTTTTACTTTTAGTCATTCATTGTCTAATCGCTCTGGCTTGAACTTCCAATACTATATTGTATAGAAGTGGCAAAAGGAAGAATCTTTGTCTTGTTCCTGATCAAGAAAAATATCCAGTATTTCACCACTGAAGATGGAATTATTGCAGGTTTTTCATATATTCCTTTTATTATGGTAAGGATATTTTCCCTTCTATCCATCCTTTTTTCAGTGTTTTTGTCAGATAAAAAGGACATTGCATTTGTCAGATACTTTTTCTGCATCATTTGAAATGATCATGTATTTTTTCCCTTCATTCTGTTAATGTGGTATGTTACTTTGATTATTGATTTTTAATTGAACTATTCTTGCATTTAGTTCAATTAAATGCAAGAAATAAATAAATCCCATTTAGTCATGTTATGTAATCCTTTTAGTATTCTGCCAAATCCAGTTTGTTAATTCAAATCAAAGTATATTGAAGATATTTTGCATCAAAATTCATAAGAGATATTGGTCTGTATCTTTTTTTGGTGGGTAGTGTCTTCATTTGGCTTTGGTACTAGAGTGATGTTGGCCTCATAAAATGAGTTACGAGATGTTCCCTCATATTTAATATTTTGAAAGAATTTGAAAATCATTGTTTTTTTTTTTTTTTTCTTTAAATGTTCGGTAGACTTCACCAGAGAAGCTATATGGTCCAAGGCTCTTTTCTGTTAGGAAGGTTTTGATTACTGATTCAATCTTTTTTACTAATTGTAGGCCATTCAGATTTTCTATTTCTGTACCTAGACTTTTATGAATAATTTTCTTCACTTAATGAATATAAGGAGCTAAAAATCAAGGAGGACAATATTTAATTCTATAAAATTTACCTTCTACTTATGTACTTTTCTGTTTAAGAACCAGAGAAACAGAAAGTAGGAAGATAATATTTTTGAGTGTCTCTCATAGGGGCTATTAGATATTTTACATTATTGCATTATGTCTTATATGCTCTTCTAAATCATTGTGTCTTTGAAGTTATGTACTGTTTCAACCTGTTTTCAAGTAGGGAAAACTGTCTTCACTACACTTGATAATTGTACTTATTTAATGACATGGTATATACTTCAAAGCCTCCAGCACAGTCCTTAACATATGTACTATGCACTCAACACATACAGTTCTTTCTCCTTGTTTTCTTTATATCTTAAAGATAAGAAATAAAATAAGGATAACAAATAGCTTTAAAATAAAAAAGTAAGAGCTATGTGGCAATTCTATTTTTCCTTTTATTTCAATAGTCTATGTCATCTAATAAGTAGTTTTATAAAAGAAGAATCACACATTCACCTAAGTGTAAAGACTGATTAAAAATATTTAATTTTTACCCTTCAATATATATTTTCATAGACATTAGAGCACATGCATTTAAGGTTTTATATTTTCTGAGTAACCAAATATGTAAATTAATGTATATATAAATATATATTTAATAGCTAAACATTCAATATACACATTGCTTTGTGAGAGGAAACTTTACAAATAAATATTTAAAAATATTTCCAGGAAGTTCATTTAGAAATGCTCAGTCATATGAATTATGCTGAAATCCTTTTCATCATGACCCTCACAGCTTAATTTGTATCTAACTCACAATAAACTCAAATACTGAAGAATAAATTAATTATATGTATTTGGTCTTTTAATCCACTCTGCAATTAGGTTTTAAACTCAGATCTTAGAACAGAAGATAGCTTATGAGAGTACTTTCTTCAGGACAAAAGGGAGCACAATTGTATTTAAAGAACATATAGAATATAAACATTTTATGAAACTGTGCTTAAGACTAAATGAAAATAAACCATATAATAACAAGGAAAGGATATGTTTACTATATATAAAGTAATAATATTAACTTGGAAATGAAAGAAATATAAGTTACCTTAAGAGGCTCAATTTCGATTTTTAGGTAAATATTTTTAAATGCTAATGACAAGAACATAAATGTGTCATATAGAACATTTGAAATGTTATTCCAGACAGTGAATAGAATTTGCTGTTTCAACATATCCTGAAATTAAGTAGGGCAATGCCTTTGTCATCTCCTTCAACTGTTTTTTTTTTTTTTTCCTGTGTTTTTAACAGATTCCTATATACTTGTGCTTAGAATAGAGGCTATTCAGATACTTCTTAGTTATCAATACAAATGAGATCCATCTATAAGACTGATTTCCAGATCATGCAAGCATCCCATTCTTGTCAAAATCATCAAGCTCCATCATTAAAATATTGGTCCTCATAGATTGTGGTAAAGGTGCTTTTAGAATAAAGGAGAGAGTGAATTAAAGTCCTGAGTAACAAAATATGGTCTTATTGTATATATGCTAAATGCTTGTTATAATTTGTGGCTGTTATGAATGCTTATAACTAACTTATAAATTTTATTTACATAGGACAAAATAACTTATTTCAATTCAGCTTGGCTAAAATGTTAATAGCAAAGTTATGAACATTTTGATAGTTAAATAGCAAGGTTATGAACATTTTTGATAGCTGATACCAACATCTCCACACTCAATGTCCTTACTAATATTTGAAAATTCTGAGGATTATACCTATTTGTTCCATTTACTTAGGGCCTAATTTCTACCTTTGGTTATACTTTCATTTATCACTTCATATTCCTTACCTGCTTTAGACTTTTTTGCTTTAAACTGCATGAAATATTTTATACTCTGTTCATTAGAAATCTATTTAGGTTCAAAAAAAATATTTTATTAATGTATTACAGAAGTAGTGTTCCATATAGAACACACCACTTTAAGTAAAATAACAGGGGTACCTGGGTGCCTCAGTGATTGAGCATCTGCCTTTGGCTTAGGTCATTATCCCTGAATCCTAGAATGGAGCCCCTCATCAGGCTGCCTGCAGCAAGCCTGCTTCTCCCTCTGTTTATGTCTTGCTTCTCTCTCTGTGTCATAAATAAATAAATAAATAAATAAATAAAATCTTTAAAAAAAGAATAACAAAGGCTAAAATAATGGCTTGATCTCCATTCTTTCTCTTAAAAAGCTCCCACATTAATTTAAACCTATAATAGAGAAATATTTATCCTAAATAAGTTTAGTATGAGGAAACAAATTCCTTTATTTAGAATTTAACAATCTGGACAATAAGACCTTGACCATGGTTTTTAATGTATTAAGTATTTTTAATATTTTAGAAAATATTTATTCAATTTTAAAAGATCTATAGTAAAAGATGTCTTTTTATTTGGGCTGTTACAATCATATCTCACTTAGCTTTTGATTTTTGTTTCCAGGAACTTCTAGAATACTAATAATAGTAGGTTATTGTGGTGGGTTCTAGGACTATTCTTAGAGCATATCCAAATGAAGTCTCACAAATGTGCTATGATTTGCATGCATAATTGTCTATGTACATGCTATTGCCTTCATGAGAACACAGCATTTCACTGTCTTTTCTTGGCTTCTATTTGGACTTTGGATTTTGCCTGAAATGTCTCCTCTTCCACAATGTTTCCCCTGTTACTCCCCTCATTATAACTGTCCTTTACTCTTATTAGGTGGTGATCACAGTAGTGGGGATTGTATCTCTTATATTTGTACCCCAATACCTAGCTTAATACCTGGTACATAGCAGACATTCAATAAAGTTAGAGAATAAAATAATTTTTTGAACTTCATGCATTTCTCTTTTTCTTGTCTTCAATTACATATTAATTATTGTGCCAAATCCAATGTTGAAGCTGATTAAAACTATATCCTAAACATAGTCCTTGCCTCTTATAAATTACGAAGGGATTTAGGAAAAGAAAAAGCAGGTGGAATATTTGGCTGGAAAAAATAGTATGGATAATTTTTGACATGATAAGCATTATGTGCTTATTCTTGGTTCAGATATGAAAAACTTGCTTCAAGTTTCCTACAAAGTTAGATTCTGAGGCATAAACCATATTCCATCATTTCTTTTCCTCTTTTTTTTTTCAAAACCCAACCTCATTAATGTAATTCAGTATTTGGTCTGTAAATATTTTAAATTGAGCATTTGAGGGTTTTGAAGAAATAAGAATATGCATTTAGACATTGTCCTTATACTTTGTCCTCAAACTTTGTATTTGATTTAGCTATGACCATAGCCATGTCCTCAGAATAATCCTTCTTGACATTCTGAAAATCCTATGTAGTTAAGGCAAACCATATATTCAGCCATTCTATCTTTTAATGTCTATAAAAACATATGCATTTAATAAATAATGTCAAATTAGTAAGAATTAATCCCATTCCCCATAGCCCTATGTGAACAAATAAAGCATTAATTTCCCTAGGAGAAAGTTAAACTCCCAGGACATATTTCAAAGCCACTTTCAATTATCATAATTTGTTAGATTCCTTCAGTCGTGAATGAATAATACTGCCCTTCCATTTGCAATGACACATTCAGATCTTTTTAATTCTATCACACCACCTTTCAAAAATGTCTGTGGAATATTTAATCAAAAAATGTGTAAAATTTAAAAAACTCTGAACTTTACTACAAACTTTGTTTTTCTATAAAGGATAAGTTTTTCATACATATCTAAGTTTTCTTGTGAGCTTCAAATATTTTGATACTTCTTTACCAAGCAAATATCTACTGATCATTAGTTACAATCTGTGATTTAATAATGATTCCTGTTCTTAGTGATACTACTTGTAATATCTAGGATTATTACATCAATGAAATCCTTTTTTTTTTTTTAATTTATTTTTTTATTGGTGTTCAATTTACTAACATACAGAATAACACCCAGTGCCCGTCACCCATTCACTCCCACCCCCCGCCCTCCTCCCCTTCTACCACCCCTAGTTCGTTTCCCAGAGTTAGCAGTCTTTATGTTCTGTCTCCCTTTCTGATATTTCCCACACATTTCTTCTCCCTTCCCTTATTTTCCCTTTCACTATTATTTATATTCCCCAAATGAATGAGAACATATAATGTTTGTCCTTCTCCGACTGACTTACTTCACTCAGCATAATACCCTCCAGTTCCATCCACGTTGAAGCAAATGGTGGGTATTTGTCATTTCTAATAGCCGAGTAATATTCCATTGTATACATAGACCACATCTTCTTTATCCATTCATCTTTCGTTGGACACCGAGGCTCCTTCCACAGTTTGGCTATCGTGGCCATTGCTGCTAGAAACATCGGGGTGCAGGTGTCCCGGCGTTTCATTGCATTTGTATCTTTGGGGTAAATCCCCAACAGTGCAATTGCTGGGTCGTAGGGCAGGTATATTTTTAACTGTTTGAGGAACCTCCACACAGTTTTCCAGAGTGGCTGCACCAGTTCACATTCCCACCAACAGTGTAAGAGGGTTCCCTTTTCTCCGCATCCTCTCCAACATTTGTGGTTTCCTGCCTTGTTAATTTTCCCCATTCTCACTGGTGTGAGGTGGTATCTCATTGTAGTTTTCATTTGTATTTCCCTGATGGCAAGTGATGCAGAGCATTTTCTCATATGCATGTTGGCCATGTCTATGTCTTCCTCTGTGAGATTTCTGTTCATGTCTTTTGCCCATTTCATGATTGGATTGTTTGTTTCTTTGGTGTTGAGTTTAATAAGTTCTTTATAGATCTTGGAAACTAGCCCTTTATCTGATATGTCATTTGCAAATATCTTCTCCCATTCTGTAGGTTGTCTTTGAGTTTTGTTGACTGTATCCTTTGCTGTGCAAAAGCTTCTTATCTTGATGAAGTCCCAATAGTTCATTTTTGCTTTTGTTTCTTTTGCCTTCGTGGATGTATCTTGCAAGAAGTTACTATGGCCGAGTTCAAAAAGGGTGTTGCCTGTGTTCTTCTCTAGGATTTTGATGGAATCTTGTCTCACATTTAGATCTTTCATCCATTTTGAGTTTATCTTTGTGTATGGTGAAAGAGAGTGGTCTAGTTTCATTCTTCTGCATGTGGATGTCACATCAATGAAATCCTAATGCAACCCTATTATGCCAGGCTTATAGAACATATAATATTCAGTTCCCCTACTGCATGAGTTATGATATATTTTTACCTTAAAATAAGAATCTCCTTGTACATGACCTAATGAACTGCAGCACACATTGAATGATATTTATATACCTAGCTGGGCTTGAATTATTACTTTGCTATAGTAGGCTATGAAGATTAAACACATACTTCTTTGCTCAATTTTACTTCTATAAAGATCCTCAAAATATATATACATCTATGAATTTTATACTTAGATTTCAAATGGTCATTCTCTTCTCATTTATTCTTCTGTGTGTAAAACTTCTAGTACTCTTGGGACCCATATATTGTCAAAATGTAGTATGCATTAAAATCACTGTCAGCTCTATGTCCAGAGACTCCAAAGCAGTAGGCCAATGGTGAGACCAAGGGCACCACAGTATCGATGAGCTCACTGGATGATTCTGGTGCTTGGAACACATGCTGAGAATCACTATTCTAAGGTATGAAATTCTGGGTTCAGGAGAAATTCCTGAGAGACAGTATGTGACCTTTTCCCCCCCACTGAGTTTCAGTCTTTTATAACATTTTGTATGAAGGAGATTAAGGTTAAATTGTGATCCTTAATTTGATCTAAATAAAATGCAGATATTCCAAATAGGAGTTACATGAAAGAATGGCTGGCAAAAAGTTGGATACACATTTTAAGTGATGAAGAAAAAGCAAGAGGTAGAGGACAATCATTGGATACAAACACAGCCATAGAAATCACCAATGATATCTAATAGATCTCAGAGTAAGAGGAGGGACAACGGAAAGTCAGCATGAAAAAATTAAAGTAACTAGCAAAAAAATGTATGATATGATAATTATGAACTCAAATGCTATGCAAATTATGATTAAAAATTCATCTTAGGGACACCTGGGTGGCTCAGCAGTTGAGCATTTGCCTTTGGCTCAGGGCGTGATCCTGGTTCAGGATCGAGTCCACATCGGGCTTCCTGTGAGGAGCCTGCTTCTCCCTCTGCCTGTGTCTCTGTCTGTCTCTGTATTTCTCATGAATGAATGAATAGAATCTTTTTAAAAAATTCATCTTAGAGTGAAAAAAATGTAAAAGAAAATTTATTAGCGTTGTATCCTACGTTTGACTAAGCTTATAAAATTATATGCATTGTAATTAACTACATTGATCTCAAGCCTAAACTGAGCACATACATTCATGAAAAAATACTAGACACTAGTAAAATGTCTTGTCACAAGCTAATATATTCTCAATGGGTATAGTTTAGAAGATCAGAACACAGCAGTACACAGTGGCAGGCCCTGTGACAGAGGTGAAAGGCATCGTGGCATCCTGAGCAGTCATTTTGTGTTCTTACAGAGTTCCGACAATGTTAACACAGATCATCATGATAATTAATAAAATGAACGTTTGTTCCTCTTGGTATTCTGATATGCTTTAATGCCATATTGTCTCTGTTAATGTTCTCACTTCCTGGTATAGATCATGATACCCTAATAGGAAAAGATCTTAGTTATTTGAATTTTGACATTTTCTTTTTGTATGATACCATTTTGAGTATCATACTTCACATACTGAGTATATCTTCACATACTTATTTAATCTATCCTACAGTGAGGTTGGTAGACATCTACACAGGTATGTGCTTCATAATTTCAAAAGTGGATTCCATCAACAGGTGAACTGTCTTCAAAATTGGGTATCATAAAACACACACACACACAAAAATTGGGTATCACTAACAGATGTGTATGTTCTGTCATTACCAAGGTGTGATATGATTTTACATATTACACCTGGAATTTTTTTTTAACTTAGCAAAAATTACTCATATGCTTTTTTGACTATTCTTAGCTCTTAGCATGATACTGGAACTCATCCTTGGTAGCTAATAACTGAAAATGGCAAGTAAAAAGCCAATTTTCATTTATGTAATTATTTAGTTCCTTTCTCTGCCTATTCTCCACATGGTGCCAATTTCTGGTTATCAAATAATACAAAATAAGTTATATATATAGGAAAACTACAAGTTTTCAGTATTATCTTATTCTTTGATTCCAACTATTCCAAAACTCATGCTTAGATTGGACAACATCTGTCATGTTTATTGTCTAATTTTGCTCAAACTTTTCATTCAATAATTTAAGCAAATATTTACTGAGTGCATACTGGATGCCAGGCATTGTTTCTGGGCTCTGAATATGGAGCAATATACAAAACCAGCAATAACACTGATGTGTACAGCTTACAGTCTAATGAGGGAAGAGAGATAAAAAGAACATGTAAAATGTGAGGTGGAGCTAAGTAATGAAAGTAAAAATAACACACGATGAAAGATAAGAGAATGATGTTACATTGTATTGTAATATGGAACAACCAGGAAAATCTCACATGTTTTCTGAGCAGATGCAATTGTTACTCTACTCAGTGTGGGTCACTGTTCCTTTTGTATTTTGAGTAATATCCTTTTATGAGGATACTCTCCACATTGTTTATCAGTATTGTTTGATTAAAATAAAAAATAAAAACAAAAATGGTGGGCCATCTGGGTAGTTCAGTGGTTGAGCATCTGCCTTTGGCTCAGGGCGTGATCCCAGGGTCGTGGAATCGAGTCCCAAATAAGGCTCCCCACAGAGGGAAGCAGAGAGTCTGCTTCTCCCTCTGCCTATGTCTCTGCCTCTCTCTGTGTGTCTCTCATGAATAATAAATAAAATCTTTACAAAAAAAAACAAAAATAGAGCTTTAAACAAAACCCTTTTTCCACGTGTGACTTAGGAAACCTTCCCATCTGACCAAAAGAATCTCAAGTATTGTGAAACTGGGACTCACTCCCTCAAATGGCCATAGCTCAGGTCCAATTATTCTCATAGGTTCAATTTGCTTAGCAGTTGGAAGTTTCAGTGAGTATGCACTGCTTTCCAAGCTACTGGCTTTATTAAGGGAATCCACATACAGCTCTGCATTACAAGAGTTTAAAATTACACTCTGGATCCCTCAAGTGTGTTAATATCCCAAGTTCTCAAGTCTGCACTGGCCTCAGTACCTCTATGAGTCATGTATAGCTTCGACTTCCACTTTACAACTAGGGCTAGGAAGTCCCTTTTAGTAACTGAAGATTTCTCTTTCTTTCCTCTTTTCCTCTTCTCATCTATGTCTTTACATTGACAATTATATATATTTAAGCCTTTTGTTGCTGTTTGAAACTTAATGTATAAAAGTTGGTAGAAGTGGAAATGTGTTCCAGAACTTAGTCCCCTCTCAGAAGTCCCCTCAACTAGCAGTAGAAGAGTTTGCAATGTTTTCTATGTGCTAAATTTCTATCTTAAAGCCATAAAAGGAAATGTATATAATGTACTTGATGTATTTTAAGGATTCATGCCAACCATGCAATTTGTAATGGAAAGTACTACTTACTAACTGGAGTTACCTAACCCCTCATCAAGTAAGACAATATCTAAGTTTGTATTTTTGCAGAGAATGAAAAAAAGCAAGCTTAAAGGATCCAACTTTGGAAAGGTCAGTGTTCATATTTAGCCTTCCCTCTCCTGTTTACTCTAAAAGTCTCGAGGGGAGTGATATACAACACGGTCTTATTGTCCATCAAACAACACATTGGATCATTAAAAATGCACTTGGAATGACTGAGGAAAACAAAGTCACAGTGGTTGGCTTTAGACAAAGACCTTAAGAGATTTAAGTTATGCTTCAAATTATACAACCTTCAATTACAAACATCCATATATGATGGGTATAGAATCCTCTCCCACTGAAGGTGTAATGGAGCCTGTGGAGATACTTCTTCAAGAGATGTAAAAAATACAACTCACTTCTAAAATGTTCTTTCCTTCATAGGTTAGATGGCAAGAAAAGTTCTCTGAAGAGGATAAACAGACTTTCACTTTTAAGCATGAAGGAAGACTTCAATTGCTACATTTAAAATTCCATATCCAAAAGATGTTAATGTGATAAGAAGCAAGAATGTGGGCTAAGTTCAAATGGAGAGTTATTATATCCATAACAATTTCACACCACATATTTCTTTTTTTACATTTTCCGAATGAAGTAGAAATCTCCTCAAAGCCATATCAATTTTATTGATATGTTATTAAAATATGTTAAAACTAAATTCTGTGGAGCCTTGAAAGAGCTCTCGTTGCTGCTGTAATTCTTTTTAAAACCATATATCATAGTGTGTAAAAATTTGTGTTTTGTAATTTTGTAAGTTATTTTTGTATGTGTGATTATTCTGTTTTTTTTTTATACCTACAAGAAAAAACTCAATAGAGTAGACTTCTTTTTTTTTTTTTTTTTTTTTTTTTTTTTTTTTTTTTTTTTTTGTCCCTAGAATTATCATGTAGCTTGCAAAGGAAATCTCTCCTTAAGAAGGTTAGTGCAAGAATGCCTGGGTGGCTCAGTCAGTTAAGCATCCAACTCTTGATTTCAGCTCAAGTCATGGTCTCAGGGTCTTCAGATCAAGCCCTACCAGCAACTCCTCACTGAGCATTAAGCCTGCTTAAGATTCTCTCTCTCTCTCTCTTCCTCTGCCCCTCCCCCAGCTCAGGCTTGTGTGCATTCTTTCTAAGAAAGAAAGAAAGAAAGAAAGAAAGAAAGAAAGAAAGAAAGAAAGAAAGAGGGATCCCTGGGTGGCGCAGTGGTTCGGCGCCTGCCTTTGGCCCAGGGTGCGATCCTGGAGACCCGGGATCGAATCCCACATCGGGCTCCCGGTGCATGGAGCCTGCTTCTCCCTCTGCCTGTGTCTCTGCCTCTCTCTCTCTCTCTCTGTGTGACTATCATAAATAAATAAAAATTTAAAAAAAGAAAGAAAGAAAAAAGTTTAGTATAACTATGAATAATGTAGAGGAAGCCATCAGAAACTATCTCCATGGAAATATGTGAGGTATAAGTGGTTGAGATTATGCTAAAATCTCACTTTCACTCACTGAGTTAGAATTTCCAGTTAACGAGTCTATAAGCTTAAACGTCAGCTCCAAAACCTTTTGGCTAATTCATATGCTACCAACCTATCCCTTAATTACAGAGCTGAGTCTCCTAAACGTCTTGGATATGGATAGGGAATTTAAAACAGCAAATCTCAGAACATGCTAAACTTTAAATAATAAACACAATAAAAGAAAAGAAAAACAGTAAGACAAAAAGTGTAAATAAAAGAATTAAAATTTATGTAGTGCCATTTTGAAAAAAAAAATGAAACCAACTAGAAACTATATTCCTAAAAGTAGAAACCAAGGTATTTGATATACCTAGAGTATCCAGATAAGCAAAAGCATTGTATAAACAAGTTCTTATATTGGACTTTGGTTTGCTTGCCAGAGGAAGGGATGAACATCAAATGTATCCCTTTGACATAGACTCAGGAAAATAGGGTACTCTATCAAAGCCCATCAGAAAACTCTCTGTACACTAGAGGTTCTCAACAATCAAGCAAAGTGGATGATCCACTCTGTGGATGAAACATCAGTATCCTTGTCATGAAGTCCAGTACATGGATGATCTTCAGACATTTTATGGGCTCATAAGGAGATGAAGGCTGTTCCAGAACTTCTACTCATTAGGACAGACTTGACTACTCTGATCTAGAATGGATGTTTTTAGCAATGAATACAAATAACATAAAACAAACAAGTAAAACTTATAATCTAGATACTATGTCTTCAAGAGACCAACACAGAGGCAAGTTATTATACTGAGTTCCTTTTATGCTGAAAGTGAAATTAGTTTCCTTCTTTGGAATAGATCTTATTTTGGAGATGGATGAACTTCCTCTCTTCACAAATAACTCTGAGAACACTTCTAAATATATAAGTGTGTCAAGTATCATACACTGTCCTGTTTTTTTTTTTTTTTTTTTGCATAATATTGAGTCACTCATAGAGCCCATTCAATGGCAAAACTAGGGCAAAAGGCTGATGCCTTTGGGATTCTCCAATTTATAATCCAGAAACAGTTTTACTGAATGGTGCAAAAACATACTGAGTTGTAGGAGGTGATCAGAATCAAATGCCAGTTAATGGTGTAGTTTTTCCCATTGATAGAATATCCATTCCCAGAACCAATACTTGAAGTTGGTGGTGACTTCATATTTATAACCAAATATACACCTTTACAATATTTTAAACTTTTGGGATCCCTGGGTGGCTCAGCAGTTTAGCACCTGCCTTCAGCCCAGGGCATAATCCTGGAGTCCTGGGACTGAGTCCCACATCGGGCTCCCTGCATGGAGCCTGCTTCTCCCTCTGCCTATGTCTTTGCATCTCTCTCTCTCTCTCTCTCTCTCTCTCTCTGACTCTCATGAATAAATAAAGAAAATATTGAAAAAAAATTTTTAAACTTTTTTCCCCAAGACTTTAGTTTCTACAGAATTTAAGATTTTATTTTCATAGGGGTGAATGTTTTCTACTACAGGACCAAAACAATAGTTTCAATGATATGGAATCTAAAAGCTGGTCATTAAGGGTTGTTCATGCTACTTAAAAAATAAAACGGAAAAAAAAGCATTTCAGTGTTGGAGTATTTCACAGTAATAAAAGAGTAATAAAGAGCAATAAGATAACCACTATAAAATAGGAGCCTACAAAAGTACAGTTTAAGTTCAGATTATTGGAGCTTTATTTTTTTCTCTCTACTATGTCCAAAATTTTGGTTAGATTACCACAAAGCAAGACAAGAAAGGACTGTCAAGACTTCAAATCACTTAAAAAAGAAATTTTTGATTACCCACCAGTGAAAGCACAAAAGTACTATTATAGATCTAGTTTGAAAGCTGTTCTCTCTCAAAAAAAAAAAAATGAAAGCTGTTCTCTATCACAATCACTAAGGTGAGGAACCAAGAAACAATATTTGGGATAGACACCTTCAGGAACATAGGTGCCTTCACTTCAATTTAGAGAAACAGAAACTTCTACCACCCTGCAACTGAGTTCTACAACTATGCCTACTTCTTAATCTGCATAGACAGTCAATTGATCAAGGAACACATAAAACACCTAACCCTCACTCTTGTAGGTTGACACCAAAAATCCAGCATCTCCATGACTGGGGTAAGCCCTTTATGCAGGAGGAATAGCAGAGTCATTCACCTCAACTGCACCTTCCAAACTTCATACAAATTTGACAATTTACATAAATGTACCAATCAGTGAAAACTAAGTCATATCCAAAAACCTAGCTACAAGGCCATCTGGGAAGTGAAGTTTGCTGGTTGATTTTACCAGCTTCTGGAGGAAGAGTATGGTTCAATGGATGTGTTAATTGATGACCTATACCGTATGAAGAAAACCAACCAGTTACAGAATCATGTTCTCACTTCACGATCTAAATATGTTTTTAATCATATGTCTTGCCAATCTTCCCTTCCACTGAATATATATATATATATATATATATATATATATATATATATATAAAGTATATTTGTTGTACATCAATTTACCTATTTACCTCTGGGTTCAGAGTGTATAGACTATCACATCATATTATAACATTCTACAGGAGATAGGAATATCACCCAAAGCCAAGGACTTATCACTGAGATTCATGCCATCACCCTGTATAGATAAGATATACAGTACATGCATGTACACACAACAATACAATTATATAAAGTTGAGATAGTTTAAAACTATCTACAGAAAGAAATATGTGTGTGAATGTGCTTTTATATTTTAAACACACAAGGAATAAGTATAGCAAATACTTACTGTCTAACCATTCTATCTCATCCCTTTTCTTTAAAAATCAATATCCTTGGGATGCCCAGGTGGCCCAGCAGTTAAATGTCTGCCTTTGGCTCAGGGCCTGATCCCGAATTCCCAGGATCGAGTTCCACATCGGGGTCCTTGCATGAAGCCTGCTTCTCCCTTTGCCTGTGTCTCTGCCTCTCTTTCTGTGTCTCTCATGAATAACTAAATAAAATCTTTTAAAAAATAAAATTAAAAAAATAAAAATCAGTATCCTTATTTTTGCATGCAGAACAATTCTTGCATTCCCTGTGTTCTTCACAGAACTATCAAAGATATACCTACCACTACACACACTCCTCCTCTTATTCCTTGCAGAAACATGGGGTCCAAGCGGACACATGCGGCCCATGTGGACCAAGTGGCAGTTTTTAAACTTCTGGAAAATATCAAGAAGGTTCATGGATCCCATGATTCCTATACTTTTCTCCCCATCTTTTTCTTTATTTCTATGAATATCCTAGTATTACCCCAATATTTCTGTCTTAGTTTTGGCTGCTGTAACAAAATTCAGTAGGCTGGGTGGTGTAAACAACAGTTCTTACTGTGTCTTCAGATGGCAGAGGAAGAGATCATCTCTGTGTATCTTATCATAGGAGCACTAATTACTCTCAGTAATTAGTGGAGCCCTCATAACCTAATTACATTCTAAAGGCCTCAACTCCAAATATAGTCATATTGTAGATTAGAGCTTCAACATATGAATCTTGGGGGGACACACTCAGTACATAGCAAGAATCCTGCTATGAATATTATATTCATTTTTCATTTATATTGATTTATGCAATAATGATTTTTTTATTAGTAATGGTTATAACCAGACTTATATGTCTGGGCAGTATGATAACTATTTCATATGCTTTCTCACATTTAGTGCTGTGATAATATGCAAAGTGAATATTATCTTAATTTTACAGTTTAGGAAATAAAGACGTTGGAGGGATGTGGGTGAGGGACGATGGCTAAATGGCTGTTGGGTATTAAGGAGGGCACTTGTTATGATGAGTGATGAGCACTGGATATTTTTTGTAAATGATGAATCACTGAATTCTACTCCAGAAACAAACAAAATACATAAAAAATAAGAATTGTTGCATTTGTAGCATAAACATAATTAAACTAATTCACTTTAGGTCTCAGGAAACAAAAAGGGGGAGATTTGGAGACAGAGACATAGGGAGATCTAGAAACAATATTATGGAAGAAGGGAGGCAGAGTTTGGAGCAGAATAGCCATGAGCCAAGGAATGCCAAGGAACACCAGCAAGGCTGGAAGAAGCAAGGAAGGGAACTTCAGAGAGAGCATAGCCCACATGCCTGGGGGGGTTCAGTGGTGGGGCGTCTGCCTTTGGCTCAGGGTGTGGTCCCAGGGTCCTGGGATAGAGTTCCACATTGGGGTCTCCACAGGGAGCCTTGCTTCTCCCTTTGCCTGTGTTTCTCTCTGTCTCTGTCTCTGCATATGTCTCTGTCTCTGTCTCTCTCTCTGTCTCTCATGAATAAATAAATAAAATCTTTAAAAAGAAAGAGGGAGGGAAGAAAGGAGGGGGGAGGGAGGGAGAGAGAGAGAGAGAGAGACAGAGAGAGAATAGTCCTGCCGATGCCTATTTGAGACATCAAACCTCCAGAAATGTGAGAGAATCAGTTTCTGCTGTAAGCCACCCAGTGTATGGCAGTCTGTGGTAGCTCTCAGAAACTATTACATGTGCAATTCCTAAATAAAAATACTAAACATTTTATTTTTAAAGGGAAATGAAGACTTTATAGAATCTAACTAACTTGAGCAAAATATCAAACTAGAAACCATTAAAGACAGGATCCAAGCCTATGTCTCTCTCTGTTAAATAATAATTTTTTACCTATGTAATTTTCAGTCAAAAAACTATTAACGGGATCCCTGAGTGGCTCAGCAGTTGAGCGTCTGCCTTCGGCTCAGGGCATGATCCCGGTGTCTGGGGATCGAGTCCTACATCAGGCTCCCTACAGGGAGCCTGCTTCTCCCTCTGCCTATGTCTCTGCCTCTCTCTCTGTGTCTCCCATGGATAAATAATAATTTAAAAAATAATATTAACAATTGTGTAGGAGGCCGGGCAAGATGGCGGAAGAGTAGGGTCCCCAAGTCACCTGTCCCCACCAACATACCTAGATAACTTTCATATCATCCTGAAAACCTATGAATTCAGCCTGAGATTTAAAGAGAGAACAGCCAGAATGCTATAGTGAGAAGAGTTCATGCTTCTATCAAGGTAGGAAGACAGAAAAAAATAAATAAATAGAAAAGCATCCAAAGGGGAGGGGCTCCGGCAAGGATCCAGGCTAAAGGGGGTGGTGAGTGTCCCCAGGACAGGAAAGCCCAGGCCCGGAGAAGCAGGAGCTTCACCAATCTTCCCAGAAGGAAAGGCACTCGCAGGAAACTCGAGCAGGATCCCAGGAGGAGCGGGGATGCCCTCAGGCTCCCAGGGGCACTAACAGAGGAACTGGGCCCGGGGAGAATACCCACACTCCCCAGGCCGAGCTCCCTAAAGGGCTGGAGTGCGGCCTCCCGGGCCCAGAGAGCAGCTCAGGCAGCTCAGGTGGGCTCCAACGGGAGGGGGCTGCGTGGCCCCAGGAGCACGATTCCAGCGCACAGGCCCCAGGGCGCCGGGGGACACAACCCAGGATCCGATGCTCCACCCGAGACAGGCGGAGGCCAGGATTACACAATGCAGCAAGGACGCTCCTGCCGTCAGGTGGTCCGGAGCTGTGCATATCAGTGCCCCCAGCCCCGGGAGCATCCAGGCCCCTGCAGACCTGGAGACTGCAGCACTTACTGTTGGAGCTGACTCCAAGACTGGAGAGTTGGCCTCCGCCACTGTTGTTGTTCCTCCTGGTGTCACCTTGTACCTGGGATGGAGGAGGGCCACCAGGAAGAAGGGCCTCACAGGATAAACAGCTCCCACTGAGCCCTGCACCTGGCAGGAGGAGGGGCGGCTCCCCCAGGTGCACACACCTGAGAATAAGCCAGCAGGCCCCTCCCCCAGAAGACCAGCTAGAAGGACAGGGGAAGAGCAAGTTCTCAAACAAGCAGCCCTGGAAGGCTCCAGGGGAAGTCTAGGGATTTACAGTATATAGAACCAGAGGATACCCCTCCTTATTTTTTGTTTTTTGTTCCCCCCTTTGTTTTCTCTTTGTCCTTCCTTTCTCCAGTACAACCTGTTTTAAGCCACTCTGCACTGAGCAAAATGACTAGAAGGAAGAACTCACCACAAAAGAAAGAATCAGACAGTCCTTTCTCCCATAGAGTTACAGAATTTGGATTACAATTCGATGTCAGAAAGGCAATTCAGAAACACAATTATAAAGCTACTGGTGGCTCTAGAAAAAAGCAGAAAGGATTCAAGAGACTTCATGATTACAGACTTTAGATCTAATCAGGCCAAAATTAAAAATCAATTAAATGAGATGCAATCCAAACTGGAGGTCCTAACGATGAAGGTTAACGAGGTAGAAGAATGAGTGAGCAACATAGAAGACAAGTTGATGGCAAGGAAGGAAGCTGAGGAAAAAAGAGAAAAACAATTAAAAGATCACGAGGAAAGGTTAAGGGAAATAAATGACAGCCTCAGAAGGAAAAAAATCTATGTTTAATTGGGGTTCCAGAGAGCACTGAAGGGACAGAGGACCAGAAACTGTATTTGAACAAATCATAGTTGAGAACTTCCCTAACTTGGGAAGGGAAAGAGGCATTCAGATCCAGGAGATAGAGATATCCCCCACTAAAATCAATAAAAACCATTCAACACTCCGACATTTAATAGTGAAACTTGCAAATTTCAAAGATAATGAGAAAATCCTTAAAGCAGCAGAGACAAGATATCCCTAACCTTTATGGGGAGAAGTATTAGGTTAACAGCAGATCTCTCCACAGAGAACTAGCAGGCCAGAAAGGGCTGGCAGGATATATTCAGGGTCCCAAATGAGAAGAACCTGCGGCCAAGAATACTTTAGCCAGCAAGGCTCTCATTCAGGATAGAAGGAGAGATAAAGAGCTTCCAAGAGAGGCAGAAACTGAAAGAATATGTGACCACCAAACCAGCTCTGCAAGAAATATTAAGGGGAACTCTGTAAAAGAAAGAGGAAGTCCAAGAAACAATCCACAAAAACAGGGGCTGATTAGGTATCATGATGACACTAAATTCATATCTTTCAATAGAAACTGAACATGAATGGGCTTTATGATCCCATCAAAAGACACAGGGTTTCAGACTGGATAAAAAAAAGCAAGACCCATCTATTTGCTGTCTACAGGAGACTCATTTTAGACCCAAGGACACTTACAGCCTGAAAATAAAAGGTTGGAGAACCATTCATTTACCATTCAAATGGTCCTCAAAAGAAAGCAGAGGTAGCCATCCTCATATCAGATAAATTAAAGTTTATCCCGAAGACTGTAGTGAGAGATGAAGAGGACACTCTATCATACTTACAGGATCTATCCAACAAGAGGACCTAACAATCATGAATATTTATGCCCCAAATGCGGGAACTACCATGTATATCAATCAATTAATAGCCAAAATTAAGACATCCTTAGATAATAATACACTTATGCTGGGAGACTTTAACATGGTGCTTTCTACAAATGACAGATCTCCTAAGCACAACATCTCCAAAGAAAAACTTTAAATGATACACTGGACCATATGGATTTCACAGATAGTTACAGAACTCTACATCCAAACGCAACTGAATACACATTCTTCTCAAGTGCACATGGAACTTCTCCAGAATAGACCACATACTGGGTCACAAATCAGTCTTAACCGATACCAAAATTTTGGGATTGTCCCCTGCATATTTTCAGACATAATGCTTTGAAACTAGAACTAAACCACAAGAAGTTTGGAAGGATTTCAAACACGTGGAGGTTAAAGACCATCCTGCTAAAAGATGAAAGGGTCAACCAGGAATTTAGAGAAGAATTAAAAAGATTCATAGAAACTAGTGAGAATGAAAATACAACCATTCAAAATCTTTGGGATACAGCAAAAGCAGTCCTGAAGGGGAAATACATCACAATACAAACATCCATCCAAAAACTGGAAAGAACTCAAATACAAAAGCTCAACTTGCACCTAAAGGAGCTGGAGAAGGAACAGCAAATAAAACCTACACCCAGCAGAAGAAGACAGTTAATAAAGATTTGAGCAGAACTCAATGAAATAGAGACCAGAAGAACTGTGGAACAGATCAACAAAATCAGGAGTTGGTTCTTTGAAAGAATTAATAAGATAGATAAACCATTAGCCAGCCTTATTAAAAAGAAGAGAGAAGAGACTTAAATTAATAAAATCATGAATGAGAAAGAGGAGATCACCACCAATACCAAGGAAATACAAACTATTTTAAAAACTTATTATGAGCAGCTATATGCCAATAAATTAGGCAATCTAGAAGAAATGGACACATTTCTGGAAAACCACAAGCTACCAAAACTAGAACAAGAAGAAATAGAAAACCTGAAAAGGCCAATAACCAGGGAGGAAATTGAAGCAGTCATCAAAAACCTCCCAAGACACAAGAGTCCAGGGCCAGATGGCTTCCCAGGGGAATTCTATTAAACGTTTAAAGAAGAAACCTACTAAAGCTGTTCCAAAAGAGAGAAAGGGATGGAGTACTTCCAAACTCATTCTATGAGGTCAACATCACCTTAATTTCAAAACCAGACAAAGACCCCACCAAAAAGGAGAATTATAGACCAATATCCCTGATGAACACAGATGCAAATATTCTCAACAAGATACTAGCCAATAAGATTATTCATCATGACCAAGTAGGATTTATCCCCAGGACACAAGGCTGGTTCAACACTCATAAAGCAATCAACGTGATAGATCATACTAACAAGAGAAAAAACAAGAACCATATGATCCTCTCAATAGATGCAGAGAAAGCATTTGACAAAATACAGCATCCATTCCTGATCAAAACTCCTCAGAGTGTAGGGATAGAGGGAACATTTCTCAGCATCTTAAAAGCCATCTATGGAAAGCCCACAGCACATATCATTCTCAATGGAGAAACGCTGGGAGCCTTTCCCCTAAGATCAGGAACATGACAGGGACGTCCACTCTCACCACTGCTATTCAACATAGTACTAGAAGTCCTAGCCTCAGCAATCAGGCAACAAAAAAATATCAAAGGCATTCACATTGGCAAAGAAGTCAAACTCTCCCTCTTCGAATATGACATGATACTGTACATAGAAAACCCAAAAGACTCCGCTCCAAGATTGCTAGAACTCATACAGCAATTTGGCAGCGTGGCAGGATACAAAATCAATGCCCAGAAATCAGTGGCATTTCTATACACTAACCATGAGACTGAAGAAAGAGAAATTAAGGAGTCAATCCCACTTACAATTGCACCCAAAAGCATAAGATACCTAGGAATAAACCTAACCGAAGAGGTAAAGGATCTCTACCCTAAAAACTACAGAACATTCTGAAAGAAATTGAATAAGACACAAAGAGATGGAAAAATATTCCATGTTCATGGATTGGAAGAATTAATATCGTGAAAATGTCAATGTTACGCAGGGAAATTTACATATTTAATGCAATCCCTATAAAAATACCATGGACTTTCTTCAGAGTTGGAACAAATCATCTTAATATTTGTGTAGAATCAGAAAAGACCCCAATTAGCCAGGGGAATATTAAAAAAGAAAACCATAGCTTGGGGCATCACAATGCCAGATTTCAGGTTGTACTACAAAGCTGTGGTCATCAAGACAGTGTGGTACTGGCACACAAAAAAAGACACATAGATCAACAGAATAGATTCCAGAAGTGGACCCTCAACTCTATGGTCAAGTAATATTCTACAAAGCCGGAAAGACTATGTACTGGAAAAAAGGTAGTCTTTTCAATTTATGGTGCTGGGAAAATTGGACATCCACTTGCAGAAGAATGAAACTAGGCCGTTTTTTTACACCATACACGAAGATACACTCAAAATGGATGAAAGATCTAAATGTGAGACAAGAATCCATCAGAATCCTAGAGGAGAACACAGGCAACACCCTTTTTGAACTTGGCCACAGCAACTTCTTGCAAGATACATCTATGAAGGCAAGGGAAATAAAAGGAAAAATGAATTATTGGGACTTAATCAAGATAAAAAAACTTCTGCACAGCAAAGAAACAGTCAACAAAACTAAAAGACAACCTACAGAATGGGAGAAGAGATTTGCAAATGACCTATCAGAAAAGGGCTACTAGTATCCAAGATCTATAAGAACTTAGTAAACTCAACACCAAAGAAACAAACAATCCAATCATGAAATGAGCAAAAGACATGAACAGAAATCTCACAGAGGAAGACATAGACATGGCCAACACGCACATGTGAAAATGCTCCGCATCACTTGCCATCAGGGAAATACAAATCAAAACCACAATGAGATACCACCTCACACCAGTGAGAGTGATGATAATTAACAAGGCAGGAAACCACAAATGTTGGAGAGGATGTGGAGAAGGGGAACCCTCTTACACTGTTGGTGGGAATGTGAACTGGTGCAGCCACTCTGGAAAACTGTGTGGAGGTTCCTCAAAGAGTTAAAAATAGACCTGCCCTACGACCCAGCAATTACCCTGCTGGGGATATACCCCAAAGAAACAGGTGCAGTGAAACGCCAAACACTGGCACTCTAATGTTTCTAGCAGCAATGTCCACAATAGCCAAACTTTGGAAGGAGCCTCAGCGTCCATCGAAAGATGAATGGATAAAGAAGATGTGGTCTATGTATACGATGGAATATTCCTCAGCCATTAGAAACTACAATTACCCACCATTTGCTTTGACATGGATGGAACTGGAGGGTATTATGCTGAGTGAAATAAGTCAATCGGAGAAGGACAAACATTATATGGTCTCATTCATTTGGGGAATATAAAAATTAGTGAAAAGGAATAAAGGGAAAGGAGAGAAAATGAGTGGGAAATATCAGTGAGAGTGACAAAATATGAGAGACACCTAACTCTGGGAAAGAACAAGGGGTAATGGAAAGGGAGGTGGGCGGGGCGTTGGGGTGACTGGGTGACGGGCACTGAGGGGGGCACTTGGCAGGATGAGCACTGGCTGTTATGCTATATGTTGGCAAATTGAACTCCAATATTTTTTTTAAAGAGAGGATGCTCAGGGAAACTCTACATGAATAATGTACCTAAAAGCTAAAGGAAATATACCTTTGGTCTGGGGACATGGATGGGTATTGAAGACCAGGAGTGTCAAAAGCTTAAGAATCAGTCTGCATATTCAAGTTAGCTGGAGTGGGGTGAATTTCAAACCAAGCGTCTCTTATATTTGAGCAGTGGTTCTCAAAATGTGGTCCTCAGTCCAGTAACATCAGCATCACCTGACAACTTGTAGAAAATGCAGATTATCAGGCCTCATCTGATTTTTACTGAACTAAACACTCCTTAACAAACCCTCCAAGGAAATCTGGTGCATACTCAAGTGTGAGATCCATTGCTTTGAAGCACTGATAAAGCAGCATGTAGAATTCAAGAACCAGAGCTCAAGGACCAGACAGTGCTCCCTGAGAGAGCCCAGGACAGTTACATGTAGATCAATCTTTTCAAAGCATGATGAAGCCTGCTGGAATGAAGTGGTGGTGGGGAATATAAAGGGAGAACAATGGTTTCAAAGATGTGGTCTCTTCCTAACTCTGGGAAATGAACAAGGGGTAGTGGAAGGGGAGGTGGGCGCGAGAATGGGGTGACTGGGTGACAGGCACTGATGGGGCACCTGACGGATGAGCACTGGGTGTTATACTATATGTTGGCAAATCAAACTCCAATAAAAAAAATGTCCAAAAAAAGAAAAAAAAAACAATTGTGTAGAACCAATGCCATATTTTTATACTTGATATTCTTTCCACCCAGAATGTGGGTGAATAAAAATATTGGATCAGAAGTAGTATTCAGTTATCTAATAACAGACAACATGGAGGAGTGGGGGAGAGAAGGAAAAAGGAAATCTATGTCTTCTAGTTTGTATGAAAAAAAAAGGCTTAAACACCTGTAGTTTTGGCTGATAGGAAAAGATAAGCCTGATATATTAAATGTTTCTCTCAGTGGAAAACTGGTACTCAGAAGAAGGTAAACACCCACACACATACAAAATATACTTATGACCCACTAAGATTTTCTTAACCTCAAGCTAGGTCTTGCCTCCGTAGCAACAACATGTGTGCTGGGTAAAAGCTATAAGAACAGAAAAATATTGATTCTCAAGTGATGATATGAGCGTTCCATACCATGGATAACATATCCTCAGCATGCTACTGATCTTAAGGTGGATACACTTCTAAATAAACATCCAGGGATCCCTGGGTGGCGCAGCGGTTTGGCGCCTGCCTTTGGCGCAGGGCGCGATCCTGGAGACCCAGAATCGAGTCCCACGTCGGGCTCCCGGTGCATGGAGCCTGCTTCTCCCTCTGCCTATGTCTCTGCCTCTCTCTCTCTCTCTCTCTCTCTCTCTCTGTGACTATCATAAATAAATAAAGAAAAAAAATAATTAAAAAAAATTTAAATAAACATCCATTCCATCAAGCAAGATTAATATTCTGTGACCTCTAGGGACAATTTTGGGTATTACAACAGTCATTCCCCTAGCTCTTTAAACACAATCAGAGATTATTTTTTCACTCCCGAGACCTAATGAATTAAATTGCAAGTCATTGGTGTTGTGACATTTATATTTTTAAGAATAACATGAACTTCTAATGGACAATTGGTATTGATGTGTAAAATATGACATGGCCAAGTGAAGAGTCAGATTTTTTGCTATTCCTGGACGTGCTCCAAGAAAACTGAGTCCCCAGGAAAGTTATTAAAATTATGTAGGCTTTACTTCTACATTGGAGAGGTTAGGTAGTGTGTTTGGATATTCACCAAAGATTTATTTCACCTTTCTTATAATAAATTATTGAACTCTAATAAGCTTGCTATGGCACTAGTATATATATATATATATATAAAAAGATTTTCTAAACCTGCCATAATGATAACATTATCCGCTGTTTATTCTGGAAGCAAGATTTTGGTTTTTGATGCACCTAAACATTTCCTTCAAAGTTTATAAAAGCAAATTTCTATGTGTGTCCATAAATGTGCTAACAATACTTGATTCTAAAGATCTACATAGCATCGTTGAGTCTGGGAGAGAAAATACTGAATTGGATGCCAATATATTAATGTGGACATGTTTCAGTCTTATTTCAGTCATCTTGAAGTTTCAGATAAGTTCTATAGAAATGGAACTTATCTAAACCTTACTTTTATTTCATTTTTTGCTAGAGCAAACCATAAGTGCCAAACTCATAATTTGTAAAACATAGCAGGCATCATGAAAAGTGGGCGGCTGTATTGTCTTTCTTCTCTCATACTGACAAACTTAATTTTGAAATGCTGATGGAAAATTTAAAATGCAGTCTGCCAAAAAAAAAAAAAACATCACAAAAGTCTTTGTCTCTATTCTTTAGAGGAGAAAATCATTTTTTTAACGAAATTCGTAATTAGGGATAAATTCCTTAGTTGAACATGAGGATAGCTTTGTGGGTTTACTTTTATGTGAAATCTAAAATGGCATTTCTTTTATAGTGTTCTGGATGTAGGAAGTGACTTACATTAAAATAAAATATTAACTATATGTTATTTATTTAAAAAGTGAATACACTCTCATCTGGTTTTATTTGAATAACCCATTTTGGTATGCCTGTGATGTTTACCTAGATAGAATGTCAACTTATTTGCAGAAAATTAAAATCTATGTGGAAAATATAACATCTGTTAATTATTTTTCTGTTGAAGACAAATAATAAGTGAGTAGATTTCTAATAATTAAATTAAAAAGCTCCCTAGAATGTTGGGTAATTGTTTATCTATGCCCATATTTCACAACTAAAAATGCAAATTACTCACAGTGGCTGTAAGTAAAATGTGGGTCTTCAAATATTCATATGGAATTGAAGGAATTGAAAGATACAAAGAGAGTTTGTAAAACCTGCTTATCTTGCAGGTAAGTATCTTATTCAAAGAGAAACATTTAGATCATATTAAAGCTGAATTTGGAGTCTCACTTCCAGGTTTATTTCAATTCAGAGTCAGTTCCTGGATGAATTCCATTATTCTCAGTATATTATTAAAGAATAAAGAAGAGAAAACAGATGTTGGGAAACAAAGACAAATAAATGCAATCCAAGAAAAAAATTCAGATAAAAATATACATCAAAAGCTACATTTGCTTTCACCATATGGGGATAAAATGAAACGGCCAGACTTTCTCCTGAAAGGGATATAGAAGGTTCAAGATTATTGAATCATGTCAAAAACATTGTCACCATCAACAAATTGCTCTCTATTTTTCTCAATTTTTCTTCAGACATAAAGTTTTAGTTCTAACTTTTCCATTGTCTTCATTTCATTTCAGTCTGGCTTTAGCTCCCATTTCACAGAAATTTATTTCATTAAGGTTACAGTGACCTTTATAACTTTAAAGTGAATGGCCAATTTCTTCTTACTTTATCTGACATCTTAACTTTGGATACATGTTGCTGCTACTTTGTTCTTGAAATATTATTTCCCCCAGCTTCTGTTTATGATCTTTCTCTAATATCTCTGAACTCTCCTCAGTCTTCTTTGCTGACTGCTCTCCTTCCTCCAGACCTTTAAATAATGGACCACATCAAAGTCTGGCTTTAATCTATTTTTGCTTTCCCTACACTCTCCCTAGGAGATCTCATCCATTCCATGGTCAGTTTCATTCTGTACACAAAACACACAAATGTCTATCATAATCGTGAACCAGTCTTTTGTGTTTGAGAAACCTAATATCCAATCTTCATTTGTCATATACAAGATATCTCCAAGACCTTTTGAAACTAACGTGCCCAAAAGCCCAAAAGCAAACTCACCATCTTCTTCCTTGAAAACAAATTGCAAAATAATGTTCCAGTTGGCATTTCTTTACTGTTAACTGTACCCAACACAAAAAGAATTCCTTCTATTCCATAGATGATATTATTTCAGACAATATTCTTCTTTATGAAATTCTTTTTTACAAAACTCCATGACAGGCCACTGCCAGTCTTATACTGACTTCTCAAATAGCCTCTAATTCTGTAAAAAAGAAATCATGCTTTGAGTTGTAAGTATAATATTGTAAGTCCAATATTTTTGTAGTTATTCAATTTACTCATCATTTGCTTACAAATCTTGTATTTATGGCAATGAAATACAAAAGACTAGGCCCCTGGCCTCAAGGAATTTATGGTCTACTAAGAGGAAAACAAACAATAAATATATACACAAAGAAGGTGATTTCAGATAGCAATTAAATGTTATCTAGAAAGTTAAGCAGGAAAATGTATACAGATTGTCTTTTTTTTTTTTCTTTCAGATTGTCTTAAATAGAGTTATGTGGTACTTTAGTTTGAATGTGAGGCCAACTCTGAGTAGGAAATATTTTTGGTAAAACCAGAAGAATGGAAAGATTCAGGAGTATAAAAATCAGGAAGAAAAATTGAGACAAAGCTGTAGAAGTTTAGATGGCTTAGTGGGGCGGGAGAGGGCTGAGTGTGCATGATTGAGAGGGGGAAAAGGACAAGAGTAAACAGGAAATAATTAGTGGAGAATTCATAGGGTATGTGTGGAGGGGGGTGGAGGGGATGGCGGTGCAGATAAAAGAAGATGAAGTTGGGGTGGGGAGTGTGAGAAGCAACAGCCCACTCAGGTAAGGTATTTGGTTATGGAAAATTTGGCTTTATTGTAAGTGTAATGGGAAGCCACTGGGAGTCAGAGGTTTATGGAAGGCAACAGTACCACTTGTTTTATGTATCTAAATGCTTACCATCATTAGGGAGAAAGCATCGGTCTTTTCTGATGGCAAAACCTAGGAGATATAAAACATAAAAGTAGTTGGGGGCCCTGTCCTCAAATTGTGGAGGAAGCTGAACCACAATACAAGTCAAACCAAACATCAGAGAGAAGCAAAAATAAAGAGATGAGAGTAAAGGTTCTACATTATTTGTCTTTTTGATGCATAACAAATTACCTCAAATCTTAGAGGCTTAGAACAATAATTATTATCTCAGGTTTTCTGTGGGCCAGAAATCTGGGACAACTTATCCCGGACCTCTACTTCAGAGTCTCTCACAGGCTATAAACAAGATGAAAACTGGTCTTTAGTCATCTCAAATCTCAACTGGCTAAAGATTTGCTTCTAAGATCATGTGATTGATAGCAAGATTCCATTAGTCGAAGGTTGTCAAAACGAGCTTCAGGTATTCATTGACTATTCACCATAGGTTGCCCTTGGTTCCTTGCCACGTGGGCTTCTCCAGCAATGCAGCTTGCTTTGTAAAATAATACATGCTGAGGGGTACGTGTATGGCTCATTTGGTTAAGTTTCTGACTCTTGATTTTGGCGCAGGTCATGATCTCGGGGTTGTGAGAGGGAGCCCACGATCAGGCTTCAGACTGGGCATGGAACCTACTTAAGATTCTCTCTTTCCCTCTGCTTCTCCTCTCCCCCTTCCTGTCCCCCCTCCACCAAACAACATATATGCTAAGAAGGCAATAGAGAGAGTATGGTAGAAAGATAAAAATCACAGTCTCTTAAAAGCTAATCACGGGAGTGGCATTATATAATTTTTTCCATATTCTACTTGTTGGAAGCAAACCATCAGATGCAGGTATGTTCTAAAGGGAATTACACATGGGCAGAAATTCCAAGAGGTAGAGATCACTGGAAGCAATAGAAATGACTCCCTACTACACTCTATCCTCTGGCCTCCACTAATTTGTGTCCATCCTAAATGTAAGATATCTTCTCTCACATTCCCCAGAAATCTCATTTCATTATAATATCAGCTCAAAATTCTAGCTCTTCCTTATTAAAATCAGTTCTAATTCCTTCTTCAGTACCTGTGACCTGCGATAACGTATTGATGTCACGCACAGCAAAAGAATCATTTAACCAAGCTTCCCAAATTCCTCAGTCATGTAGTCACAGTATTTAATAAAATGGTTATTTTAAGCAGCTAGATTTTATAGCATTTTCTTATACAGCAAAAGAAAAACTTGTAAGAGTCCCAGTTCCCAGAACAACAGAAATGCAGGACCACAAAATATACTCTGCAATAGAAGTGTGTCAAAAGTCTTGAAGCAAAACATCCTTATGTTTCATGGTCAGATGCTCAGAGCACTATCCTCTGGGAGAGTAGACATTGAAAGCCAAAAAGCTACAGTATAAGACACGGGGTGCGTATTAGCACTGACCTTGATGCTCACAGAAGGTTTTTCCATATGTGGCACACAGGTGAAGCCATTCAGAGGCTATAGATAACTGAGTAACTCCGGTAACCAGTGAAGGGTAGCAAGATATGTCATCCCAAAATGTGTTGTGTTGGTATATTACTTTAAGGTTAGGCACTTGAAAAATTCAGGAAGAGATTCAGATAAATTTCCTTTATCTGCCTAAAGGTGGATCCTCCAAAAGAAACTCAATAGTCATAAATGCCTTCCCTGGGAGTTTGATCAGCCAAGGAAGATTGACTCCTATCAAGAGAAAGGAGACTAGAAGTTGATACCACACCCACACAAACCATCACATCTAAACCATGTCACACCACCCATTTATTCTTCTGAGAGCCCATTCATCTTTCCAAAAAATCACCTTTCCCTAAGATACCCATATCCCCTTCCTTTTCCTTATTAAGATAAATTTATTTAATCCTGAATTATAAACCACTCTGGAGAGTCACTCCCTTTTCCCTGGGTACCTCCATGTTTATTTACATGAGGTATACAAGTTCAGAAACTTTTGTGCATTCTTCTCTTATTAATATTTTATTACAGGGGTCTCAACCAAGAACTCAAAAGGGTAGAAATACAATTATTTTTTTCCTCTATACCACTCAAAGAAAACACATTCTTTCTATACATATCAAGAAGCGGTGGAAGACCCATTGTTTCTTATTGCCCAGTCCTCCACAAGCTCCTCAGGTAGAGTGGGGAACAAGTAAATAACATCGGGCCGCTCTTGTTCATAAAGTCAATGCCAGGCTCCTAGATGTTACTGAAACCTCTATCTCATTTCATAGATATCTTATTCCATAGTTTAGGAGAAATATTGATTGCCTGGATAGCTGAAGGTGGGTGAATATGTCTGACATGATTGTGTGTCAGAAAGTATAGGGCTAGGCTTCCAAATATCTAAACCAACAAAAGGTTGACTACTTCTTATGAAACTTTACCTGAGCAAAAGCTGGTTGGTATTTAAAGAAAGCTTTGGACTTCCTCTTGAGTAAAACCTTATTCAGTTAAGGAAAACAAAATATATCCCTAAAGATTAGAACATAGGAGCAGTAGAGTTATCAGCCTGGTACTGGGGAAGTCTAGCAATGTTCATGGCTGTGGCAGCAATTTTCATGGCAGATTTTGGACTCAGAGGATAGTCTTTACCACAGATTTTCTCTGTGTCAAAAGACTTATTCCTGTAATCCCCATCATGACTTACACTGACTCCTATTTTCTCATGTCTCATGACTTTAAATATCTTTCTACTGATGACACTCCAACAGCTCTCTCTGGTCTCCACCTATCATCCAAATACAAAATTCATATTTCCACCTGCTCACTTCTCCTCTTAGATGTCTAATTGGTATCGCAAACTTGACATGTCTGAAGCTAAATATTTGAGTTTTTCATTCCCCCAAATCTACTTTTCCCATGGTCTGCAATTCCTCCGTTCATCTACTCAATGTGAAAAAGCTGAAGTCATCTTTGCCCTCTCTCTCGCTCACATCACACAGTGCTCCAGCAGACAATCATGTTAAGCATACATTTAAATTAATCCTAAATCTATTCATATGACTCTATCTCCACAGCAGCCCCTCTGACTCATACCACCACACTTTAAGTAGATATTGCAATAGCCTCCTGACTAGTCACCCTGATTTGAATCTTATGCTTGGTCTAAAGCTATTTTGATTCTTTAAAGGTAAGACTGATTATGTTAAATCTTGTAATTCCAAAAAATGTTCTGTATTCCTAATAAACCATCACCTCTGGTATCCTACTTGAGCTGCACTGTTGGAATCCTTTAGCAGCCAAACCACTTCAATACATTTTATCTTCTCTATAATGACAGTAAACATTGTTTGAGTGCAGATATATTGCCAAAGATGCTTTCTATCCATTCCTAAGGTTATCAATAGTTGAAGGGCTAGAGTATCTCTGAAAATCACCTCCTTCCCAACCCTATGATGATATTTGTGTGTTACCTCCAGAAGTAGATCTGTGTATGCCTATACCCATTATTTCTCTTAACCCCAAAAAAGAATTGGGAAAGCTTCCTTAGGTATCAAAGGAGGAAAACAATCATAAGAATGGTACCTATGTGGGACTCAGCACTTAGCCCAATATGTCCTGCTAGACCTATAATTTGCTCATTTGGGCAATACTAACTTATGAATGAGGTGTCATGTCCTTGGTCAGAGCTTTCATTTAGTACCCACGTGTTTCTCTTATTCCCATTGTCATGCCCCTGACCCTGTGAACCTGTTGTACTTGGGCTTGAGGTTTCTTGAGAAGCTTTTTGCCAATATCAGAAGATGAACACAGATCAATAAAAGGTCATGAAACTTGGTGCTATATTTTATTAACAACATATTCAGACTGAGAACATTTGCCTGCTTTGAAGAAAAGTATGAAAAATAATGTGGGATCCTGGGTGGCTCAGCGGTTTAGCCCTGCCTTCGGCCCAGGGCATGATCCTGGAGTCCCAGGATCAAGTCCCACATCGGGCTCCTTGCATGGAGTCTGCTTCTCCCTCTGCCTTTGCCTCTGCCTTTCCCTCTCTGTGTCTCTCATGAATAAATAAATAAAATATTTAAAAGAAAAGAAAAATAATGTGATGAGCTGAAGTCCTACTGTAGAGTTTACAAACTTCCTTTTGTTTGTAACTTGTTACTTTCAGTCTTTGTTTCAAAGGTATTAGATTGCTCCTCAGAGTTTGGAATTTATCTCTCCAGAAAATTACAATGTCATAAAAATGGAAAATATCCCCAAGTTCAGACTTCTATATTCTGTGATAAAGGCATAAGAATCCCACAGAACTTATTCTTTATCGCAGTATTATGTACTCCGCAAGCGAAGAAGTAGGACAAAAAACTGCACACATCTACTTTCCCCTCAGTTCCTAGCAGTTTTCATCTTTTTAAGACTTTATTTATTTATTCATAGACACAGAGACAGAAGCAGGCTCCATGCAGGGAGCCCGACGTGGGACTCGATCCCGGGTCTCCAGGATCACACCCCAGGTTGCAGGCGGCACTAAACCGCTGCGCCACCGGACCTGCCTGCAGTTTTTGTTTTCAAGCAACCACTACAAAGTTCTCTTTCTAGTTATCAAGATGAATATTAGAAAGAGAGAGAGAGAGAAAGAGAGAGAGATTTAATGCTCCAGAATGCTTCTGTGTTAAAATATATATGTGTGTGTATATATATATATATATATATATATATATATATATATATATTCAAGTGATATATATATATCACTTGAATAACTAAATGCATACCTTAATGTGATTGATATTCAACTTTATGATTCCAGTTTAGGCAAAAAGAAAACAGATGACTTACACTTGACTACATACCAAGATATACCTGTAATCTTCCAAAAGAAACAAAAAAGGTAGATGCCTTTTCATAAGCCAGGGTTACCCCATTCATGACAATGCCTGTATTTCTCAACACCAAAATCCACTAACACAAAGCATAGTACAAAATGTACAGCCATCCACTCTTCTCACAGAAGAAAGCTACCACTAGAAAGTTTTCACCTGCATATACATATTTTTAATATAATTATGCTGATTACTAATTACAAAACAACTATAAAGGATCAGTTTCTGTAGTTTTGGGATGTAAAGTATTTGAAAGGGTTTGCATATTTTCCATGTGGGAATTAAAATTAGTCAATAATTTTAATGCACAGAAACTTTACTGAGTCATTATTAACAGTGAATTCCCTTTGTAGATGAATACCCATCTTTTCAAAGGACTTTTTATAATTATTTCAAAACAAAAGAATAGAAACTATAACCAATTACATTGAAAAACAAGCAGTAATTACTTTTACTTTATAAACTTCTAGGATGTTAAAATCCAGTGATCCTTATAGACAAGGAAAAAAATACAAATACACACATGTAAAATAAAAACATAATATGTTTAGTTGTTTTATTTTAAGCTTCCACCATAAAATTAGATTTTTTTCAATTCAAAAAAGGTAAAATAACCCATAGATAAGTGTTTAAACTTCCCTGTGTCAATGATAACCATAGTGTGATAGACTCCTAATTGGAAAAACTGGGTTTGAATTCTGATTTACACCTCACTGCCTAAAGAATAGGTAGGCAATTCAGTTAGTTTCTATTGGAAGCTACTTGGAGTACAAAAAAGATTTCTTTAAGAAATTGTCCTATGAAAAGATAATTAAATTTGTTTTCCTGTATCTCAGTAGTTATAATAGGACTACCATGTACAAGCATTTAATTTAAGATCAAAGCTTCTACGTGTCAGAGGTACCTAAAAATGGTGTGGCCAGCAGGCACAGTATATATTCAAGCTTAAGCTTATATTGGATTATTACATGGCAGGAACCTGAGAGAGGAAGACCCAGTACTTGAAAGAATACAGGACTGGAATTTCTACTTACCCTGAGATTTTATGACTTTCTGGCATCCATATTTCCAATCTTTCTCAAATACTTTCTTCAGGTACTTGCCTTTGCAAAGGCTCATTAATTTAAATCATATCAAGTTCCTTTGAAAGATTCTTATGACTGATTATTTCTATTTAAACGTATACATCCTTCAAAAGTATCTTCCCTTCTAGCCCGGGCAGTCTTCACCTTGGGCCACAACACACTGAGGTCATACTACCTCCATTCTCCACTGCACCCACCAACTCAGAACACCTTCTTAATTTTCTGTGTAGGCTAAGGCCTGCGTTCTTCAAGATCTGCCTTACTATTTTAAGCACTTTCTATTTAGCCCATTGGTGAGGGATGGATTCTTGTCCTAAGGTTATGAGAATAGCAGAACACACAACACCCTGCTCTAGACAAGTGATATGGACAGCAGTTTATCAGCCACATATACTCAGCCCAGGGGAGGAGGGCACTATGTCACAGGGACACACAGCATATGTACTTCAGACCAGAATGGACAACCAATAGCTGTGGGAAGTAGGTTTTGTAGTATCAAGAGGGTAAAGTTCATTATGGTTCCAAAAGAAAGACATGATGAGCTTGTTTGAATTAGTTCTAGGTCTAGCAGGAAATGAAAACGACTACTCAGGAATAAGTAAGAAATTTACCTATCCATTTAATGAGGAGGACTGTTTGGCTAGGGAACCGTATTTGTGCAGGAGCAGGCTGGTTAAGGAAACTTGCAGAATGGCTGTTTGAGGAGCTCAGATGTCAGTGCAGGACATAATACTGGACCTTAATCTTAGGCCTTCCTCCACAACTATGTCTTATGTTTCCCATAAAATCTTCTGATAAAATGAAATAAAGTACACAGATATGATCTTTAAGTTACTATACTAATCTATTATTTTTCTGTTGACAATAACTTCCATTGATGTCCCTAACCAATTGAATAGCAAGAATGTAATATTATTTTGTATTTGCATTCTTATTACTAATTCGCTATTTGTGTCTTAATGTTTAGTTTTTATATCCCTTAAAGATACTGACTTATAAAAGTCATATTTTACTTCACATTCTCTACTGCATATCACTGAATACAGAGTAGTTATTTGACTGATTCAGTCACCCTATGAAGGGGGGAGAAAAAAACCCTAATGCTTTACCCACTGCTTTCTAGTAAATTCGTTCATTCTCACCAGAATGTATGCATTTCAGGAAAATAAATTATAACGTGTATTCCCTTTCCTAGATGACTTCTATGATAAAATTCGGATTTCTTTCCATGAAAAACTAGGCCTCACTAGACCATGTTAAATATCTCTAAGGTCGGGGATCCCTGGGTGGTTCAGCGGTTTAGCACCTGCCTTTGGCCCGGGGCGTGATCCTGGAGTCCCGGGATCGAGTCCCACGTCGGGCTCCCTGCATGGAGCCTGCTTCTCCCTCCTCCTGTGTCTCTGCCTCTCTCTCTCTCTCTCTCTCTGTCTATCATAAATAAATAAATAAATCTTTAAAAAATATATCTCTAAGGTCAAAGTGATTAAAATAGTCATATGAAATTCTGGAATAGAAGAATTATTAAACAGGAAGTTTGTGGGCACCTACAAAATAAAATTAAAACAACTGCAAATCAGCAAAGATTTCTTATAGACAGTCACATGAAAATTAACTTGCTTTTTAGCAATTTTACAAGTATTATCAATTTAGAAACTACCATATAGTATATTTTAATTTTGTTGAGATATTTGACAGGACTCTAATACTTTTAAGGATTAGAAATAAACGTATAACTGATAGAGAAATACATAAAGCATATTAATGTCAACCTAACCAGAAGTTTCTTCTAGTTTGATGAAAGGCTCCATCTTGGTCTTATTCTTTACAAGCAAAAAAAATTTTAATGACTAGGTTTGGACACAAAGTATGCTTATCAAATTTTAAATGGCATACAGCTGAGAGAGATGATAAATGAAAAAATCAGATATAAACATATCTCAAAAAAAAAAAACATATCTCAACAAGCTAGAATGCTTAGTCCAAAGGAATAAGACTAAATTTAACAGCAATATTACAAATCAAATCTTACCTTTAATTTAAAAATAGTTGTGAAAGTTGCAGGATGGCTAAATTTGGAAGTACAGTTGGCCATAAGGTCACTAATGAAATGTCAGTGTTATGATGATGATGTCCAGGGTCTAGACTGATGGGGCAGGTTGAATAGGCATACGTCCACAATGCTGCTCTGCACACATTGAGAGCTCTTCTCTGTTCCGAATGTGCAGGGGAGAACATACGAGAGGAACAAGATGACCAGGGAAAGATCCACTTAAGTTGAGAAAAGATACAAGAGAGGACAAGCTCCATAAATTTAGGGGGAAATGCTTGGCTGTGATTTGAACATACTAGTTTAAGCTTTCTGTGCTTTGATTTTGTACTTAATACTAAATTGAAGAATGGAGATATCATTCTCAGTTACAAGGGGCTGTAGTGGAATGCATATATACTTGCATAAACATCAAAAGTGAGTCTGACAAAAATTACTACCAACCTGAAGTTGATCGATATTCACTTACCAAGCTCTCAAGCCCTCTTCCCAGATCACCAGGCTAAAAAACAAATGTATATCCCTGAAGCCAAAAACATTCAGAGGTCACCCACAAACACAACTTCCCCTATATATCTAACAAAAAGGTAATAGAAAGAAGCTGCAGGAAAGGAGAGATAAGAGACAAGATAATAATAGTGCATTTCAAAGCTGTGAACTTCAAAGGGAGAAAGTTTGGAGAAAGGAAAGCAAAGGGTTGATGTGGTTCGGCAGGCGTGGCCAATAGCAAAAAGTATTTTGGAAAATAATTTGAAATTCACTGCTTTTTCCTCTCCTTTTCTAAAAAAATCCAATTGATAGTGCAACACTGGTAAAGAAGATTTTCAAATTTGCATATTTACTTTAAGATATTCCAAAATGTCAGGCAAATTAGATTTTTATTTATATTTAGCAAATTAATCATTTTCCCTGAGAAACAGAAATCTCTGATGTTCTGAGATGTTTTTTCAGCCATTAAATCAGTTGATATTCTCTCAGAATGTCCCAAGCTATTAGGAAACTGAAAAATTGACACAAAAATAATTTTGTTATGCCAGAGAACCTGACAGGTGGGTAAAGTATTTGAGGGGAATTGCAGTGTCTTTCAATTATCTATCCTTAGACACTTATCCGTTCCTCATGGTGCCCTAGCTAATGAATAACTCTTCTGCAGCTGGTGAGAAAACCAGGATTCTTAATTGCCACTGGGCTAAAATTAACAACAATCATGAGCAACGCTTAAGGGAAGAACCAAGGTATAATATAGTTCATCTATCAAGAAAAGGAAGCGTAGTATAAACTTTGATGATGTGCATTATAAAATGGGTGGTAAGGATCATTTTAGCATTATGAAACCCAATGAAATTCTGTTACTTCTCAGGGGGTTGAGAACAAGTCTCCCCAAAATGTGCCACTCTGGCATGTGAGCTTTTTTGACCTTACAGCAATTGAGACTGAGGGCTCTAGAGAGACTTTTGCCTCTCTCTTAACTACCTAGAAGAATCTAAATTGGGGATCTTTCCCAGAATAAGTGTCATTACCAGAGATAAAATTTGATCTGAGTGACCCATCTGAATGACAGAGCAAATATCTAATTATCAAACATCTGCTCTTTTCTTTACTCCCAGTTATTGTCTTCCTCCCTCTTGAAGCCTCAGGCCCCAATCCCATTCCTTAGCTCAGGATGACATATATACCTCATTGTTCCTGTCTTTGACCCTCTCATGCACGTGGAGCTCCTGTGTGTACAAAACTTTATTTCTCTTGTTAATTTGTCTTATGTTGATTGAATTCTTAGACCAGCCAGGAGAACCTTTGGAGATTAGAGAAAAAACTTTTCTTGTGTAACACTTCTAAGAGCAAGTATTGATAAAAACAATTATAATTTTATATAATTTTTCCTTTTCCCTGAATTAATGTTTCCTAAATATGCTTTCATATTTATATTGATTAGCCAATTCTCAAAGCTACCTTGAAAGAAAATGTAATATTGCTTATCTATATCTCAACATTAACAACTGTAATATGAATTTAAGTAACTCAAGTTGATATCAGCGACTTCAACAGTATATACATTCCTCTCTCAAGATCTGAGTTCACAGTTTTATAAGTGCTACCATTATTTCTCATATGAACTTGAGTTTCTGAAGCAATGATTATATATCCAAATAAATGTCAACAAAATGGTGATGGGTATATACAGTGTGATTTCTGGACACATTTAACATTATTTTGTTATAAGTCATCCTGTGCACACAATTTAAAACTTAGGGTAATAATACACACTTGCAAGGGAAAAAAAGGATTGAGTACACAATGGTTTTTTTTTAGAAATTTATTTTAGATAATCACCTAGATCTCAGATAATTTATTTTAGCTGCTATATTCCCACCACCAAATATTCATGAGTTCAAAATCTTGCATATTGCCTCTTTCAATTTTCATTTCTTTATCACATCTTGAAAGTGAAGATATGGGACAAAAACAAGGAAGCAAGAGAACACGCTGCCTTTTAACCGTAGCTCTGTGTTTCACTTCTGTTTCAGTGCTCCAACTTCTAGGTCAAACAATCTAATGGTTTTGGGAATGAGAAAGGTTAGTGAACTTTCTCCTTTCCTAATCTCTCCTTTTATTGGCTAGTTAAACAAGGTCTACGAGATTAGAAACTTGGCTCTAGGTTACTGGTATAAGTACAGACTTGAATCTATACCAAGGCAAGTGATGTGCTGGAATCGATATAATTCAAGTTCTACCCTCAAGCATCACTAAAACAGGAAGCAGTACAAACATAAATCTAGGTAAGTCTTGCTGGACCAGGGTCTTCTAGGTGGAATTACTCTGTAGGGGATTTCTAGACCAACCCCAAAACCATACCACAAAACTCCAGAGTTAGATGGCTCAAACATCAGGAACTCATAATTTTCATCATAAAGTTCTCTTCAGTGGTGGAATTTCAAATGTCAAAATTTTTTTCTCTTCCATCAGGAGATTTTATTTCTGTAAGAATAATTAGATTGACAAACCTGGGTCTCATGGTTATATTTTGTTCTGACTGTGGCTACATGGAATCTTCTAAATGGCTTCAAACTGGTGCTCCAGTTCCCAGGTTGAATTTGAAGGTGGGCAAATTTCACGATATTGAAAACCTTTATATAAGAAAAGTCAGATATAGACTAATTTTTTCATCTTGCAACCATGTGTCTTAATTACCTTTCTTTGTGTTACTGGATATTTTTGGAAAGCTGTTACAATAAAAATACAAAAAGGAAAATTGAATGGCTCTTTTCCAAGCCTTCTTGAGCCTTTCAGGACAAATAAACAAGAAGCTATTAAGTTCTGTGACAGCCTCCAACTTACGCCCTCTCTATGAGCTGTAAAGAACTGCATGAAAAGGATAAGAAATTAGAAGCTCTTAGATATCAGCCTCTAAGATGGAGTTGTCATACTTCCTTATACCACGCAGTATTTAGGTCATTATACAAATATTGACCAGTTCTTAAAGAAAAAAGATTTATTTCCTTGTGGGAGGAGCATGTAAGTGTTCTAACTATTGTTTTTTTTTTTTGTTTTGTTTTGTTTTTGGCTCTCATATCATCCAGGGGATTTAAATAAGGCAACTTTGGAAATTATTTATAAAGAGTTGGCTAAGTGACATGATGCTTTAGCAAAAATCTCTGTGTGGCTTTTTAAAATTTAATTATGTCTTCAAGCATCTGGCTACTATTCAATTACTGCCCTTGGTGTCATCCATATCTACACTTACTAGAAAGAGGCAGTACTTGAATGGTCTGCAGTTTAATGTTCCCGATTTTACTGGTTATTTATTCTTGCAAATGCCAGTATGCCCAAATCAAAAGCTTTACCCCAAAACACAAACACAATTTCCCAGAGCTTATGTGTCTGTTCTGCACATTCCATTATCTTAGATAAGTTGTCTATTCCATCACAATGGAGAAATGTTTTCTTTCCTGCTTGGCATTAGACACGTACATTTTACTTCGTAATATGTTTATTATCAATCAGTTTTCAGGAGCTGAGTCTATTACTAACTTAAAACAGTGGAATGCTGCCTTGATGATAGAAAACAGAATGTCAGAGCCACAAAGACAGTAACTCTGGGAGACAGAAAGGCTAACACTTAAATACAATTTCCTATTTTTTGGAAAGGAATTATTGGACTTCCTTTGGTCCTCTTCACTTATTCTGTTGCCCCTCAGGTCTTTCCTTTTTCGCTTTTAATATTAGATTTGGGGAGATTCAATTGACTGCTGTGCTCTACTGCCTAATCAGTCAGTAAAAGAGCACCAAAGTCAAGAAAAATATTTTAAGAGATGTCAGTTCCATAAAAGTCAACAGAGATAAAGAGATTTATTGCTTCTATCCTCACTGCTGACCTGATTCTATTGGAGTCGGAAATCAAGAAAATCCGATTGTTTGTGTGTGGGTATGAAAGCAAGCAAGCAAGCATGAGAAATAGATTTAGTTTGCAGGGGAAAGGAATAATATTTATAAGTTGTCAGAAATCCCCAGAAGTTGATATTTTACTGTGCTACCTGAATTTCTGGAACTGTTTTTTTCTTCTCCTGTTGACAGAAGAAAAGAAAACAAAATAAACTAAAAGTTAAAATATTCTTTTATGTTTGTACATTACCTTATGTCCTTATTTCATAAACATTTATTATGCTCCAACTGGATGTTAGAAATTGTGTTAGTCACTAGACTTATAATAGTGGACCATCCTAATTGGGCCTATTTTCATATTACACAGCTTAAGGGGAAAGACTCACATTACTCAGTCATCTTATATAAAGAAAGAATAAAGGGTTTAGGATAGAGCAATAATGAGTGAAGAAACTGCTCAGGTTGTAGGCCATCTCCAGCAAGTTCTATAATTATTAGGCACCTTCCGGGGCAGTTCTAAGTTAGAAGAGACTGGCCAAGACTGAGTCCCTGGATGGTCCTAGGGTCATGTAAGATATTGGTATAGAGATTTTTCTGGGGTAGCAGGGAATTCAGAGATCATAATACCGTCCTTCATTTTACTGGTGACGAAAAAGAAAATATGTGGCTCATAAGGGCTAATTTGTTCACAACTTATTACTGATAGTGTGAAACGAATGCAGTTTCCTGTGCTCTCTTCACTTCGTCAATTCTGCCAAAACGTTTTAACAGTCTCTTATACAAACAGCTTCTTTCAAAAGCCTTTCTTGTTGTAAGGTCAGTAGGAATGAGTGCTATATACTACATAAAGTAGGTTACGCTTTGGTTTCTGTAAGAGAGTGTTAAATACTATTTACATATATCTCAAGTCTTACAGTATACTCATATACTAATATGAAAGATTTTAAGCCTACTTACTGCCATAGGGACAATTTCATTTAATAACCTGAATATTCAAATAATCAATTAATTCAACAAATAGGAATTACTTATTACTTCAAGTGAGGAATTCTACAATGTGAATATCTTGCCACACCATCTAAGCTCTCAAAATGTACTAGCACACATAATCCATAGTCACTTAATAGCCATGTTTCTCCATTTAATATCATTTGGGAGAGGAGAAGAAAGGAAGCTAAAAGTTACAGACTCATTTTCACTTTATATATATATATATATGCTCAAGCATTATGAGTCTGGTTAAGACAAGGTAACTCCAATATGCCAGAAAAATTCATTATAATTTACCCTGAATCAAATTAACCATTTCTTTTAAAATAAATACGTTTCAGATATTTTGTAAATACAGTATAGATTTATTTTTTTAAGATTTTATTTACTCATGAGAGACACACAGAGAGAGGCAGAGACACAGGAAGAGGGAGAAGCAGGCTCCATGCAGGGAGCCCAATGTGGGACTCGATTCAGGCATGAGATCACACCCTGAGCCGAAGGCAGGTGCTCAACCACTAAGCCACCCAAGCATCCCTACAGTATAGATTTAAAAACATAGTGAAAATCAGCTTTATTAGAAATTTTAATAAGATTTTAAACATAGAATACCATTATTTTTATTCCATATTTTTTGAAGGTACATACCTCAAATGGACAACACCCAGGATTTAAAAAATATATTTATTTGAGAGAGAGAGAGACAGAGACTGAACACATGCATGTGCACACACATGCATGCATGCATGCAACTTGGGGGAGGGTGAAATGTGTGCAGAAGGAAAGAATCTCAAGCAGACTCCCCACTGAGCACAGTGCCCAATGAAGGGCTTCATCTCAGGACCCCGAGATCACCACCTGAGTCAAAATCAAGAGTCAGTAGCTAACAGACTGAGCCACTCAGGCTCTTTGGTCAATCTCCTTTAAATGCCTCCAACTGCGTGGGGTGCCTGAGTGGCTCAGTCTGTTAGCGACCAACTCTTAGTTTCAGCTCAGGTCATGATCTCAGGATCTTGATCAAGCCCTGGGTTGGGCTACATGCTTCGTGGGGAGTTTGCTTGAGATTCTCCCTCTGCCTCTGCACTCCCCCCACTGCATTCAGCAGTCTCTCTCTAAATAAATAAATAAAACATTTTTATAAATAAATACATGCATACATGCATCTAACTGCTCAGCAAATTTTAGGCATGGACCAGAAACCTACCCATCTTATAAATACTGATTCCACATTTCAATATATAGCTCTAACGGGTTCTAGTTTGTCATTGCTCTTATTCTTCTTCTTGAACTTTAATCACCAGAACCTAATGCCTTTAAATATTTTGACTGCTCATAATATTTTTTAAAGAGAATGGCCATGATTTATGCTTCATAATTATAAAACATTTTTTAGGTCTATGAACACCAATTAAAGAAGCCAATTAATCGTTTTCCATTTCCACTTGATCAATTTCTTTTCAATCCTTTTGTATTACATTGGCCTTCAGCATTTTTTCATTTATGAAATATATCAAGTACATTTCAGTGACTATCAAAAAGATAGAAAATATCATCACATGTTTTGTAAGGAAAAAAGCATGCCTCAACTCTGTTATAAACTGCATGAGAATATCGTATTTCCTTCTCTGTCCTTAGAAATGATGGTCCTGTGACTCAGTGTTACTCATTAATACTTGAGTCTGAGGAAATTCATGTAACATACAGTATTCTGAAGGCATATAATCTGAGATTTCTATTTCAACATCACCAATATCATTAGAATCTTAGGTGCACTATCTTGCTCTGCATTTATCTTCTTATTACCTAATAATCTTGAAATGTCTTCTTTTGTTCATGTCCTACTCATTGCCATTACAGATGGAAAGTATTTTTTTTTTTAAATTAGAGTTCTTAATTCTATTCAATGAGAACTTCAAATTAACTAAAATACTACAAGGAAGGTGGCACCAGATTTCCCTAAAACATTTTTGAAGAAAGAAGCAATCCTTTAGGCAATGTATAAGACAAACTGACAAATGATCCAAAGCTGGTCATTTATTTCACTACTCTATCATTCTACCAGGTGATTCCACCATTTTCCCATTTGCATATTACTTTCATTTGTATTAGAATAACTTGGCACGTTGCAGTTCTAGATGGCAACATAGAGACCCCGAGCCCACTTTCTCCCACAGATGGACCAAATCTAGCTATACATAGAGAAATTCCCTCTCAAAGAAATTCAGAAAGCCGAGTGACTCCTACATATTAGACAAAAGAGAAAAAACCCACAGCAAAATGGGAAGAGGCACAGACAAAAAAACTTACCATTAACCCTACTCCTAGCATGGCAACATATGGTTAGAAGGAATTTAAAACTCCTCACTTCATTCTGAAAATTGAAGGATTTGGGCCCGATATCTAATGCCTCATCTTTTATTCCTTCCACCTGAGGGATAGGCCCTCAAAACACTTAGCTCTGAAAGCCAATGGAACTTTGTCCAGGATACCCAGGAGTCAGGCAACAAACAAATAATTTGGGGGCTTGTTAGGACTCACTTTGGCTATCCTCCCAGGGCTCAGTGATGAGGAAGCAGATTGAAATGCCCATCCCCTTCCCCCCACCCAGTCTTTCCTGGAAAGAGGTCTATTTGCGTATCTTAAAAGCTGCAGCTCAAGGTCAGGCTCCTAATTTAAGACAAAACTAGGGACTGACAGTAATTTTCTCCAGAGACAGGGAGGCCAGCAGATACCATCTCTGCACTCTCCCTGTCCTGCTCCAGGTTGTGAATCTCCCTGGGAAGATGTGCTTATGCACACAAGATATGGGAAAAGATCACCAAGGTTCCATAGTAAATCTTATATTTATGAAAGGGCCCAGTTGGCACTTAGGGAAAAAGCAAGATAAAAGTTGTTTTATTTCTTTAAAAATGTATATTTTCTCTTTATTCATTGGAAGATCTTCTAAAAGAATAAAAGTTATGAAATATAAATCCTTACAAATAAGACTTTATTTTATTTATTTACTTATTTATGTTTTATTTTATTTATTCATGAGAGACACAGAGAGAGGCAGAGACACAGGCAGAGAGAAGCAGGCTCCATGCAGGGAGCTCCATGAGGGACTTGATCCCCAACTGGGATCATACCCTGAGCTGGCAACTGCTGAGCCACCCAGGTGTCCCCAAATAAAACTTTTTAAAGAAGAAACCCTAAAGATTTTATTTCAGAGCAACCTGCTAGTATTCCTAGTGTTAAATTTAAAGAGTTTATACTTTGTATTAATAAAGTTGAGTAAGTTCTTTATATGTACTCTTAAGGGCAATAATAAACATATATACTTATCAAAACATTTATTATTCAAATTTGCCTCCTTCTTAAACTGCTGGTAGATAGCCGAGACCTGAATTTAAGGCCAAGGTTTTTAATTATTCAATTCCTGCCAAATGGAAGGAAAATGCACTTCCTTAGGCTTTATAGGGGGAAAAAAAAAAGTTTGCTAAAACCTTAATATGTTGCCCTAAAATCCCATGGTTTTTAATCTACTTAGAATAAGTTTTCACATTCTTGTAGGCTTTATTTCCGATTTGTTTGTTTGTTTGTTTGTTTTATTCCTCCCTCTCCCCCCTTGCCCTGTGATTTCAGATTGAGGTATTGGGAAAACTTTGCTTGCTTGCTATTTATTTATTTATTTATTTAAGATTTTATTTATTCATTCATAGAGACACATACAGAGAGAGAGAGAGGCAGAGGGAGAAGCAGGCTCCATGCAGGGAGCCCGACGTGGGACTCGATTCCGGGTCTCCAGGATCACTCCCTGGGCTGCAGGCAGCACTAAATCACTGCGCCACCAGGGCTTCCCTAAAACTTTGTTTTTAATTAATTTTTTTTGGCATTATATATTCTGCAAAGGTAAATCTTGGAGTGCCTGACTGAAGATCCAGCAATTAGCTGTAGGACCTGGTGACTCCACATTATTCAGGGATAAAGTTCTGCTCACCCAAGGAAGTCTGACCTTGGAAAATGAACTTTAGCTTTGCATGAGAAAGCATCTATTTGGCTGAAGATAACTAAAATTTATTGATAGGGGTTTGGAAGACTGCACTGAAGCAGCCATGTCAGAGTTAAAGACTATTCAGGCAAAAGACTGGTCTGTGAACACTCCAGGGCATGAACCATAGTTTACCAAAAATATCTAATAGCAGCTACTGTTTGTGCTTTTGATAGGCAATAATTAATATAATTGCAAGTGAAAAAGTTGGGTTCTGCTTTAGGGTATTTCTCTCTACAGCAAACATTTCCTAGGTATTTGGATAAAGATAACAGTTACTAAAACAGCAAAACAAAAAGTTCTTCTTGCTTTGCATACATTTACCTAGAGGTAACACAACATTCAAAAAGATGGAGAAACTCAAGTAGGTGAATTAACAAGAATTTAACAAAACATTGCATATTTGAATAGATGCCGCCTTACATTACCCTCTTGGCAGGTCTTGGCTTTTATTATTTCTGGATATTAATCATATGACTTAATCCTTCACCGATTTATTTTAGATTGAACAATAGCAGAAGAATTAAGAACAGCAATTTTATTGGGTTGTCAAAAATACTTAGCCAGGTTGTCCAAAGACATACCACCTACAAGTCAGGTCCACGTATATCCTGGTGTGCCTAGGATAATCCTGGCTTATGACTAGTTTTTTCTTCTTTTATTCTCAAAGAGTTCTGATCTCCAAAAGAAATAATATGGTCATTCTACTTACAAGAATGTAAAAGTACTCATCCTTTCACCCCTTAGTTTTTAAATAAATTTTTTAGTTTTTATTTTTTTTTAATTTTCTAAAAGATTTTATTTATTCATAGTGACAGAGAGAGAGAGAGAGAGAGAGGCAGAGACACAGGCAGAGGGAGAAGCAGGCTCCATGCAGGGAGACTGATGTGGGACTCCATCCGGGGTCTCCAGGATCATGCTCTGGACTGAAGGCAGAGCTAAACTGCTGAGCCACCCAGGCTGCCCACCCCTTAGTTTTTAACAGCTAACTTTGACCATAATAAAAATGACTGAAGATGGAGATTAGGAAAACTCAGACCCTATAAACCCTTGCCAACAATGGGAAAGTTCTCTATTAGACGAAGGTATTGAGTTGAAGGATACAGCAAACAGATCTGTGAATCATTCAAAGACCAAAGTCTGATTCCTTTATTGATTCTTCTATATTGGAAGAATTGGAAGTGTTGGATAGGTAGAAACAGTAAACACTAGCAGATAGATTAAATACAGGTAGTTTGACAGACACGAGAATGACCACTCAATATCAGAATAATATATATTTGTAGTGCTTTTAGGGAATGCCTCTCTGAAACACACACCCATACATAAATAGGTTACTAAGATTTCATTTTGAATAAACTTTTCTATTTAGTAAATACAGTAAAGAATGAATGTACTTGTCTCTGATGTTCTTTGAGGCAAAGTATGACCCGTAGTCATTGACAATTGATTTGAAGGGAAAAAGAAAAAACAAAACTAGCGTAAGAATGTATTTATACTGAAAAAAAAAGTTGTTTTTACAACCAGATTCACTGTTAGAACAGTGAATTTTTTAGAACATGTTCTAAAAATGAAGCTTTAGGTTCCAGTGAAGAATATTTTTTTCTCAGTAAATTTTGTATTTCTCTAATTACAGTGGTTTTAATATTAAACAGACTTTTCTAGTCTATGCCAAGAACTTATTTGGGAGTAATTTCCATACCTGAATGAAAAAATTATGATGTAGACCTGCCAAAATGTATCATTAAGTTAGTGAATCCTAAACTAGGACACTGTATTTTGTGTGACTAAAGAGGCACCTGAGGTGCTGTGGAAGTATAGGGGCTTTTCCTGAGATCTGTTTCATGACTCATACACCCCGCCCCCCCAAAAAAAATTGAAACAGGACAAATCTCAACAGGGACACAAACTAAAGATATAAAGCACAATTAAAAAACAAAAGCAAAAAATGCCCACAAAGTATTTAAAATGGGCATTTAAGATAAAAATCAGAGTCATCATAGAAGTCAGAGTACTTGACAATGATTAGTTATTGAAAGAGCCTATAGAAGGTGAGGAATGGTCACTCACTCTGAGTGGCAGCCAGGGTACTCCTTGACCCTGTTTTTCCTCACATAGTTTCTATCTTAATGAATAACATTACCATCCACCTGGTAACCTAAGCCATACCCTGAACTCATTTATCTCTCTTTCACCAGCCTCCTTAGTCATACCCCCACAGCCTTGCCCAAGATCAATGAAAGTGCCACACTCATGCCAGCTTCCTGTTAATATATGCTAATCCTAATGGGGGTTGATCATTTTGTTGGACAACCTACTAGGTATGTTTGAGAGTTACCAGTTAGTAATATGTTCCTTCTTTAGGCTAGAATCTTTTTTTTTTTCCTTCCTCCCTCAAAGAGGTGGAATATTCAGGACTGCAATAGATAGAAGCTATCAAATACAATGCCTAGGCAATATTCTATGTGATATATGGGGTCTATATAAAGGTGGGCATATTCAATTATATGAACTAGGCTCCTAAAGATAGATGGCAGAATGGTCTTGCTTTCACCTTGTAGCCCAAATTCAGTAGAGGTTGAACTTCAAAGAAGGTTTTTTTTGTTTGTATTTTTTAAGAGAGTGAGGCAGAGACACAGGCAGAGAGAGAAGCAGGTTCCATGCAGGGAGCCCAACGTGGGACTCGATCCTGGGTCTCCATGATCACGCCCTGGGCTGAAGGCAGCACTAAACCGCTGAGCCACCCGGGCTGCCCAAAGAAGGCTTGTTCTAAATACTGGGATTACTCTCCTGAGATTAATGTGTGGGCCATGATAAATCCCAGTAAAACTTCAATTTATTATATACAAAGAAATTCGTTCTCAAATTTTTAAGGACCCAGGTATATTAAAAAATAAGCAAGGTTTCTGAAAAGGTTGCTTATTGCAGACAACACTGAATTTTTTTTTTTTACATGTTGCAGGCACTGTACTAAGTTTACTTGATATAGCAATAAGATAAACAAAAATCCCTCTTAAGCAAAAACTACATTATTTTTTTTCTCTGTAAATACTCACTTCATTGTTTAAAAAAATAGCAAAGTTACCATGGACCCCTAAGAACAATTCATTTTGTTTTGTTTCTGTGAGAAATGCAAGTGTTTACATAACATAATGCCAGAGACCTCAGTCTCCATTTGGAGTTTGAGGACACTGAAACTTTCCACTCATTTCTAATGACTACCCCACGTCCCTAAAGAAAAAAAAAAAAAAAACATTTATTACATTTCGATCCAACATCCATTTCCTATTCTTCTTGTAATCATTCCACTGTTGTACTAAGAATGACCTTCTCACTACCAGATGATGATATGATCAATCAAGATAAAAAAAAAAAAAAAGACTGGAAAAGCTGATCATAAATTCATACCCCCCAGTGGTAACCAAAAAAAACCTATTACTTCTTGCTACCTGAAACCCAGGTTCTGCCCTTGTTCCTTACTTTCTCAGCATCCAGCTATCCCTGGGAGCTCCATAAATCACCCCAAGAAATTTCCTTTAGCTTAAATTAGCTTCAGTATCCTTTGTTTGCAGTCCAAAATTCCTAACATACACCATGGATTCTTCCGGAGGCACTAACTGCATTCCTTGGGCTCAGAGCATGCCTTACTGTTCCCAGCAACAAGCACTGAGACAAGTATATTTTACTTAAAATGAAAGTGAAGTAGCACAAAAAGATGGTGTTAGACTCATCTTCTAATCTATTTTTATAAATTTTTCCTTGTGATTAATGTAGGTAGTAGTTAAAACTGTTGCTTGGACACACACAAAAAAAGCCAGAAAATTATTTTGCTGGGTAGTAAAAAGCTACCGACTCTTGTACCAGATTATTATTATGGCAATTACACAGCTGACGTGCAGAAGCCTTGAAGATATGTGGCTCTTGGGAGAGCAAACAAGAAGTTTGAAATAAATGAAACTCCAATACCAGAATCATGTTGATGGTCAGCACTGCTCCTCTTGGCAAGAAAGCAGTTTCTCCTCTTCCAAGAAACAATTTGCATGACACTTGCTGTAGACATTACTTTCCTCCCGGCCACACATTAATTGACTACCCAGGTGCTCAGAGTAATGAGAGTAACACCAAGTGATTTAAAAAAAAACAAAAACAAAAAAACCTTTCAAGAAAGCACAAAGTAATCACAAACATGATTGCCTTGATAATAATTAATGCCTGGGGGCTAGCTTGTAGCCTAAATCAATAATGATTATTTTTCCCTATCTCAAATCTATAAAATTCCAGACATGATTCTTTCTCCACACTCCTTGCCATAAGAGCTAAAAGCAAGACTGTGTCAAATTCTTGATTCCATATCTGTTGCAGACACAATGCAAGAGATAAAACCTAATGAGTTTCTACAAACATAAACAATTTGTTAGCATTGACTGGTCACTTCAGTGAAAGAACCAGTCAATTTAATCAAATTGGCCAAACTGGCCTTAAGCTGAAGTGACAAATGGATGCAGTCAAAATAATCAAACTAAGTAAATAGACTGGGTGTGTTCACTTCAATATCCTTATTATGGTTCCGAATCCTAACACTTTTGCTAATAAGCACTAGTCTCTCTGCAGAGTGAAAAAGCATTAGTATCGGGGAACACAAGGCAAGATGCCTGCTCACCCCAGTGGTCATAGCCAATCATCTGAATGAGCAAAACATGTAGGCAAATGGCATCAACCTTTCCCCCTACCTCTTGACTGAGGGCATGCCCAGGAGTGCTACACCAGGTTTTCTAATCATTGGCATGTGAAGAATCCAGAAGAGACATTGCCCCTAGCCACAGTATAATTGGTTATATACATACAGTATAAACATACGTTTACTGGACAGTGGACACAGGAATACTGAATTAGAAAACATACCCAAGTGACTCTACCAGGAATCTAAGAAGAATAGACAGCAGAGAGGGCTTTCTAAAGCCCCAAACAATCATGGTAATTCACTTCCAACTGTTGCCCTGCTGGCATTCTTCCTAAGCAGACAGGGGAGAGCTGCATCTCTCAGATAACAAGGTAATTAATGTTAAAAAGGAAGACCATATTGAGGAGGGTCAGTTGTAGCTTCAGAATTATAAAAAGGTAGAATTAAAGAGCCTATTTTCTTTTGGCTCAACTTTTTTTCTAAGGCTTATTTTAAAAAGATTTGAAAAGGCAGGGGGAGAGACGTGAATAAACAAAAACTATTACGGGAAAATGAAATTCCTTTCCTCTTAGCCTCTTTCCATTTCAGAACTTTTCTGAAGCCCCAGTGGCATTTCATAACCCAACCTTCCAAAATTAGTTTCATCTACTTAAAAAAAATCACATCATAGAATTTGTTCATAAACATCTTTAGAGGTGATGCCATCCTTTCAGTGAACTAAGGATCTGCCTCACCTTCCCACTCATAGATTCTCCTCTTTACAGGTAAATACATAATCACCATTTGTTAATTGCTTGAACTCTACTGACAGGAAGTACAATTATTATTACGTTACATCTGGGCGAATTTTACCATCAGAAGATGGTGATGAGCTTGCAGAGGGCTATATGGGTGGTTTACACAAGACTTACATGTTCTACATTAAAAGAAAAGACTAAGAGAAAAATTTTTAAGAGATTTTTATTTATTTGGGGCGCCTGGGTGGCTCAATTGGTTAAGTGTCTGACGCTTGGTTTTGGCTCAGATCATGATCTTGGGGGCATGAGATCAGCTTGAAATTGAGCTCATGCTCAGCCCGGAATCTGCTTGAGTTTCTCTCTCGCTTTCCCTCTGCCCTTCCCACTCATGCTCACTCATGCTCTGTTTGAGAGAAACAGAGAGACAGACACAGAGCATGAAGGAACAGAGGGAGAAGGACAAGCTGACTCCATGCTGAATGTGGAGCCTGACAGGGCGCTCATCCACCTCCCCAAGATCATGACCTGAGCTGACATCAAGAGTCCAATGCTGAGGAGGCGGGCAAGACGGCGGAAGAGGAGGGTCCCCAGGTCACCTGTCCCCACCTAATTACCTAGATAACCTTCAAATCATCCTGAAAATCTACAAATTCGGCCTGAGATTTAAAGAGAGACCAGCTGGAATGCAACAGTGAGAAGAGTTCGCGCTTCTATCAAGGTAGGAAGACGGGGAAAAAGAAATAAAGACACAAAAGGCCTCCAAGGGGGAGGGGCCCGCGAGGAGCCGGGCTGAGGCCGGGGCGAGTGTCCCCAGGACAGGAGAGCCCCGTCCCGGAGGAGCAGGAGCTGCACCGACCTTCCCGGGGGAAAGGGGCTCGCGGGGAGGTGGAGCAGGACCCGGGAGGGCGGGGATGCCCTCGGGCTCCGGGGACACTAACAGACACCTGCGCCCCGGGGGGAGAGTGCTCCACACCCCGCGGACCACGCAGCGGAGCGCCCTAAAAGGCTGCAGCACACCCCAGGCTGGACCCAAGAGCAGCTGGGAGCAGCTTGGGCAGAGGCTCCGCGCAGAGGGGCTGTGCTGCCGGGAGCGCGATTCTAGCAGCACAGGCCCCTGAGCCCAGGGCGCCGGGGACACAGCCCAGGATCCGGCCTCACCCCCCGCCCCCCGGACAGGCAGAGGCCTGGAGGACACAGGGCAGCAAGGACACTCCTGCCACACGCTGACCCGGAGCTGTGCAGATCAGCGGCCCCACCCCCCGAAGCATCCAGGCCCTGCAGACCGAGAGCTGCAGTAGTTACTGTGGGAGCTGACTCCAGGGCTGGAGAGCTGGCTGCCGCCACTGTTGTTCAGCCTGGGGCCTCACAGGATAAAACCCCCCACTGAGCCTCACAGTGGCCTCAAAGGATAAACAGATTAAACAACTTTCACTAAGCCCTGCACCAGGCAGAGGGCTGAGCAGCTCCCCCAGGTGCTCACACCTGAGAATCAGCACAGCAGGCCCCTCCCCCAGAACACCAGCTAGAAGGACAGGAGAAAAACAAATTATTGACCAAGCAGCACTGGAAAGTTCCAGGGGAAGTCGAGGGATTTACAGTATAGAGAATCAGAGGATACTCCCCTTTGTTTTTTGATTTGTTTGCTTCCCCCCCTTTTTTTCTTTTTTTCTCTTTTTTTCTTCTTTTTTTTTCTTTTATCCTTTTTTCTTTTTCTTTTCTTGTTTCTCTTCTCTTATGTTCTCCCTTTGCCAATACAACTTGTTTTCGGCCACTCTTCACTGACCAAAATGACTAGAAGGAAAACCTCATCTCAAAAGAAAGAATCAGAAACAGTCCTCTCACCCACAGAGTTACAAAATCTGGATTACAATTCAATGTCAGAAAACCAATTCAGAAGCACTATTATACAGCTACTGGTGGCTCTAGAAAAAAGCATAAAGGACTCAAGAGACTTCATGACTGCAGAATTTAGATCTATTCAGGCCAAAATTAAAAATCAATTAAATGAGATGCAATCCAAACAGGAAGTCCTAACGATGAAGGTTAACGAGGTAGAAGAAAGAGTGAGTGACGTAGAAGACAAGTTGATGGCAAGGAAGGAAGCTGAGGAAAAAAGAGAAAAACAATTTAAAAAATCATGGGGATAGGTTAAGGGAAATAAATGACAGCCTCAGAAGGAAAAATCTACGTTCAATAGAGGTTCCTGAGGGCGCCAAAAGGGACAGAGGTCCAGAAAGTGTATTTCAAAAAATCATACCTGAGAATGTGCCTAACGTGGGAAGGAAAACAGGCATTCAGATCCAGGAAATAGAGAGATCCCCCCTAAAATCAATAAAAACCGCTCAACACCTCGACATTTAATAGTTAAGCTTGCAAATTCCAAAGATAAAGAGAGGATCCTCGGATCCTCAAAGCAGCAAGAGACAAGAGATCCCTAACTTACATGGGGAGGAGTATTAGGGTAACAGCAGACCTCTCCACAGAGACCTGGCAGGCCAGAAAAGGCTGGCAGGATATATTCAGGGTCCTAAATGAGAAGAACATGCAGCCAAGAATACCCTATCCAGCAAGGCTCTCATTCAGAATAGGAGAGATAAAGAGCTTCCAAGACAGGCAGCAACTGAAAGAATATGTGACCTCCAAACCAGCTCTGCAAGAAATATTAAGGGGGACTCTGTAAAAGAAAGAGGAAGTCCAAGGAAACAATCCACAAAAACAGGGGCTGATTAGGTATCATGATGTCACTAAACTCATATCTTTCAATAGGAACTCTGAACATGAATGGGCTTAATGATCCCATCACAAGATGTAGGGTTTCAGACTGAATAAAAAAACAGGACCTATCTATTTGCTGTCTACAAGAGACTCATTTTAGACCTAAGGACACCTACGGCCTGAAAATAAAAGGTTGGAGAACCATGTACCATTCAAATGGTCCTCAAAAGAAAGCAGGGGTAGCCATCCTTATATCAGATAAATTAAAGTTTATCCCAAAGATTGTAGTAAGAGATGAAGAGGGATACTGTATAATACTTAAAAAAAAATCTATCCAACAAGAGAACCTAACAATCATGAATATTTATGCCCTAAATGTGGGAGCTGCCAAGTATACCAATCAATTAATAACCAAAGTTAAGACACACTTAGATAATAATACACTTATACTGGGAGACTTTAACACGGTGCTTTCTACAAATGACAGATCTCCTAAGCACAACATCTCCAAAGAAACAAGAGCTTTAAATGACACACTGGACCAGATGGATTTCACAGATAGTTACAGAACTTTACATCCAAATGCAACTGAATTCACATTCTTCTCAAGTGCACATGGAACTTTCCCAGAATTGACCACATACTGGGTCACAAATCAGGTCTTAACTGATACCAAAAGATTGGGATTGTCCCCTGCGTATTTTCAGACACAATGCTTTGAAATTAGAACTAAATCACAAGAAAAAACTTGGAAAGATTTCAAGAATGTGGAGATTAAGGACCATCTTGCTAAAAGATGAAAGGGTCAACCAGGAAATTAGAGAAGAATTAAAAAGATTCATGGAAATCAATGAGAATGAAGATACAACCATTTAAAATCCTTCGGATACAACAAAAGCAGTCCTAGGAGGGAAATACATCACAATACAAGCATCCATGCAAAAACTGGAAAGAACTCAAATACAAAAGCTCAACTTGCACCTAAAGGAGCTAGAGAGAAAACAGCAAATAGATCCTACACCCAGCAGAAGAAGAGAGTTAATAAAGATTTGAGCAGAACTCAATGAAATAGAGACCAGAAGAACTGTGGAACAGATCAACAAAATCAGGAGTTGGTTCTTTGAAAGAATTAATAAGATAGATAAACCATTAGCCGGCCTTATTAAAAAGAAGAGAGAAAAGACTCAAATTAATAAAATCATGAATGAGAAAGGAGAGATCACTACCAACACCAAGAAAATACAAACGATTTTTAAAAAATATTATAAGCAGCTATATGCCAATAAATTAGGCAATCTAGAAGAAATGGACACATTTCTGGAAAACCACAAACTACCAAAACTGGATTAGGAAGAAATAGAAAACCTGAACAGGCCAATAACCAGGGAGGAAATTGAAGCAGTCATCAAAAACCTCCTAAGACACAAGAGTCCAGGGCCAGATGGCTTCCCAGGGGAATTCTATCAAACGTTTAAAGAAGAAACCATACCTATTCTACTAAAGCTGTTCCGAAAGATAGAAAGGGATGGAATACTTCCAAACTCATTCTATGAGGCCAGCATCACCTTAATTCCAAAACCAGACAAAGACCCCGCCAAAAAGGAGAATTATAGACCAATATCCCTGATGAACATGGATGCAAAAATTCTCAACAAGATACTAGCCAATAGGATCCAACAGTACATTAAGAAGATTATTCTTCATGACCAAGTGGGATTTATCCCCGGGATACAAGGCTGGTTCAACACACATAAAGCAAACAATGTGATTCATCATATCAACAAGAGAAAAAACAAGAACCATATGATCCTCTCAATAGATGCAGAGAAAGCATTTGACAAAATACAGCATCCATTCCTGATCAAAACTCTTCAGAGTGTAGGGATAGAGGGAACATTCCTCAGCATCTTAAAAGCCATCTAGGAAAAGCCCACAGCAAATATAATTCTCAATGGGGAAGCACTGAGAGCCTTTCCTCTAAGATCAGGAACACAACAGGGATGTCCATTCTCACCCCTGTATTCAACACAGTACTGGAAGTCCTAGCCTCAGCCATCAGACAACAAAAAGAAATCAAAGGCATTCAAATTGGCAAAGAAGAAGTCAAACTCTCCCTCTTTGCAGATGACATGATACTGTACATAGAAAACCTAAAAGACTCCACCCCAAGATTGCTAGAACTCATACAGCAATTCGGTAGCGTGGCAGGATACAAAATCAATGCCCAGAAATCAGTGGCATTTCTATACACTAACAATGAGACTGAAGAAAGAGAAATTAAGGAGTCAATCCCATTTACAATTGCACCCAAAAGCATAAGGTACCTAGGAATAAACCTAACCAAAGAGGTAAAGGATCAAAACTACAGAACACTTCTGAAAGAAATTGAGGAAGACACAAAGAGATGGAAAAATATTGCATGTTCATGTATTGGCAGAATTAATATTGTGAAAATGTCAATGTTACCCAGGGCAATTTACACGTTTAATGCAATCCCTATCAAAATACCATGTAGTTTTTTCAGAGTTGGAACAAATTATTTTAAGATTTCTGTGGAATCAGAAAAGACCCTGAATAGCCAGGGTAATTTTAAAAAAGAAAACCATATCTGGGGGCATCACAATGCCAGATTTCAGGTTGTACTACAAAGCTGTGATCATCAAGACAGTGTGGTACTGGCACAAAAACAGACACATAGATCAATGGAACCGAATAGAGAATCCAGAAGTGGACCCTCAACATTATGGTCAACTAATATTAAACAAAAGAGGAAAGACTAACCACTGGAAAAAAGACAGTATCTTCAATAAATGGTGCTGGGAAAATTGGACATCCACATGCAGAAGAATGAAACTAGACCACTCTCTTTCACCATACACAAAGATAAACTCAAAATGGATGAAAGATCTAAATGTGAGACAAGATTCCATCAAAATCCTAGAGGAGAACACAGGCAACACCCTTTCTGGGCTTGGCCACAGTAACTTCTTGCAAGATACATCCATGAAGGGAAAAGAAACAAAAGTAAAAATGAACTATTGGGACTTCATCAAGATAAGAAGCTTTTGCACAGCAAAAGAAACAGTCAACAAAACTAAAAGACAGAATAGGAGAAGATATTTGCAAATGACCTATCAGTTAAAGGGCTAGTTTCCAAGATCTATAAAGAACTTATGAAACTCGACAGCAAAGAAACAAACAATCCAATCATGAAATGGGCAGAAGACATGAAGAGAAATCTCACAGAGGAAGACATAGACATGGCCAACAAGCACATGAGAAAATGCTCTGCATCACTTGCCATCAGGGAAATACAAATGAAAACCACGAGACACCACCTCATACTAGTGAGAATGGGGTAAATTAATAAGGCAGGAAACCACAAATGTGGAAGAGGATGCAGAGAAAAGGGAACCCTCTTACACTGTTGGTGGGAATGTGACCTGGTGCAGCCACTCTGGAAAACTGTGTGGAGGTTCCTCAAAGAGTTAAAAATAGACCTGCCCTACGACCCAGCAATTGCACTGCTGGGGATTTACCCCAAAGATACAGATGCAGTGAAACGCCGGGACACCTGCACCCCAATGTTTATAGCAGCAATGTCCACAATAGCCAAACTTTGGAAGGGGCCTCAGTGTCCTTTTTTTGTTTGTTTGTTTCAAAGTTATAATGCATGGTTTAAAAGAGAGGAAAGAAAAAGGAGAGAGAGAGAGCATGCCAGTTACAAGTCTGAGAGAGTCTTGGAAGAAGGGAATATAGAGGGAAATGTCAGGGGCATGGGGATAAGTTTGGGGAAAATCCCGTGGCCCAAAATCCCATTTTCCTACCCACAGCCTAGCCCTTGGAGTGAAGAATTATATCAGTTTTGTACAAGAGTTTTTAATGGATAAAGAAGATGTGGTTTATGTATACAATGGAATATTCCTCAGCCATTAGAAATGACAAATACCCACCATTTGCTTCAACGTGGGTGGAACTGGAGGGTATTATGCTGAGTGAAGTAAGTCAGTAGGAGAAGAACAAACATTATATGGTCTCATTCATTTGGTGAATATAAAAAATAGTGAAGGGAAATAAAGGAGAAAGGAGAAAAAATGAGTGGGAAGTAACAGAAAGGGAGACAGAACATGAGAGACTCCTAACTCTGGGAAACAAACTAGGGGTGGTAGAGAGGGAGGTGGGCCCAGGGGGTGGGGGTGACTGGGTGACAGGCACTGAGGAGTGCACTTGATGGGATGAGCACTGAGTATTATTCTATATGTTGGCAAATTGAACACCAATATAAAAGAAATTTATAAAAAAAAAAAAGTCTAATGCTTAACCAACTGAGCCACGCAGACACCCTGAGACTGAAATTCAATATCATATTTGAATCCATGATATTGATTTGCTAATAAATGACCATAGTAAATCTTGTCTTTAAATGTCAAATAAAGAAAATGTGTAGCCTTATGCAAGGGCCAAAAGAAATAAATGAAACCGTAAGAAATATTAATTAGGTTTACTCAGAGAAGCTGTAATCCTAAAAATGTAATAGTTAACATGTACTAAATACTCTGCTGGATACTAGGCTGTTTTAATATGTATTAGTACCTTTAAACTTCATAACAACTTTAAGAGGTAGTTATGGTTATTATCTTCATAGTTTTAAGATAAAACTGAGACACAGAAGTTAAGCAACTTGACAAACATATCACAGCTAATAAGTTGAAAAGCTAGGATTTGAACCCAGAAAATCTAGCTCCATGATCGAATCAATGGGTAATAGTTCCATTTTTAAATTATTATCAATGGATAATAATAGTTCCAATTAATCTATACAAACAGTAGCCCTTAAAATATCTGGGTATCTGTACAAGTACTGTACATAATTTAGTTTTATAGACAATGTTGGAGCAGTAGGGTAACCCCCCATAGAATGCTAATATTAATGGTAGAAGAAAATATAGTAAGGAGCATATAACTTCTAGGTAACTTCTAAAAATAAAAAAGCTCACATTAAAAAAAGAAAAACATTTTGATACTATTTACTTGTATATGTGTAGGTACCACACTCCCGTACTTAGTACTTAGTGACAAAATATATATTCAGAAACAACAGCCATTACAGAAATTTTAAAGTTTTCTTTATATTTAACTATAATGCCTGTGTTTTTTAAATAAGTATGCATGTATTACTTTTTGAGTCATAAATTTAATTGATGAGTTTGGATTTGGAGAAAACTATCTTGAATGATAATTACTTTATGGTAAGTCTTAACAAGCTTTTATGTATGTATAACACCAACTATTATTTTATGTTTATAGTCACGAGAGGACAACTGAATGGTCTCATTAAAATCCTGCTAGATAGAGAACAAGTCAGAACTTTGGGTACAAACTGAAATGCAGTTAACTAAAATCTATGACATTGGGTATTTCCTAAAATACTTCCTAACACATGTTAAATAGTATGGAAGCAACCTTAGCCCCTGTTGGAAGGGGCCCTCCTGCACACATAAGCACACACAACCCCACCACCAATTCCATGACAGTAAAGCAGGAAAGGAAAATAAAAGGAAGTGAAGGAAGTGGTCACAAAAAAGTCTCTGAATATTTTATATTTTTCAAAGAATAACTTTATCATTTTGATCAAGATAACTAAAAAGCCAAACAGCTCATAACTCCTAAAACTGAGGTATGCCATAAACACAGGGAAAAGACAGTCATGATTCTCACGCGAAGAAAGTCCACACAGAGCATTTTCACCCAGGAGACAGTCTGCCTCATTAACCTTTAGGTGATGGCAACTGAGGGAGACAGCAGAAAAAAGGGGTTGGAACAGCTCAAGGAAAGATGACAACAAGTCAGAAGTAAGATGGGTTGTGACAGGGACAATCTCCAAAGGAAAGAAAAAAACATGGAACTCGGTGACACAAATGGAAAGTGACAGGAAGAAACTGTTTGGGACTATAAATTAGCTCAGTGGGAAAAGAAGTAGAACATGCATTGGAGTGAAACCACTGAATTATGGGATTATGCCCCCAGAATTCTTAGCATAGCAATATTGTCTCCTAGCCAACAGAGCACGACTAGATTTATTATACGTACATCCTTCTGCCTTCTTCACCCTGTTCTCAGAGAAGCAACAAAGTCAATTGAGACTAGAAAATTAACCAGCTCTCTCCTTTTTTTTTTGCCTCTTCTTTGCTTCCCAAATTAGTGAGAAAATGTAAATGTGAATTTTCCCTCTGTAGCTGTCTCCTCACAGATGGTGACACATTAGAAAATCCTGGTGAGAAAATTTAATTCCAGTTTTCTTCTCTCCATCTAGGCTGATGTCCCTTTGAATGTGCTAATGAACCCTTTCTATTCAGACTCTAGTACATTTACTTTTAACTCTTTTCTATAAAAGGTCTTTTAAAATGAAGAAACCTGACAATGTAAATGTCTCCACTGATTCTCCGTATTTGAACCCTCAGGTGTTTCACTTTGTATTTCCCCTATAGGCATTCTTAATAGATTGTCAGTGGAAGGCCCCCTCACTCTGAAATCTAGGTCACAGATTGCTCCTTACTCAGCATCCACTTTCCTTTTTGTTTCTAAGGGACAGCCTCAGTCCACTTCGAATTAAAGATATTTAACATATCTCTAAATACCGTGAAGTATTGCAGACTTCTACAATTGAGTTCAACAGGAGCACATCAGCTCACACTTCTTGAATGTTGGACAGCAAGAGCTGGGACCATTCTACGCTCTACCCCATGCAGTCTAGCCTTTAAATGAGTACCCAAATAAACACCTAGCATGCGGTGTGTTCAGTGCCTCTCTGCATGCATTACTTGCTTTATAACAGATGCTTAAAGATGAAGAACAATAGTAGTCAGGAAGTAGATTTGCTTGGATAAAGCCTGTGAAACAGGTTTTATTATTATTCTTTTTTTAGATGCAGGTTTTGAATAGAATATAGATATACAAAGTTATTATAAGTCAAGGATTAAAAACAAAACTTGGGGATCCTTGAAAACTTGAAAGTACTGCTGTGTTTAAAATAAAATGGCTGCTTTGTAACAAAGCACAGGGGGATGAGGCAATGAGAGGGCAGGATATGGACACTCTTGAATATGCATTTTAAGCCCCTACAGTAGATGGAAATTGTCCTCTCTGGAGAAAATGAGTGATTTTCAGGGTTTGAACAGATATATTTATTAATTAGGAAGTTCTGAGACAAAAGCTAGCATGAATAGAAGCTGGAAATCCCTCACCTCATTATCTACCACATATTAGATGGGCAACAGCAGGAGTTGCCAAAATGCAAGAATATATAGAAGACTGAACTACTTTCTCCAGGTCACTCCAATCTCCTTCAAGAGAGAAGGAAGATTCAATGTCCGCACTCTTCAGGTGAGGGGAAGCTTTGAGGGAGAGATGAGAAACTATTGACCTCCCTTGGGTTGCACTTCAAGGTGTCACACTAGGGGATCAATTCTTCAATTTTCTTGTCTGAGAGATGTAAGAGAAAACATCAGACAGCCTATGTGAGTTCTCACAAATTTGGGACATGTTTTCCCAGATGAGTGAGAAGTGCTACCTGAAAGAGGAGGGGATTCACACCAGCGCAGCAGGCAGGATCAGGAAGCCTGAATGAGGAGATGGAACAAGGCAGGGAGTGTATTTCAGTGCAGAGGAGAGCCTAGGTGGAGGTGATGTACAGAGCACCAGGTGACATTCGCACTTATTACTAGTATTATCCATAGGAGGAACTGACAATCCCAGAGCTTGGAAGTGACCACAGCAGGGACAGCTGGATGCAACTGTTCACTGGGAAATATAAAGCCTTGAGCAAGACAAAAGAATCAAAGAGAATAGTGTTTTCAAATAGGAGGGGATGCATTTCTTCCCATTATTTCTTCATTTCAAATCTATGAATTGTGGTCTTATAGAACCAAATACCTCAGAGACTAAATATTAGGGCTAACAATTGAATATTTTTATATAAATGCTGGCACAGTTGGCTTGGCTCCAATGAGGAAAACTGCTATAGTTTCCAATGAAAATAAGACTTTTAATCTGGAGAAAACAATTTTTTTAATAATTTTTATTTAAATAAAAATTTTTAAAATTGTTTTTGTAGCTTAATATCTTTAGTAAAGTGTTGTCCATTTCAGTAGGAAAATATAGTTCTTTATAGAATACAGACTTTCAGAATACAGACTTCTAAAAATTTCTTACAAACCGCATAAAACAGAAGAGATGATCTTCTGTTGTAAATCATGTAAATTTCAAGTAAATCATGAACATTTTAGTAGTTAAGGCTGAAATAAAACAATACAGAATACTGAAAATTTAAACTTAATTTAATAATTAAAATTCTGAAAGAACAAAATATGGTTCAATTATAGCAACTAATATTATTTGAAAGTATTTAGTAATTTCTAAAATGAATTTGTTATTAAGTCTCATAAATATCAATAAAATCAGTCAACCAATAAAAGTAACAAATAAGGTCAACAACATCAGGTTTTATTTCACAAAAATGTGTAGATATTAAATATGTATATTTAATATATATATATATATATACCTTTTAGAGTTGGTGAAAAATAGGAAAATAATGATCACATTAAATCAGAAAAAAACAAAATAATAGTTCTACAATCTCTTATCTGAAACCTCGGTTAATGGATTTTGCATATAGCATATATTACATAAACTTTCCATCCATACTTTATAATTTAACACATTGTTTCTCAATATTCACACTAAGTGGGATAAATAAGAATATCAATGGTAATGTTAGCATAGTCAAGTTTAGTTACCAAATACGATTTGGTGCCAACCCAATAGGGTGGAGGGAGAAAAAAGTATTGTTTGTTATTTTCATAGTTTACTATGTCACAGGATTATAAAAATATGGTTATGTGCCTGTATTTAATACACACACACAAACCTAAGAACTTCATTGACATTAAACGTTTTCTGTCCTTTAGCAGCAATTCTACTAGCTATGTAACTCAATGGGAATGTAGAAGACTAGAGTCTATGTTGTGCTGACTTGCAGAGGACTCTACAGCCACCAATGCTATGCAGAAATTCAAATGTACCAAAAGGATAATAACTGAATTCAGAATGTTAACAGAAAGAGATTTACAAAGAGTGTTGAAATATAATTTCAAGCTATATAATTATTAAACAGTGTTAAAATTCTAATCACTTCTTCATTATGTCATTGAGTATTACATTGAGTACATCCGCTGTAGCTTTTCATCCTTGAAATGCTGTATTCTTCAGGCAGGAATCACAGTGGACACTAAATCACAGTGGACAATACATACTTTAAAAGGGCTCCTTGATGTCAGGAAGAGTCGTGAGATGGTGGACATGGTTACTATAAGGCACCACAGCCTGGACAGAGATCAGAACAATATGACCATTAGATCTTTGTAGTAGTTTACTGACTTTAGTATCTCTAGGACAGAAATAGGCAATTGATTCAAAACCCGACTTGAAATGCATACCAAAAACAAAGCAAAAATAGGTCTGGTGAACAAAAGCCTAATATGAATCAATACAACAAACAATCATGGTCTTTTATTCAATGCCCAGACTGAGCCAGTCTATATACTAGGAGTCTCTTTTTAAAAATGACTGTGTCACCGTAAGTAAAGACTGACAGTTCTAGAAGTATATATTTCTAGATACTTCCCCTAAGGGACCTGAAATCATTTACCATGTAACTGAACTGGAGAAAAGAAATGAGATTACTGGATACTGGGTTGAAGTGATGATAAACTCTGGGCACTGTGGTTTGAATGTCAGGTGATAAATGGAGTTTTGGTCCAGGTCTGTCTCTGCTTTCTCATTTTCAGAAAGCAAAGTTGAAATAGACATGCTTATGCTGAGTGAAATAAGTCAATCAGAGAAAGACAATTATCATATGGTTTCACTCATATATGGAATATAAGAAACAGCATGGAGGATCATAGAGAAAGGGAAGAAAAACTGAATGTGAAGAAACCAGAGAGACAAATCATGAGACACCCTTAACTCTGGGAAACAAACCAAAGGTTCCTAGAGGGGAGACCCCCCCAAGGGGGATGAGGTAATTGGGTGATGAGTATTTAGGAGGGCACATGATGTGATGAGCACTGGGTGTTATACAGAAGTGATAAATTATTGAACACTACCTCTGAAACTAATGATGTACTATATCTTGGTTACATGAATTTAAATTAAAACAAGAAATAGACATGTTCAGCAACTGATAGAATTAAATGCTTAGCTATGTTTTTTTCAAATAATCATACTTTTATTTTGTGACATCAAATAGAATAGTTGAAGTTATTATTTTAGAAGTTAACCTGGAATTTTAAGAAGTTAATCTTCATATAAAGAATTATGCATCTAATTTTATAATTGATATACAGAGAAGTAACATTTGGTACCCCTAAATATGTCCCTTTGGCATTTGGACTATTTTAGTTGGATTATTTTTAAGAAATCAAAGTCTCAAGGTTTGTTTTATTTTTTGCTTCCCCACTGATTACCTAAAAGAATTTAGATAGAGAATCTGTTTCAGGAGGGGAGCTATCACTAAAGAGAACTATAGTAGAACATGAACTAGGTATTTGTAGACAGGGAGAAACCGAACGAAATATATAATTAAAATTTCCTCTGTATGACGCATTGTTCTTGGATGGTCAAGCAAAGATTTGTTTAACCAACATTTACTTTTTCCATTCTCCTAGTGAACTAACTTCCTTTCTTCCCTTTGAAACCCCAGACTCATACTCCCTTCATGTTAGCCCAAAATGACATAAATAATTCATTTTGCTTGTTTCCAAAATCTCTCATTTATTTGAATTCTCCCTACATATATAACTAAATTAGATTTTTCTCTTGTTAATCTGTGTCATGTCAATTTGATTCTTAGACCAGCCAGAAGAATCTTGAAAGATAAAGACAAATCTTTCCTCCCTAACAATCAAAATACTATGAAGTTTAATTTATGAGGGTCTCAAATTTTCCTTAACAGCAAAGATATATGTAAAGACAATGCCTTAACACTATCAAATATAATTTTATTCAAAGAAGAGCTTCTCAACCAAGGTGCTGCAGAAAGACTTATAGTTTTAATTCAATAATTATAACCCTTTTGTTGTGATTAAAGTTCTCGTCACCCATTTGGAAATTCTTTCACCCTACAGCAGAGGATGGAATATACATATAGATACGTAATTAAATTGGTTTTAGATAAATAAGCTTGCAAATATAAGGAGTATATTCCATATGTAATATACAGAGGTCATGTAATGCAGCTCAAATAATAAAAAATATAATTTAATTAATCTTGACAAAATCAGTATGAATTAGCCTCTTTTATTCTCCCCTTTTTAGAGATGAGGAAATTGAGACATAAACTGATTCATGAATTTCCCCAAGATCACACTCCTAGTAATCGGGGACAGTATTGCAACTTCACAGGTTGACCCCAGTGTCCATGCTCCTAGTTGTTATGCTACTTATAAGTAAGAATTTGGGGCTAAGAGAAATATGTTGATTTGAGTTCTTTGCTGCTGTATTGAATTTTCCTGCTCAGCATAATAAGGAGGAGGTGCTTTCATAACCAGCTAGTGAAAACAGAATAAGGAAGAATTTGTCACACAAGTAAGAACAGCCAAGAATACCGTGCAAGCCTCACTCTTGGCTGTCCTAGCTCTGAGGACTTTACCTGCCATTACTAAGATTATAATATGAAAAACCATGTGCAAAGGAAGTAAATAGTAGTAAGGGGGTGATAATCTGTGTTTTAGCTAACTCCACCTTTGGGAAAGGTCTAGACAGGGACTTGGCGGGGGACAACATATAAATGCTCAGACTTGGATTGTAAATAGAAGGTATTGTAATAAGACTGCTTGCTCATGAACTTTGGTGCCCTCTACATTTTACCCATTGATATTTATATCTTGGATAAGCAATGGTTTTTGTGAATCCAATTTCCTCACCTATTCTACCACTGGTGGTAGTGTCATTACTTGGAAGAAGCTCTAGTGTAGACTAAAAATTATGGATCTATTTCTTCTTGTGAAACTTGGATGAGAAACATAGCAACTGTAAAAACTGATTTTTTTTTCTCTCTTTGACCTTTACTAAAGTCAGAGAGTTGAGCCCACTCTGAGGAGTTAATGGGAAGAGAAAAACAGATTTTGTTGTTATTGCTGTTACATAGATGACCCTGAATATGACACTATGGTTTAAGTGACAAAACCAGTTTACTACTTTAATGCCAAAAGAGTGTAGTGGTACATGCAATTAAGAATTCTGGGATGTCTAGATACAGGTTTCAAACTATGTCATCAGGATTCTCTCTTCTGATTCCTATTTTCCTGGGTGTTGGTTCATTCTTAAAACTCCTCACATAGTGCAAAGAAAAGAAAAAAAGAAGCAACATCAGGAGTTCTACCTTAGTATTTGAAGAAAAGACCTTCTCTCCTCTTGGGCCCATACATTCATAAAACACACATACACAGACACAGACACATACACACACACACACACACACACACACACAGAATAGCTATTAATCTATCCCATCTCTAGACTTGGACCAAATAATTACTTGATCAGGGGAAGGTGGGTGAATAATCTGATTTTGTAAATTTCGGTTACATGTCCATAGGTGGTACTAGGGTTTGGGGCCGGCCTCAGTCAGAAATGTTGACAGAGAGGGAGAGGACTGTTAACTTAAAGAAACCCTGGACTTACATGAGTATTTATCAATGTACAATGAAATTTCCTTTCTTTTCAATATTCTCTTTGATTTCTTTTCCAATGTTCCAATGCTTGCTACTTATTTCCAAGTTTAGAGCATTTAGATATATGAATTAAAAAAATGGTTTTAAATGAATAATACCTTCAACCCCTTTATTTATATACACTAGAGAAAACTAAAGATCACATTAAAAAAATCACTAATATTTCCCTTTTAGAGGATTTGTTTAATAAAGTATAACATTATAAAAATTCTATATATTAAATAAGTTAGATCAAGGGAAATAGTCTATAATTTTTTTTTTCTAAAGGAACTTTCTGTAAAATTTTAAAAACTATGCTGTCCTAACACACAATCTTGCAAGACTTAAAGGATGCTGCAGAAGTTGAATTTTGCCACTGGTAGCTCTGTGTATATTTTTATTGAAGAGAATGATATTCAAACTAGAAATAGAATCTTACAGTCTCTGTCACCTACATTTCAATATTTGCTTTGTGTCATATATCCCAAGTACCCTTCATCAAAGTCATAAGCATTGACCTGTACATTAAAAATTCACCTCTAAAATACCTGAATATTTGCTTACTTCCAATTTTCATATTCTCTAAGATTTTAGGGAAAACAAATTGAGAATGATCATATCCAAACTTATTAATTTGAAAATTATTTAATGTAATTATATACTTTTTAAACAGTTTTTCTTGCCTTGTACTTCTGTCTTAAGGCAATTTCTGATTATAAAAAATTTAAATATTATATATACAATATATGGCAATTCAAAAGAGGTATGAAGAGACAAAAAATTTCCTTTTATCACCTAGAGAGGCTCTCTGATAATATTTTGGTCATATTTTTTCTTTGTATGTACATATATTTTAAACCATTAAAACCACATTAATAGACTTTTTATCCTTTTTTACATAAGTATTTTCTCATGTAATTAAGTCTTTCAATTATTTCACCATAAGAATCTATAATAATTTATTTCCCTACTCCTAAATACACATATTCATGGGTCTGTTTCTAGGCTCCATTTAATTCTCCAATGATTTATTAGTCTATTTTTACACTGATGCCACTCATTCTAGCTTTACAGCATATCTTGATCCCTTATGGAGTTAAGTTTTGCCCCTTCTGCTTCTTCAGAATGCCTTGGCAATTGCATTTCCCTATGAATTTTATAATCAGCTTTTCAGTTTCCTGACAAATGCATACTCACACAAATCTGCGGGGATTTTCACTGGGATTTTGCTGAATCTATCAGTCAATTTGAGGATAAGGTCTTCAAGGTTTCTCCGTTCTCTTTGCCTCTTTCTGTCTCAATATATTTCAAACCATGATCATCATACATTCTCCACTGATGTCTTTTTTTAAGCTTCTCTTAATATTGTTTCATTGTCTTGAACACCTTTCATTAGATTTGGTTCTACTTGATTTAATAGGTTATTGTATATTTTACAGTTTATTTAATGTTTATTGCCACTGTGATATTATTCACTCCTGTACTATGAAGCATTTGTTCACTTTTAAGTTAAATGTGTGTATGTGTGGTGTGTGTGCACGAGTGAGTGATTTCTCTGCATCCTTTAGCACTTCACTGCTGCAGTTAAAAAATGTTAATTTTATAGGTGAAAATCACATTTTATGATCTTAATTTTCATTTCCTTAATTATTAGGGTGAATGTTTTTAAACGTTCATTAGCCATTATAACTGAATAATTAATGATTCTACAAGCTACGGAGAAACCCTTCTAGAGATAGTAGCTGAATTCTGATCATATGGTTTTTATGAATAAGCATGTAGATCAGCCTTTATTTAAGCATTGTTTTATTTTGTATAATACCATTTCCTTGGACTGAAACTCCTTTTATTATGCTCTTGTTATTAACTGGATTCCCTTATTCCATTCTTGGGATGCTGGAGGTTCCTGACACTGCCAACTTTTTATTTATGACAAAGTTTGTCTTTTTTTTTTTTTTTGCTTATTAAATCCTGACATAGATACAAGATTTTTTGTCATATGCTGTGAAAGAAATAAATGGGATTTATTCCTTACTTTCAAGTGGTTGGCCATCTAATAGGGTAGAAAGTCACATGTGCGGTCAAATATAATCTAGGCTGGGAACAGAATCGGAAATTAGACAACTACAAAATTCCAAATGAAACATAAATTTTACTTTGTAGTTTAATTACATTTGTCCTATTGCTTTCTTAGATGCTAATGAGTCCTACCTGGCCACCTGTGGTAACATGAGTTAAGTTGATAAAAAGACAATTTGAACTGATGTAAAAGTTATATTAAAAAGGATAGGTGGAAGACAAAACTGTTGCCATAGGAATAGATACAGGACTGAAATTCACAGGTAGGATGGTATTTGCATTCCCTTTACTATGTATTTAGGATAATTTATAGATTGTTGAGTGAAAACTGGGATATGTTCGGCCAGCCCCCATGTCCCCAAAAAAGCAGCAGATTCTGCATCTTCTTACCCTGCAGGTGTTACAATTAATTAAACCAGTGTTTCTATTTTGTAAGTACTATGATTGTGATAGCAAATGGTGATTAGTCTAGATAATACTGATAGGCTCTCACGTTCCAGCTTAGGGGTATCACTTTCATTCTAAAGTGTTGATTGTTTCTTATCTAACTTTGAAAATAAGATCTGATGCTTTTTAAACTGATGTCTCTTATATTGTCTAACTATGGAAATTTATATGGTAATTTAAAATCTGATAAGCTATGAGTGACATAAGCCTGCATAATAAAGCAATCATAAGCATTGACACATTGGGCAGAATTCAGTTCAGTATGCCTTTGTAAGGAAAAAAATTTCCCACCTCATGCTGAAGAGTTAGAGGGGACATTGAAGGTATTAGTCATCATCTAACAGAATTGTCTTTATTATATTCACTTTCTACACATATCTGGAAAAGTTTTATTTTGGAATTTCAACAAGATTAATGAAGAAAATAAAGGGTAATATCCTTCTGGTTAGCATTTTGTTAAGTTTATATTCAATTTTTTGAATGTTAACTATATAAAAAAGCCACTCTGCAAGGCACAAGAAAGGATTAAATGTCATTCTTGACATCTAATACAAGTCAGACAACTTATATTGAATTTTCATCATTGCAATCTGAGTACAGATTTGCAACTTACTAGCAATGTGATCCTATAAAATTAATCAAAAGTGTCCTCTTGCCAAAGGCAAAAAGAGAAAAATAATCAAAATATGGATTACAGTCTATATTATATTAGACCAATTTCTGACATAGCAGATACCAAGAAAACACTGGTTTTTGTTGTAGGCAGCTCTGACATGGCTCACAATAATTCAAACCTCTTGGTATTCACACCCTTGTATAATCTCCTCCCATTGCATATGAACTGAAACCAGTGACTTTCTTTCAAAGAACAGAATACAGTAAAAAAGGTGGATATCACTTTGTTGATTATAAAAGATCACAATTTTGCTCTTGCCAGTACTACTTTCTTACCGGCACTCTTTCCATCCAAATTTGTATCCTCATCTTGCTCACTTTCATAGAGCAAGATGCAAATGAAAAGTTATTTTTTCCTGAAAAGTTATTTTTTCCAAGATTTTTTTTCCACCTGTATAATAAGAAACTGAGACCCTCAGTCTACCAGACTATGAGGAACAAAATTCTTCCAACAACCACTAAGTGAACTTGGAAGTGAATTGTGCTCTGTTTGAACCTGGAGACGTCTACAGCCCCTACCAATATGGTGATTGCCATCTTGTGAGAGAGACATGAGTCAACATTCTGATTTCTGTCTGTGAGACTCCTGAAGCAGAGAACACAGTAAATGTATACTCTGATTCCTGACCCATAGAAATTGTGAGATAATAAATGTGAGGTGTTTTAAGCTGCTATGCTTAGGAGTAGTTTATTATCTAGCAGAAGGAAGCTAATATAGTTTGTCTCCCATATTGCTTCTCTGAATCTGCCTTTGCTGATCTGTAAAAGGTGATAATATGTAACTTACTGACCTCAGAGGTCTTTTTAAGTTTAAATATGTTAATGTGTACAGAAGAATGTAGCAAACTCTCAGGTACTCTACAAATATAAGCTAATTTTAAGGAATCAACAATGTTAACACAAATGATCAGTATCACAAGGCAAGTGATTACTATTAACTGAACACCTAGGATATTCCAGGCACTTTCCAAGACTTTTTAGAAATACATTTAATTAACAATGCCATAGCATAATTGAGAAAATTGAAGCTTACCAAAGTTTACCGACTTGCGAAGGCTAGGATGGGATGGTTCATGTTCTTTCCTCTAAGAGATCTTGTTTTCCTATTTTTTTTAAACAAAACAAAAACTCAGGTTTTCCAAACATTAAATGTCTCATTGTGGTGCTCCACCAATATGTCCTTAATTGAGTGGGTGCCACTTAATTAGTGGGTGCCACTAATCCTCCAGCCATTGAGTATTGACTGCCAACAGCTCTAGGTACCTCCTTTTTTAAGAAAGCTCTTGCAGAAGAGTCACTGCCAGAAGCTTAGTACTAATTTACACAGGCTAGAGTGTGAATACTTCAAGTGGAGACCAGCTCTGAGCTACAATTCATGTTTCAAAATCTCCTACAGGATGAAGCAGAAGCTAGTCTCCAGATGCAAACACATTTTCACTATGCTTTTATTTCATTACCCTCCTGCTTCCTTCCATCTCTTTCTCCTGAGAACACTTCCTCCCTCAGTAAATCTCCTTCACCCTCATTGTCTCAGCCTCTGCCTCCAGGGAACTCAATTTAAGACAATCCTTTGTATCTCTCGCTTTCTACTTTCTTTTACACATTTCCATCCCCAAACCCAGACCCCACACACACAATTACACAGCAGTCTATTTATTCAAACCTTCAGGTTATAATCACACTGGTCATTGAGCTTAACAAAAGAACCAGCTAAGGTACAAGGAGCAGTGGCCAAAGTTTATGTTGTAGTTTTGCAGACTCCTGAAAAGTTATTTTTTCCATGGGTCTCTGTAACAAAATTTGTGTATACTGCTGATATGTCCATTGCATAGGGGGAATTTTGTTGCATTAGCAGATATTTTATATATGATTTTTAAAACTTTAATCATTTTATTTATGAAGTAATGCAGTGTATGAAAAATACAGGAAAATTATTTGAAGAAAATTATACATGAACCCTTAACGAACCAAAAAAATTGTAAAAATTAGTCCAATTTTAAAGAAATTAAAAAGAAAATCCTAGTTAAAACTGACATTTTACTACTACAGAATATTAGTTTTTTTAATAAAAATTCCTGTAATTTTACCACTTACTATCCTTTGGGTACAAGGTTTTTTGTTTTTTGTTTTGTTTTTTGTTTGTTTGTTTTTTAAGTAGATTCCAGCATGGAGTCCAACATGGGGCTTGAACTCAGGACCTTGATCAAGTCTTGACCTGAGATTGAGATTTGGATCCTTAACCAACTGAGTCACTCAGGTACTCCTGGGTACAAGGTGTCTTATAAATTCATTTCTTAATCTTCCTAATAGAGTTATGGTAGGAAATCTTAGTCTTCAGATAAACAGTGCAATAAACTCCTATTTCCTTATATTGTGTTCTTATTAACTCTGAAAGACAGATTCCTCAGAACACAAGTATATTGACATTCTCTAGTTATGGTTCAACATAAATACAAAATCAATACTCACTGCCCTTACCTTGAACCCTACTCAGTGAGGTAATTTATCATTTAAGTAATTATTTATTATTGTAAAATTTATTAATATCACTGACAAGATATAATCATAATAATTGCCATCATATTCATAGTGCACTCCCACAAAAGCTAGGATTATATATTGAAGATACCATGTGACCTGAAATTAACAATTTATGTAGGCTTGAAGATTACACTCTTTAAAGCCCTATGTAGCATTTTTCCCCTCTATGCAGCATTCCTTTAAACACAAACTGGCAGGCAGTATCTTCCTCAAGAATGCTGGAGTGTTACATAGTATTTAGCACAATTTCAATATTTAAAAAACTTAGTTCTTTGATGCTTACATTATTTAATATCATGCATGTGGCAGAGAATGCAGAGGTCACACACTGTCTCTTTGCTGGTTTGGCTTGGGTCACTGACCCCTGAGATCATTCTCAAGATGTGTCTCAAGTAGATGCTAATCTTCATCATAAGGTCTCTTATCAAATGCATATTTGAAAGAATTCTAGTTAAGTTCTTTTTTTCTAGATGATATAAAATAGTGAAAAAGGAGCAAAAAAACATGTTGAGTGCAAGTGAGTCATTATCAGGTAAAGGAAGCCTTGTTCCCAGGTATGGCCAGCTATTGTAACAGGGGTCAGCAGGACTATGGTGGTTCTGTGGCAATACCTCTATTTGAGTATGTTTCTGTCTATTATGCAAATGTTACTTAGGGTATTTTGGTTGTGTACGTTAAAATAAATCAAAATAAAGGATCCATAAGTTCAATTAATACTCATCTGTCTCAATATTTTTGTTTCATATAGCAGATTGAAGTCTATTTTAGATGCAAGATTATCATAGTGCTTCATTCTGCCAATGATGGAGTCCATTTGGATATAAATTCAGCAAACACATGCATGTATTTCTTATACATAAGGTGTTATTCTCCCTTTGGCTATTGTGTCCAAGTTTTTACTCACCAATTTTACCTCTCATTACAAATACTTTAGAAGGTGATATGCTCAGAAACCTCATCAAACTTTGTAATTAAAATAATATAAAGTCAAAAATATAATTACAATAATTAAAAATAATATCCTCGACTTTATTCCAAAATATGTTACAATAGCCTTTGGACAACAGCATTTCAAAGATTTTATTTATTCATTCATGAAAGACACAGAGAGAAAGGCAGAGCCTGCGGGGAGCCTGATGTGGGACTCGATCCTAGGACCCCGGGATCACGACCTGAGCCAAAGGCAGACCCTCAATCACTGAGCCACCCAGGCATCCCTGGACAACAGCATTTCAATACTGATTTTTCTTATTTTGCCTTTTAAGATTATTTTAAGCTTGTTCCACCCTACAAGATGCTTTGCCTTCCCTGAAAACAAACAATCCTCAGCTAGGATACAACACATTGATTGGAAACAGTGTAACATAGTAAAAAGATAATTTTGGCCAGCTGCTCATTAATAAACTGGATAAAGAAATCAGTATGTAATTATTCATCTACTCAACAAAAATGTATACCATAAAATTATGAATATGATATGAAAAATACCAATAGGTAAACACTTTGGTTTCATTTTAAGCCACCATTAAATAAAGAGAATCATGGAATTTAAAAAAAAACTCACCCTGCTTTATAAGAAATAGTACATATGAAAAATAATTCAATGACAGATCCTAATGAGTGGTAACTTATTTACAACTAGTTTCCAATCAGAAAGTTTCCTAAGCACCATTTGAGTTTCAAATGCTAGGAAATTAGAAATAAAATGTATTGCTATTTGCAGTTAAAATATTTTCCTGATTAGAATTGAGTGGGATGTCACACCATCAAAAAATAGAAAAGTCAGTCTTTTCATATGCATTAAAATCCTAATCCATAGACTCTTTGAGGGAAAGATCAGAGATTCGATTTTAGAAATGAGGAATCAGGGCCCTGAAAGCTGAATAATTTGCAGAGATCTGCAAGTTAGGGATTGAAACAGGGCATCTCACTACCAGTTAGTCTCATTCTTAATGGCACGTAGTCTCTAGTCGTTAAAATAAGCATGAGATAAGCATGGCATCTGGTAGTCCAATCACATTTTGGTTCACATCAATTACCTCAAAAGAAAGAACTAATGCTTTATGTCTTAAGCATTCTAATGTTAACCTCCCACAATCTACCTATACATAATTTAGTTTTTACACACTTGTACATGATTTAAACAAGAATATCTGAATAATAAGTCTCTGCTTCTTATTTTAAAATATGCCTGTTTTGTTTGCACTAGCCAAGTTATTAGGAAAAATTGTGTCTTTTTGAAGACATTACTTTCAATACTTTATGAACTCAAAAAAAACTTTAAAAAAAAAGATAGTTTAATTCTGTGCGTGTGCATGCATGTGTTTTGTCTTTGTTGAAATAAGCAGTTTCTAAGTACCAAGGCTGCATTGTGTGTTCAAACAAGACCATTTGCACATGATATAAATTCAGCTTTATTATGATATAAAAAATATGTGCTGCAGATACAAGATTTTCCTTTATAGTAACAAATTCTAATCAAGCTGTAATAATCGAAAATCATGATTTTCTTTACCTAAGTTCCAAACTTTCCTACTATATGAAAGGACAATATAGACCACAATATTTTGATTTTAAGTTGTATACATATGCATATATTACCCCCCAAATGGCCACACATTTTCCCATTCCTATATTGTATACTTTCCTGCAGTGGGAATTTCAATTCTACTGAAAAAGTAGAATGTGGGCTTTGCTCGATCAGGGTTTTTTTTGGCCAAATTGACTAGGTTAGTGAATTTTCTAGGTCATATTGGCTTAGGCATGGTGCCCAGATATGTGGTCTAGCAATATTCTACAGGTTTCTGAAAAACAAAAGTTTTTTCAGACATGATTATTATTTAAATCAGTGGATTTTGAGTAAGCAGATTGTCCTCTATAATATAGGTGAGCCTTATCCAATCCGTTGAAAATTGGAGTAGAACAAAAGACTGACCTCCCTTGAGCAAGAGAGAAACGTGCTGCAGAGAGGCTTTATTTATTTTTATTTTTAAAAATATTTTTTAATTGAAGTTCGATTTGTCAACATATAGTATGACACCCAGTGCTCATCCCTTCAATGTTCCCCCGGTCAGTGCCCATTACCCAGTCACCCCATCCCTTCGCTGCCTCCCCTTCCACTACCCCTTGTTCGTTTCCCAGGGTTAGGAGTCAGTGGAGGGCCTTTAGACCTGAACTGCAATGTGGGGCTTTCCTCTGGGTTCTCTAGTCTGTTGCCTTGCTCAGCAAGTTTGGACTCACCCTGCCTAGAATTTTGTAAGCCAGTTTCTTAAAAATAAGCAAACGAATGAACAAACAACTCTCCTTCTATAGATATATACATCCCATTGGTTTTGTTTCTACAGAGAACCCTAATACATTGCCATTTTAAAAACTCAAAGCACACAGGGGACCCTGAGGTGTCTGACTCTTAATCTCAGCTCAGGTCTTGTCTCAGGGTTGTGAGTTCATGCCTAGTATTGGGCTCCATGCTGGGTGGGGAGCCTACTTTAAAAAGGCGGGGGGATCCCTGGGTGGCGCAGCGGTTTGGCGCCTGCCTTTGGCCCAGGGCACGATCCTGGAGACCCGGGATCGAATCCCACGTCGGGCTCCCGGTGCATGGAGCCTGCTTCTCCCTCTGCCTGTGTCTCTGCCTCTCTCTCTCTCTCTGTGACTATCATAAATAAATAAAAATTAAAAAAAAAAAGAAAATTAAAAAGGCGGGTAGGTGGGGAGTGCCTGGGTGGCTCAGTCGGTTCAGTAACCAACTCTTGGTTCCCATTCAGGTCATGATTTCATGGTCACGGGATCCAGCCCCTGCCTCAGGCTCCATGATCAGTGTGGACTCTGCTTCAGATTCCTTTTTTTTTTTTTTTTTTAAGATCTTATTTATTTATTCATGAGAGACAGAGAGAGAGAGGCAGAGGGAGAAACAGGCAGAGGGAGAAGCAGGCTCCATGCAGGGAGCTCAAGGCGGGACTCGATCCCGGGTCTCCAGGGTCTCGCCCTGGACTGAAGACAGCGCTAAACCGCTGAGTCACCCGGGCTGCCCCTGCTTCAGATTCTCTCTCCCCTCCCTGCTTGCACTCACTCTCTCAAATAAATAAATTCTTTAAAAACAAAAACAAAAAACATGAAGCACAGAGAAGCTTTCAAAATCATAGGATGATAAGGCCTGATCTCTCTGCAAATGGTCTCCTTAGAACCTTGTGGGTACCACCATATGAACAAACCTGGGCTCCTTGGCTGGGTGATGAGGCACAGTTAACTTCCTCATTCATATCAATAGCCAACCCACGTAGAGTCACGAAAGGAGAAACTCAACTACCAGCTCTCTACAAATGCATGATCAAGCCCAGCCAATGGCATGCAGAGCTGGGATGAGCCATTCCAGTGAACACAAGTCAAATTTCCAAACCACAAATTTTAAAAGTTATTTTTATTGAGGGATAAACAATAGAGAGTTATATTTCAAGTGTATAACATACTTCAGCAATAGTAAATATCGTTCAGTGCTGCTCACAGTAAGTATAGCCATGATCTGTCACCAAACATATTTATAATCTTACTGACTCTATCCCCTATGCTATACTGACTTTTTAACTGGACATTTGTGCCTCATAATCCTCTTTATCAATTTCCCTCATCCCTTCACCTACATTGCCTCTGGCAACCACCTGTTTCTCTTCCGTATTTAAATGTCTACTTTTTGGGTCTTTTTTCTTTGTTCATTTGTTTTGCTTTTTAAATTCTATATATGAGTAAAATCATATGGTATTGGTCTTTCTCTTCCCCCCCATAAATAGAGTGATAGCAGGTGTTATTTATCTAAAAATAAACCTTTCAGTCTTCATTATTAAGTATGATGCTTGCTCTATGTTAGAGCCATTATTTAACCTTTATCAATTTCATTCTAGTTTAGCTATGAACTTATGGATGAACAGTAGATTTTATCTAATGTTTTTACTACATATATTGAAAAGATCACTTTTGTTCATTTAATGTATTAATATGGTTACAATATAGATTTTCTTAAAGTTAAGTTAGTCTGGCACTAGCAGGGATAAACTCAACTTGGTCATACTATTTTGTCATTTTAATCCATGCTGTATTTTTACTTTGTATTATTATAAATGTGTTTTCATACCTACTCCATGAGATTAATCTGTATTTTTTTTCTGTTTTATATTATCATTGTCAGTTTTGATATTAAGGCTATGTTGGCCACAAAATTTGGGAGAGTTCCTTTTTCCCCATTTTTTAGAAAAAATCATATTAAGCTTAAAATTACATCTACCACATTTTATCTGAGCCTGGTATTTATTTTGGGGGATAAAAATATATTTTACCTGGACACCTGGGTGGCTCAGCGGTTGAGCATCTGCCTTCCACTCAGGGCGTGATCTTGGAGTCTCGGGGTGGAGCCCCACATCAGGCTCCCTGCATGGAGTCTGCTTCTCCCTCTGCCTATGTCTCTGCCTCTCTCTGTGTGTCTCTCATGAATAATTATTATTATTTTTTTTTACCTGCCAGTTCAATAGTTTTAATGGTTAGTTTTCTATTGAGATTTTCTATTTCTTTCTGAGTAAGGGCTGAGTATATTTTAAGAAAGAATTCAATTTAATCTAAATTTCAAATTTAAACTAATTTTTAATAATTATTAACTGTATAATCTCTGCTAAATATATACATATATACATATATTTATGACAAATTTTCAATCTTATTTCTGACATTTGTCTTATTTTCTTTATAAAATGTTTAAGGTTTTCAATTGTATTAGTTTCAGAACCAACCTTAGTTTTGTAGGGTTTTTTTGTTTTATATACTTTTATATCTCATTAACTTTCAGGATAATTTCAGGACTCTTTCTGTGCCTATTTAATTCAATGCTTGGGTCATTGTCACTTTTTTCTCATTTAAGTTTCCCTAACAGCATAAAATTGTGATAGGTGATATTTTCATTGTTATCATTTTGGAGATTTTTTTTTTAATTCCATAGTTATTTAAGCAACTCATTTAGGCTTTCTGAATTTTTAAGCATTTGGATTAGTCATTTAAAAACATTTTCCTCAAGGAGGCGCCTGGGTGGCACAGTTGGTGAGCAGCCACTATTGGTTTCAGCTCTGCATGATCTCGGGACATGGCATCTAGTGTGTATGGCTCTGCTCCCAATGGAGCAGTGGTGGCTTAAGAGTGCTTAAGACACTCCCTCTCCCTCTGACCCCCCCTTCTCTTTGGCTCTCTGCCTCTTTAAATAAATCTTATAAAATATTTCCCTTAAAAATACTTATTTACAATTTTGGCCTTACAGATGTTAATATGTTTCTTTTCATGTTTGTTCCTAATCTGTATTCTCCAATAGTTTTCTTTATATATTCAGCATAAACTATTTTTAAAAAAATCTAATTCCACTATATGTGGTGTTGCTGATTTCTTCCACTATTAAAAGCCTATCTCCATATTTCATTCATGATTTTGTAAGTATTTCATGGATACCTATGTCAAAAATTGTTCATATTTCTTAGGAAATGAATATTTTTTGCTTAATAGTTCCTTAAATTCTATTTTATATTATAATAGTTATATAGGCATTCTTTTAATATCTCTATGAACCATTGTCTGCTATTCTTTCCTTTTCATATTTTTTGACCCAAGTTTTTATGTGTTTTGTAAATGGCACAGTTTCATTGTACATCTATGTGTTCTCATCTGGTCTAGCCACTTTTTATCGTATAAATGAAAATGTTCCATTTACATAGATTAGAGCTTCTATATTTGCATTTATTTCCATCATCTTGTGCTTTCCATTTTACCCATGTTATTGTTCCCTTTTATCTCCTTTTCTGTGCTATTTTACTTTCTCTTTTTATTCAGTTTTTAAGATCATTTTGGAAAACTTATACTTCAGTTTTCTTTTTGTGGTTCCAATAAATATTAACATGCATTCATAACAAATCTGAATTTACAATTCCTCCTTCTGTTAATACTACAAGGACTGAAACATGATACTTTTGACTTCTCTCCTAGCAGTCTTTTTAGTACATAAATTACTATTACTTATACACCATTTCTTATCAATAATAGCAGTAGTATTAAGACCAAATCATCATATGATGATAAACTGACAACCTCGGACTCCCCCATCCTGGAAGGCCCAGGTATTGCTGTAACAGAAATAAATACGCAATCCAGGTAAGGGTTTGTCTTTACTGCATGGAAGCCTCAGTCAATACTATTTTACAAAAGCTGATAGCATGTTTGTTCCAATGTTCTAGAATGTCCCAAAACATCGAAGAGACCAAGGAACCACTTAACAGCAAAAGAAGCTCCTAGAGACTGCCTGTGAACACAGGCTCCATCACATCACATAGTGTACACACAGATGCTGCACAGAAGTGGAGAGATGGAAAAACGGCCTGTTGACAACATAGCTGAAGAGCCATCATGAAGACGAAAGTCTGATTATGAGATACTCTCTTCACTGGAATGCTGTATACTCATTGACTCAAAGTCCTTTCAGTGGTGCTGGTCTCCCAACAGGAGGACCATATGGTTCGGAGATCCAAACAGTGAAACAGGAGTTGCTGCATTTACTGCTCCCATCATCTTCTGAGGAGACTTCATGCTTCCAGTGCCCACAGCTCTGGGCCCAGGTGTTAGAGGTCCTGGTCCCCAAAAAGGCACAATTTTGCCAGGGGACACTTAAGTAAGTGACCATTCCAATAAATCTACTGCTGCTGTGTAGGCACTTTTTTGTTTCCAAAAACCAAGAGACAAAAAGTAAGGATCAGTTTTGCAGATGAGTTGACTTTGATTACCAGCCTCAGGCAGGGCTGCTCTTATACACTGAGAGCTGGAAGGAATACGTGTCAACAGTTTCTGGTTCTCGTGCCCATGGTGACTCTGAACTAACAGGTACAGAGCAAACCTGAGAAAGGCATGGGGACTACGGGTTTGGACGTCTCAGAGATGAGGCTCTCAGGTATATTGGCAAGTAAGCCACTGAGTCAGGCAGAGGTGGTAGCCAAGAGTAGGAGGAATTGAGGATGCAAAGCAGTGAAGGACCACAAAACCAACTACAGCAGTCCCAGGACTAACCACTCTGTCCACTGACTTCCCTCTTTTACATTCTTTTAAGATAAAAAGTCCACTGGGATCCTGATGGGACTATTCCCTGAATCCATAGGGAGAAGTGCTTCTGGGCAGCACATGGAGATGGCGGTGATGAAGAAATGTGATACCTACATTCTCATCCAAGGAAGGATTTGCTACCCAACTGTAAAAAGGATAACCAAGAAACCATACTTCAGCTGTGAAGTATTTTAAGGTCTGCTTCTGCCACAGAGCTAGCCAAAGACCATGTACTTGTCCAGGCAGCGGACATTTGGTGATAGAGTCTAATCAAGGTAGAAAGGTCAAATAACTGACAAAATACTTATTCCAAATCTCCTCACCAGTTTTATAGAGTTTTATTGGGCTTGTATTACAATTTGACTTTCTCTTCCAGCTAATCCCTTTCCCTTCATGAGAACTGAACTCCAGTAAGCTCTTAGATACTGAACCCCACATAAACATTTGCTTTCAGAGATGATAATACTTGTTTCTTATCCTCAGAAATAAAGAACAATCTCTGAGTGGCCAGTTTTCACATGTGTCACATGTTGTAGACAGGTTTATTGAGCAAATAAGCCAATACAGTTTAGTTCAAAAATAAATTGCTCTATGAAATGTATTTTCTTTTAGGACTATAAAATACTATATATCATACCTATGCATGTGCCTATTAACCCCTTTCATTACTCTCAACTTGAATGACCCTCTGAATGCCCAGCACAGACATTCCTGAGCATTTGTATTCAACAGCTTCTTAACATTTGACTGTGACCACCTGATTTGTGTTATATTAAGAACATTCTATTAATATTAATTGAGAAGAGGACAGCTAAAAATTATTTTTTAAAGGTTTATTTATTTATTAATGAGAGACACACACAGAGAGAGAGAGAGAGAGAGAGAGAGGCAGAGACAGGCAGAGGGAGAAGCAGGCTCCTCACAGAGAGTCCAACATGGGACTTGATCCTGGATCCCGGGATCACGACCTGAGCCAAAGGCAGGCGCCCAACTGCTGAGCCACCCAGGCATCCAAACAGCTAAAAAGCTAAAAATTATACAATCAGATCAATGTAGGAAGGTGAATGATTTTAAGATTACTTTTTTAAAAACCATAACATCCATCCTTTGTACCACCTAAACTAAAACTAAAGTAAAAGCAAATTGTTTAGACTATGGTTCTAGACCTTCTTCCTGGATAAGCAGCAGATACTATGATGCAGGGTCTTGATTTCTTGTATATAAGTGCTAACCTAGGAATTATGCAGAAGAAACTGATGGAAAACTTTCAGAGCCCCTTTCTTATATGTTCACTTACAAATACGTACATGGGTCATGATATAGTTCTCTCCAATAATCAATCATATAAGCAAATCATATAGACTAAAGCAGTCTTTGTCCTTTTGTCAGAAAAAGGTAATTTGTCAGTCACTCCATGTATCCTCAGAAGATGTTTGTCGAAATTTGTTAGGATTGTTCATGCAGCTCCATAAATACAACATTCATTTGGTGCTCTTTTGGTTGCTCTATACGACTCAAGCAGGGAAACTATTGCCTGGAAATGGTCTTATTTCCTAATATTTTTTCACAAGGAAATAGTTTGTGTGTCATTCATCAGTTTTATGGCCTTTTCTCCCTGTTTTTAGAAAGCAGAAGCATGCTCAGTATTCAGTCACACACAGAGCAGACTCATTACAGGATTGTCAATGAGCAATTTAGCAAGCAGAAAGTCAAATTAGCTTTACTGGAAAGTTGACTGTGGTGTGCTACCCAAAGTGAAAGTAGCAAGTAAAATTTTACCCACAACTGGTTACATAGGGGTAATTAAAACCATTAATCTTTCCATTGATCTTTGTTGCCTACTATATTTAGCAGCTAAGAGTCATGAGCTACTGGAGTGTGTCCATTGTCACAGATCTCCATCAATAGATATCCCCTAAAGAGGGCTCCAGGGTAAAAGAGCATTTATCTGATTTATGCCTATTATGTGGTTCATTCAGACCTGAAACAAATAATGGTTATGCTTTATTAAGAAGGAATATTTGCAAACTGCAAGTCTCATGAAAATTTTAACTTCTTTCATGCTACACAGAAGTAACACATGGTAAATGCCTTTTGAGTCCTATCTGTTCCATTTATTTTTATATTTGATGGGGATATGGTTCTACTTGATAATATCCTAAAACATTATAGGGGCAATGTATAATTTTTATACATAGGTGCTCTCTTAAAAAAGTAAATGTTTGACCTTATAGTCTATAATTATGTCTCTGAAAGGATAATAGTCTATCACAAAAGCATGGCTTGGTTCACAGATCATTGATACAGTTAGTTTTAACAGATGCTTGGGTGCCATTATAATCTTTCCTATCCATTTGGCTGTCACAAAAGTTAGACCCATGTGTCCAGTTTAGGCTATTATTTCTATAGGGCCTTTGCTCTTCTATACCAGGAACAATTAGTAATTAAGACTGGATAATCAACTAGTGACCTTCACCAATTAGAGAGTTTTTAGAATCAAGCATGGAGTAACTACTCTCAATATTTACTGAGAAAAGTGAAGTATAAGATTCAGATATTTCATTCTGGTTGCCGATAAGGAGAGGTCGATATAAGCCTAAGGATTTGGTATCTTGACAGTTGCAGTCTTAGAAACTTAATGGTGAGTGACCATACCCAGTAAATATCTGCTACACCATTTCCACACTCACATGAGACTGATTGGTGCCAATACAATTAAATTAGTCATTACAACTTTACTAATCAAAAATGCAGAAAAACAACATGTGCAATGAACAATTGTCACTTGAACGTTACCATTACCAGTGTCTACACACTTTATGTTTGCAAAGAAAGCACACTTATGTTATCACTTTGGTGAGGGAAGCAAGTAGGCCTTGTAAAAAAGAACCAGCTTGAGACACTAAATCTTACAAAAGAGATGTTCCCAGGGGATTAGAGGTGGAGGCTTTAGAGTGATGACAGCCTGACATCCTGCTCTGTGACTCTGGTCTAAGGCTCAAGAGACTCTGGCTCTAATTCTCAAGGTCTTAGGCTCATTCAATTCTTTTCAATTTTCTAAGCCAGGTTCTCCAGATTTCCAATCCTCTCTGCTAGTCACTCAAAAACCCTGCAATAAGTTATTTTCTTCTGAAGTTTACCAGAGCCCACCTTTGAGGTTTTAAATCAGTAATCATGATTGATGCACCATGTTTCTAGATATACATATATGTATGTATACATTGTCCTAAGTCAATTTGCTTAAAGAATTCTCCTGGCTAACGACTATTAGTTATCCATAAAATTTTATCCTTCATGCAGATTAATAGCAATAATTTTATCCATTTCTGGACTTCCAACTTCAAATCTCAAAAAGGAGAAATCCCGAGCTAGACGTTTAAACTCACTTCTGTATGTTAAATATTTTTTTTAGGCTCAAAACCTAGCAGTTTCGGAGACTACTAACAGAGGCCCAAAATTTACTCCTTAATACGCTTTACACATTGTCAAGAAGGGGTAGTTACAAATTTAGTAACTAGGTAAACGAATATATATTTGTTTCTTCTCCATTTATAGTAGTAACCAAGTCTTAACAAATAGTCCTTCATAGTGTTTTTTTTTCCTTGCCTCCATCACATCTAGTACTAGCTCATTTTCAAAATGTTCTCTTACTCCCTAATCACCTCCTACCGAGATAACTGAATTCACTCAATCTTCCAATAACTATTTATTAAGTCCTAATGATGTAACACCAGGCATTCATTAATTAATCACACATGGATTCTGCCTTTTTTCCAGCTTGCCCCTCTATGGGAAATAGACAATAAGAAGAAATATCAGGTAACAAATGTGGGTATGAGGCACAGGTTATGCAGACAACACACTGCATGCAGAGATGGAGAATAGTAGAGTATCAACTTAAGAGAGGAATAGTAAGGAAAGGCCTTTCAAAGGATGGGGCTGTAAGAAGGTACCCAGGAGTATGTAAAGAAATTAGTCATGAATAGGATGGAGACAGATATAGATAGATAGATAGATGATAGATAGATAGATAGATAGATAGATAGATAGATAGATAGATATAGATAGACCTATAGATACATCTATCTATATATATATAAAGAGAAAGGGACAAAGAAAGAGAGAGAGAGAATATGTCACAATTTCTGTAGTACTGAGAGTCTGGAATACATTAAAGCTGACAGAAAGTCCATGCAGCTGAATTGTTGGTGGCTACAGAGGAATGACATTGAAGAAGTGGGCAGACATTTCATGGAATAATTTACCTTCCATGGTAGAGTTTATACTGAAGAGAGTGGGATGTAGTTAAAGGGTTTAAGTCTAAGAAGTGACATAATTTGATTAATTTTTATTAAGCTGGCTAAAATGTGTAGAATAAATTTAAATTGTAAACTGGAGTCAGGAAGAGCAGGAAGGATGTTGGCGATGATGCTGGTTAAGGCTACAGTGGTGGCAGGTGAAAGCCGGAGAGCAAAAGACTATTTTTGAGATAGAAAATGTAGGACCCAGTTGACTATCTGGAGTTCAAGATAAGTAAGAAAAACCCATCAAGGGTAATTTCATGTCCAAAATATTTTTAGTGATTTTAAGAGCTTTGAATAAAATGCAGTTAGTTCTATTCCTTGGTACTATGTCTCCTTCTCCTCTCCTCCCTCTCCACTCTCCCCCTTCTCTCTGTTTATCTACAGAAAGTTCAGTAAACTTCCAAAAATGAAGCAATCAGATATCCTAAAAACCTCCCAACGCAAAATACAGAAAGTTTTGCGTAAACTATAATGAATGGAATATTAAATATATAATTGGGATTGCAGTAATTTTTTTAAAAAATTTATTTATTCATGACAGACACAGAGACAGAGACACAGGCAGAGGGAGAAGCAGGCTCCATGCAGGGAGCCTGACCCGGGACTCGACCTGGGGACTCCAGGATCAGGCCCCGGGCCAAACGCAGGTGCCAGCCAAAGCGCCAAGCCACCCAGGGATCCCCGAAAGAATCATTTCTACTTGCACTTTTTGTTCAAGATAATGCTGGCTCCCTTTGGAAGGCCTTGCCCTCCCTGTGGCCCCGTCAGGCAGTGCCGTGTCTTCTCCCCCACAGCCCAGTGCTTCTGGGAGGGAAGATAACACTGTTCTCCACGATGGCCCTTCACAGACTTTTACAACATTTCTTATTTTTCCCTGACAACAGCAAATTCGATTTTGAAGCTCATGTTATCACGTGATGTTACCAACCAATCTACAAATTCCCTTTAAACTACTTAACCCCCAAATCATTTCTTTTGATTTCTTCATGATTTTAGGTCTATTAGAATGACTCATCATAAGTGGTTTCAATACAGGTATAGAAAATCCTTTTCATACTATGGCCTATTGGTTTCATTAATTCTTCTCCAACAGTCTCATCTGCTCATATACTTCAGCCACTCACTCCAGTGGGGATTAATGATCTTTATCCTTACAAACAACCACAACTTCTCCATGGTCTCAATTTCATGTTCCTTCTCTGGAAGAACTAAACGTGGTACTATGTTAATGGTAATTTCCTGTGATGGCAATTTGTGATTATAGGAGATGATATTCTTATTTGTAGAATAGGAAGTATTGGGAATTGGTGGCAATTGATTTTGACAACCTATTCTCAAATGGCTGGAGGAAAAAAAAGGTTTTATTTGTATTATATTTTTAACATTTGTGCAAGTTTGATACTGCTATTAAGTTTTAGAAATACATATCAACAAATGTATAAAATGTCATAAGAGGTGCCCCAGTATTCCCAAAGATGAAGTCCCACCTTAGAAGAATTCAGAGCCTATAATCATGGAAGATACAATGCAACAACTCACCAGGAATAAAGTCAAGATTGCTAGAGAGAAAACATGCAATATGCCAACTTGTAATGAAAAAAAAAAACATTTGGCTGGAGGAGCTCTATTAATACACTTTCAATATAAGTCCAGATTCAACCCTCCAAAACACTTCCCAGCTCGTGGAGATAAATATCAATTGGTTTCCTAAGCAGCTTTAAAACCCTTGCAAGGTAGGCCCTGGCAACCCGGTAGTCTCATCTGGAGTCCTGCTCTTGGCGCCCTCACACATCAGCAAGTGATGTATTTCACAAATATCAAACAGAAGGTCTCTTTTGTAATATCTTTAAAACGCTTTTTTTTTTAAATTGAGTAACTATTAAGCAGGAATTAGAAGAGAGAACATGGCAAGGGAGGATGTACAACTGAGAAAAAATTAAAGCCTACCTTTGTTTAAAGTTGGAGTTCTAAAAAAAAATAAATAAATAAATAAATAAATAAATAAATAAACAAACAAAGTTGGAGTTCTCCCAAGTTATCCCAGAGGTCAGACTCCCCACGTGGCCTGGCTGCCTTCTCTGCAGTGGAGTAATTTTTTTTTTTTTTTTTTTGAAGGCTTTTTAGAGCAGCCTGGAAATCACAAGTCAGCAAAATCAGGCATGGGGAGGAAAACCCGTCCTGCTTCAGCTCTCTGGGAGCTGGCACAGGTCAGACTCTCCAGTGAGCTGAGGGGGGTCACTCAGCACCAGGACTCCTGCGAGCACGCTCAGCTTCTCCCCTGCTCGGCTTCAACAGATGGGTGCTCTCGGGCCTGCGGATGCCAGGCTGGCCAGAGCAGCAAGAAGGCACCCCTCTAATGTCCAGATCGTGAAGTGGGGATGCTGGGTGGGCCATGAGAATAGCTTGATATGTAACTGTTAAATCTGTACACACAGAACTTTTAACCTTCATTTTTGACTCTAACCCAATCCTGACATCTTAGGGCCGGGCCTGCTCATCTCAGCATACTGTCAGTTTTCCTGTTCTGGGAACTCGGGCTGCTTGTTGCTTCACACCTGCAATCTCTCTCACTTCAGGATTCTCACCTGCTAAACGTCTGCCCATAAAGAACTTTCCTGGGGACACCTGGGTGGCCAGGTCACCATCCTAGGACCCAAGATCAAGCCCTGCTCCTCCCTTGCCCTGCCACTTCCCCTGCCTGCCCCCCTCCCTCTGTCAGATAAATAAATGATTTTTTTTTTAAAGACCTTTCCTGGCTCAGGTGTCCGTACCATGCAGGTCTCCTGCCAACCCCTCCCAGCTACCACAGGTAAAACAGAACACACTTGCCCCATGTGTTTTCTTACTGTTTATCCTGGTTTTTTTTATTCACATCACCTAACCTCTCTGAAACCAATACTCTGTTTCTTATTTATCTCCCCTCTACAAAGTAAAGGCCATGAAGGCAGGATTTAAATCTTCTTTATCATGTGGCCCCAACATTTGGAGTACAATGTAGCTTCCCAGTAAATACCAGATAAATGGATGAATAAACTAGAAAAGGATGTGAAGTAACATGATTTTTGGTGTTTAAAAAATTACAATCAATTTGAATATATAAATGTGTAATATCTAAAATAAGCAAGTGTTACATAGAAGATAAAATACTGGAAAGATTATAATCATAATTATTTATTTAAAAGATGCAATAAATATAACAAGCACAGCCACATGAAAATGCTCCTGCATCACTTTGCAGTAAAAGTTTTTAAGAACAAGCTTAGGGGATCCCTGGGTGGCTCAGCGGTTTAGCGCCTGCCTTTGGCCCAGGGTGTGATCCTGGAGTCCTGGGATCAAGTCCCACATTGGACTCCTTGCATGGAGCCTGCTTCTCCTTCTGCCTATGTCTCATGCCTCTCTCTCTCTCTTTCTCTCTCTCTATCTCTCATGAATAAATAAATAAAAATCTTTAATTAAAAAAAAACAAGCTTAGAATGTTGAGGCAAAAGAACATTTGATAAAATCTTGTATTAACAAAACTCATATATTTTGGTCTTGTTAAACTCATGAAAAGCAAAATTAAAATGTTCAATTATATCACGTTAGCAGATTACATAACTGGTCACAAAGTCACATGGAGTTATTGATTGATCACTGCCAAATTCAGTCTGGTCCAGTGCTAAACATTTTTAGTAACCTTGATGACTGAAAAAAACACCTACACAGTAAGTTAGAAGATTATCCAAGCCAGAGAAAGAGGTAACAATAAGGAAAGAAGATGAAAAGATTAGAAAATTTTTTTAAAAAAAGCATTTAAAGATGATAAGACTGACCCAAGGACGCTGAGAGCAGTGAATTGACCAAAGGGAAAATTATATTCTATGTTTAGTAACAAGTTACCTACACCAATAAATATTTTGATACAGAAGTAAATATAAAAAGTGAAATCTAAGCAAGCAGTCATTTGACCTTGGGCAAATCATTTCACATTTCAAGGTTTAGAATAAAGAATTTGGGTGAAATTAGTAAATACAGTGAAAGTTACATATGAAGTTTCATGACTTCCTCAAACAGGACAATTTTAAAGTTGATGCATGTGTGAGTCAAGACAATGGAATGAACAAGAAGGACTTTATATTTGCTTGCCTAAATACCATTTTCATGAAGTAGAATCAGGAGAATATATTATTTTCTTACAAGTACATAGGCCCAAATGGGATTTCACTATCAAAACCATGGTTTTCAAATACTGGTAAATTTTAGGAATGACTAATTCTTCATGGGAAAAAAGATACTCATAAACAGTTCATGTTGGAGTTATTTGTTTTTCAATTTTCAATTGCTTCATTTGTCAGTCCAATAAACTAAGAGATGATCTTTACATTGTACCTTAAATTTAGTTTTTAAAATCACCAGATAAACAATAATGACTGTGGTGGGTAAAATCACAGAAAAGGTTCCTACAAGTCTCCCATTCTCTGGTTATTATTCAGTCAAACACTAATCTAGATACTGCTGCGAAGGGACTTTGCCGATGGTAGGAGGTTACTAATCAACTAACTTTAAAATACAGAGAGCAACCTAGATGATCCATGGGGGCTCCATCTAATCACTTGACCCTGAAAAGCAAAGAAATTTCTCAGCTGGAAGCAGAGAGGTTGCAGCAGAAGCAGAGTGGAGGTGAATCAGAAGGGAGAAGGGCTCATCTAGCTCTTACTAGCTTGAAGACTGAGAAAAGGGGCCATGAACCAAGAAATGTGAGTAGCTTCTATGAGAAGATAATGACTCCTGGCTGACAAATAGTAAGAAAACTGACTCTCTTCAAACTGTATGGAAGACTTCTGCCAACATCTTGAACAAGGTTGGAAACGGATTCATTTCTGCAGCCTCCAGAAAGAAACATAGCACTGCCCAAACCTTGATTTCTGCCCCATGAAACCCAAAAGCTCATCTACAAGGTGTGAGATAATGCATTTTTGTTGTTTTAAAACACTGTGTGGTAATCTGTTTTGCAGCAATATGACGCTAATAAAATGCCAGAGATCAAATTATATATTCAATCATTCTGTAGATTACAACTATGTTTAAACTATGTATTCTTAGAGGTGCAAAAAGATGAAATGACTTCTGCTACTTATAGAACTGATTATTTTTAGACATATTTCCTTCAGGTTTCCTTAAAATTCCTTCAGCTTACCATACAGTAAGCTACTATAATATATACTGTTGAAATAACTTTCAAGGCCCCAGATGGAGGCACTTATTCCCAGGGTGCCATGTCAGCAGACTGAAACTTAGATAACTTCTGTGGCCCTGTAAATGCCCCCCTTGATCAGAAATATGGCATTTCCAATCAGCCAATCCCAAAACGCTAAGCCAGCTGTGCGTTCTGTATTTAATTCTTTGTTCCTACTCACCCAAAACAAGATTGACTGTGTGGCCCCCACTAATCAGATTACTTCTTTTTCCTCCTTGTTCATTTTCCATCCTACAAAAGCTGCCTTCTGCCCAATTTTTCAGTTCTCCAAATGGATGCTGTCTATTCAGGCAGGACAGCCTGTTAAAGTTGAGTTTCTATCATTACATTTTCTTCTTTAATCATTTTTTAACAATACAAACACACATATATACATACTCATGAGCACAATCTATGTAGTAAAGGAAACAAATATTAGAGGGTTATTAATTGTCCACCAAAGACACTATATCACAAATAGCCCTTGTTTTTACCCTTTACTAATAAGTAGGTTTTCAAACAATAGACATCTGTATCCATGATTTCCAGTTTGATGCCTGTCTCCCAAGGCACAACTTTTTTTTTTTTTTTTTTTAAATAGCAAGTGCTTTTGAATACCTCCAAGCATTATTGTCTAACAAAATGCTCCTGCACTGCATTAGAGGATGAGCTTTTAAATGTAAACAGTAGAGTTGTCAGAGAGTGGGCATAGACTGATAATTGTTCATTTCTCATCTGATCTGATAGTTTCTGTCTTGTGAGGAGACTGAGTTTTAATTTCTGTAAGGTCATAGTGGTCTTGGTGCAAAACTGAATCATCCTCCTAATCATAATGTTGCTGAAATGCCTTAATAATCAGTTTTGTTTCTCTAAACTTGAACAATTGAATTTTCATTTCACTAGCTTTTTTCCCCCCTTATTGCTAAAAATATTTATTCTGGCTATAATGGTAATTTAATTTACCAATTTAAATGCTTTGCATCACAGTTATTTTTACACACATCGTAGCCTCTCCAGTAAATTTAAATCTCTCTTAAGGTCACCAAGATTTTCTGTGTCATCTTTTTATAGCCCCCAGCACAGGATCTTTCACCAAGTTCTCACTGAATACATAATAGTTGTTATGACTATCGAGCACAATATTTCCTGCAAACTTTCATGGATTCCCCCCTAATTAGTAGAGTGGAGTCTACATGTTATAGAGAGTATCCATATTATAGTCCTCTCTCCAAGAAACCTTAGAAATCTCTGAAATAAATGGGCTATTTTTTTCTGTTGTATTAGGAAGGTTAATTAAAACAAAAACCATTAAGCATGTGGGCTGAGAATTGCTGGCTACTCCCACTCACCTGACCCATATGTAAAACCTGAGAAACTCATAATTTCCTGGATTCTAGTGATTGGTTTAACTGCAGTCCCTAAAACTCCACTAAATGTTTCCTTGCTAATTACGTATAAAACCATTACCTACTTCCATTTGAAGCAGCCAATTTTCTAGGACTCGCTGTATGATTAGCCATGATTCTCAGCTTCCAAAATCCACAGACTGTGCTGCTATTGTGAGTGGCTTATCTAAATTCTTCCAATCCATAGGCTTTAAACTATAAACTCTTGCTGATTAAGTGAGGGAGACTCTAATGGGTTTCAGTAGAATGGGGGAGACAGGGAGTCCTTTTGCCTCTTCCCTTCCCCCCCCTTCAAGTTACTTCCTCTTACGGTAGGTGCTATTGCTAGCATTCATAGTGTAAAACAATTGAGACCACAGATTCTAAAAGCCAGATTCTAAGCCCAGCTACACTTTCTGACTAGTTGCATAATCTTGTAACTTCTGCTTAATGATGTTATGGTAAGATTGTTATTTGGTGCTTTTGATAAAGAGGTACATGGACTGAAAGACAAACTGAGCAATGATGTATCAACTATGCCTTTACTAAATTTATCTTTTTCATCTCTTTGAATCTCAAACATAATAAAGTTAACAAAGAAAAAAAATTAGAGAAAGGAAAAATCTATTGGATGCACCTGAGCCTGCTGCTGCAGAAACAACAGACACCATCTGTCACTCTGTGTCTTTTGCTGTGCCTCTAATGGCAGGGAGGAACTCCAGCTGTGGAAGCTCCTGGGAGCTCCATGGTATTGGATTGTACTCAGTCTGGTCATGTACAGAAAGGGTAAATGTCAAAATCCATTTCACAATGCATACTTTTCTAACTTTTCTATTGCATCTGATTGTATTTAGTAAACTAATGTAATTTTCCTACTGTAACTGTACTTTCTGATGGTGGAATGTGTACTCATTCATTAATTCACTTACTGTGAGAACCTTAGTGTTCATAGCCTGATTCACTTCACTTCCTGGAATTGTACACTAGCCATATGACACCAAAAACACATAAGTCGAGGGCGGGGCAAAATGGCAGAAGGGTAGGGTCCCCAAGTCACCTGGCCCCACCAACTTATCTAGATAACTTTCAAATCACCCTGAAAACCTATGAATTCAGCCTGAAATTTAAAGAGAGAACAGCTGGAATGCTACAAAGAGAAGAGTTTGCATTTCTAACAAGGTAGGAAGATGGATAAATAAATAAATAAATAAATATCCATTGGGGGAGGGACCCCTATGAGGAGCCGGGCTAAGGCCCATGGCTAGAGCCTCCAGAACAGGAAAGCCGAATCCTGGGCACCCTCCAGCTGTACAGATCAGTGCCCCCCACCCATGGAGCATCCAGGCCAGTGTGGACTGGGAGCTGCAGTAGTTACTAAGTGGGCTGACTGCACCAGTCCTGTTGTTCCTCCTGGTGTAACTCTGTCCCTGGAACACAGTGGGGCCACCAGGAAACAGAGGCCTCACAGGATAAACAGGTCCCACTGAGCCATGCACCTGGCAGGAGGAGGGGCAGCTTCTCCAGGGGCACACACCTGAGAATCAGCCAGCAGGCCCCTCCCCCAGAAGAACATCTGGAAGGACAGGGGAAGAGCAAGTTCTTAACCAAGCAGCAGGGGAAGCTCCAGGGGAAGTCAAGGGATTTACAGTGTATAGAACCAAAGGATACCACTCCTTATTTTTTGTATTTTGTTTTTGTTTGTTTGTTCTTTTTTTCTTTTTTCTCTCTTTTTTTTTTCTCCTTTTTCCAGTACAACTTGTTTTTAGCCACTCTGCACTGAGCAAAATGACTAGAAAGAAGAACTCACCACAAAAGAAAGAATCAGAAACAGTCCTCTCTCCCACAGAGTTACAGAATTTGGATTACAATTTGATGTCAGAAAAGAAGTTCAGAAACACAATTATAAAGCTACTGGTGGCTCTGGAAAAAAAGCATAAAGGATTCAAGATACTTCATGACTGCATAATTTAGATCTAATCAGGCCAAAATCAATAATCAATTAAATGAGACGCAATCCAAACTGGAGGTCCTAACGACGAGGGTCAATGAGGTAGAAGAAAGAGTGAGTGACATAGAAGACAAGTTGATGGCAAGGAAGGAAGCTGAGGAAAAAAGAGAAAAACAATTAAAAGACCATGAGGAAAGGTTAAGGGAAATAAATGAAAGCCTCAGAAGGAAAAAATTCTATTTTTAATTGGGGTTCCAGAGGGTGCCGAAAGGGACAGAGGTCCAGAATATGTATTTGAACAAATAATAGCTGAGAACTTCCCTAACTTGGGGAGGGAAACAGTCATTCAGATCGAGAAGATAGATTCCCCCCCCCCACCAAAATCAATAAAAACCATTCAATACCTTGACATCTAATAGTGAAACTTGCAAATTCCAAAGATAAAGAGAAAATCCTTAGGGCAGCAAGAGACAAGAGATCACTAACTTATATGGGGAGAAGTATTAGATTAACAGCAGATCTCTCCATAGAGATCTGGCAGGCCAGAAAGGGCTGGCAGGATATATCCAGGGTCTTAAATGAGAAGAACCTGCAGCCAAGAATACTTTAGCCAGCAAGGCTCTCATTCAAGATAGAGAAAAAGAGCTTCTAAGATAGGCAGAAACTGAAAGAATATGTGACCACCGAACCAGCTCTGCAGGAAATATGAAGGGGGACTCTGTAAAAGAAAGAGGAAGTCCAAGGAAACAATCCACAAAAACAGGGGCTGATTAGGTATCATGATGACACTAAATTCATATCTTTCAATAGAAACTGAACATGAATGGGCTTAATGATCCCATCAAAAGATGTAGGGTTTCAGACTGGATAAAAAAGCAAGACCCATCTATTTGCTGTCTACAAGAGACTTATTTTAGACCTAAGGACACCTATAGCCTGAAAACAAAAGGTTGGAGAACCATGTACCATTCAAATGGTCCTCAAAAGAAAGCAGGGGTAGCCATACTCATATCAGATAAACTAAAGTTTATCCCAAAGACTGTAGTAAGAGATGAAGAAGGACACTCTATAATACTTAAAAAAAAATCTATCCAACAAGAGAACCTAACAATCATGAATATTTATGCCCTAAATGTGGGAGCTGCCAAGTATATCAATCAATTAATAACCAAAGTAAGACACACTTAGATAATAATACACTTATACTGGGAGACTTTAACACAGTGCTTTCTACAAATGACAGATCTCCTAAGCACAACATCTCCAAAGAAATAAGAGTTTTAAATGACACACTGGACCAGATGGATTTCACAGATAGTTACAGAACTTTACTTCCAAATGCAACTGAATTCACATTCTTCTCAAGTGCACATGGAACTTTCCCAGAATAGACCACATACTGGGTCACAAAACAGGTCTTAACTGATACCAAAAGATTGGGATCATCCCCTGCATATTTTCAGACCATAATGCTTTGAAACTAGAACACAATCACAAGAAGAAATTTGGAAGAAATTCAAACACGTGGAGGTTAAAGAGTATCCTGCTAAAAGAGAAAGGGTCAACCAGGAAATTAGAGAAGAATTAAAAATATTTATGGAAACTAATGAGAATAAAGATACAGTGGTTCAAAATCTTTGGGATACAGCAAAAGCGGTCTTTAGGCGGAAAATATATAGCAATACAAGCATCCATGCAAAAACTGGAAAAAACTCAAATACAGAAGCTAACCTGGCACCTAAAGGAACTAGAGAAAGAACAGCAAATAAAACCTACACCCAGCAGAAGAAGAGAGTTAATAAAGATTTGAGCAGAATTCAATGAAATAGAGACTGTAAGAACTGTAGACCAGACCAACAAACACAGGAGTTGGTTCTTTGAAAGAATTAATAAGATAGATAAATCATTAGCCAGCCTTATTAAAAACAAGAAAAGACTCAAATTAATAAAATCATGAATGACAAAGAGGAGATCACCACCAATACCAAGGAAATACAAACTATTTTAAAAACATATTATGAGCAGCTATATGCCAATAAATTAGGCAATCTAGAAGAAATGGACACATTTCTGGAAAACCAGAAACTATCCAAACTGGAACAGGAAGAAATAGAAAACCTGAGCAGGCCAATAACCAGGGAGGAAATTGAAGCAGTCATCAGAAACCTCCCAAGACACAAAAGTCCAGGGCCAGATGCCTTCCCAGGGGAATTCTATCAAACGTTTAAAGAAGAAACCATACCTATTCTACTAAAGCTGTTCCGAAAGATAGAAAGGGATGTAATATTTCCAAACTCATTCTATGAGGCCAGCATCACCTTAATTCCAAAACCAGACAAAGACCCCATCAAAAAGGAGAATTATAGACCAATATCCCTGATGAACATGGATGCAAAAATTCTCAACAAGATACTAGCCAATAGGATCCAACAATACATTAAGAAGATTATTCACCACGACCAAGTGGGATTTATCCCCGAGACACAAGGCTGGTTCAACATTCATAAAGCAATCAACGTGATAGATCATACCAACAAGAGAAAAAACAAGAACCATATGATCCTCTCAATAGATGCAGAGAAAGCATTTGACAAAATACAGCATCCATTCCTGATCAAAACTCTTCAGAGTGTAGGGATAGAGGGAACATTCCTCAGCATCTTAAAAGCCATCTAGAAAAGCCCACAACAAATATCATTCTCTATGGGGAAACACTGGGAGCCTTTCCCCTAAGATCAGGAACAAGACAGGGATGTCCACTCTCCCCACTGCTATTCAACATAGTACTGGAAGTCCTAGCCTCAGCAATCAGACAACAAAAAGAAATCAAAGGCATTCAAATAGGCAAAGAAGAAGTCAAACTCTCCCTCTTTGCAGATGACATGATACTGTACATAGAAAACCCAAAAAAGACTCCACCCCAAGATTGCTAGAACTCATACAGCAATTCGGCAGTGTGGCAGGATACAAAATCAATGCCCAGATGTCAGTGGAATTTCTCTACACTAACAATAAAACTGAAGAATGAGAAACTAAGGAGTCAACCCCACTTACAATTGCACCCAAAAGCACAAGATACCTAGAAATAAACCTAACCAAAGAGGTAAAGGATCTATACCCTAAAATCTATAGAACACTTCTGAAAGAAATTGCAGAAGACACAAAGAGATGGAAAAATATTCCATGCTGATGGATTGGAAGAATTAATATTATGAAAATGTCAATGTTACCCAGGGCAATTTACACATTTAATGCAATCCCTATCAAAATACCATGGACTTTTTCAGAGAGTTAGAAAAAATTATTTTAAGATTTGTGTGGAGTCAGAAAAGACCCCAAATAGCCAGGGGAATTTTAAAAAAGAAAACCATACATGGGGGCATCACAATGCCAGATATCAAGTTGTACTACAAAGCTGCGATCATCAAGACCTAGACACAAAACATCTGGCACAAAAACAGACACATAGATCAATGGAACAGAATAGAGAATCCCCAAGTAGACCTTCAACTTTATGGTGAACTAATATTCGACAAAGCAGGAAAGACTATCCACTGGAAAAAAGATAGTCTCTTCAATAAATGGTGCTGGGCAAATTGGACAGCCACATGCAGAGGAATGAAACTAGACCACTCTCTTGCACCATACACAAAGATAAACTCAAAATGGATGAAAGATCTAAATGTGAGATCAGATTCCATCAAAATTCTAGAGGAGAACACAGGCAACACCCTTTTTGAACTCAGCCACAGTAACTTCTTGCAAGATACATCCACGAAGGCAAAAGAAACAAAAGCAAAAATGAACTATTGGGGTTTCATCAAGATAAGAAGCAAAGGAGACAGTCAACAAAACTAAAAGACAACCTACAGAATGGGAGAAGATATTTGCAAATGACGTATCAGATAAAGGGATAGTTTCCTAGATCTATAAAGAACTTATTAAACTCAACACCAAAGAAACAAACAATCCAATCATGAAATGGTCAAAAGACATGAACAGAAATCTCACAGAGGAAGACATAGACATAGCCAAGAAACACATGAGAAAATGCTCCGCATCACTTGCCATCAGAGAAATACAAATGAAAACCACAAAGAGATCCCACCTCACACCAGTGAGAATGGGGAATATTAACAAGGCAGGAAACTACAAATGTTGGAGAGGATGCGGAGAAAGGGGAACCCTCTTGCACTGTTGGTGGGAATGTGACCTGGTGCAGCCACTCTGGAAAACTGTGTGGAGGTTCCTCAAAGAGTTAAAAATAGACCTGCCCTACGACCCAGCAATTGCACTGCTGGGGATTTACCCCAAAGATACAGATGCAGTGAAACACCGGAACACCTGCATCCCGATGTTTCTAGCAGCAATGTCCACTATAGCCAAACTGTGGAAGGAGCCTCGGTGTCCGTCGAAAGATGAATGGATAAAGAAGATGTGGTCTATGTATACAATGGAATATTCCTCAGCCATTAGAAACGACAAATACCCACCATTTGCTTCAACGTGGATGGAACTGGAGGGTATTATGCTGAGTGAAGTAAGTCAATCGGAGAAGGACAAACATATGGTCTCATTTATTTGGGGAATATAAATAATAGTGAAGGGGAATAAAGAGGAAAGGAGGAAAAATAAGTGGGGAATATCAGAAAGGGAGACAGAACATGGAAGACTTCTAACTCTGGGAATGAACTAGGGGTGGTGGTAGGGGAGGAGGGCGGGGGGTGGGGGTGACTGGGTGACGGGCACTGAGGGGGACACTTTACGGGATGAGCACTGGGTGTTATTCTGAATGTCGGCAAATTGAACACCAATAAAAAATAAATTTATTATTAAAAAATAAATTAATTAATTAAAGTAAAAAAAATAAATAAAAGTTGATCCATTTATGGGTAGCTTATTTGAAAAATAATTTTTTTGAAATTTAGTGAGGTGATATTTTAAAATATTTTCTATACATAGATAAGTTATTGAAACTTAGGGTATTAGTTAAACTGCAACTTATCAGTGAAATATCCAGAGCAAAAAAAAAAAAAAAAAAAAAAAGAATCCAGACTTACAGTATTTATTCACAGGACATTGTTAAAGTCCATCATCCCTATTGTTAGAATGCTCTTTCCTTTCATAAGGTATTGCCAATATGGGGTGTTATATTCTCTAATCTCATTACTATCTGAAGGCCGATTTTCTGCAAGCCCCACCTAAAATCATCAAGCCTCACACTGATGAGAATTTATTATGTTAATTTTATCTCTGTGCTTTTCTTTTCTTAGCTAGAGTATTAACTTCATTACAAGGGGGTTACTAACATTATCAAAACTTCCCCCCAAGACAATGTTGGTAATTACCTCTATCAGCCAACAGAGAAGCACACAGCTCACTATTGATTTCTTAACGTTTTAATTCAACCTTATTTCATATGAAAACCCCAAGATTTAAAATAACCAAGAAGTCAAATTCTGATGATCTCTTCAAAATAACAGAGCAATGTAATGTTAGAAAATTACTACATGGCACTTAAGGCAAAAAATAATTTATTTGTATTTTGGTAAGCATGTTAGAGGAAGTCTCAACCGAGCAAAATTAACCAAATTCCTGTAAGAGAGTAGAAAGTTATGAATTCTTGTGCTAATAATTAAATAGAGAATCCATCTTTCCAGTCCCACCTATCTGGGAGAGAAATACATCTCTAACAATCAGCATGTTTCCCTGTCCTGAGAGCTACCACTACTCCCTGTTCAGCTATCAGCCATAACCCACCAGGTGTCTCAGCAACTTCTTCTTTTTTTTTTTATTTTATTTTATTTTTAGCAACTTCTGTATATGAAGTGACTGCAAAGTTGAAGGGATCAGGAAAGGACATCCAATGGCAGCGGGGTTACTGGCTTATTTGCATATGGATGGGCTGGGTTCCAGATGTGAAAACTAAGCAATGAGGTGTATGAAGAGGAGATGAGTAAGGCTGGAGCAGGTGAGAGGTGCACGCATCGTCTGCCATGTCCATGAAGAAGCATGAAAAGGTAGGCTGCAGATTGAAACAGGCAAGAGACTATGGATCCAGAGTGGGAAACTGAGAGAGAAGCTACAATACTGTTTCCATCGAGTTTCTGGTTCTACTAGACCCTCATAAAGCTAGAATTGCACTTACTCCCCTGGGCAGTGTGGAGATAGCATTTCTAAAGAAGTTCCACACTTTCATTTTCACTGCTTTTAAAGTTGATTTCTAGTGTTTGAAACTGCAGAATCTTAAGTAACGTGTTGATATCTTAGCATCCGTCCAACTGTAACCGAATCTACAGTCTTCCAAGATGACCCGAGCTCCTTATAAGCTCCAGTAGCTCTCAAATTATCTCACATGCCTCTTATCACCTTTTATCACGTTTTGCCCTATGGTATAAATAATTGTAATAATTCATCTTCCCCGGTAAATTGAAGGCTTCTCCAGACCCAGCACCATGGGGGATCCCTGGGAGGCTCAGCGGTCTGGCGCCTGCCTTTGGCCCAGGGCGCGACCCTGGAGTCCCGGGATCGAGTCCCACGTCGGGCTCCCTGCATGGAGCCTGCTTCTCCCTTCTCCCTCCTCCTGTGTCTCTGCCTCTCTCTCTCTCTCTCTCATAAATAAATAAATCTTAAAAAAAAAAAAGACCCAGCACCATGAAGCTTTGTGTTCTGAATGCATCCAGCACCGATTCGCATAAATAGTATCTATTTAATAAACATCTTTTGAAGAAATGCACTAATTAACTCGTGCCTTCATTTAATCAGCCAAAGTTGCCTAAATCATTACTGTGTATCTGATTCTGTGTTGGATACTAGTTATTAAAATGTCTTTTCTGGTTATCACAAAGTTCTTTTTCTTTTTTCCATGTACAGCCAGAGATTTGGTACACTTATTGTGCTAAGAGCTCCTCTTTGTCCATAAAAGAGAGCAAGATAAACACAGTACAGACATCTCCTAAGGTGATTAAAGAGCACTCAGACAGCCCCGTGTATCCGGACTCCATTCATTCTCTTAGGTATACAGATCCACACAGCCTGGATGACCTGTGATGTCAGTGTGCTACTGCCTACAGTCCTGATTCCTGCTTTGTGCATCAGCATGATGAGCCAGCTCTTCAATTTCTTCCTCTTAACTCCAAAGACACTACTCCATGTTTCTAATTATGTAATGGATCCTGCTGTGGTGGCTACTGCTGCTGCATTTTTACCATGTATATCCCAAGCTTTGTATCATGCAATCACATTTAGTAACAACCTAGCTGGTCCCTTGAAGAAAGGCAAATAATCTAATCTGGATGACAATATTATATTTTATATTAAAATTTAAACTTTAGGCTAATGAAGTTTCTGGAAAAAAAGAAGATGGCCCCAGTATACTCTGGCTGGATTGCATTTTTATGCTGGCATGTACAATTTTCACTTAACAGAATTCCTATGAGCCAATTTTATTCTTATAGAGCTTTGAACTAAACCATTGTGTTCACTGGTCTCATGAAAGTTTGATATCTGATTCATCTACTACTACTCTTATTTTTACAGAAATAGTACTAAAAAATGAAAGCAGTGTTTCATGGTTTTATTTTATTACAGAAAAACCTCTAAAATGTCACTTATATGGGGCTGCAAATGATACTAATTTCTCCTCTCACAGTTTAGAAGAGATGTAGCTTTATTTATTTATTTTAGCGTTTTCTAAACTTCTGGAAGATTTTAGCTCTACTTCTTTGGCAATGATTTTTTTTTTTTAAATCCCCTTAGCTTTCTACTAGTGTTTGCAAGTTTCTTAATTCTAAGAAGATACTAGTCTTTTATGCTGGGACCCTTTTTTTAAAAGCATGTTTCAAATCTATTATCTTTAAGCTTTTACTGTAATGTTTTATTTTATTTTTTCAAAAATAAGGCAAATTTGAGAGATTTTACAGTGAATGCCTGAAAATTATTAACTTTCACTAAACTTACTCTTTCATATAACTATCCATTCCTCCATTCATGAATCCATTTTATTTTGCATAAGTTACAAGTAAATTAATTGCAGGCATTAGAAATTTTTCCACTAAATATTTTCAAACAAAGCATTACTTGAGTTCAGTATTTATTTACATTTTTCTGTTGATATAAAGTTTACACAAAATGAAATACATATTTTTTAAATGTTTATTCACTGATATTTGACATAATCTACAGCTGTGTAACCGAAAATCTCTGTTAAGATAAATATATAAACTTCACTCCCAGACATCTCTCTCAGTCCTCTTTTCCAGTCAATATCTACTCTCAGGGTCAGTCTCAACTCTGATTTCCCCCCATTTTATATTTTAGTAGCCAGCTATCTATATTCTTAGGCCAAGAGATTTAATGAACTTTCATTGGAACAAAAACTATGAAAACAGAAGAATGGTCCAAAATGACTGTGTGAAGACCTTTGAAAATCTGCTTCTCCATAAAAGCAAAAAGAATACTAACAAAAATGGTCAAAATCAACTTTTCAAGAATTCTTGGAATGACTAAAGACTTGTAACTATCTAAGAGGCATTCATTAAAAAAGAACAAAAGAAAAAATATCTGAATCTCAGTTTTTAAAAGTGAACTTTGTGTCATTTTAATTTGCCTTAATCCCACTCCTCTCTCTTTTCAGTAGCTTTGAAAACCAATAGTCTTGCAACACTGGTGGCTATGAAAACCAGCATCCCAGAAGCTACTGGAGAAATATTAACAGATTTAGAGGTCCACAAAAAACTTACACCCCACCCAATGTCACTATTTGACTATTTGGCAGCTTTATGAAAGCTCTGTTATTAGGGTTTGCCTTTATTTGACCTGACTCTAGAAGCTTACTTTGTGGGAAAAAGTACATGCCCAAAGCATTCATGGCTAATGATCATGGCTAAGTGTTTAACATTGAAGCTGCTTGTGTTGAGGCTAACAAGAGGCTGACCAAAATCTTAAAATGAAACACTGAGGAATGAAATGTTGTATTCCTTTGATATATTCCTAGGAATATATCAAAGGGTCATGCATATATGCAAAGCATGCCCACTAAAGACACAAGAAGGCCATAATCTCACATTTCTGACTGACCTTGAAGTTCTTCTCAAGCAATTAAAAGCTAAAGCAGAATTGTAAACTACTTGTCAGATCACTGAACACATACTCCAATACACATATGAAACTTCTCAGCAAAGGCTGGGAGAATTACTGGTTCAAATCATTTAAGAAAGTCTCTGTCCAATCATTAGCTAACAATTAAACTAACCAGAGACTTCCATGGCCTCACATTACAGAGTTCACAGAATTAGTCCAAGAAAGTAGTCACATTATAGTAATTTAATTAATCAGTAATTATATTGAATATAAATAAACTAAACACTCCAACTTAAAGGTAGAAATTGAAAAAGAGAATTTTTATTTTTATTTATTTTATTTTATTTTTTTTTTGAAAAAGAGAATTTTTAAAAACAATCCAGCAATATACAGTGGACCCTTAAACAATATGGGTTTTAGGGATGCCTAGGTGGCTCAGCAGTTGAGCACCACCTGCCCTTGGCCCAGGGCATGATCCCGTGGTCCTGGGATGGAGTCCACATCGGGCTCCCCACACGAAGCCTGCTCCTCCCCCTGCCTATGTCTCTGCCTCTCTCTCTGTGTCTCTCATGAATAAATAATTTTTTTAAAAAAATTATAAAAAATATGGCTTTTAACTGTGCAAGTCCACTTATACAGAGATTGTTTGATTTTTGATAAATGTAGTACAGTACAGTACTGTAAATGTATTTTGTCTTCCTTATGATTTTCCCAGTAACATTTTCTTTTCTCTACTTTACTTTATTGTAAGAATATAGTATATAATACATGTAACATACAAAGTATGTGTTAATCAACTATTTATGTTATTGGTAAAGCTTTCAGTCAATAGTAGGCTACTCATAAAGCTTTCGGGAGTCAAAAGTTATGTGTGGATTTTTGACTATGTGGGGACTTGGCAACCCTACACCCATATTGCTTAAGGTCAAGTGTACTACCAAACAAGAGACACACTTGAAATCAAAGTCACAAAGAGGTTGAAGAAACAAAAAATTTAAGAGATATGCTATGCAAACAGTACCCAAAACAGAGTTGTAGTGGTAGTACAAATGGTAGAGTACAAATGGTGCTGGAACAACTAGACATCCACCACACAAAAATGAACCCAGACACAGACCTTACATGTTAAAAGAAATAATTTAAAATGGAGCATAGAACTAAACATAAAGCACAAAACTACTAAACTCCTAGATGATAATATAAGAGAAAACCTGGATGACCTTGGGTGAGGTGATGCCTTTATAGCTGCAACACCAAAGACATAATCATGAAAGAAATAAGCTGGTAAGTTTTAATTAAAATTAAAAATTGCTCTGTGAAATAGAACATCAAGAGAATTAGTAGACAAGCCACAGACTGGGAGAAAATATTTACCAACTGAAAAAAAAAAAAAAAACACATCTGAAGAACAGTTATTTCAAAATACACAAAGAACATTTAAAACTTAAAAACCTAGTTAAAAAATGTGCCCAAGACTTTAACAGACAAATCATCAAAGAAGATATATAGATGGAAAATAAGCATATGAAAAATATCATATGTCAGGAAAAGGCAAATTAAAACAATGAGAAACTCCTACACATACACCCATCCGAATAGCCAAAATTCAGAACACTGACAACACCGAATACTAGTGAGGATGGATAGTAACAAGACGTCTTATTCACTGTTGGTGGGAATAAAAAAATGGTATAGCCACTTGCAAGACAGTTTGTCAATTTGTTAAAAAACTAAACATACTCTCACATGATTCAGCAAATACACTCCTTGGTATTTACCCAAAGTGCTTAAAAACTTATCTCTATAGAAATTTCTGCACAACGATGTTTATAGCAGCTTTGTTCATAATTGCCAAAGCTTTGAATCAACAAAGATATCCTTGTAGTGAGTGGATAAACAAACTGTGATACACCCAAATAATGGAATATTATTTAGTGCCAAAAAGAAAGAAAATAAAAAGCGATGAAAAGACCGGGATGAACCTTAAGTGCATACTACTAAATGAAAAAAATCTGCAAAGGCTAAATACTATATGATTCTAACTATATGACATTCTGGAAAAAGCAAAACTAGAAGTAGAGTAACAGATTAGTGGTTACCAGAGGTGGAAAGGGAGAGAGATGAATGGGCAGAGCACAGAGGATTTTTAGGACAATGAAAATACTCTGTATGTTATTTCTAAACTCATAGAAGGCACAACACCAAGAATGAGCCCTAAGGTAAACCTTGGACTTTGAGTAATTATGATGTGTCAATGTAGGTTCCTCCTTGTTACAAAGGTACCATTCTGATAAGTGATTTTGTCTATTGTGGAGGCTGTGCATGTGTGAGAACATAGGCTATATGGGAAATCTCTGTACCTTCCTCTCAATTTTGCTATAACTAAAAACTGCTCTAAAAATTAAGATATCTAAATATATATATATTATAATTATATAATTTTATATATAATTTTAAAAATAATTCAGAAAAAAGCTCACTAAACTGACATAAGGTAGAAGGAAGACAATTTTATTTTATTTTATTATTTTATTTTTTAAAGATTCTATTTATTTATTAATGACACACACACACACACACACACACACACAGAGTGACAGAGACACAGGGAGAGGGAGAAGCAGGCTACAGGCAGGGAGCTGGATGTGGGACTCAATCCCGGGTCTCCAGGACTAGGCCCTGGGCTGAAGGCTGAGCCACCTGGGCCGCCCGGAAGACAATTTTAAAGCAAGGAAAACAAAATTAAAGAAAAGGAAAGTGGGGATCCCTGGGTGGCTCAGTGGTTTAGTGCTTGCCTTCGGCTCAGGGTGTGATCCTGGAGTCCCGGGATTGAGTCCCACGTCAGGCTCCCTGCATGGAGCCTGCTTCTCCCTCTGCCTGTGTCTCTGCCTCTCTCTTTCTCTCTGATGAATAAATAAAATATTTTTAAAAAATAAAGAAAGAAAAGGAAAGCAATATAGAAAAATCTGTGAAACCAAAGGTTGGTTCTTTGAAAGAGCAACAAAACTAGTAGGCCTTTAGTTTACTGATAATGAAAAAAAAATCACATTATTACATAAAAACTAATTTTAAAAAATTAAAATAAAAAACACTACACTTGTATAAATAAAAGAAGATGATAATAGGAAAATAATATGAACAATTGTATGCAAACAAGCTAGATAACCTAGATGACATGAACAAATTTCTAAAGATGCAATTTTTTGACACTGACCCAAGAAGAAATAGAAAATCAAAGGGGGTTAATAACTAAAGCTACTGAATTAGTAAAATTCCTGCAAAGAAAAGCCCAATCCATGTGATTTCAAATCCAGTAGCACTTTATAGAAATAATACATCACAGCCAGTGGGATTTATCCTAAGAATGCAAGGTTGGTTTGATGTATGAAAATTAATCATCATAATACACCAAAATAGTGAAATAAGTGTCAAAACCTATACAATCATCACCATAGACAGAAAAAGCATTTAACAAAATTCAACACCTTGTCATTGTACACTAGGAACAGAAGAAAACTCTCACTGTAATGAAGGGCATCAATAAAAATCCACAACTCTCATCATATTTAATGATAAAAGACTAAATGGGGATCCCTGGGTGGCGCAGCGGTTTGGCGCCTGCCTTTGGCCCAGGGCGTGATCCTGGAGACCCGGGATCGAATCCCACATCGGGCTCCCGGTGCATGGAGCCTGCTTCTCCCTCTGCCTGTGTCTCTGCCTCTCTCTCTCTCTCTGTGACTATCATAAGTAAATAAAAATTAAAAAAAAAAAAAAAGACTGAATGTTTCCCCCAAAAAATAATAAAAAAGATACCCATTACTTGTATGCAACACTGTACTGGAAATTTTTGCCAGAGCAATCAAGCAAGAAAAATAATTAAGTGCCTTCAGATTGGAAAGAAAGAAGCAAAACTGTCCCTGTTCAGATGACGTGATCTTGTAAATAGAAAATCCCAAAGAATCCAAAACATACTATTAGAACTAAGAAAGTTCAACAAGATTGCAAGACATAAAATCAATATATAAAAGTCATTTGTATTTTTATATGCTAGCAGTGAAGAATCCAAAAATGAAATTATAATAATCCATATTACAATAGGATCACCAAATAGATTAAAATATGTAGGAATACATTAACAAAAGACGTTCAAACTTATACACAGAAAAACCACAAGATGTTACTGAAAAAAAATTAAAGAAGGCCTAGATAAGGCAAACCAGTGCTCGTGGATAAGAAGACTTATTATGATAGGAATACACTCTTAATTGACTTACAAATTCAATGCATTCCCTTTCAAATCCCAGCCACCAGTTTTTGCATAAACTGACAAAATAACTCTTAAAAATCATATGAAAATGCAAGGAAACCAAAAGAAAAAAGAAAAAAAAACCTTGAAAAAAAAAAAGAATTAAGTTGAAGGACTTATACCTCCTATTTTTTTTTGCATCAACATCACATTTGTGTGACTTTGGAATCAAACAAAACCAGCATAGATATTTGTTTCTAGAATCTAAAATTCTTGCTCTTCTTTATCCCTAGTCATATTTCCTACTCTAATGTAAATGTACATGGTTGTAAGTTTTTGCCAGATACATGTTAACATGTATATGTTTATAAAATTGCATTTAATTTATTTATGAAAGATTTCATTTGCATTACAACTGGGAATAGAAAAGGACCTGCTCACTTATCTCTCATTCTTTCTTCCCTGTTAGCTAACCATAATTACTAAAAATTCCAATCAAATTTAAAATGAGACCCTGGAAGATATATAAATATTATTTAATGCTATAAATCTTTAAAATATTCCTCTGAATGTTTAAAAAGGTATTAATGCCTTATAATCAGTAAAATTTTAAGATTTGAAAATAACACTATGTTACCTGATATAAATATGGGTTTATTAATGAAATGATGACCAATAACATACATTAAGCCAACATATAATAGTTCTATATTTTATAGAGTGTATCCTCATTGTTTTCTTTTAAGAATCAACTTTGTTCATGTAATTGTTTGAAATTCATCAGTCTAAGCAAGGGAGTGCAAAGAAACTAATTTTTATATTAATGAAGTTTTATATACTGAAAGATAATTAGAATTCTGGAGCTATGAGAGATATTGAAATTGTCTAGCCAAAACCCTCATTTCTTGTAACAAGGTCACTCAGACATTTTCAGATCAATGTTCTAATCTTTGTGTAATGAACACAGACACACACACACACAAATTAATAATTAACACTGCAGGAATGATATGCAAATGAAGTGCACCTTTTCATAAAGTTTTCCCTCTTCTCCCTCACCTTCCTTTTCCCTCCCTCTCTCTTTCTCTTTCTTTCTCCTGACTTCAGCCTTATGTTATTTTCTCTTCTTATTTTTTGATAGTGATTCTAAACTTGAAGTACAGTTAGTGCTTAGAAACATCATATATTATTTAAGGAAAGATGTGTGTTAAATGCATTCCTGTAGATATTAGTCCCCAGGGAGACCCTTTGGAAAATTCTGCTTAGTGGTTAAGCCTAGACAATATGTTCTTAGATGCACCTACATTTCCTTACCTATCTCATACATAGTTAACTGTTAGTACCTGGTTTTGTGTTCTACTGTCATTAACCATTTGAGAATTCACATAGATCCAAGGCTTATATCCTATATAAGTATTAAGTATTTTAAGTACTTCAATGAAGTACTTAAGTATTCAATGAAATTAGACATTATGACTGACAGACTAACTTGGTGGCATTTTTTTTTCTCTTAATAAAATTAATCATTGCCTCGAGGAGTAAGTCAAACTTTCTCTGAATTCAATTTGACCATGCGGATTTTACAACTTACTTGAACTATTTTGCTGCTGGCAAAGAATCTCTCTGTCAGCCACTGCTGTAAAGTTTGCATTTGCTATCTTTTGAACCATGAAGACAAACATGAAAATAAAAGGATATGACTAAGAAGCTAACATTTTTGCATCAGTGTTTTTTGCATTAGTGGTAGTTTAGCAGATTCTATGTAATTTTTACTTAGGGATAGACTAACTAAGTCTTTTAAAGTTAAAGATAAAGGCCATCATTTTGTGGACAAGAATAGATTAAAGGACAAATTACAAGATACCGGCAGAGTTGAGAATGGCATAGGGCCTCAAGGTGTTTTGTTAAAAAAAAAAAAATTGACAAACATACTCAATAACTGGCACACATATCATTTTTTTTCTTACATTCTTCTACAGTCTCATACCTTCCCCAAAATAGTTTTATCTGGATTACCCATAAAACTATTTTATTTTGATTCAGTCATTTAATAGATCTGACCTGTGGTAGAAGGGTAGGAAAGTTAGACAGGAAACACAATAAGAGATCTGGGTTAAAAATGGAATGAATTAGTCCAGGCTCTCCAGAGAAACAGATTCAATAGGAAGTATGTGTGTATATGTGTGAATGTACATGAGTGTATATGCAGATTTATTTTAAGCAATTGCTCATGTGATGATGGAGACTAGGAAGCCCAAGATCTGTAGTCAGCAAGCTGGAGAATCAGGAGAGCTGATGGTACATGTTCCAGTCCAAAAACTAGCAGGCTCAATACTCAGTAAGAACCAATATTTCAGTTCAAATTAAAAAGCCAGAATAATGTCTCAGCTTATTCAGTCAGGCAAAAGGAGTTTCCTCTTACTTATTATTAGTAGACTTTTTGTTTTATTCAGATTTTCAACTGATAGGATGAGGCCCACCCATATTTGGTTGGGCAATATGTTTTATTAATTCTACAAATTCAAATGTTAATCTAACCTAGATATTCCCTCACAGACACACCCAGAATAATGTGGGACAAAATGTCTGGGTGACACTATGCCCAGTCACATTCATACATTAAATTAATGACCACATAGGTAAAAATAGAAAATGATCATTAAAAGGAGAATGATCAACCATCAATCACAATACTTTCATGTAAAATTCAGAAAAGTGAATTTTGGGACTACTCAATGAACAGTCATCCTTTAGTCATCTTGTCTCTATGCAATACCTCATACTATTGCAGCTACCATATATATGATTATATCATCCACAGATTTGTGAATCCCTTAAAGCAGAGCCTGTTTGTATCATTCCTGAATGTCTAACACAAAGCCTAGAACTTGTTATGCATTTAGTAAATATATGTTGAATGAATTAGGAGACCAATATCATCTACAATTTAATAATTCATATTATGTATCATTTTATAGTTGTCACAGCACTTTTACAGGCTTTATCTCATCAGAGCATTATAATCCCAGTTCCAACAATGAAAATATAAAGTTTAGAAATAATATTGACGCACCACCGTAAGTCAGCAAAAACAAGTACTTGAAATCAGAGCTCCTAAGCCCAATCTAAATAGCAAGCAAAAGTATGGAAATGGTTAAGAAATGGAAAGAAAATAAGACATAAACTGGTCATCTTTTAAAAGTTAATATAATTATATGCACTGTTTAAGAGTATAAGAAAAAAATGGGGGGATTTCAAACATATACTACCTTGTTTAATAGTGGAAATGACCAAATGAGAGGAATTATCAGTATTTTATTTGTGCAGAAACTGAAGCATTTAGAAGCTATATAAATTGCACATGATTATATAGTTTGTAGGGCAGCCCACCTTCAGCAGTTTGGAGCCACCTTCGCCCCGGGCCTGATCCTGGAGACCCAGAATTGAGTCCCATGTCAGGCTCCCTGCATGAAGCCTGCTTCTCCCTTTCCCCATGTCTCTGCCTCTGTGTGTGTGTGTCTCTCTCATGAATAAATAAATAAAATCTTAAAAAAAAAAAGATTATATAGGTAGTAGCCATTAGAACCAAATTTTCCACTGAAGTCTGGCTAATCCCTAAAACCTATGCTACTAGTCACTCATAAATACCATTATTTATTCTTTAAAACACTCCCACAAAGTATGTGTAACAACATTTTACAGGTAAAGAAATGGAATCAGAAAGTTTAATTTACTTATCTGGGCCACAATGACAATTAGCAGAGGGCAGATATTTAAAGTCAAGTCCAAAACCTGCTCTCTATTTCCACTGATTTCAGCCTCCACTGTATTTCAAGCCTTTTTGGTGTATGAAACAGGCAGTGGGCCTGTACTCATAAGCACATACTTTAACATAAGAAAAGGTTACAGAAATAGTTATTGGACCTTGAATTTATTTCTAATTTGGAGCCATTAAAGAATCCAAAATTTCCCTATGGATTGCATATCAACCCTAAAAAAAGAAAAGTCCAACTTATATTAACATAAATGATAGAAATATAATACTTAGCAAGATGAGTGAACAAGGAAATATAACAATAAATGAAGAAAAGAATCTATACAATGAATAACGTATAGATACTTCACCTACAATATTTGGCAAATATTTCCACCGAGTTCTCAAAGAGGATATTATTATAATCACATTGGCATATTCCAGTAGTCTTTTTTAATAGGTAAAAATATAGGTATTTGAGACAGACATATAGACACAGAAATACAGATATATGTAATTCACATGTGCTTCAGGTAACTATTTGGTATTCTCCATATAGTTTATTCTGTAGGGAGATTTTATTATTTACTTATTTGTTATTTAAAGATTTATTTATTTATTCATGAGAGACGCAGAGAGGGAGAGGCAGAGACACAGGCAGAGAGAGAAGCAGGCTCCCTGCAGGGAGTCCAATGGGGGACTCCAAGATCACGCCCTGAGCAGAAGGCAGGCGCTCAACCACTGAGCCACCCAAACATCTGTAGGGTGTTTTTAACATCCTATTATTTAACCCTTTCCTATGTTATAATAATAACTCTAATTTAGAGAACCTCACCAGACTTTCCTAAGAATCACTTTGATAGAACAGAACTAAACAGACATGTGAACGCAAGAATTTGGTTAGTCAAATGACTTATATGGTAATTATTTTGTATTTTGCATTCAAATTATAAAGTGCTAAATAGATTAAATTGATCTACAACTTTAAGGTATTCACAGTGGATTGAGAAATAAACCATGACATTTTGCCTGATAGCCAAAGAGAAGAAAAAATCTAGTTTGGGAAGGAAAGATATAAGATCAATACAAACCCATTGACCTTGAAGATGTCCGGGCTAAGGTGCTCATCAAGCTGTTTAAGATAAAAGAGATATCAGTAGGTAAATGCAAGCCCGAGATAAATATTTGGAAGTCAGGGACCTCAAATTATTTGTATAAGTTTTAAGAATGATTGTAATTTGATCAAGGAATAGAATAAAAATGATAACAAAATCCAGAATATTGAAGTGTTCCTGACATCAATGTTAGAAATAAAGGAATGGGGACAAAAGAGATGTGGTTCCAAAAGAAGAAAGAGAAGTCTCATTACTGCCATGAAAGACTCAGGAAACAATACTATAGAAAGAAATGTTGGCAGACACTGAAATATACATTGAAAAAAAAGTTTGGAAGAAGAGATGACTTGTGGAAAAACCTGTGTTTGATTATTAAGGAATTTTTTGTGACCTTTTTCAAAGCAACCTCAATATTGGGTGGGACATAAATCAAGGAAGAAATTATATGGGGCAAATGGCTGATGAGGATCAGATATTGATCTGACCAAACTTTAGCTTTTCATACTTTAATGAGCATATAATCATGACTCTAAAATATATATTTTTAACACAGTAATTCTGAAATGTAGACTGAAATTGTGCATTTTTAAAAACCTCCCACTGCAATTGGGATTGGTCCATGGACCAAACTTATGTAACAAGACTGTGAAGTGCTTAAGTTGATTTAGTAACAAACAATTAAGAGAGTATGCTTATGGGACACCAGGGTGGCTCAGCTGTTGAGCGTCTTCCTTCAGCCCAGGGTGTGACCCTGGGGTCCCAGGATTGAGTCCCGCATGGGAATCCCTGCATGGAGCCTGCTTCTCCCTCTGCCTGTGTCTCTGTCTCTCTCTGTGTGTGTCTCTCATGAATAAATAAATAAAATCTTTAAAAAAGAGAGTATGCTTATAATTCAAGGGGTTCCAGGGATGGAAGGAAGATGGTATGCTTTGAGCTCAATTGAAAAAGATCAAGTTAATTGGAAATAAAAAATGATGCAAGGATGCATTTTTGGTAAATTTACCTCTTTACTTGATACTACTCAATTATCAAGTATTTTTACAGGCACAGGGTGGGAAAAAATTAACCAAAAATACTGGGTAAGAGTATTATATTGATAGACAACAAGTTTTGCTTGTTCAATCCTGATGTATATGGATCATGGAAAAGGATAAGCCTTGAATTTGATTTAGTAAAGCAGCACTATGAAAAGCAGTTGAGGCTATTAGAGACACAAAAGCAATCTGCTTATATATACATAATCCAAATTTCAAATTTCATTTCCCCCCTACATTTGAAGAAGTTCTCCCCTCCTTTCTTTTTTTTTTTTTTTTAAAGATTTTATTTATTTATTCATGAGAGACACACACACACACAGACAGAAACACAGGCAGAGGGAGAAGCAGGCTCCATGCTGAGAGCCCAACGTGGGACTTCATCCCGGTTCCGAATATCCGGGGTCGGCCCTGGGCTGAAGGAGCTAAACCGCTGAGCCACCGGGGCTGCCCTCCCCTTCTTTTTATAGAAAAATTACAAAACAGTAAGAGAAGATATTAAAAGAGCTAAGTAAAATTTATACTACCTACAATAATTGTGATGTTTGAATAAAGCTTCAGTACTCTTGTTTCCCATTCATCACACAAATAGAGAACAACAGATCTTAATTACCAATTTGTTAGAAATCACGTCATGTATCATAGTGAACTTTTTCCTCACTTGGAGGCACTTCTGGGTAGAGAACTAAATGTCTAATAAGAGCATTCTCTTCTAGTTCTGATAAAGAAAAACAAAAGTAATAAAAGATTTACACTCAATAGAATGTCGGTTAAACAGAGAACATATAAATGAGTTCAAAGATGACACAAAATTAAACATGCTTCTGCGTATTTTTATCTACTTATTTTTAAACACCTGGATGCTAGCCAAGAATATCTGAAGAATTCATGCCAAATTAATTGTTTCTCTGGAGGGGAACACGTCAATAAGTTGACAAAACCAGTATTTATAAACATTGATTGAATATATTTCCTGGATTAACTTGTAGTTAGGTATCAACATGAATACAAGTTCTTTATGAACCAATCCTGGAAGAAAGACATCCACATCAGAACTAGGAACTAGGAAATAATAGCATACTCTTGCCAGGAATATGGATTAATTTCCATTAGATGCAGTACAGATGGGACCAGATAGAAAGAAGACAGTGAGGCCACACTCACTGTTGCCCTCCCAGAGAAAGCCGGATTATAGGGAATAAGCAGAGAAGAGGGAAAAGCCAGGATAGGCACAGATGTGGGAAACAACCACTGCTTGGCAGTGACAACAGAGGTTTCCCAAAGCAGTTTTTCTGGGAGCCATAGGGGGGAAAAAAAAAAAAGTCACAGCAAACTGAAAGCTAGCAGGTGGCAACCCAATCTCCTGGAGGTCAATTTGCATAGAACAAGTCTCCCTCTAAAAACAAACAAAAACAGAGAAGAGGGTACGACAAACACCTCATTAAAAAAGTATGAATATGAATAATGCCCTCTACCTAAAATATATCTATTATTAATATATGAATGATACATTACATTAGATACAAATTATTAATCATATACCATATGTACAAGTACCTCAACATGCAAGATATCAATGAAAGCTTCTAAAACCACTTGGCCGGTTTAGGCATAATAATTTTCCTATTTCACAGATGCAGAAACTGAGTATCAATGAGATTAACTTACATAAGGACACATTGCCAGAAACTGGCAAATCCAGGATTTGAATGTAAAAATTTCTGGCTCTCAACTCCTGTGTTTAACATTTATTTTATATGGTCTTATAGGTAACAAATGATATGCAAAATCAAGTAATAAAATATCACTTTCAACTTAAAAAACTAATACTGATAGTGATTTTTGGCAGAGATATAAATAGAGACTCTAAGTACTAAAGGAACATAAGTTACTATAACTTTTATGAATAATATTCTAAAATTAATTATCAAGGGACGCCTGGGTGGCTCAGCAGTTGAGCGCCTGCCTTTGGCTCAGGGGCTCAGGGCAGGATCCTAGAGTCCTGGGAACCAGTTCCACATCAGGCTTCCTGCAGGGACCCTGCTTCTCTCTCTGCCTGTGTCTCTGCCTCTCTCTCTGTGTGTGTCTCTCATGAATAAATAAATGAAATATTTTAAAAATTAATTATCTTCCCCAAATGAATGAGACTATGTAATGTTTGTCCTTCTTCGATGGACTTATTTCACTCAGCATAATACCCTTCAGTTCCATCCACGTGGAAACAAATGGTGGGTATTTGTCATTTCTAATGGCTGAGGAATATTCCATTGTATACATAGACCACATCTTCATTATCCATTCATCTTTCGATGGACACCGAGGCTCCTTGCACAGTTTGGCTATTGTGGACATTACTGCTAGAAACATCGGGGTGCAGGTGTCCCGGCGTTTCATTGCATCTGTATCTTTGGGGTAAATCCCCAGCAGGGCAATTGCTGGGTCGTAGGGCAGGTCTATTTTTAACTCTTTGAGGAACCTCCACACAGTTTTCCAGAGTGGCTGCACCAGTTCACATTCCCACCAACAGTGTAACAGGGTTCCCTTTTCTCCGCATCCTCTCCAACATTTGTGGTTTCCTGCCTTGTTAATTTTCCCCATTCTCACTGGTGTGAGGTGGGATCTCATTGTGGTTTTCATTTGTATTTCCCTGATAGCCAGTGATGCGGAGCATTTTCTCAAGTGCTTGTTGGCCATGTCTATGTCTTCCTCTGTGAGATTTCTGTTGATGTCTTTTGCTCATTTCATGATTGGATTCTTTGCTGTTGAGTTTAATAAGTTCTTTATAGATCTTGGAAACTAGCCCTTTATCTGATACGTCATTTGCCAATATCTTCTCCCATTCTGTAGGTTGTCTTTTGGTTTTGTTGACTGTATCCTTTGCTGTGCAAAAGCTTCTTATCTTGATGAAGTCCCAATAGTTCATTTTTGCTTTTGTTTCTCTTGCCTTCGTGGATGTATCTTGCAAGAAGTTACTGTGGCTGAGTTCAAAAAGGGAGTTGCCTGTGTTCTCCTCTTGGATTTTGACAGAATCTTGTCTCTCATTATATGGTCTCATTCATTTGGAGAATATAAAAAATATTGAAAGGAAATAAAGGGGAAAGGAGAGAAAATGAGTGGGAAATATCAGAAAGGGAGACAGAACATGAGAGACTCCTAACTCTGGGAAACGAACAAGGGATGGTAGAAAGGGAGGTGGGGGGGGGGGGTGACTGGGTGATGGGCACTGAGAGGGGCACTTGAGGGGATGAGCAGGCTGTTATGCTATATGTTGGCAAATTGAACTCCAATAAAAAAAAAAAGAATAGAAAATAAATTCCAAACTGAAATTAAAAAAAAAAGAGAGACCATAGATTTAACATATTCTAACCATTCTCTACGCTGTAAAAAAATAAGATGGAAGAAAATACAAACATAAACAAATAAATAAATAAATAAATAAATAAATAAATAAATAAAATAATTATCAAAGCAGTGAAATAATCCATTTGAGACAGCAATTCTACTTCTAAGAATTTATTCAAAAGACGTAAGAATGGATGGACTTACAAACGTCACTAAAAGATTATTACAACATTCTTTAAAATCACAAAGAATGAAGATCTCAAAAAAGGATCATAGTAAAATAAATTATAGTATATCCAAGAGAACATTAGTGACATTGAAATATACACTGAACATTATAAATGGCTTTTAAAGTAATATAAGGCAAAGATCTTTATATCATTAAAACAACCACACACACGTACACACACCTTAGATATACATGCAGTTTAAGAAATAATTTTGTAGTCACTTCTTTATTCCAAGTTGGAGAAAAATAGCATAATTCATATCAGTGGGTTAATTTAAGTCTATTTTTATTTCAGAGACTCCAAGGGAGTAAGACGTAAAACTGGAATGTTAGATTCTCTTTTCTAAAGAACTGGGTATGAACCAAGATTTGAACCCACAAAGTCTTAGAGACTTAGCACCTATTAAACACTACTCTCTATTTTAGTTAAGACTACTTTTCCAGGGGATAACATGTGCCAAGCACTGTTCTAAGTACTCCAAGTGCCTGACTCAGTAGTCTAATGTTGTTAAGCAACCCTCTGTGGCAGGAACCCCCTGGCACACGTCTCTATGCAGATGTCAAGTAGTAGGTCACAGGGCTGTCAGGGGCAGAGCCCAGGCTGCGATCTGAACAGTCTGACACCAGAACTATGCTTAACCATGATTCTGTCATCTTAATTGCCAAAACTGTGTTGCTTAATTGGAATTAATAAAGATTTTAAAGTTCACTAATTTTATCAAGCTGCCCTAATTCATCTCTTTCCTAAAGCTTGTCCTCTCAATTGGCTTACTAGGGGCAGGTTTCCTGACTTTTTAAAGTTTTCTGTTGTTCTCATGCTTGAGTAAGACGTTAGCTCAATCTAAAATTCTTTTTAGAATTCCACTTTACTTCCCTGATGACCTTGGAACAATGCTTCTTCATTTTCTAATTGTCATGTTGTTATACACGTGCTCTGAACCCAGCCTTATTCCAACTTATAGTCAAATTACATTTTCCCTCTGAGTGACATAAAAAATATATTTTCTTTTTGAAGTATACTTATATTAATTGATCTTCATTTTTCCCCTACTTTTTCCCCCTAAACTTCCTTATAGTTTCAGTATGTAGCTTCAAGTTTTCATTTATCTTACGCAAATTTTCTTAAATTGTCTCTTTGAAAAATATTTGTTTCTGCTTTCATTTATCCCATTCTACTTATTTTGCTTTCTTTAATAGGGTCGGCAATAATACCTTTGTTAGATCATCTTTTTCTATTACACATAATTATTAGTTTCTTCCAAAATCTTTTTTTTAAATTTTCTTTTACATTTCACTTGGCTCAATTTTCTTAACTATCTCCTTTATCTCCCTAACTATTTTTAGGAGGATATATTTCCCTTTATGTACTTCCAATGAAATTCATATAAAAACATGAATATATTAATTTTGTCACATAATCTTTCATTTCTTTGCATTGTCTCACTTTTTCTTAAGTCTTTGTATCTCACTATGCTATCTTGTTTTATAAAGAGGTTTCATTGATATTTACTTCAATTTGCTTAACATAATGACCAAATGTGTACACTGAATTTCACCTGCTTTATGGTATACTCTCTCTAGTATGTTTCTAGTATGTTCATAAACATCTTTTGGAAGCTAAACCCATTTTCACATCTTATTTTCAATTATTTTTCTAGTATGTTCATAAACATCTTTTGGAGGCTAAACCCATTTTCACATCTTATTTTCAATTATTTTTGCCATGATACTGCTCTTTTTATTTCTTCTTATGAATCTGAAAAGTTTTTCCAAGAAAAGCTCTTTGCAAAAGTTTACAATAAAGTAGGAAGTAGAGTGGTGAGTTAGGGTGATGAGAGATTAAATAAAACCCAGGGACATTGAACTTAAAGCCTTGTCATTTTCTCATGAGCATCTCCAGTGTAGCCTGGTGCTACTCTGGTATAGGCAGAAGTCTATAGCACAATGTGGGTCTGCTATTTTTGGACCTATCCAGTTGTAAGGAAATACACACACACACACATGCACACACACACACACGTGCGTGCACACATACACACTCAACTGGATTAAGGAATTATCTGAATTCCTCTTATTCAGGGTCTGACAGTTCTATGGTAGGGCTGACCAGGACACAGGAGCCAGATTATCAGAGTCATCAGAACTTGGCTGGAGTTAGAGTGCAGTAAGGGAGCTGAAGGGACTCCATTTCTAGAAAGGTTCCAACTCTACTGTTTTTCTACTATGCTTCATTCACTCATGTTCCAATGTATTTTGCCTCTGAGTAAGCCAAAGATATTATGTTCCCACTTCTAGGGGGAAAAAAGAAAGTTAATCATTCTCTGAGTTTTGTCTTAGGCCCCAAACACCTGATAAGACCTAAGAAGAGCCAGATCCAGAACACATTCCAGGACATTATCTTCAGATAAACCTCAGCTGACACTGGCATCAATATCCCTACTTTCAGTAATTTACAGAATAGTACCTATTGTTTACTTGTTTACTTGACCCTTGCCTTTGATTATATCCTACGCTAGATTCCTGAAGGAACACATCCCCTAGACCCTTTTCCAATATAAGGCCCTAGCTCCAAGCAACAATGAGACTCATTTTCCTTTCTGAGTCTCCCACACTATTCATTTTTTAAAGATTTTATTTACTCATTCATTAGAAACACACACAGAGAGAGGGACAGGCAGAGACATAGGCAGAGGGAGAAGCAGGCTCCATGCAGGAATCCCAATGTGGGACTTGATCCTGGACCCTAGGATCACACCCTTGAGCCGAAGGCAGAAGCTCAACCACTGAGCCACCCATGCATCCCTCACCTGCACTATTCAATAAACTCTGTTTCTACTTCCTCCAGCTCATGTTTGATTTCTATCATGAATGATTTCTATCATGAATGAAGATTTTCTGCATGAAGCCACAGACCCTCTTGGCTGGTCCTGTGGGACCCCTCCTTTGGGTTATGAAACCCAGCCTGCCTGCATCAGGAGGTTACTCAGTCCTGTTTTCTTTTAGATTTCTTCTATTTGCATGAGTTCTAGGCTTTAATACTCCTCTCACCAAATCCAACAGAAAATGTATTAACTATTCAATGGCTATTTTCCCTTTCTCCTTTATTAATAGAAGTGCTGTTTGGTTTAGAGATGCAATGTGTCCAGTTGAGCATTATTTGTGTTTCCAGACTGAGTGACCCTGAGGAGTGACTATATGAGCCAGTTCTTAAAATGAAAAAGGAAGATTCCTACTGGATGTGGTCCAGGAATGATACTATTTTCCTGGAATAACTGAATAGATTGAGTTGACCCAAGTCTTAACTCCTTCCCCTTCCTCCTTCTTTCTGCCTGCAGATGGAGCAAACATTCTATGATCATAAGAGCCACATAATAAGGAGAACAGAGAATGGAGCTGGCTGTAGCCTAGGTTCCTAAGTCTTGTAATGACTGTGCTTGCACTTGACTTGTTTTCTTTTATGCTCTAGTAGTCACAAAAGAAAAATAAACCTTATTTTCTTAAGAAACTGTAGTTGAATATCTGGTACATAGAAATAATAAAATTCCCAAATCACAAGATGAGAAAGGGACAGTATTTTACTTCCTAGCTTTCACTTACAAAATTTCTGAAATTCAATCTAATTTATTTATTGTCTTGTGTGATAGGTCATTCCTAAACAAACAACAATGTCTGGAGATGGGGGTGGAGGGGATGCCAGGCTAACATTCTCAACTCTAAAGCCAAAGATGGAAATAGCTTTACCTGGACCATAGAGACTACAAATGAAAGACACCCACGCCAAAGTATCCCTATGAGGAGAAGAGTGAATGTATTCTAGAGAGCCCAAATCATTCCCCTGTGACAAGGGAGGCTAGGTGGGAGGAAAGGAACGTGCATGCGTGCGCATATGTGTGTGTGTGGGGGGGGGCGGGGGGATGATTAAGTTCTTATTTAACTTCAGCTGACAAATATTGGCAGCAGCAAGGCTGTTTGCAACCCCTAGTCTCTCTAATTTGTCACACTAAAGGCTAGCTTTTGCAGTGATGGAATGTCTGCATGATTTCTGGCTTCTTCTCTAACTTAAATATTGTCAATCAAAATTCAGGAGATTTCTACAACAAGCTTCTATTCTATGATCTGTTGATCTGTTTGTTCAAAATAAGTTGATTTACTCCTCAGTTTGTGCCTTGTAGTTTAGAAAACCTAGTCGCTTGGTGAACCTGGCCAAAGTCTGACACGCTCTTTCAATACATTTTTCATGTATTGATGCTGCAGGCGCTGGTGCTTCCCAATTCTGGTTAAAATCAACTTTGTTTTGTTTTTTATTACCTCTGCTTATTGTTTCCCTTATTTTCACTAGCTCTGTTTAGGAGATGACAACAAATCTTCACTCCATGATTTTAAACTGAAAGTATACCATATACCACTTTTATTCACAATATAAACACACACATATGTATCTCCTACTTGTAAATTTTTATTCTAGATTTCAGATTTATCCTTAATATAAAAGTATACATTTCTAAAATACGGTTTTTATCATGCTTACTCTATCTTCAAACCATCAAAGGAAATTTTACCAAAAGATAAAATCTAATATTCTTACCTCGGAATGCATGTACTTATCAAAGTAAATTCAACTACACAGTCTTTCCAGCTATGCTCTATGCTTCTTCAACTTTATGAGTGTGCACAAACTCTATTTAAAATATTCTATCTAAAATGTTTACTTTATCTAAAATATTCTCTTGGTCAATCAACAATGTTTATATATTATAAGCTAATACCATGGAAAAGCTTCCTTCATTGACTTAACAGATACTATCATTTTTCAGTTTCTATGTTATTGCAACATTTGCCATACCCTGGTCCACATTTTATTTATTTATTTAAATATGTGTGTTTTAGGTTAAAATGTCTTACTCTTGCTTCTAGATATTTATATCTTTCAGGGCAGTATCTTTCTATCATGAATATTTGCATGATGGCTCCTAATCTAGCAAGTTTTCAGAGAACATTTGTGAATTAATTTTTTAAAAGTAAATCTTTGATTGATTGATTGATTTATACAGATTTTCTTCATTTATTCATGAGAGACACAGAGAGTGAGAGAGGCAGACACAGTCAGAGGGACAAGCAGGCTCCCTGTGGGGAGCCCTATGTGGGACTGGATCCCAGGACCCCAGGACCACACTCTGAGCCGAAGGCAGATGCTCAACCGCTGAGCTACCCAGGTGTCCCTTTAAAAGTAAATCTTCAAAAACAGTTGTATTAAACAGCTTCCACTTTTGTGAAGGCAAGAAAAAGATCAGTTTAACCATTCTGAGTTCCAACTTAACATTTAACTTGTGACCGCCCTGAAGTTACACATCCTACATAAAATTGACAGAACAAGTATGAATTATTATTGATAACATTAACTTGAACAAGTAGGTTGGTGTTGATGGGAAATAGAAAATAAACAAACAAAAATACACTGTAAGAATTCTGTTTGATATCACCTTCCAGATGATTTGGAACGTTTAGTCAGGAGTGAGCACCTCTTGGAAATATGAAAGTACATCATATACACCTTCTTGAGAGATAATTTTTAACCTAATGTCTTCCCTATTTACAACTCCTCTGGATCGCTTTCCTGGGCTTCTCTTCTGCAATGTATATGTTGTCTGAAGATACAAACATGAAATGTCCACTGCCCTGTGACACTTTACCAAAAAGAACTTAGTGTCTTTCCTCATTTGATGGAATTTCCTTTTAAATATTCTACCTACCGTCCATTTTTAGGAAAATGCTTTGGATAGCTAATGCTGCACACAAAACCCTAAAACTTAGTGGTGTAAAATAACCATTTTGCTCCTGGATCTGGTTCCTGGGCTGGCCCCTCAGCAGGACTACTTGTTTCTGCTCCACTTTGTATCAGCAGGGACAGCTTGAAGCCTGAAGTCTGTAATCATTCAAAATCTCATCTATTCACACGACAGGGTCTGGGATACAAAGCCTTGGCTAGGAAGGCTTGACTGAGCACCAGAATGGCTAAGGATTCCTTGGTTATCTCTCTTTATTTCTTTGTATTTTAGCAATACATCAGCTTCAAGGTAGTTGGCATTGGTACGTGGCTTCTCAGGCTCCAAAGCGGTCCAAGAGTTACCCAAGGGGAAGTTGTAGCTTCAGTATTACTTTGCCTTGGAATTTAAATAGTATGGCTTCCATCATGCTCTGCAGGTCGGAGCACTCACAAGCCCCCTTCCAGATTTAAGAGGAGGGGCCACAGGTACCATTTGTCTGTGAAAGGAAGTGTGATATTGGACTAGAAATATTGTGGTGGCCATGGCTAGAAAACATAATTTGTTACAGCAAATTTGTTTTACTCTTGGAAATTCGCTGAAAAACATAGTTACTTACAGTATGATGATATCCTATATTATTTATTGTCCTTCAAGAGGGATTAATCCTTGATAATAAATGAATAATTATGTTTGGCTATCGGTATTCCTCTGCTTAACTGTCACACTTATTTTCAAACTTTTTACCTGTACTTCTGCCTCGTTTTGCTTCTTTTTAAAACTGTTATTATTGGGGCACCCGGATGGCTTGGTCAGTCAAGTGTCTACCTTCAGCTAGGGTCATGATTCCAAGGTCCTGGCATCAAGTTCTGCAGCAGGCTTCTGCTCGTGGAGAGCCTGCTTCTCCCTTGCCCTCTGCCCTGCTGATGCTCTCACTTTCACTATCGCTCAGTCAAATAAATAAATAAAAATCTTTTTTTTTAATTTAAAAAGTAGAACTGTTATTATTTAGTCTTACTATTTTAGAGTACAGAAAGGGCAAATCATACTGTAATATCCACTTATCTGACAATCATAATATAACCTATTTTTCATATTTTCTTCATGTCTTTTCTCTCCTGTCTTTTTAGTCTTACTTTCAGCTCTGCTCTCCAACTCTTTCATTAAAACTTTATGGATGAAAGAAAATACTTCTGAATTATTTTCCCTAGTACCATGATCTCTTCCTCTTTAATCTACCTAAAATTTATTCTTGAATATGGTATGATGAAGGAAAGTGATAGTTTTCTATGTAGATAAAATAATTAACCTGGTATGATTTGTCATATACTTTATCCTATAAGTAATATTTTTAATCAGCTTCTTTGGGGTACAATGTATTTATAATAAAGTTCACCAATTCTGCATGCACAATTTAAAAGTATGGACAAATGCATGCAATAACTAACAAAAATTTGTTAATGGATATACTACCATCAGAAATAAGGACATACACAGATTGAAGATATAGGGATGGCAAAAGATTTTCCATGCAAATGGAAAACAAAAGAAAGCTTGAAGTAACTATATTTATACCACACAAAACAGCATACTCACTGTACAAAACAGACGTTCAGACAAATACTGTAATAAAAGACAAAGAAGGTCATTAGATAATGACAAAGGTTAAATCTAACAAGAGGATATAACATTTGTAAATATTTATGGACTTGCCATAGGAACACCTAAATATATAAAGCAAATATTAAGAGATCTACAGAGAGAAATAGATTGCAATACAATAAGAGTAGAGGACTTTAATACTCCATTTTCATCGATGTATAGATCATCCAGACAGAAAATCAATGAAGAAACATTGGCCATAAATGACATGTTAGATCAGATGGACTTAGATTTCACCAGAACATTCCATCCAAGGCAACGGAATACAAATTCTTCTTAAGTGCTCACAGACCATCCTCCAGGACAGATCATATGTTAGGCGACAAAAACAAGTATTAATTAAATTAAGAAAGTTGAAATCATATCAAGTATCTTTCTGACCACAAAGGTAAGAAACTAGAAATCAATTACAAGTAGAAGACTGAAAAAGTCACAAATATGTGGAGATTAAACAACATGCTACTGAACAATCAATGGGTCAAAGAAGAAATCTAAAGAGATATCAAAAAATATCATAAGGGGCACCTGCGTGACTCAGTTAAGCATCTGACTCTTGGTTTCGGATCAGGTTTTGGTCTCAGGTTCATAAGATTGAGCCCCCTGGAGGGCCTCACACTCACCAGAGAGTCAGCTTCTCTCCCTCTGCCCCTCCCGTGGCTTGGGTACATGCATGCACACAGTCTCCCCTCAAATTAAAATCAATCAATCAATCAATCTTAAAAAAAATCTTGAGATAAATGAAATTAGAAATGCAGGGGCACCCTGGGGGATTCAGTCAGATAAACCTCTAACTCTTGATTTAAGCTCAAGCCATGATCTCAAGACTGTGGGATTGAGCCCCATATCAGGCTCTGTACTCAGTGTGGAGTCTGCTTGAGATTCTTTCTTCTGCCTCTGCCCCACCCCTGCTTGTGTGCATGTGCACTCTCTCTTTATAAATAAATATATACAGACATATATACATACATTAAATATTACCAAAAAAGAAAAAAGAAAATGGAAGTATAACATATAAAAACTTATGGGATGTAACAAAAGCAATTTTAAGAAGGAAATTCACACTACTAAAGGCTTACATCAAGAAATAAGAAAGATTTCAAGTAAACAACCTACCTTTACACCTCAAGGAACTAGAATAAGAAAAAAAAAAAAAAGACCTTAAGTTAGTAGATGAAAAGAAATCACAAAGATCAGAGTGGAAATAAAAGAAATAGTGACTAAAGAGACAATAGAAAAGATCAATAAAATTAAAAGCATGCTTTTTGAAAAAATAAAATTGGCAACCCTTTAGCTATAATCAACAAGGGAAAAATAAAAGAGGATTCAAAATCAGAGAAAAAGTTACAACTGATACCGCAGAAATACACAGGATCATAAAAGACTATTAACTAATCCTTCTCAACCTCTTACCCAAAAAACAAGAGGAGGAAACATTTCCAAACTTATCTCACAAAACCAGCATTACCTTGATAGCAAAACCAGGATACAAAAAGCACCGCAAGAGAAGAAAATTACAGGCCAATATCCTTGAAGAACACAGATGCAAATTACCTCATCAAAATATAAGCAAGGCAAATTCAACAATACATTAAAAAATCCACACACTTTGATCAAGTGGGATTTATTCCAGAGAAGCGTAGATGGTTCAACATATGCAAATCAGTCAATGTGACAAACTACATTTCCAAATGAAAGAAAAGTCCTATGAGCATCTCAATAGATATATAAAAAAAGCATTTTACAACATTCAACATCCATTTATGATAAAAATTCTTAATAAAGTGGGTATAGAGGGACTGTACCCCAACATAATAAAGGCCTTATATGACAAACCCATAGCTAACATCATGCTCAAACGTCAGGTTCTCTTCTAAGATTAGAAATGAGACAAGGATGCACACTTTTGCCACGTTTATTCAACATAGCATTGGAAGCCCTACTGAAAGCAATTAGGCAAGAAAAGGAAATTAAAGAAAGAATTATAACTGTCACTTTTTGAAAAATGACATGATATTTTATATAGAAACCTTAAAGACTCAAAAAAACAATTAAAAAATCTTATTAAAATAAATGAATTCAGTAAGGTTGCAGGATACGAAATTAATATACAAAAATCTGCTGCATCTCTATCCACTAATAATAACGTATCAGAAAAAGAAATAAATTCTATTTACAATTGCTTCAAAAAGAATAAAATACCTAGGACTAAATTTAACCAAGGAAGTAAAAGACCTGGTAATTACACAGATAATTATAAATTTTTCATAACAAAAGAAATTGAAGATGACACAAATAAATGTAAAGATATGCTCTGCTCATTGATTAGAAGAATTATTGTTAAAAATGTCAGTGCTACTCAAAGCAATTTACAGATTTTTTTTTCCATATAGATCATAGGCAGGAGTCAACATAATTCATTTTAAGATGGAAAACCAAGTAGTTTGGTTGAAAAGGCTCAATCTCACCACCCTGAGATCATGACCTAAGGGGCAATCAAGAGTCAGAGGCTTAACTGGCTGAGCCTCCCAGGTGCCCCAGACAGATTTTATATTAGAAATGAGTGCTTGGGTTAGGTCAGACCAAGAGTCCTTGTCTGTGTGAACACTGAAAATTGGTAGAGTCCAAAATAATTTTTTTACTTCAATTTATTAGATTTGCAAACAAGCAATGCAATGAATACATGCTGACCCCATGTTTTGTATTCTTTTGTGAGATGGTCAGTCAGGTGTGGCCGCAAGAGGAGACAGAGGAGAGGCTGGGGGGCGGGGGAATGAGTGCTTACGTGTCCTAGAAATGGTGGGCACAAGTGGTCAGGAGAATGAAGACAGGAACCCAGGAGAGCCTCAGACCAGAGCCTTTGCTGGGGCTAAGAAAAAAGGCAGGATGGGTTAAGCAGTGTAGAATTGGCTAGCTTGAATAATTCCACTGAGTTTGGGCCATAGGTGTGGTCTCTTGCCCGGTTCCCGGTGCCAGGGTGATCGCATAGAGGAATTTTATCTCCTGAAGTGCATAGGCCAGGTCGAGTAGGTTTGGCTCTAGAATGGTTAGTTTTCACAATCACCAATTCCAGGTGGGCCATTTGCTATCTCAAAGAATTGGTTGGCCTCTTCTAAGCCAGTCTCTTCCAAGTCAGAAAGATATTTTATAACGTCAAAGTATTCTAAATACAAAAATTAAATATATATATATATATAATACACTCCATTATCATAAGCCGAGAGGGTCACAGAGGTTGGAATATAAGCACTTCTCTGTCCTCCCAACTTTCAGAGTCAGAAGTCAAGGGAGAACTTCAGAACTCTGCACTTTCCTAAAAAACACAAAACAAAACATCACAAACCCTCCCTCTTCCTCTTCCTTCCTTTGAACCATCAAAATTTCTATTTTTTTTTTTGAGATTTTATTTATTTATTTATTCATTAGAGACGGAAAGAGAGAGGCAGAGACAGGCAGAGAGAAGCGGCCGCCCCGTGGGGAGGGGGAGCCCGACGGGGCCTCGTCCGGAGACCAGGGTCAGCCCCGGGCCAAGCTGAGCCGCCCGGGCCCAGCCACAGCCACCGGACGCCGGGTCGTCTTCACCCGCCTCATCCTGGGGCAACCACCGGCGAGCCCGGCTGGGGCGGAGCTGGGCCCCGGCGTCCGCGGCGCGGCAGGGTCCCCGACCCACCTCGCTCCCTAATCCCGCCGGGCTTCTGCCTCCGCGGCTCGAGCTCGCACCACCCGCCTTTCCCCTACAGCGCCCCGGGCCCCGCCGCCCCGCCGCCCCGCCGCCCCGCCGCCCCGGGCAAGGTGTCCCGCCGTCGCCTGCACCCCTGCCCACCCACAAGTCCCCCCGCCGCCACCCGCAAGGCCCCTGCCGGCCCCCGCCCTGCCGCGGAGCAGCTTTCCGCCCCGAGACCGGCTCAGCAATCCCCGCCCCCCGGGGCGCACCCCCCCACCCCCCCCCACCCCGGGCCAGGGCCCCCGAGGCTCGCCTCCCGCGCTCCTGGCCACAGCCCCCCGCGGCCCCAGGGACGCTCCCCGCCGCCCCCGCTCCCCTCCCCTCCCGCACCCCCTCCCTCCCGCACCCCCTCCCCCCGGGACGCTCCCCTCCCCCCCGCACCCCTCCCCCCGGGACGCTCCCCGCCGCCCCCGCTCCCCTCCCCTCCCGCACCCCCTCCCCCCCGCACCCCTCCCCCCGGGACGCTCCCCGCCGCCCCCGCTCCCCTCCCCTCCCCGCACCCCCTCCCCCCCCGCACCCCTCCCCCGGGACGCTCCCCGCCGCCCCGCACCCCACACACCCCTCCCGAGACCCTTCCCACCCCTGCCTCCAGAATCCTTACTTTGCTGGTCCCGCAGTTTTCCTGTATACACTGATTTTTTTTAATTACATAATAAAGTCAAGTAAGTCCTTTTATTTAAATATAGCCCTCAATGCCCACCCAACTGCTTTTTAGAAAACTGCACGCTGACGCTCCGGCCTCTTGGACGGAGGACAGGCGACCCCGCGGGCCCTGCCGCGACGCCACTGCCTGCCGTTCCCTAGACTCTGCTTCCCTAGTCCTCTCTGTTCCCTCATTTCCCCACTTTACCAGCGGACGTGTTTATCGCCCTTTTTCTCTCGGTGCCTCCTCCACTCCTTTGTCGCTTTTGCTTTATCATTGTTTTCTGCATTCCACTTTCCTTAAATGAAAAAAAAAAAAAAAAAGAAAAGAAAAAGAAAAAGAAACTAGCTAAATTCTTCAGGGGTTCACCAGCTTCAGTCTCAGCTACTCATTTCTCTTTCCCTCAAATTTCCCCTCCCTCTCCTGAATCACCATTTTTTTTATATTGTTGGTCCTCTCCCTGGGGGGGGGGGGGGTGTAGTTCTCATCAATATAAGAATATGTATTTTTTAAGAATTTAAATGTAAAGTTCATAATAAATATCATGTGTTAATATCACTTTCCCTGCAGCTATCACCCATATATTTGCCTTAAAAGAAATTCTCATTATCATTTTACACAATTCTCCTCCAAAACACTCTTTGATGGGTTGAATTGTGTCTCTCTCCCCAAAAGAAATGTTGACGTCCTGACCCACAGCACTTTTTTTTTTTTTTTTTTTTTTGGAAATAAAGCCATTACAGATATAATTAGTTAAGAGAGATCACACTGGAATAGGGTGGGACCTTAATCCATTGTGACTAGAATTCCTATAAAAAACACAGGATACCCGGGGAGAAGGCTACATGATAGCAGAGGCCAAGGCTAATGCAGACACAAGTCAGGGACCACCAAGGATTGTCAACCACTACCAGAGCGAGGAAGAGAAAAGGGTTTCCCCTCAAGGGGTAATGGCCCCGACAGCTTGACTTCAGACTTCTAACCTTCAGAATAGTGAGATAATACATCTCTGAGTTTTTTAAGCAAACCAGTTTATGACACTTTCTTAGATAAGTCTAGAAAACTAATACACATTCCAGAATGAATTTTTCTACTAGCCAAACTATCTGGTCTTGTCAAGGTCATAAAATGTTCAAACCTCAATCCTTAACTTGGTTTATGAGAAATGTTAGACATACGCGATGATTGCTTCGGCATAGAAATACTTGCTTCTCTTGAATCCAAGTACTCTGCACTCTCCCTGTTAATTGCTGTCTCATTGGCTGTTCCTTCTCAGACATCTTTTCTGGTTTCTCCGCATCTCTTGGACTTGTGCAGGTTGGAGTGTCCAGCGTTCTTTCTTTGGACCTCTTTTCTTGGCCATCTCTTTCAGTTCCATGGTTAATCTTTATAAGCCGGCGAGTATTTGATTTATGTCTCTAGTTAAGACCCCTGTTGTCTGTTCAACGTGCCCTCTTGAATGTTTAAGAGGTATTTAAAAATGAAGATGGCTTAATTTTTCCTCTAAATTTCTTCCCCCTTCATTTCAGCTAATGGAAACTATTTATTTCCATTTTTCCAGACCCAGATCTTGGAGTTTTATTTGATTTTATTTGATTTATTTTTTTAACGCCCCATATTCAATCCTTCTGTAAATACTCAGCTCTTTCTTTAAAATACATCTGGTATTCTCTGAAAACTTATCATCATGACCTTGATAAATCAATATCATGTTTGAGGGAACTATTGTAATAATCATTTAACCAGTGTCCTTGCTTCTTCTGTTCCTCCTTATTCATAGTTTATTCTTATCACTGAATCCAGGGCCATTGTGTTACAACATGTTAGAACATGCCCTTCATCTGCCCAAAACTGTTCCATGGTTTTAATTTTACTTACAGTGAAAAAGACACAAGTATCGAAAATAGTCTGCAAGGTCCTACAAAGTATTCCTTCTCTCATTGTTATTCCTCTGATCTGTTCCACTTCCGTGACTCTTCTTTTCTTCAAACATTTTTGAGATTTTTGCATTGCTCTTCACTCAGCCTAAAACACTCTTCCCAGAATACCACATTCTCATTCGTTATCCTTTCTGTCTTTCAAATATGAACTTTTCACTGAAATCCTTAATAACTACCCTATTAAAAATTGGATATCTCTATTTCTTCATGATCTACTTTACTTTCTTTTCTAATTTTCTTTCATGAACTTTATTGTAATCTGAAAAAAAATATACATTTAATTTTTTTTACACATCATCTATCTTACCACTCATAGAAGAATACAAATTCTTAATTTATAATGATATAATCTGTACCTGAAAAAAAATCTGACATACAGGAAGCACCCAATAATGCTTGTTAAATGTGTGAATAAATGTACCATCCTTTAGAAAAACAGTAAATTAAAAAAAAGAAATAATCTGAATGTATCAAACATTTATTGAGTACGTACTGAATTTTTATTTTAAATATTCAGAATGTCTGTTGTTAAATGGAACCTCAGCTTATGCTATACTCCTACATTTTAACACACTCCATTGTATGTAAATATTTTAGCAATTTGTGAAATTTTCAGTTGTATCAACAAAGAAAGAGAAGTGCATTGAAGATTAACATAAGACTTGAACAGAGAGAAGTTCCTCTAAAAAAGACCTGGGTTTGGACAAAGAAAAAAAGAGAATATACCTAAATAAATACAAGTGGCCAAAGCAAATGGTCTAATAGAGAATAAGACTATCTTCAGGAATGATAGTCAAGGACTGAAGAAGATGGGATTATAGAACATTTCTCCATCTGTGCTTTGGGTGGAGCTAGCTTCACTTTCCATCATTTCCTAACAACCAATGTGTTGATGTGTAAAAACAACAAAAAATTTAAGGACTCAAATACTATACTACTGCTGAAATAGTATCGCTTCCATATCCCTCAGCAAATGTGGACAGTCCTGTCATTAGTAGCACTAACTGTTTTTGCTGCCCCCAAATGCTTGAAATGCTTTAATGACAAGGCGTTTCTCCAAGGGTAAAGTATATGATGCTAAAGGACATGTACAAGAATTCCTGATTTGGCTAACTTTTCTGAACTCATCTTACTTTTCTGAACTCATCTCTCCAACTTTGTAGACTGTATGCTCTTATTAAACAGTAGTTCTCTCAAATCTCTGTATTCATTTTTATGCTTTTTATTTCTATTGCTGAATATTCTGTTATCCATCTACAGGAGGTGTTCTCCTCCTCTGACCTCTCTGTAACGGGGGACCACCCTACTTCCCTTCTCAATCTCTATGTAGATGTCACTTTTCCCAGGAGTCTCCTTGATTTTTTCAAGATGCTGTAAGATGCCCATTTTTCTTTGAACTTATCCCAAACACAGTCCTTAGTACCATATACTGGAATTACTTGTTTACATATGTCTCCTTAACTAACATCTTGAAAGCAGAAAGTGGATCTTGTTCACTCAGTATTTCCACTGTCCAGCTCTGGGCTTAGCAAAAGGCTGGTGCTCAGTAAACATCCATTTTTTGAAGAAGTTAATGAAAGGATCTCTTCCTCTTCTGCTTTTCCCTCCTTGCTGCCAAAAGAGTTTTGTTTGTGAAAAGCAAAAAACAAAGAAAAAAACCTGTAATTATGTAATTTCTCAATTTAAATATATCTGTTGACTGTAGTAACTAGCAGTGATTTTCTAATGCTGCCCACAAATTAAACGGTTTAGTTAACTTGGAATGGCAAAGAAAAAATTAGTGAAAAGGAATTATAGGCTTCTTCAAGTCCATTTAACAAAGCAGCTACAATTTCATTTTTCTGTACTTCAACATTTGATTTTGTTAAGAAAAACAAAAGCTTCTGCACCTTAAAAAATAACAAAAGTAGACTTATAAAATGTCCTATAGAATTAAATGCACAGTCTTTACAGGCAAACAAAACCTAGCTTCCCCCACCAGTTCCATTCTCCTCAACTGCTGCAGAAAAATCCTCAAGTTGATCTGTTTCGGAGCGCCCGGGTGGCTCAGTTGGTTAAGCGTCTCTGCCTTTAGCTGAGGTCACGATCCCAGGGTCATGGGATCTAGTCCCACATAGAGCCCCACATCAGGCTTCCTGCTCAGGAAGGTGCCTGCTTCTCCCTCTCCCTTTGCTTACCACTTCTCCCAGTTGTGTGAGCTCCCTCTCTCTGTAAATAAATAAATAAAATCTTTTAAAAACTCTGTTGCTAAAACATGTCAAGATCTTACTGGCCTCTTTGCTAGTCCTACCCTCTTAGGTTGGGAAGTATTTTCCCATTGTCTCTTCTTCGTGTAGTGTTTTCTAAGAGCCAGCTAGTACTTTTGTCTTCTTTTTCTGGAAACATTAGCTAGTCATGATTCCTCTCATTATGACACCATAGAATTTTCTTCAAACTTTTATTGTAATATTCAGTAATAGTGTATTGTGACTATTTTTAGAGATGCTGCTTCTACTGCTTTTACTTCTCAGCAACATAAAGTAGATCTTTGTCATCTCCGTATACGTAGCATGTTGTATAATCTGTGGCACATAGTAGGTGCTCAGTATAACTTGTTGCTTAAATAAAACAAAGAGATCTGAGAACATCTTCAAATATACAAAAATGGCTCAACATGTATCAATAGTTGGTGTACTCAAATGAAATAAAATGAGTTAAAAACAAAGCTATCGGGATCCCTGGGTGGCGCAGCGGTTTGGCGCCTGCCTTTGGCCCAGGGCGCGATCCTGGAGACCCAGGATCAAATCCCACGTCGGGCTCCCGGTGCATGGAGCCTGCTTCTGTCTCTGCCTCTCTCTCTCTCTCTCTCTCTGTGACTATCATAAATAAATAAAAATTAAAAAAAAAAAAAACAAAAAAAAAAACAAAGCTATCAAATATTATAACTGAACCTCAGGCATCTGGCAATTTATTTAGAGCTGACTTTTCCTTATAATGTGGATGTGAGTTCAAAGTTCTTGTGCATGTAACAGGAGTTGTGGGAATAAAAAAAATATGTTTATTTGCATCCTTGGTGTATGTAATCATCACTAGCAAGGAATGATCTTCCTTGACTAGGTTGCAAGTTTTATAAATATAGAAAGCGTTTGGTGCTAGTAAACTCCCTCTTTACTCTTAGATAACTTTTGCTATCATCCCCAAAATTCTAACCACCAAGCCTCCTTGCCCTTTGGCTCATGGATATCACCCAGAACACTTTTGTGGAAGACTAGCACTCAGAGACGGGAAGAAAACATGCCATTCCTAACTGCCTTTCTGGGGCATCTTTATCTTCTCCCTGACTCGGAAGCCCACCAGACAGACCCTTCTTCTAGTCACAGCCCAGATCCTGACTGGAAGCATCACAATGGTGATAGCTCCGGGTAGAAGATCTTGACCTTTGAGCTTTTCAGTCTCTCTCTAGCCAGGGCATGATAGCAGGTCCCAATGGTGCGGTTCACCACCCGTTTGCCTTCCCCCCGTGTAACTAACATACTCTAAACTTTTTCAGTGATTTCTGTTTCTGTGGCTGCACCCTATTACATTTCTTCTATATATTTTACCCACATTATATATTACAGTGCATTACACATAGTTGGTAGTGAAAGGACATGTAATGCTAATTCTGCAAAAAACTAATGCCATGTGATAGATGCAAACATACATGAAAGGCCATGTAATTCTGCTATGGCATGTTTTCTGATCTTAAAAAAAAGCCTCCCTCAGCCTCTAACATTTGCTGCTTTCTTGGTCTCAACTATATTTTTCTCTTATGTTTACCTTATCTACCACATCTATTGGAACTGACAATTCTATGTAATTTTGTGAATATTTGGCTAATATCTGTTTTCCTACCTAGATTGTGTATACACAATATGTATGTGTATGTGTGCGACAGAGGAGAGGGCAGTGTCTGATATTGTATCTCCAGCTCATAGGACTGACTGGTATTTTCTACTGATTAAGAAACCTTTTTTTTTTTTTTTTTTTGTAAATGAAGATAAGAGTAAGGAAACATGAGGTATTTGTGGAATGCAAAATTTCTAAGAAAACTGGATAATGGGGTAAAAGTAGAGGGAATAACTGGTATCTAAATCGGATCAAAAAGCAAGATTAAATTAGAAAGATATGTGTATGTGATTTTATCTGAAAATATTGGGAATTATTAACGTGTGATATGGAGGAATAAGTGAAATCTGATTTGCATTTCAACAAGATCAATGATAATGGTCTGAATTACTTACTGTTGGCAAAGTCACTAGAACACAGGGTTTATGAATTGGATCAAAATAATGTTCCATCTGGTTCCCAACTTTAATCATAAAGGAGAAGTAAGTTGCTATTTACTTTTATTTGCTGTTAATAATTTAATCATTCAGTTTATACTATCTCCTTGGCTTGATTTTCTGTTTTTGTTTTTGTCACTGTAATTGCCACGTCAACCTGATGTCCTCAGAACATAATCTGAAATGATTGGCCAAGTCCCTTCCCTAAGTTATATAAAATAGCACTGGGCCATGTATTTTACGTATGTGATTTGGATTATTTATTTTCAAAAGAATGTACCATCTATCAATTTTATAGTTTTATTGTTCACACAGAGATTAAAATATAGAAATGTAAAATGAAGGTGTTAATTTTCTAAGTAACTTTTGTCTTAGGATTGTGAACCAGTAACCCATGTGTCTCTCCTGAATTAGGGAACTGAAAAGATTCGTAGAATGTTTAACCAAAAGAAGAAGAAACATTATTTCATATCTTACAATACCCCCTTTAGATTAAGGCATCTAAAGATAGTCAAGGGGCATTCTAAAGATAATTTTGAAAATATTTGATAGTTGCTGCATTATTGAAATGGTAAATAGGGCCAGCTACATAATTTGTGGGGCTCTCTACAAAATGAAACCATGACATTTCATGTGTCAAATATCTTCGTTCAAATATCAGAAAAAAATTTCCTTTCCGGTATTTTTGAATCCACCTGTAATACTTATTATTTGCCACTTAAGGTTGTACTTATTGGTCATTAGACCATTCATATGGTGAGTGCAGACCCTCCTTAGCACCTGGGCTGCCTTTGTGACCCTGTACTTGGGGCAAGGACTTCCTGGCCCACGTGTCCCTAAGATTTTGTCTTGGGTCCTGCCTTAGGTAATGGGCTGTGGTGGTCACTAAGTATGACTGGAGAGTAAGCAGCTAAGAACCTGTCCTGGGAAACAAAGAGGTGATGAGAGGCAGAATCACACAGAAGCTGAAGCTCTAAGCCCCTTAGCACATACTCCATTAATCCTTCGGACTTCACTTACAAAACACTAAGAAAAGTTTTAAGAACTTCAAGATGGTACCGCAGGGATTAAATTCCAAACAGGAGGCCCTGTTTGGAGTTTGAAGTCCTGTGCAACTCTTCTGGCCAATCACCCATGAAGCCAGCCCTGATGGTAAGCATCAGATTATGGCTTCACCTAACAAGTCATTCTAAATAAGATCTAGTCTTGCCTGAGATTGTCAATGTAAGCAGACCCCAACCTATATAGATTTGGACTTAAATTGATTCATATCTATACACTTGACAAAATGTGACTATTTATTCAATAAATGGAGTTTATTGCTTTAATTTGCTTGTAATGTTGAGCTTTAATCACTTACGCAAAGATAATTTTCACTGGTATTTTGATGGATTTGCCTCCAGAGCTCCAAATTAATTTGTACAATAAATTGGGAAAATTGAGGAAATATATTTATTTCTGCCACGTTCTCCCCAACATCTCTATGCTCCCTAGAGTATCCAAGACCTCCATTGGTGGAAAGTTGTTCAGTTCTTACTTCCATGAATTACCATGTTCCCAAATTGCTCCATTCTCTTCTACACACCATTGCTCCATTCTCCTCTACAATCAAAAAAAAATTGATTTTTATAGGAAAAATCAAAAAAATAAAAAAAAATCGATTTTTATAGGGAGAAATCAAATAAATCTGGTTAGGTGCCTACTTACTGACAGTAACCTCATTAAATACAATTTATTTTTTTTTAAAGTTTTTATTTATTTATTCATGAGAGACACAGAGAGAGAGAGAGAGGCAGAGACACAGGCAGAGGGAGAAGCAGGCTCCATACAGGGAGCCTGATGTGGGACTAGATCCTGGGACTCCAGGATAACTTCCAGGGTGAAGGCAGGCACTAAACTGCTGAGCCACCCAGGGATCCCATTAAATACAATTTACATGACAGTTGGATTTTAATCATCTATTTGTGGGGGCACTAAGAGATGCTCACTCTTACAAATTTTAACAATGGTGGCTCTAAAATTCCTTCAGTGTAGGTTATGCCTCTGAGAGATGAACGCTACTAATGATGCTCTACAAACATTGTGGTGGGAAGGAGAATCTATGTGTTCCCAAGGGCACACAATTGCATAATAAAGAGGCCATGGGGTTCAGTAGATTTATGTTCTAAATCTCACTCTTCCACAGAATTGCCCTGTATGTGACCTCTTATGCTTGTTGTCTCTTTGTGTCTGAAAGGAGAAGCAGACTACCCTTACAGCAGACTTCTGTATTCCAAGTGTGTTTGTAGGATGCGGGGTGGGAGGATGCTGGGATTCTCACGTCAGCTAATTCTCTGACACCAGCTGTACGTCCTACAGTGTATCTCAATTCTGACACTAAGTACCTGGAGTTAGTGCAGATCCCACAGATTAAGGGCTCAGTTTCACAAGATTGGTCCTAACATTAGGTGCCAATTGACAATGGTGGGTCTCCACATTAGCTGCAACTTTTGTCCAACTTGGTTACAAATCGAGCACAACCCCCTCCTCAGTTTTGAACATTTGCTAGAACTGATCACAAAACTCAGGTAAACAGTTTATAAAGATTGTACCTCAGGAACTGCCAGAAGGAAGAGATGCATAGGCAGGGTATAGAGAAAGGGGAACAAACTTTCCATTTCCTCCCCAAACTCTCCACCCTCTGATCACCTCTACATGTTCACCAAGTAGGAAGCTCTCCAAGTACTGCCATACTACAGAGATTTTTATGGGGGCTTCATTACATAACCATGATGGATTAAATCATTAGCCACTGATGATTAACTCTACCTCCTACCCTTCCCTCTCCAAAGGTCAGGGTTTGGAGCTGAAAATTCCAACCCTCTGATCACCTGGATAGTCCTCTGGCAATCAGCCTCCATCCTGTGGCTATCCATAAGCCCTTAGCCACTAGTCATCTCATAACATACAAAAAGACACTTATTATTTCTGGAGATTCCAAGTGTTTTAGGAGCTGTATGTCAGGAATGGGAAATGGGAGCCATATTACAATATCTTAACACCAAGATCATAGCTAGTGGCTGCAAACAAGAAAGACAAACATGATTAAGAAGTGTTTCTGCAGCTGGTTAGACTTGAAAAGTTCCCCAATTTCTGAGCAAAGTACTGTGTGTATGTTCCATATGACCTGACTCCATCAGAAGGAAGATCTTTAAGGGAAATATGATGAAAAATACTGTTGTCTTCTATGACACCTAGAGACCAAAGAAGGGACTCTGGTCCCACAGGAGGTAATAAAAGTGTTATTTAGTGCCTGAAAATATAGCCTGAAGCATGGGAATTAATTTTATAGCAGGGGCATAGAGTTAGTGGTTCTCTATTTTCATGGAAACAAATCCAATTTTAAAGTTACTTTTGAAGCAAATGAATATGCAGTTGGTAGGTTATGTGGTTAGAGTGGGAGTCCTTAGACTCCAAAATCCTCTTGCCACGGGGTCACAGTTTGTGAGATGCAGTTTTGTAAAGTTTCTCTGATCTCTGACAGAAAGTTATTAGGACATGTTCCAATTTGATAAAATTGCCAAGTAGACACACCTTATCTTTAGGAATTTTCCAATTCCATTTTAATAATTTTTTCTCCCCAATACACTGAAAAAAATTCCACTTCCTTTATTCTCTTAATTTGTGAGTAAAAAAGACATATATTTCTGTTATACCAATCTTAATAGTTAAATGTTTTCAAATCTTAGAGTGAATGATTGTCATATTTCAGGAGTATTATGTTGTTTTCCAACAATAATTCATTAATGTAAAAGACCCACACTATCTCCAATCTATGTGAAAATGTATTCCTTAAATCTGCTATGTGAACATCTGTGTAAGGATTTAGTTTAGTAAAGACAGAGTGAATTCAAGTTTTGATAGTATGTGCCAGACATGTGTTTTTAGAACTTTTAATAATAATGCACACACTCTAGTCATTGTTATGGCCACTCCTGAGAATATTAATTTCCTAAATTTATAGGCATAATAAAGTATTAGCTGATTAATCAGATTTATTTTTTTAATACAACATAGAAAATCTTCAGAGAGACATAGCCATCCAGTATGAGACCATGATCACTTGTTGAAATATATCCTATTTTTTAAGATTTTATTTATTTATTCATGAGAGACACACAGAGAGAGGCAGAGACACAGGCAGAGGGAGAAGCAGGCTCCCTGCATGGACCCGATGTGGGACTCGATTCCAGGACCCCGGGATCATGCCCTGAGATGAAGGTAGACATTCAATCACTGAGCTACCCAGGCGTCCCAAAATATATGCTATTTATTTGCTTTTCGGTTTGACTAAATTGCGAGACTTCTTTCATTATACTATTTTTATCATTATCGTTATTATTATTATTATCATTATTAACAGAATCCCTCCATTCTTCTATCCAACATAGGAATGCCAAAAATACAGAAAGTGGTCATTACTTGGAAGGATAATTTAATTATTAAAGTTATGAAGGTCTGGGCATAGAACAATATATTTAGGTTCTTAGTGTACTTCATGAAGTAGATTGATGATATACAGTAGGTGTTCAATAGTTATGTTTTCACTAAATAACATGCAATGTAGCATAACATTAAGTGGCCTTTAAAATACAATTAGGAAACTGATTTTTCCCTTTAATATTTTCTTTACACATTTTTTATTTGCTAGATTTCTAAACATAAAAAAAAAATCCTGAAATTGCACTAAACAAGTAAAACATGGTTTGGAAAAAAATCTAAGACTATGTATGTACTGGAACTTGTTTTAAAGGAGCATGCAGTTATTTTTAGTATCATCCCAGAATTGTCATTTAGTGAAAGTCCCTCTCATGGACTGAAGCCACTGTGGAATTATTAAGAACATCTAAACTTAACTCTATCCTTTAGTGAATTATATGAAGTACAATTTCCAGTATGCCTCCTTGATTAAAAAAAAAAAAACCTAAGAATATTTTGACAGAAACAATAATTGCCAATATGAAAACACAGTTGATTTTCATCTAGGAAACATGAGTGTCATATGTGTATATGTTTGCACAGCTGTATAAAAGTGGGCATTTTGACTATCAGAAAAAAAATAACTGTGTCAATGAATGCAATTATTTCAAACATCATCATTTTCTTTCAGGTGTGTTGCTGGGAAAAATGAATTAAAATAAATAAAATGTTATTTAATAAAATAAACCAGATACAAAATCTTGCCTTGTATTTACAGATAAATTTTAATGGAATATTTCATGGTCTAACACAAATATCAGACCCAATGACACTAATTCTTGTACAGCCTTTGGCTTACCCTGTATAACAAAATCTGTTATTTAAAGTAGACTATAAAATATCTTATGGTAAGTGAACTTCCAAAGACACAAAGAAAATCTCCCATAAATTTAAAAGCTTATCTCAAATTCTTACTGGCATAAGCTTAGGATGGATATATTATAGATTGTATTATCTTAGGTAGTTGAAATATATATAATACTGGTTAGAGTGTGAAAATTAAAAATAATAGGTTTTAGGCATTTTTGCTTCTGTTCCTAGTCAACATTAGTAAACACACATAAGTGAATGTAAAATTACCTTTACAGACTTTTGAAATTTTGGCAATCTCAAGAAAATTTCCTTAAGTCAGCAACATTTTTTTTTACCCTTAGTCAGCATATTACAAGGTTCATATTTTCAAAGGAGTAACGATTAAATGTTGTACAAATAAGATAGCATTTATTTTACTACCGTTTAATTTTTAAACTTCCACTTAGTACAAGGAAAATAGGCATCACTAAGAAAATCTAAAATGAATGGATAATGTACTCAGTTGAAAAAGATATGCAAAATAATGTGTTTGGTATAAAGGAATATGTTTTGTGACATCTTTTATAATTTGTCAGTGGGAAGAAAGAAAGTTCCATCTTTCATTGTCTGCTTTCAGACCTAAGAAAATGAACTAAATGAATAGACAATTCAGTAATGTCCAACAGATAACTAAAATTCAAATTTTATTTTTCCATATGTATTAGACAATTTTTTTTTCTGACAAGACTTCAGTGAAAGATGAAGTGCAAATGGGAACCCTGTAAGAATGTTTATAAGAGTTGTACATGACATATTTTAAGCGCCACTAAGTACACATTGAATACTTTGTAAGTATATAGGCATAGCAACATGCAAGTGTCATGTACCTAATATTACAATATGCATTTTGTTTTTTGAAAATGTTTATGATAACAGTAGATTCAATAATTGTGTTTATCTTCTGTGCAATATGCTTTATTTTGGCAAATCTTTACAGCACAGAATTCATTTTTATGTTGTCATCAATATACCCTTCCAAAAGTTATGAATTTCATGTCATATAAATAGAACATTTTATTTTTGAAGCTATATTACTGGGAACACCTGCATTTCTGGGTACCATTTTCAGAGATAAGTCTTTAAATTTTTTTTAACATGGCAGACTTGTTCCAACGTTGATCATGTTAAAATATTTATGATAAAAATGGAGCTTTCTTGAGGGAATTTTTTTGGTTGAATGAAAAGCTAAACAACCAATTCACAAATACTGATGTGAACTGAATATGAAGAAAATAGGTCAGTAATCCCAAACTCACGGGTTACTATTTAACTGCATCATTGAATCTACAATCAGTACAGCAGGTACAGTTAAATAAATTTGTAAAGAGATTAAAATTTTATACACTCATAAGGAGAAAGAGTACTACTTTTGAAAAATCTCTAAATTATTTTTTCTATTTATGAGAATCCTTCAATACATTAGAAACACAGAGAAAAGCAAAAAGGATAGAGAGATAACAATTCAGTTTACATTTCATAGTTTTTTTTTTTTTTTTAACCAACTGGTGACCACTGCTTTCAACCATCAAACATTTTATTGCATATAACTTTCACTATCAGCAAATATAAAGAGAAAAGTGTCTACTAGTATCATGTACAAGGAAAAGCATTTGAAGAAAGAAAACATTTGAGGTTTGACAGTACTGTGTATAATAGAAGTGTAATGTGGCATTCATACCGCACTTAAAAGTCCGTGTGGGAATCACTGCTGTTCTGACCCTGGATGTGGGAAAAGTGCTTAAGTGCTGAGCCCTGGTAGGTTTTTCTTTTGCCCCTGCAATCTTCAAATATCTTTTAACTTTCTTCTTTTGAAATATACAGTATGTTTTTATAGGGGAAAAAGATGTTTTTTCTTTACATTTTTTTCACATGTGGGCCCATTCTCTCCAAAATAACCATACATTTATTGTAGCCTATATATATATATATATATATATATATATATATATATAAGAGATGGTAAAGATTTGGCCAAATATTATTTGTAACATAACCACATAACATAGAAACAACTTACTTTAAGCATATTTTATAGATTTAACATCATAATTTGAAATATTTTCTTGTATAATTTTTTCTCAAGAAAAATCTGCTTTTAAAATATAATTTCCTTTTGGAATAAATTACATCATTTGAAAAATTCATATTATGTCTAAGCAGACACAGTAAAGTGGGGATTTGTGGCAATACTTTGTGTTCATTACTCAGGTATTATTTGTTAATAAGGAGCCAATTTTAAATACTTAAATTTTTGTCTTACATAGATAACAGTTTTTGGGTAAATAAATCATATATATAATTTTTACCTAAAAGCACAACATTAATTTATAAGAAACTGTTGCATTTTAAATGTTAAATGAAATATAAGATTGGATTCCAAAGTGTTGCCATTTAAGATATTTTTAAAAAATCAACACATTTATATTACATTGAAATATTAAGTACACATGAAAAGAACTATCCTTATAAAGTTAGCATATTTTGCCCACAGGAAAAGTTTATGATAGAAAAGGAAAAACAAATGCAGATCCATACACTGTTGAATACACTAAAGGAAATTGGCTTTTGAGATTTCCCAGGGGCTGGGGAGAGGACTGTTAATGATAGTCCCAAAGAATGCTTCCTGGGATATCCTGCAAATAATTATTTCTTCTATATCATAGCCCATGTTAAAAGTGAGAGGTAGAAGGATTATTGTAAGTATGCATGGCAGAGAACTTACCAGCTATATCCAATAACTATTGCATTCAATATTAATAATCTCAATACATAAAAATGCTGATGAGTTTAGAACCCATTCTTACATGTTGTCCCCTTTAGCTATCTTTATAATCTTGCTAGTTGCTTTCAATCCATTGCCTTTGGAAGGGTATAAGTGCAAAGGGCATGCCTGGGACAGAATAGGGAGAGAAAGGGGAAAAAAATAGAAAAAAGGTCTAAAAAAATTCCCATTAAGATATAGTGACTTTAACAGTTAAAGGTAACCTATGTTCTTTGATTAAGTGTGTACTTATAATAAAAGTACCGTAATCCATTAAAATACACACTTCAAGGAAAGTTTAAGAATTCCAAATTCAATTAAATATCAAGCAAAGTCTAAAACTCAGGCTATTTCTTTCTCTCCAGTAGTGCTAAAAACTAAGCCAAATAATTTTATTGTGTCCACATTAATGATTAAATAAGGAAAACTTAAAATGTTTGTTGTTGAATCAATTATATTTTTAATTAATGCCTTAGTGTGTGGGAGGTGAAGATAAGCAATCTCTTGGATCGTGTTAAAGAAGACTTTGAAATCCCTTTGCATTAGTATCCAGCAATAGAATTGCAGATATTGCACTGAGTATATTTCAATATTGCCAGTGTATATTTCAAAACAACTTCTATTATCTACACTAAGATTTCCTCTTTCCCAATATTCAAAATGCATATTATAATTACATGGGTTTCCAACATCCATACACAGCAAGTACAAGATACTTACATGTACGTACACTGTAGTTACCTATATTTTGCATAGTTTTTAGTGTGTACTTTGTGCCACTTAATAAAAAGCATTACTCAGTAATTCTTATTAGGTGTTTCATTTATTTCAGCTGTGGTTGCCAGTTCTTTTTGTTTGTTTTGTTTTGTATATTCATCACAGATTACCATTTGCAAAGGGAGATAAAACTGGGCATTTTTCGTGGGCTCTAAGTAATCAGCAATATGATGGGGAAGTTGCAGTAAGCTACAAGGTTTTGCATTTTCTTAACAATTAAAGAGCATAACATAAATTTCATATTTATCATTCATCAAGTTATCCTTATGTCCAAAGGAAAATAAAATGTTTTTTAAATGCTCCCCTTGGTAACACTTTGCAATAAGTGGCACTAAATTACACGATAACTGGTATGTTACATGGAAGAACCATCACGGTCAAACAGCTGCTGTACATGTGCCTATATGGAATCTCAAAGCTGTTACAATCATGAGTACATAATTACAAGTGAGCCTGTCCTTTTATTTGAGATATTTATATTTTTACAAAGAAATAAAAATAAATGAGGTGTGTTAGCTTCTTTGCCATATTTAGGAAAGTTAGTTTTCTTTCTCTATTTTAAGTTTTGGGTTTCAATGCAATATTAAGCATCTTGAATCAATATAAGATCATCCAGTTTCTAAATTAAACTCCAATATCAGGTTCCTTAAACTGCTTCTTGGATTCTCTGGTAAAAGAAAACAAGTTGAAATCTCTCTCTCTCTCTCTGTCTCTCTCTCTCTGTCTCTCTCTCTCTCTCTTTTACACACACACACACACACGCGCACACGCAAATACACACACATCAATACTCTGGTCAGTCATGTGACCTATCTTTGCTCTTGCACTAACAAACTTTCCTTTTTCTTCCTAATTTTAATAATCATTCTATCTAGGACACTCAAAAATGGGAAAAAATGCTGTTTACCCTTTTTTGATGGAGGACAATCAATTTACACTGTAAACAGTACACTGGCAGAGAATAGCTACTTTTGGTAAAGAATAATGCTCCATATTCTACTACGGGTATATGTGTGTTCACACTCCTTCCACTGAGTTCCATAGCTACTGTGCTCAATAAGCAGAGACAGAATTTGGCCCTGTGCATACACATGTGCACATTTCAGACATTGCAATTGACATGGTTCCATTTCAAAATATTATTTTGTGTTTTCTTCCTGATTTTTGTAGAAATGAGCAGAATTTTTATAATTTTTCCCCTATTTGGTAAGAATAGAATAGAATAAGTTTAAAGATAGGAAAATATAATTCTACTGCTATGTTTTAAGGAACTAAAAATTATACCTAATTGAAATTGGACTATTTTAACTGGCAAAACATTTTATTAGAGTCCACAAATCATAATATATAAGTTAGTTTCTTTTAAAGAGTTCTGTTGAGTTTTTATATTATTCTAAAGGGTTAAAAGAGTCAAAAACTTTGAAATACAACTAATTTTTGATTTCTAATTTTACAGTGCTATAAATAATGATCGAGTTATTTAGGCAACAATTTAACATTTGGAGCCAAGTAGAATATAGACAAAATGAAGAGGAATGTAAATACAGCATCAATGAAGAGTAGCAATTTTGTAAGTGCATCCTGAAATTAAGCTTTAAATAGTAATTGATGATGCAGTTTATACAACTTACTTCTGTAATAAGAACCTTTCCATTTTGTACTAACAGGATGAATTTTGTTTTGTGGAGTCTTTCTAAAGATTATGCATTGAAAGATATGAACAGTTTATAAACCTATTCTAGTTTCAGTGTGTCTAGTAGCACCTACCTGATTCTCTCAAACTACCATACTATATTAACATATTATTGCATTTTTCCACAGATGGTATGGAGTGAACTGTAAAAACAAGCATGCAATCACATCAATGCAGACTTATTTCCTTAAAATGTCATACTGTATATGATTTATTATGTTAACACTCAACCACATCATATTATTTATGTTCTGTATATTCTGAAAAAGTGCTGCTTGACTGACATCGTCCTTTTCCTTTTGTAAGAAATCAACAAGATAAATGCTTCAACAATCAAAAAAAAATTTAAAATTCTAATGTTGTCTTTAAAAGTTTATACTTTTCTGATAAATAATCTAAGATACAGCACCCTTGTCTTTCATTTGATATTAATACATGATGTCATACCCAACCATCCTCATTTCACAAAAATAAATTCCAAGATATTATTTTTAAAACCATAGACCATCATGCTTTCAGACATCACAAGTATAGCTACCATATCATCATATTTGTTTTCTTCTTAAAGGTGCAATGCTTGCAAATGGGAAAATAATTTTTATCTAACTGGACTTTTTAATTTTTAGCATATAATAAATTTAATGAGAACTAATCTAGCAATATTGTATTTTACTAGAAGAAATAATATGACTTTAGATTGACTCTATGTCATATTCAAGAATACAGCAGATATTAATGGTTAAATACACCAAAATTTCAGAAATAATCCAGAGAAAGAGACTTTCACCCTGGAGTTAAAAGCATGGCAGAAATTCTCCATCACTCACTGTTTCATAAGTTTGTACCTCACAAAATGCATAGACAGGAATTTAATATAAAGAATTAGTTCATTTATACAGAAAACATATCTTAAACACTTCTTTTTTGGCAAACCAACGTAGGTAAGCAGCTCTGGAACTGCCAAATTAAAATTTGTAAATTTTTAACAAACTAAGAGTTTACTTTTAGGTTATTATTCAACTGTGGTTGTAATTTAAAACCTGAGGCTGTGCACTGGTTGTTAGCTTAAAATTACCTTTCCTTATAACATTGTGCTTCCATTGTATAACAAATAAAAATTAACAAGAACTAGAAAAATTTGTCGTTGAACAGTGCTAGGACATACAGACAAAAATACTAATACATGTTAACTACTTATAATATTGGTTTAAGTAATATCTAAAGGGATATAATGGACATTAGAAAATGCTTACTTATGACTGAATTACCTACAGCCAAAAAAGTTAAATATGTATCAAATAATGTTTAATTGGATTTATTATATGCACTATATACAGATACTAAATGTCTCAAAATTGTGCCCTATGGATACTTCAATTTTGTTTAGGCAGGTGGGTCTTTATGGGGGCAAATAAATTATAGAATCAAACTAGGGAAATGAATGAAATCCTTGTGATTCCCAAAGCAGTAAAATGTTTGTAAAAATTTATTGGTAAATGAAGCTAAAATACCTACTGGTGGGATCTATATAATTATATAAAATGTCATGTCATGATTGCAATTCATACACATGGCTCCTGTATCAGATACTGTATTTTAAAATAGCAAATTGATACAGCTTCACCAGTATAATCTCAAACATTCCAGAATCTATTCTACAGTGTTTTCATTTGTGTTTTCTAGGGCATAAGTTTCCAAACATGTCTTTGAAGGTAGACATGTAGAAAACATTGTAAACCTCTAATCTCTGATTAAACTTAAACATGTTAGGTCTTTACCTAATCCTGTTCCTTGTGAAAGCTTTCCCATGATAAAGTGACAAAATTTATGATTTAAAGGGAAAAATGAGGGGAAAAAAAACCTTTGCATACTTCTTTTCAATGTAGAAAACAATTCAATACCATGATCCAGGGAGATGATTAACATTGTTAAGGCTGTATATTCAAGCACTGTATGTTAAAAGAGCAATGGTGTGGAATTTAGGCAGTAAGAAATGTCCTGCATTATGTATGGTACAGTAATTAAAGAATGATGCTTTCGACAGCTGATTGTTGGTATACACTGGCTACTGATAGCAGTACGGTATGGAAGTTAATAAAGGTAGCAGAAGATGGTAGAAATGAATTCTGAAAGATGATAGCCAGTTTTCTCCAGCAGCCAGCCTGATAAGGAAAACTCATAATCTTGGCCTGCATTTTAAATGAAATACTCTTTTTTCTCTTCAGCATTGACTTGGCTGCCTTCAGCATTGATAATGGCTGTGTCAGCATCTGGCGCATCTTCAGCCCCTTTAGCTTCATTTGTTAAGTATGTTCCTGTGGGTATTGGAAGAAAAAAAATATATATGTGTGAGTTCTGTGAGACTGGTAAAATAGCCAGCATTCAAGCTACATTCATTTAGGAAGAAACTTGTGCCAGATTTCTTGTATGTTGTAACATATGCTGAGACAAAATAAACCACACAATTCACTCTCCTACTGTTGCACACTGTCTTTCAGCTTTCAGGTGCGTGTTATAGATGAAGCTGTGGTCAGGTTAACTAGAGGCAACTGCCTAACTGGAATGGGTAATGAGTAGTTTGATTCCTCTGATGAGGGATACAGACCATGTGCCTCTTGCAGCTGTAGTAATCAGGGTCCTTTGTTAAGATGTTGATAATGATCACATCAAACGTGTCATCTTTCATGTTGAAAGCCCCACTTAAAAGTAGATTATGTCAATAGTTCACTACCCAGCCCTTTGCAAAAAACAAATTATATATTTTCTTGGGGCACCTGGGTGGCTCAGTGGTTGAGCATCTGTCTTTGACTCAGGTGATGATCCGAAGGTCCTGGGATTGAGTCCCGCATCAGGCTCCCCACAGGGAGCCTGCTTCTCCCTCTGCCTGTGTCTCTGCCTCTCCGTGTGTATCTCCCATGGATAAATAAAATCTTTTTTGAAAATTACATATTTTCTTCACTCATACGGCCATATGTGTATCTAAAAACCTACAAACAAAAATGTTGACCAAATGTCTGACATTATAGTTGAATGTCAATCCTGGAGATAAATTACAAACTTGCTTTTTATTTCTCCCTCTGAGCCAGTGACTCATTCTGTGAACTTTGGCCATTGGTTAAGCATTATTTTACCAAATCAATCCAACTTTCATTAAGTAAAACAATCAGAGATTCCCTGAAATAATTTTGCATTTACATCTCTGTCATATAATACATATACTCATTTAATATTTCAGAATTAAGCCTGTCTTTAAAATATTTTTTGCCAAACTTAAGAATATTTTATTAAATATTACCTACCTTTATGTCTTGCCAGATATCGACCAAGCAGAAATATAGAACACAGCGTGACAAATACAACTACAGCCACTATTCCTCCTATAAGAGCATGATCAGGGCCAGTCTGGCCAGCCAGAGCATTGGGATCTAGAGAATAGAATAAAATCATACAAATGATGCGTTATTTAGGTATAGAGTATATATCTGCATTAGAATGAGTTATTTTGAAAATTAGCCCATTTCTATTGTGGTAAAATTTCACTAATGTGTATTGAACCAACCATCTAGTCAACAAATATTCATTTGTACAATATACCTGCAGATATAACATTTGCCACATTGATCACAATTGCCATTGACTTTATATTTTAAGACTGGATAAACAAATACACATATAAAAACTTTTTTTTAAAAGAAGGAGAGAGAGGGCAGCCCAGGTAGCTCAGCGGTTTAGCGCCGCCTTCAGCCTAGGGCCTGATCCTGGAGACACAGGATCGAGTCCCACATCAGGCTCCTTGCATGGAGCTTGCTTCTCCCTCTGCCTGTGTCCCTGCCTCTCTCTCTCTCTCTCTCTCTCTGTCTCTCATGAATAAATAAATGAAATCTTTAAAAAAGTAAAGAAGGAGAGAGAGCACATGAGGGAGAGAGGGAGAGAGGGGTGGAATCTTAAGCAGACCCCTCACTCAGCATGGAGTCCAATGCAGGGCTCAATCTCACAATCCTGAGATTGTGACCTGAGCTGAAATCAAGAGTCCAACACTTAACCAACTGAGCCATCAGGTGCCAGGTCAGATAAACATACAATTTTGCAAGGTTTTATGCCTTTCCTTCCTCTTCTCCTTCTGAATATATATCTGTGAATGTGTGTGTGTGTGTGTGTTTAGTGTGATGAACACAACTATATTGTTTAAAAAATAAAATTATGTCATGGGAAACGCTGGCACTGAAATGATAACTTGGGATTTATTGTCATATAAATCTTACTTAAAGCTATAGCAATTGATGAACTCCCCAAGGGAGTAAGTCTAGATAGAGAGGAGAAAAAGTCTGAAAACTGAACTGAGGAACTCCCATATCTAAAGTCTAAAGAGAAAGTGCTTCCAGCAGAACTGACTGAGAAGGAAAGAACAGTGAGAGAGGAAAATACCCTGCAGAGTACGTTGTAGCTGATCAAAGAGAAGAATGTATTTCAAGGAGAGGAAGGTGTTACAATTGGGTTAAGTGTGATTGACATTAGGAGGAAAATGAATACTCAATGTAAAGGATTAAGTGCCTATTTGACTTGTAGTTTTAGAGAAAGTAACTGGAGAAATAGAGATTAATAATATACTTTCGCATTTATCCTTTAGTAAAATTACAGGAAAGAGATGATCCCAGCAAAAGATAGCCATTTTTCAAGCAGAAATGAAAAGATCAAAAGAAAGCCTAGACAACTGGGAACTTCAAAAGTCTAGAAAATCAACTACTTAAAGAAGTCACACAATAAGGGATAAAACTAAGTGAAGCTTTGAGCAACTAAACCCACTAAGGCTCAGCCCTACTGCTGAGGATCAGATTGAATATACTGCCTACCTTCCCAAGTCCATGTTGCAGACATCTCATGGTAACTACTTATATTCTAAATGAGGGATTTAGAGGATAGAGAAACTAAAGAAATAAATTAGGCTTCACAATTATATCTTCAAAAGATCTTGAAGTATTATTATAGGCATGACATACTAGGAGTCTACTGTGTTTTTAATGAAACTATTGGGTGAAAGTAGTGTATTTCTAGATAGAAAAAAAAAAAGTCTGTTTAAAACTTCAAACAACCTCAAGATCCCCAAACTTGGTGCAAGCAAGAAGTGGACTAGTTCCCATGAAGAGCATATTCCCAATCAAACACTTCGGATGTGACCATGGACTGTAACAGACAAACTGAGCCTCCCATGGGGTAGACTTGGGGGAAGCAAAGACAGGAGTGTACAGAGAACTCCTTTTTTATTTTTTATTTTATTTATGAAAGTCACACAGAGAGAGAGAGAGAGAGGCAGAGACACAGGCAGAGGGAGAAGCAGGCTCCATGCAGGGAGCCCGACGTGGGATTTGATCCCGGGTCTCCAGGATCACGCCCTGGGCCAAAGGCAGGCGCTAAACTGCTGCGCCACCCGGGGATCCCGAGAACTCCATTTCTTTAAGGAATTACAACTACTGCCAAGGCAGAGGGATCTTTTAAGGCCAGTCTGGCATGTTTTCATAGTTGTTATGGATAATGACTATTCAGTGTTTCCCATTCTTTATTTCCAAATGGAAGCATCTATATTGAGAAGCATTTCCTCATGGCTGTGTTCTAGCATTGTATTTTGTGTATGGGTAGAGGGGAGCATTAATAATTTGTCTTTTGGGGGCGCCTGTGTGACTCAGTGGTTGAGCAACTGCCTTCAGCTCAGGGCATAATCTTGGGGTCCTGGGATGGAGTCCCACATCAGGCTCTCAGCAGGGAGCCTGCTTCTCCTGCCTATGTCTCTGTCTCTGTGTGTGTCTCATGAATAAATAAATAATATCTTTAAAAAAATAATAATTTGTTTTTTGGTTCATTTGTTCCCTGGACTAATGTATCCAGATATGATGAAGAGGACTGTGTGTATTTGAAAATATTAGCCTTTGAGTTGGTTACATGGGCTTGATAGTACATTAGGTTTTCTCTTCGGACAGAGTATGGCAGGAAAAGAGGGGAAAATGTTTAGTTGATCAGAAGGGGATATTGAAGAAGATATTTCTAGCTAATAACAAACTTGCTTCCTTTTCTTTCAGTACACAGAGCTAAACATTTTCCAGCTTCACTTCAGTTGAATGTAACCATATGATCTGAGTTCTGGACAACTGAATAAAGATCTGGCCAATAAAAAACATTCCAATGTAACTCTCAAGGTCATCTCAGAAGACATAAATTGAAAATGAGAAAGCTACAAGCATAAGTAAGGCTATAGGTCACTCAGTCTCCACCTGGAAGAAAATTGCACAACTAAGAAAACACGCATTGAACTGTCCAAGGGTAAAAAAAAATATATATATATATTAAAATAAGCATTAAAAAGTTAATCTCTCTTAGCAGCTATTGTTAATGTACCATTCTATTATATATCTTGAATTTTCCTTAATTTCTGGCATTGGCTATAAATCTAAAAATAAAAATAAAAGAAAGAAAGAAAGAAAAAGCAAAAATAAACCTGCATGTCTCTGAATTCCCTATTCTTATTCCTTACTTAGATACTTAGTTTCAAGTCAACACTTTTTGCTCAAGTCTCTGAATGCAGATAGTCATAAATCATTTCTACTTTGTTTGCTGAATATCTCTCAGAACTGAGCACTCTTTTGGGAAACTGAGAAATCACTCTTGTTCATACATCTCTGTAGTTATCTCATTTCTTGAAGATAAATTCTGAAATGTGCTATTGTTGGACCAATCAGCATAAACGTTGTTTAAAGACTTTAGATAAATATTGCCAAATTATATTGTAGAAAGACTGTATAAATTCACCCTGTATCAACTACAAGTCAGGATTCTCCCCTATAAATAATAACATCATATATTAAATTTTTTTAAAAATTGCCAATCTATTTTTAGTATTTCCAAGTTACCGTAAATGTGTCTAACTACTTTCCCCTATATAAATTTGTTAATTTTGAAATGGCTGCTTATTCAGTTTGACCATTTTTCTATCCAAATTTTCTGTTTCAACAACTGTCTTCATAGAAAAATAAACAATTTTAGCAATTTATTTTTATTTTTCTTCATTTATTGTCTTTTCGGTGATGGATAAGCCTTAATATTTTATGTGATCAAATATATCAGACTTGTTTTATGATGTCTGACTTGTGGGTCACAATTTGAAATGCTTTTGCAATGATGTGATGGCAAAATAAGATATACACATATAGATTTATGCTGTCTTCTAACACTTTTATTGTCATATTTTCATCCATCTAAAATGTATTTTGGTCTATGGTTTGAGGCTAAAGTATAAAATAGAACTTTTTTTTTTTTTTTTTTTTTTTTTTTTAGTTTTTAGGGGAGGAGGGCAAAGGGAGAGAGAGAGGGAAAGAATCTTAAACAGGTTCCATGCCCAGCACAGAGCCCAATGTGGGGCTCCATCTCACAACCCTGAGATCATGACCTGAGCAAAAATCCAGAGGCACTTAACCTACTGAGCCACCTAGGAGCCCCTGTACTTTCTTTTCTTTTTAAAATTGGATTAGAGTTTATTATAATGCTATTTTTATTGAAGTTTATTTTCTAAAGTATTATGTCTAGTATTTGTCAAGATTATATTTATCATTTTTATTTCCTGATCATGAGACCCACTCAGTTTTTCTACTAGCTTAAATAGTGCGAAGTTGTTCTTTTAGGGTTTTTCTTTCTATTATAAATATAATATTAATGAAAATATCATCTTGATTCTGATGATCTCAGAACTGCATGACAAATCCAAAGGGACTAGCGACAAACCTTCTTTTGACAGTGGTTGGTCTCTTTACTCATCTCAATATCTAGAGTTACTTTTACAGTTCCTATTTATCTAAAATTTGAACCTTCTCATATCTGCTCTTCTATTACAATATACATTCAACCTCACTGATGCACTAAAGATAATGTAGAATTTGATAGCAAATCGTAGCACACATCTCCTCAAAAGAAAATTTCATGATAAAAACATCCTTGAACCTTGAATTTTTAGGTATTATTTTGTTATGAATCAACACTTAATTGGCTGAAGAACCCCTGTTTTTTATGACTTAATAATTTAAAACAATTTATCAGTGTTTTGACTTTTTTTTAAAAAAAAGATTTTATTTATTTATTCATGACAGACACACAAAGAGAGGAGAGACTCAGGCAGAGGGAGAAGCAGACTCCCTGTAGGGAGCCCGATGTGGGACTCGATCCCAGGACCCCGGGATTATGCCCTGAACCAAGGCAGATGCTCAACCCCTGAGCCACCCAGGTGCCCCAGTGTTTCAAAATTTTTGCCTCCCCCTACCAAGATAAATCTGAAATCTTTCAGATTTTTGTTTTCCATTCTTTTTTAAGTAACCTGCTTTTTCTAAGTGATTGCTATCAGAATTCTTTGTCTTTTCCTCTATTAAATTTTTATATTTTACCTAGGTATATTTTGTATTTTGCCTTGAGTCAAACATTTATTCATCTGCAAATCTACTTTTTAAAGTTACAATCAGATTAGTTCATTTGTTTTGAAATTATGAATCCTTTTTTAAAATGCTACTTTTGATTAATAATTATTTTTTTTCTACTTTCTTCCTTGGAAAATCCACTGATGCACTGGTAGAAACTCAATATTTTATGTTGCATATATGCCATTCCATCTTTACTATTTTTATGATCATTTTACTAATTTACATTTTGTTTTAGTTATATTTCTCAAGTTTATCTTCTGTTTGATTTCACTATCATAGATTTTCCTTCTTATTTCTTCCAAAAGAAGTTTGCTATAGATTGTGACTTTGGTTTAACCACCCTCTCTATTTAATCACATTGTGTACTTACTTAGTAGATGTTCTAAGTAGATGCATATTATTGACAATAATAAGTGGTATAGTTTTATCGTGTTTTTTTCATTTTAGTAAAAGAATTTCATTTAAAGATCTGGGAAAATGTTTTTCCTTGGTGAGCATGCATTATCTCTTCTCTTTTACTGAAAATAATTTTCACTGGATACAAATTTCTTATTGTTTACTTGTACTTGCATTTTCTTTATTATTAATGTTGAAATGTTTTGAAGAAGGATTCTCTGTTCTGATGCTGGTATGTATTCATGCTCAGCTTTAATGCTACAGGTCAATCCACCTACAGAATCTTTGTAATTGAAATATGGACCACATGACATTTGTACATGGTGGATGAACTAGAGAGAGAGAGAGTCTTGGGATGTAGATCATTATTGGTGAGAGATTCCCTGGTTTATTTCATGTATTTTGCTTGTAATCTTCATTCTCACAGTAGGATCTCAGATATGTGGACCATTCCCCTCTTTATCTGTACAGTAAAACAATCTTTTAGAGTTTATTTTAAATAAATGTAAATTTATCATGTTTATCATTGCATATATTTTCACTGGGTTTCAGATATATTTATAGGTACATTAATAAGACTTTCAGAGAAAGCAATGTATAACATGTATTTATTTGACTCTATTCATTAATGTTCTACATATACTCTCTTATAATCTATGAAGTAAACACTTCAACTTTAGCCTTCATCTCCTCAGCAAAGTAAGTCAACATATAGTCTAGGATTTTTAAGATTTCAAAAATATTATAGATATTGATAAGGTTACTTTGCATGTCTATTTGTGAATATACATCTTTTTTTCAAAAAAACTAATACTGTTGGTTTGTTTTTTATTTTTCCCCCATTACTGTTAGAACTAAAGTCTGTCTTTAATTTCTATTCTTAGCAACTAAAATATGTGATTGAAATTGAAGATCAGATAAGTATCCCCCTAACAATGCAAAAATAATATATAATTTAGATGGCTAAGTCCCAGTGGGAATCTTATATTGTTTATCTTATTTCTCTCCTACTGTCATAGCAATAAAAAAATGCAGCCTTCTGAAGTTTCTTTACAGATAGCCAAGTCTTTGTTACTATTCACATAAATACATCATATATCTTAAAGACTGTTATTCATTCTCAAGTATTAGTCTATGATTTGTGGGAGTTAGTCTATTAACACTGGAGTGAGTAAATCCCCATGGATTTGGCAATATTTTAGCAGCCTCTTCAGTTGACAATGCACAAAACACAAAGAAGATTGTAGAATTGAAACTTTCTACATTTAACATCTTTCAACTAGGTTATTGGACACTTAATAAAGGGCTCCAAAGAGAAAATTATGTCAAATAATAATATTTAGGTTAGTAATTTCTGGTATTTAGAAGAGCAGAAAGTAACCTTAAAGTACCGTTTTATTTAGCACCTTATCAAGGAGAATCCTAAATTATATGATTCCATCTCTGAAATCATTGCTAGGGTTTCTATCAAGTAGCTATTCTGTCACGTGTTTCCCCTTAAAATGAAAACTATAAACTCCAGAGAAAGAACATCTGACTTTCTAGGATCACATCATGCAGAAATTATAAATGCTATATAGTTTTAATTCAAGTGTTAGAATTATTTTATGATAAATAATTTTATTAAATTTTATATGATTTCTAGTTTGAACAAAATGGTAGGAAAGAAAATTAAAATCATCTTATGTAAATATTTTTAAATATTCAACCATCTGAGTTATGGAAAGTCAAGATTTAAATGAATCAAGTACACAGTATCATAAATTTGAACCACATGTGACTAGAATGCATGAAAAGAGCCCCTTCAACAATAAATCCACTTATATTACTATTCTGTACTCATTTTGGAGGAGTTTTTAAGTGATTGAAAACTCTTGGAGAAATTTCAGTTTACTATAAAATGGTTCAGAAATATGAAATTCAACTCAAAAGTCAATGTAAAACTGAGACTGCCACCTTTAGAAATAGAAAGCATAAATGATTTTTCAAGTTTATTTTCCCTAAGTGATTCTGAATCACAATCAAATCATATTTAGCATTTCTACAGAACTTTCTCTTTGCTGGGAATGTACTTATTTTGTGTATGTAAGACTTTAGAAAGTAGCATATTCTTATTTTAAAAAACTGCGATGGACTGAATTGTGTTTTCCACACAATGCAGATGTTGAAGCACTAAGCCTCACTGTAGTGGTACTGGGAGATGGAACCTTTGGGAGAAAACTAGGTTCAAATTAGGTCACAGTGGTGAGGTCCTTATGGTGAGATTATTGCCCTTGTAAAAGATACCAGAGCTAACTCTCTCTCTCCCTTTCTCCCTCCCTCTTTTCTCTGTCTCTCTTTCTCTTCCATGTGAGTACACAACTTGAAGGCAGCTGTCTGCAAGCTAGGAAGAGAGCTTTCATCAGAACCTGGCCATACAGACACCTTGATCTTAAACTTCTAGCTTCCTCCAGAACTGTGAGAAGTAAACTTCTGTTGTTTAAGTCACTCAATCCATGGTATTTTGTTTTGGCAGCCTGAACCATAATACAGAAATTCTATTATGATCTTTTTCATATGTTATCTCACTTGAGTTATGTGAAAATTTAAGGCCACAGAAAATAGATTTGGAGAAGTTTGGATAATCCATATTCATTCCCAGCCAACTTTTTGGAGACAAATAGAATACCCAAGACTGCACCAATCATTTTTTTTTTTAGTAGGTTACCTGTAATTTTTTGTGCATTATGTTAGGTGCTGTAGTGAGTTAACATTAAAAATCCCTGCCCTCAAAAAAAAAAAAAAAAAAATCCCTGCCCTCTATCCACTCATACACCAATGTTTCATAGTGGTTAAGACGTAATGATTGACATCAAGAGCATCAGATGAAATCAATCTTGGAACGAAACTGTGTTGTGTTGTGTACACAAATAGAAGGAAAACCATAGAATAGAAGAAAAATCAGGTAGAGTCTTCAAGTAAAAGAAATTGCTTACAAAATCCTGGATTTACAAATTGTTTATACCAAACCTTAAACCACTAACTGATACTGATTTGACTTTAAACAAGTTTCTTAACCTTTTCATCTTTAAAATGTGAATAAGTCTTCTTTTCCAGGGTTGTCAAAGATTAAATGTGTCACTGTACATAAGGGCTTAGAGGAATATCTGACACAATGTAATGTAAGCATATCTAACAGTTATATGGGAAGAGAGAAGGTGGAAAATATAAATTGCTGTGTAGAAAAATATAGATTCCTCTTTTAACTTTCAAAAGACTCACTCAGGACTTTTGCTTTACATGGTAATAGTAAACCATTCTAAATGTCTGGATATTTGAAAAATGGGGAGGAGATATTAATAGAAGAAAATTTGCATAACATGAGATTGAATAAAATGAAACTAGTGGGAGTTTGATGGGTGAGGTTTAAATGAGAATAATTTATTGAGTATTTAATCTATGCCAGGTTCTGTATTATAAATGGCTTATTTTATTCAAAACATGGAAAGTGTTGACTCAGAAAATCATAGTTATTATTAATGTAAAGATTGATAAACCATGGGACAGCTTGTCTAAGCAAGTTTTTAGAATATCTTTGAAAGACTTAAAAATAATTATGAAAGTTTTTTAGGATTTTATTTTTAGGATGTGTCAGATGACTTCTATTTTGAGAACAAGTTTGTTGAGGTAATTTCTAGCATTTTATTTTTTCACACCACTGTGTTCTTTCTTCTGTCATGAAGAGGAACTCAATGCCCAGCTATGCTAAGTGACTTGCTGTTTCTTCATCCCGTAAGACATTCTTCTTTCTCTCTGCCTATGTAAAGTCCAAACAACTTTGATTTAGTGAATGAATGGATAATATTAAATTCTTCTACTAAATTCCACACAGAACTTGGGTCTTTAGATACCATTTGCAGTGCTGAGCAATGAGTCACTACTCCTTCACGGTATTAAATTATTTGTTGAAAAGTAATAATGCCGTTACTATTTTTTTTCCGTTACTATTTAAATATTTTAGAAATTAGCACTAAGTGAAAATGACCCATCCAGATTTCTACTTAATGCTTTGGATAATTTGGTTCTAACATTAAAATTTGAATTCTTACTATCTACTTAAGAGCCTATTTTACTTTCTCTAAATGGAGCAATGCTTCAGAAAGAGAATCACTATCGCAAAACATTAGAAATAGTTATACATAATTTACTGATAAAATATATCATGTCCCTTGGCAGTATATGACATTAGCAAAGTCCCTGGAGGAAAATACATCAGTACATTCACTCAAGGATCATCTATTACCTTCTAATTTTATGCACAATTACTGTTCTGACAAAAATACTTAAGAACAATCTCTAAAGGATTAAAAAAACATGAAAATATATTGTTCCTTAATGTGTGCGCACTGATTTACACATAATTTTAACTATGAACAATGTGTATAAGGACTCTAAATCTACGGGTTCTAAATAAAGGCTACATCATACAACAGGTCTTCATTAATAGGAAAATTCCTGGCAAGCAGAACACTTTGCCTTTCTTCTCAAAAATGTATTTACTGCACCATAAATTGTGTTCCATATCAAGCTCATAAATATACACGTTGCCACATATTTCTAGACATAATAGCACCCGTAACTTCCTATTCATAAAGATTAAGACAATAATTATAAAATTACTATTTTGTTTTGAATTTAGTGTTTCAAGATTATTTAGCTTAATGATATCAACAATTTAGAAACTGTCTTAACAAGTGAAGTGTGATTATCAGTGGTAAAGAAGTGAAGTGTTGCTCTGACACAAATTTTATGCACTGGACTATAAAATCTCTCTTACGAGAATTGTCTCCACTTAAGATATTTTATCATTTTTTATGAATTCTAGGTTTCCTAATTATGTAACAATTGATTTCATTAACAGGTATTATAGTTAATAATGTATTGGACCTAAACATCCTATGCACTTGAATTAAATACTCTATTTGTCCTTGAGACCTAAAATTTAAGTGGAAAATTTCTCCTAAAAAAGGTGTTCTTATTTTGGATAAAGAAGGTTCTAACAGAAATTTCTTGATTTCACTGATCTTTCTCTCTCAGGATACTATTTCCTTGACTACTTCAAATGAGGAAACTTTTCAGCTCTGAAGAATTTGAACAATCCAGAGAGAGCTCTCAACCAGCAGAATAGTATAACTATTAAGAGTGAGGGCCCTTCACAAATGCTTCACCTCATTTAGCACTGACATCCAAAAGGGAAGAGAATTTGCCAGAAGGTGATTACCTGTGGGATAACAGGAGGATGGGGAAAGAAAGGAATGTTTTTTAGGTTGTCTATGAGATCAAAGGGAAAACAAAATAAATTCTTGGGTAACCATGGGATTATTTACTGCTTGGAAAAGTTAGCTAAATTACCCATTAGACAGCTGATGTCCAGGGTAATTTTCCTGCTTTAAACAGTAGTCTCTCTTTAAGGCCAAAGATCTGAAATAGTATCACTCAGAGCCATAAGATACAAGTATCACTTTCAGTTTGACATACTTAGAGTTTCATTGTTTTACATCTATAAACAAGGACGTATACCCATTCTACCTTACTCAAAAAGTTACTGTTAAAATCAGTTTTTATAAACCCTGTGCATATAAGTCACGCCTAATAGGTGCTCAATACATATAATATAAAATAATGAGCTTTATAAGATTAGAGACTATAAACAAACCTGTATTTTGTAGTTTTACTTTTTTTTTCAGGTAAAATGTATTCAAATTCATTCTTCATTGTGCATTTCTCTTAACATTTATGTGATCTGTAGAATTTCCTGTTTTTTTATTCTGTTGCCTCATGTCTTTCTCACTAGGAACTGTTCTGCCTTCAATTTCAACAATACCTAACTCTTTGCACATCACTGGTCTCAGCCTACACACATAAAATAAATAAATGGGAACAACCATTAGAAAGGAAGACAAATGACTAGTATATGACATTGCCATATGTCTATGTTGGCATTGTACTCTGAAAATCTACAAGAATGAATTAAAGTATTTTTAAGCAGACTAGAAGCTAAAGAAACTGCATGCAATGTTTTCTGCAGAAAAGTCAAATCTAGATTTAAGTGCATTTCTTCTTAAACTAAGTTTAAAAAAAATGGCCTAATAATAATTAAATGAAGCATTCTATCAGAAAAAAAAAACGTATTAGGACAGATTTATTTTTAAAACACTTAAAAATATAAAGAATTAATGTTTGACAATGAGAATATTTACAACACTGAATATTATTCTAAAAAGTTTAGTCTGGAGATCCCTGGGTGGCTCAGAGGTTTAGCGCCGCCTTCAGCCCAGGGCATGGTCCTGGAGACCCCAGATGGAGTCCCACGTCAGGCTCCCTGCGTGGAGCCTGCTTCTCCCTCTGCCTGTATCTCTGCCTCTCTCTGTCTCTCATGAATAAATAAAATCTTTTAAAAAAAGTTTAGTCTGTAACAATTGTTTATGTCTATTCATAGCAGAAATGATTGCAATAGAAGAATAAATATTTAAAACGATGGGAGAAAGATCATCTGTAGAAAAATGTCCTTTTTTTTTTTTTTTTTTTGTGGGCCAATGCATTAGAAACACAACACTACTGCTACTAAAATAATTTTCCTGCATAAACTAGTCAGCTCTGAAATGTGTACTATATTGCTGGTAATATTATATATTAATATTTTTGAATTCATTATTCTGGTAATAATTACAATGGTTATATTGACTATGTTCATATAAATTTTTTAAACTACTATGAATGGTCATTGAACCAGGTCTCTACTTACAGTAGCAAATATATCCTCTTTAGACATCATTTAGAAGAGACCATCATATACCAGTGGGAAAAGCTTGTGCATATTTTAAATTTTAAATCCTAAGTTTATTAGAATCTTACTACATTATTTTTTCTATACTAAATTATTTTTAGATGAAAGTAATTCTCTCCTATTTTGCCCTTACAGATCCTTTATACGATAGCTATTGGACCGATATGTTACTTAACATCTCTCTGCCTCAGTATCTACATATATAACGCAGAATAAGAGTAGTATGAGCCACATAGAACTTCTGTGTGAATCAGATGAAGTAATATCTATAAAGATCTTAGTGCAACCCCTGCCCATTAAAGATAATAATGATAATGGTTAGATTAGTATTTATTAAAATCATTTTTCTTATCATTAACTGTATTCAATGATTAATTTTATCCATAAGATAATCTTACAACAATAGTTACTATTTTCACGCCAAATTTAGTAGATTTTATAGTAATTATTCAATAAATGTTTTTATCATTTACCTGAGATAGCAAGCTCCAAACTGAAAACAGAATTTAATGCAAGCTGACTTCGACTAGTATGAAAGCACTTTCATTGGAGGAATAGTACCATAGGAAGGATATATCGTGACTAATGTACGTTAAAAAGTAACTGAATGAAGAGGAATGTTCATGTGAACAACTTTCTCAAGTTTCAGAAGGAATTTCATTCCTGAGGTTCTTTGCTTTCTCTATGTTGTGTTCTCTTTCTCTCTCTCTCTCTTATTTTTATTTTTTTATTTTTTGGTTGTTCTCTTCTGACACCATTTCCAGAGAAGATTGGAAGATAAGAGTCAAAGATAAAACTTCACAGGTTTCCTCTTTACCCCATAATCCCAAACTTATTTTCCAAAGTGGCCAAAGCTGGTAAACGGAGGCTAGATTTAGCAAATTCATGAATAAATTCATTCAAACACAAAAGGTAACATAGAAAAATATGTTTGGAGTTCAAATTATAAATTTATAAGAAAAATCAATCTCTTAATTTAATTGATAAGTTATAATAAAAAATTCACTAGGATAGCTCAAATATTATATTATGGAAAGCAGTTCTGAGTGTCACTTCTTATTCTTGGATCTATTGAATACATTTATTTACCCAACCTTAGACAGAATTTTGGAAGAAGGCTGTATCAAATTTAGTGATTTCTTCTAACATGAATTCAGAGGAAAGTATCTGTGTTAAACTCCAGAGTAGTTACTCTTGGATATCTGGCCCCATTGTACATAATTTATATATGTAATATCTGTCAAGAGCTGCTATATCCTCATAGTCATTAATAATTCAATAATTCAATGATCAGATAGCTCTCAGATCTAGACACTGGATATGACAGAAAAAGTTGTGTGCGTATTTGTAAGTATAAAATAAACTCCATTGTTCCCAAAATAAATGAAAGCTTTGCGTAAAACCATGCTTAACATATGACAATGCTTTCAATTTAAGCATACATGAAATTTGCATATTTCATGAAGTAATGGACTGCGTTTTTTTAAATTTAAGAAATAAGTATGCAAAGTGCAACAAAGCCTGTAACAAACTTCAGAGGAAAATGACCTAAATATTAATGAGTCGCAGATATGCCCATAAAATAATTCTTCCAAGTTAATATGAGGTATGATTATATGTAAAAATTTTCCTACATCATTGTTAAAAAGCACTGAGCCTAAATTCCTGTTATGCATAAAATATAATTATTCATTTTAACAACTATTACATACACAGCACTTTGTAGCCCAAGCATACAAATGAAAAGGCTTAACTGAAAGCGTTGAGATACATCCACTAACGTCATTTAAACCAAACTGAAAAAACTATATAAATGCCAAGATTAAAATATCTGTAGTCTGTATTCTAAACTGTGTCTTATGGTCATAAACATAGATTTCTAAAACATTTTTGAAGTGGTACCTAAACCTAAGAATGTCCTTAGAATTTTAATGAAAGAGCCTTATATTTTTTTTCTGCTTAAGCATTACACATAAAATTTAGAGGAAGAGATTATGTTCTTCTTAGTTTTCATTAATTACATGAACTAAAATAAATAATTCTAATTGTGACTGGAGACTTGGTGTGGTTTAATCATTCTTCCAAGTTTAGCATAATTGTTTATTTCTGTTTCAATAATAAATGGTTTAGTTCCCCCCGCCCCCCCCACATAAAATCACTTTTTCCACATTCTTTCCCATTAGCTATCATTTTCCAAGAGTTCAAATTGTCTTGCAAGATAATGTATCAAGAAAATGCCAAAGAACTAGCTTATTTTCTCAAGGTCATATTGTAAGGCTACAGCTCAGCACCATTAATGTTAGTATCTGCTTCTCCATTTTGTTCACGGATTCATAAATTTTTTTTTAACTTAACACATGAAAGGAATTGCAAGTACTATATTACCTATGAGATTTTCTGTTGATGTAAGTATAAAACAGAAAAAGAGTCTTAAAATAAGCTTTTGCCAAAGAAGAATTTCAAAACTTGCTTTTTATGGAAAAAAAAGACTCACCATAAAAAGTGAGACAGTAAATGAATCATAGTCTCAAGTAAGTCTTCTCTTATAGTTAGAGAGGCTCAAATTGGATTCAACCAACTATGAATGGAGTGACCTTGGACAATTTACCTTTTCACTGAGATTACACTTATGTCTTAGTTTATACTTATGTCTTATAGAATTGCAGTGAAGGTGAAATAAAATTCGACATGAAAAGTTCTTAGTATGGTGCCCAGCAAAGAGTATAGTATATGTTTTCCTTGTTTATATAACCGGTACTTTTCAAGATCCACCTACTTTGAAATAATAGTAGTGATATCAGTAAAAATAAAGAGGTCACCCAACTGAAAGATATTCTGAGAAGTGAAATAACCACAAAATAACTGTAGTGTAAAACATATTGGCCTAAAGTTAGGGGCAAAAAAGATAATTTATTGATAGGATAATTTTATGCTTTTTTAATTAGCATTTTAATTGGGATAAAAATCCTATGCAAGTTTACTATGACAACAGTAATAGCTCTTAACAGAGTTTTTAATCAAGCAATAAAATATTTGAAGTCATTTTAGAATATGAATGTGACTTAACTATTTCTTATTAATTATGTCATCTTATATTAATAGAGGTCTATTATTTTCTTTAGTTATAGCTCACTTTATGGATTTCAAAATCTTAATTACATTTTTCTCTTGAAAAACATCAATAATATATAAGAAGATGCCATATTTTTTGGGAACACTCTAGGAAGCTGTATTTGTGTGCGTGTGTGTTTCTTTTTCTAAATTGCTTTTTTTTCTGACTTCGAAAGTAAAATGACATAATCATAATACAAATTTTCAAATGTTAAAGAAATACGTAATATTAAGTTGAAGTCTTTAATTACCTCCATTCTCTAGAGAAACCTCCATCCACTTTATCGGCCATATTATTTAAATGTTTTTTATACATACTAACGTGGTTTAGCACCGTGTATAGCTGTTGAAGTAGAATAGTCAGGATTAACTCATCCAATATTGAATATTAAGTTTGCTATCCAGCATTTTTCTAACTGGAAAATTCCAGAAAGTGGGCTTTGTGATATCTTCCTTTTCCTACCACTAATCCAAGAAAATCTCATATTCTTTCACTTACACTAAATTTAGGTGTAGCAAATATCCAAGATCCTAGGTTTGGAACTAGAAATGTGGGAGTACTTTACTTCAAAATGTCCTTGTTGGTGTTTTGCTTACTTTTTTTTGTAAGACATTAGCCATACAATTTATACTGCACTTTAGTCACCACTCAGTAGAATAACGTGAGTGAACAAAAGAATAAACAAATTGTGGACTGAACCAGAGCCTCTTTCTCCTCTTATATAGGTTAACAAAGCTTTTACTTTTTCTTACTTCGTTGAGGTACCATGTAATTTGTAGCAATACTCTAGGCAGTGATAGATGGAAATTCTACCCAGAGGGTCAGGACTACATCAGTTTGCAACTGACAAACTCATTTCCTGACTTCTCTTGAGACACTAAGGCCTTGAATCAAAGGTCCAGTGTAATTACCATGTGTATTTCAGATTAAATAAATGTGATAAAAGCTTCCATCTGGCTGTTGATCAAACATGTGAGGAGATGCTGATTTGCAGTGACATATTGCAATATGCCTATTGTAACAGTCCCTGATGCCTTCCTATAAATTACTTACATTTGGGATTACTTGATTTAGGCAGACAGAAATATTACTCACTTCTTATTTGCTGCTCAATGGGAGTTTGCAAGATGTAGTCTAATCTTTTATTTGTTAAGGAAGACATAAAGAAATAATGGAGCCATGTTTATTTTACTAAATGACAGTTGTGCTCAAACTATTTGAAAAATGCAAACAATTTCATAGCAGCCAGAAACTTGATGTTCTGATGACAGAAGACTACATCTAAAGGGATTGGAAATTAAGATACTAGATAAATGTTTGATTGTATTAAAGAATGCCCACATTTTGATCAATGAATAAAGCCTGGATATTTACCTTAGCAAACAACATCAATAGCATAGTAAAAGCCTTGAGAGCTAAGTGAATTTTTGGTAAAAAATTTCACAGATGTTGTGTCAGTCACTGTTATCATCAAGATATTTATGCTTTAAAGAGAAAAAGAAAACAATTCCCTGGCTTCTGATTGTAGGAATACTGTGCGGAATTTTTTTTTTTTTTTTTGTGGGGGAGGTTATTTTGGAATAAAGTAAAAATAAACAAAGCTGATCAAACAACTGTCATTTGCCTATGAAGAAAAATGTACAGTTCATTCCTGGTGTATATACTAAGGAAAAAGACTCCAGGGATAGTCCAGGACTCAGGATTTTTCCATCTTGGCACTAGTGACACTTTTTGAGCTGGGTAGTTTTGTTTTTGTTTTTGTTTTTGTTTTTGTTTTTGTTTTTGTTTTTGTGGGGTTCTGCTCTGTGCAATATAGGATGTTTAGCAGCATCCTTGGCATCTACCCAGTAGATACCAGTACTCCCCCAGGTGGTTACAATGAAAAGTAACCCCATAGAAGTGCCCTGTAATCCCTAGGGGGAAACTTCTGGTGTTGGTTCAGAATCAATCATCTAAGTAAGCTCACTTATAGTTGGAGAAGCTCTATGGAGGAGGAGAAAAAAAAAAAAAAAAGAAAAAGAAAGAAAAAAGAAGAAAGAAAAGAGAAAAGTATCAACTATTAAGATCATTAACAATTTATGGGTATAGTATTAGATATTGCATTTTTAAAAAATAAACTATCACAAATGAAAATATTAGCAAATTTTAGAAAAAAATATGCTTACAAAGGGTCAGATGTAAATAAAGTATTCAATCAGGGTGTGTATAGGAAAACTAAAGGAAAAAAGGAAAAACTAATGTAACCTAGGTTAACTAGGTAGATACACATAGAATGTTATAGTATAAAACTGGCTTTTCATGAAATTTTAATATAATGGTTTTTAACACCTATTTATTAAACTGAACTAGGTTGGACCTTGAGTAAGAAAATTAAGCTAGATAGAATAGCATAATGGTTGAGAGGGTGGGTTCTAGACTTGCATTTTCTGAATCAGAATCTGACTTTGTCACTTTTAAGCTGTGACTTAGGATGAATAGGAACATCTCTGAGACTCAAGTATTAAATGAGGACAACAATAGTATTTACTGGGTAGGTGGGCGGGGGATGGGGTGACTGGGTGACGGGCACTGAGGGGGGAACTTGATGGGATGAGCACTGGGTATTATACTATATGTTGGCAAATCGAATTCCAATAAAAATATACATATAGGGCAGCATGGGTGACTCAGCGGTTTAGTGCCCCCTTCGGCCCAGGGCATGATCCTGGAGACCGGGATTGAGTCCTGCATCGGGTTCCCTGCGTGGAGCCTGCTTCACTCTGCCTGTGCCTCTGCCTCAACCCCCTTCCCCGGTCTCTCATGAATAAATAAATTTTAAAAAATTAATATATATATATACATATAAAAAATGAAATAAACTGAGGAAAAAATAGTATTTACTGTGAAGGGTTAATAGTCTTACCTATGTAAAAGACTTAAAAGTGCCTGCCACATTGAAAGTTTTATATTATAATATTAATTGCATTAATATATTAATATCAGTGCAATATAGTATTATGTTATTAATATAATTATTATGTATTATTATTATATTATAATATGAAGCAGTTCGATTTAGCAGCATATTGTGATAAATTCCAGGGTAGTTGAGAATTGGCTTATGAATCCATTCACAACTGTTTTCAGTAACTTAGAAGAATCCCTGCAAATTGGAAAGGAACCATTGAAATACCTGCTTTTATAAAAGAAAAAGGAAAGGATGATTCCAGAGATTAAAGACCAATATATTTGTCTTCAAATTCCAGAAAGACTGGCAGAAAAAATTAGCCAATCAATTTAAATCACCAGCAGCTTGTTAGCTATCTCCCCCTCCCCATGACAGTTCCTATGGAAATAATAATAAGTGCATTTTGCACATATAGGTACACTTACATTAATTTAACACGGTGATAGAGCCTAACAAGGGCTTGCAGAAGCACTGACAATTCTGGAGGAGGACAAAGAACAATTTCCACATTGCTGTTCTACCTTTTAGATTTCCTTTCTAAATGTTTATTCTCTCTGATTTCTGAATATCTGTTGCTAGAGTCAGGAAAGTATGATAGAAATCTCATACAGGTGTGGAAAGAATCTCACGTAGGCAATTGACTAACCTTATAGCCTCAGGCAAATTGCTTACCAATGTTGTATTTAGGTTCCTTCCAGTGTAAAATGAAGATTTGTGACAACTGCTTCATGAGATTAAGTGGGGCAGGGGAGGGGAAGATGGAAAGGAAATAGGCACCAATTGAACTATGTTAATGAAGTTAAATCATGAGAAGTGGTTATCCTTGTTGGTCTTATTCCAACTTAGAAAAGAAGTCATAGAATTTAGAATTATGAGAAATTTATTATTGAACCCTGGTTTGGAAAAACCAGGACATGGATATAATTGTGAGAGTGAAATGAGGGGAACAACCATAACTGAAATCAGGATATGGTCAAGTAGGACAAGTTTCAAAGGCCATAGCCAGCATGAGTATTAGCTGCAATTTAAAGTACAGTGGCCAAAGAATCCAGATTAAAATAGACTGAGTTCAAAGACTAATTGTCATTGGATCAGCAAGAGCTTCAGAGACAAGCAAAAATGAATACAACCCTATATATCTTTTTGGGCACGAATTTCTCCAATAACTTCTAAGAAGCAACGGAAGTTCTTTATTCTCAGGGCTCTAGGCTCGCTCTCTTGATTGTCTTAATTTCATAGCAGTCTCTGGTGGGTAAAAGACCTCATTGATTGTATTTAACAAATGTTAACTAGAAGTTGAGAAAATGATGTCGCTTTTTGTTTTTTTCTAAAATTAACTTTCTTTTTATTCACAAGAGGAAAAAACACAATCTAATAAAAACCTTAGCCTTAAGTCATTACTTTCTAGTAGTTTGGGAAGTATATGTTTGGTGGATGGTATATTTAACTTTAGTTTCTGCCTAAAGGTATTCTAACAAGAATGTAATTTTTTAAGTCTTAAGAAATAAGTAAAATACATTTCTAAGAACTTTGCAATAATTTATTGTTCATCTAAAATCTAGTCTCTTGAAGTGCGGTTATATGTTATAAATATCTTTTTACAAAATCTAGCTATAGAAATTCCATCTCTCTTAATAACTTATTTGATACATTTTTGGTATCTTCCCCTAACCCCCCAAGACAAGGTATTCATATTTATATTACCATTTTCCTTCCACTATAGTTTACTTCTCTCTTTTTCTCTCTAAAATGCATTGCTGTCAGGCTGATTCAACACCCATAAAGCAATCAATGTGATAGATCATATCAACAAGAGAAAAAACAATAACCATATGATCCTCTCAATAGATGCAGAGGAAGCATTTGACAAAATACAGCATCCATTCCTGATCAAAACTCTTCAGAGTGTAGGGATAGAGGGAACATTCCTCAGCATCTTAAAAGTCATCTATGAAAAGCCCACAGCAAATATCATTCTCAATGGGGAAACGCTGGGAGCCTTTCCCCTTAGATTAGGAACACAACAGGGACGTCCACTCTCACCACTGCTATTCAACATAGTACAAGACTAGGCAATCAGGCAACAAAAGTAAATCAAAGGCATTCAAATTGTCAAAGAAGAAGTCAAACTCTCCCTCTTTGCAGATGACATGATACTGTACATAGAAAACCCAAAGACTCCACTCCCAGATTGCTGGAACCCATACAGCAATTCGGCAGTGTGGCAGGATACAAAATCAATGCCCAGAAGTCAGTGGCATTTCTATACACTAACAATGAAACTGAAGAAGGAGAAATTAAGGAGTCAATCCCACTTACAATTGCACCCAAAAGCATAAGATACCTAGGAATAAACCTAACCAAAGAAGTAAAGGATCTATACCCTAAAAACTACAGAACACTTCTGAAAGAAATTGAGGAAGACACAGAGATGGAAAAATATTCCATGCTCATGGATTAGAAGAATTAATATTGTGAAAATGTCAATGCTACCCAGAGCAATTTACACATTTAATGCAATCCCTATCAAAATACCATGGACTTTCTTCAGAGAGTTGGAACAAATAAGATTTGTGTGGAAACAGAAAAGACCCCGAATAGCCAGGTTAATATTGAAAAAGAAAACCAGAGCCAGGGGCATCACAATGCCAGATTTCAGGTTTGTTTCTTTGCTGTTGAGTTTCATAAGTTCTTTATAGATCTTGGATAGTAGCCCTTTATCTGATAGGTCATTTGTTATACAAAGCTGTGATCATAAAGACAGTGTGGTACTGGCACAAAAACAGACACATAGATCAATGGAACAGAATAGAGAACCCAGGAAAAGGCCCTCAGCTCTATGGTCAACTGATCATTGACAAAGCAGGAAAAACTATCCACTGGAAAAAGGACAGTCACTTCAATAAATGGTGCTGGGAAAATTGGACATCCACATGCAGAAGAATGAAACTAGACCACTCTCTTGCACCATACACAAAGATAAACTCAAAATGGATGAAAGATCTAAATGTGAGACGCAAATCCATCAGAATCCTAGAGGAGAACACAGGCAACACCCTTTTTGAACTTGGCCACAGTAACTTCTTGCAAGATACATCCATGAAGGCAAGGGAAACAAAAACAAAAATGAACTATTGGGACTTAATCAAGATAAAAAGCTTCTGCACAGCAAAGAAACAGTCAACAAAACTAAAAGACAACCTACAGAATGAGAGAAGATATTTGCAAATGACCTATCAGATAAAGGGCTAGTATCCAAGATCTATAAAGAACTTATGAAACTCAACAGCCAAGAAACAAACAATCCAATCATGAAATGGGCAAAAGACATGAAGAGAAATCTCACAGAGGAAGACATAGGCATGGCCAACAAGCACATGAGAAAATGCTCTGCATCACTTGCCATCAGGGAAATCAAAACCACAATGAGACCCCACCTCACACCAGTGAGAATGGGGAAAATTAACAAGGCAGGAAACCACAAATGTTGGAGAGGATGTGGAGAAAAGGGAACCCTCTTGCACTGTTGGTGGGAATGTGAACTGGTGCAGCCACTCTGGAAAACTGTGTGGAGGTTCCTCAAAGAGTTAAAAATAGACCTGCCCTACGACCCAGCAATTGCACTGCTGGGGACTTACCCCAAAGATACAGATGCAGTGAAATGGCAGGACACCTGCACCCCAATGTTTATAGCAACAATCTCCACAATAACCAAACTGTGGAAGGATCCTTGGTGTCCAATGAAAGATGAGTGGATAAAGAAGATGTGGTCTATGTATACAGTGGAATCTTACTCAGCCATTAGAAATGACAAATACCCACCATTTGCTTCGACGGGGATTGACCTGGAGGGTGTTATGCTGAGTGAAGTAAGTCAATCAATCGGAGGACAAACATTATATGGTCTCATTCATTTGGGGATTATAAGAAATAGTTAAAGAGATTATAGGGGAAAGGAGAGAAAATGAGTGGGAAATATCAGTGAAGGTGACAGAACATGAGAGACTCCTAACTCTGGGAAATGAACAAGGGGTAGTGAAAGGGGAGGTGGGCGGGGGGATGGGGTGACTGGGTGACGGGCACTAGAGGGGCTCTGACGGGATGAACACTGGGTGTTATGCTGTATGTTGACAAATCAAACGCCAATAAAAAATATACAAAAAAAAATAAGAAACTGAATCTTAACTACAGAGAACAAACTAAACTGTTTGTTACCAGTGGGGAGGTGCATGGGGGAAGGGGCCAGATAGGGGATTGGGATAAAGGAGCGCATTCGTTGTGAGGAGTACCAGTCAATGTAAGGAAGCCAATTGTGTCCCTGAAACTAACGTACTGTGTGTTAACTGACTGGAATTTTTAAAAAAAAGATTTTATTTATTTATTCATGAGAGACACAGAGAGAGAAAGGCAGAGACACAGGCAGAGGGAGAAGCAGGCTCCACGCAGGGAGCCGGACGTAGGACTCGATCCGGAGATTCAAGTTCATGCCCTGGAACAAAGGCAGGCGCCAAACCACGGAGCCACCCAGGGATCCCCAACTAACTGGAATTTAAATAAAAACCTAAAAATAAAAAAAAGGCATTGCTATCATCTCTGAAGTGTTAAATTTCAGATGGAGAAAAACCATAAGTAATTTTTTTGTTATACACCGATGACAGGCAATGCTTAAGCTGTAATAAATATCGCCAACCTTTCTTCTGGTACTTATATTTTCATGTTATGTGCTGTTATTACATTAACATGTTTGCACTTACAAAAGTAGTGGCAGTGGGAAGAAGGGGTGAAGTCAAACCACTAAATTAAGTACTTGGTAGAGAAAATGGAAATCAAAAAATAATTATACCAAAAAACATTTGGACAATATTATAGGAGGAGAACAACTCTATCATCAACCTAAAATCCACCTATTAAATGTATAAGGGACAGCAACAAAGAAGAAGCATCCATGTCCTCAGACAAGAGTAGTAGCTAACAGCAAAGAGATAAATCAAGAACATTAACAGAAACAGCAATGAGTGGCAATAAAAACTGGAGCTATGATTTTGGCAGAGACCAGAACAGCAGAGGCTGATGTTAGAAAAAACCAAGCATTGCACATTTGAGCTAGTGTTAAAAGAAAAAAATATATTACCATTAAAAGGAGGTTTTTTTTTTCATTTATTCACTGTTATTTGGTCTAACAATATTTAGAGAGGAACCAACCTGTATCAGATAACATGTTTGTCCAGTGATATGCACCATACAGTTCCTATAATTAATGATAATATTAGTAAGATAGCAGCTGAGTACTTAAGATGTGCCAAATACTATGCAAAATAAACTATGTATATTTTCTCTTTTAGGACACTTACATGAAGTATGTTTTTTATGAAGTATGTTTTATTATTTTTATCTTACAGATGAAAAAGCTGAAAAAGTAGATAATTGAGAGGGGAATGCAGATAAATATGCAACAGATTATAATAAAAATGTATAGAAGCAATAGAAGAAATATCTAAGTCATTCTGGAGAGATTGAGAAATGTTGTTTAGATTTTTTAAGGTAAATTTTTATGGAAAAGGAGAAATAGAATATAGGAAGTATGAAGAGGGAAATTAGAATATTAGTATCAAGGGGAGCTACAGGTGAAAAGTCCCAGATTTAAGGGAAATCATGGCCTATGTGGAAGGATCCAAGTAGTTCGGAATATCTAGAATATAAAATATGAGCTTGTTGTGAAAAGAAATGAACAGAGACCATGTCGTGACTTTCTGTGCCACATTAACAAATTTGGATTTTATTTCCTGACATTAAAAAATGTTCATAATTTGAATCTAACCACTATTCTGCCTACAGTATGGAGACTAGATTGGAAGGAACAAATCTGGAGGCAAGGAGGTTTCTGGATGCAAACATCTTGTGGTAAAGGAAATCTAAAGTAAAATAGTAGTGGTAGAAGTAGAGAGAAGTTAAAATATTAGCTAGATAAAATATTAAAGAACAAAGATTAAGAAGATTTGGTGTCTGATGATAGAGATAAAGGGAGAGGTGTCACCATTCACTGACCAAAAATAAAGGGGGTAGAGTAACTTTGGGGCAGGATAAATGAGTTTGTTTGAATGTAAGATATCTCTCTGTAGAATAAGAGTAGACTACACCGGGCAATTGAATGTACAAGACTGGAGCTCAACTGAAAATTCTATAGTGGAGGTAGACTTAAGAATAATCAGTCTAGGGAATCTCATTGGATCTACTAAACTAGATGAGACCCTCCAAGAGGTGAAAAAAGAAGGATAAGAATAGAAATTTCAAAAAACAAAGTGTATCAATAGCCCACAGGGGAGACTAAGAGAGATGCCAGAAAGATTGGAAGAATACTTCAAGAATATTTCAATATTTAAGAATGTCACTGACCATTATGCATCTGTCTTTGGCTCAGGTCATGATCTCAGGGTCCCGGGAGGACCCTGGTTTGGGTTCCCTGCTCAGTGGGGATTCTGCTTCTCTCTCTGGCTCTGCCCCTCCCCACCCTGCTCTGGCTCTTTCTTGTGCACACTCTCTCTCTTTCTCAAATACAAAAAAAAAAAAAAATTAAAAAAAAATGTCATTGAGAGATTAGTCAAAATAAAACTTTCCAAGCTTATGCATAGATACTCATCAACTGTTAGTGGTGAGAATACTAGGGAAAAAAATAGATATTCCTGGGTTATCAACTGACCAACAGGTCAGAAGAAAAAATATTGTGTTGCTTATAAAAATGCAATCTAAAGCAAGTGTTCAAAAGAAAGTTTCATTGTTACAACAGGATTTTTTAGCCTATGTCTGAAGAACAATCTGATACATGTGTACATACTTAGAAAAGTTTGTACATGCTTAGATACTTGGACATCACTCCACAGAAAAAAGTCATGTATCAAAGTCAACAAGGACTCCTATGGTCCTAAAAGTTATGGTCCTTATCTTTCAATACTTGTCAAACTTTTCTATCCAAGTCTGTCATGCATCACTGAGTTCAGGGGTGAGTGTAAGGTGAGGAGGTTTGCTCTGTGACAGTAGAAAGAAAAGATAAAATGGCAGCAGGTTGTAAGGAATGAAAGATTCAAATGAGGGATTTTGTTGGGAGAAGGTTTTTGCTTTTAATGAGAGGAAAGAGCCAATAATAAGAAATAGATTGATAGTATGATCTGAAGTACAAAGAAAATAAATCTTAAAAAAATGAAAATAAATCCTTTGTCTAAGTATTTCAATATTTTCAAGAAAACAGGAGAAGAGGTAATCTGTAGAAAATGAGAAAGGCAAGTTGGTTATAAGAGGATTTGGAGGGAGGGATCTCTATTTCATACAAATTGTAGATAGCTCTGCACAAATGATTCACAATTAATTGCCCAGTTAGAATTTTGTCGAATTCTGGGATGCCTGGGTAGCTCAGTGGTTTAGCATCTGCTTTTGGCTCAGGGCGTGATTGTGGAGTCCTGGGATAAAATTCCACATGGGGCTCCCCGCAGGGAGTCTGCTTCTCCCTCTGCCTATGTCTGTGTCTCTCTTCCTGTGTCTCTCATGAATAAATAAATTAAAAATCTTAAAAAAATAATTTTGTCAAATTCTAAGTCCTACAGGTAAACTTGACTGCATAGGGGCTTCATTTCAAAGCATAGCTCCAAAAAAGTAATCAATTGGAATATCATCTTTTGGTTACATCTGAATTATCATCTGAATTATTTGAGAACACATTTTTATCATTTATAATTACAAGTAAAGAGTTAAAGCAATTCCATCTCATGCTTTACTATATATATATATATATATATATATATATATATAGTTCATTGACTTTAATTTCTTCAAAGCTATTAATATACTTTATAGCTACAAAGAAAAGGCACATCTGAAATGCATTAAAAAGTTTCCTTTTAGTTATTGCTGTCAGCTACATTTTATTATAGCAATTGGTAAGACAAGGAAGAACCTTTTATCCTTTAAAAGCCTAGTTTATATTTTATAGCATTGTTTACTAAATGCTTAATGACTTTTCTAGCCATAACACAGATGTCCTTTGAAACACCAGCTGTTGTAAAACTTTATGTACCTGTTTAATAACTGGCAGACAAATTACCAACATTTTTATTCAGGGAAAAAAATGGCCTTATCTATCTCAAATTGGATGACAGGGATATTTGAGCTTTCTCTGTGAAATATATGAAAACCATAACGTCATGGTGCTTATATGTTGCTCATTTGGCTGCTGATTTTTTATCAGTGTCCACCTCCAAATTATAAATTCAGTCAAAACCAATATCCATAAAGGAATGGTTCATTCATGAACACCTGTTATGTGCAAGACTCTGTGCTAGGTTCAAGGTCAAAGAAGAGTCTCAGCCCTTACAGCGTTCACTTCACATAGTCAGTTTTATCAACTGTGGTGATATGATAAAATTGGGTTTCTAGACTTAGAGAGTGCAAGCTCAGTGACTGAACTCTTGCTCAGCTGTGTGGTCAAATCTGAAAGCTAGTCAACCAATCTCTTTGATGTTGGCATTTAATTACCACTTCATGTTATATGGATGAATGTCCCATGGAACAGTAAACAGGAAATTTTTTGGCAATATAGCACAATAAATCATAAATATAATATGAAAGAGAATTCACGTTCAATTTTAGAGCTAGAAATGTACTCAAAAGCCCCAGGTGTTTATCCAGAAAAAAAAGGAAAAATTAAAATTGGTTATTTTTCTTAGTGGTTCCAAGATCTCAACAGCAACATTTTTTTCCTTTCTTTATACTATAAGACCATTCATATCTTCTCTCTTACAGTGCCTACAAACAGCAACACTAAATTCAAGTAAGTATCATTTATAACTCAGTGCAGGTATTCTCTGTCTCCAGGTTTCAAACCATTACAATAGAATTTTAATTTGGTTTTCGTATCACACTAAAAAAATTAAAACACCCTTCATGGATTAGCTAGTTCAAAGCAAGTGGTATTTCCTAACCCTTACCCATTAAGCCTCTCTATATTACTTTTATTTTCTTAAGTTTTCTCCTTCCTTTAACTTACAGATTTCTACCTTATTTTAAACTACATTTTATCAATCAGATTATATTTTTTGTCTGTTTCTATTCTATTTTCTCAAAAAGTACATATTCCTCAATAAGTTAATTTCAGATTGCTTGCCTTAGTACTCATTCTCTTGGCAATATTATTATTAAGACTGTAGATATGGTGGTGGTGACTCACATAATAATTTACCTCTCCAAAGTCCAAAAACAAGCCTCAACTATCAGTATAATGCTAGGCATTTTCCTGTTCCATGGAATGTTAATATCCAACAAAAAGTAGTGAGTAGGGATCCCGGGGTGGCGCTGTGGTTTGGCGCCTGCCTTTGGCCCAGGGCGCGATCCTGGAGACCCGGGATTGAATCCCACGTCAGGCTTCCGGTGCATGGAGCCTGCTTCTCTCTCTGCCTGTGTCTCTGCGCCTGTCTCTCTCTCTCTGTGTGACTATCATAAATAAATAAAAAAAATTAAAAAAAAAAAAAAAAAACGTAGTGAGTATAGCTGTGATCTAGGAGCCAGAAGTTTAAAATCCTTTTATTAGCTGAGGGAACATGTGTAGTCACATATCCTCTTAACTTTATTTACTTGTTGTTGAGACAACAACAAAACAAAAACAAAAACACAAAAGTAAAACAAAACCAAAAATATTTTCCCTGCTCCCATTACTCCAGGCCCAAGAAAAGAGATGAAATTACTCAGAATAAAATGTAAATCACTATTTAAATATTTTGACAAAATAACTTCTATTATAGCACTCTGCTCCCCTACTTCTTCTCAACATTTTTAAAAATATTATCTTCCTGCTTCCCACAAATAATAACCTATTAAACCTTTCTGATTTATTTCATTATTATCAACTTCCTCTTTTTCTGATATGTGTCCCTTATCTATCCCGGACCCTTATTTTCTTTGACTTGAACAATCATCTCTTAAATTGTCTCTCAGTCTCTAGACTCTCTCCACTCTCTTTTGTTCAAAAACCAACTACAATGCTAATGTCCTTAAAGAACATTTATGATCATGTTGCTCTTCCATCCCAAATTGTTTAATAGCTCTCCACTGCCCAGTAAACTAAGTATCTCTTTTTTGGCATGGAATTTATAAGTACTCCATTAATCTTCCCTTTACATCTCCAAGTAGAAATCATGCTATAAAAGAGAGTTGTTAATGCACTGGAGAATTTTACTGAGTATACGGGTTCTCTCTATCATGTGATCTGGAGCAAGTAAGGTATTATCACCCCATTTTACAGATGGGAATACTGACTATTAAAAATTTATATGACTTGCTCACTGAACTAGAACATAAAAGTCAAGATTTTTATTCAGTTGTGTCAGGCTTCAAATCTGACGTTCTGTTTCTAGCAGTTGTTTTCAACTCTTCAATAGATTTGAAATTATCAGGAGGAAGCTTAGGATCCCCAAAAGGAATAGGAAGAAGTGAAATACATCAGGAACCCTCACCATCCTGGCTTCACAGAGAAGCTCTTCTCATAAAGAGGAGAAGGAGGGTAAAAGAAGAAAATACATTTTGGGAAAATAGTTTTGAACGACATTGCAACCTCTTTTGTATGACCTACTATGCATTTTACAAATATTTATCTTATGCCTGTTGATATTTTAAAATTCTCTTGTATAGAAATGGCTAGACATTCTTCTCTTTATTAGATTAGAAACTAATTAAAAGTAATTAATTCCATTTTACTAATTTTGTGTTGTTCATAAACCTGGCAACTCAAATATTTATTAAATCGATAAATGAATCTACCTTTATAGATGACTATATAATATTCCACAAAGGAATTATGTAAATTCAAATAATTCTTCTCATGCAGTTCTGTAGGTTGCTTCTTCACAACCATTTACATAAATCAATCATAAATGTTATTTTGCTGCTGAAAATAGAGTACAAAACTAAAACTTTTATATGAAGTTAATGATAGGAAATTTAACTCTAAAAGCCCCACAGTGTTTCTAGAAAAGAAATTCATTGGACAATATCATGATAGCTAGATATTAACTTTTCAAAATGGACCGTGAGTTCTATGCTCAAAGTGGAATCAGAATTTCCAAATCAGTTAAAAGAGATCATCTGTATCCTAGATCATTTGTCTATCTATATATGACAATATGGATATTTACTAAACTGTTTTGATTGCTCCTAAGAGAACAAATAAATTTTCAGTTTCTTGTATATCCCTGAAGCCTAGCCTAGTATTTAGTTCATGTAGGTCCTCCCACTGATGTTTTTGGAATTATTATCGTATCTTCATATCTTATAAAAAAGCAGTAATTTGGGGGCACCTTGTGGCTGAGTTGGTTAGGCATCTGCCATCGCCTCAGGTCAAGGTCCTAGAGTCCTGGGATCTAGCCCTGCATGAGGATCCTTGTGTGGAAAGGAGCCTACTTCTCCCTTTTCCTCTGCCTGCTGCTCCCCCAGCTGTTCTCTCTCTCTCTCTCTCTCTCTCGTTCTCTCTCTGTGTCAAGTCAATAAATAAATAAATAAATAATCTTAAAAAGAAAAGCAGTAATTTTAAATTTGGGGGGAAAGTCCAAATTTAAAAACTGCATAGAAAAAATATTTTAAAATAATTTTCAAAGAACCATGTTTCTATTCTACATTTAATATGCTAAAATCATTCAAAGATAACTTTTATCCTCAAGATATTCCCATAAACATGATGAGTCATTTCAATAGGCCATGCCTCATAGAGCATTTTAAATAAACTTGAAAATCAATTATAAGGAAATGGATGTTTTGCTGCTGGTGGCAACACCAAAAAAAAAAAAAATCATATTTCCTATGACAATACTGATCTAATTAAGAGCAGCTATGCATTGAAAAGGTGTGTCCTAAAATGATTTATGATAAAATATACAGAGACGATGGATGAAAAACTATCCTCCTCTACTGCAGCTGTGAGTTTCTTGCTGCTCCCCCACGCCCAATACACACACACACACACACACACACACACACACACACATTTTACCTTGAATTATAAATAATATTACATCATGCAAAATATTCTTTCATTCTGATATATAGCATACATTGCTGGGAAGATGCTTTAAATTCACAGGAAAGAATTATATTGTATTTAAATATTTCTGGGTTATCCAAGAAAACCTGATAGTAAACTAATGCTTTGGAAAGAAGAGTGAAATATGCAATAAGGAAGGAACTACATTTGAGAAATTAAATTGAAAAAATATCTTAACACATTTAAAAGTGATTGATGACCAATTCTTTTCCTAGAATTGCTATTAATTCAACCTTTCTCTAGAACAGTCAGACATCTATTTTTTTTTATTTTTTTTCTTCTTCTAAGTACTATATATCTAACTAATATCCCGTTAAGAAGAGTCTATCAGAGTCTATTTTCTCCTCTTGCAAGACACTTGCAAGACATTCTCATTGTTTACAAGCGCTACTACAGGGTACTTGCTTAAGCAAGTGAACCATAAGAATACACATATTTGAACTAATGTTTATAATTGCAATGTTTTGATTTCAAATCAATCTAAATTTAGGGAGCCTCTACTACTTTCCAGCCACTGAGAATACATAAGGGAACTAGTGGTGGAGTCTGGCAGACCATGAATAATCACAACGTAGAGTGGCTAAATAAATGTTAAATTCTCTCTGGTAACAAGTTCTATGAAACGTACAAGATGAGCATGGAAGAGGTATTTTAGAGGAATTGACATCTTTAGGAGACTTTGAAGTATAAGTAGAAATGTTTCAGATGGCAAGTTAGGGAAAGGATATACCCAATAGCAGCACATAACAAAGCATGTAATGTCCAACAAAATTACCAATGAAAGATGTCTGTAAGATGGTGATAGGACTTGAGGTCATGGAAGACCTTAATTTCTATAGGATTTTATTGCTTACTCCATGGTTTCTTTTGGTCTGCACAAAACACCATAAGAAAGTGGTGTGGGTATGGTTATCTCTAATTTATCAAGCTTAGGGGAAATCACGACAATATACAACAAGCACATAGCATAATTGGGGCTAAAATCTCAGGTATTTTGACTTTCTCATGCAACATAGTGTCCTGGAATCCTCACTCTCACTATGTTTTAAATTCAGACACAACAATGCTGTTTAATGGAAATAGGCAAGGAAATTCTGAAGTCAGGTACACCTACATTTGAATCACAGATTTGCCTTCATTGAGAGATTCTGAACTTATTACTTAACATCTTGAAAACGGTTTTTAATTCCAACTAATGAAGAGCATACCTCTGACTTACAGTCTTATATAACACATTCCCTAGTACATAATAAATCCTCAATTAACGGTAGCTATTGTTATTTGATTATCACTATAAATATTATTTTAACATCACATGAACATATTCATATCTCTGAGAAACAGTTAATCACTCTTTTGAGTTGTGAAGAAACATTTTCAGGTCTTCTTCAAATCACATTATATTGCATTTATCTGTTTAAATTATCTGCCTCCTCTTATTAACATTTAAATTCTTCAAGAATAACTAAACATGCATTTCAGTAGTCCTAATGCTTAGTTCCAAAGTTATTTTGAGGTTAAGGTAAAGTAAATGAGAGTAATAAACAAAATCTTGATTTTAACAATTGTTCATTATAGATCATATTTGTTATGCTTTATTTTTAAATTTAGATAATTATTTATGATGGTAAAATCTAGCAAAAGGTTAAAGTTTTTCTCTTAATAAAAAAATTAGCTCATTTTATCTCTCTCTCTCTCACTTCCATTTCAAAACATGCCCATACCAATGAAGAAAGCTTCTACTGGATAAAAACTGAAAGGAAGTTATAGTATAATCATTGGCATAAAGATCTAAAAACTAAATATGATTTGAACTTTAGGTGACTATGAGCATGAAAGTTAAAAAAAAAAAACTAAAACTAAAGTCCCTAAATATGTATACTTTTAATAGTAGTATAACAAAAGGTAACTTTCAAGAAACTCTTTTGCCAAAACAAGCATTAGTTTGTATTAGCTCCTAGCTCCTAGTGGAAGCTAGCTAATATTCTACACCAATGTTAAGAAAACTGTCACTAATAGAGCATCACTTATTTTTATTTTGACTGCTAAATGTGCAGTCAATTTTGCAAGATCTCTTAAGTAATCACAAATATGTGTGGTGGCAGAAATATCTGCAAATCATCTAATGTGATCAGAATTTTTGCTGGCATCTAACAAAGCCAATTTTTGTTTTTGTTATTGTTATAGATTTATCATTTACAGAACATGGGCAATTGTGGAGTCCATATATTTATGTCAAAGTAATATATAATTGTTCTCAATTACTAATAATGTCCTAATGTGTGTAGACCTCAGGCCTAAGATAATTTCAACTTTTACTTGAAGACATGATATGTTAATGATCTATAAAGTATATTGGAAGAAGTATAATCTTCCTTTTTTCCCATTACTGTTCACCATGAAACTTCAAATGTATAACCCACCGTAAAGGTTTAAATTAATGATGCTCTAAACGAAGATGGGTAAAAAATAATAATGTTCAGAATATGAATATGCATTGAGGTGATAAAATCAGAGACATGGTCTGTCCTGTGTTAAGCAAAAAATAGGTCAGAACTTATCTATTAAGGTTTGGACCTGTTAAAGGGGCCAACCTTATATGAGAGGGTCAATTAAACAATGAAAAAGGGGCAAAGGCTGCATTTCACTGATGCTATTTGGGGAAAAAAAGGCGAATAATGTTCCATTTACATATTAATGTGATTTAGCTTATAAAATTGTGTAAATATGACATTGGCAAACTGCAGCAGTGTTTTGTGTTGGTAAGAAAAATCAGGGAGATTTTGAGTAAAGTAGAAGCATGGGCAAGAAAGGAGCCCAATGTGAGGTATGCTCGTGATTTTACCTCTTGGGGATAACCCCCTAGATTTTGTGGTAAATAAAGGGAAGGAAAGGACTAAATTAAACTTTGAGTTCTTCATAATCATTCTTAATATAGATTCATATCATAGTACAACTTTAAGATTGAAGCTGAAATTAAGAGAAAGTTGGTAGTTTTAAAACCTAGCTGCTTCTAGAAGGACAGGGTGATTTACAAGTAGAAGATAGATCTTTAGTAGAACTGAAATCCTGGAAGATAGGTTTGTATTTCTCTCAGAAGTAAAGCAGAGATTCAAATTCTTTCCCAAAGGTATTTAAAAAAAAAAAGAGCTAAAAATCACTGTAGGATAATGTCTTTTTAAGTTATTGTTATTCTATGGTGATAGTCTGTAAGAGAATTGGCCACAAGATCAATATTGTCTCTCACTGGATAGTGTGTACATACCTAGATGTGTTAACTATGTTTAAACATATATTGGGATTTGAAAGAGAAAAGTACTCAATATCTTGACAATATTGGTTTAAAATGTATGTAGCATGTTGGGATTTTAGATTTTGCCTACCCCCCCTTCATACTATTTGCTATAGCCAGGTTTTCATTGCAAACCCACTAGGAAAAAGGAAGTAGCAATAAAAATAAGGAGTAAAAAAAAATCATCCTGCAGGTCTCAGATGACTAACTCTTTTGGTTTTTGCCAAAAGTTTTCCGTCTCCTGAAGTGTAGTCTCAGTTATGCAGAAATCTGAAAAGAAACCTGTATATGACACGTCTCCATCAATGTCACTAAAAGCTAATGCAACAGAAAGCTTGTATTATGATTTGAGCCCACATATTTTTGTGCATACGTTCTATATAAAAAAAGAGCCAAAATAATATGAAAACTGAATTCTTAAGGAAGATCCAGGAATATTACTGAGGTCTAAAGTTATTTAGAAATGAACCATCTGGGTTATATTTGTTAAATAACCATATGTAGCTTAGGAAATGAGGAGCTCTCTAGGTGTGTATGTGTGCATGTGTGTGTATATGTGTGTGTAAGTACAAATATACATATGTATACTTACATATGTAAATATAAATACACATATTTATAATGAAAACAACTAACGTGACTATTATGCATATATGTACAAGTAGTAGCTTTAATTCAAGTTATACAACTTGATCACTATTCACATTTCTGTCAAAAGTAAGGTTATAGTGACAAAAAGAACAAAATAATTGAATATTGCAAACAAATTTAAGCTTTTGTGCCAATACTAATGCTATCTGGCGGCCAAGTTTTTCAGACATTGTCACATTATCAAAAAGTCTCTAAATTTTCAGTTGTTACAAAAAAAGTCCTAGAGAGAAAAAGAGAGGGGAGGTAGAGGGAATCAGAGAAAGAGAGAATGCATTACTCAGGCTTAAGACTAATCTGACATATTCAAATAAGAAATGTTCATGCTTAAGTAGTACATTATGTATTTGAAGCCTCATGTTGACCTAAAAGGAATCTCTTTTTGGTCCAAGGAAAGACTCTTTCCAGAGATATTTTTGAACATATGAGAAGTGATGAGATAGTATTTAAAAAATAATATTAGAGACTATCTGAGTTGTATCTACTCTGATGAATTTATACCTTAGTTTAAGTTTAGGCACACCACTGAGATATGATAGGAAGAAATATGCTGTGTGGTGGAACAACATAATCAAATAACAATAAAGGTTTTTCAAAGAGGAATTAAAATAAGTGATTATAAGGAAGTTTTCAGGGCATATATACTCCCAGGATACACATTAATATTCCCAAAACTAAAAGCAACTTAACACACAGAAGAAATATAATTTTCTGTAACAGTACTTTCTAAATAGTTTGTGAGAATTAAAAATATTTTATATATTTTTACAAATTAAAAGACAATTTTGAGATTTCACATAATTAATTAGCAAAAGATGTCTAGAACAGAATTAGGAAATTATATCTATTTGATCAAACTATAGGAAACTGAGGACTCCAAAAGATACCCTTTCTAGATTGCATTATGTTATTCCAAAAATATTCTCTTTATAAGTTACTCCAAACTAAATACTAAGTTCTTTTAAGGGCCACATCTGCAAAATAATTTCCCTTCAGCTCATTCACAGTGTTATGAACCCACAGTAACTTGAGGGGACAGAAGCCGGGTAGTAAGACAGCTGAAAGTAATCAGCACTAATTCTTGATATACAATGGTTAGAATATAATTACTGTACTATTTCTCTTGGATTGACTTTCTTCTTCTGAAAAAAAAAATGCAACCTTGTTTTTCTAAGTATTCTCATTCTAAGTTTGTCTCTTCAAAAGAGATGGTGAAAGTTTTTAAATGCATTCTTTTGTTACATTTAAATTTGTTTTAAATTCCTAATTGAGTCCCCAGTAATTTCTGTTTTCTTTATCAAAAAAGTGCAATTTTCAGGAACTATACTATTTTATCTTGATTATATAGCAAAGACATATTAATCATCATTAAATATGAATACAACTTAATGATTCCCCTAAGTGTTATTATCAGAAAATGCCAGAGGCTGAATTCAGAAGGTTAAGATTCTAGAAATTTATTTTTCAGAGACAATAAAAAGGTAAATTTAAGTTTTCCTCTCTTCTCATATTTAGAAGTACAGTCTAATGGGAGAGAGAATTTGGTGGAATGTGATTAACAAAACCTGTGCAGGCTTTTATGCTTAAAGGAAAGAGGTGGGAGTTACAACTGGTAGCGCATTCCTGTACTATCATTTGACTATATTTTCTTTCTCTTTTCACCAGAAATTTTTCTTTGTGTGTTGTTAACCTCTAACTCAAAATAATTTTAGCAGGGAAATGAAAAAATTATGTAGCATCATTTTCTCTTACTTATGTGTTATCTAAAAACCATTCAAATGATATTGGTACACAGAATTCTTTTTTTTTTTTTTTTGGTACACAGAATTCTAACAGTTTATCTCATATAAGATGCTTCTTAGGAATTAAATATAAAATAATAGAAGTTTACATAAGCAAATGTTTGCACACATATATAGGTAATAGTTTTATACTTTATTCATCATTTCCCTCTATTTCTTCCACCTTAATTTGACACAAGTTATCATCTACTATAGAGTAATAGAACTGAATTAAGAAATGTCTAAAAAGAAAAAAAGAAAAAAAGTAATGTCTACCTGTAGAGTGACATACATTTGTTACCTGTTGGAAATCTCGGGATTCCTGTAAAATGATTTCTTTCTGTCTCTTTTTTTTAAAGATTTTATTTATTTAGTAATGAGAGACACAGAGAGAGAGAGAAGCAGAGGGAGAAGCAGGCTCCATGCAGGGAGCCCAACGTGGGACTCGATCCCGGGTCTCCAGCATCAGGCCCTGGGCCGAAGGTGGCGCTAAACCGCTGAGCCACCTGGGCTGCCCAACTTTCTGTCTCTTTGATAATAAACCTGTTAACTTTTCCTAAAGATTATAATTCATCATAAAGTGACCATAGGTACAACAAGTTGAAGCATCATGAGTATGAATTAGAATTAAAGTAGAACACATTGAACAAGATGGCACCCAGGACCTTCTCATATCTGCTCTTCTATTACAGTATACATCCAACCTCACTGATGCACTAAAGATAATGTAGCACACTAAATTTATGATATATATATTTGATTACTTTAAATTACATTATAATTTATAATACAATATATACTTATTCACAATAAATGTAAATTTATTATATATATATATTTCTTCATGCTTGAGAAAATATTTTATATTGGGATTGAACTATTAACACATTTCAATAGAGAGGACTGTTTTAGTATGAGTTAGTTGGAGAGCACAGGTCTTTAAACAGAATATTGATTGCCATGATTGTTACAGACACAAATCGAGACTAAGAAGTAACTACATATGCATATATTCATATATTATAATACTTTATGTTTCTATCTAACACTAAAGCATACCCATTTATTCAACTCTACATTGGGTTCCTCCAGAGTGTGTCCTGAATTAATATTTTTATCTAAGATTATGTACAGACTTTTTGTCTCAGTTAAAGACTGTTAACATTTTCACTGTGTTTTCTAAGCTATTAAATTTTGAATTTGTGTTTTTAATATTCCCCTTCATTGAATCTTTCACTGTTTCTAATTATTTTTTCAAAATTATTTCTCTTGGACGTTCTTTTTTTTAAAAAATATTTTATTATTTATTCATGAGAGACACACAGAGACACAGGCAAAGGGAGAAGCAGGCTCCATGCAGGGAGCCTGAAGTGGGACTCGACCCCGGCTCCCCAGGATCACACCCTGGGCTGAAGGCAGCGCTAAACCGCTGGGCCCCTCGGCTGCCGTCTCTTGGACATGCTTGTTCGCAATTATATTACCAGGAAAAAGTGATACGTTTATTTCTTTTACAATACAACTGACCGCACAGATGGTACGCGGAGCTATGCATTCATGACCCTGGGCTTATTTTCTCCCTCTTTTCCTCTTCTGTACCTGCTTCTTCTCTTGCCTCCCTTTCTTTCTCTCTTTTCTTCCTACTTCTCATTTTTTGAAATTCCCAACCCCACTGATCTTTTTTAAGATTTATTCAGTTATTTGAGAGAGAGAAAAGAGGGAGTGAGTGTGAGTGGGGAGATGGGCGGAGGCAGAGAATCTCAAGCCGACTCCATCCTGAGTGTGGAGTTTTATGTAGGCTCCATCTCACGACCCATGAGATCATTACCTGAATAGAAATCAAGAGTTACTCACTTAACATACAGAGCCATCCAGGTGCCCCAACTCCACTGATTTTAATAGGTAGATTTCTAGAGTTTTGCTACTATCCGTGGCACTGAGCTTCGGCATATATATGCTTAAATAGATTCTATTTTGTTTCTTTCTAAATCTGAATACAGGTTGCTAATTTTCAAATATCCGCTTAATAGCTCTTAAGATACACATATTAGTGGGTAAGGAACCTATTACTATGCTTAATTATATAAATAGATTTCTTAATATTAAAGCAAGGTTGAATTATTGGGAATAAATTAACTTTGTTAATGCATGTGATTCTTTGAATACATTACTGAATTATATCTGCTAGTATTTCATTTAGGATTTTTCCATCAGTTACATACAACGTAAAAGTGATCTCCAATTTTCCTTCTTTTGTGCTATCTTAATAAGACTTTGCTGTTGACATTTTGCTAGCATCATAAAAATAAAAGGGAAACTTTGCTTTTTTGTTTTTTTTTTTCTGTGCCTGGAATTAGTTTTAAAATAGCACTATTAAAAATAAATAAATAAATAAATAAATAAATAAATAAATAAATAAATAAAATAGCACTATTTCCAAAAAAGGAAAAATAGTATCTATTTCTTTAAGTTTTGATATAGCTGGCAGGCATATGATAAAAAGCATATTATTTTATAGTATCTATAATTTTGTCTACTTATATTTTCTACTAAATAAACTTTTATAATGTGTATTTTTCTAGCAACACATCTATTACATACAAGTTTTCAAATTTGTATGCCTAGAGTTATAGAATGCATTTTATTTGAATTCTTTTAATTTTTTTCTTCATTGGAAATCCTTATTTTCTTGATTAATTTTGTATATTAATGATTTCCTTCTTTTTTCTTGAAAAGACTACTGATTCAAAAACTCTATTGATTTCTTTATTGACATCAATTCTATATTCTGCTTTTTAATTAATTTCTGCTTTCATCTTTATTTCCTTTCCTTTGCTTTCTTCACATTTAGATTTTCTGAATATGTATTTTTTTTAATATTTGTATCTGCTTATCTGCCTTTTTTTCTCCGTTCCTTCCTTTCTTCCTTCCTCTCTATTTGCCAATAAAATTATTCAGTGTTTTGAATTTTCCTATAAATAAGATTCAGACAGATAGGTGTGCTTTTTTTCCAAGTAGTTTCTAATTGAGAGTTTATTTTTATGTTTGGCTCATGTACTTGTTTCCAAATATTGTTTATACTGCCATTTAAAATTATTTTTTATCTTGCTATTATATTCTAGGATTATTGAATTAATGCCAGAGAAAATCCTGTGTTATTATTCTTTTACATTCTTTCATTGATTGCTATTTTCTTGGGTACCTAACGGATGGTTGATTTTTAAAAATAGGCTTATCCATTTGTGAGAAAAAAATTACATTCGTTATTGTAGGGCATAATTTTATGTATGTCTCTCAGATCAACTCTATTTTTATTATTATTAATCTTATTTATATTCTTAATATTACTTGACCTGTCAAAGATTGGTATTCCTTATATGTTTCTACAATATTTAATATTATATAATGGTTTTAAGGTAATTATTTTTATAGCTTATACTAGTATCAATATGAAAAGAGCATCTTCATTTCATTTACTGCTGTTTACATTAATACAAATTAAGTGCTTAGATAAACTACGGCAGAAGTTAAAGAGATATTTCCTAGGTAGTCTTAGAAGAAAGAGCAAGGTTCACCAATCTCAAGCAACTTTTACCAAGATAATCAACAAGTAACAAAGGCATCATTTAGACCATTACCCAAATATAAAATATCATTTAAATATATTTAAGTATTACATGAATATAAATTATGAAAATGTAAAATTCAGAAGTAATAGAAATGACATCCAATTAGGAACTTGTTTCAAAATCCTCTTGTGATTATAAAAAATAAGTTTCTAAACAGCTTAGAAAAACCTTTTATGTTCTTTGGAAAAAGCATCTGCTTATATAAATAAATAGTTGCATTGTCAACTACTTCATATGGTGAAAATGCCAAAGCAGACCTAAATTTATAAAAGTAAGCCACATAGACGTAGTTTTAGCAAAGTATTATTTAAAACTCTTATTTAAAAAAATACAATTAAAGGCCTATAACAGATGTGCATACACTCCAAAAATATAGTTACCTTCTTATGTAGAAAAAAAAAAGTAAGAGAACCAACTAAATAAATAATTTGCCGAAGTTTTCAAAATGGATTTTCATCCTTTAAAGATTTTGAGATATTTAAGGATCAGGTTCTAGAGAAACAAATGTTTCTTGGGAATCAAATATTCTAGAGAAATATTTCATTCATGTGCACAGCAAATGTTATGACTGCAGTGAATGTCTACTGTGGATACACCATTTTGCTTTGGTTGTTCTAATACTGAGAAGAATACAAATAATATAGTAACAAGTCTGCATTTTTTAAGCTGTTATGATTCAAGCCCTTTAGCCTTCAATTTGCAATAAATGCTATCATGTGTTTACTTTCAGTGAGTGAGAGTCATTACTGCCAAATATCTTGTATTGTTTTAATAATTGTTTTTTCTTTCACGTAGAAAAGAAAAAAATATTTTATTTCAAATGCATTGATATACTGAGAAGAAACTAGTTAATTTAACATTTGTACGTGATACTCCACATAATTAAAAACTGAAAAAAAAATCAAAACTAGCAGCATTTTCATTGCATAATCCTCAAATTTGTGAGAAGATAACCTTACTAATCAATTTACATAAAATTCATCTGGGTCATTTTAGAAACAAATTGTCCTTAAACTAGAAAAAAAATTAGAAGAAAACTCTTTGCCTTTTAATTATCATGGATCAAGATTGCAAATGAGAATTTAGCCCTTTAAATCCTCTTGGGTGACTAAAGATTTTCACTATTGTTTGAATTGTCAACCTAGTTTGCATAGATTACACATTACCTTCTTCTATCTCACCCAGTCATTGGATTAAGCATCATATAAGGTTGGTGTTTTAATTTGAAAATCACATTTATGCACATGGAATGTAATGAAAAGAGTCTAAGTTTTTTTTACATAATATAGTAGAACGATTCTACAATGGTTGATTTTTTTAATAGTTTACAATCAGATATATATGATGTTCAAAATTTCTGTGTAAATAAACTAAAGATTTAGTTTCCTCTTTCTCTTCTTACGGATATGTAAATGCTAAAAACAATAGCCAGTTTGTTTCATGCTATCTACATGAAGGAGAAAAAGAACTGCACAGTCTTTCATTCCCAGTCAACAAAGTTAGATTTACCTTGACTAGGAAAGATACTGCTTTTTACATTTGGTATGCTGCCTTTTTGCATAGTCCTCAATTTTGGCAGACAAAATTGATTCTCAAATCCAAAATTATCTCCACATGATGCTCTAGAAAGCCATGGTTGGCTTGAATTTCATGATATGATGAACCTGGAACTCCCCAGCTATAGACCTGCTATCCATGTCAGCAAATCTGCTTCCAGTTTCTTAAGCTACAGTTCACATTTTCCTCTTAGCTCTATTTTGGCCTGTTTGAGATTAATTTGCAGAAACTGTTTTGTAGAAAGAAGGGCAAGACATTATTTGCTTAAAATTAAAGAAAAAATGTCTTTTTTTGCAGTTTGTTGTAAAAATACCATGGCCTTTCATTACTTTTTCCCACACTTAATGAACTGAACATGAAAACTGAAAGTCAAGGGACACCTGGGTGGCTCAGCGGTTGAGTGTCTGCCTTTGGCTCAGGGTATGGTCCTGGAGTCCCAGGATCGAGTTCTGCATCGGGCTCCCTGCATGGAAGCTGCCTCTCCCTCTGCCTGTGTCTTTGCCTCTCTGTGTCTCTCATGAATAAATAAATAAAATGCTTAAAAAAATTAATTTGGATTAATTAAAAAGAAGTGAATCATGTACTTCACAGCCTGAGGAAATAGAACAAACTGGCAATGCTTTCCCCTGTAGAAACTCCATAGCGGTAGTTCTTCCTTTGCCTCAGCTGGCTAGAAGGCTCAATTTAAATGTGTGCTCCATGAGTAACCCATGTGCAATATTTTGGAACATGCAAAGAGCAACCTATTAGCATTATTCCCAACGTCATTTTATTCCTCATTTCTTTCTTTTCCTTGCCCAAATAATCCCTCACTTGCTACTACTTTTTAGTGCTATTGTTATTACTATTTGTAGTATAGGTATTTTGATAAGCCTTTTCAAATCCACTTTGAATATAGGCAGAGTTTGAAAAAAAAAAACACTATTAAGTGAAGCTAGAATCTGGGATCTAGTGAAACTCAACCTATCTTATCTCTCAGCTATTACCAGGTCTTAAAGATATGGGGAAATGATGAGGCAGCAGAAGGATGACAGGTGGATCAGAGGCAAGAGGTTGGTTCATAGTCTCAAATTAGTAAGACCTTCTGCTGCAAAAAAATACCACCAAAGGATTTTCTAAAGCAGAATGGTCCTCAAAAGAGCCTCCACTTTCTTCATGATTTCAATGAAAGTAGCCCCCAGGCCAGGAGCACTTGAACCTCAAGTGAATCTCCCCTTGTTACATCTGGCAGTTTATTCTTGGCAGGAAAAAAAAAAAATTCAAGATACCTTTGAGGTTCCAAAATCTCATCCTGTCCTCATTCATTGTTCTCTATCATAGGAAGAAATCAAAGATTCAGTATGTTAAATGTTGGAGCAGAAAGCTGCTCCACAACTTTATCACGTTAGGCAGAGCTTAGATGTTTATGGGAAAAAGATTGCACATGTAATGTGATGAAGCATGTACTTCTAAATTCAGACCCTGTTTCCTAATTCCTGCCACAATGTTGACAATTCTGTCATCAAAGCTAAAAACTTTTGTGTCAATTCCCTGAGGTTTGTGATGGGCCTTTTTAGGGTATGCATTTTAATGAACAATATCCTACATTAATTCCTCATAATGTGTTAGTTTACCAAATAGTATCATTATAAAATTTTATAAAAGTTGGATATTGGAATAATTATTGGGAGATTACATGATTTGGTACTGAACCAGACATTAGATAGTGAACCAAACATTAATTGTAAGTCATTGAAAGCAAAGCTAATAGAAACCATTTATGACTACCTTCAAAGTCCTATTATTATGAAAACACGAAGTGGTATCCTAACTGTGCTGTTGAAAGAAGGAGTGACAATACATGGAGCAAGAAAAGATTCCTGGCTTTTATGGGAGTTGGTAAGAAGGAGATAAAAGAATGTTCTTGGCAGAGGAAAGCATTTGGCTCAGGCATAAGAGTGACTTTTGAGAGAAACTGGAAGTCCTTCTATATGTCAAGAGGCAGGAAAGGTGGTGTAGCTTGGTTATAGAGGTCTCTTGTTATGGGGCACAAAATGGTTAGGTAGGTAGTTATGACTAGTGCCAACCCAGGGGTAATGGTGAAACATTGAAGAGTTTTGCTGAAATTTACTTTTTATGGAGGTGTCTCTGAATGCTGTGTGGAAAATGAAAGAGAAGAGAGAAAATTGGAATCAAGAAAAAATGCTAAGTGGCTAATGCAGTAGTCAAACAGCAGGGGTAATCCCCCCTCCTCCCCATACTTATTATTACTTTGCAAGAACAGGCAAATTTTATGAATAGGACAGAATCAACCTAAAGATTTAACTCTAGGCAAATGTTAGATAAAGATTTAATCCTTGATGAGCGATTCATGCATTCTATGTTCTCTATATACTAGGGTGTGGCATAATGTTACGATTTTGTTTCCTAACTATGAGCTGAACTATCCCAGGGCACCATAATGACCTCACAAGAGCACTGTGGAATACTTTAAATTTTTGAGGGAACCAGCAACATTTGCCCAATACCACATGAATGTGATCCAGTAATAGCTCAGAGTTTCAACATTCTATAATACCAAATTCCTCCCACGATTCCATTACTTCATAAATCTGGAGTTTGAGTGTCTGCTGTGGCAAAAAGTAAGTATCACGTAGATATCAATGTGTAACTCCTATGCCACTTTTTCTTCAATCTTATTTCGACATTTAAAAAAAAAAGAGGTTGGGATCCCTGGGTGGCGCAGCGGTTTAGCGCCTGCCTTTGGCCCAGGGCGCGATCCTGGAGACTCGGGATCGAATCCCACGTCGGGCTCCCGGTGCATGGAGCCTGCTTCTCCCTCTGCCTATGTCTCTGCCTCTCTCTCTCTCTCTCTCTCTCTCTCTCTCTCTCTCTCTCTCTCTGTGACTATCATAAATAAATAAAATTAAAAAAAAAAGAGGTACATAAATTCTTTGGATTTTTTTGGTTTTTTGTTTTCTTGTTTTGTCCTATTTATGTTTGCAAAATCATTCTTTTCCATCAATCAACCATCCACAAACCACTATCTTCCTTCCTTAGTGGTACATTTATGAGATAACTTGGATACTCCTTATCATTCTTGATAAAGCAAAGGATGGATCATTTACATCTGGCCAATAGACTTATTTGAGTGCATAGGCTCAAAATAAATACAAAAATATATTTGACCATAAAATTACACTTCATAATATTATGGATTCCCTTTTAAAGTGAGATAATTTGTCAACACTGGGCCCATAGTTTTCCCAGATAGCAATAATCAGCAGGAAAATCTTAGAGCTGTTTTCTTCTCAGGAATTTTTTCTCTCTATTCTGTCATAGTTCTTACTCATTTACTTAAATAATTTCAGGAATCACTTGGGTTTGTTTCTAATTTAATGTGACAAAGTTTTAAGTTGGAATCTGTTATTTAAGATATGAATCTTCAGTATCTTTATGTTATGTATGTGTAAGTGATTCAGACAGTGGATGTGTATTTCTATAGTTGCTAATACTAGTACTATTAATAGATTACATTTTATGAAATTATCATTCCATATATAACAGGCATTATTCTAAACATTTTATATTTATTATCTCATTATACTTGCAGCAATATTATAATCACATTCTATGATATAAGTGTTTTTTGCTTTTAATTACAGATATGTCAAGAATTGTGAATTATCTCAGATTTTACCATGCTTGTAAGCTAACAAGTTAACCGGCCAGTCTCATAGATGCTGGCAGGAGATATGAGAGTCCTGGGTTAGAGACAGAGTAATTTATTACCATAGTGCAACCAGCATAAGATTTAGTTTGCTTTGGTTTCCCTAGCATTTCAAGTTCCACAAGAACAAGAAGTGGATTAGTAGATGTACACAGTAGGTTTCCATCAGCTGAGGAACACTTGAGGTTAGAGATATCCAATCTTTTATATTGGATCTCAAGAAAACCTGCCCCACATCTCCCAATTTCCCTGGAGGGAGACATTATCATTATTAAACTGGACAGTAAATTTGCCCTCTGCCAAGAAGGGAGATCCTATTTTCTAATACTGCTCACTAAATACATGTCATTAAAGGGAGATCCTACCTCTATTTTCTAATACTGCTCACTAAATACATGTCATTAAAGGATTATCTTTTCACAATGGTTTGAGATAGAGGAGGGATAAATAAAGGATAATATATTGCTTTAAAACTTTTGTTTTCGAGTAACTTCAATTTGTTCACACTAAATATTTATATCATTATAAATTTAATGACAAATAATAATTAAAGATAGGCAATAGGAGCAAGGTATGAGTAAAATTTAATGGAAACCTAAACTTGGAGAAATAAGAACTATTTTTTTATTTTTTTAAGATTTTATTTCCTTATTCATGACAGAGAGAGAGAGAGAGAGAGAGAGAGAGAGAGGCAGAGGCATAGGCAGAGGGAGAAGCAAGCTCCACGCAGGGAGCCTGATGTGGCACTCGATCCAGGGCCTTGAGGATCATGCCCTGGGCTGAAGGCAGATAGTAAACCACCGAGCCACTCAGGGTGCCAGAAATAAGAAACTTTAAAACACAACTTAAAATGTCCCATTTGTGAACCAACTTTGAACCAACAGTTTCTAAATTTTTCTGTTCAAGGGAGCTTTTAAAATCATGAATTCTGGTAGTCAACCTCAGACCTATGTATTAGACTCTCTAGGGGTAGTTTTAAAAACAGTTAAGGAAACTCAATTTTAGAAAGTTCCCCAGGAGAATTGAATGTGCAGGCTTGAAGAAAGCTTGGAGATCCTGCAGCTGTGAAGGACGATCTGAGTGAGTGAGGCCTATCACAACTGGACATGAATCAAGGTGACGTGTGTAACACCTCCAGGAGGCACAATGGAATCATGATTTACTTAAGAAACCATAAAATTGACAAAACTTTCTACTCAGCAAAAATAATGTGTTACCAGATAACATACTGTCAAAATGGCATTAATGAAAATGGAGCTCAAAGAATAAAACACATGTTATTTCAGGGCTATAATAGAGAGTAGTATGGGTTCTTATGGACTCAAGGGGTTTGATTATTCAAAAGGTGTAAGCTGTGGAAGGGTATAGACAGCTTACTAGGCAGATACGGGTTTGATCCCTTGTACAATACGTCTCCTTACTCTGCATGATGTGAGTAATAATTAATTCCCCAGATAATACAATATTAAGAAGGAAATTTGGTTGAATAAGGAATCCAAGTCCCATCAATATTTTAGATTCTTTCTCATCTTGTTTGCTCATGCTACCATTCACTCATATCTATCCCTAGATCACTGATAAATCTTCCAATTTTCTTGACCAATTGTTCTATCAGGTTCACAATTTTCTTCTCCAACCTACATCCTATGATAATCCTGAGAAATTCCAATATCTAAAGAGACAACCATCAATCTACAACAGTAATATACTTATGGCTTCTAAATGCATAGTTCTACACTTGTATATCCTACAATTAAATATTAAATTCTTGTCTAGCCATTGTTTGGTCACTTAAAAACCTTTCTCATTCTTACATCAGAGTAGTTGGGTGAACTTCTCATATGGGCACTCTCAGGGTCACCTAGAAGTTTTCTATCACAGAATTTTTAATTCTAACAACCTTTTATCTGGAAAAAATAAAAAAATAAAAACTAGTTTTTAGATCTTATCCTCCTTTTCTCTCACTTTCTATTTCTCTTACTAAGTTCATCTGTGTTTGTCTAGTCCATTATTCTTCTTTTCACATAAAAGATGATTGCTCCCTAGAACAGTTGATCTTCCCCTCCACTATGCTTGCCTAATCACAATGCCATTACTTCCTCAGTCAAAGGATCTGTATATCCATTTAAAATATGGGCTATTCAGATATCTGAATATGAGTCAGTAAACACTGTATATCTGGACTGCTACAAATTCACTTGACAACTGTACATTATACACTCTCCCTGCTTGACCTCAAGTTTGAGTTTTTCACCAATTTTAATCAATAATGACTAGTCTGAGCTACAGTTCTGTATATTCAACTATATATTAAATATTAAATCTCTGTTTGGAAATGTGAAATGTATAACAAGCTCATTATGTTCAAAATAAACTCAGAATTCTATTTCTACAACCAGTGTTTCCTATCTCAGTGAATGGCACTATCATTCATTGAATTTAGTAAGCTAGACACTTGAGATATATTATTTTTCATTAGTCTACTTAGCCATAAAATCAGGAAAGCTTATTTTAATTATCCCACCTTTTTGTCAGTAATATTAATACTCTAGTCTAAATCATATAATCTCTCACCAGAATTATTTCTATAGCTCCCTAACTTTTCTCCCATCATCCCTTACTGCCCATCTCATTCATTTTCTCCCATGCTACCAGAAATCTATTTTTAAATGTAATTCTGACAACAGTATTATTTTGCTTAAAACAAGTTAAGCTTTCCTTTTATCTTCCTTCGTTCATTTGTTAGTTTATTCCTTCTTTTTTTCTGCCTTCTTTTCTTTTTTTCCCCAATTACTTTTATGATACTAGCTCAAATTCTTAAAATAAGTTTAAGGTTCTGCAGGATCTAACCTAAGTAATAAGTATATACTTTCATACCATTTATGAGACAATCTCCGTTCTTTTAGATTTTTGAACGGCCAACCTTCTTTTCACTTTAGGATTTTTTCACTTGCTATTTCCTATTTCTGAAATGCTCCTTCTTACTCCCCAACTCTCACTCCCCAACTTCACATCTTGCACATCCTTCATATCTAACAAATATCACTACCTTATGAAGGCCCCCTATGATGACCTCCTAGAGAAAATCAGAGGATTCTGTCCATATTTTACATAGCATTTCTCTCCTCTACTCCCCATGAAAGCATTGACTTTATCTATTTTGTTTTTTATTTATCCCCAGAGTTTGTCATAATGCCTGATTGAAGTAAATGATAATTATTTCTGGAATAAGGAAGTCTTCCCTGGAAATTTCGGTCTTTCAACTCCCCTCTTTTTTTGTTAGCACATAACTTTGTATGCCGCTTGTCATACTGAATGCTTAATGAAAAATAAAGGTTTAAATACATATTTACAGAATGCACTAATGATAAATGCTGTATTTGTTTCTTCTAAGAGGCCGATCTCACTGGATTCATTGACCTATTAAGTTTCCTAATAACCAAAATGAAGACCATACCATGGAATTTGGTGACTATTTAAAGTTCTGTCCTGTTAAAAAGACCCTTCTTCCAAAGTCAGCTTGTTCTCCTAGATGACATATTCACCCAATCTGCTAAAGACAAGAAAGATTCCCTAAAAACATGTGAAAAGAAAAAAAAACATAAATATGAATTTTTAAGAAATTTTGAACACATCACCTTCTCTCCATTTTACATCATTCTATCATAACTATACAACTACACAAATAACTTCTAATAATTTTAATACAGCTATTTTTTTAAAGATTTTACTCATTTATTTGAGAGAGAGACAGAGACAGAGATAGGAAGAGAGAGCATAGGTGGGGAAGGGAGGGTTAAGCAGGCTCCCTGTTGAGCAGGGAGCCAGATGCAGAGCTGGATCCAGGACCCTGATATGACCTGAGTTGAAGGCAGATGTTTAAGGGATTGAGCCACCCAGGTGCCCCAACTTCTAATATTAATCAAATTGTAGTGGGGTAAAAATTAAATTGACTAAACGTTTTAAATAGATCATTTTTTAAAGAAATTATTAGTTTTACTTGGGATTTTTTAGAATATTGATATTTTCATTTCCCAATTTAAAAAAAATCAGTGATTCCTCTTCAGTAGCAGTTTGAGGAAAGGTTTGAAAAAATAGAACAGTGATGAGAAGCATACATTTGTAGTGCTTTATACTTTCTAAACAGCCTCCACATTCAAAATATGACCCCTAGTTTGTAGATTATGCAAAATCAAGGAGATGCTGTTAAATTTAATGATTCTAATTAAAAAATTAAGTTATAGTTATGCAAATAACACAATGAGTTTTCATTGAGAGTTCATTATGGAAGCTTAAATTAATTCTTTACTCAAGAGATTATATTGCTTTATTTTCTTTGTGTCTCATAGATCAAACTTTCAAAGTGATTCCCTTTAGTTTTTGAACACCTAAGCCTTGAGGTATAATTTAAACAAAACACTTTTATTGTAAAGCCAAACTGCATGGAGAAAAGAAAGTGAGAGCGTTGACTTTGGATGGATTCCAGAGAAGTCATTTATGGAAGGAAGACAAAGCAATTACAGCTTCACACTGACCAATGTATCACTTAGCACTTCTGATAATAAGATAAGGCTGACAGGGCTAGGATGAAGCAGGAGAGAAAGTTATAAAATAGTAAGAATGGCCAGGAAGTGTACAGACAGAATTTTCAGAGGTATTAGAATTAGAAATCCTTTATCTTGTTTTAAGACTTAGTTAATGATTTGCTAAAACTAGATATTTACAAAAAGCCAGTAAAGTAACTAATCCCAATAACTATTCTTCAGATTCAAAAAGTGAGCTTCCCATCAAGCTAGGATAGGGATGTGTAGAAAATAATGTGCAAAGTATATTTGATAATATTGTGAAGAAGAATCTCAAAGTTTCCCAGAATATTTCAGAATAATAATGTTTTAACCAGATTGGCTCTATTATCTATGTATTGCTAAAAGAATATTAGAAAGACATCTGCTCACTTATAGGTGTTTCAACAAAAATATTTAGAATTTACATATTGTTTTACCTGCTTTGACTTTCTAAATTAACTGTTGTACTATTCGGAAAGAAACACTGTAGAAAATAGAATTATGTGTTTGTAAATTTTAATTCTAATTTTGAAGCTGGCTAAGTAATCATCAGTAAAATGAAATGGAAACTTTTAACCTTGAAAAGCCTTTCTAGGTTTAATAATCAATGATTTTTAGTGGCATTGTTTGAAAACATAAATTCTCAAATTTTGATTTCCACTAATTTGTTTTACATATTAAGAGATTTCAGATGAATAAGATCTTAAAATATTTAAAAATTTGTCTTCCATTTCTTCTACTTAAGTCATGAAATTTGAACTGGATTTATATAAGAAATTGCCAACCAATGTCTTTGTCTATAGAAAAATGATAGCTATTATGGGTTATTGTGGGAAAAAATGTGATTCAAAAGGTTATGGTTTTAGGCCTGGTTAAAGCATCACATGGTGTGTGGTCATAAATCTCTTCTTTTCTCTGGGATTCAATTTCCTTACCCAGAAAATGTGGGTATAGGGAGACTGTGAAGGTTTTTGTTTTTTTTTATTTTTAAATATTTTTATTTATTTTTTCATGAGAGACACAGAGAGAAAGGTAGAGACACAGGAAGAGGGAGAAGCAGGATCCATGCAGGGAGCCCGATGTGGGACTGGATCCTGGGACTCTGGGATCATGTCCTGAGCTAAAGGCAGATGTTCAAGGGCTGAGCCACCTAGGTACCCTGCTGTGAAGGTTTTTTTCTATCACTCTATGATTCTACTACTATTTTTAAATTTTTAAATAAATGTAAACATCATTTGGGGCTATTGTGGCTAATAAACTTGGCATAAGACAAATATATTATTATGTTATCTTGAGTGTCACTTAAGCAAGACTAAGGTTTTAATTTGAATGATTTGCTATTAGGTAGAAGATCACGTATACTGTTTCTCATCATTATAATAATGCAGACCTCTCATTTTATCTTTAAATCAATCATTACAAGTGTGACTTTAAAATAACTTTCCAAAATAGCTATGTTTTGAAATATTTTGAGTAGTGAGTTACTGAGATATTAAGATCTTATAAAAATATGAAATATTGATTAAATTACTCCACTTAGTAAATAAGTAAAATTCTATTGTACTAAAATGTTCATGGGACATCTCAATTATCTTGGGTTTTAAAGAATTACAGCAGTTTTTTTTTAAAGATTTTATTTATTTATTCATAAGAGACACAGAGAGTGATGCAGAGACACAGGCAGAGGGAGAAACAGGCTCCATGCAGGGATTGATGTGGGAGTCGATCCCGGGACTCTAGGATCACACCCTGAGCCGAAGGCAGACGCTCAACCACTGAGCCATCCTGGCATCCCCCCCAAAATTACAACAGTTATTGTCTGTCTATATTTGGAATATATACTTGGGACCATAAATTTGTTTATGATTTACTGTTCCACTATAGTTAAACTGATGCTGAATAAATGCAAAATATTATTATTAAAATTAGAACTCTTATAAATTTGGACAAACAAAATAATTATTTTATGTTAGCTTTATATTTGAAGAGGGCCACTTAAACTCAGGAAAACATCAAGAAATATAGGATTATAATCAATGACACAGTAAGATAATCATGATACAAAAGTAATAAAGAAAATGCAAAATAGGATTTCACATCAATAATTTTTATATAAATATTATACCATGTATTTATAAATGTATTTACTTATATATATATACCTCATGCTATATAATTTATATGATTATATATAACTATATAATTTATGATTATATAATTTATATAAATACATTATACTATATATTTATATGGATGTATATACATTTCCAAAAAATTATTTCAAGAGCATGGAATAAGGAATAAATATTTTCCTTCACTTTGCTTACTATTTTTCAACTAATTTATTTGTGATAAGCCTGTTTAAAATGAGACATAGAAAAGATTTTAAGTTATTAAGAAGCTAAAATTTTTGAAATATAACTAATCGATGAGAAGTCTGTCAAATGTTGAATGTGTTTAGATAATTTCTTAAACATTTCACAGAGTTCTTTATTGGAAAAGCTTAAATATAGTTTAATTAACTGAATTTAGTAATGGGTAGTTTTAAGCTGAATAAATGGCTTCATTAGGCCAATATATCAAAGAATAATTTAAGTTGCATTAATTAAAATATGCTAAAATGGTTATTAATAAAGCCCAAATGTTTTTAAAGGATTAATGATATATCTTCAATATATTTTCTAATAGTAGCCACCCCATATTTAGAAAGTCACCCATATTATAACAATAACAAAATTTGAATACTTGCTTTGACTTTTAGAATACCTCTTCTAAGTAAATTAATATCATCATTTAGAGATGGAGAAACAGAAATAGCAATAAAACTTGCATATCAGGCATCTGGTGTCCAAACTAGATATTTCTGCTACTGAAGGCCATTTCAATGTCTATTAATATCTGGTAAAGAAACTCAGTTAATAGAATAGATTACTTTTGTTTAAAAATTTTTCTGATTTATTTGATAAATGAGCTAATTGAGTAATTAAAAATTCAATAAGATTCTTTTTATCCTACTCACTTTAAATCACATAACAAAAAAAAAATCACATAACAGAAACCTTGAAGTTCTAGATTTTGAAGAACACTCACATGATTTTAAAGGATAATCTATTTATCACACATTGCAGCCTTCACCTATCAGTAATTAATCTCACTGATAGAAAATGACAGTAATGTTCATTCTATGGTTAATGGTTTGGATGATTATTTTAAAGTAAATTATTAATAATTATTATAAAAGCTACCACATATTGAGTAGTTATTGTAAGCAAGGCATTTTTTAGAGATTTTTTTTTTTTTTTTTAATTTGAGAGAGAAAGAGAAAGAGCAAGCACTGGAATAGGAGGAGGGGCAGAAGGAAAGAATCTTTGAGTAGACTCCCTGCTGAACGTGAATTCCATGGGCTGGGGGACTTGATCCCACGACCAATGAGATCATGACCTTAGCCAAAAACAAAGTCAAATGCTCAATAGACTGTGCCAGCCACATGCCCCAAGCAAGGCATTTTTTAAGTTAAAAGAGAAGAGGCCATGCTCTTCACCATTTTATTCTATAACCATTTTAATCCAATATAAATAGATCAGTCTTAAATCCTAATAGAAAACAGTATCAGAAAGTCTGTGTAAGCTGTGGGCTTTGGCTACGAAATGTTCGATCAACAGAGACTTTGGATTCGGTTACAGAACTGCGAAATGGGCCATTTGCATTAGTTTTACGGCCATCAACACCTGGAACTCAATATCTATTTTACCACCATTAATGTGATGTCAGAAATTTTACAGGTAAAATAAATAACATTTTGGTGGGCATATGGCTAGGAAACAGTGACCAAAAAGCCATGTATTGTGGTGAGAGCCTAATAATTCATTTTAATCTTTTAACTTTCAGAACATTCAAACATAAAGTTTGGAAGTATAATGTTATGTTAAAGAAATTATTTAAATCATTTCAAATGTAAACAGATTTTATCCCCCAATTTCTGACTGAAAAACAGTAGAAACTATCCTTGTTTCTGAAGTCTTAGGGAAAGATTCAGATATGCAGATCATATTTCTTCATTTAATTCAAGAATTGAGAAACACCTTGAAATTCACATAGCTCCATGGGCAAAGAGAGATAAATTGCCCTGCCTAAGATCACATGTCAAGAGGCCAAATCAGGATGACACCAAAATATCCTGCTTCCAGTAATTAATTTCACCATCTCATGCTTAGTCTATATATGATATTTGTTGTTAATCCAGTGAAACATAGCTATACATTTAGACTGCGTTGTGTGCTATTTTTCTTCTTTGGTAAAGCTATCATTTAATTTAAAAGTTACTTTAAAACATTTCATATTACACATTATTATGGAAAAATCCTGCATTGAATATTGCCAAATATTGAGAAATTAGAAGTATGAAAATGAAATAATCAAATGTACCATTAGAACTTCCTCCTAATTTGCATATTCTTTTCTTTCAACTTGGATTTAAGATGGAATATATCTGGACTTAACCAGATAGGGCTAAGAGAAAAGTATATAAGAATTTGTTTTCAGTTCCTTAAAAGAGAGTTTTGAGATACAGAGCTCAATTTCCAGCTAACTCTCAGAACTAGGGAATAGGATATCTAGAAACACCAGAAAAATTAGACTGTTATTCTTCTTTAAAAACAATTCTAATAGCCTACTCTCAACAAAACTTTCTGGCCTGTCAGTGGTAAAATGCCAAGGGGCACAAGCTGAACCGTGGACAGTTAACTTCAGAATGAAAACAAGTTGAATTGTTTTTACTTTACAGGTTTCCTATCTGCTGACTTCACTGAATTAATAAAGTACACATACTTTAAAAAATCAAAGGCAGAAATATCATGTAATATATTAAAGACTGTGATTGCTGCTTCTAAAATCTTCCCTCAAGAAAATGATTTTCGTTTCTGAAAAGCTATTATCTCAAGACTGAAAGTTATTTGTCTATGTGACACTAAAATTCTTTTAATAGAAAGTTAATAATACATATCTGTATCAGTATATTATTAACTTACAGCTAACTCATTTTTAGAGCTCCCCCCACCCCATAACCAAGTTTTTGAAAGCTTTTATTTAATTCAAATAAAACAGTTTGTAACTATGCAAGTAAATTGAGAATATTTCAAATGAGGAATCTCACTGCTCAATGAAATGAATGGGTGGAGATTCAAAATAGTTTCCTCTTGGAAAGTAAGTTATTTAAATAATAATGGATTTTCTTTCTTTTTCTTTTTTCTTTTTTTTGGGTGAGGGGGTGTGTTGTATCTCACAATAATGTGACGCTACCAAACTTCATAATCTGCTCTCTTCCATTAAGAGTGTCTCTTTCCAACAGTAGCCTGGAAAGGGAAATTACATATTCTATTAAAGGGAATCAGAATGCTGTGATTCCACCACCATTACGAGCCTCATTACTGTTTTTTTTTCTTTTCTTTTCTTTCCTTTTTTTTTTTTTTTTTTTTTAGATTTTTGTTTATTCATGAGAGACACAGAGAGAATGGCGCAGAGACATAGGCAGAGGGAGAAGCAGGCTCCATGCAGGGAGCCCGATGTAGGACTTGATCCCAGGACTCCAAGATCATGCCCTGGGCCTAAGGCAGATGCTAAACTGCTGAGCCACCCAGGCGTCCATATTACTGGTTTTCTATTTGAGACTTGTGATACATATATTTACAAGAAAAATCCAAAACCAAAATAAAATCTGCCATGTGTTGCCCAGAGCGAACAAATTCTGACATATTCTAAACAAATGAGATTACATTCTACACCCATATGTCTCTGCTGTTCATTTACCTTTTGGCCCACGAATCCTACCCTTCATCCTATTTGGCCTTGCTCTGTGCTCTGGGAGCCTGACTTGTCTGCAGTGCTCCACCTAGATTCCCTGACCTCTGCTTTTCTGTGGAATTTGATTAATGGAAAGATATTGGAAGACAGGAGAAGAAAGAGGTCCGATATGGATCTCTCCTCGCCCAACATCTCCATCTGATTGAGGTTTGGATACTGGCTGTGTCCCTCTTTGGACACTCCCTTCAAGCTGCCCTTTTTCTGGCCCAATTCTTCTCGAACTGGAATAACCCTTTTCACTTCCTTTCGCTCTTCAGGTCCAGGGCTGATCACAGCAGCCTGCTGTGGAGAGCTCTTTTGTGCTTCTCTATCCCATATTAGTTTTCCAAACTCTGTCCACACTTCTGGGAATGTCTCCTCGTTAAAAACTCCTTGTCTACCCTCTTTTGAGACTGCTGTCAGTTCCTGCTGACATTCTGAGTCACTCACTCTCTAAACTAGGGACATAAAAAGTTTATAATCAATACTTAAAGAACATGACTTCAAGGAAAAAGGAAAATAATTGTGTTATGACCATTGCAACTTACCCAGTTTAACACAGACTACTCTAGAAGAGCCTCCTGCTTTTCATTATGGACCCTACCTCTTAGACATCAAATGTAGTTCAAACACTTTAGAAAAAGTGTGCTTCTCAATGTGTCTATTGCAGTTCCTCATGTTAAAGTTGCTGTTTCTTTATTTAAATATTCATTGATCAGTGTTCTTTGCTTACTAGTGAGTTAAATAAAATAGCCTTGGGACTATTTGAGTTCATCTCTCTTCTTATTTTTTTTTCCTAAAATGAAGAATAACTGGACTTGAATTAGGTATTTCCACTTACTACACTGAACACTGTGAACAGAATTCCCTTTACACTAATGTAATTCTTTAAACAATTGTGGTTAAAAAAAAAGTTTGAATTCTGGTCTTAACTGCATTTATTTATTTTATTTTTTAAAAATATTTTATTTATTTATTCATGAGAGACACACAGAGAGAGAGAGAGGTACAGACACAGGCAGAGGGAGAAGCAGGCTCCATTCCATGCAGGGAGCCTGACATGGGACTGGATCCCAGATCTCCAGGACCACACCGGGGCTGAAGGTGGCGCTAAACCGCTGAGCCATCCGGGCTGCTCAACTGTTTGCATTTATAGTAACTTTGCTGACCCTTTTTAAAACTACTGAACTCAAATTTTTAACTGAAACTAGTATATAGCATTGGCCTTGACAGGTTTTCTTGCAATAGTCTAAGCCTGTGTACCTATTGGGACAATTACTTTTTTCTTAGTCATTTTTCTTAATCATTATATAGACATCTCTTAACTTAAGAGTCAGTGTTATCTCCATTTTAGCAGAGAGCAGTTCTGATATTAAAACTGTATCAATATTATAGACGTATTTGAGAAGTCATTAGGAAAAATCTATCTCTGCCTTGCAATCACCTTATGCACATTTTGCATCAAGTAGCATTTAATTTTCTGGCCACTGCTAATTTAAATGAGTACAGAAAGCTAATGGGAGATTATTTGAAATCTAGAGAAATAATAAAAAAAATCCAACTACTGTATTATTGAAGAGATACCTTAAAATATTACAATTATTCAAGCACTTATTGCAATTCCATGAACTCCCCAGAATTAATAGATTGTATTAGACCCTTCTCAGAAGTCATGCTTTGTGGCATTTGCTCTTATTTATTGGTCCTGGCAGAAAGTTCCAGCTGAAGTCAAGGTCACCTTCTATCCCAAAGTTGGTATAATTAGTATCAATTCGGTGTTTCACCAAGCTAACACAGGAGGTTATTAACTGTGTTTCATGTGGAGTGTCAAAGAAGCAAGGGCAGTGCCAGCAATCTTTTCAGCTTCAAAGGCACAGCTCATAAATTTAATTCATTGGTTAGTAAGAAAGATACAACCAGTTCAGTTTATTAATGATTTTAAAAATAATTTTAGAGATGTTCTGGAAACACATTTTTTTCATATACGTAGGCTAAGATTTTAAAACATAAAACAGATTATCATCCTAATAATAAGTGATGAAATCTTGGTGTTTTATTAAGTGATGTGCTTTCTATAATGTAATAAATAAGCAAAATTTTAAATTTAATATTTGTATGTATATGCATATATTATATAAGGATGAACCAAGAAAAAGGAACATAGTCTACTAGGGAACATTTTCTTTTCTTTCTTTGACATAGTTTTGCAGTAAATGTATATATTATTAGATTATATAAAACTTAGGATTATTACCATAAAATCAATTAAAACACTCCTACACTTATAAAAATAAAAACAATATTAGTAAAACTGTTTACTTAGAAGGAATGTAAACTAATGGAACGAAGATTTCTATTTAAATTGATCTAAGTCAAAAAAATAAACAAGCTTAAAATGAAACTCTTAAAAATGTTTGATGTTTTAAATTGCACAAACCACAAGAGTGCCCTTAGAAAATAGAATAGAGCATAAGTGTGCTGCTTCCCTTAATAGGTCATGTTGGAAAGAAAATAAGAATATCAGTTTTTCTCAACTATTTCCCAAATGCTATAAAGAAATAGGTAAATATTTAAAGATTTTAAATTTTGCCAGAGTTCATCATCATGCAAGTCAGAGTCAAATGCTTCGTTTAGTTTCAGAAGTGGTTATATATAACAAGCGATATGTATTCCTATTCCAAATAAGATCTACTGGAATGCAAAACTGCCTTTAGCATTCTCTGCTATCTTGGAAGGGCCTAAGCTGAAACAGTGCCGTTATTCAAATGATTCAAATGGGTGGGTCCATAGCCTACTAAGAGATGGGGACCTCCAGTCAGCAGTCCTTCCCAGGCCAACCTGCAGCGGCTCCCTTTGGCACTAGCAACACTTGTAGCAAGGCTGAAAGTGCCCTCAACTATGGACTGTATGTGTTGCTTGTACTTTCTAACCACGAACCATTTTTAGTCACCTATTTTCATTATAAGCTATGCTCCAATATTTAATTTTAAAACTGCATCAACTTCATATAATAATGGTTGTTTTAAAAAGACTGATAGAAATTTAGCTACACTTACAGCTTAACTGTGGAAACCTGTCTTTTTGCAGATAAGCAGGTCTCTCTATATGGACCATCTGGAGACTGAATTATTACTTAATTTTTGCCAAGTGTAAAAACCCCAACATATTGACACTTAATTTTTAAAAGCTCAGAACACCATGCAAATTGTGTTTTATTACAACCAATAAAACTGGAAACATTTTTAATAGCTAAACACTCATAATACAAGCTCATAAACAACTCCTTGATTTGCACACTTTGGGATTTAACTGTGTCTAGATGATATATTTTACCATTGCAAATGCTCTGTTTGAGTGCATTTATAGTGACTAACTTAGAGCTATAATGATTTTACTTCATTTATTCTTTCTTAGTGCTGACTTTTTCTTTTATTCTGTTAAATGCTTATGATTTTGTATTCAATTCTTTAAAGTATGTGTACCAAGAAGGGAGGGAAGTGACACATTAATAAAACCAAATAAAAGTAAAATAAAGACAGGCTAAAATTTCTTTTTTTTTTTTTTTTTTTTAAGATTTTATTCATTCATTCATGAGGGACACAGAGAGGCAGAGACACAGGAAGAAAGAGAAGCAGGCTCCATGAAGGGAGCCTGATGTGGGATTTGATCCTGGGACTCCAAGATCACAGTCTGGGCCAAAGGCAGGCACTAAACCACTGAGCCACCCAGGGATCCCCAAAATTTCTTTTTTGAAGCCAGAGAAAGGAAACAACAATCAAAGTAAAGAAGACTGCATACAAAAATACTATTTCATAATCAACATTTTAGGAAATTATAATTCATTAAAATTGACTATATTAAATATGTGTAGAATTTTATCATTTATCTCAATTTTCTATGCTGGAACAAAGTAAATAGTTCAGCAACTTTTTTTTTTTCTATTTGCTCTAGTTTAACTTTGTATTAATAATTTTTTTTTACAAGTGACTTAGATTAATTCAAGAAATTTTTAGAGAAGAAAGTACTTATTAAGATCTTTCAGACAGTAATATTTTAGATTATACCTAATGGTCAAACAGGTCCCTAACTTCATTTACATTTAAATAACTAAGTTTTATGTCATTCACATGATTTAAAAATGTAATGGCAGCATATGGGCGACAAGAGTCATGGTGAAACTCTAATTGTGAAACATTGAGAACTTTCAGTGGAAGAGTCTGATATTAACTTTTGATTGTCAAGGTATCCATTTCTTTTTTAAGATTTTCCTTTATTTATTTATTTGAGAGAGAGTGAGCAAGACAGAGGCAGAGGGAGGGGGACAAGCTGACTCCCCGCTGAGCAGGGAGCCCCATTCAGGGCGGGATGCCAGCATCCCAGATCATGACTGAACCACCCAGGCACCCTCTGGAGGTATGCATTTCAAAGGACATCCACCTTGAATAAACATATTGCCTGCAGTAGGATACAGTGGATGGCAATACAACCAGATAAGGAATTGGGCTCTCTGAAAGCCATGGGTAACCTAGGTAACTGACTACTTTGAGTAACTCCAATTCTTCCTTCCCATGCCTGCCTTTCCGTTTTTAGGCTTCAAATTCGCCAACTGGTGACCCCCCAAACTCTTAGATACCTTAATAAATGCAGAGCACCAGATCCATGCATGGTCTCTCTCTTTCTGCCTGTGACTTCTCTATGTTGCCTTCCAGGAACTGAGTAATAAATCCTGTCACTCACAGTTTTAGTGGTTTCTTGCTAAAATGCATCCCGAGCTATAATAAGAACCACAAGGGCTAGTCCAGCCACAACATTGGCCCCTGTGGAGTAAATGTCTGTGGAGGCTCAAGTATTAGGGGCCCACCTAGGACAATACCTCAGGCATTCTTAGTTGAAAGCATTACTCTCAATGGGCTGCGATCAATGCAACAGTACCCATCTCTAAATTTTGTGAGTTTGGTCATTATTACTCCAATTATAGATAGTTTGATAATGGTCAATTTCTTTTAATTTTTAAAAGATGTCCTTTGTTTTTGTTTTGTAATACCATGCTGAAATAAGGTCCCATTGCAATTAGCCTCATTATAACTAATAGATTGGTTAAGATTAGTAGACAAATGATGTTATTTTATTGCTATAAAATTACTTTACCGTTGCAAAGTCTAATGTAAACTCAAATCTGTATTTGAACCAATAATTCATTTAGATATTTATACAAATACACTATATAAACAATTTCATCATCAAATTTGGAATTATGTTTCCCTGTTTGATGTATTGAAATGCATGAAGTATTTGAACAGACTCTTAGTATTAGGACAAGAAGTATATCAGATGTTTTATATCTTCTCTTTATATTTATCCTCTCATTTTTATACTTGAAAGGCGTTAACAATTTTGCACAGCCAGAAACAGCAATTAGGAGTTTAGAAGTTTTTCTGTCTTGATAAGTATAAAACATTCATTTGTGAATTCTAATTTAAAAAATAATGATACATAGACATAACCACTGACACATGTCATTGTCTCAAATATGTTTTTTGAATTTTCAATACCTTTATATTGTTATCCATATAGTGAAGGTACTGCCAAGGATTTCTACAGAATGACACAGTTATGAAATTAAAGCAGTATGACATGATCAAAATGAAAAGTGTTTTCAAATTAAACACACCATGCAAAAATATTATTAATACTAGAAATCACATCAGGTCATTTGGAACCATTTCATAAGGTATCATATTTAACTCATTAACATTTATCACAGTGATCCAAAAGAAAAAAAATAAGAAACATTTGTGAGAGTATACATATGCCATGTGAAATGAATGATAGGGTTATTCAGGACACCGGACTTTAAAAAAAATGCAATTTCCAAAAGCAGAAATAAAAATGTCTTGAAGCAATGGTCTTTTGTAATGAAAAAATATTTAAGAGATCTATAAAATGTTCAGGTGTTAGATATCTGATATAAATCCAGAGTAAGTTTATAAACTATTGCTATATTCACAGATAAATTCTATATGCTCTAGTAACATTTTCTCTGTTTTTTTTTTCATATAGTCAATAAAAATTAGGCTTAAAAGTAATCAGTACACTAACAGCAAAAGAACTTTGCCAGAATTAAATACACACACATATAGATATACATATACATATACATACATATGTATATGTGCATATAATTTCAGTAACTGCATGATACAACTAGAGAGAAACACATTTATCTTACTAAAAAGAACTGAAAAATAATCCTATTATACACTGAGTCCTGATTATGTTTCCAGAACTCCAGATATTATCTGATTCTCAAGCCAACCTGGGAATTAAGTGCTTCTATCAAGTGTTTCTCATTTTTCTGATTAAGATGCTGAGGCTCAATTTGGATCACTATTCAAGACCAAAGACCCAGTAAACACAGGAACCAAAGGTCTCACCCAAAAATGCCTCTAGGGCACACTTATTCTCCATCTTTCTCAGGACTGCTCTCGTTTGCTGGCTTCTCCATGTCTTAACACATTTATTTGTAACCAGGTAGTGCTAATTCCTAGCCTTTGTTCCATATGGTTGAAGCTTCTTGTCTTCCTAACAGAAATGCATTTTAGGTACAAATTGAAGAGATGTGAAAATTTTCAAGTTCATGGCTGACTATCTGAGGAGATCCTTTTGTTCTCTTTCATCTTAATTTCTATATAGCCACAGATGTGATTCTTTAAATGTATTTTAAATTGTATGTTTATCATATATTAGGATGGGAAACTTAATAGCAGTGAAAGAGTGTAAATGGAGACATGAATGGTGATTTATTTGCAGTCATTTATTAAATATATAGACAGGTAGGTAAATGCTATAGATTATGAAATTTAAAAAAAAAGATTATGAAATTTAAAGAAATAATACGTAAAAACCTCATAAAATCAAATATTGTTACTTTAGATTATTGAATGAAAAAGAAAGAAAGAATAGAATATTGAATGAAAAGGATGAAACAAGTAAACATAAAAAAAAACAAGATGGAAATATTGAGTACTCTTTAGTTCTCAGCTTTTCTTAGGCAATATATTCTTATTACAATCTTTTTTAAACTATAATTTTGAAAAAAAGATAAACTATAATTTTGAAATATTTTTACTAATAATGAATTGCATTTGAAGTATAATTGCATCAGAAATTTAACAGGTAATACACAGATAAAAGAATACCATACAACTTAACAAAGATAGTGTACAAAATTCAAAACAATACGAAAATCAGTATAGAGCTTCTTCAAAAAAGTAATTAAATGTTTTTTTTTTTTTTTTTGAGGGGGTAGGGGGAGGGACAGAGGGAGAAGGAAAGAGTGTCTCTTAAGCAAGTTCCCTGCTCAATGCTGAGCCGGATGCTGGATCTTATGACCCTGAGATCATGACCTGAGCAGAAATCAAGAGTCAGACACTTACCCAACTGAGACACCCAGGTGCCCTACAGCTTCCTCAAAAAATTAAAAATAGAAATATCATATGATCCAATAATTCTACTACTGGATATTTGCCCAAATAAAATGAACATTTTACTCAAAAGGAAATATGCACCCCTATGTTTTTTGCAACATTATTTACAATAGCCAGGATAGGGAAACAACCTAAGTATCCATTGATAGATGAAAGGATAAGGAAGATGTGGTGTATACACACACACACACAAACATACATGTGCACATGAGTATTACTGATCCCTAAAAAAGGATGAGATTGTGCCATTTGCACAATAGACCTAGAGGGTTTTATGCTAAGTGAAATAAGTCAGACTGAGAAAGACAAATGCCATATGATTTCACTCATATGTGGAATCTAAAAAAAGCAAATGGATAAAATAAACAAAAGGAAGAATCAGATCTATAAGTACAAAGAACAGACTGTTGATTGCAAGAGAGGCAGAGGATGGGAAGGGGGCAAAACGGGTTAAGGGGAGTGGGAGATTCAGGCTTCCTAGTTAGAATGAGTAAGTCATGATAATAAAAGGCACAGCATAAGGAATATAGTCAATGATATTATAATAGCACTGTATGGTGACAGATGGTAGCACACTTGTGGGGAGCGCAGAATAATGTATAAACTTGTCAAATCACTATGCTATACACCTGAAACCAATATAGCCATATGTCAGCTGTACTCAAATTCTAAAAAGTAAGTATAACTATTAAGGTCCTGGCTCTGATGAACTTCACATTCTAGTGAATTGAAATGGAAATTAAATAGACAAATAGTAATTAAAGGAAAGGAAATTAAATAGATAAATATGTAAAATAATTCATAACAATGTTTGTATACTGATGGAGTCTTTCACTCTGTCACATATGGACTGGAACATTAATGATACAGGGACACTTGGTGACTTTTCCCAACCCCCCGTGGTTTGTTGAAGATGGGAGAGAAAAGTAGCACTAGACTGACATTTAATGTCAATGCTGCTATTTTTTTCTATACAAAGTAACTACTATAAATCCCCTAACTTAAAAAATACATTTTTCTTTCCATGTATTTTGGTGCCATTTGAAAAATATCTTCCAATTGTTAAGTAAACATGATGGGATAGTGTGTGTGTATACATTTATGTGTATGTGCCTTCTCTGATATTTGTATGTTCCTCTGAAGAAAAGATTAATTCTTGGTCACTTTTAAAGTTCATGGTGTAAAGTTCACAGAACATCTTAGGAAACCTGTAAAAAGTGAATTACCTGAAAAAGTAGTACACTGGTATCATTTTAATGGTCTGGTTAAGACGCAATAAGTAAGATTCCACTTTTGATGCACGCGAACAAATATAAAATACATTATTAAACATTCTGTGTTGGAATAAAACGTTTTTCTCTTATTTTATTCTAAGCTGTGCATGTATACGTGTATATGCTTAGCAAGGGCATGAATACTTTCCTTCATTAAGCACAGACACTGGTTACTTGGGGAAGATGTATTAATTTAATTGCTAGTGATTTTAGATACAATATGTTTAATTTCCGTATTCGTACTGTCTAGAATGACCCCATATATATAGCAAGTCCTCAATAAATATTTTTTGAAGAAGGAAGGAATAATCAGCTATTAGGAACTTTTTGTGTTATAAGTAGGTCTTAAAAAAAAAGTTAAGTCAATGTCACCATCCTTTCCCATCAAAGTAATTTGTCTGCACAGTCAGAACTTAATACCATAGAGATTTTGTTAGCATGCAGAAATTGCATTTCACTTAAATTGCTATTTGTAAAAACTTTGGAAAAACAATAAGTTGAAGCAAAGTAAAAATGTAGGTATCTTTCATTTCATATAATATCACAAAGTATTTTTTACCTTTTCTTCATTTTTATTATTTACAAATAAATTGTTATAAATCTTTAAATCCTTCTCACTTGTAGATTTAGCTCAAATGTAGTTCATTTAATAATACTAAAAGAAACATAGGAATTTTTAGAAATTCTTATTGCTACTATCATCAAAATTCAGTTATTAATTACATATCATATTATAGAGTTTACATGATTATTAAAAACTAATAATTATCTAATATCAGATATTTTTCAGAAATGAGAAAAATATTATGATAACTGTTATGTCAAAGCTAACAAATCAGTTTAATATTGAAAATTAATAAAAATCCCAAGAAAAACAGTCTAATTGAACAATCTTTTAAGTAAAAGAAAATAACATTTAAGTCAGTACTTTGTACAACCATAATTACATATATTAATGTAAAGTCCCCATGATTTCAAGTTAAATTGTTAAGTTTAATGCATGTTAGTATAGCCAACATGACATAAGACATGTACAAGTACAAAAAGACAGACTTAAATAGGGCAAATTCTCTCCAAACATTGTTTATGCAAAAATTAAGTTTAAAGCCTGTTTGTCTATAATGCACTCATACAATTTTTTAAAATTTCTTCATCACTTACTAACCACTTAATGACTGCTCAGGAATGCTTTTTTATATTTCTGAACTATAATGTAATTATATTTTGCCTTTAAAGATTAATTTCTTCAAGGTTGCTTTCCTTAAGGCAAAAATATTTATTAACAAACCAATACCAGAGATTACTCATGGAGCCAAATATGAATTCCTATCATCCTGGACAGCTTTACCAATATTCATTTTTAGGACATTCTGTTAGTAGACTAAATAGATCTACTGACTTTAGGGTGATATGTTGAATATTTATTTAAAAGTTCTATGTGGTGACTAGTTTATAATGACCCCATGAATTATGCCAGTTTTTAGAACGTGTTCAACATTTTGGGTACTTTTAATCCAGTGGGAGAAGAATAAATCATTGACATTAAACAAAGATCTTTAAAAAGTGAATGCTACCTCTGCAACCTTGAACATCTTACTTTTCCGTTTATAAGGCAAGGAAAAAAGGAACAAAAAAAAGAGTTCCATTTCACATTTAAATTTGCTCAGTGTTGGCTCCATGTATTTTTAACTTATATTCTGGAATATTTTCATAATAGTCATAAGTGGCACTAAAAATTAAAATGTACCATCTTGCCTCATATTCTATCCAATAACCCTAATTGATAGTAATTTAGGTGACTTAATTACTTCTTATAATTAAGTAAAATTGGATCTCAATCTCTACCCTTTTAAAATACCCTTTAAAGCTTCATTTAATGTGTTTTCAAGGCCATAACAAAGAAGCATACTGTACCTCTTACGCTGCTGGCTGTTGCAGATGTGGTTGGGCTGGTTGTTATGGCTACAGTGGTTGTGACTGTTGCAGTGGTAAGGGAGGGGATGATAGTAGTGGGAAGCAAAGTGTTGGGAACATCTGGTGAGTGGAAAAAAAACAAAATATAAAACAAAATCATATCATGCAAACAAAAGAGAAACACAAATGATTAAAATTATAAATACGTATGTCTTATTTAGGTTTAACTTTAACAGGCTTACACAGATTATCAGGTACAAAGCTGGCTGTACCACACGGTTCTTGTCATTTTTTTTGTTCACTTCTTTTTCATGCTCCTATACAAAGCAAAAGCAAAAACTTGGAGCAATGTTTGGGAATAAGCAGATTGTAATATTTAGAGTGAAATTTAAAATGACAAGAATTCATTTGTTCACTGAGTCATTTAAAAAGTGTGACATGCAGTAGCAAAATACAAATAGGTAAAACAAAAAATGACATGCTTTGTCAAAGAAGTAAACAAAGAAAAAACACAACAGAAATAAACACAAATAACATCACCATATAAGATTAAAGAAATGTTAATGATGGATGAGTATACGCATGTTAAATGCTTTTTGGTTTTTTCTTTTAGGAAAATTTAATGATAGGAAATAAGATGACAGCAATCTTTAGAAACAAACAAAAAAGAAGCTTATTGTTATTATTATTACTTTGCTTTTCTTTTTCTCACAAATGATGTTAATGCACAGCTTAGAGTCTTGCAGTTCTTACCCTGATTAGCTGGTAACGCCTTCTAACAATTTTGCAGTACCTAGGAGTCTTTAACAAGTATTGAGTCAACTAGCATGGAACCCAATATTCTGAAAAGTTTATGATTTATTTTATTTGGCATACATAGGAGAGGTGATTGAACACAGACTTGAACCATAATATTCAACCCCTAATTCATGATTAGTCAAAGTTGCCAGAAGTTAACACCAGATTCTAATACAGAAAACAGAATAAACAGAAAGAATAACTTATAATTTTACATGAAAATCTTCCTTTCACTCAAAACTGGCTGAAAATTTGGAGAGCATCATATCATAGGAAATATTGAGACAATGTAGCCACTGTCAAGCTATAGAACCTCAGTAAGATTCTCAAAAAGTCAGATCTTAGTCTCAAGTGAATAGGCATATAATTTACACAGTGAGGCAATGAGAAACAGTTCACAAATTACCTGTAATTACTGTGCTGGGGTTTGATTTCACATGTTTGCCACACAGTCCCTACATATCCAAAGTGTTTGACAGATTATTTTGCTGTTAAAAGGCTTCCTGTCATTCTCTCAGTTACAGTCTTTGAGTCACACCCAAAATTTTCTAGCTTTTTACTTCTGATAAATTAGCCCTCCTCAATCCTCAGACTTGAACCTGCTGAATTCTCTACACTGGAGACATCAGAAAACAGTAGGAGCTTCCTCTCATATCTTGGGTATTGATGTTTACACCTGTTTTCCAACAGGGAAAATGCTTCCTAGACAGTCAAATTAAGAAAACAACCTTCTAAAAACTCAATGGTGCTACATTAATCACTGGAGAAAATGGGTATTGCCTGATGTGCGATTACCATGATCATAAAATGGAATTGACTTTAACAACATTATAAACTGAATCAATATTATGTATATGTGCACATATACTTCTTATTTACTAATTTTTATAATACCTTCTTATTTTTATGGTAAGCTTTCCTAAATGGTTTAGACAGGCTAGAAGTAAATGAAAGACATTTTCTAAATTAAAAAAACATGAGTAATTTTAACTTTCATGGATACCTAAAATAGAAAATAATACATTCTTCGTCTGCTAGTGAAATCTTTTGCTTATTAAGATTTCAAAATATATGTGTTTAATTTATGCAAAAGGATATCTTACATGGCTATCAAATACAAGAACATAATAATATTAGTACTTTAAAACTCCAGGTACAGAAACCGATGTCACCAAACCTAGCACAGATGGTAAAATATTAGGTTATTTCCTATCAGATAATGAGTTAAAATAAGATTCCATTAGACTTGAAAAGCAGCCTTTCAAAATCAGCTAATACTATTCAATTCTTAACAGCTGGAATACAAAGGACAGGTTTCAGTGTTATTTGTTCATTTTTTAGTTTAGCCAAAAAAATAATTATGTGGAATATTTTTTCTTTATTCCATATCAACAAAATTGAGTAATGATAAATCTTGATTTGTCTTGGAGTCTATGTATTTCCAGGTACTGTGAACATTTTTTGTAAAAACCAAACAATATCTTTATTTCTTGTAATTATGAAAATGCATGAAATATAGATTTTTTCCTAGACTAACAATTAAAGAACCAAAAAACACAATAATTTTAATAATTGTCAATCCACTTTAAGAGGACTGCCTTAGAGTCTTTTAAAGTGTCCAGACAGATAACCCTACAAATCATTATTGACTCATACTCTGACTCCTGCTTTATTTGCCCATTATCCTCTCTCACCCTTCCTTCTTGACTTCCTATGTATTTAAAAACCAATCTGCTGAAAGAAATTGGATGGAAGACATCTTGGCCAAAGGACAACTGCGTCAAGAAAAGTATCCTTCAGATAAGAAGTCTCTCTCAGTCACTGTTATGTTTTTAACCACTACTAACTTTATTTCATCCTAGGTGTACTGAAACATTTTAAACATTTTAATTTATCCTTTTTATGTTATATTCTTATCTATCCAATTATATTAGCTCTATTGTAAAAGAGCAACATTTGAAATAATCTAAATATTAAACACCAGAAGAGTAATCAGAACCAACTGAAATTCAACAACATAATATCAGTTGGAATTAGTTGGAATTCTTAGAAAGATCAACAAAATTGCATGATGCTTCTCTCTTCTACTTAAACTTTCTGTCTGCCCTGATTTGATTGATGTCAGTCTCCACACTTGACAATTGAAGCAAAGAACTCTATTTATTGTTAGGACCCTATCACAATGTAGAAGATGAATGAATATTTACTAAATGGATTTGTTCATAGCATTATAAACATATAACACATTATAACATATAACACATTTTAGAGGATCTAGAAAAGTCCATTTTTTTGACAGGGTCATCCAGTTAATATAAAACTAAAAGATTTTATTACTTCTGCTCTAAAAAAATCCTTTTCTGTCTTCAATATAGACAGACAATAATTATTTTCTGAAGGATAATATTTTTTCACTTATTTTTTTAAGTAAACTCTATCCCTCAATGTGGGACTTGAACTCACGACCCCAAGATTAAGAATCGCATGCTCTATGGACTAAGCCAGCCCGGTGCTCCTGAAAGATAATTTTTTTAAGACTACAACTTACAACTTCTTCCTTCAAATAAATTCCCTTGCTAACAAAATGAATTATTTCCCACCTTTCCTGCTATTTGAAAGTAGTGTGAGCCTGACTGGAGAATCATGTCCTCCATGTCTCTTTTCATTTTCAACTAACTTGAGACTTTCAGAGAAAGGGTGAAAGGCCAAGAGGGCTCACTAAGCAGGTCCTATTGTGATCAGTAATAAAAGATCACCACAAAGTTATAAATTGTCTATGATTATCCCTACTTAATGGATGAAAGAACTTTGAGATAGAGCTTCCTCATCTCTAAATTTAAATATATATTCATATATGCATATATTATAATACAAGAGAATATTTTATTTCATAAGTATAATGGAAAGGTTTCTCAAACACTTCCCTCTCAAGATCATTTATTTTATCTGCCTGACTGCAACTCCTGACAAAGCAGAAATTAAAAAAAAAAAAAAAACCTGAGGTTCCTTTCTAAGTTCAAACATTCATATCTGGTTTTCACTCCTGTGACCGAGTGGCAACATTTGACATCATTTCACAATTGTTTAAAAGATCTGGTTCGGTACATTATCATTTGGCCTTTTATTTAGACATTGATAGAGAAAATGGTGCTACATTTTCACAAGGAAACATGACATTGGAAACACTAGTACCTATCATTTGTCTCATTTTTGAATGTACATTTTTAAATTCTATACATTTTTAAAACCATTATACTGTTAATACAAAGTGCTCAATCAAATATAGTACAGGATAGAAAATGCAGGTCATTTTTTCCCTCTTCCAAGACACATCCATTTATTTTTCTCGAGAATAAAATACCCTAATCCACATGCAGAAGAATTATACCCATGCACACACACATAATAAAAACAACTGAATCTTGATTTGACATTAATTTACTCTGTTTCTAAAGCAAGATAATCTGCATGCTAATATTATATGTAATTTGTTGAATATGATTTGCCAATTTTAGACCTTAATATATGCCTTATATTTTAACATCATATGATTAAAGGAAGTCTTAACATGGACACTAAGTAACTATAAATTTTAAAAAATAGAGAAATTAATGGTTTGTAGCATAATTTATAAATATTAAAATTCAGAAATGAAAACTCTCTAATAAGTTGATCAATTAACTACATGCATTTCATCTCTGATTTCTACAATGCAAAAGATGAGGTCAAAATTTTTATTGTTATTTTCCTTGGAGAATATCTTATTTGAATCAAATAATATTGAATTTGCCTGAAAAAAAAGTGGCTACAAATAAAGTGTTCAGAATTTACAATTTATAAAAGAAATTAACTATTATATATTTCTTAGATGTTAAGGAATTAGTAGTTGATAAACTATGTAGTGGATAAAAATGGTATTTGGTAAGTGAACAGAGTAAAAATGATCCGATTTGTCTAGATAGCTGTATACCATAGCAAAGTCAAGGATTTGCTTAAAAGAAAATTGGTGAGCAGTGTTTATAGGGAACTAAGAAAAGTCAAGTTCCAAGGCATGAAAATATTTGTTTATAGTTTTACCTACACATAAGGTGTGAATTCCAATAAATTACACTTCTCATTTCAGTTGTAACATATATACTATTTTCATATAAAAAGAAAATTCAGGAGTATTTCAATAATGTCAGACAAAACCCCAAATTTAGTCAATTGTACAGTTGCATATTAGTGCAGACAAAGTCTAAGTAGGCAGCAAGAGTCATTCATGTGAGCGAATGCTGGGTTACAAATAAATGCAGTGTAAATGGTGTGGGTTCCTTTTGTAAGGACCTATTCACTTGCAGAAGCACAATTTCAGCTCACACTACAATGTTGTTGAATCAGGAAACTCAAATCTGTGTCCAGGGACCATGGCTAAACTTCATTATGACAAATTCACCAGTCCATCGTTTCTCCTGATCAACCTGCTTGATCCTGCCATGAAGAACTCCAAACTGCCTCTATCATCGTTGTGAGGAACCATATTGGAACAGAGGGGCTAGAGGTCCTCAGAGGATATAAACCTGGTTCTTTTCTTTATTTTTCATAGTGCCTGGTTACCATCAGTAAAGAAACCGAAGTCTAGCACATGAGAAGACGTGTGCCCCTGACACAAGTCTTTTCCCAAAATTCTGGACTCAGTGCTTGCTGTTCTGCTCTTTGTTGCCATGTTCTCAGAGCCACATCCTGTTTCCTGACATTATTACATTTCTTGTCTTTTAAGCTTAGTTAAATACGGTCTCATCTGTAAGGCATTACCCAATTCTGCAGAGTTAATATCTTCCTTCAAAGCACTCTCAAGGCACTCAGCATATATGTCTACACATGCTTGTTATACATTATGTTACCATTTTATTTATATGTCTATCTCCCCAATTCACTTCAGGCTCAGTTGTCATAAGTCAACATGTCTTTGTTTTTTAAAATATCATTTTGCTGTGGGACAAGTTTACTCTGCCTCAATCCCTGAGTATTCCAATCTCTGTCCCTTTCTAGATGTACCTAGTAAAATGCTACTCCCAAGTTTCAGTCTGATTTGGATCTGCTCTGTGAAGACTTCCTGGACCCACTGAATATCATCTGATTTCCCTTCTCTCTGAATAGCTGTCATTTTTACTTTTTTCTTTTTAGCTTACGTACTGTCTACCTCACTTGCTTACCAATCCTTCTACAACAATGCTTTATATTCGTGGCACACCACTATGGGCACAACCAGAGTTATGCGCTGCTCACTAGCTCCACGTCTCTCTTTCTCTCTCTTCCAGTGGAGAATAAAATACATGTGCAATGCTATGGTAAGATTACTAAAATTTCCTTGATTTACATAATCAATGAATGCACTCTATTACTCTCTTATTTATAATATAGTACACAGTACACAGAACATATATCAAAGCTCTTCATGAAATCGGTGGTTGAAGATGGGGAGGCTATAACATTTATATGGCACTAATATGCATTGCTTGTTTTTTATATTTTGTTTTTGTTTTTGTTTCCCACAAGCCAACAAGATGATAAGATAACAAAGAGAACAGAATTCATGATACAGTCCTGTGCTTCCTTCAGGGACTGTTCTATGCTTTGAGTTTGACTGGTACTATATAAATAATGCTCCTACTGGTGGTAACAACAATGATGTCAATAGATATAGAATAGTATCATTTTTAATAACATGAATCTATAATTGAGCCTTAGTTATGGTTAATTTGTGCAAAAAAAAAATGCCCCCTCCTTCCAATTATCATGTATGAGATGGTGTTTTCAGAAATTTCTGCTGCTGAGAGTCTTCAAGTCTAAACGATTATTTTTTTAAAAAATTACAATGCAACACACTAAAGAATCTTATGTTCTGACCATGGTTTTTCAATTTTTAAAAAGTGTTAGAGCTCTAAATCAAATTATCCAATTCAAATAATAGAAAAGTGCCCTTTTTAATCACATCCTAATGAAGGAATTAAAAAAAATGTAACCACATTTTGTTACTGGAGCTTATTAGAGCACAGAGATCCTGTATAACCTTGTTAAAATGAAATCAGTTCCAACAAGCACTGTATACAATAAATTGAAGAATGGTGTAGCACCTTTTTTCCAATAACGAGCTTTTCAGGTTAAAGGTATGTTCTGTTCTCTACAAATGCAGTGTGCAATAATTTCTAACTTGTCAACCTGTTTTGTTTTCTGGCAGCTTCTCTTTTTAAAAATGGCATTCTGGCCCATTCAGAATGGATTTTCTAAGCAAAATTAAGTCTAAAGAGTCCCAGAAGCCCAAGCTGCTTGTTTCTCTCTAAGGACTAGTGTTCAATAAGGAGAAAAATTGCTACCATTTAGTCTGGACTCCATATGTCTACTTTCTTTCTGCTTTATGTCACTAACTCCCCAGGGTGGTCCAAGGGTAATCAAGAGTGAATCCAAACCAAGGATTATTAGTGGAGATACAGAATGGTCAAAACTCAACATATATTAGAAGTATTAAGGCAAGAAGTGTCCTTTTGAAAGAAATGATTCACATTTCCTAACCTTAAAAATAATAGGGCATCCTTAACCTTCTTCCTGATAATTGCACTGCCATTGGAAGCAATTGTAAGAGGAAAAATGTACTGTATTTGCCTTTTTACCTGTGCAGAGAGGGACATTTACCTGTTCCCATTATGTTCAGCTACATGTAGCAGCCTATTTGGAATATAGCATAAGAATGGGTAATAGCACCAAGGCTCTTACTTAAATGACAACCACCAGGTTGACAAGGCCTCAACTTGCCTGTGCATGCTTCCTCCTCGAGAGTCATATGGTAACCTCATCAGCTTCATAAAAAGCAACCTTTTTAAAAATTAGATTTGAATGAATCCCTTTTCATCCCCCTGATAGCTTCAACTGGCTTTGCGTGCTAAATGGAATTCTTATACGATAACAATAAAGAAAAAGCTGCTTCTAAAAAATGAAAAGTACTATAATTTTAAGCTGTAGGTAGTAACCAACAGTTCTATATAATTACAAGGAAAGTTTATGAATAAAATCAGTCTGTTGTTTGAAAAAAATGTATGATTTTTTTTTCTTTTAAAATATTCCTTCACATTCCAAACTCACAAAAGTGAAATAAAATTTAAAGTGGGAAAAAATCCTTCCAAGAGGATGATCCTACATTATTTAGCTCCACCTACTTCAGTACGGTGAGTTCTTTCTTAAAAGTACTTTACCAAAAAGTACATCAGATGATTTGGTCAAATACTTTAAGTTCTGTGAGGATGAAAGTCTTCTTTGTAAAAATAGTTCTGTCACCCATTAAAGAAAAACTCAAATCAAATATGAATATACAAAGGGGAAGCATGTTCTGGAGGCAAAAATACTAATTGAGAAATCCGGATACTGACCCACATCCCTAATGTTCAGAGTTCTCACACAAAGCCAGGTCTTTCCTAACCTTACAGTAGATTATTAAGTAAACTGGTTCCGACTTGGGATTTAGCTATACAAACTGATAACTTGCCCCAACTTATTGACATTTAAAACTAACTATGGAATTTCATATTCTCCTGAATGTGTCTCATGGAATATTATAGTTTATTACAGTTAATGAAGGGACCCTGAAGACGTCTCTGAAGTTGTATCATGGTGAAAGACAGGAGTGAAAAATTCTTCACTTTTGAATTTTTACCAAGTAAGTCTAGGCATAGTAAGGAATATTTATTTATTTATTTATTTGGGGATCTTCAGTTCTTGACTTAGCACTTGTGTGTAGTAGATAAGAAAGATTCCCTGAAATAATAAAAATATTAGGTAGTATAGCATTGTGATAGAGATTCTCAGGAAAAAAAAATTATATTTGGCCAGAAACAAATGATCTTTATAACTGATGTTATAGACTTCCAAAGAACAAATCCAATTTTCGGTAAGCAAAAGTCACAGAATTTCACAAACAAAACAAAACAAAACAAAACAAAACAAAAAACAGACATGTGAAGTCAATCACAGAAGTGTTCTAATTTCTATTGATGATAGTAATTATTCTATACACAGTTATTCATTTTGTGTATTGCTTAACTATATAAGGCACCATTTATATATGGATTGCCAAATAAATATATCTCTTTATCTCACTTTTTTTCCTAATATGAGATGGAACCCAAAGGTCTTGGTTTTGGTGACCAAAGAATGAATATTGGTTTCCCTAATTTTGTTCAGAAGCCAAGGCAGTATACACATGGACACACACATAAATATATGAATATATGTGGATATGGGTGTTTATGTATATATGTATCTATGTACATATACATTATTTTATTAAAGTTTATTCTGTTGAAAAGAGGGAGAGACAAAGATAGAGATATACAGAAAGAGACAAAGGAATTTATAATCATTAAAGAAATATTGATTGATTGCTTACTATTTAGAAGGCCTTATTCTAAGAGCTAGAGATATAGAAATAAATGAGACTCATAAGATTTCTGCTTTTAAGAAAGTCATAATCTACTGGATAGATATATAATATATTCACATGTACAGATACATTTATATATAACATATAATATATATACATAAATGCATATGTATATATATATACATTTATAAAATATAATATACGAATAAACAACTAAAATACCAAATACTGTTAAAAGATCTACAGATAATTAAAATTAAGTGATGCATGATTGAGGCCATTTTAGATTGGAGAAGAAGAGAAATGGCCTCTTTCAGAAGATCCATTTAATAAAAATCTGAATGATAAGAAATCATTCTTGCAAATACCAGCATATATGACAGGATTCCTTGTACTTCCTGCTCAAGCATTCTGGACAGAAGCAACTTCCTGAAAAGAGAATGAGCTTGATGTCTTAGAGGAGTGCAAAGAGGAACAGGGAAACAAGTGATTGGGTAGAGAGTGAAGAGATGGCACACAGGTAGGTATGCAGGGCTTACTACTCTAGCTAAAGGGATTTGGGTTTTATCCTACATGTGATGAAACGCCTTTGGAAAAATTCAAATTGAGGAAAGATATGAAGGAATATGTATTTAAAACATCTATATATTACAGCTGTGTGGGAAGGAGATTACAGACACAGATGTCTCTCTACTCTAGGCTAGAGAGACTAAAGGAGAGAAGCAGACATACTAAAAACATGGTTTGGAAATAGTGTCAACAGAACATGCTGATGAACTGGATATAAGGGTAAAGAGAGGTCTAAGATAGTTCTTAGATTCTGGAATAAGCACAGGATGTATTGTTACAATGTTAGTAAAAATTACATTGTAAGAAGCAACCAAGCAGGTGTTACTAAAGATCTGTATCTTGTAGTTGGGTGTGCCATTATTTTTTAAAACAAATGCCACATTAAAAAAAAAAGAAAGAAAGAAAGAAAACAAACAAATGCCCACATTCCCCCCCGCACCATGGACTTGAATACTGCTTCCTTTCTCTAATGAATGAGCCCATTAATGCTCATACACTTGAGTAGAAGAGCTTTGCACATCTTTGTAAAGCTACAACCTATCCTTATTTCCACATAAAAAACCTAGAAAGACTGAGTGTCATGGATTCTTTTTTCTTATGTTTACCTCACTGCAACTGATAAAAAAGATCATGGATATTTAAAATGCTAAAATTGTTGGGTGGTGGACTCCCTTCCATTCAGTCTGGAATGAGGGTTTTCCTCATGGACATTTGAGCCAGAGGTCCATGTAGGTAACATAGGAACATTTACTTCAAAGTGGTAGAGTGGTATCTTTGGAATTTTTACTCTGAAAGGTAAAATCTTAATTTATCTAATTCATGCTCATCTGAAAACAAAGAGATGGAATTAAAACTCAACTCTGAGCTAAGTAAGTATGCCTGAGCATATGCGACTTTTTAAATGTTCTATAACGAAACAGTGTTCCTGACTCCACTATTTGATCCCATTCCACTTCTCTCTGCAGAGTTCAACAGCAATTTATCCAGTCAGAGGTATCCTTTCCCACAGGCTTCACAGCTCTCCCTCCTTTATTCATGTCCAGAAATGATATGTTTTATCTCAGCGATTAAAGAAGGTACTGTTTTAAGAATCATCCAACTAGTTTACTGTCTGCAAACTCTCAACCAGAGATGAGAGCAGCAACCATAGGGCTCTTCCATTAGTGCACTGTTTGTTGCTCCATATGGATGTATTTTCTCTCCTTTTCTTCCTACACTGTGTATTTTCCCATCTATGCTTCTAAAGAAAGCTTCTCCAAAGGAAAAATGCTCATTATGAGTACATAGAATTAATTTACCAACTGGTAGGTCTGTTTCTGTGTGAGGGAACAGATTTTAGCTGAATCCCTTTTTAATTTTTACTAGGCTATGCATCTGTCCATAATCCAGGCTTCTCTTTCTCACTGCCCACCCACCCATAGGAGCTCAAAGATTCACTCTTTTAGTTCCACACTGATCTGTATCACCTTGCCTAACACTACAACTAAGAGGGAAAAAAATCATGTAGCCTCTTATTGTTTCTAAATGTCCCATTGTTAGGTAAATGTAATAGAAAGCTGCATATTTACTATGAAGCATTGGAGTGCATTTTCCATTTTAATGTGATGAGGGTTCTCAATAGTTTTCAAAGCATTGATAATCGTGACATGAATATGTGTAACATACCCTGTAAGTATAGAAACATGTATTATAATCATGGTTGCTTAGTTCTGTGGTAAGTTAAGTTTAAAAACAAGTTTACGATATTCCTAATCTGTTGCATAGTTATCACCCCATTAATGTGTACATGCATTAATTATTTTGCTAAATTTAAGATTACTAATAACCCTAAAGCAACTGAATTTATATTCTATACCCTAGTGAAATATTTAAAGAGATGATAGATGACTTAGAAATGTTTGCTAACGTGAAAGGAAGTCCACCCTCCATTACTCAATTTGCCTCTCTCCCACAGGAAGCAAATCAAGTGAAAGGGAAAATCAGCACTGAAGGTTGAAAGTGAATCTGTATTTCCATGTCTCTGAAAAAGATATATGTCTAAATGAGCAACAAAGGTAGATGCTTGGCTTGATGCAGATGTCTGTAATATCTGTGCCTATAACTGTCTCTGAGTATTTTTGATATTTATTATTTAAAGCAGAGTGACATGAATATAGTAGTTGCATTGATTTTTAAAAGTTGAAAAGGCATACTTAATAGCTTGATACCTTTCACTAGACTAAAACACACAGATATTTCTAGCACAATATTCCTTCTTACTATTGAAAATCTGAAACACTCTTTATGAGTTCTTACTTTTGAATGGTTCTTATTAACTACCAATAAAATGTGCGGACCTATAGAGTGTGTATGCGTGTGTGTGTGTGTGTGTGTGTGTGTATGTGTGTGATTTCTGAGGTAAACTAATCCTGGAAACAAAAAAAGCAACATCTTATTTTTCATCAGTATTCAATCCAATGGACACATGATCAAACAAACTATAACTGTCAAGTGATATTTTATAGATATCAAGTCAGTGACTGTCAGTAAACTGACATTACAGAAACATAAAGAAGCTTTTTATTATTTTTTACTTTCTGCTATTATAATACTAGTTATGGAGAACTTTACTTATTTTTATGTGGTCATTAAGATAAAATTTGCTAGAAAAGCAAAATATGTATACATAAAAGTAAAAATATGGAAGGATATGTGGTGGGTAATTTTATTCAAAACAGGAATAGTAAGTTAAAATAATGAAGAAGTAATGAATTGTTACAAAAGCTTATTCACACAAGTAGAAAAATAATGAAGTAAAGGATATTAGAACAGTGGTAAAATAATTTTAAATTTCATATAAGGGCTATTATGATAACAGAAAGAATATGTTTCAGGAGAGATGGGAAATATCATGCAGACCCTTCTAGAATAGTGCATCTTACTCTGAGCATCTGGAACAACTCTGAGTTGGGTTCTGAGTGGAGTGGGTTCTCCACTGAAACTCTCATTGGATTCCTTGGAATACTCTCCTACGATCTGGGCTTCCCCATAGATGGTACTGCTACTGGTACAAGAAGAAATATACTACTCATTTTTTTCTGCTTGTATTGTATCTCTTCCCAAATCCTGTGGAGGGTTTTGAGGGTACAGATGATACTAAGGAGTTCCATAGGTTCTGTTCCTCTTCCATTTGTATTTTGAGGAGTGGTTACAAATTTCTCTAGTATGAGTATAGTGTGAAGGGACTAAAAAGGTATTGGGAGTGCAGAGAAAGAAAAAAATTTCAGATTTGGAGGAGATGTACTGATTTGTGTATCTCACTCTCCAAATTCTTTCTCAAAATTTCCTGGGTGCTATATGTTTCTGACACTTTCAAAGAACAAACATTTTGCACTAGGTGATGACAAATAAATAGTAGAACTTGAGTTGCTTCTATCCCCAAAATAAGATTAGCCTAAGGTCATCTGTAATTCTTTATAGCCATTCCTTGTGCAATAACAAGGTATCTGTTATGTTCCCTATACTGGAAGATGCATAACTGGGAAGTCCTTGCTTGGGAAGAAGATATTTTTATCTAAACCCTCTGAACTTGGTGTCATATTAGAGAACCAAGAGTAATTATGACTTTTATCCTGCACTCTGTAGGTAACTAATTTGCTATACTGTTGAATTGTTAAGATATCCTCTGTTGCCTAGTTAGCAAGAATTTACAATTTTCTCATTTTTCAATAGACATAATCTAATTTATCCTCTGGGTACCGTTCAGGGAAGATTTTGGGCACTAAATTGCATGCAACTCTTGGGTAAGATTTTTTTACCAGAGCATTGGATTGAGATTCCCTTTGGTATCTTAAGGTTACTAGTAATATAATAATAATAGTTTTACTTATTGCATACATATGGCCCTGGCACTTTGCTCCCTACTTCCATTTCTGATGTATACCATTTGTCTTTGAAGAATTCAGAAGTGCTGTGTTACTAGATGATAGATAGATAGATAGATAGATAGATAGATAGATAGATAGATAATTTTAATTCTAGACACTTGGACCACACTCTTAAAGACTCCAAATGGTTACACCATTATATGTCCATCCTCCTCTAATTCTTTCATTTTGGTATTATAACTACTTAAAAGCTTATCTTCCATGTTAAATTCCCAACTTGAGTTCTATTCACATTTATTCCTATAGTGCTTTTGCATTCAGTAGTTAAATGCTAAATACGTATTGGATGAATTAATGAATTTTTCTCATGTTCTAAGTTTTCCAAGTAGTAAATACAATGGAGTAGTATGTTTAAAAACCACTAACATGGAAATAATCAGACCTTCTAAATAAATAAATAGCATGGTGGCAATGAAAACATGAGAATGACTTCAATATTTTTATACAGAAGCAAAAAACAAAAGAAAACAAAACACTATTCTGCTCATATGAATTAATAGTATAACTAAGGTTACCAATTCAACAGATAAATTTTTCCATTGCTGAGCTTGTTAATGAAAAATGCTACTTTTTTCTAATGAAACTTACACAGTACAAATGTTTCATAAGCTTACTATTTTATCCTACAAGTACTTGTATGCTAAATTTCTTTAAACCTTTCACTGAGGGTGAATTTTAGACTGGCAGTTTCAAATCACCATCTGCAGTTCTAAGGCTGAAATTTGTAAAGGTATAATTAGAAGGGGGAGAGAAGCTCTCCAGTGTCCACAACACAAAATGTCAATGCTGTTAACAATTAAATGTGATAACATTTAAATAATGTACTTCCACTGACACCCAAAGAATAAAATCTAATCATTAGGATGGCATCTAGATAGCAGATGATTTCACAGGAAAGTGTTCAGACCTCCATCAAGTTAAGAATCAATAGAACCTAGGCAACTGTGGTAGAGTCAAAGACAGCCTCAGCTCATGAAAGGCCTTTCTGTGCTAGAGCTATATTAAATTATCACAGCTAATGTAAAATCAACCTTGGTGTAAAAGATAAAAGGGTAAAGTTCTCACAAATGATCACTTATCACTCCATTCCGAAATGCATACAGCATTCATTATAGATCGAAATGCCACTCAAATTTCATCATTTAGTAGGGTTTTGAAACAACCAAACCATTAACAGAAGAGAGTAGCTTTTTATATTTATACAACCAGTGACTAATGAAACATTATACCCTATGTGCGAAGAGGGAAAAAAAAATAAACTTTATTTTGTAATGAACCCAATTGGAGCCCTTTTAAAACACAGTGTAATACGGTTTCACTGTTTCATTGAACCTCTCATTACTTGTGTCAATAATCCTAGGTAAACTACTGTTGAACTTCACAGCATTTATCTAGCAGCATGAATAACATTAATCTATGGGGTGCTTTTGATGAATTGTAGTTCAAAAAGCAAAGCCAAAAATGACTTCTTACAAAGTGGTTAGGGAAGTATTTATTAGAAATATGTCAACTGCCAAATACCTAAAGGTGGCTTGGCTATTTAGAAAATCATGCTGTTGGCTAGCTTGCAAACACTGGGAAAACATATGCATTTGCTCCACTTGAATTATTAAAAAAAAAAAAAGGAATGGCATACTTTTCATCTAAGTATATTATTTTTCTATCACTTCCCTTCTAATTCTTTATATTCTTTATGTCATATTGCTGTCGACACAATGTGACATGCTATACAACATGCCCTCAGGTTCCCAAGAACTGTTAGTGAGAACCACTTAGAAAGCTCAAAGTGAATCAGACTTCACTTCAATGGCTGCACAATCTACACATATAGGTCAGCATGAACTCAGAGCTACTCTTGGGTCTCGCTCCAAGGATCTAACTTATCTCCTTGACACACCTAGTGCTGTTATACTCTTTCCAGCGGTAAGCCTGTCAGGGTGTGTCTACAGGGCTTTAACACATTTAGTTCCAATTTATGAGTTTAATTGGATTAGGCTGATGTTTCCCAAAAGTTGTAATCCGCACAATTCATAGGATGCTAGAAATTAATCTTCAGCTATATCATTCAAGGACTTTATATGTGGACAGTCTGTTTAATGCAAGCCTTCATTTGCCTTCAATAGCAAAGTGATATTAAGAATTGACAGACTGCATACATTAAAGTAATTTGAGAATAGGTAAATTGTATATTGATTTAATATATTCTTTTTCTCCAATTTTAGCCTGCATCATAAAATAAATACCTGGGGAAAAAAAAACACAAACTGAATTAATTGTTTTTCCCTAAAATAAAATTTCTTCACAAAGAATTAGACTTTACTCTCTCCCCCCAAATTCTTTTTTGGAAAGGCACAGAACTAATTCATGCTTCTTATAATATTTTTAAATTATATTTATGGGAAAGATATCAAACAAATATAGTCTCTCCATGGTTTGTAAGAGACACTGGATTTATTACAGCATCATGTTTTATATAGCATTCTTTTGGAATTCTGTAATATTGCATAAAACACAATAACTGTCTTAGAAAACATTTTCATGGTGAAATATGCAGAAGATTTTACATTTTTTTAAAAGATTTTATTTATTTATTCATGACAGACACAGAGAGGGAGAGAGAGAGGCAGAGACACAGGCAGAGGGAGAAGCAGGGTCCCCGCAGGAAGCCCAACATGGGACTTGATCCGGGGTCTCCAGGATCACACCCTGGACTGAAGGCGGCGCTAAACCACTGAGCCACCCGGGCTGCCCGATTTTACATTCTTTAATGCTTCTTTCTCTTGGAAATTCACAATATACCCTGGCATATTTAATAAACCCTGAGAAGTCTTACAATAAAGAAACCTGACTAATTTTTATTGCATTATTTATCAATCTCAGAAAAATTCATCTCTATCTAACAACATGTTAAAGCTATTTCACGAACAACAATTGTGGCTTTCGAGGTTTGGAAAAACAGAGATTGTCTCAGTCTTGGGTACGGAAATTTCTTTCTGGCATTTTGTTATATTTAGTCAAATTGTTTTTTTTTTTTAATTTTTATTTATTTATGATAGTCACAGAGAGAGAGAGAGGCGCAGAGACACAGGCAGAGGAAGAAGCAGGCTCCATGCTCCATGCACCAGGAGCCTGATGTGGGATTCGATCCCGGGTCTCCAGGATCGCGCCCTGGGCCAAAGGCAGGCGCCAAACCACTGCGCCACCCAGGGATCCCCATTTAGTCAAATTGTGATATTAGTGCAGGGAAAAAAAAGTGTCTGTGACTATTTAAAATAATTGCTCATAAGAAATTAATGTAGTTATTAATAGTATACACATCTGTCCTTGCTACATCTCAGCAACATGCCATAGAGAGTACATAGTATATTTTTTATGATATTACAATCAAAATTAACTTAAAGTAAAATAGCTTTCATGATTGTGATTTATAAGAAAAGCATTTATTTGCAAAATTTAAAGGAAAACATTATTTACTAGTCACTAACAAAACATTTATTTGCAATAAAACCTTTTACAAAAATAATTTTTATTTTTAGTGTGCTGTGATTTAATTTTATTAGTTTGACTTGGAAGACATTAATTGTGAATCTTTTATGAAAAGTCCTTCTGAAAGAAAAAGAAAACCTGTTTAAAATTTTGTTATTCTAAAGACTGTGATCTTAAAGTTTTTCAGGTCATTCATTTTTTTCACATATAATAAAGTCAAAAAAGTACTCACCATGTACAATGAGAACATACTCTGCGCTGCTTTGGCCAATGGTGTTTGTGGCTTCACATCGATATGTACCATTATCCGTTTTGTTCAGGAAAAGAATGTTTAGCTCCCTACCACTCACAACCATTCGGTCAGGATCTGGCAATTCTCCACCATCCTTTGTCCACAAAACAGGTTCTGGCCTATTGGATTTAAATATGCATACAGAAAGGAAACATGAGAAAGTTTTCATATTATGTGAAGTAAATAAATCAAGCAATTTATAAATATTTTACAATCATTTTGTGCATATCCATATGCTAACTTCTATAAGGTACCAAACAACCACCATGTTCTCACTTGGAAGATTTGGAGATATAGCAAAAACAATTTAATTCTATTCTTTTTTTTTTTTTTTTAATTTAATTCTATTCTGCTTAACCAAGCAATCGTGTATTAAGGAACTAATTTGTTGAGTAATTATAGCAGTCCTGTGGCCCTGATCCTGATGCTAACTGCTCATACCTGCTCATACCTGCTATTTCTGGAGGACTGCTTTATTGGGCTCCTAGAGTAACCTTTTCCAGAAGTACTTGGAATTATACCTTTGCACTTGAGGCTACTGTTGTGACACAGTTTTGCCTGAAACCTGAAGCTTTTTCCCCATTACCTTTCCTGCTTTTCTCACCCCCCTACATATTTTTCCTTTAAGTTCTTTCTTTTAGTCTCCGGTTTTGAGATACAATTGACAGCTATACACTATAATGTATAAATGAATGATATGATGAATGTGTATATTGAAAAATAATTACAATAGCTTTAGTTAACATCCATCACCTCATATAGTTATATTTTTCTTGTGATAAGAACTTTTAAGATCTATTCTCAGCAACATTCAAATAAACAATACAATATTGTTAATTATAGTCAGCATGAAAAACAAAAACAAAAACAAAATTATAGTCAGCATGATGTACATTATATTCCCAGGACTTATTTGTCTTATAACTGGAGATTTGTACCTTTTGACTACACCCGTTTCTCCCACTACCCTATCCCCCGTCTCTGGACACATTTATTTGACATTACATTGGAAGTATTAGTCAGAGCAATTAAATAAAATAAAAATAAAAGGCATCCAAATAGGAAAGGAAGAAGTAAAACTGCCTGTATTTGTAGATGACATGAAATTAAGAAAACCCTAAAGACTTTACCAAAAAAACTGTTCAAACTAATGAATTTAGTAAAGTTTTAGGATACAAAATCAATATATAAAATCAATTATTTTTCTATACATTAACAATGAACTATCAGAAAACAATTAAGAAGACAGTCCCACTTACAATTACTTCACAAAAGTAGGTGAAAAATCTGTATAATAAAAATATAAGACATTGATGAGAACAATTAAAGAGAACACATACATGCTCATTGTTTGGAACCTTAATATTAAATATCCATACTACCAAAGTGATCTGGAATATTTTATGCTAAGAAAAATGTCAGTCAGAGGAAGATGAATACCATGATTTCATTTATATGTGGAATCTAGGAAACAAAACAAAAGAACAAATGGACAAAAAGGAGGGAGGGAAGCAAATCAAGAAACAGATTCAATTGTAGAGAATAAATTGATGGTTATTAAAGGAAGGTGGGTGGAGGGACAGGTGAAATAGAAAATGAGGAATAAGGATTGTACTTGCTGTGATGGGCACTGTGTATTATATGGAAGTGTTGAATCACTATACTGTACACCTGAAACTAATATAACATTGTACGTTAAGTAACTGGAATTTAAATAAAAACTTAGAAACAAAACAAAATAAAAATAAATAAAAAGATTCTGCACAGAATGGAAATTATTAACAAAAAGAAAAAGCAATTTAAAGAATAGGGAAAAATATTTTCAAATCTTGTATCTGCTAAACAGGTATATATCCAAAATACATAAGGAACTTGTACAGCTCAGAAGCAAAACAATGACCCAATTAAAAAATGTCAGTGGAATTGAATACATTTTCCCAAAGGAGACATACAAATAGCTAACAATTACATGAAAAAATGTTCAACATCACTCATCATTAGATAAATGCAAATCAAAACTGTAATGTAATATCACATCATACCTGTTAGAATGCCTATCATCAAAAAGTCTAGAAGTAACAAGTGTTAGAGAAGATGTGGAGAAAAGGGAGCATTTGCACAGCATTGGTGGAAATATAAATTGGTATAGCCAATATGGAAAATAGTATAGAGGTTTCTTAGAATATTAAAACTAGAACTACCAGTTGATCCAGCAATTCCACTTTTGGGTGAATATTCAAAGGAAATAAAATCACTATTTCAAAAAGATATCTGTATCCCATGTTCACTGCAGCATTGTTTATAATAGCCAAGACATGGAAAGAACCTAAGTATCCATCAATGGATGAACAGAAAAAGAAAATATATTCCAAATATAATGGAATATTATCCAACCATTGAAAAAAGGAAACCCTACTATCTGAAACAGCATGGGTAGACCTTGAGGGCATTAAGCTAAGTGAAATAGTGATACAGAAAAAGACAAAAACTGTATGATCATACTTACATGTGGAATCTAAAAAAATGTTTTATGAGCTTAGGGAAACTGATAGTTCTCTTTTGATTAAATTCTTGCAAAGAATTCCCATTTCAAAACCTGCTTATAGGAAAGAAAGAATAAATGAACCAGGGATTTCTGTCTTCAAATATTTTACATACTTTTGTAATTATTAGTTATAGGAATAGTTAATAATACCTACTCCATGGGCTGATAATGGTAGCTATCCTAGACATGTCACTAATAATTTCTACACTTCTCACAAGAATACTACGTTTTTTTTTTTTAAGAGTACTTCTGATACAATTTTTTTTAAATTTAACGAATGTGAGAATGTTGGCAGAGATATTTCCAAACCCTAGTCTGACTCTGCAGTTAAGGCTTTGTCTATTACCTCTTGCTTTCTAACATGATTAATAATTTCCTACCTCTTATATGTCTAACATTCTATTTAAACATGACTTTATTATATTAGAAATTATTTTTGAAATGGCTTTGATCATTTAAATTTGGTGGAAATATTTTACTCCCGTTTTGTACTATAAAGACAATGAGGACATGTACCTTGATAAATGATGCCTATGACTATGGCAGCTTTTCTAAGACAGAAAAAATATATTTTTTAAAAATTTTTGGAGAATTGATAAAAGTTGTGAGCCAAGGAATAAGAAGTTTAAGAAATAGTATCAAAACAAGCAGATCAGCAATGTGATGAAAGAATCCTTTAGGGGATCCCTGGGTGGCGCAGCGGTTTGGCGTCTGCCTTTGGCCCAGGGCGCGATCCTGGAGACCCGGGATCGAATCCCACATCAGGCTCCTGGTGCATGGAGCCTGCTTCTCCCTCTGCCTATGTCTCTGCCTCTCTCTCTCTCTCTGTGACTACCATAAATAAATAAATAAAAATTAAAAAAAATAATTAAAAAAAAAGAGTCCTTTAGTTTGGGGCACCCAGATGGCTCAGCAGTTGAGCATCTGCCTTTGGCTCAGGACGTGATCCTGGAGTCCCGAGATCGACCCCCCACATCAGGCTCCCTGCATGGAGCCTGCTTATCCCTCTGCCTACATCTCTGCCTCTCTCACTGTGTCTCTCAAGAATAAATAAATAAAATCTTAAAAAAAAAAAAAGAATTCTTTAGTTTAAGTAGTAAAACATACTTGGGGAGAACAGAGAAGATAATCAGGACTGTACCCGTGAAACTTCTGAAAGGACATTTTATAGGAAAAAAAAAAAAGAGACAAAGAAGCTAGTTATCCAAAAGAATTGGAAAATATATTAATTTATATCATCTGATTATATAGATAACTTATTTTCATAGTATATTAAATAAAATCTAAACCATTAGTATTTCTCAACTTGCTTCATGTAGCCCACCCCCATCAGCTGGATGGTCTTGGAATTTACTAATTCTTATGTTAAAACTGATAGCCTGGATAACTGTGTACCTTGCACACTCTTAATATCCTTTGAAGAGGCAAAACTGTGACTCACTGCATATAAATGAAATACTATTAGAAGGTGTGTCCTTTCTACAAAGCCACATAAGGCCAACATTAAAATAACAGTTGTATTGAGGATAACTTGCATTTTAAAAGATTCATCCTTAAAATACTATTTAACAGAAGTCTTTTATTAAAAGGCAATATTTTCTTAATGTATAAATCAGAATTTTGAAACATACACAGATATGCATATGTATATACTTATGCATTTCCATACAATCAAAATTATACCCCACCAAGCCCAAACTGTCATAATTTTTTTCTGCTTGTGTTCATAAGATTTCAGTCTCCTCTTAAAGTATAGGACTCTGTAATCGTGTAAGTTAATTTAGATAGATATTTTTAAAGTGTGTATATAGAAATGAAGTTAAAGAACTATTTAAATTATAGTCTGTATATAAAAAATGTTTTCTAAAAAATAATTCTCTTTTTTTGGGAATAATGAAAAAACACCTGCAGGAATGGTAGTGTGTGTCCCAACCAACACTGAACACTGCAGGATTCTTGATCCTACTGCGTATGGTAAATCTTCAAGGTGGAAAAAAAAAGTTAGCACCATAAGACACAATTTTAATGAAATGGAGGTTAGAGTTTATACATCGATTAAAAATACCCTACACATATTCCAATTAGTATTTAAAATGTTCAAGCTTCTTAATATCACCATAAAAATATTAAGTGGTTTAGCAATTCTTGATACAATTTGTGTTTCATCTTAATAAAAGGGCCCATAGGCTTTCACTAATTGGAACCCAGAAATGATTGAGTTTCTTGCTGCAAATGAATAACAATCTTCCCTGCTGGTCAGGTAACCAAAGGAGATCATTTAAAAACTGGTTCCAGTCTATAGTTTCTATGTGATAAGGCTAAAAACAGGAGTTACATCAGGAGTAACAGGACACTGACATGGCATCAGGCATGAGATAACACTACATAACTCCATAGAGAGGGCTTAATGTGGTCAGTCCAGTTTCCCCTGTAAAAGCCCGGATAATTAGAATTTGGAAATTGTCTTGTATGAAATGATATTTAGATCCTTTAAAAAAAAAGATTATTTATTTATTTATTTATTCATGAGAGACACACAGAAAGAGGCCAAGACACAGGCAGAGGGAGAAGCAGGCTCCATGCAGGGAGCCTGATGCGGGACTCGATACCAGGACCCCGATACCACGTCCTGAGCCAAAGGCAGATGCTCAACCACTGAGCCAGCCAGGTGCCCCAATATTTATGTTTCTGTCTATCAAAACTATAGGGATAAAAACATCTTTTTTTTTTTTTTTCCTATGCACCTAATGGCGTTTTGCAGCTGTTCTTCATAGGGTGACAGAAAACAACAAAAAATAAAAGTGAAAAAAGAAACCAGACATGGTTGCACATTTATTCTCTGGTATTCTAAGGTCTTGGTAGAGTTTATTTACCTTAATAGATTTTCAGAAAAATCACTATTAATTTAGTATTTTGTTTTCTATGTCTCTAAGATTCTCTGATATCTTCAATAATTAATTATTTGTAAATTAGTCTTAGAAATGAATTGCCACAACTCCCTCAGACTAACAGCCTATTTTAGATCTAGAACTTAATAGAAACCTCATTTCCAGTAAAACTCTTTATTTGGGGTGCTTATTCTGTAAAGTCAAACTATAGGAAGAGTCCCTCTAATTCTTCCAGCTGTATATGTATGTGTATGGGATCATTATTTCTTAGGTATTGATGGCAGTGGAATCTCACTTTGCCTTCTTAACTCTCATCCTCTTTCCCAGCTCATGCTTGAGAAGAATAATAAAGAATAAGAAGATCAGGTATAGAAAAGTAAGTGTCATGATGCGCATCTCCTAGAAAAGAACTCTCCTGGTGTCTTGCAGAAGTAGACAGGGAGCAAAGGTCTTCCAAACTTTGGAACAGGTGCACTCTCCAGTATCTTCCTTTTCCCAAATGGCTATATCCCCTGGGAGTGCCTTTTCCCTCATAAGCACAACACATGTTGGGCTCTAACAATAAAACTAGTCTTAGGGAAATGAAACTTATTTTTCCTAAATGAAGGAAAATAAAAGTTGCTGTAAGAAAATTCAAGTAAACACCTCGTTCTGGCTAGAAGAAAAAAAGAAAGAAACTTGCAAATGCATGTATCTTACATTTCTTTCATGTGAGACAAAGCAGGAACTTATATTTAATAACTTGGTGTCTGATATACTTAAGATTGTATGGCACATGAAGATGACTATTGCCTTTATTTCAGTTTAGAAATTCCCAGGTGGTAGGCAATGTGATCGAAGATGGAATACCAGGGGGATTTTTTTTAGCCAGTTGCTCCTCTATTTCCCATGACAGTTTCAATCTACCATGTGAGAAAGTGGGAGAAGTTACCTAAACATCTCAATCCCTTTTTCTGCTTTCAGCAAAATTATACTGAAGAGTCTATGTATAAAACTTTGCATTCATGCTATCAAATTGTTAGCAAGATGGTGAAAGAGAAATTAAGTTCAAACTGCAAAATGAGCTTGACATTCAGTTCAAGTAGAAAAACTTGAATTTATTGAGTTCTAGGAATAAGGTCTCTGAGAGAATCTAGCCTTGGCCATTCTTTGTTGGGTGGATTGAAATTGCATCCATAAGCCACAGCCCAAACTTTGCCAATCAAGTGAGGTAGAAGAAGAAAAGAGAAGAGGGGAAAAAAAAATTAGAAGCTGATATTGTTCGTTCCTTTTCTTAAAATCTAAAATATAAGTACAAAGCAAGTTCAAGGAGTAGCCTTTCTTAAAGCTAGGCAATCAATTTAAAATATAATTTTGTAACGAGTCTCTGTTGGAAGCCAAGGATGTGGCTGCTATTACTTGTGGAGCTACTTACTACATTGACCACTTCAAATGTAAAGATACACGAAAGGTTATTTTGTTATTGAAGATCAAATAAGAGGTTTCTGAAAATAGCTGTATAAATAACATTCTGCATATATTTTAAATCATATTCTTAACTATTATAAAATGTTGACTAGGACCTTGGAGGGTTCATCAAGCTGTGATTTTTTTTCCTCAAATTTGATTGTTGTGCAACTTAATTACGATGAAATTAGCTTTTCTTTTGTGTTATGGATTTCATACTTTTAATGGAAGCAATTCTTAAAACATCAAGTAACTTTTACTATTATTCAAGTTCACTTTGAATATTTAAAGTGAACTTTACAGTTGAAGTTCATTTTAAAACATAATCAGTGAAAAACATTTATGTGTCTGTCTTTATAGATACAATTTTGCTCAAAGGAAAACAAAACTTCAGAAACATTTATAGTAGTCTTCAATGAGTCTCAATGAGTTTAATTACCAGAAAATGTTTACTTTTACACTTGTAAAAAAATGTAAATCTTATGAAAGAGATCAATGAAGATTTTTGTGGTTATTTTGTTAAAGCATACCTATGTACTTTTGACTAGGTACTTCATAAGTTTATATAGTTATTATTTAACGAATATCAATAAACAAATATGTGCAAGTGTTTGAACCTGAAATTATGAGAGATATGAAGAAAATAAGCATCTTCTCTCTGTGCTGTTATATTTTAGTAGTTTATATAAGATGTATATCATCAACCATTACACTTGCAGGGCACTGAAAGTGGCACAAATGAGTTACAAAACATCATAAAGGTTCACCATACCTATACTAGGGACATTGGAACAGGCTTTATGGAAGATAAAATTCTTCATTGGTATCTTTAATTGTGGCAGGGTTTTGAGTGGTAGAAATGGATGATGCCCACTAAGAAGTCAAAACCTCAAGTAGGATGCTTGCCTTCCAGAGGCTATATTGTCAAAAAGACAAATTTAAATATATCAAGTGCCAAGAGAACAGGATTAATAATAGGTAATGGTATAATTAGCTAAGGTAACAAATCATGAAAGGGCATAGTTAAAGGCACTTGATAGGATAACTGAGTTGGGAGTAATAAAATCAAAAGCCAAGATACAAGTTTTAACAGGACCAAATATGCTCATAAAGAAGTAGATCCAAGACAAAGATTTTTATAAGACAAAAAGCTGAAGATGAAAAGTATTATTTTAGTGTCAGACCAAAAGATTGATGATGTCATTTATAGGAGAGAGAATGAAAAGTGGTAGGGAACATTCTGGTCACAAAGAGAACTGTGAACAAAAAAATGGAAAGGTTTGGGGTACAGACATAGGGAAAACAAAACAAAACAAAACAAAACAAAACAAAAAAACAAAAATCAACTCAAGCCTGGCCTTGGGTACCAAGCTAAAATATCCAGACAAATATACTTTGCTAAGTCTTTTAAGTAGTGAATATTCCTGGTCAGAGTTTCCTTTAAGTATAGCAATGTGAAATATCTGAAAAAGGAAGTTCAATAAGGAGACCATATACAGAATTTGTAACAGAGAAAACCAGGTCCTACATAAAGTTGGAGTAAAAAAGGAAAGTAAAGAACAATAGAAGATAATGGAATAGCTCATGGAAAAGTAAATACAACTCTTGGAGCCAGAAAATGCATGGTGATAATGAAGAGAGAGGAGCTATTCTCGTTATATTGTTCAATCCGTACACCAGGAACAAGATCAGTCTTAAATAAGAAAAAAAATAATGCAAAATCAACATACCACCAACCAATCAACTAAGTAAACAAATAAATGTGCAAACAAAATACAAATCATGAAAAAGATTGAGATGTAGTAGATAGGGAAAGTTGATTATTTTACTTATTTTATGATGATGATTTTATTTATTTATGATTATTTTTATTTATTTGAGATAAATAGAGTGAATGAGGGGGAGAGGGACAGGGAATTTGAAGCAGATGCCACGCTGAGTACAGAGCCTGATGTGGTGCTCAATGCCACAACTGCAAAGTCATGACCTAAGCCAAAACCTAGAGTCGTACACTTAACCAGCTGAGCCATCCAAGCACCCCTCTTTAATCAGTCTTAAATACAATCAAGATTTCTTTTTTTCTTTTTCCTATCCATTGTGCTTATCTGGTTAATTCTCAGCCCTGATGAATGCAACTTTTCTGTCTTCTCTTTGTCTTTATCAGAACATCAAAACAAGATAAAGAAGAAATGAGGAAAAAAAAAAAAGAAGAAGAAATGAGGAGAGGGCATACAGTCTGTTTGTTTATTGTTCTTGAAGTCATCATGCAAGAATAAGCATGAAGAGCAATGAGGAAAGCAATTTTTTTTTTGAGAAAAACAATTTCAAAGCCAAAGTAAATATTATTACCATGTCTTTGAGTATTTCACGTATTTAAAAAAGTTTGTAAGTTTGTTTATTTTTCTGATCCATGGAAATATGCCTCATCTATCATTATAAACATTATTTAGAGCATATGATTAGATTTACACATTTCTGGCTCTTAAAACTAACATAATATTTAAAATATGTACCTTTGTAAAATTGATATTTTGATACATCTAGTATCATCATTTATTAAGTTGGCCTCGTCCTAACATTTTAGATATTTAGGGCTGAAAGAGCCTGTTTTTGTGTTTTGTATGAGAAAGAAAGAGTAAAATGACTCCTTAGCCTTTTTTGCTCACTGGTCTCCATGTCCTTTTGTGTTTAGTGGTTTCTGGCCGTGCACTTCAATTACGTGATTTAGCATAATGATTTTTAGGGGCTAGACTTTGCTCAACACAGATATGATATTTCTGATATCTGCACAACTCGTTTCATGTAAAGCCATGCACTGGGTTGTTATTGTTATTCTTCTATGTGAAGTCTGAGAATCCTAGGGATTCCTATTTAAAGGCTCAGCGGTGAAAGCCCCTAACTCAAATATCACTATAAGCATATCTGTCTGATAGGGTCAAAAGTATTTAATGTAGCAATAAATGAATTCACTCTGAAGTGGAAAATTAAAGCCTACTTATTCCGTTACACTGCAAGTTGACACTCTAATTCTGAATCTATCCACTCACTCATGTAAACTCCTGAAATCAACCATTATGTTAGTGCAGTATCAAGTAGACATCTCATTACATTAAAGATGAGATTTAGATGGGACAATAACATCAGTATTAAGTTCATCATTAGATTTAGAACCTCAATAGCAAATAAGAAAAGGACTTCTATCCTGATTAATCTGAGCATATGCTATGTGATTCTATTTTTTAAGACACTTCTTGCCTTCAAGTTTAGAAGCTTGTAGTTGAAACAGAAAATAACCTATATGCAAGAGGTAAGTGCTCTTTAGAAGACTTGAAAATAATGGTCTTTCTGAGAGTGCCTGTGAAATCCAGGACCATTTTTTACAGAAAAGATAGCATTCTTTGATGATTATTTTAACACTTTTGAGAAACAATGCAGTCATATTGCACACTGTATAATTCCAGCCAATTTATGGCACAACAAATAAAAGATTATCTCTAGAAAAGGTAAGATTGCTATGATCCTGAAGGAGTGACAGATTTTAGCACTGAAGGAAAAATATTCAAGATTGTAACAGATGCTTAGGATAATCAATCTCTCAAGGGCTTTTGGGAAAGCAAAACAATTACCCATGACTTATCTGTACTTAACTTTTCTTTTCTTTGGTAAATACAAAAATATTACTTCCTGGTTAAAAGATCAAGAAATCTTGAGTAAACATCCATTCCTCGTCTAAACAGTAATAAGTTCCTCTGTGGATATACATTAAGCTTAGAATTTCTATGATATATTTAAAAATGGTCATGCTCAAGAACATATTTTCTTCATTTTATTTGTTTTTTTTTTTCTTCATTTTATTTGAAACTTAGTCACTTCTGAAAATTTCCTTCGACTAAACTAGACTTTGGAACATTTTAACTTTTCTTTAAATCAAAAAATTATGACTAAATTTTTCAGAATCTGACACTTTTTCAATTTGGTACATTATAAATGTATTTAGAAGCATTTTATTCAATCAGATGCCTAAATACCATTCAGTTCAAGGGCACGTTATAAGGATGGGGTCCTGTTTTCCATATAAGAGTTACTTTATAATCCATTACCTATGCTACTATAAAATAAAGCTAATTAGCCTTATAAGGTCTAATATTTATGTCAAACACTGTGTTACTACTGCAGAACTGCTTCTGCTCCATAACTTGTTTCTTTTCTGGTATTAAAATCAATGGTCTTAGAAAAGTAAAAGTAAAGTGCACATCATTTATCTGGTAGCTGGGGAATTAAATGTTCCATATAAGTCAATGCTGAAGGTAATTGATATTTAAGACATTTTAGTCATTTGACTGAAATCTTTTTCAAACGATCAAATTTACCTGCATTATTTAACATAACATTCTTAGCAGCATTCGCCTATATTTTGGAGCTAAGATTTCTTGTCTGAACACATATTTTTGTAGGCTGATGGTTTTAGAAGGACTGAAGTGATTAAGACTTCAGCTTCATCACAGTCGCTGTTAATCCAATGATTTTCAAAAATTTTGAGGTGTGATCTATAGAGAAACACATTTAATAACCTCACACAATGCACAAATGCATATAGGAAATACAATTGGCACTGTGACATTTTCTTTACTTTTTCTTCTACACATTTGTATATTTTCCTTTTCAATTCTATCATTTTCTTTTAATTTTTGGCTTTTAAAAATAATTTGTTAATTGATCGTATGACTCATTAATAAGCCACAGCCAGCAACTTGAAAAACACTGAACCAAAGTGAGAATTCCTTTAACCAATAGGTCTTTTTGTCCTTGCACTGCAAGCTATTATATTTTTTAATCTTGCTTTTATATGGTCACCTTGAATAGGGAAAGGATGGGACTTTAGGTAGGGAAAGAATAGGGGCCCCACTTAAGCTCTGGGGATATTTCAGGTATACAGACACTGGGACAGAACAAAAATAGACATGAGAAAGAAAAAAACAGAACCCCTGTCCCAACTGCTAGGGCTAAAATGTTTTTCTAATAATTATACTGTAACTGCAGAAAATAGAAAATAACCACAAAAATGATCAGACCTCAAAGAAGTTAACTATAAAGATAAACCAGACCTAGCAAAATATATCTACAGATCACAGATGTCACAAGAAACAAAGACTCACACAAAATGTATAAGCATCATGTCTAGTTCCAGACCATTGACTAACCACTGGCAAATTTCCTTGTAAGGTCCTAATAAAAGGGTAGAGATGCAAAGTCCTTAGCAACCCAGTCGGGACCCCTCTTACACTTGAGAGCTTCCTCTGTATATTTGCTTGATAAAATTCTATCCTTTTGCTCAATCTCCTTTGTCTGTGAGATTCATTCTTTGACTCCGTGAGACAAGAATCTTGCTCACTGTGTACATCCCTATACTTGTAATCTTGAGTATTAGTGATAAAGTTCATCATCAGAGACATCTGCCTGTCACAAGTCACAATGGTTGCTGTTCTTTTCTCCTATTTTTATTTTGATTCTCTCTTCTTTGCTTAAAGGATCCAAATACTTCTGGTACTCTGAATTTGCAAGAGTTGGGTTATAAGGCCATCATTAATTACTGGAAGATTCTTGCTATGCTAATTAAAGACCTTTGTAAATGTTCATATTTTCTATAATTTGGGGAATTGTTTACCATTTAAATTTTTTCAAACTTTGATGTTTAGGGGCTGGCATATAATTGAGGTTATATCTGAAAAAAAGTGAATCTCTATACACTACACTTGTAAAACCTCTGTAATGCAAGGAAATGTCTTTAAATTGTTTGAGTACATGGCTTTCAGAGGAATAAGAATTTTCTTAGTTTTATTAATGCGAATGACATAATACTATATATAGGAAACCCTAAATATTCCACGAAAAAACTATTAGAACTAAGAAATGAATTCAGTAAAGCTGCAGGATACAAAATTATTACGTATAAATCTGTAGCACTTATATACATAACAACCAACTAGCAGAAAGGTGAATTAAGAAAACAATCCCATTTATAATTGTATCAAAAACAATAAAATAACTAAGTATAAGAGGTAAAAGACCTATACTCTGAAAACCTTAAAACATTGATAAAAGAAATTGGATATGATACAAATAAACGGAAAGATAGTCCATGTTCCATAGAATAAAAGAACTAATACTGTTCAAATGTCCGTATTACCCAAAGTAATCTATATATTCACTGTAGTCATAATCAGAATACCAATAGCATTTTTTACAGTACCAAAACAAATAATCTTAAAATTTGTATGGAACTACAAAAAAACACACAAATATCGAAGCAATCTTGAGAAAGGTTATAAGGCCATCATTAATTACAGACATTAGAACAAGACTAGAGGTATCATATTTTCAGATTTGAAACAATCTTACAAAAATACAATAAAGCAGTATGGTACTGGAACAAAAATAGACACATAGATAAATTAAGGAGCTCAGAAATAAACCACACTTACACGGTCAATTAATCTATGACAAAGGAGGCAAGAATACTCAATGGGGAAAAGATAGTCTCTTAATAAGTGGTGCTGGGAAAACTGGACAACTACATGCAAAAGAATGAAACCAGATTACTTCTACCATATACAAAAATAAACTCAAAATAGATTAAATATTTACCTAAATAAAGACCTGAAACCATAATACTAAATAAAACAGGTAGCAAATTCTTCGACACTGTTCTTAGCACTATATAAAATCTGCCTCCTCAGGCATGGAGAAACAAAAGCAAAAAATAAACCATCGTATATACATAAAACTAAAAAGCTTCTGTACAGCAAATAAAACCATTAAAACAAAAAGTTAACCTACTGAATGGGAGAAGATATTTGTAAATGTTACATCTCATAATGGATTAATATCCAAGATATATAACAAACTCAAACAATTCAACATCAAAACAATCAGATTAAAAATGGACAATGGAACTAAAAAACATTTTCTCCAAAGAAGACACCCAGATGGCCCATAGGTACGTGTGAAAAGTGTTCAATATTACTAATAATCATGGAAATCCAAATCAAAACCACAGTGAGATATCACTTCACACCTGATACAATGTCTATTATCAAAAATATAAGTGTTGGCTAGAATGTGATGAAAAGGGAACTTTCATGCACTGTTGGTGGGAATGTAAACTGGTGCAGACAGTATTAAAAATAGTATAGAGGGTCCTCAAAAAATTAAAAATAGAAATACAATATGATCCAGCAATTTCATATATCCATTTCTGGGTATTTACCTAAAAAAACAACAGTAATTCAAAAAGATTTATATGTCCCTATATTAATTGCAACATTATTTACAATAGCCAAATCATGAAAGCAACCTGTGTCCATCAATAGATGACTGGACAAAGAAGATATACATACATACACATACAGTGGAATATTACTCAGCCATAAAAAGAAGGAAATCTTGCCATTTGCAAAAACATGTATAGACTCAGAGGGCATTATGCTGAGCAAAATAAGTCAGACAGAGAAAGACAATATTGTATGATTTCACTTATATGTGAAATCCGGAATCCAGAACAAATAAACAAAACAGAAACAGACCCATAGACAGAACTGGTGGTTGCCAGAGGGGAAAGGTATGGGGGTGGGGGGATTAAGAGGTACAAATTTCCTATAAAATAAAACAGTAATGGAATGTCAAGTATAGTATAGAAAGCATAGTCAATATTATAATAATTTGTATGTTGTTAGATGATAAGTATACTTTTTGGGGTAAGCATTTCACAATGTATATAAATGTCCATTCACCATGTTGTACACCTGAAAATAACATAATGTTGTATGTTAACTACGTTTCAATTAGATAAATAAATAAAACAAAAGAGTTTTACCAGACAAATCACATGAGTATGCACTTATGTTCACAGAAGATAGATTTTATAAGACCAAAACAAGATGAACACCCATGAACTAATTAGTGTATAGAAATTCTATTTGATCATGAATATTTGACATTAATTTACAATCTAACTGATGTGTTTGTAGCACTTTTTGGATATTTATCCTCATTATGTATGAAGGACATTTCTTGTGTTAAATATGGTTCATAAAAAGTACATATAGACTGCTTAGTGTCCTTTATGGAATGAGTTTTTCTTTCCAAAGGAGAGAGAGATTTATTATTCTACATTTCGCTCAAAAGAAGGAAGCTGATATTTTTCTGTGTTCTTGGATTTGTTGTATCAAAAATGCCTTTGTAACTCTAACAATCTTTGGCCTAGAATCAGGTGAATGACACAGACACCTTTGAAGAAGAGTTCTAAGAAAATGAATTTATCACAATTGAGAAATATTGCTAAAGGTTTATGTTCCTCAACTGTGAATATTTTGAATAGCTTGGATACTTAGCTGAGTGAAAAAAAGAAAAGATTTTTCTGCTTCACCTTTAATTGAAATACTACCAAATATCTACAGTGATTCTGAATTAATTTTAGTTTCCACATTTTGTTTCCTTCATATGTTATACATATGTCATAGTCATAGTCATAACATTAACATGAGCACAGAATAATCTATTTCCCAGTTAGCTGACTGGTGACCACTGGAGGGATGTTATCTTTAACATTATGACACATATTACAGAAAAAAATTGCAAAGATGAAAAAAACAATCTTATTGAATGGCACTTGTTGAGCAAAGTGTTTATATTTTCTTTAAGTAAGAATGAGGTATATAGTATTTCAGCTTTTTAATTTTTTTAAAATTTTTCTTATTTATTTTTCTTAAGATTTTATTTATTCATAAGAGACACTGAGAGAGAGGCAGGCACACAGGCAGAGAGAGAAGCAGTTTCCCTGTGGGGAGCCTGATGTGGGACTCAGTCTCAGCACCCTGGGATCATTGTCCTGAGTGAAGGGAGCTGCTCAACCTCTGAGCCACCCAGGCATCCCTCAGCTTTTTTAATGTTAAGAGTGATTTTTGTTTCTGCAATTTCCCTGCAATTACCATTTCGATGACTTGTTTATATATAAACACGCATACAATGTTTATATATCTTTAAATAAAAAGTAAAATGTCATGATGTAATATCACAATTAATACATTAAAAAACAAAGATATTTTAACCCATGTGTCCAAAAGTCCGCATCTTGAAAATCTCGTAAATGTGTAAGACCGCATCATTCCACAATGGTGTCTCAAACATACTGAGATATTATTGTGTTAGAGTTTCCCACTGAACATTTACATAATCCCTCAAAATAATTGGCTTTTTGTTGTAAGAAAACTGCTTACCTAGAAATGTTCAAGAAGTACATTTCCTCTATGGATCTATAATTGTGGTTCTGCAAGCTCTTATGGGACTTTTATAAGACATAGGAACATTTAATTGAAAATGATTGAGTGCCCAGCACACCACAGATTCCCAGCCTAAATAGCAGCAGTGAAGATTATCAAGAGTCAGCTTCTTGTTTCAAAAACAAAACCAAATATATTTGGTTTCATTTCCAAGATAACCACTTGTGTGTTTCCAGAGAGTCAACATGTGATTAAATTTTGAAGCCATGAGATGGAAGTAAAAGACCATATGGGCCTCAGAAAAGAAATTCATATGGGAAGCACAGCACATGGGTATATATTTTTTTAATTATGAAAACTTAGAGCTAATTTCCCAATATTATACATTTAAAAACATGGTAGAAAAAAAAAAAAACATGGTAGAATAAACTGGCTAATATTGCCTTCAACTTTTAATTAATTAAGACAATTTTGAATCTTCTAGATATGGGAACACAAGCAAACACACACACACACACACATAAAAAAAACAACAAAAAACAAAAAACAAAGAAATACAAAAAACAATCTAAATGTCCTGTAACCTTTATTATACCAAAGACTGACATTGTGAGAATATCTAAATGGTACGGTCTCTCATTATGTTTATTCCAGCAATTATTTTGGTGATATCTTAAGAATTTTACTTAAAAACAACAACAACAACAAAAAACAAAAACATAAACAAAAACAAAAACAAAACACGGGGGCAGCCTGGGTGGTTCAGCGGTTTAGCGCCTTCAGCCCAGGGCCTGATCCTGGAGACCAGGAATCGAGTCCCACGTTGGGCTCCCTGCACAGAGCCTGCTTCTCCCTCTGCTTGTTGTCTCTGCCTCTCTCTGTGTCTCTCATGAATAAATAAATAAAATCTTAAAAAAAAAAAATGTAATTTTGAGGAATGTTTTCTTTTAATTTCCTGCTTATTCTGTTTACCTTCTAAGGCTTCACATGTATTCCATTATGTTGATTTTACACTTGCTTTGGTATTGTCTTGTAATTGTAACTTGCAGTCTTATCTTCTTAAAGATATATAAAATTAAGAGTATAATCTGCTTTTTAAAAACAAATATATATAACAATAAAATAATTCTTATACACCTAATCATAAAATCTAGTCAGAAATTATTTAGATCTATTTAGAAACCATTTAGATATGCTAACAGGTTTGGGCTTACATAAGTGGTAACTGTTTTATAAATTACTATTTTTTGCATATTTGTTTGAAATATAGGCTTTCCTAGTGCTTTCTGAAAACTCATTCTTGCCAACTTCAACAGGTTACTGTGAAAAATCATTAAAATTGAACTGAACACTGGGTAAACAAGAAAACATAACCATCACTGTTGTTTATTTTTTAATTTTTTAAATATGTATTTATTTATTTTTAGAGAAGAGACAAGAGCAGAGAGAGAGAGAGAATCTCAAGTGGATTCAATGCTGAGCACGGAGCCAATGTGGGGCTCACTCTCCAACCCTGACATCATGACCTGAGCCAAAACCAAGAGTAGGACGCTTAGCTAATTGCAGCACGCAGGTGCCCCATAAACTTTTTAAAAACATGTTTGTAATCTCAATTCTACCATTTATCACTTGTGTGACTAGAAAAGGTCATACAACCTCTACAAAACTGATTTTCCTCATTTCCAAACTAGAAATGACTATGAATTCGTAAGCCTTTTGCAACAGGATGGTTGTGTGTGTGTGTGTGTGTGTGTGTTTAAGATTTTATTTATTTATTCATGAGGGACACAGAGAAAGAGGCAGAGACACAGGCAGAGGGAGAAGCAGACCCCTTGCGGGGAGACCAATGCTGGACTCCATCCCCAGGCCCCAGGATCACGACCTGACGCTCAACCACTGAGCCATCCAGGCGTCCCAGTTGTGTGGTTTAGAAAAGACCTTAAGCCTAAGGGAATTTGGGAAAGGCTATCAAAATGAGGTCCAAAACAAAACAAAACAAAACAAAAAGATGTCTTATTCATTGCAGACCCTGGATTTTCCACCACCCGTGACTCATGCCTTTCACTCATTTTTGGTTGTGTACGGTTTTAGATCTCCTGCTTTGACTTTCTATCAAAGCTTGCCAGCTTGTCTCTTATCCCAGCAGAACTGCTCTAGAGTGTAGCTTTGTCCACGTTTGTGGGACCAGAACTCATTCTCTACTCCTTCCAGTCTTTTCCATTTTAAAACTTCTTCCTAACACTGTGAAAGTGCAATTGCTGTGGCTCAGTAGTTTCCAGTTTCCCATTTCTCTCTGTATTATATTTTGCCCTGACAGGGGTTCGTGCCTCTGCCTTTCTTCTAGAACCTCATTATTACTATGTAACCTCAACAAAAACAGCCATATTGTTCAGTTTGCCATGACTTTAGAATGGATATCTTTGCTGGTCAAGCATGCTTTTGAAAGTAACAGACCATTGTCCTAGAACATGTTCGTTCCGCACGGAACGTTGAATTTCAGAGCCATGGAACAAATTTGAGATGATAGCTCAGTTTTCAAGATTACCATAGCAGTCCAATATTAGCATATGTATTAAATATATAATTAAGACTCCCAAGTTTTAAAATTTGGTGAGATATACTGTGTGTATATCTCACCAAATTTGTATATCTCATGCAACTTTCTGAAAAAAATCATAATTTATCATCATCCTCATGGTTATTATGTATTACAAAATTACTTGGAGACAGAAATTTCATATACATTGTCATTCATCTTTAAAACAGTTTGTTCACTAGATTTCATTTTATTCTTTAGAGAATAAAAAATAATTGGTATGCAAGAAAGAACCCCAATGTAAACTACAGACTTTGTGGTAAGAACAATGGGTCCAGGTAGGTTCATGGTTTGTAATAAAAGCACCACTGTTGTTTGGGATGTCCATAGTAGGGGGTGTTGTGCATGTGTGGTGGGGGGTAATATGGAAACCCTGTACTTTCCACTCAGTTTCACTATGAAACTACAGCTGCTCTAAAAAGTAAATTTTACTAAATAAAAATAAAATACTTCAAGTGGTTAAGTGACTTGCTCAAGTCCACCCTGGTCACAGATATTCACAGATTTATAATTCAAATCTACTTTTGTATTTCTCTTTCTAATGCACCACAAAACTTTTGGTGCCCAGAGTGTGACAGCATACGAATTATACCTGAACAAAAACGCAGATCTTGATGATTAACTAGATGACTTTCTATAAAATAGATGGCAGGAGAGAAATAGCTATTGTGTAATTAACATCCATTATGCATTAGGTCAGATGATATGAAAATGCTATTATTGTAGGTCAGTGTTCTTTTTTTCAAAATTCACTTTTGTCCCGTTTTGGCCTAAAACATTTCATTATGGATGATAACTTGCCTTCTTTTAGTCCTGGTAGATACTGTCATTTCTTCTGGCTGTGATTAGGTTACATGAAAATGAGTAAATAATCTGTGATTTATAAAAAGGTCATTTTAGGCTGAGAAAACGGACTTGTATAATAAAACTGTTTAGCCTTAATTTGCATCTCATTTTTAATCTCTATTATGCTAATAGAAAAATGCATCAAATACATCAATACATTCTTATCAGATTGCTTCTTAAATTCTTGATCATTTTGTACATGGATGCATAATTGTTCCTGTAAACCACCTCACTAGTTGTTACATGGTATGTGATATGTCTTCCTGAAGATTAAACTCTTTCTTTGTACAGAACAGGGCATGTTATGTGGGATGTAATTATATATACTCGATTTATGCCAAGACAGGAGAAAAATTGTGGTTACCAGAAGGTAAAATAGTAAGTAAAACATAAGCATCATGCTGGATATACAGAAAAGTTTATCGATACCTATGATTATTTTATTTTATAGATTAAATGCCAAATCACACATTGATTTGTCTGAAAATGTCCCATAGCTTTTCTGAAGTAAATTTCCAGAGTGTTAAACACTTGATTAAAATGAATGATGATTCTTTAGCTCTATCACGTGGGGGCAACCTCACACCTTCTAAGGTCACGACTTTACTGTAATGTAACAGCTTTTTTCTTTCTCTATTCCTATAAATGGAGAATGCTGCTGCCTGAAAGCTGTCTGGGAATTCAGCCAAAGAAAGAGAAGGTTGCAAAAACTCTGGGGACTTAAAAGAAAAGTGGTTGGCATTAGCTCTGTCCTCACTCTAAACTTAAATTAAAACAATAGACAGACATGTACAGTAATCTCTCTTTTAAGAAAAGAATACAATGCCTCCACAGTAATGTCAAGTGGAACAATTTGGTCCTGGCCCAAGTTATGCAGCTGTTCCACAGGAAAATAGCAAAAGGCTTCAGTCCAGAGCAGACAAATAAGGCATGATTGTTCCTAAACAGTCACTGGGGTCCTCACATTTAGAACAAGGAAAACAACGTTAGCATACAGGAGGGCAGGTTAGGAGCATGAGTCTCAGTGCACGTTGAACCAGGCCATCGGTTTATGATTTATACAAAAGACAGTGGTATTATTTTGCCTATAATCAGGATGCCTGATAAGTGTGAATAGGTCATTCTTTAGGAAATTATGTATCGGTCAAATACTTTTTAAGAAACAATGAAGATTTGATCATGGATTAAAGTTACAAGATGAAAAGGAATCACATATCTGTTATCCATTTCTGACTTTCACTGGCTCATTCAAGGTGGATCTGGCAAATGGGAAAGATGGTAGAAATTAAGTGTTTCGATAGCCCATCAGAAGCTAAGCCACGGTGTTGCTTCTCAGTGGTTTCAAAATAACAAAATGGGGAATCAGGTGTAATAGCTGCAAAGTAATAGAGCAGAACATTGACAGTGATTATCAGAGTAAGACAGGAAATTTGAACCCGCCCACGGGATATATGTGATATCACATGCCTCATTTTCACTCCTGTTCTTCAGGCTTTTTTTTTATCCTATCTTAAAATATAGACAATGGTTCTATTATTTTTTTAAAACTTCGGCTTGATATACAATTTTTTTCTCATTCCTTCCCACTTTTCATGATTCATTTCTGAAATGGATGGTCTTTCCATTTTCTTTATTTCCCCACCACCTACTAATTCCCTGATTAATCTATTTGAATTTGCCTTCTGTTCTCTTTGCTCTAGTGAGATGGTTTTCTTTATGATCAGTAAGATTTCCTTCTGGGAAAATCCAACGATTTCTTTTAGGTCTTCCCTTGTTTTTTTTGTCCTATCTGCCTCATCTGGCACTGTTTGAGACACAATAAAACTAAAGAGAGACTAGGAATTACACTGTCTTGAAAGAGGTTAATGCTTTCATTTACGAGAAATGATACTTTGAAAATGCAGAAGAGTGGATTTTAAGATGATTAGGAAAAACACCAGAGAAACAGTGGTCTAGAGACAGGAAGGAATCAAAGGAGTTGGCTATTTTCTCTAATGTTAATGGCCTGGCAATCTACAAGGAAAGAAAATGATAAAAAAAAAAAAAAGGAAATTGCAAATGAATACACAAGAGAATCAGTTAATACACATTTATTTGTAGACTGACATACAGAATATAACAATGGGAACTATATGGATAAAGACAGACTATAAAGACCGTTTTAACCCTTATGGAGCTTATAAGGTAACCGCCAGAAGATATTATGCCTATTAGAGATTTTTTTTAAATATGGTTATAACCTCCTACTAGAAATGGTCAGTTTGTTAGGAATTTAGCAAGTTCCCAGAAAGGGCACAGATAAAGAAAATAGCCTGATCAAAGAGGGTGGCAACAGTAAAATATTTCTTGAGACTAGCCAGTTCTTCACCTTCAGGCTCCAGGGGTTCATCTTCAGGACTAGACATCATTGCAGGGATGCAATGAAAACTAGAAAACTTCTAGTTTTTCAAAAGTTACTTTGGCTAAGATAAGTGACAATTTAAACTCAGCAATTGAAGTAGCAGAAAATAGCTGAAAGAATGTAAGTTTGGGGCAATGATTGAACTGACTGTAAATCCCGAGTCATCTGTTTTAAAACTAGACGAATAAAGGAAATTTGGTGAACATTGTTGAGATTTAGTTTTCTTTTCCATCAAATAAAGAGTCTTTCTTATCCCCTTTATCTATTTCCAAAGTGATATTAGGATCTTTCTGACAAAGGTAATATTTTCTATTTCCTAAACTTCTGGAACATTTGTATTCTTTTTTAAAAAAGATTTTATTTATTCATGAGAGACACACAGAGAGAGACAGAGACACAGGCAGAGGGAGAAGCAGGCTCCCTGCAGGAAGCCTGATGTGGGACTCGATCCCGGATCCTGGAATCACAACCAGAGCCAGAGGCAGATGCTCAACCACTGAGCCCCCCAGGAGCCCCGTAGTCTTAAATGAAATAAACAAATGAGAGAGCCCTGTACTTTTCATTCATCTGCAGTGCAGAAGAGTATTACACATCCAAGCTTATTTCTAGGTAGCTGATACAGAGACCCACGATAAAACACATCTATTCAACCACATTTGAGCTGAGAAAAATGACTACCTAGAAACCTAGTTACATAGATCTCACGAACTGATTATTCACATAAATTAAATGCTGTTTCTGCTGGTGGGAGTAGATATGGAAGCAAACAGTAGATCATTGACAGGTAATTGGAGACTATTTTAGCAGGGACATATTTGATTCCAAGCATTCTAATATTATATTTCCCATCCTCATCTAATTGTATAAGTTATACACATATTCCAAGTGTACACATATGTTCTTTGGGCAGATTAATGAAGAAAAGGAAAAGCAAAACTCCTATGCCCTAATCCTGATCATGTTCCTTCATGTCCCATATGCTGACCTCTGAGATTATGAGGAGGAAGAAAAACAAAAAAATAAAACAACAACAGAAGCAGAGAGAGAGAGAGAGAAGGAAGGAAGGAAGGAAGGAAGGAAGGAAGGAAGGAAGGAAGGAAGGAAGGAAGGAAGGAAGGAAGGAAGGAAGGAGAAGAAGAAGAAGAAGAAGGAGGAGGAGGAGGAGGAGGAGGAGGAGGAGGAGGAGGAGGAGGAGACGACTACCATGGAAATAATAAGGGAAAGCAACAGGAATGAAGAGAGAAGGTAAAGTTAGAAAAGAAATTCTGTTGTTAGATACACAGAGTCAGGACTAAAGAAATTAGGATTTAAGGGTGTCTAAAACTGACTCGAGTCTATTACACTTCCTTCTCTAGTTAAAAGTACTGAACTTGTAGCCAAAAGCTCTTGTTGCAGCTATGATACCCAAAAGCGCTGCCACATTCAGCATACTGCAGTTAGCAAATGTTTTCTATAAACAATTTAAGCTTATTAGAAGGTAAGAACTAGGGAAGTGAATTGCCCAGCAAAATGTAGTTAAGCGACTATGAACAAGTTTGTTCCTTTCAAGGTATGAGAATGCCTTCAATGCTTCTTAAATGATAGAAGAAAAATAATGGGTTAATTTACTGAATGTTCTTTAAATCAACATATTTGTATCTTTAGAAAATAATTACTGGAAGAGAGGAAAGTTTTAAAATACCAAAACTTTCATAAAGAAAGTGTGAATTCACTTAGTGTGTTAAAATTATAATAGCATATAACTGGGGAAGTAGAAATTTCAGGTTTCTGCCTTAAAATTCTTTTAGAAAAATTCCTCATGGGATAATAAGAAATCTACACTTAAATAACAAATGTTATTAGAAATAACTTTTTCATAATTTAACTTGATTTATGCAGAAGATATCCCATATAGTTATTTATGGAAGACAATTAAATTCCTCCTACTAATATTTAAACAAAATGCAAATCAATTGGAAGCTTTTAAAAAAGTCAAATTATTTTCAGCTCAACCTAGACTGTTACTATATTAGAAAGATCAAATGGCTGTCAAATAGTCTTTGAGTAATCATATTTGGGTAATCCACTCTTGAATTTTGCATAAAATTAGATTTTCCATGAGTTTGTTGTTTATATACATGAAGGTCAGAAAGTAAAATTTTAAAGTTGAAGTGACATTAGAATCTATATATTCTAATAATGAAATTACTTTACAATTGAATATATTGAAGCATCTCACATTCACAAATTATGACTCATGGGGGATACGTTTGAAATGTAGATGTGATTCCCCTTATTATGAAAATGATTTCCCATTTAGTCTTAAAACTTGGGGATATTTTGAGGATGCTTCAAAATTTTCAAATATTTTCATGGGCAGAGTAAGTTCAGCAATGTGTAACATCTATCAATCTTATGATGTAAACACTGACTGATTCAGCCCACTTTCCTTTCAGGTTGATTATCTTACTAGAGATAAAAGGGGAAAAAAAATCACAGCTGGAAACCTTCCCAGAAACTTCACGGAGATGACAAAGTAAAAGACCAATCTTCCACAGATACTTAATGAAGACATGGTTCAGGGGATTTCTGTTCTAGAGATCATTTTGCCCACCAAGAAAAGACAAAAGCAGTGGATTTCTGAAGCTAAAGCCTAAAATCAAAGCAGTATGAGAGAAAAAGTGAAACAGTTTAGTGCTCATTAAATCACTTACAGTGGTTTTCCTTTGGATTCACAAGTCAAAATTAATGGCTGTCCTTCTTGTGGAAAAGGAGTTGATGGTATAATCTTGACTGATGGTGTATCTAGAAAAAAAAATGAAAAGGAATATTAAGAAAGTTCACTAAATACACATAAAATATATATTTAATAATTGTATATCATGGTTTATGTTCAGGCTTTTTCTTAGTATTTTGCACATTTACAAGGGATTTCTTAAATTTGGTGAAACCGAATATACAATTATAAGAAGCTACCACCCTATCTATGAAAAGCTAACAAAAATATATCTGAATATCTTATGAGCATCACTGTTGTATTATTTCTGAAATCTGAATAGAAAAGTGAAATTGCAAAAAGTGGTTCAGATGAATATCAAGCATTTCATACAATTGTTTCTTCAACTATTTATAGATGGCTATGAATACTATTATGGACTGAATGCATTTATGTACATTTGAATAACAACACTATTTCTGTCGCAGGAATACCAGGACTCACAATAAAGAACTCTTAAAGAACTCAGGATCAACTATGGTTTCATAAGCATTATGAAGAATCTTTTTGAAAATGCAATAATGCAGGACTTAGCACATGTTGCTTGCTTGTTAGCAAATGTTTAAATATTTAAAATATTGCTAAAAGTTAACTTCTTGTTATATATGCTGCAATATAATTGTTATAATTGTTATTATTTTTTATTTTGTTATTTAGTATTTTTTATTTTGCTATAATTTCCATTTAACAATAAAATCATCCTTGGTGAAAGAGATTTCAAAAATACTTGAAGATATTTATAACTTCCATGCCATATAATACAATTTAATCAACAAAAACACCTATTTCATAGAAGAAATGGAAAATAAACTTAAAAAAAAAAAAGACAGTGTAAACATGCTCATTGCTTTATGAGACTTTGCTGGTCCTGGCATTGTGTAGCCACACAACATGGAATTCCAGTCCATGTGGAATCGCCTCCTGCTCTTACCTGTGCATACTCAATAATAAACAAAATAGGCTCTAAATGCTCCAGATCATCACAATCATTTCCACCCTTCCCCTAGCTGTGATAGAAGAACTAAACCATTCTGCAGTTATACCCACTCTCTGATTTTGGACCAATTAAACAAGCTTCTATCAACAATGTAATTTTCAGGTTACTTTTAGGTTACTTCAGGAAAATATTCAGATTTGTCATATATCAACAGTAAACCATGATCGTGTGGAACCTTATATCATACTTATAAATTATTTATAGGTTTTATTTTTAAAAAAATATTTTACTTATTTATTCATGAGAGACACAGAGAGAGAGAGAGAGGCAGAGATACGGCAGAGGGAGAAGCAGTCTCCATGCAGGGAGCTCGATCTGGGACTTGATCCCGGGTCTCTAGGATCACACCCTGGGCTGAAGGCAGGAGCTAAACTGCTGAGCCACCCAGGCTGCCCAATTTATAGGTTTTAAATACATTATTTTTCAATCCTTTGAGCAAGAAAACACATTCTTGATAACCAACAATAATATCCTGGTTGCAAATGGGCATTTACCATTAAATAATTTCAGTGTGAAATAACCCAAGGAGAAAAATGAAGAAATATGACACAATTCATCATACTTTTTTAATTAGTAGGAAAAAATAATTTAATAAAGGATTAAATTTTACTTCAGTAATTTTTCGATTATCACCATAACATTTATGGAATCAGTTATTGACTAGGATGATTGCATAATTTTTTCTTCAAAACATAACATTTCAAAAAGTGAAGATGAAATGTCAACAATTATGCAAAATAACAAGTGTGAGCCAGAATATTCTGGAAGATGAGGTCTATTGTCTTTTGAACTTTGACCATATATGTATATAGCCAAACGTAATTTCATCCTTATAAACAAAAAGCAAGTTTCAGTTCCAGAGGAAAAAAGTTGGAGAAAAAATATCAGAAACTGTGATTTCAGGAAAGAGAGTTGTGTCTGATTTGGGTGTCTGTGATGGTTAATTTTATGTGTCAACTTGACTATACCTTGGGGGTGACCAGACACTTGCCTAAACACCATTCTGCATATTTCAGTGGGAGTATTTTTGTAAGAGATCAATATTTTTTAAAGACTTTATTGATTGATTGATTTAGAGAGTGCAAGCAGGAGGAGAAGCAGAGGGAGAGAATCTTAAGCAGCCTCCACATCCAGCATTGAGCCTAATGTGAGGCCTAATCTCATGACCCTGAGATCATGACCTGAGCTGAAAACAAGAAATGGACATTTAACCCACTCCACTACCCAGGTGCCAGTGTAAGAGATCAGTGTTTAAATCAGTAGACTGAGTGAAACAGATTGTTATCCCTGATGTGGGTGAGCCTTGTCAGATGAGTTGAAGGCCTGGATAAGAAACAAAACAAAACAACAAAACAAAACAAAAAAACAAACTGATCCTTCCCCAAATAGGGGAGAGTTCTTCCTGTCTGGTGGCCTTCATGCTAGAAGATCAGTTTTTTGTTGTTGTTGTTGTTTCCTGTTTTGAACTCAAACTGGAACTAAATCATCAGCTCTTCTGGATTTCTAGCTTAGCAACTCAGCTTGCAGGTCTTGGGATTTATAGCCTCCATACCTGTGTGAGCCAATTCCTTATAATAAATCTCTCTTTCTATGTATACATTTTATTAGTTTTGTTTCTTGGGAGAACCCTGACAAATACAGAAACCTAACAAACAGACCCTGAGACATGTGTTTAATAGGTGTGATATTAGGAAGGATTGAAAAGTGAGTCAGGAAAAGAAGGAAGTAAATAAAGAATGTTCTTTTGGGCAGATTACACAGTGAGCAACTAGGATTCAATTCTGCTATGGAACTCTGAAATACAATGTGGGGCATGCCTCAGAGCTATGTTATTTGATGAGCAAGGGACAGGAGTATGTAGGGAATATTTACCAATTTTCATTAGTGTTTGATTGAGGATTACTCTGGAGGGAGGGGAAATATTATTTCCCTGGCACGCTGAGTCTACTCAGTGCACAGAAATGGTGTATTCCAAAGGGATATGGGCAAGTCAGCCCTAGTATCTGCTTCAGTAAAGTGAAATATGTACAATGGCAGGTAGCTGTTAGAACAGAGGGAAACAGAATATGGCCCAATTTCTCTTAGCTCTGCTGGGTTCTGTTTAAGCAATTTATTACAGGTGAGAATTCATATAATAAATTGTCTCCTGAAGCATGATTCAGGATTCCTTTTATATCCAAAATACAGAATTTTAATTATAAGAAAATGCTAAAGCAGATAATACGTTATACATGTATTTCTATGGAACTTTTGGGGAGATCGCCAAATAACCTCTAGAGTAACCAAAATCAAGGGATATAATACAATGCTCTTATTTTACTTGGGAATTACTCAAAATGTTGATCAGTTTCTATGCCTATGAAGTATGTTTGCTAGGTTTAACAACCCCTCTCTGTGTTTTCCCTACTATCCACATGTTTCTGAGTCAACTTATATCTCTGGCTACTCTTTCTCAGGTTCTGTTGAGTTGTCCTTTTGCATTTAGTCTGTAAATACTGAAATCACCAAGAGTGGAATTCATGATCTGTTCTCACCTTAATTCTGGCTGGGTCCTTTAAGCCACACCCATCTCTTCAGTTTCTACTTACTAACTAATCATTCTCAGGTTTATATCCTAGGGGCAGCTCTGTACCACAAGCTACACTTACATATATGCAGCACCCATCTGACATGTCCCCTCGCATGTCTAAAAGACAAGGTGCCTTCACTATGTCCAAAGTGAACTCAAGCCCTCCAATCCTTCCCTCCATGTTCTTCATCCAGCCATCTCTAGTCCTATAGATACTACCAGCCTCCATCCACCTTCATACACCAGACATCTCCTGTTTCCTTGTACTTCTCTCATCAATCAGTTAATCAAGTCTGGTTGATCTCCATCCTGAATAGTTTTCAAATCTACTCATTTCTTACTTATAGCTCCACAATTACTTCTTTTATCTCATTTACTGCAATAGTGAGTGCCCTCTCTCTCATGTCAGTTTTTGCTCCCCTAAAATTTGACTCTTAGAACTAAACAAAGTTGTCTTCTCAAAGCATAAATCTGATAGGGGCACCTGGGTGGCTCAGTCAGTTGAGCATCTAACTCTTGATTTCACCTCAAGTCACTATTCCACAGTCGTAAGATGGAGCCCAGGTTGAGTTCATACTGCATGTGAAGCCTGCTTGGAATTCCTTCCCCCTCTCTCTGCCCTTCCCATGCTCATGCTGTCTCTTTCTACAATAAATAAATAAAATCTTAAAACACACACACATACACAAACACATAAAACTGAGAAATCAATGTTCTGGTTAAAACTCTGAATGGTTAATTTTTGCTTTTAAGACTAAAAGCAAAACCATTGTGTTGCCTATAGGTCTCATGTGATCTTTACACTTCTTTACTCTCTTGCATTTTTCTTTTTGAAAGATTTTAGTTATTTATTTGAAAGATAGAGCAAGCATGAGCAGGGGGAGGGGAAAAAGCAGACTCCCCACTGAGCAGGGAGCCCAAGGTATATCTCCATCCCAGAACCCCAGGATCATGGCCTGAGCCAAAGGCAGACACTTAACCAACTGAGCCGCCCAGTGGCTTCTGTTTGCCATCCTTTTGTGTGAGGTGGAGAGAGTCATAGCTGAGGGTGTAGAAGGCCTAGACATGGCCCAGCCCAGTGTTTGTGGTTCTGGCTGCACTTTAGAAACACTTGTGTGTGTTTCACGACTAACAATGCTCAGGCTTGTCCCCAGAGCCTCTGGGTCAGCTGGGGAGGGGGGTGTGGTGGGATGCCCCCTCCTTGACCACAAAGCCAAGGCAAAGACCCCTCTTCTACAGAAAATGGTATTGTGCAACAGATCATAAAGCATCCAGGCAAAAATGGAGGGGAAGAGTGAGAGAGAGAGACACATGGCAAGCACCAATTAATATGAATATCATGTTGGGGATCCCTGGGTGGCTCAGCGGTTTCGCGCCTGTCTTTGGCCCAGGGCGTGATCCTGGAGTCCCGGGATCGAGTCCTGCGTCGGGCTCCCTGCATGGAGCCTGCTTCTCCCTCTGCCTGCATCTCTGCCTCTCTCTCTCTATGTCTATCATAAATAAATAAATAAAAATAAATCTTAAAAAAATATGAATATCATGTTAATTTCCTGGATTTTGTGATATCCAGGATATTTGAGGCTTTTTGAAATTTGTAGCTTGTGATTTTATTTTCTCACTCCACATATTCACTTTCGTACCTAATTATGTGTTCTTTTTCTTACAGAAAGACTCCCAGCATTGTTTAAGGATTATTCCCCACAAGACTTGGATCTATCCCTTGGCTATAGGCTTACTTAGGTTCAGATAAACTTTTGGTAAGAATATTTCATAGTTCCACATCACATGATTGCTTCTATAATGCCGGGTGTCTCACATTTAGTGACCAAGCATTTAAGGTGGTGATGGCCATACCTGTCCTGTGTAAAGGTCCACTTTTCCCCATTGCAATTAGCAAGCAAGCAGAGAAGTAGTAGGTTCCTCCGCACCTATTCTGTCTCCTAACTTTTCATGGAATGGCTTTAACATCCACGGACAAATCTTTCCTGAATCAGTTCTTCCACCAAGAGTTGCAAATGCTAATTTTATAATTGTTTCATTAATTTTGCCTTTATTGACTGGAATTCTTCTATGAAGAAAGCCTTCCTTCATCAATTTCACAGGTGATTTCAATGTTGACTGATCAGTTTAGAAGTATTGACTCAGTCCAAAAGACCCATTTACAGGTGACAAATACTGAGATTCAGGGAGGTAAAAAGAATCTTCAATTCCCAGGATTTCTTTAAAATATTTATTTTAGTAATTAAAACTACCATGTAAATGTATTTTTCTGTACTATCTTTTTTACATATCAAAACAAATGGAAGATTTTTTAAGAAGTGTCACAATACACAATATATAAATGATTTTATAAAATAATCTTAAATGTGTGCATTTATTAGCCTATTAATCTTCTTACTAATCAAAGTATAAATTGGAATGAGAAAGTAAATACTGCATAATCCACACATTTTATTGCATGCCTTTGCCAAGTTATCTATTCAGAATTATTAAAACAGGTTTTTTGTTCTTGTTTATATTTCTTAAGTTATTCGTAGATTTTTCATTGTAGTTCCTCATTTCAAAAGGATTGGAAGGGATCCCTGGGTGGCCCAGCGGTTTAGCGCCTGCCTTTGGCCCAGGGCACGATCCTGGAGACCCGGGATCGAATCCCATGTCAGGCTCCCTGCATGGAGCCTGCTTCTCCCTCTGCCTGTGTCTCTGCCTCTCTCTCTCTCTCTATCTCTGTGTGCGACTATCATAAATAAAAAAATTTAAAAAAAAAAGGATTGGGAGTATTTTTTTTTTAACCAAAGTTTACTTAAGTAGTAATTCCAGGTTTGCTTTGGAAATAATCTATTTTCCAGTCTAAGTGAAAATGCAAGTGAATAGTCTTGCATTTCATTCTGTTCCAATTCTTCACAAAACAGAATGACATTCTTTCTTCAGTAATTTGTGGATCTGTATATTATTTTCAAATCACTAACATAATGCATTGTATTGTACCAATTAATGACAGTAAAAAAAGGGGGTTAGTAAAGATGCATTATTATTATTATGAATTTATGCTAGCTTTGTCTTATGTTACTCATTTTTTAAAAAGTAACAATTTCCAGTCTGTTTTAAAATTTTTCAAGTACATCAACTCTTACAACACCATATTTATTGAACATAATTGTTCGCATAGAATCATATATATTATATAAAATATACAATGTTTATAACATAATAATATAAAAACACACAAATGCCAAAGAACAGTAAACATTTGGTCTAAATTATTTCATTATACAGGATATATACTGTTATTATAAAACACTGCACTTAATAAAATACATGTATTTTTACATGGCTGCTTCATTCACTACATTTTGAGCATTCACAATCCAAGATCTTAACCTATTTAATAGTATATTGTCAGATCCTACCAAAATGACTTAAATGTAAGAGTTCTTTAAATGTTGAATGAATAACTGAATGAGTTGCTTCCTATTTCTCTCAAAATGCAAGCAAATGAGAAAGTTTTGCATAAGAATATAGAAAATAGGGATATATTCATTTTTCCACAGTTTTTCAGTGCTTACTAGCACTGAAAATATGTAGCTACTTTATTTTTTTGTAGCTACTTTAAAAACACAATGTTTCCTTTCTAAGGCTTTTGTAGGAAAAATATCACTCTATAAAATCTATTTTTAGAATTATTAAAATGTGAAAGGAAAACACACTTTAGTTTTAAGTGTTACCTCTTTTACTTATCTGACAAATTCTGGGTTTCATTTAGAAGCAAGCAAAATTACTATCAAGAGACAGATTGATGCACAAATTATTCTTTTTTTATTCAAAATTTTAAAAGCTTTATGAACTTGGCAGTAAGGACACCTCCAGTTTTATTTGAACAAATCAGGATTTGAATCAAAGTAAAGATATTGATCCAGTGAAATGGATTTTCTATATCCTTAATAAAGATTTTAGAAAGGAGAAAAGATCAGTGATGCAGCTACTATTAAACCACCTAATGGGCAATCTTGAACACATACACTCTTAAAGTATTTAGCGTCAGGGGTTCAACATGTATACATCACTAAGGACTCTGTATGTGAATAAAAAGAAGTGTTAAATCAAATATTTTACCAATAAAAAAGAAAAAAAAACCATCTTACCTCTTCCATATCAAAGAAATACGAAAGAAACTTAAGATTATATAATACAACAGCTTGTTACAGATGGTGAAAAAATTGCTCAATAAGAGAAGCAATCATAAACTAACATAAACTATTAGCTTACTGTACCATCCCATATTGTATAATATATTGAGAGAGGAAAGGTGGTTTATAACTTAAAACAACAGTCAGTTGCATTGGCATGGACAGTCAGCCCATGGCATTATATGGATCTTTGGTTAAAAGCAAAATATTATTTTGGGCATTTTATGTGTTCATAAAAGTTATTTCTTATGAATACTCCAAAATAATTCATTTAACATTTATTATTTTTTAAGATTTTATTTATTTATTCATGAGAGACATAGAGAGAGAGAAAGGCAGAGACACAGGCAGAGGGAGAAGAAGGCTTCCTGTGGTGAGCCTGGTGTGGGACTCCATCCCAGGACCCCAGGATCGCACCCTGAGCTGAAGGCATATGCTCAACCACTGAGCCACCCGGGCATCCCTCATTTAACATTTACATAGTTCCTAAAACATATGAAGCATAGTAGTATCACCCATTTTTGTCCATTATCCATTATTTTATCCATTATATTATCCATTATAATATTGTACATTATAAGATTCACACTGTAACACCTAAAGTTGGTGTTAGTTAGCATCTTCATAAAGATGCTACGGAGTGTTTAGCATATTCTTAGAAAAGCAAACTCATCAGAGCAGAGATTATGTCTACCTTGTTCACTGGTCTATCCTTGGTTCTAGAATAAATCCTGACCCTCAATTAAATATTTGGTGAAAAAATGAATAATAGATTTTAATAATATTTTCCAACCACTAATGTGTTTTAAAATCAAATTTATTTGTCACAGCTATCTTCTAATAATAATTAGAAGATAGAGTTACCATATATTTGGTAAATAATATCCATTATTGTAAATATTCTGCATGTATTGGCTCATCGAACTCCCTTATACAGCATACGAGATAGGTTCTGCTGTTGACCTATTGTATAGAACATGAAAGTGAGACTCAGAGGAATCACTGACCCTAGTCACACAATCATACATCACTTATGCAGTTTGAAGCTCAATCTCCCATCTTAACATCTTATACGTCAACAAGCTTGTGTTTCCTGTTCCCTTTGAGATGACACTAGGAATTGGTGCTTTTTGTAGTTATTTCCGTGTCTTCTTTATTTCTTTTAAAGATTTTATTTATTTATTCTTGAGAGAGAGATAGAGAGAGAGAAAAGCAGAGACACAGGCAGAGGGAAGAGCAGGCTCCATGCAGGGAGCCTGACATGGGACTCGATTCCGGGTCTCCAGGATCATGCCCTGGGCCAAGGCAGGTCCTAAACAGCTGAGCTGCTGGGCTGGCCCTGTCCTCTATTCTTTAAAATCAACTCTTTATCCATCTGGTTGAATTGGAAACTGGCAAAAGATTTGCTTTGATTCTATATGATCTGCAAGTTATAAAACCTATCTGGCAATGTTACTGAATTCTATGTACAAATCATCTCTTTTATTTCTAAAAAAAAAAAAAAAAAAAAAAAAAAAACCTCTTACATCTCCCTCTCACAATCGCTTCAACAGATGAAAATATTCTTTTGGGTGAAGGTGGTAAAAGCCACTCTGGAAAACTGTGTGGAGGTTCCTCAAAGAGTTAAAAATAGACCTGCCCTATGACCCAGCAATTGCACTGTTGGGGATTTACCCCAAAGATTCAGATGCAATGAAACGCCGGGACACCTGCACCCCGATGTTTATAGCAGCAATGTCCACAATAGCCAAACTGTGGAAGGAGCCTCGGTGTCCATCGAAAGATGATGGATAAAGAAGCTGTGGTCTATGTATACAATGGAATATTCCTCAGCCATTATAAGTGACAAATACCCACCATTTGCTTCAACGTGGATGGAACTGGAGGGTATTATGCTGAGTGAAGTAAGTCAATCGGAGAAGGACAAACATTGTATGTTCTCATTCATTTGGGGAATATAAATAATAGTGAAAGGGAATATAAGGGAAGGGAGAAGAAATGTGTGAGAAATATCAGAAAGGGAGACAGAACGTAAAGACTGCTAACTCTGGGAAACGAACTAGGGGTGGTAGAAGGGGAGGAGGGTGGGGGGTGGGAGTGAATGGGTGACGGGCACTGGGGGTTATTCTGTATGTTAGTAAATTGAACACCAATAAAAAATAAATTAAAAAAAGAAAAAAAAAAGTGCAGATTTCCAGTTACTAGATTTTTAAATTCTAAAGATGTAATGTATAGCACGATGCCTATAGTTAACAATACCATATGTGTATTTGAAAATTGCTAGGAGAACAGATCTTAAAAGTTCTCATCACAAGATCTGGGAGACAAAGATAAATTCAGTTAGGTTATAGCTTCAACACTGGAATGGATTATTTAGGAAAAGGCATCAGAAAGGCCACTTGTTAAATATCATGACTACATAGGAAATTTTGACACTTCTGAAAGCTCAAAAAGCTCTAAATCATTGAAAGGACAAAATGAAAAATCAGTACTCATTGTGTTTCTAAATATTTTTAAGTTGTTTGTGTTGTTAATCCTATTTTAAAGAAAATTTATGGGTATCCCTGGGTGGCTTGGCAGTTGAGCGCCTGCCTTTGGCCCAGGGAGTAATCCTGGAGTCCCGAATTTGAGTCCCACATCAGGCTTCTGCATGGAGCCTGCTTCTCCCCCTGGCTGTGTCTCTGCCTCTCTCTCTCTGTCTGTCTCTCTCATGAATAAATAAATAATTTTTTTAAAGAAAATTTATTAAAGTCACCATTTATAGAATTCATTACAGGGATAAACAATGAAATGAACATGTTAATGTGAAGTTGTTTATGTTTTATAAATATGTGATGGCCTAAACACTGAGTATTTATTTAACAAACATACATTAATAGACAACATATAGGTTAAGTCAAACATGATGACTTATATAAAACTATACAACTTAGTGTGGAAATTAATATCTTATTTCATGTTCATTAACCATTTAGTAACCTATCAAGTATGGTTTGTTTTATACATTATCTAATCTTTAAAATATCATCTTTTGGGGTGTCTAGGTCATCTGTTGGTGTTGGCTCAGGTCATGATCTCAGGTGGGGGATCAAGCCCCACGTGGGACTCCATGTTCAGCAGGGAGTCTACTTGATATTCTTGCTCTTCTGCCCCTCCCTTCATCATGCTCTCTCTCTCTCTTTCTCTCTAAATTAAATGAATAAATCCTTTAAAAAATAAAATGTCCCCTTTTATGTCTTTCTGGTAAATTTGATAAAGGTCAAAATCATCATCATCATTCATTCATCATCATCATCATCATCAATTTTAAAAAAACAATTTAAAAACAATTTAAAACAATTTTTAAAAACTACAATAATGGTCCTTACACTTAGTGTATATTTTGAAATATGTTTAAATTGAGAAAAATTTAAAAATTAAAAAATAGCTACATATTAATGGTAAACTGTATCCATGAAATTTGTCCTTTAGAATAAAAAGATTTTATTTGCATCTTTTATTAATGGAAAGAAATAATATTTGAAAGATATTTTTGTATATACATTGCTTGATTTAATTATTACAAACAAATTAAGTAATTACATTTTCCAGATCAGGAAATTAGGTTTAGCCTGAAAGTCACTTAGGGAAGCTTGAATTCCAACCTAGCCTTAACTGACTTCAGAATATGAACTTTAAAAAATCCAATATTGATTTTTAAGGTCACACTACATTTGAAATATATTTTCTTTAAAAGTTTCTACCTCACCCCAGTGGTTGTTAATATGTATTCGGACACCAAACACTATGGTCTTATAAAAGCATGGTTCATCCCTATATGGCACAGCCTACATACTGCCTCAAAGAATGGATAGACTCTGATCATCACTTGCTCATAAGCTCCAGTGTGATCATTCTACATTTTAACCAAAACCTAAATCACAAATTCTGAAATTGTAGGCACCACAAAGAAAACTAAAAGGTCTTTTGAAGGACAAAATAAAACTTGCTGCAATTCTGTATAATCACTAAAATCACTAGATTTGTTTTTTAAAATATAAATTTCCCTCCTAAAAGGGTATGCAAGCTACCCTTAGTATATTGTTAGAGTGCAACAGCCTCAATTTTAGTTGTTGAATTTCTTCTTGAAACAGTTCTATTTTTAGAGAAAATATTTCATGATTTGTGTCCTTTCTTAGAGATCCTCCAAAAAAAACAAAGAAAGAATTCACTTTTCAAAATAGATTTTAAGTTATTCTATCTTGCAATTATGATATGAAAACACTGGACTTTTTTGTAAGTCTAAGATACATTATGACATTATAATAGTGTTATATTTTCTGCAATGTGAAAAATCTTGCTACTTCAGCATTCTATTAATTCCTTCACCATGAACTTGACCTTAATTCACCAATTGTCCCCAACTATGCTGAAAGGAATGACATAATAAAAAAAAAATGGAAGTATGATGAAATCATCTAGAGGAGTGGTGTCCAATATAGTAACAATTAGTCACATGTGGCTAATTAAATTTCAATGTAAATTTATTATAATTAAATAAAGTTTAAAGCAAACTTCTTTAGTCACAAGATCTATATTTCAAGTACTTACTAGCTGCATGTAGCTAGACATTGGCTACGTACTATCTTGGCATAGATAAAAATATTACCCTCATCAGAGAAAATTCTATTAGACATCACTGGTGTAGAAAGATCATGTAAGAGTGATAAAAATCATCACTGATGCCTCATCCCTATTTACTTATAGGGTTTTTTAGGTTTCGTGTTTTCTTTCATGGTAGCACAAAAGAGACATGAAATATATATTTAAAAAAATCATTCTAGTTTTGTTTGCCTATTTGTTGGCTGCTTAGCTTTCATGATCAGTTGAGAATTCTGAATCATTCATTTTCTGTCCAGAATTGAACGAGAAGATTGAAGAGGAAGATATATCAAAATTATTAGACAGATCAGATGATAAATTCAGAAAGAAAACAAAACTCAAGGACCTAATGATGGTGAAGTAAAGTTGTCACTTATGAAATCCTAAATGAATTTTATTAAACTCAAAAATCAATAAGTAAACAATTTGTTTCTAAGGAAACAAAGGGAAGGACTTCATCACACAATATTTTGCAAAATATCTTTAAAGAGCAAAGATATTTTTACTCTTTGATTAAATTATGAGCTGTTAAAGATTTTACTGAGTATTTCATTTTGACAATGCAAGTGCAAGAAAAACCAGAAACAATAACTAAATAGGACACATTAGGGATATATTTGAAATCTGACTCAGGATTTAAAATACATTGTGTTCCAGGACCATACATGACAGTTATTGCCTATTTGGGGTATATATATCATCAAATCCAGAAAATATGACATAGAAATACAAATTTTCTATATTTAAATTTATTTATTTATTTATCTATGTATTTATTTATTTAGTATTTATTTCTTTTATTGGAGTTCAGTTTGCCAACACATAGCATAACACCCAGTGCTCATCCCATCAAGTGCCCCCCTCAGTGTCCGTCACCCAGTCACCCCCACCCCCGCCCACCTCCCTTTCCACCACCCCTTGTTCGTTTCCCAGAGAGTTAGGAGTCTCTCATGTTCTCTCTCCCTCTCTAATACTTCCCACTCATTTTCTCTCCCTTCTCTTTTATTCCCTTTCACTATTATTTATATTCCCCAAATGAATGAGACCATATAATGTTTGTCCTTCTCCAATTGACTTATTTTATTCAGCATAATACCCTCCAGTTCCATCCATGTCGAAGCAAATGGTGGGTATTTGTTGCTAATGGCTGAGTAATATTCCATTGTATATATAAACCACATCTTCATTATCCATTCATCTTTTGATGGAAACTGAGGCTCCTTCCACAGTTTGGCTATTGTGGACATTGTTGCTATAAACATTGGGGTGCAGGTGTCCCGGAGTTTCACTGCATCTGTATCTTTGGGGTAAATCCCCAGCAGGGCAATTGCTGGGTCAGGGCAGATCTATTTTTAACTCTTTGAGGAACCTCCACAGAGTTTTCCAGAGTGGCTGCGCCAGTTCACATTCCCACCAACAGTGCAAGAGGGTTCCCTTTTCTCCACATCCTCTCCAACATTTGTGGTTTCCTGCCTTGTTAATTTGCCCCATTCTCACTGGTGTGAGGTGGGATCTCATTGTGGTTTTGATTTGTATTTCCCTGATGGCAAGTGATGCGGAGCATTTTCTCATGTGCGTGTTGGCCATGTCTATGTCTTCCTCGGTGAGATTTCTCTTCATGTCTTTTGCCCATTTCATGATTGGATCATTTGTTTCTTTGCTGTTGAGTTTAATAAGTTCTTTATAGATCTTGGAAACTAGCCCTTTATCTGATAGGTTGTTTGCAAATTTCTTCTCCCATTCTGTAGGTTGTATTTTAGTTTTGTTGACTGTTTCTTTTGCTGTGCAAAAGCTTTTTATCTTGATGAAGTCCCAATAATTCATTTTTGCTTTTGTATCTCTTACCTTCGTGGATGTGTATCTTGCAAGAAGTTAATGTAGCCAAGTTCAAAAAGGGTGTTACCTGTGTTCTCCTCTAGGATTTTGATGGATTCGTGTCTCACATTTAGATCTTTCATCCATTTTGAGTTTATCTTTGTGTATGTTGTAAGAGAGTGGTCTAGTTTCATTCTTCTGCATGTGGATGTCCAATTTTCCCAGCACCATTCATTGAAGAGACTGTCTTTTTTCCAGTGGATAGTCTTTCCTGCTTTGTTGAATATTAGTTGACCATAAAGTTGAGGGCCTACTTCTGGATTCTTTATTCTGTTCCATTGATCTATGTGTCTGTTTTTGTGCCAGTACCACACTGTCTTGATGACCACAGCTTTGTAGTACAACCTGAAATCTGGCATTGTGATGCCCCCAGCTATGGTTTTCTTTTTTAATATTCCCCTGGCTATTCGGGATGTTTTCTGATTCCAGACAAACCTTAAGATGATTTGTTCCAACTCTCTGAAGAAAGTCCATGGTATTTTGATAGGGATTGCATTAAATGTGTAAATTGCCCTGGGTAGCATTGACATTTTCACAATATTAATTCTTCCAATCCATGAGCATGGAATATTTTCCATCTCTTTGTGTCTTCTGCAATTTCTTTCAGGATGTTCTGTAGTTTTTAGGGTAGAGATCCTTTACCTCTTTGGTTAGGTTTATTCCTAGGTATCTTATGCTTTTGGGTGCAATTGTAAATGGGATTGCCTCCTTAATTTCTCTTTCTTCAGTCTCTTTGTTAGTGTATAGAAACGCCACTGACTTCTGGGCATTGATTTTGTATCCTGCCACACTACCAAATTGCTGTATGAGTTCTAGCAATCTTGGGGTGGAGGCTTTTGGGTTTTCTATGTAGAGTATCATGTCATCTGCCAAGACAGAGAGTTTGACTTCTTCTTTGCCAATTTGAATGCCTTTGATTTCTTTTTGTTGTCTGATCGCTGAGGCAGGACTTCCAGTACTATGTTGAATAGCAGTGGTGAGAGTGGACATCCCTGTCTTGTTCCTGATCTTAGGGGAAAGGCTCCCATTGCTTCCCCATTGAGAATGATATTTGCTGTGGGCTTTTCATAGATGGCTTTTAAGATGTTGATGAATGTTCCCTCTATCCCTAACTCTGAAGAGTTCTGATCAGGAATGGATGCTGTATTTTGTCAAATGCTTTCTCTGCATCTATTGAGAGGATCATATGGTTCTTGTTTCTTCTCTTGTTGATATGATTTTTCTCATTGATTCCTTTATGAGTGTTGAACCAGCCTTGTGTCCCGGGGATAAATCCCACTTGGTCATAGTGAATAATCTTCTTAATGTATTGTTGGATCCTATTGGCTAGTATCTTGTTGAGAATTTTTGCATCCATGTTCATCAGGGATATTGGTCTGTAATTCTCCTTTTTGGTGGGGTCTTTGTCTGGTTTTGGAATTAAGGTGATGTTGGCCTCATAGAATGAGTTTGGAAGAATTCCATCTCTTTCTGTCTTTTTGAACAACTTTAGTAGAATAGGTATGGTTTCTTCTTTAAACGTTTGATAGAATTCCCATGGGAAGCCATCTGGCCCTGGACTTTTGTGTCTTGGGAGGTTTCTGATTACTGCTTCAAATTCCTCCCTGGTATTGGCCTGTTCAGGTTTTCTATTTCTTCTGTTCCAGTTTTGGTAGTTTGTTGCTTTCCAGGAATGTGTCCATTTCTTCTAGATTGCCTAATTTATTGGCATAAAGCTGCTCATAATTAGTTTTTAAGATCATTTGTATTTCCTTGGTATGGTAGTGATCTCTCCTTCCTCATTCATGATTTTATTATCTTGAGTCTTTTCTCTCTTCTTTTTAATAAGGGTGGCTAACGGTTTATCTATCTTATTAATTCTTTCAAAGAACCAACTCCTGGTTTTGTTGATCTGTTCCACAGTTCTTCTGGTCTCTATTTCATTGAGTTCTGCTCGAATCTTTATTAACTCTCTTCTTATGCTGGGTGTAGGATATTTGTTGTTTTTTCTCCAGCCCCTTTAGGTGCAAGGTTAGCTTTTGTATTTGAGTTCTTTCCAATTTTTGGATGGATACTTGTATTGTGATGTATTTCCCCTTCAGGACTGCTTTTGCTATATCCCAAATGTTTTGAATGGCTGTATCTTCATTTTCATTAGTTTCCATGATCTTTTAAATTCTTCTCTAATTTCCTGTTTGACCCTTTCATCTTTTATCAGGATGGTCCTTAACCTCCACGTGTTTGAAATCCTTCCAAACTTCTTGTTGTGATTTAGTTCTAATTTCAAAGCATTATTGTCTAAAAATATGCAGGGGATAATCCCAATCCTTTGGAATCGGTTAAGACCAGATTTGTGACCCAGTATGTGGTCTATTCTGGAGAAAGTTCCATGTGCCCTTGAGAAGAATGTGTATTCAGTTGAGTTTGGATGTAAAGTTCTATAGATATCTGTGTCCAGTGTATCAATTAAAGCTCTTGTTTCTTTGGAGATGTTGTGCTTAGAAAATCTGTCAATTGTAGAAGGTGCTGCATTCAAGTCACCAAATATATTATTATCTAGGTATATCTTAACTTTGGTTATTAATTGATTTATATACTTGGCAGCTCCCACATTGGGGGTATAAATATTGACGATTGTTAGGTCCTCTTGTTGGAAAGATCCTTTAAGTGTAATATACTGTCCCTCTTCATCTCTTACTACAGTCTTTGAGATGAACTTTAGTTTATCTGGGGGGAGGGGCAAGACGGCGAAAGAGTACGGTCCCCAGGTCACCTGTCCCCACCAAATTACCGAGATAACCTTCAATTCATCCTGAAAATCTACGAATTCGGCCTGAGATTTAAAGAGAGACCAGCTGGAATGCTGCAGTGAGTAGAGTTCGTGCTTCTATCAAGGTAGGAAGACGGGGAAAAAGAAATAAAGGCACAAAAGGCCTCCAAGGGGGAGGGGCCTGCGAGGAGCCGGGCTGAGGCCGGGGCGAGTGTCCCCAGAACAGGAGAGCCCCGACCCGGAGGAGCAGGAGCTGCACCGACCTTCCCGGGGGAAAGGGGCTCGCAGGGAGGTGGAGCAGGACCCAGGAGGGCGGGGATGCCCTCGGGCTCCCGGGGACACTAACAGACACTTGCGCCCCGGGAGAGTGCGCGGAGCTCCCTAAGGGCTGCAGCGCGCACGGGGGACCCGGAGCAGCTCGGGGGGCTCGGGGGCGGCTCCGCGGAGGGGGCTGCGGGGCGGGAGCAGCTCGGGGGGCTCGGGGGCGGCTCCGCGGAGGGGGCTGCGGGGGGGAGCAGCTCGGGGGGCTCGGGGGCGGCTCCGCGGAGGGGGCTGCGGGGCGGGAGCAGCTGGGGGGGGGCTCGGGGGCGGCTCCGCGGAGGGGGCTGCGGGGCGGGAACTCGAATCCAACAGCGCAGGCCCCGGAGCACAGGGCGCCGGGACACAGCCCAGGATCTGGCCTCCCCCCGGGACAGGCAGAGGCCGGGAGGGCCCAGGACAGCGAGGACGCTCCTGCCCCAGCTGAGCAGATCAGCGGCCCCGCCCGGAGCCTCCAGGCCCTGCAGACGCAGAGCTGCGGAGCTACTGCGGGGGCTGACTCCAGGGCTGCAGAGCTGGCCCCGCCACTGCGGTTGTTCTCCTGGGGCCTCACGGGGTGAACAACCCCACTCTGCCCTGCACCAGGCAGGGGCAGAGCAGCTCCCCCAAGTGCTAACACCTGAGAATCAGCACAGCAGGCCCCTCCCCCAGAAGACCAGCTAGAGGGACAAGTTCCAGGGGAGTCAAGGGACTTAAAGTACACAGAATCAGAAGATACTCCCCCGTTTTTTTTTTTTTGTTTTTTGTTTTGCTTTTTGATTTCTGTTTGCTTCCCCCACCCTTTTTTCCCCTTTCATTCTTTTTCTTTCTCTTTTTCTTCTATTATTTCTATTATTCTTCCTTTTTTTCTTTTTTCTTTTTCTCTTTTCTTTCCTTCTTTCTCTCCTCTCTTTATCTCCTTTTCCCAATACAACTTGTTTTTGGCCACTCCGCACTGAGCAAAATGACTAGAAGGAAAACCTCACCTCAAAAGAAAGAATCAGAAACAGTCCTCTCTCCCACAGAGTAACAAAATCTGGATTACAATTCAGTGTCAGAAAGCCAATTCAGAAGGACTATTATACAGCTACTGGTGGCTCTAGAAAAAAGCCTAAAGGACCAAAGAGACGTTATGACTGCAGAATTTAGATCCAATCAGGCAGAAATTAAAAATCAATTGAATGAGATACAATCCCAACTAGAAGTCCTAGCGACGAAGGTTAACGAGGTGGAAGAACGAGTGAGTGACGTAGAAGACAAGTTGATGGCAAAGAGGGCAACTGAGGAAAATGAGGAAATGAAGAAAATTAGAAAAACCATAATGCCTTGAAATTAGAACTAAATCACAACAAGAAGTTTGGAAGGACCTCAAACACGTGGAGGTTAGGACCCTCCTGCTAAAAGATGAAAGGGTCAACCAGGAAATTAAGGAAGAATTAAAAAGTTTCATGGAAACTAATGAGAATGAAGACACAACATTCAAAATCTTTGGGATGCAGCAAAAGCAGTCCTGAGGGGGAAATACATCGCAATACAAGCATCCATTCAAAAACTGGAAAGAACTCAAATACAAAAGCTAACCTTACACATAAAGGAGCTAAAGAAAAAACAGCAAATAGATCCTACACCCAGCAGAAGAAGAGAGTTAATAAAGATTTGAGCAGAACTCAATGAAATCGAGACCAGAAGAACTGTGGAACAGATCAACAAAACCAGAAGCTGGTTCTTTGAAAGAATTAATAAGATAGATAAACCATTAGCCACATTATTAAAAAGAAGAGAGAAAAGACTCAAGATAATAAAATCATGAATGAGAAAGGAGAGATCACTACCAACACCAAGGAAATACAAACGATTTTAAGAACATATTATGAACAGCTATACGCCAATAAATTAGGCAATCTAGAAGAAATGGACGCATTCCTGGAAAGCCACAAACTACCAAAACTGGAGCAGGAAGAAATAGAAAACCTGAACAGGCCAATAACCAGGGAGGAAATAGAAGCAGTCATCAAAAACCTCCCAAGACACAAGAGTCCAGGGCCAGATGGCTTCCCAGGGGAATTCTATCAAACGTTTAAAGAAGAAACCATACCCATTCTACTAAAGCTGTTTGGAAAGATAGAAAGGGATGGGGTACTTCCAAATTCGTTCTATGAGGCCAGCATCACCTTAATTCCAAAACTAGACAAAGACCCCACCAAAAAGGAGAATTATAGACCAATAACCCTGATGAACATGGATGCAAAAATTCTCAACAAGATACTAGCCAATCGGATCCAACAGTACATTAAGAAAATTATTCACCATGACCAAGTAGGATTTATCCCCGGGACACAAGGCTGGTTCAACACTCGTAAAACAATCAATGTGATTCATCATATCAGCAAGAGAAAAACCAAGAACCATGATTCTATCATTAGATGCAGAGAAAGCATTTGACAAAATACAGCATCCATTGCTGATCAAAACTCTTCAGAGTGTAGGGATAGAGGGAACATTCCTCAACATCTTAAAAGCCATCTATGAAAAGCCCACAGCAAATATCATTCTCAATGGGGAAGCACTCGGAGCCTTTCCCCTAAGATCAGGAACACCACAGGGATGTCCACTCTCTCCACTGCTATTCAACATAGTACTGGAAGTCCTGCCTCAGCGATCAGACAACAAAAAGACATTAAAGGCATTCAGATTGGCAAAGAAGAAGTCAAACTCTCTGTCTTTGGAGATGACATGATACTCTACATAGAGAATCCAAAAGACTCCACCCCAAGATTCGTAGAACTCATACAGCAATTTGGTAGTGTGGCAGGATACAAAATCAATGCCCAGAAATCAATGGCATTTCTATACACTAACAATGAGACTGAAGAAAGAGAAATTAAGGAGTCAATCCCATTTACAATTGCACCCAAAAGCATAAGATACCAAGGAATAAACCTAACCAAAGAAGTAAAGGATCTATACCCTAAAAAGTATAGAACACTTCTGAAAGAAATTGCAGAAGACACAAAGAGATGGAAAAATATTCGATGCTCATGGACTGGCAGAATTAATATTGTGAAAATGTCAATGTTACCCAGGGCAATATACACGTTTAATGCAATCCCTATCAAAATACCATGGACTCTCTTCAGAGAGTTGGGACAAATAATCTTCAGATTTGTGTGGAATCAGAAAAGACCCTGAATAGCCAGGGGAATTTTAAAAAAGAAAACCATATCTGGGGGCATCACAATGCCAGATTTCAGGTTGTACTACAAAGCTGTGGTCATCAAGACTGTGGTACTGGCACAAAAACAGACACATAGATCAGTGGAACAGAATAGAGAACCCAGAAGTGGACCCTGAATTTCATAGTCAACTAATATTCGATAAAGGAGGAAAGACTATCCTTTGGAAGAAAGACAGTCTCTTCAATAAATGGTGCTGGGAAAATTGGACATCCACATGCAGAAGAATGAAACTAGACCACTCTCTTGCACCATACACAAAGATACACTCAAAATGGATGAAAGATCTAAATGTGAGACAAGATTCCATCAAAATCCTAGAGGAGAACACAGGCAACACCCTTTTTGAACTCAGCCACAGTATCTTCTTGCAAGATACATCCACGAAGACAAAAGAAACAAAAGCAAAAATGAACTATTGGGACTTCATCAAGATAAGAAGCTTCTGCACAGCAAAGGATACAGTCAACAAAACTAAAAGACAACCTACAGAATGGGAGAAGATACTTGCAAATGACGTATCAGATAAAGGGCTAGTATCCAAGATCTATAAAGAACTTATGAAACTCAACAGCAAAGAAACAAACAATCCAATCATGAAATGGGCAAAAGACATGAAGAGAAATCTCACAGAGAAAGACATAGACATGGCCAACATGCACATGAGAAAATGCTCTGCATCACTTGCCATCAGGGAAATACAAATCAAAACCACAATGAGATACCACCTCATACCAGTGAGAATGGGGAACATTAACAAGGCAGGAAACCACAAATGTTGGAGAGGATGCGGAGAAAGGGGAACCCTCTTCCACTGTTGTTCGGAATGTGAACTGGCGCAGCCACTCTGGAAAACTGTGTGGAGGTTCCTCAAAGAGTTAAAAATAGACCTGCCCTACGACCCAGCAATTGCCCTGCTGGGGATTTACCCCAAAGATACAGATGCAGTGAAACGTCGGGACACCTGCACCCCGATGCTTCTAGCAGCAATGTCCACAATAACCAAATTGTGGAAGGAGCCTCTGTGTCCATCGAAAGATGAATGGATAAAGATGTGGTTTATGTATACAATGGAATATTCCTCAGCAATTAGAAATGACAAATACCCACCATTTGCTTCAACGTGGATGGAACTGGAGGGTATTATGCTGAGTGAAGTAAGTCAATCGGGGAAGGACAAACCTTATATGTTCTCATTCATTTGGGGAATATAAATAATAGTGAAAGGGAATATAAGGGAAGGGAGAAGAAATGTGTGGGAAATATCAGAAAGGGAGACAGAACATAAAGACTCCTAACTCTGGGAAACGAACTAGGAGTGGTGGAAGGGGAGGAGGGCGGGGGGGGTGTGGGTGAATGGGTGATGGGCATTGAAGGGGGCACTTGATGGGATGAGCACTGGGTGTTATTCTGTATGTTGGTAAATTGAACACCAATAAAAAATAAATTTATTATAAAAAAATTTTTTAAAAAACTTAAGTTTATCTGATATAAGGATGGCTACCCCTGCTTTCTTTGAGGACCATTTGCATGTAAATGGTTCTCCAACCTTTTATTTTCAGGCTGGAGGTGTCTTTCTGAGTAGAATGAGTCTCCTGTAGACAGCAAATAGATGGGTCCTGCTTTTTTTCCAATCTGAAACCCTGCGCATTTTGATGTGGTCATTAAGCCCATTCACGTTCAGAGTTACTATTGAAAGATATGAATTTAGTGTCATCATGATACCTGTTCAGTCCCTGTTTTTGTGGATTGTTCCCTTGGACTTCCTCTTTCTATTACTGAATCCCCCTTAGTATTTCTGGCAGAGCTGGCTTGGTGTTCACACATTCTTTCAGTTTTTTTGCCTCTGTTGGCAGCTCTTTATCTCCCCTTCTATCCTGAATGAGAGCCTTGCTGGATAAAGTATTCTTGGCTGCAGGTTCTTCTCATTTAGGACCCTGAATATATCCTTCCAGCCCTTTCTGACCTGCCAGGTCTCTGTGGAAACGTCTGCTGTTAATCTAATATTTCTCCCCATAAAAGTTAGAGATTTCTTGTCTCTTGCTGCTTTAAGGATCTTCTCTTTATCTTTGGAATTTGCAAGTGTCACTATTAAATGTCAAAGTGTTGAGTGGTTTTTACTGATTTTAGTGGGAGATGCCTCTATTTCCTGGACTTGAATGCCTGTTTCACTTCTCAGGTTAGGAAAGTTCTCAGCTATTATTTGGTCAAATACATATTCCTGACCTCAGTCCCTTTCAGCACTCATGGGAACCCCATTTAAGTGGATATTTTTCCTTCTGAGGCTGTCATTTATTTCCCTTAACCTATCCTCATGATCTTTTGTTTTTCTCTTTTTTCCTCAGTTTCACTCCTTGCCACCCCTTGTCTTGTATGTCACTCACTGGTTCTTCTACCTTGTTAACCCTCGTAGTTAGGACTTCTAGTTTGGATTGCATCTCATTCAATTGATTTTTAATTTGTGCCTGATTGGATCTAAATTCTGCAGTCATGAAGTCTCTTGAGTCCCTTATGCTTTTTTCTAGAGCCACCAGTTGCTTTATAATAGTGCTTCTGAATTGGCTTTCTGACATTGAATTGTAATCCAGATTTTGTAACGCTGTGGGAGAGAGGACTGTTTCTGATTCTTTCTTTTGAGGTGAGTTTTTCCTTCTTGTCATTTTGCTCAGTGCAGAGTGGCCAAAAACAAGTTGTACTGGAAAAAGGAGAAAAAGAGAGAAGAGAAAAAAAAATAGAAGAAGAAAAAGAAAGGGGAAGGGGAGAAAGAGAAAACAAAAACCAAGGGGGAGTATCCTCTGATTCTATATACTGTAAATCCCTCGACTTCTTCTGGAACTTTCCAGGGCTGCTTGGTCAGTAATTTGTTTTTCCCCTGTCCGTCTAGCTGGTCTTCTGGGGGAGGGGCCTGCTGTGCGGATTCTCAGGTGTGAGCACTTGGGGGAGCTGCTCTGCCCCTGCCTGGTGCAGGGCTCCTTGGGGGTTGTTCACCCCGAGAGGCCCCAGGAGGAACAACCGCAGTGGCGGGGCCAGCTCTGCAGCCCTGGAGTCAGCCCCCGCAGTAGCTCCGGAGCTCTCGGTCTGCGGGGCCTGGAGGCTCCGGGCGGGGCCGCTGATCTGCTCAGCTGGGGCAGGAGCGTCCTCTCTGTCCTGGGCCCTCCCGGCCTCTGCCTGTCCCGGGGGAGGCCGGGTCCTGGGCTGTGTCCTGGCGCCCTGTGCTCCGGAGCCTGCGCTGTCAGATTCGCGCTCCGCCCCGCAGCCCCCTCCGCGGAGCCGCCCCCGAGCCCCCCGAGCTGCTCCCCGCCGCAGCCCCCTCCGCGGAGCCGCCCCCGAGCCCCCCGAGCTGCTCCCGCCCCGCAGCCCCCTCCGCGGAGCCGCCCCCGAGCCCCCCGAGCTGCTCCGGGTCCCCGTGCGCGCTGCAGCCCTTAGGGAGCTCGGCGCACTCTCCCGGGGCGCAGGTGTCTGTTAGTGTCCCCGGGAGCCCGAGGGCATCCCCGCCCTCCTGGTCCTGCTCCACCTCCCCGCGAGCCCCTTTCCCCCGGGAAGGTCGGTGCAGCTCCTGCTCCTCCGGGACGGGGCTCTCCTGTCCTGGGGACACTCGCCCCGGCCTCAGCCCGGCTCCTCGCGGGGCCCCTCCCCCTTGGAGGCCTTTTGTGCCTTTATTTCTTTTTCCCCGTCTTCCTACCTTGATGGAAGTGCGAACTCTTCTCACTGTAGCATTCCAGCTGGTCTCTCTTTAAATCTCAGGCCGAATTCACAGATTTTCAGGGTGATTTGAAGGTTATCTCGGTAATTTGGTGGGGACAGGCGACTTGGGGACCCTACCCTTCTGCCATCTTGCCCCTCCCTCTTTATTATTATTTTTCAGTAGGTTCCATGCTCAGTGTGGAGCCCAACATGGGGCTTGAATTTACGACCCTGAGATTAAAACCTGAACTGAGATCAAGAGTCAGATATTTAACCAACTGAGCTGCCGGGCACCCTTATATTTAAACTCTTGTTAAAGAGTCTAGTAAAGTTGCTTTTCACTCTTCCTTTATTATTACATCTATGCATTATTCAAACATTAAATTAAAACCTAAAACTCTAAAAACAACATGTCTCTAAGACCCAGATGGTGAATGGTAATTATATACTTTCTGATATATCAAGGATTAATATAATAAAGCTTAATAGGTTGATGATTACATTTGCCTTAATATTAATATAGCAAGTTTGTAACAATTTTTAATTATGAATTTACAAATATAGATAAAATTATAATACTGAAGATGAAGAAAATCTGAGGACTTGATACCACCTCACTTCAAGACATTATAGGTCTACAGTTATCAAGACAACATGGTTTTATTTTTTTTAAAGTTTTATGTATTTACTTGAGGGAGAGTGTGCACCGAATGGGGGGAGGGGCAGTGGGTCGATGGAGAAGCAGACTTCCCCCTGAGCAGGGAGCCAGCCCTACACAGGCCACCATCCCAGAACCCTGAGATTATGACCTGAGTTGAAGGCAGCTGCTTAACCCACTGAGCCATCCAGGTCCTGACAGCATAGTATTAGCAAAAATAAATAGATCAAGGAATAGAATGGGGATCTCCAAAAGAACTTCACATAAATATAGCCAACTGATCTTTAACAGAGGAGCAAAGACAATTCAATGGAGAAATAATAGTCTGTTTAACAGATGCTGGAGCAACTGGACATCCATGAAAGAAAGAAAGAAAGAAAGAAAGAAAGAAAGAAAGAAAGAAAGAAAGAAAGAGAAAGAAAGAAGAAAGAGAAAGAAAGAAGAAAGAGAAAGAAAGAATTCAAGCACAGACCTTACATCTTTCACAAAAATTACTTCCAAATATATCATAGACCTGAATGCAATTTGCAAAGCTATAAAACTTCTAGAAGTTAATATTGGAGAAATCTAGTTGATGTTGGGTTTAGTGACAGCTTTTAAGGTACAGCACTAAAAACATAATCCATAAGAGAAAAAAAATTGGTAAGTTGAACTTTACTTAAATATGTTTGCTCTTAAGAAACACACTTGGAGAAAATTAAAAGACCATGAACAAAGTCTTTGCGAAGGATAAGTGTAAAAAATGAGTGGTATGCAAAATGTACAAAACTCTTAAAACTCAACCAGAAAAACAGCAACACAATGAGAAATCTGACAAATATCTAAATAGACACCTCACCAGAGAAGATATGCACATGAAAAATAGCATATGAAAAAATGCTCAGCATCATATGTTATTATGGAGTTGCAAATTAAAATGTGAAAACTCCACTGTTTAGAATGGCCTAAATCCAAAACACTGACAACTCCAAATGCTAGTGAGGACATGGAGCAACAGGGATACTCATTCTTTGCTGGTGGGAATGAAAATTGATATAGCCATTTTGCAAGATTATTTGTAGTTTATTACAAAGCTAAATATGGTCTTGCCAGCAATTCTATTTATACTATAAGATAAACATGTTTAGACTTTCTCAAATTTTATGTTTTAGTCTTAGTAACATTAAGATATGTTTCCCCTTCTTTTCACAAGGAATTTATTTGCCTTTCAGGATCCCTGGGTGGCTCAGGAGTCACCTGAGTCTCTGCCTTCAGTTGAGTCTCTGCCTTCAGTTCAGGGCCTGATCCTGGAGTCCTGGGATTGAGTCCCACATTGGGCTCCCTGCAGGGAGCCAGCTCCTCCCTCTGCCAGTGTCTCTGCCTCTCTCTCTGTGTGTCTCTCATGAATAAATAAATAAAATCTTTTTAAAAAATTATTTGCCTTTCACTAAAATTTATTCTAATTAAAATTTGAATGTCATTTACTCAAAGAAGTTGAAAATTTCTGTTCAAACAGAAACCCATGCACAGATATTTATAGTAGCTGTATTCATAAAAGCCAGAATTTGGAAGCAACTAAGATATTTTTCAATAGGTGAATGGATAAATAAACTCTGGTATATCCAGACAATAGAATATTATTTAGCCATAAAAATAAATGTGCTATCAAACCACAAAAAGACTTGTCAGAACCTTAAAGGTGCATTGCTAAGTGAAAGAAGACAGTCTGAATAGACTATGTGCTATATAATTCCAACTATATGACATCCTAGAAAAGGCAAACCTATACAGCTAGCTAATGGATCACTGGTGGCCAGGGAGTTGAAGAGAGGGAAGGAGTAATCCAGTGGTGAAGCACACAGGAGGTTTAGGACAGTGAATGCATTTTGTATGATATTGTAACCACAGCTGCAGGATGTTATACACTGGTCAAAACTTATAGATCATACAAATTAAATTGTGAAGGCTAATGTAAATTATGGACTTTAGCTAATAATAATCTATTAATATTAGTTCATCAGCTGTAATCTATGCACCACAATAATGCACGAAGTTAATAATGGGGAAATGTGAGGGGGGGGTAAGATAATGGTTTAAATTGGAACTTTGTAATTTCTGCTCAATTTTTTAATAGACTAAAAACTGCTCTTAAATATGAACCCTACTAATTAAGAAAGTCTTTTGAATCCAGGTAGTAAATAGTAATGACAATATTTCTGATATATTAAGAGCTATTCCAATAAAGTTCAATACAGCAATTGATTATAGTTTTCTCAGCATGTTTTTCTCTTAGAAATGTGCATCTGTGTGTACATGTATTATAGTTCAAACAGAAAATAAAACTAGAACAATTTGAAAATATTGAGATGTGAAATATGTAGTCACTTTGGAAAAATCAAACTTGGGGACACCTGGGTGGATCAGTTGGTTAACTGAGCAGCTGATTATTGATTTCAGCTCAAGTCATGATCTCAAGGTTGTGAGATGGAGCCTTGCATTGGGCTCTGTGCTGGTCATGGCACTTACTTAAGATTCTCTCTCTCTCTCTCTCTCTTTCTCCTTCTTACCCTCTCCCCATTCCCTGTCTTAGAAAAAAGGAAGAATCAACCTTGAGCTGTATTTAAAAATAGATTTATAAAACAGAATGTTATTAAATCAAAAGTAACATATTGGATATTAATCACTAATGCTTATTTTATCAATATCAGTTTTATTTGTCAAAATAATTTCTACCTCATTTTCTTTTCTACTTTTTATTCTTGATCAAATTGACCTAAAATTAACTGCAAAAGCTACATTGTCATCTGTACCATACATACATTCCATCATTTGGGGGCTATTCTTGACTATTTTATGAAATTAATTTATGTGCTTAAAATAATGTTAAAGCTTCTAAAATAAGTTTGATTAGGAATGTCATAATGAGCTTGATTAGGAAAGGCCAGTTGAGAATATGTCGTGTTAGTTTAACATATGAATTTAATATTTGTTAAAATTTGGAATCTCTGTTCACAAATATATATTCTTTGCTGAGATTTAATAACACAAAAATTTTTACTTCTATTAATAACAGAAACTTTTTCATAATATATTGAATCCCTGTATTCAGATCACATAAAATATTTGGTCATTCAATTACTTTATTCAATATCACAGGAACTAAATAAAATACATTTTTTATCTGCAAAAGAAAAAGATTATCTCATGACTCCATGTCAATAATAGATCCTTATGGGCAATGTAATGTATCCTTCCTGAAAAACTTTAAAACTCTTTTGGACAACCATATGTGAAAATGAATTTAAGATGTAATTTCAATGTAGAACCTAAACCATAAAACTCCTAGAAGAAAGCATGGGAAGTAAGCTTTTGACATCAATATATGCAATGTTTTGTTTGCTTTTAATCAATCTTCCCAGGCAAAGGCAACAAAAACCTAAATTTAGAAAAAGGGGGTGGGTTCCATCAAACTAAAAAGGTTTGCATAATGAAAGCCATCAACAAAATGAAAAGGCAACATAGTAAATGGAAGAAGATATTTGCAAATCATACATCTGATAAAGGGTCAATATCCAAAATATGTAAAGAACTTACACAGTTCAATATCAAGAAAACCAAATAATCCCTTAAAGAATGAACAGAGGGCTTGAATATGCATTTTCCTGAAAAAGACATATAGATGCCCAGCAAGTACCTGAAAAGATGCTCAATATCACTCATCATGGAAATGCAAATCAGAATCACAATGACATGTCACCTCATGGCCATCAGAATGGCTATTATCAAAAAAGACAGAAAATAAAAAGTGGTGGTGAAAACACGGAGAAAAGATAACCCTCATGTACTGTTGATGGGAAAGTAAAGTGGAGCAGCCACAACAGAAAATAGTATGGGATTTCCTCAAAAAATTAAAATTAGAACTACTCTAGGATCCAGCAATTCCACTCAAAGAAAACAAAATGCCAATCTGAAGAGAGATATGCACTCCCTATGTACATTGCAGCATTATTTACAATAGTTGCAAGATATGAAGGCAACCCAAGAGTCCTTAGAAGAATGGATAAAGATGTGTCTGTATGTGTGTGTGTATGTGTGTGTAATGGAATATTACTCAGCCATAAATAAGAATGAAATCTTGCCATTCACAACAACATGGATAGACTGACAGGCATTATGCTAAGTAAAATAAGCCAGAGAAAGAATACCATAGGCTTTCACTTTCACAAATATGTGAAATCAAAAAACAAAACAAATGAACAAAACAGAAATAGACCCATCAATAGAGAAAACAAACTGTAGGTTACCAGAAGGCAGAAGAAGTGAGGGATGGGTAAAATACGTGAAGGAGATTTAAAGGTACAAACTCCCAGTTATAAAGGAAAAATGTTCTGGGGATTTAATATGCAGCAGAGGGACTATAATCAGCAATATTTCAATTGCCTTGCATGGTGACACATGGTAACTAAACGTATGGTGATCATTTTGTAACATATAAAAATGTCAAATCCCTATGATGTATACCTGAAACCAATAACATATTATATGTCAATTAGACTTCAATTAAAAACCAGGATCTCAAATAGAGGTTGCACCTTTATTAATGTAGATAAAGGTATCTTTTTGCCAAGCAGTATAGATTACTTCATGATTCTAGCAAGTATACATTTCATGAGCTTTGTGAAATATTTGGAAATCTTAAAAACACCTTCCAAAGTATCCTCAGGCATAAACGTGGCATTTTGTTAATCAAAATAACAATTGATTTTAATTTTTGAAAATTTAAACTAAAAGTTCTCCTAGCACCTTTTTTCCTGACTCGTTTTACATTCTGTACCTCTGGACCATACATAATTTGTGACAGATCCGGGAATTAGATGATCAGCATTTCACGAGTGAGATGCCAAGTGGGATATGTTACTTTAAAAATATACTTGTAACACTCATTGTTCTCATAAACCTACATAGCCTGAAACATTTAATCAAGTGCTTTCTATAATAAATAGACAAGTGTGGAAGTATAATTAATACAACAAACACATGGCAATTTAAAAGACACTGACCTGGGCTAGAGAGGTTATGGACGATTGAGTAGATGGGGACTTAATTTTATGATGTGCATGGAGAAACATTTACTTATAAGCAAAGAATGACACTGTTACCCAAATGGTAAATACTAAACTAATATTAATGATAGCATAAGATTTCATAATTTGATGAATTTTATATATAGTAAATATTTATATATTCATATACTAAAATTTATATAATATTGAATATTTTATATGTAATTTACCATAACATGCAGAGAATTAAAATTTGCTTTCTTATTTATTAATATTGGCAATTCACTGCCATAGTACTAAATGCTTTCTCAAAACATTCATTATTCTAAAATATTTTACTAATCTGTCTCTTATGTTTCTCCTTTTCAATAACAGCTGACTTTTTATGAAATCTTGTCAGTGTCACATATAGAAAATGAATGTTATCTTCTCCTTTTCTGAGTTTTGGGCATATTTCTTTCTGTTCAAGCAGATAATCTGACTTATACAATCTGTTCTTCTAAAAATTAAATCAGACAAATAAAAAGTTATTGTTTTCAAAGAGATCTGAATAAAAATAGAAAGATGAATTAGAATTTCCATCTATAAAAAAAAGAGAATGGCATTTTCCACAGCTCAGGTACAAAGTATGCTGTGTTCGTTGTATGAAATCTGCAGGAATTTGTGGTTCACAGTGAGAAGTCTACATTTTCTTAAATTTCAAGTTTAAAGAAACTATTTTTCTCCATAGCGGAATTAAAATGTATGATTAACATTATATAAAGAAGTATATGTTGCTGTGACATACTTTATAGGCTGAGTCCTTCTAAATTGTATACCGCAGGGTTATGGAGCTAAAACATAGGCCTAGAAATATAATTCTTCCTACTTAATTTTTGCTCTTTGTACTATATGTTTAACACTTCCTTCTAATTTCTTATCAAACTTTTCCACAAATTTATGTTCCAATAGTTCTAGGCTAATCACCTTCTTCTTTTTCCAGTTCTTTCTATTTTCCCCCACTTACATCTATGAGAATTCCCACATCATGCATTTTGCACATGTGTATCTACCCAGAGCCATGAAGACCACACCCAATTTGTTCAATTTGCTCTAATTTTAGTGAAAACTGTTGCTAAATGCCCCCTCTCCATTCTCCACTCCACATTTCATCTCTGGGGAATGTTCTGCATCCCTAAAGGAACATTCAGCATTATCATCAGTTAGTTTTAATTACCTTCACACACTTGAATGGTGGTATGCTAGATTCTAAAAGAAATAATTTAAATATATATGGTCTCTGCTTTCTAGCCACTTACATATTAAACAAGGATAATAAAATGAGTTGCTATTTTTAATTGGATACCAAGTGTAACATTTTTCATGTAAAACTTTCTAAAAAATGATACAATTCATTTCCCTTCCTCCATAAAGTTCCTTTAATAATGCACAGTGAGATATAGTGAACAGCAAAAATTCCCAGGAATTATATATAGAATAGCTCCATTTTAGACTCCCAGAAAAGTGACAATAACTTTGGCAGCTAACAATTGGCATCTGACAGCTAAGCTGAAATATTCTCAACAAACATAAACAATTCTCTAGAATCTAAACAATAATCAGCTAGAGCCACTCTGCGACTATGGGGTGGAGGAAGACAAAGGCAAGTCTATTCCACGTCCAGGTGTGAAACAAGACAGAGATCAAGACACTCAACAACAACAAAAATCAGCATGATTAACTGCTGCATCTTTATAATAGCATATCTAACTCTGCATTAATGATTTTGCTTTCTTGGTAAAAGTTACCACTGTACACATTCTTGATTTGTCCCCAATACTGACAGTATTTAATCCAGAACCCTCTTAAAATATTCAGGGCAAACCCAAATCCTGTCGAAACCCTCTTTATACTCTTTCTTATCAATACACAGAGATTCACCTGATATGCTTCTTCTTTGCCATAGCAAACTAAATATATCTGATTTTGCTTGACTATTGGTGGATTTCTGGGGAGTAATCATTAGCTGGTGACCTTTAATATTTCTGACTTAATTTTTTTCTTTTATTATATGTTGAAAATTACAGTTAAATTAGTAGTTAATTACTATTTTAAATTTTCCTTTGTTTTATATATGTGAAAAAGTTTAAGCCAAATGTTGATAACCTGGGTCCTCTCAATATACCAAACTATACAACTTTCCACATTTTGAAAGAACGTTGATAAAATAAGAAATAGAAAGGGGAAAGTGCTATAGGTTGAATGTTTGTGTCCCTCTAAAATTCATATGTTGTAACCTAATTCTCAATGTGATGTATTAGCAGGTAGGGCTTTGGTAAGGTGATGACTGACTGGGTTTAGTGCCCTTGCAAAAGAGCCCCAGAGAGCTCCTTGGCCCCTTCTGCCATGTGCAGACATGGAGGGGAGACAGCCATCTATGAACCAGGATGCAGTCAATTACCTGCTCCTTGAGCTTGAACTTCCAGCCTCCAAAACTGTGAGAAATAAACATCTTTGGTTTATAAGCCACCCAGGCTATGGGTATTTGTGGTATAGCAGGTTAAACTAAGGTAAGTGGCATTCACTGAAATTTTATCAAATGCCATAAACAAATAGTCTACTTTGATCTTTGCAGAACTAATTGTCGAATTTATAATCAAAGCTCAAACAGTTTTAGTAATTGTACCAAGGTGTCACTGCAAATAAATGCTGAAATTTGAAGATAATCTCAGTATGGGGCCTAAAATATGCTTGTTGCAGATTTGTTTCAATGAGAACAAGAGGAAAATTAATGAAGCTAACTTAATATAATCAAAAGTACTTAAAATATTACAGTAATTTCACTTACTATTAAACTAAGAATAATTAAAACAGTGAGCAATAATTAAAATCATAATCCTATTGACATTTCTCTATCAAAAATTGAAAAAATAAAGAAGTTTGGTCTTCCTGGTACTTCTCTGATCTGATCTCATAAATACTCTCCAGTTTTCCTTCTACTCTGGTCTTTCTAATATTTATTTAAAAATATATAATATTTGTATATTTACATATAAATACATTTATGATAATACAATATGTAATATAATTTAACATGATATGTAATACAATATATGTTTATAAATACATTATATATATGTTATATACTAACACATGTACACTTTCCTTGAACTCCATTCCCGTTTCTCAAATTGTACTCCTTATCATTTCTGCTTTATTATTTCTTTGTACATAGTCTGCTATATGTTGGTTTTATTTATTTTGCTATGCTGTCATTCCTACCTAGAACGGATGCTGTAAGAGAACTGGAGTCTGTCACTGGTGGTGGTGGTGGTAATCTTGACACTAGGCTAATCTCAATTTATTTTGTTATTTTTTGTCACTTATATTATGCCAGTGCCTAAAATTATGATTGTTTTATAGTAGGTACTTAATAGGTTCTTGTAAAAAATAAAAACAAAATGCAGTGAGGCTATTAAAAGACCAGTACTTAGATTTAAATTTTTAGGATTTAATGTAATTTTATAACACAAATTCTAAACTCAAACTATAACTTTATCACAAACAATTTCCAATATTTAAAAAAAATGAAGTGATACAATTCAGAAATGTAATTCTTGGACTCCACTTTTTTCAACTTTATCTTATATATTTCACTTGATTTATTTTTATTGGATAAATATTTCTAGATCACCTCTTATATTCCAGGGCCTTGCTAACTAATAAAAACATCATGATTACGAGTCTACCATGTGCTAGATGTATGAACTTGGCCAAATGACTCAATCACTATAATCTTCAATGTCTTCATCCATAAACTATGACTAAAGAGGAAAACTACCCATCAGGTGTTTGTGCTGTTGCCCTAACATGAGACGTAAGATGAAATACTGCCAGCAAAACATTTAGCACTGCCATTGGCCCGCTAGAGTCATCCAATTAATGTTGTTCCTATCACTTGTCAGTAATGAAGTTGATGATGAAAACATAATGGATATGCCGCTATATTTATAAAGACTTAGGATATCTCATATAGAAGGTAAAAAACTGTCTAATTTTAAAAGCACAGATGGGCAGATAGGACAACACATTCATGCATAACAAAGTTTCTTTCATACGGTAAGGTCCATCAAGGCACTCTCAGATTCCCCACCCTCATGGACTCTGTCAAAATAACTACTCTTCCTACCCTACCCATATGCATATACATGTATCATGTCACCATGTGGAACACATTTAGAAGTTTTAACTTTTAATAAGGATATTTCCTTTATTTCTCTTCCTTGTCAAGAATGATATTCAGTCAATAACTACTTTCCTCTGAATGTGATTAATACCAGGGAGAGTAGTTGTACTTCATTTTGCTGTTTTTGCTGCACATAGGTGGTACTTTAGGATATTTTGAAATGATTTTAAATGTAAGTGAAGAGATTTGCTCCTGCTGTGATAACTATAAAGGGAGTAGCATTTACTTACAGTGTATTTCTAGCACCTGCATGGCCACCTGAGGGGTGGCATTGAGGGATTCATGGTCTACTCTGCAGATCACAGTCACGCCATCATCGCTCCGGTCCACTCGGAAATCCAGTGTGCTGCTGACAGTGAAAGTCTTGCGATTTGCATCTTCTTCTTTTAGATATTTTACATCTAAAAGTAAAATATAAATTTTAAAATTCTGTGACATTATTTTTCAAAATGTAATAGATTTCACTTACTCAAGACACAACTGGAAGCACCATCCCCCCCTCTTTTCCAATTTTTAAAAAAGCAAATATTTGTTAATTTAATCCATTTTGGTTTGAGTAAATAAAAATATAACTACTTCAGAAATAAAATTTAAAAGGTAGCAATATAAATAAAATAAAAGGGTAGGACACAGAACTATAATCCTTTAGTGCAAGGGTGTTTTTGTTTTTAATATTCCATTTGAGAAATCATGCCATTTTACAATATTAACCTCCTTCATTTAGATTTAAATTTTACATAAGAATAATCTTAATACTCTGAGCTACATGTACAGTTGGGAAGGTCAAATTCACAACATCTGGTTAGGTCTAAAGAAAGTACAATGTATTTGAATTATGATTTCAACATGAACAATGCAAGACAAACATAATTGCTAAGGCATACCTACAATGAGATAGTTATCTTTTATAAAGAAAAATAGGGGACATGGATACAAAAATTCTCAATAAAATACTAGCAAATAGAATCCAACAGTATATTAAAAGAATCATTCAGCACAATCAAGTAGCATTTATTACTGGACTGCAAGAGTTGTTTAATATTCACAAATAAATCACATTAATAAAAGAAAGGATAAGAATCATATGGCCCCATCAATAGATGCAGGAAAAACCATTTGACAAAGTACAGCATCCATTTTTGATAAATCCCCCAACAAAGTAGGGTGAGAATGAACCTACCTCAATATCATAAAGGCCAAATACAAAAGACAAGCAGCAAGTATAATCCTCAATGGAGAAAAACAAAACTACTATTCTATGGTCAGGAACAAGACAGGGATGTCCACTTTCACCACTGTTATTTAACATAGTACTGGAAATCCTAGCCTCCATGATCAGATAACAAAAACAAATAAAAGGCATCCAAATCAGCAACAGATGATATGATACTCTGTGTAGAAAATCTGAGGGACTCCACCAAAAAATTTCTAGAACTGATAAATGAATTCAGTAAAGTTGCAGGATACAAAATCAACATAGAGAAATCTGTGGCATTTCTATACACCAATAATGAAGGAGCAGAAAGAGAAATCAAGGAAATGATCCAATTTATAATTGCACCAAAAAACATAAGATATCTAGGAATAAACAAAAGAAGTAAGTGTTATATACTTTTAAGAGTAAAGGAATTGAAGATGACACAAAGAAATGGAAAAACATTCCATGATCATTGATTGGAAGAACAAATATTGCTAAAAGCAATTTAAACATTTAATACAATCCCTATTAAAATATCAAGTGTTTTTCAGAGATTGAACAAACAATCCTAAAATTTGTATGAAGCCACAAAAGACACTAAATAGCAAATATAATCTTGAAAAAGAAAACCAAAGCTGAACGTATCACAAATCTGGATCTCAAGTCATAACACAAGGCTATCTTTAGTCCAAGACAGTATGGTTCTGGCACAAAAACAGACACATTGACCAATAGAACAGAATAGAAAACCCAGAAATGGACCCACAACTATATGGTCAATTAATATTTGACAAAGCAGGAAAGAATATCCAAAGGAAAAAAAGACAGTCTCCTCAACAGATGGTGTTGAGAAAACTGGACTGTGCAACATGCAGAAGGATGAAACTGGACCACTTTCTTACACCACACACAAAAATAAATTCAAAATGGATGGAAGACCTAAATGCGAGACAGGAAACCATCAAAGTCTTAGAAGAGAACACAGGCAGCAACCTCTTTGACCACAGCCATTGCAACTTCTTAGTAAACATGTCACCAGAGGCAAGGGGAGAAAAAAAGCAAAAATAAACTCTTAGGACTTCATCAAGATAAAAAGTTTCTGCACAATGAAAACAATCAATAAAGCTAAAGGCAGCTTACAGAATAGGAGAAGATATTTGCAAATGACATATCTAGTAAAGGGTTAGCATCCAAAATCTATAAAGAACATATCAAACTCAACACCCAAGAAACAAATAATACAATTAACAAATGGGCAGAAGACATGAATAGACACTTTTCCAAAGTAGACATCCAGAAGGCTAACAGAAACATGAAAAGGTGCTCAACATCACTGACCATCAGGGAAATGCAAATCAAAACCACAATGAGACACCACCTCACACATCTCAGAATAGCTAAAATTAACAACACAGGAAACGACAGATGTTAGCAAGGATGTGGAGAAAGGGCAACCCTCTTATACTATTGGTGAGAGTGCAAACTGGTGCAGCCACCCTGGAAAACAGTGTAGAGGTTGATCAAAAAGTTAAAAATAGAGCTACCCTATGATCCAGCAATTGTACGATTAGGTATTTACCTAAAGGATACAAAAATTCTGAGTCAAATAGACACATGCACGCTTGATGTTTATAGCAGCACTATCAACAATACTCAAGTTATGGGAATAGCCTAAATGTCCATCAACCGATGAATGGATAAAGAAAATATGAAAAATTACTCAGTCATCAAAAAGAATGAAATTTTGCTATTTTCAATGACATAGATGGGGCTAGAGTGTATTATGCTAAGCACCATAGGTCAGTCAGAGAAAGACAAATACCGTATGATTTCATGAATGTGTGAAATTTAAGAAACAAAACAGATGTGCATAGGGGAAAAAAGAGAGAGGTAAACCATAAAACAGAGAGTTCTCTTAATTAGAACAAACTGAGGGTTGCTGGAGGGGAGGTGAGCAGGGATGAGTTAAATGGGTAATGGAGAATAAGGAGGGCACTTGTTAGGATGAGCCCTGGGTATTGTACGGAAGTGATGAATCACTAAATTCTATTCCTGAAACTAATATTACACTATATGTTAACTAGCTGGAATTTAAATAAAAATTTGAAACAAAAAAAAAAGAAGGAAAATTTTACTTGAAAGAAAAAAGACAGTCATCTGAATAATTTGAATATTTAAAAGTATACATTTGCAGTGAAATTTACACTGAGATAAATACTCTTCCCTTGGCTGAAGAATTTATTTCAGCATAAATGAAACAAATCTTGAGGAATACTTTCCTCAAGATGTGAATTCATTTACTGATATTTAAATTTTTGCGTATGATTTTTTTTAAAAAAACTTACTTATTCATGAGAGACACGAAGAGAGAGAGGCAGAGACAGGCAGAGGGAGAAGCAGACTCCATGTGGGGAGCCTGATGCGGGACTCGATCCCAGGACCCCGGGATCATGCTCTGAGCCAAAGGCAGATGCTCAACCACTGAGCCACCCAGGCATCCCTATTGCATATGATTAAGATTTCTTATGAAATGGTGCACTCAGGGATTATTTGTTCTCTATGGAAAAGAGGCTTAATAATATCTTCATTTAATTTAAAATTTCTTAAGTCTAAACTAGTTGATAAGAGGAGGGTAATTTTAATGGATTAGAAATCAAAATGATAGGCTAAAGTTAAGATATTATAACATGATCCTATATGTAGTTTCAGGAAAAAGCTGTTCCATTTTCTTACTCTTTCATGTCTAATGAACAACGATATTTTTAGGGAAAGAGTTATGTTCAATAAAGTACAAAAATATTTGATTTTACTATTTAATAAATAATTTTAAAAACATTTAAGGACATATTAATGACAACAAAGTAATGTAAGCTGAGCTAATCCATTGTGTTCTGTCAAAGATTTGACCTTGAAAGTAATTCTGAATTTGAGGTATTTGTGGGTAGATATTTGTATGTTGCACTGAGTTTTACTTTTTTCAGAGAAGTCTGACTTTATCTTATTGATTTCAAAAATAAAATAATTATTCATAAAGAATAAAACTAGGTAAATGTTCTATGTCTTGTTCTTGAAAATAAATGCTCATGATTGTGTTCACATATTAGGAAAAAAATCACCTAATTAAGATTTTACCATTAAAAAATTTTACATAATTTAGGAAGTTTTGAGAGTAAGAAAAATTTCTAACATTTGACATATAGGGAAGGGACATAAAATGCTCAATTTATCTTATAACTAAAAATTAATCATACAAGATACAAAGTTCTTCATAAATTATCTTGCAAAATAACTCATTTTTGCTAACCAGTCATTTCTGTGATTTTTCCATTTAAATATTAGTTTAAATCTTAATTAAAAAAGATATTAAAATATGCAATTATTCCCTTTTAGTCAAAATATGTCAGGATAACACAGATGCATTTATAATCTTTTGTTATATTAAAAATATATATATTTATTTATGTGAACATATATATATATATATATATATATATGAGCCCTTTTACCTTTTAGTGTTTTATAGATTTATACAAATTTTTGCCTCATTTTTATATTAATTTGTATAAATCCATGTCCAATGTTTTCTGGTTTGTAATTCTAAGCAGTGGCAGTATAAGAAAATTTAGATCTCTTAGTAAACCACTATTATAATTATGTTTCACAATATATGAAAGACAAAACATTGCTGCTAATTGTTTAATTTTAATAACAGCTGTATTTTAAGAACCCACACATCTGCTTCCTTTAGCCAATTCCTCTACAAAAGTATCATTTAATGTAATATTAAATGGACACATAAAATCTGATAGCATCGCATAAAATTTTAATGAGCATCATTCAAATAAAATAAACAAAAGTATAATTTGTTGCTTTTAATATTAGCTTATGTGACACCTTATAGGGTTCCTAAAAGCAATAAAATGAACAGAAAAAAACATCAATAAGAGCCAATCATTTTATCTTTTCTGTTTCATGCTGATCTCCTCCTTACCACCCTCACCCCCTGCCCCCCCAAAAAACCAGGCAGGAAGTAGTACTTAAAATCTAAGTCTATTTTTGGGTTCTAGCTTTATAAAATAACTGATGCATTCACAGTTATAGAATCAATAAAAATTTTTTTACGTTGTACAGTTAATTTGCTGATTGCATGTGTATTCTTGTTTCCTGTTCTGTCTTGTTTCAGTGTTTCCATTGTTTCTCCTTTAGCATGTCTTTCATTACATTGTGATCTACAGCAGTTTTTTTAAGAATTGATGCGCATACAAATCACCTTTGGATCTTGGCAGAAATGCAGATTCTGATTCAAGATGTTGTGGGATGGATGGAGCCTGAAAGTCTGCTGCTGGCCATGGACATATTTTGAGGAGAAAGAGTAAAGATCAGTGATGTAACCATCAATGAAGAGGAAATATTGGGACTTTTCTCTCTCCATCTCAAGCTATCTCTATCCATCATTTTAATTTACTCTCTTCCTAACCTTCCATTCTACCTTTACTATTTTAAAATATATATTTCTTCTCATTTTTTACATTTTTCAAAATATCCATTTCATATATTATATAATGTATTGGTATGATGGTCAACACAAGTTGAGAGCAAGCAATAAACAGAGGTGTTTGTAGGATTAGTTTCCTTCATAATCCTTGCCGCCACCCTTCTATCATTTTCCAAGGAGGTTTTGGACTTTTACCACTTGTTCACAAATAATCAGAACAGTGATTGCTTTGGGTGGGTGGCAGTTGAGAACTTTATTATGCTATCATTGTATATGTTGAAATTTTCTATAATAAAAAACCTAAAAACAGATCTGTCTAGGAAAATTCCTCAAGTATTTTCCTGAACATTTCTTTTTTTTTTTTTTTTTTTTTTTTTTATTCATGAGATACACACACAACACTCACACACACAGGCATAGACAGAAGCAGGCTCCATGAAGGAAGTCCAACATGGGACTCAATCCCAGGACTCCAGGATCATGCCCTGAGCCAAAGGCGGCACTAAACCACTGAGCCACCAGGGCTGCCCTCCTTAACATTTCTTGAACGTTAAGTCTCAAAGTAAATAATTTTCTACTAGTTTTTATATTTGTATTTATGAGACTTGGAATGTAGAATAGTAGTCTGCTTCTATTTGGGTTTTAGATCTTTATCTTACTTAGAGCTAAGGTTGAAAAAAAAAGCAGATGATGTAATCATGAGCAAGACTGCTGAAGCCCTCAAATTAACAGATTTAGAAGCCCTACATCAGGTTAGCTAAGGAACAAAGGTCATCTGTGTATTGTTTTTTTACATCCAAATTTTTCATAAAATATCAAATCTGAGGAGCTACATCCACATCCATCTCTCCACATTTATAATGTTAGGTCACCTGCCTCTATGTCTGTAGTTTTAGCTCCTTTTGGATTAGATTTTTTCTAAAAGAAATCATCTAAAGTGATTAAAGTTCCATAGAACTTCACTTTGTATCCACAGTGGTTCTAATCACCCTGTGTATTACAATCTGAATTTTTGTGATTTATTTCCTTTCATTACTTTTGTGAATTTATCCCATTTAAACAGATCCAGAAAGAAAATAATCTTAGTTTTATAAAGGATAATCTTGTTTTGCATCTTGGAGTAGCCAGGCATGCACCTAATGTGGGCCAGTTTCCCTTTAATCCATTGGAAGACCATTGTGCCACAGCCACACTGGGAACAAGATAAGATTTAGACACAGCTTTCACTTGTTCCCAGTACTGCGAGAGCCATACCTCCTCATCAGTGAGAGGTATCTCTTAGGAATTATGTAGGGGTATTATGTGACTTCCCCTGATCTATTTGGGTTTCTAATTCTCTGGCCACGATCTCACGGCCACGACCAATCTGCAGGATCACAATGTTTTCCCCAGATATTGATGCTCTTATAGAACTTGAACTTTACTATTATTTTCAGAGTCTGGGTTTGTAACAGTATTTTATGGTGGATCAGATGATAATTTTAGGGAATTATTCTGAATCCATATTAATGGTACTTAAATGATTTGACCTACTTACCTGAACGTAGGTCATCTTGTCATAGAGAAGAGAAAATGTGGGCACTATACGAGATGACTTTATGTCAAAAATTTGAAACAACCATTTTGATCTACAGCCATTGTGATCTACAGCAGTATTTTTGGATATGTTGTGTAATTACTGTTACACAACTGGATATATTGTGTAATTACTGTTTAAAAGAAGTTCTATAGATCAAATTTTCTACACCATTTTTAGAAGATAACCAACTCCCTATTACTTTGTTAGATTGACATAAAGTAACTATGCCTGGTTAACTCATTCAGTAACTTATATGCATATCTTATTTTTTTGAAGATTTATTTGTTTTAGAGAGAGAGAGAGTGCACAAGAGAGAATGTGAGGGGAAGGAGCAGAGGAAAAGGGAGAAAGAAACAAACTTAAGCAGACTCTGCACTGAGCACAGAGCTCAGGCAGGCCTTCATCTCATGACACAACCTGAGCTGAAACCAAGAGTCCATTGCTTAACTGACTGTGCCACCCAGGCGCCCCTTAGATGTGTGTTTTAAAATCAATTTGTCTTGAAAGGAATGTCAGTACTTTATTTTTTTTCTCTTAAGATTAAGCGTTCAAAAAGTATTTTACAAAGCATCTTTATTTAATATTCAAGGTAAGTATTTTGTTTCTGCTTTAAACTTTTTCCAGAAGAAAAATATTGAAGCCACATCTTATATGATAGAGCGTTAAGTCTGATTAACCATTTTCATTTGTTCACTGGAGAAAACTTCAAAACAAATTCATGAGGCAAATCTCTTTTTTCGCCTATGAGTGTTCCTTCCTATAACTCCAACTGGAAGGGGACAGATTTCTTCTCATAGTATTCCACATTTATTAGAGGTGCCATCCTGTTTTTTAAAGCTATGGTTCTACCATTAGCCAGTATACAAAATAACCATTTTATTTGGCAAGGAATTTTACTGAAACTCAGTTCTTGTTAATAGATTTCAAAAGTTCAAAAAAGTGTAGTAATATTTTTGGAGAACTGATGAAGAGGAGATACTTTGCTTATCTAAATATTCTAAAACCTCTCTTTCAGTTTATTCAGACGGCGAAATGTTATTCTTTGATCAGGTGTCTCTTCAGTGTCTGCATTGAAAGGTACTATGAATATATGCTATATGGATCTTGTTATATGTACCCTGATTCCACTAAATACAAACACATTTGTCTGAAACACGTGGATTCAGAGAGGAATTCTCTTTGTCTCTTGACACTCAGCACCAGAAAATGTTAGACCTATTTCATACACTGTTTTGTGGACATAATAATTAACTGATCATGTCTTTTTCTTTGTAGTCAATAAAAGTACTAACAAAAAAGTTTGTGACTCATCATTGGCAAATGTGAAAGACTTAATGAATAGGATTTGCTTGCTTATCTCACTTCAAGTTTTATCTTGTTTTCTTTACTAATTTTGAGGTTGTTCCAAATTCAGTATCATTACCTTTTATGTTAATCCATGGGGTTTTTTTCTGTATTAATGCAAATACTTCTAGCATATTATGAGTTGTAAGAGTCACTCTCCTTCAAAAAAACCAAAAAACGAAAAACTGGACGTAGTTCAATCATTGATGGCTCAGAAACAGTCAAATGACTATTAGGATTTAAAACCTTAGAAGAACATTAAGAACTATATTGCTGAGTCTAGTAAAACAATCAGTAAGGAGTAGAACCATCTCCTTTGAAAATTATTGAGGTAAAGTCTTAGATCACTTTCACTCAAGTGACTAATTCTATATTTAATTCTACATTTATATTTATTCAATTCTATATTTAGTTTCCTGTACCTCAGAAGGATATTCAGAACTAGTTTGCTTTGCTTAGGACAGCATCCAGTAAAAATGAGTCACCACCTCTAAAATTATTATGGTAAAGTCTGAGACCACTTTAACACAAGTGGTTCATTTATTCTCTAGATTAAAACCTTGAGCATTTACCACATGCTTGACACCATGTCAGATTCCATATATAAAAAGTTGGGTGAGGAAATAAACTCTAGCCCAGTGAAGTGGACAGATATGTAAATATATTATTTAAATATTTTTAAAACTACTGGTATGTTCAAAATAATAGAGTATAACAGTTTAAGAACTAACAATACCAGATCTTTTCTCTGATCTTCACCCTATCAGATATATCTTTTGAAAGGAGTATAAGAGATAGACTATCTTGGAGAAAAAGTGGTTACTTAGAAAATTAGTTAATAATTGTGAGAACCAAGATAGAGATTAATTTGTATTCAAGAATATCTTCTTTAAACTATTATCACTTTCTTTGAATAATCAGCAGCAATATTAATATTATTTATTTCTACAATACTAATACAATGGACTAACTTACAGCATTTGCCAGTTTCAACAAAGTCTTCCTCTTTCTGACTTACACAACATGATAATGAGCTTTGAGGTATATACTGCATGGTTTGTGAAATTTATCTTGGGAAATTTGGAGTTAGTTTTCACACTACCTATTATTCATAAATACAAAACTCAAAAAAAGTGGTAGGAAGGGGAAGAATAGCAGCCTTTTGCAAATCTAATCCCAGACCACAACGTTTCAGTAGAGACTCCTTAATATTTTATATCTAATGGAATTAGAGTCATAAAATCTAAAAATTTTATCAGAATGTGAACATAAGTTATCCTCTATAGCACCTATACTTATTGAATGTGAATTCATAGTGTTTGCCATAACCAGGTTGGCCTTTTAGTGTTAAATTCCTCTCCTATGTAATTTCTTTTGTAGACATTCTTTGCTTATAATTGCCATGTTCTGTAGCACGTGACTTGAACCAGGTATAATTAAATCTGAAGAGGTACCTAAGCCCAGGGTGACTAATCTCCAGGGTGGCAAGCATGAGGTTTTATCCCCAAGCAGAAATAATGTAATCAAACTAGTTTCTGATTCTCTATCACATCTTAACACGATTTAAAACCTTGAAGAATTCAAAGAAATTGAAGTTAAAAACACGTGTTTGAGCATGTATGCACACATATATCCTACAGCTAGTATGAGGAAAGCCATGATTTAGCCAATCTAATGAGAGAATAGAATTCATGAGGTGGAGGAAAGGTGTGCCAAATAGAGGAAGAAGCAGATAGCCCATGGCAACAATAGACTGAAAGGAGCTAAGTAACTATGAAGCCAGTCAATCAGTGACCTCTTTATATACAGGGCACAACTTTTATGGCTATAACTAGGTTCCCTCATGTTCCTTTCACTTGGCCATGGTCAGAAAAACCTTACAATAATTGCTCTTCACTTGAGAGTAGGTTGAGTGAACATCAGTGTCACTAACCAAAAATCTGGACAGGAGAAATCAACTTTCACTTATAGTACTTTCTAAGAACAGATTTTATATTTTGTGCACTCTGGGTTTTTTTCTATTTTTAGGCTAAATCAAAAGATTACACCACCTGACTTAAACAAAACAAAACAAAACAAAACAAAAAAACAAAAAACAAAACAAAACAAAACAAAAAAGACAAAACTACCTGACTCTAAGTTTGATGCCTCAGAGTACTCACTATATTTGTATAGATTTTAATACCCTTTCTCCTATTGAAGACTGAACGATTTATTCTATTTTATATTTTAAAAGGTGATTTATTGTAGGACCCAAAAGATGATAAAAGATGGCAGAAAAAAATTAAGGTCTCAGGTCTCTGAGATCACCATCTGAGCTGAAACCAAGAGTCAGACACTTAACCGACAGAGCCATCCAGATGCCCCAGTCTGTTCTTAATTAATTAAAGTTAGGCATATTTTGTCAGGTAAGCATTCATTTCCTTCGTCTAGTTAGTAGTTTCATCCATGTCAGCCTGTATAAGTTGTGGGCAGTTGTCAATTTGTTACTGTTTTTACTTTGAAGTGTATTTCTTCATTTCTTCCTATTATCCCTCTCCTCAAAAACTAAAGACAATGTTGGTCTAAACTCTGAATAAATGAACAGTTTCTGTCTTGGAAAAGTACAAAAGCTAGTGATGGATCATCAAAGACCTGGAATGGGACACATTAAACGTAAATAAATAATCTTTATCTGATGCAGTTCTATTGTTTTATCACCTTTTTGACTTATTGACTACTGTTGATTGCCGCTTCTTTTCTTTTACTTAGAATTATATTTACTCTGTATTTGCCTTTTGTTTCTTCTCTTCACTATCTTTTTTAGGCATAGCCATCCTTAAGGCAGCCCAAGGGTGGGAGTTCAGTTATATTTAACTATAGAGAAAAGAGAAGAAGAAGGGAGATCAACAATATAATTTTTAAAAAGATTAATTAAAGGGGCACCTGGGTGACTCAATTGGTTAAGACCCAGGTCTTGTTTTCAGCTTAAGTCATGATTTCTCAATGGTGAGATTGAGCTCTACACTGGGCTCTACACTCAGGGGGAGTCTGCTTTTCTCTCCCTCTCCCCCTCTCCTCAACCCCTCCTACAACTTGCATGCTCTCTCTCTAAAACAAATAAATCCTAAAAAAAAGACTAATTAAAAACTAACCAAATTAAAACATGTCAAATTATTAAATCATTTCTTAAAATTCATACATGACCTTCTTATATAAAGTTCATGAAGAAGAACATAATTAAAAATAGCCTATAATTACCAGGAAAAGGGAATTTATGGAACAGTTTTATCTCTAGAGGCAAGAAATAAATTTTGACATAACATGGTCAAAAAAAGAAATGTAATTTTTTTCTGTGAAAAAATAGCAGGAAATGAGAGATAGAATAGTTTATAAGGATAAATAAAGGAATGAAAGGAATGAAATATATTAGAATAATTTATGAGTTTACATTGTAAAAAGACATGAATATAAAAAAGAAATCAGGGGCACTTGGGTGGTTCAGAAGCATCTGCCTTCAGCTCAGGTCATGATCCCAGGGTCCTGGGATGGAGCCCTATGTGGTGGGGCTCCCTGCTCAGTGGGGAGTCTGCTTCTCCTTCTCCCTCTGCCCCTCCACCCCTCTTGTGCTCTCTGTTTTTCAAATAAATAATAAAATCTTAAAAAAAAGCCGAGGACAATTTCCAGAATATCAGCATAGGGGACTCTGCAGACTCCTCCAGTGAAACAACCAGAACTGGTGAAAATTATTTAAATATACATATACGTATGTTCTTTAAAAATCATCTAATAGTATACAGCAACTTATGAAACAATTATTCAAGAAAATCAATTAAATCTCAGTAAGAACAAATAGAGCTTGTAGTATTTAAGACATGACCTGTTCCCTACCTTCACCCCACCTCCAACTCAGCACAAGGGAAGCTTACCTCCTAATGAATGTTGCCCAGATGATGGGACCCATCCTCCCCACCAGCTCACTTTCAAAGGCTATCGTATTTTCTCAGCAGAGCCAGGTGTTCCCCTCATTCCTGCTGTCAGTTGCAGAGGCCCAATTCCAAGGGAGTGTGGCTGAGGCTCTTTTTTCTTTTTTTTTTCTTTTTCTTTTTCTTTTTCTTTTTTTTTTTCTTTTTTTTTTTTTTTTTTTTTGAGGCTCTCTTTTTCTACCCAGTCTGAACTCAGGCCAAGAATACAAAGACCATCATGGCTCTTGCCCCAGTTCACTCATAAAGTGGACATTTCAAGCCAGAGAAACAAGGGGAGAAAACCAGGGCTGCCGCCACTCCCCCAGCACCCTGCTTATAAAGAGTGACATAGTGTCACTTTGAAAGAAGTAAAACATTCTATCAAAGTGAGTTTGGATACATTTCACTCTTCTTCCTGTACATCCTCTTAAATTCATTCTATCACCTTAAAACAAACAAGCAAACAGACACAATTAAAACGCATCACCATTAAATAAAGTATTACTTATTTAAAGTTGGCAGGGAAGAATATCAAAAAAGAGAAAGTTGTATCAAGAGAGAACTCCAGACCTTTTCAGGGTCTCACCCACTGTTTAGCAAAGCAAGCACTGATAAGTGTATCTGGGTGAGGGGTGAGGAAACTGAGCCTGAGACAAGAACCATCTAAAAGGATTAGAGGAAATAGCACATGATGCTCACACAGTGGGGAATAGTGTTGTGACCAATCTGATTGAAAACAATAATTCCTAGCATAAATACTGCTCTGGTCTTGCCTAAGAAATTTTTTAAAGACTCTGAAAGGATTAAACCCTTTCTAAGTAACTTGACCAGAAGGAAGCATAATAATACTGACAGAGATATGAGAATATTCAGCATCGAAAAGGCAAATTTCACAAAGTCTGGAATCCAATCAAAAACTGCATTCAAAGAAGCAGAAAAATGCTATCTATAATGAGATCAATCAATCAATCAATCAAACCTGACCTTGAAATAATAGAGCTAAGAGAAATAAAAGATAAGGGCATTGAAAATAAATTCAAAACCTAAAGATACGAAATTTATGCAAATAATATTTGTGATCTTGGGTTAGGCAAAAATGTCATCCATAAAATATGAAATTATGATTTATAAAAGTAAAAATAATAATAAAAAGGTTGGGCTTTATGAAGTAGTACTTCATAAAATTGTTTGGAAGTGTCTTTAAAAATTGAATATAGGTCTGCCATATGACCCATTCATTCTGGCCCTAGTCATTGCCAAGAGAGATGAAAGCATATCTACATATAAAGACTTACACACAATGTTCATAACTACTTAGTTGGTACAGCCTCATACCATAAATAACTCAAATATCTATCACCAGATAAATGGATATACAAATTATAGTATAGATTCATACAATAGAATATCAGCAATAAATAGGAATAACTTTTACATATGCAAGAACAGGGATAAATCTGAAAATACTTACACTGAGAAAATCAAAAGAAAAGAAAATTAACTGAGTCTATTTATATAGAATTCTAGAAAATGCAAACTAATCTGCAATGACAGAACAGTGGTTCTAATTTGAGCATGAAATGAGGAGTGGAGAGAGAAGTTTAAGAGGGAAGGAGTTTTTTTTTTTAAAGATATGAGGAAAGGATTATAAAGGAGTATAAACAAATGCTTCAATGATGCATTTGTTCATTATCTTGATTGATGCGGTTTCATCAGTATATACAAATATGAAAATCTACCAAACCGTCCAGTTCAAATATGTGTATATTGTTTTCTATTATATCTCAATAAAGCTGTTTTTAAAAAAATTAAAAAGAAAGTTTCTCAAAGTTTTGGGGGATAACTTATTATCATTAACCATTCATGATCACATGAAAGTTGCTTTCTCTATTTCCATAAGATATCTCATGTATATCATGGTGTGGCCTGCAGCATCTTGAGGTAATACACTTAAAATCATTCAAAAAATTTTAGATTGTCCATGTTGTCACACAGAGACACACACATACGACATACAGGTACTGTTAATGCTGTTTTCTTTTCTCATCTAATACGTGTCCAGCATGATCCAGATTTAAATGACTAGGACATTTCCAAAGTGGTAGGTATAAACAAAGAACATGAAAAATCATTGATTTATGGGGTACAAGTTTAACTATTGATACTTTTGGTTAATCCTTATCATCTATGACACAGGGACATTAAACACAGGGGACACAAGTTTTTCCTTTTTATTTTCTTCTTCAGGGAATTTACAATCCCTTTTTTGCATATTAGTATTTCTCTCATTCAAATCAAATTTATGTAAAACTGATGTTAAATGAAGCATTAGACTGAATCTAGTTTTGCAACACCAAACAGAATATGTAAATTCAATAAATAATCTACCATGTTTCAAAGTGCATTTCATAGAATTCAGTGCAAAACAACATAAAAGCATGAAAGAAAAACAATTATGTGGTCAAAGAATACTGTTAAGATGTCAGCTAAAGGAATTTTTGCACAAATTCTCAGAAATGTTAAAATGCTAGAGTATATTTTGACTTAGTTTTACACAATCTCTTTGTAAGAACAGACTCATAATGTACACGGAATATTAAGCCTTATTTTCTGAATTTAGTCAATTAGAACCCCTTCCTTTGTTTCCTCAATAATACTTGGCTTAGTGGTCTCTAATTCTGTGCATTCTCAAAAATAGTGAGCTAAGGATCACTAGGAATAGGCATTTTAAAACTAGTACCTCAGATGATTCTTTTTTTTTTTTTAAGATTTTATTTATTTATTCATTCAGGAGAGACACACACAGAGAGAGGCAGAGAACCAGGCAGAGGGAGAAGCAGGCTCCACGCAGGGAGCTCGATCTCGGGACTCCAGGATCACGCCCTGGGTCAAAGGCAGGCGCTAAACCGCTGAGCCACCCAGGGATCCCCACCTCCGGTGATTCTAATCCAAGCCGTTTAATGGCCACTTTTTGAGAAACACAGCATTTGGAAATTCACTCTCATGCTTCCAAATGCTGTAAAAATTATTTGCTACATAGTCTACAGTAAAATTACACTACATTTAGCCAACCTGAAAATGAGCTGTTGCATTATTTTTGATTGGTGTGATAGTGTGTGTCAAAACCCCTGTTCACATGGGGAGATACAGCTTAAGTCCACTTAAGCCTGATGGTCAACATTTGACACACACAATGTATAATAAGTAAATAACACTTGTAGAATACAGGCAATACCATTAGGTAGCAACAAGCTTCAGTGACTCGCCACAAAGTCAGGCTCTGCTGCATATGTATGTCCTTCATGGCATAATTCTGAAGGGAGGAGGAAGCACTGCACACATGAAAAGCGATGACTGTTTTAAAGGCTAAAACTGAAAACGTCCCTCATTGTGAGATGATAAACCTTTTATGGTCAGAATACCTTCCCTAGACATAGTTCACCTAACTCCAAAAACCTATTAAGCTTAACTTTTAGATTCTGTATAATTACTTCAACTTCAATATTTTAAATAAACATTATTACATATTTCTGAACTAATTCTTCCTAATGCCTCTTTTATTTCCATATGTTCATTACTAAAATCACTCAAAGTTATATTGTCTTTCAGCTTTCTTTTTGCTTCATCTCTCAGAACTATTCACCAGGTTCCTCTAAAATTTGGCTTCTTTTTCACATCCATCTTCTTTTTTAAAAATTCCATTTTATTCCCACTAAAAACTCCATTTTACCATTAAGTCAGAGCCTAATTAGTTCATACTTGAAATGTCCCTTAGATATTCTTCCAGCCTTCAGCTTTCTCCCCAGACTCAAGTGCTAGGTCTTAGAATATTCAAGTTCAGTCTTTGCCAGATGTATGACCATAAGAAATTATTCTGCTTCTTTAGATCTCAGTTTTCTGTTGTTACAAAACAAATTATCATAAGCTTAATGGCTTAAAGCAACGCACATAATCTCTATGGATTAGGAGTCCAGAAGGCTTCTCCTGGTCTTCCTGTCAATACCACCAGACTGAAGTTACGGTGTTGGCTGGGGCTGTGATTCCCATCTGAGTTTTAGGGTCTTCTTCAAGCTCACTGGTTGTTCACAAATTTATTTCCTTTATTTACAGAGGCTACATGTCTGAGGTCCCCCCTTGTTCACTAGCTGTCACTCAGGAACTGCTTCCAGCAACCAGAGGTCCCTCACAGCTCTTTGCCAGACTCCCTATAGGCAAGGGAGTCTGTGGCAAACAGGGATTGCAAGATTACTGTTTACTTCCTTTCAGGCCGGGAGGAGAATGTCTCTCTGACACTTCATTCCTTTATAAAGATCTCACCTCATTATATCAGGTTTGCCCTTGAGACTCATCCTTTGATGAACTCAAGAGAGACACATAATTATATCTGCCAAGTCCTTTTTGCGATATAAGGCAACATGATCAAGGACGTGACATCACATGTGCTATACTCACAAGCCTGTCCTACCTTCAAGGAGAAGAGATCATACATGATGTGGGGCACTGAGAGTTGTCATGGAATTCAGCCTAACACCAAAATGTAAAATCTGGGAAAGAAATCTGGAGATTTCATGATAGTAACTGTTCAAACTACAAATTGATAATCTTATACATGAAATGAAAAATTAATGACGTTTATAAAAGTTTGTAAGGTTCATAAAATATAACTTCTCAGGGAACTAGCAAATTTCAAAAGGCAATGCTCATCTTTTTCCCAGACTAAATGTCAAATATTCAGACTTCCTTACAACACAGAAGATTAAAAGCTGCAGTGAAACCACCTATGGTTTTGAATAGAGAGCTATCCAGAAGCACCAAAAGGATTTCTGAGTTAGACTCATGGCAGGGGAAGAGGAAGGGACGGATAGATGAAAATTATGCTTCATTCTATTCTTTAAAGCTCATAGAAAAAAAAAGTTTCAACTATTGCCTACAGAATAAAATTCCAAACCCCTTACTATGGAATAAAAGATCCTTGAAGACTTAATTGGCCCTGGCTTTCCTGTTTACTTTTCGCATCTATATCACACAGAAAGTTCTATGGTTACTGCAAACATGCTTTTACTCTGCACAAATACATGGTTTCTTTCCTTAGAATGCTCTACTACCTACTTGTACCCACAACCCATATGATGATTCAATTCATTGTTTAATATCCACTCATTTATTTAGCAGCTATTTACTGAGTGCCTATATCCATCAATCAATTGTTAAGTCTTAACCTCTTCTCCCACAAAGTAGGGATGTAGAAAGGAGGAGGAGGTGGAGGAAGGAGGAGGGAGGAGCGGAGGAGGAGGAAGGAGGAGGAGAGGGAGAGGAGAGGCGGGGCGGAGGAGGAGGAGGGGGAGAAGGGAGAAGGAGAAGAAGGAGGGAGAAGAAGTAGAGAAGGAGGGTAAGATAGAAGAATGAAAAGAAGAGATGAAGAAGAAACGTAAGAAGAAGAAGGAGGGGAGGGGAGAGCAGGAGGGAGGAGAGGAGGAGAGGAGGAGGGAGGCGGAGGAGGGGAGGAGGAGGGGGAGGAGGCGAGGAAGGAGCAGGAGGAGGAGGACGGAGGAGGCAGGTGAGGGAGGGAGGAGGAGGGGGAGGAGTGGGGAGGAGGAGGAGGAGGAGCATGGAGGAGGAGGAGGAGGAGGAGACTGAGACGGAGAAGGGAAGAATAAGAGAAGAGAAGAAGAAGAAGACGAAGAATAAGAATCCTAAGACGCTATCCTCCTCCTCCTGCCTCCTTCTTCTTCTTCTTCTTCTTCTTCTTCTTCTTCTTCTTCTTCTTCTTCTTCTTCCTTTCTTTCTAGTACAAAATCTATAGCCAGATCATGTATCTATTACCATACCTGTAAATCTTATGTTTATATGTCTAGCCCCAAAATGTAAATTCCTGGAAGGAATTATTTTGTTTATATTTCTAAAACTAATTCAGGGATTGTTACAACGCATTAATTGTGGTTTGCTGAAGATGGTGATGGTAATAATAATAATAAGAGTAATAACAATAATATTAAAAATGTTTTTAGTGATTCCTCATACTGTGAAAACACTTTATACATATTGGCTCACACAAAATCCTTCCAACAATGCTTTGAGGCAAACATTAGTTTTCTCATAGACTTGTGAGGACTATAAAGTTCAGACACAGAGACAAGACTTTTATATATTACTGCTGCTTCTTTTTTGATTTTAAGATTTTATTTATTTGACAGAGAGATAGAGAGAGCCACAGAGCACAAGTGGGAAAATGGCAGAGGGAGAGGGAGAAGCAGGCTTCCCACTGAGCAGGGAACCTGACACGGGACGGGGCTCAATACCCAGAACTCCATGATCATGACCTTAGCTGAAGGCAGGCATTTAACCAACTGAACCACTCAGGCGCTCCTGCTACGGATGCTTCTTAACTTTATGTTCTCTATACCAGTGTAGTCCCCAAACAGGAATATCAGCATCATTCACACATGTGACACAGTGCTGACAATGTATGTTCTCATGCTCCAACCGAGACCTACTCCATCATAAAATTTGGGGACAGAGCCCTATGATCCGAGATTTAACAGGCACTATAGGTGATGATACCTGTTAAAGTTTGAGAACCAGAGCTCTGGAATCTACTATGGAAATATCTTGGCAAAAAAAAACTTGATCAGCTATGACTTTCAGACAACTTTTACCCAGAAATTTGGAAATTAATGTTAGGTAGTGATGAAGGAAAAAAGAAAAGCAGAAAAATGACTCATCCTGATATCATAAGTCACATTGAAGATCCATATACCCGTTATAGAGAGTCTCTGAAACTTAACACAATGTCACTATGCTGAACTGACCAACACTTAGCTAAAAGGTAAGGATGCTACACACAGCATATTTGCATATACACCTTATAAAGATAGTTTAGCACACTCAAGAAGTTCACCATATAACTGTGAAACAAACTATATTAATATGAAAAAGAAGAATTATAAAATAGAAAAGCTATGTAGATGAATGCAAGTTTAGGGATAATGAGTGCTCTCTCAATGGCCACACATTGGAGAACACAGAAATAAAGGAGGCCTCACTATTTCTGAATGGGGAGTACAGAACCATGAGCTGATTCTGTATATGGTTTTTGTCTTGATTTTTTTTTCTAATCTTTACTCAGATGATTTTCCAGTATGGTGTTTATAGGATCAAACTTTAATGTTTTTACCTAGGATATAATGGAATCTGTTTGGTACTCAGAGCAGAAGCCAAATTTGTGAAAAAGCAAGGTATATTCTGAAATATGAGTACATTATAGATTTTCCATCAGGCTACAATGTTAAAAACTATCAATCAATATTAATGAAGTACCTAGTATGTTATTCTCTGACCTCCCTGGGAATATGAGACAAATTCTTGAAACACAAATAAAATGCTAAGAAATTGAGAGCAACTGACTACCAAACTATGTCAGAATTAATGTGAATAATAAAACAAAAGAGAGTACTTAAGAACATTCTAGCATAAACCATGTCTTTCACACAGAGAGACACATATGATGTGCAAGAATTCACTGACTGGAGCTTTCTCATAGGCCAAAGAAGTTGGATTTGAAATTTATTTTACAGGTTAGGGCTTTTTTTTAAGATTTTATTTATTTATTTATGAAAGACCCAGAGAGAGAGGCAGAGACACAGAGGGAGAAGCAGGCTCCATGCAAGGAGCCCAACATGGGACTTGTTCCCGGGACTCCAGGATCACACCCTGGGTTGAACGCAGGCACTAAACCACTGAGCCACCCAGGGATCCCTTGGTTAGGGCTTTTTTTTTTTTTTTTTTTTTTTTTTTTTTTTTTTTTTTTTTTTTGTTAGGGCTTTTGATCAAAAGTGCTTAAATAGAAAAAAAAATGGCTGGATCAGATCCTTCTCATAGTATGGAAGCAGGGTAGAGGATCCAGTTAGCAAAGATTCAACAAAGCCCAGACATGCCTAAATAAACACATCCTAAATGCAGAATTAGAATGGGTGTTACTGAGCCCTGGCCATATATGTGATCAGATTATATACTAACCTAAAAGTTTAACTTAGCATAGCAACATGTCTAACATGTCTTGGGAGCTTGCATTTCTCCAAAATTTGTTTAATAACATGTATTTAATAGAAGACCCGCAACAAAAGTGGTGATTAAGGATAAATTACAGGTAAGTCCTTGTTTGCAGAAAAATGTACAGTAATTAAAATAGAAAAGAGAATAATTAAATAGATTACAAACATATAATTTCTTAGTAACAGAAGGAATCCTATAACATATTATCTATATAATATAATTCTGTACTGTATTATCATTTCTGTTGGGCCTATATATACCCATTAGTAAGAATTATTGTGAATCTAAAATAAGATATTTGAATTAAAAATTAAAATGATTAGAATGGTTTGCATGAACCTATCCCCTAGCAGGTTACGTTAAGAATAACACATCATTACCATGTATATAGGAAACATTTTTAACAATCATCATGACCAATTGTTGGATTTTAATGTGCATGTGACATCAGGTCCAAGATACACATATGTGAAGTTAAAAAAATGAAAAATCCAAACCAAACAAACTACTAACCTCACTAGGCATTTCGCCTATGAACTTATTTCCCACCTACAGGTTATGTGTGTGTGTGTGTGTGTGTGTGTCTGTGTGTGTTTATATTTAAGAAGTATACGAAGTAACAGCAGAGCTATACTTCATATTTAAACTACTGTGTATTTGTACTGAGATGAATACATTTTTTTGCCCTCTGAGAACTACAGGGAATCAGATTCATTGATGTGGAGCCAATTTTTTTCTTAGGACTTTATAATTCTAGAAACCAACAAATTGAAGACACAATTCATGGAATTTGTCTGTAATCCAAATACGAGAGGAGTTTGGAAACAATTATACCTAACTTGTACTTTGTGTTCACTCTGGCCAAGCATAAATCTATGTGTTTTTTATACAATAACTCATTTATTTCTCCAATGTTTCCATGAGGTATATGATATTTTTGACTTGTTATACATAAGGGGAAAATGGGGCACACAGCGATTACATTAATATACCTTATGGGATTACCTAATTTAAGAAACAGGTAAATGGCTTAAATTATACTTAATAAGAAAGTGACTGTGGTTTTAAAAAGAAATGCCCTGGGCAACCTAGGTGGCTCAGTGGTTTAGCGCTGCCTTCGGCCCAGGGTGTGATCCTGGAGACCCGGGATCGAATCCCACGTCCGGCTTCCTGCATGGAGCCTGCTTCTCCCTCTGCGGGTCTCTCTTTCTCTCTCTCTCTCTCTCTCTCTCTCTCTCTCTTTCTCTCTCTCTCTCTCATGAATAAATAAATAAAATCTATAAAAATAAATTCCCTGCATCTCACACTTTATACCAGCTTCAGCACATTAATTTTGACTTGGGAAAACTTTCCCCATTCTTTACCTTTAATCTCTTTGTCATTTTTGAACCATCTTATATCAGCTGCAGGTTTACTACCAGATGTTTTACAAGTCAGTTGCATCAAGTCTCCCTCCATAACTGGTGATGAAAATCCACTAATTTGAGGCTTCTCGGGAACACCTGAAATTTAAGAAAATGGCATGGACATCAATCACCAGGGCTGATTCATTCTGATGACTATTACTTTCACAAAGCTAAAATGGGTTCTTAACTGACAATATTTTCAATCAAAATACTAAAGTTTTATATAATAAACTACTTAAAATATCTATATAATGTACATATTAAAAAGTTCTGTATATATATTGTGTATACACACACACAGACAGACAGTATACATATGTATATAAAAGTCCTCCTTATCTGCAGGAGATACAGTGCAAGACTCCCAGTGGATGCTTGAAATTGTGGATAGCACATAAACATACTATGTTTTTCTCCTATCTATATATACCTAAAATAAAGGTTAATTTGTAAATCAGGCCTAGTAAAAGATTAACAATGATAACTAATAATAAAATGGAATAATTACAACAATATGTCATAATAAAGTTTATATGAAAGCAGTCTCTCTCTCAAAATATTGTACTGTACTCACCCTTTATTCTTGGGAGAATATAAGATAAAATCCCTGACTGATAGGAAGAAGTAAGGTGAATGACATAAACGATGCAATGCAACATTTAGGCTACTATTGGCCTGACAATAAGTCAGAAGGAGGATCATTTGCTTCCAGACCACAGTTGATCATGGGTAACTTCAAGTGTGGAAGGTGAAATTGTAGATGGGGGTGAAGTGGGGAACTACTGTAAATATGTATATGTGTATGTGTATTATCCAGAAGGCATTTAAAATGCAGTTAGTTCAAAGTAGCTTTTAAAGTTTTACCTGCAATGTAAATCTTAGAAACAGCCATTCAATATATCTTAACATTTATCAGTATAAGGATTTAAGAAGGTAGATTGTTTACAATGGGGAAAAATCCACAAAGCACATTTCTTTATTCTTTAGCAAATTGTGATTTAACCAAAATAGCACTTTGCATTTCTGATTTTATAATTCTCAAAGCTTAAAAATATATTATTATCTTATAGTACTTTGTTCTAGAAATGCAATTTAAAATAAGAGATTCACCAATAATTGCAACAATACTTCTGGGATTCTTCTAAAGAATGTCTTGATATCATTTGTATTAGAAATTCAATAGTAGTTTTGTGAAGCATGATGCATATTATGTTTAATGGTTAATGCTAACCACTAGTACATTTTCTAGTCCAAATCATCCAATAACTAAGCAGATAATTAATAATAATTAATATGCAAGGATAGCACATGGGTGATTTAAATAATAGGACATTACATTTTTCTTGGACAATAATATTCTCTCGTCACAGTAGAAGTTTATTAAAATTTCTTCTAAAATTATTCAAATTTCTTCTAAAATTATTCAATAATAATCTCCTGAAAGATTCTTTATTGTACCATTCAATTTGAAGAGAAAAAAAATGTAGGAATATTGGAAAGCACCATAAGAAAAATACAAATTAATACAAGAACAACAATGATAAATGACAGGTCAACATGGTCTGATTAGTTGGATTTTTTTTTCCATTCACATTCATATTGTTTTTTTTTTCTTTTTTTAAATCTATGCCATTTAATAAACTGAGATCATCCAGTTGTCTGTTCTTGGGGTCTCGAGGTGGCTCTCTACAGAACAATACATTAACCTTAGGCACTTGTTATCTCAAAATATTCCATTTTAGTGGATATATTTTGTCTGTAGCAGCAAATATGTGGGAAGATTTTTATAAAATAGTCCCAGTGGGATTTGCAAAGAAACATATTTCATATCGTATGTACAAAACCAATTCACTAGCTGGATTAACTTTAATATTCCTACTGAACAGAACAGCATGCATTAGTTCTTTTATATGCAATGTTATGCCTTTATCTATCAAAAAGGAAGGCAAGCTAGGGGCAAAAAAAAAAAAATCAATCTTTTAAATTCCTCTAACTTGTTCTGTAGGCAGGTGTGTTTCAATGAACTGCAGCAATTTCAGCTGATTGGGCCACTGACTTCTGCAGAATCACAGAGAGCTCTCAGCTGCAACTAGATTTCTTTGGAATCTCTAAGAATGCAATGTCTTTTTGTATCACTTTTAACCTTTGGGGAAAAGGCCCAGTATTTAGAAAGCAAAACCACAAAGAAGTTACAAGTTGCATGGAGAGTGACATTATGTACTTCAATTAAGAATCTAGAAAACCTACAAAATTAAAAGATAAAAAGACACAGAAATGTCAGGGTCACTTAAATGCACAGACACAAAGAAATCATAATTGAAAGCCATAAGATATCAGAAAAGGCCCCCGGTCAGATGACCTATATAATAAAATGGAGGACCACCCCATAGACACATTAAATTGATTATACTAATTATTTTATTACTTTATAAAAGGATCACCATATATACAATATAGATGATTTGGCAGAAAGGAATTTGGTTGAACTAGGGGTGGTAGAAGGGGAGGAGGGCGGGGGGTGGGAGTGAATGGGTGATGGGCACTGGGGGTTATTCTGTATGTTGGTAAATTGAACACCAATAAAAAATAAATTAAAAAAAAAGAAGAAAATCGAGAAAGTTGGTGTCTGTTGCTGGTCAAGAAACAAATGGCTGTGTGCCCTTGAGATGTCATACAAATCCATACACCTCCCTTGGTATATTTCTAAAATGGGGAAAGTGACTAAGTGTTTTTTTTTTTTTAAATGCCTTTTGTTATAATGTAGCAGACAAGGGATTAAACTAGATCTATTAATATGATCCTCAAAACACATATTTGAATTGAATCATGTTGCTTTAGCTTGTGATCACATCATGTTAGTTCCTTGTACTTACCCAGAACAGTGAGATAGGCCTTGGAGGTTTTGACAGGCATTGTGAATAAAGAACAGGTGTACTGTCCTTCATCAGAGAGAGACACATCACTGACGCTGATACTCAATTCATGCCAGGAAGCTCGAACCAGCTCAATCCTGTTGTCCCTCAAAGCTGAAAAGAGAAAATATTGACAAATACAAATAACAACATTAGAAAAAGTCAGTACTACTAAATATTTTTAGTGCAACACAAGAAACATTGTCTTTGGCCATACATCTAAATCTTATTTCCTAATACAGCTTAAAGGAAGGTTTAAATATGAAATATTTTATCAGATTTTTAAAAAATCAAAGTAGAATCAGGTGTTCCTTAATGTTCTCAGAAATAACTTTTTAATTAAATGATTGCATCTAGTATAACACTTTAGATGAGGTAGATGTTGGTGGTGATAAAAATGACTTTCTTCCACAGGCTTTCATGGAACGCCAGTACCAAAATACACTATAAACAGAAGGTTTCACTTTTATGCATGGATAAATTTGGGAAAATTATGATTGCTGTGTTCCTTCCAAGAGACTAACAATGACCATTAGCATATTAAAAGCACATTCTCTGCAGTAGAGAAACTTGTTGAACTTCCTTTAAACCCAAGCTGACTTTCAGCTGAAAAACACCTGTAAAGTACTGAATGTTTAAATTTGCTCTGATTGATTGGAACCTCTTGTGTATCATTGGTTATATACTTTTAGTATAGCCTTTGGTTCATACCACATTTTTTATCACAGAACTTTTTTTTTTTCCACAAAAGATCTCTTAGCACATTCCCCTTGATTCATTTTTGGAAAAATATTTAAAAAGTTTAAATATCATTGTATTTCCTACTAAGTACAGCTACAAAGCTCAGAATTAAGTGAGAGGCAAAGAGAGTGGAACTCTGAAAGATAGAGGAAAGAGGACTGGTTAGGGACACTGGGACCTGAGGAACAATACAGTGGTTCTGCAGCCAATAATAAAAGGGCAGTTGAAGCCTGGCTTCTTCCAACCATAACCTTACAATAGAAGGTGGTCTAGGTAGACTCATTTGTTAATCACATATCAAATGTGAGTCCTCCCAGTATCTCTGGGAGAGACTGGGCCACATGCAAGGGGAATCAACTGGGAACATCACTGACTATAAGTGGCCATGGAAAGCAAGTGAGAATATTTGAAGAAATAATGGTCCCAAACTGAAATTTTTCCTAAAGAAATAAATGTACTACACAGAATCAGGAAGACAAACTAATCTCAAATATAATAAACCCAAAGAAACCCAAAGATGTATCAAAATACATCAAAATTAACCTGGAAGACAAAGAATAAAAAAATCTTGAAAACAACCAGAGAGAAAGACGTGTATCTATAAGAGAATACCAATTTAAATGGCAATAGATTTCTTATTTGAAATTATGGAGGCCAGAAGGAATGGCACATTATTCAAGCACTGAAAGAAAAGAACTTACTTATTCAGGGAAACTAACCTTCAGGAATCAAGAGGGAATAAATATGTTCATAGAAGAAAGAAAACTAAGAACATGTTTCTCCAGCAGATCTGTTGTGAAAAGTTAAATAAATGTCTTTAAACAGAGCAAAAGTTATCTTGGAGCATCAGGAAGGAAGAAAGAACAACCAGAAGAACCAACACATGGGTGAATCCAATACAGAATATCCTTCTCCTGAGTTGTCTCTATTTTATGATAGTTTAAACAAAAACTACAAGCTCAACTGATGCAATGTTGAACAAATATAGGGGGGATACTCAAGACAAGTGAAAAGTGGGTAGGGCAAAGGTACTGAAAAGGAGTAAGGTTTACTATTTAACCCAAAGTGGTAAACCATTGCTACTATGTATATTTCAATATCTAGGGCAACTACAAAGAAAATATACAATGTAACATACTCAAAAACTCTATAAATCAGAGAAAATCCATTTATATAGTGTCTTGAAATAATAAAATTATAACGATGGAAAAGAGATTAATGCTTCCCAAGGGTTAAGGATAGTAAAGGGTAGAAGAGAGTGGGGGGGACATGGATGTAGTCATAAAAGGACAGCACAAGAGATTATTGTGGTGATGGGACTGTTTTGTATTTTGTTATGTTTGTATCCACATGAAACTGCACATGAAATGAAACTGAATTGAACTATACACACATACACACATATGCACACACAGAGAGAGGAGTACATGTAAAACCGGTGGAACCGAATAGGATTAGTAGACTATATCAATATATCTTTGCAAGATGTTATTTGGATCAAGGGTCCATGAGATCTCTATATATTATTTTTCACAGCTGAGTGTGAGTCTGCAATAACACCTCAATTAAGGGGCGCCTGGGTGGCTCAGTAGGCTAAGTGTCTGACTCTTGATTTCTTCTCAGATCATGATCTCAGGGTTGAGATCAGGTTCTGAGCTCAGCAGGGAGTCTGCCTGAGATTCTCTTTCTCCCTCTGCCCCTCCCCCCTAAAATCAAAACAAAACAAAACTCAATGAAAACAAGACTATAAGTACATTTGAAGAAATAGGGTAAGTGGTCATATCAAAGCTTAAAATTCATGATACACATTTGCCACAGAGCGGAAGGTGGATCCCAAGCACTGAATATTCTTAAAGTACTATACCTTCTCTATATACTTCTCTATATACTTCTCTATATATAAAGGAGCAGGCAATAACAATATGTAATATTTGGAAAAATTCTAAATTTTTGAGATTTTAAATATATTTTAAAAAATCATCCTCCCAGATACTCAAATAACACTCACCTTCCTGATTGTTAGTCCCTCTGTTTCCATTCTTTATTAATTCTAATTCTACAAGGAGACATACACTTACAAATATTTTTGGGACTAATTTTATTAAATATAAAATGTAAGGTAAATTTGATTATGATTGCATTTGTTAATCCATTAAAATACAGTAGACAATTTTTTCAGATGTTTATTTCATACAATTTCTCCTGCATGCACTAATATATATACGCCTTATTCAGTTGCTAGAGGAAAACAGTGGGACACAGATTCCTTTTTTCCCCAATAGGACTTCAGGCTATATCAACCACTTTCAAAGCTGTGATTTATTTAAGAAAAACATTTATCATGTATTTCTTGTTTCCTTAAAAGAGAGGTCGCCAAAAGGGAACACCCAAGGTTTCTGCCATGATACTATATGTATAAAGCTTGTTACTTCCCCCCGGGTTCAATTTCATTTCTTCTAAAACAGTTCCCACTGACAGAGAGACAGAGCTTACAATTTTCAGTGAATCTTAGCAAAAGAAATTTAACTCTCTTTTGGTCATACTACATTGTGGAAACTGTATAACTTAACTAAAAATCACCTGAATCTCTCAATATATACAAAACTTTCTTATTTAAACCATTTGCATGGAGTAAAGCTAAAATCAATAACATAGGAGTTAAAAAACTTTAGGCACTGGTATAAAGTCATATTTTCTGTGGATAATAATTCCTGATTTGTTTTCATCTTCCAATTATAATGAGAACTAAATGATTTCATGTAGTATGTAAAGTCCCTTTATTTTTATTTTTTGTATTTTTTTTGTAAAGTCCCTTAAAATAAATCTACAATGATATGTTAAAATATTTTGTGTTTGGAATCCTGATGAGAACCTAAATATTTTAGTGTCTGAAAAGTCTCAATTAATTTAACTTACCAAATCGTATAGCATCTTGAGTTATATGATTACTACCAACCTGACTAAAAATTGGTCTCTGAAAAGCAGAACACCTATATTTTTTTGAAGACTCATTTATTTATTTGAGAGAGAGAAGAAAGAGAGAGTATGAAGGGGTGGAACAGAGGGAGAGGGAGAGAGAATTTCACTTCCCACTGAGTGTCCAGCCCAGTGGCAGGGCTTGATATCACTGCCCTGAGATCATGACTTGAGCCAAAAACCAGAGTTGGAGGTTTAACCAACTGAGCCACCCAGGCACCCCCAGAGTATCTGCATTTTAATGTAATGTCTGTTATTGATAAACCATATGAACCTAAGCAAGTCACTTAAATGTGTGCCTTGATCTGCTGAATGTCACATGGAGATAATAATTAAGTGAAAGTATAAAGAATATGGTTTAGAGAATTGAAATATATGAATACATATTCAAAGCCTGAAAACAATTCCGAAAACGAGGAAATGGACACAATTAGTAAAAGGACTATTTATTGTGTGAATTCCCTTGTTAATTTATTTGCTAAAGCAAATAAATAAAAAGCTACCTAAAGATATTCTCATTGGACTGAATATTTTAAACTAATCATACATTTCTAACATTCATCTTTTTAAGTTTGTAAATACTTATGTCATCTTCAGTTCACTTTGTAACATTTCCAGTATGAAGGAATAAAGGCAAACCTTTACAAGTCCAAAGAAGGAAATACTATAACTCAGTGGGTTCACTGAGCAGGATCCTTGTCTTCCTCATCTCTGCTCCTTGCACCATCACTATCTGCATGGGAAGTATCAGTGAATGACTATTGAAATGAAACTGAGAGCCAAACTCTGTGGGTATATGATAAGAGCAAAGTGAAAAAGAACTGAACTAGGAAGTCCTCTTGAATATATCTCCACAGGCTCCCCCAAGGGAGAGAAGCCAAAAAAAGAAGAAAGAAAGTGTCCTGTTAAGACACTGTTGAGCATAAAAGAGCTAGAAACATCATGCTAAGAAAATTTTTAAAAAGTGATGGTTCATTGGAAAATGATTTGAAATACTGAATGAGTGATCTCTGAGCTATTGTCACATTACCTTATGGTTTTCAGTGAACACAAAAAGCAGTAGCTAATTAGAGAAAATCTGTATTATTTAACTTTTCCACATAGCAAGTCCCAAACATATAGTGAACCTAAGAATTGTGATATTGTTAGTTGAAGTGAATTCAATCTTTAAGGGGAAAGGAAAAAAAGAAAAAAAAAAAAAAAGACTTTCCTTTGTGAACACAGGATGTCCATGCTATCTAAGTAACTTAAAAAAAAAAAACCCTCAAACATCTCATAAAAAGGGATTTTAAACATTACTCTAGGAATAACTGAACAGAAGAAATGAGTATGTGTAATAAAAGAATGAAAAGTAATTGCTCACACATCTCAGAGATTAAAAATGAGCTAATGGGAAAGGAAGCTACTCTGAGGTCACATCTCATCAGCTATTAGGTGCCTGCCACCCACTAGTGAGGTGATTTAATCCCTCAAAACTGAGTTCTGGAGGATTTAACCTTAGCTGCAAATAAGCAATGACCAAAAAAAGCAATGACCAATGAGTAAGAATCTATAAGATATTACTTAATGCTGGATAAAACTTATTTTCCCAATATATCATTTCTAAATGATACATCAATCATACAAATGATTATCTGGGATCCATGTTGGGTAAAATAAAAATTTCCAAGGCAATCACCTGGAGGATTTTAGTCAGATTTTATACTGATTTCTAATAAGAGTTATGGGCATAGTTAATAAGTTGTGTATTAATTAGTTTTAAACCAAATTAACTTAATAACATTATTATTTGATATCTGACATCATTCATTTAAGAATATGATAACAATTTGTACATATTTTCATTAATAGTTTTTCTTCTTTAAGTGTTATCTATCTATGGAGATGATCACAAACTTCTGGCCAGAAATATTTTCAGTATCTTTAAGTTGGTTTTCAGTAAGTAATAATTCATATCACACTTTATAGTGCTTAAATAGTGATAAAAAACATTTTGTTATATAACCACGTTTAAGAGTCTATTAAAACACAGCAAAAAACAATCTCACTATTTTTGCATTTTCCCTAGTTCTACTTTTACTTAAAACTTCCTCAAATAAAGATTATATCTCTATATTTCCCATGAGGCTTTACACATATCAGGGTACATATAGGCATCCACTAATAATTTGTTGCATTAAATTTAATATGTGGACCATCAACCTTTTTCACATAAATATTCTATAATTGTATATATTAACATCTTTTCAGAAAATTTTTTATATTTAAAGGATATTATATCCTGATTCATTTTATAATTATAATAGACTAGAAAAGTAAACATTTCAAATATTTAGGGACTTATGTTACATGATGAGCAGTTTAAATGTTATGTTATAGAAGAGGTAATAGGGAAGGGTTATAGGCATATTATATAAGTGATTATATTCAGGGCGTTAGGAATTTAATAGAATGGAGGAATGGAGTTTCCGTCAGGAAAGATCACAAGGACACTCAAAGGAAGAGGGGCAAGCATAGCAAAGACAAGATTGGAAAGTAGAAATATCATGGAATTATATTTATTCCTCAAACATATTAATAAATTTTCCATAAACAAGTTTATTGTTTACTAGTATGTTTTAGGTGTCATAACATTTTGCTTTTTTTGGTTTCTGTATAATAGACCACAAATATAGGAATGAAAGTAGTGAGTTTTTGTTTTTATACATTTGAAATAAGAAAATCTGGGGTTTAAAAATTGAAATTCTACCACTGGAAAAGCTTCCTTCAAATAGTGTCACAGTTTCCAGATTTATTGCTTGGGTTCTGTTTACATTTTCTATTCTAAAATTCCATTTACTATGGTTTCAGTAAAAATTCAGTCCAAGCTGAAACTTGGTATACCAAATATCAGCTCTGGAGCAATGGTTGTTTTTACCAATTTTCCAGAAGATTGATTTAGATTGTTTTGTATTGTATGACTGTAAAGAACAAAACATAAAAGGATTCACTAGCTTGATATTTTATTCTGTCTGTGTTAACTCTTTTATTTCAATCCATAGTACAATTACAAATAACACAAGCTAATTATAAACAGTATTTGATTATACTATTAACAAATAAAATATTGGGGATATTAATAAAAAACACTCATAAAAAGAATGAGTGGCTAGATTTCCTTTTTTACCTCTTTTACAATATCTAAAGGCATATTTTGGCATCATACATGTCAACATACCAATCATAAGGTCTGACAATGGTTTAGCTTTGGATCTGTGGCCTATTTGAAGAGCTTATTTGACTTATTTTTCCTTTCTGATTCCCTACTGCAGGATTATTTGTACCGCTGTATCTATGTGCACTGATGCTTCTGTGTAAAAAATTAATGTGGATATCCAGGAATGTTGATAAAAAGTAGATCATGTGCTTTCTCTAAAATGGTCATGACTTTGGTGTATTTCAATACAAAAATTCTATGAAAGCACTAAATTGCAAAAAAAAAAATCACTTTGAATCTGTTCTTTATGAATATGTTCTCCTCAACACTGCTTTCTTTAGGTTTTAGAAAAGAAGAAATATCTATGGAAGTAATACTGTAGTTAAATTTCTATTGACCATGCCATCCTCTAAGCTATTAGCATGACTCTAGTTTTAGAAAATAGGAGGTGAATTATTGTTAATTCTCTACTAAAGTAAATTTTTAGAATAAAAGATATTCAGGATGATTTATATTAATTATAAATTTGTATTAGTTACACATATATATGTGTATGAATTTGCCAAATATGCAGTATTCATTTCTTTTTAATTCTGATACCAATTTGAATTAATTGAAATAAATAATTGAAATAAATAATAAATAATTTGAAATAAAATTCTATATGTCTTCTTAAACTAATATAACTCTAATTCAATTACAAAACAATTCTACATTTACTTTAGACAAATCCTCTACAATATCAATTCTCATTGAGAATTCCAAATAAATTTTAACTAAGATAACTGAGAAGGAAATAAGGAAAACTCTGCTACCAAACACACATACACACACACACCCTCACCCATATATTATCAGTATATGCTACTTTCATCTCTCTGAAAATCCGTGTAATATGTTGAGAAAGAATAAAAGTAGTTCCAACTCTGTAAATATATATTCACACTCTGTATGTGTCAATGTGTGTGTGTGTGTGTGTGTGTGTGTGTGTGTGTGTGTATTTAAATCTGGGATGTTTTCACTGGAAAAAAGAACATACAGGGTAGAAGAAGAGATTGCTGTCATGTAAATGGGGGATCGTATTAAACACATTGAATGTTAGAAGCTAGTGAGAGGTAGATTTGGGTTTAACATAGAGACTGTTATTTTATTTTATTTTTCATCCATTGATAAATAGATAAATATCACTGTATTCAGCAGGCTCATGAGATTTTCAGCTCTGTCAAAGAGTTGTTCAAGTAATGGCTACCTCGTCTTTTGTCAGGAATGTTTAAATGTTTTATCCACATTGCAGGAGAATATGTCCAAGTGAATTTTGAAAATTTATTAGGAGTAACCCTTACCACTTTTAATCACAATTCAATTCCTAAATGTGTTCAATCATAATTAATTCCTGATTTCAGTTATCTCCTGATAAACTGAATCACTAACTCAATGGTATAATACACCCATGTGTGCTTTTATATATTAAAACATTTCCACAGATTTTTAAGGCGTTTTCAAATGAGTTACACTCTAATTTTATTAATGGTATTATTCATCCCCATATTTTAAATATGATATTAATTACACTTTGTGTTCAAAATGTAGCTCAAATCTGACTGAATTTTATGCTGAAAATAATGTCATTTATAAGTTAACAATTCAACAAGAACTACTCAGATAATCAAGTGTGTTTAAAAATTTCATCTTTAGAAAATTAGTATGTATACATTCAAAACTGTTTCCCTTTCTCCTACACTTCAGTATTCTCATCAAATGAATGAGAATGTAAAAGGGAGTATTTAGGGAGAGCAGCACAATGTAATGAAGAAGCACACATGCATGTCTAGTTCATAAAAGATGAAACCCTGAAGGACAAAATCCATTTTGGACAAATTGGAAAAATAGCGGTGCATTACTGTGTGTGTGTGTGTGTGTGTGTGTGTGTGTTTATGTGTGTGCATAAAACTGCAACATATAAAATATTCTTAGATCAGATGATTTTTTTCTCTCCAATACCCTCTTGCCTACATACAAAGTAGGGGCATTTCATTCTTATTAATGGTGTATTTCTTTCTTCCAAAAAAATGGGTTAAGGATTACAAAATATACCATTTGTCAGAGGACATAAGAACGTAACAGAAACTTAGTGTATGGAATTTAGATCAAAACGCCAAAAGATTCAACTGTCTGCACACTTGGTGTAGTCTGCATTTTGATGGGACAGAAGGCTAGCTGAGGACAAAGCACAAGTTCACACCCTGCAAAACCGCCCGCGCCCCACACCCCTGGGTGGGATACGTGGGACATTCCTCAGGCACTCGTGGCTGCCCTAAGGGAAAGGAAAAACAAATAGTTAATTTACAGAGATTATAGTCCTATAGGCAAGAGTCTCTCTCAGTTTACAAAATGTCTTAGTGATTACAAGAAAAAAGCATTCTTGTTGGGACGCCTGGTGGCTCAGCAGTTGAGCATCTGCCTTTGGCTCAGGTTGTGATCCCAGGGTCCCAGATGGAGCCCCACATCCTCCTCCCCATAGGGAGCCTACTTCTCCCTCTGCCTCTCATGAATAAATAAAATCTTTTTTAAAAAGAGCATTCTTATCAATAATCTAACCTCCATAAGGAAACCCCCAACTATCCTACTGTTAATGCCTTATTAGAGTGAAAAACATTTCACTTGACAATGGCAAGGCCTCCAGTAACTTGTATGTCCTCTTTACCATTCAAAAAAGTTCTTTTGAAACCTGCCCAACTCCCAGGTACATAAGCAGCCTCCTCTCACAGGCCGGGGACAGCTGCTCTTCCTGCCCACGGGTCCTGTCCGCGGGGTTTAATAAAACCACCATTTGCACCAAAGACGTCTCAAAATTCTCTCTTGGTCATTGGCTCTGGACCTCACCCCACCAAATCTCACCTATATTCCAAAACTACATCAATTTGTAAATAAATAAATAAATAAACCATTACATATGATTGCTGCATATGTAGCAACATATCAATTAAACATGTCCCGCAAGTAAAGTAAGAACATCCAATTTCAGCAACTTCGGTCTTCAGAATATTTTATACCTCAAAGTTTATATAATTTATAAATTTTATTAATTAGTGCTTAATTAAATGTAATTAATATTAATTACATTTAGAATTATAATTTATACAAGTTAATTCTGACTGATTACATATAGAAAATACTCAAATACTGCTAACTATGGGACTATATTCTCCCTGTTCAGCAAATAAAGACTATGTTTATTAGAAGCCTCAAACTTTTTTTTATATTTTATTTATTTATTCATGAGAGACACAGAGAGAGAGGCAGAGACACAGGCTGGAGGAGAAGCAGGCTCCCTGCGGGGTGCCCCATGCGGGATGTGGGACTCCACCCTGCGACCCTGGGATCACGCCCTGAGCCCAGAGGTGATGCTTAACCATGGAGCCACCGCAGCATCCCAGAAGCTTCATCCTAACATGAAGGCCACACAGCAGTATCTAATACACTATACTGTGCAATGTCTAATATGGGTAGTAATATAAGGAAAATTTGTCAGGAGATAACAAAAACTTAGTAATTATGAAATTCTCATCCACATTTTTTAAGATCTTACAAACAAAACAAAACAAAACTTTTCCTCCCCATTGTGTGAACCAGACTAAGGTCATTTTGGACAAATCCACTATGATGCCTGCCCTCCCTTCCACCTGAAATGTTAAGCACACACCTGTCACACATGCCTTGTTTCCCTTTTTTTAACCACATCTTTATGTATACCCTGGGGCATAACATCCTCAGTCTACCCTGGAGAACACTTGTTGGGAAACATTTCCCTCTGGGGTGTGCCCCAGGTTGTACACTCAGCCTCTAGGGCTATAAAAGCAAGTCTTCTGGAAGGTGGGATTGTGGTCATCTACTCATCTTGTCCAAGACGTGTTCTGTTGGTAAGTTCCTTTCATATGCCAATTCTTGTCAAGCTGAATTTGTTGGTTTTTTTTTTTTTTTTTTTTTTTTTTTTGTCTTTTTCTTAGGTCTTGCGGCTCCTTTGGCCTTTGGAAGTTGTTCTGTATACATCTCCCTTTCACAAAACACCCTTTTCTTCAGCACAAATAAAAGTTGATGGTTATTTTGTTTGCTCTTCACAACTAGGTGTTTGTCACATTATTTCTTATTTTCCTTGAGAAAATATCTTTCACTATTTGATATCAGTTCACAATTTGATACAGTTCACTATTTGCCTGGACTCACAGAACAAAAAAAATGATGCGGTATTTGAACTGAACAATTTCTGCAAGCTCTCATTCTTTCCAACAACCTACAATATATTGGTCTTCTCATAGACATATGAAATGCATTTTTTCCATCCCACCATAAAACCACCATATGCAGCCATGTGGTATAACTCTGATTGATCATTTATATCAAAGAGACAAGAAGCTTATGTGTCATCCTATTATGGAAATGCATATACAAAGGTACATTGGGAATGAAAAACATCTGCCTTCATTAGACAGAGAAACCAGCCTTTGGTGTTCATGATCTTGTGACTTTATAGGGCCCCGTGCCTTGTGAAAGCCTTGAGTTAGTATTGTTAACAAAATGACTCAGTACTATGTTGTGCTCATTTCTCGTGTTATCAGTCTCATCTCCAAAAGCCTGAAATTTGGATTAAATATTCACAGCTTTGCCTTCATTTCGAGGATATGATTATTAGGTGAAATAAATTCTACATTACACAAAGTTTGAAAATCTAGCAATCTGTTAACACATTTTAAGAAAATCACTTCTATGTTTTTGAAATTCAGGCATAATCATAAAAGACATCAATATGATACAGATTTCATTAAAATAGTTCAGAGATTTCTGTGAATCGTATTTACGTTTTTCCTACCTAAAACATTTTTTGACTAAAAGTTTACTACATTACTCTTGATTTTGCCTCCTTCCTCAATTTCTCCATACCTTACTATTTTTCCCTTCTTTGGAGAAGAGGTGTGAGTGTGAGTTTTCCAGAATATAAGTACCATCTCTGAAAAATATTGATCATGAATATTATTTCTAAAATATCTCTTTGCATAAAACGAGCATTCAATGGAATGTCATGAATCTCAGAGCAATAAAAATAAGTCACAACTTACCATGTAGAATTTAAAGGATTTGAAGAATGGCATGCCTCTTTCTCAATTTAAATTAAAGCAATTACTATACTATTTGAATGTTTTTTCTTTACATTACCTAATTTGATTTTCCTTTACCTTAGTTGTCTAAACTGTTTTGTTAAAAAGTGCTAATTCTTATTAAATTACATGCCAACTTTTAGAAACCCATCGATGTGTAAAAATGTAGGGCACTCAAATTTTGTTTCTAACAAATTTTAGCAAAAGGCAGATAAATTCAGTGATCATAAAAAGAAGCAATATATTTTAACATGTCACTACAACAAAAACATAAAATTAGTGAAATTTTTCACTTGTTTATAACATATTATATATGCAGTATTATATATAATACAGATAAAATTGTATATAGAAGTTCATATAATTTATACAAGTACAGAGACTTCTGTGTATGTTTGTGGCATATATAAATAATTGTATAAATAAATACATGAGAGGGGTAATTTGAAATAAAGTAGGGCAAAAATCCAATGTATACAACTAAAATCACTGAGATTGAGAAGCCAAGGACACAGGAGGACTGACTGATAAAAGCTAATTTTATACAAGGCTTTTAGAAGTGAGTAGAGAAAAGGACTCTTTTTCAGTAATCCATACAAGTAACATACTAAAACCTACTGATAAGATGAGAAAAATATATACATCAAATTAGACACATCATGTGAAATATACACTAAAAGAATGCATTGCGTTTGATTGCATTAAATATAATAGTTCAGTAGTGACCTTGAATTCATACTTTGTAGCTGGGTTTGTTTATTTGTTTGTTTATTTATTTATGATTTTATTTATTTATTCATGAGATCCATACAGAGAGAGAGAGGCAGAGACACAGACAGGGGGAGAAGCAGGCTCCATGCAGGGAGCCTGATGCGGGACTCGATTCCGGATCCCAGGACCACGCCCTGAGCCGAAAGCAGACACTTGACCGCTGAGCCACCCAGGCATCCCTGTAGCTGGATTCAAATGAGATCGACTGTGGAGGTGCCTTCTGAAACCCTGAGAGAAAGCCATAAACACACACTACTCTTGCTAATTCTCAGGAGGGAAGCCCATAGCCACAGCTTCAATGGTTCCTGTACCTGCTGACCTCTCAGCTTTTATACGAAGTTCTGAGATGTAGACTTTTGAGCTTTGAGCTTGCCTTGGCGTTGGAGACTGAGGCTGTCTAACAACGGCTCTACACTGTGAAAAAGATCCTGGCTCTCTCTTAGGGTGCTTTCACTAAGGTAATGAAGAAAATATGAACGGGAAGAGCATATACAATATTCTTCCAAATGCAGGAGAGAATAAGAAAATTACATGTTTTAGAAGCAATCTTCTATAAAACTGTATTTTCTTTGTATATTTCTCAAGACACTTAGAACAACCTTACTATGCAAATACTTTCTGGGATTTCTCCATTGGACAAAAAATATAGTAATAATAAGTAAAGCCTTTAAACACCAAGTAACTTCTGCCTTTTGAAGCAAACAATCCTTTTCCCATTGAGCTCCAGATATGTTGGGTTATAACAACCCACTAGGCAAAATAAAAGCAATATTTTGTCATCCAAATTGGATCTAGAACTGGCAGTGACACATTGTATCTGAGGGGCTCGGGATGCCTGGGTAAAATGTAAGCAGAAGATGGGAGAAACAGGGGGAGCTTTGTAGCAACACACCATGAAGACTATAGTGGTATGGAACCCGGATTTGTTAGGAATATCTGAGATCCCAGAAAAAATGAGGACAGCTGAGATCCCATCTGAGACCTACGGGGCTATTTGTGACTATACAAGCTAGAAACGGGGCATTGTGCTAGGAGCTAGCATATTTATCTACCATCTGGCTGTAGGATAAGAAGTCAGGTGATAGTAACAGTCACATATTAAAAGCTGTCATACATTAGATCTGGTAATCTTTCCATTGTAAAGGATGAATGAGACCAGGATGACTAGTTTTCTACCAAAAAAAACCCCAAAACAAAACAAGTCGTCTCCTTTCTGTATTAAATTCAGAACGTAGCTGTCCAATGAAGGACTATAGTTCTCAGCATCCCCTAACTTTAGTGTAAAGCCATTGATGAGACTTAGTCAATGGAATGTGAGTAGTAGTAACATACTTTGCTTCATTGCTAAGGCTTTCAAGAAGTGGCTGAGCCTCTCCATCCTTTCTTCTCCCTTCTATTTTGAAGACGAGGAGGACACCACAGCTCCAGGTCATGACATGCCATGAAATTGCAGAACCTGGGGTTCCTGAATCCTCGCAGAGTGAAAGATTGTAAGACAGTAAAGCTTCTGTATTGAATATGATGTCAGAGAAATTAAAATCCTATTACTTTTAACTCCTGGAAATTTTTAGTTTGTTGATGAAGCTAGTATTGTCATAACTAACAAAAATGAGTTAAATAAAAAAATAATACAGGTCCTTGGAAAAATATCATTGATTAAAAGAAAGGGACATAAGCCCAAAGAAATGTTATAGGATTTATTATAGGAACCAGAAAAATTATTAGCAAGTGTTTAGAACCCTCAGTATGCTACAATAAGATACAAACTCTCCCTGCATGGGGCCTGCTTTTCCCTCTGCCTGTGTCTGCCTCTCTCTCTCTCTCTCTGTGTGTGTGTGTGTCTCTCATGAAAATAGATAAAATCTTTAAAAAAATTGGCTTCTTCCACTAAAAAAAATGTATAAGTAACTTAATATCTAATATTAGGAAACAAACAAAAAATATTAGGAAACAAACATTTTGGTAGACTATTAAGAAGCCTTCATATTTTAAGCACTTAGATGAACTTTAATATTGAGGAATTATAATCCTGACTTAAAACAAAAGGATGCAAAATTAAGTGTTCAGATTGGTATCAGTTTTATAAAGGAATAGAAAGGTACTTACTGGACTGTTGGAATTTCAGGTGATTTTATTTCCTGCTTTTCTGTATTTCTCTGAATTCTCACATTTCCAGAAACTAACTTTCAATATATACTTAAAACATTAAAACTTAGAACATATAAAATAGCAAGTTAGGTTTTTAGTAATTATATGTTTATTGAAATTGGTTATTAACTAGTTATAGAGTCACTTCATTTACTTAGACTGTTTTTTGGCAATAAATATGCTATAAAAATCTTAAAATGTGGAAATAAGACAATGTGGAAGTAGATGAAGCTCCAAAAAATAGAAAGAGAGAAAAAATGAGTTGGGATTATCATATTAATCATTTTAAAGCTTTTCCATTTCACTATCGTTTATCACTATTTCAGCTCATATATCAATTTTCTGAACAAATACATTGTTTAAAGAAATACCATATCCCTTGTGAAATAAGCATAATTTAAAATTTTTTTAAAATATTTCTTATTATAGTACTAAATACTTCATGAGGCTGTGTTTAAAATATTAAAATTCACTGTTTGATTTACATGTTATACAAATGTAAAAATTTATTATGATTTCTTTATAATATAAAGAGGATTTTGAAGAAGAAAACAACATATATTGTCATATTTAATCTTTCATTTAAGAAATATTTCTTTAAAACAAAACATCTCTATATTCTGAAAGCAATAGCATAAATGTTCTCATCTACAGTAAAAGACATTGTATATTATGGGAAAATATTTCCATAATAAAATAATATGTAATCAATAGGTGATTTGTGTATTTACTCATGAGGATTGTAAGGGAAACAGCCTTTAAGACAAGTAGAAAAGTATACTAAATGTGACAGTCTTGAATGATGACATAATATCTTCTTGTCTGTGATGGTGACACAAAATGGCAAAGGACACAAAACTGTCACTCTTGTGTTTATCTTCTATCTGAGAGTAATAAAAGAGGGAAGGTGATTGATGGCACATAGACATAAACACTGTGTTTGACATATGTTGTTACCTTTTATACATAAATAAAAGTACTGTATTGATGGTTTTAAGGACACCTCACTTTTCTAGCTTCCTAAGATGCTGTCTTATTTGAATTCAATTTGAATTGAATTTGAAGGAAAAAACACATACATAAATATATTCTAGTTTCTGCCCATCCACACTTATTTTGCCTTTCTCAGGTAAAGGTAAATTGGGGCGCCTGAGTGGCACAGTCACTTAGGCATGAGACTCTTGGTTTCAACTGAAGTCATGATCTCAGGATCCTGAGGTGAAGTCCCACATCAGGCTCCACACCAAGTGCAGAGTCTGCTTGAGAGTCTCCATTCCTTGCCCTCCACTCTTCTTCCCCCACTTTCTCACACTCTCTTTCTCAATAAATAAATAAATAAATAAATAAATAAATAAATAAATAAATAAATATTTAAGAAAATAAAAATAAAGGTTAATAGCTACCAGTAATAAGCCTGCAAACCATTTCTGGTTCTTTGTTCTCATGGATCCCTCAGTTTGGGGTGCCCCCCTACCAACCTCCCAGTTTCAAATCCTACTTGATTTGAAAGGCTATTACTATGACAGTCCTTTGCATGGAAATTATGCCTCCCATCCTCATTAAGATGCCCTATTTCTCTGAATTCTTTAAATATAGTTCACTTTGAGGATTTATCAGTCCCTATCATAGATTTTAGTTATCTATGTTAATATTATCTTTATTGCACATTACATTTCTTAAGAGCAATATCGTGTGTGCCTGAGTCATCTGTGTCCACTTCACAGCTTAACTAATAATCATGAAAAAAACAGACATAGCTATAACAATTAGATGTTATAGTCCTATTATCATTTGACAGAAATAAAATTTCCTTTCAACATCCAACTGAAAAATAAAAAAAAAAGTTTTTTTTTCTGCAAATGCCCATAGAATTCATTAAGAATGTATTTATTTATATCAGATTTTATATTTTACCAACAAATATGCATCCCATCAGGAAAAACTAATTCAAATCAACCAGGATTTCCAGGTAGGATGGTGCAGGAGGAATTCATGTTTTGACTCAACACATTTATCACAAACACATAATAATAATATACTAGAAAAACACCAACACACATGTACATTGGCCCTCCAAATAAAATAAGCAGTAAAGAACCATATGACAGTAGAGAATGACAGCAAAACTGCAGGCCTGTTTAACTCTAGGTCTAAGGTTTGCTTCCATGGAGTTAAAAGGCTTAAGGGCTCTCAGACAAATAGAACCAGGAATAGAAAGTTCTTAAAGCCAGGGCGGGGAGTGAAGCACCCCAACTCTGAAGGAAGCTAAAAATAAAACTCACCACCATCTGGGCTGTGGTTTCAAACAACCTGCAGGTCTCAGGCAGTGAGCACATAGACAAAGCTTTTTAATCAAGAACTGAGCAAGCTGCCTCTCTAACTAAATCACCACATCCAGATATGCCTTAACTTAAAAAAAAAAAAAAAAAAAAAGTAGTAGTTCTGGGTTGTGGGACTAAGAAGGTAAGTGATAAGGGATAATATACAACCTCAAGATAGGAAACTGTGAGCCCAAGGTGGGAAAATAAGAGGGAGAAGGGAAAAAGAGAGAAGCAGGAAAAAAAAAAATTATCCCATTTCCAGAGGGTATTCAAATCAAAATTGCTAAGTACTACATCTCAGTTGGACAAAAGATGTAAAATGAGTATGTTTAAAATGTTTCCATTAATAAATGAAAGAGTAATTTCCATTAAAATAAAGTGCAAAATTGCAAAACAAAAACAGGCAGAAATGAAAAAAAATCATAGGTCAACATGAAAAGAAGTAATTTTATACTGTTAGAAACTACAGTTACTTAAATTAAAAATGGAATTATCAAATTTGTAGCTGCTTTTGGGGAGTTCAGTAGTAAATGGCTCAGAAAGTCAAAAATATACATCAATTATGTTATATAAATATAAATGACAGCAACTGAACAATCAGAAGCTACCTTGAGAGCCCATAAAATATATCTACTAGCATATCCAGAAAAGGTAACTGGTGTAGTATTGTTTTAATTGATAATTTTTGAAACTTTACCAAAACTGAAGAAATACTTAAAAAAGAAAGTTGCAGGGCAATCTCATATGAGAAAGAATACTAAACAAAATATTTACCAAATAGAATCTACTGGAATACAGTAAATCCACCCTTCACAATTCAGGTTTATTTCAATCATACAAGGTATTTCTAATTATAGAAAAATCAAACAATGTACTTGACCATACCAATAAATACAGGAGGAAAATCCAATAATGATCTCAAAAGATACATAAAAGTATTTTATGAAACTAATATCATTTATGATAAAACTTACAAATCTTGGGATAGAAGGGAACTGATGATTTAATTTCCATATAAATGATCATTCCAATCATATTCATTGCTCCTTGACTTCCTCCCATCAGAAGAGCTCATTCTCCAACCCCCCTCAGCCACTATTGGTGGATGCACTCCTCACTTTATTATAATCAATATGTGCAGCACTTCCACATTTTGTCCACATTCTACTTTCTGACCACCAACTCTCATCTATCTAGTACCTTCCTCTGAGAATCCTTTAATCCAACCAGAACCTTAAATTCTTTGATTCTACCACACTTTCACTGTCACCCATTCTCTTTGTGTCCCCTGTCTTTCTACCTTATACAGTTTGGATTTCATGGTCAGTTTTTAATTTTATTCACTTAGCAAATACTGTATTTGTATATGTACTACTTACACAAAGTATTATTAAGTGCTGTTTGGGGTCACTGGGGCACACTTGCAACCAAGATCACTCCTTTGGTCACCTCCTCATCTCTTGTCTACTTCAGTATCTTCACTTGGGAAGACTACATTTGAGTTAACTAGAATTCAGTCTACTTGCCTATTCATGTTTGTAATCTGTATATAAAGTGATTTGTATATAAGGTCTCTCATGGCTTCAATGCCATCAATGTGTTGACAACACCCATATTTATATTTCAAGCTGGACTTTTCTCCTGAATCTAAGACATATATGTATTCAACTAGTTTGACACCTCTACTGGATGCCTAAAAAGCTTCTCTGGATTAATATGTCCAAAGCATAGTGTTTGATAGCATCTCCTCCCCAAACCAGCTCCTTTAATCTTCCACAATTCTGTTAACAATTCTAGACATCTGGCTGCTTTGGAAAAATAAACTTTTGGGTTGCTCTTTTGCCTCTATTTTTTTTTTTTTTTTTTTTTTTTTTTACCTACCAGGCATCAATCTAACAGCAAATGCTGAAAGCTTTATAGTCAAAAGGTGTCCATACTTCACCACTTCTCATCCCCTCTTCTGTTTTCACCATCGATCAATCCATCCTGACATCTTATCTGGATTACTAAATATTTCTCTATGATTCTACCTTTCTGTCTTCAGTCTATTTTTAACATAGCATCCTGAGTGATTCTATTAAAATGTAAGTCAGAGTAGGTTACCCCTTTGTCCAAAACCCTTTGGTAGTTCCCATTTTACTTAGAGTAAAATTAGAAGTCCTTCTTCTGATCTTCAAAGCCCTCATGGATTTGGTCTACTGCTCATTCTTTTGCTATTTTAGCTTGTTCATTCAGCAGCCACTATGCTTTCCCATATTCAAATGCTCTTTACTCAAATGGTTATAACTCTTTTCATTCCCTCCAGGTCTCTACTCAAATCTCACCTCTTTAATAAGGCCCTCTCTTGCCACCATTACCAAAGTTTCACTCCCTTACTCACCATTTCACACTCTTTTTCCCTCCCTACCTCGTTTTTCTTTAGCATTATTATTGGACAATTCCTTATCTTTTTAATTTTCTGTTTCTATCCAATAGAATTCAAGCTCTAAAAGGGCAGAATCCTTACTTATTATGTTCACAAAGGTATCCTAAGTACATAGGGCAGCATCTAATCCAGCAGAGGTACCTGTAAATAATTTATATATGGAAATATTAATAAAATTCCTACAGGTAGATAGTCTTTCTAGAAGAAAATGTAAAGACTATCTTTGTAACTTCAAAACAGAGATGGCTTTTTTTCATCAAAACACAAATGCACAAATCATAAAGGTCATTGTTAAATTTGACTACATTAAAATGTACAACCACATTCAACTGAAGGCATTAACAATGATAAATGACAGCTACATGTCGATTATAAGCTCAATAAAACAAAAAGAAAACAAAATGGTAAAAGTCAGGTGACCAATTGGATAAGATATTATCAAAATACATAATAAAAATTTAGTATCCAGGACACATAAAAACAAATGCATCAGAAAAAGAATCTTAAAAAAAGTATAGACAAAGGATATGAGCAGACATGAACAAAAAATAGAACAACCAAGATTTGTAGAAAAACACTAGTGAAATCACTTGTAGTCATAAAAATGTAAATTAACTATTTGACACTTTTGGGATTGGTAACAATTTAAATGCTTAACATTTCAAGCAAGCAATGGCAAAGGTATGGAATCATGGGATTCTTCTACTTTGCTAGTAGAAATATAAATCAGCAAAAATACTTTAGAGAACAATTGATGAATATCTAGGGAAGTTTAAAGTCATTCTTACTTTTAAACTCAGCCATTCTAAAATACAAGTAGGTGTGCTACAGAAATTCATCCCACAGTACAAGAACACTTCTTATAATACTGTTTATTAATGTAAAAATTTTACAGACAAATAATTGGTGCATATTCACAGTATTTTTCTATAAAGGAATAGTATATAGCAGTGAAAATAACCATTAAATTAATGAAGATAAGTCTCAAAATGCCAATAATTGACAAAGAAGAGTTTCATACAACACAATTATGTTTGAAAAAATAGCCAAAATAATATATAGTAATATTCAAATATTATAAATATTATGCATGTATCAAAAATATAAAAAACACAAGGAAATGATGAGCACCAGATTAAGGGCCTTGATTATTTCTGACATGATTAGGGATGAGAAGAAAGAAGATTTTTCTTTCTTTTTTTTTCTTTTTTTTGACATTTTCTTTTCTCTCTTTTTAATTTTTATTTAAATTCAAGAGATTTTATTTTCTAGTGTTTTATTTTCTTATATAAAATCTGAAACAAATGTTGCAAAACGATGTCATTTTTATGATGCTGAATAAAAACAGCATTATGGTGTTTGTTATATAATTCACTATACTTTTTGTATTTTTAAGTTTTCACAATAAAATAAAAAAACATTTATTGATATTCATCATCAAAAATGATTTATTCTTGATTTTTGACTCCTCTGAAGTGCATTTCTTTGTTCAGCAAACATGGAATGCATTCTTTCAATAAACTAAAACAAGTTTTCCACAGAAAATAATTAAAACTTTCATCTCAGTTAAAATATACAAGAAAAGAAGGAAAAGAGGAGAAAACTGTTTCTCATTGATTGAAAAATCAAATCAAGGTCAAATATGTTAATAATAAATTTTGCATTTCATTTTATACTTAAAATCATCTGTAAAGAGTAGTTTGATATTCAGTGACCTCTATCTACTTTCTAGAAAGGTAAAATTTAATAACACTGTGATGTGACAACACATTAACTGAAAATAATTATTATATAATGCAAAAAAACAACCAATATGAGTTACTATGATTATTCTAAATGAAATAAAAATTGGGGTAAATTTATATTATCTTAATTTTGGAAACTAATATTGTCACCACTGTCCATGATGTAGACTTTGTTGACATAAGTTTGGAAATAATCTAGAAATATACTTAAATTAATTGTGACTTAAAAATTGTTCTTTAAATTTCAACTTCAGTGTTCTATGGAAAGTGTACAATGTATAGGATGCCAACTGCTTGTTTAGAATTATCTAGTTAGATATTGTCTAGTGCTTTTATTACATACTTGTAATATTGTATTTCCTTGATAAGCACTCAGAAATAAATAGCAGTGAAGTAATTACAAGGCAAAGAAGATGTATCCTTATTGTGAGGAGCACAATGGTTAGTTGCTTACTGCTAAATAGAATAGCAAAAGTAAAATTATTGAAATAACATGAGTCATCATTAACTAAAGAAAGTTTTTGAATGAAATATACAGGATCATGATCAGAGTTGTTCTCTGACTAAAGTGAAAATAGCTGTGACAAGCAATGAATAATTTGTATAATTAATTTCTTGCTCATGCTATTTATTAATGAAAATTATTGCTCTTGTGAAGCATGAAATAGATTGAGTAGACAGATGGAAGAAGTGTCAAAGTGGGGAAAAGGATGAAGTTTGAATGCATATGTTTTTAATAATATACTAGGACATATATTAAACTTTCAGGTTATACTTGACTTATTTATGATCTTATCAGCTTTGAGTTATTCTCACTTATTAAAAGAAATATAAATTATAACAAATTGTAAATTGTCTATCCATCCCAATATATTTTAGGATGGATAAAGCCATGTTTCTTATTCATCATTATTTTTTAGCACCTGACAAATAATATTTGTTAAGTTGAATTACTCACCATTAAGTTGAATTAACACCATTGAAAAATATCCTAAGAGTAAAATCTAGGCTAACATGTCTAAGAATATGTAACCAATTCTTCAAGAAATTATACCTGCAGTCTATACATATTCCCAGAACTCCAGAGGATGTATACAAATGTCCATTCCACATTTCCACTTGAAGGTACCTCCAACTGACACGTTCAAAACAAAATTCCTGATCTTCCTCCCCAAACTTCCTCTCGAAAGACTGCCCCACTCCATTTTATATCAAATCCATTCTTGCTGAAGCCATGACACATAAAATCATCCTTACCTCCTCTCTTTTCCTCACAACCTTCATCCAACCATAACAAATGCTTTTCGTTCTATTTCCAATTATGTATCAGGAAATTGATCACTTCCCACCACCTCTACTGTTAGCACCCTAGCTCAAGCCATAACATCTCTTATTTGAATTATTGAGACTCCTATCTTTGAGGTTACCCTTTTTGATGGTTAGTTTTATGTGTCAACTTGACTAGGCCGCAGGATGTACAGATACCTGGTTAAACATTTTTGGGTGTGATTGTGTGGATGTTTCCAGAGGAGATTAGCATTTGAACTGGACTGGTGGAAAGCGCCTCAACTATTTCAGCTGAATATCGATCTTTTCCTACTTTCAATGCTCCTGGTTTTCAGCAGACTGTATGTAACTGGAATTTATACCAGTGCTGTTCTGGGTCTCAGGCCTTTGAACTCTACCACCAGCCCTCCTGGTCTCTAGTTTGCAGACAGCAGCTCACAGGACTTCTCAGTCTGCATAACTGCATAAGCTAATTTGTTGTAATAAATCTCATTTTACATATGTATCTCTGTGTGTATCTATCTATCCATCCTTCTATCCATCTATTCATCCATCTATTATCTTATTTTGGTTCTATTTCTCTGGAGAACCCTTGACTAATACAACATTCATAGTCTATTCTCAACACAGCAGCCAGAGTGATCCTGCCAAAATCAGTTCATGGCATTCTTGTCTTTTTTAATTTTTAAGATTTTATTTATTTATTCATGAGAGACACACAGAGAGGCAGAGACATAGGCAGAGGGAGAAGCAGGCTCCCTGCGAGGATCCTGTTGTGGGACTCAATCCCAGGACCCCAAGGATCACGACCTGAGCCAACGGCCGATGCCCAACCTCTGAGGTACCCAGGTGCCACCAGTTCATGTCATTCTTATGCTCAGACCCCTCCAGTGGCCTCCTATCTTACTCAAAGTAAAACCCAATATGTTTACGTTGTCCAACAGGCCCTACACAATCTGTTTTCCCCAACCATTACTTCTGTGATCTTCTATCACACTATTCTCCCTCTCCCCTTGCTCACTCTATCCCAGCCACACTGGCCTTGCTGCTATTCCTAGAACACAGCAGATGTGTTCCCTGTTTAGGGCTCTACACTCACTGTTTCTTCTATTCTGTGATGATTTCCTTCCTGATATCCTCAAAAAAGTCCCCTTCTTTCTTTGAGGACATTCCTGACCATCTTACTATCCCAAAAATATCTATCCTTTGTTCCTGTTTTATTTTTCTCTAAGATTTTTGTTGTTTTGGTTCCCTTCTGTACTTCCTGCACCCACATGTTACACAGTAAGTAATCAAGAAATATTTTTGAACAAATTAATGATTTCACTAAGTATGAAAATAATATCCAAGAAAACACATTGAAACTCTTAAAACTATAGAGTTCAATCAAGTTTTTACACTTTATAATAAATATGCAGATGTCAATAGATTCACAATGTAATAATTCAAACCAGCTCAAGATATGATAGATAAAAGATTTGCTCAAATATTAACACACATTTTCAAAGAAGATATACAGATGGCCAACAGACACATGGAAAGATGTTCAACATCACTGATCAACAGAGAAATGAGCTATTACATTACACCTGTCAGAATGGCTAGACTCAAAGGACAAGAAATAACAAGTGTTGGCAAGCATGTGGAGAAAAAGGAGCCTTCATGAACTGTTGGTGGGAAGGTAAATTGGTGTGGCCACTATGGAAAAATAGTATAGAAGTTCCTCAAAAAATTAAAAACAGAAATACCATGTGATCCAGCAATTCCACTACTGGGTATTTACCCAGAGAAAATAAAAATATTATTTTTAAAATATATATGCACCCCTATGCTTATTACAGCATTATTTACAATAGCGAAGATATGGAAGCAGCCCACTGTCCATGAATTAGATGAGCGGTAAAAAAGATGTGAGATATATATATATTACTCAGCCATATAAAAGAATAAGATCTTGCCATTTGCAACAACATGGTTGGACCCAGAGAGTATTATGCTAAGTGAAATAAGTCAGACAAGATAAAGACAAATACTATATGAATTTACTTATATGTGGGTTCAGAAAAACAAAATAAATGAACAAAGAAAAAAAGAAAGAGACAAGTAAACTCTTAAACACAGAGAACAAACTGCTAGTTGCCAGAAGGAGGTGGGAGAAGGGATTGGTGAAATAGATAAAAGGGATTAAAAGACACAAACTTCAGTTATAAAATAAATAATAATCAATCAGTCATGGAAATAAATAGCGCTGTATAGGGAATACAGTCAATACTATTATAATAACATTATTTGTTGACAGATGGTGACTACACTTATCATGATGAGCACCGAGTAATACATAGAATTGTTGAATCATTATGTTGTACACCTAAATTAACATAGCACTGTGTGTTAATTATACTTCAATAAAAATATAACACTTAGGAATAGCATATGCTTTCAAAATTTAATACATGAGAAGATTAAATGGAAATGGAAAAATAATTGAGTGGAAAATTCATTCATGGAATGGAAAGAATGGGTAACATAGATTTGACAATACTGGGGCACCTGGGTGGCTCAACAGTTGAGTGTCTGCCTTTGGTTCAAGTCTTGATCCCGAGGTCTGGGATCAAGTCCCACAACAGGCTCCCTGCAGGGAACCTGCTTCTCCCTCTGCCTGTGTCTCTGCTTCTCTGTGTGTCTCTCATGAATAAATAAATAAAATCTTTAAAAAATAAACTAAATAAATATGACATACTTTCCTAATTTATAAAGTTAACACAATTTCAGCCAAAATTTCACTGATTAAAAAAAAACTTACATAGGTAATAATATTATGAAAACTGAGAAACACCACAAAGAAAATATTTGAGGTGTTGTGAGGGCATTTAATATAGGGAACTGCTCCAGAAAATGATGTCAGGAAAAAACAGTCCTGAGAAAGTGAAGATAAAACTTAGATCAGGAGAAAGATCAAGAATCAGCAAGGTGAAAGTGTTTGTGGGTGGAAGATGATTCCGAGTGAGAGGAATTTGCAAAAACATTTGACATCGGAAAACGTTACTTAGTAAAGCACAATGTAATCTGTATAAATTTCCAGTGATGTTTACAGGTAAAAAGAAAAACACTAAAATGTCAACAAAGGTCGTATTGAAGTGATGGGATCGGGTGTAACTTATTCCTTTCTCATTATTCTATATATCTCAAATATAATGCAATGAGCATGTCCCATTTTTACATTAAAATATTACAAAGTGGAAAGTTTGGGGCCAAGTCCTTTAAATACATTCTTCTTGGTCATAAGTATTAGTTAAAAACTATCACTAACACTGAGTTAAGCTCATCCTTTTGATGTATCATGAGCATCCATGTTTATTAACCAATCAAATTGCCCATTTAGTTGTTCCCTTTTTCTACATGTTAGAGGAGTAATAATCTACCCACGTCAGGCTGCAGCACATGATTAATGTGTCAGCATAAAGGTGCTTTACTAGCCTTTGGCATTCTGTTGCTAAAGGTGAACTCAGCAAAATCCAGCAAGACACATTTTCCAATCCTATAAAAATACCATATAAACTGTTGACTCGCCAGTTGCATATAGCAGCAAGTAAAGCGTAACTGTATTCAATACACGTACTCCAGGTAATAACAGAGTAGTTTATTATCATTGCAGGTGCAGAAACCTGCCAACATTTCAGCCATCTGGGCTTCCTCAGGGCAGCATACAAGTAAAATATGTGAATGAAATATGTGAGTTGAATACAGTTTCATTATTATTTTTTTTTCTTATGGGCTTTCACAAAACTGCTTTATATATTTTGGGAAAGCAATTCTGTAATATTAGTTTACTTTAGAAAGTCATCAACTTTTACTAATTCAAGCCCATTAGCATTCTCACTAAATTGCTTATGTCTGAATGATAATGGATCCTCAGATGACATTTTATGACAAAAAAAATGGTGGTAAATGAAATGTAATTGAATATGCAAAAGTTATAATTCTTCTGTGGATAATGAATAATCTATCTTTTAATATATCTCACCGATTGTAATTTCATGACATCGAGGTTCTATTCATTAGTAAACGTATACTATCAAAACTTATCAGAAGGTTTCACTTTTAGAAAAACACACTAAGACTTCTTATAGTAAGTCAGAAATACTGTGAGGCTTAGCACTAAGATGATAATTTTTCAACTGAAATATGTTTATCTTCCATCAATAGGTTGCCAGATTTTTCTCCATTGCTAACACAAACTCAGCGAAATTATTAGAGCCAGAAGTTGATGGTAGATCATAAAGAAGCTTACTATTCGTTTTACTTCATAACTTACTACCCTCAGTACCTCCTGCCTCCAGAAGAGAAGGAGGCACACAATAAGTAATCAATGGAATATTTTTGGATGAATGAATTTCCTACTAAGTATGGAAATAGTGTTCAAGAGTATATGTTGAAACTCTTAAAATCATAGAGTTCAACAGTTTTTATACTTTATAATTAAATATACAGGTGTCAACAGATTAACAATATAGCAATCCAAATTAGCTCAAGATATAGTAGATGAAAGATTCACTCAAATATTAATAAAGTAACACTTAGGAGAAGGATGTTTTCAAAGTTTAATATGTGGGTGGATTAAAATGAAATGCAAAGAGAAATACTTGGAAAATCCATTTATGGAGTGAAAATAATGAATATTATAAATATGACAATACTTTCCTAATTTATCTATAAGTTTAATACAATCCTTAAACTAAAGAAACTTAAATTAGATTTTGTTTTGTTTTGGCTGACAGTGCATCAGTAAACAAAGGTATTTGTTTTCCTTTAATCTGCATCTCTGATGATGGTAAAAATTAAATGTAATTAATTAAAAAATATTTTGCTAGTAAAGAAAATAATGCCAGAGGCTTCTCCTAAAAATAATGTCAAACTCTCTTATGCTCTAAGGTTTTGGGAATTTCGTTATTAAAACAGATTGTATTTTCTCAGCACCCTTTTGTTCTTTTTGTCCCTTTAGATTAACCAGGCACACCTACACAATTGAGCCTAGGATTTCTAAAAGAAAAATAACAACACAAGAGTTTATAGTTGGCTCTGAGCACTCTGCTGCAAGTGTGCTCCAGAACTTCCTTGCTTAACCCCAGATTCCTTGGGGTTTTTTACCATACTTTAGCTAGGATCAAGCTTCTTGGCTTGTTTTATTTTATTCTATCTCCTACCTCAACATCCTTCAGAAAGTATTATGCATAGTCTATCCTGGGGCGATGCCTTGCCAATCCGATCCCAACACAAAAAGGGGGAAAGAGCTTTGCTTCACTTCCCACGCACTGACTCTTCACTGCTCTGAAGTGCAATTTATAGACAAGCTATTATTTATTACTCTATTAATGAAGACTAGCAAAATGAGATAGTTCTTCATTTTGTATTGCAGAGCTCCAAGAGTTAATTGATGAAATAGAGCTGTTTTCAATTATTCCATATTAAAGCTTAAATCAACTTCTCACATGTGATTTGATTATGATTAAGCATAGTCTGTCAATGTCTATAATCTCTATGTCTCTGATAATAATTTAATAATATAAACTACAGAAGAAAATAAAAAATTAAACATTCTATGATGTTCCTGAAGAAACAATGAGTAACATATTGTTTGAGGTCATCTATTACTGTGGGGGTAGTGTTACATCATCTCAGGTTAAATAAGTCACATTTACGGTATGTTTAAAAAACTGCCCAAAAGCTGACAAAAGCTTTATGAAAGACTACAGAGTACCTAACTAAATGTGTGCTGTTTCTCTTTATAATAGTTACAGACTATGTGGTTCATCATCAATTTTTTTGGGAAATAAAATGCATTAACATAGATTTCCAATGGGAATAAACCTAAAATATCCATACAGTTGTAAGCTAAAAAGCTACATTGAAAAAGATACTGTTCTAAAAAAAAATAAAAAATAAAATAAATAAAATAAATAAATAAATAAAAGAAAAAGATACTGTTCTATAATGTCCACCTAAGGGGAACTACACAGCTTTATATTTTCTCACTACCAATGACCACTAGTTTATAGCCAAAATAAATAATTTTCATTACTTTAAGTGAAATATTTCAATTCCAAGAATTATAAGAGAGGAGTAGGAAATTAAAGGATAAGTATAAATTAATGTAATGTGTTGCATCGATCTCTCTCTTAATCAGTCTGTAAGTGTGTATGATTGCTCAAGATTAAAATGCTTCTTAAGTGGGGGGGAAGGGAAATTAAAAAAAATTCTTGAAGTCTTTACTGAAAGAAAAAAAAAGACAGATTTTGCCAAATCCTTCCCTCCTGTCAAAAGGGGTGAACCAGGATGCTCTAGAATTCAACATGAAATTGTCAATGAACAAGGGCAGAGCAGCACAGTCAGCATATAATGGCATGTACACAGTTTGTGTGTCAGGCTCCCCTGCAGGGCAGTGCAAGTGTCTCTAAGACGTAGTTTAGGGAGCAGCTTGGGCTTTCCTCAGCCCAAAGGCAAGCTTGAGACTCCATAGTGGTGACTTCTCTGTGTTTGAGGGGTTCCCTACACACTGCAACCCTTTTATTTCTGCAGGTGGGAAAGTAATTAATGGACAGAAGCGTATAGCTCTGCCTAGAGGAAGAAAAGATATTGTAGAAGGAAGGGTAGAGTAGACGACATCAGGAGAAAATCCCTAGTGGTAGCATGAATGGTAAGGGATTTTGATGGAATCTGTTAAAAAGTTCCCCATGGGGGTGTAAGATGTAAGTTTTTCCCTCTTACTACAAAATCTGTGCTAAGTTCTATATAGTGTAGTCATAAAATAGAGTACTCTGGGCCAATGGGGGAAGTCACTAAGATGTATCCATATTGTTAAGGGGCCAAAAACCAAGGGCTATAGGTGGATATTGGAGTTAAAGACATGATATATAAATATATTATTTTATAAGAGTGATTGTAGAATATGGAAATTTCTGGAAGGAAATTCCAAGTATTTACTTATAGAATAACTAGGGTAAATAAATAGGTGAAGATTTTTCGGCAGAGCTCTTTTTAAAAAATCTATCTGTAATATAACATCATGCCCTACAAGATGCTAGACACTAGGTAGTTCTGCAGTCAGCTGGCCACACAGCATCTGTGTCCTTTACAAGCCTGTGAGGTCTTTAACTGTTACTGGCTCATTAAAGCATCACCACAGAGCTTAGGATGGTATCTTTCACATTAGTGCATTTAAATGTTTGATATTATAAAGAAGGCTGTTGGATCATGGAAAAGTTAGTCCTTGAGCAATGACCCAGAAAAAATGTATTCTGTTGTTTTAACTAGAATTTCGAGTATTATATTATTTGGATTACCAATTGCATTTACCTATTATTTTACTGTTTTGTTTTTAAATTTTTTTCTATTAAAAAGATCTAAATATTAGACTACCATATATTTTTTCATGCTTTCTCTTGAATAATTGTATAAAAATGATTTTTTTTTCAATCTCACTGCATAGTTTCTAATTTCTGTTGCAATAAAGAGTTATTTCAGATTTCTCTAAGTAACTCGCTCTTTTTTTTCTTTCTTTCTCTTTGGGTGTATTACATATTTACAAGAGGGATAAAAGGAAAGTAACCATGCATGTCAAGGCCATTTTAATCAAGTAAATTCTAGCAATTTCATAAACCACAAGGGTAAGAGAATTACCTAGCTTATGTTTCATAATTTAATAATATTAAGACTTAGATGTATTTTTGCTTAATTGTCTGTAATTTTGGATTTTCTATTAAAATAAAAAAATGGAAACTAGGAAGTATCCAATTCATTACTATTGTTTCTTATTTTTTCTGTCTTTCTCCATTCTTTGTTTGTTTTTGCTCCCCTCAGCCTCCAATGCTTCTTTTAATAACTATACAATTGATTGTGTGGAAAATGTAAATTCCTTCCTGCCTATGATGCTTAATTGCTCTTTTTTTTTAGCTGCCCAGTCATCTAGAACTTCCACTTATGGTTTTAATTACTGCTAATGTTCTAATGACAGCACTGGCAGAGAAAGAACATATTCTTAGAAATATTGTTTAAAATTAAAATCAAGAGCCCAGCTAGGATTTTAAGAGTTCTTACCTCTCTCCAGGAATTTTGCTAAATTTTTAGGTTTAAAAGAAATAGTTACTAGCAGTGGGCATCATTAATTCATTCAAAAAAAAAGTATTCTTTTAAGATTTTGTTTATTTATTCATGAAAGAGAGAGAGAGAGAGGCAGAGACATAGGCAGAGGGAGAAGCCAGCTCCTCACAGGGAGCCTGATGTAGGACTCGATCTCAGGACTCTGAGATCACACCCTGAACCCAAGGCAGACTACCAAAAGAGAGCTTTTCCTGGGGTTAATCTGTAAACAAATAAGTATAATATTAAGAGTTTAGTTCTATCTAAATCATGTGCAAAGTATAATGGTAATTAGATTATTTCAGCTGAAATAAAATGTAACAAGGTATCATTTTAGACATAAAAGTTATGGCAAGCTCCTTCTCTTTGTCTTGATGCCTTAACAGTGCTAGTTTCTAGATTTGTATTATCTTCACTTTTCTGTGTCTTTGTCCCACTCCGGTATATCCATACATTTTTTTATCTCATATTTCCTATAAAATGTGAAAAAAAGTTAAAATGAGATGACTTTTCTTGCAGACAAATTCTGGAATTGTTCAACTGAACCAATACATCTCACTTGAATGTCCATGGATCAATTAGTATTTATGTAATGTCTATTAGTGTTGTACACATGGTAATGGATCTAAAAGAAGATCAAGACAAGATATTTGTCTGCAATTAGCTATCAGTCTTTGGAGAGAAAAAAGACAAGCATGTATCACTGAGATCTTTAATCCACTTATCCATTTATTCATGCATGCAACATTATTGAGTGTCTATTACATACTTGGAGCCATTATAGGCACATTTTTTTATTTCCAAGAAAACCGGGGCCAACCAACGTATAGATGGTCTACCTAAGAAGCAAAAAAATGCACACTCGATAGAGGAAATGGAAATCTAACTCATAATAGGAGATCAGAAAAATTATACTAGGAGGAAATGTCAGTTATTTTTTTAAAGGTTTTATTTATTTATTCATGGGAGACACAGAGAGAAGCAGGGACACAGGCAGAGGGAGAAGCAGGCTTCGTGCAGGTAGCTCGATGAGGGACTCAATCCCAGAACCCCAGGGTCACACCCTGAGCCAAAGGCGGGTGCTTAACTGCTGAGCCACCCAGGTGTCCCTCATGGTCAGTTATTTTGAAGGCTATTACAGTAATGCAGTTAAACTTCCGATCCCTAGACCTGTGTGTCTATATGATACTTTCATATAGATAAATTACAAGAATCTCAAACTCAGGAAAAAACTAAAATAAACCACTTACTTGGAACTTCTCCATCTGCCCTGACACACATCTGTTCTTCATTATCTTACTAACTAGCACTTTATCCACCTAAGGTGCTCAATGTAGAAATCCTTGATTTCTCTCTTTTTTTTTATCTCTTATATTCATCAAATTTAATAGATTTTTATAAATTCTATTTCCAAATTCTTTTATTGTCTTTAGTTTTCTTTAACCCCTCTTTTACCCTTCAGCTCTCCTTAGCTAATTTATCTTTCTGGTCTCACTTAAGTGTAAATTCTTATTTTTTTTTAATGTAAATTCTTGAAAGAGCTTTGTCCTTCCCAAATTCTTCCTAACTTTAAATTAGGTTGCCTGTTATTCTTCATTGTACCCAGTCCTTTCTTTAAGATAACACTTCTTACAATTTATAACTATATTTTATCTGGGAGAGTTTCTGGTGAGCATTTATTGTTTGGTCTCCAATCAATGAAAGGATGGGAGACTACTATTTTGTCCATAAAAATGTGTAATTGGACCCCAAGATGTGACATGGTACATAAAAGCACTCAACAAATATATTTTTTCAATGAACAAATGGCCATCAGTGTTTAAAATTAGGCATTAGAGAAAAAAAAAAAAAAAAGCAAATGATTACTTCCCATAGCAACTCAGAGAAGGCATGCCAATGTTTTTCACAGTAGTCATGACTCTGAGAAGAGAGCCAGGTCCTGGGCATAAAAAAAGGAATGAATGAGCTTTGAGAGATGAATTGGAGGAGAGATGTTCAAATAGTAGGCAGCAAAAAGAACTAAATGCAGCTAAAGCATGTATATGCTATTAAAGCCTAGTAGAGCTAAGGAGATTATTTGAGTAATGGTGGGAAACAGACCATGAATGATTCAAAAAAAGAATCTCGAAGAGTAGAATGAAGCGTTTACCATAGGCAATAAGGAGACTGTAGAGATTTTAAAGAAAGTTGAAATAATCTGAAAAAATGCTTTAGGAAGATTAACCTAATCCTGATAAAGAAATAAATAAAAGAATATACCCAGAAGCACTTAGACCAGCTTTGAAGTGACAGTAGAAATAATCTGCAGTAATAAGATGACATAGGAAATGAGCAAATACTTTAGGTATAGGAAATAATATACTTTACCAGGAGCAACTGAATAACATAAAGACTCTCAGAATCATTTACTTTTTACTTTTTTAAACTGGCTATGCACCTTACACTTGAAATAGTTCATATTAATTGTAATATCATTGTAAGTAAACATGGATTTATACAAATCAGGTGATTGGTTTTGGGGTTCCATAGTCAGTGGGGCATCCAGACGGTTTTTAATATTATTTTTATCAAATCTGAGTCTCTTGTATATATTATTGATATATATCTAGTTTTTGATCTAACTTAAAATTTTCATTTTTCTATGTGTCAAAAGCTTTGATAGCAGAATGCTGATTTCAGGAAATTTATAATGAGCTATGATTACAGAGAGAATGAAATTTATGAAAAATAATAAAATAAGTAGGATAATAGAAATTGGAGTATTTTTGTTTTCTTGGTTTTACAAAGTGATACAAAATTTGGTCCTGAAAACTATTCTGATTCTTAAGAGGAGTTATGAGTTATTTTACAACCTGTGGACATGGTAAGTGACTGAACTTCCACTCTTGTTTGTAAAATGATTTTACATGAAAAGACAAATAGTAGAACAACTGTGAGCAATTTAAGAAAGATCATACCAACAGAGAAGTCACAGCTGGAAAGAATCTTCACCTTCCTATGCTTATTTCAATTAACCATGAGAAACAATTGCAAAATGTCACAACTGTCCTCCGACTCTAAGTTTAAACATGAAATAGCTCACTCAATTATAAACGTTCTTGCACAAAATGATCCAAACCACAATTTTATTTTAAAAAGACACAATCAAAATGTTTTAGTATATTCTGTAAAATATTGGGCATAAAATAATTAAAAAGTTTACGGGGAAGGAGAAATTTTGAGGGTTACACTGGAAGTGCCTTTATATCCAAATTTTTTGTGCAAGCAAGAACTACATTCAACTGGAATCAACTGGATCAAGCAAGAACTACATTCAACTACATTCAACTGGATCAAATAAGAAGTAAGGCCCCCAATTTTTCCCCCAATTTTGCTTCAGTATGCTAAAGGTTTTGGCATCCAGTGAAGATCACCATGGCTCAGATTACCAAAACTGTAACATACCCCTTCCCCAGTGTTAAGCAGCCAGCAACCCTGTGCCAAAACTTTGCAAAATGTAATGGAATGAATCTTTGTTTTCATGGTTTTCTCAAAACCCTTAAATCTCAAAATGCTGAGAGAAAACTTGTATTTAAAATGAACCTTCAGTATTTGAAGATGCAATAAGAACTTTATTCAAATCGAAATAATTCAGAGATACAATAGAAACATCTTGCGATTGATATACTATGGGACTGGAAAGTAGCATGCAAATAGACCAGAGCAAAGAGCAGTCTTATACGTAGCACAGTGTTCAAGAGTTGCTCTTGGTTTCTTTACAAACTACCACTTATTCTACTATAACGGACCAGTACAGTGATTAGAATCCCCCTCAACCTTCCAGAGGTTGAGCCTCCGGACCCATAGCTCCCAGCCACAAGCAGCCTTGTCTATTTACCTCAGTTTGCCATATAAATATTGTCATTTTCTATCTGTGCCAAGACATGAAAACATTTGGAAAGAACTGAGTTAATGAACAGTAAAATATACAAAGTTTTCATTCCTTATTACAGAGTCAGTCATCCTTAACATTCTTGATGGTGTCCTGAATTTAAAACACCTTCAATTATGTTTGTGTGGATTATTGTGTCTCAAGCTAAACCCTCATCCTGTTAAATCCTCCTCTCGGTAATACTTCCTGTGTAAGAGCATCCAAGAGACAAGTCTCTGAGAAGTGTTGTACCTAGGAATTCACGGTGCTCTCTTGAGTCTGGTATGTACCAAATCTGGACACATCTTATCTCAGGACATGTCTGTAAAAACCAAGCCCGAGAAACGTTCTACAAAAACAAAACAAAACACGCACACCAACAAATCATTTTCCGAATTTGGAAATCCCAGTGCTAAAGAAATACCTGAACTGGAGTGGATTGTATTGGCTGATATTCAAAACATGGTGCTCCTGGTGAGCTAACCAGACAAGTACAGAAGGCTGTTTTAGCAAGGTTTCTTCCTGAGTGTGCTATATATTCCATCCAGGCTATTGAACAAGGTATGACAGCTGCCAAATTCTGAAGCCAAAAGTACATTTTGGGAAAAGGTCATTTTAAAATTCGAGATATGTTTTATGAGGCAAGAATGTTGATTTAATTGAAAGGAATTCATTTGGGATTAAAATTAATCAGAAAATGAATTGAAAACAAATTCACTAATCAGCGGTAGACCTATACTTTCGAAGTTAACAGTCGTTCAAATGGAGAGCAACATACAACCATTGTTATTAAAAAATACATTAACAGAAAAGTTCACGATCTTACTGACGTTTCATAATACGACTGAGACTGACTGTAATCAATGAAATGTCTAATAGCATTTCCCTGGGCCTAAGTGAGCAATGGTTCATTTTTAGGTGATATCACTGTGTCACAGATGCCTGGGTGGCCTGTGGAAGTACAGGTTCCTTCTACCATTCTGTAGAATTATCTCTTGGAGGTAGAAACTTGCACTACTGAGTCGTCTTTCATTTCTCTGGGCCATGTGAATAATTTTCACCAAATGTAATATGACAGAATTAAACTGCTTGGATTCATATTTTGACTCTGCCAATTATCAACTGTAAATTTGGTAAAGTTACTTAAATTCTCTGAGGTTCAGTTACTTCATTTGTAATATGTGCTAATAAGGACCCCACTTGTAGGTTGGTCCTCAGGATTAAATGAAGTAGACCATGCCTGGCATATGGTAAGTGAATAAAGTTTTTCATTAAATAAAATTCAAAAAATATTTATAGTGTATTCTAGTTTTTCTGTTATGTGAATTTCCTAAATTCAGTTTCAACCTAGGGGAAAATTACTTAACATTATTTAGAAATCATAGTGAAATAAGAGTTACTATATTTTTCATTAATTTCATCAAAGCTAAGAACTCAAAGCAAGGCCAACATCTACTAATAAAGAGGTCGGTAATGTAATGATCGCTAGCAGATATATTACTGTTACAAATATGTTTTATTCTATTAATACATTCATCTTAAATTTTAAATTGTATTAGACAATTCAAAGAAACTCACGGAGAAGTCAAATGTGGGTTTTTAATTTTCATTTTTAATGTATTATTTTCTTCTAAAATATATGCTGAAAATTAAAATATAAAACTAAGAAAAACATCTACCCAAAGATGTGTTTCTTGACTATGGTAATAGAATTAGCAAAATCTTTGCAAATATTTTATAAAGTCATTCTCTATCTTTCTGACCAATAAGACTGAGGGGAGTTAATGTATCAAATACTGAGATAAACATTATTGATAATTCAGTTGATGTCTGTAATGAAAATCCATTTTTTTATTTGCTTTTGTTATCGTTTGTTTTTTATAGTGGAAGAATGATCTGAGATAAATTGTTTTTCTACTTGATCTACTCTATTTTTATTAACTACTGAAGCTAGTCTAGTTACTACTTTGGGATAAGGACTAGTTAGTATGTGATGAGAAAAATTTTTCATAGTAGAAACACAGCCACCATTTAAAATAAATCCTATCATGTTTAAGTTAGCATGCCAAAGTGGAAGTTACGAGCAAGCTGGCATACTGTTAGTATCAACATCATTACCCTTTTTTCCCTTGAAGACCATGGTGCTGGTATGGAGTAAACTATGACTTACAAACAATATTCTGATTCATAGGAACTCTGGCAACAAAACTGAATAATTATACTAATCAAGAAGATGTCATCCTAACCTAAACTCCTCCTGATCGGGCTCTATATTTGTTTTCATATCCACTTAATGTGATAATGGTCAAAAAGAAAAGTAGGCACATAGTCCTAAGCTTGTATTTTCATTTTTGCTTAATTGCCAATACTCACATACCCTTAAAGTGCAGTCATTTGGCAAAGTATTTCCTTTTAAATTTTTTTAAAAAAGATTTTATTTATTTAATCATGAGAGACACATAGAGAGAGGCAGAGACACGGGCAGAGGGAGAAGCAGGCTCCATGCAGGGAACCCGATTCAGGCCTCAATCCCCAGACTCCAGGATCACATCTGCCAAAGGCAGACGCTCAACAGCTGAGCCACCCATGAGTCCCTTGGCAAAGTATTTCCTGAACTCCCTGTCTCTTAAACTTCCAACTCATGTTTTGCAGACATCTTCAACTTGGCCCTTACCAAATAGAAATTTCAGATATTGAAACAACCTACTTGTTCCCAATTGATACTCTAGGGGTCTATTCAGTTATTCTGGAGTATACTGGGTGCTTCTTATATGTTGGTTGGATGATTAAGTAAATGAATGAATGTTGACTTTTCTAAATTAAGCATATAGAAATAGAAATTGAAATGCAAGACTAAAAAGATTGCAAACTCACACTTTTTCACTAAAAATATAGTAATATCGCTGTTAGTAAAAACTCTATTCTTACGACCCTTTGTGTTCAAAGTTTGACACCTAATATACATTAAAATAGGAGTAATTATAAAATTTCAGAATCCAAATGCCTTTGTTGGCCTCCTCTAATCATCTCCTACAGAAAGGAAGGCCTGTGATTTCCTTCTTTGAATCTTCCCCTTTCCCAGGGCCAGAGGCAGGACTTGGTATTACCCAGGCAGCACCAGCCAAACTGCTCTTCTATGACCTTGGCTCTAATAGTCCTAAGAGTTCACTTTGAGGTTGGGGCCTCTAATAAAGCTTGATTCCAAGACAGAGCCAAGTCTCAGAGCCACTACCACCAAAGCATTCCGAAGAGATGTGTGTCTATGCTATCTGGATACTAATGTCAGGAACGATTAAGAGATTGGTCCCTCCACTATGGTTATTTTACATATAACAGTAAATGGAAAACAAATGCTCATTTTAATCATTAATGAACTGAACACTGACTTCAGAAAGTCTTTCACTTATATTGGTCCAAGTATGATTGAACAGAAGATCTAATTCATTTTGAACATAGGCCTTTCATTTTCTTTTTTGTTTCTCTTCATTTTAGGAGATTTAGTTGTGACTATATCAATCCTGTTAAAGCTAGAGCAACAAACAGGCTTCTTATATTTTTGATGGCTTTCATTCTATTTGTAAAAATTTGTTTTTTTTTTTTTTTTTTTTTTATTCGATAAGACCTAAAAAAGGGAAATAGAAGTAACTATTCAAAGGACACCAAATCACGGGTAGAGAACTCTAAACTTACCCCATAAAGCCACAACCTACTCTTCAGGACAACAAATTCAATGATCTTTTGTAATTGGCTATTATTATGTGATATGGAGAAACATTTCTTTGAGGCTCAGAAATCCCTGATACCCAGATTATCTGATATATTCCTCTCAAGAATTCTATAAGAGAGATATTAATGTTATGACCCACTCAGAGGGACGAGAAAATTTAAGCTTAGAGAGCTTCATTCTCTATAAAGGTCATGTAGCTATGAAGAGGTGGTGCTGGGGCTAGACCCCGAGGGTCTGGCTGCAGAACTGAGCCCTCAAATACCCTGTCCTTCCTCAGTGGGGAGGGGAGGGGAGGAGAGGGGAGGGGAGGGGTAGGGGAGGGGGGATGTACTTTTAATACCTAAACTACACACACACACACACACACACACACTCACACCTGAACCATTTTCTGAAAAGATTTATAGCAGAAACTTTTGCTCAAGCTTAATTTTTGGAAAGTTATAAAATGCATTTGCACTTAGAGATGCTCCTGGAGTTTTAGCTTCTGTTGTTTACCAGGAGCATTAAGGTGATCTTCAAACTGCTGGGCTTGGGAGAAACGCCAGCTGAAATGTCTATTCATGATCATTCTGCATATAGTCAATTAACACATTTTTTCCAAAATACTCTATGAGAATATTTTCCTCATATTTATTAAACTGATGAGAGAAAATCAAACTAGATATTTGTTACCTTTGAATACCAAGATAATGAAATGTTTAGAAAACCTCAAATAAATATTTGTTATTAAAATTGTGTCTTATTTTACATAATTAAAAGATGCTGGTTTAATTTTCAAAGATAATTAACCATTTGCTTCCTAATAAGAATTTTAAGGGATGCGTGATCCCGGGGTCCTGGGATCGAGTCTCACATTGGGCTCTCCGTGGGGAGCCTGAATCTCCCTCTGCCTGTGTCTCTGCCTCTCTCTTTCTCTGTGTCTCTCATGAATAAATAAATAAAATCTAAAAAAAATGAAAAATTACCATATAATCTATTATAAATTTTTACTAAGGAACAAAAGGAGAGAGACAGAGACAGAGACCATATCCTAAGCAATAAAGATAACTCTATACTTAGAGGCAATGGTTCTATTAGTTTGATTCCATGTATTTAATGTGAGCTAAAAACAAATTATCTAAGGAAGATATAATATTTTTTAGTTTTATAATTGTGATATAAATATAATCTAATAACATATTTTGGTATATTCCATTTTTTTCCAAAATTTTTTTTTCTATTTGAGAGAGAGAGAGCAAGCCAGGTGTGGGGTAGAGGGAGAGGAAGGGAGAGAATCTCAAGCAGGCATGCCCAGTGCAGAGCCCCATCCTGGGCCCCATCCCATGACCCTGAGATCAAGACCTGAGCTGAAATCAAGAGTTGACCACTTAACCTATAAAACCCCAGCTGCACCCCAAAATGCATTTTTAAGAGATTTTCTGATACATCTAAAGGCCCTGGTAGTTTCTAAAACAATAATAATTCTAAATATTTCTTCATAGTTTTTGGTTTCCTGTTCTTATTTCTTCTGCAAATGTATGTTGTACTACTATAATTACAATTATCCACTTATGTTTTGTTTTCACAGAGAATACCTGCAACTGTTTGCTATATGAAAGCATGGTCATAATTAAGTATTTTTAATATATTTAATCTACTATTTAAGGTATAAGGATTAATGCTAAATAATTTTTGTTTACAGTATCTATTCTAATAATTTATGAATCTTATATCTAAGGAATTAATCTACAATCATTTGTGAGTCATAATCCTGCCTCCCACAAGAAGTTAACACTAAGGGCAAAAACATAACAACTGAAAAAGAGACATAAGGATGAGTTCAATAAACAGAAGAGAGGTTGAATTAAAACATATGTGAACTCCTCTCTTAATCCTCAGTTCCTCAGTAGAGTCTGCAGAGAAGGCAGGGTGAAGAAATGTGGCTTTCCTGATGCCTAATCTTACCAAGAAGACATGTAATGGTGTCTAGAGGAGAGTTTTGTGAAAGAAATTTTGATTTGAGATGATGAATTTAAGTGATCATAAACAGGGAATTATTTGACCCAAGAAGACAGATCTCATTGATTCATCTAGTTTTTGCCACAAAGCTTTGACCAAAAAATACAGGAGGTGTCCTGGTCTGAAAGGGCAGCATTTCCTGAAAGAGGGTTGGGGAAAGCAGGCAAATATAGCTTGCATTCAAGCAGAACATTTTATTTTCTCTATCACTTCAGCTGTTGTTCCTCATCTCCAGAGGCTACCAGCCATGATCATTTGAGAAGTCACAATGGATCTATTCTATTCAATCCTCTTGTGGGGATAGGTCATTACACCAGTAGTGTGAGACTTCCCAGAATAGATTTTCCTTCTAGTGCTAATTTGTTTTTCTCTGGAGCAATACGCAGAGGCCGTAATCATGATAGTTCATCATGAGTGTTTTCTTGGTAGACTTTTTTTAACCTCTGCAGCAGCTGCAGGAGTGGAAAATATATGCACTAAAGCGATTAAATGAAAAAAAAAAAAAAACATGTAAAAGGCATAACATACCAGTAATGTGTGTATGATAGAAGGGTTTATTATAGAAAATAAACATACATTATAATTAGCTACAAGACAGAAACTGTGATTTTACAAACCACATGCCTTGAAAATTTTCCAACACCATCATAAGGGATTCTTAATAAAGGAATATCAATGAATTAGAGAGACTAGAGTTATTTTAAGGTCCATCAAAAGAAGAAGTGACAGATTCTATGATTCTCTGCCTAAATATAAAACAAGGAAAAATGTCTATGTATCTATTTCTATTGCTATATAGTATCCTTATTGCTATAGAGTTGTTAATAAAGTCTACTAATCTAAAAATGTATCATGTTATTCTGAACCTTAACTATGTAATGTGTGCTAGAGACATCAGATGTACCTCCCTCCCCCCAACCACTACCACCCATATCGATTGATTGAGTGGAATGAGCATCCAAGGTGAAAGCAACAGCCTTGTAGATTTTAGCTTAAAACCAATATTTCAGGATACCTAAAGATAGTCTGGACTGCCTTTGAAGATAGGAAGTTTTCTCTAACAGAAACAAAGTTTGAATGAACATTTGGAAGAATGATATGGAAATGAAGGAAACATTGGAAAGAATAGCAAGTCTAGATAAACTTTAAGCTCCTTCAAATGCCAGGGTCCATATTTTCTATGAAGGTCCTAAATTCATATGTACTAGACTTGTAGCCTCTTCTCTTTAATCCTTTTTTGTTACACTACTACCTCCCACATCCCATATATAACTCTAGCCTAGCACTGGAAAGTGAATTCATAAACCTGCCAAATGGATACCATTACTTGTAATACTCAATTTTTAGTTTTGCAACTGCTGATTTTCTCTTTGAAGAGTTTCATGTTATCAAGTGAGTATAACATAGTATTCAATTAATTAATTCTATAAGTGGGTATTTTCTCTTCTTTCATTGAACCCTATTAATTATGTAATTTTGATTATTATATTATTACAATTATTATATTTATTGTAATATAGAATATTACATACCATTTTAGAATGACTGATATTTGAATGGTTGTCACTCAATAATAATATGCATGGTAAGCACAGCTGCTTTGCTCTTATGTATTAATGGAAATATTTTATGGGAAATAATCAGCTTTCAACCCCCACAGATAACCCAGTTCAAGTCATGAGAAAAATATATATATATATTTTGCTATATCTTATATATATTATATATATTTGCTATATATTATATATTTAATATATATTATATATTTGTTATATATTACATATAATATATAATCATAATATAATGTGATTATATTATAATTATGTATTATATATAATTATATACTTATATATTGCTGATATATTATCTCCTATAAATATATAATGCATTATTATAATTTTATATGCACCATTTAAAAATAACCAGTAAATATGTGCAGTGTGTTAAAATTACAACTAATTTTTATATTCACAAAAAGTAGTCTGGGTGCCATTTTGTCCTAAGGGATATTGTAAGTAACAGTCTGGTTCACTAATACAGAATGCACAATAAGTTTCTGAAAAGAGTGATAGAGTAGGCATTCAGTTAGACCTGAGCTAGTAACAAGTGCTTTAGTACAGAGGAAAGGGTAGAAACCAAATTCCTAATGGCAGGAGAGACCTCAGGGGATATATGTGCATTCTCCCCTATGACCACCATCCTACAATAAGCTGTAACTTCATTAGAATGTATTTACATTATGGCTTTAACCGATACCCCACCACCACCACCACCACCACTAGAACTGTTGCCATAGCAGTTTATAGCTCTTTATAGTTTCAGATGAGCCCCCAAAACTCCCCCTCCTGACCGGTAGGAGGAGGAGGACCTTAGACGATGGGCTATGACCTTGCCACCACCCCACCTGTGGCCTACTACACATCTGATCTTGCCACCACCCTACCTGTGGCGTACTACACATCTGGCCAGCAGAAAAAAAGACAACCCTGACTCCTGGTGAAACTGCCCTGCCAGCTCTGGGCCTCTCAGCTCACCCATCTCCAGAGTGCACTTTTGCTGAAATTGCTATTAACGGTTGCTTAAGAGTTTGGCTCTGAGTTCTTTCTTGGCCAAACTTAAGAACTGAGGCCTGCGAGGGGACTCACTGTTGACAAGAGAATCCAGATATTTTGTGCCATATAATTGCACACGTGAAGTTCTAATCAGCTTCTTTCAAACAAAACGTAGTGGTCAATGAGAATCCTAGTTATTTAACATAAATTAGCTCTTTTAAAACTTGAAAATCAAGTCATACTATATTTTTAAGTAATCAGATCAACTACAAATATGTGAGTCCATGGAATATTCCTGATGCAAATGGAGAGGCTTCAAGTTGCCCTGGGTTTTGTATTGGTAAGTCTCAGGTGAGGACTTCTGGCAAACATCAACTTGTTAGTCATGGATAGCCTCATAGAAACAAAGAAAGTGGGTGTCATTTTTTTTCCTAAAAATGGAAGGAAAAAAAGAAACAAAGCTCAAAAACTAATTAAACTTGCTGCAACAGAAATGAAACCATTTTGATGCAACTTATTAAAGGGAAAATGCTGTGAAATTAACAGTAATCAAAACCTAATTAAGGTTGATGCAATAGAAGCAGTAAAAGAATGCCTGATAACATTTATTGAACTAAAGAAACATGACTGTCTAAAGAAGGACACATGTAGAATAAAATTCATGTAATTATAGAAAAAGACTACAACATAGAAAGCACAGGTGTATTATAAACAAATGAAGAGAAATTTGAAACACACAATTCCTAGTAGAATCTTCTTTTTTATCTTGATTTTAGTTAATGAACATGTCTCCATGAGTAATAAAAGACAGCAAGAAATGATGGTATCTTTTAGTTTCCCCTTTTTATTACTCATAATTACTTGAAACTCTCCAACGGCAATGACAAAATGGTTCTTTTTTACCGGATGAACTATTTCATAAAATCTGTGAAGAGTACATAGCCATTTACTTAATGTAAGAGATAGTGACTAAATTCAGTGTTTTTCCTGAATGAGTAATGTAAGAAAATAAGATTTTGATGTTTTTCTCTCATTGTGTAATGAGCGACCTTGACTTCCACATTTGCTATTCTGAGATATGATCATCTTTACTCTTTCAAGCTGACTTCCCTTCATCTTGGTTAATGTCAATTAGATAGAAAGCTGAATTTTGTACATGCAGTAAGTATGTCAATCACAAAGTGCATTCTCTGAATTATTTAACATAGGCTGCAGAATAGCTAATGTAAAGAAATAGTCCTAAGGCTAAAACAGAAAGAGAGCAAAGAACAATTTCATTTGTTATTGTTTATTATTAGCCTTTTTAAAAATAAGACCTGAGTGCAAAGGAGAAAAATATAGATCCATTACAATAATTATTGTGAATATTACAAAACTGATAAGAGTATACAAACATAGCAATTTCAATATGATCCATAATAGTCATCTTTAACTGAATAGGGAGGAAATAGTACTATTTCAATAACTAAAAAGAAGGTTGATGCAGCTAGTCAGACAAAAAAAAAAAAAAAAAGGTCAAAGAAACAAAAACAAATCAAAGCTGATTTTTTATTCCTCCCAGGCACTATGCTACACAATGAGTTATCTCTGCCAGATGAGCCGCAATGCTAATTAGGGTACCTCAACCTTGGCTGCTAGGTTTGCTTCTAGAAATAATAGCTCTGAAGAGTAGCCATGTGACACTAGACCATGGCTCTTAAACTTTCACGCACATATATTTAAAAGATGAGTTTGGTAAAATGCATGTTCTGGGTCCTATCTCCACAGATTCTGATTCAGTAGGTCAGGATAAGTCCAAGACATCTGAAATTTTAGAAGCACCCCCAAGTGGATTTGCTGGAAGGGCTTTTCAATTCCATTTCAAGCTGTAGGTTTTTATGTCCCTTAAAGACAATCACTGTATATTTACCTTTCTACCAGTCAAGTCACTTTAGTCACCTTCAGGACCCCTTCCTCATTCTATTACTGTAACTGGGAAAAATTATATATATTTTTTAAATCTGTGAGTAGTGTTTTATATATTGTACAAATATAAAAACATTGTGCAGAGCCAATAGGAAGTAACTTAGTTAAATGCCTGGTGATTTTCAATCTTGGCTGCACATCAAACTCACCAGGGGCATCTTTAAAATACTACTGCAGAAGCCAGGATCCAAATCAATTGAATCAGACTCTCAGGGAGTAATCCTTGTACCTCTGTATGTTTTAAATCTCCCCAGGTGAAACTGAGGTGCAGCAGAGATTGAGAGTCACTGACAGTAGGATAGAGTAATTTATCAACAATAATAAGTTCCTAATAAGAAATTTAGAAATTTCTGATAAACTTTGCTGCTATAGTCTTAGTTTCCCTAGTACTTTGCCCTCTTCTATGCTGCTATGATGGCAAAACTCTGACTTATATTTTTTTCCTGATTTTTACTCAACTGCTATTTTAAATCTTTGCATGAACTTCTCTCTTCTTCAGAGAAGACTTAGTTTCTCTTTCAAGCTTAATTAGTATGTCTGCCTTGACAATGTTGCCCTATTTTGGAATCAGGTACCTTATCCATTAGGCTCTGTGGGATTGCCCTATTTTGGACACAGGTTCAGCTCTCAGTGACCGTGTCTGTATTTTGTGAGCACTCATCCCCAACCCCACCATAATTTAGCAGTGTGGGATGCAGTGTTCATAGACTGAATACAGTAGATCATACCTCTTCCTTTGAACCTTTTCACAAAGCAAAAATAGTAAATAAAAGCTCCTCTATGTTCTTGGAAGCTGAATGATGTTAACATCACAGGTTGTTGGAAGTCATTTTCCCCCCATTTTCAATGAGCCAGTCACTATTTGGAGAACAATGAAGCCAATAAGCAGAAAAACAAACAAACAAACAAATAAACAATGATATAAGAAAGAGAAACTAAATGGCATTCGAGATCAAGATTGTAATGGACTCTAAGACTTAATTTTGTTCCAATCCTTTTCACAGTTGAATTAGCAATATATCCCTGTTTGGTGAACCTGTATCAACTGGAGTTTCCATCATCTACCCAAAACAGTTCTTTCCCTATAATCCAGCCTCCCATGATTATAGGTCCTCCAAAGAAAATCATACACCGTAAGTGAGTTCTGCTGTTTCACCACCCCCTATTTTGTACCTCTTCTTGGGATGAATGACACCTTCATTTGACCACCTAACTTTTCAGAGGCAACATTCTGTTATTACTTGTAATAGCTTTAAGATTTCAAAACAAAAACAAAATATAGATTATTAAGTTAAAGTTCCTTTTTTCAGAAAAACATAATAGGCACCTCGAAGAGAAATTTTGTAGAAAATAATTCTTAATATTATTTTTGAGCGTTCAACATGTGCTAGGAAGTAGTCTATATCCTTCCCACTACAAACTCATTATGACAATTTCAGACTGGGTTTCTTAGGGCACTGTCCTAAGGGCTCCATGCCTGGCTTGATGCTCTGCTGTGATCATTGGGTTTAATGCTCTGCTATTGCCAACTTGAAATTGGTCGTGAATTTTGAAGAAGCGGCCATACATTTTATTTTCCACTGAAAGCTACAGATTAAGCATCTGGTCTTAATCCATGAGATACATTTGATTTTTGTCTCCATTTAAAAATAGATAAACTTCAAGTCCTTTGTTCAAATTCATAAAGCTATTAGGTGGTACAATGAAATTCTCACACTGACCATGTAGCTCCATTGACCACTTCCTCAGCCATCATTAATGAGATAGCCACTTGAAGTTCAAATTGAGCATGTGAATCAGTGATTACAAAATATAGTTGTCAAAAAATACTTAAAGTTTATCTAAATGACCAAACATTCCACCTGATTTATGTGTGTCAAAAACAATGTACCAGTGAAATGGTGTTCACGTACCTATGCCAATAAAACCCACAACTATATTATAAGGGCTATTGAGGAAAGAATACTGTTAATAATTAACTATCATAAAGATGACTTACTTCACTCCTCTTTTATCATAGCATCTCAGTTAAATAATTTCCTAACATAACTTAAGACAAGGTGCCTAGATATTTTCATTAAAAATATTACTGTTCTAGGTAAAGTCTAACTTCAGAAGTTATATGTCATGGTAAAAATATATTCTGAGGTAATGTACCTGCAGAAGAGCAACAGAGCAGAACACTTTTTAAACAGTGTATTGTTTGTCAGAGTTCACTTAGATATTTTTAAGGAATGCTTCTTCTAGTCCAAGATTCTCATGTGTATGGAACCTCAAAAATGATTGCTGAAGCACATCAGTCAGTTCCAGAGAATGACGATAAGACATAACTAACACACACTTGGCAAAACAAAAACAAAAAGTGAGTGCAAAAAAGTGTTTTTCCTTCCCATACTCCCTTCACCCCACCTCAATTCTGACACTTTATACCCCGTGATGAATTATTCTTCCTTGAGGTTGTGGAATTTCTCTGTATCTGAGTTTCTTTCCCTAACGGAGTTTCAGGCAAAAGGAGAAAGACTATTATAAGTGCTTAGATGGGTTTCTATTTCAGAAGCAGAAAAATATTACATAAGTCAGCTAAACAGCATGCTACTTTTCCTTTATTTTCATGGCACTGGTCACTCCACCGAATGAAACAGAAATCCCCAAATTTACCTCTATCAGTGTAAAATTCTATAATATGCTTGACTTTGTTCATTTCAATTTATGTTGTTTGGAGCATGAGAAATATTCTAAAGTAAGTATGATTTGAACATATCTCTTACCATATCTCAGACCATAAAACATTCCTTATTAAACCCAGGGAATAGTAGATTGTTGGTTGACTTATTTTTTTTTTAAGTGTATGGAACTTTCCCATATAGAAACTGAGACCTACATTTTTAGAGTTGAGGAAGATCACAGTCTCTGATGACAACCATGATCCATAAGTTCAGTTTCTTCCATAAAAGGTTAATTAGAAGTCACCTGAAATCATTTTGCCTATTAACTGAACTGTATTTTAACTGGCCAGACACTAACATGGCTCTATCAATGCCACTTTGCTTATATCAAAATCTTTAGAGATATAAACTCTGGAGTCAATAGATTGATATTTGGTTTCAGGTAAAAGGAATATAGCTTTGAAATGTCTTTTCAATTTTAGTCATGCAGGAGGGATTGTCTTTGAGTTCCCCTGGCCGTCTTCTTCGGTCCACAACATAAATTACTCCAATTCGGTTTCTATTACCCTCTATTCAAAGCCCATTAAATATTTCCAAATAGATATTCTTTATGTCACACACATACAGTGAAATCCAAGGCCTTTTTTATCATATAGTTAAGGGATGCCACACACTGCTCTCAAACACGGAGAGTAATTTCCTCATTTTAAAGCAACAAATTAATTCTGACCTCCACTATTGACTCCTGAAGAAGGAGCCTGATCTTCCAGGCCTTGATCAGTTTGCCTCTAAAAATTTCTAATTATTGTTAGCAGTCGGCAGAAGGTAGAAAGAATCAGAACCTGAAGCCATATGTGACCACAATATCTTCTCTGCTTTCACTGGAATAAATTATCATCTAGACCAGTAGCAAATGGTCATTTTTACAATCATGCCTTCTAGGCTTTTTCCTTTGACTATTTTCAGCTCACTACACTAAGAGAAAATGCACTTCTCTAGAAAGTCACTATACTCTTTAAAGGGAGTTTTCTCTTTTTCCCCTGAAAGCTCTTTAAATAAGTGATGGCAAAAGGTCAGATGCTATCAGGGTGCTTTAATCCCTTCATTACAAGTCAATAACATCATTTGTATTCCATGTGGTGTCTCAAAACTAAAACTCATTTAGTTTTCCAAACTGACAGTTTTCCAAACTGACAATTTGTGGGCAATTATGACATTTAAAACATCAGCCTGTATGAGAGTGGAAGAGAAATATTTTCTTCATTGAGGGTTTTAAAACACATACAGCTCTTTAGAGCCAAACTGAACTAGAAATATGATGACTTCCAGTAGAAATAAAGGGAATACCATGAAAAGACTCAATTAAAGGGAAAATTTACCAGCAAGGGAATTTGATACCAGAGAAAATATGATATAGTAGTAGACTTGGTCTATACTGAGTCTGTTTTTTTGTAAGCAAGGACAGATGGATAGATTAGATAGATAGATAGATAGATAGATAGATAGATAGATCTATATTCCACACTTGTAGGCACAAACAAGATCTGTAAAATTCCCTTTGGGGATTAAATTGCAACTTCTTTGACTAAGGAAAGTAAAAAAAAGACAAAGTACATAAGGTTCCTTAGGAAAAATACCAACAATCAAAATAAACAACAACAAAAACATTTCAAGTCTCTAAAATACATGATTCACAGGGGAATTCAGAATTCAAAGTAAGAATTTCTATGGCTCTGCCTTGCCTCCAGGTTCACAATCCCTAACACAGCTTCTTGAAGTTTCCAAAATGAGAAATGCCCCTATAAGCTTGACTTCTGGGCAATCTTTGATTATTTCCCTACAGCTCAAGGTAAACAATGATTAACAGGATAAGGCCAACAAGTCAGAAGAAAAAAAAAAGCAGAAGCAGAAGTTGTTCTCATAGTAGCTACATCTCACACGTTTCAAATTTAAAAGTGTAACTTTTTATAAGCTATCAAACTATGTCTATCAAAGCATTAATCACAAGTATATGAAGAAAACAAGGCAACACTAACAAAACTACTAGGGCTATCAGTAGAGTAAAGCGTTTCTTTCCTTTTTTTTTTTTTTTTTTTAATTTGTTTATTTTTTGGTCCACTACAGTTTTAATGTCCTTCAAGAAGTTAAACATGTTAATTTTCATTTTTATCAACTGGTGGGATCAAGAGGCCATCACACCCATAATTTCAACATTCACACACAAGCATTCATGTGTGCATGCACACCCACACACCCACACTGTAGGAGTATCCAATTAGCTCCTTTTAATTCTTTGTTTAGAATTTGAACATGCATGACCCTTGAACATTGTAGCTTTTAGGGGCACTGATCCCCATATAGGTGAAAATCCACATATAATTTTGTGTCCCCCAAAATTTTACTAGTAGCCTGCTGTTGACTAGAAGCCTTACCAATAACATATATTTTGTATATGTATTATATACTGTATTCTTGCAATAAATTAAGCCAGAGAAAAGAAGATGTTGAAATTGTAAGGAAGACAAATATACATTTACAGAACTGTACTGTTTTGTTTTTTGTTTTTTTTTGAAAAAAACATATATATGTAGACCCACAGTTCAATCCCATGTAGTTTAAGCGTCAATGGTGGTTATATTTCAGCTGTGTCCATTAGGAGTTCTGTAACTCTTAACAACTTAGTTAACTACTCTGGGATTCTGTATCCTCAAGTTAAGGAGATTAAATAAGATGTTGCCCATGAAAAGTAAACCCTGTGTGTGACATACCAAAAAAAAAAAAAAAATCCCTGAGGAAAATGTTAATTTCCTTACTATATACCCATGGCCAACCTTCTTTTCCCTAAGAGGAATGGGGAGAACTGAGAAGTTCTTAACCCCTGCAAATGAGACCACTATTGGAAGCATTCTGCTCCCTAGTAGATTCTGGGCAGTAGATACATCACATTCTATTGTCTTGGGAGATCTAACTACAAGCCAGACTCAGAACATGCATCATATGACTGAATTAGTACTGAGAAGTAAAGGAAGTACTAATGAGTAAAATATATATCATTATTCCTAGAAAAAATAGTTGCCTAACCAGAATGGGTTAGAAAGACCTTAATATATGACAATAACACAAATCAACTATATCAAATGTGATGAAGAAGTAGAAAGTAGATTTTTTGTTTATGGCCCCAAGCCTTTCTTATTGGTTGGTGACTTTTAATTTGTATATTTTTTGGCTTTGCTATAGCCAGTTTTCTTAAGGCCATGTAATTAAAAACTCTAAGCAATTAAAAGCCCCTTGGCAATCTTTGATTTGCATATAGGGTAATGTTTAGTTTGCTTTGCCTAGATTTATGACTTTGAAGGACAGATACTACAACATTTATGAACATTAAAAGAATTGTGAGTATAAAATAAAACTTTATTTCATTTTAAACAAAATCAGATGGAAAAATGTAAGTACTAAATGTGTGATTTTTCTTTTTGCTTTGCTTTAAGAAATCTTTGACAATCATAGCAATTCTATTTTTGGACCTTCATTTTGGATTTAATAAAGTAGAAATCTTATAGATGGGTGGTGCTCAAGTAGCATAAAATTCCCCAGTAGAAATGCATAGAGATTTCTTTACATGGTAAAACGTATTTGGGGAAAGTACAGCACAGAACCATTTACTATTCTTAATGAACAGTTCTGTTAAAATAAGCCTTAGGAAGACTTTCCTTGTGAAACTATCTCAAATGAATCTCTGATCAATTGTCCCTTTTGTTGCCTCTGGTCTAGTCTACTACTTTACACAATAAAACAAGTTGTATTTCTAAAGTGATAAAACAGGTTGAAAACAATTAAGCTTTCTATACATATAATAACCTCCTTATTGCCCTAATTTACTGAGAATCACTTGATTTTCTAAAGTCAGACTTTTTGATCTAGAGAAAATACAGTATTTTTATGAATCTACACAGACCACTACACAATAAAGTATATATACACTACTGCATGCACCTGAAAAGTAATAAAAATGCATGTTTTATGAAACGTCTTAGAAATGAAATGTACTAGAAGTTAGACAGCCATTATAATTTTCTACTGAGTTACCACCCACTATAACATTTGTAAGAGATTGCAATTTCCACAAGCACTGCTGGAGGGCTATCAAGATTTTATGGTCATATATTTTCATATTATGTTGTCTACAAATGATTATTCATTTACTCAAATGTTCAATTTTATTCAATAAAAGAATGATTTCAATGAAACCTACTGTGATTTCCTTAATACTCTCACTGTAAGGTCATTGAAAGAGGCAGTATTAATGGTGCTTTTCAGTATCCTTGATGCAATTTCTAGCCTGCTTATGTGACCTTCCATTTGGGGGTCAACTTGGGTAACTTAGTAAAATTAGAATTTTCTGCATAATCTCTGGACCACAAAGAATCCAATAGCTCCTGACTACACTTACCTTGCAATCAGAATTTAACAATGCTATCTCAATTCTCATTTCTATCTGATTTGTAATTGCAGTGATACTTCTTCAAAAATGGTTGCTAATTTTCAAGTAGAGACTTATTCTTCAAATGGGTTAAAAAGCTCTGCATTTAACAAAAATAAAACTTTTAATAGACATTTTAAGGTGGGTTAATAGCCTTTTTTATTAGGATAAAAGAACACACACTGAGAATATCTTTCTGCCATATGAGTAATCAATGAGCCAATATGGTTGTAAATCTTCCAGAAATTCCCCACGGTTTAATTTTTTTTTAAAGTGTTTATTCATTTCTGCCCCCTATCCTTCATTTCCTCATTATCGTTTGGTAACTGTAGGGGGAATCTTTTAATTTTGCAGTAAGAGAAAAAAAGTACTTCACACTTTTCCTTAACAATTTCTGCATATTAAAACAATCCCTATTATATGTATATATGCTAATCATGAAGGAATAAGTGATACAAATATTATTTGTAAAAAATTAAAACCTACAATCAGGAAAACCATTAGTTTCATTATTGTTCTTTAATTATTGAAATATGAACATGAAATTTGTCATGTTAATAGAAACATAGTCAAAGTAATGACTAAATCTAAATGCATTTGTTCATTAAATAATACAGTGGGTAGCGTTATACAAAAAGTAGAGTCCAGCTTTTCAATAATTACACATATGCCATGATTAATTTATTGGTACTATAATTTTCCAAGTAAAGCGATTGATAATGTACTTAGAAAATTCACAATAAATGAGCCATGTCAGAATGACAAGGTTTTTTAAAAATTACATTAAACTCCTATAAAAGTATGCAATAAGACAAAAGGTCAGTACTTACACTGTCTTAATATAGTTATAAAATTAATCTCTTAACTATATTATTTTACTTGCAAAGATATATTACTGGGATTGTGAGACATAGCAATTATTAATTAAAATAGTTGATAATCTAGATTATTTTGAATAAAATCCATATTGATCATCAATAAACATCTAACAAGCATTTATAGCATTGAGAATAAGCCTCAGTTCCTGACCTAGTATTCAAAGCATCTGCACACAGTTAGTCTAAAAAGATTGTTTAGAGAATGTTCATTTAGAAAACCTTTGTTTCCAGCACTGTCTTTTTTTATATAATAAATTTATTTTTTATTGGTGTTCAATTGACCAACATACAGAATAACACCCAGTGCTCATCCCGTCAAGTGCCCTCCTCAGTGCCAAAAAATGGCCATATTTTTAAGTTCACATAGTGTTTTATTTATCTCCACCTGCATCTATAGGTTTGCTTAAAATAGAGTATAATTGTATAATGCCCTTTACTAGTTCCTTTAACTCAAATGCCTACTATTTGATAGGCACTTTTCCAGGATTGTTGGTAATCTTAACCACACCTCTGCAAAGCAGGTATTATCTCCGCTTCATCCACAACAGTGCTTCTCAAAAGTGCCAGTCACAAACTGTTTATTACTTACCTGCAAAGAGATAACTTAGAGAAGTCCAGAATAAATGCTTAGAAACTTTTATAGCAATTTGACATTGCCATGACTTCCAAGTGTGTGATCTGTCTCAACAAATCTGGCTTGTAGTTTAAGTTTTTTGTAGAAGTAGCTGGGGAAGCTATAATGTCAGGGAAACATATTAGAGTAATCTAATTAAGGAGCTAATGCAGACCATAAACCAATGTACTGCTCTCTTTATCAAGAAAATCTTGCTATACAATAAAAAATATCAGCGGAATATCAGGGTTCTTGACAGTGTAGTAAAATTTGTGAATTATGTTAAAGCTAATATATTAAAGTGAGATTATTTTCTTCTGACACATAAAGATCGATTATAAACAATTCTATTGCATACTGAAGCACAAAGGTTATAGATGTTAAAACTTCTGTTGAGAATGTCTGACGATAAAAAACCAGCCCATTCTCAAATTTTGAATATAGCCAGTCTTCCTTATTTGTCTGATATGATCAGACAAATGATCTTCAATGATCTTAATCTTTCAATGATATTAATACAGTAAAATATGTGATCATTTTGACATTTGCAAGAAGTTATCAGAGACCATTTTACAATACTAATAGGACATTTTGAACTGTACATTCCATCAAAAAGCCCCATCAGAAATTTATGGATCTTGAAGTCAATATTTATCATCAAAATATATTTAACTAAAACTTCACAAGATAAATACTATAACCAGATACTAATGAAGAATTGAAGATGAATTTTGAAAATGCAGCAAAACTTGGCTCATTTGGATAAAGTTTAAAATGAATATCTTAAGATTGCTGAAATTGCTTCAAAATCTCTTTCCATCCTGTTAACATACTTGTCTGAGATTCACTTCTCCACTATGACTGCTATTAATATAAGATGGAAATAGTTTAGATTATACATCATTCCCTGAAAGAAATGCTAGTCAGTCCAAAGAGATTAGATAAATTAAGCAGGAAGCAAGCTCATGTCACATTAAAATTTAAACAATTGATATATTGATATATATATATATATATATGTAATGTTCATTCAAAATGTTCATGTAGGTTTCTAATATGAAAAGTTGCTATTTATTTCATAACTTTTTTCAAGTTTGTATTGATTTATTCATGAGAGACAGAGAGAGAGAGAGAGGCAGAGACACAGGCAGAAGGGAGAAGCAGGCTCCACGCAGGGAGCCTAATGTGGGACTCAATTCCGGGACCCTGGGATCACATCCTGAGCCAAAGGCAGACACTCAATGGCTGAGCCACTTAGGCGTCCCTATTTCATAACTTTTTGTGTAGTTCTGAATATAGAATAACAAAAAATTACAATTAGTAATTCTCTGTATTATTCCTAATACACCATACTCAATGAGTGCATACAATTTTTTAATTATTTTCTTTTGAAAATAATAATAATAAAAAGTTGGAGTTTGCATTTTGTATTTTTTCACTTTTATTGTTTCATTTTTTAAATCATCTTTTGTACTTTACAAAGATTTCACTTATGCTTGATTTAGGAAAAAAACAAATGTCTCTCACCATAGATGATTTGACAAGTACTGACTGGGTTCCATGAATAAGGTTAATCTGTTTGTTGTGGTCGCTATTGCAGCTCCACTCCTAGAACCTTGGACTGAAAGTTGCAGAAAAGACATTTCTACTTCCTGTGCATGCATCAGCAGCAACAAAAACCAGCTCCCCTCTTTTCTACTACCTGTAGTAGTTTGGTACATGTACCTTCAACCTGTAAAATTAGAGTAAATGGAACATCTACTAATTATTTTGAATCTATAATCTTAGACTCCCCTTAGAAACAGAATTATTATTAATTTCTTTTGTCATGCCTTCTTTGACATAAATAGGTGGTAGTAGATTAATAGTATAGTCAATTGTACGGCTACTCATAATCGGATTACTTTGCTCCTGATTTGAAAACTAGAAATTGATTTTTGGTTGCATGATTATGTCACTAAACTCAGTCAATCAATTCCTTGCTTAAATACCTTTCAAATATATTCTTCCTATTTTCTTAGCTCTATTTTTTGTTTAGGTCAGGTAACTCTCCAAATACTGAATTTTTAAAAAAATTCTATTAAAAAAAAGCTATAGCTCATGTACTAAGGCAGGAAATTAAAGTAGAGCTATGGCTATTTAAAAATAGAATCACAATTATTTGTAGACAATTCAGGGTAGTATAATGAGAAACCCAAAAGAAATTCAAAACACTATCAGAACTGGTAAGAGAGTATTTAGTGAAGAGGTAATAAAAAAATAGAAATGTACATTTTGACTTACTAGATATTGAATCAATATATAGAAGGGGACAAAAAATTGGTTAAAGTGGCTGCCAGTGTTGGGGTACCAGGCCTGGTTTCCATTCTCACTGTGTGCCACTCTTTTGTCATGTAATCTCAGTGACGGTTCTACAAATGATTGAGCTTTAACTTCTCTTTATGAAAATCTTGTACTGTAGAGAACCTAAAAGTTCTCTCTCCCTAAGATAGGTCACTTTTACTAAAGCCTTTAGAGTCACAGCTCAGCTTCCATAGTAAAAACCCTCATTGCATTTCACCTTCAACATAGTTATAGCACCCAGGGAATAGTGAGGGTGGATATCATCTCTTAAATATATTTTTGCTTATGAAAAGGCTTTTTAAAGGTATATATCCATTCACAGCCACTTTCAGTTTAAAGAGAATATTTATGATCTCAAATTCCTATTAGACTGAAATTGCTTAAGAGTTTTTTTTTTTGATGTTGCATCATTTGATTTTTCAACATGTCAAAAATCTCAAAAAAAAAAACAAAAAACAAACAAACAAACAAAAAAACAACCCACAAACCTCTAAGAAGGACAGCCCGGATAGCTCAGCAGTTTGGCGCTGCCTTCAGACCAGGGCCTGATACTGGAAACCCGGGATTGAGTCCCACGTGGGGCTTCCTGCATGGAGCCTGCTTCTCCCTCTGTCTCTCTGCCTCTGTGTGTGTGTGTGTGTGTGTGTGTGTGTGTGTGTGTCTCATGAATAAATAAATAAAATTTAAAAAAACAAAAAACAAAAAACAAAACAAAACCTCTAAGAAGAGTTACCGCCTAAAAAAAAAAAAAAAAAGAGTTACCACCTGCAAACCTGCACATAGAAGCCCATCGTCCTTCACCACACACTGGCCTCAAGAGGCATATAGGTTGGAACTGAAATTGCTTCGTGTAATTGGTCAAGGTTGATTCAGGAACCCACGCAAATCCATGATCCAACTGAGATTTGAACTCAGCTGCCCTGATTAACAACCCTATAAACTTCAACCAATTCTTCCATAATATTTGCAAAGGTTCATGAGATAGGATTTTAAGGTACTCCCCCAAAAATAAGTCAACAATAAACAATTATCATTTTCATATGAAAGTATAGTTACTGGTCCCGAGAAGATGTTTTAATCACAATTCATCATTAGGAAATAGGCCATTTGGTCTTGTGGCATGCAATTTCCAGCATCAAAAGAAAGGTAGGCTATATGTATCTGAAGGGGCTTTGAAAGTAAATCTATTTCTAGATTCATACTACTATCATTCTCTCTAAAAAGTAAACGTGAATATACAGAGCATATAGACCAACCATTCAGCATTTCCCCTTCCCATTTCCCATTTGTACTTCAGTCCAGTCATTAATCTCAATATAGATAAGCATAAAACCTGGAGATTTAATTCTTACAAACATCCACACTTTGGCACTAAAATAATACTGCCTCCTACACTTAATAGTGCCGCAAAATACTCGTTTACTGCTATTTCCAAGGATTGCTACAAGGGCCTGGTGGGACTGAAGAAATAATAAACTAAGGAAAATGGAGTGCTTAAACTAATTTATAACTCTTCATGCTCACACAGCACAAAACAATACATTAAAAATATTTATTCAGGAAAAGCTGTTTCTAAATTGTATGATTCTTTTTGATTGTAGAGAAATGTTACTTGAAGAGGGGTGGAGGAGGAAAAATACTCAGTTTTTATAAATAAAGGAAATATACAAAATTAATTTAAAAATACTAAGTGAATAAAAATAAATAAATACATAAATAAATAAATAAATAAATAAAAATACTAAGTGAATAAATTAAAAAGTAGATCATATTCATTAACTACAATAAATTGGACAACTTAGAAGAAATGGATACATTCCTAGAAACATATAACCATCCAAAATTGAATCAGGAAGAAATAGAAAATTTGAAGAGACCAAATACTAGCAATGAAGTTGAATCCATAATCACGGAACTCCCAGTAAACTAAAGTCCAAGACCAGATGGCTTCACAGGTGAATTCCACCAAACATTTAAGAAAGAGTTAATGCCTAATCTCCTCAAACTCTTCCAAAAAACTTTTTAAAAAGGAAAGAAAGCTGCCAAATTTATTTTATGAGGCCAGAGCTACTCTGATACAAAAACCAGACAAAGATACAACAATAAAGAGAACTGCAGACCAATACTTCTGGTGAACATAGATACAAAAATCTTCAGCAAAATATTAGCAAGCCAAATCCAACAGTACATTAAAAAATCATTCACCAACATCAAATTTCAGGGATGCAAGTGTTATTTCATATTCACAAATCAATGTGATCCATATACATTAATAAGAAAAAAGATAAAATCCATATGATCATTTCAGTAGATGTGAAAAAAAAAAAAACCCTCACTTGACAAAGTACAATACTTTTTCATTATAAAACCCCTCAACAAAGTAGGCTTAAAGGGATCATATCTCAATGTAAGTAAAGGCCTTATATGAAAAACCAGCAACTGACATCACACCCAATGGTAAAAAACTGACAGCTTTTCCTCTAAGATCAGGAACAAGACAAGGATATCCACTCTTACTACTGTTTTTTCAACATAGTGTTGAATGTTCTAACAGCAGCAATCAGATAAGAAAAAGAAATTTAAAAAAACACATAATTATTGGTAAGGAAGAAGTAAAATTTTCACTATTTGCAGATGGCATGCTAGTATATACAGAAAATCCTAAAGCCTCCACCAAAAAATGAATCATCATTTTAAAATTAGTATCACCATTAATGAATGACTGTGTATGTTCTTATTGCTACTTTTTGCAACTTATACCAATACTTCCTAGTTTACTTATAAAAAAGCTCATCAGGATTGAAAAAGGGCAATACTAATTAGGGGTACCCAAGTTGTAATATTTGAAATAGAGTTTTCTTATTCATTTTGTATGTCATATTGAAGTTATTTTCATAAAAAAATTATCCTTTCAAGAGAAAAGAATATTCCACATAGATTCTACACACAGCCTATTGAATGTGAGCTTTGCTGAAGGTAGAAGGTGTAAATTATAGTGATTGCCTGGCTAAGTGGCCACACCCCTAGTCATATTGCAAAGCACAGTAGAGGCCCTTAGTTAAGCTGAACCAATCCATTTCTGTCTACTGAAATTTTGAAAGTAGGTGAGAGAAATGCAATTAACTAAGTTTTGTGTGGAATAATCTTTATGTTAGTCTTACAGGCCTAAGTTTTCATCAGTCTCAAATTCAAAAAATTAGCACTATTTTTACAATGTAGATTCACCATAGATGGGGATATTACTGTCTCAAAGTCTGTTATACATTATTAAGAAAAACACAGAATGGGTAAAAACACTAAAAATTAAATGGTAAAACTTTAAATGCTATGTTGTATCTAAATAGAATTATATTGGTATAAACCAAATTATTACAAATAGAATTAAATTTATACATTATGGACAGTATAATTTGATGCTGTTATGATTTTCTTATGCTTACTAAGAACTATAATGGCAATGTTATTTTTTAATATTTTATTTATTTATTCACGAGAGACACAGAGAGAGAAATAGAGGCAGAGACACAGGCAGAGGGAGAAGCAGGCTCTATGTAGGGAGCCCGACGTGGGACTCGATTCCGGGTCTTCAGGATCAAGCCCTGGGCTGAAGGAGGCGCTAAACCGCTGAGCCACCAGGGCTGCCCAGCAATGTTATTTTGAAACTTACTTAAAAAAATTTTAGGATATCTTACATTCTCCATGGTCTCTGTTCGGATCCTGATTAAAAGGCCATTCAACATAGACACCATATCAGTATGTCACCAGGAAACCAGGTCCCTGCGTAGTACACTGTTACTTCATTTATTTGATAAATAATACATCATACTTTATTTGTGTTTCTTTTCTTTCTTTCCTTTTTTCTTTTCTTTCCTTTTCTTTCTTTCTTTTCTTTTCTTTTCTTTTCTTTCTTTTCTTTTCTTTTCTTTCTTTCTTTCTTTTCTTTTCTTTTCTTTTCTTTTCTTTTCTTTTCTTTCTTTTTCTTTTTTTTTAAGATTTTATTTATTTATTCCTGACAGACACAGAGACAGAGGCAGAGACACAGGTAGAGAGAGAAGCAGGCTCCCTGCAGGGAGTTCAATGCGGGACTCAATCCCAGAACTCCAGGATCACTCCCTGACCCAAAGGCAGACACTCAACCGCTGAGCCACCCAGGAGTTCCAATTTGTAACTGTTTCTTTAAATAAATTAATTTAATCCAAAAAAGGTGTATTTTCAGTCATATGTACTTCAAGTGAAATTATTTTTTTCCTAGAATCATGGAAAACATATTTACCAATTTTTTGAGCATTTCACAACCTCTATGATGAGGCTTCTTATGAACTAAGTAGAATTACATTAACCTATCTGTATAATACTTCACCCAATATGTTCCCCCTACATCATCCACCATTCCTATACGTGGATGATATATAATAACCTGCTACTTGATGACAGTAGTCATGTTGTATTTATTTTCGTAGTTCCAATGCGAGGATAATTCCTGGGACATTGAAGTATTTCACAGAATGGAACTGAAATGGTGACTTGGAAATCATTTAAATATTAAATCTGCTTGGCCATTTGTAGATAAACATTTAGTTCGTGAACACTGCTTTCTTAAATAACTATTAATTTCCCAAATTGAATATCTTTAATATCACAAAAGATAGTTCCCCCAAACCTGGTAGGTCATTGCTTGCATTTTTAAAGCTGTTTGGGAGATGGAAAGAGACGACACAATGGTGCTGACACTCCACCCACCCTGACTCTAGCCATGATCCACTTCTACTGCCATGATCATAAATATTGCTGATTATGTCAGTTGACCTCTGTTTCCTCCCATCTTTTAACAATTGCTGACTATGTACTGACCCTGTATATGTTACCAACATACTAATATACTTATAAAATATGTGCCCAGAAACATATATAATTAGAAGATAAAGGGGATCTTATTTTAACTAGGACAGGCTTTCTTTCAAGCAGCTCTGTTAAACCTGGAAAGGACTACTCAAAAATTAATGAGCCATAATAACTGGAAACAAACTAGCATAGCACCCATCACACTTTAGATAGTTAGCAAGTATCTATTCAATGAATGATGGTATAAACACAAAGGTTAATCATCAGAAGGTAGAATAAAATATTTCAGGTATTTTTTTCTCTTTGTAGGATTTTGCTTAAAAAAAAAAAACTGTTAGTGAACAGCACCATGAAATAAATAAAAGCACTTAATCCAGGAACTTGCTCAATTTCAGAGACCTACAATTACTTCATTTATTTGTACTACATTTCCCTTCTATTTATAAACAAAAACCTTGTTAAAAGCATCAAAAAAGTAGTAATCTTAATGAAACTTAATTTCTCTAAAATATATTGTCAAGTATGGAAATTATGCTGAATTTCAAAATAGTCAAAAATTAACATTTGCTCAAAACACGTAAGCATACATATGTAATTTTGAATGTCCAAGTTCCAAATCTTGATGCTGTTATAGCTTAACATGCAACCAATAAAATCATATAACCAATAAAATTTATAGTGTATGTGGTTATTTATGTTTTTCTTGAAATTGCTGGACTTAAACAACACGCATAAATAGATTTAGAAAGCCTATTATGTATAACTAAAGATTTTGCTTATATTTAGTGAATATTTCCAATAATGGCTTTAACATTAAAAGATTAAGTGAAAAGAAATTATTTCTTTACAAAATCTGTTAGCACACAGTTTAACATATATTTTGAATTTGAGGAATACAACATTGAAAAAAATTAATATGTTTTAGGAAGTGTTGTGACTTCTTTCTACCCCAAAGAAACAATTCTAATGAGGGTAGTTGTGAGCACAGAGTGATGCAAGGTTTTCCATAGAAATTATCTTCACTAAAATAATAATAATAATAATAATAATAATAATCTTCACTGAAAATTGGATAGGGAGAAATTTCTGTATATGTATATGCATGTATATACAGCAATAACCAGTAAAAGCTGTGCTGGTTACTTTCTGCTTATCCTTCTAGGTCTCCGCCCTACCCTCACACCTCCCGACCCCTGTTCTTTGCCCTGGGATGGTAAACTACCCAGAATTCTTTGACCTACACATAAAATGGGTTGCCTACTGTACAAGGTTGCTGTGAATACAATGACAAAATATAAGCATGAAAGTTATTGAAAAATTGTGTAATTTTAAGCTGTCATCATTAATTCCATGTCTTTGTTATAACTTATACATAATATTTTTTTAAAAATTAAGGAAGAAAGGGTAAGAAAAAAGAAGGATAATAGTGACTACTTTAATACCTGCCTTACTGAGTTAATTTTTAATATTTTAAAGTCTGTCACATTTATTGAAACCAGTCATGGGTAAGGATACTGTCAGGTGGCATTGGTTGGCATGGAGCCAGGAACTTGTACCTTCATTTCGGGTTCATGCCATTTTTCTTCTCTTTATCACTCCTTGTTCTAGGACACCTTATTCATGTTCTTTCTCTCCCACTGTCCCCACTATCAATGTAAAATTATCTACAGAATAATTAGATAACGCCAGTGATTTTTGGTTATGCCCTTAATAACATTTTATTTTCATTCCTTCAGTAATGAAATTTCCTTTAGGAAATATTTGAGAATCATTCAAACATAATTCAAAAAAAGCAGAACTCCTGTGAAGAGAAACATCATAAAAAGGTATGTATTTTCCATTTTTATATAAAAACAAATACAAGCACATAGAGATATGTCTGTTAAATGCATACGCTGTGCACCTTTGGAGATGTTTGTCCAAAGCATTTTTTGTCAATAATAGGAAGGAATTGAAGTGTTTTTTTCCTGAGCATTAAGTGATCAGACTGACTGTACTACTTCAATTGTTTTTTCCCCCACACCTGCAGAGAAACAGACGCAATGATCTAACTGATTTTTTTATTTCTATTGCCAAATGCCACACAGCATTCCTGTGGTGCTTCAATGAACTCTACTCCCTCTTCTCGCTGTCACCCTATACCCACTCTATTGCAAATGCTTACTTACTACTATTTATAACAGATGCGATAAGAATTGTGTAAAAAGAAAGAGAAGAGGAGCACAAGTGAATGAGCTACTTATGTCTATTCTAGGTCCCTGTGACCCAAAAGAACCTGTAATGTCATCGTCTTAATTTTTATTTTCTATTTAGATTTGCAGGTTTTTAAGTGTTATAGAAAAAGGCTTCATACAGCAACTATGCAGAAATGAAATAGAATTGTAATTGAATAGTTACTACGTAGGTTAATGATTTTTGGTTTTCAGGTGCACAGAAAAGTAGATAGGGAAATTGTTAAAAATGCAATTGTGATCCAACCACTGGAACATCTGGTTTGGTCAGGTGTCAATGAGCCCCTTTTTTATTCTGCTAGCTGGTGTCAGAAGCAGGATTAGAAGTCAAATCGACTCCTGTCTCTGATGCTACAAATATCCCCATGAAAAAGCTATGCAACTGAAACAGCAAAATGTCATTTACTTAATACTCAACATATATTTATAACGACCTAGGGTTTTCTCAGTTGGAAAAATACCTGTTGTACTCATCAAGGCTGGAATTGGACAAGGTCTGTTGCGGCATGTAAGCCATGAATCCACATCTACAACTGTGATTTTCAAAAGCACACTAGCTACACATGCCTATTGAGAACTTGAAACATGGCCAGTGTGACTGAGTAACTAACTTTTGATTTTATTTAATTTTTATTTAACTTAAATTTAAATATTCACATGTGGCTGCTGGCCACAGAGTTTTGTTCAGCACAGATATAGAACACTGCTAGTGTCATGGAAAATTATCTTGGGCAGTGCTGACTATGATGCATCCCTCTGTCTTACTCTATGTACGTCTTCAACATTTTGAAAGGATCTGCCGCTCCTTACCTAAAAAAAAAATTAAAAAATAAAAGTAGCAGCCACCTGTAGAAGCAGGTGCAATCAGCCATATGGACAATCACTTGTGTTCTCTCTCATTCTCCGGAGCAGTCGTCACTTGCACAGTGTGTGTGCTACTCTAGTCACACTAACCCATGCCTCGCTTCTGCACTTGGTCTCTGCACATGCCTCGCTTGCTGCACAATGTAGCATGTTTGTTTGCTCAAGATAAGCCTTAGGACTGAGGCAAGCCAGATAAATAGGCAGATAGAAAGCTGATATGGGGGGAAAGTGTGGTATGGAGTCTTCAAAAATGCTTCATTTTCAAACTCTTAAATTTGATGGATATCAAATTTGATCCTTGATCCTGTCAAGGATCCTTTCTACTAAGACATCCTGCAGGAACCAAACCAATGACTTCTGAGGGAATAGACATGTTAGACTGCCATTCATGGAAGAGTCTTTTTTTTTTATTCCAAACTTTCTGTTCTCTGTTGCAACAGACTATTTTTTAAAGATTTTTAAAATGTATTTGGGGGGGAGGGGCAGAGGGAGACAGAGAATCTTAAGCAGGCTCCCCACTGGAGCCTGACTGGGGAGCATGGCGCCTGACTGGGGACTAGATCCCACAACCCTGAGATTATGACCAGAGCAGAAACCAAGAGCCCAGGGCTTAACCCACTACACCACTCAGGTGCCCCTGTTGCAACAAACTATTAAAACCAGAATACAGGGACGCCTAGGTGGCTCAGCAGTTAAGTGTCTGCCTTTGGCCCAGGGTGTGATCCTGGGGTCTGGGATTGAGTCCCATATAAGGCTCCCTGCATGGAGCCTGCTTCACCCTCTGCCTATGTCTCTGCCATTCTCTCTCTCTGTGTCTCTCATGAATAAATAAATAAAATCTTTAAAAAAATAAATGAAACCATAACAGAGTTAAAGTTAGAAGCAGTCTTATATAAAAAAGTAAGAACTGGCTATACTTACACACACATACACACACACACAGGCTTTTTTCAACATAACCCTAAGTTATAACAATTGGTAAAGAAAAAATAAAGCAAGTGTATACTACAGCAATTCATATGATCAGATATTGCTATTTTATAGCAGTAAGATGAGGGAATATGTTACTAACTATCCCAACTATGACATGATGGATTTTTCTCACTATAATTATCTCTCAGAAAAGAGGGGCTGCCTTATTTCCAAGTCTTGTAAATCTTGTATTACAAGTTTTTTTTTCAACAGTATCCTAAGATACATTAGCTTGAAATACCCTGAATCAATTCTGCTTTTAGATGTTCTATAAAGGGTAACTTATGGAATCACTGAAAAAGAAGGCAAAGACATTTCATATAGATTTTGTTTTTGTGCCTGAGGATTTGACCTCACAATTGTAGATGTCACTGTAAACATAATTCTCAAAGCTCGCTCTGCTTAAAAAGCATTACCATAAGTCGTTGCATAGTGGAAATTATTATTATACTCCTGCAGGAGTATAATGAATGAACAACAAAAAAAATGTTCTGCTGTCATAAAAATTCATAGTTGTTGCTTGGGACAAATTCCTCATTGATAATATCCTACACTTTGAAAAAGTGCTGCTAAGCAAGATTATTTCATTAAATGCCAGGATGGAAAACCAATTATCTCTAAGTGAATATATGTTTTTATATTGGTTTAAATATGCGCATATAACTCAAATCAATAAATTAAATATATAACTATATATTTAATTGTCCTATGAATATCTCTAAATGACAGTGTCCCCCAAAACATTTTCTCTTGCTTTACATCATTGGGAAAGTGAGAGTTTTCCATAAAATTGATGTCACCTTATGTTTGGGCATGTATATTTAAATATATATTTACAAACACTTGTAATCAATTAATACTAAAAGCAAAAAGAGGTTGTGAAATCTCTATGTGTGACTCTTATGTATATTTTTTTAACTAATGTGACTTCATTCTTTTTTCTTAAAAATAGATTAATTTATTTTAGAGATACAGCAAGAGTTCAACGGAGCAGACAGAGGAAGAGGGAGAGAGAGAACCTCAAGCAGACTCCCGCTGAGCTTGGATCCAGGCAGGGCTCCATCAGAGGACCTTGTGGTCATGACTGGAGTCAAAATCAAGAGTAGGAAGCACTAAGCACTAAGCACAAGGACTAAGTCACTCAGGCGCCCCAGTGTGACTTCATTCTTTAGAAAGTAACAGAGATCACTTTATCAAAGGTAGTCTTTAAGCTTCATTTTTAGTTCTATAACTTTCACTCCTATTGCATATACCTGAAATACAAGCTAGTTTATGTGAGTTATATTTATAAAATTTTAAGTAATTCATAAAATCAAATTTTTATTCTTGAATAATGTCCTTTCCTTTCAAAAAGTCTTAAAATATCACATTAGATATTTCTTATATTTTTCAAATGCAAAGAGATATTTTATAGTCTCACAAAATATGTTTAAAAGAGTCCTTAATAGAAACATTAAATACTTAATATTAATAGGGATTAAAATTGCAGTAATACTGCCATAGTGAGTATTTAGCAGATGAACATTTCAAAATTCATTTTCAGACTCTTTAAAATATTCTTAAAGTGGGTCGCCTCCGTGGCTCAGTGGTTGAGCGTCTGCCTTCCGCTCAGGACATGATCCTGGGGTCCCAGGATCAAATCCCACATCGGGCTCCCCTCATGGAGCCTCCTTCTCCCTCTACCTGTGTCTCTGCCTCTCTGTGTGTCTCTCATGAATAAATAAATAAAACCTTAAAAATATATATTCTTAAAGTACCAATAAAAAAGATCTCTAGGACTAGAAGTCCATGTTAAACACAAATGATTACACATCAAACTCTAATCAAAACATAAATATGGAGTCACCATATTGGCTTTAAGTCTGGCCCATATTTGAGTCACAATGTTTAAATCACAATATTAACTTTAAATCTCACCTAACTGTGGGACCTTTAATCCCATCCTCCCATATGCTTCTATGAATATGTGGCCATTAGTGAAACCTGTTGCATTTGTCTTTCCAATGGCAGAATAAAACAATAAATAAAAGCTCTTTCTAAGTAATAAAATTCTACAGAAATGCTAGCCTGACCCTCTGTAGTACTTAACTTTATATATTAACTAATTAATTAGGCCAGTACCTCAATATTCACTCAAATGCTAGTCTGTATGTTGCTGTGAAGTATATTTAGATGATATTAATTTAAGTCAGTACACTTCGAGAAAAGCTGATTACTCTGATGTGGCTTTGTTGAATCAGTTAAAGCATTGAGAGAAAATATTTGTGATTCCTGGAAGAAAGGATTTTGTCTCAGACTGCCTTCAGACTTGAGGGGCATTATTGACTTTTCCCCAGGTTTCCAGTCTGCTAGCCTGTCCTGCATATTTCATTCATTTCATTCATTTCAGACCTGCTAGCCTCCTCCATCATCTGAGCCAGTTTCTTTCTTTTTCTTTTTTAAAAAGATTTTATTTATTTATTCACGAGAGACACAGAGAGAGGCAGAGACATAGGCAGAGGGAGAAGCAGGCTCCATGCAGAAGCCCGATGTGGGACTTGATCCCCGAACTCCAGGATCACACCCTGAGCCAAAGGCAGATGCTCAACCACTGAGCCACCCAGGTGTCCCTTAAGCCAGTTTCTTAAAATCTCTCTTTCCTTCCTTCCTTTTCTCTTTCTTTCTCTCCCTCTTTCTCTCTGGAGATATTTATCAACTATACATCTGTTTATCTACTAAGATAGAGAACACTTGTCCCCTACCAATGTACTCTAAAATATATTTTGTTCATGTGTTCATTGTCTGTCCTCTACTAAACTATATGTCCTATGAGAGCAGGGATTTTATGTTTGTTCTCCAACTCTACCACCTTTTCTGAAGGAAACCTCAAAAATTATTTGCTGAATTAATACATTAGATCTTTCATTATATATTAAAGTTTAAAATCAATTTAAAAATTTCATTTTAAATCTAGAGTACAACAAAGGGAAAACTTCAGCAAGGTAAAAAATATAGTGAATTCCTATTTTTAGGGCAAATGGACACATTTATTGGACTAATTAATTTAGCTACATTTTAATCATTAAAATGGAACTAATTTCAAATTATCTTACTGTTATCCACACAGATTCATAAGAAATCCAGATATTAAGACCACATTGAATATCTAATATATAAATAGCTATTTATATTCTATATAATTTAAATTTATCTAAAGCAACAGCTCCATATTTTTATTATAGTTCATGAACTCATTTTCCTCCCAATGCTTATAATAATACGTGAAGGCTTGGAAATTCAGTGTATGCTTTTAGTTGTTTGCTTGAATTATGTATCATGAATTTCATTACTCTCTAAATTTTCTAAAGAAAATTTTAATCAAAATCTATCATTCAATAGGGACCCCAGTTAATTAAGGAAGTCTAACTCACCTTGAAGTAAACACACCTTTTTCTTTTCTTTTTTTAATTTTATTTTTCTTTTTAAACACACCTTTTTAAATCTAGTTATTTACTTCCAAACATGGAGCTATTTAAACTTACTATGGGAATAATTTCTACAGTTCTTACCTTCAAGCACAATCATAAGAATAAAATCACAAAACTTTATAAAATCATATAGCATCTTCTAAATATTATTAAGCTAAGGTTAATAAAAAGATCATATCACCTGGAGTGAGGAAAAAATAGTTAACCTATACACAAGGCAATTACAAGAATGAAGGAATACAATATCTAGAGAAGCAATAATGGTTAAGAGAAGGCATAAAATGATTTTTGAAACAGAATTGAAACTGTTTATTTTATTAAAAAGTTGACATAGGTTATCTTTAGTGTTTATGACTTGCAAACTAAAGTATTTAATATTTAACATGTTTAAATACAAGCAGCAGCAGTTTGGTAATCAAAACGAATAATTTGAATCATCTCAGAAAAATAAATTCATTATAATTAGGATATTTCTGAATATGATTAAAACATTTAAAAGAAAATGTATTCACCTTTCTTGTCATCAAAGTACAGAGTCTGTTGAGCTGGATTTGACCACTGGAGGGAGGTGTTATCATTTTGATCAACCCTGCAGGTCAAAATTGCAGTTCCACCTTCAACAACCGTTACATTCTGTGTTAGTGGAAATTGCCCTTGGCTGCCTAAAAGGGGATTAAAGAAAATGTTGATTAAATGAAAGTTATAAAATGATTAACTTCCCAAGAGCTACATCGGACTGAACTTCTCACTCAAAAAAAGAAAAAAAGTAAACCAACCATACAACAACTAAACTATATATCACAAAAAGACAGAAAAAATAATTGAAAATCCTTAATCAGGGGACAACAGTTTTGCATACCATTAAGACTCCTTCATACTCCCTTATGTGTTCTAGAAAACCTTCTTTGTCTCCTAGCCACACACGAAGATTTATATTCAAATAGTAACATGATTATCATTAATTTCCTTTGGCCTTGCATTAATTATATAGGGGATCTAGACATCTTTGAAAATGAGGCACTGGAATAATTTTGGCTGAACTGAACTCACTAAAGCAACAGAGGAAACCACATGGAATAGTTCTCTGGTAGCTGATATAATCCTGAATAAAGTCTATGAAATATGGATACTAGAACTTTAGATTCAATTTCTGATAAAATAAATAAAAAAATAATCCTATTATACCAGAGCTTCTTGTAGATGTAGCTGTTTTTTGGAACACGAAATATGTTGGAGGAAACAATGTAAGTATTTTTCAAAAAGTGTCCGTCTTGTAAAATATCTATCAAAACCTTAAGGCGATTAACCTAGGAGATAGAGACAATATTCTCCTTTGTTCCTTTCTCTAGTTTCTTGATTTTCCCCAATGAACATATATTTCTTTTGTAATGAAGAAAAAACATATTTAAATGACCCTTGTCAAATTGGATATCATTAGAATATAATCAAGTATTCTATCTTCCTAAGGATCATAGTAATTTATTAAAACGATTCATATAATAATGTTACTTAATATGAACTCTTCTAATAGTTAAAACAAAATTCATGCACATGGAAACATAATACCTAAGTTTCACTTCAGCGAGATGAACTTTGCCAAGTCTGGTAACAATCATCAACATGGGTAAAAAATGACTTTCCAGAGCCAGGTTAAAACACTATTATGTGAGCAAGGTAGTTCATTAAGTCAAGGATAATTTACACATGCAAGAACATTACAATGACTTAATCGCACCCGTGAAATATATTTCCCTTTTCTTCTTTAGTTTTGTAATGATTCTATCATTACTACAAGCACCACTTGAGGTTATGCTGGAGCTATTGGCATAAAGGATCTTATTACCAAGAAGCCTGTTGATTGGCACCATAAGAGACAGAAGAGCCTGAAGGGGAAAATATCTTTCCAGACCTAACTGACACAAGCACAGAAGTTCATGACCATGTTATATAATTAAGCCTATCAAGTATAAAATCTGATATCAGTAACTTTGTCTTCTCAATGCCAACCTCTTAGAGTCACTATGGCAACTCCCCAGGATATCTCCCTGTAATCTTTAGGGTGGAGTTTTTAAATTGAGGTTAGGAGATGTCTGGAATAAATTCTTTGATAGTTGACTTAAAAGTCAACAGGAGCCAGAGTGAGATGTGTTTTGCCTTCAGCTCAGAGGTGACCTCTAGCAGGGAAACGTGGAGAACTATCAATCTTGTGAAATGAGGTGAGGCGAAAAAACCACATAAGGAAAACATGAGCTAAAACGGAAGGAAGGAATAATTACCAGAGATACCAAATTAGCAGTTCATAAATATGAAGCTCAGAATGATTTTAAGATATTTTGCTAAGATTCTCAAGTATTAATGTAGCACATAAACTCAACAATCTGAGGGAGGAGGGATTCTTTAAGTAATAAAAAGCACGCAGCTGCTAATAAGAATATACAGTTCCTCTCAGGTGACAATTTGACTATCAACTGGTACATAAATAATATTGTCTGCTTCTTTAAAGATGTGGAAAAAGAGCAGTGATGCTTGCAACAATTTCATCCACTACATTTGCAAAATAATTTTCAAAACATCCCCATAAGAAAATATTATCCTTCTCATTTCACAGATGGGTAAACTGACACTGGGAGGTTAAGTGATTTTCCATGGTGAAACAAAGTCAATGAACCATTTGGAATTTGTTCTGAAAGTTTAGTATTTTACTCTTATTCTCCCACAAAGGCTGCTGGGTCATGGTAACTTGATCACTATTGGCTTACGTGTGAATTAGACAATAAAAAATAAATAAGTAAACATTTTAACAATGGAGTTTTCAACTGCATACCTAGCTGAACTATGTCCTCATAAATTTTGTTATAACATTAAAATCGAGTAAGAGAGGATGCCAATATTAACTGCTCTGAAATATCCTATCTTATTCAGAGCTTACTTCTGACACTTATTTTAATCTTTCCTTACTCGCTTATAGGGTCTGCTAGGGTCTTCTACATGCCCAGTACTTTCTATACTCTTGCACATCTATGCCTTCTCCTTTCAGGTAGGAGATTAGGACAACTTCCCTCCATCTTCTCCCCACATGGATTCTGACTTTAAAGTATTATGACTTCAGTTCCCCGCAGTCAAATAATTTAGTTTTTCCCAATAGAGAGCAAACTCACGTGGAGAATCTCCTAATCTTAAATACCCTTAGGATAGGTAGTTTCCAAAATCAATTCAAAAGCCAGTTTTGTAAATAGTCAAACTTCTTCTCAAGGTTTAAATTGCCTTTTACTTCTGCTTATAACCTGGAGAGAGCATCAGGGTAATTGCCACTTTTGTCTTTTAACTCTTTGTGGCTCAAGGTTCTCATTTAATTCAATTTCAGAGAGTCTTTCCAAAGAAGTTACTACTTTTCCCAATTAAGGATTGGGAATTAAACATCCTGAATTAAACAGTTAAGCATCCCAAATTAAGGGTTCATTTTCAAGGCATTCATCAAAGAAATATTCCTACTACATGCTTTGCCTTGGATAAATCAACATCTTAAAGATGCATTGAGGAAGAGAAATTTTGCCAAGGAGACTGCAGAGTTCAGAAACTCTGCGAAAGGGTGTGAGGCAGAGAAGAAGGCAGTCTAGGTGTGGTATATAACTCTTTCTTTGTTTCCCACATCTATAAGGATTTCTGAAATGCATTGGTCCTAGCATTTGAGGCTTTACTTTAAAATGTTCCTTACTCTGGCTAAGCTCAGCACCCTCCTAGATTTCAAAGGAGTTACTCTTATCAAACAAGTTTCTGATCAAATTGAAAGGAAACAAAACTTCCAGTTTGGAGTCGTAAAGCTGGCTATTTTTCCAGGCAGCCTGTGTCCTTCGTTTTCCTCCTTCCCTCCTTGTGTTATCTTCTCTTTTATTATTTGCAAAGATACCAGTCTTCTTGAGTTGCTTCTAATCTAATTAAAGGGCAAGTGATGAGATCATCTTACTTATCTTTGAGTCAGCTACACTGTTTAACATTCTGTATTGTGAGTTGGAGTTTCCAGTGGGGGCTCATTGTCCAAAATGGAAGCATCTTCCTTAGAGCAGTGGCTGGCATTGTAGGGGAACTTGTGACAGTAGAATGACCAGAGTAACTCAAGTCTTCTGCATTTGTTCAGGGTCAAAAGAGAGGGGCAGAAGGAGGGACTAATTCCTTGCCAAGAAAAAAATATGGAAAATGTAAATCATAAAATCCTTATTAGTATATCGTCTTAAGACATTTTTTTTAAGTTCTAGTTGAAAATCATGAGGAGTATACATAGGATACAACAGATGTAATGTAGAACAGACACATCTAATACCATTGTCAGCCCCCGAAATGGGGCATAAAAAGACAGACTGTGCCAAATTTATGCTCTAGAAGGAGAAAAACATAAAAGATAGTGCCCTTCCTGGGTACCTCATATTACGAGATACTAACATATCTCATCTTCCACAATCACTAGGCCAACGGAAAATATGTGACAAATACAGCTAAACTAATCTGAGCATTCATAATATTCAAGGCACTATTCTAAGAGCATTTCTTGTTTTTCAGTGATTTACTTTTCATGCCAACCTTGTCATCATCTCTACCTTGAAGATGAGGGAACTGATGCAAAGAGAGTTTAAATAATTTGCTCCCAGTCCCACAGCTAGAAAGTGCCACACCAGGTTCTGAACTCTCATATTCTGTGTCCTGACCTCACATGCTTAACCAAAAAACTGCATGGAAAAGAAAGTGAACTTAATTCTGGCTGAGTGACGGTTATGAAATAAGCATAGAGTCTGGAGTCAAACATTTCAAAGATGCATTTAAACCTTTAATATCTATTTTTAATAAGTGAAGGAACACTTGAAATTCCTGCAAAAGCTGTGATGTGCTAACTGGCCCCTACCAGCTCATGAGAGTCAACTGAATGGAACTCTCCTCACTTCACACTCAACAAAATTCCCTGCTAGATTGAAAGAGACCACAGTTGAATCTTTTCACAATGGAGCTTGACAAACAGTTCAAGCCAGTGTTTTGTTCTCACAGAGGCAGTTGTTAAACATATGTATAGCACATCACTGGAAAAGCCACCTCTGATGCCTCTTCGGCTGTTACATGCATATTTAGCCTAAGTAAAGTTTTTTGTTTTTTTTTTTTTTTTTTCTGAAAACTAATGAACTCTTGCCTATGCAATATAGTTCTGTTTCTGAAGTTTTTTTTTTTTACTTCATATTTTGAGCCTCCTCAGTTTCTTTCTTCTTTTTCTTCAAATCGTTTTCCAAGAGAAAATGATTTTCCCTCCTGCTCACCATTCTTCCAATGATCTCTCTCTCTCTCTCTTTTTTTTTTTTTTTTACCTACTCTGTTGAACTGATAGTTTTATTAGGCTGCCAGGTTTATTTCTAACTAGCATCAGGGATTGAAAACCATTTATGTGCGTTTCGGTAGTTATAAGGAAACAATTTGCTAATTCATTGCTCTGAAAGACACTTTAGTGAAGAGCAATTATTCTGCAATAGTCTGCAAAGATGGCTTTCCTGTCCCTGTCTTTAAAGAGCAGACAGAGAAGCTGCCATTATTCCTTCAATGTTTCTATTTCTACATACTTCAGGAAAAATGGTACAAACCTTATCTGGATCAGGAAATTCCAAATTCAAAATCAAGTGAACAGAGTCTTGACTCCTGCTGACCTGTCAGTTGGGATCTGCTCTTGCTTCACACACTTCAAGCGCACTTTCACTGGCTACCAAGAGCCCAGCACACTGCCCCTCGGTACCTAAAGAAGCAATTCAAAGCTCATGGCCACCTCGACCTCGCTGACAGGCTGTGATGCGCCACTACCGTAGAGAAACAAGCCAAGCAGCAGAGAGATCTTTGAAGACAGCGGTATCATTGAAAGCGAGCAGACAGGCAAAAACACATATCTGAATGCTGATCCCAAAACATGGCTCTGTTTCCCAAAACGGCATCATTAAAGCCTTACTATCTCCTGAGTGGGTGATGAGGGAAGGCAATGGTTCCTCCATCTCTCTTCCTGCACTAAAGCTGAGATGTGGCCCACAACAGTGGATCAGCGCACACTGTGCATGAGTGCTCATGGACTAAGGGCAGTGATCCCTGGAGATAGATCTAGACAGACAGGCCGAGGTTGAGTCTTTGCACATCTGGGAGAGAGGGAGTTACAGTCAGTGGTTTTTCAGGATAAATGATCAACTTTTGTGGGACATTGAACACAACCCAGAGCCCTCATTATTTTTTCCCCTGAAAATGAGTACCCCCCCTTTTTTGGAGTACAACTTTCTCAAAGGAAGAACTGGATTTAACAACAGTGAAGGGGAAAATAATATTTTCATTTGTTTTATCTTGTTTAGATGTGAAGAGAATTGAAAAATAATATTTTCATTTGTTTTATCTTGTTTAAATGTGAAGAGTATTTTACAATTTTTCAGTAAAAAAAAAGCATAAACTTCTCATGAGATAAGCAGTGCTATATCTTTTGATTCTTCCTGTGGGAATAAATTCATACTTAGCAAAAACTGTCAACTAAGTCTGCAAAATTATTTAATTCAACAGGGTTATTGGCATCTGAATCAAATGGTATACATAATGCTTTGGTTTGTTTTGAAATATTTTTGTGCCCTGGCAAGAATCCCCATATCAAATGCAAAATACTGGTCTCATTAAGGTTCTGATATTTTAGTTATGAAAAGCACAGGTGCCAAATGGATCAGTATTGTTAAAGGTTCTAAAATATAGGAAATGACGGAAATAGGCAATTCATTTCTAAATGAAATACAAAAGTAGCTTACTATTCTTTAGATCTTCCCCTCAACTCTTCTCAGCTTTGTGTTTCTCGTCTTCTACCCTCCCTCTCACTTGTTCCATCAACAGGTTTGGGATTTATACAAAGAATCTGAATCTTAGAAAGTTCAAGATCATTCTTGTTGGTTAGAGTCTAAAAATATATCTAAATGCACACACAGCATGCTATTACTTCCACTAAATTACCGAAGGCATTCTAAACAAATAACCTTCTAATGCGAAAGTTGTGGCTCAGTAGTTGTGTGTACTGAAACACATACTGCATACTAAAGCCTATTGGATTATTCAAAAAGCACAAATTCTATTAATGCAAGCTTAAAATTCTCAAGAGAAGTGCAATAAATGCTCTATCATGTGAGAAAGGAAATTGGAGGAAAAATTAAGCCTGATAACTAAGTGGAAATGTTTCCACTTTTGGAATATCCCTCTGTTCTTTCAAATATTTAGAGTTCTCTAGTAATTTTGCTGTGATTTCATTCTAGCTTTTAGGTTTGTCTGAAAAACTTTAAGTACTCCATTTTCCTAGGCTACCACACATAATTTATTTTTCTTTGACTCTATCTTTTCAGGATTCAGCTTGTCTTATAGAGTATAACACCTGGGATCCACCTTCTGTGCTACCCCTCTGCCCAGCCACTATGGAGCATGGCCATCAGTCTGGTGCTGCTTGCCAGTTTCCATAGAGACAGGAAGCACTTTGGAGAGCCATGTTCCATTGCAACTGCCAGACCAAGGCAGGGAAGAAATAAAGCTGGCGGGCAGTGGGTCTTGCAAGGCCAGGAAGGTTGGAAGGGCTTTCTCCTCCTGATATCAGGGCATAGCAGTGCCAAATTGGCAGCTTCAGCAGTTACAATCCCATAGACCAGATCCTGGTGTTCACTAAGGCCATTGTGAGCGACCCATTCTGCTCCCAACTCCGGGAGCAGAATCTCTGTGTATTCAAAGGTTGGCCCAGGGCCTTTGTTGGCTTCTGATCCATGACAAAAGGCTCTTTCAGATTTACAGTGGCTCCCACAGCTCCTGACCCAAGATTCTCCTGTAGAAATTTCACCTCTCTTTCCCTTCTCCAGAATGTGATAATGGGTTTTCCTGGACATTCATATCAGACCAGGAAACCAATGGGATTACCACTGGGTTGTACCCAACTAACCTACAGAGTGACTGTGAGAAGGCGACCCACTTAACTATGTAACATTGTATCAAAACTAGTTACCATTTGCTACATCTATGATTGGATTTATAATTAGAATTAATTCTTGATTATCAGGATCAGAGCTGGCCCTAAAGAAATTTGTAATGTACGTGAAATATAGCATCAGTGCCTTCCCATATATTTCAAAAATGTTTTTGTATGATTGTATACCTCAGGTTTCTGTACTATAAATATTCCCAGCAGTTTTTCTTTCTACCTAAAGTAGATTTCTTTAATTTCACCATTAACTTTATATTACTCAACCATATCACAAAATTTTTATTTTCCTTAATTTGTAAAATTCTAAATTTCAGAGAATTATTTATAAAATCCTAGGAAATGTGGTTTTATGCTGGCTTTATAGTCTTGCTTAGTGCTTGTATTGCCTCAGTATGTTTTAAAACATTATCTGAGGGAGGGAGGGGAAAACGGTGCAAGAGTAGGGTCCCTAAGTCCCGTGTCCCCACCAAATTACCTAGATAACCTTTAAATCATCCTGAAAATCTAGGAATTCGGCCTGAGATTTAAAGAGAGACCAGCTGGAATGCTACAGTGAGAAGAGTTCGCGCTTCTACCAAGGTAGGAAGACGGGGGAAAAGAAATAAAGACACAAAAGGCCTCCGAGGGGGAGGGGCCCGCGAGGAGCCGGGCTGAGGCCGGGGCGAGTGTCCCCAGGACAGGAGAGCCCCGTCCCGGAGACGCAGGAGCTGCACCGACCTTCCCGGGCGGAAAGGGGCTCGCGGGGAGGTGGAGCAGGACCCAGGAGGGCGGGGATGCCCTCGGGTTCCCGGGGACACTAACAGACACCTGCGCCCCGGGAGAGTGCGCCGAGCTCCCTAAGGGCTGCAGCGCGCACGGGGGACCCGGAGCAGCTCGGGGGGCTCGGGGGCGGCTCCGCGGAGGGGGCTGCGGGGCGGGAGCAGCTCGGGGGGCTCGGGGGCGGCTCCGCGGAGGGGGCTGCGGGGCGGGAGCAGCTCGGGGGGCTCGGGGGCGGCTCCGCGGAGGGGGCTGCGGGGCGGGAGCAGCTCGGGGGGCTCGGGGGCGGCTCCGCGGAGGGGGCTGCGGGGCGGGAGCAGCTCGGGGGGCTCGGGGGCGGCTCCGCGGAGGGGGCTGCAAGGCTGGAGCACGAATCCACCAGCGCAGGCCTCGGAGCACAGGGCGCCGGGACACAGCCCAGGATCCGGCCTCCCCCGGGACAGGCAGAGGCCGGGAGGGCCCAGGACAGCGAGGACGCTCCTGCCCCAGCTGAGCAGATCAGCGGCCCCGCCCGGAGCCTCCAGGCCCTGCAGACGGAGAGCTGAGGAGCTACTTCGGGGGCTGACTCCAGGGCTGCAGAGCTGGCCCCGCCACTGCGGTTGTTCCTTCTGGGGCCTCACGGGGTGAACAACCCCCACTGAGCCCTGCACCAGGCAGGGGCAGAGCAGCTCCCCCAAGTGCTCACACCTGAGAATCAGCACAGCAGGCCCCTCCCCCAGAACACCAGCTAGACGGACAAGTTCCAGGGGAAGTCAAGGGACTTAAAGTACACAGAATCAGAGGATACTTCCCCGTGTTTTTTTTTTTTTTTTTCTTTTTGATTTCTGTTTGCTTCCCCCACCCTTTTTTTCCCTTTCTTTCTTTTTCTTTCTCTTTTTTTCTTCCTTTTTTCTTTTTCTCTTTTCTTTCCTTCTTCCTCTCCTCTCTTTTTCTCCTTTTCCCAATACAACTTTGTTTTTGGCCACTCTGCACTGAGCAAAATGACTAGAAGGAAAACCTCACCTCAAAAGAAAGAATCAGAAACAGTCCCCTCTTCACAGAGTTACAAAATCTGGATTACAATTCCATGTCAGAAAGCCAATTCAGAAGCACAATTATAAAGCTACTGGTGGCTCTAGAAAAAAGCATAAAGGACTCAAGAGACTTCATGACTGCAGAATTTAGATCCAATCAGGCAGAAATTAAAAATCAATTGAATGAGATGCAATCCAAACTAGAAGTCCTAATGACGAGGGTTAACGAGGTGGAAGAACGAGTGAGTGACATAGAAGACAAGTTGATGGCAAAGAGGGAAACTGAGGAAAAAAGGAACAAACAATTAAAAGACCATGAGGATAGATTAGGGGAAATAAACGACAGCCTGAGGAAGAAAAGCCTACGTTTAATTGGGGTTCCCAAGGGCGCCGAAAGAGACAGAGGGCCAGAATATGTATTTGAACAAATCATAGCTGAAAACTTTCCTAATCTGGGAAGGGAAACAGGCATTCAGATCCAGGAAATAGAGATATTCCCCCCCTAAAATCAATAAAAACCGTTCAACACCTCGACATTTAATACTTAAGCTTGCAAATTGCAAAGATAAAGAGAAGATCCTTAAAGCAGCAAGAGACAAGAAATCCCTGACTTTTATGGAGAGGAGTATTAGGGTGACAGCAGACCTCTCCACAGAGACCTGGCAGGCCAGAAAGGGCAGGCAGGATATATTCAGGGTCCTAAATGAGAAGAACATGCAACCAAGAATACTTTATCCCGCAAGGCTCTCATTCAAAATGGAAGGAGAGATAAAGAGCTTCCAAGATAGGCAGGAACGGAAAGAATATGTGACCTCCAAACCAGCTCTGCAAGAAATTTTAAGGGGGACTCTTAAAATTCCCCTTTAAGAAGAAGTTCAGTGGAACAATCCACAAAAACAAGGACTGAATACATATCATGATGACACTAAACTCATACCTTACAATAGTAACTCTGAACGTGAACAGGCTTAATGACCTCATCAAAAGGCGCAGGGTTTCAGACTGGATAAAAAGGCAGGACTCATCTATTTGCTGTCTACAAGAGACCCATTTTAGACAGGAGAACACCTACAGCCTGAAAATAAAAGGTTGGAGAACTATTTACCATTCAAATGGTCCTCAAAAGAAAGCAGGGGTAGCCATCCTCATATCAGATAAACTAAAATTTACCCCTGAAGACTGTAGTGAGAGATGAAGAGGGACACTATATCATACTTAAAGGATCTATCCAACAAGAGGACTTAACAATCCTCAATATATATGCCCCCAATGTGGGAGCTGCCAAATATTTAAATCAATTAATAACCAAAGTGAAGAAATACTTAGATAATAATACACTTATACTTGGTGACGTCAATCTAGCTCTTTCTATACTCGATAGGTCTTCTAAGCACAACATCTCCAAAGAAACGAGAGCTTTAAATGACACACTGGACCAGATGGATTTCACAGATAATTACAGAACTTTACATCCAAACTCAACTGAATATACATTCTTCTCAAGTGCACATGGAACTTTCTCCAGAATAGACCACATACTGGGTCACAAATCGGGTCTGAACCAATACCAAAAGATTGGGATCCTCCTCTGCATATTCTCAGACCATAATGCCTTGAAATTAGAACTAAATCACAACAAGAAGTTTGGAAGGACCTCAAACACGTGGAGGTTAAGGACCATCCTGCTAAAAGATGAAAAGGTCAACGAGGAAATTAAAGAAGAATTAAAAAGATTCATGGAAACTAATGAGAATGAAGATACAACCGTTCAAAATCTTTGGGACGCAGCAAAAGCAGTCTTAAGGGGGAAATACATCGCAATACAAGCATCCATCCAAAAACTGGAAAGAACTCAAATACAAAAGCTAACCTTACACATAAAGGAGCTAGAGAAAAAACAGAAGATAGATTATACACCAAGCAGAAGAAGAGAGTTAATAAAGATTCAAGCAGAACTCAACGAAATCGAGACCGGAAGAACTGTGGAAAAGATCAACAAAACCAGGAGTTGGTTCTTTGAAAGAATTAGTAAGATAGATAAACCATTAGCCAGCCTTATTAAAAAGAAGAGAGAGAAGACTGAAATTAATAAAATCATGAATGAGAAAGGAGAGATCACTACCAACACCAAGGAAATACAAACGATTTTAAAAACATATTATGAACAGCTATACGCCTATAAATTAGGCAATCTAGAAGAAATGGACGCATTCCTGGAAAGCCACAAACTACCAAAACTGGAACAGGAAGAAATAGAAAACCTGAACAGGCCAATAACCAGGGAGGAAATTGAAGCAGTCATCAAAAACCTCCCAAGACATAAGAGTCCAGGGCCAGATGGCTTCCCAGGGGAATTCTATCAAATGTTTAAAGAAGAAACCATACCTATTCTACTAAAACTGTTTGGAAAGATAGAAAGAGATGGAGTACTTCCAAATTTGTTCTATGAGGCCTGCATCACCTTAATTCCAAAACCAGACAAAGACCCCACCAAAAAGGAGAATTACAGAACAATTGCCCTGATGAACATGGATGCAAAAATTCTCAACAAGATACTAGCCAATAGGATCCAACAACACATTAAGAAAATTGTTCACCACGACCAAGTAGGATTTATCCCCCGGGACACAAGGCTGGTTCAACACCCGTGAAACAATCAATGTGATTCATCATATCAGCAAGAGAAAAACCAAGAACCATATGATCCTCTCATTAGATGCAGAGAAAGCATTTGGCAAAATACAGCATCCATTCCTGATCCAAACTCTTCAGAGCCTAGGGATAGAGGGAACATTCCTCACCATCTTAAAAGCCATCTACGAAAAGCCCACAGCAAGTATTCTCAATGGGGAAGCACTGGGAGCCTTTCCCCTAAGATCAGGAACATGACAGGGATGTCCACTCTTACCACTGCTATTCAACATAGTACTGGAAGTCCTAGCCTCAGAAATCAGACAACAAAAAGACATTAAAGTCATTCAAATTGGCAAAGAAGAAGTCAAACTCTCTGTCTTGGCAGATGACATCATACTCTACATAGAAAACCCAAAAGTCTCCACCCCAAGATTGCTAGAACTCATACAGCAATTTGGCTGCGTGGCAGGATACAAAATCAATGCCCAGAAGTCAGTGGCATTTCTATACACTAACAATGAGACTGAAGCAAGAGAAATTAAGGAGTCAATCCCATTTACAATTGCACCCAAAAGCATAAGATACCTAGGAATAAACCTAACCAAAGAGGTAAAGGATCTATACCCTAAAAACTATAGAACACTTCTGAAATAAATTGAGGAAGACAGAAAGAGATGGAAAAATATTCCATGCTCATGGATCGGTAGAATTCATATTGTGAAAATGTCAATGTTACCCAGGGCAATTTACACGTTTAATGCAATCCCTATCAAAATACCATGGACTTTCTTCAGAGAGTTAGAACAAATTATTTTAAGCTTTGTGTGGAATCAGAAAAGACCCCGAATAGCCAGGGGAATTTTAAAAAAGAAAACCATAGCTGGGGGCACCACAATGCCAGATTTCAGGTTGTTCTACAAAGCTGTGGTCATCAAGACAGTGTGGTACTGGCACAAAAACAGACACATAGATCAATGGAACAGAATAGAGAACCCAGAAGTGGATCCTCAACTTTATGGTGAACTAATATTCGACAAAGGAGGAAAGACTATCCACTGGAAGAAAGACAGTCTCTTCAATAAATGGTGCTGGGAAAATTGGACATCCACATGCAGAAGAATGAAACTAGACCACTCTCTTTCACCATACACAAAAATAAACTGAAAATGGATGAAAGATCTAAATGTGAGACAAGATTCCATCAAAATCCTAGAGGAGAACACAGGCAACACCCTTTTTGAACTCGGCCACAGTAACTTCTTGCAAGATACATCCACGAAGGCAAAAGAAACAAAAGCAAAAATGAACTATTGGGACTTCATCAAGATAAGAAGCTTTTGCACAGCAAAGGATACAGTCAACAAAACTCAAAGACAACCTACAGAATGGGAGAAGATATTTGCAAATGACGTATCAGATAAAGGGCTAGTTTCCAAGATCTATAAAGAACTTATTAAACTCAACACCAAGAAACAAACAATCCAATCATGAAATGGGCAAAAGACATGAACAGAAATCTCACAGAGGAAGACATAGACATGGCCAACATGCATATGAGAAAATGCTCTGCATCACTTGCCATCAGGGAAATATAAATCAAAACCACAATGAGATACCACCTCACACCAGTGAGAATGGGGAACATTAACAAGGCAGGAAACCACAAATGTTGGAGAGGATGCAGAGAAAAGGGAACCCTCCTGTACTGTTGGTGGGAATGTGAACTGGTGCAGCCACTGTGGAAAACTGTGTGGAGGTTCCTCAAAGAGTTAAAAATAAACCTGCCCTACGACCCAGCAATTGCACTGTTGGGGATTTACCCCAAAGATACAGATGCAATGAAATGTCGGGACTCCTGCACCCCGATGTTTCTAGCAGCAATGTCCACAATCGCCAAACTGTGGAAGGAGCCTCGGTGTCCATCGAAAGATGAATGGATAAAGAAGATGTGGTTTATGTATACAATGGAATATTCCTCAGCCATTAGAAACGACAAATACCCACCATTTGCTTCAACGTGGATGGAACTGGAGGGTATTATGCTGAGTGAAGGAAGTCAATCGGAGAAGGACAAACATTGTATGTTCTCATTCATTTGGGGAATATAGATAACAGTGAAAGGGAATATAGGGGAGGGGAGAAGAAATGTGTGGGAAATATCAGAAAGGGAGACAGAACATAAAGACTCCTAACTCTGGGAAACGAACTAGGGGTGGTGGAAGGGGAGGAGGGTGCGGGGTGGGGATGAATGGGTGGTGGGCCCTGAGGGGGGCACTTGACGGGATGAGCACTGGGTGTTATTCTGTATGTTGGCAAGTTGAACTCCAATAAAAAATAAATTTATTATTAAAAAAAATAAAAAAAAATAAAACATTATCTGATTTTTAAAAGAACGCTGAATATTTTAAAAACATATATTTGTGTGACATCAGTTGTTTTCATTCTTTGCTTATGCCTATTATTCTGTGAAAATGCATAATAAACAAAATGTATTAAAATATCATGGATTCAGACTAAATATAAATATATTTAACTCTGCAGCTGAAATAGATTTTGAAATAAAAATATTAGAATATATTTAATTTCATTAATTTATCTATATTCATTTTATTCTCTAAAAAGTTTAGAGTCTTCTCAAGAATTCAAACAATATTGAATGAGTGTCTAATTTTTTTTTGAGTGTCTAATTTTTTAAGAAAAAAATGAACTTGATTAATTATTCACATTACTCATAAAGGTGTTTTTCTTCCTTTCACATAGATCTTTAAGTATTGTGATGTAGAAAAATAAAAAGCAAAGGAAATTATTTTAAAATGAAAAAGGAAACTATGTCTTACAAAGCATTCTAAAAGAATAAGAGAATTTTAAAATTATTTTTATAACCAGAAAAGGTAACATGCAATTATCATGTGTGTATAAATTCATTTTATCTTTCTAGAATAGCGCCTTCAGGGTGAATGAGCAAGACCTAAAGAGAACTGACTAGCTTTACTTGCTAACTGATGAACATTTGAGAGGCAGCCTTCCAGAGAAAAGAAATTTATGACCACAATCACAGTCTGGTTCACAGTGAAGCTCAATCACGTAACTAAATTCTAAATTGAGATGTCAACCTGGAGGAAATATTCTGGAAAGGAACACACAGATGGTAGGACTCTTCTGAAGACAGGGTGAGGAATATAGTGCTAAATGTACAATAATCAATCTTCTGGAAGTAAAAAAAAAAATGCACTGAATGGTACATAACTTTTAAATTTGAATTTCCTGGGAAAACTTCAACCTGAGTCTAAAAAGGGGGAAAAGTGCTCACTTCAGCAGCACATATACTAAAATTGGAGTGATACAGAGATTAGCATGGCCCCTGCACAAGTATAACACATAACAAGGAGGAAAATGATCCCTATATTTTTCATGTTACCCGGTAGGTCTTAGAATGTCCATATATTTAAAGGAAACAACAAAATTGAATTATAATACACTTTAGAATATTTAGTAACCCAAGGAAATTTAAAATTCCTAATAACATTTTTAGGAACAAATTAAATGGAAAGAATTCAAGAAAATAAAGCAAGCATTATTAATTCCCTACTTCAAATATACAATTGCTTAAAAATTACAAAAGGCAGCTAGTAAAATAAGGTTAACATAGTAAGGAAAGCTATAAATTTAGAAGACATTAGGACTTCAATCTGGTTTTTATGCTGATATTCCCTGATTCCAAATGAAAAAAATATATATATATATACCAAGTCAAATTAATTATTGCCTAATATATTGTTGCAAGTTAGTGACTTGACTTAGTTGTAGGAGATATATTTTGATAACATCTTTCTTTTGGATTGTGCCACATATTTGCATACTCAGCAAGCATAAAATTATTTGTCTACTAGCCAAGTTGCCTATACATTAATATTCTTTTCATATTTTATTCTCTGCAGAAAATTTAAATAATTGCATTGGAACACCAAGTAGAGATGTTCATGTAAAAAAGCAACAGCTGTCTACTTGAATTATAACTCCTTGAATTAAGAGATGTAATAAGAAATTTTGAGATGGCATAGATACAAAGTACATCTAAGAAAAAATACAGTATCAAACATATCATCCAATAATGTGCAATCAGTTTATATTAGGCATAGGAACTATACACATCAGTGTAGACAATGTTAGGGCTCTCTGAAACCTATCTTCACACCTATAGTGAATTCTGACTATAAAATATACTTCATGACATTAATTTATTCAACAAGTACATTCTTTGTACCTAAAATGTGCTTCAAATGGTAGGTGCTAGAGACACAACTGTGAACAGCTAGAAATGATGTAACGTTTTATCTTTAGAGTTTACCGCCTAAAGATAAGCAGCAAAACAAGAAAACACATTTTTGCACAGGAAAGGCCTGGCCTAGAAGGTGGTGAAATTTCTGCTAAAACCTAAATGAGGATAGAGACCCAGCCATTTAAAAATTGCCAAGGACACTTATGTGGGAGAGCGGTAGTCAGTGTTGGAGAAAATAAGTTAGCCGTTATCAACTCTTCCTAAGCAAGAGGCAGGAAAGAGGTTGACTATTCAAAGAACTGAAAACAAAACAAAAACCACTGGGTCTAATGCATGAAAAGCAACAGACTAATGGTCCAATACAGGGTAAAAAGAACATGAAGGCCAAATCATGCAGTGCTTTTCCTGTCTTCATCAGGAGCTTGAATTTATTCTAACATGCAATGTCAAGCCATTGAAGGAAGTGACTCAGTGTTTTTTCTGGTAATCATTATTTCTGAATCAAGGATTTGTAATCTTAGAAATGAATTGTGGTAAAAATAGTGTTTATAATCAAGAACTTTATTGAGAAAATATTTTAAAAATTCATTAAATCATGGGATAATCTGTAAAGGTAACTAATCTTGGTATTTTTTAACTTTCCACAGTGAATAGTCTAGTAAATGGAGACCCATCTTTCACTTGAGCTTGTACTAAAACATTGTTATCCATAGTTCCATATCCCCCCAACTCTTTGAGAGACAATTTATTCCTTACTTCCACTCCGAAATGCCATTGCTTTGGGAAGTGCCTTGTTATTAATAACGGAGAATTTCTGTTTTATTGCTTGTTTTAAAAGCTACAGTAGTATCTGGGAGAAAAGAAAGTATTGCTGGTAAGCTATCTATGGATGTAGACATTATTTTTAAAACAGTGTTCTTTTTTGAAGAGATATTTCCCTGAATGGATAACAACACCATGCTTTCAAATAAATAATGAGTTCTCAAAGGACTGTAAAGTGAAGTAATAAAATATTTGAATTTATCTCCTGCATAAGAGTATATTTTATAAAGTTGATAAAATAATTCTTCCCTTTGATTAATATAACAGAAATGAGTGTTTTCTGTTCTAATAACAGAATTTTTATGCCCAAGGAAACTATTAGCATAGTGAACCTGAGACAGGTAGAAAATTCTTGATAGCAGAGGCAGAAACATATTACTTTTCATTCTCTAACAGGCATATGTTATTGCTTTGGACTTAGTGGGCATATATTTTTGAACACATGAACCTGTGTTCAAAATGATACCCCCCGAATTATGTAAGTGTTGATCAATATGTGGTAACATATAAATCAACTTGGAACACTCCCTGAGGAGCAAGCTCCCTTTTGAAAAAAAAAAAAAATGTAATAACACAGTGGTTAATAGGATGTGTTTTCCACTGTTTGATCATTTCTGAATGCACAAAGATTTCATTAATGTTGATTTCACCCATCTTGTCCATGTTTACATCCTTTGATGTTCAAGTCCTTTGTAGTGCCACATTAGATCTAGGGGAACATTGCCCTATGAGAGCAAGTGGAAACTGCTGTGGGAAAATATGAAAATGAAACTTGATACTTTGTACAGATATGTACAGATAAGTAAGCTCAAAGAATTATACTTCTGATGAGGCAGAAAAAGAATTAATATCACTTTCTCATATCCCTTCTTGGGGTTAGTACATTTTAAATCTGTTAATAGAAAATTATAATGAATTGGAATATTTCAAATGGAAATTATTAAAATTAAACTTCAATAAAATAAATCATGATGGAATTTAAAATATTTCAACTGATTACTTAAATTTTAAGAATGCATGTTCTGGAGAGATGGTTGCAAACTGATAACTGGAAAGAAATTATTGATAGCAAAACCAGTGATCTCTTCACTACAATATTAGAAAGAAACAGTTAAGAGCTGGTTCTTGGTCTTTCCTTTAGTTTCAGGAAATCCTAAAAAGTTGACTCTTGATCGAATCATCTTTGCTTATTCAAGGAGTTCATAGGTGTATACTGGATCCAAAATAAATGAGAACTGGGGAGTAGGCTGTGTATTAGACTGAGCACCTACATTTCATTGTTGGGAATATTTGTTGAATAATAAATTAGGATTGATTAAATGACATTGTACCAGAGAATGGGAACTGTCTTTCACAAGATATAATCTTGTGAAAGCTGCACACCTCCAAAGGCGTCAAAACTGTATAGACTCCAAGGGTGTCTGAGTGGCTCGGTTAGTTAAGTGTCTGCCTTCTGCTTGGGTCATGATCCCAGGTCCCTGGGATCGAGCCCCGCATAGAGCCCTGAACTGGGTTCCCTGCTCAGCAGGTAGCCTGCTTCTCACTCTCCCTTTGCAGCTCCCCCTCCTCATGCTCTCTACCTCTCAGTAAATAAAATCTTAAAGCAAAACAAACAAACAAAAAAACCTGAATAGACTCCAGAGCTGAAGGCTTCTCTGAGGTGTGGTACCTAAATCAACTCCGTCTTATTTTGTATAAGGAGTAACTGTGCACATTCAGAGACATTTCAGGGAGTCACAAAGCCTCTGCTAATTCTCAATATCCTTGTTGTATCACTTGTCTTGTGAACCTTTAGGTACATTTAATGTTGGATAAAGCCTGTTGTGTCTCATGGATATTATTATATACATGAAACCAAGAATTGTACTGCTGCTCTAGGAAGGTGGGCACTGCAACCATAATATCAGAGTAACAAAAAATATCATTTGTTCATATAGTCTTTCAGCTGAGATAATGCTCGTCCAGTAAGTATAGTCACATTATTTATGCTCAAAACTGTTTCTATTTATTCTGTTTTCTTTCCAGATCAGATTGAAACTAGACTGCCATATTTCATGAATTCTACACATAATTTGTGCAAAAACTGATTTTCATTTCAAATTTCTAGTCTTATGTGCTTTGACAGATCTGAAACCAAAGATGTATGCTATGCTAGATAGATACAGATAGATAAATATATGTATTTTTCTCTAGATATAATATATAAATAAAATATATATTATGTGATGTATATTATTAGTAACAGGTGATATATCTCATAGCTTACATTTAAATATCCATTGGATGCTGTGTTTTGCAAAAATTTTAATAAATCCTTGGAAGGTACAGATTTTTCAAATTTAAGCCACTGATTAGGATAAGCCACAAACTCAGAGAGCTATTGTAAAAACAAAACAAGACAAAACAAAACAAAAATTGCAAGTGTTTGGGGTATTGGCAGCAACATGGCAATAAGTATACACTTCTGACAACTATTTTTGAAATAGCAAATGTGTGTGTGTTAAAAAAACAATAATCATGTTTAATAATAATTCATTAAATTCACGTTGGAGATTATAATCCCAAATCTCCCTATTCAAATAATTGATCAGCTAATCTTAAAGGTACCTACAAAGATGACTATGAAAAAAATGTACATGATTTTTTGACAAAATTTTCTCACCAAGAACAATAATCAGCTCTTCACATTTAAGGGTCAAATTTCTGTAAGCGAAGTTCTAAATGCATGGAATCCACCATTACTCAAAATTTTCTAATGAATGATAAAATTCGATAAAAGCTGCTGTTTGTTACAATTTGAATTTCATTAGTACTAAACTCATATTTATAATGCCATGATAGTTACTTTGAAAATATATAATGCTTATTTAATGAGGGAATTTTGACATGTAATGTGCTTCCTTATTTTTTTTTTTTTATTAAGCTTGTGTAGCCCCAGGGCACAGGAAATATCGACTCATATGGCAGGGTTGATAAGCATCAATTCTCCCTGCTGACTTGGACCAGCATGCTGCTCATGAATCCAGCAGATGTTTCTACTATCTGGGCCAATGGAAACCTTATGGACCTTTTTTCCTTCATCTACTCCCAGGAGCAAATGTTAACACAGCAGATATTTGGATGCATGCCAAGTAGAAAGCAGAAGTGTTGGTGAGAAAATAGGGTACACTCTTATCCATAAATAGTGGTCATCATTGGTTTGAATTGAGTATTAAGCCATTTTTAATGGCTTATTTTTGTGCATTTGCTACTTCATTTAACCAAATCCCTGTAAACACTATTGTTTATAACATAACAGTACTTATCCAAATACATAGAGCTAATCCTTGAATATGTTAACTGTTTTAAGATATAAACCAGAAAAAAAGAATCTTAATATAAAAAGTAGAACAGTTGTTTATTTCTAATAATATTTTTCTTATATAAATGGGAAAACTACCTAATTGTCAACTTTCAGATTACTAAACTTAATTTACGTTTTGTCGATGTCATGTTAAAAAGTAATAATAGTGGGCTCAGTTTTGATAAAAATGTCCCAGAAAAAATAATTATTTAAATGATTAATCTCAGCACACTTTATTGCAGATCATTCTTATTTAGTTGAATTTTAAATGTATACTCTCAAGAATGCAATCTGGTTAAATTCGCGGAGCTCTCCTTTACCTGTCCATCCCTCTGACCATCCTCACTCACACTGACCCAGTGAAGGGTCTATCAGTTTTGTAAGATTTAGATTTTTATCACTTATATTCAAATTCTATATTTTAGAATTCTCTCTCACCTCTATATAAGTCTTCTTCTCTAACCAACACATTAATTTAAAGGTAAAGTTGTTGAGGTGGCATATGTTTCTTAGACACCAAAACTATGTATTTCCCCCACTTATTATAGTGTAACTGGATATATTTCCTGCTGACACAGGGGTAAAAAAGTTAGGAAAAAATTTTGAATAGAGAAATAATTTACTACTTGTTAATTTTCACTTATTCTAACATTGTTTATTGAACACCTACATTAAATGCAAATGAAAAGAAATAAAGTGGATAAGCATACTACATACTATAATACTTAATGGGAGTTGTTTCAATAAGGTCAACATTGACAATGTCCTATGATATACTCAATGTACTCACAAAGCTATGTTGAATGGCTGCTTGACAGAAGACTTGTTTTCATTTGTTTCCATGATTACTTTAGAAAGGGCATGTCTCTCTGAGTGAAATAGCATAATGTAATTAGCTAAGAAATATTGGCAATATTTTCAAATGCTTCCTGTGCATAGCACTTATGATAGGTGTAATAAAAAAACACACTCATATAACTATTCAATGCCAAACATTTAATAGTTTCCACCTTATACTCTGATTGTCAGAAACTAAATTTTAAATTCCTTGCAAGATTTTGTGAGTGTTACTTAGCTTTGTAAATGAGAATGGAGATTCTGGTCCAGAAATCTGGTAAACAGGGCCACAAGACAGAGGCACTATAGAGATTTAATCGCCTATAAAAGTATTCTTAGCAAGCTGTACAAACAATGTTTGGTTCAATGAGGAATCAAGATGATGGAGATTTTACATCTTAGCGAAACAACCACAGACACAATTCCTTGTTTTTATAATGAAAAAGGCCTCAACAAATAGATGATCTTTTCATTTTCTATAATATTTTTGAGAAAGAGACTTCAGAAACCTTGCAGAAAGTTCAGGATTCATGAAATAACATATAAAAGAATCTACAGTAGGCTCATACCTGCATCATCCAAGACAATCGAATTATTGTTTGTTATGAAAGAGATAATGGAATATAGTACCTAAAGGTGGAGAGAGGCATGTAAATCCATATGCCAAAATGAACAATCGTTCTACCTTCTAGCTATTGCCTTCATGATTCTAGCATATATCAGGTAATCAAAAATATATATTGTTTATAAAATATTCAATTATTTCAGTACTAAAATAACTTGAGTTTTAAAAATACAGCAAGAATTAAAGACCAATTGATGAAAGACAGAATGGAAAGAAGACAGTTAAAGAGTGACTTTTGTTTACAGGTATATGATAGGATAGATGGTGGTGTCACTAATCAAGATCTAGGCACAAAAGGAAAAGCGGTATATTTGTTATTTTTTTTTTTTTCATTTTAGCAAACCACTCCAAAACAATGTCATACATCAACTACTATTTTTGTAGTACACTGTTATGTGAAGTGAAAATTTTTACTGGACTTTACTGGGCAGTTCTTATCATCTTGGCTGTGTTCCCTAATACATCTATGGTCAATTACCAGTCATCTGCTTTTGGGGGCTTTGCTTCTGGGGATAGGCTGGCTGTCATCTGGGATGACAGGTGGTGACTGGGCTTAATATCATGGCTTCTGGCTCCCAAGAGTATAGCCCAAAGAACAAGAATTTTCCAAGTCTCTTCTTGTTTCAAGTTTATTATTGTCCCATTGGCCAAAACTAGTCACAGAGTCAAGCCCAGAGTCAATGCAGAAAGAGACTACCCAAGTGAACTGATATAATGTAGTGTGAGCAAAATAGCAGCTATTCGATGAAGAGACTAAAGTAGTTGATTATTGAGGGTGGTATATTTAAAGGCAGGGAATATAATTAAGAATGAAAGATTTCCGTACTTCCAACTTCAAACTTAAAACCAAGTTTATAAAAGATCAGAGTCATGTCCATGGGGAGTGACCACCAACATGCCTTAGTAGCTTTGCCATGAAAAGGTTAATTGAAAACAAGTGAAAGGAGAAAACAGAATGCAATGTTTTAGAAAATGAATAAGAGATGATCAAATAAAGATATTAAGTATAATGAAGACTTTTGAAGAAACTTGACAATTAAATTGAACAAAAGAAGAGATTGATCAGAGAATACAGAATTTGAGGGAAATTTTGTTGTTTAGTTGTTTACTTCTATATACAACTTAGCAGCAACTACGCTCTACAATCTTCATTCTGACATAGAGGAATTCTACCTGTTCTAAAGGAAAATTATTTTATAAATGTTTGCTTTGATCCACCAGGCAGATTGAGAAGAATAAGAATAACCAGTACCAGTATTTTCCCACTTGAGGAAAGGCATCTCAAATCAGGGGCCTACTTTTATTTTATTTTATTTTATTTTATTTTTTTATGATAGTCACACACACACACAGAGAGAGAGAGAGAGAGAGAGAGGCAAAGACACAGGCAGAGGGAGAAGCAGGCTCCATGCACCGGGAGCCCGACGTGGGATTCGATCCCAGGTCTCCAGGATCGCGCCCTAGGCCAAAGGCAGGCGCTAAACCACTGCACCACCCAGGGATCCCAGGGGCCTACTTTTAGATCAGTAATATTGATAGGTGTTGGTCAGTACAGTCTTTTTTGAATAAATGTGTTGTCCATACTCTCTCTTTTTTTTTCTCCTAATGGCAACATTAACAAAACTCATTTAAGTTTTGTTATTTTTTTAGACAAAAATATATTATACAACTAAATAAGAGTATATCTGACCTCACACTGCAGACTTTTTGCAAATAATCTTGATCTTTATTTTGAAAATATTATTCATTTTCAAATGCTGTGGAAGCCCAAGAAATACTTCTTTATTTCTTCATGGTACATTGATAAAAATGCTACTAGCCCACTAGATATTTCTTATCTCTTACATCTTCAGCAGTACAACCATTGTTAACCAACCTGTTGTACTATATTCTTCTTCTATACCTAAAATAAATAAGGAAATCTAACAGAAAACATAAGAAAATAAATGAGGTTCTCATTGAGTAATAATCCTCACAAATGTACATCTGTCCAATTTTCTTTACACACATGGTAAGAACACACTATCTACAGATGTATAATATAGAGAATAATAAAAAGAGAATATATAGAGAATAATAAAAAGATGCCCAGGTTGAACAAGGAAGAATTTAGGCATGGCATGATTGTTTCTGAGAGTGGATTTACAAATATGAAGTCATGTAAAAATAAATGTTATGTTTAAAAGGAAACATTGAAAAAATATCACGTTATACAAAAGAATGCACATTCTCCTTTGACAAAAAATACGACCTATACAGACCCGAGGTCGTGAAATACCTAGAATCCCCTTAAGGATTCTCATAATCTTATAAGTGGACAATGGCTTAGAGCAAAATTCCATCTTAGATTTAAGAGTGATTAAATCTAATCAAGTAATAAGTCCTCTTGTGCTGAAGGAAAAAGCATGACTATCATGTGCATTTGGCAAGAGGGATTTATTTGTGTATTATGCAATGCAAATAAAGTGTATGAAGTGTGTCCTTAGAATGGCATGCAAAGGTTTCTGCTCAGATGGGGAGAGATAGTTAAATGGACAAGTAAAAGTGAAGCAAAGCAACTTTATAAGAAAGGGAACCTGAGGCCTAGTGAGTAGAGTGACAAGTCTGAAAATCAATAGGAGGTGGGTGGTGTCATATATATAAAAACATATGAGTTATAGTCATAATAAAATATTTTTATTTAGAACTGTGTATGGATACACACTGATGCTGAAATATTTCTTTGAGCAAGAAGTAGAAATGACACCCTTTCTAAATAATGCTTTTCACTAAGTGCATTTTTAACCACAAAATAATAAAAGCAAATTAGCAATTCTATTTTCATCTCCCCCCCAAAACATTTTCAAAAAAGTTTTTCTCTGGCTATAGAGTTATGCTAGCCAAATTAGATCCCTCCAAATGGATATCCTAGATCATTTCTTCTTGCCTTCATATAGAAGTCAATAAGGATTTTCGTACTGTTCCCTGACTTCATCCCTTGAAGATGATATAATCCATATCTATATTAAAATGAGATGGGATGTAATATTAGTGAGTTCATCCACTTTGATTTTAAAGTTTGCTTCCTGGGATCCCTGGGTGGCACAGCGGTTTGGCGCCTGCCTTTGGCCCAGGGCGCGATCCTGGAGACCCGGGATCGAATCCCATGTCGGGCTCCCGGTGCATGGAGCCTGCTTCTCCCTCTGCCTGTGTCTCTGCCTCTCTCTCTCTCTCTCTCTCTCTCTCTCTCTCTGTGACTATCATAAATAAATAAAAATTAAAAAAATAAATAAATAAAGTTTGCTTCCTGAAGATTGTTCATCATTTCTGTGTGGTTCAGACTAGCTTCTCTTGCAGCTTTAAATTGGGACACTTGAAAAAGTATTCTATAAATTGGTTTGGCTGTAAATTTGCCAATTTAGGATAAGATTCTTACTGAACACTAATTTTATACATTTGTATTGAATGATGTAAATTGTGAGAAAACTTCTTATAAAATGAAATTTTAAATCAGGAATATTGGAATAGAAGGGTAAGACAGTAAAAAGAATAGCAGAGGTGAGAGGCAAAGAAGCAATCATGAAAACATGAGTTTAAAATATAGCAAATAAGCTCCATGCAACTAGATACATTAGAATGTCATGAGAAGAATGTCATAAGGAATTTATTTATGAAAATGATAATGCTGAAATACAAAATGAGAAATTTGCATAAGTAGATGAAAGTTAGCAGATGAAATATATGCATATTTATGTATACTTTGGAAATATAATAAGCAATGAATTTGAGATGGTTTAAAAGGAAACATGAATAAATAATGTATAACCTGATTTATACTAGAGAAACAAATAGACAGGAATGAATTAAATTGTGATTCAAAGACCATATCAAATCAAGTCATATTATTTATCAGAACTTTCAGGCATACAAAAGATAAAACCCGGTTTTCAATACTTAGCATATAACAAAAGTTATATGGGACTCATATTTCTCTTCCAACATGGGAATCTTCAAGAAAATAGATACAATCAACACAATTGGGAAGTAAAAACAATTATAATTGGGCATTTATTTATGTCAGATATTAGAAATAAAATTTTTTCTTAAAAATGCTTTCCCCCCCAAAAAATGCTTTACCACTTATGCTGAAATATTACATTCCTCTGATGCACAAAAATATAGTCCCCTCTAAGTAAAGGGCAGAAATAATTTCAAGATGTATATTATTGTCGCCAACAACATAAATAACATTAAGTTATAAGTTTTAAAGTATATAGCTAGGGAATAGCAAGATGGGAATTTCAAATTAGATCTCATATTAAATAATTTTCTATTCAACTATCCATCCAAAACCAATTTATTCAGTGTCCACTGTGTGCCAAACATTACGATATGCATGGGATTGTAAAATTATATCAAAAAAGAAGATGATTTGAGTTCAGCAATGTACATGAATTTGAGATATTCAAGTAGAGGTATTTAATAAAATAATATTCTCTCTCTTTCATATTCTTCTTAAGATGAATGCCCTTATTTTCAAATCTTAAACTACCAGGTCTCTTTTATCATAAACAAGTTACAGATGCGTTTTTCTGTTGATAATTTATTTTTTCTCCAAACAGAAACACTATAGTAAACCTAGAATGAATGATGCTTTCCTATTTTATATTTGTTATTAATTTTAGTTAATTAAATAAAAACTTATCAATTAAAACTTTCCTGGAATAGCAGTAATAAAGATAAAATTATTTTTAAAGGTAAAATTATGATTTTACTATGAAAATTGCTTATATATTTTCATTACATACAAAAAACCTAATTCATAGATTGTTTTAAATTGCTGAAATTAGGGATCCCTGGGTGGCGCAGCGGTTTGGTGCCTGCCTTTGGCCCAGGGCGCGATCCTGGAGACCCGGGATCGAATCCCACATCGGGCTTCCAGTGATGGAGCCTGCTTCTCCCTCTGCCTATGTCTCTGCCTCTCTCTCTCTGTGACTATCATAAATAAATAAAAATTTAAAAAAAATTGCTGAAATTAATATAATATAATATAATATAATATAATATGGCTTGTATATTGATATGTGCATTAAAGTAATTTTCTAGACCAGTGAATTCATGTTAGAAATGGTTGCCTGTACTAAAATTACAATTCTTTTTTTTGCTCTAAAAATCCTTTAATAAAAACCTTCTACTTTTTAAATTACCAAATTATTTTAAAGGTAATTTAGTACCTAATAACATGTAGGCATGAATGAATTTATTTCAATAGCAACTGTGTGTTGGAGCATGGTTTTCTCATAAATGAGAACATAATTCGTTTTGCATGTCAGTAAGTTTATTGTATCAGATTGTATGTAACTTAAAAAATGGAAGATCAACCTCTAGTAATCTTGTAATACACAAATTCACCTAGTGTAGCATCAAATCTATTTTATAGAGTATATTTGAAGGAATTAAAAATATCAAAGAGCTGAAGAACAGGAGTCTGCATAGATAAAAAACCCGATTTAAACTGAATGGGAATGATGATCTTAATAAGGCATTCTGAATGGATTGTATATTTCAGGCTTATATAGCTACAGCATAGTCATCACAACGTGTTAAATGCTATGTAAATATCTTGAACTCTGTATGTAAGACCTGAGCCAGGTACCAGTGTATTATTAATTCCTGCATTAACAGAACCAGTATCAGTAGTAATGCCATTGTGCTATTATAGAGCAAAGAGTTTTTAAAGTAGGATAATTTGAATTGTTTTGCAGAAATAGGAATGCTCTCCTTTTTAAGATTTGAAATAATTGGGGGCACCTGGGTGGCTCAGTGCTTAAGCAACTACCTTTGGCTCTGGTTATGGTCCCAGGGTCCTGGGATCGAGTCCCACATCAGGCTTTTTAAAAATGAAAACTTTACAATATCGTTTTATTAAAATGCATCTTTGTTAATGCTGTTTTGCATATGGTGACTGTACTACCATACACAAATGTTTCATTAAATCTTCCTCCTTAAACTGCTGAAAATAATTGCTTTCTTTTATTAATTGCTTCTTTCGCATGACAAGAAATTCCACCACAAATAATGCCATATAAAATGTATTTAAGTTATTCACATTAAATTTAAAACATCCATATGCATTTGAAGTCAAATGAATATTTCCCTTGTCCATCTAAACTAAGAGGTTATGCATTTGTTGATAGACAATGTCTATCATGTCTGATCTTAGACACTTGGTAATTTTCAGCTGGAGCTAAAATTCGTATTCTTTGGAGAAAGTAAAAGGTTGTTCCTGAGAAAATAATGGTATGAGGTTGAAAAATGCAGGCAAAGAATACAATGAAAGTGCAAAAGCTATGCACCAACGGTAATCAAAGACAAGTCCTCAAATATAACTTTTGAAGCTAGAAGTACATGCCTCAAAAATGAATTTCACATTTTTTCTCACTAGGAATAACATCTTCTCTTAAAAAGGAAATATCTCATCTATTGAAGTTAATAATTTAATTATTACTTATATGAAATTTTGCCATTTCATCAACCTGTAGTCTTTTTCATCCATTAAATGCACATTTATACATATTACTTTAATACTTACCATAAAAATGCATCGGTCTTACTACTAGGTATCAGGAATGATCAATATTGAAATGGACTCTGACTTTCATGAAACTTTAAGTACAGAAAAATCAAGGACATTAAACTAGCAAGGAGAAATCTCCAGTCTTTCTCTGAATGCTATTGTAGGTGATTGATCAGATCTCAGATAAAAATGCACCAGAAAGACACCTGGATGGCTCAGCAGTTGAGCTGAGGTCAGGGTCAGGGTGTGATCCTGGAGACCCAGTATCAAGTTCCACATCAGGATCCCTGCATGGAGCCTGCTTCTCCCTCTGCCTCTGTCTCTGACTCTCTCTCTGTGTCTCAGGCAAATAAATAAATAAATAAATAAATAAATAAATAAATAAATAAATAAATAAAATCTTTTTAAAAATGCTTCTGAATACATTACCGTTTTGTTTTGTTTTGTTTTAAAGATTTATTTTGGTGAATTGCTAAACACCAAAGACTGTATCAGCAGTGGTGAGGGACAACCCAAAATCTGGCCTCTAGATAAGACCGAAAAAGACGTAAAATACATCTGGATGCTTCTTGATCCTCAATAGCATTTTGTATTTTGTGGTCTGCATAAATATCTCTCCCACTAAACTGACTTCTTAGTTAATCCCTGGCATCCAGTATCCTGCATGCTAAAAAAGGGATGGTGGTGGTTAATATTGCCTAATGATAACTAATTATTAACTGGTAGTTTATAATTCTGTAGTGAACTATATGTTTGTTATTACTCACTGCACCAACAGAAGTAAAATTAAGTCAGAAATACAGAAATGTATTTTGTATCTGACAATCAGTCTCTATCTTCACTCAAGGTTTTTATTGAAGAACTTAGGTATTCCACAAATTATGCTTAGATAAACATATACACATAGGAGTCTAAGACATACTTTGCACATACATGCATTTAAATATAGATTTGAGTAAGGTGAAGGCAAATTTCAATATTAAAATGCAACAACTTTGAAGCTAAAAACACTGAAAAGAGCTTAATGGTAAAAAAATCAGTTAACACTATGAAAGTTCTCTTTTTTCATACAAATGCATGTAAGTGTCTTGTCTTGCACAGTTTTAAAACGGGTCTAACTTGTTTTATGTTTTATAAATTCTTTGGTTACGAACGATCCTGCTAACCTCATCTTTGTTCTCTCCCCATGATATTTTCATTTGCCTCCAAAAGTGTCAGAGGTGCACAGATTCTTTTATCCATACATTTTACACACACACTAAAAAAAAGGGGGGGGGCAATACAATACTATACCAACTTGTAAAGGTTCAGTGCATTTACTACTCCTTTTGCTGAAAAACTTCACCTTTCTTGATTTATGACATTCTAGTTCAACTTGGAAAAAATGAAGCCAGTTCTTTCTGATCATTGACAAAACACTCTTAGGAAAGATCAAAATCTCTTCTTCAGCTCATTATATATCAGCTACCTAGACCGATGGAACATGAAGAAAGACAGATATTGCATTTTGGAAAAAGATGCTTTTTAGAAATAATTCTATCAGCAGCACATCATAAATTTCTAGCCTGTTCTCCATTTCTTTTTGAATATTTACCTACAAAGCCCTTTTTGAATTCCTTTTTCATTCTCACCTAGATCTCTTCCTCATTTTTCCTAAATATGTTCCTCACATAGATCCATGATGTTTCAAAGTATAAACTCAGAAACTGAGGCCAGATTTAAATTATTCAGGACAGTATGAATAATATCAGGCAAGTATACACTTTACAAATAACTGATGGGACTTATTAAGGAGGGTAGATTTCCCATTATCCAGACGATGCAAAAATACTGAATTCCAGAATATTCCTTGAGAATCTTTTCAGTTCCTTCACACTTAAGGTAGTAAATACATATTCTGTTAATACATCCATAGGAGCATTCATTTTTATTCTGCCTCTCTGAAGAGAGATATTGATTGATTCGTGGATTGACCAATGAGTTTAAGAAGTTCAGGAAGTGCTGTTATTCTAACATGATAATTACTTAACGTTATTGAATCAATGAACTGTACCCTACACTTCACTGAACAAAATGCTTATGGTCTAATTTAGATTGATAAAGTGCTCACTTCCAGGGCTCGCACACCTCTTCTAGAATTATTGTTTTCCAATTCATAAAAATAAGAGGGTTATCTTATTCCATATGAAAAAGGGGTTAGAGAGCCATAGAGGAACACATAATAAATGGCATCAATCATGGGACACACGATGAGTGACATTTATCTCAGACCATGAAGTCTAAGCACTCCATCATCTCATTGCTAAAAACAAAAGTTAAAAACATTGTATGTCTGCCCTTGCTGTGAGGCAAGTTATCCAAGTGTGTGGGAAAATATAACTGGAAGTAGAGGAAGGGAGAACCGTTTGCTGGACTTGAATGAGGGCATCAACAAGAAGGAAATGACCACATTTAGTGGAAAGTGAAGAATTAGAAGGGATACTCCAGATACCACAGTTCAGTGTCTTTATGTTTCCCATTATCTGTCATCCCCTTGCCACTTTTTATCTGGATAGGACATCTGCATATTTCTAGAATGACAATCTGTTTTCATATTTCATCCTACTGCCATATAAAATAATGGTATTTGGACGCGTTGCTAGCGGTGCTTCATTTTTAGTGGTTTGTACAAGTGTGAAGATATTTAAAATTTTAGCATCCTTCCCAAATAAGCACATAGCATTGGGTTTTCTCCTGGAAGTGACATTAAAGGTTGTGCAGTTTTACTTTGTCATGTTCCAAATGAGAACATCGAGGACTCTAGAGGTGAACTAATTGCCACAATGGCACAGTTTGTTACTGGTAGAGTTGGCCGAGAAACCAAATTTCCTGCTTCCCAGTCCAGTACCCTGTTTCTACAATATCTCATTGAATGAGGCTGCAGAATAGCTGTTTTTTTTTTTATAAACTGCTTATAAATTTGCAATGAGCAAGTACTTTTCATTTGAACTCATATTTTTAATTGAGCTATCAATATTTTATGTTCTAGCAGCAAAATACCAAAGTTATTTTTTTCTTCTTTTTCATTGAATTTGGAGCATTGCAATGTACATGTCACAAAATACTGCATTTTTTACTTACAGAAGACAGACAAAATAAAGTGCCACTATTTATTCAAATGCAATAAAGTGGTAGCTCTTATTAATATGTGAAATACGGGGGAGGAGGGGAAGAAGGCGGAAGAGTAGGGTCCCCAAGTCACCTGTCCCCACCAAATTACCTAGAAAACCTTCAAATTATCCTGAAAATCTACGAATTCAGCCTGAGAATTAAAGAGACCAGCTGGAATGCTGCAGTGAGAAGAGTTCGCGCTTCCATCAAGGTAGGAAGACGGGGAAAAAGAAATAAAGACGCAAAAGGCCTCCAAGGGGGAGGGGCCCGCGAGGAGCCGGGCTGAGGCCGGGGCGAGTGTCCCCAGGACAGGAGAGCCCCGTCCCGGAGGAGCAGGAGCTGCACCGACCTTCCCGAGGGAAAGGGGCTCGCGGGGAGGTGGAGCAGGACCCGGGAGGGCGGGGATGCCCTCGGGCTCCGGGGACACTAACAGACACCTGCGCCCCGGGAGAGTGCGCCGAGCTCCCTAAGGGCTGCAGCGCGCACGGGGGACCCGGAGCAGCTCGGGGGGCTCGGGGGCGGCTCCGCCGAGGGGGCTGCGGGGGGGGAGCAGCTCCGGGGGCTCGGGGGCGGCTCCGCGGAGGGGGCTGCGGGGCGGGAGCAGCTCGAGGGGCTCGGGGGCGGCTCCGCGGAGGGGGCTGCGGGGGGGGAGCAGCTCCGGGGGCTCGGGGTCGGCTCCGCGGAGGGGGCTGCGGGGCGGGAGCAGCTCGGGGGGCTCGGGGGCGGCTCCGCGGAGGGGGCTGCGGGGCGGGAGCAGCTCGAGGGGCTCGGGGGCGGCTCCGCGGAGGGGGCTGCGGGGCGGGAGCAGCTCGGGGGGCTCGGGGGCGGCTCCGCGGGGGGCGCTGCGGGGCGGGGGCAGCTAGGGGGGCTCGGGGGCGGCTCCGCGGAGGAGGCTGCGGCCCGGGAGTGCGAATCCACCAGCGCAGGCCCCGGAGCACAGGGCGCCGGGACACAGCCCAGGATCCGGCCTCCCCCGGGACAGGCAGAGGCCGGGAGGGCCCAGGACAGCGAGGACGCTCCTGCCCCAGCTGAGCAGATCAGCGGCCCCGCCCGGAGCCTCCAGGCCCTGCAGACGGAGAGCTGAGGAGCTACTGCGGGGGCTGACTCCAGGGCTGCAGAGCTGGCCCCGCCACTGCGGTTGTTCCTCCTGGGGCCTCACGGGGTGAACAACCCCACTGAGCCCTGCACCAGGCAGGGGCAGAGCAGCTCCCCCAAGTGCTCACACCTGAGAATCAGCACAGCAGGCCCCTCCCCCAGAAGACCAGCTAGACGGACAAGTTCCAGGGGAAGTCAAGGGACTTAAAGTACACAGAATCAGAGGATACTTCCCCGTGTTTTTTGTTTGTTTCTTTTTTGTGTGTGTGTGTGTGTGTTTTGTTTTTTTTTTTTTTTTTTGCTTTTTGATTTGTTTGCTTCCCCCACCCTTTTTTCCTTTATTTTTCTTTCTCTTTTTCTTCTCTTTTTTTCTTTTATTCTTCCTTTTTTCTTTTTTCTTTTTCTCTTTTCTTACCTTCTTTCTCTCCTCTCTTTCTCTCCTTTTCCCAATACAATTTGTTTTTGGCCACTCTGCACTGAGCAAAATGACTAGAAGGAAAACCTCACCTCAAAAGAAAGAATCAGAAACAGTCCTCTCTCCCACAGACTTACAAAATCTGGATTACAATTCAATGTCAGAAAGCCAATTCAGAAGCACTATTATACAGCTACTGGTGGCTCTAGAAAAAAGCATAAAGGACTCAAGAGACTTCATGACTGCAGAATTTAGATCCAATCAGGCAGAAATTAAAAATCAACTGAATGAGATGCAATCCAAACTAGAAGTCCTAATGACGAGGGTTAACGAGGTGGAAGAACGAGTGAGTGATGTAGAAGACAAATTGATGGCAAAGAGGGAAACTGAGGAAAAAAGAGACAAACAGTTAAAAGAACATGAAGATAGATTAAGGGAAATAAACGACGGCCTGGGGAAGAAAAACCTACGGTTAATTGGGGTTCCCAAGGGCGCTGAAAGAGACAGAGGGCCAGAATATGTATTTGAACAAATCATAGCTGAAAACTTTCCTAATCTGGAAAGGGAAACAGGCATTCAGAATCAGGAAATAGATACCCCCCTAAAATCAATAAAAACCGTTCAACACCTCCACATTTAATACTTAAGCTTGCAAATTGCAAAGATAAAGAGAAGATCCTTAAAGCAGCAAGAGACAAGAAATCCCTGACTTTTATGGGGAGGACTATTAGGGTAACATCAGACCTCTCCACAGAGACCTGGCAGGCCAGAAAGGGCTGGCAGGATATACTCAGGGTCCTAAATGAGAAGAACATGCCACCAAGAATACTTTATCCAGCAAGGCTCTCATTCAGAATGGAAGGAGAGATAAAGAGCTTCCAAGACAGGCAGGAACTGAAAGAATATGTGACCTCCAAACCAGCTCTGCAAGAAATTTTAAGGGGGACTCTGAAAATTCCCCTTTAAGAAGAAGTCCAGTGGAACAATCCACAAAAACAAGGACTGAATAAATATCATGATGACACTAAACTCATATCTCTCAAAGTAACTCTGAACGTGAATGGACTTAATGACCTCATCAAAAGGCGCAGGGTTTCAGACTGGATAAAAAGCAGGACCCATCTATTTGCTGTCTACAAGAGACTCATTTTAGACAAAAGGACACCTACAGCCTGAAAATAAAAGGTTGGAGAACCATATACCATTCAAATGGTCCTCAAAAGAAAGCAGGGGTAACCATCCTCATATCAGATAAACTACAATTTACTCCGAAGACTGTAGTGAGAGATGAAGAGGGACACTATATCATACTTAAAGGATCTATCCAACAAGAGGACTTAACAACCCAGAATATATATGTCCCGAATGTGGGAGCTGCCAAATATATCAATCAATTAATAACCAAAGTGAAGAAATACTTAGATAATAATACACTTATACTTGGTGACTTCAATCTAGCTCTTTCTACCCTCAATAGGTCTTCTAAGCACAACATCTCCAAAGAAAGGAGAGCTTTAAATGATACACTGGACCAGATGGATTTCACAGAAATCTACAGAACTTTACATCCAAACTCAACTGAATACACATTCTTCTCAAGTGCACATGGAACTTTCTCCAGAATAGACCACATACTGGGTCACAAATCGGGTCTGAACCGATACCAAAAGATTGGGATCGTCCCCTGCATATTCTCAGACCATAATGCCTTGAAATTAGAACTAAATCACAACAAGAAGTTTGGAAGGACCTCAAACACGTGGAGGTTAAGGACCATCCTGCTAAAAGATGAAAGGGTCAACCAGGAAATTAAGGAAGAATTAAAAAGATTCATGGAAACTAATGAGAATGAAGATACAACCGTTCAAAATCTTTGGGATGCAGCAAAAGCAGTCCTGAGGGGGAAATACATCGCAATACAAGCATCCATTCAAAAACGGGAAAGAACTCAAATACAAAAGCTAACCTTACACATAAAGGAGCTAGAGAAAAAAACAGCAAATAGATCCTACACCCAGCAGAAGAAGAGAGTTAATAAAGATTCGAGCAGAACTCAACGAAATCGAGACCAGAAGAACTGTGGAACAGATCAACAAAACCAGGAGTTGGTTCTTTGAAAGAATTAATAAGATAGATAAACCATTAGCCAGCCTTATTAAAAAGAAGAGAGAAAAGACTCAAGATAATAAAATCATGAATGAGAAAGGAGAGATCACTACCAACACCAAGGAAATACAAACGATTTTAAAAACATATTATGAACAGCTATACGCCAATAAATTAGGCAATCTATAAGAAATGGAGGCATTCCTGGAAAGCCACAAACTACCAAAACTGGAACAGGAAGAAATAGAAAACCTGAACAGGCCAATAACCAGGGAGGAAATTGAAGCAGTCATCAAAAACCTCCCAAGACACAAGAGTCCAGGGCCAGATGGCTTTCCTGGGGAATTCTATCAAACGTTTAAAGAAGAAACCATACCTATTCTACTAACACTGTTCGGAAAGATAGAAAGAGATGGAGTACTTCCAAACTCGTTCTATGAGGCCAGCATCACCTTAATTCCAAAACCAGACAAAGACCCCACCAAAAAGGAGAATTACAGACCAATATCCCTGATGAACATGGATGCAAAAATTCTCAACAAGATACTAGCCAATCGGATCCAACAGTACATTAAGAAAATTATTCACCATGACCAAGTAGGATTTATGAGATCCCACCTCACACCAGTGAGAATGGGGCAAATTAACAAGGCAGGAAACCACAAATGTTGGAGAGGATGTGGAGAAAGTGGAACCCTCTTACACTGTTGGTGGGAATGTGAACTGGTGCAGCCACTCTGGAAAACTGTGTGGAGGTTCCTCAAAGAGTTAAAAATAGAGCTGCCCGGGATCCCTGGGTGGCGCAGTGGTTTGGCGCCTGCCTTTGGCCCAGGGCGTGATTCTGGAGACCCGGGATCGAGTCCCACGTTGGGCTCCCGGTGCATGGAGCCTGCTTCTCCCTCTGCCTGTGTCTCTGCCTCTCTCTCTCTCTGTGTGACTATCATAAATAAATGAAAGTTTAAAAAAAAAAAATAGACCTGCCCTACGACCCAGCAATTGCACTGCTGGGGATTTACCCTAAAGATTCAGATGCAATGAAACCCTGGGACACCTGCACCCCGATGTTTCTAGCAGCAATCTCTACAATAGCCACACTGTGGAAGGAGCCTCAGTGTCCATCAAAAGATGAGTGGATAAAGAAGATGTGGTCTTCTTTAATATTAAGTCTTCTATGTGATATACAATGGAATATTACTCAGCCATTAGAAAAGACAAATACCCACCATTTGCTTCAACGTGGATGGAACTGGAGGGTATTATGCTGAGTGAAATAAGTCAATTGGAGAAGGACAAACATTATATATTCTCATTCATTTGGGGAATATAAAAAATAGTGAAAGGGAATAAAGTGGAACAGAGAAAAAAAATTTTTTATTATAAAAAAATATGTGAAATACCAAATTAGTATATAAAATACATAGAAGAACAAACTAAGCATGGAAAGCACAGCATTTCTCTAATGAAGTATTTTCATGTAACTTTTTTTTTTTTCATGTAACTTTTATATAGGATAATTAATTGTATGACAGGATAACCTGAACAAGAAAAATTTACATGTGTACATATATAGAGAAATGGGAAGATTACACATATATTTGAATATATATATATATATATATTTGAGCTCATACTTTTAATTAAGCTATTGATATTTTATATTCTAGCAACAAATACCAAGCAAAATTCTTACATTTTTTCCTCTTTTCACTTTTTTCTCTTTTCTTCTCACTGAAGTCTGAATTACATAAATATAAATAAATATAATAAATAAAATATATTTATGAATATATTTTATATATAAAATATATATAATATTAATTATATATAATATTTATATATTTAATATATATAAATAAAATATATTTATGAATATATTTTATGTATAAATATATATTTTATTTTAATTATATATACATACTTCTCTCCCTCTCTTCCCTTCTCTCTCTCTATATATAAATATATATGCAACAAAAGATATGCATATCAATAAGAAGGAAATCACCGCATTTTTGGAAAATGAAGACCTAGAGTTAGACGGGATACTCCAGATCCTCCAGTTCAGTGTCTGTCTGTGTATATATATATATATATACAGATATACATATATGTGGACATTAGAAATAATTAGAAATAATTAAAAATAATTAGAAATAATTTCCAATCTAGGAGTTAAATTTTAATTTAATAGTATTTTATACTATGCATATTACATTTTTTTAATTTTTATTTTTTATTTTTTTTAATTTTTATTTATTTATGATAGTCACACAGAGAGAGAGAGAGGCAGAGACACAGGCAGAGGGAGAAGCAGGCTCCATGCACCGGGAGCCCGACGTGGGATTCAATCCGGGGTCTCCAGGATCGCGCCCTGGGCCAAAGGCAGGCAATAAACCGCTGCGCCACCCAGGGATCCCGCATATTACATTTTAATAATGATTGCTATTGTGCATGTTTATGAACTTAGCGGACAAGTTTTGCTACATACTGGTTGCTCCTAGTTGGGAAAAAAAAAAGAAAAGAACGCAAGCTACAAATACAACTATTCTCTCATGACCCTGTATGAAACGAGGTAATGTAGTATACTGGTAAGGTACTTAAAAAACTCTCATCCTATATTCCACTTCTCAATAATGATGTTTTAATGGTTTAAATGACATATTGAAGGGATTTATTTACCTCAGTGGTAATGTATATTTTAAATAATTACCCACATTACCTGAAAACCACTTGTTAATGAGCTAGCTTGGCAGAGGATTAAACATGAGATTTAGTTGATAAATTATCATAGAAGCTATAATAAAGAAGAACTGAAAGCAAGAAGATACATGATCGTCTGGGCAGTAATAAATTATAATAGAAGCAACAAGATCAACAAATGCAAAAATTTACTTCTTGTGTTACATAAAATGATGATAAGAACCAGATATGAAAGACTTGATAATATACATTAGTTTAGTATGCTAAAAATATAATCTGTTTGATCACTTGGCAAACAGCATAGATATTCTATCAACATTCCAAATGCTTTATTTTTGGTGAAATTTCTGGAGGCAATAGGGATGAAGAGAGAAAGATGTATGCGAGCATCTTCCTCCAACCTGTTTCAAAATTCAGCCAGAGGCTTTTGTGCATGTGAAATTCTGATAAATTTAAACTTTCTGCAATACTACATGCAGTTTTTGGGGACATGGAAGTGCTACAATGTCATGGTTGGTGGTGATACCAGTCTCCTGGGTGGAACTGACAACTACTGCACAGAAGAGGAGACATCAGGTGATATAATAAGAGATCTCAATAGTCCAGAGAGCCTAGAAATTTAGAGTCAAAACTTCATGGATTAAATTTACACTATCATGGCTAGCCTGAAACTATATTTCTTCTTATCAATAAAAATAAGCAGAGCTGCATATAGTATAAACTAAGCATATTAATTGGAGCTAGATGATGAACATGAAGACATGATTTGACATTTTGAAAGCTCTTTTGGTTTAGGAGACTTGATCTTTTCACTAAATACCTTCAAAGCAGCCATCCAGGTTACTTGTACGTTGGGAGCAGTGCCCCATTGACTAATGTTCAATATTAACAGTCAGCCATTAAGGAGTTAAGGATATACCTAGGCAAATCACATAATATATTTAAATCACTAGATTAAGTTTTAAGATGGTCACTAACAGAACTAAATATGATAATTAGAAATTTTTCAATTTATGGTACATACTTTGTCACTAGCAGTAAAACATTTGACACTTGCTCATTGCATAAAGTGTTAAATATATATCAAGCAAGTTAAAACACGATACACTAATAGATATGCAATATAAATATTAAATCCATCTGTTGTTCCACACTCTGTAGGATTTGCTAATCTATGCAAAGATAATGGAAAAATTGAACACATATTTATCAAATGGAATACCTAAAGAAGGAATGTGGAGATTTTAACACAGGTTAAAGGACACATGTTACCAGATTGAATGAGATAGAAAGTCATATGAAATTTTACCAACACATCCCAACTTACTTCTCCCAGTATTCAACAAAGTAATTACAGAGATACACACATACACAAAGAAAATTCATGACAAACTGGACAATTAGACTCATCAATATGCCCCAAGCATTTCAGGAAAATATATATAAACTTGTAGTTTATAAACTTGTAGGCCTAGAGAACTGAACTGAGATGATTAATTGTTGCTTTCTTCACCTATGCAGTTACCAGAGCAAAATCCCAAAATGACAGAACTGAAACTTCTGCAAGAATCTGTTCTTTCATCCAAAACTGAAAAGTTTGTGGCAGTCCAAAAACTTAGTGCCCATTCTTCTACTACATTGATGGCTTCCATTTCAAAAAGTAAAACACTAACAAAACTCCAGTGACCTTATTTTTGGGTTACTACTTCATCTTCCATATCCATCTGAACACTCTAGATAGAATTTGGGTGATCATACTTCCCAATTGCTTGGGATAATCCTAGTACAGACTGGTACCCTGGCATGACACTCAGGTTTTCCTTTTTTGGGCAACAACTTGTACATTTTGCATAACAACAACATATATGCTCTATATATTATACAGCTGGTTATGATGGGGAATTGACATTTGCTTGCAGATTCAGGAAAGAAATGCCAACATTTTTTTTTAAAGATTTTATTTATTTATTCATGATAGTCATAGAGAGAGAGAGGGGCAGAGACACAGGAGGAGGGAGAAGCAGGCTCCATGCAGGGAGCCTGACGCAGGACTCGATCCCAGGACTCCAGGATCACGCCCTGGGCCAAAGGCAGGCGCCAAACGACTGAGCCACCCAGGGATCCCCAGAAATGCCAACATTTTAAAGTAAATTTGATACAATTAATTCAGGAATTGCCCATGTGATTATTTAGTATTATCGTTGTTATGTGCTTCCCTTATTCAAAATAGCAGGTCCAAAAGTGATAAGAACTGAAGAAAATTACCTCTAAACTTAATAGGTCTAGAGTTTACATGCTGAATAGAAACCATGAGTTTGTTCAGAAACTATGAATATCTTTTTTGCTCTTGTTTAAGTATAAGGAGTATTCGTCCAATATTTATGCTGAAAGAAAATGGAATCAAAAGCAATCTGAGTACTCGGTGGGAAGCACAAATATTGGATAAAATTTTCTCATTTATCGATGAGTGAACAAAACAAAAACATAGGTGGAGCATTGCCATGCATAGCAATTCTTCTTATAGATATACATTCTTAGTAATATACTCAATCAGACTGAAGGAAGTCAGCCTCAGTGAGACAGGAGACGTATGATCAGTGGAAAGAATAGGATAATATGAAAAATCAAAAATACACAATGAAAGGCAAATGTATAAAATAAAGAAATGCAAGATACAGGAAAGAAATTTTAAAAAGCAAATGAAGAACTAAAATCTGACTTGGAGGTAATCAAGAGTATCTTGATACTGAAAGCAAAATAAAGAAATTAGAGGAAAGCGCCAACGATGTAGAGATAATATGACAACTGAATTAAAACTGTGGGGGCGTGAGCCTGGATGCTTCAGTCAGTTAAGCATCTGCCTTCAGATCAGGTCATGATCTCAGGGTCCTGGGATTGAGCCCCGGATGGGCCTCAAGGGAGCCTGCCTCTCCCTCTGCCTCTGCAGCAATCCCTGATTATGCTCTCCTGGACTCTCTCTGTCAAATAGATAAAATATTTTATAAATAAATAAATAAATAAATAAATAAATAAATAAATAAATAAAACAATGGGGGAGATAAGATGTTAGATCTGGCGGATAGAGGTTGGGGTTCAACCTTAAGAACATTTGAAGGAGAATTAAGCATAATTGGGGCCTGTGATGATTAAAAATAAATCTTAACATAAGATATGTTTAGTACATGAAGATTGAATGTCCTTACCACCTCACAAACAACATTAATGAACTCTCAATTAGGCAGATGCTAAAAAACATTTAATATTTCAACAATATATTTTAAAATCCTAGCAGCATCTAAGTAGGTAACTCAAAAAATAGGAGGCTTATGACTTATTTTCAGTAGTAATTGCCAGAGGACAGCAGAATAATAGCTATAAGTCAGAGAAGATGTTTTATATCCACTAAAGTTGTTCCTATGTGAAAGCTTAGAGAACTTATTATTTCCTACATGCTGGGATATATAGCAAGCAATGAAGAAGGGAAATATGTTAATACTTTAAAGTTGAAGTATCTGTTATTAAAAAAAAAAAAAAAAAAACCTACATTCTCTGTCATTCTTACCAAAGCCCACCTCCCTAACATTATTAGAAAAACAGAGCTAAAAACAGCCACCACAACAGCAACCCCACACACAATAGATTGAATCAGAAGGTTGGGTTTGGAGATCCTTTATGAACAGGACCATCTTCAGTAAATCACTTAACTTTCTCTGACCTTGGTTTATCCATTTATAAATAGAATAATTATAATACCTGCTTCACAGCTTTGTTGTGAGCATAAAAGGAGATGATTAGTATGAAGGTGATCTTATAACACTTTTGTTATACAAATGTAAGAAGTTATTATTAATCATTTAGGGGCTTGCAAATTATTTAAGAACAGCAGTCATTTTCACATTTCTTTCTGGAAATGACCCTACTCTTGGTGCATTAATACTTCTCTCAATGAATAAAGAATTTGGAGCTGAATAAGCATGTCACATAGGAAAACATTCCTTGTTAAGTCTTTCAAATGCTAATTTTAGGTTTGGTTTTATAACAACAAATACTTCATGGTACTAAAGACTTGACTTTGAACATGAAGTGTCTGTCACAATCTATGTACATAAAATTATTTTCTGGGGGTCCTACTTAGCTCCAAACTAGCTCCTTCCCAAACTCTATCCATTTGCTCCTTAAGCAAAGCATACCATCGATAATGTTTTCCTATATATAAATTTAAGCTTCCTATCTCTCAATGACTCCCTCTATCATTAATAATCAGCAATTCTTTTTAAACGCATTATCTGAATTTTTTGTCACATTACTTATTTCAGCTTTAATTGTATTTTGGAATGGAGTGGAGGACTCTATGGTGTATCTCTATGATTTTTTGGCTTTCTTCTGAAAAAAATGCTGCTCACAAAGAATTTTTAGCATATGGAAAATGCATATAGTATAGTATTTAGCAAAATAAGAGGTTTAGGTTTACTGGTATAGGTAGACAGGGCTGAATATTTTTAACAAAATACTGAAAGAAGGAAAGAACCATGTGAATATGGTAAAGAACGTGATATGAATATGGTTAAGAATATGATAAAGAACGTCTGAGACTTCATCAAAGAAAAAGGGAGGCCACGTAGGATGACTATAAAGAGGGATGTGGTAAGATTGCCAGGAAATCCCAGAGGAAAAGGATAGCCGTGCAAACAGAGAAAGCAAATGTAAAGCTCTTTGATGAAAAGCTTCAGGATGGAAGTTGCTATTCTCTAGCCTGATGTCTAGATTATGAAGCTATAGGAAGAAAGAAATCAGAACAAAGTCACAGTCAAAGCAATGGGAGGAAAGGATCATTTTGGCAGCTGCAGATTGGCCATTGATTTCAGGAGGGTCGTGTTTAAAGTGGGCAGACAGAAGAAGAGTTGTGCTGTGGTCAAAATGAGAGATGGCCATATCACTGACCTACTTAAATTGCTGTAAGAAATGTTCTTAAGAAAGCACAGTTGACTCACTCACTCAGTATAAATTGGCAAGATGGCAATAAATCATGTGCTTCTACAGGAGAGCCACTGGAAAGGAGATTAATATAAAGCTACCTTGTGTAAGTGAAGATGACATTTCCAAACAATTTTATTTGTGTGAATATATCAGTAAATAGATACAGGAAGTTAAATGAAATGACTCAGGGCAAGTCTCACGTAAATAAAGAATGCAACACAACCCTAGTTGATAGAACCTATATTATGAGTAGTTAGTATATGATATCAGATAAGCACAGTTGGGATTGCCACCTGCCTGCTAGTCTCTTTTTCCATATAAGACAGAATCTCCTGTTTATGGATTCAAATCTCCTGTTTATGGATTCAGATCTCCTGTTTATGATTGGCTCTGCAACCAATCTGCCAGCAGGAAGAAAGGAAACACGCTCACATGATTACCAGTAGGCAGTCAGCTCTGTGCTAGCATCAGAGGGAATTAATGAAAAAATTAGAAACAACCCAAAGAATTATCATTATACATATTAGCAAATCAAAGCTAGCTTTTTCATATAATAAAGTGCTAATCTCCAGTTAAAATGACTAAATGAATGTGTTTATACCAATAAATCTCGTAAGATGCCATAAGTGGGAGAGAAGCAAATACCAAAGTATAAGAATATATAGTGTATATATAATATATACCCTGTATAATTACTATCAACATTTATATTTTTTCGTCGTTTGCATATGTTTGTATATATGGTGCACCGACATGTATACTTACGATTTTATCGTGGAAGTAAAAAGAACAAAAACATGAATGAGAAAGTTCAAACCAAGAGAAGAGAAGATGAGGAAAAGAAGGGAGGGGAGAGGAGAAAAGAGGAACGTGAAATGAATTACCAGGTAAATGTGAGAAAGAGTTTCTGAAGAGAGGGACCTGGGGGAGGCTGAGGAGGAAATGAGGGGGCAGGACTGTCAGGATGGGAGGATTTGCAAAGGAGAAGAGGAGCATGAGGAACATCTCAAATATGTGGAATTAGGAGCTGCACCAAAAGAAGTAACACTGGAGAAGGCAGGTTGGAGGAAATGGTGAGAGGAGTCGAGGGGAATGGTGACATCACCATCAACAGCTTTCCTTAGTTCCTTTGTCACACACCTTGCTGTTTTCTTTAACATGTGCGTGTTTCCTGTTGCAGTAGAACTTCTCCCCTTCCACCATCTGTTCCTTGTTCCCGGGTTCACTTACTTGTATAATGGACTTCCAGTGTTATTTAAATTACACCCTACCTAGCTGTTTGAGCGATCTTTCCAAACCATATCAAAACGTCTTCCTCCTTTTCATTTAGTAATTCTTCAGAAGCCAGGTGATTCACTCATAACTCGCTACGTGAAAGTATATCAGGGAGAGCATTCCCGAAGGCCACCTCCCAGATGCCGCTTCAGGCCTGAGGCTTTCACTCTTCAGCAGTTCGGTGACTCAGCAGAGCCATCATCCTGGAATTATCTTCAGTCAAGGAAAGCTAACTCACTAATGTCACACACTTGCACTGCAAGGATGTGGTACCTCAGGAGGGACAACTTGTAAAAGAAGGAATTCTAGCTTCAAACTCCTGGAGGGGCCAGAGGAAGCTTTGCTCTGACTGCATGGCAGCTTTGACTTCTGACCTGTCCCCCTGTGGCATGTCCTGATGAGAGACTAAAGGATGACCCAGAGTCCAGATCTTGGAACAAAGAGAGGCAGGAAGGGCTACACTGCCAGGCCCACCAGGGCTGTAGGCGCCCAGGTAGAGCCCCTAGTCCAGGTTGGTTTGCAGCTTTCTTATCTTAGAATGAAAACTAGGTGAAAGCAAGGAAGGAAAAACAACTCAAGAAGAAGCCAGTCGTGTGAGGCGTGGCAGGGAACTGTGTCCCTGACTCCCTGAGTGGGTCTGGAGGAGCATTTACCAGCCTGCTGCGGGCTGGGAGGACTGAGCTCCGCAGGCCTGGCCACCTGTCACCATCATTGCTGTTTTCAGAATGGACCAATGGCAGAAAGAATGGCTTTGCCAGCCCATAAAGCTGTGGCCATTTATGCATGTCCCTGTTCTTATTATTTCTCTGGGCTGCTCTCTAATGCAGACCAATCCCGTTTCCTTTGAGTTTAAATCTCCGTCTCAGTGTTTTCCTGGGAAACCTCACCTAAGACAATGGGCAGATTGTCTTGATTCTTTCTGTCTGCATACCTAAACTCTATTTGTATTGTTTGTATTGCATTGTTTGTATCTAATATTTATGTAATGAATAATCATTCCCAGATTCTTCTCTGGTCAAATAAAATAGGTCACTGGGCATGTTCACCATGTGACTGATATTTAGGTGTCCATCACAAAGCCATTAAATAGCGTAAGCTCCTTGAGGGCAGAATTCATAAATAATATAAACCTGATCTGTACAGAGGACAGCATAACGATGCTAGCAAACAGACAAAAATGAGACAATTTTTTTTGATATTTGAACTCATTATACTGTTAACTAATAGAATATCCTTCTACAAGTTTTTATTTTATAAGATTAACAATTTTTATTTATGGGATTAATTGTGTTTACTTACGTTGTTTCCCTATCAAAGCATGGAGTATAATTATAAATTTTTTTCTTTTGAAGGAACTGTAATTATTTTTTAAAATGGAAAATGTTAATGTGTATTAAAGTTTCTAGAAATAAAGGTTTCCTGCCGCCATTTATGTTGCAGCAAAAGAACACAAAAAGTCCCACCAATGGTAATAACTTGTGATTTAAAAAAATTTTTTTTAAAATAATAACTTGTGATTTAGGCACAGGTTGGGGAGGTGGGTGCAAGGTCTGTCTTGCAAACATTTCTGCAGATGATCCTGATATGTACTTCTTCTCTTCGCTTGTAGAGTATCAAGCTAAAGGAAATGGCCAAAGGCATTACTTTTGATAATATAAAATACTGCTATCAGGACTTGTGCATGATATAAATCAATTTTCTATTTCTTATGAAGAAGCAAGTCTGTGAGGTATAATAAGAGGTGATAAGATGAAAATCATGTTAACAATTTTTAAAGGGTATATACCCTTTTACAACTTTATTTTTTTAATCATCTGCATATATTACCTATTAAAAAACTTTTAGAAATCTGGATTCAGTCACTAATAATTATCTTTCAAGGAAATGTATACAAAATAGAAAATAATAAAAAATGCTGAGAAAATAGATTTTAATATAATTCCTCCTAATGTATTGCTTTTAAGAAATTTCCAAACTTTCTAAAGGGATCAAAATAAATCTATTATGAATCATAAAACTTATCAGCTGCTTCATGTAAATTATGTGTAGAAAAGGCAGATTTCCTTGTGCTGCTAATACTGCAGTGCATACCAGAATGAACACCACTTCTGAATGCTTCATGTTCTTTTATGATGAATTATGCAGAAGTTCCACACCAGAACTGTGCTCAGGTGCTAAAGTTCATGTCAATGAGTTGTTCGTGACTCATACAGATGTAGTGGACAAATACCTTATTTTCTCCTTACGTAGAAGTCCAACACTTTGTGTAGAGTAAATGGCATCAGCACACAAACAGATAAATTGAAAAGCGACTGCTCTGATAAAATTATTTTCTTACAAAATAATTTTTAAAAAAGTAAGTATCCATCTTTCAAGGACACATCTGGGAAAAATTTCAGAGTAACTTGGTGTGCAAGTTATGCCTGCAAATCTCATTAACAGTAATGGAATTTTGAATGTAACAACTAGCACATTGATTTTAACATTTTCCCAACATGTACGTTTTATTTTTAGAAAAGCATTTCTTCCAGAGCAGTGAGAGTTCAGAAAACTTTGTATTTCTGCCAAGTCTGACATTATATATGGATGTTTCTTTCATTAAAATGAAATTATTAAAACACTCAAACGGAGACCACAAAAGGTCTTTCTAATATTTCATGGAACAGTAAAACATTAAAAAAATGTACTGTGATCTCTTTCTCATAAACTTATGTATTATTTTTTAAGTCTTGCATTTGCCAGGTGCATTTATTTATCAAAATAAATCTTTCATTCTCAGAAAATATTTTAAATAGAATTCGGAGAAAGTTCATGGGGAAAAAAAAGTTTGGAATTCTGCTGCTTAAAAACTACCACACATTAAGTAGAGAGAGGACACAACTTAAATTCCCAATGTACTGAGCCTAGGACAGATAGTTAATTATCTCCCAATATCTGTTCTCCCTTCCTCAACTGTATCCTGGACTTCCAGGCTGCAAACTGTATTTACGGGGAGGTGGAACCACTAACTAAATCATGGCCAAAGAAAAAGAAGCTCAAGAGTGATGTGGCAATTTAGGAATAAACAGTGTAAACCTTTCCCGCTTCTCCCTCCCAACAGGCTACTCTTAAAAGAAAAGATGTTGCCCTCTATAATGATGGTATGGGGACTAGAGGGATTTTAGAGAACACTATTTTTAAAGGCTTGAATGGAGGTGATTGTTACTTCTTATACAGCAGCATAAGAAATTGTGTTGTGTGGTATTGTGTTACAGTGCATGTCATCCTAACTAAAAGTATTTTAATTTTGTGTTGCATTTCTTTCCCTGCTTGAAGTTGAAATGTTTTAGATGAACATGTTTCAGGAAAGTTGGGACAACACAGGAAAGAATTAGGCAGAAATGAACAACTCTAGCAGAGGAATTCAGATAGTGCTTTTTATTTTCAGGGAAAATTTTTTCTAACAGTAACAAAAGGAAATAAACATCAGAGCATTTATAGTATGTTGATGTAATTATTTTTAAAACTTGAAAAAATGAAATCCGCTTCTGTTTGAATTTCAACTCAAAGTCTGAAGAGTAAAGGCGAATTTCTCCTAAATTATAGCCTGAATGACATATGCAGTGGTGTTTTTTATTTCCTAGCATCAAAGTAACATTATTAGGCTTGAGTATACAATATGTGGATAAATTAATTTAGGTTTCATTCTACCTTCACTTCACCTCTTCTCAGGCAAAGGACCATGCTTAAATAAAACTAATATGTAGAATTTTTTTCTTTTTGACAAAATAAACACGTAGGCATGCTTTTCAATAGTCTAGCAATAACACTGAGACTTTTGTGCACAAAAAAAAATGACAAATTAATGTGAGATTGGCAAATTCAAGTGAAATTAGCAATAGACTAGTCAAGGAGATTAATCCTGGGAGAGATTACTGCTACATTGAAAACCTCAGTCATATTTAATAATATTTGCCTTTAAATTTAATGGATTACATATTTAAACCTGTGTTTCCAATAAAACCAAATTAAATATTGAATCATCAGAAACATGCACAGATGAGCTATTCTACTGGAAAGAGAATACAGTGTGTAAATAAATTACCTCTGTTTTAGAAAGATAAACATAATATTTAAAATTATCTTAAAAGTCTGGATAATGGTCGAAATATTTTTCCACAGGCATCTTTTACTAATCGTGATGAACATCTAAATGTTTTCTGGACAAAGATGGCCTAAATGGGGGGACAAATGCTAGTCATGTTTCTTTTTGAGTTTGTAATTACCATCAACAAATATTTTTGAGTCTCCTCTGTGCATGGCAGTATGGTTATAATGATCAGCTCACTGACCGCCATCTAGATGTCCAATGCTAAATTAAGTTTCTCTGATTTATGTTCATTAAATTATTTGTGCCCTGGCTCATCTGTTCTTACAAGCTGCTCTTGTGGTGCACCCACCAGCAAATTATGTGACAGTACCAACCTGGTGCTAATTTACTGAACTCTGTGCTACCAACAAAACACTTCTCAGTTTATATATATATATCTTCCCATTATTGTTTCTCTACCTCCGTCTCTAAGTGAGCACTGCCACGCCAATAATATACCCGGAGTAATTAAAAAAACAAATAAAGCAGCTCAACTTTATAATTTTCCATCTGTTGGTCTGTAGTACTTTACATCTTTTCCACACCCTGCTGAAATCTATAAAACTTTCACTTAGTTACTAAATTCAGTTGGCTTAGGATAAAGCAATCCACTCTACTATTGCCTAGAAAATCTTCTCAAACATAAATTTGTAGAGATCACTTACTAATTAAACATTCTTTAACGGATCATAAAGATGAAATTCAAAATCCTTCTTTGGTATCCAAATACTCTCTTAGCCTCCAGGCTCATTTCCTGTCACTCCACTCCCTGGACCATGCACTTCTGTCATAGTAGCTCAAGGCCCCTGAACCTGCCACACTATGTCCCTTCCCAATGCATTTTGTGTGCATGAGCCCTTCCCTTCAACATCTGGCTCAACTTCTTTTCAAAACTTAGCCTTTGTCACTCCTCCTATTCAAGTCCTTGCTCCAGTTAATGAAAAAATGTTCTACTTATTTTCCTATAACCTGGTGACTATACAACAAATGTATCACACTTTCGTTGACTTATCCATTTACATATCTATCTCCCTGACCAGACTGTAGGCTTCATGAGGCCAGGAACAGGTCTCTCTGCCTTTTCAGCTATGAGCTCCTGTAATCTATGAACTATGTTTCTCTGCTTTTATTAACCCAAGAACTTAACACAATTAGTCTTTCATGCAGTTAGTGCTCAATAAAAATATTTGAATGTATGAATAAATAGAAGGATGAGCAAAAGTGCATCTCTAAGCCCAACTCTTAACTTTAGTTCTTTTCTTATAATCTTTTAAACACACTACAAATGTTAATTTCTTCCCCTAATTGTTTTTGTGGATTTAAGTCCAAGTACATGACAAATTTTATTAGTGGAGACTTTCCTTTACTTAATATTAATATTTTATGAGGCCATAAACCGCTAATATTCACTAATTTCTACTGAAGATAATCTTCTTCTCCTGAGCTCAGACAACCCAAATGGAGATCAATGAATTATCTGAAATACCCATATCACTGTGCCAAATTTCAAATGATATCTTTATTAAAACCATGCTGTTCTACTGTGCAGGAAAGTAAATTACATAAAATTTTTCTGCATCTTAAATTTCCAACTTTTCTGAATGATTCTATCAAGAGTTCTCAAAACCATGAGTTAAAGAAATTGAAAATAGGGGCTCCTGAGAGCCTTAGTTGGTTAAGCCTCTGCTTTGGGCTCAGGTTATATCTCAGAGTCTGAGGCATTGAGCCTGCATTGGGTTCCCTACTGGGCAAGTAGCCTGTTTCTCCCTCTTTGCCCTTCACCAGACTCTGCTCCCCTCCTTGCTCTCTCTCTCTGTCTCTTTCTCTCTCTCTCCCTCAGATAAATAAATAAAATCTTTTAAAATTTTTTTTTAAATAAAAAGAGTTGAAAATAAAACAGCCATCCATTTTTCATTACAGAAAACTATTCATTATTGTTCATTTGGCTCAAAATAAGAGAAGACCAAAAAATGAGTAATATAATCCTAATATCTTTGCTGAGATAATCTAAAAGAATACTGTTTGTCATCAGCTTGAGAAGCACTTTTCATATTTAATATGCTGCCTTTAAATAGTTCAAGGAAGGGGCTAGCCAAATGCTTAGAGAATTGGAGAGGGGAGCATGACAGGAGATCAATCACATGGCTATGATCTAATCAGTCATGCCTATGTAATAAAGGCTCAGTAAAAACTTTTGAATAACGATGTTCAGGAGCCTCCGGTTGGTGAAGACCTCAATGAACAGGGAGGGTGGCATGTCAGAAGAAGTCATGGAAGCTCTGTGCCCCCACCATCCTCTTTTTTAAGCATCTCTTTCATGTGGCTATTCTTGAGTTGTATCCTTATAATACAGCTGCAGTCATGGTATAGAGCTTTCTTGGGTGTATGACGCATTCTGGCCCATTTTCTAACCTGCAGGAGATATTGAGAGTTCCCATATTTATAGTTAGCTGGGCAGAAATGTGAGTCACTTGGGGATACCTGAGGCTTTAGGTTGGCCTCTGAAGTGGTGACAGTCTTAGAAAGCTGACCCTGACACTGTGGGTCTGTGCTGACTCCAGAGAGTTAGTGTCAGAATTAGATTAAATTATAGGACACCACTTGGTATCAGAGAGTTGGTAATGAGAATGGCATATATGGTTAAGTTATTAGAGGTGACTTTCTGTCACTTGGAACTAAAAAGAATCTGATTCTCGATCATTCATAATTTAGTGCTAATTTAAATCCATTTGTTTTACTTTCTAAGGGTATTTCTATCTCATCCTTCTGGAAGCCAAGATCACTTTTGAATTGCATACAATGAAATGAAAGGTTAATGTTCTTTAGTGATATTTTAAAAACATTTGTTAAACTCTTAGCTTTTTTTTAGAAAACATTTAGAAGACATGATGATCATAATGTTCATTTTACTGAGAAAAATTGACAACCATCAGCAATGATTTTGTTGTCTTGTTTTTGTTTTCACAGTCTCACAAAACTTGTTTGGGACAACAAAAATTCTCTCCTTGACCAAACCCAATCAGAATTGGCTATACTGTTTTTTGGCTCCACTGTTTTCTGCATTGCCCAAGTTTGGCAAAAATCTCGCTAAATCTGTTTTTTGTTTTGTTTTGTTTTCCAGAATTCCCCACCCTCCATATCTGATCACACCTTGATATCTCATCAGGTTCCTCATCCTCCACTATTTCCCCAGGTGATGTCTTTTCACTGTGTCCTACCTTTGTAAGAATCCTGTAAAGTTGATTTCACCAGAATCCTCTCTTACCTCTGAGGTTTCCTGTTAGCCATTTTCCACCCACCGTACTCGTTGGCTTGAAATTTCCACTTGCCAATGTTGTATTTGGAGCTGAGTCCAATCTCTCTCCCCCACTGACAGACATCACTCCAGTGGTCTCTACACCTATTGCTATGCCCACCCTTGAATAAAGTCTGTTTTATTGTCTTTGACAAGTGTCATTCATATTTTTGTCTTTAACAGGGAGCTTGATTTACATTACTTAATGATCAAGTGGAATAAATGTTCAGACTGGCAAATCCCTCAAAGTGCAGTCTCATGGATGCTTGGTTAATGTGGATAATGACCTACATGTAAAACATTACGATATGTCTAAGAGGCATCGTAAGTCAAAGACTAATCAGCAAACCTTGCAGGATTGCAGCAAGTTCCACATGAGGTCGTGAATCACAAAGCACGGATCCATATGTCGTGCACCCATGCATGCACCTTGCTTCTCACTGCCTTCAACACATACTTCTGTACGCACCTGTCCTAGTTCCTACCTTCTCTGCTCAAGTTGTTACTTGCCAGTGCCAGATTACCTCTCCCGAAGTGGCAGAGAGCAACACCTGGGAAGGTAGTCTGGAACAAAGACTGAACTTTTACCATCATACTGACAAGTACACAGATTGCCAGTGAATGCTGAGGGTGTTTTACCCTGTCGGCATGATGTGAGGAGAGACGCGACTGTGTCTCATTAGAATCATATGCAGCATTTCAGGGATCCTGGGTTTTCCCTATTTCTCCTTCCAAATGCAATCATCTTTCTGTTTCTATTTTCTTCTTTTCTCCCTCTCAAAGTCACCTTCTCATAATTATTGTCTTGCATTCCCTCTGCCTTTCTCTTTCCTCCTTTTGTCTCCTCCAGCATCACTTGATTATGTGCTCTCTTTCTGGCATCATCAAAGCCAGGACTGTCTCACAGCTTTTCTAATAATGCTACAGCACTAGAAAAGTATTTGAGGTGTTTGAATACTGTATACAAGCCATACATCTGCTGTGTGCAGCACAGTTCCCAATATCCCTGGGAGCACTGTTGTTTTGTTTTATTTTTTAAAAGAAATTCTGTCATATTAAAAGGAAAAACAATATCATCAATCATAGAAAGCGGATATGCCTACCTTTCCAGCTTCATGACAAAAATATCTCTGCACACATCTTTTATTTGTACCTACCCAGCTAGGAAAGAATTCACCATATGTGGTCTTGGGAAGTCTACTTTCTATTATTTTAAGTTGATTTGTTTTTCAGCCTCTCTGCTTTAGGTATCCTTTTCTTTCATCCACTTTAGTTTTCCAGTGTTTTTCAGACTATTATCCAGTGATTGAAAAATTGAATTCTCTCTGCAGATTATTTTTGTTGCCTCAACTCTATGTTTTATGTGATGAAACTGGTATATTCACTTGTAGAGTAAATAACCAAGGACTCTTTTCCTTTTTATAGGTGGGGCATTCCGGTTATTAGTGTTTAGAATTGGGCAGTAATAGCTTAGAGAGGTTTACTAGACAGGAGACAGAAGAATGGATATTCGTCTCTCCAGATAGTTCCTTGCCTTCTCTCTTTCTGGAAAACAATTTGAATGTTTAACCCTTTAATGTAGCTTGAATCCAAATCCCACATGTTTATGGCTTTGGAAAAAATAATTTATCTTTCTGTTTTCTCTCTCTGTCTCTCTGTCTCTCTCACTGTCTCTCTCTGTCCCTGTCTCTCTTTCTCTGTCTCTCTTTCTCTATCTCTTTCTCTCTGTCTCTCATTCTTTGTCTCTCTCTCCATCTCTCTCTCTCTCTCTCTCTCTCTCTCTCTCTCTCTCACACACACACACACACACACACACACACACACATACACACGAGCAAGCAAGCACACAGAAGAGGGATTTAAGTTTTCCCTATCCAGGATATCTTCCATTTGCCTGTCCAGATCCACCCCCATACTCTTCCCTTCTCCTCCTGTTTCTACCCTGGAAGACAGATCTACACAAAAGGCTTTCTTGGTATCACTTCTGCTTAATTTAAACAAATGCAGAGCCCTTTAAGGAGATCAGAGGAAGGAAGGAAGAAAAGAGATATTAGACACTCACTTCTTATAAAGTTACACTGAGCTGGGTAAATCTCACACCTGAAGGTGGACCTCTCTACTCTGTTCTCCCATTCTTATCTTAGAAATCATTATCTCTCTTGCCTCTCCAGGGTTGGAGTCGGTAATAAATTCCCTGTTACCAACCACAGAATAGTGCCCTGTCCTTGTGATTTTCCCAACCCTCTGCCACACCTTCATTAAAAGCCTCTTTGTTAAATTCTCTTCAATTATCGTAAGTTGACTATCTCTGGGACCTTGATATGTTCCATCTAAAAATTATTTCTAAGAAAAGTTACTGTAGATATTATGTGTTCTTATAAAGGCTCTACACGTTTACCAAATGATCTCATTTAGTGCTAGCTCTGAACACTTATAGAAGTTACCATGCAATCTTTACAAACTGAATGATAAAAGCCAACAGACTTTAATGAGGACTTAATTGTAAGCATATGCTTTGATAATTGCAAGGGTTGGCTGTCAAGTTTTTAAAAGACCCTTTAAGAAATATATCCAATAGTTACCTTGGGTGGATTACAAATAGCAAATGGACACTTCAGGCTTGCATTAAAATTTCCAGAGTCAGCATCAAATCAAAAAGTGCTATAATACGTCAAACAACCTAAATAGATGTGAAGATGTGCTCTGGGAAAATTATGTGAAATGATTCAAGTGGCTTTGGTTGCAGCAAGAGTTTGTTGTGAAAGATATGTGTGAGAACTTTGAACAAAACTTCCATTAAATATGAGAATAGAAATAAAATATCAATTCTCCATTAATGGATTTTATAAAATATTCTAATTATAACTGTATAAAATATCCTATATTAAATTGATAAATAAATATTGTAAGATAACATTTAACCCTGCCAAGAATATCTTTAAGACTTTAGCAGTTCATAATCCTGAAAACATTTGAAAAATATTTTGCATTGGAAAAATGAAGCTCAATTTACAACCACTTTATAATCAGGCATATCAGTTCTTTTCCTCCTCTTCCTTCGTGGGTTTCTTTTTTTAAGAAATTATTTATTTATTTATTTATTTATTCATTCATTCATTCATTCATTCATGAGAGAAACAGAGAGAGAGAGAGAGAGAGGCAGAGACACAGGCAGAGGGAGAAGCAGGCTCCATGCAGAGAGCCTGGCATGGGACTGGATCCCAGGTCTCCAAGATCACACCCTGGGCTGAAGGCAGTGCTAAACCATTGAACCACCAGGGCTGCCCTCCATGAGTTTTAGATTCATTACTAGGGTTGGGGTTAGAGTTAGAGGTCAGTATTAGGGCTAGGGCTAGGGCAGAGTTAAAAGTTTGTTTTTATTTGTTTGTTTTCTTTCCTTTGATTCTGCATCTCTAGGAAAGAACTTGTTGTTAGCCTTGTCCATTCTGGGTAGGGAGCCAATGCTACTGGCAGCAACCAAAGGCACAAAGTCTTATGTTAAGTGCTGTTCCCAGCAGAACAACTGTCAAGGCCCTGCACAATCTATGCTTTAATACAGGGATGTCAGGTAAAGGCATCTGGTTAGGGTTAAAGTTTAGGTGAGGACTGTGTATCCTGAGACCTCTGGCACTGCCACCTTCTTGTCTCAGCTGTTTATTTTCCTGGTCATTAACTGACTTCTCAGGCTTTACCATCTCCAACTTTAACTTACATTGTTTCAACTCTGTTCTCAATATTCCTGGTTAATTACTTTTAAAAAGATGTATTGTACTTATTTTATCTGATATTGAATTCCTCTCCTTTCTGAATTCCAAATCCAATATTTATATCTAATTTTGTAATGAGTCTTCTGAGAAAGAGAGTTATGAGTGTTTACTTTTCATGAATCAAGTTTTTGCTAAGCTTGCTAAACTATAAGATGTGGTAAATAGTCTCATATTGGAAGTTCTATTTGTGCCCCTGCACAAATAGATAGCATGGAGGAGACTAGTCTAGTAAATTAGTTAAGAAACTCCAACCTTTTTCTCTTACTGTCAGAGCAACATCAACATCATGCTTAAAATTCTGATTATCTTATATCATATACCTGACATTTTCAACCTTGAAATAGGTTGATACAACCTTAAAATAGGCTTATTAAAATAAATTTATTATAATATGTAGCTGTCCAACTAAAAAATCTGGCTAAATCTTCTTACCACTGGAATGGGTAATAGTGAAAATGCTTTTCTCATCCTAGTTTTCATATTCATAACGTGTACTTAAAGAACATAAACATTGAATATTAAATCTATTCACAATAGTCATGATATATATATCATGCCTATAACTGGAAGTAATCTTCAGTGAATCACAGAATATTTCAAATATGGCAAGAAATCAAGAGGAAGAGTGTTTGCTCTGTTCTGGGAGCTCTAATCATTAAGCTCTGTTTCCAAGTTCCCAAATGCAGGATTTAAGACTAAAGGATAAGTAGGAAATTTTAGAAAGGTGGAGGATGACCTCATAAGATTAAGTAGCAGAGTGAAATTCCCATTTCAGCATATGCTAACCTGGGCATCAAACACACTCCTTTAAGAGGAAAACACATTCCAAATGATGTGGAGTTGGGGAGAAAATTACTAGACATTTTCAGTAAAATGAAAATGTATGATCAAGGTTGAACTTCGTTATTAAATGGGAAGTGGAAAAGAGAAAGTGTCTTAAGATAGTTCAACAAAGTCTCAGTGTACAGTTTTAATAGTATTTATGATTCATATGTAATGGAGAATGGTAAGAGTAATGCCTGGGAAAAAATTGTATCACTTTACAGGGACAGGTTTGCACTTCATTCCTGATCACTAGTAAACTGAAACAGAACAGTTATCTATTACTAAAACAAAAGGAACTAATACCATAAACAAAGCAGAGAAACAATAGCAACAACAACAACAAAACAACTGATCTCAATTGTATTTCCAAATCCTCCTAACCAAACAAAAGAAAATGATTTAAGTAGAAATAAATATTAGTACTTGAACCTGAGAAAAAGAAATGGTAGAGTCATGATGAACTTGCTTTAATTCCAAGTAGTTTCCTGAACACCTGTCTATGAAAATATTTTGTTTATTAATAGTGGTTTTGCTGCTATTCATATCTTCTTCCCTGTATATTGTCACACAATGTAAATACACAAATCATGTCTATGTTTTTACTTACTGAATGGACTTCCCCGCCAGCATTTTTCCTACATAACTTTCCACAAAGTGTTCTAAGATATAGGTATATCCTAAATGGTATTTTAGAGCAGGTAATGCTCTCTTTTTAGATTGGCAATTTATAACAAAATTGATCTGCACTTCATTAAAGCATTTAATAATGGGAAGGTAGGGAAAAATAGGTTATACCAGGAAAGTGGAGGTATCAGAAGAATAATTATCATGCAAATTATTTTTATGACAATGAAGCCCATAATAATTCTCTTTCTTCCAGGGTTGTAATAAAGATGAAATAAGATAATGGACAAAAGCTCTTAGAAAAGCATTTGCACTTAGTAAGTGCTCAATAAGAGTTAACTATTATCATTCTCATTATTGTTATTGTTGGTCTCATATTTACAGCACATCTTAGGTACCATCATCCATTTATTCAGAAGATATACATTGGATAAATTCCCAGGCACTATATTAGTAAAGTTTCTTAGTTAATGAAGATAAAGAGACATATAGGATGACACAGTATGATTGGGTGATATGAGAGAGGTAGTACAGGGCACCATGAGAGCACAAAGGCAAGCCACCCAAATGGGATGCGGGTTGAGGGCAGCTTCAGGAAGTGTAAGTAAACTAGGCAGAGAATGCTTTTCACATCAAGTGAAACTAAGTCATATGTTCAGTGACTAACACAGTCTTTCTTTCTCTCTCCTAGTCTTCCCCATCCTGTTTGAATCTAGAGCCTTGATGGTATTAGACCAGATAAGTGAGCATTCAGCTGGAGATACAGTTAGAGTTCCTGCATGAATGCAGATACCCATCAGAAACCTGGGTAGGTAAGTAAATTAACTAGAGAGGAGAGACCAGGAGAATTTAGGCTCATTTGTCTGCTTCAGTTTCTTTTAGCAATGCTGCATGCTTATTTTTTTTAATGTCTGTCTAGACAGAAATGAGATAAAGTTGATTATAAGAAGAATATAAATGAACGTTTCAGCGCTTTTATTTTAAAAGCTAGCAATATTGAGACCTATTAAGAGCAGTGTGACAAGAGAAAGGCTCTGATGTATAGAAGAGGAATGTTCCTGAAGAGTTTGATAGAGAAAAGAAAATCTACATAAAGTATCTTTGTTTTCCACTAATGGAGTTATGCTTCAACAAAAAATAAAAGAAAAAGTTACCAGTTTATAAAACAATTTCATATACATAAATTTTTGAAAACACATTGAAAAGATAGTTGATGTTATAGTAAAGTGTTACCAATTAGCCATATTCCTTTGATTCATTTCTTATGGAAGAAATTCATTCATATCAAAGTTTTTAATATCTCAATCATTATGCATCTTTATATTAGACACACACTAGTCATGCTTTCCATAGAATATCATCCTATAGCACATACTCTATTAGAAAACTTTTTCTCATAATATGTAATAAATAAAAACTAATTATTCTAGCAGTTTTGATGATCTCATCAAGATAATATTTAGATATCTATGAATTAAAAGGTCTAAAGTTTTCAAAACATTGCAACATTTTCATTCTATCTCAAACAATGCAACAGTCTGCATGTCACACCAGGAGCCATTGATTTATATTTTTTTCTATTGCACTGCTGCTACCATCTGTATTTAATCTTTCTTTCTTTCTTTCTTTCTTTCTTTCTTTCTTTCTTTCTTTCTTTCTTTCTTCTTTCTTTCTTTCTTTCTTTCTTCTTTCTTTCTTTCTTTTTTCCTTCTTTCTTCTTTCTTTATTCAGTTATAAGGCACTAGAATATCGCAGCTAAAGGTTTTGGGTTGATTCTCTGTTCCTCATCCTCTTTTCCATTGATGTTTCCTTCACTTCCTCCAACACTTATCAATTTATCATTATTTACAAGTGTCTTTTTCACCCTTTCTTTTATACTGTTTTTTTAATAAAGATTTTATTTATTTATTTATTTACTTATTTATTTATTTATGAGGGAGAGTATGAAAGAGAGAGAGAGAATGGAAGAGCAGAAGGAGGATAAACAGACTCCCTGTTGATCATGGGCCCCAACGACACTCATGCCCAGGTGGATCTCAAGAACCTGAAATCATTACTGGAGCAGAAATCAAGGTGGTTTTTAACCTACTGAGTCACCCAGGAGCCCCTGACCCTCTCTTTTAAATAGAAGGAGAACAATTTATTTCTATCAATATACAAGCACTTAAAGTCTGAAGTAGGAAATTATTTGTTATGCAATATGAACATCCAGGTTTCAGTTAATATATTAATTATTTATTCATAGATGACTCTAAAAGAAATTAATGTTTTTAGTCACACATTCTTCATCTATAAAGCTACTATCACACAAAGCTGGATAAAGGATCATTTCTTTTTTTTTTTTTTTTTTTGCTTCTATGCTTTATTAGATTTTATAGTCTTAACTCTTTAGATCTATGATCCATTTTATTTTTTATTTTTTTTAATTTATTTTTTATTGGTGTTCAATTTCTTAAGGCACAGATCAAAGTGCTTAAATATCAGTCAACTATAGGATGCTGTTTACTTCTGGTAGGCATTGTAATGTGGCAACATAGTTTTGAAATAGTACTACATTTCTTTCTTTCTTATTTCCTGATCCACTTAGGTCTCCTCCTGCACCCTGTCTCATTCTCCTAAATCAGGCAGTAGTTAGGCTGTTCAGTGTTGTGATGGAAAATGCATATTCAAAATTAGAAAAAATGAAGTTTTCCCAAGTTTCGGGTTTTAAAAGGCTGAGCCTTAGGAGAAAAATAAAGGACTGAAACAAAATATTCGGAAAGAAACATGAGAGGGTGTCATGGGGAGATAAGGCACAACTGCAAGAAGAAAAATCCATGAGTAGGGAAAAAGAATGGAGGTTTATGGGGGGGGGGCACCTTTTGAATCACAGGAAAAGAGAGAAGCTCCAGTGATCTTTGAGCAACCCTGCCTGAATAGGTCCTTGGGCTAGTTGAAGCCCCTAATGCAGACAGGGCAACATATTGAGTCCAGAAGGAGAGTTTCAGGTGGCCCTCCAGAGCTTCTGTGGGTCCCAGCCTGGTTCAAGAGCTACAGGATGGTACCATAGGCCTGAATTATTTATATTATGGAATATTTTACAGTTTTATAATATGAATGTTATATACCTGTCCATATATATATATATATATATATATATATATATATATAAAATGCCTACAATATACATCAGTGATTTCTTCCACTGTGGAGACAGGATAGAAACTATTAGAAACTATTAACTTTTCCATACATATTTGTACATCATTTCTTGCAGTCTTCCCCATCTCAGTTAATGGGGAAGACATCCCTCCAGTAGCACAGGCCAATGCCTTGCAGAAGTCCTTGATTCTTTTGCCTTGCAGAAGTCCTTGATTCTTTTCTTTCTCTTTCATTTTGTCTCTAAACTATGAAAAAATTCCACTGGCTATCATTTGAAATCAAATGCAATTTTTTTTTTGTCAACTCTTTGCCAGTACATAATAAAAACCCCACCCTTATCTCCTTCTTATAACTTTGCGTTAACTTCTCTACCTCCCAACACAGTAACTAGAATTATCTTTTAAATGCATACAGCAGATCATGTCAACCCTCTTCTAGAAATCCTCCGAAGCTTTCCCACTGCACTCATTGTAAAAGCCAATCCAGAAGCTAACCTACCAGGCCCTATGCAACTGGGTCATGTTACCCCTAGAGTTCATCTACTTCTCTCCATATCTTATACTCTTTCTTTCTACCCACATCAGCTATCCTTGCTCTTTCTCAAGCAGCAAGTATATTCCTGCCTCTAAAGTGTTTTCATTGGTCTTACTCTTTATTCTGTGCCCTTCTGCCAGTATCCTCCTGGCCTTCTCCCTTGACACCATCAGTTTGTCCAAATGTTGCTTTATCAATAAGTCCTTATCCTATTTCATTAAAAATAGCAATACCTCCACCTACAGGCACATCCCAACCTCATTTCCTGTGTTGTTTACATAGTACGAATGACCTTCAAGTGTAACTACATTGTCTCTTGATTTTCTATGTGGTTGTTGTTAGTCTTCCTGTCCTAGGATATACGTTCAGAGCATAAGGATTTTGTCTCTTCTCTTGATTGTATATACCAATTCAACAGAAGTACTTGAAACAAAGTTTGGTCTACAGTAAGTACCTAATAATTATTTTACAAGTTAATGAATAAGTATAAGGTCTAAGCTACTTAAAATATTATTTTATTAATATTCCTTTGAAATTATATCTTGTGACTTAAAGCGTCTCTTCCTTTCTTAAACTCACACCTGAGATGTTTCAATAAATACTTTTGAATCTCTTTTCAAGTGATTTTAATCTTTTTTGTTTAAACTGCTTCTACTCTCAAGCTGCCTTGTGTGCTATTCAGTATATGAATTTCTGTGTCTGAGTTTGTGAGAATAAGACTTGTAGAATATTCCACCAAATACAAGGAAGGTTGTGAATTCCTTTTATACTAGGATCAATAACCAGATTAAATTAGCCACAGGCTGGTTTGGAGGCAAGAGGATAGATGGACAGCTTCTGTGAGTCTCTTGTAGTTCTATACAAAGTGTTTGTTAAAGTTTCAATGAGAAAAAAGGCACTACAATGCAAAGGTAAACATTCCGCTCTAACGTAATAGAGACAAATGGCCTTCTACAAGCGCAAACCTTTTCAAATATGGTATAGATCATCCGCATTATGTTTTTGTGTTGCCTGTGAAAAGGATATGTGGAGAAAGGCACTACTTGAAGTTCAGTTCCAATATCATGTTGGTTGAAAAGCTGTGCTTCTTAGTAAATCCAACCAAATACACTGACATTTTCAGAGTGCATCTCATACATTTCAATAATTAATTCTTAAGAAAGAGTCAAGAAATCAGATGAAGCACAGTAGTCTGAAAATTGCTAGTGGGAAGGAAAAAAAAAATCAGCCACAGATAGAACCTTTTCAAGCTAAAAAGGGGTCAGTGGGATACCATAGGGAACAGGGATGAAGCTTCGGGGGGTTTTATTACTGTTATTTACATAAACCACCCAGAGAGTAATGTGAGCTATGCAGGTCATAACTTTGCAGAAATTGGTAGACTCATAGAAAGAAAAATGCAATCACATAGTAGAAAGAACTAAATCAATGAAGGGTGTATATAACAAGCAGTCAGAAGAAAAAAAAATCTCAGATGAAAATATATTCTCTTTTAAAGAAAACAGGTTGTATGGTGATAGTACTGGATAGGAAATTGAGGAGTACTCCAACATGCCTCCATCAGAAGGTGTTATCTATATTCTATAGATGACCTCTCTATTTGGATCAAAGAGTGCCACCAAGTTGCCAATTGGAACACTGCAATTATATTTGTGGTTGAATATATTTTAATATTGAAAAGATAAACTTCAGATAGAATATTTCAGACCTACTATAATTGCTATTGAGAAGAAGTAACATCATTTCAAAGGGGCTGTTTTACAAAAATATTTTTTATGAAGTCTCAGGTTATGTTTCTGAGCCTAAATTATTACTTTCAAATACTATCAACAAAAAACACAATGGAAATAATATTTGTAACTTAAGGCATTGACAGTAAACTTAAGAATAGCAAATCAACTCTATTTATAGTCTATTTCTTAAGGCCTTATCATGTGTTTTTTAGAATAGAGAAACAGACATAACCAGATCACTATATTCAGTAATCTATTGAGAATATTTTTATAGGGAATTTCAACAGAAAGTCTCAGGAAAAGTTAACATATGCAGAAAGATATACATGCATAGTATCTGTAGCATGCTTTATCAGGTATAATTCACACTCCAAAAGTAAAAGAATACCTCTATAGGCAAATGTCCATGAGTTGGCATAGGAACCACTAGATGACACTATCATAATGCTAATTCCAATCAATGGTCAGAACCTCTAACAATGAAAATAAAATAACAATATATTTATCTGAAAATTCATGAAAATGTCAGCGTGGGCTCTTGTATTCTATAATCTGGTAACAGGAAATGAGAAAGTGTTAGATACTGCTAGACAAAGCCCTTTATATTCCTAGCTGCTAGGAGTGCTTACATAATAGCTAGTCAACTTACTGGAAAAACCTATCTTATATCCTTGAAGTATTTTTAACAAGTAATAATTTGTAAAAAAAATATTTTAGATTTAGAAATTCACTACATGCTTTCTTATAATTCACATGACTTATGAAATAGTAGTTTCCAAATGTCTCTGTTGTCTACAGGACAACTTTTTAAGAAATGTAAATTATATATGTACTTCCACTTTTATTTTTTAACTAAGGGAAAAAGTAAAATATACAACTCAAATGGGTGGAGTAACAAGTATGCTTGATTTTTAAATCTCAGCTTGAATAATATAAGGTGATAGTGGCATAGATAGTGGCATAGATAATTTCCCTGATGTGAGACAATTTGTTATTTAGCAATGAGATACCAAGTAGTCACTGTATTTTTTTTTCCTCCTGGAGAACATAAATTATCTAAGACAGGAGCAATGATTTTGCACTAATGTATTTACCAATTATGTGGAGAGATTTCAAAAATATAAACAGGGAAACTATTAGCTGAATTTATATCTCCTTATGCTAAAATAAACGATAATAATGAAACATCTTAGATGCCTGCTCAGGTCAAGTGGTTGAAGAATTTCAACCTTTTCTTTGCTTAGGGTTGTTAATTCCTATAACAGGAAAAACAAAGCACACAGAATGATCTAATTAAATCATATAACTGATACTAAGTATCTCAGTAACTGTTTGAAAGGCACATGGAATCATAAAAGTGTCTCAATTTGCAGAAAGGGAAGGAAAATTCTTTCCTGGACAAGAATTACTGATGGATAATTGTACTACTCTGGAAAAAAAGCTGGTAGATCAGGTGAGTATAGAGTTGAGCTCTGAATAGAGAGAATATGATTACACAGGGAACGTAGAAATTAACATCAGAGGTAAGGAATTAATCAGTGCTGGGACAATGCCAAGCTGCTTCAGAGAGCCAGAAGGAGGTTGGCTCCAAGTACTTTGCGGTAGGGTTGTGGGCCAAATTCCTTATGTAGGAAAAGAACAACTCATCTGAGGAAGTCCACTAATGTAGGGACTTGAAACTCCTCCATGGAGATTTGAATAGTTACGGTAATTTGGGAAAAAACAAAACAAAACCAGGGAATCTGGTGGTAAACTAGTTTACTGAAACAAGATAAGTAGAGTTTCATATTCCTTATAGCTGCAAGAAGAAAAAAGGGTAAAAAGGAGCAAAAAGGACAAAATAAAAAGATAGTGTAACTGGTAATGATATACGTATCAAAATGAAGCAAAAAATTAAAGTATTTCAGAAAACAAACCTCAAGAGTAGTCACTATAGATTGAAATAATGGTCACTTAAGAATTAGTGTGGGAAAACATTAGTTATTTAATTCCCACATTGTCAGGAAGAGTTCATTATACCTGATTCATTACTGAGGCTATTGGATCAAATGCTATTATAGCTTTCCTTGGGACAGACATGCAAACAGAGCATATTGTTTATCTATTAGAAGAGTAAAACAGTCTATAAGATAGAGTGAGTAGGAATAACACTTTTATCTAAAGCTATCAAAAAGATACACAGACTAGTTTATCAAATTTCTTAGAAAATGAAATGTTATTAATTTGGTTATTCATTCCAACTAAATTCCAACTAGAATGTGTATGTAATTAATTCTTTTCCTTTAAATTGTTTACCCTCAGTATTAATTGCATTTGGCTACTCTTTCACATCTAATACTATTGTTCATAGCAGACCTGTTTTCAAGGTAAAAGTTGCTGATTGAAGTAAGTCCATTTGTAAGAGTCAGAATTATATATTTTTTCATCCCATATCAGAGATCACATCTGTCCTTTGCATATGACGCTCAATAATTGAAAGAAAATCGTTTTGAATGCAGGCTTGGGTGTCACATTTCACACAATTTGATAATAAGATTTCACGTCACATTTTTAAATTTTGATTTTCTGACATGTCTTTGTTGTTTCTGAAATTACCAATACCAGATTGTTTCAAAAGGTAGATAATATTTTTTATTCATACTTAGACAACTGTTTAAGTTTCATTTATTATAGTTCCTCCTCGCCTGTAACTGTAAATGCTTTGATATTTAAAATTAAAATAGTTTTATTATCTTTCAAAATAAAAGAACTTTCTGACATTGTATTCCCTACAATGAATGCAACTTTCATTTATATGTATTTTCAATAATTTTATGGTCTCCTTATTCATTTTCCAGCCATTTTATTATTTCCCCTTAAACTTACTTTCTTCTCTTCCTCAATTATATGCCCAAGTTAGTTTTAGATCTGTCATTTATATTTGCACAAACTATTGATGAAGCTGAAGCAGTTTCTAAAAGAAGCAAATTTTAAAAGAAAACAAATCTCAACTAATTTGTTTAAAACTCAGTAATAGAAAATATATCTTAGTATATTCATCCTTCTACTACTTTTAGAAGTAATGATATGATTGATATCTTGAAATTTGCTGCCCATTCTCCAATTCATTCTAAGGTGACAGTTTCCTTTGAAACTACAGAGAATTTTTTAACAACAAAAGCAGTGTGATTCTATTTCCTCAAAATTTGTTTTGGTATCTAAATCAGTACTAGTCAAAGTTTAATAACAGAATATATAAACTGATAATGCAAACTTCTATTTTGCTATAAGGAAGTCAATGATAAATGGAATAATCCAGGGCAAAATTATGATGTGTATTGTCTTGGAAAAAGTTTTTCCAAAAATCATATGTACTCTTTCAAAATTAGATTATAAACGTACTCATTTTTGATGCTACATATAATATATTTTAAGTCTTTAAGAGTGATGTCTGTTAAGATTTTTGATCTGATCCTAAAATACAAAATATACTATGCCATTATTTTTGACTAGTGACTTATGCATAAATTCAATTAGTATTTTGGAACTGGGGGTGTGAATAATTAAATGTGAATGAACTAATGTGTCACTGAATGCATTTCCAGGTGCTAGATTTTAAAATAGAACAATAGCAGTTTATAAGGAATGCTTTCTTTCTGTATATCTTTTATTAGGCCATGAGTGTATGTGTTTCTTTTGTTTTATTATAAGAAATCTTCTGAAAATAACTAGGACTTTCAAAATCTTATGATTATTGAGATAGCTATAGATGAAATGCTCATTAAATACTTATTTTGCTTATAATAAATATAGTTAAATTATCATGCTGAAATGACCTTTTGGCCTTGGCAGATGCATTAAATAAGATTTGAATGAAAGATCTCAAAGCATTTGTTAACCCTCCAAAAAGCTTATAAGTAGTTTTAAAATCTATGTATCTATCTTCAGCTGTAGAGCTACATTTCACCTAAATCTAAATTTATTCCTCACATTTATAACAAAGGAACTATTTCACATAGGAAGAGTAACTTTTTATTTGCAGAGAAGCAAATTCAAAGTTTTTAATGAGCCAAACGTCAGTCTGCATAGAAACATCTGTCTTTACTTCTAGGAAAAGCTACATCCTAATATATACAAATATTAGCTCTCTGATCCCTCAGCTTCCATTTGAATACACAGCCACAACCAGCTGCACCTGCATTGGGAGTATATATTACTGGGATTCCCAAACTTTGGTTAAGCAGCCAAGAGATTTGACAGCCCTTCCCAAGATGACTTCTGGCTGAGCTGGAAAATAATTACTTCATGTGGACTACTTGGTGATTGCTCAAGCCAAACAGTGTTCCTGCCTTGTATCTAGACAGCATGTTTAAGTGAACTCAAGGCCCATCAGATGATTGTCCCATGTTTGAGAAAAGATTACATGGAAAAAAATTAGTATTCTACTCTGCCTATAGGTGGCTATTATTTGGCCAGGATGGGAAAATACCTACGTAGTGAGTTAAATTAATAAACCTTTTGAAGTTTATGCACACATATTATCACCACTTTGATATCACTAAAATAACCTCAAATTGAATACTAGTCAAAAATCAAATTTATAAATAACCTTTAATTTGCTTTGTCCAAAATAGAGCCAACTAGTTTATACAATTAAGTTGTACAGTTTTTTATATGACTTTTAGTGTGTTTTTTCTTAATGGGCTTATGTTTTTGTTTTGTTTTTAATATAAAGTTTCCTGGGGCTCCTGGGTAATTCAGCTGGTTATGGGTCTGACTCTTGATTTCGGCTCAGGTCATGATCTCAGGGTCCTGAGATCAAGCCCTGTACCAGCTCCACACTCAGCACAGAGTCCATTTGAGATTCTCTTTCTCCCTCTCCCTTTGTGCATCCCCACTGCTTGCACTCAGTGCACTCTCTCTTTTTCTGTCTCAAATAAATAAGTACATCTTTAAAGTTTCCTCCCTTTGAAATATTAAGGCATATAAAACTGTCTAATTATTTCAAATATAAGAACCAATAGTATGCATAAATATTATTTTAAGAAAAAGAAAATGTTATCTCATCTTTTTCCTGGCAATATGATTTACAATTTTCCCTTACTTTTACTTCTGTTCCATTATACAACATAAATATACTTTTCTGTGGGCTTACATATTGACAACATCAGGACGGTCATTCTAGGTTTCTACTTTTAGGTTTGCAGTGTTGATCACAATGAAGAGAAAAGAAGAATAATAAAGTATTTTAAAATATTTATAAGTATTTAAAGGCACTGATTTTACTCATGGATAAAGTTTGTTTGTTTTTTCTGCTCAATGTTTCATCCTTTCAAAATACTTAAAATGATTTTCTATTCTCTCAAATCTATTTCTCCCTGATGTTATCACCAAACACTATAGGCCAATCTACCTTCATTTTCCACCTAACTATTGTAACTTTCCAAACAATTCCTGTCCCTTTGTCATTTATATAGTAACCTCTTCTAACTTATTCTTCATGAATAGCCAGTAATTCTTTCAAATTATAAATGCGAAACTATCCTATCTCCATTTAAGTTGCTTAAATAGATTTTCATTGTTTTTAGAATAGGGAAAAACCTTTGTAACAGAAACTTCAAGGCACCATGTGGGATATTATACAAAGAAAACCTTCAAGGCCCCATCAAAAAAACCACTAGAATTAGTGAACTATTTCAGTAAAGTTGCAGAATACAAAATTAACATAAAAAATCAGTTATGTTTCTATATAAGAACATACTACCAGAAAGAGAAATTAAGAAAGCAATCTCATTTACAATGTCCTCAAAAATAATAAAATACTTAGAAGTAAATTTAACTAAGGAGGTAAAATATCTAAATACTGAAAACTATATAAGACATTAATGAGAAAAACTGAAGACAACATAAGTAAAAGGAAAGATATTCCATGTTCATGAATTAGAAGAATTAATAGTGTTAAAATATCCCCATCACCCAAAGCAATCTATAGATTCAATGAAATTCCTCCAAAAAGTCCAATGATATTTTTCACAGAAACAAAATGAATAATCCTAAAAATGGTACAGAACCACAGAAGAAGACTTCAAATAGCCAAAACAATCCTATGAGTGAACAATAAAGCGGGACACATCACGCTCCCTTATTCCAAACTATGTTACAAAACTATAGTAATCAAAAAAAGTATGGTATTGCTATAAAACAGATGCAGTCATCAATGGAGCAGAATAGAGGCCCCCAAAATAAACCTATGCATATGTGGTCAACTAATTTTTCATGAAGGAGACATGACTATACAATGGAGAAAGGATAGTCTCTTAATAAATGGTGTTAGTAAAACTGGGTAACCATCTGCAAAACAATAAAACTGGACCACTAATGTATACTATACACAACAGTCAACATGAAATGGATTGAAGACTCGGACATAAGACCCAAGGCCATAAAACTCCTAGACAAAAACGTAGCAGGTAAGCTTCTTGGCATTGCTCTTGACAAAGATATTTTGGATTTGATATCTACTGCTATTTTGACCTTCGCTCCCATTTCTTCCTCCACAGACACTATATTGGCTTTTAGTCTCCTACTGTCACTCCTTTGACTTGGAAAGTTCTTTCCTCTCTTCTTCACCTACTTAGTTCTGATTAGTTCTTTAGTTCTCTTCTGAACATTACTTTTTCCAAGTTTTCCCTAGAGCCTTCTACTAACATAAATGTCTCTATAATCATATATCAGTATACTATTATGCTATTGTTTTATAGTAGCAAATTTGCATTTCTTCAGGTGAATATTTATTTCATCTCTGTATTTTATACTAACTAGCAATTATCAAGGTCCCTAGTGATTCTACATTGATAAATCCAATGGTATATTCTCAGTTCTCATCTATCAAAACATTTAACTCAGTTGGTGACTCCTTAGCATGTTATCTCGTCATTTGTTTGTTCTTGATTTTTGGGTACTTAAGAACTCAGTCCTGTGGTTTTTCTTTTCCTTTCTAAATAAAATATGTTTAGGTAAATCCATCCAATCTTATAGCTTTATATACTATCCATAGACAACAATTTCTAGATTTTCAAAGTACAGTGCAGATCTTTTTCCTGAATTTCATATTCATATAACCAATTTCTACCTGTCCTTGTTACTTGGATCTCCAACTTCATGTATTCAAGACTGAGTTTCCCTTATTTTACCATGCTCCTCCCAAGACTTCTCTATCTTATAAATGTAAGTATGTCCTTCCAGTTTTCCAGGAAAGCAAAAATAACCAAATAAAACATTGAAATCATACTACACTTCATCCTTTATATCCATTCCACTTCTATTCAGCAAATTCTACTACGTATGTCTTCAAATGATAACTTCATGTCACCCCTATTGCTATGACTCCAGCCCTGCCACCATCAACTGTCCTCTGGTTTCCTGGAAAAGTGTGCTAATACCTTTTATTGCGGTCTGTTTCACAGGAACATCCAAATTGATCTTATAAAAACTAAATGAGCATGTTTCCTCTACTCAAACTTCCAGTGGCCTTTCATCTTACTTAGATCAAAACAAAAATCCTTACATGATTTGGTCCTCTTTCTTTCTATGACTTCTCTCATATTTACTCTCCTACCTCATGCTTGTCTAACTTCACCAGGTCTTTTGAATAAACTAGGTCCTTTACTTCCTTAAGACCTCTGCTCTTCCAGATAACCTCAGGTTGGTCACTCAGCATCAATTCTCTCTTCAAATGCCTGCTTGTCTCATCTCCCTGTCCTACCTCCTTCTCTACTCTGCCATATTCTTGTCTTACACTTCTGCTTTATTTTTGTCTTCATAGTGCCTATAATATTGCATACACTATAGTGTATAACTTACTTTTTTGCCCTGATTTGTTTGTAGCTGTTCCTGGTAATACTGAATGGATGAATGAATGAATGAATCAATGAATGAATGAAAGCCTCCTGAAGTCCAAACTAAGCAATATTTTTTTCTCCCCATTGTATCTTGCCACAGTATAAACAATCAATAAAAATTATTAAATTAAGACACATATTTGTTCACTTCTTTTCTAAGGATGTTCAGTAAGAAAAAGGCATAAAATGGATATCATTATTACAAAGTCTTTCCATGCGAATCATTTGGCATGGGCTCAGAACAAGGGCCATATTTTATTTATTACTGAATATCAACTTCCTGGCTATGTGATTATGCTGTATTTAGTTAACAACCATTTACATCTGGATATCAATTAGCTATTTTAAAAGTGTTTTCACATATTCTTTTTATATATCATTATAAAATCATCATTTATATGTCATTATAATTCCATGAATTAGGTAGTATTGCTATTTCTATCCTTTATGTGGAAAACAAATAAATAGTAGAGCAAATATTAAAACCCAGGAACTCTGATAACCTTCTCCTAAGCCATTAATAGAACACTTTGCTAGTGATAAATGTTTTATATTATAATTTCAAGTCAAATGATTCTTTTCCACTAAAAACACATAATCATCACTCCATCTAATTTGAAATATAAATTAGAATTTATTTTTAATGTAATTTAACTGTTGGCTTTACAGCACTTATCTTGAGGCTGTCCCTAAATGTCCAACTGTTAAATATTGATCACTGTGTTTCTCCTTATAATAGACTTTTTTTCTGTCTGCAAACCTTTAAGAAGCCACAAACCTTGGGATTTTAATTACAGACTTTCTAAACTCCACACAGCAGCTGTAGAATAAGCAAATGCCAATTTTATTAACATAATAGAATGACATGAACCAACTGAATGAATTGAGTCCCAGAAGATCCTGTCTTTTGGATGAGATGTGTTTAGATAGAATAAAAAATATTACAATGATTTATTTATCATGGAAATGAGGACATAAACTTAAAATAGCAACACAAACTAATTTCTAATTGCTATACAAAGTTGTACCCTGCAAATGAATTATGTTCACCCACATGTCCACAGGAAAGCTCAAATCTTTATTTGCATGTCAAGAATAAAGGAGAGACAGGGGGAAATGAAACTTCATTAAATCAAGTAAAAAATAATATTCTTTTATATTTGTGAATGGATTATCTAGAGGGGTCTTTCCATCCTGACCCATATTAGTTTATACTATGCAACATGAAGAGAGACAGTTGCCCAACAGTAAGTAAGAAGATACTCTACAGAGCAAATAATTTTCAAAACCCTTATGTGGTGAGAAATAAAAACCAGAAACCACATTAAATGAAGCTGCAGTTTAAAAACAAGTAAGTCATCTAAATTTTGACTCACTGAATCATCTTACAATAAAATTTTCATGAACACACTCTTTAACCCTGTTACCCTCTTCTGATTTCAGCATTTCACATTAGTTATGCCAAAAGCTTTTCTAGAACACCTCTCCTCTTATTGAGAAACTAATTACCTCTTCACTTTCCCAAGAGAGAATAAGTGAGAAGTGAGGTTAACATAAGGTGAATGAATGAAAGACCCAAAAATGGAGAATTCAAAAGAATGAGAAACAAGAAATCTACTAGAAGAATGTTTTCCTTGCCACTCGGTAGGTCCCACTAGGTAGGTCCAATTTATTTGTGCCTGATAACAACTGATCATCATTCTACTTTATTCCCAATCCTAGCTTCAGTCCTACCTGGGAGAATGAGACCTAGATAAATATATTTGAATAAATAAGATTAAAGTGATTCTTAATGTTGATTAAATTACTCTAAAATCTTTAAAGCCTTTAATAGACTAAAGACTGGAACTCAGGAGTCAGTAACAATGATTTGGAATTGTTGGCTTGCCTCTTAACTGGTTTTGTGAACTTAAATTTCTTAACTCTTTGCTTCATTTTCCTCATTTAAAAATATCAATATAATAACATCATTTATCTCAAAGAGTTTGTGAGGATTAAATTAGAAAACACATACACAGGGCAGCCCCGGTGGTGCAGCGGTTTAGCGACGCCTGCAGCCCGGGGTGTGATCCTGGAAACCTGGGATCGAGTCCCATGTCTGGCTTCCTGCATGGAGCCTGCTTCTTCTTCTGCCTGTGTCTCTGCCTCTCTCTCTCTCTGTCTCTCTCTCTCTGGACAAATAAATAAATAGATCTTAAAAAAAATGCAGTCTATAAAAAAAAGAAAACACATACATAATATTTAGTATACTGTCTGGCACATAGTATACACTGAAAATATTAGCTTTATAATTGTTATCCACTTTTTTAGAAATTAGAAAATGGCTGCAGCAAGAAATTGCATCTTTGAAAACATCATTACATTATCATATATATCAGTATCTTTGGCAATTTTCCTAGAAAAGTGAGATGAAGTAGAAGGTAGATTAAGAAAGTAAACTTCTAAAAGGTAGAGCCTTCCACCTGGACTCCTTAGTGAAAAGACTTTTTCCATACTTTTTCCCATTCACATAAAGTTTAATTATAAATTAGACACAGAGATAAGCAGCAAAAATAATAAAATAGAACAATATTTATAATAAAATTTATAATACAATATGTTGCAATAAAAGTTATGTGAATGTGGTCTCTTATAGTATCTTAATCTTTCATAGTATCTTATTGTGCTCTGCTCACTCTTCTCCTTGTGATGATGTGAGATGATAATATGCCCACATGATGAGATGGAATGAAGTGAATGATGTAGGCATTGTGGTGTAGCATAAGGCTACTACTGACCTTCGGACAATACTCACAAGGAAGATCATCTGCTCCCAGACTAGGTTGACTGCTGGTAACTGAAACCATGGAATGCTAAGCTGTGAATAAGGGGGGGACTGCTGTATTTCTAACATTCCCAACATATTTCCTTAGATCACCCTTGTGTGGGATAAATAAACATAAGCTTCAATAATTGTTTCTTGAAGAGTTACTTTTCCTGAAGATTTGGTAGCTATTATGCAAGAGTTTGAATAATTCCTTATACTTTTAAACTTAAAATCTAAACATAGATTCAACAAAAAGAGTTGAGTGATGGTTTCAAAAGAAATTATAAGTAATCTTATTCCTCAATTTCTTCACTGATAATAAAAGCAAGTAATTTTTACATTTTAAGTATTATATAAATCTCACTAAACATAGTTTTCTTAATTTTTCTCTTTATTTTACTATTAGGTTGAACTTCTTTAATGATGTCATTTATACACTTTGGATTTTATTATTTAACTATGAAGAAAATATACATATGCATAAATGGATCATTAATATTATATTCGGTGTGTTTATTTTAATGTGATAATGACTATAAGCATAAGTGCTATCATGAAGATGAAATATAGAAGATACTCATAGAAAAGTTTTAGTTTTTGGATTTGTCTCTGACTACATGTTTATTTGCTTTTTCCACAGACATCATTTAAATAATAATAATGATGATAACAATGAAGACAGGTAAAATTTACTGTTTATTATATTCCATTTCCCAGATTAATCTCTTTTTATACATTATCCCATATAATTTTCACAACAACTGAATGTTGAGTGAAGTTAATAAAATTGTCCAGGTGCTCAAATTAGATAAGTTGAAAAATCAGGATTGGAACTATGTCTGAATACAAAAAGGAAGTTCTTAATATATAGTGTATATTATATAGTACAAACCGAAATATAGGTGCTTCACTTAAGACAGTCTATAGTTTGAAATAATGTCTTAATTTCAACCTCTTAAGCGTCTTTCAATTCACCCTCAAAAGGTGTAATATGATAGGAAACCTGGGATATTAAATGTTATATTTTGATTGAACAGCAGACCTTATGTTTACACCTGAATAAATCATGTATTTAATAATATTATGTATGACTAGCACTTACATACAGTAAATTGAAATGCTGATTCTAGACCACATATATTTCTCAATTTGGATTGCTGAGTGCCCTTCATTATCTTTTAATTCTTATGCAAAGTCAGAATAATTATGTTAATTTTTATTTGGACACTGAATAATGATTATAGGATTAAAGGTAATCATGAGAAATGGCATAAAATGTTATCCCCATTATAGTTGCCAAATTCTGAATATAAAATAAAAAATAAAACCTAAAAATCAGATTGAAGACCAAAAATATATTTAGCAGATTAAAACTATTTAGAAATTGTGTAATATTATGGAATAATATTGATCACATGATACATTTAGTCAATAAGTTTACAATACAGTGAAATAAAATAATTTCATGCAAAGAAATCTTAGGAACACTCCGCAGTACCTATTTTCTGTCTCTAAGTGCCAGAGCATGGTACTGAAATATGAGTGTAGGATAAAATGAATGCATGTTAGATTGTAGACTGCTGACATATGAATTTATTGTGATATATAAATACAGGATGGATTGTACAATGTTGAGAATTGAAGTAAGCAATTTGGAAACTACTCCAGAACAGCTCTGAAGAATGAGTAATTTGAAGAATAAGGATATGTACAAAAGCTACTATCCCCATAATAAATTTAGGACACAATTAGGACAATAATTTTATCTCCATAAAATTAGGAACTTTGATAATTGATTGGTCATGGGGGCCATTAGGTTGGAAGAATTACACATGTTTCAAACCTTCTAGGAAATAAGGCAAATAGTTGTCTATGAGAGGACATAGTATAAACCCCAAGGGTTCAGATTTGGGGAAAAAAAAAAGTGTTTCAATTTTGATATTCAAGTAGAAATATTCAGTAGGGTAATGGAAACATCAGATAGAAGGTTAATAAATCAAGCTTAGAAAAAGTGTTAACTAAAAACAACTAAGAACACTTTAGAAGAAGAAGGTGATTATATTAATCTGTTTTCTTTTGATTGCAAGCAAGAGAAGCCTATCTAGAAAGCTTAATTAAAAGAGAGCTGTGTCATAAGCCCAAAAGGTATATAAGCCTTATGTAAAAACAAGGGACATAGATACCATGAGGGCACTCTTCACTCTTAGTCTTGGCACATTCATGTTTCTCTCTCTCTCTCTCTCTCTCTCTTTTTCCCCCAGACTTAATTCATCTTCTTATTCAGTCTACCCATAAAGTTCATGGCCAGAAACTATAACAAAACTGATTCTCATTTTTCTTCCTTTTTCTTGCCCCTTTCAGTTTTCCCATCCTCTCCTTCCTTCTTTACCATTTTTTTTTTTTCAGGAGAGCAATTTGATTGGATCATTTGTTTTTTCTCTTAAAAAAATCAACAGTGCTGAGGGATGTTGACTATGCAACCATCTAGAAAATTGCTGCTTCCTTTATTTTGTAGGAGGTGAAGTTCATCTCTCTCAGGGGCTATAGACAGCTGGATCAGTACTGCAAGAAGTGATCTTTTCGGGGATCAAAGATAGAGTCTAAATGCAACCTCTATTCCAGAACAAGATAGAAGAGGAGAGAGAAAGAAAGGCAAAGAGGAGTTAAAAAGAAAATGAGGTCTATGCGTCTACCCTAAAACTAAGGGGAATAGAAAAGCAAAAGAAATAATATATATTTAGCAAGAAAAAATGAATAATATGAAGATCAGTAAGCTACCATTGGATTTGACCACTAAAGAAGAATTAGTGATCTTCAGAATGACAGTTTCTACACAGATAAGGAAAGGGTTAGTTGCTACATGATTTGATGATAATCAGATATGTTGTTTACACTATTGCCCCCAGATACTGGTATAATAACCAATAATATTTTTTAAAGGAGTGGGAGAAAATTAGGGTAATTTTCTATGCCATTACTAATAACTGCTGACTCCTAATGAACTCTGTTTAAATAAACACCCATAAATTGCTGTTTTAAGAGTCTGTTTTAATATGCTACCGGGAATTTAACATCTCATTTACCTGTCTATGGTTTCTCCTTAAAAAAAAAAAAAAATTCATTGTTCTTTCCAGTATACCAGAGGCTCTCTGAATTTAGATGATCCCATATGGATAAGTAAGTGAATGAGATGTGATCTTTTTCCTAACTCCGCTTGGTTCCCTGGGATGTGCTTTGTTTGGGTCAGGAGAAATGAACTATTTTTAAACAACCATCTGCTCTTATTTTACCTTTCATTTTATTTTCTTCTTTCTCACGAATTTTTTCCTTTCCTGTATGGACAATAAAAGCACTGAGTAGTTCTCTCTGTTGTCTTTACACAATATACATCTGCCTCAAACCATCATCAGAAATAAAACTTTAATTTCTACTTGAGGCACAGTTCATTTTAGAAGGGGTCTTCTTTTTTGTCTCTAATAACACTGTGTAGGTGCAGAAGAAAAAGGAGGGGGACATAGGGTAAACTATGTTCATAAGCTCCCTGCAGTCTTGTATACAGTGGGGAAAGGAGATCAAATAAAATGGATAAGTGTGGGAGAGTAGGAATGTCTTTACAGGAAGTGCTAAATCGGGCAAGGAAATATGTTTGCCTTGCAAAATCCTAGCAAGCTTGAATCCTGACATGATTTGACAGACACTTGTAATATAATTTATAGCTGTGATCTTCCAATTAAAAGTTGGTTACTGTAAATTCATACTTTATAATCTGTTTATTTGTACATTGAAACATCTATTGTTTTTAAGGATTATCAAGTTAACATAGATGTGAATATTAGAACAGGTTTTATGTAATCAAATACAGTAATGACTTATGATCACACAATTGCCTGTTATGTCATCAAATTTATTTTCCTCCACTCTCATAAAAACATAGGTTCTCACTCAAAAGGAGCTCTCACAATCCTGAAATGGACTGTATTCATTTCTGCTTTCATATGTTTATATATGTCTCCAAATTCTTTATTCTATGTACTACTCTTTTCTCCGTGTACACTATTCATCCTTCAAGATCAGATTAAGCAGCCCCACTCCCAGGGAAAGCATTCTTTGAGGAAGATTTTAACCTCAATACGTATTTCTTTCCCTAGCTCCCTTTTTTTTTTTTTTTTTTAAAGATTTTATTTATTTATTCATGAAAGACACAGAGAGAGGCAGTGACATAGGCAGAGGGAGAGGCAGGCTCCATGCAGGGAGCCTGATGTGGGACTTGATCCCGGTACTCCAGGATCACGCCCTGGGCCGAAGGCAGACACTCAACCACTGAGCCACTCAGGGATCCCCCTAACTCCCCTTATAGTCAAGTTCTATACACTACAATCCACACATTACTATACATTGTTCTTGACTCTTCACTCCTAAAGCTGTACTTTTAAGCTTTTGTTATATACATTATGCTTGTATATACTCATAACTGTGTATTCATTATCAAGAAATTTCTTAAGTGCTCTGTGAATGTCTTTCTTTTGTTCACAACCGGACAGAAAACGACTGTGGCAGGGATTGGCTACTCCTATTAGGACATTTACTTGACCAACATACAGGGTACAGGTGAAGGGGGAAAAAAAAAACGAAGGGTAACAGCAATTCTGCCACCTTGTCTTTTAGATTTTCAGTGGTCTGTTAAAACATATTGCAGAAAATAGTAGATGCACTCTATGCTAAGATTTATAAATAGGGAGCAGTTAACACTTCAGAGATGAATCTGTCATAATACTAAAACTAGCCATAAAACTAGAACCTGGGCAGCCCAGGTGGTGCAGCGGTTTAGAGCCGCCTTCAGCCCAGGGCCTGATCCCGGAGACCCAGGATTGAGTCCCACGTCGGGCTCCCTGCATGGAGCCTGCCTCTCCCTCTGCCTGTGTCTCTGCCTCTCTCTGTGTGTCTCTCATGAATAAATAAATAAAATATTAAACAACAACAACAAAAATACTAGAACCTGCATTCCTGCAGGGCTCAAGGGAGCTGAATAACAGAGAAGGGGAGCCTCTTGGTAGATTTGAATATCCGAAATGGTGAAGGAGACAAAACTCCCGACTTGTTCCTCCGGAGCACATGCAGTGCCACAGTAGGCTGGGCATACTAAACACTGCGGGGTCCCAAAACTCTCCACAGGGAGGTTTGCTTGTGAAAAGCAAGGGAAGCCAGCGTAGTTTAACATGTGAGTAGCAGGATGTCTGGGGGGCTCAGGGGTTGAGCGTCTGCCTTGGGCTCAGGTCATGACCCTGGAGTCCCAGGATCGAGTCCCAGACATGCGGCTCCTCGCAGGAAGCCTGTTTCTCCCTCTGCCTGTGTCTCTGCCTCTGTGTCTCGAATGAATGAATGAATGAATAAATAAATCTTTAAAAATAAAATAAAATAAAATGAGAGTAGCAGCAGGAAGTCTCCAACTGTTTTACATACTTCACCTGATTCAATCTTCACAACCACCTTTTAAAGGCTTTATTGTTTATATTTTGTAGATGAGGAAACTAAAAATAATAGGTATATGTCCAATAAGGTAAATGCAGTTTTCCTCTATAAATGAAAAATATTTGAAAGATAAATGAAGGATAAAAAATAAATATATCTGCTATGCAAAAAGGAGAAAAAATAAATATGCAGATTGCTCTTGAGAGCATAAAAATCACACCATATAAACTATAAACCTATGACAAAGTATCTATATATTTTGAATATTTTTCAAAGCCATAACAACACATTGAGCCAAAAGTCTTTTTTCCTTTAAGGGAGATATTCTGGCATTACACAAGCACATCCTCACTTATGAAATTATATTCCCAGAATTCCAGCAAATACAAACTTAATGCAACTAGGAAATGGAAGAAAAGTCAAATAGAAATGTATTGTATATAATAATCATTTTTTAGAGGATTTTTTTCTTTTCACATAATTCTATGAAGGCTTGTTTACTTTCAAGACTTTCTATCATCTTTATTTTATGCTTTTTTTTTTTCCAATTCACAATTTTATCAAGGAAACTAAGATCACAGGCACATGTTTGTGCACAATGTTGGTGCACAAAAGCATCATATTCCACTTGGAATAAAGTGAGAAGTAAAACAAGAAAACAAACTTACAAACATGCAAATATAGACGTATACCAGAAACCAAATACTTGAAATAATATATATTTATATCTGTAGGAATTTATGGCTAACATCAGCACACTGAACTAGCATTATTACAACAGAATTGGCTCCATCAATTAAGAGGGCTTAGATGTTTGAGTAGAAAAATGAATCATGATGAGTCATGCAGAATGGATAGGAGCTCACCTTTAACTTTATTCTTTGAAGCAGCCGCTGGTTCCAAGGAAAGATTGCACAAGAAGAAGAAAATAAACATTAGATATTAGACAGAGTGTCTAGTAGGAAAAAGAGATATGTTATTACTATTAGTTAAAGCCTAAAAAGATAATATTTCTGATTACTTAATCAACATACTTCAGATGAATAGAATCTATAATTAAGAAAATGACATTTGGTTATATTTTGTTAGTATATGATTAAAGTCTTTGAATAAGAAAGAGTAAAATAGATAGGAGACACACAGTGCAAATCCCAAACACCATAAGGACTACATAAATTACTTAAGGATTGTAAATCTTTTCTTTCTCTATGTCCATCTTAACTTTAGTTAATTCAATTAAAGAAATACTCGCATATAATTTAAATATATTTTATATTACTTAACAATTAATATCTAACCCAGAAGTTTCCTGACAATTATTGAGTGCTTACTAAATGCCAGAACCTGAGGTTGAGTATTTTCCACACATCTGCTACTTAATAATGACAACTTTAAGAAGTTATGTACTCTGAAAACTAGAATACTTAGGAAATACATTGAAGATGACACAATGAAATGAAAATCATTCCATGCTCATGGATTGGAAGAACAAACATTGTTCAAATGTCTCCCCTACCCAAAGCCATCTACACATTTAATGCAATCTGTATCAAAATTCCACCAGCATTTTTCACAGAGCTAGAAAAAATAATCCTAAAATTTGTCTGGAATCACAAAAAACAAAAACAAAAAACAAAAAACAAAAAACAAAAAACAAAAAACAAAAAGCCAAAGCAATCCTGAAAGAGAAAAGGAAAGTTGGGGCATCATGATTCCAGACTTCAAATCATATTACAAGCTATAGTCATCAAGACAGTATGATACCGGCACAAAAACACATTGATCAATAGAACAAAACAGAGAACCCAGAAATGGACCCACTACTCTATGTTCAACTAATCTTTGACAAAGCAGGAAGTAATCCCAATGGAAAAAATCTCTTCAACAAATGGTGTTGGCAAACTGGACAGCAATATACAGAAGAATGAAACTAGACCACTTTCATACAGTATACACAAAAATAAATTCAAAATGGATGAAAGACCTAAATGTGAGTTAGGAAACCATGAAAACCCTGGAGGAGAATACAGGCAGCAACCTTTTGACCTCAGCCATAGCAACTTCTTAGTAGATATATCACCGGAGACAAGGGAAATAAAAGCAAAATTGAACGAACTATTGGGACATCATTAGGATAAAAATCTTCTGCAGAGTGAAGAAAATCATCAACAAAACTAAAAGACAACTTTTGGAATGGGAGAAGATTACAAATGACACATCTGATAAAGGGTTAGCATCTAAAATCTATTTAAAAAAATGTATCAAACTCAACATCCAAAAAACAAAGAATCCAATTAAAAAATGGGCAGAAGACACGAATAGACATTTTTACCAAAGAGGACATAGAGATGGCTAATAGACACATGAAAAGATGCTCAACATCACTCATCATCAGGGAAATATAAATCAAAACTACAATGAGATATCACCTAACACCTATCACCTGTCAGAATGGCTAATATTAACAATCCAGAAAACAACAGGTGTTGGTAAGGATGCAGAGAAAGGAGAATCCTCTTGCATTGTTGGTGGGAGTGCAAACTGGTACAACCACTCTGAAACAGTATGGAGGTTAGGTAAAAATAGAACTGCCCTATAATCTAGCAATTGTGCTACTAGATATTTACCCAAAGGATAAAAAAATACAGATTTGTAGGCATACATGCACCATGACTTTTTTGGCAACATTATAAACAACAGCTAAACTATGGAAAAATCCCAAATGTCCATTGACTGATGAATGGATAAAAAAGTAGTATATATATATATATATATATATATATATATATATATATATATTATAATGGAATATTACTCAGCCATCAAAAAGAATGAAATTTTGCCATTCTCAATGATGTGGATGGAGCTGGAGTGTACTATGCTAAGTGAAATAAGTCAGAGAAAGACAAATAACATGATTCAATCATACATGGAATTTAAGAAACAGATGAACAGATGGGAGGGGGAAAAGAAAAAGGGAAACAAATCATATGAGATTCTTAAAGATAGAGAACAAGCTGAGGGTTAATGAAGGGAGGTGGGTGGGGGATGGAATAGATGGGCGATAGGTATTAAGGAGGGCACTTGTTATGATGAACACTCGGTCCTCTATGTTAGTAATGAATCGCTGATTTCTACTCTTGCAATAACAAATATTGCACTATGTGTTGATTACCTAGAATTTAAATAAAAATTTGGAGAAAAAAAAGTAAGTTTTATCTTGTCTTACATATATAGTAACTGGGACTTAGAAAAGTCAAATTACTTGCTGACTACGACACAGCTGGAAAGAAGCAAATTTGGGATTTGATCCTAGCTATGTCTGATTTCAAAATCTGTGATCTAAGGTTGGAATTTAAGGCACTGAGTTGCCAACTGAACTGCAAATATCAAATCTACAGAGCCAAATCAAAATCGCATGATTCATTAGAATTTGGCTATTTGATACTTGTAATTTAGCATTTTGATATTTGGTTGACCACATAGATATAAAACTAGAAAACTCCATTACTTTGAATGGCATTATTCCCATTAGGAGGTAGAAATTTTGATTTATTTTTATCTAGTGGCAAACACTATTTGGGGCAGAAGTAAAACTTAATGAGGAAATTAGAGGAGTCATACAGGAGCAACTTTCTTGTTCAAAGGAAGACTTGTAGATGCAAGGCATAATTAGATATCTCTAAACAGTTTTCTATTGGTGGAAAATAAATATTGCAATTCTTATAAAAGCCAGTGACATACATATTCTGTGCATGTTGTTTCCCCAAACAGGATCATACACATTACTTTGCAGTCTGTTTTCCTTCACATATTCCAGGTTGATGCATGGCATTCTATTCACTATTTTAACAGTTACATATTTTCCCATAGGCTCTATGAATGTGAGACTATTTCCCTATTGATAAACAATCAGGTGCTTCGTAAAGTATTTTTTCTGCTACTAACAATACTGCAACGCACACCCTATGTCGTGTCCCTTATGTATTATAGTGGCGTTTTGTTTCTGTAGGGGAGATCTGTGGGTTGTTTTCATAATTCTATTCAGAAAAGACAAAAAAAACTGACAAAGATGAAGACTTTAAATATTGCAGATGGAAGAATTGGGATTCTTTGGAGAAGAAATGCACAAGTCTACTGAATGCTCTAAAATAAGAAGAAACCAGAAAAAGAGAAAAAAAGGTAAAGAAAACAATAGAATCCAGTGTTTCAAATAAATGGTACATTACAAACTCCCTTGATTCTTTTAAACTGCTGCATTTAACTTTTCTTACTATACGTTGCTCAATTAAAATTCAGTTTTTAGTTTCTTGGTAGAAGTTTGGTAGATTTCAAAATTCTAATCACTAAGAATTATTTTCCTCTTTTGTATTATTTTTAAGACTGAACAAAGCAGAAACACATTGTTAGAATATGCAAAAAGTTATTTGCCTCAATTCCAAAGAAAATATTTCAATGCACCAGTGTTTATTTGTTCATATGAAGAGAAATTTTGCTTCATATTCAAATTTATCACCGAAAATCTTTAGCATGAATTGAAAGAAAAATTATCAAATACCCTTAGAAATATTTGAGACCATAATTGGAATTTAATATGTAACATGTACAGCCAATATTCACAAAGATTTGTATTGAATTAAATAAAAAGATAAATAAAAATAGAAAAGGATAATCTTTACTTTTCTTAGTGGAGGTAAATTATTGAGAGTTCTCAAACATTAAATGAGGGCAGATGATTGTATTCCTAAATATTGGGTAAAAACCAACATAGAATAGAAAGGAAAACAAAAGCTATATGCCTGTTTCTGTGTGTTCAGGCAGCTAATACTCGACTAGGCTGGTTAATATAATTGGAAAGAGTCCAGGCTACCAGGCTTGTTAGCCCAATTATAATTCTCTGCATATTCAATAAAAGAAGCCAAGATGACAGCAGCACTGCCATAAATGTCATGTTCAATACTTGTAAGATTTTCCATTGTCAGCATAGCCCAATTATAAGTCAATTGTAAAGTGCACATTGCACACCACCCAAAAGTGACTGTAAATTATCTTAAAAATGCAATTTTAACTTTCATAGTTAAAATAAAAAGAAAGAAAATGAAGGTACTTTTGACCAGAGAGAAGTTTTAGATATGACATCCACATTTCTCACATTTATACTAAAAGCAGCAATTTGTAAGTGTAACATTATAGTTGTTCATACTATTTTTGCAGAGATGATTAGTTAAATATTAAATTTGTAACTACTATTATATTAATAATGTGAAAACTTGGGTATATAGCTTTTGAAGAAAAGTGGGAATGTTAATAGAACTATCACAGCTATTTATATATGATTGCTGAATAGTTAGTGAATATTAGGTATTATATTAATAAGACTCATCTTTAGAACCTCCAGTATAAATGATAAAAAAGTAAGAATACAAATAGTTGAATATGGTAATAATTTGGTTACACTGAATCACTTTATTTTCTATCTGAAAGATATCCCTAATAATTTTGCAAAGTATTTTGTGAATCTAAGACAGTGTTTCTTAAAATGAAGTTCAAGAACTATAAATAGGGTATGAGGGCCTACTCAGGGGAGATTAGATAAATTTTACTTACTTCAAAATTGACATCACCTAGTCACATATTCTTTTAATCCCTACTTCTTATTTTAAGATTTACTGTCGTAACAAAGGGTGATATATTTTATTATTAAATAGTATTGAATATATTGAATTTGTGGTGACATGTAGAAATGTTTGCTGAAAAATTAGCAACAAAGCATTTAGTAAATAGATAGCAAGGATATTACTGGTATTTATTCACAGAGAGCTAATGCTAAAGTAGTGTGGATCTTTTCATTTCAAGATTATGTAGTTTTGTTTTTTTTTTGAAATATTTTGATATTTTAACCTAGTGTTTGGTATTCTTCCTTTCATAAGCAAATTTATAGATAAAGGATCATTGTTTCTTAATAGGGAATCCATGAGCTTAAAAAAGTGTTTAGACTTTCTAAGGAGAAAGAGGTTACTAACATCTATGACTTCATATTCAGATATATTAGATGTTTCCCTTGCCCCAAATTTATCTGCAATGGAACAAAACAAAATAAACAAAATTAATTGCCACTGATTGATACTATGCAATATAATTTTTTAAACATTAAAAAGTTACTCATATATATGTTCAAATTGTAAAAATAAAAGAGAACACACTGCCACTACTTTCTAGAAGAAATACAGTGAAAACCAAGAGATCTAAAATATTACAAAACTGAGATCCAGAGAGGATAAATTACTTTTCCTAGGTCACAAAACTATTCACAAATTTACATCAAAAACGCCAGGCTGGATTAACACATATATGTTAAAATCTGCTACATCAAAATGCAGTCATTAGATACAGTATAGCAATGTAGTAGTGCTAGTCAATACATGTGAGTTTGATTCCTTTTTACAAAGAAGGGAATCACACTGATTTGAGAAGGGAAAGCACTAGTACATTTACTTTATTAGATACTTAACACATTTGTACAGTCTTTCAAGTTATGGAAATTTAAATAATTGCATTTTCAGGTCTAGATAACCACCTACATTTCCCCTTTTCTCATTTTTTTTTTCTTCAATCATCCAACACAAAACTAAACACGTTCTTTCACTAATCACTTGAGATTTATTTTAAATAACATCTTTCTTAGCTATCAACTAACATGGTCTAAACATTAGAATTTTCCTCTAAGGCTCATTAGAATTTGAAGACTTGAAAACATGTGACAGAATCTAATTTCCTTCACAAGTTTTTTCTTTCTCAACCACACAAATTTTATAGTAGGAAATAGTAAAAAAAAAAAAAAAAAAAAAAAAAAAAAAAAAATTGCTTGAGAAAGATATATCTGCTAAAGAAGTTATACTGCAAAGTAACCAAATATTTGATGGGTGGAAATTTCCCTTCATACAAATAAACCAGACAGTGAATGAAGAGGAAGTGATAGAAATTGAAAATCACCATTCTATAGTCCCTAACAAGTTCTCATATGTAGGCAGCTACCACCATTTGTGCTATCATCGTTAAAAGGGAGATTACCAAACGTTATATACCTTTCCCATGGAAGGACACAATGCCATTTAAGAAAGGTGGTTTTTTGTTTGTTTGTTTTGTTTTGTTGTCAAAATAATCAAATTTGGATGGGATTATGCCTCTACACTGAACTTCCAATGTCCAAGAAAAACAGGGGACAAAAACAAAACAAAACGAAACAAAACCCCATCAAATCGATGCAATTAGAAGCAATTTTGGCATTTGGCTCCTTTAGCAAATATACTCCATGGCAAAAAAGAAAAAAAAAAAAAAGGAGAAAAAAATTGAAAAAGGAATCTCAGGGACATACCAAAATAACTGCCATGTACAAACTACTTTGGATCCTGATCTAAGCACTGGATATTTTATGATGTTAAGAAATTATTCATAATATTGAGATGGGATTATACTATTTGATCATGTTTTTAAGTCATTATCTTTTTATAAAATTAAACATTTATAAAAATGATTTGCCTGGATTATTTTCAAAGTAATCTTGGGATGCATCTTCCTTATTATATTTTCTCTTTATTTTTGTTCATGATTAAAATTTCTGATAATTAAGGCAGCCCCGGTGGCGCAGTGGTTTAGCGCCGCCTGCAGACTGGGGTGTGATCCCGGAGATCCCTGATCGAGTCCCACGTCAGGCTCCCTGCATGGAGCCTGCTTCTCCCTCTGCCTATGTCTTTGCCTCTTTCTCTTTCTGAGTAAATAAATAAATATTTTTTAAAAATTTCTGGTAATTAAAAAGTCTTTAAAAATCTTTAAAATAGTTAAATATCAAAAAAAATAGTTAAATATCTGGGCTTATTTCTGTTTTAAATATTATCATTTCTCAATACCACTTTTCTTATAATATGATTAAATATAATAGTGTATATAAAACAGCACGATATTGCCTATTTATTTTTTATATTAAATGTGGTCAGTTTATCATGTGAATAAATTATTTATGGTATGTGTAAGGCTAACAGGCTCCATTGAAATAATTTTGGATTATGAAATGTAGTCTTTAACATGTAGAACACATTAATTTCCTCTATGAAATATCCATTTCACTTCTACAGAGGCTTATTTTGAACTTGTAACTACTTTATCCATGCATATTTTGAGAATAAAGGAATCTATGTAATTATTTCTTTTCCATGTTTCCTCGGTCTATAAATATTAAGTTAATTATACATATCAAAATAACTGTTATTTTGTATTTTTTCTCTCTGTTTCCATTCTTCTAGCAGTGATAGTTTACCTATAAAATATTTACACTCCCCTATTCTATATTTATTTCTTTTGCTCTCAAAAATCTCTTTAAACTTCATGAGTCACTACTAATTTATAAATCTCTTTTTCTTATGCTATATTCCATACTTCCCTGTAGGCTTATGACTTTCACTGTGATAGGAATAAGGATAAGTTTTCAAGGCTTTGTAAAAAATTAGACTCAAACTCATGCCTCTAGAAGAGACTATAAAATAAATGCAAACCCTTAGATGTATCAGTCATATATTATTATGAAAGCTTTGAGGCACTACCAGAATAAAAGGTTCTCAATAAATAAAGTACATAGCTATCCTTTGAAGTTATATTTTATGTCTATGTTACCAAACCAGGAAGCTATTTTATAATAACCTAAATCTACAACTGGAACAAAGTAGGTTCTTGGAGATTAGTATTCCCCAGCTCCTCAGTGATTCACTTTAAGGGATAAATTTATTTTCAGGTTTTTTTCCTATTAAATTACTACTCTACTTAGAATTTTTTACTCAATAATTTAACTTAAAATGTATCCTATTTTACTAATTTAAACATATGCAAAGTAAATGATTATTTTATGCTCATAAACCGTAATGGTAAAATTGTAAAACAACTATAGGTGCTTGTTTGAATCCTTTCTGAGCCACTAACGTTTTCTAATTGTCATATACAACCATTAATAGTATGACATTTACATTTACATTCTAAGGCAGAAGATGCTATGGGAATATTATATGACATAACCATTCTCTATTGACAATATGTGTGTATATTAGTGCAGGTGTATGTACCCAGAATACAATATTATGTAATAATTTTGTGTGATCATATGCACATATAACAGTTTATTCATTTCTTATTATACCACTGGCAATTATTATACTTTTATTTCCATCTAGGAAGAATAACTGCTGGACTCTGGATTAATGTAAAGAATGGTTGTCAATTAGAGAAACAGTATCGTCTAGTCAACACATTCATTGACTTACAACAGTTTTGCAATTGTAATGGATGACTGGTCTTCATTGATGCGAAGGCAGAGAGGATCGGTACCACCAGGGCCTTATACTGATTCAGCGGTTTATAGTTTCAGCTCAAGGAAAGCAGTGACAAGAGATGGGTCAAGGGACAGAAACAGAAAAGATATTTGACAAAAATAGTCAAATATTTTCATAAGACATTTTTTGGAAGATGTATAGAGAGGGATGTGCAATTCAGAACCATGTGCTGATTTGCCTATAGCATTCCAGCAAAGAGTTATGAAGAACTCAGACTCATTGTTCCCTAACTCTTAATCACCAGATAATGGGTTAATTCTGGAAAAGCTGTGCAAATGGAAGATATGGTTAGGAATAATTCAAAGGAATCTATCTAATCTGCTCCAGCATAGTTCAGGTAACTTGCTCAATTCCCAGGGGATCCAAAGATAATCATTTTAGCGTAGCTGGAAAAGTCAAGCCCCTCCATGCATGAGCATATGATCAAGAAATACTTGTTATCGCCCCAAGTCACCCCAATAAGGAGTTCCTGCAAGGTGAAAGGTAACTTCCAGAATACTGTGCACAGCCACTGTTGCCTCTCTTGTCTAATCCTGAGGTATACTTCAGGTAGGATCATGATTCCCTAAAATTAAGTATCCTCAGGAAAAGAGCTCAGACCCAGAATACACACACTTAACATACATTCAGTATTTAAGGCATGCTAATTTAAGGCCTCTTTACATGCCTATTTATAGTACATCACTTCCATAAACCAAATGCAGGGAGTGTGATCATTTAGAAATGTCACTTTCAAATTCTTTAATCTCTAACAGTTTTCACTGTTACGTCATATAATCAAGACTTTCTGACTCATAGATGCTATTTTTTTTTCTTATAGCCTTTATAAGTGACAGGAGATTAAATCAGATTACTGAATCAATTGTAGATAGGTGAGTAAATACTTGGCTGTTGATATGTGAGTGCAGTGGGTCTAATGGAGAACCTTAGCAGCTTCTTTTCTTGCTTCTTTGCCTTTGCCTTCTATTTAACATTTTTATTTTATATTCATATAGTTGGTGATTTTTTTTATAATTCATTTTCCAGAAAATTTTCGTTACCTGCTATGTAACTCTCTGGGTCAAAAAATATTACTATTTTTCTTTGATTGATGTAGTAATGTTACTCATAACATGAATTTTAAGGTATAGATTGTGGTTTGGGAGATTTGATGAACTTTTATTTAAAGCATGATAACAAAGATGAGCAATTGAGAATATACTATGACTACATCTAGATGTGAAACCTACAAAACAAGAACAATATTGATGACATTTCTCAGAGATATGATGAGGGTCTCACTATTTTTTAAGACACACACACACACAAAGTAAATTAAATACATCATAATCTGGCTCACCTGAGGGGAATTAGATATTTTTAAAGATGAATTTTTGATTAATTTTAGAAGTATTATATAAAATTAATTTAAAAACCAACATTAAAAAATCAACATGACCCAGATTTCTGTATCAACTATAGCCAATAAATATGTATAGTAATTGAAAAATAAGCTGGACTTTTTTGAGTTAAATATTCTCTGAATGGAGTATTATCACTCACATTATTTCAATACTTGGAAGAAAGGAACTTCCCAATATAGTCTGTCTCAATTGGTAAAATGTCAATAGGTGACATTGATCTAGTTATGTGGAGGTAGAATGGAAAAATGGTCTTGGTTCAGTTTCAGAAAGTCTGTTTGGTGTACATGCAGCATCTTCTACACACCAGCTTTGTGGAAACTTGCTTTAGAAGTTTATCATTAATTCTGCCCAAAATAATCTTGGGAGTAAGCTACTTCAAAGAATGTCTGTTCTGAAAATATGATGACAACATGCCCGAAAGTGTTGCAGCGAGATGAAAACTCTTGTAATTACAAAATACATAATTACAATGTACTAAATAAGCCATGCTGTATTTCACAGGTGGAAGCAATCAGGTTACAAATATCTTAGAATGTCATGAACTGTCTGTCTTTTATATCTAGAATAGTGCAAATATGTTAGGAGAAAGGCTAGCAAAAAGTTACAAAGTAATAAAATATATATTAAGATCTACTTACAAAAAAAAGTATTATTTTTTAATTTTTACATTAGTTCGGGCAGTTTGAAGATTTAGCCAAATGATGCTGTTTAGAATAAGCTTTGTCATTCAAGAAAGGGACAAGATACTTTATGATGAATGCAAGCATACAGAAATATCCTCTGAATTCTCATTTTGTCAGAATGTCAGATTGCTACTGAGTGCAGGCGGGACGATTACTTCGTACAGTGCCTCAGGTAAGTTAGCTGCTGGTTTTGGCTTGTAAGATAATCTCAACTGGTAAACATGTTCATTTGATATGCCAAATACTGCTAATTATAAAGTTTTAAATATCTACTTGTAAAATAATCATAATATGGAACAGCTCATATTTTAATAAAATATCTGTTAAAAGAGATGTCATTATTATTACTGTTTTTTAAAGCTGGTACATTCTACTTTGAAGTCTGTGATACCCACATTCACAATGAAAAAAAAAAGTAACAATTTCAGTACTGACTTTTTAAGTAATCACATTGAATGAAAGATATATTCAAACATACCAAACTGGTTTAAGATGCAAATTTGAAAAGATAAGAAAGCTACAAGAACAAAAACTTCACTAAATGAAATTGAATTCTTAAGATCGTTTCCCTGACAATGTTTTACTCAATTTTATGAGGTTGAAATTAATGAATGTCAGAGTTAAAAAAGTAAGTAAATACTTTAAAAAAGTACAGGTTTCACAAAGAAACTCTGAGGTCAGACACTGTTAATTCCAAATTGTATGTGGAAATTAAGGCTTGAGGGATAGAACAGATTTTCTCAGCAAAACCCAGCTACTCAAGAAAGGAATCGAGAAGGTTCCAATCTTCCAACTCCTAACACTGGGGCTTTTCCTGTCCTACACCCTGACTTTCACTACCTAGGTACTGGTTCCTCTTATCTATGGAACAATAATCCAACTAACCAAGAAAGAAATTGTTTGTGTTGTACTGCTATTTTTCATAATTTCACAAACTATTTTCTATGTACATATTAATAAACATGTAGAGAAGTCCTAACATTTTACATGAAAATATATTTTAGAGAAAAAAATAAAATCAGTTCTCATTAAATAAACTATAAGTAAATTTATTCAGGTTGCTTGAATCTACTGGTAAGCCTAAAATCCCACCTGGGATGATTTCAGAAAATCAGAGAATCTCACAGTTAGAAGGTACCATTAAAGGTTATCTGGTCTGACTTCCTTCCCAGCGTTGACTTTCAAATACTGTGCACTGTAAATAGAGGGAAAGAGCTATTCAGCAGTATAAGCTGAAACTGTCCATTAATTTTGAAACTCTAAAGCACTACTTAAAAATTTAAATGAGGAAATTATGTGTTGTGATTCATACTCTGAAACTCATTCTGAACATGAGTCACTCCCCTGTGCCAGCTGAAAGCCAATGGAAGACCCCCAATAGGATATTTTTCCTAAAGTGCAACCAGTATTAAACTTCCCATGGTATCAAATTGGGAAATGATTTTGAAGTTCCAGTCCTTAATAAAAACTGGAAACAATATAAGACATATCCATTGTTCCATTTAGGGCATACCTTTGAAAGGTAATTCAAGTCAAGATAATCTAACAGCCATCTATTAAACATGCCCTATAAATTCCAGGGATGATGTTGCTCTGGAACAAACAGTGTGATTCCTACAAGATCTTTTAGAAAAGGAAACAAATATGTAAAGAAGTAACTCCAAAGAAACTGAATGTAAAACTAGGTTTTGTCATTAGCAGTGGGATTACACCTTAGAAAAATTATTTCACCAGCTGAACAAAGTTGGTTGGAAGTCTGGACCAAGAGAGGAAAGTGGTCCTTCCAGGCAGCTGCATCATTGCACAGGTAGGGAGAACAGAGGGGTCATGGTGTTGAAGGAAGGAGAGCTTTTAGCTTGCTCTGCTATAGAGCTGGGTTAGATAATACCTGTTCTGTTGGTGTAATCTATCCACCTCTACTCACAATCTGTGTGAACGGCTTTTATGCTTACTCCATTTTTCCTAAAATAATTAGACTCAGTGGTAGATGGAGCAAGGAAGAGGTGGGCATCAGATTCCATTTCTCAGAGATTAACTTGCTAGAATCCTCAGGTGACACACTTTACAGGCTATGGAACACTTAAAGGATACGTTCCTATGCAGGCAGGCACTTACAGCATACACTGGAGCTGGCAATGCAGCTATGACTACTCCTCCTTAAAACCTCATAAAACCTCCTCTTCAAAGAGATTTATGAATAATGTGAACTAAATAATTCATGGGATTGCAGATGCCAGTCCAAATAGCCTCTTCTTTTTTCAAGGTTTCAGTTGGTAGAACTGTGATCAAAAGCCTTCATCAGTCATGATAGTCGCATTTGTCCTCACTCCAAACAAACCGTATTTGCATGTGAATGTTTTTCATTGAAATGAGATATATAATATGCCAGCCAAGGCCCAACTAAAAGGCATTTTATGCCATTTAAATTCAGTCAAATTAAAGGCTGAATGCAACCTAAAAGGTCTACTCTCAGAACAGTAATTTGACACATCATAAATAAGAACCATTTTTTGTTAGCGTAGGTTCAGCACTTGTCAGGAAATTGTACACAGCCATATTAACAAAGTGCCGCCTCTTAGGGAGAAATAAACTATAAGAAAAACCTTGTATGTAAAGCAGCAAAACACACAAAGAGTGTAATATAGTGTCATTGGTTCAAAGTTGACATTTTTCACTGACATTTACAGAAGAGGAGAGAGAATTTTAACCTGCTTGAATGCCAAAAGAAATTGTCAAAAACAATTTCTTTGGTTCAAATTTAAACTAAAAAATATGTTTCGGAACAGGTGAAAATATTGATTGCCATTTAGTTCAGAACAAGTGGCTGTCACTCATCAACTTAATTCTTGGTCTTGGATAGTGAGAACTGGAGTCATTGGTGGAGATTATAAACTAAAAAAGACAAAATTGAGTTTAAAAATATCACATGTTTGGCAATGTTATAATACTCTTTGAAAGGCCTCAACCATGTGGAGACCAAATTTTTTACTAAAGCTTATGAATGGGTGTTATAACTTATTTTCTAGATCTCATTGACTAAAATAAATATCATTGGGTAACACATATTGAAAGATTGTTTTAGATAGACTGTTTTAGATGAAAATTGATAATGGCAAGAGGCAAAAGGCTAGAATCCAAAGGCCAGAAAGAACGGTAGTAGAACACTACACAAGAATTCTAATGATTTAAATTGTCCCACACAGTCAACCTTATTTTTCTATTTCTTTACATGCAGCCTGTGTGTTTGTTGGGCCAATCCATATACTCAATCTTATTCTGAAAATACTAAGTCTATTTATTTGCGTCCTCAATAATATTAAGAAAAACAGCAAAGATTGTACTTTCACCCTGAATTGTCATTATGGCTGTAAAAGTTAATTTTTATCTTTGTATTTCTATCTTTCTATGTACTAAAGACATTTGAGATATTTGTAGAAGAAAATGTATGACGCCCCAGGTAGTGTACAGGAAATTTGTAGACATCAGATATCAGCACCCAACCTCTGCTCACATCTTCAAATATCTGAAATTCTAAAAGCAGAAAATAACTATAATCTCATTCTCCTACTCTACCTGATTATGGTGATTCTTATGCTATATGTCACATGAGTGGGGAATATTGACAAGAAAGAGGAAAATCTAGATTACTGATATTTTAGTTCTAATTCTTTTTAAGTGCATGAAGCTTAGAAAACTTAAAATAAGAATGAAGGAAACCTTATTCTTTAAAAGGCAAACCATACTGATAAATTGTTTTAAAAATACTAAGTAAGCTAAAGTAAGTTGTACTTTTGCTTTAGAAGAATTGTGGGAAAGTACAGATGTTTAGGTATCTCCAAGAGATAAAAATATGGTGTTTTTATATAACTACATAATGTTAAATTCATCTGTATAATCTCAAAATGTGGCTTCCTGTTTTCTGTGTATATGAACTTTAGCCTAGATGTTATTCCTCAGGTAAAATAATTAGGTAAGAAAGATATTAATTAACAGTGATGCAGATATATAATAAGGATAATGACTTTCACCTTCATGGAAATACCATAACTACATCAACTATACTTTTCAATTATTATTTTACAATAAAACTATGTAATGACATAGTTTTCCTGGAGAAGAGAAAAATGGTACTCTAAAGGAGGCAATGTATAAAATCTAAGATAATTCACTGGACACATTAATTCTAAATCACAGCTACCAAGAATTAGCAATTCCACAAAGTCTTTAAATTGTCATCTTGTTGTCTTAGGGGTAAATATCTAGTAAAGAATCATATAGTAATTATATATTCATATAAAGTATATAAATAAACCTGTAAATTATATAAAATATACCTGTACATGTATAAGTATACATTCAAATATATATACATAATTATAACTGTGACATTTTATAAATGAATACCCCCTAGGATGTATTGGATATGACAATTATCTAAACCACTTTTACAGGAACACCAAAGTGGCTCAGTGATTAAAGCATTTGCCTTAGGTTCAGGGCGTGATCCTGGAGTCCCAGGGTTCAGTCCCACACTGCCTCTCTCCCTCTCTCTCTGTCTCTCATGAATAAATACATAAAATTCAAAAAAAAAAAAAAAACCACTTTAACTTTGTTCTGACTTAACAAATAATATATAAATTTTAATACGTTTCAACTTTTCATCATGACAATGAAAGAGAAATAAGCGAGGATTTTTTGTGATGACCTAGATTTTCTTCTCTCCCTATACCAACTTGTGAATTGCTGATTCAGATATTGAGAAATGTATATATTTTTCATATTTCAGTAATAGATGTCATCAATTCTGAAGCCCGTGCATCCATATGTAAATACTCATTGTAAACAAGTCAATATAAGGAATATCTAATCTGCGAGGGAAATTAGGACAATTCTGATGCAAAGGTACTGCCTTTATAGGAAAACTACAAGGAATGGCTTGTGGCAGAAAAACACAATATATCAGTGGGAATGTGAATACTAATGAGAGAAAACCAAGGGATAAGGATATGGCAACGTATATTGAAAGCAGACACTGATGAGGGCAGATGTAGAAAAATGATTATCAACTTTAGACCCCTAGAGCAACATGAATGAAATCACATCCTTGTGTTCTGGGAAATAAAACAGGCAACTTGGATAGAAATAAAGAGAGGCTTTAATTATCTAAAAGAAAATTGGGAGCAACCCATGATAATACTGAAGTGGGGTTATTACAGAATACAATGTAGAGTTAATTCAGAAATCAGTTTGTTCAAAAACATCAACAGCTGGGTTTAATAATAGACACAATGAATCAGAAATGAATAAAACCTTGAAGTAGAAGATTATCTGAGCAACTCTAATCATATTATTAGATTTACTAAGGAAAAAAAATGACAAAGGATCTATAAAAGGACCTTATTTGTGTGAATATAGTTCTAAACAACATTTTTTAAGACATAAATCTGAGGTCATACTAATTATACATATTTCATGGACACTTCTAGATTTTTATGACACAATGAGCAAATTATATGAGAAGGGATTCACTATAAATAACCAAAATAAAATCTGAGGGAAAAATCCATATGTAATGATAGAATACATTTTTCAGGGTTAAATTAGATTCTTTTTTCTTAGACTTTTCAAATGTGAAGTTTGAGGGGTTAGGGACTAGACTTCTCATACTGTTAAATATCTAATGAACTAAGACTGTAAATGGCAGGAGATTCTGTAGAACAAGATCTAGTTAAATATCTCAACATGTGGAGTTTAAGAAGTCATATAACGAAAGGCTCAGAGCCGATAATCGGAGCTGACCCCTTGTATACGGAGACAAATTGAGGAATCATCATGGAAAGAATGGAAATGTGAAAATTAAATTTTTGCAAGATGATCAATTGTATTTATTTATTTATTTATTATTTATTTATTATTTATTTATTTATCTTAAAAGATATATTTATTGGAGAGAGAGAGGATGCACACAGGTGGAGGTGAGAGGCAGGGGGAGAGAGAAAGTCAGCAGACTTTGTGCTGAGTATGGAACCACCCAGGTGCCCCACCAATGTTTTAAAATTAAAATTGCTTATGTAGCATCTTTTGTCCTGTTCGTGTAGCACATTTACTTACTAGAAGTATTTAACACCAGGTTTAGAATACCAGCCCTCATCACTTACTGATGTGAACTTGAGGAGGATATGCTGTGTCTCTGTGCCTTAAATTCCTCATCTCTAATATGGGATGATAACAATACCTGATTCATAGGATTATAATACAAATATAAATGAATCTATATTTATATAAAGCACACAGAACAGAGTCTGGCACATAGTAAGGGCACAGAAACTATGCTATCTTTATTGTAGTCTTTATGACCTCATATGGAAGTGGCATCCTTTTATTGGCAGCTTTGTCTTCTCTGCTCACTATCAGGAACCCATTTCCTCATACAGAGCTCAGCATTTGGTAGGCACTCAAGAAGTTTCCTGAATAATAAAGATAGATACCTGCTATGTATCAAGCATTGCACTTAACTCTAAAGAAACAAAAGATGAAAATAAGAGCTTGCCAATTTTTGACTGTACAATGATGTACAGTATGATGTACAGGTTTGTATGTCCCCTGTCCTTTTGTATCAGCTTAGAGAACACTAAAATAAAAGCACACCTAAGTACTCTAGATAAGTTGATATAAAATAGTTTAGGCACCTTTCTAATTTATCTAATAGTGACTTATTTTATTTTGTGGGGAAAAAAATTCTCCAAGCATAAAGTAGGTAAGGGACCAGTGATATAAACTTTAACTTTGCAATTAGAGTAGAAAAGGAAAAAGAAAAAAAAAAAAAAAGAGTAGTGTAAATATATCACTTAACAGCCATACAAATAGATCTTGTATTTAATATTTAAATTTGCTTGACTCCCACCTCCAACTTACCTCTCATCTGAAGAAAAGAATATGACACTTTCCCCAAATGAAATCCCCACCCTACTCATATTTGTTATTGATATATATCAATATATACATCAATCATTTTCTCCTTCATCATACTTACTATGTAATATAAGTGCCCTGCTTTAAAAAAAAGATTAGCCAGATTCTTTCAGAAATGTGTGCTTGGATAACTAAGAGATTGTGACCAGAGCCAAACTGAAACATCTGACATGGTACATAGTTGAAGCCAAACTAGAAATAGAATGGAAAATGAACTAGAAAGGGAAAAGATGTAGATGACAAAGTGTCTTAGATATGCCTTGTGTCCCTCCTTTCAGGGCCATAGCTTGCACTGCTTCCTGAATTTCCATTTGGTAAACCAATTTCTGAAAAGCAATGCGAGTATTATGTGTATGTGTGTGTGTGTGTGTGTGTGTTTATATATATATATATATATATATATATATAATTTTTTTAGTACTATATATAACCCAGGAATGAACAACGTGTGCCAGAATACACACATAAAATGTAAGGAAAGAGGGACACCTGAGTGACTCAGTCAATTAAGCATCCAATTTGATTTCAGCTCAGCTCATGATCTTAGGGTGGTAAGATCCAGTCCATTCAGGGGCTCTGCTCTGAGAGTAGAACCTGCGTAAGATTCTCTCTCTTCCTCTCCCTCTGCTCCCCCAACCACAATGGCTCATGCATGTGCACACTCTTTCTCTCTCTCTCTCTCAAAAAATGTTTAAACAATAAATAAAAAGGAAATGTAAGGGAAGAAAACACCCACCATACACAAGGTGGATGTACACTCTTATGTAGTACTGACTCATCTAAGGTTCAGTTTTGATGAGTGGATCTTCTAGGATTCAAGCTTTATTAAAAACAAGATGACTCATTTAAAAAAAAAAGATTAAAGATCCTGCATTAATTATTCTGGACAGGACTGACAAGTAGAGCAGTTCTTAAAAAGCAGACATAGGGAATGCCTGGGTAGCTTAGCAGTTGAGCACTTGCCTTTGGTCCAGGGTATGATCCTGGAGTTCTGGGATTGAGTCCCACATTGGGCTCCCTGCATAGAGCCCACTTGTCTCTCGCCTATGTATCTGCCTCTCTCTCTGTGTGTGTCTCTCATGAATAAATAAATAAAATCTAAAAAAAAAAAAAAAAAAAGCAGACTTAGAGGGTGTCCAGGAAAACCTACATAGAATTTTGAATGACAATGTTCTTACTATATTGCATAGTGTAAGACTGCATTGAGGTGAGAGATAGGGAGTCTAGGTTGTCCATGTTCTGCTGCATATGAATAGGGACAGATTTTGAAAAAATCTTTGAGTCTTGTAAAGCTTATTTATTATTACTCAATGCTTCTTTTCAAACATATAAATCCTTATCTTTTATTTCAGTCAGCTCTTTCTCTTTACTGTGTAGGCCCATTATAGCTAGATTTTATGTGTAATTGGCAGTAAAACGCCTCAGGAACTGAGGATCAGAGTTTTGAGTTCAGAATTCTCAAACTCTCCAATGTCTTTCATACCACTCCTTAAGTAGGAGCCTACCTCACCTACAGATGTGGTACTTCACCTCATTTGAAAACAGGAAAAACTTTAAAACAAATAAACAAAACCAAACAAAGCAAAAATGAAAACATAAAAAACGTTGATAGTTATTTGTCCTTGTTTTGATAAACTGATTATTCTCCTAATATGAATAGACTTTTGACATTTTGTTATATATACTAGTTGTGTACTTATCACTCTTTTATATCTAAGCAGTGGAACACTGATCTCATTAAAAGAATATTAATCATCAAGAAGCAGGGTGGAGAAAAGGCTAGAATAGTCAGAGAAGTCCTGAATTTTCACTTTTCTTAAGGCTAATCCTGTACATCATCTGAATGATATTTAGCTCTTTGGAATTCGAGGAAAGTTCTCCCTGACAAAAGTTTCTTATCTCCTCCCTTCCGCCTTTTTGTTGACTTAAATAAAAACTGCATCTCATTTTTGGCAACAGAGAAGGAGGAATAAGATTAGTACCAGTAAGTAAAATCCCTCTAGCCCAAAATTTGAGTCAGAAGTATCAATATAAAGACAATGTATTTTGTCTTAAAAATAGATTTGTGTGTATTTATGTGTTTATGTGTGTGTGTGTGCATTTATTTGTGTATGTGTGTATTGCCGCTGAAAAGACCCAGGAACAATGGAAATCTAGGGGCAATGAGTATCCCTAGTACTATAAGTTAGGTTTCTAAATACATTTTAATTAAAAGAAAATAGGATTTATTGAATAAATAGCTTTTAGGGAGCAAAAAATGTACAGTCCAGAAAGGTAGAAAGCCATAAACGTCTGCTGATTTTAGTCAAAAGAACTGAAGAGGCACTCACTGGTCAAATATGGGAGGTTTTGAATAATTACCCTAGTGATTAAGACATGTCAAATATGCTTAAATTTAGGAACACACACTGATCCTCAAAACAAAGAAGCAAAAACATAAACAAACTTCTTTGTTAATTCTTGGAAGATGCCAGGAAACCAACTAGTTATTTTTAAGATCGTCAAAAACAAAAAAGGAATCAAGTGTTTATCCTATCTTTCTTATATGAACAGTACTTCAGGGATATAAATCAGTGGTGAAATTAAATTTCTCTTTATAGAAGTATTTAAGCTCATGGATAAAGAGGAAATGATAGAATTAGAATATCACAGTTTGCTCCCAAAACAAACCAACAATAATCTAGGTGTTGAAAAGATGAAACGTGATTGACCATGAGTTCATAATTGTTTTAAACAGGTCATGAAAATATGGGGATGTGTATTTGATACAATATTAATAATTTTTAATCCTTTGGTTGTGGACCAGATAAAAATAAAGTGAGTATGATCGAGTCTGAACAAGAATAGCCTAATAGAAGGAGTCAGCAGTACAAAGATGAGAAAAGAAAGGGGGAAAGGAAAAACGGAATGGTGCAGAGTAAATTAGCTTCATTTCTGACTGTAACCCAGAGTTGCTAGCAGCTTTGGCATGCAGGGGACTGGGGGGGAGGGTCTATGGAAATAGGAGAAAAACAATGAAAATATAAGGTAAGCAGTGGCTGAGAGGCTGGAGAGGAATTTCGAGTATAAAAGCACATTTGCTAAAGTGGCAGGCATCACATCCAAAACAAAGTAAGCATTGGCCAGGATTCTTTTCTTTCCCCAGCAACAGCTATACCAAATGAGAGATGTAAAAATATGTATCTGGTCTTGTACAGCAAACTAATTCACACAGATGAAAGAGGTGTGAGGGTGACAACATACAAAGAAAAAAGAAGGAACAAATGAAAGTAGAGGGCACCTCTATCCAAAACTTCACGATGGATCCTGGGAGAATTCACCAGTTTAGGACCTGATATGCAGGGATCTTTAAGAGAAATGACTGGAAATCAGATGAATATGTGGGAGTCATAAAATGATGGCACAGAATAGAATGCTGGAAATGTGTGGGTATGGGGGCTTATAAACACGGCCGCAAACTCTTTGACACTCTTCCCATTGAGAGGTGGATCTGTGCCCTAATTCTCTGAATCTGGGCAAATGTGTGGCCACTTTGCCTAATGGAACACAGCAGGGGAGAAGTCACATGACTTCAGAGGCCAGAAAGGCAATGTATCTTCCATCTTGGTCTCTAGAAAACTTGCTCTTGGAAGCCTGAACCTTCACATGAGTCTGACTCCCTGAGGACACATATGCAACAGAGGCCAGTGACACCAGATATGTCTGCTGAGAGCAAAACTTCCTTGGATTGTCTTGCAGATCAGCTCCTCTACCAGCTGAACATCAGTGACTGATCTCCATGGATGCCATAAAACAGAATTCCCCATTAGTGACCTGTCTAAATTCTTGATCTTCATAATCATGAGCCATAATCAAGTGGCTATTGCTTTAAGCCACTAAGTTTTATAGTAGATAACTAGGCTAGGAGATTCCCAAGGTATGATCGGTGAGAATGATGAGTCGAATATGTTTATAGTTGATCTTACTTTGAGTTGTCATTGAATCAGTAAAAAAGCAATGCAAAAACTCAAATAATTGGGTAGATGCAGCCCTCCTCGTCTCCCCAGTCCCCGAGCAAATCATGCATGCTAAGTTCAGTGACTACTGTAGAATGGAGGACACAAAGAAATAATGGTCTGCCTGTTTTTTCCTCTTATATAAGTTTTAAATATAATATTTTAGCTATCCAAAATTATGTACACACACATCTGTTATAAACTACTATATAGTGAATAAGAGGAATACACTGGCAAGTCAAGAAATAGAATATAACCTGCAAATTTGCATCTACCCATGTGTTTCTAACCAATTCAATGTCCTATTCTCCCTGCTTTTCACACTGTTAGGGAAAGGAAAGGCCATGTTGATATCTACCTACTGCCATATAAACAAGTAATTGCTCTACTACACCACGGATTATGCAGTTTATCATCCTCACTAAAGAAGTAAAGAGACACCACAAAAACATAATTATTCTTTCTTTATCTTTATTCACGGCAAAAATAGGTCATTTGTTTTACCATTGAGAAGATCTTAAGCATATGTGCAATTAAATTAGGGGAATATTGGAATTGGGTTACTTTGATTATATTGTATGTCTACCTCAGCTGGGATAACCGGCATTTTTTCAGGATTCCCAGCCGCACAGTCATTGTGAGGTTATCTAGCTGCATGTGATTTTATACGTCTACCTGTTAAATCACATATACAAATGCAATATCTAGCATTTGGGAACATTATGTGGATTCATGACAGTCCCAAGGGGATTATGGATCTAGAAAACGATGAATGAATTACAAGAAGCAAAATATATTGCTTTCATCTATGACAGATATAATCTAGCTGCAATATCATTCCTATTATGGGCAGAGTAGCTAACTGGAACTTCCTCATACCTGCAATCAGAAACTTAGACAATGAATTGGGATTGTGGCAATATATAGAGCTCTCTCAAGTTTAATTAGTGTTTTGAACCTCTAGCTTGTATTATAGTCACAAAGATGTTAATTATATTGCTCTGTTTTTGAAAATATTTCACAAAGATAAGACCCTATAGCTCCAAATCTATCTCTTAAATTTTTAAAATGAGGTGAAACATTTTTCATGCATCATCTAGATTTTATAGGCCACCCTGGTGGCCTGGTACATATGTGACCCTATGATTCCATACAGACATGCTCAAGATATTGTAATACTTGTCAATAATACCTTAGGAGAATGGCACACTTATAATAAACCGAAAGACAACTTCAAGAGTAAATATATTTGACTTCTAATAAATATCAAGAGGCAAAAGAATGCCTGGACCCACAAACAAAAGTATTTCATGCATAAATATCAATTACTAGGAACTTCAATACTAAAAAGAGGGAGAATTATATGTTTCTATTATGTTGTCATAAAACATACCTAAAACAAAAAGCACCTATATGTGCCATACTGTTTTTGAAAATAAAATTGTTTTATGACTTGAAGTCAATTTACTAAACATATATAATCCATTTCCTACTATTATTCCACAGAAACAAGGAGGATATTTGAAAAATTTAAGTTCACAAAGGAGAACACAATTTATAATGCAATATGGTGTGGAATGGTTATAGGAGAGATAAACCAGCATGGATCAGATCAAAGGTGAGGGGTAATTTATTTCCACTATGGTGGGTGGGAGAACCCCCTTAGAAGGAGTGTTAGAGAGATTAAATTTGAAAGATAAGTAGGATCTCAATAAGCAGAGATGAAGTAGGAGCACACTTCAAACTTCAGTAACAGCACAAAGAAATAGAAATATTTGAACGTAGAGTGTTATACCCCTTCACTTTCAGCTCTTAAAGTAAATGAGGACATTGCAAAGAAGATCAGAGCTAAAAGAGAAAATGAAGGGCCATAAATAAACATTATGTCAGTTAACTGAACTGTATTTAGCAGGTGCTAGAATCTTTATTTATTACAATTCTTTTTTATTGAGTAAAGACTTTGTACCCTAAGATAGTAAGTTTGCCATGAGTATATAGTAAAAAGAAAATTAGACCAATTAAGAGGGCTTTATAATAGTTTAGGCAAGGTATGATGGAAGCCTGAAAAAAATCTAGCAAGAAAAATTTAAACAAGGATGCAAAATGTTTCTATATCATGAAGAGAAAAATATTGTTTGGGCTCATTTAATTTGTAGTGTATGTTTTTCCCAAAAATATATGCTATAGACTTCAAAACAAAGAAATGGCAACAAAAGGGGAATGAATCATGAAACAAGAGTGTTTACTAATATTATTATTATTCACAATATAAAAGTTTAGAATTTTATATAAAAGACATAGAAATAAAAAGAGATAGAGAAAGTGATACAGATAGAGAACCCAGCATCAAAACTAAGATTACAATCCTGACCTAAGAAAACTCTTTAACTTCCTATTATACCCTTTATATAGTCTTCTTGACTCTACAATGGCAGGACAAATAACATATACATACATAGCTTCTAATATTTTTTTATCAGCTGAAGTGAAACATTAATACAAAAAAGATAGAAACTTGCAAATAAATGTAATAACAAAGAATATAACTCTCTTACTATATCTTTTCACATTCATTGGTATGAAACAATAAATATTTGTCATAGTTGGTAATTTTTGAGGGGAGGTTGGGCTACTATAATCAGGTACTAAATTCTGGGAATAAAGCAATATTCAAAAAACAAAAGCACTAGACTTCAGGGGCCTACATCCTGAACAAGAAGCTCAAGGAGAGGGACAATTTTCACTTTAGGATAAATTTGTTCTCATCCCGTGTCACTCAGGATGTGTACAATTGAAATAAGTGGGGAAAAGATTACACACTCCACTGCCTTAGTGAGGACGGAAGTCATGCCACTCATTTTTGGATTCCCAGGGCCTACTAAGTGCCTGGAACACAGTAGGTGCTTAATAAATATTCAATTAAATGAACAAATGAAGAAATGCATATGTAAAATTAAAAATTAAAATTAATTAGTATGTTAGTGCCTCTTGATAATTTATATCAAATATTGAAAAATATACACACTATATTAGTCTACTAGGACTGCCATGACAAAATACCACAAACAGGATGGTTGAAACAATGTACATTTATTTTCTCATGGTTCTGGAAACTAGAAGTCTTAAATCAAGTTATTGTCAGGACTGGCTTCTCCTGAGTCTCCTCTTCTTGGCTTGCAGGTGCCCCCTTCTCATTATGTCCCTATACAACTTTTTTTTTTTTTTTTTTTTTGCACTCACACTCCTGGTGTCTCGCCTTCTTATATAGACACCAGTCCTATTGGATTAGGGCCCCACCCCTATAGCCTCACTTAACCTTAATTACCTCTTTAAAGGCCCTATCTCCAAATATGGTAATATTACATATTAGAGATCTAACACATGATGGGGAGGAGAACTCACAATTGACAAAGAACCGAGAAGCGATTGGGGGTGGGGGTAGGGAGAATTCAACCCATAGCACACACTATTTTTTTGTGTATATTCTATTTAAATTACTGTTTTTGTCATAATAGACAATTACCAAGATATACTGTACTTTGGTCTGAAGACAGATCAAATAGCTTAAGAAAAAACACTAAAAGTTTCAAGTAGATATTAAAAATATTTCCAGAATTTTACAAAACAACCCAAAGTCAGTCATCCCTCTCCTTATACCTATTTCTCAAATACTATCTTTTTTTCTTTGCAATTTTTCTATGGAGTTTAGAACAACCAGTGAGGGTTAGGCAGGGGGACAGAGGTAAAGGTATCCGTTCTATCTGCATCATCAAATAAACTAATGATCTTATCTCTGAAGGATGGATCTGAATTGGAATAAATGTTGAAGTAGGGCTATACACTAAATATTTATCTGGTAATTAAAGAAATCAATCTATTGAGACAGGAAATACCTGGCAATGAGTTCAGTCACTATGCATAAATAGGATGCCTTAGATCAAGTGATAGTTAAATTTATTATTTCACCAGACCAAACTTCAAAACAAAATCAATAAAGCAAAAGGAGAATTAAAATCACCACTTCCAGTAGACCTAATTAACAGGGGAAAATGAGGTTAAAATATTTAAATATACCCTAAAATGTGAATATGCGCACTCTTTTTCTCAATATTTTCTACAATTGGGTACCGGACTTCCTAACTTTTTTTCTTTAGTGGCTTCATCACCCTTTAGTATCATAAAATCAAGATTTCACAAAACTATGGCTCAAATGATCTTAATATATGCAAAATTGCTAGTTCATGTAAAAATGTGCACTGCATAAAAAGGAGTAGGGCTAAAATTCAGCCTGTACCTAATCAGCCAAGACATAGCCCTGGCTGCTGGCTGGGTGGAATCTAGAGAAGGTTTGTCTTTTCTTCTTCCAAACCATCACGTTCTTGTCACACCAGCAGTTTGTACCTGCTTTCCAAGGAGAAGACACCTTTTTCTAACTGCCTTATTGGATAGTCATTCCTCTGCATAAATAGAACAGTCCAGTTTTTAGTAAAAATCAGCCAACAAGAATAGTGTCCCACTAAAGTTTTTCTATCCTAACAACCAAGTGAACTCGTAATAGACAACAGGAACCATATGACACATTGCTTTTCTTTTTATCTTGGCTGCTAGAAAGCAACACGTTGGTTGTTACATTCAATTTTGCTTCTCTTTATCAGCCAGGATTATCATGACATTTATTTCTGCTCTATCAATATTTTTCATCCCTCTACTTGTGTTCTTTTTTTCCTGTCTTAATTGCATTAATCAGTTTGAATACTTGTGCCTTTATTATAATATTTTATTAGGTCTTCACTTAGCTTTCAGAACTCCATCAACTACATCTCATGGAACTCTTTGGTCTAAAAATGCATGTTTCATTCTTTGCTCACAGATACTCCTTCACACACACGAGCTTCACTGGCTTCCTTTTTCAGTCTGAATCTCCCAGGCAGATAAATCACTGAGTTTTGTTCTAGAGGTAGAGTCATTCTGCTGATTCTATCCATCACTAATTTATTAGTCCTGATCCTGAGAAAGCACCACCTATTTCCTTTATTTCTTCTTATAGTAGAAAATCATGAAGCAACTTAGCCCTAGTCAACTGCATATTGCATTTCTCATCATTCTGCAGTGACTGTCAGCATAGGATCTCAAAGACATTCTTGGCTTCTCTTTTTCTCCATAGACTCTGCCTTTAAGCACAGGTGGATTTTATTAGCTCTTCCTACACCTTTACAATTGCTTCATAAATAATCTGCTTATTTCCAGTATCTTTATTCTTTTTTTATCAAATTTAAATCATGGACCTTGGAAATTCCTAGAAGCAGCTCTAAACGTGTCACAACCAGCAATTCCTCATTTGCAACGGAAAATCCATATTGTTTTCCTATCTGGCTTCAACCTGTCTTTCTGTACCTACTTAATCTGTTTCTCTATAACTCTTTAAAAAAAAGATTTTATGTATATATGCATGTATGCATTTACTTATTATTTCAGAGAGCTAGAGAAAGCTGGGGAGGGGCAGTGCACAGAGGAAGAGAGAGAATCTCAAGCGGACTCTCTGCTAAGCTTCGAGACTTATGCAGGCTCCATATCCCAACCCTGAGATCATGACCTGAGCCAAATCAAGAGTTGAATGCTTAGCCAACTGAGCCACCCAGGCACCACAGTTCCTCAATAGTTCCTTTTTAAAAAAGATTTATTTATTTATTCATGATAGAGAGAGAGAGAGAGAGGCAGAGACACAGATAGAGGGAGAAGCAGGCTCCATGCCGGAAGCCTGACACAGGACTCAATCCCGGGACTCCAGGACCCGGCCCTACATATCTAAACCATCCACCCATTTCATTCTCAGTCTCACACTGACACATTGATCTTTTTTGCTTGAAATATTTTCCTCTTCCAATAAAGAGAAGAAAATAAAATACATAAAATGTTGCTGGTTAATCAGTCACAAAATTGTATACATACTTCCTTCTAAGAAAGTAAAGTTTTGAGACGACTGGATGGCTCAGCCATTAAGCTCTGCTTTCAGCTCAGGGCATGATCCTGGAGTTCAGGGATTGAATCCCACATTGGGCTCCCTAAGAGGAGCCAGCTTCCCCTTCTGCCTATGTCTCTACCTTCTCTCTGTGTCTCTCATGAATAAATAAAATCTTAAAAAAAAAAAGTAAAAATTCCAAATACCCTTTCCTCTTGAATTATATTAATTATATTATTTCTAGTAATTTTCCCATTCTTAAATGAATTATTCATATTTTTCCCTTTACACATTTTTTTAATATTTTTATTTTTAAGTAATCCTATATCCAACATGTGGCTCAAACTTACAACCCAGAGATTGATAGTCACATGCTCTATTGACTGAACCAGTCATGTATCTCTCAAATTTTTAACATTTTATATAAAAAATTTACAACATAAGCCAAGTAGACAGGCAACTAAAGTGAACCTATCTCTACCTTTACACATTTTTTATTAAATCTGTTTGACCATTTTTTGTCTCTATGATCTTTCATTTACTGTTTCTGTGTCCTAACATATAAAGGTAAATAAGATTATTAATAATAATGAATAAAAACATTAAAATAAACATTGGCTGGATTAATTATATTTGACTTATAACTGCATTAAGTTTTCTAATTATAAATCATTTTGAATGTTCTAGTCTATAGATAGGTAATCCTAATTAATGAGATTACTATTTAGTTAACCCAGTAAATATAAAATTTTTTTTCATTTAAAATTTTTTTGACATGTAATACTATTTTAATTCAGTTAAAAGTTATTTGAAATAAATATTACATTTATAGATATTTGACAGTAAATTAAAATTTTCTAAACTAACATGTTGGTATCACCCTTGTTTGTATAAGATGGACAGAAGTGATGTATAGATACTAAGTATTTTACATACTTAATTACTATAATCCATAAACAATTTTTAAGGCCAAACATTGCTAGTCCTCTAATATTTATTCTTCTTGATATAAAAATCAATATTCATCATCAAAAATAGTGTCAGCCAAAAGACAAGTGTCAGTCATTACGTGCATTAAAGATACACTTTGAAACTACATTTCTAAATATTTAATTTAAACAATCATTAACATTTTAAGGATACCAACCAATGTTGTCATTTAAAAAGTACTTGCAAGGCAACTGAGATGACAAATATGGACATCATGTTGATTTTTCTTTAAATAAATACATGACTAATGTCAGCGGAAAGTAAAGGAAGACCGGAGGTAAGGCTAAAACAGCAATCAAAGCACTAATGACAAAACTTTAAGTGTAGTATTCCATGTTAAAGATATATTAGATGCTAAACAGAAGAAGCGGTGTTGTAGTCTGTGAATTTATGCCGCTGGAATTCAGGCTATCATCAATTGCTGGTTGTATACTTCATGCAACAAAATGTATGTATTAGAACAGAACTTTAGCTCAGGCCTCTAAATAGAAAACAAATAACAAGATATTTATATTTAAATCTCTATAGCCAAACAAAATCATTTGATTGTGTAAATCGAGGCCCTTATTACAATCATTACTTCTTATCAGTAAGAGATTCGATGTTTCAATTGCACAATGTATTTATTCTATTAGAATACACGTCTTTAGGACAGTGATTTTATTCAAACAAACAAACAAACAAACCCGAGCCAGTGGTGACACTGGTGCATAAGACATGTTTTTATGTTTCTTACAGCCTAGATTTAGAAGTTGGTATTCTCACAGGGAGAAAAGTCTGAGAGGTGAGGGGACTGCTGTTTGTGAAAAACACACTGCTGTCTTTTAGACCAATGGGTCTCAGGCACTGACGCACACTGGAATCATAGGGATCCTCTAAAATGCAGATTCTGATAATTCTGAGGTACAGCTGAAGTTATCCATATTTCTATCTATCATATCGATCCCAGGTTTTACTGATGCTGCTTGTTAGGGAACTTTTTGAATGTCAAGACTCCAAACTATGTCCCAAATACACAGACCCTAGAACTAGCTGTCTAAATGTATCTGAGACATTTCAGAACACAACTGAGTCTCTCTGCTTTGCCCACTGCCAAACTAATAGGCATTTGTCTTCAGTGGTAAAGATGCAGAGTTGACCTACGATCTAGGATGTCCATTCTTGCAAGCAAAGACCCCTCTTACATAAAAGTCTGGGAGGAAAGGTGAGTAGGTAAGGATCAAGAGTCAGCTCTACCTGCATCAGCATGTTAAGTGAGGAGATTCAGAGTAATCTGAGAATACTCAATTCAAACCAGCTCTTCCAGGTCATGAGGGAGATGTATTTGTCAAGGTAGGAGATTTGAACGAGTTTTAATTTACAGATTATTAGCATGATTTGCAACCTTTAAATATTAAATCCTATGGTATATGAGCTTCCATTTGTTCTCATTTCCCACCTTGCAAATGTTAGGGCTGGCCTGCCAATGGGTGTGAACTCATTGTATCATATTGTTCCAGTTATTTTAGGGAGAAATTATTTCTAGGGGTTGCTGAGGAGGGTAGCTCTCTGAGATCACATATTGAATAGTTCCAGTGAGTACTTATTTAAAGGACTTATTCTCTATTCTCTAACACCTTGAAAGAGAAAAAGAAAACACAATAATTAGGATATCTGGATTCTACTAACATTTCCACTATTTTCTATGTACCTAAGGGAATCAAGGATACAGTTGAAAGTATAAAGAGATAGTTTTCCTACTGGTACCAAGTCGGTTCATTATTATCCTAGCAATCGGAGCATTTTGTCATGTTAAATATTACTATAATTGTTCAGTAAAAAAAAATTGACCTTCAGCCTTACAAAGGATAAAACAATCATAATTTGGAGAGCAAACTTTAACTTATATTTTGCTTTTCATGTAATCATGAAAATAGAAGATGCTATAATGTTAAAAGAACTAATGAGAATAAGTAGAGCAAGATCAATATTTTATATTTGAAGTTATTAGATTTCCACTAAATGTTCTATTCATCAAAAAGGATGCACACAGCTCTGTTGCATTCATTCTGCTTCCAACCTAAAACAGGGAGAGCATCATATAAGCAAATCAGACAACCATAAAGAACAATATCATGTTAGAATAATTCTGAATAAACACATTAGGGAACCTTGAGGCTTTTTTAAAAAGATTTTATTTATTTATTTATGAGAGACACACACACACGGGGGGCGGGGGGCACAGACATAGGCAGAGGGAGAAGCAGGCTCAACGCAGGGAGCCCAACGTGGGATTTGATTCTGGGTCTCCAGGGTCACACCCTGGGCTGAAGGCGGCGCTAAACTGCTGAGCCACCGGGGCTGCCCACTTTGAGGCTTTTAGATGGAGTCGTGAACTGTCAAAAGTACTTTTTCCACCTGCCATTCCTTGACCTTCCCCACCCCCCCTCTCCCCACGCCTGCAAAAAACAACAGAAAATCTAAACGATTTAGGATGTAATTCCTTCTAAAATATACTTCTGTGAGCATATATACTTATTATCTAAGGGGCACTCACAGGAAAAATATTTTTATTCTGTTCACATTATTTTATCCACACAGCCTAAGTACACTGGGACAATAAACCCCTCCGCTCTTTTGAAATAACTTCTTTACTTAGTCATAAAGAGAAGAAAGTCTTGGCACATATTCAATAAGGAATGAGATTAGTTTTACCTGGGGGCATGTTATTCACACCCACCAAAATCTCCTAGACTCAAAGATAATTTTATTTTTTATGATTCTACCATGATTGTGGAAATTAAAAAATAAAGAGCAGAAGAGTCATTAAATGGTCGTCTTGAAACAATATAAAAAAGATAGGCAAAAATCCCTTTAATAAAGTGGAATTGAGGACTCTCTCTGTATTAAATACAGAATGATAATTTATTTGGCTCTTACTTAAAAAGGAAGCTTCGGAGTCAGTCTCATTTCAGAAATTATTATAAGACATCAAATAAGAAAGACGAGAAATGGAGCATTGTAATTTTTACTATATAAGTTACTTTCAGCTATGTTGAATTATGTATACAATATATGCAGTGTTGTCTGAAAATATGTAAATCAAACATTTGTCTAGACTCTAACTTTAGTTGGTGACCACTTTCATACAGCACTCTGCAGGAACTAGCTTTCTATAATACTCAGCAGATAATCTGAGGAATTTGAACAATTTCTATGAAAGAATTCTATCCCAATGTAAAAATGTGGGGAGATAACCTAATAGATTACTGAAGAGGACTAGATTTTCCTCTATCTATTTAGAAAGGCAAAAATTTAAAGATGAGATGAGTAGATTTTTAAAGAATTATTTCCCTGTTTTGGTCAACCAGTCAAGACTGATCATATTAGTGATTTATTTCCAATCTCTTTTTATATCAAATATTTTACCACTTTATTATTCTGGCTGTTTTAGTGCTCACTTATTCCTGTAATGGCAAGCGGGTGCTCAGGCACACTATGACTTTTAGCTGTATCATTTAATTTTTCAGCTGAGCTTTAGGTAATAAATCTGTTGTCAGCCTGTCTATTTGTGTCACTCCGAGACACATGAGGAATGAAGCTGCAAGAAAAGCAAACCAAAGCGCATTCTTTGCTTCACGGCTAAAAGCAACAGATCAACAGCTAAATAAAAATGCCTATCTCCTACACATTGCAAAATGCATGTTAAAGCCCTGTAGCACATTTTTCTCTACTTCCAAAGCAAGCTATCTATATGAAATAAAACATATATTTGCATAAACTTATGTTATTGCAATGATTTTAACCTGGAAATTATGAAATAATTAGTAGAAGCAATGGATCAAATTTAGCTTGGAATTCTACAGCAAAAGTATGATACTTTAAATGTTCCTCTGTGATCATAAGAAGCTAAATGAGCTGGTAGAAGGGGAAAATAGTGGAAAGAAACTTTCAGAAATACATCATGGCAATTTGGGAAATCACTCGACTCCACTGGTGTCAGTTTCATCACCTGCAAAATGAAGCAGGCAGTTTTAGATGATTTCTAAGGTCACTTTCAGCTGTCACATGCTATGCCACTCTAATTATCTTGAATCACACACCGCCTCTCATTCACGTATATATGACTTAAAGATGATTATCGTTTAGGGAAAGCTGCATATTTAAGGTATGCCACGAACTCTGCACTCCAATTCAATATGTTCATTAAATTTTGTTATAGATGGGAAATTCTTCAACTTCACCTGCAGCACTTAAGCTTAAAGATTAGGTAGCAAGTGCTTTCCAAAATATACTTGCAAAAACTGATAGTCTTCTTATCTCTGTATATTAATTTAATGCTGAATGTAATCAGCATGCTTAATGAACTATAAATTTCACACCTGCCTCTGGACCCTATATGGTACTGTCATCTCATGATGTATTTTCTCTTCCATACATTTTGTTATTAATATAAAATTTTTATTGATAGTGGCCAGTCATGAAAATCACTGCTTAAATGGAGGTCCCAATATGACAAAGCCTATTCTTGTGTAAGGCAGTAGAATTGTTCATGACATGCTGAGCATTTATTTACAGGCATCTAAAAGAGCTCCGTTAACATAAACAAGACTTCAGGTTCTTCTCATTTACTGTCTGATGAAAATTTCATTAACGGTATGCACACCAATAAAGGACCATGATTTTTTAATATATTTTGTTCCTTTTCACTCTTTCAAAAACCAGTATACTCTGAAGTGATTACACAGTCCTCTGTTAGGAACCTTATCCCCTGGGTGGCAAGATGCCAAAGGAACATGAGCTTGACCTGACCTTTGGATAAGTTTGATTGCACCATTTTTGCAGCTTTGTAAGAATATCAGGCTAACTGCAGAAAGCAAGCAATTCATGAATCAAAAGAATGGAGAAAGAGCGAAGTGCTAATTAGAGAGATATTTTTGAATTTCTCTAAATTTGAATATTGCCCAAAGCAAAATTCCACTAAAATGATAAGAAAAAAATGTGACCGTATACATACACATACATACATACATACACACGCACACATACATATACACACTTATTAATTTATTTGCAGCGTGTATGACACAATCATGTCTTTAACGTTACTTTTTAATCATGTCATTCAATAAACATTTATGGAGAACATAGAGCACTAACTACATGTTAAATATACAAAGAAACACTGAAGGACGTAACCTAACAAAATACTAAACAACATCCTTAAGTTGCTGGAGACCAATTATGCATAGGATATCTGGCTGTTGATAGAGCGTGTTCTGCTTTTTCTATTACAGTAGAAACAGGATATTTCTTTTGTGGAATTGTAAAATTCAGTCTTTTATCTGTTCTCTAGAAGATGCTTAATCAACATTATAATTCAGCCCGACATGATTCTAATTTTTATTTGCAGTTATAAAAAAGTAGATATTCATCATCATTTCTAAGAAGTATGAAGAATTTTGTAATTTCTCTGATCTAAATTGATACTCTCACTTCATTTTATAAAATATAATACAAGTTCACATAGTATTCAAAATTAATCAAAAGTATTCTTTACAGAACATTTCCTTGTGTCTTAAAGGGCTTTTTAAAAATTCACTCTCTTGTGTTAATAATAATTTAAGTGTTTTCCAAAGAATATCTCACATTCCAAAGGGTTTTTCTTCTCTTTACTATATTTTAAAATGTTTTATGAGAATTTATGTTAGCTTACTCCTGGCATTAAATGGATTGTGATAATTCAGTGTCTTATAAATCATCTGAATTCTTCATATAGCTAGGTGACTATTTGCCTTACTATTTAAACAACTTAAATACTCAATAGAGAGGAAAATGATGCTTAGCAAAGAATTCTTCAAGAAGAACAACAAAATCTATGGTTTTTATTCAAATTCCAAAAGAAGGCCAGCTCACGAGTGATTTACTAGTGGTGGTTACATAAAAAGCTCAGCACAGCCCCAGGCGGCCTGCAGACACGGTGACTGCCTGACAAATGGCAGAGCTCAGGCTGAGTCTGCGATTGGAAGCAATCCCTGAATTAATCGGAAAGATCGTCAAAGGCACTACTGGTCCCCCAAAGTGGAAACAAGCATAATACAATCTAGAAATTGGATTCCTAGGAAAAATGCATAAGTCAAGTTAGCAAGAAGTTATTGTGTACCTATTATGTCCCAATATTGTTCAAAGTGCTCTGTGGGATAGAAAATAAACACTGTATTTGTCATGTTCCCTTTATGGGAGTCTGCAATCTTATTAGAGAGAAAAGACTTATATACATAAGACAATAAGAGACCAACGTCATCACTCACCCAGTTCACTCTGGCCCATTCCCACTGGCTTTTCTCCTACTCTTCGAGTGTGTAATACTCTCTCCCTCTTCACCTCTGCACATGTTTAGCCCTGTGAACTTTTACTTCTCCATTAGATTCCAGTTTAAATATTGTTTTCTCAAAGAGTTTTACCTGATATTTCTCTCCAATAGAATTGAAACTAACCCCTCCAGTTTTATTCTTTTTTAGTGCCCCATATATTATCTTCTGGTGATTTAACACATTTAATACCTATGTATTTAATTTGGTGGTTATTGACTTTATATCTGCCTCCCAAACTAATGGCACAGCTCTACAATGACAGTGATATGGCTGATTTGCTAGGCATTATATCTCTTAACCTTACATCAGAGCCCTTCAACCTCAGCATTACTAACATGTGGTGCCAGATGATTCTTTATTGTGGGGGCATGCTCTACGCATGGCAGACTTAGTGAGATCACTGACTCTACACAAAAAATGGCCATAGCTACTCCTCACAGGGAACAATAATGACTCCAGACATTGCTAAATGACTCCTAGAGGCAAAATTGTCCCCGAATGAGACCTATACTGGTGTCTAACATGTCATATACATTTAATAAATATGTTTTGAATGAGCAATTGAATGATGCTCATTTAAACGAATACAGGCATCACACAATGAAATGGTAGACTGTGTGCATTAATATTAAGTTGCCAGGGCTGCCTGGATGGCTTGGTTATTGAGCTGCCAATTCTTGATTTCTCCTCAGAGCCTGATCTCATGGGTTGTGAGATCAAGCCCCACATTGGGCTCCCTGTTCAGCAGGGCATTTGCTTAAAGAGTCTCTCCTTCTGCCCTTCCCCCAATATTTGTGTGCTCTCTCTCTCTCTCTCTCTCTCAAATAAATAAATAAATCTTTAAAGTTAAGTTGCCAATTTCACAGGATTTTTATGAAGATTAAATAAGATACTGTAATGAAGATATTTGGCTCAGTTCCTAGTACATGGTAAATCTTTAGTGTAGTCTTATTAGCAATGCTATCATGAATGAATTTTACTCTCAGGTTAGATGGAACTGGCATGGAGTATGGCCATCATTATGGATTTTTAAACGGAGCAATATTTTTAAAAGACTGATCTGACATGGTGTGTAGGATGACTAAAGAGTAAGGACTCCAAAGATTGCTATCAATGAAAGATTAAAAGTATGATGGCCAGTTAGCAATCAGTGTGAAATCAGGACTTATGCTTGTTCATCCAGTACTAGTTGAAAGTCATTACTCTAGAAATAACTGAGGACACTTACAACTTCTGAGATAGTCAAGCATCTTAGAGACTGAATTAGGTCCTGAACGAGGGTGATATGCAAATGAAGATGACCTTTTCAATCTCCTTCATTCTCCTCTTGCTTTTTGTCTCCATGGCTCACTGACCACTGAAAGTCCTCCCTGGAACATTAATCTCACTCCCATTCTCTCCATTCAAAGCACAACTCAATTTCCACCTCTCAAAGGAAACTAATCCAACACAAATCCGACACATGGATTTCTCAGAAACCTAATTTCTCACTGCTCAGTTTCATGTAGTATAGCAAAACTTTTTTTTTAAACATAATATTGCATTTTAGGTAAGTTTTTGTGAAGTAAGACTTTATGTTTCTGATTTCTTTAGTTATGTCAGGCACAGTTGTAGGTGTAGAAAGTAATGATTGTTTTTTGATTTTTTTAATTCTTTATTTTCTGAGTCATAGGATACCAAAGGTAGAAAGAATCTAGAGGTCAGGTGGCAGAGCTGTCATAAAATTCATGGGTTCCCTCCATAATTATCAGAAATATGATTAATTATATTCTGCTTGTCTATCTCTAGCATCAGAAAGATCAGCATCTCCCCATGCCACATTTTTGTGGCATTTTAGGACTTTTCCCTAAGCAATTCTTCCAAGATATGCAAACATAAACTCTTCAACAATGCTTTATGAAGCTACTCATATCCCATTTCAGACTATCTCCTTAGTTCCCATACTTCACCATTCAATTATAAATTTTACCCTTTTGAATTTGCTCTATGCATCTGTTAAAAAATATTTTCTTATTTTATATATACATTTTCCTATCATCTGTATTAAACATGTAAATCTCTTAAGACTAGGAAGATTCACTGAGTTACTTTTCATGATTAAAAAAAATTTTTAAGTTTTATTTATTTATTCATGAGAGACACACAGAGAGAGGCAGAGACATAGGCAGAGGGAGAAGCAGGCTCCTTGCAGGGAGCCCGATGTGTGACTTGATCCTGGGTCTCCAGGATCATGCCCTGGGCTGAAGGCAGATGCTCAACTGCTGAGCCACCCTGGCATCCAGTTTTCATTACTTTTTATTCCATTCTTAGTTTATCTCAATATAGTAAAATAATAAACTCTCAGGAAATATTTAATTGTATAATTTGAGGCTGTTCCTCCAATCATGTTCATGTAAAATAGCTTCTCTACTCTGTGACTCATATCCTTACACTAATCACTTCTCGTTGCATCTGGAGACTTAAATGACATTGTAGAGAGAGCACCTAGATAAATGCTATGAATGACATAACGTTGTAATTTATAATGAAATAATGAAGCTTAAAAACGTATTAATCTTCCTGTCTTATCAAGTATTTGGTTGAATCTAGTCAGATGACCATCCCAAAATGTGTAAAAATCATTCCTTTGGTTAAGAACAAAATCAAAAACCTGCAACTATATAAGTATATTCTATGTATGGAAAGCATTTAACATAGGGATTTTAATCAGTAGTAAAGTCAAAACATATGAAAACTGTCATAAAACTGAAAAAGTTGATTCGATTTTAGGCTACATTGTCATAAGTGTCCTCTACAGACGTGGGTAGTGAGAGTCCCATGTCACTGTCCACTGTGTAGGCAATACCTCAAAGCTTATATAATCTAGGATGCCATACTTTTAAGGTGATTAAAAAAAAAAGGTGAAGGAGTGTGTTGTTCAAATGATGAACAGGATGACAAGGAAATGTTATAGCAACTGGGAATGCCTAAGTTGGAGAGATAAGATGCTTGAAAAGGAAAAGCAGTTTTCATATAGTGGGAGGAGTATCAAGTGGAAGATGAATAACATATGTTCTTTATGAATAGACTATAATAAATGTAACTTAACTCTATGGGATGAAACCAAATATCAACTTGATAAGAGGAAATTGTTTCCAGTGGTCAATGTGACATCAAGATGGAAAGTCCTGTGTGACTGAGAAGTCATTTTGGATGATATTAAGCTGACTTCTAAATCTCACTATTCTGCCCTATGTTACAACAATCAAAATCATATTTTAAATAAACATCTGTATAATTTAATACAGGTTAAAGAAAAAGAAGAGCATTCAAACTTTTAATTTCAAAACAGGATAATGTTTTAAAATAATAGACATAGGTTCCCAGGGCGATCTTATTATCAAAAGTTTCATAAATAACATGGATGGCAGGAGGCAGGAACTTTACGTCAAACAGAATTCAAGCTTTCTATTGGGGTTTAGTAGGAAAGTAGACAAGATGAGCATTACACATTCAGAGTCTAGATTTCTATAGTGTAAAACTAATTGATTTTAAAAGGAATGTAAGCCTGTTTATTTTAAAGGACAGAGGCTCCATGGAATTAATAGGCTGCTTTCAATACTTGGACTTGGAGACTTAATGCAACAGATCTATCATTGGGAATCAGGAAGTTGTCAAGGTGAGGTATCTGCTTTGGTGACAATAGCCATGATTGGCCAGGAGAGTCTTGGCTAGGCTATTTCAGTGCAAATAATTGCCAAAAGCCAAATGATATGGCATCCTTTTAAAAATGGACAGTTTCACTAATTAGCCCATACATGCTGAAAATCTAATAGTAGTTAAAATATGCAGGGATTTTTTTATTCCACAATCAAGCCATGCAAGTTATTTCTTCTCCCTTCCAATTCCCCCTTCACCCTGCCATAGTTCCAACATCAAAACACACACACACAATAAGAAATTACTTGTGTTTTTTTTTTTTACTTGTGTTTTTTTTCTAAGTCCCTTGACCTCTAAAGTTCTAATGAAAAAGTTTAGATATCATGTTGGTCACAAAGTCGTATCCTTTATGATTAATGAACAGCATCTTCAGTATGGATGATTTTTCTCCAACACTTCTTGTGAAATCTTTTGCTAACTGACAGCCTGATATGTCCATTTATTTATCTTCATCCCCACCAATAAAAATTGTTTTTAGACAACTACTCTATTACAAAGCACAAAATAAGATACCAGGAGAGAGGTATAAAGTATAGAACTCTATCTGTATGTTAAATGTATGTGCATGAAAACAAGATAGATGTAACAGTACATACATGTATCACTTGGCATCTAAAAATTAGTTCTCTAATTCATAGTAACACATGGTAACATTTACATACACTATTTTTTTCTATATTTAACGTTCGTGTTTAAAATGATAGGTTTTAAAAAAAGTATTTTTCAAAGAATTTAAAATATCTATATGTAAAATTAAGCATGGATTTTATGGCTAGTAGAAGTTTGAGATTTGAAAAATTAAATAAAGTCCCCAAATTCTATAAAATATCAAGTAAGATTTCTATATTCTAAGGTAGAAGAGCTAACTATAACCTTAAGAATGAAAACTCATAACAGTCAAATCTAACTCTTTAAATTATAAGTTAACATTTTATATGCCTAACAGTATAAGGGGAAACTGGTACATGAATACTTCTTCATTATTTTTGTGAAGAGGGAGTTAAGAGTGAGATAATTGGCTAAACATTAATAAAATATTAGCAAGTATTTAGTAAAGTGCAAATAAAATCAGCTGTCTACATATCTATACTTTTGCTATACTCCGGACAAAGCTTAAGAATGGTCTAAGTAAAAATGAGGCCCGAGACACAATTGTTTACTATAGGCATAAAATGCAAGCATCTTTTTATAAACAGAAATTCAGTATTTAAATAAAAACTGTCAAAAATTAAAATAAATGAATAAATAAAAACTGTCCCTTATGATGCTCATAATTCTATTCACATGAGTGACACAAAGTAGAGCTGCTTCTCACCAGAAAGGATATTAATGTGTTTAAAAGATTTTATGATGAACTTTTCAGGCAAATAATACAAATCATTCAACAAAATACTATTAAAAACCCTGGTGGTATCATACTTGGACATATTTATTGCTGAGAACCTTGTTCATCACAAACTTAATGATTTGCCTTCATCTACTAAATAATCTCATTTTCATATTTGAAAAGCTAAGAAGTTACAGCAAAGAAGCGAAATTAAATATAAGAGAAAAATACTCTCTTGGGTCCAGACATTTCTATAGCAATATTTCTTCTCTGGTTTACTTATATTCCTGATGATTTCTTTGCAAGGTACATTAGAGATTTCTATTTAGCCAATAGTGTCATAGCTCAAATTTAAAACCTAGTAATTCATTCTTTAGACAATCAAAACATAAAATAAAAGTAATAATGTCTACAAGACTATTCGACCCCAAAATACAATATAGGGTTCTCAAATTATAAAATACTACCTTGAGTGTAGTAATTAAAATATTTAGTTATTTTATCAAATGTTTACTCATCAGTGACAATTTTCATAAATCATTTGAGGTGTGCATTTCTAATTCCAGTAAGGTAACAATTCTAAAAAATCGGAACATCTGGTTCTAAAGTATTATTGGCTAACCACTGGTTTTTTATTTTTAAAAAATCATTTGCTTTAGGCACTTGAGGTTATTATTCCCTTAGAATGTTAGGGATCCCTGGGTGGTGCAGCGGTTTGGCGCCTGCCTTTGGCCTAGGGCGCGATCCTGGAGACCCGGGATCAAATCCCACGTCGGGCTCTTGGTGCATGGAGCCTGCTTCTCCCTCTGCCTATGTCTCTGCCTCTCTCTCTCTCTGTGACTATCATAAATAAATAAAAATGTTAAAAAAAAAAAAAAAGATTTAAAAAAAAAAATGTCACAGACATTCTGAAATCCATATTCTGCTTTATGTTCCTCCTCAAGTCTTTTGTGGGTAATGGGAAAGAAAAAGCTCTGAGTGATGCAACCTGTCCACCCTTCCACTCTCAACTATCCTTAGGACTTCTTTCTTTGGGCTACAAGGCCCCTTTCTGATGTTGGCTAACTTTCTTTCACCTACTGGCTGCTTCTGTGCCTTTCTGCTTATCTCTTCTATACCCTTCTACTCTCTCTTGAACTATCACATCTTTTATTTTTTTTCTTCTAGCTTTGAAATATGAGACTTTTAACACTGTGTAATTTTAAGGTGTACAACATGATGATGTGATACACGTCTACACTGCAGAGCGATTACCAAAATAGGGTTAGCTAACACCTCCATTGTCGTCACATAATTACCATGGAATACCACTTTTTTAAAGGTTAAAAGGCCTTCCTTGACCCTTCAGATGAAGTATATGCTTTTCATAGCAAGGAGGACTTTTCTTCATCATATTTTCTTCAAACATGATAGAGTATGTCGTTTTTTAAAAAATATTTACCTTTATTTACATTTGTGTGTGTTTACATTAATTTGGTATATTTTTATATGTGTGCTATATTTTTATTAATATCTGTCTCTCTACTAAAATGTAATCCCCCAGAGTGCTGGAATCCTTTCTGTTTTCTTTGACTGTTATATTCCCAACTGGACATATTAGTGACCAGCTCTCATCAGGAGTTCATTAAATAAACAAATGTCTCTGAGAAACAGAGAATACTGAAGATTGCCCATATATAAACTACTTGAATGACTCAGGTGGACCTGTATAGATCTGAGGGAAGATTTTTCCATGTATAGGGGACAGCAACTGCAAAGGTCTTGAGGAAGTAAACCACTTGATACATTCAAGGAGTAGGAAAATAGCCAGTGTGGCTAGTATAAATTTAGAAGAGGAGAAGGGAAAGGTAGGAAATGATGTCAGAAAATATAGGGTCTTGGCTTGAACACAGTGGGGTACCAGGGCAAGAGGGCTAGTTTGATCATCTAGGGTCCATTTCTCATTCATCACAGAATCTTTTTATTACTAGGTTTGCCAGATTAAGTCTTTCAATGAAAATTCTAGCAGAAAAGTCTTAATTCAACTATAATACTGAGCATTTCTGATTTAGCATTCTGTTTCTCATATTCCATTCAACTCAAAAAAAGTACAGGGTTTGGCAAAATTGATTTGGGTTTAAATGAGCTAGTAACCTATAGTTAGGAAATGTATTTTCCCCCCTTTCTCTCTCCCTTTCTTTCTTTTTTCCTCCCTTTCTCTCTTTCTCTTCCCACCTTCCCTTGCTTCCACCTCCTCCTCCCTGCCACTATTAAAATCTTAGGTAGAGGGGCAGCCTGGGTGGCTTAGCGGTTTAGCGCTGCCTTGGCCCAGGGTGTGATCCTGGAGACCCGGGATCAAGTTCCGCGTTGGGCTCCCTGCATGGAGCCTGCTTTCTCCCTCTGCTGTATCTCTGCCTCTCTCTCTCTCTGTCTCTCATGAATAAAATAAATAAAATTAAAAAAAAAATCTTAGGTAGAGAAAGCAGTACTGATATCTTTATCATACAATAGTTCTTTGGGATTGGAGTTTCTTTAGGTACATCTTCTTCATACCTAAAGGATGGGAACGATTAGTTTAGCTTTGGGGGAAGGTTTTTTGTTTGTTTGTTTGTTTGTTTCTTTCTTTCTTTCTTTCTTTCTTTCTTTCTTTCTTTTCTTTTATTTTTACAGCACTCTCTTCTCAGTAATCTAGATAAATTGCCAACCAAGCACACTGTAACCTTGGTGAATTTATCTATGGGAACACTCACATAAGCTTGAAATTAGTATGCTCCTAGAGACTACCCTATTTTTCCTTCTTAATCAGGCCTTTAGGTGGATAGTCAACATCTTAGAACTCAGCAAGCAGAATTTGCAAGCTGAATAATGTTGGCTCAGAGTGCATTCCTTTATACTTGGAAGAGAAATTGTGACTAAGTGACAGTGAGGTTTTTACTTGCATGCTGCTGGTGACCTTCTGTCCCTATACACAGGCAGAGGGCTTTCTTGGTTAATGGGCTGGGTTTGTGGAACACTTGTCCCTTGATGCTGTGTCTGAGCCCTCAGGTCAGGAGATAGACAATTTACATCCATTTACCTGACATTCTTTATGCTCAAAGGCTACCAGTTTAGTCCCAGAAAGCCTGACCCTAACATGGTTTGATAAACAGGCAGGCAAGAAATACTGCATTAACACAGTTCTTATAGTCAGTAGAGGGAGAAACAGAAACATAAGGTATTATACACTCTATTCTCCTTCTGCTTTTACCAGGCTTTCAAACTGCCATTAGTGTTTACTTGCAAAATCAAGATCAATTTAAAGATTCAATTAAAGATTCAATTTAAAAAAAATTAAATAAATAAATAAATAAATAAAGATTCAATTTAAAGATTAAATAAAAAAGAAAAATCTGTGCATATTCTAAATAATCCAACACTAAGACTGCTTAAACAAGTCTTTATATATATAGCCATTACTGTTAATGTGTCAAAAAAAGAGAGGTCCTTTCTAATTTTTTTATGCTTAAGGCATAAATAATATCACATATTTAAAAATCAATTGAATTATTGGATAAATAAACATTTCAATTGTAATATTTTTGATTCATAAAAATTATTAGAAACTCAAGGGAGTATTTTATTTTTTCTCCTTCATAGGAATATTGACTTCAATGATATGTCACTTTAAGAGTTATTGCTGTTTATATAACTAGAGAGCAAAGGCTTATTTTGACCCAGTACCAAGAATCAGTGTTATCTGACAGGGAGTCTTTTGCTCATATCGTTAAGAAAAACTAGAAGTAAATTTTAGAGTCATGAGGATTTTACTTGCCTGTACATTTTTCTCTTGACTTCTTTTTAATGAACTCTATGAGATTTTCAACTTATTTTCCAATACTAATTTTTTGCTTCATTCATTCAATAAATGTTTATTGAACATCTACTATATGACAAATACTATAGTAGGGTTTTGTAGATACTGAATCAACCAGATGAGACAAAATTTCTGCATTGATGAAGCTTACTTTCTGGACAGTATATTTTTAAAATAGTAAGAGAGAAACAATCAATATATAAGATAATATCAGGTAGTGCTAAGCATTATGAAACAAAAAGAAAGTATTAGGACATCGAGAGTAACAAAGGTATTGATTTAGAATGAATGATCAAAGAATGTATATATGAGGAGATACATTTTGATTGGAGTCTTGAATACATGAAGAATGAATCCTGTATAGATCTGAGGGAAGATTTTCTATGTTTAGGGGACAGCAACTGCAAAAGTCTTGAGGAAGTAAACCACTTGATACATTCAAGGAGTAGGAAAATAGCCAGTGTGGCTAGTATAAATTTAGAAGAGGAGAAGGGAAAGGTAGGAAATGATGTCAGAAAATATCAGGTCTTGGCTTGAACACAGTGGGGTACTGGGGCAAGAGGGCTAGTTTGATCATCTAGGGTCCATTTCTCATTCAGTCACTTGCCAACTATTTACCATATATAAACTTGAAATAGAAGTAACTGCCTGGGAAATAGAAGAGCAGTAGTCAACCGTAAGGAATCAATGATTAAATTAATATTTTGTTAGGAAATAGGTTTTCTGCTGCTGTATCTTGATCAAGCAGTGAGAATTATTACAGGAAGAAATCACATGCTGTCCATTTCTCTCCCACCCCCACCTCAAGATACATAAGCTTTGAAATCAAACAACAAATATTTATTATTTTAATTGATCTTTGTAGTTGCAAGCTACAGAGAGTCATTCTTGTAACTCCAAGTGATAGGAGATTTATCATAAATGTAGAGAAGAAAAACTGCAAGTTAATGGAAACACTGACAGTGGCAGATTCTTCTTTTTATGAGAGAATCATTTTCCAGTTCCAGGAACTGGCAATCTTTTGTTCAACAAAGCACTTTGATGCCCAGTTTGGCTAAGAAAGTCCAAGCCTTCTAGCTGTTTAGCCTAAATGGGACTGTTGGGGCAAAAAGATCAGTGATTTGCTCTGCCACCAAAACAAAAACAAAAACAAAAATAAAAACACATCACACTTTGTCTTTTCTTTGTCAGGCTGCAAGACAGAGAAGGAATGGGGATCTGTCCATGGACAAAAAGGGGCCCAATCAACTTAGCTTACAAAGGGCAAGAGCAGGGGCACCTAATTGGCTCATTCAGTTGGGCATCTGATTCAGCCCACAGTCCTGGGATCAAGCCCAGCATCAGGCTCCCTGCTCAGTGGGGAGTCTGCTTCTCATTCCCACTCTGCCTCCTCCCCCACCCATCCTCTCTCTCAATCTCTTGTTGTCTTCCTCTCTCTCAATTAAATAAAAAAACAAAACAAAACAAAAAACAGAAATAAAGCAAAGCAAAGAGCAAGAATAGAATAAGAATGCAGGGAGAACAGGGCCCAAAATAAAGGTGATCATAGCATAGTCACTGCTCTATTCACAACAGCAGCTCTATTCAGGTCTCTGCTCTCCCGATAAACAGCTTCCTCATCTCTCTTCTTTTTATTATATGTCTCTGTCTCAGAGTTAGCATTCCCACACAACTTCAGATCACATATGCTATCATATCTAGCTTTTTTTTATGTGAACTATTCATGTTGAACTTTCTTTGTTATCAACTTATACTCATGGGGCTTTTATGTATGCCAATTACTGAGAAATTGAGTTTGATTGCCTTGGCACTGGGCCAAACTACGAAGGAATGATGGAAGGGTGTGGATGGATAGAGCCTAGAGAGTGAAAAGAATGGGTTAGTGAAACATCATCAGCAGGAAACACAGGAATTTGGCAACCATTCCTAATGAACACTGAGTAGGAACCTTAGAATAAGGGTTGTACCTGTGATAGATACCTGAGATGGGAAAAAGCAAGGAAATCTAAGGCATTCCTCCTACTTGTTGATTGAATAAAAGGAACCTGTGAGTTACTGTATGATTTATTTCCAGTTATTCTCTCCTGAATAATAAAATAATATAGATTCATTTTTAATTGGAAAAAGTAATTCATATGTGAACAAGAACCTGATTTTTCATGAAGAGTACTGATCATTTATTGTGCATTCTCTCACTGGGGCCAGAAATAGGCTTGTAATGTAGCAATAGAATTGTAGCAGTAGAACAGAACTGTTTGTGCTAGAAAAGACCTTAGAAAACATTTGTTGTAATTCTTTCATTTTATAGATGAGGAAATTGAAACTCAAGGAGAGGATGTGAGTAAATTGAGACCATAGGGAATAGTGTGGTTGAGAAGAAAGCCCAGAACTCTTATGTCCCAGTGCAGTATCTCCATGTCATGCTACTTCTCCTTCATCATAATGGTAGAGATTTTAACCCAAAACAAACAAACAGAAAAGTAATCTACATATTAGAAAAAGTAGCCTGTGCCTTGTGACCTACGTTTAATGCTGTAATATTTAGTAGATGCTGCTTTTTAAACATTCTGTTGTTTGTATACTCATTGTATTTTTATTATCCTTAGGCTTGGCACTAGGGTGACCAGAAAAAAAGAGATCCTGTCCTTTTATGTCATCATATCTGTCTTTTACATGTTACTGTTGATTACACGTCTGTTCTTTGAAAATGCTCTGAAAGACTTAGGCATTCACATGGTGTTGAGATTTTTCAGGGCAAAAATCACATATCACTCTCTCTGTGACAATCATAATTGCTTTTTTTGACTAACCATTGATCAGATTTCAAGAATGCAAGTAAAATTGTTGTACACATACATGCATGTGCATTATAGCTGCATATTCTTTATGGCCAGTATCTCCCAATACCACTTACAAAAAGACCTTTAACCTTTATTGCTCTTTTCATTGAGTGAAATGCATCAAGCATTTTCACATGTGCCAGTTTAACTTCTTTATGATGTCAGAGGTAATTGTTTTGGCCTTGGGGAAAGAATGTGCTGTCTGCTGCAAATGATGGCTGCACAACCATCTAAGTAAAAAAAATGAACTAGTAGTGAAGTCTTAGGTTTCTTTATCCTATCAATTATTGAAGAAAGAAACTTTCCTTAGCACAAGGAGAATACTAAAAATGTCAAGATAAAATGATGGAAATTATGTTGAGGGTGGGAATGGGTACAGTAAGCAAGTATGAAGTCAACAAGCCCTTTAATGGATAAGATAGGGAATGTGTTAACCAATTTTACATTTTATCAGGTGAAATTATTTGTTTTTAAAACAATACAAAGGAAAATTGAATTTTCCTATCAGGGAAAAGTTGAATCAAGTCTATCATATACATATGATATTTTTCTACCTATTTGTCATATATATATATATGTGTGTGTGTGTATAAAGCGAGAGAGAGAGAGAGAGAGAGAATCTATCATCTATCAAATCCCCATCCATTTCTTCCTGAAGAAATAAAGGTATTTGACTATTACAACAATGAGAACTGCCAGAGGCACTGCAAAGGCTCAGAACTTTATATACCACATGTCACGTGCATTGACACTCAAATAGATAAGTTATAAACCACTTTGTTTATTTAAAAAAAGCAATAATTTAATTTATTTATGCTTAAACACCATGCTTCTTAGAACTTAATAAAACCAAATTAAATATTAGGCACTAGGAAAACATGATCAGCCTTTCCCCTTTTTAGAGCAGGTAATAGTAAAGCTTAGTACTTGTATTGTTGTCATTTTCTGATACTATTAGAAGCAGGAAGAAAAGGAAGTCATAGAGGGGGGAAAAATCACCTCCACTACTGTCCACCATTATCATATAAGTGGTGATTTTTTAAGATTCTTAAAATACTAACGTATCTAAAATCTGTTATAAAAACTACTTGACATTTAATTTGTAGATACCTCCCATAAGAGAAACTTTGTTAAGGGTCTACTATGAACCCATAGCGTTAATATATAATTAAGTTATGTTTGCCTTGAAATATAAAAGGAAGGATAATAATACCAGTAAACATTTATTGAGCAATAATCATCGACAAAAGTGCTGTGTTTATCTCCTCCTTCATGACATCATTTAATTCCCACTGCAATCCTATGAGGAATGTAATGTTATGAATCCCATTTTTCAGGTGAGGCAATATTTAGAGAGTCAAGATTTCTTAGACGGTAAGTGGGTCTGACAGATTACAAATTGTTTTCCCCTCACTGCTCTTCTGTCTGCCTGGAGTAGATGTAAGGCCTTTGGGGCAAGAAGATTAGAAGAGTAACAGTCCTAAAATCAGAATATTCCCCAGGTACTGACTGTGCCCCATAGAACGAAAATTCAAGGAGGAAGATGTGGATTTGGCTGAAGTGTCCTAGGTGAATCTCTTGGTATGCGAGTCTTACATCTATTTTACCTGGAGCTACACTGGCCTATATGGCAACCTGTAGCCACCAGTGGCTATTGAGCACTTATGATGTGGCTAGTTGGAGGTGAATGTGCTGTAAATAGAAAAAAATCTCAGTAATAATTTTTGTAATGATTACATATTGGAATGAAACATTTTAGATAAACTGATTCAATATTTTATTATAATTAATGTTGCCTTTAAATGTTTTTCTTTAAAGGAGGCTTTTGAAAATACAAAAGACTTCAGTGAAACAAAATCACTTGGCAAAACAGTCCTTCTATTTTCATTAACAACTATTGGCAGTAAAGTAATGGGTAGCACAGCCTAAATATCAGAGTTAATTTTTTGCCATTCATTTTCATTAGAAAGAAACAAATTAAAAACAAAATTAACTGTTATAAGAGATCTATTTCAAATAGAAACTAGCTTCCAATATAAAATATAATAAAGAACCAATATAGATTAAGAGCAAAATTGTACACTTTTTAAAAAGATTTTATTTATTTATTCATGAGAGACACAGAAAGAGACAGAGAGAGAGAGAGAGAGAGAGAGAGGCAGAGACATAGGCAAAGGAAGAAGCAGGCTCCCTGCAGGGAGCCCAGCGCGGGACTCGATCCTGGACCCTGGGATCACACCCTGAGCCAAAGGTAGATGCCCAATCACTAAGCCACCCAGGCGTCCCTGTACACATTTCTATATGACAGTATCAATAATGACTCTAAGTCATTACATTTTAATGTTTTTAGAATTATCAAAAATTAAATCATATTTAGAAAAATCAGAGTTAAATATTTTAAAACTTTTTGAAATGGCCATTCTATTCATAATAGGGTGAAGATTTTTACAAATACAGAGCACTCACAAAAATGTCAGATGTTGCTGTGCAGAATTTGAATAGAAAGTACTTGTGTTTAATATCAGATTATGGAAGATAGTAGCTCTTACTTCATTTAATGATTCACAAATATTGAATGGGACACTAATGACCATCAGACACTCTTCACAATTCCAGGGATTTGGCAATAAAGTAGGGAGGCTGTTAGGCCAGAAGTGGTGATAGTTTGTACCACGGCAATTGTGCAGGAGAGAAGTGTGCATTGGATTGATTCTGAGTGTAGAACAACATAAAAACATTAGGAATTTTGTTGATGCATCTGTAGTGGGTTGTGGCTGAAAGAAGTATAAAGAATATCTCTGAGTTTTTTGGCCTAGGAAACAGAAAGGATGGAATCACCACTTCTGGGAAAGCAAAGGATGTAAAAGAAACACACTATGGGACAGGGAGGACCTCAATTTTGGACATGTTAGTCTGGAAATGCTTTGAGACACAAACGTGGAGGTTGGTGGCTGAATATGTGAGTCTGAAGTTCCAAAGCGAGGTTCTCACTATAGATAAAATATAAGATTCATTAGCTTCTGAATGATACTTAAGAGCGTGCTTTTTCAATTAAGTGAAAGTAGAGAGTAATTCGAAGGGCCCAAGGTCTGAGCCAAAGTCTAGAGTTTGGGGAGTTGAAGATGAACTGCCCAAAAAGATTGAGAAGGAGCATTCTATGTACAAGTATGTACAAGGAGGAGAAGTCAGAAGGCTGGGGTTCTAGCAAGAAAATGAATAAAATATTTCTAGTAGGAATCAGAAAATGAATAAAATATTTCTAGTAGGAATCAATGATCTACTGTGTAAAATACTTCTGCTTACTTAAGATGAGAACTCAGAATCCACCACTGATGCTGGCTGGAACAGTTTGAACGGAGCAGTGGCAGTGGAAGTTTGGTTGCAGTGAGTTCAAGCTGGCATACAAACACAGGAATAAGAGACAGTATAGATAATGCCTTTGAGGAGCTTTGTTGTAACCATATGGAGAGCAGAGTGGAACTTTAGCTATAAAGGAAGCAGGGCTAATGATTTTTTTTTAAAAGGGAGAGAGAGAGAGAAATGGCATGCAGGCTTTTATGCTGATAGGAAAGATTCAGGGGAAGGTAAACACTGCTGATCTAGGAATAAGACTTTGCTGGGGCTCTCCAGGAGCCAAGGACCAGAGAAGATGGAATCTATACTCAAATGGAGGTTTAAGTTTTCACCGGTAACTGCTCTTAGTAGCAGGAGGAGAAAAGTTGGTGTTCATAGTGGAGTTTAGTAGGTTCATGGAGTATTGGTGGCACAATGTACAAAATCCAATTCTGATTGCTTCTTTTTTTCTCAGTAAAATGGGAAGCAGAACCATCAGATGAAAAAGAAGAGGGAGAGATGAGTTGAAGGTAGAGAAAAGAAAGGTATAACATGGTCGCCTAACTGAAAAAGTGAACAGAATGGAAATATACTATGATTGCTAGAAACCATCAAGGCAACTGAGACCAAATTTAAAGAGTCAGTTCCATGCTGTGTAGTCATGTGAAATCTATTTAGCTTCAGTGGAGTGTGAAATAATCTTTACAGTAGGCCTATAAGGTAATTACTATTGCCATTTCCATGGTAGAGTTGGAGATGTTCAGGAACATAGAGGGGTTAATAGAATTGCCCAAGATCTTAGAATAAATCAGGGTTAGTCTCCAGATTCTAATCCATACATAGCTTGTACCAATTCTCACTACACTTACTGCTCCCATGAATTGTTTATCCCATGAATTATAACAAATATCTAGTTGGGGCAACTGGATATCTTAATGCCTTCATCCAAAATATGGAGTGCCAAAAGAAGAGAAGGTCGCAGGTGTGGGAACAAAAGAACTAGGAAATTATTGCTGTTTTGTACTTCGGTGGTGGAGATGTGTGTAAATTCTCCAGAAATAGAGTACTCTGGGTCTTGCAATATTCATATTTTAGTTAGAGAAATAGGCAATTAAACAATCACAATATACCATGGTAAGTGCTATAATGGATGCTCAGTGGAACCAGAGAGGAGGAGTGTTCACGATCCTTAGGGGAAGTGAGAAGAAAAGGTGTCAACAAACACCTCCCAGATGGCAAGATGGTTAGGCAGATTCTTGAAGAATGAACACAAAGTCCTCAGGCAAAGGACAGCATATGCAAAGGCAGGAAAAAAAATCACTTGCAGGGGTCTGAAGATCCTCCATCTGGGAGGAATGGTGGAAGTGGAGGGAGATTACACAGGCAAGGTGGGCTGGGAACAGCTGGAGAGCTATTTAAAAATCAGAGGCGAGGTGTGGCATGAGAGGATTTGTACCTTCTGAAGAAAATGCTGGACTCAATTCAGAGGATATATTGGAAAGAGAATGGGAGAGAATATTTGAGGCAACAAGACCATTTTAATGATTATGACAGCTGCCCAGTAATTGAGAGTGAAGCAGCATTTGTGAGGATGAAGAAGAGCTTAATCCTTGCCTAATAGAAATTTCTTGAAATTATGTTTCTTTCAATTTTCACTGCAATACTTTTTTATCATTATCCCATTCTTCACATATCTAGCACCAACAATACCACCACCACCACCACCAAATAACCTATAGTCTTCACATTTGAAATTAAAAAACAAATCATTATTAAAAAATCAATAATTAATAAATGGGTATTAATCTGTTCAAGTATTGCATGTGATATAGTTAGCAATCTTCTTTTGAAGACACGACTAACAAAGAAATTTGGTACAGATTTATTCTACAAGCTAAGAGCTGTCCCCAAAGAAGTCAAATATATTAATCCTTTGAATATTAAGGTAGATATAAATAAACATATAAACAAAAACAAAGTTACCTACTCTATATTTAACTACAAGAGAGAAATAATAGCATATAATGCATCTTGTTTTCATTTAAAGACAATAGTATATTACATGTATTTATATTTGCTGTCTCCAAAATGAAAATTAAATATTAATAATGACTATTTTGGTAAAACTTTAAAAAACTGACTTTTGGAATACCTATAAAATCCAAAAGTATCTTCAATAGGCTTTGGGATAATCTTCATTTTGTTTTATAAAGATGCCTGAGATTTTTCTTCCCTAAGATTCTTATTTGGTCACCTTAGCTAGTAGTCCTTTGCTTTTTAGTATGAAATAGTTTATCTAGAATTTCTCTCTTCTTTACACAACTGGGGTTATGAAGAGAGCATAGCCATTTTGTAATAAGAACACTGTAGGAACCAGTCAGCTGAGATGGGCTCCGTTGCCATTAGCTCCCACTGAATACCTCAGAGGGGGAACATCAGGAAGAATGATATGCCCAATGAAATCCCTTTTGAGAATTTGGTCTAACTAAGCATATTTTATTTTACTTCTCAGTGCCCATTGTTGTATTTCAAATCGAAGGCTAGCTGAATTTATTTACACTGGAAAGTCCCATATGATCTGAATTACCTCCAAATTTAAAAATCTGCAATCGGACAGCATTTCCCAGATCTTCAAGGAAGTCTCCCCAAGCGGATATGTTGCCATATTAAAAGGTCACTAGCTGATAACCCACAAAGTATTGTCACTCAAGATACCACCAAAATATCAAAGAAGAAAGCCCTCTTTGCAGTGTTAATTTACTCTAAGAGGTAAAGCTACTTCTGAGTTAGACTATGGAATTGCACATTAATGACCCCTATGTGGACAAGGAATAATCCGCGTGCACAATGGTTAAAACTGGTGCATGCAACACAATTCAATACCTTCCCCCAAAGATTTGAAGTGTTAAAAGCTCATTTAATAACTTTAACCTTCATTCTGAAAGTGATGTTTGCTCAGTAGATGAAAGTTAAAATTGAGCAGTTGTACCGCTTGCTTTTTTATTTTTTTAAAGGATTTTGATTATACTTTGTAATAATCTACAGACTAGAAGTCACAATTTTACAGAGAGAAAGAGGGAAAAAAGTGCACCATACATGCTGGTCAGTTTTCCCTTTGGAAATATCTGATCTTATTCTGTGTCAAAGTCTATCTGTCCATGATGTTATTTTTAAACCTTGAAGAAGGAGGAAACTGATTGATCTTAAACGATTTCTAAAAACCTATTTTTCCCCCATACTTTGCCCATTATAAGCCACAGGGATCAACCTGCCTCCTGCTGATAAACTCCATAGTTTGAAAACACTAATCAAACAAGATAGTGAAATGATCAAAGTGTAGTAGTCTGATTCCTCCATTCAGTGTATGCCATATCTGTGAACTGAAGGAGAGCAGGAGATTTCAAATAAAGACTAAAAGAACTCTTTTAAAGCATTTCTTTTGTACTCGAAAATTTGTTCATTTTGAGCTATAAAAAACAGGAGAGCTAAAAGCTTAATAAATTCCTTTGATCTGGACATGGCAAGTTCTTAAAGAGAAAGTCTAAAAGGTTGCAGACTGCTGTTCTATAAAAATTAAAATCCAGCAAGCCATCACCTCTCTCCCCCCACTGCCTCCCCACCCTCTACTATATATTCCATCCTTTTTAGGAAGAATAGTGACTACCAGAAATGATTTACAGTAAGATCTAAACCTAGTCAAACACTTTAACCAAGAATACAAGAATCTGTCACCTATTTGTAGTCCCAGAGGAGGCACCTCCCATCCAGGGCCTTTCCTGAAATCATTCACATGAGTCACTGGAATCATTCAGTATAAACAGAGGGAAAAAAATGAACAGGCATCTGAACTATAAATATTCACTGGTGGCAAGTTGATCATTTAAATTCAGGAAGTCATAAATTTTAAATAAATATAGTAAGGACTGAATAAATGGGAGCATTCAAGTCCATAAGAAGGCATTTAAATTCATTTAAAGAAGTTGAAATCCTGTGCTGGCTAACCAAAATACATCCACAGCTAGATGTGGTTCTCACTTTGTGCACCGGTTCAAGCCATTGTTCCTCGAACTGTGATCTACACAGGAGCCTCATCAGTTGCATCTTCAAACTTGTCAGATGTACCAAATTTTAGAACCTACCCCAGATTTACTGACTCAAAATCTGCATTTTCACAAGATCCTGTGGGACGTAGTACATGTCAAACCCAGTACTGCCCTAGAGGGCCCATGCTTTGACCATGATGTCAAAATATCTGTCACAGGTTTTATTTTTAATACGTACACTGAATTTATTAGTAATTATTTATAATACAAATGATTTTATGGAGACCTTTATCTATAATTCTGAACTAAAGAAATCCAGAAAATGAAAATTTGTAATAAGAGGCATTCCTGAAATGATTTTTCCCCTTGCATCTTTGTAGATTTCAGTGTGTTTGTGTGTGTGTGTGTGTGTGTGTGTGTGTGTGTCTGAGTGAGTTTCTGTATTATCTTCTGGTTTGCTGCTGTCTTTTCAATTAAATCAAGTTCATCTCAGAAACTTTGTTTAAACCTTTCCTTGTGCAAAGTATATTCATATAGGAATGAAATGATCAGTAACACATATTACACATCCTCAAGCTTAGATAATGCTAGGAGAACACTAGATAAACAATAATTCAAAAAAATATATATAGCTGGTTTTTGGCTACCAGGCATAAATTATAATATTATAAAGAAAGAGATATGAATGCATCAAGCATGTTCTGGTATGCCAGAGTACCTTTCTTGAGGAAACCATCACTTTCACTAAATACAGTTATGATGAGGCTGTCATTTATACTCCCCAGAGTTGGGCACAGACTCAGGCAAAGAAATCAGAGACCCATATTTTCCACAATGAATAGGCCTAAACTGGGCAAGTAATTCAAGCAGGATTCATCAGGAACCACTGAAACAGAAATTGACTCTTTTCCTCCTGACTGGAAATTTCAGAAACTGAGTGTGTGTATGTGCATTATATATATATAGTAAGATAAATAATTATATATAATTGTGTACTTATATACAACTTGTATGTTATTATATATAAAATATATATAATATATAATTGTATATATAAAATAAGGCTGTGAGGAAAGAATGCTGTAAGGGAGATGATGTAGCAGTTTTCAGAATGAGGTCTCTGGACCAGCAGCAACAGCATGAGAAATTACATGAGAAATTGTTAGAAATGCAAATTTGTGGGTTCCATCCCAGATCTACTATCTAAGAAACTCAGGAAATGGAGCCTGACAAAGTGTTTTAATAACTCTTCTGGCAATTCTGATGCATTTCAAAGTTTGAGTTGGGAGGATGGCTCTGAGTTCTAATTCATGATGTTTTTACTAGTTGTGTGATTTTAAGCAAGTCATTTCCATTAGGCAAGTTTCAAATTCTCCTTCTGTGGAAGAGTTCCCATTCAATAGGATTGATGTAGGAAGTGTATGAAATTGTTCTTGTAATGTGTTTCTTGTACTACCTAGAATGAAATCAACACTAAACAGTGATAGCTTTTATTACAAGGTGACAATTAGATAGAGGTGGCTCAGATTAAGGAATTATTAAAGTGAATTTCTGCCTCTCATTTTAGGTAATTAGAAGAACACTGGTGGTTTTATTTTTTTATATTTATTTTTTATTATTATTTTTTTAACACTGGTGGTTTTAACAAAGGAGCCAATATGAAATGTGATATTCCAAAATAAAGCATAGAAGTCCCCTCACTACTTTATGATTCCTACTCTGAACTGTGTGACCTTAGGCAAGTTTGTTAATAGATTTAGTTCTTCAATTTTTCTTTTATTTTTTTTTAATTTTTATTTATTTATGATAGTCACAGAGAGAGAGAGAGAGAGGCAGAGAAACAGGCAGAGGGAGAAGCAGGCTCCATGCACTGGGAGCCCGATGTGGGACTCGATCCCGGATCTCCAGGATCGCACCCTGGGCCAAAGGCAGGTGCCAAACGCTGCGCCATCCAGGGATCCCCCTAGTTCTTAAATTTTTCTTTACATGAAGTGCTGTGGGTAGACTCAATGATGTCTCATATTTTTCCAACTCTACATTCCATGGCTGTCTTTTATTTATCACCAAAGCCATCAATCAATTAACAATGAGATTGAATGCACTGTGATCAATGATGTAGAGAATATAAGAGTTAGGAAATACATGGTCACCAATCCCACAATTAAACTTGAAATATGCACATGAAAAAATCAACTAGCCTTACAGGCAGTACGTGGTATTTTAAAGGAGTGACAAAAATAAACCTGGGAAAGAAGAACAACCAAAGGGTGTCTGCTATTACTTTAAATCCATGGCCACTAATTTTGAGTCCTTACTTCTAATCAGAATTTTTGTATTTCCCTAGGATGTTCATTTTGCACAGCCTAGATGACTCTTCAGACTTTCTACTCACTCATCAAACCTCTATCACTTGCTTTACCCTTTCATAATGGATAACCATGCTTCTTAATTTCACTGAGAAAAAAAGGGACACTCAGAAAGAACGCTCATCAGCACATCTATTCACCCTTTTGCCTATCCATCCTTCCTATCCTTCTGTTAAGTGGTTAGAATAAATGAACTCTCCATACATCTTTCTAAATCTGGTATTCATCCAATGCACTAGTTCCCACACCCTCTCTTCTACTCAAAGATGTCACTCCAGTAACCAGCACCTTTTATCACTGCATTGCCATATCTTTCCTTTCTATTGGCTCTTCCTTATAAGTATACAACTATATTATTTCTCTCCTCTTGATAAATCCCTCTCTTGACTAGCTTCCCCATCAATGAACAGCCAGTTTCTTTATTTCCATTGACTGTAAAACTACTCAAAATAATTGTCTACTCATCCAACCTTCAATTTATTCACTCTCATTCTCTTAAGCTGACTCAAATCAGGCTTTTGCCCCCAACAAATCCACTGAGCTGTTCTTGTTAAGATCATCAGTGACTTTCAGGTTGCTGAACTGAATGGTCAATTCTCAGTCTGCATCTTACTTAAAATACAGCAACATTTGACAACATTGATTCCTCCTTTAAACATTTGAAACACTTTCTTCACTTGGCTCTAGGGACTGGTGACTTCTGATTTTTCCTTGTAAATTTACTGGTTGCTGTTTCTGAGTATTGTTTGCTGCTTTAACCTCAGTTAGAGTGTTGCAGTATTTTGAGTGACTCTGTGATTTAAAAACCATCTATATTCTGATTATTTCCAAATTTATGTCTCCAGTAAAGAACCATTATCTCAATTTCAGAATGATATATTCAACATTTCCCTATATATGTAATAAATATCATGAATCTATATGTCCAAAATACTCCTGATCTTGGAGCACCTGGGTGGCTCAGTGACTGAGCGTCTACCTTTGGCTCAGGGCATGATCCCGGGGCTGTGGGATCAAGTCCCACATAGGGCTCCCGGCAAGGAGACTGCTTCTCCCCCTGCCGGTGTCTCTGCCTCTTTCTCTCTGTATCTTAATGAATGAATTTGAAAAAACAAACAAACAAACAAACAAACAAAACCCTCCTGATCTTTCTCCTAACAAAACTACTGCTCCAATAATCTTCCCTTTCTCAAAAGTTAATGATCACTACGTTTCTGTTGCTCATGTCAAAAAGCTTGAGGTTCTTTTATGTTCTTCTTACTCACTCAAAAACAACTGAGCCATCAACTGATACTGAAGGTTCCACTCAAGATATACCTAGATTAATTCCACTTCCTACCCCTCCACTGCTACTGCCTCTGTCTGGGTCATTATCACTGAAGTCTGCCTATTTCAGTAGCCTCATTAAGTCTCCCTACCTCCAATTCTGCCAAAGAAAGTCTACTGTCAACATAGGAGCCTGAAAGAAGATCAAAGCACACCTCTGTTCAAATCCTCACTCACAGTAAAGGCAATGATCTGCATAATGACCTCTAATATCCACGTTCCTTGCTACTCAGTGTGTGTTTTTCAGACCAGCAACATTGCATTGCTGAACATTTACATCTCAGGACTCATCCCAGATTTTCTGAATTTAATTCTACATTTAAAAAAAATCCCCAGGCTATTCATATCCACATTGGCATTTGAGAAAAACTGTTATAATTTTCCACTTCTTTCCTCTCTGACTTCATTTTCTACCACTTTCCCCCATTACTCACTCTGTAATCTCTTTGATATTAGGACCTTTATATTTGCCTTGTGACACAGAGCTGACTTTTAGCCTGGTAGTCACTAAAGAATCTGAATCCTGATGACAACAATACAATAAGAATGTACTAAAATGCATTATTTTACACTTCATTGCTAAAAGTTGTTTAAGCTAGGAACCTTGAACTTGGTGGACCATAGTTAATACATTACTTTGAATCTGGAAGAAGCAGAGATGGAGGGATACTTTGAAATTTAATTCAATAAAGCTATCAACAAGCATTTATTGCACTTCATAATAAGCAGACCACTGCTGCAAGAGTGGGATTCAGGGTAAAGTATACAATGTGGCTGTTCAGAAGGCATCCTTCTCTAGAAAATTACCATGTGTGATGCTTTAGAAATCCAAAAATTTATATATAGTCATTAAGCAGTAGGAAGAAATTCAATCACCTATACTCATACCATCTACACTAAAGTACTGTTTTTCAAACTTTAGTGCCCAACAGTATGACCTTGAGGACATGTGGGCTTATTAAAACTCAGATTACTGGGTCCCTCTCCTCAAATTTCTGATTCAGTGAATATAACTTGTATTTCTAAGAAGTTCCCAGGTGCCGTGCATGCTGCATGTCCACACTTAGAGAACCACTGGCAGCCACACCTCGGGAACCACTGATCTAGAGAAATCATATCTAATATTTGGCATTGATCTTTCCAAGTTTTATTTTCAATCTTAAAATACAATTTATGTATAGAAACACCTACACATTCACACATAGTCATGCACACACATATTATTAGCATCCTTTGTATATTTTTGAAACTGTTGTTTTGAAACTGCTTTTTTTAAATTTAGCATCATATTATAACATTATTCCACCTTATTATATATACTTGCTTGTCTTTTCAAACACAATTTTTAAAGACTGTTCAAAAAATAGATTTCGTCTACTTGCAACATTTGTCACAGAAGTATTCCTCCCTACCTCTGCCAGTGTAATGGGTGTATACACAGATCTGAACTTATTCTAGGGAAACATTTCAGAAAGTGTCACCTCTTGTACCCTGGGGCAGGGAAGAGCTGAATGCTCAAAATAACCTTTTCCCATATACAGGATATCCGGTTATCTGAACAGTAATAATTTTTGATGGAATAAAACAAGTAGCCTTGAAAAAGAACTAACATTTACATAGGGAAGATTATGACAAGTTGAATTTAGTTAGATAGAATTAGAACTGCTTAGATTTAGAGAATAAATCCAAACTAAAGAGATTTCAGAGAGGATACAACTTTAAGGAAAACTGAAAAGACCTTACAGTGATGAATCTAATGGCCTTTTGTTGCTCCATTGCTCTTTTTTAATCTTGACTTCTCTCTGGTCCTCTACCATATATTCTCTTCCCCATAGGCCTGGTTGTTCTGTTGCATAATGTGATACAACCTCTTCCGGCCACACTGACCAGTACCTGACCAAATCGAGCTAATCCATAACTGACTTGAGCCAGTGACTTAAGAATTCAAACCATGAGACACAGAGCATGAGTGAGCTTGCAACTGACTCACACCAACAGCAGGATGCAAGACAGTGGAATCATGGTATCCTTGACAATCTAAGATCCTTCCTGGTAAAGTCCATTATTAAGCCTTTCCTTTAATTCTATGAGATCAATAGCCTTATAACAAATCCTGTTTCTCCTAAGGTTTGCTTAAAGTTACTTAACTAATCATATGATTTTTGTAACTAAATAAGGTACCCCAAGGCAGTGGCATCTAGAGCAGTATGGTTCTGAGACATGATAATAACTAAATGGTACTTGTTTATAGGATATATTTTCTTTACAGGTCACAAAACATAGAAGTTAAAATTTCCTGGAAAACAGAATACAAGATAAAAATTCAGAAGACATTTATATCTTAGCCATATTTTATGGCTACTTGCTAACTTTTCTATCATATAAAATAATTAATTTAAAATGACCTTTAAAAAAAATAAATAAATAAAATGACCTTTTAAAGGACTCTACAAAAATATTACACTAACTGATGAGCACATATAATTACTTTTAAACAGAACAAACTCTCAAGAAACAGAAGTGGTCTCAGAAAGATTAACGTTGATGTGTCCATTACAGAGAAAATGGTGCTAATCTCTTCTCTTAGGAGTCAGTGAAGTACTTGAAATTCAAATAACACTTTTTGTAATGTACTTATTGTCTAAATTATTGCCTTAAAATACATACATCTTATTTTAGATGATTTCTATTTCCACAGAGAAGGGTGTCATATTAAAAACAGAACAAACCAAAAACAAACAAACAAACAAACAAACAAAAAAACACCACATAGTCTGGTTAACTTCTAAATAAAAAGTAGTTGTGGGCAGCCCAGGTGGCTCTACGGTTTAGCGCCACCTTCAGCCCAGGGCCTGATCCTGGAGACCCAGGTTTGAGTCCCACGTCAGGCTCCCTGCATGGAGCCTGCTTCTCCCTCTGCCTGTGTCTCTGCCTCTCTCTCTCTTTCTCTCTCTCTCTGGTCTCATGAATAAATAAATAAAATCTTTTTAATTAATTAATTGTTTTTATTTATTTAGTTAATTAATTTAAAAAGTAGTACTACTTTTGTAGTGTGTGTGTGTGTGCATGTGTGTGTTTGTGTGCAGATATAAAACTAAAACTAAGCCATTCAAATGAAATTTCAGTATTGGGACACTCTTGCAATGATTTTTAGATTTTCCTCAGAGTAAATAAGTCAAGTTAATCTATAAAATGTCCTATTACCCCTATATACTTTTGTTTTAAACAGAATTCAACATAGTTATCTGTCCTTTATCATAAATGATTTTAAAATAATAATGAGTAGCATAAAAATCAGTATTAAATTAAGGACTCTAGAGACTTAAACAAATATTTTATCTTCCACACTGTAGTTAGAGATATTATACTACTCTTCCTTACATATTTTGCATTTTATTAAACCTTTCCTGGTTCCCAGATAAGAATTGGGGGGGGGGGATGACTTTCAAGAACAAATTAAAATTGCTACATAAATGAAGTAAATACTAATTACAACACTCAGCTATTCAAAGACAGGAGGACAATTAAAACATCAAAATAGTGTCTACTTAAAGATTATTTTAATAATCGCTATTTATTTGACAGACTAGCATAACCTGTGTACTGCCTAGTGATAACGGTGAGACATTAAATAGGAAAAAATATGTCATATCAATGAAACTAATTGAAAGTGAATAGATGGAAAATTTTAGTTAACTTTGTGAACTGGCTTTGTCTCTGTCAATTACCAAAATTACACAATTGAAACACGGACAAAAATCTGTATTCAAGTTCAGACAAGAGAGCTGTGAAACAATTCCTTGATGGGCTGGGGGAAAATCATTTCAATTGTAAATGAAACCAATAAGTAAATGGAATTAATAGAAACACAGAAAAATGAAGCAAAAAGTATATATGGGATACTAGGGAAATCATAAAAGTAGATTGGATCACACCCTGTAAGTACTTATTAGTAAAAGAACACCAGCAGGCTGAGTGGCAACTCAACTCCTCTCTTTTGTTTTTGTAGACCTGTGAAATATCATCGTTGTTGAAATGCAATGACTGACATGCAATGACCTACTTGACTTTGTCTTTTTCATTATTTTAAAAAAGTGTTGGTCACAGAAATAGTGAAGATATTTAATAGAATCTAAATATTTATAAAATAAAAATGCATCTCAACTATTTTTTTGCCTTTTGTATTGTGTGAAGATAGAATATACATTATCTTTAAATGGCATTTTCTTAAAATCAATTGGAAAAATATTAATAAAAACACTCACTTCACAAAATTTTCTCAAGTTTCCAAAATAGAAGACTTGAAGGTGTGTTTTATTGATGAGATATGATAAGGGTGGTGCTTTAATTTATTTTAGTATTTTTAAGAATTTCAAATTGATTTCACAAATGTACATATTTAACAACTTGTTGGGGTCTACTATGAATGAGACACCATCCTAGGCACAAAAATCAAAGAATAAAAACTTTTGAGCTGGTAAAGAAGACTTTGTGATTATTGAGATTTTTTAAAATTTTATTTATTTTTATTTTTTATTTTTTATTTTTTTTGATTATCAAGATATTAGGAAAAAAGCTTTATTTACTGTATTAAAGCCAAATGAAAAGCGATGGCCACGTGGCACAATTTTGGGTATTTCAAAGTTTGCGTAAAAAAAGAAAACATGACCGATAATCGGTCTTCTATGTGTGTGTGGTAAGGAGTAGGCTTTGGGCATCTTGTCTGACATTTGTTATCCCTGATCTATTCAATCCCCTTCCTATTACAGGTTATGACACCAACAGCTAAACAGTTAAATTGGCCAAGGTCACAAATCCAACTAATGTTAGAAAAAGTCCTAGAATGGAGGTTTCCTGATGGCCACAAATATAACAAATGATATATTATATACAAATATACCTTATACCTTATATGTCTACAGGAAACCTATACCACACCTAGTGTTTTACCATAAGCCAAAGAGAGACAGACACTCCAAAGAATTTATTATTGCCATCTTTTAAATAGTGATAAAAATAGATTAAATGATGTGGGGACACTTGGGTGACTCAACAGTTGAGTGTCTGCCTCTGGCTCAGAGTGTGTTCCCAGGATCCTGGGATCAAGTCCCACATCAGGCTTCCGGCAAGGAGCCTCCTTTTCTCTCTGCCGATGTTTCTGCCTCTCTCTGTGTGTTTCTCATGAATAAATAAACTCTTAAGAAAATAAGTTTGATGAATATCAGCAAAACATACTAGCAGCTAATATGAAATACATTGTTATCATAATACTGTATACCCTAACTTTAAGTCAGCCTGGTCTTCAAGTGTAATTAATGACAGACGACTCTATGTTGTGCTCTGAGGGACAATCAGAACAGCTACTACTTCAAATAACTCTCCTTTTACTAGGTGTCATGGTGTCTAAAATGCCAGTCCTTTCTTTGGGTCTTCAAGACTTTTTAATGGTTTATTTACAGTACTTCTTAATATGCAAATACACTTGGCTAAGATACCACATTTGGAAGAGTCCTCTTCTTTTATAATTAGCTAATTTAGTTATGAGCACCTCATATGATTGTATATAGTTAGGATGAGATACTAGATTGGGGGTGGGGGGTGGGGGCGAGGTGTGGCATCTTCTGGAATTGGGATGGGGAAATGCAATAAAATTGAAGACAAACTACTGAGTTCATAATTCTCTTCTATTGCAGTGGAAGATTTCTTTTTTAAAGAAATTACCATGTCAGAAACTTGAAGTCAGTTTTTGCACTCACACTGTAGGTTTGACCATTGATCTAATTCAATAACTTCTTACCAGTACACTAATTAGGTTTTGAGGATTTTCAGAATAATTCTGAATAAACCATATACGATACACATAAAAATTGATTCTGGAGTGATTATCTGGCATTTAACTGGGTTGGTACCTCCGTAAACAATTGTAAAGCTAAGCACTCATTCAGTCTCCTGCAAAACAGAAGATTTGACATTACCTGTTATGGAAGCTAATTAGAAAGATTATATTCTAAAGGAGAAGGAAATTCAAAGGCTTAAATAGTTAAATTTGATGTTGAATATACTTCTTATCTCAGGTGCTTACTGCAATGACAGGGAATGTTCCACTGGGTTTCAGTCCAGACTAGAGGGCCTTGATTGATCAGGGAAGTCTGCATACAAATGTATTACATACAGAACCTGGTCTAGACATTTCACTTTCCTAACGCATGCAAACAGATCAAGTTCAAACACAATTCTTGAAGAGACTCCAAAAGAAGGACATCTTGGGTCAAAAAAGGTGTTCCATTTTGAAGTTAATTTTTCTAATAGAACTTCTTTTCTTTTCCCCCCAAATGTTCAACTTTTTAAAATAAAGTTTTTCTTGTGCTTTCTTTCCTTCCTGAATATTTTCATTTAAAATATCATTGTGTAGTGTCTCATTCTTAAAACAGAAACATTATATCCATATTGTGTAGGTATTCTTTACTTTCTGTTTTTGCTTTTTGAAAGTTCACTTTAGCAATTATTTATTATTTTACTTTTATATCTAAGATGAATTTTTACAGCAGGAATATTAACAAAAAATTCCGGCATAAAAAGCATTTCAAACAATGCCTAATTATCTAAGGAGATACATCTTTATAATAACCTGAAAATTCCTCAGCGACTAATACAGTCCTATCATTTTCTCCTTACTAACAGGAAGTATATAGAAAATAAAGTAAGAAGAAAAACTAGAATATTTATTTAAATGTATAGTGTTTGCCTCAGAAGTCTAATGTCTTTGAAATATTTTCTAGAAAAATATATTTCTTAGGTGTACATGTTCCTATAATTTTATTACTTTATTTCAAATGACTGCTGTTTGAAATCAATTTAAAATGCAGCTACTCTTAAACTGCTTAAACAGTTTTGTCACATTTCTAAAATCGATTCATGTTTCAAATGCCTAACTTGAAAGAATCTAAAAATAAGTGATATGGAAGGAAAATCCTTATGGATGAAATAAGAATTAGATATAATTTTAATGTTCCACAAATCACAATTTCAAAATAAGTAATGATTAAACAATGATGTCTGAATGTTCCATGGAATACTTCCTAGTAGGGAGGAAAAGAGAACAATGTGTTTATAAACTGTATTTTGAAAACCCAGAAATAACTTTTTAACAGTTAATGTTATTAAGCCCCTCCAACAATAGAATGCTCAAAAAAAAAAAAAAAAGTCGTGAGAAAAATCCTCATATAATTGTGCTGTTATTTCTGGGAAGCCAGAGAAATGTCTCTCTGCATGTGTAAGGCAACATCTTGAACCTCCTGGCTTTATCCAGCAAGAGATGGACCAGGGAACCAGCAACAGGGAGCTGATAGACACAAGGAGCCGCTGATCGAGCCGTCGCTAGGACTTCCGAGTTGCACAGAGACACACTGGGAGCTCTAGAAATGAGAGACAGGCACCTACTTCTACTTTTAATTTTGACAAGGGCTGTCACGTTTACTTTTGGACAAAAGCTTGAGGCAGGTGGCCGGGGGCTGAGGAGCGAAGCCTGGTTATCTGTAACCAAAAAAAAAAAAATCCATTCCTTGAGGCTCAAGTCTAGAAAGCCCACTGGAGCCCCGTTTTCTCCAGAGGTGCTGGAGACACTTCACAGTGACTTCTCCACCGCTCGCCGCCCTGCAGCTGCTGGGGCAGCCGCGGCTCCTGGGCAGCCAGAGTTTCCGTCTCTGGCATCATTTCCCTGTCCGGGGAGGTCTGTTTGATATAGAAACACTGATCATTTGTTGTTAGGGACCAGAAAGTGTCCTTCATAATTCACATCTTGAAGCCTTGAGGCCCAGTGTGACAGAATTTTGAGATAGGGCATAGAAAGGTAATAAGGGTTAAATGAAGTCTTATGGGTGGGGCCCTAATCCAGTAGGACTTGTGTCCTAATGAGAAGAGGAAGAATCGCCAGGGGTTTCTCCCACCAACATCTCATGCACAGAAGAAGGCACCATGTACCATCCAAGAAGAGGGGCCACACGGGACAGCAAACTGACTGGCGCCTTGATCTTGGACCACCAGGCTCCAGAATCCCGAGCAAAGAAAATCTGTTGCATAAGCCACCTGGACTGTGGTATCCTGTTATGCCAGCCCCAGAAGACAAAACAGTGGTTCACTATTTGTCTTTTCCTGAATCTGGAATATCCAATAATTTAGTGTAAGTATTGGCAAAACTTGCAAGTCTTTTATTATCCAAAAATTGGGGGAAAAATCTTGGATCAACCTAACTTATTCACTATTTAACAATGTCTCCACATATGTTAAACATGATCCTTAAGAGGTTACATATGGGCAGCCCCGGTGGCCCAGCGGTTTAGCGCCGTCTTCGGTCCGGGGTGTGATCCTGGAGTCTCGGAATTGAGTGGAGCCTGCTTCTCCCTCGGCCTGTGTCTCTGCCTCTGCCTGTGTCTCTGCCTCTGCCTGTGTCTCTGCCTCTCTGTCTCAGAGACACAGGCCGAGGGAGAAGCAGGCTCCATGCAGGGAGCCCGACGGGACTCGATCCCAGTACGCCAGGATCATGACCTAGCTAAAGGCAGACACTCAACCACTGAGCCACCCAGGTGCCCCAAAGCTATATTCTCAAAAGAGAAAAAAGAAAATACTAATGTGTCATTTGCATTGCTACAAAGGAACAAAAAAGTATTGTCAGATTTAGAAAGTACTTAAAGTAGTGAGCTCCTCTCCCTCCTCAAGATAGCAGACTCTACTGTATCTGAAGTACAGACAACTCCCCTCCCCCATTATTTAAACTGCATAAACTATAATTTTAGTAAATCAAGCAAAGAGCTAATCAAGTTTTGATTTGCTAATTACTTCTCAATTTGATTAGAGCTGGCAGCTAATCATCTCTGGATATTTAAAGTCAATCTTTCACTCATATTTGCAAATCAAGACTCAGTGTAAAACAAAATTGGGAATATAACATAAAAGTTCTTTGTGTTATAACAAATAATTAATTTCTACTTGTTGCTACAGTTTTAACAATAAAGAAAAATTTTCTAGGATGTTTCAACAAGTTGAATTATGCATGCAGTGTACCATCCCATGCTGGAGAATGAAAAGAAGCCAGGTTTATACACTTTAGTGAAGCAGCCCACATTGAGCCAAGAAAGCTTACATGCTACATTAAGCAAGCACAATATAATTCAAAAATCACAATTTCATCTTTATGGTCAACAGCAGCTTGCAGAAGAAATGTCTGCCAGGAAAATGAACCATGAATGATCAATAATATAATTGTTTTTCCAATTGAAACCAATATTTTAAAACATTTAAAAATTATTAATACCCAAGACAATATCTCCTTGAAAAATATGCCAAGTTAGGAAAAAGAATGTCACAGTCATTTGAATTCAACAAGGGAGAACATTATGAGGAAACACACGGAAAAGAAAGTGAAGCAAGTAAGTTGATTCTAATTTCATGGGAAAAGGTCTTTCCCAGTCATTTCTCAGATACTATATTTAAATTGTACCATGTACCAAAGTTTCTTCTATCTTTGTCACTTTCTGCTCCTATCACAATTAAACAACTTGAACATTGCTTGACTGTCCTTAACTGAATAACGAATCATCTTTCTAGGAGGTATTTCATTATTACTATTGCTTCATTAATATTTCCAAGCGGTATCTTCACAAGTAAAGTTATATGAAACTTTGGACAATTATCTTGTAAAGTTAGGTTATTGGAGCAAATAACAGGCACTTGAATTTTCTCCTAAAATTTTTACCATCATAATTTAAATATTTTAATTCTTTCCCCACATTTACTCAAAATCAATAAAAAATGATGAGTGTTTTTCTCAATATCTTCTAAGACTTTCTATTCTATTTTTCCTCCTTGCTTTCAGGTTAATATGTTTATTTACCTCCATTTTTAGTATTTTTATTTTATTTTATAATTTGACACTTTACCTTTTAATTTTAGTGGTAAACTAGTGACTCATAGAGCTCAAATGGTATCTTTATTGTGTCTGAATTTGGGTTTATTCCATATTCTCTCTTGAATGAATTCACTAGTAAATATCCAGTTTAACCAGAAGGTAGAGCATAATACTAGACAACGCTTTGCATCAAAGTACGATGGGACATTCTCCATAGAACTCTGATAAACACTCACGATCAGTCTTCCATTAATCTTTGCCAAATGTATGAATGGGGATGGTTTTTTTGTTTTGTTTTGTTTTGTTTTGTTTTGTTTTAATGTGCACATTTCCATCAGAGCTCTATGAAGTGGATTTTGAATTTTTCATCTGAGGGTCAAAGAGATGGAGCACTCCAAAATTGTACCAGGGGCACACACCTCATTTATACCTATTCCTATAGTCCAGCCACTATAGGTAATATACCAACCACTCAGAGGTTTAAAGAAAATATCATTTTTAAATATTAGCTATAATTCTGCTAGATAATAACGCCAGACTTTTCCCTCCTTTCTTAGCACTAGAATTGTTTTAGATTAACCTAAAACGAAGAGTGTAGCCTGCTTCGATCTGATTTTAGTCTTGTTAGAAAATGTCAAGCTCTCATTATTACCTCTTTCACATGAAAACCATGTTATTAGGAAATTTATTCTGGAAGCCAACCTATTATGAAATTTTCTGACTGTAGTTCTATGTGTTTTTTGATGCTGGAGATGAGAGCATTGTGCAGAAAAGGGAATTTTATATAATGGATGGTTAACTGAACTGGAAAACCAATAGCATTTCCTAATACTAAGTTGTTTTTGTATTTTTTTTTTAATGAAGAAGCAGCAAACAACCAAGGCTAGAAGTTGTAATGTCTTAATGCAATACATTAAAACAATAACATGTTTGTGACATTTAATGCTGTGGTGGAGTGTCTAATTTAAATTCTAAAATGCTCTAAGTTATAAAGCTAGGTTTTAGTAGCCTAATTCATTATTGGGACTCTGAGCATAGGCCAACAATGTCATCTCCTTGGTTGTCCTCTTCAAATGGTGTTTGGTTTAGAATGTAAGCATAATAGGGTATAGAGTTCAAACTGATTTTTTTTTTCCCAACCGTCCATTTTAACTAATTAATCTTCTAAGGTGTTACCAGAATTATCCTTTACCTAACTTGGGTAACCTCCACTGATATCTTGCTACCTTCAAGAAAAGAGCCAGATTTTTTTAGCATAATGTCTAAGCCCCTTCATAACGTGGCCCCAATACTCTTCCCTGGCCTACTAGTCCTATGCTGCAGACACACCACATCTCTTGTTCTATAAAAATATCTTAGTCTCTTATACCTTCTAGCCTCCATACCAATACATAAAGTACTGACCCCTTCTCTTCAGCTCTGGCAAGTAGCTGATTATGAATTAGCTACCACCTAGATGCAATTTCCTCTATATAAACAATGGTAATTTTTTCATAATATAATCTCTAATAAGCTTCAAAACCCACTATTTTGGGGTTTTGAATCTTATTATACAAAGGTTTGTGAGCTTGTGGTTACTTCCTAAAGCAAATATTGCATTTCACTCATTTATTCAACAAACATTTGAGAAATTGTATTGGTAGGGTATTATATTTGATAGTGCAAAAGAATATACAGAGCAATGGAGGGAAAACAGAGAAACAAACAGATGGCTACAATACCTAGTGATAAGTTCTAGTAGCGAAATGCACAGGGCACCATGGGAGCACACAGAAGAGACAAATAACTGAAAGGTAACATGGGAGGCATGGAGGAACAAGGCCCTTTAGGGGCAGCTAACACATTGCCTGGCACTTAGTAGGTGCTTATTAAAATGCTGTGAATTAGTGATAAATAATAGACAAGAGTTAACCTCCATTTCTATTTTATACCAAATTCCTTTCTTTCTTAAGACTTTGAACTATACAGACATTTGGAGGTCAAGCAGAAAGATTCTCTTTTCAATATTTTATACTTCTTTTCAACAGAGTCTGCTTCTTCCTCTTCTTCTGCCCCTCCTCCTGCTCATGATCTCTCTCTCTTTCTCTCTCTCTCAAATAAATAAATAAAATCATCAAAAAATGATTCCTAATGTCTTTTTATGTACTTTACATATACATACCTGTAAGCTTCTGATATTATATTTTGAGATTAAAGAAAGAAAAAAAAGAGAACTTTTCCTTTAGAAAGAAAGTAAACTTCAGGGAGGGAAGATACATATGGAATACTTAGGCACTTAAAAGAAAACTTAGGAAACATCCAATAGTTCAGATTTTATCTATTAAGAAGTAACCTTCATAATGGATAAGGTAAAAAAAAAAAAGTTTGCAGTAAAAGTATTCTAGAATATTCTCTGTGTTAGGTATAGTACAAGTGTCTCTGATATGCAATAAATCTAAAAACTTGATGTTCTCTGGATTTCTTAAAATGTAACTTTCAAGTAGTTCCACTAAAGCATGAAAAGAGAATGTAAAGAAAAAGAATGGTTATTGTTCTAAATATCATCACTTTGGCCAAGTAGCAAAAACATTCAATGTTTGAAAATATATTTTGAATGTTTCTATAGCCTTAGTCGTATCTATTTTGTGGAGATGGCTATTTGATAGAAGGACTTAAGAGATGTATAAATGAAATACTACAATTTTAGAATAAATCCAGAATTAGAGTTAACTTTTTTTTATAATACTTGTTCTATGTACCTTGAAATTCATGCATCGTATATAGTGAATTATAGCTTTCCCTTCAAACTGAAATCTTCCAAAGAATATTTTTCCTGGCTTGAGAGTTCAAGTGACATCTCTAATATCTACATATTCAACTAATAGATGATAGTGATATTTGTAAATTATCAATTACTAAACAGTTTTTAGTTGTTAGTGAAACTCCTTAAGGAAACTTATTGTTTCAAATAGTCTTTCCTCTCTCTCTTTCTCTCTTTGGTCATAGGAGTTTCTCTGTAGAAATGTTATTTACAAGATTATATTTTTCCTTGTTCCTATATAGGATCAAGAGAATATAGGACAAAATGCAGGGCTGTGGGCAGTGGAAAACATTGGTACCTTTGTTTAGTCTTGATTCTGTTGGGCTAGGAGCTTTGTTCTGGACTTGCTTTCAAGTACAGATTTATGATAAATACTTCTTCCTTCATACGTTAATTTCTTTTAGGGATGCAGTGTTCAAGAGAAAGGAAATGATAGGTTTGAAATTAGAAGGCATGCATGCGTTTGAGTCCTGATACTGCATTTATTTACTAGGTGCTTGGGTAAGTTATAATCACTTCTGGAAATTCCATTATTTCTTCTGAAAAAATAAATTTAAGAGCAGTCTCTTCCTATCACTCTTATCAAAATTAAATGCAAAAGAAATTAATTCAAGACCTAGGACATAGTAATAAAAAAGTTATGAATCAAATTAACTAATAACTGTGATTAATATTAAGGTACAGTTTAGGCAAAGTGATTTAATATCAACATGAAAATTATGCATGTCTATTTCAGAAGATACATAACTTTTATACACACGTACATGTTTCAGGAAGGAGACTACATGATTACATATAATGGTCAAGTAATTCGGTACTGAAATGGTATCAAAAAGTGGAGAATTCAAGGTTAATGTTTAGGTCTCAGGAGAATTGTTGGTTATTTTGCCTAGTATACAAATTATGTAATTACAAGGTGGGGATCTTAATAGGACGTTTCATAAATGTACAAGAATGTGACCTCGTGGTGGCAGCCGTGGACTTCTCACCTGGAGGACATGTCATGCTGACATGGGGACCAGACCGAGGTATGCACCTGAACGACAGACAGGAGCAGGAGGAGAGGGTGGTACATGCTGATACCCAGGGACATCAGTGACCACACTCTGCCCTGCCATCTGGCGCTCCTCCCGGTGCGACGGTGACTCAGCATTGATTAAGTGCCAGTTGTATGCTGGGGAACAGGGTACAGGAGCTGGGCGTGTTCCTCCTACAGCCTTGACTGGGGCTGTGCACACAAACCCTACACATGCGCACATCTTCCAGGACAGTGCTGGGGTGTCGACACCCTCAGCCTCCCTATTTATCCCCTTGTGTCTCCCTCGACCCTCCAACCCAGGCCACCCTGTGACCTCTGCTCCCTCAAGGCCGTACCTAGATTTTTCTTCCTTTTTAAGGAAAATCACTTTTGTTGCTTTGTAACTTCTAAGACATTTGGTAAGGCATAAACAAATTAAGCAAAATATACTTTCCTCCTTGGGGTGGTCTGGACGCACCACGCACCCCTGTGGGGAGGCCCTGGGCTCCAAGCACCCGGAGAGTCTCCCTGTTGAGCCCCGTTTCTGGCCCAGAGCTTGGACAGTGAGTCCCAAGCTCCAGGCATTCACATACCACCTCCACAATATTTGTCGTAACCGAGGACCTCCTGTTCGCTTATTCCTTCATATTTTCTTTGACTCAACATACTTTTACTTATTTCGAACTTTAGAGTTATGCTGAACGATGTATCCTGCAGCCACGTCTTATGTGCTAGTTATGTTTTTTTCTATTACACAAGAAAATAAACGCATACCCACTAGAAAAAAAAAAGAAATTATGTAATTAAATATAACAGGCATTTAATAATTTCCTATTGAATGAGCTAGTAAGTGTATTTTTTCACTAACATATTTTTCCCAGATTGAAATAAAAAGAACAAGCATGCATTATAAATTAACATTTCTTTTATTTTTTACACTATATGCACTTAATTTTTTTGCTGTATCCTAAAATAGATCTTGCTTGATTTAGCAAATTAGTTAATCTAACTAGTGTAACAAGAAAAAGGCAATTCTAAAATAGTGAAAAGAAAATGCTTAATTCAAAGTTTTTTGTCCCCTCCTAGTTGTAAGTTTTGGAGCATGCAAAGTGTTGGACAGAGATTAAAGAAAACATACCTTTAAAAATATTTTATCAAGTATACTGCAATCTTAGAAATACAACTAACAATTTGTCTTTAAAAACTATTTGCATCAAGCTTACCCCTTGGAATTATTCCACTTAACTCTGTAATAGCATTTTTAAGCCATTTATAAATAATTTTACCATGAGGAAAAGTGGAGGCAGTTTGAAACGGGAATATTTCAACAATTGGTAAAACAGATCTAAGTCCTATTCCTGCCTGTGTCCTGGGAAATTTTGGTGCATCAGGCAAGACACTATTCTTATCGTTTGAATGAGACTATGTTTTTAAAAAATTGAAGCCATATAGCAATAGAGTTTTAGAGCAAGCTGTGTTGATCTTCACAACATTCCTATGATGTAGGAACTGCTATAAACCCTATTTCTTAGATCAGAAAACATAGGACCCAAATTCTTGAAATAAATTGTTAAATATATATGTTCACATGTCGACATACTTTAAAAAAAAATGGCTTGAATCTTTTGTTTTGTTAAAGGCAGGGAAGCCTGGGTGGTTCAGCAGTTGAGTCTCTGCCTTCGGCTGAAAAAAAAAATAAAAATTAAAAATAAAATTAAATGCAGAAACATAGAATATCTACGAAATTGTTAAATTTCCTATGTAATGTTTGTAAAAAAATATATTTGTCTTATCAGAAAAGTAGAAGCTTGAAATTATAAGTTCATATCCAACATGATGGATTTGATAAACCACAGAGACAACTTGGTAGGTACATATCTCTGATATATATGCTTACATACCTATGGAAAATAATGCATTATTCACAAAGAAATCAATTCTTTAGAGGTTCATCTTGAATTTCCAGGAAACAATGGTTTGCTAAAATGGCCAAAGAATGTAAAACTGTGCTAATGCAATTTTGGTTTGACAGCAATTTCTCAACTTTTTTGACATACATTGCTACACAGAATGATTTTCTTTTTGGGAAGCTATCTAAAACTAATAAATTAGTGCCAGAAATTAAGTACAACTGTATTATTCTTTTACAAGGAGGTAGAAAATGAAAATAACTTGAAAACAATATTTAAGATATAGAGAAATCCTAGGGCAATGTCTTGAATTTAGTGCATCATTCAACTCAATAATCTTATAAAATATGTATCTCTATGAGAAAATAAAATTTTGGTATTCACTTGGTTGTATTTCTTTTAATTTTTTAAAAAAGATATTATTTATTTATTCATGAGAGACATAGAGAGAGAGAGAGAGAGAGTGATAAACCTCTGAGCCACCCAGGTATCCCCATGGTTGCATTTATTTTAATGTGTTAAGTTAAATATTCTCTTTATAAGCAATTTGACTGTGAGAGTAGTAGTGCCTTTTTAATACGTTGTTGAAAATAACTGGATCATACCTAATTACTTTGCCTACCCTCCTAACTTTTCTGCTTCATTTAGATTCTTTTCTGTATGTTGAAAGTCCCGAAAAGCAGTCTCAGGCAAGGGAGACTTTAGCTCCCACCTAAAGAGCCCTGAAATTTGGACTAAAAGAGTTCTCCTTCCTATTTACTTATTTTATTCCAGATGCTGATCATACACTTCCATAGCTGCTTTTGGGGGTGGAGGACTCATACACAATTAAAATATCCCCTCATTCATTTTGTCAAACATCAGGTGGTATTGATGATACCCTAACAACCACTGTTCACTGCTTTATCATCCACTCGGTGGGGAAGGTCCGTGTTTGACTGCTGTATGGCACAAAATTAAATTTGAATACATTTAAAAACATTTCCATTTTGCAGCCATTAAAAAACTTTTTCTTCCTATTTTTAAAAAATCTTTTATTTATCCTTTCATATGGAAGGTCATTTTGTCCATATGATGATTGGCCCTGTGCAAGTGGAAACTATGAGATTCTATTAAAAAAAATGGATTATATACATCAGTGGTTCTTAACCCAGGCTGCATATTAAAATCACCTTGGAATTTTAAGGAATACTTATGCCCTTGATGCTCCATTACCAATTCTGATCTAAGTGGTCTGTTTCAGGACCTGGACATTAATATTATTTGAATATATCTCTGGTGAATCTAATACTATGTAGAATCGAGCATCACTGGCATATTCACTGGCAATATAATATGAATCAATCTAATAATCTTGTTTACTTCTCAAAACCACTCTATTTCACGATATTCTGAGACAGAAATTATTATCTTCATTTTCCAAATTAGAAAACACAGGATTATAGAAACTAAATGACTCAACCATTATACTAGATTACATAATCAGAAAGTAGCAGCTCCTGATTTGAAAAATGCAAATAGTATCAATGAAACCTTAGGGAGGGAGACAAACCATGTGAGCCTCCTAACTCTGGGAAATGAACAGTGTTGCGGAAGGAAAGGTGGGCAGGGGGTGGGGTGACTGGTGATGGCACTGAGGGGAGCACTTGTGGGATGAGCACTGGGTGTTATACTATATGTTGGCAAATGGAACTTCAATAAAAATAAACAAGAAAAACAAAAAGAAAAAATGCATTATCTTCAACTAAATTTGTAAAAGCAAGAATGTTACTACATATGGGGAGGAGGAGCAAGACGGCGGAAGAGTAGGGTCCCCAGGTCACCTGTCCCCACGAAATTACCTAGATAACCTTCAACTCATCCTGAAAATCTAGGAATTCGGCCTGAGATTTAAAGAGAGACCAGCTGGAATGCTGCAGTGAGAAGAGTTCGCGCATCTATCAAGGTAGGAAGACGGGGAAAAAGAAATAAAGAAACAAAGGCCTCCAAGGGGGAGGGGCCCGAGAGGAGCCGGGCTGAGGCCGGGGCGAGTGTCCCCAGGACAGGAGAGCCCCGTCCCGGAGGAGCAGGAGCTGCACCGACCTTCCCGGGGGAAAGGGGCTCCAGGGAGGTGGAGCAGGACCCGGGAGGGCGGGGATGCCCTCGGGCTCCGGGGACACTAACAGACACCTGCGCCCCGGGAGAGTGCGCCGAGCTCCCTAAGGGCTGCAGCGCGCACGGGGGACCCGGAGCAGCTCGGGGGGCTCGGGGGCGGCTCCGCGGAGGGGGCTGCGGGGGGGGGAGCAGCTCGGGGGGCTCGGGGGCGGCTCCGCGGAGGGGGCTGCGGGGCGGGAGCAGCTCGGGGGGGCTCGGGGGCGGCTCCGCGGAGGAGGCTGCGGGGCGGGAGCAGCTCGGGGGGCTCGGGGGCGGCTCCGCGGAGGGGGCTGCGGGGCGGGAGCAGCTCGGGGGGCTCGGGGGCGGCTCCGCGGAGTGGGCTGCGGGGGGGAGCGCGAATCCAACAGCGCAGGCCCCGGAGCACAGGGCGCCGGGACACAGCCCAGGATCCGGCCTCCCCCGGGGCAGGCAGAGGCCGGGAGGGCCCAGGACAGCGAGGACGCTCCTGCCCCGAGCTGAGCAGATCAGCGGCCCCGCCCGGAGCCTCCAGGCCCTGCAGACGGAGAGCTGCGGAGCTACTGCGGGGGCTGACTCCAGGGCTGCAGAGCTGGCCCCGCCACTGCGGTTGTTCCTCCTGGGGCCTCACGGGGTGAACAACCCCCAAGGAGCCCTGCACCAGGCAGGGGCAGAGCAGCTCCCCCAAGTGCTCACACCTGAGAATCAGCACAGCAGGCCCCTCCCCCAGAAGACCAGCTAGACGGACAAGTTCCAGGGGAAGTCAAGGGACTTAAAGTACACAGAATCTGAGGACACCCCCCCGTGGGTTTTTTTGTTTGTTGGTTTGGTTTGGTTTGGTTTGCTTTTTTTTTTGTTTTGTTTTGCTTTTGATTTCTGTTTGCTTCCCCCACCCTTTTTTCCCCTTTCTTTCGTTTTCTATCTCTTTTTCTTCTTCTTTTTTTTCGTTTTTTCTTCCTTTTTTCTTTTTTCTCTCTCTCTTTTCTTTCCCTCTTTCTCTCTTCTCTTTTTTCTCCTTTTCCCAATACAACTTGTTTTTGGCCACTCTGCACTGAGCAAAATGACTAGAAGGAAAACCTCACCTCAAAAGAAAGAATCAGAAACAGTCCTCTCTTCCACAGAGTTACAAAATCTGGATTACAATTCAATGTCAGAAAGCCAATTCAGAAGCACTATCATACAGCTACTGGTGGCTCTAGAAAAAAGCATAAAGGACTCAAGAGACTTCATGACTGGAGAATTTAGACCTAATCAGGCAGAAATTAAAAATCAATTAAATGAGATGCAATCCAAACTAGAAGTCCTAACGACGAGGGTTAACGAGGTAGAAGAACGAGTGAGTGACGTAGAAGACAAGTTGATGGCAAAGAGGGAAACTGAGGAAAAAAGAGACAAACAATTAAAAGACCATGAGGATAGATTAAGGGAAATACATGACAGCCTGAGGAATAAAAATCTACGTTTTTTTTTTAATTTTTTTTATTTATTTATGATAGTCACACAGAGAGAGAGAGAGAGAGGCAGAGACACAGGCAGAGGGAGAAGCAGGCTCCATGCACTGGGAGCCCGACATGGGATTCGATCCGGGTCTCCAGGATCGCGCCCTGGGCCAAAGGCAGGCGCTAAACCACTGCGCCACCCAGGGATCCCCTGCGCCACCCAGGGATCCCAAAATCTACGTTTAATTGGTGTTCCCGAGGGCGCCAAAAGGGACAGAGGGCCAGAACATGTATTTGAACAAATCATAGCTGAAAACTTTCCTAATCTGGGAAGGGAAACAGGCATTCAAATCCGGGAAATAGATCCCCACCTAAAATTAATAAAACCCGTTCAACACCTCGACATTTAATAGTGAAGCTTGCAAATTCCAAAGATAAAGAGAAGATCCTTTAAGCAGCAAGAGACAAGAAATCCCTGACTTTTATGGGGAGGAGTATTAGGGTAACAGCAGACCTCTCCACAGAGACCTGGCAGGCCAGAAAGGGCTGGCAGGATATATTCTGGGTCCTAAATGAGAAGAACATGGAGCCAAGAATACTTTATCCAGCAAGGCTCTCATTCAGAATGGAAGGAGAGATAAAGGGCTTCCAAGACAGGCAGGAACTAAAAGAATATGTGACCTCTAGGGATCCCTGGGTGGCGCAGCGGTTTGGCACCTGCCTTTGGCTCAGGGCGCGATCCTGGAGACCCGGGATCGAATCCCACATCAGGCTTCCAGTGCATGGAGCCTGCTTCTCCCTCTGCCTGTGTCTCTGCCTCTCTCTCTCTCTCTGTGTGTGTGACTATCGTAAATAAATAAATTAAAAAAAAAAAAAAAGAATATGTGACCTCTAAACCAGCTCTGCAAAATAAATAAATAAATAAATAAATAAATAAATAAATACATAAATAAATAAAACAGCTCTGCAAGAAATTTAAAGGGGAACTCTTAACATTCCCCTTTAAGAAGAAGTCCAGTGGAACAATCCACAAAAACAAGGACTGAATAGATATCATGATGACACTAAACTCATATCTCTCAATAGTAACTCTGAACGTGAATGGACTTAATGACCCCATCAAAAGGCACAGGGTTTCAGACTGGATAAAAAAGCAGGACCCATCTATTTGCTGTCTACAAGAGACTCATTTTAGACAGAAGGACACCTACAATCTGAAAATAAAAGGTTGGAGAACCATTTACCATTCGAATGGTCCTCAAAAGAAAGCAGGGGTAGCCATCCTCATATCAGATAAACTAAAATTTACTCCGAAGACTGTAGTGAGAGATGAAGAGGGACACTATATCATACTTAAAGGATCTATCCAACAAGAGGACTTAACAATCCTCAATATATATGCCCCGAATGTGGGAGCTGCCAAATATATCAATCAATTAATAACCAAAGTGAAGAAATACTTAGATAATAATACACTTATACTTGGTGACTTCAATATAGCGCTTTCTATACTCGATATGTATTCTAAACACGTCTCCAAAGAAACGAGAGCTTTATTTATTTTTTTTAATTTTTATTTATTTATGATAGTCACACAGAGAGAGATAGAGAGAGGCAGAGACATAGGCAGAGGGAGAAGCAGGCTCCATGCACCGGGAACCTGACGTGGGATTTGATCCCGAGTCTCCGGGATCACGCCCTGGGCCAAAGGCAGGCGCTAAACAGCTGCGCCACCCAGGGATCCTGAAACGAGAGCTTTAATTGATACATTGGACCAGATGGATTTCACAGATATCTACAGAACATTACATCCAAACTCAACTGAATACACATTCTTCTCAAGGGCACATGGAACTTTCTCCAGAATAGACCACATACTGGGTCACAAATCGGGTCTGAAACGATACCAAAAGATTGGGATCATACCCTGCATATTCTCAGACCATAATGCCTTGAAATTAGAACTAAATCACAACAAGAAGTTTGGAAGGACCTCAAACACGTGGAGGTTAAGGACCATCCTGCTAAAAGATAAAAGGGTCAACCAGGAAATTAAGGAAGAATTAAAAAGATTCATGGAAACTAATGAGAATGAAGATACAACATTCAAAATCTTTGGGATGCAGCAAAAGCAGTCCTAAGGGGGCAATACATCGCAATACAAGCATCCATCCAAAAACTGGAAAGAACTCAAATACAAAAGCTAACCTTACACATAAAGGAGCTAGAGAAAAAAGCAGCAAATAGATCCTACACCCAGCAGAAGAAGAGAGTTAATAAAGATTCAAGCAGAACTCAACGAAATCGAGACCAGAAGAACTGTGGAACAGATCAACAAAACCAGGAGTTGGTTCTTTGAAAGAATTAATAAGATAGATAAACCATTAGCCAGCCTTATTAAAAAGAAGAGAGAGAAGACTCAAATTAATAAAATCATGAATGAGAAAAGAGAGATCACTACGAACACCAAGGAAATACAAACGATTTTAAAAACATATTATGAACAGCTATATGCCAATAAATTAGACAATCTAGAAGAAATGGACGCATTCCTGGAAAGCCACAAACTACCAAAACTGGAACAGGAAGAAATAGAAAACCTGAACAGACCAATAACCAGGGAGGAAATTGAAGCAGTTATCAAAAACCTCCCAAGACACAAAAGTCCAGGGCCAGATGGCTTCCCAGGGGAATTCTATCAAACATTTAAAGAAGAAACCATACCTATTCTACTAAAGCTGTTTGGAAAGATAGAAAGAGATGGAGTACTTCCAAACTCGTTCTATGAGGCCAGCATCACCTTAATTCCAAAACCAGACAATGACCCCACCAAAAAGGAGAATTATAGACCAATATCCTTGATGAACATGGATGCAAAAATTCTCAACAAGATACTAGCCAATAGGATCCAACAGTACATTAAGAAAATTATTCACCATGACCAATATGATTTATCCCCGGGACACAAGGCTGGTTCAAAACCCGTAAAACAATCAATGTGATTCATCACATCAGCAAGAGTAAAACCAAGAACCATATGATCCTCTCATTAGATGCAGAGAAAGCATTTGACAAAATACAGCATCCATTACTTATCAAAACTCTTCAGAGCGTAGGGATAGAGGCAACATTCCTCAACATCTTAAAAGCCATCTACAAAAAGCCCACAGCAAATATCATTCTCAATGGGGAAGCACTGGGAGCCTTTCCCCTAAGATCAGGAATAAGACAGGGATGTCCACTCTCCCCACTGCTATTCAACATAGTACTGGAAGTCCTAGCCTCAGCAATCAGGCAACAAAAAGACATTAAAGGCATTCAATTGGCAAAGAAGAAGTCCAACTCTCCCTCTTCGCCGATGACATGATACTCTACATAGAAAACCCAAAAGCCTCCACCCCAAGATTGCTAGAACTCATACAGCAATTTGGCAGCGTGGCAGGATACACAATCAATGCCCTGAAATCAATGGCATTTCTATACACTAACAATGAGACTGAAGAAAGAGAAATTAAGGAGTCAATCCCGTTTACAATTGCACCAAAAGCATAAGATACCTAGGAATAAACTTCACCAAAGGATCTATACCCTGAAAACTATAGAACACTTCTGAAAGAAATTGAGGAAGACACAGAGATGGAAAAATATTCCATGCTCATGGATTGGCAGAATTAATATTGTGAAAATGTCAATGTTACCTAGGGCAATGTACACTTTTAATGCAATCCCTATCAAAATACCATGGACTTTCTTCAGAGAGTTAGATCAAATTATTTTAAGATTTGTCTGGAATCAGAAAAGACCCGAATAGCCAGGGGAATTTTAAAAAAGAAAACCATATCTGGGGGCAACACAATGCCAGATTTCAGGTTGTACTACAAAGCTGTGGTCATCAAGACAGTGTGGTACTGGCACAAAAACAGACACATAGATCAATGGAACAGAATAGAGAACCCAGAAGTGGACCCTGAACTTTATGGTCAACTAATATTCAATAACGGAGGGAAGACTATCCATTGGAAGAAGGACAGTCTCTTCAATAGATGGTGCTGGGAAAATAGGACATCCACATGCAGAAGAATGAAACTAGACCACTCTCTTAGACCATACACAATGATACACTCAAAATGGATGAATGATCTAAATGTGAGACAAGATTCCATCACAATCCTAGAGGATAACACAGGCAACACCCTTTTTGAACTCGGCCACAGTAACTTCTTGCAAGATACATCCACGAAGGCAAAAGAAACAAAAGCAAAAATGAACTATTGGGACTTCATCAAGATAAGAAGCTTTTGCACAGCAAAGGATACAGTCAACAAAACTAAAAGACAACCTACAGCATGGGAGAAGATATTGGCAAATGACGTATCAGATAAAGGGCTAGTTTCCAAGATCTATAAAGAACTTATTAAACTCAACAGCAAAGAATCCAATCATGAAATGAGCAAAAGACATGAAGAGAAATCTCACAGAGGAAGACATAGACATGGCCAACACGCACATGAGAAAATGCTCTGCATCACTTGCCATCAGGGAAATACAAATCCAAACCACAGTGAGATCCCACCTCACACCAGTGAGAATGGGGAAAATTAACAAGGCAGGAAACCACAAATGTTGGAGAGGATGCGGAGAAAGGGGAACCCTCCTGCACTGTTGGTGGGAATGTGAACTGGTGCAGCCACTCTGGAAAACTGTGTGGAGGTTCCTCAAAGAGTTAAAAATAGACCTGCCCTACGACCCAGCAATTGTACTGGTGGGGATTTACCCCAAAGATTACAGATGCAGTGAAACGCCAGGACACCTGCACCCCGATATTTCTAGCAGCAATGTCCACAATAGCCAAACTGTGGAAGGAGCCTCGGTGTCCATCGAAAGATGAATGGATAAAGATGTGGTTTATGTATACAATGGAATATTCCTCAGCCTATTAGAAACGACAAATACCCACCATTTGCTTCAACGTGGATGGAACTGGAGGGTATTATGCTGCGTGAAGTAAGTCAGTCAGAGAAGGACAAACATTATATGTTCTCATTCATTTGGGGAATATAAATAATAGTGAAAGGGAATATAAGGGAAGGGAGAAGAAATGTGTGGGAAATATCAGAAAGGGAGACAGAACATAAAGACTCCTAACTCTGGGAAACGAACTAGGGGTGGTGGAAGGGGAGGAGGGCGAGGGGTGGGGGTGGATGGGTGACAGGCACTGAGGGGGGCACTTGACGGGATGAGCACTGGGTGTTATTCTGTATGTTGGTAAATTGAACACCAATAAAAAATAAATTTTTATTAAAAAATAATAAAAAAATAAAATATTCAATAGGTTAAAAAAACAATCATATGGGAAAAACGTGCAACAAACTTAGAATGATAAAGCTGGAAACAAAAAAAAAAGTTTTTTTTCTAGTTTTATAATGAACAACAATAAAAAAGATTACAGTAACAATAACAGAAAACTAGTGGCAACAGTCAGCCACACACATTACTCAACCATAAACATTTAGATTAATCAAGACTTAATTCTCACAAAAAAACTGAGTAAACTACATTTATTGATATTTTTCTTCATCATGGAAATTTCTATATTTGTCAATACATTTGACGAATAATGTGTGTACTTAACAATAGTTTACTGTGCTGATTTTCTAAGGTTCTACTCTGGATATCCAAGCATTGCCATCTGAATTAACAATACATTTCAAGAAAGACACTGCTCAATTTTTTGCATTTTCTACTAGGTTTTTACCTAACATGGTAAGACAGCTCCATAATAAACTTCCATACAAGCACATACATTATATTTTTAAGAGATGTAATTTCAAGTCAAAACCCCATGAAGAAAGAAAAGTTTTGTCCCTGCTGTGCCTATAAAAAAAAAAAAAAAGTGAACTTGAGGCCTGTTATAGGCTCTGGAAAATTTCCAAAATACTCACAAAAGTGTACCATAATGGGAGTAATAAAAGCAAGACATTTACCTCATGGGAGGAATCTCTGAATGTGTTGCTGTCATGGGTGTAGTCTAAATTTAGCTCTTTATAATTTCTGCACTTATGGCTGAAGTTACAAACCAGATGGTGATAGAGAAAATTAGCCATATTTTAAAGAACCAGCCAAAAAGCTTTGTTTATTTCAGCCAACAAAAGCCTCTTCCATGAAAGTATCTGGTCACAAAACAGCTCATCAATTGATATACCATTCTGACTTCCGTATCATTGTTCATTTGCTTAATTCATGCTAGGAGTCATTTAAGTTTTATAGAGAAAAAGCAAAGCATAACAAAAACTAAAGCTATAATTTGAACTAAAGGAATTTCAAGTCTTTAAATTAAAGGAGTAAGATTAAATTTGCTAGCATTTGGCAGCTATTAATGAAACAAAAACGAATTTGCATGGAATTGGAGTAACACCACTGTAATCTATTGATATTTTTATTGAACAGCATTTAAGCAAAGGTATATGTTTTGATAAAGATTGATTGTTCAAAATCTACCCTACTATTTTTGTTGTATTAAAAACATAATTTCGGGGCACCTGGTGGCTCCGTTTATTAAGTGTCTGCCTTCGGCTGGGGTTGTGAACCCCAGGGTCGTGGAATAGAGCCTCACATCAGGCTTCTTCCTCAGCAGGGAGTCTGCTGCTCCCTCTCCCACTACCCATGCTCTCTCTCTCTCTATCTCTCTCTCAAATAAATAAATAAATAATCTTTAAAAAAACATAATTTATGTCAGAAAATGTAACAAAAATGTTTACATACATGAATATTTAAAATAATTGTTAGAATTTTATTTTTAAAAACATTTAAGCAATCAGGTATACACATATTTTATAAGGAAAGTAGCTGTTTTATCGATAAATTAATTTTAAGGTGAGACTGTCTTGTGAATGTCCACCTTCCCACCTGACTTCCCTTATCTGTATTTTTATGTGACTTCACTTGCTGGCTCAAGCTGAACAGATAGTAATTCAAACTAAGGGAGCTCCTTTCACCTAGTATGCCCTTTTTCAAATTGGTTTAAGACTTATCTCAATAAACAAATTTAAATGTTTGAGCCTTAAAATTCTGTAATCAATAGAATATCTTATAGATGATAACAAAGAGTAGAGTTTCTGTTATGTGCCTCTTGCGTTCATTGGGTTTCCTATGTGTCAGCTGCTGTCCTGGGTGCTGGAGATGCTGTGGTGTAGTAGGAGCAAGGGCTAGAAGTGGTGGGACACACGTGAGGTACGATATTCAGGAAAGCCTCTCTGAAGAGATAAGATTTGAGCAGAGACCTGAAATTATGAGACTGAGAAATTATCTGCAAAGAAGGGTGATCTCTGCCCAGAAAATAACAAGAACAAAAATCCCTATTGTGAGCACAGGTTTTTGAGCAATGAAAAAGAGATCCAGTTGACAATATTTTTAAAGTAGGAAATAATGCTAAGAAATATAGCTAGAAAGATAGAAAGTGAGTAAAACATGCCTTGTAAGCAGAGGAAGAGGTTTGGATTTTTTTTTTTTTTTCTAGTAGCCATAGAAAGCTATTAGAAGGTTTTAAGTAGGAGATCCGGTTGATATTTTAAAAGATCTCTCTGACTGCTCGATAGGGAGGGGATTATATGGAGAAATGTGATGAAAGGTGAAAACTTAACTGGCATTTAGAGGTTTCAAAAGGTGAATGCTTAATTTTATTTCTTAGTAAATCTAGTTTTAATGCCACACACAGTGCCTACTGAGTTATTCTAAAGTCATTCTTGATATAAATTTCACATTTCCTCCTAATGTACGGTTTTTCAAAGTATGATCCTAGGACTGTATAAAAATCGTTTGTATCATTAGTTAAAAATGCAGATTCTTTGACCTCATCTCATACTTTTTGAATTAGTCTTGGGGGATGGCAGCTGATAATATATATTTTTTAATGATCTACTCAGATGATTTTTATGCATATGAATGTTTGATAGCCACTGTTCTGAGGAACGAATGTTCCTACAAGGTAGAGATGATAGTAATGCCAGGGAAGGTTTCCAACAGAAAAGGATCCTTGAACTGAATCTTGAATCAGAAGTCAGTGTGCCAATTTGAAGAGTGTGGGGAAATTTATTTCCATGCAGCAAGATACAGGATTAAAGTTTGTCAGGCATGGGTCAGAAAGGAAATTCATCATGATTAAATCTCAAGATATCAGGGAAGGAGCTCTAGGCTAGGAGAAAGAGACCAACCAAAGGAATATTTGAATCCCATGAATCAACAAATTTGCAGAGCATGCCAAAGATTCAGGTCCCAGAGTCTCACATAATCATTATATGTATAAACAATAATGGATAAAACATTACCAGGAAAATAGGTTGCAAATATCTAAGGTGGATCAAGAACATTAGTCTTCTTATTCTTATAATTTCATATAGAGAAAAAGAAACATTTAATGACCACTTGATGCAAATGAGCTCTTTAAACTTCAGAATAACCCTATGAAATAGAGTTTTAACTATTCCCATACTATCAGTAAGAAACTTGAGAAGTTTAATGAAATGGAGTTATATAACCAATCTGCTCATCTCTAGTCAGTTCTGTTATGCGATTGTCCAGCTCACTGAAAATATATGAAATATATGAAACGCATGTCCACTGTGCATGTATGGAGTGGTAGGCTTCCATATTAGCCAGGCATTAGATAACTTACAGGTCATCTCTGTTTAGATGTTTACCTGGGGAAAGTTACTTATCCTCTCTTTGTCTAAAGGAACTTTGTTATAAAACATCAACTTCATAGTTCTATTATAAGTATTAAATGATAAAATATGTGCAAGCCATCTAATGGCAGGCCTGACACCTAGGAGGCCATAGACCATCACCATTTTTAATCTCTCATTCTTCTTGCAAGCTGTTTTTATTTTGTTTTTTTTTTGTTTGTTTTTTTGTTTGTTTGTTTTATTTGATAGTCACAGAGAGAGAGAGAGAGAGAGAGAGAGAGAGAGCGGCAGAGACACAGGCAGAGGGAGGAGAAGGCTCCATGCACCGGGAGCCTGATGTGGGATTCGATCCCGGGTCTCCAGGATCGCGCCCTGGGCCAAAGGCAGGCGCCAAACCGCTGCGCCACCCAGGGATCCCTTGCAAGCTGTTTTTAACGAAACATTATTAATTTGTAACAATTCATATCTATTCATCTATATTAACCCATTCAAATATTTCTCAGTGTTGTTATTTAGGTCATTTTTCTTTCTACTCCTTCTATCATCAGCATATGCTGGTTTTTACTCTCTATTATATGATTATTAACATCTGTTTCTTTTAGCAGAGATTCTGCCCATATTTTAATTGACAAATTCAGTGTTAACATTTCTGAAGCTGAAATAAGCTTCACATTAAATATTAAATGATAATTCAATTATTTTGTCCCTTATACTATCATTAAAGTACTATCCACAAGATATTCGAAAGGGTCCACCCTGGGTGGCTCAGGGCCCCTGGGTGGCTCAGAAGATAAGTGTCTGCCTTCGGCTCAGGTCATGATTCTGGGGTCCTGGGATCAAGTCCTGCATCGGGCTCCCTGTAGGGAGCCTGCTTCTCCCTCTTCCTGTGTCTCTGCCTATCTCTCTGTGTCTCTCATGAATAAATAAATAAATAAATAAATAAATAAATAAATAAATAAATAATCTTTAAAATATGTATTCCAAAGTATCTTTGAACTCTTACTTAAAAATGAGTATGTATGTTTATATGTGTGTCCATAATTCGTCTTTGAAGTTCACAGAGATTGCTATTGCATATATGTAAACTGTTGTGTTTGTTATGTTGTTAAAACTAAATGCATAGTTTTAAAAATTATAATTCTTAGGTCTAGAATAGAGCAAGATCTTCTTTCAAATATATCCCTTTTACTGTTTTAAGCTTAATTAATGTAATGTTATGCCACATTAAGATACTAGGACAATTCTAGAGTAATAAAGATATACTCTAGAATTACCATATACTCTATGGTCTTTAACTTTAGGAATATCAAGAGAAAAACAAAAGGCAAAGAACCAAAAAAAAAAAAATGTGGACATGTTCTTAAAGAACTCTGTGGATGCAGTTGAAACATTCCCACGGAGCGTTTGCTATTTCTTGCAATGGGATACCTGCCGTTAAATATATAAATCTTTATACGAGTAAAGCATGCAGGTAAATCCTACAGCAAGCAAATATATGAACAGAAAAAGAGAGAATGAGAGACTATGAAAATATCTCCGTATCAAAGGTAGCTGTGATCAGTAAGTAAAACCTGCAACAGAGTATTAGGAGTTAAGATGCTGAGATCCTAGATAGATTGCAGGAGTGAAATAGATGCCACTACATTTTTTGTTTAGCAGTAGGTAGAAATAAAAAGAACATAAAATTCTTGGGTTTGATTGATATACCAACACGATGACTAAACAGAGCTGCAAGTCACAGCTGTAAATAACATCAGGTACTTCTAAAGCAGAGCCACCTTCTGCAAAGGCAGAATTATTATGTAATTATATCTACTTTTCCAAGTTACAAACTATTCCCTGGCAGGGATCCACTTCTTCATTCACTGTGATTCAATATAATTTGAGCTGCTAAGGTAAAGTGTCTCTCGGTAGGAGGCTGCAAATGAATCCTGCTGATGCTTTTATTACTACCGATTCAGACTGTTCGGCCCAACACTCAAACTCCAGTGCTTGGGGAAGTGTTTGCAAGTGGTTTATTTTGAAAAAGAGCAGAGAACCATACCGGGATGAGAAAATCCGGGGAATCCAGTAAGAGTCATACCAACATGCAATCAGTTTGCTATAACCATACCAGAGGTGATGGCATGCAGTTTTTCAAATTGTCTAACCAGTTTATGTCTTCAATAAAAACTTTAAAATCATTTCCAACTAAAACGAAAAATGAACTGTTGGAGGGAGGACATTGTTGTAATATATCTTATTTTTCGGTAGTATTTTTGTTTTGCTATTTTGTTGTTGGCTTTTTATCTCTTTATTTTTGTCCACCAAATTTTAAGTAACAGAATGGTAGAATTTTAAAAAGCCACAATTATCCTCATTTCAGCACCTCTGGAGAAATTATATCTCATATGTTATAGCTATACAGTTGGTCATCTCATCGGCTCACAATATAGAATACTAAAATGGCTTAACTATTTTGATTAAAATAACCTATTTTCTTACATGATTATTTAATTAACATTCTCTATAGAAAACATTGTTTTTACATATCTATAAGTAGTTCCTTTTTGTGTGCATACACATATATGTATATATGACCATATACATATATATGTATATACACATATGTATACATATGTATATGCACATGCACACACGTAGAATCTTCTAGGAAAAACGATATGAACCCACTCCAAATTAGTAATCTTTAATGTGTGTCTCTGCAGAGAAGGTGAAATGGTTTCAGAAAGGAAGCAGAAAGCAATTACAAAGCCAGAATCTGTAAGAAAGCATCATTGTTCTTGGAACTGAATTATATTCAGTAATAGGAGAATCATTTTACTGACCTTGTGAACAACGTTGAATAGAAGTCCCTGACGGAAGTTTCCAAACATCCATAAAATAATAAAGAGATATTTACTAAAAAACCTTTTAATGAAAATTTACTTCATTGCTACTATTTTAAAAGTATTAGGCAGGCTTTTTTTTGTTGTTGTTTTGTTTTTGTTTTTTTTTTAGCCTCTTACTAATGAAAGCAATTTAGCTACAATTCTTACATGCTGTTCAGTAAAAACCTCTCCAGTTTGATGCTATAGTCTCTATAAGCTTTTGAACGACCAGGGCCTTTAGCTGTGATAGTTAAATATCATCCATAGTAACAGGTTTCATTTCTGCCCTCCATGATTGAAGCCAAACTATGCACTGACTTGATATGCCTGCAGGTGATTTCAACTTCTCTTTCATGTGTATCTAACTGCTTTCAAGAAAAGAAAGGGGAGGGAAATGTGGGATCATTAACTTTAGAATTCGCAATCCTAAAAGTTAGAAAAAAGATAATAGTAATAATAATTGCAGTTCTTGAATTTACAGAGTTTGAGTTAATAATTGATATTTTTCAACTGCATGAGAAACCTTTCTACCGTCAACATTAATTGGCAAAGTAATTGCTATTTTATTGACAATATTTTTAGAAAATCAGCTAAATTATGAGAAAATATGAAAAATTAAATGATGGAATATAAATATCTATCTAGAAATAGATTCCACTATTTTCCAAGTGTGAGAAGACATAACTCAGTCATGGTTGTCTTTTTTTTTTTTTTTTTTTTGAGGAAAGAAAGATAATTATCCTTCATGGGTGAAACATTTGATTTATTCTACTGAGATTCATTTCATTTCATTGTAAATTAGGCTGTTTAATTCAACATTTTTAATACTACCTGCTACTAAAGGGACATCAGAGGTAGCTAAGAGTGAGCTAATAGATCAGCTATATTCATATTAACTAGGATGTTTATAATTATTGTCATAAGGTGAGCTGTCACTCTGATATCATATAATCTTTTCTCCTTCCTTATGACCTTTCAATTTAACTAGAAAGCATGCTGCAGTTTCAAATCTCCAAACATGTGCTGTGTAAAATAATACTCAACTATTTATGTTTTTATTCAAACCAGTTAAGGCTATCTGTTATAAATCTGACAAGGATTTATTTTTATTAAAACACAAGTAATATGTACATGCTTAGAATTATTATCTGGCCTTATGAGTTTTTTTTAATTTTTATTTATTTATTCATGAGAGACACACAGAGAGAGGCAGAGACATAAAGCAGAAGGAGAAACGGGCTCCCTGCAGGGAGCCAGATGTGGGATTCCATCCCTAGACCCCCAGATCATGCCCTGAGCCGAAGGCAGACACTCAACCACTGAGCTACCCAGGCATCCCTGGCCTTATGGTTGTATTTTAAAGGTTGACTGATTGATTGAATGATTGATTGATTTGAGAGAGAAAGAGAGCAAGAGTGGTGGGGAGGGGCAGAGGGAGAGGGAGAAGCAGACTTCCCACTGAGCAGGGAGCCCAACTGGGACCTGGATCCCAGGATCCCAGTACCCTGAGATCATGACCTGAGCTGAAGGCAGATGCTCAGCTGACTGAGCATCCAGGCATCCCTGGCCTTATGATTTTAAAATAGCATTGTATAATTTCGAAGAATTTTGCTTTATATACAATTTCCCAAAATAAATGACAGTTTTCACAGATATAAAAAGCAGAATCAAAGTATCTGTCAATTCATTATATTTTAAATATTAGTATTGAGGGCAATACATAAAAAGCATTTAGAATCAATCATTGTTTTATTTTCAATTAAAGTAAAACAGATAGCAACTTTGTTTTGATATCTATTTCTGCATCTAAGTCCATTGTAAAATGTCTTAGATCACAGTACAGGATAAAGGTTTACCGTTTATATAAAATTAAAAACTACTATGGGCACTTTCCCTCATATGGTAAATCTTCTACATTTTCACACTATTTTAAACATTGCCAGTCAGTACTATGCATAATAATACACTTTCAGAAAGCTGATGTTCTTACTGAGGAGCGCATTTAGCTTGCTCATTCCATAAGACTCAAGAGTATATAGGTGCTTTTCCTCAATGGATAATAGAATGCATTAAAAACAATTGATTCACTACTAAGGCGACCATGTAATACTTATCTACTTATGCCCATGGATCTCAACAGATTCAAGACCATCTATGAAAACAAATGTAGTAAAAGATTACAGAAATTGAAGTTGAATAATACATTGATACTGGAGGAAAACTACCATGAATATCTGTTACAAGTAGATCTCTGTGTAAGTACACAAATCAACTTGTCCTGCTATGTAGTGTTTTTAAATATATCAAGATCGAAGAAATATGCAATATATGAATATTTCAATTTTATTTTTATTTTTTTAAAAAGATCTTATTTATTTATTCATGAGGGACACAGAGAGAGAGAGAGAGAGAGAGAGGCAGAGGGAGAAGCAGGCTCCATGCAGGGAGCCCGACGTAGGACTCGATACCGAGACTTTAGGATCACACCCTGGGCCGAAGGTGGCACTAAACCATTGAGCCACCCGGGCTTCCCAGAATATTTCAATTTTAAAGTAGTCGACCTTAAGCCAATATTTCTGATAATTGTCAAATGAAACCACTAAGTAGCCATTGAGACCACTCGTATAAGTAGCAGGGAAAATCGGTCTCAAAATAAAGCAATATACTTCACTCTTTCTCCTGAGTGGAGAGTATGAGTCCAAATGATCCACAATGATTCCATAATTACTTGTCTTAGAAGAAAAAGACTTATATGAAACCTCCAACTATTTATTATACCTTTGGACTGCTCATGCAATCAAATAGCCATATTAAAAAAACACACACTTATTTGATGGAGAAAGAAAAGTAAGCACAAGGGGAGGAGCAAAGGGAGAGAACAAAAATCTCAAGCAGACTCCCTGCTGAGTGTGGAACCTGACAGGGACCATATGACCCTGAAACCACAATCGGAGCCAAAGTCATATGCTTAACCAACTGAGCCACCAGGTGCCCTGCAATAAAATAGTCTTGAATTAACGTTTAAAAGAGAGCTGTGAATGAAAATGTCATCTTATAAAATTCTAGGTGATTAATGTCATTTGAATTGACATTTGGTGGTGTACTTTAATTTTTTTTTCTGGTGTAGGGACAGATAAAACAAGTTCCTACAAAATTAGAACTCAATATTAGAGGAATGTGATGTCTCTCTAACCATGCCATCTACTCTCTGATCTCACCGTGTCTTCTCTCAGCTAAGTCTCTCCTTGTGTATGCTCAACCCGAGGATCTCACACTTAATATCATGTGCCTGCATCATTCTGTTTCTGTGCTTATAATCTGCTCCTTTCATATGGAAAGAGAGGTCTACCTAGCGTTTATATTGATCCGTATATGATCAAAATAACACCTTTTCATAAAAAATGAATCAAGAGACTTTAGTAAGCATAATTAAAGAGAAGGTATATGTGTGTGTGTGTGTGTGTGTGTGTATAATTTATGTATATGAGTCACAGAGAGAGAGAGAGCAGGAACAGTGGGGAGGGGTAGAGGGAGATGGAGAAGCAGACTCCCCACTGAGCAGTGTGGGGCTCCATCCCAAGACCCTGAGATCACGACCTGAGCCAAAGGCAGACACTTAACCAGCTGAGCCACCCAGACACCCTGAGAAGGTATATATATTTTTATCAAAAAGTTTAACCCTGCAAACCTAAAAGGGCATATAACTCCCACAAAACAAAGTTAATATTAATGTCATCAGATTAAACTAATTCGGGTTCTAAAAGCTGAGTAGAAGTTCTGTGCAGTTAATAGGTGCAATGCAAAGTAATAAAACACTTTCTTACTAGTTGTGGCAAGCTGTATTTGGCCCACAATTCTTCCTTCCCTTCCAGTACAGATTAAAGTTTCCCTGCTCATAGTATATACCTCTCTGCCCCACTGATTTTGGACATGGCTTTTGATTTTCTTTGATCAGTGGAATGCATCCCATCATACTGCTGTTTAAATGGTGGAAGAAAATAAAATCGGTAGGTTTAGGTTAATGTTTATTGAAGGGGAAAAGATGAAAAAATAGTAAATACTCAGAGGAAGAACTAACTAAAATAAGTAGCTAAAAGAACTTGTACAAGATGACATAGTATAATTTTCTGTGGAAGAATATTTAAACAGGATTAGAAAAAAACACATCATGATAGCAATTCTAAATGAACAAAACTCCTGTAAGAATATATAAAGATAACCTATTCTTAGCACATAGCTAGGATTACAACATTCTTTTAATTTGAGGATGATATATTAGCTTAGTGCATAAAACAAGTTTAGAATTATATGTAGAATTTGTATTTGATATCTTATAAAGGAAATAATAAAGATTTTTATTTAAAGACAATATATTGTGTTATTTATACAGTAGACGACTTCTTTGCCACTCTTCCTCCCCTCCCCACCAAAGGAAAAAAAAAAAAAAGTGCCCCAAATCATTATTTGTGGTGATGGAGGGACATTTATCTATAAAATCTATTTCTATCCAGATGCAACCCAATGAAATAGGCTATTCACCGTGTAAGATAATTGTTTGAATTTCTAATTTCCCAAGCTCAGTTTTATGTGTATTCTTATCTTTCCTTTGCCATTTTTAAACTTAAATATATACTTTCATTTTGTAAAGCTAAAACAACTCTTGGAGAAGATGTAAGCAATGGAATGCAAATAGGAAATTCTTTTGTGCTCTCGTTGTGTAGTGTTTACTCACTTTTCACCTTATTATCTACAAAACATGAAAATGCCTAGGTAGGCACAGCACATCAGTCTGACAAGTTGTCATCATGCTCAGGCCAGTGCTGGTTTTGTGATTGCTTGATGTGTCAAAAACATTGTGATGGATTAAAAAAAAATCTCAAAACCCTGTGTTCATTATCCAAATCATCGAATTTTCTCAGATTTCCAAGGAAAAAGAAAATTAAGAAAAAGATTAGATGCAATACAATTTAGTAGAAATGAATCTCTGCCCAGAATAAACTTGAGTCTATTTTATTCCAGGCTTTCGTTGTGACAACCGAGTAGAATAATTGCATTAAACTAAAAGAGGATGTATACAGACATAATACTTTTCAAGTATAAATTACTTCCTATTACATTTACTGGGCAAAATAAATATAACAAGAATTTAATTCAACTTTTCAGTTATTTATTTTAATAGGTAGTATGCTGATAAATTATTAACATTGGGATATGATATTCCCTTAGTATTATCTCCCTATTATCTCTCTAAACTTTCTTTAAAATGTTTCATTCATGAAGAGACATTATTTTCTTTTATTTAAAAAACAACTGATAGAACTTGAAAGTAGCTTCTATACACTATATAACATCTTGAAGCATAATCCATTATAGTACTAATTTTTTAAAAATCTAATTGTAAAATATAGTTTTTGATAATATGACGCTTCCTGGATATATACTTGATGTCATTACAATGCAACTAGAAAATCATTGTATATTTCTGTCAGAACAGAGGCCAATTTACATGTTGGTATATGACTATAATGCCCATTATTAGAGACTGTCTATAGCTGAATATCATCTTGAAACAGCATTCTTTTAGCTTTGTTTCCTTTTTAAAAAACAAGAACATATTACTTAAAAATGGAAGCCACTGGGAAGTGGATTTCATCTCAACATAATATTTTAACAACCAGAAATAACTTTAAGAAAATGGACTCCCGTATGAAATGGCATTCTTCCAAATGTGAGAGGGACTTATTTAACTAAAGTTAGAAACTGTTCATCAGTACAGTCATGTAAAAATACAGCAGCGCTAGAAAGAGATGGGGCTAGATGAATCTTATCACCATTAAAAGTTTTAACTGTAGTAGTGCCCTAGCAACAATACTTTGTATAATAATCCAGATTATATAAAATCAGTGTTGAAAAGATTTTTTGAGGATTGCACAAGCATCTAAAATTAAAATTTTATTTTTAAATTACATCATTTTGTTATAGTTGATACTTTTATAAAAATGCTGGCTGTGACTGAGACAATGGACCTTCAGTAGCAAAATAGAAATCACTACTCAAAATTTTATATCTGTAATTATGAATGCTTCTTAAAGGGATTTTCATTAATTTTAAGTTATTTCCTTTATCATAGCCCCAATACTTTCTCTCTTTCTATCTATCATCCATATACATAGGTATATGTTTCTGTGTGTATATATGTGAATAATTGTTTATTGCTTGCTTCAAGAATTTTAATATAAGATTTTCTTACTTTTATTCTAACTTTTACAATGCACATTTCTATGCTGAAATACAGAACAAATAATAAAGCTATCTTGTTTTGTTAATTATACTGTTTTATGTTCCTTGTTTCAAAACAGCACATGATATAAATATTTCTAGTTGTTCACTCTAATAGCATCTCTTTAGCTTTAATTCCATTTCCATGAATTCATCACCCTGGTACGTATGGACTTGACAAAAGAGAGGATATTGGGCTATTGGACATGAGTCAATTCTGCCTGCCAATAGCTTAAAACTTTGGCACCATATTCATAGTGCCTCTTCATGCATGTGAGCAAAACTATCACTTTCATGAAAAGACATTTAATCACACTTTGTGTTTGGTTTTGTATAATAGATTGCAAAATGATTTTTATCAGTTCATAGGTTGGTTTGTGTTTGTCTTTTGAACATTTCTGACTGTCTGGGCTTTAAGACATTTAGTTACAAATTCGCTTTGCTGTTATATAAGCAATGTTGATTTTATGTTACTAACATGCACTGAAATTAGGAACCAGGGGTAGTGATGAAATTATTCCTTAAAGATAACCAGCTTGATCACGTTATCTGAGTCTCTCTTTCTGGGGCCCCTGGTGGCTCAGTCGGTTGAGCATCTGACTCTTGGTTTCGGCTTAAGTCAGGATCTTGCTGTTGTGGGATGGAGCCCCACATTGGGCTTTGTGCTTCTTTCTCCCTCTCCCTCTGCTCCACCCTGTTCATGTAAAGAAACAAATTTCTAAAAAGGCAAAGGGAGGAATTAGTAAGTGATATTCAGTGTGTCTTAATCCTCAGATGGCCTTGGATATGGACTCTTGAAATAACACTAATGGGTCAGATTCAGATAAGCCAAGCTCTTCCCTCAGAAAGCTTATATTCAAAAGACCCAAGCTGAATTCAATCTGTGCTATGAAGTATGAGGCTGTATAACTGACACCCAGCGACCTGCTTGGAGAGAGGATTTCTTGAGTGACATGGCAAGATATGGTGAAATCAGGATGGCACTGCAATTGGTTTTAAATGATGATTTACTTATTTCCTCCCTCAACGTCTCCCCGTCTCTCTTGCCTTGCTTTCTCTTGACAGCTCAAGTTCTCATGACATTTTTTTTTTTCCTAAAGAAAATAATTCCCTACAAGTAAATATCTGTAAAGCTACACGTGGGTGGTATGTTTTTTTTCTGATTTCAAGAAATCTACTGCCTGAAATGATGCTTCTATTTTCACCCACTGACCATCAATCCTCATGGTGCCTTCACTGCTGAAGTAGTGGGCACTGTGATAGTGGCTGAAATTCTACTACTCTTGTCTCCATTCTACTGTGCCCTGCAAGTACTCCAGAATAGAATTTATCAAGCTGTGTTTCCATTTTTTGGGTGGCATTTTGGTTCCCCATTCGATCTTGAAGCTTTTAAAGGTCTAACATATGTTTTGTTTTTCTTCCCTATTTTTAACTTAACATGATGTCTGGCACTCTAGTGTTCATCTTCGCTCAGCTAATATTTTTGGAATGAGATGCAGATACATATATGAGAAAATAATAATTGCTTTCCTTATTGAGCGCTTAAAATGTGCCAGGTATTTCTATGGCACCATTACTGTTATCATCATCTTACTAGGCAGGAAGTTAAGGCAGAAATAAGTTAAGTAAATCACCTAAAACTAACAACTGATAAGTGGATTAAAACTCATTTTAATGATTCCATGCTCTTAACCACTGGATTCCATGCTCTTAATCACTGTGTTAAGCACCAGATGTAATTTAATGAGTGGCTAGGATTCATACCACACACTGGAAAATGGCAACAGGTAGTATGCACAATAAAAGGTCACATCTGAACACAAGAGTGAACAGGTTCTGTCAGATGACACCAATGCATTCCAAATTGCATAGGAAGGATTCTCTGGTCTGGATCTTCATTTTGGGGATAAATAACCTGGCGAATTTGTATGGAAGCTATAAAGAGAGTCCTGAATTTTACAGTTACTTTTGTAACAATTTCTTAGTTAAAAGAAATTTGAAAGAAAAAAGCAATTGGCCAAATAGGGTTCTCTTAAAAGAGAACTTACTGCAATGATAAACAAGTACCAAAGGGGTATGTTTGCTGTTTTGTCTCCTGGGGTTTTTCAATGTGATTCTTTTAGGGGAACTTTTGTTATTGTTATTAGTAATAGCTAGAAATATGGATGTATGAATTCTATTCCTGGAATCAGATGCTGCAGAAAACTTAAAATTCTAATAATGTCAAAGATTCTAAATATCTCAACTCCTTTGCCTATCCAGCTTTATGTTTTTAGTGACTATCCATTCGGTTTCCCAAAAGATTTGTTTTCCTTATTATCTATGCTACATATACTCTAAATTCAATTAACATATATAAAAATAAATTATTTTTGAAATTGTTATTTATAGAAATAATTTCATTTATATTTCCATTTTTAATTTACATATACCTTATATTTTTAAAGATTTATTCATTAGAGAGAGAGAGAGAGAGAGAATGGTAGGAGGGACAGAGGGAGAGAAACCCTCAGCAGACTCCCCACTGAGCTTGGATCTGATGTGAGGTTTCATCCCATGACCCACAAGATCATAACTTGAGCTGGAACCAAGAGTCAGACGTTCAACTGACTGACCCATCCAAGTACTGCTTTAAACACTTACAGTTTTAAAAAAGTATCTTAATTTTTCACTGAAATCACTTAGATGTTAATAGGGGTGTCAGTAATTTTTTTAAAGATTTTATTTACTTATTCATGAGAGACATTGAGAGAGAGAGAGGTGCAGAGACACAGGCAGAGGGAGAAGCAGGCTCCACACAGGGAGCCCAATGTGGGACCTGATCCCAGGTCTCCAGGATCACTCCCTGGGCCGGAAGCAGCGCTAAACCACTGAGCCACCCAGGCTGCCCAAGAATTGTTAAGAGACAGCCTTTCCCCCATTATCTGAAAGACAAAAATTAAACATTTGATATTAAATTATGGGGAGACATAACACACATGCACACACATTTGGGTCTCTGTTACCCCAATATCAAGAGCAACACTGATATTTACAAATGTCAATATGCAATTTTTCATTAAGGTGTGGGAGAAAACAGAACTCTGTGTCAATCTGTAAAAATATACATGCTAATTAAAATTTCAAAATTTAAATAAGCATTTTGAGAGGTTGACTACTTATAGGGAGAAAGAAGAGTTGGAACTAAGGACATCCTAACTTACAGGAAAAATGAATTATTCAAATTCTGTGATTATCATCCCCCAAATAGTAGTGCTAAGTAAGCATTGATTCAACAAATATTAAGATAACAAATAGGCACTCCTCCCATAAATTCCGTTGGGTAGAATTTTAATTTATGACAACATAAATAACAAAGTAAATAATTTATACATATAAAGTATAGTGAGGTTTAAGGTGACTGCTAGGCATTTATGTGTTTGCATGCACACATGTGCACACACAAATATATCAAAGAAAAGAACTAGGTGGGTGAACCAAGAATTTGAATTGGGATTATCCCTTGGAAATCAATTTAGTAGAACAAAGAGTACAAGTTAAGAGGTGGTTAGGTACAAGCAACAGCAGAAAAATACCAATTTTTAACAATATAAAAATAAAATGAAATACCTTTTATTTCACTGTTGCTCTTTTACTACTCCAATCATTTCAATGATTTTCTTAGCTATAGAGTAACTTTGAACAATGGAGATTGAGAAGGCCAGAGTGATTCTTTTCCCCCAGCAACTTTACCTTGAGCTACTTTATTCTATCATATTCATACATTCTGATTCCCAGATGTTCATATTAAGTGTTTAAGATTTTTTTGTATTTTATTGTAAAACAATTCCTAAACTTTAAGACAGCACCCCTCTGCCCTAATAAAAGAATGATTCTATGTTTAAAAGAACAAACTATTGAAACAGTGATCAGGGAAGCAACTTTGTATAATGGAAAAAAACAGAGTTGAAAGCAGAGCAAGAATCTTTCTTCCATTTTTTAACAACAACAAAAAATCACCTTGCACTGCTTTCATTATAATCTGTAACATTTAAATGCATTTCAGCATTACTACTTTTAGATAATTTATTTTATCTATTTTACTTATATTCTAATTGGTTATTACCAACCTGACTAGCAAGCTAAGTATGTCTGTATTGTGTGTTTATACCCATGTTTGTTGTTAGTATTCTTGCTTTTTCTGTTTAGATGATTAAATACATAGAGTAACAAGTTCCTTCTTAGCACCTGATAACAGTCATTACCAGCATTATGGACATATCTGCATTTAACTATAATTAATAAATTGTATTTTAATTGCATTATTGAATAAAGTCTTACATAATGACATACAAACTTGTTATATTTTTTTATTTAAAAAGTTTAATTTATTAAATTATGTTATTCTAAGACAGTGTGTATGGTGGAAAGATCTACTAAGTTTAAGGTCACACGGACATGTTCGTTTATTATCTGCTAGACTTTGTGTTCATATCTATAGAAAAGTGAACATAATGTCAATTACTTAAAAATTAAATGAATTAAAATCATGTTACATGATGATAAAATATTTCAAAACATCAATTTTAAAACATTAATTTAATAATAATTTAAAACAGAATTACAACCATTAAATATAACCAGAGGAAATGTCTTTGTAGACGTTGTTTTAGAAAGCTTTATTTAATATAGAAATAATATTTCTGTGTTCTTTTGTGTGTCATTTATATGTACATATATTATAATCTATGCCATGCTTAAGATTTTTCTTTGACAACTCAGAATGAAACTGAGTAATTTGGACATTAATTATGGCTATCTTGATAAATTTAACTTAAACATAGATATTTGTTCTTGTAAACTGTTGTAACCTAATACTGACCTAGTATATCATGTCTTAGTGTATATCGTCATTACTGATTATCAAATTTTGTCAGTTTTTAAAAAAACTTTGGATCAGTTCAATAATAAATGCCTGAAAAATCAGAACCTAATTGGCTACTTCCCCATTCAACATAATCTTACAGAACCAACTCTTTCACCAGCTATTACTATAAGCCAGTCTGTTCTTCCCTGAGTAGAAGCTCTTCCTTTACTGGGTTAAATTTTTTAAATGGATTTTCAGAAATTTGCTGAGTCAAAGATTTTCTGTGGTCTGAAATGAGATGGAGAACAATCAAATGATGTTTTAAGCTCCAAAAACGTATGAATTATATGAGGTTGACCTTTTCTGCATGTGACTATCTATAAATATTAAAGGCTGTTGTAATCTGTGGGAAGTCAAGATCCATGGGAAACATCGTGTGAATACAGAATTAATGTTGCAAATAGTTTATGAGTTTAAAGGAATTACCTTAGTTTAGAAAAAGTTCTGTTATTATCTCTATTTCTAGGTTGCACTGCACATTTTTCTGCCTTCAAAAAGAAAAGAAAAAGCAAGAAAAAAGAAAGGAAGGAAGGAAGGAAGGAAGGAAGGAAGGAAGGAAGGAAAGAATTTATGTTGTTAGGAAAAGAAATAAAATTGGTAAGCACTTATTATATCTGGAATTAATTTGATCCAATTCTCTCCATTGAGATAATCATGTTTTATTTGTTATAAATAATGTTTTTTTTTTCTAAATCCAGGTTGTATATTTGAGGGCAGTTAAACTTTAGGAATATGGAGGAGAAATCATTAGAGTGACTAGAAAAGTTCACAAGGTCACAAAGCTTCACTGAAACAGAAAAATATTCTAGAAAACATTGACCCTAATTACCTAAATAATCGAAGACTGTGATTTTTTTTCTTTTCTTTCTTTCTTTCTTTCTTTCTTTCTTTCTTTCTTCTTTCTTTCTTTCTTTCTCTTTCTTTCTTTCTTTCTTTCTTTCTTTCTTTTCTTTCTTTCTTTTCTTTCTTTTTTCTTTTTTTTAAATAAGATATAGTCAAAGGACTATCCAGAGGCAGCCATATAGCTACAAAATCATATACATTTTCAACATCTAGATACTTTAAGTACACACAAAGTCAACTCTTTTTGAATTAAAGTTTGTATGTTTGTAGTTATCTGTTATTATATAGACCAAAACAAGTAATCTTGAAAGGCACTAATACATCCTCCAATTCCTGCAGATCATTGACATTATAAGGCACTAAAGCTGATGAAGAAAAGTACCCAAATTTATGAAGAAGCCATTTTAAAGTGAAAGAGAGTAGAATATAAGTAAATATAATATAAGTAATATAAGTAATATTATAAGTAATATAAGTAATATAAGTAAAACCATTCCCTTTTGCTTTATTTATATTTCAGGGACAACTTCAGACTAAACTAGTACCTTTTCAATCTATTACATTATTTTTAATTGAATTATTATAATTATTTTTAAGAATACGAAAGTTATGTCTATTAACTAATCTATCTATAGATCTATCTACTCGCTATGAAACTATGTATTGACTACAGAAATCCAGAATAAGGGGATATTTATATAAAATAAGTAATTATATAAAATAAGTAATAATTAAGTAAAATAAGAGCTTCTACAATGCCATTGAAATAAAATGACTATTTGTAGATATTTATCAGATAGTTGTTTTTTTTTTTTTAAGATTTTATTTATTCATGAGAGACACACAGAGAGAGAGAGAGAGAGAGAGAGAGGCAGAGACATAGGCAGAGGGAGAAGCAGGCTCCATGCAGGGAGCCTGATGTGGGACTCCATTCCATGACCCCAGGATCATACCCTGGGCCAAAGGCAGCCACTAAACCTCTGAGCCACCCACCCACCCATCCTCATCAGTTTTTAATGTACAATTGTGATTAATTAAAAATTGAATCATAAAACATAATTTGTTAGGTATCTACCTTCATCAAGCAGTATATGCTGAACATATGTTCATGCCAACACACTGGATTTATCTTTTAATGTCTGTGAATATGTATTTTTCAGTTGCTTTCAATATTTCATTAATATAAATAATTTAGGAATGGATATCCTTTTAAGTATATCAATGAAGCTACCTGAATACAGATCCTACCACTAGTAGCAATAAAATATGAGTTCATTTAATGAACATGTATTTATTATGTGCTCAGTTAATTCTTACAAACCACCATTGTGCCATTTTAAAGACATTTTGAAGACATACACACACACATACACACACATACACACACACACAAAACCCTAAGCCCTAGTGAATTTATATAGTGTGCCTAAGTTTTCATTCTTTGGAAATTATTTGAACACTGGCATGTCTGCCTTAAAGACAAAACACTGAACTGCTATGGTATCGGTACTGTGATACTCATCAAAAAATATTTTTACGTACACAACTGTTTTTAAATCCTTCAATTTTTCTTCTCATAGTATCGAGTTTTAAGTTAGAAATTTTTAAATTTTTGTTAGTAATTTTGAAAATCCATAAAAATACTTATAAAAAAGAAATTAAAAATGATATTAGATCTTATTAAAATATAGGTTTATTTCCTCTACTATCCAAAAGAGCATTTCTATGAAAGCTTTCATAAGCCAAAAACGGTGTATAGTGAGGAAGCAATTGCCGATCACTTACATGGAAAAGCATTTGAGCATTCCCAGACCCAGAGCACGACCTTGCTTGGGCTTTTCTGGCATCTTAGGTACATCTTGCTAACAGATGCACAAAACAGGCGGAGACAGAGCGCAGAGGCTCCTGGAGCAGCTCCCCCCGGGGCTCTCTGCAAAGCACACGGCGACTGCTACTTTGGATTTCCACTCTCTTCTCATAAATACGAAAGTCCTCTTAGGATTTCTTTCAGTTAGCAAACCAGGTACTACCGTAGGTCTTTTGTAAAGGCAAGGTGGCATATGGTGAACTTTTGAAATGTGGGGGGATATCTGTATTTCACTCTCAAGCCAAAAGAGAATACGAATTTTTCCTCTTGAACATTGGCATCTTGGTCATTAAAATTTGCACACTTGGCCGGAACTTCTGTTAATGTTCAGGTACCTATGAATCTGATACAAGGTCTTCAGCGCTCTGCGGAAAGGTGGAATGCTGCGCTTTTTTCAAAGTGCTGCTTCCCTACATGCAATGATTTGGCTTCTGTCAAAATCAAAGGTATAATGGGTGGAAAATGTTATATTTATTCAAAATTTTAAATGTCCTTTGTAAGTTTGAAAAATCTCTAACAGGGATCCCTGGGTGGCGCAGCGGTTTGGTGCTTACCTTTGGCCCAGGGCGCGATCCTGGAGATCCAGGATCGAATCCCACATCGGGCTCCTGGTGCATGGGGCCTGCTTCTCCCTCTGCCTCTCTCTCTCTGTTACTATCATAAATAAAAATTAAAAAAAATCTCTAACATGTCCTAAAACCTTCCTTAAATGAAGTCTTAAGAACATATCTTTCCAAGCCTGTGAAATATTTTTATATCTTTTATAAATCTAGTTCATTAAAGTATGTATAATCCAAAATAAAAAAAATATATTTCACATATATATGAAAAAGTTACCATATAGAAGGAAAAAAATATATATATACACTATATATATGAAATAGTTACTATAAGTTTGTAAGTAATTCTAAATTTTTACTCAGTAGTATTTCAATTAAATTGTATGTTTTTATGTTATTTTATTTATTTATTTATTTGAGAGAGAGGGAGGGAGAGAGCATGAGCAGGGGCGGGGGTGCAGAGGGAGAGGGAGAAACAGATTCCCCACTAAGCAGGGAGCCAGACTCAGGGCTCAATCTCAGGACCTCGGGATCATGACCCGAGCCTAAGGCAGATGCTTAACTGACTGAGCCACCAAGGCATCTTTGTATGTTTTTATTTAATGAGTTAATATGCTATGATTTTTAACATTAAATCTTGTATATATCTGTCTATCCTTTTAAACCAAAAAATTTGGATTAATCCAATTGATAGCATATTTTTTAAATTTCTTCACCACTTAATATTCTCTTTGTATTCTCACATTTGATTTATCAGTGTTTCTTTATGCATTAGAAGAGAACTTTGCACATCATGAATCTGTGTAACTTATTCTTGTGTGTGTTTATATCCTCTTTTATTCAGACTGTGAAGTATGTCATTAAGCAACAACCAACATATGAAATCTGTTTTCTCTCTATAATTTATAGCAAAAGACTTCCATGATCAATTAGACTGTATTTAAACATGTAATCAGCTAGATGACTGGTCACGGTGCAAATTAAGAATCCTAAAAAAAAATACTTGGTTTCGATTTAATAAGCCAGTTACTTTATGGTAAATACACACCAATATGTGATTAATATATTGACTTAGCTATCAAGCTAATAATAAAAATTTGTTAAAAATTTTGTTGCCAATAGCTATTTTTTACTTTTTCTTATATGATAGTTATTAGGCTTCAATAAGTGTCCTTCATAACAAACATGCTAGGTTACTAAGTTTTTTTTTTTTTAAGATTTTATTTATTTATTCATGAGAGACACATATACAGAGGCAGAGACATAGGCAGAGGGAGATGCAGGCTCCCTGCAGGGACCCCATTGTGGGACTCCATCCCTGGACCCCAGAATCAGGACCTGAGCCAAAGGCAGATGCTCAATCACTGAGCCACCCAGGTGTCCCATATGTTACTAAGTTAAATTGGGTTGAAAAGTTGTTTTCAAATTACCATGGGAAATATTTTTTTCAAAATGTTGAAATTTGGTATTGTGGTATTTAAATCTTAAATCAGCCAATCCATCACATAAGCAACATAATTAATTGAATGGTTTTTCAGTCTGTAGTAGGTATATACTAATGGCTTTTAAAATGTAGAAATGCTATAGTATTAAATCATTACTGTTCAAATTTCCATTATTAATAAAAATAGTATCAGTAAATTGTTTTAAAAGTGAAATGTGAATATATTTTGTAATTCTTATTTTGCAAGGAAATGGGATTAGAAAACCAACAGTTATAATTTACTAAATATGTCAACTTCTGCCATATATGGAAATTCATGGAAAGAACATACTAACTATGGCTATGAGCTTAGTTAGTAATCACTAAATGTTAGTGGCTGTTGTTACAATGATAATTATTATTTCTTGCAGCAAAGAAATAATTTTCCTAAACTATATAAAATAAATAACTTGTAATCAAATTTGGTCTTTTAATTTTATCAATATATACCTTTGTCAGTTCCTAAAATGCAGCTTGTGAATCAGCATTGATTTCTTTGCTAGAATTAAGAAAAATTTCTATGGATATGTAACTTTTAAATGATAATAAAGTGGTCTCGCCATCTTTCCTTTATATCCTGGTTGTTCATAAATGGCTAGGATTTTATGTATTTCTTCTCCCTAGAGAATCCAAGTCTGGTCCTGGTAGTTTTGTTTCAAACTAAGAACCTTTTTTGGACTTGGAACCTTTGGCTCTGGTCTCATCTTACTATTGTAGACAATGATTGGCTTCACTAAAATGCACCTGCCACAACTATCTGCCTCCCAACTTAATACATGTGTCTCCCCAACACACATACATCTTCTAGTGTCAGAGCTCCAGCGTGTGTCTCCAATGCTATTACCAAATCTCTCCATTCTCTAAGGAAGATAACTGAGGATGTACTTTATCTCATCATATCTTTTGTTCTTACTGAAATACCCTTTCCTCCTGATAAGCTTATATTCACCTTCCAAAGTATAGTTCACAGATGGCCACTGTATATAAAGCTTCCTCAACCCTTCACTCTGAAACAGAATTAATTAATTGTTCTTGTCTTGGTTGTTCAGGGAATACCTTTGAAATTACCAGAACGTGTTTAAAAGTTTAGAGCTGGTTTAGAGGTCTTTTTCTTCACTTTTGATTTTGAGTACATCTTGAGCATAAAAGACCGTATTCATTTATGCATTCCTTATCACATTCTGTTATAGGGTAGGCACTCAATTAATCTTTGAAAAACTGAAATGTGTTTCTTTTTGTATATACGAGATGTGCTGAGCTCTGTTATCAATAAATTATTGGCAGTGTCCTAGAAGGTTGCCAAAAGGATGATTTTGCAGGAAATAGAAACATTTTGGTAATACCAATGGTATCATTATTATCATCAGTGAGACGACTGTAAGTTTTCACTGAAAAAAAAATGGTACTATCCATGACAAAGCAATGATCAAGCACTATAACAGTTGCCTAAAGCAAACCGTGTTCACTGTATTCGAATCATGAAACGTATCCTGAAGAGCATTACGTATAAGATTTTTCTTAATCCCCTGTATTATTTCTTTTGATTATTTATAAACGTTCTCACCTCTTTTCTTTATACTATGTTAGTTTTCACATGCCAGCAAATGAACCTTCGGATCTACATGGTCAGTAGCAACTGATAATCTCAAAATAAGTAACAGTTACAATTTATCTACACTACTTTCAGGTTTCACTGTGACATCTAGAGAAAGAAGCATGTGATGTTCTCTCAAGTTTTAAAACTCATGAGAATGTGTGACACAAATAAAAATAAAGTGAAATAGTTTACAATACCAAAAATAAAATATGACATTAGTCATAATCATTTATAATGCTAGTCACAATCATTTCAAAGTATTTTAAAACCTTCTTTATAGGGACCCCTGGGTGGCTCAGAGGTTGAGCGTCTGCCTTCAGCTCAGGGCGTGATCCTGGGACTGGGGATCAAGTCCTGTATCAGGGTCCCTGTGAGGAGCCCGCTTTTCCCTCTGCCTGTGTCTCTGCTTCTCTCTGTGTGTGTCTCATGAATAAAAAAATAAGATCTTAAAAAAAAAACCTTCTTTATATTGGTATTTTTAATGTCATTTAAATTCATAAATTATGAATTTAAAAAATATTTAAATGACTACTTAAATGCATTTATTACTGATTGTCATAATGAAGTAGTTAAGAGCTCAGTCAACAAAGAAATATTATTTAAGTTTAATCTCAAATTAATTTATTACTTGCTATGTGAACTTGGTGATTATTCTTCAGTGTTTTTGCAATTGGGTTCCATCACATTTTACATGAATTAAATTAATACAAAGAAATTGTAAGAGTGCTTGCTACATTGTAAGCACTCAAAATAGTTGACTCATTGTCCTGCTTTGTTTTCATTTAATCATCTGCCTTGTGTCCCTATTAAAATCAACTCTAACATAAATTATTCTGTGACACCATAAATGATCCTAAAGATTAATTAAAAAATAAACTCCCAAAAGAAACATGTTATAAATTTTATATAAGCATAAGTATTGAAATATATTTCAATACTTTGATTTCAAATTACCTAAATAATAGGACCATTACCACTTTTCAAAGGTCTTTTACAGAAAGGTTATTAAAGATAGCTTTTAGTCTGGTAAAATCCAAGAATTATGTTAAAAATAAATATATATTTACAAAATAAATGGGCCACCTTAACCTGTTAGAAGCCCTGCTTTGAGTTCTGCTTAAAACAATTAGTAGTTTTTAATTTATTTTATTTTATTTATTTATGATAGTCACAGAGAGAGAGAGAGAGAGAGAGAGAGAGAGGCAGAGACACAGGCAGAGGGAGAAGCAGGCTCCATGCACCGGGAGCCCGACATGGGATTCGATCCCGAGTCCCCAGGACCGCGCCCTGGGCCAAAGGCAGGCGCTAAACTGCTGCGCCACCCAGGGATCCCAGTAGTTTTTAAATGACACATTCATAATATCTCTATTAAACATGTCATATAAATACATGGCAAACAATTATTCAGCTAAGGTATGTGGTTCCATTCTGGAGCTCACATACTGGCCCTCTGTGACAAAACAAAACAAAACAACAACAAAAAAAATTACATCTCTTCTTTCTCTATAAATGCTGCTTCTGTTCTTTTTATTCTCCTTCTGAAAAACAAAAGTTCATTACAATTATCATCTTTTAAAAATTAAAACATTGGGGTGCTTGGGTGGCTCAATCAGTTAAGGATCTGCCTTCGGCTCAGGTCTCGATCTCAGGGTGCTGGAATGGAGCCCTACATCGGGCTCCTTGCTCAAGTGGGGAGTCTGCTTCTCCCTCTCCCTCTGCTCTTTGCTCTCTCTCTCTCTCTCTCAATTAAATAAATAAAATCTTAAAAAAATAAAATAAAAACATATAATTATCAGCTTAAAACCTCAGTTTGTACTGGCTCTGCTGACTAAACTTTAAAAACAACTCAACAAAACACTCTGGAGGTATAGAAATAATCTCTAGGTAGACTTTATTATAAAATAGGTTTATATATCTTCCCACCTTTTCTTCAAAAGACACTTTCTTAGCTTTAAAATACTAATACTAATAGCATTTAAGCTGAAGGCTTTTTGTTTTTTTTGGGGGGTTGGTATTTTTTACTGAAGCCTTTTTGATTCAATCAGTTGAATCATGTATTTTTGAGAACCCGTTGTGTACCCATCACTGTATCAAGTTCTATAAGAACTGAAAATCTTCATCACTAATAGTACAAGGTGAAACAAAACTATAAAAATTAGCTGGTTTGTTTAGAAATTAACATAACTATAACTTTGGATGTGTTTTTAGCACATTGGTAACAGTAGGGAAAAACTTGAGAATGGGGAGTTAATTTTTGTTGGTAACTGTACCCCAGGCAAAAGTAGATCCTGGGAATACAGCAGTCACAATTTTTTTTTTACATTACATGTTTTTATTTGGGATGAATGAGCTTTTAGGACTACTACTAAATTTTTGTGTTTATTAATTATTGACCTTACTTGCTGAGGATTTTTTCTTCTTTTTGATTCTATGTTCTGTTTTTCATAATTGTTATTTGATATTTCAAACAAGGAAGTAACCTGGGAGCTTTTATTCTTCCCTATATATTTGGTGTAAGAACTATTGGTAGAATCCGTGTGTAATTCCATCCATGACAGCAACATAGTTCTCCAGGTTTACATATTTATTCCCACTGTATAGACAACTATTTATTTTCAAATTATATAAAATATTAGTTTAATTATAAGTAAGTCAAAGGTATTTTGGTCATTCTTTTTTTTAAAGATTTTATTTATTTATTCATAGAGACACAGAGAGAAGGCAGAGACACAGGCAGAAGGAGGAGAAATAGGCTCCATGCTGGGAGGCTGATGTGGGACTTGATCCTGGGACTCCGGGATCACGCCCTGAACCAAAGGCAGACACTCAATCGCGGAGCCACCCAGGTGTCCCTATTTTGGTCATTCTTAAAAAACATTTTTCCCCTATTTTGAAATATGTGTTAGGTACATACATTTAACCCAAAATACCAAGAATTATTGCCTCATTCTTTCATGTAGTATTCTTCCTGTAGAACGAAGTATGACTTTTCAATGGAAGAAGTTAAATATATTATAATATTTTCCATATTCAATATATGCCCAATAATATTTATTGAACAGTTACATAGACCCAGTCAGGTGAATGTCATTTTTCTAATGTGTCTCTGACTGTAGAAATACAGAGCTGGTGTATTATGAAACAAATGTTAGGGAATCATCCTTTATTTGATGTGAATCTAGAGCATTTTCTCTGGTAAGCAAAAGGCAGAGCTTCTCACATAAGTTTCGGACAAATTGGGCTTTCTAGTTGAGTGGAGATGGAAAGTGGAGGTGAGATGTTGGAAATTGAAGACCATGGTATCATTGAAAACAAGAAAATAATAATTCAATTGAAATTTTACAAGCAAGGATGCAAATATTTTTAATCACAATGTAGATAATTAGTTTTGAAAACATGGAGTTGGTTTAACTTGAATTTTACTGATTTTCAAACTCACACATGCTGAAAAAAAAGAGAGCAAACCTTTTTTTTTTTTACTTCTCATTTGGGGCTTTTTTGTTTACTAGATTATTACTTATCCTAAAGTAACTTCAAATTAAATTTCACTACTAACAAAGCAACAGGACAAGAGAAATCTTAGCGATAAGATAGAACTTCAATTATCCTAGAGAGTATTCTACAGTGTATAATTAGTTTGATCAGCATAAAATAAGCCTTGAAGTCTCTTAAATAATAACCTACAACTGCATTACCTTGATTTTTTAAGCTGACATTGCTGGTATGTTTGGATTCTTTATTCCATGTATTTTACAGTGCCATTCATTTGTGTCTGCCCTAAATTAACAAAATTTAGCAATTCTAATTTACTTATTTATCACCACTGGGAATTTTAAAAGACAATCTTTTTTTTTTTTTTTTTTTTCTTAAAATGGTCACAAAGTTTACATAAATAGGAACACAAACAAAATCAAGCTGTTTGGATTCTGGTGATTCAGTCTAACATCACTGAACACAAAAATTCAGTACTGGCTTGATAGTAATGATTTAAACTGAATCTATCCTATTGTGACTTAATAGATGGTTCTACTCAAGGGAATATCCCCTTAAAGTCTGAGACATTTATTGAAAATAATTGCTTTGCAACATCTGAGCATATACATTTTCAAAAATATGTCTTACTTTTAATATACATTTTTACTGACATTACAGAAAAACCTATTAGAAGGAATCAATGAATTCAGTCAAGTTGTAGGATACAAAATTGATACACAGAAATCAGTTGTATTTCTTGCACTAATAACAAAGCAGCAGAAAGAGAAATTAAGAAGACAGTTCCATTTACAATACATCAAAAAGAATAAAAAACCTAGGAATAAATTTAACCAAGAGGCAAAAGACCGGTCTTCTGAAAATTATAAAACACTAATGAAAGAATTCAAAGACAACACAAACAAATGTAAAGATACTCCATGCTCATGGATTAGTATTAATATTGTTGACATGTCCACACTATTCAAAACAATCTACAGATTCAATGCAATCATTATTAAAACACTAATAGCCTTTTTCACAGAACTAGAACAAATAATACTAAAATTTGTATGGAACCACAAAAGACCCCAAATAGCCAAAGCCATCTTGAAAAAGAATAACTAAGCTGGGGGTATCACAATCCCAAATTTCAAGATGTACTACAAAGCTGTAGTCAAAATAGTAGTGTACTGGCACAAAAATAGAGTGTTATATATAACATTATATATACATATATAATATATTATATTATAAGTAATATAATATATATAATATATATATGCACAATGGAATATTAACTCAGTCATAGATGAATGAGAATTTGCCATTTGCGAAAACATGGATTGACCTAGAGAGTATTATGCAATGTGAAATAAATGAGACAGAGGAATACAAATACTATATGATCTGATTTATTATTTTTTTTTAATATTTTATTTATTATTTATTTATTTAAGTCACAGACAGAGAGAGAGAGAGGCAAAGACACAGGCAGAGAGAGAAGCAGGCTCCATGCACCAGGAGCCCGATGTGGGATTCGATCCCGGGTCTCCAGGATCGCGCCCTGGGCCAAAGGCAGGCGCCAAACCGCTGCGCCACCCAGGGATCCCTATGATCTGATTTATATGTGGAATCAAAGCAAACTAAATCAATGAACGCAAAGCAGAAGCAGACAGGACATCTGGGTGGCTCAGTCAGTTAAGTGTGTGCCTTCAGCTCAGGTCATGATCCCAGGGTCTGGGGATGGAGCCTCACATTAGGGTTCCCGCTCAGCAGGAGACCCACTTGTCCCTCTCCCTCTGCCTACCTCTCCCCCTGCTTGTGCACACTCTCTGTCATATAAATAAATAAAATAAAATAAAAAAGCAGAAACAGATCCATAAATACAGAGAGAAAACTGATGGTTACCTGAGAGGAGAGAGGTCGAAGCATGGGCAAAATGGATGAAGGGGAGTAGGAGATACAGGCTTCTAGTTATGGAATGAATAAGTCACAAGAATAAAAGGTACAGCGTAGGGAACATGGTCAATGCTATTGTAATAGTATTGTATGGTGGGAGCTGGTAGGCACATTTGCGGTGAGCATATCATCACATATAAACTTTTCAGGTTGCTATACTATACACCTGAGAATAATGTAACATTGTTTATCAGCTATACTTCAATTAAAAAAATAAAATAAGGTTTTATTAGACAAATGGTGCCAAAGAGAAACTGTGAAGTAAAAGTAGTTACCATATGAATAGACTCATTACATGCCCACATAGTTTGAAAACCAAATAGGAAGGTGAAATATTAGGCAGTTTTAGGCAGCTTTATATGTAGTGACTAGCATAATAATTCTACTATGTATTATTTGAACTATTAATTATGAGCTTATGAATTGAGAAAGGATACATTTCAAATAGATTTATAGCTGCTCAAGTATTAATTTTTCAAGACTCTTAATTCTCTAGAGATTTCTCTTTAATCTTTTACTAACTTTTGACTTCCCTTGTGACACTTGCTTAGTTAACCTATTTTTCCTTTCTCACCCCGCCCCTGGCCATCAAATCATCCATTTCCATAATGCCTTCATGAATACACAAGAGTCCCTTAGCTTATCATCTGACCCTGTCATCATATATTTTATTTATTCACTCATTTATGAGAATAGAATTTCATTTTTGCATCCTTTGCTATCTGTCTTCTGTCTTCACTCCTGTGAAGAATTTGCTTACCAAGGACCATTTAATCATCAAATGTTAATCACTGTTCATCTTCTTAAACCCCTTCAAACACTGTTTTTTAAAATCCTTATGACCTTGGGCTAGCTATCTAACTCCTCTGAATTCCAATGTTTTTACTTGTAGAAAAAGTTGGCATTCAATCTTTAGAGATGTTGAAAAAAATGGCTGAAATAATATGTGTACAGTAGCAACTGCAAAAGAAAAGCTCAATAATGGTAATTATTATATGGTTTGCTTATTGTCCTCTCCATCTTTTATCTTTCTGCTATTCAGCATTCAAACTTTTTCATGGTTAGTAATTGAGAAATAACAAGCCCAAGCTCAAACCTTCTCAATATTCTCCACTTCCAATCATACAGATTCAATCTTTCTTTTTGGTTCATACATACACTATTCCCACAAAATATTCCGTAACACCAGGTATGTTTCATAGCTCCTTTGACCTGCCCTTGTTATTTTGTATTTGCTTGAAATCAGTTTCTACATCGTCTCTTCAAAATCTTACTCACACATTAAAGTCTAACTCCGATAGGAACTTTTCCACAAAGTCTTCATTGATCACCCTGGTAAGAAATTAGTATCTCTATCCTCGGCTTGCCTGGGATACCCTGCAATACCTGTAAAGGCACCTTTGCCCCAACTTGCTTCATACTGTGACTATGCTATCCTCCTCCAGCTCCAGAAACCTTCCAGCTTTATTTTTATATGCTTCATATCACTTAAGACAATGGTTAGAAGATAACAGGTACCCTGAAATATTGTGAAATATACAAACCTCTGCTCCACATGTACATTAATTATTAAAATATTTAAAAAATTATTAAAATATTACTATGTTATACATTATACAATTTTAATTTATATATATTGTGACAAGAAAACTAAAAAGTCTATTAAGTCACACATTTCAGTGTGATTCTTGGTCACAATACTTTAATAAATAAATCAACATTCCAAATCACATGTGTTTATTGCACATTATTTCAAAAGTGAGATATATTAAAATTATGATTCTAGGGAAACAATATGTAGATTTTATAGAAATATATGTAAACTGTAGGAATTTACATTTTTTATTTCCCCACAACTGGAAGTGGGGAAATAAAAAATGTAAAGATGTAGAGAATTTTAACATATGGAAGGCAGTGCTGAGTAGTAAACAGTGTATTAGGTCATTGGGAGAAAAACTTTTCCATCAGATAGATTGGAGTTCAATTCCTACTCTAGCTATAAGATATTTGGTGAATATCTTAAGTATTTAACCTTTCCATACTTCCCTCATATATAAAATAAAAAATGAAAAAGATTGTGTAAGGGGCACCTGGGTGACTGATTTGGTTAAGCATCTGCCTTCAGCTCAGGTCATGATCCATCTCAGGGTTCTGGGATCCAGCCCCTCTTCATTGTTGGGCAGCCTGCTCAGCAGGGAGTCTGCTTCTCCCACTCCCTTTCTTCCTCCCCCTGCCCCTGCTCTTGCTCTCTCTCTCAAATAAACAACGTTAAGAAAAAAGATTGTGTAAAAGGAAGAAGAGTTGATGTCTACGATTCTTTTAGCACCTTGTTCAGTCTATATTAGTTATAGTTGTCATTGTTGCTATTATTATGGAAGCCAAATTTCCACGTATGCCGAAGAAGAAACCACCTCTAGGAAGTCATTTGAGATGGGACAGAAAGCATATCTGCCTCGAAGACTTTTAGTCCAATTCTTCTTTATTCAAATTTCACAATTAGACTTACGTGGGGCCACGCATCTTTATCTCTGAGGTTCATTGCTCAGAAGTTTCCCTGTTAACATAGGTAAAGTGATTGTATGTTATTGAACACAGATCTTTTGCAGATCAGGTTTAGCAAGAAATTAAGGAGTAAGAAGGATATGTCCTGGAAGGCTGGTCACGAGGGAGAGAGGGAAGTTAAATAGGCAAATTTGTCTTCATTGCAGCTTTACCCAAAATGGGGGTGCAAGAGCTATTTGCTGTAGAGAGGATGGGACTAGGTATCCACAGGGACAGATTCAGGCCATTTCTGCCTTCATGAGTCTATAGAGACAGAACAAAAACATAGAAAACAGAGCAAATGGAGGTCTGGATTCTTATCTTCACCTAGCAGTCCGCTATCTTTATAATTTAACTTCATTTATGCTGCTAATCTGTCAAATAATTGGCTTGGACAATGCAAGCTCCAAAATCCCTTTCAACATTAGAGATCATTCACTCTCTGATTTATAGTGTCTTCAGAAATGACAGAAGTTCTTAACAATACTTACACTCACATTCTAAAAGTCTTTCTCCTTTACTCCTATGAGTATTTGTTCCCTGGATTACATCTGGAGACTATATACAGGAATATGTTTCACTGGAGAGACCAGAAGGAATCTGCCTTTCTATGTTTTTATAAGGTCCTTCGGTTGTACTTTTGTCATGCTCTTTATGGTTTATTCTTCTTATTAAACGTGCTGGGGGCTCTTTAATTTCATCCTTGGGTTGTATACACACATTACCGGTATTTTTAGAAGCACTTTATGAGTACAAAATCTATTCCCTGTGCCCTCATCAATTTGAAATTACCATTTTAAGGCTGATTAAATAAGGATTAGTGCCAATGTTCTACTTATTAGGCTGTGTCTTCAACTGGAACTGATGATGTAGTATTTGTCAATAACTAGTTCACAGCCTTAAATTCCACAAAATGAAACCTTTGCATCAGAGTCCATCTGTCTGAAAATTTTGAGGCAAGCTTCCATGAAGAGAAAGCCATTTATTATATGATGATATAAGCGTAAAGTGGCATGTATCACAGCTGTTTGATTATTGCTGGGAGATGACTTGCATTCCCCCTAAGCCCTCTATCAGAATCCAGCAATGATGGATTGAATTCCCTTTGCCTTAGCATGATGATGGATTACTTTAGAAGGATATAAAAGAATGGTAGAATCTTGGCAGAAATTAATTAACATCATAAAGAAAAGATGCTAGCATTGATCTTTACCATGATATGAGATTGATCCAAGGAGTTGGTGAAATATTCACTAAACTTCCTGAAAGTATAAATGATCATTCATTCATCTGAGTTTTTTGTTCGGTGACACCTAGTGCATTATCAGGTAGCAATTGTCAGATTTGAAATTTATATTACTGCCACATATTAGATATCCACACGCACACATATAGAGAGATTTCAGATGGATAAACCCAGTATATTCTTCATGCCTGGTCCACAATGTCCATTTGATAAAAGGATGTCTTTAGGATGATGCTGGATAAGTGAAGGGAATGAAAGGATATGGTGGTAGATATATTATGAAGTGGATGAAAAAGGCACTAGATGTGAGACAAGATGATATCTAGTCTTTGCACCTCCATGTTACTCATCTCTGAGTGTCACTTCCTCCCATGCAAATGTTGTCATTTGCTCTGCCCATTTCACTGGATGGGCAGGAAGATAAAGTAATATATTTTAAAGCTTATCGTAAATTTTAGGCATTAAATAAATTATGTGCACAGAAAGAATGTGGTTTTTATCCATTCTTTCCTACATAGGATGAGTAGATGGATGAAAGAAAAAAAAAACAGAAATAAAAGTAAAATAACACATTCTGAAAATTCATAGTAAGATTCTAATTTCTCTAAATGAAGATAAGGAGTTTAATAATTACAGGCTCTCAACTTTTCACAACTAAAAATGCAAAGAGAAAGAGAAGTCAAGCAATGCCTTTAAAATACTGTAAATAAGGAATTCTCCTTTTCAAAGTGAGGATTAAGAATATTGAAAAAGCGATAATTGTTTCTTCGATGAGAAGAAAGTCCTTAAGAGGTCTAGCCCACTTTTAGTTATATTGATTAACTTGGAAGATCCCATTTCAAAATACGCAGGGGACTTTTGAACCACATCTTTAAGTATACTGCTTGAAATTCAGCTGCTCAAGGTGAAATGAAATCATACCACAACCAAGTCCAGACGAAATACAGAAAGTACTAATAAAACTAAAATTGATCTTCCTGGGAGACAGGTGCTGAGCCCGTGAAAAGAGGTTAGTGGCTGACAGCAGTGCACAGCTCCTCTGTTCCCTCCCCCCCCCCCCCTTTTTTTTAGTTCGGTAACAGCAAGAGAGTTCCTAAGGGAGTTCTCCGAGAAGGCTGATAGAGTCCTGCAAGCTGACACATGAGTTTGTTCTTGGAACTGATGAAAAACACAGATTTATAGGATGAGGAAGGACTTTTGTGAAAAAAAAAAAATTGAAGTCTTTTAAAAATGCTTTGTTTGCAACATGACATAGTTGAACAAGCACCCAAAGACATGAAGCACAGACCTAATCCTCCCGAAGAGAAAGTACTGTCAGTACTGCCGTTGGGGGAAATCTAGCCTGGGAACAGTTTTAGCATGATTTAGTCTCAAGAGTGGGAGACTTCTACCTCTTTGTGCCTTCGGGATTAAGATACTTATTTCAATCCATTATGCTGCAGACTGTTCTAAGATACAAAAATGAAAAACGTATCACCCTTGAACATTAAGAAAGTACCATCTATAGGGTAAAAGATATAAGAGAAATAATTAAAACAACATGACTAGTGACACAGTGGAGAACATAACCTGGTTATGTTGGTTTTGCTTAATTCTGCTTATATAAGTTAGTTGTAAACTCCTCTCCCCACCCCCCCAAAAAAATTACCAAAAAAAGCAATAAGGAAAGCAAACAAACATTGCAGAGGAGAAACCAGAAATCTAGGCGGTTCTGAAGAAAATAGTATCTTGAAAACAATGAATCTGAAATGCAAAAGAGCAAATACTGTTAAGGGTCAAATGCAAATTATACAGAAGGGATAATGTGACTGAACACCTTTGCCAGAATTAATTGCAAAATGTCACATCTGAAAGTGCCTTTGCTGATCTTGATGCCGGTGTTGCTGACACTTCCAACAACTAAAATTCTATACAAAATAACAAACTTAGAGAAAAAAAAAAAAAGCAATGCCTCAAATTTTGAGGTGGTAGGACAGATACCATTTGTTACTTGATATGGAATGTGGAGACTACAACTTATTTTCTAACAATGAATGAATACTTCTGTAATCTTTTCCATTTCCCTCTCAATCAATATTCAGTTTCGAAATAAAGGTTGCCTGAAAGAACTCCATTGAGCAAAATCCAGTTAATTTAAAACCTTTTTGTCCTAAATTATGTTCTTATATTTCCTAGGGTAATTTGTCACAGAGTTTTATAGTAGTCATCAAGATAATTAAGTTCTGAAACAGGTTCTAACAGCAGGGAGCGTCAGAACATAAATTAAAAGGTTTTTAAATAACCACATTTTATTTAAATCCCCAACTGTACACTCTTAAACAAATTTACCTTTGTAGCATTAACAGACTTACATTGCTACATTTTAATGAAAATCAAAATTGAAAGCCTTTAATCATAATTGCTTTTAATTCTAAGTGAAAGTTTGAATTACAATAGTAGCCATTGAAAAGGAAGGGCGTTTGAAGTTGTTTCCTGCTGACAGTTTTAATTTGACTTGCTTTTAATTTTTTCTGGCAGTTCTAAGATTTCAGCTGATGTTGCTTCAATTTTAAGTCACATTTCTGTTTAAATAAATTTAAATACATAAATAGAAGATGTGAGAATAACAACTAAAGAAAGCAGAAATGGAAAAACTGACACAATTAAATAGAGAATATGAAGTAATATGAACAACAGACTCATGAAAACCATTGAGGCTAATGCATAATAAATGAATACAAAGGAAGAATTCTGAAAGAGAAGTAGGGATATCTCATTGGGCTATGCTCTAAATAAATAAATAAATAAATAAATAAATAAATAAATCAGATTCAAATACATATTAACCTGGGAATAAAAGTTCTAAAAAGTTAGTATAAATTAGCCTAAGGAAGAAAAAAAACTCAAGAAATAATTTATTGTCTTACAAATATGATGGTTTTAACTGGGATCTGTGAGTTGACCTAAGCTTGGAACTATTCAAATAATGAAAACAAAACAGTCCCATGGAGTAAGAACATATCATCTCTTATGTGATGTTACAGAACTCAGATATTCTGAGAAACAGTTTGCATGAGTTAATGTGTCATGACTGCAAAAGAATGGGTCATTTTCAATATTTTTAAAACAAATGCTCTTCTGATTAAGATGTTTCTCCAGCCAAAAAATAAAAATAAAAAATAAATGCCTATGTTATTAATGTAGCATTTTTAGTCATATTTGAAAAATAATACTTCCTAATATTCTCTATAGAAATATATCACTGTCACACAATCTGGTATCTTCTTTATCTAATTTGAGAGAAAATGACATATACATATACTCATGTACAGTATACTGGTTACTTGCTCCCATGTATCAGGGAAGGATAGGTAGATAGATGATAGATTAGATAGATATAGGGATATACATGTAAATATATATATATATATATATATATATATAGAGAGAGAGAGAGAGAGAGAGAGAGAGAGAGGGGGGCAATGATTTCTGAAGCATTTATCTGTTTCTATATTTATATCTCCATGTCCTTTCATTTTTGTGATGTCTGCAGAACTGTATTCAAAGTCTAGAGATATTCCAAACATTTGCTTCGATGTGGATGGAACTGGAGGGTATTATGCTGAGTGAAATAAGTCAATCGGAGAAGGACAAACATTATATGGTCTCATTCATTTGCGGAATATAAAAAATAGTGAAAGGGAATAAAGGGGAAAGGAGAAAAATGAGTGGGAAATATCAGAAAGGGAGACAGAACATGAGATACTCCTAACTCTGGGAAACGAACTAGGGGTGGTAGAAGCGGAGGTGGGCGGGGGGTGGGGGTGACTGGGTGACGGGCACTGAGGGGGGCACTTGACGCGATGAGCACTGGGTTATTCTATACCAATAAAAATAAATTTATAAAAATAAAAATAAAAAAAACAAAGTCGAGAGATATGCTTATAATTGCTATTCCTCCCCCTAATCTAACTATCCTGCCACTATGTCTTAGAAGCCGTGATAAAAAAAAAAAAATAGTGATTTTGAGTTGTGGCCTAGGAATTTTATGGTATGACAACCTTGTTCACACCCAGAGCCTAGTCATCTAAACGAGGACCAGAGTTTAGGATTCTTACCCAATGTTCCAAGTTTGCTTTTCCCGGGACACCTTTTAAAAAGAACCACTTGGAAGTGAGTCCATGAAAAGTTAGTAATCTTGGCCCCAACCACCTTATAAGTAATAGGTGCTTCCTATCCAGCTCTCTATCTTTTGCTCACTTGTGATCTGGGACAGGAGACTGCCCTTCCTCTGGCTCATTGTGCCTCAGCACTCCCCGCCCTGTCTTTAGGATTTGTAAATAATAAGCTTGTTACTTTACATCCTTTGTGTTAGTGTGCTTAATTGTGCCTTCAATCAAAACAACGCTGAGTTTTTACTCCCCCAAAGTGAGAGCTTGGATACCTGGTGTGGGTGGTTGGTGCCTCCTCACTCAGCATGTCGTAATCTGCATATTCTTAATCTAATACACCAGATACAAGCCCTCTACCACAGATGTTAATTGAATTAGATTGACAAGATTAATCTTTACTACTCTATAGAATCAACCCCAAATAATCTATGTTAATATAGTATCGCAGTGATGCAGATGGGTGAAAATTTTCAAAATAATTCATATTGATTCAATAGCTTGTATTTGCATTTGGTTATATGTAATATTCCAAGAATTAGCAGCATTTCAAAGAAAAACTACACAGTATACAGTGAATCACAAATTGCTAAGAAAACTACCTTAGTTTTGCATCCTAATTCCTGATCAACTCTTTCTGGATACGCATTCCGATTTCACAGTTCTAAGGACCTCACACAGATAAAAAGTATAAACATTCTTGCTATCAAGTCTCTCTGGAAGCAGATAAAATACTTCCTTTAATTACTTTTAGAGACCATAGCATTTGTTGTTACTCATTCACTAATACAGCATATCATACAACAAATATTTAATGAGCACTTACTCTATTGCAAGGCACTGAGGAACAAGAGATAGTCATGGCCCCTGCCCTAATGGAGTTTACAGAGATGTAGCACTTCACTTAATGCCTTAGGACCTCAGCGAATTCATCTGAAAATGTATAAATTAATCTGTGATTGTCAAGGTTTCTTCCGCATCTAGAATTCTTCCTGCTGTTTGTCAGGATTCAAACACATAAGGATGCTTAAAATGGCAAAAGATATTATAAATCAGCACCTACCAAGCAGTAATTTGTATTTGAAAGTAGAAAAACAAAATCAAATAAGCTTTACTATCTAATAGGATTGCACCAAGACTCAAGTATTGTTATTGCCTTTATGATTTTACTGATATATTTCCAAGTGAAAATATTTTTATTTCATTCTATCTGGGGAAATAGCCAACTCTTTAAAATTGCTAGAATTGTCCTGAAACTTTGTAAGGCAAAAAATTAAATTCTTTATTTACATATTTTTGAGGCACTTTAAAAAATAAATTCTTTTTTTTAAAGATTTTATTTATTCATGAGAGACAGAGAGAGAGAGAGAGAGAGAGAGAGAGGCAGAGACACAGGCAGAGGGAGAAGCAGGCTCCACGCAGGGAGCCCGACGTGGGACTTGATCCTGGGTCTCTAGGATCACATCCGGGACCGAAGGTGGCACTAAACCGCTGAGCCACTGGGGCTGCCCTAAAAAAATAAATTCTTATTGTTTTGCTTTGAGTTCAGCTAATTCTTGGTGTGCATTAGAATAAAATAATAATATCTGAGAGTGTCAGTTATAAGCTTCCTAATATTTTAGGAAGTTCATAACTTCTGTGGTTATTTTTGCTGTTTTTTAAGAAGCTGACTTTCACCAGACTCTTGCTCATCTAAAATCAGTTGAGATTCCTCTATTCTTTATCCAATAATAATTATGTTGCTGAGTTAACTTTTTTTAAAGCACATGAGTTTTTTCTGGAACATAATTTTGATAGAAAATAGTTCTAACCACAAGTTAGAATACATGAGGAACTATACCAAAGTAGTTCATTGCTATTGTTAACATCAGGAGCAGGGGGAAAGATGTAAGGAGGAACAATGTTAACATATATAAATGAGGGGTTTTGTAGATGGGAAGAAAGTGGAAAGAGGTATGGACTCTGGACAGAGTTCTAGTCTGCTCCCAAGTATCTATGTGACCTTGTGTGAGATGGTTAAACACTGTGTGAAATCACAGGATAGTGCGAGGGGAGCTGTAAGATCCATTCCAGGTAAAAAGACTATAATTCCAACCATAATATAATGTTATAATTTAGCCCTTAAAAGATATCCAAGGCCTAATAGTGGTCTCTAGTCAGAGTAGTTGCTAACCTTTGCTCTGTAACAAATACAATTTTTATAACAAGTAATTTTAAAAAGATAGGGGCTCAAAGGATAAAAGAAAATGAGTAGGTTACATTGCCAAAAAGAATCTGAAGGTGGATAACAAATCAGGTATCTGTCCTAAATGCAGCATGACAGTGAAGAAAGGTCATATTGTGAGATACACAACAGTAAACCCAGATACAATAGTTCTGCTTTGTGCAACTCAGCACTTGAAGTGGTAAATTTGATTTGACTTTGAAGTTCTGGGAAAGATTTGATTTACCGAAAAAAAAAAAAAAAAGATTTGATTTAGTAAAATCCAACAAGTAAAATGATCGTTTCCTTGAATATTTTAGAGGTCATCAGGATACACTGATAATGTCTTTGGATTAAAATACTTATCTGTGTACCTATATCTACCTATCTGCATCTAAGTGTATGTAAGATAGAGGAATAGAAAGGTAGGAGGATATGAAGCAATCTCCACCAGACTGATTGCTACAATGTAAAGTTACTGAATGCTGGGAGTTTTTAATTTTTCTACCTAATCATCAGCGTGTATAACAGAAAGTCTGAGACACAGTAATAATACTTATTTATGTCATAAGTATTTTTCAAAAGATGACCAATTCAATAGACACATAACTAGTGCTAGCTTTCAAGTCTTCTAATTACCACAGCAGTGCTCTTTTCACTTAATCTTCATGTTCTTTTTCTTTTTTAAGTAAATTTCTGTTTAACACAATTTTGCTTTATGCATGCAGTTTAAACTAATGCAATTTTGCTTTATGTGCACAGTATTGTATGTTTTACAATACAATACTGATAGAGTTATTAATTGACACAAAGTGGAGAAATAAATGTTGTGTAAAAACTTCTAAATTTTAGTTCTAGAATTTCCAGAGATATTAGTATTCTGGAAGACTCTGAGAAACAGTGGTTATCCGTAAGAGAATCTCAGGGCTGCTTCAAATTTCTAAATCTTTAATCTGGTTGTTGGCTTGAAGGGAAGGAAGGTCTGAGGTTTTCTTATCCAAGATTAAAGCACAGTCTGAATGCTGACATCAAGCTCATATCTAAAAAAAAAAAAAAAAAAAAGGAATGTTTTCAAAGGCTGATCTGTTTCTTAAAATTAGCACAGTGTGGAAGGGTATGGGGAAGAGTTACATTTACAACTATGTATCATATTGGCAGTCTTAAATCTGCTAAAATATGTCTCCCAAGGCACCTGGGAGAACCAGGCTAGGAGATCATCCTGGCTAGAACCAGGATGTTACCTAAAGTTACATGAAAAATGATTAAAATGGTATTACAAAAACAAAACAAAACAAAAAACAAACCCAGAATCTATAATTTTAACTTATTTCAACCCCCCTCCCCACAAACACTTAAAAGTAAATTTTTACAATTTCTCAACAGTTAGACATATTTTCCAAAGTAAATAACAGTTAGATGGTTTTAAGGAGTATTACATATACTGTGGAAGGTATTGTTGCTTAAGTTTTTAGTAGATAGTGATTACATTTTTATTGTTTTTTTTAATCAAATGGGAAAAATCTTCTAAAAAACTTTGCTGCTTTTAAATGATTTATTTTAAATAGAAGTCCAGTAAGTCTAATAGCTTCACATATTAAGTTACACTTTTGACAAACATGTCTTTCATTATGATTCAAAATAGCACTTACTATCAGTATTACACAGATAAAGCATATAGGCAGGATGTAGAATAAAACGGTGATTTGCAAAGAGATAGATATGCAGGCTATACACCAATGTACATTAATAAACAGCATTTAAAGTATGTACCTGTCTAGACAAGCACATTTAAGGTACAGTTATTGGGCAGCCCTAGTGGCTTGGCAGTTTAGCGCCTGCCTTCAGCCCAGGGTATGATCCTGGGGTCATGGGATCGAGTCCCACGTTGGGCTCCCTGCATGGAGCCTGCTTCTCCCTCTGCCTGTGTCTCTGCCTCTCTGTTTCTCTCTCTCTTTTTAAGATGAGAGACACACACCCACACAGAGGCATGAATGAATAAATAAAATCTTTTTTTTTTAAAGATTCAGAGTAGGTTAAAGGAAACAAAATCTTCATATTATATGAATATATTCTATATCTGACTGAATTACACAGAAAATGAAGCATCCAACACTGAAGCATATTTAACTAAATTTATCATAACTTACTACTATACTGATTTTTTTTTTTTTTTTGCTTTATCATGTGAAATCATGGTTGGGGTATAAATTCTACTTGAAGGAATCACATTATTCTAGGGTAGCACTGTCTAATAGAACTATCTGAAATGATAGAAATATTCTGTAATCTGCCTTGTCCCATGTAATACACTTATAAAGAACTTACATAAGTCACACCAAACAAACAAAACCAAAAACAAATAATCTGATTAAAAATGGGCAGAAGACTTGAACAGGAATTTTTCTAAAGAAGACATATAAATGGCTGACAGGCACATGAAAAGATGCTCACCATCAGGGAAATGCAAATCAAAACCATAATGAGATATCATCTCATGCCTGTCAGAATGGCTAGTACCAAACAAAAAGAAAAGAAAAAACAAAACAAGAAATAACATGTGTTGACAAGGATGTGAAGTAAAAGGAACCCTTCTGTCCTGGTGATGGGAATGTAGATTGGTATAAGCACTGTGGAAGGAATATGGAGGTTTCTCAAAAAACTTAAAAATAGAAATATCTTCTTATCTAGCAATTCTATTTACTGGGTATTTACCCAAGGAAAAATGAAAAACACTCATTTGAAAAGGCATATGCACCCCTATGTTTATTGCAGCATTATTTACAATAGCCAAACTCTGGAAGCAACACCGGTGGTGTCTATCGGTAGATAAATTGATACAATATGTACACATATAGATAGTGGAATATTACTTAGCTATAAAAAAGAAAAAGAATGAGATCTTACTATTTGTGACAAAATAGTTGGACCTAGAGGGTATTATGCCAAGTAAAATAAGTCAGATAGAGAAAGACAAATATCATATGATTTCACTTATATGTGGAATCTAAAAACAAAACAAAAAACAAAAAACAGAAACAAACTCATAAATACAGAGAACAAATTGGTGGTTGCCAGAAAGGAGGTAGGTGGGAGAGGTACAAGCTTCCAGTTATAAAATGAATAAATCATAGAAATAAAAAGCATAGGGATGCCTGGGTGGCTCAGTGGTTGATCGTCTGCCTTTGGCTCAGGGCGTGACCCCAGGGTCCTGAGATCGAGTCCCGCATTGGGGTCCCCACAGGGAGCCTGCTTCTCCTGCTGCCTGTGTCTCTGCCTCTCTCTGTGTCTCTCTCATGAATAAATCAATAAAATCTTTTTAAAAAAGAAACGAAAACTATAATATAAAAAATTTAAAAATTCTAAAAAAATAAGGTATGAGGATACTTTCTCAGGTGATGAGTATACTTACTACGTTGATTGTGGTGATGGTATGGTAATATATGTATATGTTCAAACAATTTGTATACAATAAATTTGTGTAGTTCTTCTGTATATCCATTGTACCTTAATAAAGGTGCTATTTTTTAAAAGCATATGCCTTCAGTCATATTCTTGGTATGATTACATATTTTCTTATCAGTATTTTTCTTTAAAAACTTTATTTTAAAAATATGAAATTCCCACATTATGATCTGAATTTCTTAATAAGACTCTTCTTTTAGAGCCATTTTAGGCTAATAACAAAATTGAGAGGGGGTACAGAGATGCTCCATATAACCCCTGCTCCTGCATATGAATGGCCTTCCCCACAGTCAATATCAGTCGCCAGAACGGCACGTTGGTTATCCAAGATAAACGTGCATTGACACAATATAATGACCCAAAGTCCGTAGTTTAACTTAGGGTTCACTCTTGAGTGTTGTATGTGTGGGTCTGACAAATGTATCATGACATATATCCATCATTATAATACTGCCTGGAGTACTTTCACTGTCCTAAACGTCTTCTGTGCTCTGCCTACTTAACCCGCCCCCACCAGGCAACCCCTGATCTTTTTATTGTCTCTACAGTTTTGCCTTTTCATAAATATCATACAGTTGGGATCATTCAGTATGTAGTCTTTTCAGACCAGCTTCTCCCACTCAATAATATGTATTTAAGTCTCCTTCATGTCTTTTTTATGGCCTGATAGCTCATTTCATTTCAGCACTAAAGAATGTTCCGTTGTCTGGTTGTACCAGAGTTTATTTATCCATAAGCCAGCCGAAGGACATCTTGGTTCCTTCTAAGTTTTGGCATGTATGAATAAAGCTGTTATAAATCCTTGTATAGGTTTTTGTGTGGACTTGTTCTCAACCTTTTTTGGGTAAATACCAAGGAACTCAATGGCTGGATCAGATGGTAAGAGTATATTTAGTTTTGTAAGAAACCACTGAACTAAACTGTGTTTCAAAGTGATTGCAGCATTTTGCATCCCCAGGGGCAATGAAGGAGAGTTTCTTTTGTCCCACATCTGCACCAGTATTTAGAGTTGTCAGCGCTCTCAGTTTTGTCCATTCTAACTGGTGCAAAATGGTATCTCATTGGTGTTTCAATTTGTATTTCCCCGATGACATATGGTGTAGAGAATCTGTGTATATTCTTTACCTGAAGTGTCTGTGTTGAAGGAAGGAGGTCACTGAGAGGATGTGACCACTAGTTGACCGTATGCCATTCCCAGGCCACTGAAGGTTTCTTATCTCCCCCCTAGTCCTTGGAATATAATGTTCTGCCCACTGTTCCTGTACTAGGAGTTGCTTCAAGGATGCAGCCTTGAGAGGATAATGTATTGTTGAAACCATCTGGATTGTATACATGACTGAATCGCATTAAGGCCTCTATAGAAACTCTTAACATGCTGACAGGTTGGGGGGCGGGGGGAGACTTACTTATTTTGTGGCCACCCAAGACAATCCTCGTATATAAGTCGCCTTGATTATTAAAAATGCCACCTACTAAAAAAAAAATAAAATAAAAAAAATAAAAAAATAAAAAAAATAAATAAATAAAAATGCCACCTACTAATCCGGAGAGATCCAGTTTTTTCTTTGGTCTCTCCTTGGCCTCTGTGTATATGGGGCTAATTTTGGATTTCACGTAGGAAACTCCCATGATTTCAAGCCAACAGTCTGTTAAGATGTTTGGCCCTATCCCTTTCCTTACTCTGAAGTCTACTATGTCTGAAGTTAACATAACTTTTCCTACTTTTTTTGATTATTGGTAGAATGGTATATTTTTCTTCACATACATTTCATTTACATGTACCTTTATATTTAAAATGGGCTTTTTGTAAACAACATATTGTTGGGTTGTGGTTTTTGATCTACTCTACAATCTCTGTTTTTTAATTAGTGCATTTAAACCATGACTCTGATTGATATAGTTAGATTAATATCTACCATATTTGTTACTGTTTTCTATTTTATTGCCCTGTTCTGCATTCTTATATTTGTCTTTTACTCTTATCTTTGTAGTTTAACTGAGCATTTTTTTTTTAACTGAGCATTTTATATAAACACATTTTCTCTCTTTTCTTAGCAAATCATTAATAAGAAGAAAAATAAAAGATTTTATTTAACTACACTTATTCTTTCTTTGGTACTCTTTTTAATGTAAGTCTTAGTTCTTAAACTATATTATTTTCCTTTTCTCTAAACACTTTCTTTTAACATTCTTGCAAGGCAGGTCTACTGGCAACAAATTCTCTCAATTTTTGTTTGTCTGAAAATATTTATTCCTCTTTCACCTTTGAGGGATATTTTCACAGGGTACAGAATTCTAGGTTTTCCCTCAACACTTTAAATATATCACTCTTTTCTTGCTTGCATGGTTTCTGAAAAGTCATACATAATTCTGATGTCCGTTCCTTATTGGTAAGGTGATTTTTCCCTCTAGCTTCTTTCAGAACTTTTCTTCTGACTTTGTTTTTCTGTAGTTTAAAGCTGATATTTCCAGATTGTTTTTTCTTTCTTCCTTCTTCTTCTTTTTATTTTTTTTTTCTGCACTTACCTTTTTTGGTATTCTCTGAGGTTCCAATACATGTGTTTTGGTATGTCTAATATAAACTAGAAGAAATTCTCAGTCATTATTGTTTCAAATATTTATTTTGTTTCTTTCTATCTTCTCTTTCTGATATTCCCATTAAATGTACTACAGGTTATCCCCGACTTATGATGGTTTGACTTATGATTTCTTTGACTTTACTATGGTACAAAAGTAATATAAATTCAGTAGAAACCACAATTCAAGTTTTGAATGTGGTCTTTTCCAGGACTAGAATCTATGTAGCACAACTCTCCAGTGATGTTGGGCAGTGGCGGTGAGCCAAGGCTCCCAGTCAGCCACATGATCATAATAGTCAAAATTGATACTTAAACCACTCTGTACCCATACAACCAGTCTATTTTTTACTTTAAGTGCAGTATTCAATAAATTACATGAGATATTCAACACTTATAAAATATGCCTTGTGTTAGATGACTTTACCCAACTGTTGGCTAATGTAAGTATTCCTAGGGTGTTTAAGGTAGGCTAGGCTAAGCTACGATAAATGGTAGGTTAGGTGTATTAAATGCATTTTCAACTAATGATATTTTCAAGTTACAACAGGTTTATCTGGACTTCATCCCACTCTAAGTTGAGGAGCATCGGCATGTTATGCCTTTTGTATTTGTCCCAAAGTCCTTGAATATTCTATTCTGGATTTGTTTTGTTTTCAGTCTTTGTTCTGTATGCTCTTCAATTCTGGAGATTTCTCTTGTAATATCATTAAGCTCAGAGATTCTTTCCTCAGCTGTGTCCAGTCTACTAATAAGCCCATTAAAGGCATTCTTCATTTTTGTTACAGTGTTTCCTTTTTATTTTTATATATGGCAATTCTTTTTAGCTCTTTCTTAATATTTCCACTATGCTTACGCTGTCCACCTATTCCTGCATGCCATTTATTATGTCTATTGGAGCACTTAGCATATTAATCATAGTTGTTAAATTCCTGATCTGATAATTCCAAAATCCTTGCCATGTCTAGTTCTGATGCTTGCTCTGTCTCTTCAAATCATGTTTGTTGCCTTGTAATATTTTCATGATGGTTGGATGTAATATACTATATAAGAGGAACCAGAGTAAATTAATAATGAAGTGGTATAATCAGGGAAGGGAAATGTTCTATAATCCTATCATTAGTTCTCAGTAACTCATTCAGTAGTAACCCTGTACCTCTGGAATGTAAACTTCACAAGTGTTTTATTATTTTTTCTCCACCCCCCTTAGAGTGAGCAAAGTTGGTTCCTCAGGTCAGTTAGGCTATAATAATGCCGCAGCAGGTTAGGCTCTGTTAACTAGTTTCCCCTGATGACAGCCTTGTTAAGAAGACAGAATGCTCTAGTGATATTTCAAAGTGGTTCCTTTTACCTCCCCTAAGGGAAGGCAGGGAGGAGGAGGAGAGGGGCTATTTTTCTCTGATCCATGGGGAAGGACTGTCGTCTGATGTTTACTGTGGGAATCTTCTGGAGGTAAACCTCACAATGTTTTGAGGTCTTTCCTATGACTATCACCTGAAGTTTTTAATTCTCAGACTGTCCTCACTGAGCATCCAGAATTTTGACAATTCAGGTTTTCCAATCCTGACACTTGTTTTTGACTTGTGAATCCCTGAGTAAGCTTCAAACACTTGAATTTGCCTGCTTCTTCAATCTTGGAGGAGTGGGCAGCACTTTGCCCTGTACCTTCTCCTCTTTAGATGGATCCAAATAGAGTTGATTTTTCAGTTGGTTTAGCTTTTTACTTGTTGCTAGAATGGAGTGGCAACTTCCAAGCTCCTTGTATGTAAATCTTGTGATCTGAATTTAACTGAATATATTTAATATTCCATTTGTATATCAGTCATTTGATCCCTTAGTGATAAATTCAAATCAAGGTGGAAACTATGGCTCATAAAAGACCTCAAATGTTTTAGAATACTGGACCTTAATGGTTACAAAATAATATAATGTAATAATATTATATGTTTGTAAATCAACAAGAAGACAGACTCATAGAGATATGTATAGGTCAAGAATGAATGATATATAATTTGCAGATAATGAATAGGCCAAAAAATATAAATATCTCATGAGATATCAAGTAGCAATTAATTTACTTAATTGCTTACTTAAGTAGCAAAGTTTACTTTAGGTTGAAGAAAAATGGAAGAGGTAAATCGGTATGATGATTTCAGGTGCCAAGTCCATGGTTAGAAATACAAATACATATAATAAAGTTACTTTTATTTTTCAATGTTTCCTTTAACAATTCACAAAATTTTCTCACAGAGATAGGATATTTTTTTCATTTACCAAGAGCCCCTCGGTCAAAAGAAAAAAAATGTAATACTCCAAGACCTCATGAGTGAAAATATTTTTTGTTTAATAGTTTTATTAGGAGAGGGAATTACAATGCATTGTGCTCAAATAGTACTTTTTAAAATTATTAGCAAGATAGACATATTTCAGTTCTAGAGAGGGGAAGTTACTAGACTATAAGAGAGAAGTCAGTAGATAAAATAAAGTGATCTATCCAAGGAAGTGTTCAACTTAGACTATATATCCCCTCCTCACAGACAAAATTCAAGAACAGTATGAGGTCCTAGTCCCCTCATTGTACTGGGAAAGATAATCCAGGACCCAAAGAGTTTAGAACACGACAATTATTACACTTTTTATCCGTAGAAATACGATATAATACTATTCATAGTACCAAATCATTTACAATTATATTACCAGTTGTGACTAAGTTTTTATGAGTTTCTCACCAACAGACTATTCACAAAATGGTAAGATTGATATCTCAAATATTGCTAGAACTATGAAAATAATGTAACTATTAAATCTAGTTCTTTAAGTTGTTTGCAAATTTTGCCAGTATAACCATGTCCTTCAATTGGACAATGTTAGAATTCTCAGGGTGGTTTTCAGTAGGCAAAGTAGACCAATGAGTATACTATTAAGTAACACAAAGATTTCTAAAGGTGAATATTAGGTCACATACCTCCATATCCATCTGTGGGATACTCGTCCAATAGATAAATCCCTATGATTTAGAAATCATCTATAAATACTGGTGCTCCATTCGGAGCCAAGAATGATCTGAATAGACACTTTAGTCCTAAAATTCATTAGTTCTCACTACAATTTATATTATCAACCAGCAGACTAATGACAAGTAAAAGAGCTTGGGCATCCTTAGAAGTACTTGTTAAATGTAACCCAAAAGCGGATTTGAAATTTTTTCCCTTTTAAATTTATTTTCCCAGGGTCCTAATAAATGAAAGCTGGGCTGCTATCCAGGATCCAAGCCACTAGAGCCTGATTGTTTTCTATTTGTTTCAGTTTTTAAAGCCAACAAAAGCTGCATTAAAATTGACGGTGCCAAGTAGTAACAAGCATACTTTAAGCATAGCTAATGTGTGAACCCACAGCCTCGGGTTATAATATTTCAAATACAACAGAATTTAGAGGCTAGGCTTTTTGTCTTTACATTTTATAAACAAAACAGTTTTAAAAGTATACCTTAGTTAAGAAAATATCTCCCCAATAATAGAATGATAACTTGCATTACTCTACATTGTATTTTTGCATTTCTAGTCACATATGACTTATACCCCGTCTTCTTTACATGAAAGCTTAAATGGAAATATAACATCTCTTTTTTTTTAATACACACACATGCACACACACACACACACACAATTGGTTCTATGGCTCTCTTCCTGAATTTTGAAAACATTCCTAATTTTAATCATTCACATCCCTATCACACCTCTGAGTAACAAAACAACTCACTACTATCTCTACTCCAAAATAGGAAAAATATAATTATTATGTTTAAAGAGCAATTAAATTCCTTATAACTTATATTTATGTATTTTCATTTAAATAAGTAAATCAGTTTAGTTAATTAAGTCTTGGAATTTTTATACTTTATTATTCCTAATTTGTTCAAGACAAAAACTGTTATATGCTAATGTTATGAGACTCTGGACTTTGAACCAGGCAAAATAAGGATGTTTTAAAAACCTTTTTTTTTTATGTTGAATATTTGTAATTCCCTTTCAACTGTTCTCAGGCTAATAATAGAAATATTTCAAAGATTATATATTTTATTTATTTTTTTATTAAAGATTTTATTTATTTATCATGAGAGACACAGAGAGAGAGAGAGGGAAAGGCAGAAACACAGGCAGAGGGAGAAGCAGGCTCCATGCAGGAAGCCCGGTGTGGGACTCCATCCCAGGACTCCAGAATCATGCCCTGGGCCGAAGGCAGGCGCTAAACCGCTGAGCCACCCAGAGATCCCCCACAAAGATAATATATTTTAAAGAACAGTGCTAAGAAGTCTGATATTATAATTACTGTTTATGAGAATTCACATGAGCAATTGGGTAACCAGAAACAGCCAGGATATAAAATACATCTTTGGAATATTTAACTATAATCTGCTTTACCTCTTTTCCCTCCACTCCATTTTTCTGATACAACTCCAATGTTAATCTTCAATTAACCTATATTAATTTGTCTAATGATTAACAGAAATAAATCTCTATTGTGTTCCTGCAGTTGTTCCTCCCTCTGTTCATATTAGCAAAGGGGTGACAATGAGAATTTATTTCAAGTATTTGGAAAGAGTCCTTGACCCAGTTAACAGATAATGCAAATTCTCTCATTTGATTCCTTCCTGCTTAGCACTCCATAATGTAAAGATCCAAAGCCTCTTAAAGTATAAAATCCCTTTATGAACATCAGAAATTTCATAGACACCCAAATTTGTTTATTTTTATATTGGATATTTTAGAAATTAGTCATTTCTACTACTTATATATATGCATCTGTTCATTCTGTCTAGGGAAAATATCTCTAACACATTTGTGTTTGCAGATCACTTGAAACAATTCCTTTGTCTGTACCAAATACTTTAAAATTCTATACATTCTATAAGAATCCCTCACAAAGGCCCAAAATACAGCTTGTAATTTTCATAATTGTTGGCACATTAATAATCCTGTGATCCACTCTATTCATTTTATAGGTAAAGAAATAAGGCTCTGGATTTTTAATTTAATTTTAATTTACTTGAGAATTGGTACTCAAGAGGAAAATAAAAGGATGCTGACTTCATTTTTCTTTTCACTCTATTGCATAGACTTTTGAACAAATAGAATCTCTTTTTTTAAAAAAAGCTAAGCTTAGGTGTTACAATGAGGGGAAAAAACTAAAAAAAATAAAATAAGATTAAGAACCATGTTCAAATGAAATAGGCAAAAATGCACTTTGAAACCAAAGACCTACATGATACTAGCCACTGGTAAAGCACCTGGAGGTGAGTAGAATTCAGGCTGTATGAAGAAGTCCTTTTTTAAATCTACGACTCAAAAATACTGATTAAAGAAATTTCTCTATAGTCTTACTTAAATCCATGGCTGTAGGACTATCATATTACATTACATTGCCTTTTCCTTTTTTTAATACAAAGGCTTAGGTATAAAATCAGAGCCAACCCAAAACTCTGAAAAAGGGTTAGGATTTCACCTTCAAACTTATGATTCCTTCAGATCAAATTTCTGTTCGGGGACTGACCTTGGGGTCACAGTTTTTCCTTCTCTAAACATCATTGATGGTTTGGAAGTAACTCCTTTAGAATTTGGTGCTGAACAATTGAACCGAGATAATCATTCGATGGGTCAATAACATTTTTCTTAGTAGTGGATGTGAAACAATAGGTGTTAAGAGAATTAGTAGATCTTTAGTATATCAAATTCTTTGTAATAATCATCAATTATAATGAAAATACATGTTCATTAGGAACTATAATTTTTTGTCTTGGTGTTTGCATTACATCCTATATTTTACTGATATTTTGTTTTCTATGTTCAGTGTATAATTTTTTATTTTTAATATTATACATTTATTCTTTTCCAAAAATTTTCTGGATGATTCTTAAATTCATACTTTAAATTCTACTTAAATATTACCTCATAAAATCATTATTTTTTCCTATTGAGTCTGTTTAAATGTTTGAGTAGATCCCCAAACTCGCCTAAATTTTTTAAATTTGATTTCATATATATTTGACTGGTTGGTCTATGTCTCTTACATTGTCTTACTGAATTTCTATCTACCAGTCCTCTACTTACATGCAAATTTCTCCTCACCAGTCCTTTCCATCAAACACAGATTATTTTCTCTATATAGAACTCATTGGGAACAAAGTGTGTTTTACAAGTATTATTAGATATTTTGCTGTGACTCACTCCCATGCAGATGGTTCACATCTGAAGGGGCTCTATTCTAGCTAGGAAAGATCCAGCTGATGCTCTGAAAAATTATTCTCTCTTGGTGAAAAGTTAGCTTGCCACTGCCTTCCCTGCTGCATTATTAAACACGAAGGAGTGATTCCCTTAATCCCAACCATCTGCTCTTCCCCTACTAAAAAGTGAAAACATCCCCTTGTGTTTACAAATGTTGCTGCTAAAGCTTCACAAATTATAAGAGATGGTTGTGAAATTTCCGTATATACTACAAGATCAAAACAAAATCCTAGTCACCATAAATCTGTAAGAAATAAACCAAATTTATATCACACGATAAACCCAACTGTGTTTTAATGTAATGCAATTATATTTAAACTGCAGCCTCAGAATGTAAATTGTTTTAGCATCTCAGTATAATATTTGCATTTTAAATATACTCCTACTTGTCCAGACTTCCAAAAGTACATACGCTAGGGAAATGGATCATCTTCAATTCTTTTTTAATTTTCACAGATTTGTAGAGTGCACAGAATTTTAGCATCAGTAAAGGTTCAGCTTTGTTGGAATTAAAGGCAAAACAAAACATCTGACTGCTCAGATGAATAACATACTCAAAATCTCTGAACTAGGAAAGCCAGGACAAGTGTTCCACCCCAAATTGTCGGTTTTCAGAAAGTGACTTATGTTGAGCTATTACTAGGCAAAAACAGTGATACTCCTTTGAAACAAAATCTTGTTTTCCTCATAAAGAGTACTGCTATAAACTAGAATCACTTTAGTTGAATACCAATCAACTAAAAACATTGCAAGCAAAAGAAAATTTGAGTTCCCAAATATTCTAATTTGATGTTTATTTATTTTTAATATTGAGTACAGTGTAACCTGTACTCACTCTTGTTTCTCATTTGGTTATATTATGAAGACATTTTAATTAACAATGCATTTATTTTTGTTGAAGATCAATTGCTTTAATTTTTTTCTAGGACATTTTCAGTAGATCAATTACTCTTACATAACGCTTCTTTCTTTTGTGCTTAGTAAATAACTCCTTATCACCTGGGTTGCAGACCCTTTCCACCCATCTTTAATTCTTGGCCTTCAAGCTCCTTGTAAGTTCAATAACAGTTCTGAAAACATTCATTTTTACTTGAAATGGAATTCACATAAGTAGCTGTTTTGTCACAGTACCTACAAAATAAAATTATGCTTTCTTTGTAAGTCTTTCTCTCAATATTCTTTCAGTTGATTCTAACATACCATGTGTTTTTTTTCCTAGCCTATGTAACTATCCCAGTGCTTTTCTGGACCACAACTACTTTCCAGAATGAAAATTACATGTATGTCATCCCAGTGCTTTTCTTGCTTTCAGTCTTTTTTTTTTTTCTTGCTTTCAGTCTTAATGTTTAAATTATTTAGGTTATGAGTTTACTGTGGTCAAGTACAGAGGAGCATTGGCCTTCCTACAGCTGGCACACTTGTTGCATCAAGACTTTCCCCCCTGATATTTATGACAAACTGTTTTCTGTACCTTTGCTTGATCTTCAGGGATATGTCAACTACCGTAATATAGACGTAACTAACAAAATATATGTCCTCAGATAATTTTCTAGTCCTCTGGTTGTCCTCTTGTTCCAAGTGTTTTAACCGGTTTCTGATGGGGTTTACAGAAAGATTTCTCTTTATGTGAACTGTTGGTGGCCACCACGCTAATAGATTCATGTCTAGTTTATTCTCAGGTAAATAAAATATATACTCTCTGACCCTAGTTTCTAAATATATGTTTCGTGAAACTGTCTCTTAATATATAATTTATTATCAGGTTTCTTTTTTTCTCATCCCTAGTTTTGGAGCAATACTCATGCTTCCTAATTCTCTATTTGAGCCTAGGCTAACCCAGTAGAAATTTTCCTTAAACCTAACAGGTTTATTCTACATTTTACTCACTTCCTTCCATTAACATTTTCAGTAATATGTTCTTACTCTTTCTTTGAAGTCATTGTCATTTTATAAATTCTCAACCTTAACTCCACCAAGTTTTACTTAACTTGGTCAAGATCCTTCTGACAATTGTAATTGTTTCTATCTCTATTTTTAAAATAGTATCAATGCGTTTTAAATAATTTAATGTATATTTCTAACAAAAGCAAAGAGAAAATTACATGTATGTCATTATTGTTAAACATTATTGTTAAATAATATTGTTAAAGTTATTATTTTTGCCTTTATATTTTCAATGTATATGTTCAGATATTCATTCACTAAGTTCAGTCAAGTTTCAAGACCAGTAGTAAGAATAGTATGCATACTGGTGAAATATTCATCTCTAGTGCACGAGGAGGCACAATCACAAGATTTAGGAGTCAGGTGCCAGAAGTATGCTGGTGGGCTCTTTAGAGTGAAGTGGTCCTGCCGCTAGTCAGTAAGTGGACCTGATTTTTACTCTGTTGTGCTTTCCACTGGACCACAACTACTTTCCAGAATGAAATGATTCAACTCAAACACTTCCTATCTAAATAATTCAGTTTTAGAGTTAGGAACTCAAATATCGGGGCAGGAGAACTAGGAAAACATGGGAGTTCCCAAATGAAGTTATGACTCTCACTTCTGGGCAATTGGTTGAACAAAACAGTGAAGTAGTAAAATGAAATATTCATTATATACCCCCTAAACGCACACATACACACACACACACACACACACACACACACACACACACTAAAATACAAACATTTTCTTTCTTTTGGAGTTTTCCCTCACCACTTCCCTAATCAAAATCTTCTCTCAGGACTGGCTCTGAGGAGCCCATTCATACTATATTGTATAAGTCTGATGTAATTTATAGCCTTTCAACCCTCCCTGTGGTGTTTATATTTTAAAAGGTATAGCATTTTGGGGAAACATGAGACTTAAAAGAAGGAACTTTTACCAGTAAAGTATTTAATGCACCATCCAGCAGTAGGTGGAACAGACGTGCATTCCCAAGACTCTGGAAATCCCACCAGGTAGGCATTTACCTCCCACTCGGTGTCCTTATTTTACAGTCTAATCTAATCGGTTCTCTGGGCAGGTTCACTGTTTGCACGTACCTTAGTGTTTGCCCTAATGCTGACATTTACCTTTTCTTATAGGCCTTAAAATGTAGCTAAAATAATCCCTCTAGCATACTGTTGCTACTGGAAACATAAATTTAAGCTCTCTGATTTGCTGAGTAGGCCTGCATTAAAAAAAAAAAAAGAAGAAGAAGAAGAAGGAGAAGAAGAATTGGTACACAGAAGAGCCTAAGATGATGCAGAGGTACTTAGATGAAAACAGACAATTTTGCAGCAGATTGCCTAACATATTGGCAGTTCTCAAATCACATCTCAAATCAGATGAAGTAAGTTTCAAAAGTTATTTAGCATGAAGAATACATTATCAAATTCAGTGTATAAAATGTTAATGTGGATCTGCTGGCTCTCATTGCTGCTTGCTTGCAGTCCTCCCTCCTGCACCACTGGTATAAACCCGTCAGCATGAGGTGAGCATTCTCCCTCCAATCAACTAGCAGGCGTGCTTTTTAGACATCATCTCTGCATCCTTAACCACACATAGGTCACCTTTCGGCTCTCTTGAAATTAAAACATCAGTCTTAGAATGAAAATTTTCTATGCACCATCAACAGTGGTCAGATTTTCAGTAAAGGTTTGTATTGTTTCTGTGACCCACATTTGTGTTTTTTAGTACTATTGTGCAGGTATCCTAATAAGCGAGGGATGCTTTATTTGCCGTAACACATCTTATTTCTGAAATGACTCAGCTTTGGATTTTACAAATTATCCATCCTTAAAACTTTCCCATTGAATTGAGATCAAGTCACAACATCTTGTGGGCATGCTATTTTTTGCTGTCATTATGAGTACCTCCCAGAAGAGATACTTCATGAGTGGCAAATAAGCTCATGGAGTAGGGACAACTATTTGCAACCAAATTAAAGCATGGGAGTTAGCTAAGAGATGAGGACACTCAGGACTCATAGAGGTTGACTGCTTCATGTGACACAGCAGGAATTCTGCTACTGTGACCTTACATTAGCCTATGTTCAGTGGCAGGCATATCAGGGAGGCTTTCCTAAGAATATGGTATCTGAATTATTTACCTAGGACACTTCATTTAGTACATGGAGGGGGCGATACTTAGTTAAATTCTTTAATCTATAGAAGAATACATTCTAATTTTACTGAAACAAATACTTTTTTTCCTGTGTGCTAAAGTTCTCATGATGGGTTAATAATGTCTGCCATGGGTAGCTGCATTTTGGACATCTGGCTTTGGTTTATGTCTAACTTATCTTTCCTCAGATAACTATCTAGTAGCTTCTACTGACACCACATTTTCTGCCAGGCACTATCTCAGCCACTTTATATACAAAATATTTTTACTCTTTACAGATTCCCAATAACATAGGCATTAACTATGTTCATTTTATGAATTAGAAAACTAAATCTCAGCAAGATAGTCATACGTAAGATTAAGATCTTCATTTTACAGTGCCAAAATCACTTTATCACAATGAATCTCACGTGCTATCCATTCTTCCTTTTTGCCTCCCATATATTGGGCTCTTCACGTGGCAAGCTTCCTACCTTCCAAAGGGCCATACTCACGATTGTCAAATTGGCTAAAAGTTAATTCTTGACCTAGTAGAAAGCGATCAAGCCTATGCACCAGAATGTGAAGACTACCTATCTGGAGGGTGCTCAGTTGCTACAGTGTCTTGGATAACTTTTTTCTTTGCAATGAAATACAGTAACTCAGAGATGATGCTCGAATTTGGATTTTCAAAATGACCTGAGATTTGGATTTTTAAAATGTTTTTTTCTTGAAGTGGTATGGCCAAATTGGGAGACATATCTGAACTCCTTTGAGGCTTATTGATAAATGTGGGTTTTAAATAATCATGTTTGTCTTATTTTAGTTGATATTTGTACTTTTAAAATTGATTTTGTTTTCAGCTACCACAAAAACTGAGATTTTGTAAGTGGACTTATTTTTCATATCACATTTTCTAATAACACCTAAATGGGAAATACAAATTTTATTATTAAATGTGTTTGTAATTAATATTTTATCTTGTTTCATTCACATTTCATTAGAAGAAAGAGAGACATTTGATTTTGCATAGAAACTGTGTGCTTTATTCTGTTTTTCTTTTTTAACTAGGCTTTTGCTATGAATTCCTTAGAATTTGGTTTATCCTGGATAAATGGAAAGTAATTCACCCTAAGAAGACTGTGAAACTGTTTTGTCTCAGCAGGCTTCATTGTGAAAGCCCAGCATGAGCTAGGGGTATGTGAGACAGGCCATGCTGGACCAGACTGTTGCTGTACATTTTAAATGTTCATGAATTACTATCAGTAGATTATGGGTAAAAAGCTGGACAAATGTGAACAGCATGAACATCAACTACACTTTAATTAGTGGTGGCTCCCCATTAAACAAAGTCACACATTAGACTGTAGAAAAAGCATAGCTAGGTTTAACTTTTAAATGTGATTCATTAAGCAGTATCATATCTATTAAATTAATGGTAACATTTTTGTTTATATGGCTGAAGTTTTACTAAGAGCATTCACACATGTATTATCTCATTTGATCTTCACAATAGCCCTATGGGATAAATAAGGTATGTATTTTTCTCTTCATTTTATAAGATCATAAGGCTCAGCTATGTTAAGCCACTTACCCAGCATAGTAATTAAAAGAGTAGAATTCAAGCCTGTGCTTCAAATTCCAAATCATTTATCATTCTGGCTCTGGTACCATCTTTAAAATCAATTGCATTCTGAACATAGATCTCTATACTGAAAATCTAGATACATTTCTAAAGCCACTGTATTTGATTTGACAAATCTTTCTTCAAGTACATTCTCTGATAATGATTAAATTTAATTGATGAAATCTTTAGAGTCCCTACAAGGAGTTAGCTTAGAAGCACAAGCTTTGAATTTTAGGAATAATAGTATAAAATCACAGGTTCCTGGGGTAATCATATGGGAACTGTCTGGGTTGTAACTTACAGATGCTATAAGCAGAACCAGTTTTTCTCAGAACCCATAAAATTTTTAAAATATTGTGCTTTCTTCACGACGAACAATGTATGTTCCAACACCACCCTATTTCTCTTGCTTTGTCTTTTTTTAAAAAAACAAATTTTGGTCATATGAACATCATATGGACAATAGGGGGGTGTTGTACTTTTTTACACAAATATCGCCAGATATCACCAGTTGGTGATAACAACTTAAATGTCATATCTTCAGAAAAATGGAGAAATCCAATTATCCCTTTTTGATGACAAACACCATAACATATATTTACAAACACATAAAGCTAAGTAGTTAAGTCTTGGAATTCCTTTTCATCACTTTAGAGAGATGGACGACATACTATTACTTGCACAACATTTGTATTTAAATCTAAGTATAAAAATGAACTTAAGGAGACATGATTAAGGTAGAAGGATTAATTTCCTACAGACTGAAATATACAGAATGCTCCCAGTGGAATATTATCAGTATTCTACAGACTGCTTTCCTGACACCTCAGTTTTTCTTAGTTTTTGACTTTAAAATATAAGACCCTTATAACTAAATTTCTAAATATTATGACTTAAGTGCATACATATTATGTGTATACATATGTATACCAATTCTAGATGATCATTACTTGACCCTAAACAAAAGCAGCTCCTTGATTATAATAAGCTCCTTGAAATATTCTTTTTTTTTTATTTTTTATTTATTTATGATAGTCACAGAGAGAGAGAGAGAGGCAGAGACACAGGCAGAGGGAGAAGCAGGCTCCATGCACTGGGAGCCTGATGTGGGATTCGATCCCGGGTCTCCAGGATCACGCCCTGGGCCAAAGGCAGGCGCCAAACCACTGCGCCACCCAGGGATCCCTCCTTGAAATATTCTTACAATGACTTCAATAACATGCCATATTAAATCACAAATAGATGGTAAAAACTATTTGTATGATGCTATAGATCTCCACATAAGCAGACTAAATAATCTAAATACATATGTACACTTAAAAATGTAAGTGGTACTCATCATATCAAAAATTTTCTGTATCTGGAATTATCAAATTTAATTATATTTTGAAGTCCCAGTACTTCATAACATTTTGATTCTGACATTCTATGCATCTCTGCATAGTTCTTTCTGAAAAAGAAAACACATTTAATGCTAATATTTCTCATTTGAATACACTGATTTGAGGCAATTCTTTAAATATTGAAATGATTAGAAATTACACCATTCATAAATGTATTACCCCTTTCAAAATATGCTAAAAATTTAAAAAGGAAAATAGCTACAAACATTTATTCAGCATTTATGTGCCAGGCACTGTCTGAACACTTGAGCATTTTACCTTTCTGTTGTAAGCACTTTTTAAAATTTTGCTTATTTATTTTAAAAGACTGTATTTGTTTATTAGAGAAAGGGAGAGAAAGAGTACAAGCAGAGACAGAGGCAGAGGAAGAGGTTAGAGAAAGAAACCTCAAGCCAACTCCTGCTGATCGTGGAGAGCCCCTTGGGGCTCCATCCCAAGACCCTGAGATTATGACCTGAGCCATTATGACCTGAGCCAAAATCAAGAGTTGGATGCTTAACCAACTGAGTCACCCAGATGCTCCCACTCCTGAGCACTTCTATGGTAGGTATGGCCTTTATTTTACAATTGAGGAAATGAATGTTTAGAGAAGGTAAGAAAATGGACTTCCCAGTGATCACTAACAGGGACATGATAAAGCAGAGATTCCACTAACCCATCTATTTCACTCTACTAGCTCCAAGCATCTGTCCAATAACTTCCTAAAATAACTAGCTGACTCATGCTGATAACCTTAGTTTAAGTGCTTGCTCTGGACTGAATTATGTCACCCTCAAACTCAAATATTAAAGCCCTACTCCTAACGTGTTGGTATTTAAGAGATGAAGTCTTTGGGAGGTAATTAGATTTAGATAAGTTCAAAAGGGTGGAGCAGTCGTGATGGATTTTTTGCCTGTATGAAAATGAGACACCAGAAAGCTATGACTTTCTCTTTGCCAGGGGAGGACACAGCAAGAAGGCAGCCACCCACAAGCCAAGAAAAGAGCTCTCCAGAACCTGCATGCTAGCACCCTGATTTGGGACTTCTAGCCTCCAGAGCTTTGAGAAAATCAATTCTGCTGTATAAGCCACCTTGTCAATGGTATTTTGTTATGACAGCCCGAGCTAGGACAGTGCTCATACACTACCTTCACAGTAAATAGTCTTAGCAATCCTCTGTTTACCAAGAGTAACAAATTTTTTATTTATCTTCTGTTTGAGTAATTTTTGGATTGATTTATTTATCTAATTGTGATTTCTGGTTCATTTTTACTTTTCATGCTTTATTTTATTGAATTTTGAAATCTTTTTCCTCAAAATATTGCTAAGTAACTCTGAAATGACAACTACAAAAAAATACCGGGGTTTAAAACTCAACTAGATTATAAACCTAAACTCTTCAGTTCACCTTTCTCTGAAGACTAAATAATCATGAAGCTCACTAAGCACTTGCCATGTCTAATGGTGTCTTAATTTGGCTCTGCTTTTGTCTTGAAATTGTCCAGGTAATTATCAAGTCACTGAGAAATAAAGACGCGATAACTCAGCTTTTCACGTATAAGCAAGTTTATTCTGCTTCAGGGATTATTGAGCAAGCTCTCAAGTGATACAGGGTTCAATTCCAAAACATTCTTAAATGAAGGGCAATTTAGCAAAGGATTTTTTGTAATTGTGTTGCAAATATAAGGAAAAAAATCATGCCTTTGAATTAACTAGATTTCTTGAAACATTTGACTTCCTCACAGATCCTTTCATTCTCCTATTCTGTACATTCCTGCTTATCTTTTTCTTAAAGACATTGTTGACTTCTTTAGGACGGATTTGTTCTAATTCTCATATATCTCTGCTTAGCACTTATGAAAAGTGATAATAATTTTTTATTCATGTAAGTCTTACCTTTTAGATATTAGGTTCTTTCTTAGAAGGAATATTACAAATATTTGCGTGCAGATCTAGTGTTCAATATATAATATCTCTGTTGGTTGGTTGATCTAATGAAGGAAAGACTTAACTGAAAATATTTTGAAAGAGCATTCAAACATAGATATTAATTACTACTAAAACAGACTTACATTCAATGTAAACTCATGTGATTGAAATGATTTCTGAAAAATAGACATATTTCTCAAAAGTAGTGTAGAAAAATTATTTAAAAAAGAAAGTACGGAAACATTCAACAGAATGATAATTTATGTTCAGTCGTCTCAACAAGTAAAATTACAACAAAAATAAAAGCCATACTGGATATATAATAACTACTCATTTAAGATATGTGTGCATAGATATTTACACCTTTATGTATTGGAACAAATCTTCACATAGTAATAATAATAATAATAATAATAATAATAATAATAATAATACCTAACATATTTCCAAGCACTTACCATTTGTCTAATCTTGTTCTAAACTATTTTATATGTACTAATTCACTGAATTCTCACAGATGAAATATAATTCTAACACAAGACCATTATAAATAAAAATTTAGACAGAATTTTATAAGATTTTTGGGATTGGATTTGCTATGCATCAGAGTTCAACAAAAAATAAATTTGTTAATGAAACAATTTTAGGAAAGTCACTTGACAAATTCTCATCTGTCAAAAGCCTTTTATTTGATACCAGGAAAGATAGCAAAAATAGGTCAATATTTAGGTCAGTTATACCAAGACCCTCCCTGGAATAAATCATACCTATATTTGAAAAAGGAAATTTGATTAGTAATTTATTCAATGCTAATTAGTTTCTAGCCACAAGCCACCTTTACCACCCACATAACCCCTTCATTCCAATACCTTTGGGTTAATTCTAATCATATTCTGAAAGTTGTTTAACCTAACATGTCTTTAGGGGATAATTTTCTAACCACATTTTAAACTACCCCCCACAGTTTTCTAAAAACTAAGATGCATCACCAAAGTTCTCTTTTCTTCCTTTTTTCCCAAAATGGAACAAAGGAAATATTAAAACATAAGGGATAGATGATGATTTGATATTTTCTACTGGAGGAGGTATTGTTCCCCTGAAAATAAGTGGACAACCATATCTAAATTCTAGTTGTTGGCATTGTAGTAAACAATGAAAATGATTAAGTGGGTCAATAAAAAAACCTAGATTTCAAAGCTTTCAAGTTTTAAATAACATGAATGATTCTAATTTCAAATAACCAATAAAAACTGAAAAATATTATAGAGTGGATTCATTATAATCCTCACAATTCTTATGTTGAAGCCACTGACAATGATTTAGCTGAGTAGAAATATTTACCTACTTGAGGTATTTGTATACTGAGAAATGGAAATGATGACTTCTCATATATGTATATAAGTGTATACATATACTACAGGGTGCATCTGTACACATGCAAAAATGCACACACAAGAAATATATAAATATATTTATATGTCAGAGACATATGTTGAGCTTCCCTTTTTTTTTCTTTTCTTTTCCCCACTACCCAGGGCTATCTATTATTTTAAATGTATTTTATTAAGAAAGTAGTTCTTATTTTATTTTCATTCTTATTACTTTAAGAATTTCAGGAACTTAAACATTTTTGAATAATATTCCTTTTATTATAGGTAATTATCTTTTAAAAAATCTCATGTGTACTGAAGTTGTATATGTTAGCTTTATTTTTGGAGAAGGCATTATAAAATATTTATTATATAATAAAATATTTATTAATTATTAATTATTATTATTAAAATAATTATTAATTATTTTATTATAATAAAATATTTATTATATAAATAGCAACAGATAAGGTTTTAACTACGGTCTTATTGTGAGGATCAAATGGTCTAAAATATTTGAAAACACTTTGCCAAGTGATTATGAATTCTACTTTTTACTAGATCTCTTTTTTATTATCTCCATTAGGAAGCAAGTCAGGCATTTCTATCCCCATTTGACAGATATCAAAACTGAGGAAGTAGGCAAGGAAGGGACTTGTCAGGTATTAAGGGCAGAACTTAGGGAAAGTCAGTTTATCACCCAGTCTCTGACCACCAGCAATCTGTTGCTTTCTATGGAAAGGAGGCGAACGAGGAACTTTTGAACAATTTTGGTAATATACAGGTTTCTAGTTTAATGGTGTCAATTATAATGATGTTTGTTTGTTTTTAAAGATTTTATTTATTTATTCATAGAGACACAGAGAGAGAGAGAGAGAGGCAGAGACACAGGCAGAGGGAGAAGCAGGCTCCATGCAGGAAGCCCGATGTGGGACTGGATCCAGGGTCCACAGGATCACGCCCCGGGCTGCAGGCGGCGCTAAACCGGGGAGCCACCGGGGCTGCCCAATTATAATGATATTTGGTCTGTGTTGGTTTCTTGAAAGTAATCAAAACCTAATCAATATCAATATATACTTCTGTACTTAGGTTCTACATCCTTTGACCTATGATCACTGCTTCAGTAACTTTGAGACTTAATTTTACCATTATATTTTCAAAATCAAATGAAGTATAAATACACGGGCTAAATCAAGAGTTACCTCATTCCATTTCAAGTTTTTATTGTAAATCCAATAAAAATTCAAATTTTTATATATTTAATTTATTTTTAAAGATTTTATTTATTTATTCATGAGAGACACAGAGAGAAGGAGGCAGAGACACAGGCAGAGGGAGAAGCAGGCTCCTTGTGGAGAGCCTGATGCAGGACTCAATCACAGGACCCGGAGATCACAACCTGAGCCAAAGGCAGATGCTCAGGCATCCCAACTTATTTATTAGAGGAGGGCAAGGGCACAGGGAGAGGGAAAGAATGAATCTCAAGCAGACTTCCTGCTGAATGTGGAGCCCAAGGTAGGGATCAATTTTAGCACCTGGAGACTAAGACCTGAGCCAAAATCAAAAGTCCAGTGGTTAACCGTCTGAACCACCTAGGCTCTCCATACCTCACTCCATTTTTAAAAACTTGACTATATCATCCAACAATGGAGAACCATGGAATGCACCCACTTTAGATCAGTTGGTCTAGCAGCCTTGTGGAGGATGAATTTACTCATCAGAAATACTGTCCAGGAAGCTGTTGAAGCACACAAGCAAGAGATGATCAAGCCCTAAACTAAAACAGTGACAGTGGGGCCAAATGCCTACAAGAGAGGGAAGGAAAAGAATCCAGTTAAGAGTCTAGAGTCAATGGCTGCCTAGAATTCTGTTGGTTGCAAAGAAAATACAGGAAAAAGAATAAAATGAAGAAAAATGAAGGTGTGTAGGGAGGTTTTATATTTTAAAGGATTAGGCTTTAAGTATTATACATTAAGGTCATAATTCAAAACTGTTCAAATCTATTTCTCTTTCTATAAATATCTTGCAAATTTGTTATTGTAGGTATTAGCAGTGAATCTAAGGTACTTTACTTATTTATTTTAAGGGGAAAATAAGACACAATTTGAAAATAGCTTAAAACTTTTACCAACTATAGACTTTAACATCCCACAGTGTGCTTTAATGCTTCTAAGACTGTGGTTCCTAATTTGAAACATTTCACACCTAGTTAAATTTTAAGGGGTTGAAAACCCTGTAAATTCAAAATACAAATAAATATAATGGAAATGTGTGAATGCCTTCACTTGATATTCACAGATGGAAGGGTATAAAGCTGATATCAGTAGCAACAGAAATTAGAAACTAATCACCACTAATGTTAAATAAAGATGGCATAGAACAGAATAATCTGATTTAATTGAAATTTAAATTCATAGTATGCAAAAGAATAGGAATACAATCATCGCTTCATCCTTTATCAGCGCACACAAGCAATATCAGGTTGCACAATCACATTCCATTGCAAAGTATCATGATGCCATTTAATAAAGAATAGCTAGAGAAAGCGATGCTGACGAATAAATTATGGTTTTAAGTGCTTGAACTGCATATAAATTTACCTTCTGGAAGGGCTGTTAAACAAAAGAACTCTAGAATCTATTCAGAGTGCTATAAAAGAAAATGTATGGCCTTTGCCCTGTTTTTAACCTCATCTCTCATTACAAAACCTTTCTACCATACCAGTATGAAAACCTATTTTAAAGGAAAATTCAATGTCCTAATCTCAAAATAATACTACAAAGGTTCTATTTGTTGTTGTGGTAGAAGGTTGGGGATGAGTGGTAGATCTTTTGATTTATCTTTTAGACTATACTCTGTTGTGCTTTTAGTTTTGTTTTGAAAGTACTACTTAATCATTAGCACACCTGACAATGCTGACTTCCCACTTGTCAGCCCATGAAAGCTATACTGGGAAAAATGAAGAGTGATTAATAGGGCAGATTTATATAAATCCTGTAATATTAGAGGAGGATTTTTCAGTGGAATAGAGGACCTGATATGAGAGCATGAATGGAATAGGTGTTTAATATAATAGTATTGTTTATTTAGAAATGTCCTCTACTTGTCTGATTTTAACAGAAATGTTTATAAAAGAATTATAGCAGGATAGTTAAGAAATTTTATTTAAAAAAACATAAAAATAGACTTCTCAGACAGCAATGCTAAAATTAAACATTTAAAATATGTGTTTTATATAAATTATACATAAAAAACTTGTCACTAAAATGCAGCTAAATTAAATTCAAATTTGTAAGTAGTTAATGGTGAATCCACAGTGTCAATTGGAAAACCCATCGTAAGTCAGCAAAAATAAAGAAATAAATGATACAACATTCAAATGGGTTATACAGACTTCACTATCTATATAGGAAGTTTACCAGTTCATTGGCAAAGACAAATACTTTTCCTGGACTTGACATCTAGGACAATTTTGTTACAATGATCTTTATTTCAGTTAATTAACAATAGGATGCTGTCCACAATTATGTTCCATCTGTTGCTATTTCTTCTTGGTGGCTCTCCGTGAATACTAAATGACTATTATAAAGTAGAATGGAAGAGGTTTTTTTACATGAACAGAGATAAGATGTTTTCAAACTTTTGGTTTGGGGAGAAAAGTACAACTTTGAAAGAAAACGTGAGAATTGAAATAGAACTGCCAACTCCTCAATTTGAAAAGTTTGAAAATTAAATCCAAATAAAGAAGTATATAAAAGAGCTACAATGTACTATCATTATCATTTTATAAAAAAGCATGGTACTTACAAGAGAGAAGATATGTGTATTTGTTTAATATTTTACTTATTTATTCATGGGAGACACAGAGAGAGAGGCAGAGAGGTAGGCTCAGAAGATGTAGGCTCCCTGTGGGGTGCCTAATATGGGACTTGATCCCAGGACCCCAGGATTATGATCTAAGTCAAAGGCAGATGCTCAACCGCTGAGCCACCCAGGTGGCCAAGAGAAGATTTGTGTTATATCAACACACATAAAAGGATATTATGTATGTATGTATATAAATACATATATAGTAAGTATATCTATATTACATAAATTATATAAAATGTTATATATACATTTATATATGAAGCATGTATAATGTAATATATAAATGTATAGCATATACAAATTATATAAGCTGTATTCTATACCATATGCATAAACGTATATATTTATGAATCATACTATATTCTCTCTCTCTTTATATATATACACACATAAAACTGACTGACACAGGACCTCACCATTTTTAAGATGGCTTTTGGGAAATGCTGCTTTAAACTCATCTTTTAAAAAAATTATGAAGGTCAGGACTTTGAAAGAACCTATACGGTAAGAATTGAGATCTAATGTTTCCAAAATTGTTAGATATTCTTTGTTCTCAAATATGACCCTAATGTGTGACTTGAATCTGGCAGGTTCTTGAACCTTTCCTCAGCTATGAGGATTATGTGTCTGCAATTCTGGAATATTGCCGCTAGAGGCCAGCCTTCCTTGGGCAAATGATAAAGCAATGAACATTTTTCTCAAAGAAAATATCTTATTTTTATTTTTAAAAATTTTAAAAGATTTTATTTATTTATTCATGAGAGACACAAAGAGAGGAAGAGACATAGGCAGAGGGAGAAGCAGGCTCCATGCAGGGATCCCGATGCGGAAGTCCCTCCCAGGACCCTGGGATTATGACTTGTGCCAAAGGCAGATGCTCAACCACTGAGCCACCCAGGTGTCTCAAGAAAATACCTTTTTAATGAAAATAAATAACTTTACTGTTTATATAACTAGTTTTTATATATATGTTATGTTTTTAAAAGTTGACAACCTTACTGATATCCTAAGAACTTTATGTAATTCATTATCACTATAACAAGGTAAAACCATTTACTAAATGTTTTTTTTTTTTTTTTTTTTTGGCTAAGCACTTTCCACAAATTGTATTAAAACTCACAAAATTCTATAGAAAAGATACTCTAATTTCCATGTTATAATGAAGACACTAAGGTTCATAGAGGTTAAAAATGCTCAGGGCTCTTCATATTTTGATTTCTGTCTACATTTTGATGGTCATTTTGAATTCTCAGCTAATGCTATGCTGAATTATTTACAGTTTCTTGAAAATTCTCATCTCACATATGTGTACATGTTAGTTAAAAATACCTCTGCAATATATCTTCACTCAGTCTCCCTTTTCCTTACTCAACATTTTAATATCTTACTCTTCTACAACTGTCATCTCAAATCATATTTTCTGTGGGAGATCTATTCTGCATGCATAATCATGAAATTACATTCCATAGAGTTCTCTTAAGTCATTTTTCTATAGTAATGTTATCAAGTATGTAATCCCAGGCAATGAACATAAGCTATTTATACCATATGAAAAGATATGTACTATACTATCTCCTTTATCTTGCATGAAATTTACCAAACCATTAGATTATCTAGCTACTAACAATAATTTTTAGAGTATATTTTGGACGAGTTAAAGTCTTTTGGTTGAAAGAGTCTAAATGAAACTAGGTTAAGCCAAAAAAAAATGTATCCATACATGGAATTGGAAATTATGAGAATAATCTCATTTAAGCCCTGGCTAGATCCAGATACCCATGCTGCTTTCTTCATCAACAGTCGTATCTCATACTCAGGCTGGTGCAGGCTGGAAAGGAAAGACTGTTAACTGTTGAAAACTTAAATATCTTTATAGAAGACAGTTTTATAAAGAAAAAAAGTGATTCTCATCCCCCAGTATCCATTTAAATGCAGTGAGGAGCTCTGATCCTCCTTGGGTAATGGGTCTTCCATCTGAAGCAAAAAATGAGGTTTCATGATTGGCTAGGTCAGCGCCAGAGGTGCTTCTGTAACCAGAGATTTACAAAGCACACTAATGGAAAACTTCATCAAAACTATCTGGAATGACTGAAGGTTTCCCAATGCATAGAAAGGCTCCTACGGGCAGCCTGGGTGGCTCAGCGGTTTAGCGCCGCCTTCCGCCCAGGGCCTGATCCTGGAGATCTGGGATCGAGTCCCACGTGGGGCTTCCTGCATGGAGCATGCTTCTCCCTCTGCCAGTGTCTCTGCCTCTCTCTCTCTTTCTGTGTTTCTCATGAATAAATAAATAAAAATCTTGAAAAAAAAGAAATTTAAAAAAAGGCCCCTAATATAAAAAAAAAATTAAGAGGTATCTAACTAGAGATGCACAGCTAAGGAAATATATCATGCAACACAAGTTTTAACACTGAGTATATATTTTCCACTGCACATTTTATCAAGTTGCAATTTTTGTTTAACATGAGCCTATTTGAATATTTCTATGCTGCTAAAAGAGATGAAACAACTAAGCCCTTGAAGGTTAGTAAAGCTACGAGAAGCTGAACAGATTGTGAGTCTGTACATGATTCTGCCAGGGAACAGTTTTTGCAGATGATCTTGCCCTAGAGATATAACAGGAAAATATTCTTGTGACTATATATTATTTTACTATTTGGAACAGTGTAACATACTGACAATAAATGGACCTAAAACGAAGTAAATAAATCAAGTTGCTACAGGCAAAGCATACTTGCAGACTAAAATTCTCATTAGCAGCACAAAGCTAGAAGCCAAATTTTTGCTACCTTAGCAGCACCCTAGCCAGAGAGGCACTAATTAGACAAGGAGATAAACTGTGTTGCTAAAGCAAACCCATTCTTTGTTTATGATTAGGCACTGAATGACAGCACTGACCATCAAGATCCAAATTCCAGCTGTCTCATATAAAGAACAAGGGAACATCTATGACTTTTAGTCATAGACTAAAAGACACTTAGTCTTTTAAGACATAGACACTTGCCAGGCTGAGGACCGGAAATAGGGTCTTTGCTTGAACTGTAACTGGACAAAGTTTGACCTCAAATAGGTGAGGAATCAAGTAAAGTGAAACAGAGGGATGCATAAAATGATAAAATGAAATATTTCATGAATACACCAGGGCATAATCTGGAATAACCTTTAAGCACTGTAGACAGAAGATACTTTTTTTTTTTTTTTTAAGTAGGTTCCATGCCCAGCATGGAGCCCAACACAGGGCTTGAACCATGACCCTGATATCAAGACCTGAGCGGAGATCAAGAGTCGGACACCTAACAGACTGAACCACTTAGGCAACCTGACTATAAACAGCTTAGAACAGCAGAAACTGGATTTCAAAACTAGCACTTACTTCATGTGTAGATTACTATAATGAATTCTTAAGTGATATCATTGATGTGGTGGAAAATTATGGGAACTGGTTATTGTGGGTATTTCATAAAGACCAGTAAGGTAACATTAATAGTAACAGATATCCTGAGAAGGGTAAAGCAGGAAACAAGACCAGATCAACTCATAGGGTGTCAGTAAGCCACTATGTCACAGTTTTATTATACATACCTTAGATCTGGACACTAATGCAATTGCTTCGTTTTAAGAACAGGATATGTGCAAGAAAATTTACCTTCCCAAGACCACATATTTATATGAGATCATAACTTGTATTAGAATTTAAGAATTTCGGGATCCCTGGGTGGCGCAGCGGTTTGGCGCCTGCCTTTGGCCCAGGGCGCGATCCTGGAGACCCGGGATCGAATCCCATGTCGCGCTCCCGGTGCATGGAGCCTGCTTCTCCCTCTGCCTGTGTCTCTGCCTCATTCTCTCTCTCTCTCTGTGACTATCACAAATAAATAAAAATTTAAAAAAAAATCTTAAAAAAAAAAAAAGAATTTCAGGGACACCTGGATGGCTCAGTTGGTTAAGTTCTGCCTTCCACTGAGGTCATGATCTCAGGGTCCTGGGATTCAGCCCTGCATCAGTCTCCTTGCTCAGCTGGGCAGGGATTCTGCTTCTTTCTCTCCTGCTTCTCCCCCGACTTGTGTATATACTCTTTCTCTCTCTCTCTCTCAAATAAATAAATAAAATCCTTAAAAAAATAATTTACGAATTTCTAATCTGATGTCTTTATATTATACTGGTTGCAGACAATAGAAATACCATCATCACCAAAAACACACATATTTCTACATTATGTTATTACTGATACTGACACTTGGGTCTTGAATTACGCTATTATATTTTTGTCTAAAGACAATAATAACTTACTCGTTTCTGGCAAGGATGTCTTTTCTATTAAAATACATTATTTGCTAAAATCACTGCATTTTATGTATATTCCATTAGAGCACTATGTACAGTTAAATGTATGTACATCTTCATGCATAGCTTTAAAAAGCTATTTTAATTCATACATTTTTATAAAATTTTATAGCATGAAAATTCAAATTTTTGAAATAGAGGTCTACTAAACTGACTTGTTATTAGTTGCATGGCTAAGAGACACTGTGAAGTCAGCCTTGTCTTTGACATAGGCAATGTCAGAGCTCATTGCATACTATTGTCACTTCCTTGTCTGAAGGCCATGCCTCTCATTACCAGGGTCTGATGGCTGATGACTATAAAATATGAGCTCAACAGTACCTGGAAAGCAGACCTCCTTCACAAAATAGTCTCTGAGTTACCCTCAATGCCAGAAACTCATTTTATAGATAATATAATCTATCCACAACTAGAGAAAAGACTTATGAACCAAATATCTTTGGGACAAATAGCATATTAATTTGAATTCCCAACAAAACATGAGGAAAAATATCCTGGTCTATGATGTGATGTAAGAATTCAATCTACTATAGACATTTATCCATAAATACAGAACATAGAAATATGTACTTATAATCATCATTAATGAGATTTAACTGATTTTTAAGCATCAATTTATTTTTTTAAACTTCCTTTAAAGTTTTTTCCTTTAATGTTTAAGTTCACATATATGCACCCCAAGCTGACATTTTCCTAAATGGGTAGCCTACCAAATTTCAGCAGAAAAGAAAACTGTGTGGAGAACTATACTGTGAATTGTTTTAAGTATAAGAACCCGAGGCCACTCTTTTCCATCTTGCAAGGTGGCAGACGAAAAAGCCGAGAAGCCGGATACTAAGGAGAAGAAACCTGAAGTCAAGAAGGTTAATGCTGGTGGCAAGGCAAAGAAGGGGAACCTCAAGGCTAAAACGCCAAAGAAGGGGAAGCCCCACTGCAGCCGAAGCCCTGTCCTAGTCAGAGGAATTGGCAGATTTTCCCCATGGGCTGTGTATTCCAGAAAAGCCATGTACAAGAGGAAGTATTGGGCAGCTAAATCCAGGGTTGAAAAGAAAAAGAAGGAGAAGGTTCTTGCTACTGTTACAAAACCAGTTGGTGGTGACAAGAATGGTGGTACCCCAGTGGTTAAACTTCGCAAAACGCCTAGGTATTGTCCTACTGAAGATGTGCCTCGCAAGCTGTTGAGCCATGGCAGGAAACCTTTCAGTCAGCGTGTGAGAAAGCTGCGAGCTAGCATCACCCCTGGGACCATTCTGATCACCCTCACTGGGCGCCACAGGGGCAAGAGAGTAGTTTTCCTGAAGCAACTGAGCAGTGGCTTGCTACTTGTGACTGCACCTCTGGCCCTCAACCGAGTTCCTCTGCGTAGAACACACCAGAAATTTGTCATTGCCACTTCCACCAAAATTGATGTAAGCAGTGTGAAAATCCCCAAACATCTCACTGATGCTTATTTCAAGAAGAAGAAGCTGCATAAACCCAGACACCGGGACGGGGAGATTTTTGACACAGAGAAGGAGAAATACGAGATTACAGAGCAGCGCAAGGTTGATCAGAAAGCTGTGGACTCGCAAATTCTGCCAAAAATCAAAGCTGTTCCTCAGCTTCAGGGCTACCTCCCCTCTGTGTTTTCTCTCACAAATGGAATTTACCCTCACAAATTGGTGTTCTAAATTTCTTACAAAGAACCTAATTAAACAACTGATCCATTAAAAAAAAAAAAAAAAGAATCAGAGGCCATAATTCTATTTCACTAAGCTTTATAACTCAGCTGAAGAAAGCCACATTAAGGAAAGGAATTACATAAAATGAGAACACTTGGCATAAATTATTAACATCTTGAAAGTACATTCATATGGATAATTTATTAATTTAATGTTCTTACTTTGAAGATTCATCAGTAAAATTATTAGAATTTTATGTCAAATGAAAGTCTTTTCATGGGATCCTTACTACAGAATAGTACAAACAGAAGGACAGGGAAACAGATTCTGTGCAATAGATGGGAATTCTCTTTTCTAGAGCAGCTTATCAGCCCCTTCAGGCAAAAGTCCACAACCATCAGCTTTGCATAATAAATAAAGGTAACAATAAGAATGATCATGCTACTGATATTTAATTATTCTTATAATAAAATTAAAAATTCTCAGGAACTCCTTTTAAATGTAACTCACGTATCTGTTTTCTGAGCTGCAACTCTCACTTTTCAACAGTATTCCATACCTGATTAGATTCACACAGAATCTTGGCAATACTTTCACTGGAAGATGATGTAGAAGCTAAATTAACAAATAATCATTTACTCTTCCAAAACAAGTTTTTTTATAAATTTATTTTTTATTGGTGTTCAATTGGCCAACATATAGCATAACACCCAGTGCTCATCCCATCAAGTGCCCCCCTCAGTGCCCATCACCCAGTCACCCCCACCCCTGCCCACCTCCCCTTCCACCACCCCTAGTTCGTTTCCCAGAGTTAGGAGTCTCTCATATTCTGTCTCCCTTTCTATTATTTCCCACTCATTTTTTCTCCTTTCCCCTTTATTCCCTTTCACTATTTTTTATATTCCCCGAATGAATGAGACCATATAATGTTTGTCCTTCTCCGATTGACTTATTTCACTCAGCATAATACCCTCCAGTTCCATCCACATCGAAGCAAATGGTGGGTATTTGTCGTTTCTAATGGCTGAGTAAGATTCCATTGTATACATAGACCACATCTTCTTTATCCATTCATCTTTCGTTGGACACCGAGGCTCCTTCCACAGTTTGGCTATTGTGGACATTGCTGCTAGAAACATCGGGGTGCAGGTGTCCCGGCATTCCAAAACAAGTTTTATTAATTTCCAGATTTGTGGCAATAGATTCTATCTGTAATGGAAGAACTCAGAATTCTATATTTTCCCTTAGATAATGACAACCATCTCTAATAATGTAAGCTATATCCAATCACTTTGTTAGGTTATGTACTTTTTGATACTCTAAGTCTGAAAATCAGTTTTTTTTAAGTGCTATCTATTTTTTACCTCACAAAAATATATCATATGCCTCAGAAAAAATTTATATCAGCACTTAGGGAACTTTAATAATACAATATAGACATTAAGAGTACTCCATGTGTCTACAAGACTGAAGCTAAATATATCTCATAATTTACATTGTCGAAATCTATTAGTTCAGCTCCTTAAAGAATAATTTTATTTCTTTTTGATTCTTCACATTAATTTTTATATATTAGGCTTTCAGAAACTTATTACTTAGGTTTTGTAAACTATTTCCATTATAATACTGGGTACCCTCTCTGGTAGCCTCCATCTTCATGTGCATTAACTATAAACTCATGTTTATTTAGGCTTCTGTTGTGACTACAAAAGTTTCTTCAAAGTCAATAGAAATGATCTGTCAGATATTTGAAAGATAGTACATAAGCAGATTGTCAAATAAATATGTAGACTGAAAGATATATCAGGAGTTATCTTTTTAAAATAACTATTCTGAATTTTCAAATTAATCTGTCAAATCTTCAAACAACACTCATAAAAGCAATCTAACTTAAAGGATAATCACCAAACATTTATGTTACATAATTGTTCTCTGAATATCAGTTATGTATAACAAACTGTGTTCCCATATAGCAGGGTCACTTTGTCACTGGAGATTAAAGGAAATGTCCTTTGAATTAGACTTAATCAACTCACTTTAATTTGTCAAACTAGAATTGTCTAGAAATATTGAATAACATCTTTGCAAGACTGTAAGATTCTCTCAGAAATCCCTCTTAACCCTCATTGCCAAGTCATGGATCAAGTCTTTCTCTCCAACATAAATCACTGCAATACATTTCTAAGTAACATCATTGACTCAAGTTTCTCCCATTTCCTTCCATCTTCCACATAGTTGCCATCAGAAAGCTTCTTCTTCTAAAACACTGATGGGACCAAATCATCCACTTTTAAAAAACTATAGTGGCATGACACACCTACCAGAATGACTAAAATTTAAAAAAATCAACAACACAAAATCTTGACAAGGATTTGGAGAGACTGGATAACTCAGATATTGTAGGTGAAAATCTAAATGGTTCAGCCACTTTGTAAAACAATTAGTTTCTTATAAAGCTAAATATGCATCTATGACATGAATCATCAATTGCACTGCTGGGCATTCATTCCAGAGAAACAAAAACATATTCTCACAAAATCCTGTATGCAAATGTTCATAACAATTTTATCCATAATAGCCAAAAACTAGAAACAACCCAGAAACATGCAATGGCTGAATGATTAAATACATATATTATATTCTTTTTTTTTGGTAAAGATTTTATTTATTCATTAGAGAGAGAGAGCAAGTATGAGTGATGGCTGGAGGGACCGAGGGAGAGGGTGGGGGGAGAGCCAGACTTCCTGCTGAGCATGGAGCCAGATGCAGGCCTCAATCCCAGGACCCCAAGATCATGACATGAGCAAAGTCAGATGCTGAACCAACTGAGCCCTGCAGGCACCCCCACTATATTATATTCTTACAATTGAATATGAGTCAGTGCCCAAAAAGAACAAACTATCGATACATACAACTTGTATAGATCCAAGGGAATTAGGTTGAACGAAAAGAATCCAAACAATTGCAAAAAGTTCATATAATATTATTTATGATTCTATTTTTTTAATTTTTAAAATATTTTATTTATTTATTCATGAGAGAGAGAGAGGCAGAGACAGGAAGAGGGAGACGCAGACTCCCTGCAGGGAGCCCAATGCAGCACTCCATCCTAGGACCCCAGGATCATGACCTGAGCCAGAAGCAGACACTCAACCACTGAGCCACCCAGGGGCCCCTCCATTTATTTTTTTTAAGATTTATTTATTTATTTTAGAGGGAGAGAGAGAGAGAGAGAGAGGGAACATGAGCAGGGGGAGGAACAGAAGGAAAAGGAGAGAATCTCAAGCAGACTCCCTGCTGATCTCAAAGCCCATCATTGGACTCTATCTCACCACCCTGAGATCATGACATCAGGAGTCGGGCACTTAACTGGCTAAGGAACCCAGCTGCCCCGATTTATGATTCCATTTAAGTAACATTTATTAGTGATAGTGGGGGATCAGGAATAGTAGTAGAGGCAAGGTGAGGCAACACCAGGGATCCTTCTGATAGAATCATACCAATAATTGTGATCTTGGAATCTGGTTTTGCAAGATATTATAATTTTATTATTTGTTTTCTAGTTCTGGGATCCTTGGATGTTTAAACATTATTTGCTATATGTTAAAATTTCACATGAATATATAAATATCTCAGAAAGAAAAATTTGATTAAGACAAAAAAATGATTTCAGACTTTTTGAAGAAAGAAGTACAAACTCCTCAAAATTACAAAGAAGGACATGTAGGATATGGCCTTCAGACATTTTTTATCCTCATCACTCTTTACATGTTCTGATTTCTTTCCTTACCTTTACCCTGCAGTCTATACTTCAAACGTTTATCTGTGTGAAGTTTCTTTCTTACACCACTCTTGTATTATTAAACAATGTGAATTGTGGTCTTTTTCTGTGCTTTCTATCATTTCCAGTGAACTATAAGGACACAGTTTCTGCCTACAGCCTTTCCTCTCTTCTCTAAAATAATACATACCAACAAACATTTGCACTTTAGCCATCAGGAAGGAGAGAAAAGAAATTAAGCAAAATCAGGGAGTGTATTTTTCTCTATGAAGGTTGTATAGTATATAATCTAGTTGTGGAGGAAAAATAAATCTAAATTTTAATTTGTTTATTATCTGTGTTCTACTAAAAATTATTTACATTTGGCTCAAAATACATGCAATATACTAATTTTAAACATACTTTTAGAAAGTAAGAAAAATGTGTTAAAAGGAAAAATAAGTAAAAGTATATTGCTCACATGTTGCATTGTGCTCACCTATAGGGGGCATAATTCATAATGTATACAATCATGCCTGAGGAAGCTTACGCACAATATGTTTAACCCCTTTTTTTAAAAAAAGACTTTATTTATTTATTCATTCATTCATTCATTCATTCATGAGAGACACAGAGAGAGAGAGAGGCAGAGATAGGAAAAGGGAGAAACAGGCTCCATGCAGGAAGCCTGATGTGGGACTCGATCCTGGGACTCCAGGGTCACACCCTGAGCCAAAGGCAGACACTCAACCACTGAGAGACCCAGGCATCCCATGTTTAACCTTTCTAAGTACCAAGCACTATTTTTTGTGCTTTATGTGTCAGCCAATTTAGTCACCAATACTACCCTGTGAGATAGTCATTATCTTCTTTATACATGAAAGAAATTGAGGGTCAAAGGAAGAATGTGACATACCTGGGATGCAAACTGAGGACTACCTGATTGCCAAGGGTATACATTTAACCCTCTAAAAATAAAAATATATTTTGATTCCTAGGAGTCAATTCAAAGAAAACAGTCAATTAAAAAGTCATAGTTGTTCATTACATAGAATAAAGTTGTTTATGAAAACCATACATGCCCCTGAAACTGAGGACAGTGGTTAATTTTGCCTGTTTTAATAGAAAGGCCAACATGAAAACAATGGTCAGCATACAGCAAGAGCATCCTTGTCATTTTCAAATTCCAACTAACCTGGTTATCAAATGGGACTGCATAGATTTCTTGCAAGAGCTGGAAGTTTAGAATCCTTACCTCAACTAAACTGAAAGCAAAAATTTAACACATTCAGATTCTATGATACTGAGCTGAAGTTCTAAAATGTGAGTCATTAAGGTAAGATGCTTTCCTACCCAATTTGTCCTACGGCCTGATTATAGTTGAAAGTCTCAAGTCTAGCATGCATGCTGAATCTCCACTAGCAGAGAGTACTTTTTCTGAGCACTGTCTTGGGTCAAGACAGACACCGTACATTTTATTTGTTTGAAGCTGTGACTGTTTGAGTATGACTTCCTGTAGATTGCTTCTCTACGTAAGTATTAGAACATTTCCAGAAATAGTTTTATAATGAGTCCATCTATTCCCCAGTTACTACACACATACACACACACACCTAAGTCATAATTTAAAGTAGCATATCTCCATAAGATATTATGAGATAGATAGATATAAGATATAAGATAGATATTTGCCCATTAGCCAGTTTCCAGTTTTTTCTAGAAAGAAATGTATTATTTAGGCATTAATATTACACATGAATCTAAATAAGGGTGGTAAGTTTATATACACTCAACTCAAAATGCAGGAAATAAATGTTCAAACTCAAGTTAACTTTCACAAGGAAAAGCAATGATCAGAGGTAAAATTCAATTTATATAGTTGATTTTTAAAAATACATTTCTAGTTACTTATATTTTACTTCATTAAATGATTCATTTTTCACTTGCCTTTTGGTTGCTTGAGACTTTAAATGAGATTTAAAAGAGAAGACGCTGTCAGGGTGAAACCATGTATATATATTGAGTGGACAGATTATTTTTGGAGTGAGGGAAAAAAGTAGAGAAAGTTTTTCATAACTTAAAATATATGTCAAGGGAATTTGATAGGTTCATAAATTGGTTCTCAAGTTTTAAGTCTGATAATTCATCAATCACCTTTGAGACATAAATAAAATGCATCATTTCTTATTTTGTACCCTTATTACTGACAATTTTTGATGGGATTTTATGTAGAAGCTCTTTAAAAAAATCCTTGGAAACACATACAACAAATTTTTTTGCTATGTATATTTATGCAATTGTTAGCCATTTGCAAAATTAAGTTTTGGAAAAATTTTCAAATAATAATTTTGATTAGTTAACAAAATGAAGTATTAAGCAATTTTTTCCTAAAAGCATTGAAGTCTTACTAGCATTCAAATGTCATTATACAATTCAAGAGAGATTTGGAGAGAGATGGCTTGCTACAGCCATTCCTTGCTAAACCTATTTCCTTTTAAACCCTATTTTAGTGGTCATTCAACTACTTATGCATAGACAACTTGGAGTCCTTAAACCTAAATAAATAAATAAATAAATAAATAAATAAATAAATAAATAAATGTTACGTAAAAAAGAATTTAAATATGGATGGGTTTTGAAATTCTTTAAATGTACATTTATTCTTAAAACTGTAAATAATATTTAATTTCATGTAATCCTCAACTGAAATTTTTCTAGTGTATACTCTCACCGGATTTTCAAAAGATAGGAATGTTTTATTATCCCTATCTTAGAGCTGAGTAGACACTGTTTTCTCCAAGTTTACACATCTAATAAGTAGTCGTTTGAAATCTGAATTTTTGTTGTTGTTTAGGGAGAGTAGAGATACGATCACAAAAAGAGATGAGCATTTTTTAAAAAAAATTTAAAGATTTTTATTTATTTATTTATTCATGAAAGACACACAGAGAGAGCGAGAGACAGAGAGACGCAGGCAGAGGGAGAAGCAGGCTCCATGCAGGGAGGCCGACGTGGGACTCATCCCAGGTCTCCAGGATCAGGCCCTGGGCTGAAGGCGGCGCTAAACCACTGAGCCACCCAGGCTCCCCTCGCCCCACCCCCAAGATGAACATTTTTTAAATTGAGATTATTGGGGGGTATAAAAAAGTGGCATATATCAAATATAATGATTTTACTCAAACAATAAGCAATTTTGTGTTTTAAAGTGGTTTCATTTATCTCATTAATAATCGCCATAATTTTTAAGTCTAAAAGGTACCCTGAAGATGTAGCATTCCTTCAGCAGACACTATTAGCAAATGTCACATTGCAGTTTTCTTCATATGTAAACAGAAGCCTCAGGAGACAAAGATGAAACTTCTTACATGAAAGATTATACACTCTAAATGTCAGTCTCTTCAAATACTCGAAACTCTTCTCAAAGATAGTTAATGCAAGTAGCTTAAAATGTGCTTCAAATTACATTTGAAAGTATTTTTTTCTTCTAGACAAACAGGTTGGCAGATATATACACAAGTGACAAAGCCAAACAACTCTATGAGCAATTATAAACAATGCTATTCAATGAGCATAAACAGAAAAACTCCATGAGGTATAAATAAATTGGCATGATACCATCTGCGATTAAGAACACCATAACCCAGCTAATTGCTTTTGTTCATGATGGCTAGTGAATTTTTGTCCACGTCCTAAAATTGCCAGATGTATCCTGATTGGCATATGTTAGATTTACACACATCTGAGACTTTGAGCTACAAACATCTTGTGTCTCTATAGAATATTTATCTTATATCTCAGCACTTTTCAGTGGAATAACAACTATTCAACATATAGTTCCCATTCCAGTCCACATTTAGAAGACAGTTATTTCTTAGGTGAGTTATTTCTCAGCATCCTAAGGTAGTTTTCATTTTTTAATCATGAATTGGTCCACCAGTATACTTGTTACATATTTTGCTCCTCCCATTCTATAATTTATAATATCTAAGTATTTAAATCTATATCTTTTTAAAGAACTCATTGATGTATTTTCCTGGCTTACAGAAAAAACATACAAGGATGTCTGTTCAAATTATTTCTAGTGAACACACATAGAAATACACGATTTGATGTCCTGAGAATAAATTCATTACATATCTTACTACCATTGCATAAAGTGTAGAATTAAGATTCTATAAACCTAAAATCAAGCGACAGACTCTATAAATATTAATAAAGGGATAAGACCGCAAAGTATCAGTCATTCATTATCTGAGTTAACTCCACCCTTTTGATGATGGCTCATGGAATACATTCTCCCATAGGACTTCTCATCTCCTTGAGACATATAGACATATCTCATCTCTAAGATTTCTGTTCTATAATTATTACCATTAAAGCCAATCTCTTTCAAGAGAAAATGCATAAGAATGTGAACATACTTAATGCCATAGAATTCTACACTTAAAATGGTAAATATTATTCTATGTATATATATACATGTATATACATGTATATATATTATGTATATTAACCACAATAAATATAATGTAATCAAGAAAGGGAATACACAACGCTTTCTAAATTATTTACATGCAAAGTGCACTTAATAGATTTGAACAACTAAGTTTTTAGAACAACACTCAGCAATGTTAATAGGGACAAAATACTTATTGAGGCTTGAAATTATTTACACTCCAATTGTAAAGACAAAAACAAAAAAAATTAAATGAAATTCAGGGAAGGGTATTGTTAAAGTATTTTGGGGTCATATTAAAGATTTGAATAAATAGAAGGCACCTGTGCTTTAAGAACTAGGTTTTGTTGGTACAGAAATCATATTTATAGTAATGAGGGAGGTCCCATTCTCTTTCCTTCCCAGCTTATATGGTGCCTCTGCAATTGTCACATATAAAAGTCCTTTGGGATCAACCATTTATGTAGAAGATTTTAGCTACTAGCTTTATTTTCCATTGTCTCTGTGTCTGTGGGTCCATATGTAAACAAAGATCTTGACTCAAAGTCTTGGAGTTCTCCCTTTTTAAAATTTCACAGAAAAATGAAAATTGCCATTGGAACCTACTTGTGAATTCTAGTGGCCCTGTATAGATCCGGGATTTTGTACAAGGGATCATGCTGGCTTGTACATAGATGTCAAGAAAATTGAAATAGCACTCATCTATATACAGCTCCCTCCCAGTAACCACCCCACCACCCATACAACTCTTTTTCAAACAACTTTACTTGTTCTAATAAGGGGAAACAAAACTAGTGGTTTTCTTCTTATCTTGAAACTATGAATACACTTCTATTTCATTCTACTAGATCCGGTGTGTTTCACATTGCAAAAAGTCAGTCCTATCAGTCTTACTGCAATTTTACTCGACTAAGATTTGTCATGCCTTGTTTTAAAGTATTTACATTTTTTTTTATTAAATTGCAACTAGATGTAGGTTTTAAAGATACGGCTTCATTCTAAAGATTTATTTGAAAATAAATATATATGGAATGCATAGCTTACATCCTTAGGATACTCCAGTGTCTCTTTTATTTGTATTATTTTTGTCTCTTTATAATTTAATAATATCAATTGATTAGTTCAATTTTGGTCTCATGCTGCAACTAAATAATCTTTTTCCCCCCTGCAAAAATCTCCCATCCTTGCAACATGTGGAATTATTTTCTAAGTCATAAAAGTTCTAAAATGGTGGTATTTGACTCAACATCAAATTTCCACTTTAATCTACTTATTCAACTCCTGAAAATCAATACCACCATAAGCAGATTTTACTGCAGGTACTCTGCCAAATTTGATACTGTTTGAATGAATTTTATGTGACATTGTCCTCTTAACCCCAACAGAATTTCCCATTTTTAATAATTTATCAAGTTCATTTTCTAGGTGACTTTTACATTCTGGCACAGTCGCTTCGCCTAATAATTTTCTAATAAATAGAATCTTATTTTCCCACGTGATACGTACGGGAGCATCCGTTTCAATTTATAAATTGAGCAAGATGATAGAAACCAAATGTTATGGTATGGTGCTGTGTTTATATTTCAAGAAAACTGATTAGACAATATAAGGACATTATTGCCTTTCCTGTACAATGACTTTCTGCAATAAATGTTATTAAGTCACAAGTTAGATGCTTCTGAACACTGGATAGCTTTGTGATGAAGAATAACATGGATACTGGCATAGACACACGTGGACAAGTCTCTAAAATGGGGAAGGCGAACGGATTTGGGCAAGGGGTATAGTATCACAGAAGCAAAGTACAGTAAAATATTTTGTTGGCTATCTCATACATCTCTTCCTCCTTTAATCACAGGAAAAAAAAATAAATAGAAGGACAAGATGAGTGTGTCTATATCTTAGATCAAGCTATAAATGTGGAGAAAAGTGTATTTTTCCTAGGAAATTAATAAAAATGGAACTAGCAACCGTTAAGATTCTGCTATGTGTTAGGAATTATGCTAAACACGTCATGCATGTCTTCGATTCTTTTTTTTTTTTTTAAGATTTTATTTATTTATTCATGAGAGAGAGAGAGGCAGAGACACAGGCAGAGGGAGAAACAGGCTCCATGCAGGGAGCCTGACAGGGGACTCAATCCTGGGTCTCCAGGATCACACCCTGGACTGAAGGTGGCGCTAAACCACTGGGCCACCCGGGCTACCCATGTCTTCTGATGCTAAGTAGTAATTTTACAGTTAACAGTCATGAAATGGCTCATAAGACTACTAGTCAAACTCAAGTCCAGATGTTTTTTTATTTCATATTCCTACGAACCTATGTATTTTTAGGCAAAGAACCTAACTTTTGCTTAGTGAACACTACCCTGCTTCACGTACCAAGGTTGACATAAATTTATGGAAATGTCTTCAGCTTTACTAGACCTCTATTCTTCACCTATAATCTGAGATGAATGTTTCAAAAAAATTTTTTCAGATTTTTCTGGATTATTATCTCCCTTTTCAAAATGATGTTATTCTTTTTTGCTTCCTGCTTTTGATCAGTGAAAAATGCCACTTCTCTAAAATTGTATACCTGATATAAGTAAAAAGCAAGGTATTTAGTAAATTGGAGTAGAGTCTTTAAACTCTAAATGTCTTGCATATTGTTTACTTTTAAACACTTAGCACTCAACACAATGTCCGTCCATAAAAAAGAAAAGGACTGGTGTAATATATTTTCTTTGAATGAAGGAACAGATGAACAGATGGTTTTGTTCATGGCTGTATTCTCACTGCCTTTAACAGGAGGTGGTAAATAGAAGGCACTCAAAAACACTTGACTTCCTCCTGTGCTGAACTTTTAAGCAACTTTACGTAAGTCAAGGTCCTATTACTATGGAAGATCAAATAGGGATATGTAAGATATGCAAATAAGAAAATATGGGAAAATGTTTACATTTGATGTTGGGGCTGGGTCCATGAATGACCGCCATATTATTTTCTGTACATTTTAAAGTTTAATTCTTTTATAGGCTAACCTGTCTGAATAACTATCCACTCAGAACTAATAGAAATAAGTAACAAACCACAGCAGTTTGGTGACTGAGAGTTGAGAACATTGGTCTATGATCAAAACAGGAGGGAGTAAAAGAAATGCCTTGTGGAGAACAGGAAGGAAAACATCCTGTACCTGCACAATGCAGCCTTTGAATTGGCACTCTTTACTTTCAATTTCAGCACTGACTCTTCAGTCCTTCCAATTTCCTCCACCAGGTGTGTCTGCCTCTCGAGTGGCAACAGCTCCCATAGCGGCACTTTGGTATTTGGCAGTCACAGCATAAGAAATTAGCTAACCGCTTGAATCTGGGTCTTTTTTTTTTTTTTTTTTTAATTCATTCTTTCTTCCCTGTATGTTTTTAAAGCAACATTTAGTACTTCAGCTCCATCCTTGGCAACTTGTATCTTGCTTGAACCACCATCAATAACAGTATTAACACAAAGCAACTAATGCCAGAAACTCAGGTTCTGTGGCATCAGTGGCCTTGCTAGTCATTGAGCCAGGGCACCTGCTGCTGGTGCAGAATCAGGCTGTTGATAAAAGTGTAATCCCCTCATGGTTCATTTGACAGCAGCTGCAGGCATGTAGGAATGTTTCATGCAAAGAGTGAAGATATTCCCAGGAATTTTTTTCTATAAGCTCTCTTCTACATATCCTTAATCCATAAACAATCACTTTTATGCATTTCAGAACTAGCAGAGAGGTTAAGTCTCCAAACTGGAACTATGATTCAAAGAACTGCTTCTCATTTCCAAGACACGTTAGCTGTCAACATAGACATGTTTATGTTAATTTCTTTAGGGAGGCTTATAAGGAGGTGCCTGGAGCAAACTTTCTCTCAGGTGAGAAACACTAATCTGATAATTTCTTCGTTCCTTAAACTTTTAGTTTAAATTAATAATCTCATTAAAACAATTGCCATCACTGAATGGAGTTTCCCTCTACCTACTTTCTAGCAAATCTTGGTTTGTTTTTAGACATAACATAAGTGCAGCTTGAATTGTTGCTGCAGAATCATGGCCTAGGTAATATAAATAATTTTATTAAAAAATATATGTTTGTTCTCAATGCTTAACTTGAACTTCTATTAAGAAAACTGCTAAAAACACATATAGTAAATGTAAATATAGTAAAATATAGTAAATGAAATATATAGTCAATATATAATGAAATATATAGTAAATATAGTAAATATTTCCTCACTAAACCTGTCTGATGGAAACAAGCTGTGACTTATGAATTTGTTAATATAGATTAATTTAGGAGCTTAATAAGACATTAATAGGCCATGTTACCATAAAACACAGACTACATTCTGATAAAATGGGAAGAAACCTAGGAAGATAGGCCATTGCCATTAGGAACTTGAATAAAAAAATGTACAGGATCTTATGTTTATCAAAGTAGCTGCCTTTTTTAAACACAAAATAAAAATCTAAAAAAAATAATTTATGTTAAGAGTAAGAATGTTACCAACTATGATTTAGATAAAACGTTGATGCATATATGTGCTTATATTTGGTATTTATTTATACCAGATAGGTTCATGAATATATAATTTATAACATATGACATAACAGATAAAGAAATCCAGAGTAAAATTCAAAAGACTTTAGAAAAGAGACTCTTGCTATTTGAAAGGTATTTAAAAATACTTGAGAAAGTGTATGCATAAACAAAAATATCATGGCCCAAACAAAGATAATTTAATCTAACTCTCATATAATCAAATGCATACTTAGCAGTCTTTTCTTTGGCCTTTACAAATGGTTTTGGCTTGCTGTCTGTTGAAGAAAATCCATTTCTGGCAAAGGTTTTATACACAAGAGATCTAGTTTATTTTGATAAAATTAAAATTTAAAGACCACTTCTCTCCATGATTGTTTTGGTGCCTGTAAGACTTCCAAATGAAGGAGACGCTTTAAACATATGGATGGGGTTAAGATGCCATCTGTACCCTGCATGGGACCTCATACATACTAAATATTGGGATAGCTTTTCAATCAACACTTCTCCAAACTGAAAAGTAGAAGAAGCAGACACTTAAGCTTTGGTTATAAAAACTTAAGTCACTGTTAACAAACAGATGCAAGGATATAATTGACAAGTACACATTTACATAGCAGATATTCTAGAAAATGTTACTGTGGAAAACTGATGGGATTATCAGAACCATAAATTTATGTCTGCTGAATTATAAATTAACTCATTGTATACTTAATAAATTGCCTGGTAAGATAAAACCATCATCCTACTAACTATCTTGGTATGATATTTTGAAAGAAATTTTGAAAAGAAAATTCATTCTACATATTATTCATCAACATCATTATTACTACTTATTTTCTATTCCCCAAATAGAGGCTTTTATGTTAGCCAAAGTTTTGTTTTGTTTTTTTAAAGATTTTATTTATTTATTCATGAGAGACACAGAGGGAGAGAGAGGCAGAGACACAGGCAGAGGGAGAAGCAGGCTCCATGCAGGGAGCCCGAGGTGGGACTCGATTCCAGGTCTCCAGGATCATGCCCTGGGCTGAAAGCGGCGCTAAACTGCTGAGCCACCAAGGCTTCCCTAGCCAATGTTTGCTGCAAACCAAAGTTAATCCATCTTTAGTTTAATGTACAAAATTTAGATGCAAAACAATAAAGTCAGACTTTTTCCTCCAGTAATATTTGTATTATTTATAATAATTTGAATCTATCTGATGGGCAGCACATGAGCATATGAATTCCTGGTAAAGATTGCTGTGGAATTGAGAAACAAAAACAGCACAATTCCTTTCTCTCTCTCTCTCTCTCTCTCTCACACACACACACACACACACACACACTCAGACATCAGAGAAGTGTTTATGGTCTGCATTCCTTTTTTTTTTTTTATATAGTCTGTATTCTTAAGGTCAAATTAGAATTCATTTTATGAACAGAAAAATAAATACGAGAAGTACCTAAAAGGCATGCAATCTGCTCCTTTTCCTTAGTTTTCAAATGTTTTGTCTCAAAACTGGCTTTGCATTTATGTATGTATTTATGCCTATGGGATTAAGCATGAAACTGAATTTTGAGTAATACTATCATCATAACGATAGTGAAATAATTTCTTATGGGGCATAAAATCTTGTGGCCAGGGAACATGGGATGCAGGATGAGGAATGGACTCAGTAATAGATTAAGTATTCTCAAAATGCCTGCAAGACGCAGAATGAGCATCTATTTATTTGTAGCTCACTTTCCTATAACCAGTGAATCATTTTGTGTTGTCAAAATACTCAAAAACACAAAACTGTTGTTACAATAAATACTTCAGTTGTATTCATGGTTTCATTTTCCTTTATGAAAAACATAGGGAGGAGTATATTTTGTATTTAATCCTTAAACAGAACCACAAATTGGGTTTTACACTAGTGATAATTATACTTAATTATGTTTGATTTTGCTAAGAAACTCCTGTTCAGAAATGAAAAACAAAATAAAGGAATAAATTGAACAGGGTAAACACCAATTTAAAGTTTTGTATTATTTTGAAAAATTGAAAGTCTACTATTTCAGTCATTGTTGATTATCATTTTATTTTCATTCCTAATTCCATTCTCTGATCTCTGTCCTCTCTAAATTCACAAGTAGCAGAGATAATTTTCATCTTAGTTGCAATACTGACACACATGTGTGTATGCATTTGTATGTTGTTTTTAACCCAATTTTTAATTTTTATTTATTTGCATTTATCACCTTGGCTCATTCTGATAGGAAACCTTGAGGCAATAAGGTAAATGTGACTGTAATATAATTTTCCCCTCCCTTCTCTAAAAGGAAAAAAAGAATGAACTTGTTGATTTACAACTCTCTATCTCACTCTGCACTGATCTGTTTTTCTAGTTTCTGCTATGCAGTCACAAGGTTACCACAAAGTGACATGAAAATGGTATTAAAATAATAAAGCCAATAATTCAGAGTAAATGGTTTAGGAGTCCTGCTTGAATACCTTTCAAATTCGTTCATGAATAAAGAACCTTATTTTATTGGACTAAATATATTGTCAAAATCTAGAAATTTATTCACATTGACACTGTGAATTATTTTCTAAGTTCAGTAATTTTGATGCCTGTCTAGATTTGTAAATCACCATAGAGTTGCCTAAGCATGCACAGGATATTATGTACATTGTAAAATGATCAGTAAATGATTTCCTGTACTGTTGTTCTTAATGAGAGAATACAAAGTTATTCAGAAAGCTACACTTGTGAAATAAATCATTTCTCTGCTGACCTAAAGCAATCTGTACTTTCTCTCAATTGAGTTGGAGAACATTAAGGTTTTGAGGGAAGTTTCAAGATTTAAATAATTGCTACTACTATTGTAAATTGCATGGCTTTTACAAGTTATTTATATTACATAATTCTTTTAATTTACTTTAAGACATTGTGAATGGTAACACTGTTTCAGGTAAATCTATGGATATATAAAAAGTTACTCTATAGTTTTTGAGGTTATATTTTTCATGTATACAAAACTATGTTTATATGAATAGGTCTAAAATATATTACTGACAATATTAGTTATATTTGGGGGCTTAGTCTAGGTCTTAGTTAAATACTAAACTAAAATATTTAAATATTAAATATTAAAATGTGTAAATATTAAAAAACATTTTAAATATAAAATATTTCAAATATCTTTCCAAATTACAAAATAAAAGTTACAAACCATACCATAACCTAGATGTGTTTATTTGTTTATTTATTTATATCACATAATTATACATACATATTTATTTATTTTGTTGTGGTTAATAAAGAATAATTAAAATGACAGTGTATGAATCCTGTCCTATGTGTAACTTTGGAGAATTGTTTTAAAATATCTTGGGAAACAAAGAACAATCTAAATGTCTACTCAAAAGGTAATAAGTAAAAAAAAAAAAAAGGAAATAAGTTATTTCTAGGTCTCACATAATTTAATTTAAACATTTTTCTAGCAAAAATACTGAACAATTTAAAGGTATAACATACTGTTAGGGTACAAATTCAAATAATGCCAAATTTCAAGGTAGATTCATTTTCTTCCTGTTTTCATGCATATTATCTTAAAACATAATTATTTTTGGTTATATGAAGTATCTTTTTTTTTTTTAAGATTTTATTTATTTATTCATAGACACAGAGAGAGAGAGGCAGAGACACAGGCAGAGGGAGAAGCAGGCTCCATGCAGGGAGCCCGAGGTGGGACTCGATCCCGCGTCTCCAGAATCACGCCCTGGGCTGAAGGAGGCACTAAACCGCTGAGCCCCCTGGGCTGCCCAAGGTTATATGAAGTATCTTTAAGTCAATTTGAATCACGCTGAAAGATGACAAATACTAATAGACACCCCATCTTCTTTTCCTTGTCATTATTTTTGTCAGTATCTAGACCAAAGTAGTTATTTTGAATCAAGAATAACAGCATCTAAAATCTTATGGAAAAAGCATTACCTTGCGTCGTAAATGCCAAGCAAGAATCGGGAAGTGTGATGAAGCAGCGTAGATCTTCAAATGCACTGGCAAAGCCACATTCCCACATGCTAGTGTAGTATAAGCCACTTATAAAATACTTTTTGTACATAAAAATACTCATATAATTTGTATAATTGCTTTCCTAAATGACTTACCTAACTCTACATTTTACGTTACATGAAGAGACACAGCAAAAGACTGGCATACTTAGATTTTTTTTTTTTTTAAATAAAATAATCAGATTTTAAATTGAGTAAAACGGTAATCTGAAGTACGTTTTTTAAAGTTGAGCAGGGGGATCCCTGGGTGGCGCAGCGGTTTGGCGCCTGCCTTTGGCCCAGGGCGTGATCCCGGAGACCCGGGATCGAATCCCACGTTCGGGCTCCCGGTGCAGGGAGCCTGCTTCTCCCTCTGCCTGTGTCTCTGCCTCTCTCTCTCTGTGTGTGACTATCATAAATAAAAAAATAAAAAAAATTAAAGTTGAGCAGAGGCAGAATAAACCCATGTTAATTTTAAGCAAATAAAATTTAAAATTTCCTTTATGCTCTTTTATATAGGTGCGTATCTTAGCAAAAATATGACAATTTTTCATCTTGTATATATGTGTGTAAAGCTAGTTTATTTTTTTTTAATTTTTTATTCATTTATGATAGTCACAGAGAGAGAGCGAGAGAGAGAGGCAGAGAGAGAAGCAGGCTCCATGCACCGGGAGCCCGACGTGGGATTCGATCCCGGGTCTCCAGGATCGCGCCCTGGGCCAAAGGCAGGCGCCAAACCGCTGCGCCACCCAGGGATCCCTGTAAAGCTAGTTTAAAAACTGATCAGGCACTTTCAAAACAATGCTTAACTTATTCATTTTTTAAAAAATCTCATTTACTGAGGCCTCAAATACAGTAACATTTTAGAAAACGGATAATATTACTTTTGAAATATAAAGAATGGATCAATTTACCATTTACCACATTGAGATTTTATTCCAACATAAATCTAAACTTTCTTTTCTTACTCAGAACAAATACTCTGGAGTTTTTGTTTTGTTCTGGTTTTTTTTTTTTTTTTTCTGGAGTTCTGATTAAAATAGTAATATAAATAATCTGTTTTCATACTTGTCAAGGATAAAGTTTATGGATGCTCATTCCTGGAGGGAGGAAATAAACTTTTTAATAGACTTTTTAATGTTTTAATAGTTTATTGATTTCTGATAGCTTTTTTTTTTTTAATTACTCAGGGACAAGGACCACTGTCACTCCCAGATGTGCATATAAAAATATGCATCACTGGATATCCCACACTAGTTCTAAATCAGAATCTCCTGCAGTAAGTGCTTAGAAGAAAGCATTTTCTCAATGCTTTCTCAGGACTCATATGTACACCAGAGTTTGAGAACCATTGCCTTATTAGAGAACATTATAGTTTAAATTTTTTTTTTAATTTATTTATGATAGTCACAGAGAGAGAGAGAGATAGGCAGAGACACAGGCAGAGGGAGAAGCAGGCTCCATGCACCGGGAGCCCGACGTGGGATTCCATCCCGGGTCTCCAGGATCGTTCCCCGGGCCAAAGGCAGGCGCCAAACCGCTGCGCCACCCAGGGATCCCGAGAACATTATAGTTTAAAGTGGTTTACATATTCTAAACATATCAATTAAGTAGCATCATAGAATTCTAATGTTTTTTTAAAGAAATGGAGGCCAAATTAGTAATTTTCTAGAATGACAGTAAATAGTCCATGTGTAGCAAAGTGGCTCAAATCAGCTTTCTCAAAATCAGCCAGGCTTGTGGCTCTTAACAATTATATGTCCACGGGAAGGTTACATTCCTAGAAACTCACTTTTTTTTTTCCTGTAAAAAGGTAAGAAGAATCATATCAGATTCTTTCCTTTTTTCAAAGCAATGAAACATAACGAATAAACTGAAGTATCTGATACGTAGTAGATGCTTGGAAAATAGTGATCATTATCAGTATCATCATTAACTTCTTGGTCATAATTTTAATGCTGTTAGAAAGAAGTATATCCACATATTCTTTTTCTATGGCCAGTTATCTACCTACTTAACTAACCCTAGTATTGTTTATTTATTTAATTATTCTGGTGAATAATCTTAATTATGGAAAATAAGTAATTAAATTTCTAAGAATATAACATCAATCATACATACCAAGACATAGGTAGTCAAGAACATTAAAAACAAAGAAAGCAAAAATAAAAACCAAGGATGCATTCTTAAAGGAAAACGTAATTGTAAAGTCTCTATTTCATAAGATCGTCCTGCATAACTTAAGTCTTCCTAAAAGATTTTCAGGATGATTTAATTATTGTAAGTTTTTTGGATTCTGATACTTGATAAAGTACACCTGTCTCCAATTTATTTTTTAAATGTCATAGTCAAATGTCATAGAACTGAACTCTAATTTTAGTTTTGCTTTCTAATTGTTTGATCTTTAATGAGTCAGTTATAACATTTAGACCTCAATTCCATCACCTATAAATAAAATGTTTGGATAGTTAATGTCTAAAATATTTTATGCATTTACAGTTTTGGCATTCTATAAATGGTGTTTATTTAGCAATACCCTATTTATAAGACGTGTCCCACTAACTCATTAAGTGAGAAAAGGGATATAAATGATACAGTTTTCAAGGAGTAACTGCAATGTATCCTTCTTTACAAGTTAAGGTGGATATTATAAATTTGAAATATTTCACTCCTGTGGGGAAAAAAGGTGTTTATGTATGTATGCATAAATCACAAAAATACTGTAAAATAGTTTAGAATTTATAGTCCTTTTGTCAAATTAATAACTAATAAGGAAGACAGAAGTCAAAGTAGGACAGAATGGAATTCTCAGAAGACAAATGTTTCTAAAATAGTGTTGTGGGTTTTTTAATAAAATGGCATTTTTATCTGGACTTCTGGGTGTCTGATTTTTTTGAAATTACATGCAAGATAGAAACTTTTTTTGAAGAAAGAGTACAGAATTTTCGCAGGATTTTCAGAAAAGGTAATCCAAAAAAGATGCAATCATTAGGTATGGATATTAGGAAAGCTAAGGAACATTGTAATATTTTCAATGATTTTTTATGAACTATAAGAAAACATTCTTTACATAGATGTTGCCTTAACTGATTCTTGAAAAGATGCTGACTTTTAATTCATGATAAAACATACCATTCTTGGAATTTAAAGGAATCAAATAGAACGAATGCATGCATTCATTTGTTCAGTGAATCATATGATCAAAGGCCATTTATGGGACCTATCCAAAAGATGTTCACAGTCTGGTGGAGGGTGCAAATGTTAATTGTATCAGTAATTATAAAGTGTAATCATAATGCAGGCTTCAAGAGAAGTCCTTGCGGTTAGAAGATCAAATAATAATGACTTGCTAATCACAGGGGTCAGTGAAGGATTTTCTAAGCAAGTGAAAAATCAAATCTAAGACTATGTCGGAGTCTACTAGAGAAGAAGATTGAAAATATTATCAACTTTGGGAAAGGCAGGTACAAAAGGCCTGTGGAGTACAATGAGATGGCCACAGGGCACCAAATGGCCTGCGGCTGGAAGAGAATGCAGAGGCAAGCTTAGCAGAAGGTGAGCCTAGAGAGACGGTCCGAGGATAAGAAAGACATCTCAGTCCAACAGGCTTTGTCTTTTGCTTCAGAAAAATGGAAACTTGATTGCTGTTGTGACGACAGCAACACAATTAGCTGCTTTTAAAACATGCATACAAATTTAGGAAATTTAAAGAGTGTCTTTGATTTGTGAGGCTCTAACTTACCAATAAGAAAGAGCTTGGGCTACCTAGATCAGAGATTCCCAAACCTGAGAGTGGAACAGAATCACGTGGAGAAATTGTTAAAACACAGATCACAGGGGCCCCAACCTCAAATTTCTTTTCTTTTTTTTTTTTTTTTTTAAGATTTTATTTATTTATCCATGAGAGACACAGAGAGATGCAGAGAGAGAGGCAGAGACACAAGCAGAGGGAGAAGCAGGCTCCATGCAGGAAGCCCAACGTGGGACTCGATCCTGGGTCTCCAGGATCAGGCCCTGGGCTGAGGGCAGCACTAAACTGCTGAGCCACCTGGACTGCCCTCAAGTTTCCAATTCAATTCGTCTGTGTTAGGATCTGAGAATTTGCATTAGCAGCAAATTCCCATATGCTGCTGTGCTATGGTTGCTGGGACTACACATCAAGAACTGCTGATCTCAGGGAATAGACCATGGACCTAAACTCTTGAACCTCTTGAACCTCTTTTCCCATAAGAGATTTTTCCTGTGAGATCTTTCCTAGATCAGAACCAATTCACAATTTGTAGTCTCTGAATCTAAAGTGCACAATACAACCTGCATCTTTTCAACCCCAGAGATACTGGATAGTCATGGTACAAAGTAACAAAACACAAATGCTGGGGCCAGACTCCTTGTGTTCACAGAGTTATGTGACCTTAGGCTCCTCATTCACTACCCCCTACCTCATAATAGTGCTGTCTAAGACTATTATTATTATAAATAAGTTAACCTCTTAAGTCTCTTAGTACAATGCCTGGCATACAGTAAGTGATATTTGTGTTAACAAATACTATTGTCATCATTTTTAAAATTTTCTCATTTTGTAGTTAAAAACAGATGGTTTAATTTAAATTTCTTCAATAACTAAGCGGTTGAGCATCTGCTTTTGGCTAAGGTCGTGATCCCGGGGTCCTAGGATTGAGTCTCCCTCTGCCTATGTCTCTACCTTTCTGTCTCTCTCATGAATAAATAAATAAAAATCTTTATAACAAATAAATTTCTTCAAACACTAAAGAGAACACACACTAAAAATGTTTAGTAGCCATTGATTGCTCTTTCAAAATGTATGTGTTCTTATTAAGGCCATCTATTGACCATTCACTTGCCATCAAGTATCCGGAAAAACTCCATGAAGTTAGTATGTGTAGATACCTATAGTTCTTGTTTTTCCTCTTAGATGCACATGACTATTTTTAAGTATAAAAGCAGTTCAAAATTAACTGCCGCCATCCATGTGTACCATGCATATGTCTCCATTTCAGTGTTTTCCAGACTGGAATCTCCTGTTACATCTGTCTTGTGTATTATCTATCTTAATATTATTTTATATTCATTATGACTTTCATTTCACTACTGTTAACTCTGCAGGTTGCTTTGCCCTACTGTGTGTTTCCTGGCTAATTTGATTCTGGTATCAGAAACTGTATTCCACAGATGTGAGCGTGTCATAAACAAAATACTTAACACGTGCTAATACTGACCCTTTGAGACTCTCCCTGCAGCTCTCTACTTAGAGGGCCCACATTTATTGATTATGCTTACTCTACTTTGTATGGTGAGGCTTTCTTTCAGGTATTTATCCAATTAATTTATAGGCATCTATTATGTAGCTCTATAATAAATGCCTTTCTCAAAACGAAGTATGCAGTATCCTTTCATTATTTTTATCTCTTAAGTTAGGAGATACGCCAAAGAAGGCTATTACAATGTATGACATGACCTACTTTTAATAAATTCACATTTGCCACTTACTTTATTAGACACCTTTCTCCCCAGTGTTCACATTTGGACTTTTTAATTATATGCTCAGCCAAAGACTTCTAACACATGAAGGCAATTTAGGAAGCAAGGAAGTAAAGCTCTGCAGGCATTTCAAGATACAAAAATAAAGACAAAAGGAGGAAAAAAAAAATAGTATTGCAATTCTAGAAGGATTTGCCTTCCACCTTCAGACTTAAAATTGTCTTTAAGAGCCTAGGTTATTTCTAATTTTGGCCCTTAAATTACATACTACACATTCCAGACAGCCACGACAGTCTCTCTCTGCTTTTTCTTATTATTCTGATTGTTTAATGCATTGCAAATGGGAACTCTGGGACTCTAGGCTTCTTTTTCCCCCCTTGAAACCTCTAAATAATTAATTAGACTGTCGAGCTCTCACTGCTGCAAATTTCCTCTTCATGTTGGCCAGGGTGGCACACATTTATCCTTAGGCAAAGCCACAGGCTAAAGCAATTTCATATTAGCTAAACATCTTAGACTATGCCATGTTATCTCTGAGGTCATAACATGAAATAGCTCCATCCCAGTGAAAGTGGGTTGAAATCAGTAGAGCTTTCGGATAAATTTAAGGATTAAATGGGAGTTCCAAGCAAGCTGTCAGTAACTTGAAATTCAGCTCACCTGTGATTTAACAAGGCTGTACATGTTTATTTTAATAGTGCCACAGAGAAGGTCTGAGGCCCACAGTCTCACAAAACATCCTGTCTAAAATGTTCCAGGGGAACAGACATAGATGGTGGCTTATTTGTCAAGTCCCCTTCAAAATCTTAATGCTCATTATGATCCTTTTTAACCTAAAAAGAAATGCTTTAGAAAGGGTCTGAAATTACTCTCCACCTCCTTATACTCATTCTGTGATGGGCTGTAGGTAAATAATACAGGCCTCTCTGTGTAGCTTTTCCCACAAGGCAGACACAGAGGTGCTATGGGACAGTCCACTTCCTTTCTCAATAGTAGAGAATTATCACTCATGCTGCAGCACCACTCCTGAGACCAGAGAGGTGTCTGATGGCACAGAGTGGCAGTGCCCTCCGGGCAGGCCATGGAGCAACAGCAAAGGCAGCAGGAGGAAGGCAGGACTTTGGGTTTGTGTGTCCTCCCTGGTCTGTGGTTAGACAAAGGGTTCATTTTTCAGCAGTGTCTTAATCTTCCCAAACAGAATTAGAGGCTTTCTCTGTAATAGCCAACACTCTGTGTACTGTATGCTGTTCTGTGCAACAAAGATAAGCTGTTTGGTCTAACTTAAAAAGAATGCATAAAGCTCCAGTAAGCACACACCTACCAGACTCCACGAGTTTACTCTTGAATATTTGTGAAAGCACAAAACACACACAATTGGAAATGTGTCAATGTGCTCTGAAAAAAATATGGAAACTCCAGGGATTCAGTCTCCTCAGCAAAGTGATCATTTAGGGAATATGTTGGGAGAGGATGTGAATTAATTTATCCCTGTCATCCACTCCTTGTCTCTTATCCCTCTTTCCCTTCACAACTACTACGTTTGGTCACAATAGTACTGAATTCAGTTATTGAGCACTTACTGTCTGGCGAGCCCTGTGTAAGTCCTCTATAGGGTGCTTTACTTCATTAGTCATTCCAGCTATGAAATTGGAACAATTTTATAGAGAAACTGACTCGTGGAAAATAAAACACCTTACCCTAGTTAACACAGTAAGTGGGAAAAACTGGTTTACAACTCAGGACTGGTACGTGAGATGGGTTTGTAAACAGCATGATCTCACATTCTCAGTTATACCCACAGTGGGTAGTGATTGTCCACAGAGGTTCAGCGGTCCATGGCCCTGACACTAAAAGTTATTGGGTAAGCTGCTAGCTTATCTCCCTCGGCCAACTTGTTCTAAATGCCAACTTGATCTAAAAGCTAACTTGTCCTATGACTGCGGTGATGACTTGTGATCTCGAAGACAAAAACTTTGCTGGAATTTTCAAAGTTTATCCAAACACTGATAGTCTTGATCATACTGAGCACCAAAGATCTCCTACTTAAGTGCAAACAATTCTTAACATGCTGAACAAAGTGGAGCTTTTACTTTTTGGTTGATTAGTGCTAGAGGTTTTATAAAGACACAGCATTTTTTGAGCCAGAAGAGACCTAAGCAATCATCAATTCCCTTATTTTAAAGTCAAAAATCTGAGACAAAATCAGACACTGGGTAGGCTAGTTTTGGAGCTGATAGCAAAATGGAGGGTTCCTAATTGCTAGGTCAGCTTTCTTTCCACAATATCAGACAGCTTCCCATGACAAAAAATAAAGCAAGTCTTGCTGAATTATTAAATGTTGCAAGTGGATTTTCAATATGTAATTACAGCTTAGGCTCTGATTTAATTATTTGGATAATTCACTTCATATTTTCTTGGTTAATTGCTGCCATCCAGTGCACTGTATAATTCAAACAATCATAAATAGCAGCTTGAATTTTATGAAATCACCATGCCAAAATTTCTAAGTGCTTAGCACTAAACAAATATTTGCAAAGAACTATCCATTTGCTGGATATTATATTACAGATCTGCCATCACTAGCTTGAAAAAAAATGCAGTTTTCAAATGAAATTTTGCATCATCATAACAAATACTTAATTCATTTTACTTGAATAGTTTTGATATGTGTTTGATAAATATATTTATTAAAATAATGTATATTCAACAAAACGTATTTTTTTTTTGTTTAGGAGTTTGAATCCCTGCTTCCAGACTTATTAAAGAATAAGAAAAATGAAAAGAAAAATGAAATCCCTTCATGTTCATTTTTATCACAAAAACTTTACAAAGTAAAAAAAAAAAGAGCCCTTTATATAGATGACATAAAATATTTTTAAAACGTGATCGAAAATGGTGGTGTTTGACACATTTCTACGTGGTAAAAATGAATAGAGTCTTGGCTTATATGTCTCAATTTTTTTTCCATTGACCACTCCATGAATTATATAATACTCCATATACTTTCTCTACCATTTACTTCATTTGACTCACTGCTTTCTGTTTATTATATGATCTGTGCTTCACCAGCAAAGAAGAGACATCAGTAAGGAATAACCTTAGTTTGGTATTCTGCACATCTGGGAGTAAACTGAAGTTGGTGATCTATCTCTTTCCTCCTTTTTTTGGTCTTTTTTATCCTATTAATCTTCTCTGTGTATAATTTAATGATAGCTGTATCATTCTTTAAACTCATTCTAGTATTAACAAATGCTCTTTATGTATCTTTATCTTACTTCTGATCAGCTTCTAAAACAAAAGAACAAGGTGGGAAGGATGAAAAGGAGAGAAGGAAGAAATGTCTCATGCATCTTTTATGAAAGGGGAAGAGAAGGTGGGGGTACGGTTAGTGATTTGAATTGTTTATTTGAATTCCCACTTAAATAAAATCTGGAAAATGCTATCAAAGACTCAACTCAAAATGTAAAAATTCCAGGCAAACCTTAGTATCTCTGCAGGTGATTAATTGCCTTAAGAAATGAAAGAGATGTCAAGACTGACAAACAACAAGCCTACCCAAGATTTGCTCAGCATGATGCTAGAATTTTGAAGAACATCCTTATCAGATCATGTAAAATCTATATCCCTGTGACTTGAGCATAAAAGTAATAAAGCAGTATGATTTAGGACATTCCTAAGAGCTACTCCTTTATTACGAACTGCCATGGTCAGCTATAATCACATTAGTACTGTCTATCGTGTATGCTATTTAATTCAAGAAAAATAAAAGCTTCCCCTAAAAAGTTCAAGTTTCTCCATATAAGGTCATCTTCTCTTGTACTGGGAAACTGGATGGAAAAGAAATAGGACCAAAAGAGGAGGCTTTCTTATCTATACATTCTCATCCCAAGATCTAGATGTCCAACATGCTGAAAGATTGGAACACAGGGCACCTGGTTGGCTCAGCGGTTGAGCATCTGTGTGCCTTTGGTTCAGGTCATGATCCCAGGGTCCTGGGATCGAGTCCCACATCAGGCTCCCCACAGGGAGCCTGCTTCTCCCTCCGCCTGTGTCTCTGCCTCTCTGTCTCCCTGTCTCTCATGAAGAAATAAAATCTTTAAAAACAAACAACAAAACCACCCAAAACAAAACAGAAAATATGCCTTGAAAAGCACCACATCTCAGAGTTCTGATCCTGAGGCACAATTCTAGTCCATGTTTGAGATGCGCAGCAGAGATGATGGGCCTGCCTCAGGCTGTTCTGCCAATATTAGGTCTATGTAACCGGGATGTGACAAAAAGACCTTACAAGTTGTACTTCATCTAGGTAATATGGGGTTGAATGTTTGAATATAACATATCCTTCCTTCCTATTCTCCTTTCTTCCTTCATCTCTTTCCTTTCTCTTCTTTCTTCCTCTCCTTTTTGATACATATAAGACATTGTCAGCAAGTTTAATTTTAGCCATAAGAGATTGTTTTTTCCTTTCTGCTTGATCCCATAATTATATTTAACCATCCCAATGGGTCTCCTTCAGGAATTCCATGAACTTGGTATTCACACATTGACACCTCTCGAAATTTGTCTCTCCTCTACCCTTAACCAGAACACACACAGTCAAATCAATCAAAAGTATTTGCCTATCTTGATCAATATTTTTTCTTGTAAATTATGTTTTAATTTAAATGCTTTCCATTTTAACTTTTCTCTCAAGATATCCAAAAATATTTAGCTTGATTTTTAATTTGAAAAAGAAAATTAAGTATGATTAAAAAATAGAAGAGGGTTATTTTAGAGAGGAATGTAAATGCTATCAGGACACTGAGAAACAGTGAATTTTTAGTGAATACATGATGCTTTGATATTCTATACTTTTGGTCAAAAGAATTCTATTACTTTGTATATGTGTTTAGAAGACAGTGTAATTGTATGTACATTTTGGAACATGCTTTATTTTTGTCTATGTAGAGAATCAGGACATCTGCTGCCATTCAGAATAATGAATTTCTTGAGAAATTAGCAATTTAGGCAAAAAATAAAATGTGTGTAAGTTCTGGAGTTCTTCAGCTTTTCTGACAAAAAAAAAAAAACTTAACAAATACATTCTTTTTGAAGATTTTATTCATTTATTCATGAGAGACACACAGAGAGAGGCAGAGACACAGACAGAGGGAGATGCAGGATTCATACAGGGAGCCCGATGCGGGACTCAAGCCCCAAATCTGGGATCACTCCCAGAGCCAAAGGCAAACTCTCAGCCACTGAGCCACCCAGGTGTCCCACAAAAACATTTTATAGTAAAAATTGTTAGAAGTGCAATTTGACTACTTGACATATGACTTTGAGAGCTCTGTACAAAACTCTCCAGAATGACAGAGCAGTGCAGTGTACTCTCAAATAGTTGAATGACTTGAATTATTAGATGAAATCGTAAAGTACTCCTTACTAAAATGTAGACTATCTGCCAATGCCAAAATCAGATTTCATCTATTCGATGCTAAACATTTTTTTTCTTATATTAACTAGGTATTTGGTTCAAATGCCTCCAAATTCATTCTTTATCAGAGATATCAAAGTCATGACGACAATGGAGGCATGTTTTTCTTTCTACAGTAGCCAGAGGACATGGAGCCAATTCTAATAGCTAATGTCAACATATTTAAATAGAAGTTTAACAGGAAAGTGAAGGCACAGTTTAAAATATCATTTAGAATGAGATTTTTATTTTGACACATGAACATTCTTTGACTCTGGTTTTAACAGTGATGTGGTTACATGTATTTTGAGGACGCACGAACAGCCTGGTAATTATAATATACAACTTATCCTATGAAGTGTAAAAGATGAAAGACTAACGAAACAACAATCCTTTGAAGAATGTGATTTCACCCTGAAGGAGCTGTCACAGTATGTAGCACAATGCTTGGAATATAATCAGTAAAGTTTTGGGTTTTCTAAAAAATAAATTGCATTGATGTTAAGGTAAACTCCTTGATGGGGCAACTTCTCAGGGCAGGGATTAGACAATTCTGGCAGGAAGGTGTCACTTTTCTCCTGGTGCTTCTTTGGGGCTGAGAGAACTGGCCTTTACTGATCTCCTACTATGTGCCCAATCCAGAGTAAGGTTACCTTTTTGTGGTTCAATGGATGAGAGATGCTTCTAAAGCCTGGGAGAGATGTCACAGAGCCTCTTAAGGTTTTTAAAGAGTAGTGAAATTTATGGGCTGCCATAATGCAATCAACTCACGAAAAGAGGCAGGCAATCAATCACTCTGGGAGATGATAGATTATGCCTTACTGGAGAGCAATTGAGTGAGGGCTACCACTGTACTTTCATGGGAGAAGATTTGGAAAGGTTGATTTTTTAAATTATTAAGAAAATATTAAGAGCGTATGCTCTTTATTGTCTTACTATTTGTCTATCCACTTTTTATTTCCATTTAAATGCACAGATGAGAATAAAGGATTTTTAGAGGCCTCTTATTGTGTGCCAGTCTTTGATATAAAGACTTTACATACATTATGTAATTTAACTCCCTCATTAGTTCAAGTCATTGTTGTTGTTGTAATTGTGGTTGTTTAGATAAAGAATTAATTGTTCAGGTTACATAGCAAATGGATCTAGGATTTGAACCAATGCAATCTACCTCCAGAACCTGGCACCTACCCAGCCTGCATTTATAATATATAATTATCTTTCCTTTGTATCTACTCTCATTTCTCCACCTATTGATGATACATGTCTAAACTCTGATAAAACCTTATATTTATAAAGAAGTTACGACATAATAACTTCCATAACATTTCTAAATATATTCTGTATAAAAATGTATGTAAATGTGTGTATAGATATGCATGTTTGGGTATATACATGATGTATATACTGAAGAAAAATACAGATACTTGTGCCAAATTTGGCTGGATAGTATTTCAAGACAAGAGTATATTTTAATAATCATTTCACTGGATCTCATATCTGTTATGGGCTGAATTGTACCCCCCCTACATTCATATGTTGAAGCCCTAACTCCTAATAGAGAGAACATCTCTAAGGAGATAATTAAGGTTAAATGAGGTCAGAAGAGTGGACTCTAATCCAAAAGGTCTTTATAAAATGAGGAAGACCCCAGGAGTGTGCACACAGAGATAAAGCCATATGAGGACACAGGGAAAAGCAGCCATCTGCAAGCCCAGGAGAGAGGTGTCAGGAGAACCCAAACCTGCTAACATCTTGATCTTAAACTTTTAGACTCCAGAACTCTGAGAACATAAATTTCTTTTGTTTAGTCACTCAGTAAGGGGTACTTTGTTATGGTAGCACCAGCAGACTAATACAGTATCCCATTACAATAAATGCTTTCTATAAAATTGTTATTTGACAGATATTTGCTAATTGCACATGAAGATCATAGTGGGTTAAAGTGGACACATTTTTACCACAAATAGATCAGTTTAGAACAATCTTATCTGTGTGATGTACAGAGTACAGGGTAGTACTCTGAAGCCAGGTCCAAACTAAAAAATACTGTGCTGTAGATGTTGATTATATTTGCACTGTCACGAATAAGCATATCTGTCATCTCTAACCAATTTTAAAGATAACACGGCTTAGTTTCCATCCTAACATGAAAAGTATCTGTCATTAAAGATGTCAATTTTCCACTGACTTCTGTGTTCAACAAAGACCTACAGCAAGCCCAGAACCTAAAAGAGTCAAACTGCTGATAAAAGGTTCTGGTGTGTTAATCTTCTGAAATTAAGAGATTTGAGGGCTCCTTGTTTACTCCAGATGATAGCCTACTATAGTGATAGCCACCTTTATCCTACAGATTTTGATGAAAATGAATATAATCCTAAAGGATTTCATTTGGCTTTCATGATTACATGCAACTTGAAAGTTAAAGTTCCATTAAAATCACACTTAATGGGAAAATAGATTTATCACGATAAAGATCCCAAGGGTTTTTCCCAGGTCCTGGTCTCTCTTTCACTCTCTCCAAGATTGCCACATCTAATCCATGAATCAGACAATATTATCCTTAGTTATATTCCTATTCTAACACTAGACTTATATATTGAACTTTCTAAATAACATTTCTGCTTTGAAGGTAGAGGCGATGTGAACAATTTTTCCCCAAGGTGAACTCTTCATTGTATCCATCATCACCAATATCTACTTACTAAACTTCACCCTATTTTCCCCTATTTTAGAAAGTAGTACTCATATCTGTCCAGTTGCTCAAGCCAAAAACATTGTCATCTTTAACTGATCCTCCCCTCTCTTACCCAATCCACTTAATTTTCACCTGTCATTTCTACTCCCTGAAGAAAACTAATGAATGGAAGGTTATGACCCTCTTCCCCCCCCCCCAAAAAAAAGTATAAATCACTGACAAGAATGTAGATTATTTATAGATTTGATTAAATTATATAATGGCCCTCTGATAGACTAGAACTAAAGGCAAATACATTAAAATGAAATGGAATAGAGAATCCTGGAGCTAGAGCACGTCAGAGCAGAAAGGCAAGGAGTAGGGAAGGAGGGATGGAACTGCAAAGGAGTCCTGTACGCTGGGTGTCGTAAGCAGTGAAGCAGTAGAATGGAGAATCGAAAACTGAAAACTTCACAAGATTTATATGTTCTGGAGACATTTCATGGTAATAACTAAAAATGTAAAGTCTTTAAAAGAAATTAGTATCATCTTAAGATAGATTTTATTGGTACCATTAGGGCACCATAAACTTTTAAGATATGTTTTTACATGTCAATACGATGGACTTCAGTCAAACGGATATATCCCATCCTAATGTGCCAGAGCACCTAGCAAAGAACTCACAAGTCAAGCATTGAAAAAAATCTTACAAAGCTGTTTTAAGTGTTTGTTTTCTTTTGCTTTTTAAAAAATGTTACCTCAGTATTTTTATCTAAACAGTCGTCTTAAAAAGCTCTTAAAAGCGTAGTTTCCACCAAGAGATGACGCCAGAGGACGCAGCACAGAGCTGTGAATTCAGACTTCGGCATATGCAAGACGGCAAAGCGCCTCCTACTCCGGGCGCTGTCCTAAGAAGCTTCTCCAAAAAGAAGAAAAAGAGGAAGAAAAAAAGCTTGTTCCACTCGCAGATATGTTCAGCCTTAAAAAGCATGTATTTCAGAATCCGTTGCCGCCCCCTCGGGGCTATCTACAGCTCTGCGCCATCTGCACCCACCCCGCGCCCTCCTGCACGCCCCTGCAGCCGCCGCCTCCCACCTGCCCCTCATCCTCCCCCCCCCATCCTCCCCCTCCCCATCCTCTCCGCCCCCACCATCCCCAGCCCCCATCCTCCCGGCCCCCCTTCCCCCACGCTCACCGGCCCCTCCCACCTGCCCCCATCCTCCCCCTCCCCATCCTTCCCTCCCCATCCTCTCCGCCCCCACCTCCCCCTCCCCATCCTCCCCGCTCCCATCCTCTCCCTCCCCCATCCTCCCCTCCCCCATCCTCCCGGCCCCGCTTCCCCCACGCTCACCGGCCCCGCCCCTTGTCCCCTCTCCCTCCCCCATCCTCCTCGCCCTCATCCTCCCGGCCCCCTTCCCCCCATGCTCCACCGGCCCCTCCCACCTGCCCACCAGCCCCCTCACCACTTGTCCCCTCTCCCTCCCCCATCCTCCCCCATCCTCCCCTCCCCCATCCTCCTCGCCCTCATCCTCCCGGCCCCCTTCCCCCATGCTCACCGGCCCCTCCCCTTGTCCCCTCTCCCTCCCCCATCCTTCCTCCCTCCCCCTCCCCCGTCCTCCTGTCCCCCCTCCCCCCCAGGAGCAAACCCAGCCACGTCCAACCGGACGGAGCCCAGGGCAGGGGCGCGGAGGGGCGGGCACGCTGGGACCGTCAGCAGCGGCCTCGAGGTGGCGCCGACAGTTCCCGACGAGCGTCCCGGTGACAGGGCCGTACCCGACCCACGGCCTGGGACCCCGGGACCCCGGGACCCTGACACGCAGGCCCACGGCGTGCAGCTTCACCCCCGCAGCCGCTCGCCGGTCTCTGCCCCTAACCTGCGGCGGACGAGGGCGCAGCTGCAGGCGGCCGGGAGCGCTGGGCCCCGGGGGGGGGAGGCCCGGCAGGAGCCGCGGGCACCGGGGGGCCAGGAGGGAACAGCGCAGGAAAGCGGTTGGGCGCCTCCCAGGCTGCGCTGAGGGGCGGGGCGGTCGCCTGGCCCAGGCTCTGAGGCCGCCGCGTCCTGCACCGCCCGGGCCCCCCACGCGCCCCGCGCCCCACGCCCCACCCCGGGGAGCGTTTGCCGGATGCCGGATTAAACATTGGAATATCCCAACAGATCTGGCGCGCCCTGGGGCTCGCTAACAAAGAAAGAGCTTCCGCTTTCACATATGACGATGTAAGCTTTGGTTTGGGTCAGGCTGTTGCCACGGGGTTCCGAGTGCGAGTCGCGCGGGGCCGCTGGCGTTTGTGGCCACTGCCGCGGTCCTGGAAGCCCGAGTCTACGTGCATCTCAGCGGCGGGCTGGGAATCCCTGCGGAGGCAACGGCGTGGTAAAGCCGGAGGAAGATGATGCCATCCAATGGCTCGTGCGTACCCAGTTCCTGCTTCACAGCAGCCAGTGTTATTTTATATAAAATCAGGGAATGAAATTATTAAAGGAAGTTTGCAGTCTATCTTACCTGAATTACGATATCGCTCAATTTAACTTATGATCCTGTCATGTTAAAATAGGAGTGAGCCACACTCACTGAACAGTGTGATGAGTATACTTGTGGAAAGAAAGGCATTTTTTTTTCTCAAATTAACAGGGCGCTACTTCTCTCTCCCTCACACACACGTGCACACACACCTACATGTACTTTTACTATCATCACTTTGCGGTTTACGATCACATAACATTTTAACAGATTCTACTCCATACGTCACATCAATCTAACAGAACTCAGAATCACATTTGCTGAGACGATAGCAAAATCTATTCTGCGCATCTAAATTTTTTCGAACTTATTTGTTTGGGAGAGAGAGTGCATAAGCAGGCGAAGGGGCAGCAGGAGAGAGAGGATCTCAAGCAGACGTCCACTGGGCTTGGAGCCCAATGAGGGGCTTGAGCCCACAACCCTGAGATCATGACCTGAGCCAGAATCAAGACGGTCGCTTACCCGACTGAGCCACCCAGGTGCCCCTAATCACCGAATTTGTAGCATTGTTCTAGCAATGCTAGTATATACCAAGGTAGATAATGCTATACGCACTGAATACTCTGAAATCTTTTAAATGCTTGTAAAAAAAAGTCATAGTGTTAGTAATTTCAACCTTCCAATGTTAGAATATGTACAATTCTGCTTAATTTAAGACACCTATCATCCCTTGAATGAACACTACATTAATAACATTAATAAACATTGTGAGAACCAAGCTTACCCTTTCTCTCATTATACAACTATTTTATTAAATATTTAAACAAATCTTAGAAATGTAAAAAGTTATTTATATAATATTTTACGTAACAAACTCCTCATGAGATACGGGAATATTAAAATTTCAAAAGTACAGTCACAGTAAGTGGTAGGCGAGGCATGAAGATAAATCAAATCCTATTTTTTGCCATGCTGTGAAAAGACTGCTGGCTTTTAATCATCCTGATGTGCCATATGTAAATTCCATCAAAAAAGAAGTTTGGTAAATGTTATATTACAAAACCACAGGAAGCAAAGCTATTAATAAACATCAATTAAAATATATACCATGGTCTAAAGTCATTAATAATATTCTACTAATCTGGCTATACATATCTTTCATATTTACTCAATCGTTCCCCTACTTTTTATGCAAACAACAGTCTCAGAATTACCAGATGTCTGTCTACATATTCCTACTTAACTCAAGGTCACTACAAAGTTCTGCAGTAAAAGAACTACAAAAGCTCCTTATTAATCAATCCAGTGAAAAGAAAATACAAGGAGAAACAGCTTCAGATAAATATCTTATAAAATTGATGCGATCAATGAGGAAAAAGAAGCATTCTTGCCGAGCCTGGAAAGAAAAAGTATTACTCAATCTAACAAAAAATAAATAAATACATAATAAAGGTATCCCCAAAAAGGCCAATTCTGAACACAAACTTTGATTAAAAAACAAAAAGAATATTTAGCGAAGGCATGTCAAGCTAATCACCGTGATTTATTATATTGTCTTTTCTATTGGGCTAGTTGGTGTTCCTTTGAGTTTGCCGTTCCTAATGAATCCCGATATGTTATTCTTTCTTTTATTTGAATATTCTTCACTTAACCAATCCTCTATTGGCTTTTCTTGCATCCTTATCATTTTTCCTTGAATTAGTGTTTCCCTTACATCATAAAATATCTGTTTTGCCTTCTAGATACGCCAGGACTTCCCAGTGGTCTGAGAGGCTGCTTCACCATGATACTCTTATTTCCCATGGCTTGCTGGGACAAACAAGAGTCCCTAAGTTTTGCTCTCTTTAATAAACCATCCAGCTATGCCACAAGGACCCCATGATGACACAAGTCTACAGCCCTAAAATATCATTCCGTCTACACACAGCGTTAGCACGCCATAGCCAACTGACCCAACCGTCACTCTGCCCGAGGGTTCCTTTTTCCACCTTGCCATGCTAATTTCCCTTCTGCGCTTCCAGGAATAAATGCTGGCCTGCAGGGTCCTGCTGCACATTTCCCCTTCCCTTAAAGCTGAGAGAGAACAGTGGACAGAAGGAACGGGAGCTGCTTTGAAAGAGGAAATATGGCATCCTACCAGGGAGACACACAGCACCGAATATCGCAGGGTAGACAACATAATTATCCTTATCATTCCCCATGACCAGCGGCAATGACAAGAGGAAACAAATTCCTTCAAAGGGGATGGCATCATGTAAGGCACGAGGAATTGCACAAAGGATACTTGCAAAGCAATGTTTTATTTATATTGTACCTCAGACTTGCAAACAGAAATTGCCTAATTCACAAACTATTGCAAACCACATAGAAAGTGGAATCAACATTCCCAGATGTCTGTTTTAGATGGACAGTTGCATTATAGAGTGTTTGTTACTTAGGGCCCACGGAGGGGTTGGTTGCAGTGTTCCACATCTCCAACATATCCAGTATTCGTATGTGCATAAAGTGAATCCTGTCATACCTGTCTTTTGATTAGGAGAAATTTAATGCTTCAGCTCTTTGTAATGTTTGTTGTTTTGTTAGAACTGGTGTGTAGATTGAATGGCAGGTGACATTTCATAAGATTTAAATAAGGTAAGAAATTAATCAAATTAACATACTGCTTTTCTAAAGTATAATGAGTCATTTGCATATAAAGTGCAATGGAGTCTGTAAATACAAAATGAACTTCAAATTACTGAGGAACATCGTGAACTGCATTTGTTGCATATTATAAAACAGACATGAAGAAAGAGTCTTGTAAATATTCCCAACTCCAAACTGATTTATGATACATTTTGTGGTTGTAATGGTAGGCTTAGATGCTGTAATATCCAGCATTCCTTGTTTCTGGAGAATTTATGACTTCAATTTGACATAAATAGTGATAGTAGCCATTCCTTGCAATCATTTTCCTACCTGTATCTGAAAAGGTTCTTTAGACTCTGTAAGGAGAGCCCAAGATAAGGACCTTGAAACATATTTATGCAAAACATAAATTACATAAAAATTAAAAGAATGGAAAGCAAAAGTCAAGAGCTACTCATTTTTATAGCTCTCAAAAATGTACTTTAGACAATGGTCTTGTTCAGAGTTCAGCAGACATCTTTTGCAAAAAGCCAGACAGTGCATATTTTAGGCTCCGTGGGAGACACTATTATCTGTCACAACTACTCAACATTGTCTTTGTAGAGTAAAGCACTCATACGTAACACTTAAATCGATAGGCATGGCTGTGTTCCCATTAAATTTTATTCATAGTAACAGGCAGTGGGCCAGATTTGACTAATGGGCCGTAGTTTACCAACATACCTGGTCTGGAACAGCGCTGTTCAATAGCACTTTCTCTGATTATGGAAATAGTTTATATCTACTTGTGGCTATTGAAATATGGCTAGTATGACAGAAACTAAATTTTTAATACATTTTAGTTAATTTAAATTCACATTTAAATAGCTATATGTGATGATGCCTACTAAATTGAACAGTACCTATGTAGATGTGTTTTTGATAGTAAACAGTTGAATAACAAGAGTTATAGGAAACATTAATCTTCCAAGACAATGGATTGTTTAAGAATCAAATATCAAAAATGCTTAAATAGAAATAAATTCAGTATTTTCCTAGGTGGATAGCGAAGATCCCCCCCTCCCCACACCCGAGGAACACAAAAAAGAAAATATCAACATATGGTACACATCTGAATAAATACGGAGATTTCAAATTTGCTAGGTTTGAACTCCAATTTATCATTTTGCATCTTAGCTTCTTTGACGGTGGCATTTTTAAAAATGATAGGCTGAGAATATTTTACAATAGTAAAAGAGAATTGAAAAAAGGGAGATTTCCAGTCTATCTGTAAAAGGTTTTGCTCTTGTCCTAGAATTTAAGGACTTATTCCAAATTAAATAAAAATCAATGACCAGAATTTAAACTAACTTTCTGGGAGTCCAGATGGCCTCCATGGTGCATGGCTTCTGATCTGGCTTAAGATCAAATCACCTTCTGCTTCTTGTTCTGTCTCTAAGCTGGCCCTTGATTATAGCTAATGACCCTCAGTTGTAATAATTCCTTAACATACTATTTATTTTATTTCTGTTTGGATTCACAGGGCTTTACTTTTTCAGAGGAAAGCATCTGAAATAAGCACCATGATTCTGTTTGAACAACAACAAAAAAGATGACCGAATTTGTTTGTTTGTTTGTTTGTTTGTTTGTTTGAAATGGTTGTGATGTCTTGTCCTGGCTCATGCCACTTGTTATCTGAATAAAATTCATACAAGCCAAATTTTCATTTATACCTAAATTTGATGAAATCTCAGCAAAACTGTTTTGCTGAAGCTGTATTTTTGCTTCCTTCAAAAATATTGTTGAAATTAGTTTTCAGTTAGGTGTCAATGTTGGACATTTTTAAGTATGTAAGTTTCTCTTATGAGTTAATCAAGCTCACCCTTGTACTATAGAGTACTGCATCGGAAAAGACTACCTGTATTCTCTTTTGGTCATCAGAGGATAGGAAATACATGGTATGCTTATAAAGGAACTATACAGACCAAGTTGCCTAGGTGACTCATTCAGATATGGCCAAAATGCAAAGAACCAGCTGCCCTGGGATTTTTTATTTCTGCCAATTTTCTTGAAGACCCAATTAAATCTACAGTTTCCAGATATTTGCCACCAAACATTGATGCCTCTATGTTTAAAATCATAAAGTAGTCTTTACATGGGTAAAGATTATGAGCATAAGTAACCAGAGCAGAATGGAGTTAAGTAATGGAGAGCAGTAGTTCAAAAACAGTGATTTACTCAACTGGAGTATTTAAAGATATTTAAAATGCAAATAGTCCTTGAAATGCATTTCTAATTTAAAGAAAGAACAAAAGATGAAAATTGTACTCTAAGGGACAGGGATGGCATACATATGCTTATGAATAATGCTTTTATCAATTTCATGAATTTCAAGCCAACAGTCATAATTACTTATTATAGTTAAAAAGGCAAAAATACTGGCTGTAGTTTCTTCAGTATTAACATCAAAACACTGCCTACATTGTTACCTCTTTTTATTTTTGTCATTTATAAAATATTAAAACATAATCAAGTACCATTTATAAATCAATGGAACAATAATAATCACAGAAATGGAAGACTGACTTAATGAAAAATGGCTACTTTGTTTCATTTCGTATATATTTTTCTGCCTGACTTCTTCTTTAGAGATCTTCTTTAGAGATCATGGCTATGTCTTTGGATTGGGGGTTGGGGGGGAGAGTGGTTGAACTCTTTCTTTTATTATTAAATTTTTAACATTTTTTTTTACTTTTTAGAGAGGAAGAGAGAACGTGTGTGCACAATTGGGACAGGGACAGAGGAAGAGGGAAAGAGAGAATATTAAGTAGATTCTCTCACTTCACTGAGCCACCCTGGCACCCCTGGAACACTTTCTTTATGAGTATTTTCTTAACTATCTTTACTGGATATAACATTTTGAGAGGAGGTAATGAAAAATTAGACCAGGAAAGCCAGAGTTACAAATAAACACAGTAAACACACTCTCACAACTGTTAACAGTTACTTATATTAAAAATATCCCTCTGAGTAAAATATGGCAATCATTTTCATTATTTTACAATCCCTTAATCTCTTTTGTTTGTCTTCATACTCATTATTCAAATGTTAAATCATCCTCAGACCCTGAAATATCAGGATTTCTAAATACTTTATCAGAATTTAGATTGCCAAAAAATGAGCTGCTTAAAACAGAAACCACCACTACCAACAACTTAAACATTTTTCACATCTTGTTGGTTCTCATCTTCAGAGGTGAGTGAAAGCTACAATTATTTTCCAAATTACTAAAATCAAGAAAGTAGACACCATATTTAGTCATGAGCTTGCTGGGAGAATAAAAAGAAATGGATGAAATAATGACCAATGAGAAAAAAAAATTCAGAAGCTGCTTCTTACAAGACAATCATGATTTTAGTGGAAAAATGCCCAATGAATAGAGTTCGATATAAAAATCAGTACCAGGTCTCAAATGAAAAGAGAAGGAAACTGACACATAGTAATCTAGAAGATTTACACACTTATTCTCAAAATGTTCTGATGAAGAGGGTATTTGTATATCCATGTTACTGAGAAGGTTGTCTGAGTTTCAAGAATATTGAAGAAACCTCCTGAAGTCAAACGGTAACTGAGTTTTTTTTTTTTTTTAACATATACCGATTTGATTATGAAACACACAATATTTCGCAAGGACAAAGTCTACCTTCTATTAACACATTGCCTTATTAATAATTATTTATAAGTTGCCTTTATGAGTCAGACTCTGCCTGGTGCAGAGATTATGATGATAAACAAGAATGAAATGGTCTCTGACCCCATAAGAGTTTACCAGGTGGCGGGAAAAATCATGACACAAATGAATGCAATTAAATGTGTAATTACATATTTTGATAAATGCTATGAAGGAGAAAAATAGAGAGTTACCAGAAAGAATAAGAGAGGTATGTAATATATAAGATATTGGGACTCAGAGAGGGCATTTCTAAGTACTACTTGGACAGAGATTTGAAGGTAAATTAACCAGGAGGATACTGAGAATGAATATCACAGATAAAAGGAACGATGCCATGTAATACCATTCCACGAGGGGAAAAATGCATTGCAAAAGCTGAGAAAAGGTCAGGGTGGAGTGAAGTGAATGGGGAGGAGTTCCACATGAGATTGCAGTCACAGCAGGAGGTCCCAGAGAACAAGGTGAGACATGCTTTAATGCATTAATTTCATGCAATCACTAAACTGTTTGAACAGGAAAAAACAACAACAACAACAACAACAACAACAACAAATCATTATTATCATGCACTGAATGTCTGTGTGCACCCCGTAAATTCATATGTTGAAGCTCTAACCTTCAATGTGATGGTATTTGGGTCTCTGGGGGAGGTAATTAGGTTTGGATAAGGTCAAGGCAGTAGGCCCTCATGATGGGATTAATGTCTTTATAAAAAGAGGAAGAGAGCAGAGCTTGAGATCTTTGCCATGTGAGGAGATGACAAGAAGGTGGATGTTTCTAAGCCAGGAAGAGAGCCCTCATGAGGTAATCAAATTAGCTGGTACCTTGCTCTTGAACCTCCAAGCCCCCAGAACTATGAGAATAGATCCCCTTTGTTAAAGACACCCAGGCTGTGTTATTTTGTTATACCAGCCCTAGCTAAGGCAATGGTCTAAACCATAGCTTATGGTTTGAAAGAATAATCTTTAGCAATTAGAATTTAACATTAATTGAACAACATACGGAAAGAGCAACAAAGTGTCACATATACCAGGGATTAAATAAATTACCTGCTGAATAAATTGATGGATACAAGACAAGACTGGCAGCACTCTGTGCTCTGGCCCAAAGAGTAGCATCTGCATCTAAATGCCACTCCATCTACTGCTTCCCTATTTCACCACGTTTGAGGAAGCCACAGAAATGTAAGGTTGTCAACTAACTATAAGTAGAAATTACAGGTGTGCTTAGGAAATGCCTAATCACTGCCTGCTCAAAATACCACTCCTTTCAGCTAGTTCTGAAGAATGACTCAATCAGAAATTTCAGGTTTCAACTTAAGATTTCCTTTCTTTATCTTTGGAAATAAAAAAGACAACACAATACAAACTCTGACTTTATATCTGACCTTGAATAAGCTATTCCACTTTAATAACTTCATTTGTAAAATGGCACAATAATACTTTCTTGACAGGGTGGTTGGATGAATAAGTGATATATGTAAAGTTCTGCTATGCTTGAAATGTATTTATTTTAAAATACATACAAAATGGGGATGCTTGGGGGGCTCAGCGGTTGAGCATTGCCTTCAGCCCAGGGCACGATCCCGGGGTCCTGGGATCGAGTCCCACATCAGGCTTCCTGTGAGGATCCTGCTTCTCCCTCTGCCTGTGTCTCTGCCTCTTTCTCTCTCTGTGTCTTTCATGAATAAATAAGTAGAATCTTTAAAAAAAATACATACAAAAGCTATTTCTCTGGTTTGATTGTATAACTTAAACAAGTAGAAAGATTTTGAAAGTAAATATCATTTCTAACCATGTTAAGGGAATCATTTTGTTTTATATTTGTTACTTTGTTTTGTTTTCCCTGAGAAAGACTTATAAGAAGAAAATAAATGATGTTTATTTAGAAATATTCTCTAGAATATCTAGAGCTGTTCTAGATTGGGGTAAGTATGGGAGGAGGACACGGCAGGAAAGTCACCAATATTGGTATTTTGCTGCTGGCGTACTTTTGCCTATACAAATCTTTATTTGTGCTACTGTACCAGTCATGGTCACGACAATCTAGTAATAGTAGCATTAGGTGTAGCCGTAGTCAGACCTAAAGTTTACAAGATGACTATTAAATGTCGGGCCCTCTTCTAAGCATAAAACTCATAGGTAAGTATATAAATTATTTGCATTTTCTACTAAGAATGTTGAAACACAATGAGGTTAAGCAATTTGTCAACTGTCACACAGTTATTTTTAGAAAAGCTGGACTTGGAACCCAGGAAGTTTACTCCAGGTTCTGAGCTCTTAACCACTAGCCATAAAGAGAAAGAAAGATGTTACATGTGCAGGAGTATGCTAATGTTTCCCCAAAATTACTCTAGAATTAAGTTACTTTGGGATTTTCTCCACAGAGGAGCATGGGCCAGGATGGCAGCAAACTGATGTGTGGCACTTAGGGGACCTTCACTAATTACAACAGGAAGGTGACAGAAGAGGTTCCTGAGCAAAGCCACATGAAAAAAGTGACAAGACAGGTTCCTGAGAGGTTGGCCTATGGAAAAATGTGTGAACTTGAAAGGTGATTGATACAAAGGTGAATTTCTGTGCTTGTGAGATTGTGGCAAAAATGGCACATGTCTCTGAAATGCAGATAGGAGACAGGGAATCAGAGAAATAGAGTCTCAAAGATTGTATATGAGAAATGGACTGTTAAAACATTTTACTAAAGAATATTTGACAAAAAGGGAGATGAACTCAAAAGAGAATAAAAGAAAATGTCACACTGAAAGAGCAGAAAATACTACTACGAGGGAAAAAAATGTAATCTTCACTATAATGATTCAGAGTGCTTCTAATGCAAAACAGTTTAAAATACTACCATAAAATAGTAGCATGTGATTTTAACAGTGGTTATGACATTTGCCAGACCTCCGGAATGCTGTTTTTTTGACATTGTCAATTTGTATTGTTCATGACAGAAACTTATATCATAAAGAATAACCAAAACATGCAGAATCATAAACTGTAAGAATTGGTAACTGTCTCCTCCCGGAGATGTTTTGATATTTTTCAGGCTTTAGCTAAGAGTCTTTGGAGAGTGCCATAGCCAAAAACAATAATTTTAAGGAAAACAATAACAGCGCAACATATTAATTTTGTATATGAAATTAAGTTCACTTACTGAAAATAGCATTTTGATTATTTATTATGATGTGGAATTTAGGGAAGTAGCAGTACATAACTATAGATTCCAAAGAATTTTAGATATATTTAGTGCATGAAATAGCAAATGCTAGAGTGTTATTTTTGAAAATCCTGGTATAGATTCATATTCCTAAAAGTAAAATGTTAGTATAAATTATTTTATGAAAAGGAGGCTTAAACTACAGAAATACGTGAGAAAAAAGCATAGATCAAAACTGAACTGGGTTTAGGGCTCCTAGGTAGCTCAGGTGGTTAAGTGTCTGAGTCCTAGTTTCAGCTCAGGTCATGATCTCAGGGTCGAGAGGTTGAGCCCTCTGTGTTCAATGTAGAATCTTCTTGAGATTCTCTCCCTCTCTCTCTCTGCACCCCCACCATACTCACACTCAAAAATAAATAAAATCTTTAAAAAAAAAAACTGAACTGGGTTCAAATCCTATAGGAAATGCTTGCTCATTTTGTACAGTCAGATGTAATTACCTACCTAATGGGAATTCAGTTTCCTTAGCTATAAAACAGGGGTAGTTATTTTTATAGACTTTTGAGATGGTAAATTATAATATATGCTGGAATCTTGCATATCTTGGGCATTAAAGTTTATGTAAGTTCATGTAAATTGATACGGAATCATACCTATTTCAATGGAGAAAAAAACAAGCATTTTAGATTATCTATTATAAACTCCACAGTGAGCTTGGTGTTTTGATCTTCAGTATAATCTTGCAATCTTGGAATCATTAATTTGGTTTTTCACATGAGAAAAATGAATCTAAGATAGGCTATGTCATTTGTTCAGGGTCACAGAGCTCTATTCCTGGATTTTAATCCAGGTCATCTGATTTCAAGTCCTGTGTTTTTCCTATTATATCACATTACTATACAGCATTACATCTTTGTTGTCTTTTGTCTTAAATAGATTTCCATACTTCCTAGTACAAAAAAGTCTGGGATGTGAGCATCTAAAGTTTGTGTCTTCCTGTGTGTGTGCATGTGTAAGAGAGAATGAGAGAGAAAGAGGAGGGAAAAAGGGAGGAAGATATCTTCCCATGGGGTTCCAAATTTCTGCTAGAGCACTAACAATGTGCTATAATTTACATGGAGAATTACTTCGTTCTTAATTTATTTTAGATGGCCAAAATGCATTAAGGACCAAATATACCTTCTCATTGAAACAAACAAAATATGTTAAATAGCAGTTCACAAAATACCGTTTACAGACAGTGAATAAAGGACAGTGAGCCCTGGAAGATGGAAAACAGACAAGGTGAACCCTTAAAATGCTCCATTTTACTTTATTGAGAATTTCCATGTTTCCCTGCAGGGATAGGAAACCCAAGAGGAGCCTGGCTGACTCCCAAGGCAGCCATAGCTTTTAAAACAGAGTGCTAGAGAAAAGAAATAATTGGATTTTTGAACAAAAAATAATAACAATATAGTGTGAAGTTTAGAAATATGTAAAAGTAAAATGTGTAGCAATAATGGCATAAAAGTTGAGAGAGAAATAGAAGAATATAATTAAGGCTCTTTTTCTCTATGCAAAGTGATAATATATCTTGGAAATAGAGCATGGTGGGTTAAAGATGTAAACTACACACCCTAAGCAATTACTAAAATAATAAAAATAAACAGCTACTAATAATAAGCCAGAAAGAGGAAAAACATGGAACCATAAAAATATTCAATTCTTTAAAAAGAAATAAAAAAGGAAAAGGAGAACAAATTAAAATAAATGAAAAGAAATAGAAAGATGATATCTTTAAAAGTCACCAAATCAGTGATCACATTAAATACAAATGACTGAAAGGTAAAAATTGCCCCCCATTAAAAGACAAAGACTATCATATTGGGGAAAAAGTAAGACCTAATGAAATGCTTCCTACTAAAATTATACTTTGAAGAAAAAGATACAAATAGATGGGTACACTTGGCTGGCTTAGTGGGTAGAGCATACAACTCTTCATCTTGGGGTCATGAGTTCAAAACCCATCTTGGGGGTAGAGTTTACTAAAAATAGTAATAATAAGAACAGATTTTAAAAAATAATCATTAAGAAAAACGATACAAATAGATTAAAAGTAGAAGGATGAAATAAGACTTAAAATACTGACATTGATAGAAAGAAACCTAGAAATTGCCACACCCAAAAGAATCCTCAGCCTGCCTGACTGCTAAATGTATCATCGTACCCTGGATGGTATGAGAAATGGAAAAATGACATTCAGTTAAAAATGAGGACCTGAATAAAGTATGGGTTTTAGTCAATACTAACCTACTATTGTTGGTTTATTGATGGTAAAAAAGGTATTATGTTCATAGTGAATATAAGTAAAAGGGGAAACAATGTAGGGTAGATGTAGCCTCTCTATACTATCTTTATAATTTTAGATTTACAAATCCAAAACTGTCAAATCTCAACCTAATTCTAAAAAAAATTAAAGATAGAAATCATAAAGTTTCTATATTGATGTCAGAAAATCTAGACTTGAGAACAATGACTATTATAGGAAATGAAGAATGTCATTTCTTAAAGATAAAGGCATCAATTCATCAGGAGGATATAAAAATGCTAAACAGTTATGCGTAAAATAGCGTAAGTTCAAATACATGGAACAAAACTGATGCAACTGCAAGGAAAAAGAAATCCACAAACATAGTCTGAGATTTCAAAAACCCTTGCTATAGATTATTTGTGCCCTGTGCTGCAAATGTTGAAATTCTAACGCCCAATATGATGCTACTAGGAAGTGGAACCTTTGGAAGGTGGTAAGGTCTTGAGGGTAAACTTTGTGATTTGGTTACTGCCTGTATCAAATAGACCCCAGAAAGCCTTCTGCCCCTTCTGCCAACGGGAAGACACAGCAAAGAGATGTCCATCTATGAAACAGGAAGACCCTCAGCAAGACAAAACATCTGCTAGAACCTTGATCTTAAAATTCCCTGCCTCTAGAACCGTGAGAAATAAATTTCTGTAGCTTACAGGACACAAATGATATGATATCCTGTTAGAGAAGCCCAAGCAGACTAAGAAAACCCTTTTATTAATAATTGATAAAAGAAGTAGACATAATATTAGTAAGATATAGCAAATCTGAACCATTCTATTAGCCAATGTAACCCGACTGACATTTTTGGAGCATTCCACCCAACACATTCTTCCCAAGTTCACACACACCATTCACCAGGATAAAACATACTAGCCCATAGAATAAACTTTAACTAATTTAAAATTATTCAAGTCATACAAAGTACACTCTCTGAACAATGGAATTACAGAAAATGAAAAATAGGATGTTTTCTTCATAATCTTCAAATACTGGAAACAACATACATCTAAATAATTAAATGCAAGGGAAAAACAACATATGACAATTTGCGAAATGCTGCCAAAGCTGTACTTAGAAGGGGTGTTATAACACTAATTACCTGTATTAGGAAAAAAAATTATCAAATTAATGGCATCATGTTCCACCTAAGAAACTACAAAAGAGGAGCAAGTTACATTCAAAGTAAAGACGAACAAAAGGAATAATAAAGATCAGAATGGAAATTAATAAAACAGAAAAAAAAGCAATTAAAAATTAATGAAACAAAAAGCTCTATAAAATCAGTCAACCCCTGGTCAATACTATTGTGGAGGTGGTAACTCACAAAGGAAAGGGCTAGTTTTCTAGTTTTGTGAGAGGCAGTTTCTTATGGGTGATCTTCATAGCGTTTGGTGATTTCCTCATAACCTGATGGTCTTTCTATCCTTTGGTATTCAAAAATCAATGGCCTCCTTAAATTACGTCTATTCCTAATTAATTAATAATACAGTAAATATATTTCTTATCTGATCAACTTAGAAATAAGCAGTTTAATTTTCTTGTTGGGCTATGGTGTATATAGGCACCAGTGCTCATTTCCTGCTTATCTACAAATAGATTTTTAAAAATTTTATCTTACTTATTTCATTTTTTCTCTCTGGGGTCATACCTTTCCCCAGTACAGATCCAGTACCTTCCTATGTTCTAATGCTTCTCCAGAAAAAGAGGGAATAAAAATCAGTTTCTTACACAGTGACACTCATTCCTATGTTATTGCTTTTACAAGGATATTTGCAACTTGAAGCTGGAGGAAAATTTTCAGATAAGAAAGCAATAAAACAGACCTATATTTTGGAAAAGGAGTGTTTCTCCTTGCCAAAGAAAATGTGTGTGGTGGAGGGGGAGCCTGGGTGGCTCGTTGGTTAAACATCTGTCTCTTGATCTCAGCTCAGGTCTTGATCTCAGGGTCATGAGCTCAAGTCCCACATTGGTCTCCATACTTTGTGGGGAGCCTACTTAAAGAAGAAAAACAAAAAAGGAAAAGAAAAAGAAAAAAATGTGTGTATGTATATATACCTACATGTTTACAGTTACCATTTTATTGATTTTTTAATATGTACATTAAGTACTCTACCTATATAATTATATTTTCCTGTTCAAATTGTCCTGTGAATCATGTTTAATTATTGACCCCATTTTACAGATAAGGAAAGAGACACATAGCTCATATCTCTTGCCATAGTTCATATGTAAATGATGAATCTGGGAATCAGATGTAGACACAACTAACTAAAATTTCCTTTATGATGCTCTTTCCTCTATGATGGATGTGAAGATAAAATATGTTTGGTCATTCATCAACTCACTAAATGTTGGAGGCTTTCTATTTACATTTATTTGCTCTGTTTCAAGTGTGAGAAATAAATCAAGATGCAAGGAAATCTATCCTTACCTTGATGCTACTTTCAGGTAGTTTGCAACTTATGCGGGACATATGCATGCAAGTTAATATTAAATATTAGATTAGGGCAGCCCGGGTGGCTCAGAGGTTTGGCGCCGCCTTCAGCACAGGGCGCGATCCTTGAGACCCAGGATCAAGTCCCACATCAGGCTCCCTGCATGGAGCCTGCTTCTCCCTCTGCCTGTGTCTCTGCCTCTCTCTCTCTCTCTGTGTGTGTGTGTCTCTCATGAGTAAATGAATGAAATCTTTTTTTTTAAATGAATAAAATTAAAAAAATATAGATAGATAGATAGATAGATAGATAGCTTAGATTAAATCTAGCTAATATGTGAGGGTCTGGTCAGAGGAGGTCTTTGTTTATTGCTCTTCCCTTGAGTTTCCTTGCATTTCTGTGATAAGTAAGCTACAAATAATATAATCCTATTTCCTGGTAATATCTGTGTCATTATATTGCATACTGTTTTTGTTTTTGTTTTTATACTAAATCTCCAGAATTTATGGCTGTACACGTGGCCTCTCTCTTCTCGTTTCCTATTTTCTCTTTCCCTGAGGATTCTTGATGCTGGAGATCCAGAGGCTACCAACTCTGTATTGTTACTCCCTAATCCCTTGGATTTAGACTTTTTAACACTTGCCTTTCCCATTTTATTTATTTATTTACTTTTAAAAGATTTTATTTATTTATTCATGAGAGAGAGAGAGAGAGGGAGAGAGAGGCAGAGACACAGGCAGAGGGAGAAGCAGGCTCCATGCAGGGAGCCTGACGTGGGATTCGATCCCGGCTCTCCAGGATCAGGCCCTGGGCTGAAGGCGGCGCTAAACCATTGAGCCTCCTGGGCTACCCACCTTTCCTATTTTAAACTTCAGAACGTAGTACTGTTTGTCCATTGCTCCTACTGCAGGCAGCAAATTCATAAGCTCCTGTTTTCTTTGTGGAACAGACCAAAGAAGTAACAGAATGGAGTCCAATGACAGTTAATAGATAATGGTCTATAAACCTGTTTCTCAGAAATTGCACTTTCCATACTTATTCAAAGTCATAACAATTAAAATGAATTGCCACATAGTTTAAAAATATCAATATTTGTTACATTACATTTTGCCTACACTATTAAGTTTTTGATAGTTCTCTATCCCATAAATAAATGACAGAAATTACTTATTTTGCATTTATGTTATGGCGTGGACTGAATGAAGCATTTCTACAAATGTCATTTAATTAACATGCTTCAAATATAACTTTAAAAAGATTAATTATTATGAGGCAAGGAAAAAATGAAATTTTCAGATTATCAAATTACTATTTTGTATATAATTGGGCAAGATGTATGTGTGAGAGTGAATTAAAGAGAAGGGAAACAGGCAAGGAAGATCATAAAATGCTGATATAGAACAGAAATTAAAACCTGGATGAATGAACAGAATAGTGAAGAGAGAAAAGATTATACTGGGATGAAACAGATGAGAAATCTACAAAAGTATAAAGAAGACAAAGGGAAATACTGCCTTTAACAAAAGAGGGGTTTCCCCAAACCCACAAACGTTCACTCAGAGCCCTGAGATCATTTGCTACTGGGTACCCTCTGAGATAGTGATTATCACTACTTCTCTTGTACCCATGACCCTGAGGGAGGGCTCACCTCCCATCAGTAAGAGTGGTTCAATGCAATATTATTTTCAACTACTTAAGGACCACCACATGACAATACACTGTTTTATGTCATTTTCTGATCTTTTGCTGATTTTCTGAATGACCTTCCATAAATATCTTAAACTATCTGCCACAATTCTCTCACCTGTCAAATGTGAATGTATCCTACGAACTCACTGAATATGTAAATTAGCTACAGCGTTTTAAATTTTCTGTAGAAGATTGATTATCTTAAATACCCATTGTGCTTTAAATAATAATTAAAGGGCTTTTAAAAATCCATTTGTTTACTTTTGTTAATCTCTAATTACTTTTCATTTTCAAGATATTCATTTACAGAAAGGAATTACTTTTCTTGAAAGTCATGTGCTTAGAACCGGTAAAGCAAACAAATCCTAAACAGCACTTTGTTTCAATAAACAAAGATGGAAACATAAAAGAGTGACCTAAATCATCACACTTAAATGCAAATGACATTAATAAGCATATAGCCATAAGTAGCTGATAGCACTGAATGTAACAACATGAATATAGTTAGCTAAGATCTAGGAAGCCTTCATATATGGATATGTAGTTCTTCTGTGGAGAAAATCTAATTCCTCGGGGATCCCTGGCTCAGTGGTTTAGCACCTGCTTTTGGCCCAGGGCATGATCCTGGAGACCCGGGATCGAGTCCCAGGTCGGGCTCCTTGCATGGAGCCTGCTTCTCCTTCTGTCTGTGTCTTTGCCTCTCTCTCTGTCTCTCATGGATAAAAAAACAAAATCTTAAAAAAAAAAAAAAAAAGAAAAGAAAGAAAGAAAGAAAAAAAGAAAATCTAATTTCTTAAGAAGATGCCATTTATTATAGTTGTTTTAATTAAGTTATAAAATGGATTTTCCTAAAACTAAGGAAAAATAATAAAAGCATATAAAAGTGATACATACAAAAGTTAAGTAGAGAATACAAACATGCATGATTATGTAGCAACCTGTCCCTAAAATATCCACTTTTCTAAATTTTTCTAGATATTATGAGGAAGAGTGAATTAACATTGGCTTTTTCTAGAACTCTGTTTTCATTTTCACTATGCTACTAGAAAGTTGATTATATTAGAAAAAAGTAGATCATTGATAATTTTATGAGTTAAACAGGAAATCAGATGGTATGTCATGCCTCTTGGTGTGATAGTTCATAATTTTTGAAGAGACACTATGTTGTAGCACTTTTTTAAAAAAAATGTAAAAAGCATTTATTCCCTCTGGAAACTGGAAATGCCCAATCTAACTTAATTATCAGAGTTTAGCATATTAATAAACCATACCATATACTTTTCTGCAAGGGACAATAATGTCCTCCACCTCTCAATCCATAATGATTTGGAAGCAAAAGAAGTTATTTTTTAAAAGAACACATACAGGGCAGCCCAGGTGGCTCAGCGGTTTAGCGCCGCCTTCAGTCCCGGGCGTGATCCTGGAGACCCAGAATCCAGTCCCACGTCAGGCTCCCGGCATGAAATTTGCTTCTCCCTCTTCCTGTGTCTCTGCCTCTCTCTCTCTCTCTCTCTCTCTCTCTCTTTCTCTCTCTGTCTCTCATGAATGAATACATGAAATCTTAAAAAAAAAAAAAAAAAAAGAACACATACATTAAGTAGCTGGTACGTCCAAAAATTTCTAGATCAAATTTATCAACTCAGTTACTCTGAGTTTTTTTCTTTAATGTATTCACTTAAAGTAATTTAATTAAGAAAATCAAGCTAATTTATATTAAGTTTTCCCATCTAACCAAATCTACTGATGGCTGATGAGTATCTAATAGAAGATGAGTCTATGCAAACTGCTAAGTCTTTGGAACTTCTATCTATAAAAAAATCACAGATAATGTTGTTTAACCTGGTTCTAAATGAAGAGTTAAAGTTTATATCTGTAACAAGGTCCTTTAATTAATCATACACACTAAGAATATCATGCATACAGAATTAAAATGAATAAACATATGGATATTTCATATACATCTCCAGGGACAATAGCACTGTTGGTAGATTTTGGTGCATATGATTGAGGAAATTAATATTAATTGTTAATAAAAATACACATTCTGTTTTGCAAGACATTTTGCATTTTTTACTCAGTGAAGTAGAACTTTCTTTCATTATGCAATCTCTTTCCAAATTCAGTGGGCATAAAAAAAAAAAAAAAAAAAAAAAAAAAAAAAAAAAAACCTGTACTGAATTGCTGTCTCTAACTTTTCTTCATATATTTAAAACAGTACCAGAAACTTTGCCAAGTTTTATAGTATTTCCTCCAAATAGAAAATCAAGTTACCCATGGTTTGCTTTAACTTTACAACTCAGTGCTGTTACTGTGTTTATACTTAATTTTAATGACAGACTTATAGTCCAAGCTCTCTATAGGACTTCACCCTCCTAAAACATGTAGGAACTCAAAATAATGTTTATTTTTTAAAGATTTATTTACTTGAGAGAGAACGCCAGCCCGCGCAGGAGTGGGGGGAGGGGCAGGGAGAGGGAGAGGCAGACTTCCTACTCAATGGAGCTCAATCACAGGACCATGAGATCATGGCCTGAGTAGTAGAGATTATCCCAGATTATTCCAATGGGGCTTACATATTATTACAGTGTCTTTATGAGAGAGAGAGAGAGCAAGATTTGACATAGATAAAAGAGGAAGAGGGAATAGGGCTATGGAGGCAGAGATTAGTTAGAGTGATGCAGCCCCAATCCAAGGAATGCCAGCAGTCTCCAGAATTTGTAAGGAACAAGGGACAGGTTCGTCTCTAAAACCTCCAGAGGAAGCACTGTCCCTCCTCACACTGGTTTTGGACCAATAATACTAACTGCAGACTTTTGACCTCCAGAATTGTGAGATAATAAATTTTTGTTGGTGCAAGCCAAAACGTTTTTGGTAATTTGTTGATGCTGTCATAGGTAACTAGTCTAGATTTTGATACCTGGAAGTAAAGTGTACTCTAACAAATACTTTCAAATATGGAAGTGACTTTGGAATCTGATAATGGGGTAGAGGTTGAAAGAACTTTGAGATATTTTATAGAAAAACCTATATTATTCTAAACAGAATGTTGTAGGAATATGGATGTTAAAGATCCTTTTGCTGAAGGATCCTTTTGCTCAGGAGAAAATGAAGAATGTGCTACCAGAAATTGAAGACAAGTTGATTTTTATGGTGGAAGAAAACTTAACTGAAGTGTGTCTTATTGCCATGCATCTGTCTTTCAAAATAATTAGGAAGATCATATATCCCTATTGTTAAAGTAGTGCTGCCAAATACAAACAAAAATGAACACAGTATTCGCCATACACATACTGGCATACTCCCTTCCCCCTAAAATAAATAACATGATTCAGTGCTAGAACCAGAGCTTACAGAATAAATGACAAAGGATATTTGACTCATTGATATTATTCTCACCACTATTTAAAAATGGCATGCATGCAATCTATAAACTTCTATCTAAAATAATTTAACTTTCATTATTCTAGTTGATATTAAATATTTTTAATTAAATGAATGGCAAAAATGTTTGGAAAGTCTTCCTGATATTATCTGCATAACTGTGCAGCTAAAAGAGCAAATTAAAAGTCTAAAAAATTGGACTTTAGAGTCAAGCATAGCCAACTCTTGTTTATCATATTATTAAAATTATGATGATGATATAATTTTAATAATATTTCAAGCCCAAAATCCTGATGTAAAAATGACTGAATCATTTAGGCTAGAACAGGAAGGGTATGTTTACAGCTGAGACTGAACATGTGGATTGAAGTAGACTGCCACTGATAACAGTGCTTGGTGTAAAAATAATTTGTTTGTTTTAATGGAGAAGCACAGAAGTCAAGAAAAAAAATCATAGTTTAAATATATGAATCTTAGAATGTAGTCAAATAATTTCTTAATATTTTAGTAGTTTATATTCTGAAGTAGCAAAAGAGATTCATTGGAAATAACCTCAAAACTCTGGTATTATAAGTAACCACAAGTAGTGGTAATGTCAAGAATATTATGGGAAGCTTTTCATAAATTGCTTTATATAGAAGGAATTGGAATTGGAATTCAAATGTAATATTTTAAAAAATACAACCATCACACAATCATCACTTTTTTCTTGAACTAAGAAACTATGTAATTATCTATCCATGGTAATGATTGTATAAGAGAAATCTAAGAGCATTCTTTTGAATTAGAATCATCAGCATGATATGGGTATCTATATTCTCATATATTTTTTTAGAATTATGAATGAGTAATAATGACAAATCCTTCTAAAGGATAATAGAAAATAAGCATTCTGCAATACAAGTTAAAAAAAAGATGAAAGAAGATAAATGGCTTTAGGTAAAATATATACTGTAGTGTTCAACAAATAATATCCCTAGATATCTTAGGGATTTTGGCACAGTTCTAAACGTGATGGATTCCTTAATTTCTCCTTCATCCGTCTCATTGTTAGTGTATAGATATGCAACTGATTTCTGCGCATTCATTTCGCATCCTGCCACATTGCTGAATTCCTGCATGAGATCTAGCAAGTTTGGGGCGGAGTGTTTTGGGTTTTCCACACCAAGTATCATGTCGTCTGTGAAGGGTAAGTGATGTAATGAGCACTGGGTGTTGCTGGGCTGGCTGAGAGGCAGGGGCGCCCACCATGGCGGACATCTCAAACGGGTCAAGATGGCTGCTCTTCCCGCCAAGGCAGCCATGACCGCCGCGTCATCTCCAGTAAGTCGAAGCCTAGACGGGACGCGGAAACTTCCCATCCAGGACTTTCCCATCGTCTGCACTGTCCCCACCCCCAGCCAGTCACTAGGGACCCGGTGTTCCCTTGCCCAATCTGGCAAAGGACCCCCCTGGGTCCGGGCCCAGAATAAGGCTTGAAACCCCCACACTCCCCAGGCCCTGCGCGCCCTCCCTGACTCGGGCCTCCTCTCCGAGCCTCCGAGCCTCCCGCGGGGTGGGGGGGGGGGGCGCTCCCCATTGAAGCACCCTCCAGCCCCCCGCCTGGCTCTGCCGTTTTCTTATTTTTTATTCTCTCCACCGTTCATTTGGAAAAACAACCTAGCAGGTATTATATGCAACAGATGGATAACTGAACTCTGTATCTGAAACCAATGATACAATATGTGTTAACTAACTGAATTTAAATAAAATAATATATTAAAATTTAGTTGAATTTTCACTCAACTTATTAACTATCACTCAGTGTATTAATTTACACATGCATTTATTCAGTTGCCAATCACTAGAAGAGATAATTCAAAGGTACAATTCTGGAATTATGATTTTAAAATTAAAATATTTCTGTCTACTTAGAAGTTAATTGTCCTAGTTGGACCGTGTTTCTTATATCTCTTTTTTAAAAATAAAAGACCTTATATATTTGTTTTTTGTTATATAATTAGACCATGACTGTTTGCTACACTAAATATTTACTGCCTATTAAGAAAACTAATATACGATACTAATGGTTGTACTTCTAAAATCTCTGGTAATATAAAAGGTTATGATATTAAACAGTGACTTTTAAAGGAAGTCATTCTTGTTATTCATGTATCTACCAATTTACCTACCTTTTCTTCCCTCATTTAAGGAGTATTAGACAACTTTTTATAAATGAGTTATAAAATCCATGTGTTAACATTGTATGAGATTTTGCATGCAGTCAATATAGAGCTTTTTTCTATAAAACAATCTAAGGAATAAATACATCAATAGAAACAACAAAAGTGTTCCTAAGTTCCTGAAAATGTGCCAAACGCTTTATTTAAAGGGGATCGATCATCAAGGGAAAAAGGACACAGAATCTGAGCTCAGGGAACATCCATTTTCATGGGCCAAATTTAACCATCAGTTGCTTATTTACATGACAATTTCAAACATTTGAGGACTGTGGTAATGAAGCCAGTATAATCAAAAATATTATTAAAATTTTCTTATGCATGCATATCCACTGCCCATTTGAAACTTTAAAATATTTACTCATATCTTATGCAATTACATTTTAGTTCCTTTCCATAATGAAGATGACAGGTTTATGCAGTTTAAAAATTAAAGCTTCCACCATTTTCTAATTATGAGAACACAAACAAAAGCTAAATTATTTTATTTTATTTTATTTTATTTTATTTTATTATTTTAAAATAAAATATATGCATTGCTATTGTCTCATAACTTGGAAGTGATAGGATCATTTTTAAAGAAAAATCCATTTAATTTTAAGGATGGGATGATATATTCAACACTAAAGAAACAGGTAGAAAAAGAAAATCCAAAAGGTAATGCTTATTACAGTATTATTAGTCTTGCTTCTATATGCAAAAGAACAGTGCATCTTTGAATGATCTCCATAGAAAAGGAATATATGCTTCCCTTTTGGTGGATATGATTAATAAAATAATATAATAAAGATGTGCCTTATTAAATCAATTATGTCTATGTTGCATGAAACTCCCCAGAATTTCAGTGGAAAAGTAGTCATTGCTTACCAAAATAGGGAAGAATAGAATGGTGAAGAAAGAAAAGTTAATTTCAAGCTTCAAAGAAGATATTATAGGTAATGGAGGTTAAAATAAAATTGAGACTATAAAAGCAATTAAAAACGTCCCTGTAAGGAGCAATGCATGAGAGATTGTGATAGCCTCAAATTGTTCATATTTGCATAGAAAAGGTCACAAGATATCATTAGATTGTTAACACTGAGCAAGAGACTTCCTTAGAGAATCAGATGCACATTCCATTGCAAGACATCAGGTCTCTTTAGAGCTATAATACACTACTATGATATTACGTAATTTTCATATTTTCCTAGGACAAAGACACTTTTGCTTAGTTTTCATAGGTATTTTTCTGCCTAGAAAACCCTTGATCAGAGCTCTCTAATACTCAGCGTAATAGTCACTCATATGTATCCTAAAACCCTATATGTCCTGATATAAACCACGAAACAGTATAATTCACTTATAGCGATGTTGTTTTTATATTGTGTTGTAGCATATTACAAAATGTGAACAGTGAATCAAATAAACAGTAGTGTCTATCTCTGGGTATTTTTCTCATTACAACTCTGTACACTGTGACAAATTTGAAATACTACGACAAACAGAAAAGACATTCTGATAACATGTATTGTTGTTTCTTCATTGACTCGCAAAGAAATTCAAAAGAAAGAGTAGTTAATTGAAAAAAAGATGACTCTAGGTGTTCTAAAACATTAAAGAACTCTATACCAGTTTGTGGAAAAGTGATAGATACATAGTTTGCCCATTTCTGTCCTTAGTAAAGTTTAACTATGTTTGACCCAGTCTACAGACATTTGCTTGACCAAAGTCACATATGATTGTTGATTATAATAAGTGGGTGGAAATAGTATTCTTCTGCTGAGGTTATATGTCATGAGAATAGATAAAATTACATGCTGAATTTCAAAGAAGAGCATCTGCTTAGAGTACATCAAGCAACAACAGATGTTGCTAAATCAAATAACTATCAATCTGAAGCTCATAATGCCATTGTTTGGTGCTCATTTTCAATTATAGCCTCCAATGGACAAGGAACATATATCATGTAATCTGGAACACCAAAGTTAAAGTAAGCATCAATTAATTGGAATTCAACTAACATTAAATGCCAATAAGTTTGTTCTGCTTTATATGTTGGCAAAAATAATCATGGGATGATAAGATAAGCTAATGTATGAGATAGTTATGAATATCATGGCAGGGTTTTAGTTTTTTGTTTTTGTTTACAGATTTTGTTTCTTTTGGCAAAAGCACTTATATATGTAACTTTCACTCTTAGTGATGTTTTATTAGAACATTTACTGCAGTGAATATGATTATATGGCATCATTCATAGTCATCAAAGAAAGATCAAATTGTATTTCCAATTCTGCAGTCAAAGGGAAAGCTATATAACGGATTTTAAAAATATCTTTTGTCAGCAAAAGTTTGCAACTCAAATGTTTTATGTTTAAGATTTATTTAATCAACAACATAAAAATCTTCACTTGAATTTCAGTTTTTTGAATATGGAACAATAGTCAAAATATTTTGATGTCATAGAGTAGCTTTTGAATGTGTATTTCTATAAAATTGTTTCATTATCACTATACTCAGTGGTCATGGCGACAAAAACTTTGAACCTTTTCTCCGTAACGGACACCTTTTGATATGAAGGAAAATAATTTTCAGAGTTGAATACGTGATTTCAAATTTATCTGCAATACTCATCCAAACAGATATTACTACCCCTTCCCAGAGAAACACACAATTTAAAACATTTAGTTTCTCATACTTGCTTGCACTGTAGACATTTATCTATACTAACAGAGAATTCAATTTGATCCATTAAATACTAATTCCTATTTAAAACAACATTTTAAAAACATTTATTTTAACAAAGTATCCCAGGGACTCATATGAAAGGTCAGAAGCAAAGGAAGGTTAAAAAGGTAGTATAACAGCCAAACAAGTCTCTCTTCTCAATCCACTGCTATAAAGGCTTAGTTGTATCATAGTCACATTGATAGGATATTCTTACTTAAAATCAGTATTAAGTTATTATAACATTCAGAAACATAAACCATATCTCTAGCATGATTACTAAAGACTGAAAGTAAAATTTAGCCTCTTTACTTATATTCAGGTGTTTCTTTAGAGGAAGGAGAACACCCTTGCTGTATCAACTAAAACATTATTTGCTTTCAAACTCTTATAATGAACAATGATGGCTTTTCTTCTAATTAAGAGTACTTTGTCCTTTTCTGAGATAACGGGCCTTCACCTCTCCTTCCAGTGCTGCCACACTCAGAGGTATTGAATTCTAAAGTCATGTATGTTCCTTCCTAAACCATCAATTTGTCTTTGTTCCAAACCATAAATTTGGTTAAGCACCCCTAAAGATGCCGACACAGGCTATACTCCTAGAAATTTGAATTCTCCTGGTCTTCAGTGCAAAAGTCAAAGAAGCAGGCTAAACTAAAGGAACTATAAGCACACTTTTATTTTGAAATAAAAAATACTAAAAATAGAATAAATATTATCTACAATATATTTAATTTAAACATTACTATAGTTTTGGAGAGTGTTAGAACTTATATCCCCTCATAATTATGATTAAATTTGGCTCTTTCAGTTGTGAGTACCAAAGCAGCATTTTTAACTATGATTCGATTATAGAAAAAGCAATGCTATAAGTTTTATGGATGATAACATATATCTCCTAGAAAAATGATCAATTGATTTTCCAGAGATGTTAATTTCATATGCTGATAACTAATCTTCAGAATGATAAATTATATCGATTACTATTATTCTGTACTTCCTAATTATAATAGTGATGGATAAAAGGATAAAAACTATATCCTTTAAAAACAATATGTAGAAGAAATATCTTCCAGTATTTGAAAATCGCTTGTTATATTTAAATTTCTTTTTTATACAATATGTGTTAAAATACATTAATTTGCATATTGACAACAAAATTATTTTGCATTCAAAATCTACTCTGATTTGCACTTTTCACTTTAAGGTGAGAAATGCCCTAATAACACTAGAAGTTAATAGTTTTAAAATTCTCCATGATACGCAATTTCAAATATTGCAAGCGTATGATATTGATATCAAAACAAAATATACAAACAAACTGAACATTTAGATTTTCTATAGGTACTTTCAGTCTTTAGTTCCCAAAACAAAGTTGGTTTTAGCCCTTTTTTGTCTCAATTTTAGAGTTACATATTGATTATTGCTACGAAACATAATTATACCATTTTTTTTCTTATTTTACCTTGATGCAGTCTGATTATATCAGGAATGATTAATATGCTTACCTATAACAGAAAGAAACAAAACATGTTGTTAGTTTTAAAAGGAATACTTTTTCTGAAGTTCGCTGTGGAGAAAATAAGACATGGCAGATAAACAATCACAACTCTCATTCCAACTGCTGTTTTCCTTTGCACCCCAGAGATCTTTATAGTTGTGACAAAATCAAATGGAATTAAGTTGTTTCAAAAACTGCATAGGCAAAAGAGCCTTTACAGATGACTTGGCAGCAAGTACATTTTTATTGAGTTGAAGACATCTATTTTTGTCATTTCTTTTCTGCCACCAGCACACAACGAATCAAATAAATATCAACAAAAGCTTTGTGGAATTCTATTACTTCCCCAAACATCTTAGAAACATTCTTACAAGTCCATTGTTTGTAGTTCTACTACAGAAGCAATCATACTGTCCACATTTACCTGCCCAGGAAATTTTAGAATGCAGATCTGTTTAAAATCAGCTTCAGTAATAATGAAGGGGAAATAACAAAGTATGCTATGTCTATGAATTACATATTATATTACATGCTATGTGTTATAAATATATCAGATGTCATATGTCTATGAATTTCAAGCAAATTGTAGGTCTATGGTACTAGAAATATTGTTTTTTTTCTACTTTCTATTGTAAGCTTAGAGGTAAAGCTAAATAAACTGTTGAAATGTCCCTAAAAATTGACATTTTCTTATCTTTCCACCTATCTCCAATTTGAGAAAGGGGCCCGAATCTATAGGGCACCTTGGTCCATTTCCTTGGAAGTGTGTTTTAAGCAGTGGTAGTTCACATCTGAAGTTAGACATTCCAAAGATTTCATGTGTGAAATATTAGCATGTGATCTTATTTGTGATTATAAATAAAAAAGAAACATTTAGAACTCTAAAATAAATTAAATTTGTGAAATGATTAGGTGTTTATTCTTGTATATTCTTTCAGAATCTGTTTTATATATTGTATGATTTAGACTAGAGCTTATGAACTATCATTGGATTTTTTTTTATTTCTGTATTTATTCTCTTTTGAATGCTATAAGGTCAGAAATCATATTTACTTTTTGACTCTAAAATCTAGCACAGGGATCCCTGGGTGGCACAGCGGTTTGGCGCCTGCCTTTGGCCCAGGGCGCGATCCTGGAGACCCGGGATCGAATCCCACATCAGGCTCCCGGTGCATGGAGCCTGCTTCTCCCTCTGCCTGTGTCTCTGCCTCTCTCTCTCTCTCTCTCTCTCTCTCTCTCTCTCTCTGTGACCATCATAAATAAATACAATTAAAAAAAATGAAATAAAATAAAATAAAATAAAATCTAGCACAGTGTTAGATATGTAGTAGAAACTAAATATGCTTTTTATAGAACTAATAAATGGAGGAAAAAATAATTGAACTAATGACATAGAAAAATTAAAAGTTGGAAGTTATCATCCTATAAAATCTAAAAGAGTTGAATACTAAATACTAAATGCAGAATGTCTGATTGGTTATTTAGCTTCTACTTGGTAAAGCTCAAAAAAATAAAATTTCGTTGAACTTTTAAAAATTTAAACTAGAAAAAAAAGTAGCAGTGTTTTGTGGTTCTATAAGCTGGAGTGCCACCTCAAAAGGACATCAGGGAGCCATCTGGGGCAATTTTAGTCATGTAAAACAACAATTCTAGGTTTTTATTTACCAATAAAAATGTAATTTACTTCACATAATGTCTCTTTTGAGAGGTAGAATTTCTAATTGGAATATGCTGATTTTCCAATTAACATAGTTAAGGAAGATTTGCACAATTTATGTAAGTCACAATTTCCTTGGGTGATATTTCTCCAATGTGTAAAATGGTGGAGGCAAGGTAGTAGCTTCCTTTATTTCCTTTGTATTTCTCTTAAAGGGACTACTGAAGAATTCTAAAGAAAAGAAGAAAAAATCTTAGATACAGATACACATAGATTTTATTAAAAAGATTCATGAGAGGCCTATAATTATTTTCTAGCACAATTTTGACTAGTTTTTGTTCCTTTTTTTCCCTTCTCATTAAGTCGGTTGTGCTTAGAAGTATTTATTTTCTTTGGTCCATTATACATATTTGTGATAATCTGGGCAGTGAGCCTATATTGCTTTATTTTTTTGTTTATTATTTATAGACTGTCCTAGATTTTTTTGAAAAGGCATAGGCTAAATTATTATTACCATAATTATAGGAAGATTGGCACTCTGAGATTATAATATAAGAAGATTCTCCATTATTTCATAATAGGCTAAATACTATACATTTTTTTTAGAAGTGATGAGTTATATGGATAGAACCTTTTAATTTTAATTTTGCCTACATGTCTAGACTGTATTCAGGACACAATATGATTTTAAGTGTAACATGCTATTGTCCAAAATCAGAAGCCTATCTATGGACTGGTTTTATTTATTTTTATTTATTTTTTTATTTAATTTTTTTAAATTTTTATTTATTTATGATAGTCACACAGAGAGAGAGAGAGAGAGAGAGAGAGAGAGAGAGGCAGAGGGAGGAGCAGGCTCCATGCACCGGGAGCCTGATGTGGGATTCGATCCCGGGTCTCCAGGATCGCGCCCTGGGCCAAAGGCAGGCGCTAAACCGCTGCGCCACCCAGGGATCCCTACGGACTGATTTTAATTATTGATGTATTTATTATACACATTCCATAATGTTCCTCTCAAAAATATAGGATTACTAACAAACCATAGTATTTAATGCAGTACAGACTTCCTCTACCCTCATGTATGAAAACCACAACTAAATTCATATTATAGAGATGATACATAACATTTAAAAGGTGAAAACAATTAATGTAACTTGAACCCTTTAAACATGCTATCTAATTGTGTCTCTACCTATTTTTTTTTTTAATGCAGTCACTGAGGAAAGCTAAATAGTATGTCAATTTCCAAGCCAGACCACAGTAGCTTCCTAGGATATGAATTGCAATGTTGTTTGGACCACAATACTGATAATGATACTGCCAGGCATTATATTTCCATCATGCCCTACTGCCTGACTCATGGAAACCTATGCCAATTGTTCATGATTATTTCAATTTTCCCTTTTTAAGGTTTTTTAACTCCACCTGGTTCCTGGATATTTGGATACATAAATATTAGACGGGAAAACAAACTTTAGATATCTTATAACATATTAAATATGAGAGGTCAAGTGGTTTGTGTAGGGTTGTATAGATGTTGATTTCCAGTCCAATTGTCTTTTTACTTTACTTTGGAGATCATTTTGCTCTCCTTTAAAAGAAATGAATTCCTAAATAAGAGTTATTTAAGTATGAATTTATATATTCACAGCATACTTTTGACATATACATTCAATGTTAAAATTAAAATTTTAAAAATTTGGCTTCATCTGGACAGTGATTGCTAGCTACTCTTTCTGGGAAACACACATGTGCGTGTGCCCGAAATCCTTTCAGGATCAGGTTCTTTCCTATTAATCTGTTCTGTGCAGCAACTCTATTGCTGATTTGCTCTCAAGTATTAAAATTTCTCAAGTCCTCAACTACTGAACTTAAATCACTTCTTATTAAGTTCAAAACAAGACCAAGGAACTTTTCATTTTGTATTTACCTGAATCTCATTGAACTTGTAGTCTCAAATAAAGAGATACCTGTCTTCCAGCCCTGGTCCATTCTCATTATTTTATTTTCCCTTTTGAATTCTTTCAAGCTAGAGCCTTCAGTTTTCACTCGAATTGAGGTCTTTAATGTCACCCCAACTTCTTGCAGGTCATCTTTCCAAATAACTGAAAGTTGAAAATCATTTCTTCTTTGTAAAGCATTCTGTTTCTGAACAAGGTTTACTAGCAAACTTCCTGATGCACAGCTAAACTATTCTCTTCGTAAAATATATGTTATTTAGAACGTAGTATAAATCAGTATGAATTTCCGTGAAAGGCCATACTTTGCTGATCACTGATACTAGCTATTTCAAAATAATCTAATAATATTTAGTTAACCAACTCATGATATTGTGGGTATCCACTCAAATAATATGTCACAAATAGCAAAGGATCTAATACAAGAAACAATATATGCTCATGGAGGTCTGTCTTGGGAAAGGCCAAGATAACTCCAAGGATTTATCTCCTACCCCTTTTGATATATATCAAAGGCAAATGGATTACAGAATCTCCAAAGATCATTCATACTGGGACGTGGTAAGAAATGATAAAAATCATTACAATTGGTGAAGAGACTCTCTACTGTGTAAAAATGAGCAAAAATACATACTGAGGGTAAAATTCAGCAGACATCTATAACTCAGCTAAACAATAATTGCAACTTTCAAAAATTCTAGAAAATTGCAGTTGCATATCTGGATGTTGTCAAGAGTGTAAAATTGGGTATTGGTTAGGTTATCCCTAAGAGACAGATGTACTTATTAACTTTTTTTTGGTACATATTTGAGATCATGAGAAGTTACTGATATGTAAAAATCCATTAATGCAATAATGCTGAGGAACTCGAAGGACTAAATTCTTTTTTTTTTCCCCCTTATTCATTTAAACACCATAGGAGGGCCTGGGGCTAGAAAGACAAATATTTTGACTAAGAATCTATTCCTTGAAGAAGAATATAGTCTACTGGAAGAACTAGACTTATAAAGTAACAAATCATATGGATGTTAATAGTGCTTCAATATAAAGAATTCTTTGTATTAAATATATTATCCACCTGTTCTGTTTAAAAAGAAGTAGACACAGGTCTCTTTTAGGGCAATGAGTAAACTTACAACTATAACTGCACAGCATAACTCAAATATAGGCTTTGAAAAAAATCCCCTTGGTTACCTTGATATATTTATCTTTCTACCATAATGAATGTTTATTATACTTGTTTTGAATAAGTTGTCTAGCAAAGTGCTTTAAGGTAAAGAGCTTTAGTGATGGTACATCTGTTGCTTGGATCTGTTAAAAAATCTTAAGCAACACAGTATGTCTTAGCACTATAAGGATAATTTTACTTTCAATAAAAGAGATGTATTATGGTGAAACAACTATCGAAGCCATGTCAACATGCATGTAGAAATTTGGCAATTAATCTTTCATGAAGGGACACCTGCATGGCTCAGCGGTTGAGCATCCGCCTTTGGCTCAGGGTGTTATCCTAGTTTGGGGATTGAGTCCCACATGGGGCTCCTTACAGGGAGCCTGCTTCTCCCTCTGCTCATGTCTCTGCCTCCCTCTCTGTCTCTCTCATGAATAAATAAATAAAATCTTTAAAATCTTTAAAAATTTTTTCATGAAGTATCAGTGAAAATATAGTTAGCATAAATTCAAAACATAAGACCAAGACTGCAGAATAAATATCAGAATTTCATCAAATTAAAATGCAATCTTTGAAATTATTTATTTCCAATTTTATATTTCAACATGCGCTGCTGCAATCTGACCCTATGTTATTGAAAACAATCAGGACTAACGCTGGAAGATTCACCTTGCATATCCTGGTCCTGCTCACACATTCTAAAAAGATGTCAAACTTACTCACATCACTTGGGCTGGTCACACTTGTTTATATCATTTAGGTCTTCTCTGGATTTGACTTTGCACTGACTTTGCGAGTTTCAAGTGAAAGGGCAGCTAAATTAAGCAGAACAAAACAGCCCAAGTTCAAGGAACAATGGAGTCCAAATGTACTTTTCTACTTAAGCATGTGCTGCTCTTCTCTCCAAACTGTAATCACTGATGTGCAAAATGACAGGTATCAAGGATGGTGAGGGCCAAATCCAAGAGCATCAGTTTACTTCTCAGTTTACTTCTTTTTTTTTTTTTTAAGATTTTATTTATTTATTCATGAGAGACAGAGGCAGAGACATAGGCAGAGGTAGAAGCAGGCTTCCTGAAGGGAACCTGATGTGGGACTCAATCCCCAGACCTGGGATCATGACCTGAGCCAAAGGCAGATGCTTAACCAACTGAGCCACCCAGGCGCCCCAATATTGAAGATCTTTTTAATTTTTTAAATTTTATTTATTTATTTATTTATTTATTTATTTATTTATTTATTTATGAAAGATACAGACAGAGAGAGAGGCAGAGACACAGGCCGAGGAAGAAGCAGGCTCCATGCAGGGACCCTGATGTAGGACTCGATCCCAGCACCCCAGGATCACACTCTTGGCAAAAGGGCTGTTGCTCAACCACTGAGCCACCCAGGCATCCTCAATACTGAAGATCTTAAGTTATTGTTTGAAAGCTAACATATAATTAACCAAAAAAGAATGGAAAATCATTTACAGCTTCCTTAATGTTTCTAATACTTATACTCTTAATCAATTAACTGTACTTCTTGTCTCTGTGATATTCCGCTCATTAGTAAACACAATTTTGTATAAGAGTAGAATGTAATGTATGTGTAATACACAAAAATCCCTTAAGCAACTTTTGTACTACCCCAAGCCTTCTTTTAATTTATTAATTGTAGTTGTCGACATTTAAATATTCTCAAAACCTATAATATCAAATGTCAAAAATCACCAAATGAAAGCAAAAAGAAGTTTTAAAAATGAAATCATCATGATTGCTGTTCTATGACAGATGTTCTGTAACTTATCTACCTATCCTAATTATCTGGAGAGCTCTAAAAACAAAAATAAAATGCATGGACCTGGCTCCACACCAGGTGTTTGGGATTTGATTCTTTTGATTGGAGATTATTTGTCTGTATGTTCACAAAACACCTCACCTAGTTCTAATAAGCAACAGGGATGAGTACCCTCTTTTTACCTTGTGTTATGCAGGTTCAGTTCACTTGCTGTTGCTGTATTAATCATTTCTTCTTCTCCTAGTCACTCTAGGCTCTTTTACAGTCTTTGCAAGCCACAGTAACTAAAAGCATTATGTGATGTGACCGTATGAACCTATTTGCCTGTATGAATGCATGTATGCACAAGTGTAACTAAAATGAAAGTTAATATTCATCATTTACATATCTGTGTAGAATTTATTCTCTATTTTTTAATATTTGCCATAAATATCTCAACTGCTAATATGGCTCACTAATGGGTCACAAACAGAAGTTTGAAAATTCCTGCTCAGTTTTCACTCACATGGAATACATTCTCCAAGAACGTTGTATGCTCTAAGAAAATTAGAAAAATACAGGAGCGATTATGTGTTTATAGACTTAGCATGCAGCCATTCACTTGCCACCTATGACATAATATTGCAAAAACTAAGCTTCAATGAACATGTATGTTGACCAGGTAGTTGTGACAGGCTCTTAGCTAGATCACCCTGCACCATCTGGACACATCACACTTTTTCTGAAGGCAGAAGTGGTAGAGCATTAAGGACCTACTTAGATATTTTTTACTTGATCTGATCAATTACCCAATAGATGTGAAAAGAAATATACAAGGATATTGGCAATCTGCAACTGTGTGTTTGACTATTAATACATTGTATAACAGGAAAGGGAAATAAACTACTCAGGAAATACAATTTCTTAAAGGAAAGAATGATGCCAGCATATCTAGGAGAGGTTACATCTATGCGAAAACAAAGAAAATAAATAATACAAAACAATGAAACCTAACCTTCTATCATTAATTTCTAAATATTGACCAAAAAAAGATCTTAGCTTTATGTAGTTTTCATGTAAAATTGTGAAACCCAATAGATATATGTACAACCTGACCTTAAACATTAACATAAAAATTAACACTACTATTTTGGAAGTGTCTTTGGTTTCCTGATTATGTTTTCTACTAGCTGCAAGATTATGCAAATGCAGAAATATTTTGAGATGATTGTTCCTTTAAATAAACAAACTTATTAAGAAATTTATTACTCAGTGATTTACATAATATTTTAGCAATGCATTCAGTTTTCTTAATTCTATTGTTTTTCCCAATTGCCCATTTTTTCCATATTAAAATGTTTGAATCAATAAAAGTGTTTGCATTAGAGGTATGGTTAAATATGTGTGGCTACTATATCATCCCAAAAGCATACATTTAACTGCTAAAAGATGCAGAAGTCTTAAAAAGTAAGAGAAAAGTAACCAAGGCTTTAAGGACTCAACAAAGTGCCCATCAGAATGAAATTTTATTTTATTTTATTTTATTTTATTTTATTTTATTTTATTTTATTTTAATTTTTTTTTAATTTTTATTTATTTATGATAGTCACAGAGAGAGAGAGAGAGAGGCAGAGACATAGGCAGAGGGAGAAGCAGGCTCCATGCACCGGGAGCCTGATGTGGGATTTGATCCTGGGTCTCCAGGATCGCGCCCTGGGCCAAAGGCAGGCGCCAAACCGCTGCGCCACCCAGGGATCCCCAGAATGAAATTTTATTGAGAGTTGTTTCAAGTACCCACATGGAGTACGTGCATCTGAAGTAGGATAACTTACAGGACTTGTAAAAGAAAATATTAAAAAAACCCAAATTTTAAAAATCCCCTGAACTCAAAAAACTTCCTTGTGATCTATATTCCCTTTCTAAGCTAAAGTCTAAGTCACTTAAGTCCTCAGAAAAAGGTTATATCACGAGAGAATAGAGGAAGTACTTTCTGTTGACATAAACAGTAATTGATAAGGCTTTCTTGAATACTTTCATAGAAATGCTGATGTATTACACTTAGGATTACTAGTTAGCTCTCATTTCCTTTCAACTTTTGCCTCTGGATAAGCTCAACCATTCCCAGGAAGAAACACTGATCAAGTACATTTGTCATGCGAGCAACTATAATAAGGTAATTCATCATAGTCTGTCAGAGTTTTATTCTAGAAAGGCTGCTGCATTTTTATCCTTACTTAAAAATCTGCTGTCACTCCTGCTGAAAATTTGGTAGACATTTTGGACATGTTTAAAAGCCCTTCCAAACTGATAGTGGCAGATAATTAAGTTATCAGCTATCAAAGCTTTCTTTCTTTTTCTTTTTTTCTACAATTTGTATGACACCATGAACCCATCTGGCTAGTTTAATCTGACCTGTTCACAGAGCATGATACCTTGTTCCCCTCCCTTTTGCCTCCTTAATAGTGGCCAATGACCAAAGTAATTCACGATGACAAATGAAGCCTTTCTCAAGAGTCTAGTTGAGCAATTTTGTTTTCCTTTGCAAGACCTGAAATCCACAACACTCTGAACTTCATTCACTGAGGTGGCAAGAAATAGTGGTTACTAGGAAACTAGGTGGATTAAGGTTTCTGAAGAACAAATAAATAAACTGCTTAGGTGTACTATGTTATATCTCAATAATATTTCTTGTCATTCAATGCATCTACTCAATTACTTACTCCATGTGTGTCCTTGAAACCACTCTCAACAAAATTTCATTCTAATGGGTATTTTATTGAGTCCTAAAGCCTTGGTTATCTTTCTCTCACTCTCTTTTTAAGACTTCTGTGTCTTTTAGCATGTAATGTATGCTTTTGTATAAGAACATACCAGTCTTTTGCCAATTTTATGTCATCCTTATACACTACCTTACCAATAGATGTTGTTTAGTTTAAGGAGAAGAAAGGAAACATCACAAACATTTTTTTTAATTTGGCTTCCCATTCAACTAATTTACAGCTTCCTCATGTAATATACTTTTTTTTCACTACTAATTAATTATCAAGCCTGAGAACATGATCTCATTGGTACCAAAGCAGTGCCAAGGTAATTAAATATACAGTATATGTCTATTTGTGTGTGTTTATCTCTAAATACAAAATAATGTAAATATAAAGGTAAACACATATGGTATCTTTTATTCTTTTCTAATAATTTGAAAAAATACAAAATCATAGAGCTCTACTGCTTTGATGATTCTTTGCTGTCTCATCCCCAAATATTTATTGAGCATCTGCTGTATTCACAGTACTACTTTCATCTCAAGGAAAGCTTGGTAAGCTTCTTTGAAAAATACTTGTCTCTCAACTTACTAGAGGATCGAGACATAGGTGAAAACGATGCTTCTGCATCAGATAGCCATTCACATAGAATGTAAAGCATCATTACAATTCTACTAAATTATTTCTCACATCTTTTAAGGAAGAGAGGAAATCTAAAACTTTGTGAGTAATTAGGATTAAATACTGATGTTCTACATAAAATTGATGATATGTCATACTGATCATCATATTTTCACAAAAAAAGTAAAACTGAAGTACAGGGCTATTTCAGATTTTTGGTTGGCTGCCAACTTTGTGAAGCGTCATTTTCTGCATTATCACTCCAAATATGTTTAAAATTTTTGAGGGGATCCCTGGGTGGCTGAGCGGTTTAGCTCCTGCCTTCAGCCCAGGGTAGGATCCTGGAGTCCCAGGATCGAGTCCCAGGATCGAGTCTCACATTGGGCTCCCTGTGAGGAGCCTGCTTCTCCCTCTGCCTGTGTCTGTGTCTCTCTGTCTCTGTGTCTCTCATGAATAAATAAATAAAATCTTAAAAAAAAAAATGTTTGAAAGCACCTAATCAAAGATCCCATATAAATGCATAGAATTTAAAAATAAGTGGTACCATTACTTAATATTTAGCATTTTAATAAATTAAAAAATAAATTTAGGGCTTTAATAATTTGTGTGGATGTATACAAACACGCTTATAATTTTTGCTTATAAATATCTTGAGGCTTGAGTTATGAAGACAGTTGAGTCTGTAACATTGGGACAACTGGGACCTATTCACTTCTTACGTACTTCCAGAAGCCAGCCTCCAGGATCCCATAAAGATCGCGGCCGAGATTTTAGAGAGGGATTCGTGAGTCGGTCTTAGGAGGGCTTTCTTCGTCAGGGAGGAGGAGGAGTTTCTAGGAGGCGCGTTCTTCTTCTTGCGGGATGGAGGGAGGGGGAGGGCGGGGAGGGGGATGAGGGCGGAGGGATGAGTCTTCCTCTTTTTTCTTTCTTATTCATTCTGTCTTTCTTCTTTATTTCTCTTTCTCTTCTCTTTTCTTTCTTCTTCTTTCTTTCTATCTTTCTTTCTTTCTTTCTTTTTCTTTCTTCTCTCTCTCTCTCTCTCTCTCTTTCTTTCTTTCTTTTCTTTCTTTCTTTCTTTTTCTTTCCTCTTTCTTATTTTCCCCTTCTGAACGACCTAATGATAGTGAATTTTGATTTTAAAAGTGCTTTGAGGGCAGCCCGGGTGGCTTGGCGGTTTGGCGCCACCTTCAGCCCAGGGCCTGATCCTGGAGACCGTGGATGGAGTCCCACATCGGGCTCCCTGCATGGAGCCTCCTTCTCCCTCTGCCTGTGTCTCTGTCTCTCTCTCTCATGAATAAATAAATAGTCTTTTTTTTTTTTTAAAGTGCTTTAATATTCACAGTATCTCCTTATAATTCTAAAGCCTCAGGCAAAAATACCTATAATACTAGCCCACAATTTTCACATCTTCTGTCCTAAAACTAGTACATGCTGACAAATAAGTTAAAAACTACATAGAGCCAAAAATGTGTTATTACAAAATATCATTTACAAAGCAATTTTTGTAAAGCTACATTACAACTGCTATGAAATACATTCTAAGAATTCATAAGTCTATGATAATAGAACTAGAATCATCATGAGGGAATCATATATTCTTCATTTTTAACTCTCCAAGGGCTTAACTGCCAAATTCCTCTTGAAGAAATAAGACTTTGAAAAATTAAATGATTGGATGACAAACATATCCTTATAATAGGAACTCCTAAAGTCATTTCTAAAATAACATTTCTCCCACATGTAAAAAATTATGCGAGAAATGTAATTTATTTCTTCAACAGCAATAAGCCAATTATAAGACACATTATAATTTTTTATATCACTATAAGGAGAAACTTCATCAATTAAAATACAGTACATCATTTGTCATCAAACTCATTCCAATTTCAGAGATGGAAAATGTTGCATCTTAGAATTGATGACCTGTTATATTGGCTATGATTTTTCTGAAAGATTTTTACCAGTTCTCCATGTAGATTTTAACTTAAATGACATATTTTATAAACCCCAGTAAAGACTTCCTTGATGTCAAGGAAAGTACTCTTAATATTATAGCTTGCTGGATGAATCTGTAAAATAATGAAATTTTAAAAAAGGATCCACCAACCATGCCCCTGCTACCACAACCATCATGAGGGAATCATGTGAGCACCTGAAAAGGTATCTGAAAAAGCTATGTGAGTCCAGACCAAAGAGATACATCAACTTCTTAGAAGTATGCTCATATTTAATTAAAATCAATGTTGATTTTCAAATGCAGACAAGCTGAATTTTTATTGCCAAGACACCAATGAGAATGTCAGATTTTAAAAGTTCAGATAATTTGTGTCTCAAAACAATAAATCTACCAAGGGAGCTTTAGTGCTGCTTAAACAGTAGGAGATCTGCAAATACTTGACCTCTTTGACACTGACCAAAAATCATGATGCCTGAAAAACAAAGCACTGTCAGATTGTGAAATTCACTGAAGAAGGATTAAAATTTTCTGTGAGAATATCCCATCATTTCCTGTGACTATTTTGACACTCTGTCCATCACACTGCATCTTTATGAGAACAACAGTATGTTTTGTTGTTGTCAATTGTGATTTTTAAAAGTGTTCTTGTTCTAGAAAGAAGTGACAAGAACATTACAAAATTTGTGAGACAACTAAAACATATAATTGTGGGGGTTTTGTTATATTCAGAATAAACTATTGCAGATACTATGAATCCACAATTGGTAACTTGAACACCACTGTTGCTATTAGAATAGCTCTCTTTAAAGATATTTTATTCTGGCAATATATATGAAAACTTAGAATGGACCAAAATAGTCAAGGGTCAATCCTAGCACTTTGTATCTTTTTATTACTATTGGATCAATAGACATCACATATTTATGATAATTTCAAGAATTGCTTTTAAACCCAAATGTTCTGTTTCAGATTATTATTAGTAGTAAAGATATGTAATTGATTTGTCCTAACTGGGTAGTCAATCAAAACGAAATATGACTTTAGAATATTTTAAACATATATATGTTTCATTGCACATTTAAAAAAAACTAGGTTAACAATATTGCTTATTTAAATTACTCAGGAAACTTGTTTTAATAAATATATAAAATATTAATCTACTGCTCTTAATTTAATGGTGTGACTCCTATCTCTGGGGAGGTCACTTATCCAAACACAAGCATAGAGTATGGATCAAATTTGATATCCACGGGGTGACAGATACTTCTGCGGGTCATTCTCACAGTTCTAGCAATGTAAATGTATGCTTTAAAAAAATGCCTTTGTCTATTCTTTTATTTTGGTTGTTTAAACTATTAATTTGTAGTATTTCTGGAAGAAGGCCTTAAGGTGAGAAAACTTAAAATACAGACTTTAGTTTCAACTTCTATCCTAATTAGCACAAATTCTGAATAAAGAAAAGTGATAAGACATGGCTTCATACTGGGTGGAATAACATTTTAAAATCAATAAAATCTAGTTTCTTGAATACGATATACATGAAAAACAATAATTCCTAATATGTGAAACATTATGAAAATATCAGTTACTTCTTTTAAAGTAATATAATGAACTCTCAAAAAAACTCAATAAAATTTAGTAAAATATATAGTCAATTACATATATGAACAGCAAATATAATAAATGTGTGTATATCTATATCCACCAACAAAACAAAAAGGCTACCTAGTGAACGGAAAAAGTTATTTGCAAATAATAAGGGGCTAACATCCAAATATACATAAGGAACCTACATAATTCAACATCAAACAAACAAAAATCCAATTAAAAAATGGGAAGAGGAACTGAATAGACATGTTTCTTTCTTTCTTTCTTTCTTTCTTTCTTTCTTTCTTTCTTTCTTTCTTTTTCTTTCTTTCTTTCTTTCTTTCTTTCTTTCTTTCTTTTTCTTTCTTTCTTTCTTTCTTTCTTTCTTTCTTTCTTTCTTTCTTTCTTTCTTCTCTTTCTTTCTTTCTTTCTTTCTTTCTCTTTCTTTCTTTCTTTCTTTCTTTCTTTCTTTTTTTCTTTCTTTCTTTCTTTTCTTCTTTCTTTCTTTTTCTTTCTTTCTTTCTTTCTTTCTTTCTTTTTTTTAATTAATTAATTAATTTATTTTTTAAGTAAGCTCCATACTCAATGCTGGGCTTGAACACATGACCCCCAGATCAAGAATTATATGCCCTACCAACTGAGCCAACCAGGCGTCCTCTGAATAGACATTTTTCTAAAGACATCCAGATGGCCAACAGACACATGTAAAGATGCTCAGCATTGCTAATCATCAGGGGAATGCAAATCAACACCACAATGAGATATTGCTGCATCTGTCAGGATGATGAGAATCCACTGTGTTTTTTTTAAAATCAGTTGCAGTATTATTAATCAATAAATTTAGTCACATTTCCATGCTATCGTGTTTCCATGTTAGCTGTTACTTTAGCATTTTGCTGAATGGCTTCATTTACAAGTTATAAATTTCCTCTTTCTTTTTCTGGTTGTACCATTTTGTTGATTCATTGGCATTGAATGCACCGTAACTCATGCCTGACATCTTTTCTCCACAAGGCACATGACAACATTCTTGCCCTTAGCAACATTGTGTCACAATGCTTGGGGGCCATTTTCTTTTTAAGGATTTTATTATTTTTTTTTAAGATTTTATTTATTCATGAGAGACAGAGAGAGAGAGAGAGAGAGAGAGAGAGAGAGGCAGAGACCCAGGCAGAGGGAGAAGCAGGCTCCCTGCAGGGAAGTCCGATGCGGGACTCGATCCTGGGGCTCCAGGATCACGCACTGAGCCCAAGGCAGACACTGAACGGCTGGGCCACCCGGGTGCCCCAACATTATCTATTTTTGACTTATATAATTGTGGGACCCAGGAAATTTAACAAAACTCCCCTACCCCTGGACAAGCAGAGCAAGACTGATTCCATTTTGTGCTACACCCGCCACCTCCCCTATGACCCCCACATGACCTGCTTACTGCTTAAGGCGCTGCCCCAGCCTAGTCAAGCCCCTGGGCACACCCTAATCGGAAATCAGCTCACAACGATGTAACCCTGCTTTGTGCCCCCCAAAACTGCGCGCCTATTCTGACCAAAGTAATAGGCCAGCTCAAGTGGATACTATAGGGTAAGGTGTAGTTCTATCGGCCACCTGCGTGTGGACCGACAGGACTGTGCAACTTTCTGCGCATCCCATGGGCCACGGGCCCCTATAAAGCTGCTGCCTCTTAGTCTCGGGGTCCAAGTCCCTGCTCCTGCTGTGTCGGGTGCACTTGGACCCAAGCTCGAGCTTGTAAATCAACCCTCGTGTGTTTGCATCGGTGTCGGCTCCTCGGTGGTTTCTCAGATTCGCGATCTTGGGCACAACAAAAATAAAGGTGCTGTATATAAAGACCTGGGTCTTCTCAGTCTTCTCTTTGACCCACACAAACGGAATAGTGTGCAATCACCACCACCACCACTACCACCACCACCCAATAATATACAAGAGTCTAGAAAAATGAACTTTAATCCTAAAGACAACAAAAAAATCCTTCTATAACTTTTAAAAATGCTAAACTATGTATAATTTCAAAAGAACATTCAGTACAAAAGAAAGATTAGGGCATATAATAGCCATCCTTAGGTATTATTTACCTTTGGGTGCCTTGAACTTAAAAAAACACCCAATATTTGCTGAGTAGGTGAAAAATAAGGGGTTCTACAGATTTCATAAGAAGGTATAGGATTAAAAGATGAGAGAAGAAAAGACAGTTGCTTAATTCCTATTTTGCTTTGATTCTTTCAGAGAGAATTTTAAGGTAGAAATAATAAGGAACATTTTTTAAGAGATAAATTAAGTTTCAGGGGCACCTGGGTGGCTCAGTGATTGAGAGTCTACACCTTTGACTCAGGCGGTGATCCTGGGGTCCTGGGATCTAGTCCTACATCAGGCATCCTGCTCAGCAGGGAGCCTACTTCTCCTTCTGCCTGTGTGCATGCCTCTCTCTGTGTGTCTCTCAGGAATAAATAAATAAAATCTTAAAAAATTAAGTTTTAGAAATGTGGGGAGTCCCCAAATACTTCAAATATTTTTTAGCTTTCTATCTAATTCAAATAAATTTCATCATAGAGTAATATAAAAATTACTGATGTGGTTACAGGTAAGTTTTTCAGAAATGGAGAAACAAAACTTACAGCAAGAGATACAGCAACACTTCTTTTTTCAATTTTTGAAATAGGAAAAATAGTGGATTTTGGACACTGTGAAAATAACCAGTGATTATTTGGTATTTCATTACATTATGCAAGAAATGGCATACTCCAAAGTAACTGTTTCACCTTTTGTTTGGATTTATGTCAATATATTTTAAAAAGATCCTATAAGCCAAACTAAAATATCTATATTTTTAGAAATACTCTTACTAATTCTTTCTCGATATCTTTGCAAATAAGATGAAGAAATAGGAGTTGAAAGGTAGTAAAACAAAACAATTCCTTAGCAATTAAAAAAATTTCCAATAAACTGAATTACTGATTGTATCAATATAAATTTGAAGGGGCCTCTGCTTTCTCATTTTAAACAGTCTTTGACAAAAAAGTTATGATTATCTAATTTTCTTGGAAAATTTCACATTATTAAAGAAAATGATATGAAAGTGAGTCCAGTCAGAAGAATTCTAAAAGGATGGCATAACTGGGTCATGGGCATTAAACAGGGCACGTGATATAAGGAGCACCGGGTATTATATAAGACTGATGAATCACTGACCTCCACATCTGAAACTAATAATACAATATATGCTGATTAATTGAATTTAAATAAAAAATAAATATTTAAAAAATAAAAATTCTAAAAGGAAACTTATGATTACTTAGAGCTTATGAAAACTGGAGGAGTCAAATGCTGACAGCAGTGATGGGGAGGTTGCTGAGAATCTTAAGTCATTAGCAGTATTGAAACATAAATCTCTATATTTAAAGTTAGGAAAGAAGAATGTTGCAGAGTCTGGTGATGTTTATCTTGAAAAAGAGAATTTAGCAGATGAAAGCACGTTTCAAGTATTTGAAACATTTTCTTTTTTTTTTTTTTTTTTTTTTTTTTTTTTTTTTTTAAAGATTTTATTTATTTATTCATGATAGTCACAGAGAGAGAGAGAGAGGCAGAGACACAGGCAGAGGGAGAAGCAGGCTCCATGCACCGGAAGCCCGACGTGGGATTCGATCCCGGGTCTCCAGGATCGCGCCCTGGGCCAAAGGCAGGCGCCAAACCGCTGCGCCACCCAGGGATCCCTGAAACATTTTCTAAGGTAGTATCAGGCGGTATATTCTACTTTGGTTCTAAGGGCATATAACTGTGACAAATGTCTAGATGCTAATGAAGAGTAGATTTTTCTTCAACCTTAGAGAGAATTTCTAAGTCCAGAAGAGTCCAATCATGGATCAGACAATTAGGCAGAGTAGTAAAGGTTTATTAATAGACCAATAGGAAAGAGATGAGATGCTCTGTTTTAGATGGCTCAGAAGGAATGGCTCCCATGAGGGGGATAACTTCTGAGCCTTATTCCAATTTTCTTTCAATGTTTCTTCCAACCAATATCACTTCCAGAAGAGATACAATCCAAAAGTATTCTATTCTTCAGCATAATGTACTTCAGTTATGATTCAAAATGTGCAAACACATTTAAGAGAGAATAGATTAGTACTGGGAAGGGAATTGGTTACCTATTCCTAAGTTTCATATTGTTACTAATAATTACATATTTGTGCTAATAATAATGAAATAATTTGTGAAGACTAGTCTCTATTTAACAAACACACTATTATTGATGGATTACATTGAAAAGTCTAAAATTGAAAAGTCTAAAAGAATTGAAAGTCTAAAAGAATAATCTTTAGACAAATTTTCTCATTAATGAAGTGACTGGATGACATAGAAAAATTTTTTAGATAAACTATACATAATTACTTATTAGCTTTTCACAAATAAAGGAAATCCTTAAACTTTTTCTATAAAGGGTGTATGTGTGTATATATTATATATATACATACTATATATGACAAATAATGGGGAACATCATATGTTAAATAAGCATGTATTCAAAATTAATTCAACAGTCTTTTTATTTGCTAGGATAATGAATGGGAAAATTAAACAATTGTGTAGGGTAGTGATCCAACATTTTATTAAACAGAGAAATAGAAAAAAAACACTAAGAAAACTATTTCATCATGGCTTACAAGCAGCAACTCTAAAATATTACTGAATTGTTAGTCAAAGTGCATTATGGATTTAAGAATTTTTATGAAAATTAGGAAGCAAAAAGAAAAAAAATCTGAAGTCTTAATGAAAAGAATGTATATTTTGTATGAAATACTTCAAGTGGGATATTCAGAATAACATTTGCCATACTATCCAGAGATCACCTAGGACTTCCTGCTTGTAATCATGTATTGGTCTCTAGATAGGATGAGTCAGCAGACTAATAATGAACAAGTAGACCCTAGATTTTTAGTTAGAGAAACAAGCAGACTGATCTGAGGCCAATCCACTAGCCATGATCCAAACTGATAATTCTAGGACTTTCCCATTTTTACCTTGAATTCCTTTGGGATACCTTGCAGTGCACTTTAAGCAAAATGAAGAGACAATCAAGAATGTGAATCCATTCCCTGTCCAGGTTCTATAAATCTTTGCAAGGTCACGTGTAAATGATTTAGGGGGCTGTCTGTTATTTTAAATTATCTGCCCCGCTGACCCCTTACAAAAATGCAGACCATCAAGCACAGACTAAATACAGATATTCATGGAAGAGCAGAAAATTAACATTAGTTGTATCTCTGAGGAGCCTGTCATTGTCTGCTCTACAACTACGACAGCCATCATGTATTTCTCTTTAACTACTTTTGGACTACTTAGTTGGAATTACAATTCAAGCCTATTTTGTTTAAACTCACTCTACTGTCATCTGCAGATATACCTGACTGGGGAATGTGACACTTTATACTACACACATAAACAAAACAAAACAAAAAATTACACGCACACACAAGTTAGAAAACAAGACGCTATCAACCACTAATTGGCATGCATGATGGTAAAACAAGAAAATATAGTATGTTTAAAAATATAAGTCATGTCTAAGTCTTTCTTTCTCTCCGTTCATTCTCTGTTTTGATTGGCGTTCACATCAGCAGTGTGACATCAGTAGAGACCTACAAGGGAATTAGAGCAATGCATTTTCCCTATGGCCACCATTTGTACTATAAATTATGAATGCATTATTATGCTGCCACTTTGGTTTTGAAGAGCTTATGTTAATTAAAGGCTAAGAAAGCACACACGCAGCACAATTATTTTTAATTAAGATTAAAATAATTCAGTATGTCAATACAGTCCTTAATGGGAATGATGGCTTAATGTGTCCTTTCAATTTCTTGTCTATAGTAGTACAGCCATGTCTAATGCTTGTTTTTAGTTTCTTACCTTTTAAGTACATAAAACTCAAGGTCACCCAGAGATAAACCTTATGCCTGAGATGGTATTGTATACAAGCAATTATGGAGTGAACACTCTATACTAAGGACTATCCATTTGAAGTATGTAAACAAAAATGTAAACTATAAGATTCTATGTTTCTTAGGACTTTGCAATCATGTTTTGGGTGACCTATAGAATCTATTGCTAAAGTGGAGACTATTTTTGTGTAAATTTACGTAGAACAACAAAATGACATAGAGCATGAGAACCATATTATAAAACAAACATATTGACTGATATTTTAAGAAGTGTGAAATTTCAGATTTTTCTTGCCATTTATAATTAAGGAAATGAGAGTTACCTTTATTCAATTTAAAAAAGGCCTAATTAATTCGTTACTTGTTTTAAATTGTTATAAAATGAACGCTACATAGTTGAGTAAACTTTAATTTAGAATAACTCCAATCTCCCCAGGTCTACTACGTTTATAAAGGCAAAAAGTTTGATCTTGTAGTGTGTTTAACAAATACTCTTATTCTAAAAAAACATTAAAACCTCAATTTCATGGCATTTCTAGGTAATAAACATTTCTGTCTTGCTCAGGTATTGTTACATGTGAAAATGTATTTCTTCATGAAATAAGACTGATCATAAGAATCTAAATGGCAGTTTCCATTAAAAAAATGGAACTTTTATAATCTATCAGAAGAAATCATATTGTACACAAGGATATGCTCAGGTGACATTTCTTTTATTCCTAACAGAAGTACAAATCTTAGGGCTGACAAGAAATCTATATGTTTAATTTTGTCACAGCAGCAACCCAGTGGACAAGCAAGGCAATGGCCGCATTCTTGACGAAAGGTGAGCAACACAGATTCCTCAGGGAATGCTGAGGCTGAATCATTTAGAACAGCATGCCCAAATTGCTGTTGTTGGGACTCCAGTAGAATGAAAAGACCAAGTCAAAATGAAGAAAGTGTAATTAAAATTTTTTATTTGACAGTTTACTTCACTTTAATTGGCAAGTTAACACCTGTGCTTGTTTCAGTGGCAAAGAAGTTCTAATTTTAACATGAGACAATGTTCCTTCATGGATAAACCCAATAAAAGTATGATGAAAAATGTTCAGTGCCTGATTTAAAAAAAACATGGAATTCAATAAACATTTATATGTACTTTATAGAGTATTTTTTATCACTGAAACTGAGTATTTTTGGAAGGATGAAACTAATAGCTGTGTCAAAACAATAAGAAAAAACCTGAACATGATGGGGAATAGCAGGGGACTATATGTACATGGAAGAGGCCTTTTCAATTTTAGTGGGTAAACACAACAATTTGTGAAAAGTGTATACTGAAATATTAAAATTATTTGTGAATGTTATATTTTGGCATATCCAATAAAATAGCAGAACTAGTAATAAATAATTGGTTTTGATTTTTTTATTGGATAGAATAATTTTGCCTGGATAGCCTCAGACCATAAATAACCATTCTAACCAATATTCCTTCTTAGTCCTCCATGATTGGTTAATTTTTCCTAATTTGTGTAGAGTTAGAAATATAGTCTAGTATCAGAATAAATAAGAACCTATACGCTACCATTATTGACTTTCCTAATCTTTCCTATCAAGTCTCTCTTGTGTTTAACTTCTGCCTTTCTTATTTGGAAAATGCAAGAATCTTCAGTTTGCTTCTTTATGTTAATTTCCAGATACAATCCCTTATTGATAGTACCTATTAACTGAAATATAGTGTTCAATTTTTCAATGATGAACATTATCTTTGCTAGGTTAGTGAAAATATGGAGGTAATTCTATTTTGAATGAACTATCTGTACATGAAAGCAATCCATTTATAAGGAGAAAAGTTTTGCTTAATTGTGTGGTAGGAGGAAAGAAAACAGCTCCAGTAAAATGTATTTCATATATAAAGTTTTTAATAACTTAGATAAATTTCTCCTGGACTTTAGTATTTGTTTTAAAAATAAATATGTAGGAACACATTGTTATTTCCTAAAATATAAGGCATTAAAGATTTAAAAAATTTTTCTTAAAATTAGAATGCAATGAATGTGATTAAATGTTGCACTATGACTAAAGAGCAATTTTCTTTCCCTATCCAGGGGTGCCTGGTATCTTTTATGGAAGACTAGAATGCAGTTATGCAGATGAAAACTTCAAGTTGGGATCCCTGGGTGGCGCAGCGGTTTGGCGCCTGCCTTTGGCCCAGGGCGCGATCCTGGAGACCCGGGATCGAATCCCACGTCGGGCTCCCGGTGCATGGAGCCTGCTTCTCCCTCTGCCTGTGTCTCTGCCTCTCTCTCTCTCTCTCTCTCTCTCTCTCTCTCTGTGACTATCATAAATAAATAAATAAAATTAAAAAAAAAAGAAAACTTCAAGTGACTAGAGCAGTAAATGGGAGGCCACAGTTGGTATATTGCCAGGAACAGATGTAGCAAAGGGGAAGACAGCAAGCTTTCCACACAATTTAAACAAACTTTCTTAGATGTTTGAAATGTAACTTTAAAAGTTATATATGCTATGTATGTTTACATGATGCTTTACTGTGTTTCTTGGTTGTTTTTACAGCTGTGATTTTATTGGAGAAAATTATGAAGCAAATTAATTCCCCATAGAATAGAAGCAATAATTCTATGGAAACAAATTCAAGTTAGGCCAAGTAAGCAACTCTTTTGAAATTTTTATTATATATTTTTTCTATTTTGACTTATTACTTAAAAAAATTCCAAATCCAACAAACCCAATGTATCCATTCCAACATAGGTTTTATATCTCAGCTGTCATTAACTTCAGGCATGGTTGGTCCATATTCTGTACTTTTACTACTCTGTTTAAGGCAGGGGTCTTTCATGTTTGCTTTGAAAACGAGCAAAATATCACAATCATCAAGCACATTTATCATCTACACAGGGCATTCTGCAAGTTTCAGGTTGGATTCAATACATGCTTTAACGCTTTGACTTAAAATGATAAATGGTAGTCTAAGTATTCTGAGAAAAATTCAGAACAAGTACAATTATATACTTCTTTTAAATGTCTAATAACACATCTTAAAGAAAAATAAATTAAATCTGTAACTGCCTAGCCAAAATGTTATCTACAAATGGTTTTTATTTTCCTGCAGCCATCCGAATTCCCGGATATCTAAACTGTATTTTTCTTTCAAAAAGAATTGATAAGATTTGATATTTTTCTTTGGTAAAGACAAACCACATATTAGTGATTTAAGAACCCTGAATAGCAATTATTATTACAAGGTATTTATTGTAAAAATGTCTCAGAAATGTTCAATTTTTAAAAGTTTTTATTTAAAATCCAATTAGTTAACATACAATGTAATATTAGTTTGAGGTGTACAACATAGTGATTCGACACTTCCATATAACACCTGGTGCTTGTCGCACGCAACAAGTGCCCTGAAATGTTCGATTTTCTACACTACATACCAGAAACAAGAATGGGTCACTTAAGCAGCCTTTTCATTAAGTGGAATACTGAGTGAAAGGAGTACTATGATTAATTAATTGGATTTTCTGTAAGTCAAAAACATTTAACATTTTTGACTCCTTAAGTTGATTTTCCCTCTAAACTGTAACCCATGCTACCAAACACTGGGGAAATACAACTTGGAATTTGATGTCAGAGGGTTTAAGTCTTAAGTATGACCTCAGGCAAACAAAATATGCATTTGAGTTCAGGTTCTGCCAATGTGTAATAGGAATGCCAATACCTACTCAAATGATTTTTGTGTGAATTGAATAAGAAAATCTTGGGGCACCTGGATGACTCAGTTGGTTAAGCATCCAACTCTTGGTTTTAGCTCAGGTCATGATCTAAGAGTAGTGAGATGAGGCCCCAGGGTTAGGCTCTGAGCTCAGCCTGTTGAGCTGCTTAAAATTCTCTCTCTGCCCTTTTCTCTTCCCACGCTCCCTACCTTCCCCACCCCATTGTGCACTTTCTCTAAAAAAAAAGAAAGAAAATATTAGAAGTGACTTACAAATAAAACCTTTAAGGAGCTAAAGTATTACAGAGTTTTCTAATGAATATAATCAATTCTTTTAGATGATACAGAATTTATTTTCAAGTATTTCAGAATTATGATTCAGAATAACAATTTATATTACACAGGATTTCATAATGAATATAAAATGTGTATGGAATTTGTTTGATCATATACTGACTTCCAGAATACATGGAGTCATTATTATATAAGAATTTCATATTAGTTTCTTTCAATATTAATTGTTTCTTTCCCTTATATTTAGAATATATCTTCTTAAAAAATGTTGAGTTTTTAGAGGGTCATTATTTTTTGAAGTTCTTTTTCTCTTAATTACTAAGATTGATGTATTAATTGATGTTACAAGTTACAAAAGGATTTAAATGGCACATTTAAAAAAAGAAATATATGTTAAACTTATGGATCTATTAAACTAAAAGTTGTAACATCCCTCCATAAATTTCCAGAATCAATCTACTAGCTATGTTATTAAGATCTCAATCTAAAGAGAAAAAGTATAGGGGTGCCTGGGTGGATCAGTCTGTTAAGCATCTGCCTTCCACTTGTGTCATGATCCCAGGGTCCTGGCATTGAGCCCCATGTTGGGCTTCCTGATTAGCAGGGAGCCTGCTTCTCCTTCTCCTTCTCCTTCTCCCCCTCCCCCTGTTCATTCTCTCTCTCTCAGATAAATAAATAAAGTCTTCAAGAAAAAATAAAGAGATACAATGTAACATGAATAAATGAATCCTCTTATTTTAGGAATTCTATTTTCCACTAATCTAATAACACAAAAACAAAATTAATTTTTACTTAGCCATTCAGAGTAAGATGAACTTTATTTTACATTGCTATAAACACAGATTGTCTTCAGTCATTAATTTTAAGTTATAAAAATGATGTAGTGAGTGATGTAAGACAAGGTTTACATCCTTCTTTCTTAAAATTGTTAGTTTTAATTACTCTGAAATGACAACACTAAAACTGAAATCTTTAATTTGTTGAATATATATGACCACTGAGCAGTAACTGCACAAGATTCTCTAGATAGTACCTGTAGAATGATAGAAATTGGCATATTTCTAAATTTAGTAAATTCAATAGTGATACACAGAAAAGTATTTTGTTATCAAATTAAGGTCCATTGTAATTATTTTCTTTTTACTGTGTCTTGCAAAAGTATGAGTTAAAAACCCAGCCTCCATCCTCCCTTGGTAATGCTGAAGCAAATAAATAAGTAATAAAATCCTCTATATCATTTCATGCATCCTCAGGAAGGACTGCATAAAACATACCAAAGCAAAACAAACAAAAAGCAAACAAGCAAAAAATCAAAAGCATACTGTTAAGCATTTCAAAAGTCTAGTCTTGGCTACTATATTTAGAGTGTCTGACGATGTTTTAGCACCTTATCTAAAAGGTATGACAAATTTAGAATATTTTATATAAATAAAATGATCTCTATCTTGTTTGGTAACTTATAGAATAAAATACTTAGATGTTTGGAAAGACTAATTAATTAGCATGTAGATTTTTTCTTCATCTGACAGTATAAATTTGAATAAGGGAGAAATCGAGTATCCCTAGGTCTTAGTAGAGTCAGCCTCAGCCTCACTTTTCCATGTGTGACCCTTAAATGACTTTAAAAGAAGAAAGAAGGAACTTGTATATATGAATACAGAAGACATCATTTACTTATTACTTTAGATAACTTTCTATAATTTATTACTGATATGTGAACTATTTTTTAAAATTGTTATATTGTTGAGATTCTGGATAGTATTTTTCTAAAATAGAAGTAAATAAGTGAACTTAAAGGGAACATTATATTCAGTGCAAGAGGGCATATGCAGTTTGAGGGGGGCGGCAAAAGCAGCAAAATTTTATACTAACCAAGGAAGGAAAGGATGAGCAAATTAGATTTTAGCATCCATGATAGAAAAAAAAAATAAGGTGCCATTTGTCAGGGAGCTTCTGGTAGGCATTAAATACATGGCTCCCTGGTAGTTCCTTCTTGTATTCACACACACACACACACACACACACACACACCAAAGATCCCTCTGAAAATTTCTAGTCCTGCATATACAGATACAAGGGGTAAAAGACTTGTTTAAACATAGCTCCAGCAAACAAAAAGAGCAGAGCATTTTTGAAAGCCCAGGCTTGGTGGTAGCATTGCCTAATAACACTACACTAAAGATAAATTAATGTAAGAGTTGGTGGAAATGGAAAAAAAAATTGAGGCCAAAATATTTACTATTTTAGCAGAGATTTTCAGCTCTATAAGTCCGTAACCAGATAATTCCTTGTCCTGGAGGAACATCCATTCAGTAATGTAGAGGGATATTCCATTATGATTTTTTTATTAAACTACTTGTGTTATATTCTCATAGGAAAAATTTAAGGATCGTTCTTTACATTACTTTGTGCATTATTTTGGATTGGATATATTTCATAGAGGTTTATATTTGAGACTGGTATTCTTTTAGGGTTCACCATGGCTACCTCGATTCAGACATAGTTCTCTCTGACTATTTAGAGTGTTCTATCATAAAATAAGTTTAAAATGTATTACAATCTGTCATACTATTAATAATATACATCTACCGAAAAATCAAACCTATTTTAATAGAACCTATTAGAAAGAATTTGTGGTGTCCCTGGTTGAGCATCCGTCTAACTCTTGATTTCGGCCCAGGCCATGTCTCAGGATCATGAGATTGAGTCCAATGTCAGGCTCCATGCTCAGAGGGGAGTCTCCTCTAGATTTTCTCTCTCCCTCTCTGTTTGCCCCTCTCCCCCATGCACATGCATGCTCTCTCTCAAATTAAATAAATCTTTTAAAAAATTTGTTATTTTGTAGTCATTTGCTACAAAAGGGGGAATATTACAAAATAGAGAATTGAGAAAACATAGTTTTTCCTTGACAATAGTAAAAATTTTCCAACTACTTCACAGTGAACATAAAATGTAGATTTCATCTACTTAGGTATTACTGCATAAACCAGATTAATTAACAATCTTTTCTCCCAAACTATCATAACCCATTTTCAAACATGGAAATCACACAAATTTATAAATAAGATTGTAACAGACCTACAATATGAATTGATGTAAGTATTCACATTATTGGTCAAAGTATTTCCATTTCTTATTATTGCTCCTCCATAGTCACCTATAAAAATGCATACCCTTACAATGTAAATTACACAAACAATAAAAATACAAATGGCATTTTCCCCTTATTTTACAGGTGAAAGAATGTTTTCAAGAAATTATATTCTGAAGATAGTAGTTTAATGTCTAGATCATGTCAATACTTTGCAATATAACAAATATAAATGATATGTTCCACTGAAGAGAGAATGAGTTTTATTTTTTATTAAGATTTTATTTATTTTTTCATGAGACACACACACAGAGAGAGAGGCAGAGACACAGGCAGAGGGAGAAGCAGGTCCCATGCAGGGAGCCTGACATGGGACTCAATCATGGGTCTCCAGGATGAGGCCCTGAGCTGAAGGCGGTGCTAAACCGCTGAGCCACCAGGGCTGCCTGAGAATGAGTTTTAAATAGGCCTAAGTTACCTGCTGTGACTCTGATGTCATCATTTACTACTCTGCTACTCTGTCCTTAACTTAGCAGCAATAAATAAAAGCAAGTTTTGAAGGTCATTATTAACTTAAAGTATAAACTATACTGAATGTAAAATGCTGTTCTTGATGCTAGCAGACCCTTTGAATTCTAAAAGAGTACATTATGAGGTTTTGAAATACCACATACTCATCATCTTTCTTTCCATAACCATCACAAAATTTTCAATGAATTACCCATAGGCACAGAGTTAAACATGCCTCCTGGGGTAAAACCTTTTATTTCTTCTTCTTAAAATGAGCCTTAGAGAAGGAGAAAAAATGAATTGGAGAGCTTTTTAGTTTATGGGTTTTATTTAATGCAATAAATGGTTACTTTTCATGTTAGTAAAATATAATTATGTTGACAAGAGGGTAGTTTATAAGCAATTAAGTTTTATTTTGCTGATGTCAATTTAAATTCTAGAGTCTCAATGAAATATATAGATGCTATTGCTACACAGAGTTGCTCAAATAACTGTGGCCTACCACACAGGCAGGATGTTGATGTGTTTGATTTATTTCTATGGATATGGTTATTTTTTTTCCAGTTACCAATCACCTGCTGGTGTTCTTTAAGGAATAATTTGAAGCCTATGTCTGAATATGAGTAGTGAACCATGAAGGAAAGGAAGTTAACAATGCTTTGGGCAGATTTTCAAACATGAATTTATACAGAGTGGTGAATCCAAAGGGTTATAGAGTCAGAATGTCTTTTCTTCATAGTGCATAGTAATTTATCCTTAAAATATGGGATAATAATTTTAACTTTTAAAATTCATGACATTTAGGAACTTATACAGCTGAATATGTTACCTGATAGGTTCTCCTTTGTGTCCCTAAACCTTTGATGGTCCTCAACACATAACAGATTGTCAATAAATATTAGTGGACAGTAAAGCATATTTTATTGTGAATTAGAAGGAAATAGAAATACATATAAATTATTAATCTCATTTTGCATTTTGCAAAATATAAAATATGATCTATTATTCTAGATTGCTAAAACGTTTTTAAAAAGACTCTACTGCTTATTTTTATTCCTTATATGTTACTGTATTAACAAGCATTTGTGAGTATTCAAGTCCATACATCATTGCTATGATGTATTGGCAAACTGCATGAAGAACAATGAATGAATGTTTCTATAAATAAGAGTCAGAAATATGAAGTCTGTCACATGACTATATGACTATAGGATAAGTACAACTATAAGTTAGATTAAATTTGAGGGTTTTTTAAAAGATTTTATTTATTTATTCATGAGAGACACAAAGAGAGAGGCAGAGACACAGGCAGAGAAAGAAGCAGGCTTCTCGCAGGGAGTCCAACATGGGACTCCATCCTAGGACCCCGGGATCACGCCCTGGGCTGAAGGCAGGTGCTTAACCGCTGAGCCACCCAGGGATCCCTAAATTTCAGTTTTTAAGAATAGTTTAACAGGGGATCTATGAGGCCAATAAAGAATTAGGATAAGAAAATGTGAGAAAAGTGTCTAATACTTACACTTTTAAGATCTGAAACTAAATTCATTGTCCTTATGCTAATATGATCAGTGATGGTGGGGAGATAGAGATGTGGTTTTCAAGATATTGTAGCAAGAAGTAGACTTTTGATTTGAATGCAAAAGTGAGAGGTAAAAGGAAGGGTAGTTACTGGTCACATATCAGACTCCCTAAAATAGAAAACCCTTGTCAGCATGAATATAATATACTAATGACACTTCGTGTGATTATGAAAAGGGTAGCTTTCTAGGGTTGTTGACACCTTTTCTTTAAAAAATACTTTCTCTTAAAAGTTTATATAATTCTAAGAAGTTAGGCTATCAATAAAGCAGATGGCCTTCAATTTAGGGAAAAGGTTATTTTGCAGTTAACACAGAACTTGAGCAGCATAAACATCAGGAAAGCCTCAGTGCTTGCCACCTTTGGAGCATTGTGAGAAGCACAATAATGTCTAATAACTTATTCAAAGGATCCTACCCAAATACCTGGAAAGTTGAAATTGTAGCCTGGTGTCTTTGTTAAACTTGTAAGTGTGGAAGGAGAGTCCATAGCTTGTATATATATTGGATTTGCTTCCAAGCTACTCTATGCAGTTGAGGAAGAAACTGGGATATTTTCAGAGCAGATATTGTAATGAAATAGGGAGAAAAAAATGCCAAAACATTGCATAGTTTAAAAACAAAAGTACTAGGATGCAACAATAAGGACACAGATAAATTTAGTAACTCAATTTCTTAAGAAATGATATACCTTAATAGTTTTTTTAAGGCAGAAACCACCAGAAAATAATGATAACTTCTATTAAGGAGATTCTAAACAGGAATTCAGGAGGAATTAAAAGTAAAAATATCATTTGTGTAAAGGTTAGGATACCATGATTTTCAAAGAAGATACATCACTCCTTCTTGAAAATTATTTAACATCAAAGAAATTTGTATTATAGATAGCATATATACATATATATAGCTATATGCCTACACATATATACATGTGTACCAGTTCAGAATATTAGCATGTACATCTAGAATTAGAAATCTTTATCATGTGTATATGTGTCTGATGCACCTAAAAATATGTACACTGGCCACAGAAAATTGTGTTAATTGTCAATATATGTAATACATTGATCTAACATATGATAAAATATGTTTATATATATGCACACACATACATGTATATCTACATATACACATGCAAAGTTAAAGAAGAAATTATGCTTTATAAGTTGGTATGGGAATAATCTAAAATTAAATTTCACAAATTCAAAAACACATTCTAGAACTGACAAGGTGACTTATTGTTTAATGGGTACAGTTTTTGTTTAGGGTGATGAAAAGGTTGTGGAAATAAATAGTGGTGATGATTGCACAATATTATGAATGCAACTAATGCCACTAAGTTTCAACTTTAAAATGGTTAAAATGGCAAATACATACAAAGGGCAGTTTTATAAATACCTGTCAGTCAATATGGAATATGTTTGTGTTCAGATTCTAAGAGTGAGATCAAGGATATTATTTAATAATTATAATTTTCTTAAATATTTATATATCCATAAAATACTTTTAAAGTCTTATGGGAAAAAAAGCGTATGAAGGTATATTTAAGTCATCTTAATAGATATTTATTTTTAAGTAAAAGTTCACTGCTTGAATACCTAAATTTAAAAAAATTAAATATTTCACTTCCATTATTGTTTCATTCAAAGTATGCATCTTTTCTACACTAAAAGCTATAGAATATAAGGATTACTAATGAACCCTGGTTTATCAAGCTCTTCATATAATAATAACAACCCCATGAATATTAAACTAAGATGGGACAACTTCTTTCATCATGAACCATCAATTAAAATCCATTAAAAACTCTTTGAAAAATCACAAACTAGACACCATACATATATAAATAGATCTTTACATAAACTCCTCACAGTTGGCCTTACTGCAGTTACATGTCCAACACAGCAATATGTTTTTCAAAAATAAAATTATCCATTACAATCACTAGTAGAAAGTCAAGGAGATTGCTTGTTAGACCAATCAACTTAAGTTAAGAAATGGCTTTAATTGTACCATTATTTTTGAATGTCCCTGACAAACTCCCAGAAACTATTATGGAATATTCAGACTCCCAGACATATGAGTGAAGTCAAAATAAATTCCAGTGTTTCATTAACTATAGAAGTGTGAACTTTTAACTAGTTGACTTCTATTTTACACTCTCTAGAGATAGTGTTATGGTACTTTCTGGTACTAGTAGAATTTCCCATAGCTACAGATAATCTGTACACTCTGTAAATCAACATAGGGAATATGAGGCATACACTAAGAATAAAAGAAATATTTTGAATTTTAACAAACACATAAAAATGAAGGTTTTTCTAACATGTATTCTAATGAATTAAATCATCATGTAGACTTTCCCCTTTATACATGTAACACATGCAATTGCCCAGTTGAAGAAGCAGCATATACTGTCCCATTGATCTCTATTTATTGTTTTGTATTTTCAATTCATTCCGACTTCTTTTGAAGTGCAACTTTCTCCCCAACTCACAAAGAACACTAATAACATCAATAGAGTGTTCATCAGGGTATTTATATTTTAAGAGTAGGAAAGGAAAAAACTGAAGTTCTTTTGAATACCTGAAAGAAGAATGTTTCAATTTGATTGGTATCTTGTGCTGACAGAAATCCTAGCACAAGGATTTAAATATGCTTGAAAGAAATTGACATTGTGCTAGGAGATATTAAATCTTTTCTCCCCCATAACATCTCAGTGGTAATTTTCTTTATTATTATAGAGCAAAAACTTCTCACCCCCAACCTGCCGTGTTTATGGGTGGAAATCACAAAAGCTTTACCAAGTTGGAAACAAATTAAAATGCCTTTTCTGACTTGTTAATGAAATCGGTCCAGTCTTTTTATTCACCATCTTAATGGTCATGCTGTTAGTAGATTGTATCCAACTAAGAAAGTCATTTGTTTAAATAAGAATCTATTCACTCTTGTAAAATTCACAAAAGAGGCTTAAGCAATATGAATAAAAGAAGACTCACTTATCTGTCAATATGGGAGCACTTTCCTAGATCATTGGTGATAAATTAACCATTATGTCAGGCACCTTGATTTATTTTGATCACACATGTAAATAGTATCATTCTAAACTGATTCTACATTAACCATAAAAGATACAATGTAGTCACAAAAAATTTTTGTATATGCCATATAAGTACATCATGACCATTAAAAACATTAATGTATATATCAGATCTAAAATTTGCAAATAAATATATACAAAACTAAAATAATTAAAATCATGGCTACCTTTATTTCTGTTTTGCTACCTCCTCTTGCATGTACCTTAGATAGACCTTAGATCATGAGATGAAAGATAACTCAAGTTCAGAGTCCGATTGTGCTGAGAGAGAAATCATACAAAGCTTATGCTTCATGACAAAAAATATTTCCTTATAAAAAATAAAGGATAGCACTGTTGATACAAATATTTTGAGAAAAAATAAAAGTAATCTAAATCAATACAACAGATATTAAATTTTGTAGATTTTTAAAAATTTTGCATTCATTTGTCCTGAGAAGTTGCTATTCTATATCTTATTCATCACATAACTGAGGACAAATGAATAACCTGTTGTAAATTGCCTAAGTCACTATCCTCCTCAAAGACAAAATAACTTAGTGGTGAGATTCTACATAAGAAGTATACACTACATATTATGAATAGGAGTTTATAGATCATGCTACTCAAAGGAGCTTGTTATGTCCAGAGGAAGAACAAATCGTTCATCATACTTACGGGACAGGTACATCTCTGCATTTTTTACGACACTCGAGCTTATTTTATCATCACTATAAGTTCATGCTATGGGTGCTATTATTCTGCCCATTTTACTGAGGAGGCTGAGTTATGTAGATGTGAGGGGCTTAAATGAAGAATATGATAACTTACCCATGGTAACAAAGTAGAACTTGCAGTCTGGATATACATCCACTCAATTTGTGCTATTGACCACCTCATTATGCAGTCTTTTCTTTAGATTTTTAAATATGATCTTGATAATGGTTACAATGAAGTTGATAAAACAACTTAGGTAGTTTACAGGAAAGTTACCTTTATAATGGAGGAGTGGGTAAAACTCATTGATTTAAATTTTCTTTTTGACAAATGCAGTCAATAATGTAAAGAACCAGTGGTAGAGATATTATTATCTGCTTGTATTAGCAGCCTTTACACTTCTCCTATCAGACTGGTAAAATTACCCTAAGCTCAAAGCCATTAATGTTTATTATGATTCTCTTCAGAAGTTCTATTCCCTATGTAGTATCTTATAAATCGTAGAATATATAAGTATTCTGTAAAATTATATCCCCTTCACACCAAAAATTTAGGTAGTAAACCAAAAGCAACAAAATCCCAAGTCAAAAAACCAGACAACACTTGTTTACATTCTATATTTAACTGGAGTTTGATCAGAAGTTTGAGAATTTGAAGTAAAATTAAAATATCTTTTTTTCTCCCTCCAAAATTTAGCAAAGTTGACAATAAAATATGCTTTAGTAAATTACTGCCTAATTTAGTGCCACTTAGCTAGGTAATTAGGACAGATCTCCTATATACAGAGCCTGACATGTCTGTGCTGTAGAGTGAATTATAAGTTGGAAAATCAGCATTTCAGATAAATGCCATCAAAGATCAAGGCAAGGGAAAGGCAGTGATGTGGGTACACAGAGGTGTCATGGAACTACATGGGCAAATTCGGATTTGAATCCTTGTCTCAGTACCATCTTGCTATGTGACCGGAATTATTATCAATTATAATTATTATTAATTAATATAATTAATTATTATTAGATTCACCCCTTTGACTCTAATATTTCTCTCATCTGTAAAATATCACCTTTGAAAGGTTCTTGTCAAGATTTTATGTAATAAAATCATATGGAATCAGTTAATACAGTCTTACTTCTTATTGGTGCTCAAAGTAGCTTAGTTCCCTGGTATCACTCTCCTAAGTGAAACTTCTGGTGCTCATCCTGTAGGTGGGAGGTTCCCCTGCCAACAGACATATTTTCCACTGAAAAATAGGTAAATACTTCACACTCTCTATATAATGCCAAAGGAGTAAGTGATAAATGCTTATAAAAAGCATGGCATAAGGCCAGGCAAGCCGGAAGTGTTTAATAGCTTCACTAATAAAAATACACGATTGTCTACTGATTTCCCCTTGGCCATGTCCAATGCCTCCTCTCCTTACTCCACCTCCTGCTTCCCCAACACCCTGCTTCTCAAACTTTACGATTCATCAGATTTCAGAGTAGTCTCAAGACATTAGGAAAATGAAAGTTTCACTTCAATAAAATATTATAGAGCTCTTCCCTTGTTAAACTTGTTTCTGCAATAATTTAATTCCCTAGGTTGTTTCTTACCCTAGGAAATGGATAAGTTCCCATTTTTTATTTCATTTTCTAGTCAATTCTTCCAACCAGTTGTGAAGATGAAATGAAGTGCCAAATCCCATTGCCACTTAATCCAACAAAACTTCTTTATCATTCAGAGCATCCTGTTCAATCATTACCACACTCATATTTTCAGAGACACTTGTAGACATACAGAATGATTCAGAGATTTAAAAATAAAATCAGTAATAACAAGTCTCAATTCTTTTATATAATCCAGAAGTGTTTCATGTTGCTTAACACATTGTTATGACTGTTTTGAAAAATCTTAAAATCTTCAACAGCATTACAGATATTTTACATTTGTTTAATAGAGCTTAAAACAGATACTTAGACTATATTTAACACTTCTGCCTTTGACTACCATGTATTATCCTGCAGAAAGTCTTCAAAGGCATGGGGAAGAGTCATAACTAAAATATAAAAGGTCTCCATGCCCATGAAGTGATTCTAAATCAATCATACCATCTAGAGCTTTCACTTTAAATTGTCATTTCATTAAAGAAGACATTAAAGCCTTATGAGAAAACCCGTATTGCAGTACAATGATTTGGTGTTTCAAATTCTTATTTTAAAGTACATTTTCCAACTATGTTTTAAAAATAAATAAATACTTAAAAATCTGAGAATCTTAATACTTTGTTACTGATGTCCACTGGAGTAATTTATGGGGACAGAACCAGATGGGGCTCCTATTACATTATTCAGGGGTTACATTTTCTGACCTATTTGTTGTACACATAATTCAGAGTTGTTTTACCATCACTGAAGAAGGTAAGAAGCCAGTCCAGTCCAGTATCTAGTTAACCCAGAAGAGATCGTTAAAAGAATTTTCAGAGAAAAATATATGCTTCAGAGAAAATTGATCTAAATCATTCTATGTCATTCTACTGTTTTCTTATCATCATAACACTTACTACTGTACATCATCTTGTTCCTTTATTTTCTTGTATTTTATTCTTCCTAAAGGTAAGCCTCATGAAAACACAGGGTCTATTCTACTTGTCCACAACCTATAAAAGTTGCTATACATATTTTATTTTATTTTATTTATTTATTTTATTTTATTTTTTGGGGGGGGAGGCAATTATTTTATTTATTTTTTTAATTTATTTTTTATTGGTGTTCAATTTACTAACATACAGAATAACCCCCAGTGTCCGTCACCCATTCACTCCCACACCCCGCCCTCCTCCCCTTCCACCACCCCTAGTTCATTTCCCAGAGTTAAGAGTCTTTATGTTCTGTCTCCCTTTCTGATATTTCCCACACATTTCTTCTCCCTTCCCTTATATTCCCTTTCACTATTATTTATATTCCCCAAATGAATGAGAACATGTTCCTCAAACAGTTAAAAATAGACCTGCCTACGACCCAGCAATTGCACTGTTGGGGATTTACCCCAAAGATACATATGCAATGAAACGCCGGGACACCTGCACCCCGATGTTTCTAGCAGCAATGGCCACGATAGCCAAACTGTGGAAGGAGCCTCGGTGTCCAACGAAAGATGAATGGATAAAGAAGATGTGGTTTATGTATACAATGGAATATTCCTCAGCCATTAGAAACGACAAATACCCACCATTTGCTTCAACGTGGATGGAACTGGAGGGTATTATGCTGAGTGAAGTAAGTCAGTCGGTGAAGGACAAACGCTATACATATTTTAAACTCAAACTTTTTAGTTTGAGTTCACAGTATTCATTTCCACCTCTAAGAATTTTAGCTCAACATTTTCTTTTTCTTGTATTTGTCTTCCCCTGCTAAAATCTCTCCCTTCCTTGGATATGTAAGTATGTTGACAAGACAGGTCTTCAAATAAAGAAATATTAATAGAGAATTTTCTATAAATAACTAATATTGCTATGTCAAAAAAAAGGATGGGACCAGTTAACTGTGGGAAAGCAAACTTTTAATGTTTTTAGCCATTAAGAGAAAAGAAACAGATGGTTTTTTGACAGTGTGGTATTCTTGCCACTTGAGGTTTAAGAAATTCGTACCTAATGGTTATGCCTTCAGGCAAAAGTCTTAACTAATCGAACTACTAATTTGCTGTCCAACGTAACATGCTGCAAACCACGTGAGCTTAAAATAGAATGCCATTATGGAGGTTTTCTCTATAGTCACGTCGAATACTGCTGTAGAGAGGAAAGGATGAGCTGTCGGCATTGTTATGGCTACCCAAAAAATGGATGAGTGTGTAGGTGTGGGTGTCTAAAGTCTTTGTTATAACAAAAGCTTGTCTAAGCTCTTAAAGTTTAAAAACTGACATGTTTAAAGATAGATAGGTAGGTAGGTAGGTAGATGAAACTAGCATGCTGTATTTTTCAAGGATACAGAATTTCAAAGAAGATTCTGCTCCTTCTGTGGATTTAAATTATTTTGCAAGCCAAGCACTAAAAATAAAAGTCTACTCTGTGTATGGCAATTGATTATTAAAAATAAAAGAATAGATTTTAAAAAATTGAGGGGTTTGCAGAATTTGCTTCTCTCTGCTACCTTTGTAGTGCACTGGCAAATTCTTGACCTTGAACTACAATATAGATACTGTATATGTGACATGAAAAAGTTGTATTCATGAGAGACACAGAGATACAGGGAGAGGGAGAAGCAGGCTCCCTTGGGGGGCCCGATGCAGAACTCCATCTCAGGACCCTGGATCACCACCCAGCCAAAAGCAGACACTAACTACAACCCAGGCGCCCTGACATGAAAAAGTTTTAAAGGAAGGAGTGAATTAGAAACAAAACAGAGCCTGAGTTCATTTAGCTTCCTCAATGTGATATTTCTATGCTCTCCCTTGCAACCCCTATTTCTTTTTTTAATATCATTTTCTAAAGGAGAAATATTTTCTCCAATGTGTGTATAATTTAAAAAGAGATGGAGGAGTAAATTCTTTAGCATATATAGAAAGCTTAATGCTAGAAAATGTAATCATAAGGCTATGATAAAAGTTCAAATTGTGATACCTTTCTCCTGCCCCATTTTATAAATATTTATGAAGGAGCTCTCCCCTTAAAACATTTCTCAGAACTTTGTATGTCAAAATACCAATACAACTTTACCCAATAGATGCAATTTCTTTTTAGTTATGTCAGGCCTATTATGGCAAATCTCTTTTTGGAAAAAAATAGACATCTCTACAGATGGGTGAATTATTTGAGGGAGGGCATAATTAGATTGAAATATAGATAACTTGCAGACAATATTTCTTCAATGATTCATTATTTTGTCCTACTTGTATGAAAGGCAGGAATTCAGTTATGTGTGATTATTTTTCTTTTTAAGTGCCTTGCATGCAATTAATATAACAGACATTCCAATCTGAATATTTTTAGTATTTCCAGCTCTGCAAAATAAGTAAACTCTCTCAATTGATTTTAATTAAACTAATGAAATAATAATTATTATCCATTTAGAAAAATAAAACAATTAGAAATAGTCCCTGGCTCTTAAAATTTCTTTTATAGATGTAAAGCTCCATTAATTTTAGAAGCTTTTTTTTTTCCTTGTGAGCACTTAAGTGATTAAATAAGCATATTATATTGCTTCAAAAATATTTATAAATTATTAGGCAGGTCTGCTTTAAAGATTTAGTCCTTAGTAACCAGTGTATTATTATATAAAATCCACGATGGTTTATCAAACTTATACTTATCCTAGACACAGGATAAAAATGGTTACAGTCTAAAAACATATCCAAATTAGACAAACGTAGCTCAATACAAAAAAGGGAAAAGATGAGTCTTTCCAAAACTTCTTTCCTTTACAATGATTATTTATAATTCAAGATTATTGCAGGAAGCGATTATCCTATTGATTATTATAAAATTCAACGCACCACTATATACCAATTCGTAACGTCACAGCGCTAAAGGTGATAGAATTGAGGTCAGGTCCATGCTAGCCAGAAGCAGGCCGATGGCCAGGCACGCAACTATTTATTTCATCTTATTGCAATTAGGTGACTGAGGCCCAATTCAGTTGGCAAGGCCCACATGCTCGAATTCTCTCCTTTTTATAAATTCTGTACTTACTAGGTCCCTATTAAAATCCACTAAAAATACTAGGACTGTTTGCCTTACCCTTGCTTTACACTAGACAAACATCGGAGAAACCGAGCTCGGGGGGAAATGCCCTATGCATTTAACGGAACCTCCGTCCGTGGCCTTTGCCTCCGGCTCCCCAAGGAAGCGTCGCTGCCAGCGCCGCGGGTCCCTGCGGGGAGGCCCGGAGCAGCACCTGGCAGGTCCTCGATGCGGCCGGCGGGGACTACTAGGGTCACGCGCACGCCGGCGTCCCCTGGCCACAGACGAGGCCACCGCCCGGCCGTGCGCGCCCCGAGGCCCGGGCTTCGCCGGCACCGGCTGGGTCAGGGCTCACGTGGACGCCTGCCCCGCCTCCCGGCGCAGCGCGCTCTGCTGTCCCGCACGCACCTGGGCGCGCCCTGGTCACCACGTGTAAGCGGGAGCCGTGAGCGCTCGCTTGGGAAGGCGCGTGCCTCGAGCACGTACGTGCAGCACCGGTGGAGGTACTCATAGGAGTAGCTTAAGCTTCAGTGAAGCCATGTGACGGTTGCGTGTCCACATGGCAGGGCATAGGGCCCAGATGCTTGGTCGGGCAGCCCTGTTCCTGTGAAGGGGTGTCTCGGGCGAGATTAACTTTTACTCGGGAGGTAAAGCAGATTCCCCTCAAGAATGTGGGTGGGCCGGACCCCCGGGTGGCGCAGCGGTGTGGCGCCTGCCTTTGGCCCCGGGCGCGACCCTGGAGACCCGGGATCGAGTCCCACGTCGGGCTCCCTGCATGGAACCTGCTTCTCCCTCTGCCTGTGTCTCTGCCTCTCTCTCTCTCTCTCTCTCTGTGACTATCATAAATAAGTAAAAATTTAAAAAAGAAAAGAAAAGAATGTGGGTGGGCCCCATAGAAAAGCAGTTTAAGAACTTAACGGAACACATACTGACTCCCGAGCAAGCAGGAGCTCTGTCAGCAGGTTGCCCCTGTGCTGGCCTTGCGGCTCTCCCCAGGGGCCCACCCTGCCAGCCTAGAGAGCACAGTTTGTATTTACCATGCCTGCACAATCCCATGTTCCAGTTTCTTTTTTAGTTTTTTGAATTTTTTTCCATTTTCCAGTTTCTTAAATCTCTCTCTGCTTTCTTTTTTCTTTTTTTTTTTTTTTTTTAAGACTGTATTTATTTATTCACGACAGACACACAGAGAGAGGCAGAGACACAGGCAGAGAGAGAAGCAGGCTCCATGCAGGGAGCCAGATGCAGGACTCAATCCCAGGACCTGGGATCCTGCCCTGAGCCAAAGGCAGATGCTCAACCACTGAACCACATCATAGAAAACTATTTTAACCACTTTAAGATATACAATACAGTGATATGATTTCAGCTTAAAAAAAAAAAGATTTTATTCATTTATTTGAGAGAAAGCAGAGTGAAAGAGAGAGAGAGAGTGCACAAGCGGTGGGAGTGGAACAACCAGACTCCCTGCTGAGCAGGAAGACTGACTCGGGGCTGGATCCCAGGACCCTGAGATCATGACCTGAACCAAAGGCAGATGCTTAACCAACTCAGCTGCCCAGGTGCCCTAATACTGATTTCAACTTGTTTAACTGTTCCATCTATTAATATTTTCATCATTGACTATTTTGAGATGTTCTGTTTTTATTACATTAGTATGTTTTAACAAAAGTTAGGCTAATATTTGTACTCCCACAATATGATCTACCTTTCCTTATCTTTACCATCACTAGAAGCTCATCCAAATCATAAAAGCTATACTTAAAACAAATCAACCCTCCCTAATGCATAAAATGATGAGGAAAAAACCAACAATGCTACTTAGTGTTCTAGAAACCTATCAGCTTTCCTTGCCAATTTTATTACATTTTTATGTCTTTTTTAAAGATTTTATTTATTTATTCATGAGAGACACAGAGATGCAGAAACATAGGCAGAGGGAGAAACAGGCTCCATGCAGGGAGCCCAATGCAAGGCTCGATCCCAGGATACTGAAATCACGACCTGGGGTGAGGCAGATGCTCAACTGTTGAGCCACCCAGGTGCCTCAAATTTTTATGTCTTAAATTTATTTCTCATAACATCAATATTTTTCATGCCTTAGTTTTCTGAATATTAGTAACTTAGAATATTAATTCAATGTATTAACAAAAATATTTTCTCCATAGTGGTGAAAGTATTTATGAATGCCCTGTCTCTTTAGTTCTATAATCTTCCTGGTAGCATCAAGTCATATTCACTAAATATAACTGTATATTTTTGAATTCTGAAATCCCAAATTTTGATTAGCACTTCTTATAAAATATTATAATTTAATGTGTTTTTAATGAGATAATTATGAAAATGGATCAGTTATAGGTTTTTAAGGTATATTTTCCAATTTTATTAGCATGCAATAGAAACAAAATTATTGTATACAATTAGTATACTCTTGGATTCTAAAATCAGTTTAAATTCCAACACAAAAGTGCTTCATCACCTCTGTTTCCTAGATGAAATAATGAAGTTGTCATTCTTTGCCAACCATTGTTCAAGACTGCTTCTCGTTATACCCGAAATTTTAGAATTGAGGGTTGAAATTTTGGTAAACCTGATTAATGGAGGATCGACAGTCACTTGCTTTTGAAATATGAACATGTTTCCTTGATACTGTACATGGTAAAATTTCCAAAGCGGGAAGCTATTTTGAGTAGTTTCCAGAAACATCTCTTTGTAACACAGTCTTAACTGTGATTTCCTAATCGCTATGCAGAAGATTTCACTCCCTAATTAGAGGACCGGTGCAGTGATGAAGATCAAGAATACAGAGCAGGGCTGTGAGCTAATCTACAAGCAAAACACAGAGGCTACTTGTCAAGAGTAAGGGCATATTTTATCGACAGCTGTGTCCAATAAGGATGAGTTATGTGGTAAATATTTAATATTAATGCATTTCTGCCATGATTGTTACCTCCTTCATTATCTCTCACTGTGCTCAATAAAATAATTAACAGTCACTTATTGGAGTTCCATTTTAAATGGTGGAATTTTAAAGAGTAATACTCATTTTCAGGGGAAATATAACCGTCATTGCATAAACTATAATATATAAATCCAATAAACTAAATGTATAACTAATCTAGTTAACTATTCAGTTTATTGGTAATATTCTATTTTGAATACATGAAATAGTGTATTAATTACACATGTATGGTAGAGAAACAGTATTGACATAATTGCCACCATTATTGTGTGAGAAACTAGTGGCTTAAACCAAATGCAAATTTAGTAGTAATTCCCTTTACAAAGGGAAAACACATATTGTAATAGAAGGGCCCACACTTTAAAACCAATACTCCACCAATTGTTAGCTCAGTAGCATTTGCAATTTACTCAATCTCTCTGAGATGTAATTTCCCCATCTTAAAAAAGAGAAGTAGAGGTAATACTATCTACCATGTGGAGTATTTGTGAGCAAAAATAAGATGTTTATAAAACACATGGGACACACTAGACTTTTAATAAATGTTATCTCCCACAACATAGATAACATAATAATGGCTCTAAATTATCCAAGCCAGATTAAAAGAATAATAAACATTTTAAACATGATTACTAAGCTTTGTTATTCAAAATCTATCATATTTAGATCTATAATTTCAATAAATGTATATTGTATTTTCTATTATAACCCAAGTTCTGTAAATGCTAGTGGCAATGTCACAATAAATAATATACAGAAGCACAGAGTAGAAGTGTATATATTTACATCTCTGCCTAGGTCTATAAATCTGTATAGCTACATCTATATCTATCTATTAACATATCTCTCTGTGTGTATAAAAATATAATTTTATACATTTCCCCCAGGACAGGTAAGGATAGTTAAGAAAAATGTTCAGTGTACTTTTATTTTTTTAAGATTTTACTTATTTATTCATGAGAGACACAGAGAATGAGAGAGGCAGAGACACAGGCAGAGGGAGAAGCAGGTTCCATGCAGGGAGCCGGACATGGGACTTGATCCTGGGTCTCCAGGATCATGCCCTGAGCCGAAGGCAGAGCCAAACCACTGAGCCCACCGGAGCTGCCCTGTTCGGTGTACTTTAAAAAGAAAATGGTTGGGCAGCCCGGGTGGCTCAGTGGTTTGGCGCTGACTTTGGCCCAGGGTCTGATCCTGGAGACCCAGGATCAAGTCCCATGTCCGGCTCCCTGCATGGAACCTGCTTCTCCCTCTGCCTGTGTCTCTGCATCTCTCTCTCTCTCATGAATAAATAAATAAATAAATCTTAAAAAAATAAAGATAAATCATTCCAGGGCCACCTGGGTGCCTCAAGGGTTGAGCGTCTGCCCTCGGCCCAGGGCGTGATCCTAGAGACAGACCCAGGCTCCCTGCATGGAGCCTGCTTCTCCTTCTGCCTATGTCTCTGCCTCTCTCTCTCTCTCTCTCTCTCTCTGTGTTTCTCATGAATAAAGCACTTCATTAATATGTTACCAGAGGAAACCAGAAAAGTCTGGTTTACTTTAATATCCATCATGCTTCCTTCATCAAGTTCTATATAGACTATTAAAGAATTTTCTTACGTACAGACTGAAGGCTAAATTCAAATTTGGTTTCCTTAGATCCCTACATTAGCAATAGTGTGGGGAAAATAAAATGGCCCAATGTATTGGGGTTGGGAGTGTCTTCTTTTATGTACAAACTGATATAAATCTTTAAAATACAGATATTACAGAATCTTTTTAAATAAAAATAATGTGTTTTATATTTCTAACACCAATTAGTTATATTTTGTCTCTGTTGGCTATTTAAAAAAAAAAACTTTCTCAGTAAAAGCATAAAAGGCACTAAAAATATAACTAGGGAGAGTAAATGGTATAATTTTCCTTAGATTAACTATTTGAATTTTCATATACTTTCATTTACCAGACGATGAATGCTCTTAGGGAAACGTAACCTTAAAAAGTTTAAGCACGTTGATGACTTGAGTAGGTTGACTTGTCATGTTCAGGCTATTATTTTGGGTATTTGGCACAGATTGCCTACGGTCCACCTAAATTTGCCTTCCATCTCACTTTAGTAATATATTTGTAGCAGGGCAGATGGTGCCAGGTTACCTTGAAGTTAAGTGTGATTAAGTTTTTGTTGAAAGAATTGAGTAGAAGTGTATCAATTCTGAGCTTGGGACTTTATACTTTAATCTTATATTCTTCTAAATTTGTTACAAACTCCATGTCTTGTAACAGTGGAGTCACTGAACTGGGATAACATGGAGAAGAACGCAACATCCGGTAATACGGTAGAGGGACAAGAAAGATGAAACCTGCATCTCTGAGTGATATGAAACAAGCACTCCAACCTGGCTGTTGCATGCAAGAGACATAAAAATCTATATTTAGGGTGTTTGGGTGGCTCAGTTGGTTAAACATCTGACTCTTGATTTCATATCAGGTCATGATCTCAGGGTTGTGAGATAGAGCCCTGCGTGGAGCCTGCCTCGGGCTCTGTGCTGGGTGGGAGCCTGCTTAAGTTTCTCTCTCTTCCTTTTCCTCTCCTTCTGCCCACCCCCTTATTCTCTGTCCCTCTCGTAAGAAAAAAAAATCTATATTTTAAAAATTACCATGTTTTTAAATATCTTTGTTAGAGCTACTTTAGCCTCTGCCCTATGTGATAGAAGTAATCACTGACTATCAAGTAAAAATACCATGATAAATTGATAAATCTGCAGCATATGGCTATGTAATTTTCATGTATTTTTAAGTTTTTTTAATATTACAAAACAAAGGATATTATTTTAATATAATTGGGTATGACAACTTGCTAAACATTCCTCTTTTTCAAGGGCATATGAGATGAAGGGTAATTTTGAGAGATAAGGAAGCTAGAAATGAAGAAACTGTTTAATGTCTTTACGTCCAGCTTTCTTGGCTTTCACACCAAGTGGTTTTCCTACTTGTGCCACACCAGTTGTCTCCTCTTCTGAAATCTAGCAATATATTAATTATATCACGGATAATTTTTTAAAAAGTAACATTGGAAAATCTTTTCATATACACACTTAATTGCTAAAATTTTCCCTTACTTTCGTTCTCAAAGATCACTACCTCATCACTCTGAACATTTCCAGAAGAAAGAGTACTGATTCATTTTTTTCCTCAGTTTTAGACTACTAAACCCTCCCAACCCTCCCAGAGCCTTCCCTAATTAGGCTCTAATAAAACGATGTAGCTCCTTCCACTATTCCTATTTTGTTTCCCTTTTTTATTGAATCATGAAGGCCACTTCTATTTCAGCATATAGACTTAAGTATTTTTATTTATTTATTTTTTAAGATCTTGTTTATTTGATGGAGAGAGTCAGACTACAAGCAAGGGAAGCAGGAGAGGGAGAAGCAGGATTCCCATTGAGCAGGGAGCCTGATGCGGGGCTGGGATCATGACCTGGGATCATGACCTGAGCCTAAGGCAGACTTCTAACCCGCTGAAGCACCCAGGTGCCCCGAAGACTTAAGCATTTTTAAATTTTTGCAAGTTATCCAAACATCCTGCCTTTTTACCCTTATTCGTAGAGCACAATTATTCCACACCATGTGGTACTTGCTTGCTAACTCCTCACATGAATTTCTGCATCACCATCTCATGATGTATGTATTTTTGCACTGTTATTTGATTGTGGAAATGTGAACATATTTTATCTCCATAAAAGTTTGTGAGTTTTTTTAAAGGCAGTATTAAATAAATGATGGGACTTGTTTCTCTGAAACTCTGAAATCTAAACCTCTTCAATAAATCCTTCTATTTGATCCTGGGTGTAATTCAAATAGGCATTTTGAATATAAATAGACATTACCAAACCCAATGGAAATCTGAGTTAAGTCACTCTCTAGTACTGAGGATTGAGTGGTCCAGCTGAATTTCTATTCTGCTTCCCTCTAACACCACTTCCCCTTCTAAAAAATGTTCTTTATTTGGCTCATCATACTCACTGCATACACAACGCAACAAGAAACAAATTGGAGTATCTCTATTTGTCAATTTAATAGCAGTTATTAAGCAGCTTCTGTATGTCAGACACAGTTCTAGGCACCTATACATTTGTGAATAAACAGACACATGAGATTAATATTTCCTGTTACTTTTCCATACTTGCTCACATTGACAAGCTGCATCCTGCTTGATTCCCTTTCAATCACATTCCTAACAGACACATGTTGCCAAGGTAACATTTACTTTATTATACTACTTTAATCCACTTCCACAAATAATTGTATTACATTGCCTTGCAGTATTTGCTAAGTAGATGTCTGTAAAGATTACATTTTGACTCCTACCCCCATGTTTGACAGAAACTGTGGTAGCCTTTCGTATACCCATGGCACTCACTGACCTTTTAACACTTTGGATTTTTTTACTGCAAACTCCTGGAACATTAAGCCTGAAAACTTTTTCTGACTTCTTTGAAAAAAATCAGCCCTTTATTTTTCATGTTCTATAGTTCCGCTATAGAACTTTCCTGATACATCTATCATTTCTCAAGGATTTGGGTCACATTTTCTGGTGATGGAACATGTGAAAGAAATGTGTAAATCACAGGGTAGCATTCTGACAGTTATTATGATAACTACCACACCAAAATTTCCAGTATTTGAAATATTCGCTATTATAAGACTCAATGAATTTCTTAGAATCAATAGAAGTAACATTTCTAAACTATTTTCTAATATTTAACTAGGTGGTATTTTGATATAAAAACAATGTTACTAAATACAACCTACCGAAATTGTAAACCATTAGATTGTTATGTTAATTTATGGCAAGTACACACTAAATGACAAAATGTCTCACTCAAAAAATACCTGATAAACATCCAAATTCCCCACCATTTATCGCTAGAATTCAGGTTTGTTTTTAACCCACTAATTCCGGCTTGCCACACTTCTGCATAAAGAGGATACTATATATTTTACTACCAACATAGGGTAGCTGTTACAAAAATTCAGGTTGTGTATCTGGCTAGGAGGGTTTTTAACCCCAACACATGTACTGTGACATTGTTTTCTACCTAACATTTAGGGAATTCTAAAAAAAGCACTGAAGTTGGCAGTTATTCACAGTGTTGGCTACAGGAGACCAATTCTCTGCTGGATCAAAATGTTAAGTTAGTTCCAAGAGAAATGTGAGAAGAAAGTAAATGCAATCTCTCTTCTGAGCTCTAGGAATTCACATTTTCCAAGAGTGGCTGAAAACATTATCAGCTGATACCATCCAATGAAAGAAAACTGTTGGAAAAGGGAACTACAGAAAAGAAATGCAATTTTGGTGAAAAAAAAAAAAAAACTAAAGAACAAACTTCAATATTATTTTCATTAGCAAAATATTTAACCCTAAACAATTTTCACCTAAAGATTTGTCTTCTTATATTTATCTTTGCAATTAATCTGATACCATTCCATAGATCATTAAAGTCCAGTGTTTTCACATTTTAGGAATTAGTACGACTGATGCAGGGGTGTAGAGAACACGCTAGACTAGACTGCTAGATGAGAACGTGGACAGAAATGGTAACGCCTTCATTCTTACTAGAAAAAAGTCAAGGCTTTTTTAAAATGATTGTCGCATAATTCCGTTTCTGCTAAGAATAGTTTCACATGGATATATTTCCCAAAAATTCATGCTCTACTTATTTAATGTTGAAATAATTTGGAAAAACTCCTTCTGAAATTAACCTTTGATCAAATTATAACCCTCAAATGACAAAAACGTATAAAATTGGGGAAGATAAATTTAGTCTGAAATTACTGAAAGCCTTCATTAAGCCTTAATATATGCTGTCAGCTTTAAACTAAATAATAGATGAGATTTTAACATAATCAGAAGAAAACTGCTGCTACCTGCCTGTGTTACTGTCACAATGAAATTGACAAGATAATTTTGAAAATAAGGCCTTCTCCAAGTCACTTTATGGATCTGACAAGCACACAGTATTTGGAATTATATCTATTCATACAGAAAAAAGATTTAGCTACACAGATAGTTGAGTGGAAGATCAAATATATTCTCCTTTACATAATACAGCATTCCTTGCTTTAGCAAATAAACACACATGCTAGCAATTCTTTGCTTTCAGAGAAGACTCCATTTTATTTTCCTCCTGTAATAGTCTTTAAGTAATCCTGAAGTCAGATAACCTTCTGGAAATTAAGAAAGGTGTAGCCTGTATATGTTACACTGAGTTCCTGTGTTCAGGTGCCTTCTTGAGGGTTTCCTTATATTATTAGCATATATAGCTATAATTATGACTGCCAATTAAAAAAAAAAACAGTTTCCTCAGTGTAGGGAAGAGGTACAAAATAACAAAGAAAAGCAATGTATGTCTAGAATCTTCAGGGATATGTATTAGGACAAAGCTAAAATTTTAGCGTAACAATATTCCCACCTTTCTTTCCAGCTGTGTAAGATACAAAGTATTCAATAACTCTTCTTTTTATCAAATTGAATATTACTCAGAAAAATTAGTGACATGACTTTGGACTTAATATACACAAAGAGCTGGAGTTAGTGGAGTTATTATTAACTAAAAGTTGCTTGGTTATATATCATGTGTTATTTGACATTTTTTGATCACATATTGATCATTATGTCATTCATAAATATTTACTTCCTAATTTTACTGCGTTCCAGATGCTAAGTGGTGGTGGCAATTACTAACGATTATTATATCTGAAATCAGATATCTCTAGCTCTTTGAAACAATATTCAGGCAAAAACATATTCCATCTCCTATCTGACAGTGCCTGATTTGCTTGTTAATATTGCATTGTGAATACACAGGCAAACTTCGTACCAAAAGCCAATTGATGATTTATTGGTCATAGAGCACAGGTTAGGAAAAGAAACAAAGAATATTGTTATAATACCTTTAATCAACCAGTGTTATCTATTTTAGAATTAAAAATAAGTTTTCTGCATTAAAACTCTGAATATAACTTTGAATATATCTTTTGAATACAGAGCTTCAACTTCTGATATCTAGATATCACCCTTTGTTTTCCAAATGACAAAGCTAATGGCATCTTTGTATAAAATATGATGTTAAAACATAGTGAAAAATCATTGCTATTATCCTTCCATCTGCTTAAAATGGGACAGGAAAGAGACACAGCAGGGAGAAACTCATGAACTTACCTGAAAGTTAAATACAATAGACAGGTCACATTTTGAATTGCTAACTTTGATGTGCCTTTACTTCTATATTACAAATCGTGTCATATTCAGAAAGTTTAAACGTTGAGGGATCTATTGAGTGTGCTGTCCCTGATCTTCAAGAAACCTGAATTTCCAAAGAGACATACAGATGGATTTTTTTTTCTCTTTTTGTCCTTTTCATTAAATGTCTCCAAGCAAAAAGTTCAAGATGGAGGGGGAAAAAGGAAGTTTTAGGAGCTTAATCTGAAGTGATCATTTTGTATCAGAATAGCTATGAAAAATAATCAATTTTAAAAATGGAAATATAATCACATTTCAGATCCATCTAAATTTTATACACATGTGGCAAGGTATAGATTTTTAGTATGGCATACTCATTTATAAATATCTAAAAGCTTTAGTAACTAGGTCTCATTACTCACCAACATTCTTTTCAGAGCTTCATATTCAGATTACGCTCATTATCAGGGAAAAGTAGAAATCTTATGCTCCATTGCTTGTACTCCATTTTGGAAGAATTACATATTGATCACCAAAGCAGAGAAAGTCAATGCATGATGTACCAAAATTAAAGGAGATTTAAATTTGTGTCAAATATTATACCTCAATAACATTAGGCCTATGGAAATAATATATTTAAAATTTTGAGGTAAGAGTAGACAAAAAATTATTATAATTTGTGAATCTTGCTATTTCCTTTAGCAGGAATAGAAATGAAGAGCCTAGTAGCCAAGTGTGTTAAAGAACCAACAAAAAGCTAAAAATGAGAAAAAAAAAAACATTGAACTTTTGGATTTTAAACCTACTTATGAACTATCCTATAAAATATCTTTCTGAATCATTTTAAAAGCAAATTGTTCACATATTCCAGCCAAATAACATGTTTGTACATTCTGGGGTCGGAGTGGGATTGGGGTTGGAATGAAGAAAATATATATTTTTATCTCACTCATAGGACATACTTATTAATATACATTTTGAAAATTTGTAAATAATTAGAATCCTTTCCTATTAAAAAGAAAACGAGATACCAAGGCAATATGAATACAGTGGGGCTAAAAAGCAATGGATCTCCACGTTTATCCTGAAGCTTCAACAGACTCTAAGCTAGTAGAGATTTCTTGCCCGAGAGTCATCAAAATGCTAGAAATGCACCCCTTGAGAGAGGTAGACTTGTTCAGACCAACTAACTGCAAGCCACGTACAGTTATCATCACTCTGACCTTGTAAAGAAAACGGATGAGAAAAGCCGCTTTGAGAGAGTCTGACACTCACAAACTGTTAGATTAATAGGGGAATATGCTAGTATTCCACCACTCCAGAACTTGCTTCAAATTCACAAGGCCCATGAAATGGGACATAACTCTGGATGTATCAGCAAAGTCACAGAGGAGTGGAATGAAAAAATCTTTGACTTCTAGATCTGCTGCAATAAACCAGCATTTAAGAATACTTACTCTTAAGAGCTAAACTTACTATGAGCAATGTTCTAAGCTCTCCATGTGTTAAATAATTTAATTCTCCAAACATCCCTATGATCTGGTTATGATATTCTCCTTTCACAGAGGAGGAAACCAAGTAGGGCGTGGCTCAATTATTACCTATTGCAAAGCTGGAAATCTAACCAAGATTTCTAGACACAAATACCTGCTGAACTACACTTATCAGATTAATACTGAGACAGTTTTTCAGCAATGTGGTCACAGTAGTTTTACAATACAAAAGATTTACATCTTATGATGTACTACATGAGGTATAACTTACCTCATAAGGCTGATTAATAGAAATGTACAATGAGCATTTAAAGAGGGAGTGTGCAATAGACACTGAAAATACTAACGTTCAGTGTTAATGTTTTTGAAGATTTTATTTTTCTAGAAGTGTAGATAGTATTTTTGGCTAGTACTAATATGATATAATTTTTGATGTCAGGATTCACTGATAGGATCTTTCTGAAATAATTTTATTACAGAAAGTACTTAGGTTTAATGTTAAGTATTTTGTATCTTTAGAGTCCAGATTTTGTAATGTTTTATAAAAAACTATCCTGGACTGATCTTCACCACAGAATGACTTATTTTGTGGAAGTCAGCCTAAAATAATGCCTAACACAAATTTCACAAAGGGCCTTCATGGAATAAATCAAACAAGTGTTTAAAAGAGGTGTCAATCCAAGTCAATTTTTAATAACATCTGTGGGTGACTTAGACTACTTTTTCAGGATGTGCCTCAAAAAATACAATTTAATGGAATTGCCATAGTCTTGGTGCAGATTTAGAAATGTGGATCTGTCAGATTTCTACAGGTGTTCTGGTCCTGAGGGAGCAAGTCACTAGAGTTAAATTCACATGAGACTAATTCATAAGCTCAAATGCCAATGTTTCAAATTCTATTGGAAGGATATTCTGGGGCTTGACAACTGGGACAAGTCATCTGCAAGGGCATACCCTTCTGGGTAGTTAGGTTCTCTGAGGAGGTGAAATTATAGATTAGATGTTTCTCCTGAGAGCATAGAATTAGAACAAAGGGGTTTGACTGGTCTTCAGGGATCATTTTATCAGACAGTGGTAACCTGCTTAATTGCCCTTCCCAACTGTTCTGCTGATGTTTCTATCTAAATAACTAGGTCAAAGTACTGTGGAATCAGAACACTTCCCTCCAGATCATTTCCACAGAAACAGTGGAAATTCCAGACCCCTGGATATACACTATGCTCTTCTACATTATAGTGTCCAACTTTGCTATTTATTTGCTAAGTTAATTTGACCTGAGTCTAGTATTTCAGGACAAGACTTTGACATTGTTTAGCAATAACAGACAGGAAGACAGCCAATGAAAGTTTGATTCTCTCTTTCAAAGTAGAGAATTGGCTGTATAAAATTTGTGAGTTAGGAAGATCCATTGATACTATTAAATTGAATGGATTGGGTCAGTATTGAACAATGAAAGATTTTTGCAAAACCCAGCCCAAAGGCATTAAGAATTTGAACATGGGTTGTTGCAGCAATTAGGGATAGAGGCAAAGTAACAGATGCAAGAAAGATTTTTGGGAAAGGAAAGTTATAATTCTTTTCTTCTTGGTTACATTACATCATGACTGAATACTCATTCATGGACTGAATACTCAAGTCATTTACAAAAAATTGTAAACATTTTTTTCTAAATAAACAAATAAAGAATAAAGAATTCAGTAAAAATGTCAAAAGTTCATGCTATAAGAAATTGTAGAAAAGGGAATACAAAGGAAATCATTTTAAATTATTTTAAGGTACTCTTCAATACCTTTCCCCTTAATATGATCTCTGCTTTACTTTGCTAAACTTGCTGACTTGTGTCTGACATCTCTTAAAGATTATCCACCAAAGTGTAATATTACAGGTTGTTGGGTTGACTGGGAGAGGGAACCAGTCTTTTTATGTGTTAATCTGTTGTGCCTCAAGTCTGGATCTCTCATGCCAAAACAAGAACAAATGCCTCTCTAATAAAGCTTGAACATGAATGGGAACAGAGAGTATATGGGAACTTTGTACTTTTTGCTCAATTTTTCTGTGAACCTAAAAGTTCTCTAAAAGAGAAAGTATATTAATTAAAAAATAAAATAAAATAAAATAAAATAAAATAAAATAAAATAAAATAAAATAAAATAAATTGAAAGTGAAATCACAGGCAAAAATAATTCTTTCATTCTCTTTTCTATTCTCAGGTCTTTCTTTTTCTCAATGAGGACAGAACTCATATTAACTACAGCAAGGAAACACATATTCCCTCTTGTGCTTTAGTGCCTTTCTCCAGAGGGATGCTTCGGTGCTTTGTCTCTCCAGAAACTACCAGACAGCTTTATTCTCTCTGCTTCTGACCAGTCTGAGCTCCTCTCCCTCTCCTACCAAACAAAGCTCCTGTTTTGTGAGGACAGTTCCTGATGGGTAGTTAATTTTTCTTTAATATGACACATACCATGAATGTAAACAAAACACCAAAAACTTTAAAGCACCTTCATCATAGATACTTTCCTTACCTACCTTTCAAGAAAATGGGGCGGTGCTGGGGTAGTGGTATATATGTAAAATTAACAGTGATTCAAAATGCAATAGTTAAAATTAATTTAACTTAACCCAACCTCCTCTGTACTGTTACCAAGATGCATTTTACTTGAAAAAGATTAAAATGATGAAATTAAATACAAAATCTCACAATAGAAATTTAAAGGCATCTACACAAAACCATGGATTGGAGGTAATGCCTTTGTCCTTTCAAATTCTTCTTCAAAAACTGAGGATTTTCCTGCATTCTAAAACTTCAGTTACAGTTTTAGAATGCATGCAGCTTAAAAATAGCTTTTGGAGGTCTTTTAATTATAGATCAATAAGTGTGTCTGAGTGCAAAATCAATTATTAATTTATGTAAGCTGAAAAATTGGTTTATTTTAAAAAGTTAGGTTCTATCTTCAGAGCAGCTCTTGCTTTTTTGGTAACAAACCAAGTGGATAAGGTAATCTTTCTGACCCTTAAAGTTTCACTATTTTAAAAATGATATCTTCTTAGAGGAACCTCAAGTTAGTTGGAAAACCCTGGACTTCAATAAATGTAAAGTTGAGTAATGAAAATTAAGTGAAAAATGTAACTTCTGAGGCAATAATTCTATTTTTTTCTATATAATATTCTATATATTATATATAGAAAATATATTCTATATATTATATATATTCTAAAATTTCTATATTTTTTTCTAAATAATAATTCTATTATTTTCTAATAATTCTATTAGCTGGTTTTCTATAGTTTAAAATGTTGACATATGATAAAAAGAGTTGAAGTACAAGAAATGAAAATATTTTCCACAGTATCCAATGTTTCTTCCCATAAAGTCTAAAAATGACTTATCTTTTGGTTAAGTAAATTTCTTCAAAGTATCTTAATCTTTTTTCTCTGGCAGATATAAAATAGGAATAAAGAAAAAAATAGAATAGGAATAAAGAGATTAAACAATGCAGTAACAAAGAACCATATTTGGTGGACATAAAAACAAGCATCAAAGAAAGAAAAAATATAAGCACATCTTAATTCACACTATGCATAAATGGCATCAACAATCAAAACTGCATGCAGAGTTCAAACAGACTTGCTTTTTAATCTTTCTTCAAAAGGCAAAGTAGTGAATGACAATCAAATATGAATAAACTGAAAATGAATCAGCAATAAAACAAGTGGTCCACAATTAACCATTTGCGGTATTAACATTGTAAGAGAAAGAAAATCATAAATTAAAATGATGTAGTCATATTCAAATTAACTGCTTTAAATATAGTTTATTTCAGCATCTGGTCAGGGTCACACTGATCTATTATAGATGGGAATCTGTTTTGTTTGTTTGTTTGTTTGTTTGTTTGTTTTAAACATTCCTCCTCAGCACCATTTCTCACTTGTTATTTCATACTAGGGAGTTGTTTCTCTCCCTTCTCCTTACTGGCAGGGGTCACCTGCCCTGATAAGAGCTAAAATGCTATATGCTCCAATTTCTAGCCTCTCTTGCTGTCAGAGCACGACCATTCACCTATACCTGAGGAAGTATGCTGAGTGTTTTTGGGAAAAGTTTGCTCCCTGTGACAAGGAAAGAGAGATGTGAGGGACAGATTTTGTTTCCTTGCTGGTTTTGGACAAAATCATGAGAAAGCAAGGTGCTTGGGGACTGCTACCACCATCTTGTTCCAGATAGAAGAAGACACGAAAATCTCAGAAAACATGGGGCACGGAATCAGCCATCAATACTATTGTTTATGTGGATTTTATTGGGTGTTCTTGTACCAGAAAACAACTGAATACCCTTTACTTTAAAGAAATTCAACCCTGCATCTGTCCTAAATTATTTGGTCTACAGGAACATTATACTTTATATAATCATGTCCAATTTTCTATCAGTTAAGTGATACAATTTCCTTTAAATTGTTTGGAAAAACTGCAAAGGGAAAAAAAAATGTTCCATTTGAATACTGACAGTGATTCATCACAGAAGCAATATACGATAGCAATGCAGTATAATTTGCCTTTCCAAGACTGCCTTCCTTTTGGCACTAGGTATTTCTCTATTGTAGTTTTCAAATGTATTTTTGTTTGTTTCTTTGCTTTATTCTACCAATGAAGTTTATTCCTGTTTGTTGGCTGTTTTTTTTTTTCAAAATTACAATAGAAAGAAGGAAAGAAGAAAGAAAGAAAGAAGAAAGAAAGAAAGAAAGAAAGAAAGAAAGAAAGAAAGAAAAAGAAAGAAGAAAGAAAAAGAAAGTGTTGCCTTAGTTAAAGAGGAAAAAGGATAGATTTATAGAGCCTGTTCTCTATTTGGCTTCCAACCCTCTCTCCTTTCAATAGCTACTATACCACTATAGGAAACACACTGTCACAACCACTCTTCTCGTCCTAAAGTGGAAGCAAAAAGGAACTTGAGGAAAATACAATTTGATCTTTTACCGACATTCAGGAAAAAGATGGCAAGATGAAAGTCAATAATGACCTTTCCTAATTATCTACTTTCCAACTCAGGTAGTATTAGGTACACAGGGGATCAATATATATCCATTGTGGGAATGAATAAAACTTTTAGATTACTGTGTTGCAGATAGAGCCTGGGCTTATTGTTGCTTTTGTATTAGGACTTTCCATTATGCAGAGATGATCTTCCCACAGGCAGAGGACTGATATAACATAAAATAATGAGTGCATATGTTCAAAGCCCCTATTATGTGTAAGGCATGGAGGTAGGCTTTTCCCGGGTACAATGAATATATAAGATCCAGTCTTTGCCAAAGAAGAACATTGTTTAGTAGTAGAAACAAAATAATATATATGTGGCCACAAAATACAGAGCAGAGAATAAATGCCACAAGAAAGGACTGAAGCATTTTAAAAGTTCAAAGGTAAAAAAAAAAAAAAAAAGTTCAAAGGTAGATGTTTATATCATGTAAGAAGGATCATAAATGAAAAGAACATCGAGTTGGACCCTGACTGAGGGATTGCACTTCAGAAGGAGAAACGTGAAAAAAGAGTTTTTATAAAAGAGATGATAAAGCGTTTTAGAATAAAATGGTAACCCACTTTTCCTTAACCATAGAAAACATAAAGAAATCCAGGGAAAATAAATTGGAAAAATACTTGGGAATTATATTTTGGGAGTCTTTGAATGGCAGAAAGAATTCTCTCATATCTGGACATTCCCCAAAGATATGCCCCAAAGCAATTCAAAATACCCAGCTTATGTAAAGAATGTGAAACATATATCTATACAATGAATATAAGTTAAAAAGGAATCCTTTGGTTTTATCAGACTCTATAACACAATAGTGTCCACTAATACAAATAAATGCTAAGCTTAGGTGAGATTTCAATTTATAATATTTATAACTGAGTTTTCAACTGTCCTATTTATCTAGGCCCTTAAAAATAAGATGATGGTTGATATATTCCTGTATATTGTAAATCATCATTAAAAAACATAATCATCTGATGTTCATTTTTGTGTAGACTGAAACCACTAGAGAAAGTGGGATAAAATAAGATACACTTCTAATATTTTAATTCTTTCTTTTCACACTAACATGTAAACTTCAAAATGTGAGATTCATAATAGATCTTTTGTTTTAAAGAATCTGATGAAAGATCTGAAAATGACTAGAAATAATGTCCAAAACAGGCCTGGCTTTCAGTAGTGCATCTTAATTGGTATGTGTCTGGAAATAATAATTGTTCAAAATTTTATGGGAATAAATTACTCCAATTTGTCCCTACACTACATCATCAGCTGTTTTTAAAGTGAAAACCTCTATGTCCTTAAACAGCCGACTAACTTGAGCCCTACCTATTATAGAAAGGAAGACCTAAAACCAGTGTGATCTTGTGAGAAAACTTACTTTTTCTTTTTACTGAAAGAGCTAGCATTCTTGAATCCAAATTTTTGTACAGCTTTGTAATACGTTAACTTTGTCCAGTGTCTGCATAAAATTGACTTTTTAGAACTATTTCTTGGGTTTCATAGACAGTGTAATGGTAAAATTGATATTAAAAACCAAGTAAAATTTATTTATAGCTGAGTTGGTAAAACAGCTCATCAGTAAAGATTCAAGAGAGAGAATACTTTAAACTTTTAAAAATATATTCTGCGTCAAAATAGTAAACAATAACAGCAAAAAACCCAACCCCAAGCCATAAGCGATTTTTTGCAGTTAGCCTTGGTAGAAACTTAATAAGTGGTATTCATTGTTATTAGTCAGGGGAATATATTTGAATTTTGTATCAGTTTCATTCCTTTGTGTGTGTGTGTGTGTGTGTGTGTAATTTTCAAAATGGATTTTCAGCTGTTGTTCCAATAAAGTAGTCTAAACTATAGAAATATTAAAACACAAGCAGAGAGAAAACCTAGAGCAATTTTTTAAAAGATTTTATTTATTTACTCATGAGAGACACAGAGAGAGAGAGAGGCAGAGACACAGGCAGAGGGAGAAGCAGGCTCCATGCAGGGAGCCCAATGTGGGACTCGATCCTGGTACTCCAGGATCACACGCTGGGCCAAAGGCAGGCGCCAAACTGCCGAGCCACCCAGGGATCCCCTACCTAGAGCAATTTTAAGCACAAAATTGTATCTATGCATCCTGGAAGTCCAAGGAAAAGGGAAACATGATGGAAAACACCTATCTTATAAATAAAGGTGGACATACCATTTACTGGAAGGCAATATGGTAATGCTTACCATTACAACTCCAAAATAATTTATTGTGTGGATATTCAGATAAGGATAATAGAATGGTATTCTGTGCAATGTCTTTAATAGGTATACAAAAGATTCATACATATTTTTATATGGCCATCTCTACTGACATGTGACACCTAATAGCCAAGTGTCACATAATACTGTCTATATCATTGTGTGGTCTAGAAATCTAAATTCATAGTGACTCAGGTAGGGATAGGTTCACAGCTTAGGCAATGTCTAGGAATGGCTGCCAAATAGACTATCAATCTCAAATATCAATTGTCTCAACCAGGCTTCAGGCTGTCTAGATAATGGATGGTTCAAAATGGTGTCTGCTGATACCAAACAATGCTGACTTTTTGTTGTAAAAATGCTTATAATCAGAAAGTCAGCCAAAATGAGCAGAGATGTACTTCAGAGGCACTTACAGACGGATCCAAAATGCTCCTTTGCAAGCAGCTTCTGATCTAAGGGTCAAAATTAGTTACATATAGACCCGAAATTCTGCAGCATTGAGCACGGAAAGGTGATTTGATGTCATTTTATTATTTTTATCTGTGGCAGTCATTTTTTTTTTTCATTTCGTGTATTTTTAGATGATATTGATCTTGCTTGGGTAAGTTGGGTGTTTTATCTATTCTATTTTTGCTATCATGAGACAGAATATCCTTAGAGATTGACCAGTATATCTTTCAAACACACACACACACACACACACACACACACACACTATTTTATTCCTATGTCGAAACCAGTCACGTAATTGTTTGAGGCTTATGGGCTTTGTATTTCTGCTGGCTGCTGTCTAGCACTTAAAAGAGAATTCAATCATTAATAGAATTCCCCTTCTGCTGAGAAGACCCTTTGTGAAGCTTCCAGTTGCATCTACAGGATCCTGTGATATTAAGTAAGAGTTACAATGGACATACTAAAAAAGAGCATCCATATGGCACTGACAGTAAGAATTGTGTTAAATTAGTTTCTGTTGGAAGTCTTTCTCTGCATATCTTTACTCATGCTATCAAGTCCATCCAGGCCTCAGGCTTATGTTCTTTAAACTGAGACATTTTTCTACTTATCAACTTACAAATTCTTTACTGCAAAAACTGTGACAGCACGTTCTTTGTAGACATCAGTAGGGTGGATGTAACAGGATATTGTTTGATCACAATATAAAACCTGTTTTTGTCACTTAATTACTCATGCTATGCAAGATGAAGGTAATAAATTTGACAAAATAATAATTAGTGCAATTAGCTACATGTACTGAGTTACTTAGCAATATTTCTCTAAATACCCTTTTCTTTTGAATTCAAAGGGAATTCTAAATCTTCTGCATTTATGTTTTGTTGTGACTTTAATTTTTAAACTTTGTCTTTTTTTTTTTTTTTTTTTTAGCTAAACTAACTTAATGAGGTAGGTTAGCCTCATATAAAAACGACTTTTTGTGAAACATTTATTGGAATTTCATTGACTTGTTTAGGATATTATTTAGATTACAGCTCCGCTGACCACAGCAGAGTGTGTACGCACAGTGAAAGGGTTTTGATTCTGAATCTGGATCATACAATCAATATTGCCTTACACTAACCAATGCAACCATCAAAAGTTATGGTAGCTTTGAGTCAATAAAGCATCTCATGAGGATATAAACTACATTGTGCAATTGTTTTTCATAGCACGTATCAATTTATGAATAGAGGTTTATATGTGTTAATATCGCTTAATGACCAATATCCCTCACTGAATGGCAAATTGGGTAAATGCAAGGATAATGGGTATTGTATGTAATGCTTTACTAAGTTGGGTTGGGTTGAATTGCTTTACCATTTTAATTTTACAGTGGATACTTGAGAAAAATTTGTTGAATTAATGGGCATATATTATTGGTGATCTTTTTTATGTCTAAATTGAATGAGGATATACATTTTGAGGGCAAAGTGTTTTGACTGCCATTTGAATATAGTGGGTAATTTGACTCTCCCATTTTGACACCAACAGGCATTTTGATTCTATATCTAGTTTCTCTATCAAACATTTAGTTCCTTTTAAAAATGCTCCTTCGCTTCTTCAAACCTAGGGGTAGTAATAGCTTCCTACTTTTCCTAGTCCCCTGACCACTAATTAATTCCTTCATTTCTTCAGTTATACTCTCAGTGTGTTATTGTTCTCTAAGTGGGACTCGGAAAACTAAAAGGGCTCATTATATCTCCTGTATTTTTTAAACTTAAGATTGTAAGCTTAGTTTTAATTTGAATGATTATTTCCACTTAATTCATTTTTTCTTGGTTCCTTTTAAAATGTTTGCTATTACTTACTACAAGTGACAATTTTTTGCCAAATGAAATATTCTCATCTTCCGTCTAATTTTTATGATTATTTTACATGTGATGAATTTTGTACATGTAGTGAAAATTATAGTAAAATGGGTAAGAGACTAATAATTAAAATTTTGAAGCACTCAATCTATGCAAAAATTGTGCCTGTTTCCTTTCATATATTCCAGAATTGTTCTATCATCTGAGATCAGTTTACTGTATTTGAAATCCAATGCTTCATATACCTCCTATAATTTTTTTAAAGATTTTATTTATTTATTCATGAGAGAGAAGCAGAGACATAGGCAGAGGGAGAAGCAGAATCCCTATGGGAAGCCTGATGTGGGACTCGATCCCAGAACCCTGGATCATGACCTGAGCCAAAGGCAGATGCTCCACCTCTGAGCCACCCAGGTGCCCCTACCTCCTATAATTTAAAGTTGTACATTAAACAGTTTTATCGCAAGTAAAGACAAAAAATTAAATATATTTGACATTGTTTTGAATCATGTATAATCATTTTTCTTCTAGTTATTATTTAAAACTGAGATGTTACATGTTATTTTTCATGAAAATTTTGGGTTAAAGTATTCTGGAGCTTATTACTTCAGATGAAAACCTAAGAAATTGTCCATTAAAATGATTAATATGGTAATGATAGAGAATATTAACATGTATAGCAGGAAAATATATATTTATGACAAATATATAAAATATATGAAATTAAAGATGATCCATTATTGAGTAGAATATAACGAGTAGAACATGCAAATTTAAGAAGAGCTTTTTTTGTTCTAAAGATTTTATTTATTTATTCATGACAGATACAGAGGGAGAGAGAGACAGAGACACAGGCAGAAGGAGAAGCAGGGTCCATGCAGGGAGCCCGATGTGGGACTCGATCCCAGATCACGAGATCATGCCCTGAGCAAAAGGCAGATGCTCAACCACTAAGCCACCCAGGCATCCCAAGAAGAGCTTTTAATACACTAAAGGAAAATGAACATGGGCACAAAAAGTAATATTAATATGTGAAATTCATGTTAAAGAAATTAAAGGGGGTGTGAAACTATTTTTGAAAGAAATACTCTTAATTTATTGTATGTAATTTTTTAAAGATTTAATTTACTTATTAGAAAGAGAGAAAGAGAGAGAAAAAGTATGAGCAGAGGGGAGGGTCAAAGGAAAAGGGAGGTGCAGACTCCTACTGAGCTTGGAGCTGGATGCGGGGCTCCATCCCAGGACCCCTAGATCATGAACTAAGTCGAAGTCAGATGCTTAACCAACTGAGGCACCCAGAAGCCCCTTGTTATTGTGTATTTACTTTATCACGTCCTATTAGACAAAAGTACACAACAAAAATTTAAAGAATTATGCCATTAAACTTAATCACCTACTAATATATATTAATAAAATTATTTTATAGTAAAGCAGTAAAGGTTAATTGTATGGGATTTTTTTAATATTGGCATTTTTATGATCTGGGAAACAGCAGGACACTTTAAAACTCAAAGATATTTTGGGGCTCCTGGGTGGCTCAGTTGGTTAAGTGTCTGCCTTCAACTCAGGTCATGATCCAAGGGTCCCGGGATTTGAGCCCCAAGTCAGGATCCTGCTCAGCTGGGAGCCTGCTTCTCCCTCTCCCTCCGCCCCCCACTCATGCTCTCTCCATCTTAAATGAATAAATAAAATCTTAAAAAATGTAAAGGTATCTTGACTGAGGTTTAGTTTAATCAAAGTTTAAGAATATTTGTGTGTATGTGTGTGTTCATACACACGCATAACTGTGTCTGTGTGTTAGTAAGTCTGCAGGTTTGCATATACACGCATAGAGTGTGGTTCTTTCTTTTCATAAAATTATAGTAGGGGCCATAGTGTCATTGTTTTTAGGCAATTTTCTTGGTATACATTTTATTATATTTCCAAAATGGTCATTATTTATTTATTTATTTATTTATTTATTTATTTATTTATTTATTCATTTGTTTATTCACAAGAGACACAGAGAGAGAGAGAGAGAGAGAGACAGGCAGAGGGAGAAGCAGGCTCCATGCAGGGAGCCCGACGTGGGACTGGATCTCGGGTCTCCAGGATCACACCCTGGACGAAGGCAGGCGCTAAACCGCGGAGCCACCCAAGGATCCTTAAATGGTCACTATTTAAAAAGAGAGAGAACGCTGTGCAGTAAATTACATTGCTGCGATCAGACAACTTCACAATTGGAACGGCCCCTGACATTTCATCTGAGGGTTACCTCCTGGGATAAACTAAGGGACAATTTCAATGGAATCCAAAAGAAAGAACTTATAAAAAGCTCTTTCAAAGAACAAAGACTACTTGCTCGGTACAAACTTTCATCTCTGTTTTTATTGTTGTTTTGTTTTGTTTGTTGTTTTTTATAATTTCCATAAACAACAAAAGTATCTGTTAAATGTATTGGAAAACATGCAGAAAATTAATAGGGAGTTTAAAACAAAACCAAACAAAGCAAAAGAACAAACAAACAAAAAGGAGCAAAAAGAGCTCGGGATTCTATAGACTGAGTACATCAGAAAGTTTCCTTCAATGCAAACTGTTCCTTTTCTACTCTGTCTTTAATAGGCACTATTGCTCTTGTAGTAGTGATGTTTTTTGTTTTTGCTTTTGTTTTTAATAGCATCTCAAAGAGGAAGACAAAAGTGCAAAAGCACTGGGGATGATACTGGAAGGGTTGGTTACTGATTCTCTTTCTGCCATTCATCCAGCATGTGAAAATGTGAACAGAGATTAAACTCCTCAAGTTTTGGATTTATAATCTATAAAATGGGCTTTTAAAAAACCTTTCCCTAACAATAGTGGTATTGTTCTAAGAATCAAATAAAATAATGCTATGAGAGCCTTTTCAAACTGCCATGAGCTACGTAATGTATTATTTCAGCGACACAACCACGTGAGAAAGCAGTTGCAGAATATAAACGATATTTCAAGTTGGAGTGTGAGGAAACACTGCTCTCTAATTTAAAGTCAAAATCATATAGACTTGCTAGAGAGTGAACTAGTGAAGCCTTTAGTTTAGAAATTGAGTGTTTTGGACTGCACACAAGTACTTTAAAACTCTTTTAAATAAATGCTTCCATATCATCCATTACACGGGATGGATCCCTGGTGAAATGATACTTCACATTAATAGCTAAATTATTGACCGCTGTTAATGTGTCCCTAAATACAAAATGGATTTAAAGATTTCTAGGATAACATTGCTGGAGAGTAATTTAAATAAAATGTCATTTTAAAGACATCAGCCTTGTTCACAGAATAGCAAACACTGAATTGGTAATTCGCTCATTTACTAGTACTTTATCAAGAACCAACAGTCTAAGAGTCGCTGTGCTAGGCACTCTGAGAGTTTCAAAAAGGAATAAGACAATGAGTATCTAGACCAGAAGAGAGTATAAGATGAGTCTGCAGTCCCTATTTTGCAAGGGAGAAAGTGAAGTGTGTGAAAGATGTGCAACAAAACCTCATGGGTTTTCAGAGACAGACTGCTTCTAGGGAGGTTTAACAGGGAATGCTTTCAGAAGCAGTTGTAAAATGCAAACTATAAATGTTTATCAAACACTCGTTGAACGAGCTTCCTTTTCTTGAAATAAGTATGAGTATGATCATTAAGTAACTTGAACATTATGCAATTTCTTTTTGTGCCCACTTCTAAAGGGTGCCAACTTCTAAAACTTCTTAAAATATAGAAGTGTTCACATTCTATCTGAATGAGACTGAATAATATTTTAATTATTCCACTGTAGATACCTATTTTGTATTGAGGACCTTATATTAAGTATAAATAAAATGTAAATTAAAAGGCCACACTCTATTTTTGTTCAATGTGTAAAAAAAAGTATGAGTTTACTTTTAAGAAATTGGAACTCCACGGCTTCATTGCAATTTTTGATTATCTACCTGTCTTTGTGCATCAAGACAAACAAACAAACAAAATTAAACTAGCCTGGCTGCTTGTATGTTATCTCATTGAATCTTCAAAACCATTCCAGTTAATTATATTTAACCAAGAATTAAGGAGATTAGGAAACTTGCCCAAATAGTACTGCTGGATTCAAATCTAGTTCTGTTTGAATTAAGTCCATACTCATTCCACATTCTTTTGTTTTTTTCAGGCATATTTCAAGTAATCATTTACTGTGACATAGTATCTTAAAAAAATCTAAACTATAAAATATATTATATATAATATATATATAAAACACGTTATGATTTTATTATATAAAGTTACTAGTAAATCTATAGTCAAATGTTTTATTATTATACTTTTATGAAATTGCAAGATTTTAGGGCACCTAAATACCAAATTTCATGGGATTACATTTTTTATGCATGGTCAAAACGAGTCTTTCTCTCTGTATTTTTATTTGTTATTGCATTCTATTTATTACTTTATTTATTCTGAATTTTCGACATAAGTTCTAAATTAGTTGTTGGCCTGAACAGCAGACCTAAATCTATTGTTCAACAAGAGTTTTTGTTATTTGAGATTGTAACTTTATATTTGTATTTGTGTCTATGTGTATATGTTTGTATTTAAGATTATAATAAATAAAAGCAAGCAAATGAACTTTACTGTGGGTTCCAACAAGTAGACTTGGTAATATCTTTATTTTCATTGATTTATTGAAATGTATTTGTGAGACAGATAAATTAGGTTATGATTATATATGACATTTAAAGAAATTTTATTCTGAATACTTTTACTACGTCCCCTCCATGATGCAATACACATATAACAAGAGTTAGCTTTTGGCTGATAGGTTTTTCTTCACTGGTTTGATGTTTTGGTTTCATTAGAACAGAAAGGTTAATCCTTTAGATCTTCCCGTAGGAAGCAGGCAAGCAGCTCATTTATTTTGATCGGAACAACTTTTCAGACTTGTTCTGTTTACCTATTTCCTAACCTTATTCTGACATCCCAGGCCCTTTACCTGCCATCCATAAGCAAGGACTCATTTGAAAATTAATCCACTGGAAACAATTTGCATTGAAAGCAAGGCAACCTGATACACTAGAGAGATCATTGGACTGAAACAAAAATGTCTAGTAGCAACTCCACTACTAATTAGGTGATAAACCATAGGCATCTACTCTTAACCGTTTTCCTTCTTTTTTCCATTATCTGTAAAATGAGACATCTGGATTAGTTAATATTTAAAGTTTCCTTAGCACTAAGTATTGTTATGAACATTTAAGAATTTTAAGAACTGAGAGTCTGTTTTCTACATTTATGTTAATATGAATTTTTGATTCAGCACAACAGCTTGTGATGTACTGCTGAATGTCATTTGCTTAGTCACAGCACTGGGGGATGAAGGTAATAAAAATTCCGTGAACATGTTTGCAAAATATAAATGCTTAAGCAATCTTTGTAGCCACAACTTGTGGTGTAGATGGAAAGCAATCTTGAATAAACAAGATGAATGAAGTGAAGGGTAACCACTGCTTTATCATTCTTCATGTAGAGTACAGAATCTATTGCCTGTATGTCTAAGGGGCAAAGCTTTATAATTCCAAACAATGAAACCATATTTTAAAACCACATTAAGAGAAAATTAAATATTAATCTTTATAGAATGGATATGGTGAATGGAATCTAAAAATCAAATAATTTATCATAGAACTAATGCTACAGTAAGGCTATCTCAACACAGAATATCTAAAATATAAATGGCAACAACTGATTATCTCAAATATTTTCTTACATGTCATTTTCCATTTCTCTGCATACAGTTTCCACAGTAGTTACTAGAATGATGTAGATTTCTGTTTTATGGCACTTATCCCCAGGATTTGACACTTTTTTCTTGAATCACAGAGCTTCTCCTCTGGGGCCATTATGGCAATTTAAAAACCCAATTCAACTGATGGCATAGTTTTGAGTTATATTACTCTATGTATTATAACTATGAAATCGACAAAACATATATTAAGCTTAAGTCATTTAAATATTTAGCTTCCAGAAGTGATGTATAAATATATTCCTGAAGAGGCACTGAAAATCTTTCATAAAATATTCTAATAATCTTTTTATCCTTATCTTCAAACGCTAATTCTTTTTCAAATAAGGAAAGCCAAAAAGCAGAGCAAATGTTTAATTTTCTGTCAGAGTCAGTAGTTAAATGATGCTACCAGAAAGATTTGCTGAAATCTGAGGAACTCACCATTCAAAAAGGTCCTACTGACCATGGTTTTGTTATGACATAAATAATACCACAAAAGTACAATAACAAGGCTCCTTTATGTCTCCTTATGGACCTTGTTGAACACATAATTCACCTGTAAATTTTAATTAAATTAGTTCCCTAGACTCTGATTACATGTTTATTTTATAATCACTGGGTAACAAAGTTCATCATCCCATTCATTCATTAATTTACTCGTTATTGAACACTATCTGTGTTTAAACACTCTGATTACACAATAGAGGCACAAAAATGAAAAAAAAAAGAAGTTGATGTCTTTCCTCATTTAAGTTAGAGCCTACAAGAGAAAATAAGGAGCATCAAATAATAGAAAATAAGGAGCATCAAATAGTCACACCACAAGGAAAAATGCTCCGTAGGTAAAAATAAAATGTGATGATGATCTAGGGTGTACAGATCACAATTGCAATCATTAAAATCAGAGAAACATTTGTGGAAGTTGAGTATCTCGTCTGCACTCGTGAAGATGAACATATTTGCAATACAACCTCATATATTCTAAGCACTTTGCAATATATTTATATAACTGTATAGTTTTATATTACTTCAAAAAAAGAATCTCTTTCATCTAGGAAGCTTTTTAAAATACTCAATTCATAGTTATCTTTTCCAAGAATGCAGCCTGTTCTCTCACTGAATTGTGATCATACTTCAATCATAACCCTTGCCAAAGTGCAGTGGAATCATTTTTTCTTTCTGTCCCTCCCACTATGAATTCCTTGAGATAGGAATTATTTAGTGTTGTCTTATTTAAAAAATGTAAGATGCACCTGATGTAAGTATTTGATAAATGCCTGTTGATGGAACAAGTAGATAACTAATCTGAGTTCCTAGGCAAGAAAAATATTTTTCTTGTATTAATAAATATGATTTTAATTGAATTCTCTTTGAGATTTACAAATGCATATACTATGTCATTATATTTTTACACAAGTTTCATCTACTTATATTTCATTACAGACAATATAGTAATATCTCATTTGACAGGATATAATTTAAAAACTTTGTTGGATTAAATTTTATATACATGACACAGCTTCTAAAATTTCACAGTAGAATTTTTTCTGTAGATTTAAATACAAATTTATGAGTGTGTACTGTATATAGCATTTATTACTAAATTAAACAATTTTTGAGGGAAAACTTAGTGAGAAGCAGGCATAGGTTAATGAAAAATTGCAAGCGCTAGATGCAGGCAAATCTAAATTTGCATTTTAACTTTGCAGCTCCCAGCTCTGTTTCCTTAGGCAAGTTATTGAAATTCTATATTTCAGTCCACTCATCAACAAAATGATGATACCAAAAAACTACTTTTTCTTCCCCCGGGGTTGTTACTGGGAGTAGGAAAAAAGTATATGTATTCCTTTAATACTAGTTATAATAATGATAATGGTAATATTGATGATAGCGGATGGTAATATTGATAGCAAACATTTAGCACTCATTATTCCCCAAGCATCATTCTAAATACTTACACCGACTAATTCAAATTCAACAGAAATATGACAAGAAAGTCTCCCTTTCTAGACTACAACTCCCTACTGGACAGAGATAGTGCCTGCATATTCTCTAATGTTTTAAAAGCCAGGAGGCCAGTGAAGCTGAAGTGAAGTTACCATGTTGAAAGAGAAGTAGGGGATGAGTTTGGATACAAAATGTCTCTATGTATATATATTTTTATTTAATTTATTGCTCTTTTTTTACCTTCTCTGCTTAAAATTGGCTTCTTTTCTCTGTTCCTCACTTCTGCATGTATTATTCCTCTCAATCCTTCCTATCAATTCTACCTTGTTTCAAGTTTTTTTTAAAGATTTTATTTATTTATTCATGAGAAACACAGAGAGACAGACAGACAGACAGACACAGAGATAGAGACACAGGCAGAGGGAGAAGCAGGCTCAAGCAGGGAGCCTGACGTGGGACTGGATCCGGGGTCTCCGGGATCACGCGCTGGGCGAAAGCCGCGTCTAAACCGCTGAGCCACCCGGGCTGCACTGTTTCAAGTTTCATATCAACTTCATGTAGTTCATCATATATTTCTCACCCTCACTTTTGGAGGTTCTGCTTTATTTCAGTTAATCTGCTTGATTTCCTTCACATGTAATTTTCTTGTTGCCACCAATGTGTCTCTCTATACTGAATACAGTTGCCTTGTAAAAATAGTTTTATATGTGTGTGTTGTTTGTTTCTAGTGCTTAGACATATTGCCATATTTGGAGGACTTTTGTGCCCAAATTACAAATCCAGAATTTTAATAAAGAAAGAACAAAAATCAACTTTGTGTTTATTTTTATGGGCAGTATTAGCCAAGATAAGGACGAGAAAAATGAAATTTGTAGCTTATATTCATATATGTTGGCCTAACATAAAAGTCAACCAAAAATGTGAAACATTTATGGATATTAAATTACTGGAGAATCAGCAACAATCTGGAAATAAGTGAAATTATAAATGTTATGTTTATCTGTGTTTATAATATTGAAAATAATATTAATTATAAGCAAGTATGTAATATTGAGCTATAATGTGAAAAATGTATCGATCCATGAATCTTAATGATCATGTTAAATGACATTATTAATTAGGATTATTTCTTTTTTTTAAAAGTTTGCTTTATTTATTTATTTATTTATTTATTTATTTATTTATTTATGAGAGGCACAGAGAGAGAGAGAGAGAGAGAGAGAGAGACAGGCAGAGGGAGAAGCAGGCTCCATGCAAGAAGCCCAAATGGGACTCGATCTCGGGTCTCCAGGATCAGGCTCTGGGCTGAAGGTGGTGCTAAACCACTGAGCCACCAGGGGTGCCATAATTAGGATTATTTCTAAAGTTATTCTTTTTGTTGACAATACAATATTGAAAATTGTGAGTGTTAATTGCTATGAAATTAGAGTTATTTAAAAGATAGGATAATTAAAATTGAATGAAGAAAACATCAAAGGCAAGCAAATGTATGAAATATTTGACTACATGTGAGAATTATGGCTCTGTGTTTATATATATTAAAAGAGAATAATATCTAAATTTTAAAAATATCGACCATAGCAAATTAATAAAAAGTGATAAAAATGTTATATAGTGTCATTGCAGAAATTCATACAGATTCCTTTGCTCTCTCTAAAGGAATCAAAGTGCCTAGTTAGCATCATGGATATTGCAAAATAAATTTCAGAGTCTTGAGTCCATCATTAAGGTGACGACACTGAAAACCCAAAGTTGCATAATTTTTCAGTGGTACAGCAAAACTAGGACTTAACCTAGTGTGTATTTGTTCCTCCCAGCTGGCTCTTTATACCAGTTTTTATAGTCAGTATGTGTTTGTAAAGTAGATCAATGCAGTTTTAAGATTTAGAAGAGTCTCTAAGAAGGGCCAAGTCAACTTACTATTTTTACAGACAGATGCTTAAAACCTAGAGAGACTAAAGACCAAATGTTCTGAAGGAACATGGGAGGCAAATTTATCCTGGCTTCTTACAACCTTGAGGAGCAACCATCTTTCCTAATTACAACTAGAATGGAATGCACCTTCTTTGGACGCAAGCATATAAATTGATTTAATACTATAATCCCTTCAAATGCAGACACAAGTTATATATCTCTGCCATCTTTCCTACTTTTGCCACTGATAAACGTAGGCGAAGTGCTTCCGAAAAAGCCACAAAAATACATTAACTCTAAGATACTCTGTCTTATAATTGCAGTGTACTAGTCTTAACATTTAATTTTAAAATATATTGTGTGTAAGCAATTCTCCTAATGGAATTACATTAAGTTGAATTTATCCAAAAGTAATGTAATAAAATGAAACAATTACTTTGATTTTAAGAATGTTTTATATGAAATAAAATCACCATGCTTTTACATTATATAGTAAGAAGATGATATTGTGTCTGACTTTAACTTATTTTAACCTACTATTCCTAAAAACTGAATATTTTGGTTAAGAAATATCCAGGATGCAAAAGCTATCATTACATTGCCTTTTTAATATGTATTCTTTATTTGTCTCAGTAGGTTGTCCACGGAAATTTTAGGGACAGTCAAGTGGCCCAAACGGTATATTGGATGATAAACTTGTTGATTGAGCTGATTGACTACACTCATTTTGGCTGGACATACTAAAATTATTAAATATGCTGATTTTTCTCCTAAATCACTGAATAGTTTCAATATTACATAGAAAATTTTTAAACAAAAACAGAAGAATTTGTGTACAACTCATAGAGAAAGTGATAAATTTACATTCAACCAGAATTTCACACTAACTAAAATCAACTCATTAGTAAGTCATGTGTGAACTTTTCTCTTATTGTCCCCAAAATATATTTCTCAAAATTTATTTCAAATTCCTTCCACATATTTATTATCTATTGAACTTTGTCTTGGTAACAGCAGGTGTTAAAATGCAACTGTCTATCAATCTGTTTTATACGACAGTTTTTGTATGCACAGCCCATATAAGAATTAAAATAAGAATTTCTCACAATACAGTATATAAGTCTTAACTATTATTCTTTTGTCTTGGAATTAGAATGGGATTGGAATCTACAACTGCTCATAAGAGGGAATCATTAAACATAATTTTGACTTGATTATCAAAAGGTACACCCAATACTTGTTCTTTACTTATATTTATAGAAAAGTATTAAGTGTGATTTCTTCCAAACACCAGGAGTTGGAAACCAAACAGTCATAATGTGCAGAAAATCATTTGCATTCAAAGGTGCTCATTGCTGCATTATATATTCTAACAATGAAACTGAAAAACAACTAAATGTCCCAAAATAAGATGATGGTTAATTTTTGTTGAAACTCACAGCATAAAATAAATTTTGGTAATCATACTTATATTTTTGATAAAATTTTAGTGGTTGGAAATATGCTCAAAGACATATACTATGCAAAAATGAAAAAAGAATTCAAAGTCATCTATTTGTCTTGATTCCAATTACATCATCATCATCATTATTATTATTATATTATATTACATTGAAAGAGTACTGAAAAACAACTTGCCAAGACATATTGAAACATTAACACTTAGTTTTGAGTACAAAGATTATAAGGTAACAATGAGAATTTTCAATATTTTGCACAATGAGGTAATGAGTGAGTTTTCTTTCCTTTAGTATACTTTTTCTTAATGACAATGCTTTCTTTTTATATTTAAGAAATAATCAAAATTCACATTAGAAGCTAATAGATGTGTGAACAATAACAAAAATGTGATTTATACAAATATATTAAGAATTAAGAAGAAAATTCCCAATAGGTTCTTTGTAATGCAGTTTCATAAAGGAGAAGGGACTGGAAGGGTCTGATGGACAAAAAAAATATGAATATTTTGATATGTGAAGGTGTGAACATCATTTAGGTTATAGAGATGTACACTTCCAAAAATAATAATATTTATTCAAGTAAAAACATGATAGATTTCTAGAATGTTTACCTTTATTTTCAAATTCCTTCACATTTAATGTATTTTGCTATCAACACTTTAAAAAATATCTATCCTCTGAAATAACTATTTTTGAAAGAAATATTGCTATAATGTACTTTCTAAAGTGAATTTGGTTGAACAATTATTTATTCCTTTAGTAAAAGTGTAATCATCTAATAAACACTCACAGTTGCCAAAATGTAGCCTTTGGAACACTGGAAGAATGCTGATACCTGATACATGTATGACCCTTATATTTTACCAGAAACATGCTCAAAGGAAAAAGAAGAAAGAAAAATCATCTTACTCTCCTAAAACCTACTGGAAGCTAAATTTAAAGAGTGTGTATCAAGTAGTTGAAAATCTCTCAAATCCTCCAGCTAAGAAAAAAAAAAAAAATCAAAATCCCTTCTAGGAGCTCCTGGGTGGCTCCATCAGTTGAGCTTCCGGCTCTTGGTTTCCACTGGGGTCATGATCTCAGGGTTCTGAGATGGAGAGGGGTCTGAAGTGGGGGTGGGGAGGGAGGAGTCTGCTTGAGGTTCTCCCTCTGCCCTTCCCCTGGCTCTCTCTCTCTCTCTTTCTCTCTCATGCATGCATGCTCTCTCTCTCTCAAATAGATAAATAAATAAAATCTTATAAGAAAGAAATCAAGGAAAGAAGAAACCAAAATCCCTAATTAGTGCTGCAAAAAAGCACATGACTTATTTAATTTTCTGTCATTTGATTCTTGTCTTTTGGATTTTTTTTTTAACTAATTACTGTTTTCCATAGTTATTCCCACCTCATCAGGTTGCAGAATGTGAACTAAACTGGTAAAATAAAGTGTGGTGCTTACTTACTTCAGGCCCAGCCTAATCAAGCCATAGAATACCAAACTTCCCTCTATATATTTATCTAATTCGATCACACATTATCTTCTCATTATCTTAAATCAAAGTGAGCTACTTCATCCTCTTCATTTTATTACTGGATTGAAAGAACACACTCGCCCACAAAATGTCAAATGTTCAATGGCTTAAAATGCAAGAGCCCTGAAAATTGCGCTTACCATTTAGTGGCATCGATTGTGTGCTAAGCACAGTCCAACATCATTTACACAACTGTCCTCTGAGGGGAGGAGAGTGAGATGTTTTATGACTGAAAAGGATGCAAAAAAATGTTCATATGTGTCCACGGTCACCACACTACAAAGTTAAGGAGCTCTTCTGAAAGCTGAATGTACCTGATTCTAAAGCCCAAGCTTTTCAGCTCTTTGCTGTGGCAGATTATATATATATATATATATATAAATACAATATTATATAAAAATATAAATAATATATAATATATAATATATAATATACATTTGGCACATGGATAAGAATATTGAAGAAGTGATATGAATAGCATGAGCTGCGGTATGAATTATGCTGTTGTCATCTATTATTTGAGTAACTTATTGAGAACAGGGCCTGAAAACTAAAATGATAAAATCTAGACTTCTACATAATCCCTAAATGCAAATTAATGACTAGTTAGAAACAATCATTATATACTAGTATAACATATTATCTCCAGTGTACAGTATCTCTATTGTGGATAGAAAACACTACAAACAGATAATGAGAAAGACTCAGCAAGACAGAAAGATCCTATGTAGCTTGTAAATGGGTCATGTTAACATAAGCAAGTAATTTAGGTGTTGAAGGGATCATGGCTCAGCAATTTTATTTTTGTTTTTAGATATTACTAAATTAAGGAGAGTGCTTAGAATGTCAGAGGATAATCTCAATATTAGACTTCAAAGTAGCCTTTAATTTTAGGCTTTTTCAGAAAGTTAAACTATAAAGGTTTATTTAAATAAGCAGACAAAATAAAAGACACTGTACAAAACCAAAATAGAATGATAATATATAATTTGAGTGGTCAATAATCCTCATGGAAATGTAGAATTCAAAGTACAGGTAACAATTATTAATAAAGTATTAATTTTTTCCATAGCTATTTTCTAAATGTATATAACAGTTTCTCAAACATGATGGGCCCTTATTTATTGAATGGATGAATGAATGAATGAATGAATGATTGTATGATTACACTGAAAATTTGAGAAAGAATCTGTTTGACACAATATTTTAATAAGTTTATTGGTTTTTAGAACCATACTTAGTTTTCAGATCACAAGCTAAAAAAAGTGAAAATTAAAATATTAAGCCAAGAGCAGGCAAGGTAGCAAAAATAATAAAACTTAAAAAGTGAAACTTAAGAAAAAATTAAATTACGCACTGATTTTAGCTGAGAAAAGAACAGCCGTTAGTGAAAATCTTTAAGAAAATAAACAGTAATAAAAGAATAATTATTGAAGTTTATTTCTACTGAAAAGATAGGAGGAAATCTGCTTAAGTTAAAATATTAGGAGAACTTCATAACTATGAGACTGCTAAAATTTAGCAAATTTAGTGAAACTAATAAGTAAATTGACATATATTTTCATTGTTTTTTGAAAAAAAAAAAAAAACATTTACTGATTGACGACAGATGTCAGGAACTATAGTAGGCCCTGTAAATACAAAGAAAGCTTAGAGACATAACCTGGCCCCACAGTTCCAAAAGAATGATTTTGATCCCAGCTGGTGAATGAATTAGATATTCTTCAAATTGTAATCTCTGAGTGCTGTGATGTATGTGTGCTGGTATGATTCTGAGCATCATTTCCTGTAGACATTCTCTTTTGATTCATTTAAATAATGCAATTCACAGAGAAATAGTTAAACTTGTACACTAAAGCACTATTCAAAGAAAAAACTGATTGTTAGTCTAGCGATATTTCTATACAACCTATAATTGGAAAAAACAATTCTATTCTCCGGGTCTATGGGGCAATATGCAAATCAGAATTCATCTGCACAATGGAGTTTTGTGATTTCTCTCAGCATAACCTATCTTTATTTGCTAGCTCTTTACATGACAGAGGGTTCAATAACCCCCACTTCTCCAGCTCTCTGGCAAAGGAGCAAGAGATTGCTTTCCAGGCGGGTAGTCACAAGTAAGCAATTTCAGGAATGCTCTAATGAGGCAATCCATAATGGTTTTCCTAACTGAGTTCCTTCACCAACCACAGGGAAAAAAAAATGTAATTCTAGCAGCCTGTTTGAAGAAGGAACACATACACACTCGTTCCTTGTATTAGAAGAAAATGCATTCGTAGATGAAATGATCACTATAGAGGATAATCTTGGACAACAATTTATGCAGGTCATTTGACGTGTTTTCTAGGCCTTGGCTAAATATAGACTTCAAAGAGTGGCTGGTTCTTTTAAATTATATTCCATATTTCATATTTTATTAGCTTAAAAATTGTGGAAATAGAGGAAATTGTGGAAATAGAGGACTCAGAAATAAATATGTATGCCTTTAACATTTTATTTTATTTTTGTATACCTTTATTTTAAATTGAGATTTTAATGAGTATATGAAGTATAGTATATCTTAATAAGAGTATAGTATAACTTAATGAGAGTATCTCTCTTTTCTTATATATATATATAACATACATATACATTATATATTACGTATATTATACATTATATATCATATATATGCATTTCAAATGCTTATAACTCAACAGAATGAAATGTATCACCTTAGGTATTTATTAGAAGTGCTTAGAATTTTTGTTCTCTTTTTCTCTCTCAAATTAATAATGAACATTATGATCTAAGTATAGTGATAGTTTTTCCTGAAGGAGTGTCAAAAAAGTGCTAAGTGGTATAAGAGGACTATAACTTGATATGTTATTAGAGTAATATTAGAGATTTCAGTACTTAGTTGGTGTTTTATAGATCTTTTTGTAAAGCTTACTGTTTGCTATGAGGAATGCTTTTTTAAAAAATAATAAAACGGTATAGCCCTTTCAGAGGCACCTGAATCAGTCTGTGTAGGATAATCATCTGGAATTTATATTTTGATCACACTCTTTTGGGGATGTTTTATGTACATGAAGTTCTGGTTCTACTATTCTAAATTTTTCTCATCTCTTCCTCCAGCATTGAAATAAATCTCTAACTCCAATTATTACTAGGTTAAATTATCCTAGACTTTTAGAATTGAAAATGACCACAGAATTCAGCCATTTAAATCTTCCCTACAGGGACGCCTGGGTGGCTCAGGGGTTAAGTGTCTGCCTTTGGCTCAGGTTATGAGCCTGTGGTCCTGGGATCGAGTCCCACATGGGACTCCCTACAAGAAGTCTACTTCTCCTCTATATCTCTGCCTCTCTTTGTGTCTCTCATGAATAAGTAAGAAAAAAATCTTTAAAAAAATAAATAAATCTTCCCTACAATTTGGGGTGGGGAGACTTACTCCAAATTTCTATTTTACAAATTTGAAACTAGTTAATTTTTGCAGAAATTCTTGGCTCTTCTCAAAAATGCAAGCTTGTCAGTCAACAGTTTTTAAGTCACCCCTTTCCTCCGCCACTATGCTCTGGTATCTGTGAACTCTACACTGTCCTTCTGTAGCTCATTGGAGCCGTCAGCATCTTACTCCCGTGGCTGTACATAGGATTTGCTACAAGTCATAATAAATCTGATACTTCCAATGGTATCTTTGTTGTCAATTACCAGTTCTTCGACCAAGTCTCTACATCTCTCACTCATTCATTGCCAGTATCTGAGTTCTTCAGTTTCATGGAGATTTCCAAATTCATTGACTCTCTATTTCCTCCTGATTAGAGCAAAGCCATGCCCGGGCATTATATTTTGTTCATAACTAAAAGACTGTATCATGTGATACATCAACAATGCTTTCGACTATACCACAATTGCACCCCATCTGGTCTTCTTTTCTAGCCTGCTCTGTAAAACCTCACCCCTTTGTGTATCCACATAGCCTGTAAAAAGAGCATGGCTGAAGAAAACATGCACTTAAGTGTAAGCCAGTGATTTTCTTTTTTTACCCCCCTTCCTTTCCCCAAGCCAGTGATTTTCAAATTCAAGTGGTCTCTCAGCTAGCTTAAAAGTACTTTTATTTCTTTATTCCCTACTCAATAGTCCCTCCAAAATTTTGGTGACAATGCTAAAGTTGTTAACTACACGCCATCCAAATTCTCAGCAGACAAATTTAAGTCATTGCACTTAGAGAATTATCATCAGTAACCATTTTTTTCTATTCAGTTAATCCAGGTTCCAAATTAATCCTTTCATTTCCTCAGTCTTTTTCACATCAACCACCCCATCATATATTTGCAGCTTCACTATGTCTTTAACACTTCTGCTGACTCTTTCTTCTCATCATGTGCATTCATGTGAGTGATGTATAGGGGCTAGCTAGACACGAGTGTGTGTGTGTGTTTGCACGCACATGAGAGAAAGAGAGAGAGGGAGAGATACATTTGGAAAGAAGGTATAGAGAATATAGGAGTATGAAAATAAGCATCACTAACTGAATCTGAATCTTGTGACATAATCTCTCTACAAATATGTCCCTGAAAACACTAAAGATAGGCATTATTATCTTAGTTTTACAGAGAAGAATCTTGAGATTCAGGCTCTACAACTTGTCCAATGAAGTAATAATAGCTAATATTAATTTAGCTCTTACTACTTATTAGGTGTTCAAATCACTTTAAATTATTCAGTAGTGTATATGCTTCTTAAGTAGTTATATAATCCCCATTTTATAGTTAAGGAAATATCACCCTATCCTAGCTAGTACCTTCTTTTTCCCTTAAAAGACAAAATCTTTGAAATCATTGTCCAACTTCAAGATACCTTTTCCCTCAATTTCCAGGTACTCTTACCAGCTGGAGTTTTTGAACTGTCACACAAAGTGCAACAACAAAGCATCTTGCTTCTAAATCTACTGTTTCTCTTTCTTCTAGCCTCATTTATGCCCTCATCAAGCCACTCATCAAGCCTCATCTCTCCATCTACTTATTCAACATTCTCAGTTTGATCATACCAATAGTCTTCTACTGATATTTTTATTGTCTCCTGAATGTCTCTTATAAAACAAAAGCATGGTCATAATTGTTCTATCTTTGTTTTGTCCATTACTGGATTCCACTGGCTTCAGGATAAAATCCCCTTGGCAAGACATAGAAAGACATGTACTTAAGCCTTCTTGAATTCATCCTCACCTTCGGTTTCATGCCTTTGCCCATGCTTGTTCCCAATATTTGAAAATTCTGTTTTCTTTCCAACATATCACACACACACACACACACACACACACACACACACACACACACATACACATTTGTTTCTGCTTAGGTAACCCTATACATTATTCACTTTACATGATCCACTATATGGTCATTCTGATATTCCCCATCTAACTTCCCTTACAAATCAACCTGTTAATTCTCCACTCACTTTGGTCCTCATTCTAGATCAGAGCTCAGCAAACATTTTCTCTAAGAGAGCCAGACCAGGCTCTATGGATCTAGAGGCAAAATTGAGCAACTGTTTTTTCCAGAAAGGCAATAGTCTTGGTCTGTTTTAAATTTCACATTTAAAAAAGTAAAAAGAAAACAAAACAGGACAAAACATTTTTACTTCCGAAGACCTAAAAACAAGCAGTGAGTCAGATTTGACCGATAGGGAGTAACTTGCCAATATTTATCTTAGAATATAATTATTTGTGTAATTTATCTCTCACACCCACTTTACAGATGAGAATGTAGGGATTGTATCTTTAATCTTTGTATGTTTAGTGATTATCTCATTGTTCACTGCATATTGGTCATTTAGTAGATGTTTATTAACATAAAACGAGAAATATGTGATACTCTATCCTGAGTCCATGCCGTAAATGTGGTCAACCATTTCCTTTTAAAATGGAAGAACTTTCATCAGGAAAAATGCTAAAGTGGCTTATCTAAGTGTAGAGTAAGTATAAATATAATACTTATATTTACTGATATAAGATCAGTACATTATAACAGTCATTTGGCCATATCTCTTACTCATCAAAGCAGACATTGTGTCTACTTTTTTGTTTATCCTGGGCTCGCAGCATTGAGGTGCATAATTTATAATCATGAAATTGTTTTCATCTTATTGTACAAAAAATTCTAATATATTTCATATCATTGTATCATAAATGAACACTTTGAGGGGGTATTGTTATTTCTATATAAAAATGATGTAACTGAAAAAAAATGATGAGACTGAACATGAGATTGTGTGACTTGTCGAATGACACAAATACAATGCAGCAAAAATGTGGCTGAATGACACAAGTCCCGTCTTCTGATCACATACCCAGACCTTTCTTCTTATAAGTTTACTGTTTCACCAAAAGAAAATGTGTGTTGTACTCTCAAATGAAGTTCTTTCAAACCTCAATTGATATTTTATTCGCCAAAAATGACAATTAATTAACCCAGGAACTTAAACTTTTCAGCCAAAGGCATAATTTGAGAGATAGTAAGAGAAGAGAGAAAGAGAGAAGGGAGAGAGAGAGGGAGAAGCAGACTCTTAGCTGAGCATGGAGCCTCTGGTGGAGCTTGATTCCAGGACCCTTGGATCAGAACCTGAGCCCAAGGTAGATATCCAACTGACTGAGCCATTCACGCATCCAAAAATGCTTTTCAACTCAGCCCGTAGATAAGGGATCTGCTATGGTTCAGTTAGATTAAGGTGTCTCCCAATATTAGCAATAATCTAAGTAACCCTATAGAAGCAAACTAATTTGACTGATAAAGTGAATTGGTGAAAGAGAAAATAGAAATTAGGTGAGGGATGCAGATTGTCACATAAATGTCTTTCAATTAGTTAAATACCCAATTTCTTTAATGTGGCTGATGTATACATACTTTTTTTCAATTTTTATATCTTAACCTTGGTGAGAACATTGTTTCACCATTAGTATTTAAATGTACAAAAAAGTTGTCTTTTTCATGAGCTATTTTACCAAAAATTTTTTGTTCATTTTAGATAAATTATATGCACATCTATGGTCAATATGAATTGTATAAACCAAGGGAGAAAGTACTTGATGTTTCATAGTCGAACAACAATCATTACATTAATAATGATACATTTGTACCAGTGATAAAGAAATCATGGAGCAATACTATGAGCATAGCTACAAGAATGAGTATGTCACTACAGCTGAAATAATACAAAAGCTATCCTCAGGTTAACTATAACACATGCAATTTGCTTTATGGCTTCAAATGTCATATCACAAATCTTGCATTCACTGAAATTATAAGTACATGAAGTACAAAACAAAGGTTTCCATGTTTCATCTCCAAGAACTGAGATATTATTTTTCCTAATGTTAGCATTAACCAAAGCAAAATGTAATTCACTCCTAGTAGTCACAGGTTTTCAATAGCCTGTACTGTATAGTTAAACATAGTCAAAATGATAACAGAAGTTTTTGCATGAAATTAATTATTTGTAGGAAAGTATGCTGATGCTATTGTGACTTTTGTAAACTGCTGAAAGATAGTAGTTCCCAAGGATGACTTGATAATGTAGCTGTTACATTCCAAGTGAAGAATTCCAAACTCAAATAATGCCTGTGGTGTCATTTTCTCATATTTTAGTATGAATTCAGAATGTAATGACTTTTAAAATGAAATCCTTTTATGAGAGGAATTATGATATAACAGTGTTGACTTTTATGCTATTAATGATTGATTGGCCAACTATTTGTTTTATACTGCCAAGAAAAGGCTCAATCCTAGATGCTTAGTCTATAAAAAATCTAGAATCTAAAAAACACATTTCAGGGTAGAGAACAGTGGACATTGTAACTTGTACTCTTTGATCTTCTAATCAAACAATTTTCACTTGTAAAATACATTCAACTACAATATTCCACCCATGGTCTAAATTCTTGGACTTGGATAAAATGAGCTATTATCTATGGCTTGCAATTACTGTACAATTTAATTGGTAGGCCAAGCCATTGAATCAGCTTTACATTTTCTATTTTGTATTTCTCCAAATGCATTTTTCCATTTCCTCTCTAAATTATAATAGCTACAAATTTATAATCTAGTCCTAAAAAATAATTGAGTAATGTTACAACTTAATGAATGATTCTTGTTTTCAGAGGTTGCTAACAATGATTCTGGAGATGAAACCTAATTTAGAAAAATAAATTAATCATATATGCAGAAGCAGTTTCATGGATCATTCTCTTGGAAATGATTTGATACACGAGGTGGAGTATTAGAATGTTTGAACACCAGATTCATTAAACTGTAAAGACATGATTCTAGGAAATATCTGAAGAAAATCACAGATTAAAACATGGTCTCCATCTTTTCATAATCTTAACATGTTAATGCATTTCTTTCTGGAAACTATGTTCACATTCTAGGTCAAGAAAGAAATTATGGATCTTTTCCCAGACTTTTTCTGCTTTGCAAGAACTTACTGGAAAATCTTATTATACAAAATTCTTAGAAGAAAGTCTGAAATCAAGATATCTTGCTTTCTTATGCCTGTAATAGGACATGAAGAATAAAATAAAAAGATTGTACTTCTTCGGCTCACCTAACTAGCCATGGCTGTTTCCAAAAGAGAATTATTGTCTGGTAATTTAAAGCAGAACAGGTTCTCTTTTGAACACTATATCATGTTTTCTACTTAGAATTAAATTATTTAAATATGCATGATGGAGTTGATGGGGCAAAGGACAAAGACATTTTGGTTGTAATTTTTCTATTTGGATTTCATGGGACAAATTAACCTCTCCTTGAACAATAGACAAACAAGATGTTAAAAAACACTTGGAAAGCCAGATCTAGTCCAACAAAAGGGATGACGTTTGATATCTGTGGCAGGAGAGACGGAACTCTGAATTTTAGCTTTATCTTAATCCTTTTCAATTATGACCTATATACATCTATCTATAAATATACACATATATAATATATGTTATATGTATTATTATAGAACTCTTCCCTTGGAAAGAAGTGAAATCAGATTATTCTCATATATCTTAACATATTCACTCATTCATTCAGTTTTGTATAATGAGAAACCCAAAGTTCTGGGTAAAACTGTGTTGACTGCCAGTTAAAGCAGGCAAGAAGTTGGAAGGTAGTGGCATTAAGAAGGAAAAAAAAGTATTTTTTATTTCTTTACATTTATGGAATAATAACATGATCATTGTTGGAAAAGAGTACATCAAATAACCTACTCTAGGATGTTAGAGTCTAAACCATTACTGAATTTCTTTTACTTAAAAAATAAAACCAAATGTTCAAAAGAGCTCTATGGGTACATAGTTGGGATGACAGTTACAATTAGAAACATTCAAAAAAAAAAAAAAAAGAAACATTCATAGTGTGGTCTAATTTTCTTCTCCTGTTATTTAGTCCATTTTACCAGGTCACCCAAGTCTCTTTTACGTAACTTCAGAAAAGTGATGTTTGCCATGGTCAGCTCTTTGTTCTTTTGAACTGTATTACCTTTTCCACACTGACCTGCTGTAAATAAATAAAAACAAAGCAAAACTCTTAATACCACCTCACCAGTATTAATAATAGGATGACTATGATGGTTAATTTTATATGTCAACTTGGCCGGGCAAAAAAAAATGCCCAGAAATCTGGTAAAACTTTGAGCATATTTGTTGAGAGTGTTTCTGGAGAGACTGGCATTTGATTTGGTAGACTGAATAAAGGAGGTCGCCCTCACCAGTGTGAGTGGGAATCATCCGATCTGTTGAGAGTCTGCAAAGAACAAAAAAGGCAGAGAGAAGACATTACTGCTCTCTGTTTAAATTGGTACATTCATCTTCTCCCATCCTCTGACATAGGCCCCACGACTCTCAGGCCTTCAGACTCAGATTAAATTCTTTTTTTTTTTTTTTAAGATTTATTTATTTATTTATGATAGACATAGAGAGAGAGGCAGAGACACAGGAGGAGTGAGAAGCAGGCTCCATGCAGGGAGCCCGACGCGGGACTCGATCCCGGGACTCCAGGATCGCGCCCTGGGCCAAAGGCAGGCGCTAGCCTCTAAATTTAGCCTCTAAATTCCGCTGAGCCTCCCAGGGATCCCCTCAGACTAAAGTCTACTGCAGCTTTCCTGGTTCTTCCACTTACAGAAAGCAGATCATGGAACTTCTTGTCCTCCATAACTGTGCGAGCCAATTCCTATAATAACACTTTTCTTCTATATATCTATATGTATCCTATCAGTTCTGTTTCTCTGGAAAAGCCTGACTTATACCACGACTATGTCCCATCTCTAGCATGTCATATTGTTGGCAATCTGGTGCCACATATCATTTGATTGACATTTTCTCTCTTTTTAAGATTTTTATTTATTTATTCATGAGAAACACACACACACACAGAGAGGCAGAGACACAGGCAGAGGGAGAAGCAGGCTCCATGCACCGGGAGCCCTATGTGGGAATCGATCCCTGGTCTCCAGGATCACGCCCTGGGCCAAAGGCGGCACTAAACCACTGAGCCACCGGGGCTGCCTGATTGACATTTCCATTCAGCTTTTGTCTATTAGGAATGCCAGATCTTCTCATCCTTTTTTCTGTAATGCTTGAGTCTCTACAGAAATAAATTAATAGCTCTTTTATTCTAAAGTGCATTTAATTTGTTAAAATTTCCCATATTTATATATTTTCAACCTTCGTTATGTTTAGGAACATTTGTATAATCTTTTTTATAGAAATTAACCATTTTAAAAATAATCGTTTTCTTCATTTGTCAGGTACTAGAGAGGGAGATTCAAGTATTGTTCCAATTTTAGTATATGTACTGCCCAAGCGAGCACAAGTGATTCAAGTACTGAAAGGGAGATGAAACAAAATGATTTTTCAAGTCCTTTTCAAATAGATTTTGTTGTTGTTGTTTTATAGAGTTTTCTATCTCTATATGGTTTCAAATATAATATGAAATAAATATTTTAAATCTCAAACTAGTTAAATTAGGAATGCTACTTTGTGATTCTGATGTGTCATATATTAAAAGTCTGAGCCTAATTTATTTGAAAACTTCTCTAGATAAACAAAACATATTCCTCACAAAAAATATTTCTAGCACTAGGTTAACTTATTATCAGTATTCTACACATTAATATAAAATAAGTTCTCTTTCTTGTGTTTTCAATACACAATCTATGTCCAAGTAGATATTACTATTTTACCAGAAATTAGGTGACAAAGGACAGGGCATAAAAGGATTGAAAGAGGTTTCTATCAGATACTATAGATTCGAGTAAATAAAGGCAGAATTTGAATGTGATAGGAAAGACCATGTAAAAGTTTTCTGAAGAGGAATTAGTATCTGGGACCTGGCAAATCTGCTGAATTAGAGACAACCGCACATGGTTATAGCGTAACTAGATTCATATGCAAAATCTAAAACCCAGCAAATAAAACTCAGACTGAGAGAATGCGTAGCAATGAGAATTGTGTTGTTGAACTTTGAGGAGCTATGCCAGTCTCAGACCAGGGACAAGGACCAGAATAATTCTGGTAAAAAAAAAAAAAAAAAAGAAAAAAGTGAAGAGTTGCTAATTGAGGCAAATCAGCAGCCACTCCTCTAGTTCTTCTTCCTTGTTAACAGATTCGTGATTGTGTTCTGAGACCATGTGCTTCAGGGGAAGCTGAGTGCTTCCATAGATAACATTAGAATATTCTAGGTTGGCCTACTGTAATACTTTATTCCCCTTTCTTATATCTGGTTTACAAAGAGGCATGAGCTAAGATTCATAAATTAGTAACATTCCTCTAAAATATATACAAATATGCAAAACTATTATATACGATAGTTCCAATAAACATTAATACAAGTAAGAATGAAAGGAAGCTATAATATGGAAGTATTTTAAAAGACTGATGTGTTATTTTAATTGCAAATGATTGTCTGCTTCCGGCATTCAGGAATTATAATGATTTTGTTTTGTTTTGTTTTAAGATTTTTTAGCAAATTACAAAACTTTAGAAATATCACCAATTGTTATTACGATGCTTGTGTGGTTCATGTGTATTTATACACACATTCTAAAAGTTTTATATATGCAGATTGTAATACATAAGTAAATAACCTTTTTAATTAAAATGTGGAAGTGGAATATACAGGTGCACACAAAAACTTGCATTGAACTCTTAATGTCAATTCCTTAGGGAAAGAACAAAGGAGACAAAAACTGGAGTTATCATTGACAAGTAAGGTACAAACAAACTTTCTAGGTTTTTTTCTTTACCCTGTTTTCTATAAAATAACAGCAACAGAAAATGTCAAGAAATAGATAAAATTAATTTTTGTTTTGATACTTAATGCCACCATTCTGGTTAAACAGAAAGGGAATTATATGCCATATTTACTTGCATAATTGCTGCCCTTTCCTTTCTTCCTTTGTAAGTCACTCAATTCAAATTAATCTATACAAAATATTACATACAGCAATTATGTGATGGTGACGGATGCGTGAGTAAATATGGTAAATGAACCAAAATACTGTACATATCAGCAAAGCACAAATGATGTACTGAACTTCAAAAACTCTCAACTTGAAATCAAGAGGAAAACATGCAAGACCATCAGAGAGAGGTAATCAGTTTACACATACACTTGTAGGGCATATGGCATATGCCACAATAGAATAATTTTTAGTAATCAATATTCCACTTGAGAAGAAACATAAGACAGTTAATGTTTCTCATTCTTCTTGGGCTTTGAAAACATGATTCTTCAGCTTGAATTAATTTCTACATATTAAATAATTAATTTGAAGGCATGACAACCATAATTTAAATTAGCTTCTAAATATTGTCTACACTTTTAAAAATTGAAACACTTGTATGCAGAAATACATTAAAACAACAAGCAATTAATGGTGATGCCTTATAATGCCAAATGTTCCAATTTTAGTAACAGAACATGTAATACTGGAAGATGGACTGAAGGCAGACAGACCTCCAGGAGGTAAATCCCACCCAAATTCCCCAATATCTCTCACTCTGCCTGTCTTGCAGCTTCAAATTCTTGAATCATGCATATACCTTTTCTCAAAGTCACATTATAGCATTTCAACTTCACCTTATGTCTTATATTCCTTTAATCACTAAGTCTAAAAATACTGATAGACATCATCTGTACTGTGCTTTGTGTAAAGAGTATATAATTCACATTCTTCTGCTAACTAAATCATAACAAAAGCTATGCATCCCTCATCAATGTGATAGCTAGAGAGATTCTGTGAAACCAAAGCTGTTAGGAGGTCTGTGATTCAAGAATTGCAAGTATATTTTCATTGTCTTTATTTTTTTTGAGTTTTTTTTTTAAATCCAGTTAGTTAACATGCAATGTAATATTACCTTGTCTTTTAAAGAAAACTTTAAAATACCCCAATATAGCATTTATTATAAGATGCAGGAATAATGAATATTGGTTCTTGTGAATTGAATAAAGAAATAAAGAAATTTTATTTACTTCATTCAGTGTTATCCTTTTTTTTTCAGCCATAGTTTAATTTCCTCTTATTTTGTTTTGTCTTGTTTAAAGTAAACAGTAATGCAATTTTATAAAAAATGTTTTATGTCTCTCTTTACCTAGACACAAAGATTTTCTATTTCAGTATTTTAGTACTTTGACTCTGCTATCATCCATTCCTGACAACTTACAACTGGAAATCTGAAAGAAAAAAATAGATCCTGTTTTTGTCATGAAGCCCATTACATGTTCCATTGCAGGGAAGTAGTTGGGTTATAAATTATTTACCTTCCATGGGGCATATATTTGAAACTCTTACAAATTTAATCATCATAGTACCACATATTCCTTATGGAAATTAAAGTAAGCTACCAGTGTGCCATCTTTCACTTTCTAATATGAAATATAGACTAAGTAAAAAAAAAATATTTTAGAGGTTAATGATTGAGAGAAATATCTTATCTCAAAAAATAATATCCATCTTAGAGATGGGTAAGTAGATGCATCCAGAAGGTCAAGAAAATGTGCATTAGGAATTATTTCTAATTTTAGTGTAGCAAAAATTTGATAGAAAATCAAGGATCAGTGTAGACAAGTTAAATAACACATAGTTATTCTTCCTTAGGCTATTTTCTTTTTTTTTTTTTTTTTAAGATTTTATTTATTTATTCATAGAGACCCAGAGAGAAAGAGAGGCAGAGACACAGGCAGAGGGAGAAGCAGGCTCCATGCAGGGAGCCTGACGTGGGACTCCATCCCGGGTCTCCAGGATCAAACCCCGGGCTGCAGGCGGCGCCAAACCGCTGAGCCACCGGGGCTGCCCAGGCTATTTTCTTGGGAAGAAACCTTGACACATGCCTAAATCTCATAACTGAACTCTCTTTCCATTGTGAAAACCTTATTATCCCTTGAAACTTTGGCAGGGAATTTATCAATGATTTGGTATAGTATAGGGGTTCTCAAACTGAAGTCCTGAGGCTAACAGCATTGGTCCATCCCCTATGATCTTGTTAGAAATGCACATTCATTAACCCAGACCTGACCTATGGCACCAGAATGCTTGTGGATGCAGAATGTCAGAAATCTGGGTTTGAATACTTTCCGGGTGATTCTGAAGGACATCAAAGTTTGAGAACCATTGGTTTGGTAGATGTAGAGCTTAATTACAAAAACTGCAGCTTATTATTGTACTTATCATAATTATTAGTTGTTGTGGTAATAGTAGTCGCTTTTCTAGAATGAGTTCTAGGGTATTAATTTTTGTACAATTATCCAATGCACATGCAAAATAAGTGGCATATGTCATGATATGACAGGAAATTCATGCATTGGAAAGAGGAGAAAAACACAAGTCTTCATTTCAACCAGTTTAAGCTTCCATTATTTGATAATCAAGACTCAAAGTGATCTCTCAAACATGTGTAACTCAAGAATAGCAGCCCATATCAATAAGTCACATATCTTTAGCCCCATGTTTTATTCACAACTTGTGGTCATTATTATGTGATGAATGGAGAGTCTATGTGAATGAGGCCAATCTTGATAATGTGGAACTGTGAGTATCCATATAATAGGTCAGTATAAAATAATGGCAGTGAAATTACTGACTGTACTTATCTAGAATCCTTGCAATCTTTGTTTTCGAATTCTCCTCATTCTTTCTCTCAAAATAAGCCAGCAAGATTTAAAAAAAAATAAAGAACTAGGTCAAACACAGCCACGATATTAGAAAAAAAGTATAGCTAGAGAGCCTGCCGGGTGTACTGTTGTTAAACGGTCACCATTTTTTACTTACAAAACTATCAGAAGAGGAACTGCTTACTCTGACAACTTCAGTAATGCTCAGTTCCCAATGTAAATGCTATTTTGAAGGGAGGGAGAATGCAGGTTAAATTTTAAATCCAAGTTCATTTCTTTTTTTACTCTATTCCTCGATGTTTCAGTTATCACAAAAATTAGAAAATTCATTGAAATTTTAATAAGTCATGTATTTTCTTCTATATAAAAATGACTTTCAGATAAGCAGGATAAAGATTAATATATAATGTCAGCAAAAGAACCATTAAAAAGTTCTAATCACATTAATTCTTTGCTGGGTCAAATTCTCAACTAAAATAGACTTATAACACTTGCCCTAAGTAACATAAGTAACATTTGCCTGGCTTTTTTTTTTTTTTAAGGAAGTCATATTTTAAGTAGTTTTGTGTTTGCAGAATAATTGAAAGGAAAAAATAGAGTTCCTGTACTCTCCTTCCCCCATTAATATCTTGCTTTAGTATGTCACATTTGTTACATTTAGTGAGCCAATGTTGATACATTATTATTAACTGAAACTCACAGTTTACATTAGGGTTCATTCTCTGTGCTGTATTTTCTATGAATTTTGACAAAAGCATAATGGCATGTATCTACCATAATAGTTTCACTGTCCTAAAAATCCCCTGGTTGGCGTGAACTTTAAGTTACATTATACCAGTAAAGACAATTAACAACCCATTTGGGATAGGGGTAGGAAATATTTTAAACCTTTTTCTTTCCTATCCATAAAGAATGTTTTTAGTAAATCTTCTACTTATATAAGTAGAATAAATATTTGACAGAACACTGTACTTTAGGCTCTGGCACCTTGGTACTTGTCTTAGTAAGTTCAGGCTGCCATAACAAATTCCATAGACTAGACTGGGTGAGTTAACAACAAATATTCATTTCTCACGGTTCTGGAGGCTAGAAAGTCCAAGATTGAATCCATCTTGCTAACTCCTTGATCTTGGACTTTCCAGCCTCCACAGGCTGTGAGACATTGGAGAATAGTGTAAATGAACAAGAAAGAAAAAAAGGGCAGAATTTCCAAACAGATTTGACAAGTGAATTTAGTTAGTTTACATGTTGATTTTGTCTGAATACTGTATGCAACATGCAATAGCTAGTAAAGAACGTACAAATACAAATTTTAATTTCTTGTGACTTTGAAATATAAGACTCAAAGTTGTACTGTTATTCTTAATGCATTTGTTGAACATTTTGTTATAAGCTCTTCAATGATCTATAAAAATCATATATTTTTTTCTATGTAGTATGTACTCACCTTATGCTGAATCACAAACTTGAAATTCATGTCACAGTGTTATAACCATAGCCTTTATTTGAATAAAGCACAATTGAAAAGTAAAGCCATTTTTGTCAAAAATACTCAACCTACTTTTCACTATCCTCATTAAGATTAGCTTAGCACTCAAGATATGGAGGCTGTCTGTGATATAGGACATATTCTCAATACAATATTTAGTCCAGGATTGTCAATGAGTGATAGTTTTCAAAAGTCTATACCTATCTCTAACATATATTTCATATATATGTATACAATTAATATTAATAATATAATTCTAATTAATTAGAAATAATTATATAAGTATATACTTCTGAAACTTTTTTTTTTCACATTTTAGGGCTGCCCCTAATAACCCATGCACATTTTCTTGATTTCCAAAAGCAGTGACCTGTCTTTGTTCTTGTTGCTCATGTGGTGTCTGGGCATTAGGCAGCAAAGCAGAACCTTGAAGATCAGTGGCAAATTAAGAGAACTTAAAAGATGCATGGGACCTGGGGATCCCTGGGTGGCTCGCAGTTTGGCGCCCACCTTTAGCCCAGGGCGTGATCTTGGAGTCCTGGGATCAAGTCCCATGTTGGGCTCCCTGCATGGAGCCTGCTTCTCCCTCTGCCTGTGTCCTTGCCTCTCTCTCTCTCTGTGTGTCTCTCATGAATAAATGAATAAAATCTTAAAAAAAAAAAAAAAGATTCATGGTACCAATTCAGGAAATCTCATCTGTTGCATAAATCATTGTAAATTCATATTATATTCCGGTTTTCTAACAATCCTACAGGACACAGCCTGAAATTATTCATTTTTTTTCTGTGGGTCTAAGATCTTCTGCCTTTTAATAGTATTTAAACTTTTTTTGAGTGAAAAATATTGACTTAATAAATATAAATAAATGTAATTATGTTTGGTCCTACTGATGAATAAAGAACTTAACAAAAAGGCTATCATCAAAAGCTTAAGAACAATCAGATAGTAAAGATAGTTCTAGATATTCTATTTACTGCTTGCTGTAAGTAGAATTCCCTATGATTTGGAAAACTCTGGAAATAAGGTTTGTTAGGGGTAGCTACTTTTTAAAATGTGCTTTGGGTATCTAGTTTTCTTTCGTATTACAAAAGAATAAAATGTCATATTGCACTATATGGTCCATGCTAGCTATTTTGTAAAGAAATATGTAGAGGGAAAGTTAAATTTTTAGCAAATAAATGTTTTGATATAAAAAACAAGATTTATGATGATTTTTGTTTTCTGAGTTCTATTTTAATTCTTTAGTTTCTAAGTAGCATTGGCATTACTATGATGTTGCTTAATCTAGCATGAAATGTCACAATAAATAATATATTATACACTGCTCCCCCCACAAATTTGCAATAATTAAATATTCTTGTTGCTTTATCCCTAAGAGAAAGTCTAATATATTTATGTATGATGCTGACAACGTATTCCCTCTTACAGGCTTTGATCCTAATGTAGATGAGTCTTAAATCCCTTATTTGTATACAAATCATAACCTTAAAATCAAGGCATTAGGCTGAAATTTTGTTTGCAATACATAGCTTGTATTAGAAACACAATTAATAGCTCCCATGGACTCAGTTATCAAACGTGCAATGCTAGTAAAATTTAGAAAAGTGTGTTTAAATGTCTTTTAAAATATACTATCACTAATAGCACCTGAAGAATCTGTCTAAAGGAGATGTGTTTAATCAACTATTTTATTTTTTAATTTGTTTTAAAGTTTTTATTTATTTATTCATGAGACACACACACACACAGAGAGAGAGAGAGAGAGAGAGAGAGGGAGGGAGAGAGAGAGGGAGAGACACAGGCAGAGGGAGAAACAGGCTCCATGCAGGGAGACCTACACTAGGATCGCACCCTAGGCTGAAGGCGGCGCTAAACCCCTGAGCCACCCAGGCTGCCCTCCACTATTTTATCTTGCGAATTCATTTGTAGAAAAAAATAAAGTTAAAAAACCAGTTTGACAGATCTTTTCTTAGTTGAATTTACTACTTTGTAGGACAGATTTTGCAAAGCCTGGCTATTTGTCCACTTGGAATACTTCCTGAATCAGAGTTCATGAGTGGGAAGACCCTGGACATGCATTTAAATAAACACTTTTAATTATTCTTGGGATGACTCAATGGCTTAGTTGGTTAAGCAACTGACTTGTTTTGGCTCAGGTCCTGATCTCAGGGTCATAGGATCCAGGTCAGCCTTGTGTTCCACAGGTAGTCTGCTTGTTCTTGTCCCTCTCTCCCTCTGCTCTCTCTCTTTCTCTCCCTCTCTCTCTCTCTCTCTCTCATTCTCCATCTCTAAAATAAGTAAATAAAATCTAAAAATAAACAAACAAACACTTTTGGTGGTCCTTGGCACACACATCAAGTTTGAGAACTATGGTCTTAGACTGCTTATGTAAATAGTTTCAAATATTTAGTAACCAAGCATCTTTCTTTCCTTTTTTTTTTTTTGTAACATTTCCTGATGATGCAAAGTGTAAGCAAATTGACACTAGGTTCTTTGAAAGCCAACTGAAAGCCAAGGAGATCTTTTGTATAGGTCTATTAATAAAATATTCAGGCATACATGTTTAAACATAAGGTCTTTATGCTCGAGGCAACATCATACGTAGCAAACACACAATGGTTCAGTATTGGGTTCTTTGAAATTAATTTTATACCAAAACTGCCTGGCCAAATGATGGAGGCATTTGCACTTAAGGGCTTCTTTCAGTTTTGCACAATTTATTTTTTAAATCCAAAAAACATATGAACACCTTACCATAATTCTTTAGTCTAATAATAAGTATTTAGCCTGAAGAGTCACAACAACTTGATAGAGTTCTCAGGAAAAGGCATGCATGTAATATATAAACCAAATACCTCATACTTGAAGATATAACATTTTCACTCCACTCTTTCCCCTAATAAAACATAGGCAGACAGGAAAGTTTCAGAAATCTATAAGAAATGACAGGCAATGTAAAGTAAAGTTTGAATAGAAAATGTGAAAAGCTTGAGGTGGTTGCAAAAATCCGTAGGGGAACTGGTAAAGTGCTTATTAGAATTATCAGCTTTAAAAATTTCATGATAAGAATGTAAATCGAAAGCTGCCCCTGGATTGCTTAGCCAGCAGAAAGAACTGAGACTGGGGGATTGAACAGTGCTCCTGTAGATAGAAAAAAAAAAAAAAAAAAATCAACATACATAGGCTGAAAAGAGAGAAGGAGAGGGAGGGAGGAAAGAAAACCTAAAATACTTCAGAAATTTGGAGCAAACTCTAGTTTCCCTCATATAATAAATACTTTATTGCACATGTCAAAACTATAGAGTTGCTATGACCATTGAATGGCCACAATTTATGTCTGTAAAGTGTTATTTTTCTCAAGTGTATATGTGTGTGTGTGTGTTGTTGTTGTTGTTATTGCTGTTTGTCTTCCTCATGAAGGATTTACCTAAGCAAATTTTTGCAACCCAACTAAGCTGATTTGTTGACCTTGCAGTTTCAGGTTTTGTTGAAGACCACTTCACCCTGGTGCTAATTAACTGGAGAATTATTATAGTTAGAGGAGATGCCTTAAAGGACATGACATGTTCATGCGCTAATATCACACATGAATTAATGTATCGAAAGTTCTAGCCAGTCTCCTAGGCAGCATCTGAAGCTATGACTTCAGTTCAGGTAGTTTGCTGATTACCTGTACTACATGATCTTAAACAAGTTTCTTACTTTCTGATAACTGCATTTTCTTAAGCATGTGTTTTTTGTTGTTGTTGTTTTATTTTCAATAGCACAATTATTTTGCAGTGAATGATATTTCTAATCTTGAGAGCTCCACTTATCCCTTTATGAGAGACTCTGTCTGGTTAATTTAACTATGACTTTTCCACTAAATTGGTAATATACGAGCACAAAAGAGAAAATTGAACTAGCTTGGGGCTAGACTGCCACAGTGGGAAGTCAGGTGATGAAGACAACACTGTTACCCCAAAACAATCATTCAACTGTACAGAAGTGCAACAAGAAGTGGAAACAGAAAACAGAGACTACAGAAAATTATTTTGGGGGGCACAGAATGAACAGAGGCACAGAATGAACCGCAACCAAATACTGAACAGGAAGCATCACTGGACCTGATTTTAATAGAAGATTATGACTCCTTAATAGAAAAGATGAGCAACTGGAATTTTCAAATATTTGAAGTTGTGGAAAAAATGGGAGATAAATCAGGAAGGATCCTTAGTCAGGTTATGTATACCTTATTTCAAGACACTGGCTTATTGGAAATATTTAAAATCCCCACTCAGGTTGTAGTCTCAATATAAACTTTGCGCCAATAGGGGAATTCATCTTACAGTTTTGTTTGGTGACCTACTTTCCCTAAATACTCTAGCAGAACTAAAATTAGATCTAGATTTCAGCTAGTGTATGTTGTCAATTTTTATTTAATTGGCAATAAAACTCATTTAGAGTTTAGAATTGTAAAATAACAATAAAATACATTTAGAATAATAAATTATAACTAATTTCTCCATGAATCATGTCATATACTCTTTATAATAATAAATTTAGAGATGAGGAAATTGAGATTCAAGACATAATCTCTAAAATCCCTTAACCAGTGCATACAGGAAATAGATTTCCAATAAAATTCTTCTTAATTTGAATTCCCTATTCTTTGGAAATCTCAACAGAAAATTATGCTTTGACATCTTCCTTGAAATGATGGCTTTAAAAAAATAATCTGTATATCTTGTTTGGAGCTCAAACTCATGGACCTGAGAATAAGAACTCCCAACCTGAAGATCAAGAGTCATATGCTTTACCGACTAAGTCAACCAGGCACCCCTTGAAATGATGTTTTTAATCTAAATTCTGTAGTAAGCTGGAGCTGGTTGTGAGAGTTGTGAAAGCCTCACTGTGACACTTCTCAAACTTCCATTTGGTGTAAATTTATTTGAAAACAGCTATGGTTGGAGTATTTTAGCCATGAAAACTGGAGGAATGCTACAAATCAGAACCTCTCCCCCAAAAGAGCCAGTTATTAAATATTTACCAACACATCACTTGAGTTGAACCTAACTATGTTTTTTATTGATGCTGTTTGGTATGTAAATCTATATTTTTATGTCAGATATTTTTATTTTAATCACAATTTGGTGATCGGTTTCTTAGAAAAGGATGAATACACTTATTTAAATGGGTATATTTTTCATCAAATAATTTAATTAATACACTTAAGCATATTGAACTTTTATTGATCTACATAGCAAATGTTACCAATATTATAAAAGTTCTAAACTCTGACGTTCCTGTGGACATTTAATCTAGCAGGTGAAGTACACATGGTTGTTAGGATTTCCAGTCATGTTCATGAATTCTATTGCAGCCCAGTATAAATTCATCTTTCCCTAGTCTTGTGTAGCTGCCTAAGCCTTTATATACTCTAATAAGACCCCTAGAGTAACCTCCTCTCTAAATCATATTGCTTTTTCACTCTATCATCCACCATACAATAGATCAGGTTACAACAGCATGTCTTCTTGGTCCCATGTCAAACTATATATAACCCATAGTAACACATTTTCAAAGGCTGAATGCAATACAGTATTTCAGGGTGCCCTTGTCAAAGTACTGCTTGAACAGTTCTATCTTTTGTATTAGAAGAAGACACTTTGCTTCCTTTGCACAAGAGCCTGTCGTTGATCAAGCTATTGGCCTACCCAATTTTGGCTGCCATTAAAAGTAAACTACACAACCAGCCCTCAGGTAGGTCACTGGACCTATTGTTTGTGGCTGTTCTTCCTTTGTGGTTCTGTCTCCTTCCTTTCCTAACTAATTTAAACTCTTCAAGCAGAGTCATATTTCTCTTACATGCTTGTTTCTTGTCTGTTGCTACCACCAACAAAGACCTTCCATTCATGATGTACTTCAGTATCTCTGAAACAATTTTCCCTCCTTCACTCTAAACAACCTTTTTCACTGTATAGCTTAGCTTTTGCTTAAAGTAAACTGTTCTCAAAGGAGCTTTTGCTGTTTTGTAAAATCAGACATCACATAGTTTTACTTGTTTGTTTTAGTCAAGCATTTCTGTTTAAAGCAAAGTCCATTAAAAATTCAACTAAAATAGAAGATATGAAATTATGTAGATATAATAGTGCATATACAGATTGCATGAAAAAGGCAAATGTTTTTGAAAGTGAGCTGTATGAGAAAAATCAGCATATAATATGCAAAATGAAAGAGATAGGTGTCATATGGAAATGTGTGAAATCAGATACAATGCTCAAGAGTGCATTTTCTTGAAAGTTTCACTCATGCTAGAAGAACACTAGATTAGTTCAGCATGACTCTAAAATAATCATACACATTCCTTAAAAGTTATGTGCTCAGAATTAAAATTTACAAGTCATGGAAAATGTTGGGCCTCATGGGTCGTATGTATATGAATTCATACACTTAGGTACTTAGTTATTTTAACTGAGATTTGAAATGAGAACATAAATTGGAATAGGTTGGTTCTACTTTTTTAATTGTTGGATCACATTTGGTAACATTACACTTTGCCTACCACGTCTACATATTAAGCGCTAATGATTAAACCAAGGAAGATGTAAAGAGAAGGAATCATCAGGAAATGTCATTAGTGCAGAATTTATATGCAAAACTGTTCAGGAAATGAAACAGGATGTCAATACCTACACATTTTATACAATCAAGTCTACCATCAATTCTTGATTTTTTCCCCTGAGGTATAGTTGTCTCAAACAGGAAATATGGGATTAACTAAACTTCTGATATATCTGCAACCTTCACATCTATTCACACGATTCAATCAATTTAATTTCATAAATATGTCTTCATTGATACTAGTGTCTTCACTGTGGCCTTTATCATCTTTAACCCAAGTTAAAGCAACAATTTATTTTGTTTCCCTGTCTCTGTTCTCTAATATTCTCCATTGTGCTTTCCAAATTAGCGCTGTAAAATTCATGTCTGATCCTAACACTCTTCCATTCAACCTCAGTGATTCATTTTCACTTGAAATGTAAACTCCAAATTTCCTGGTATAGCCCGGAAGGCCCTTCATAATGTGGAAACTGTCTACATCTCTATAGTACCATTTCTCCCCTTAACCACCCGGCAAACTTCTTCTCAACCCTGAAATTCATTAGAACTCAATCAAAACATCACTTTATGTGATCTCAGGACAGAATATGATACTGACTATAATTGAATTTCAGGAATATTCCCATTTTCAGATCTCCCATCTCCCTGAATAAAACATTTTACCACCTGGTACACCCTTCTGGAAAATGAGAAAAAGCATGTGGGATATTTACCAAGAATGCTGTGAAACATATCTAACTTAAAATGCTAAAAAATGTTCTGTATGACTTGCAAAGGTTAAGTCTAAAGTGGGTTTCGGGATTAAGCCACAGGTTATGTTGTAGGATATAAGAGAAAGCCACAAGTTGACTTTTAGCAGTATTTTGCGCCTGTTTATTTTTCAACTTCATGGATACCATTGTTGCATGTTTTTGTTTTTGTTTTTCTATACCTCCAAATAAGGCTGTGGTAGCACCTAATTGGAAAATGGTACTTCCTTGAGGGGTTTTCAAATGTGCCTGCTCTTTCACAGGTGGGAAAAAGAAAACAAAAAAAACCCAGATACCCTTAAGATACAGAACCAGGCCTGGCCCCCTGCTGACTGAACATCTCCTGCTTCATGCACTGCTCAGAACAGAGAAGAACTCTATCATATTCACACTTGTTGCATGTACATCTTCAAGACTAAGGATCGTGAGCAATCTAGCTCTGGTTGGGTGGCAGAAAAACAAAAAGAATGTCTCTAGTTTGTGTGGTAAAAAGTATTTTTTAAATGCTTTACTACTCTCTTTCATATCTTCTGGCTTTCTCAAAATTCAAAACATAAATTCAGAAGTTAGGAAATAACTGGTCTTTTGCATTTTTAAAGCAAAAGATACACTGCATTTAAAGAATGTTAATTTTGTCATCCTTTCCAGAACCATGTAGAGTTACCTTCAGATACTATCTGCCTGGTTTTTACATTCAGACACCTTTGCATTTTGTATTTATCTTATTGAATTATTGGGGTTGGTACATTCTTCTATGTATAAGGCATTCTGATTTTCTCTACTGCATGTAGAGCACTGGGTTTTTCCATTGTCCTTATAAATGTGTTGTTCCACTCGTTTGAGGAAATATTCCTGAACTGTATGATCCACCCTAGTCACCTCAGGATTTCCCCAAAGAGCAATCTTTTCTTGCTATCTATACTTCAATATATCTATTTTTCACTTATTATGTCATTTTTCTCAGAAAATCATCATTTATTAATTCTTCATAGCATTATGCTTGTGGAAGAGGTAGAAACTGCTGACCACTTCCTCTTTTTAGAAACTCTAAACTTCATGACTCAATGGCTTTCTTTATTTTTTTTATTTTTTTTTATTTTTTTTTATTTTTTATTTTTTTTTATTTTTTTTTATTTTATTTTTTTACTCAATGGCTTTCTTACTGACCAAGAAGTCATTCAGGCATGATCTGCTGGATAGAAAAGGCTTGTTTTTAGGAAATGCTACTTTGGCTTAATTTGGAAAGATTAAGAGTAATTCACTAATGAAAAATGGGAGTGAGCGGAAGGTATATTACAGAATAGTAGAATGACTTGTAAAGGTTCTGAGAGAAAAAGAATGTGGGATCCCTGGGTGGCGCAGCGGTTTGGCGCCTGCCTTTGGCCCAGGGCGCGATCCTGGAGACCCGGGATCGAATCCCACATCGGGCTCCCGGTGCATGGAGCCTGCCTCTCCCTCTGCCTATGTCTCTGCCTCTCTCCCTTTCTCTCTCTGTGACTATCATAAATAAATAAATTAAAAAAAAAAAAAAGAAAAAGAATGTGATATCTATGACAACCTGGAATAAGAGCCAGGGTTAACAGAGTCTGAACAAACTATGGAGAGTGATAGAAAATGGAGCTGGAATAATAATAAGAGATCAAATTGTATAAAACTCAAGGGACACATCACTAATTTGGGTCTATATCCTAAATCAATAAATCACTGATGAGTTTTAACAAAGGGCTTAACATGATCAGATCTTCTTTTAAATTAAAAAAAAAAAAAAACTTCTGTATGGAGAAGAAATTGGATCAAAAGGCAGCAGAGGAATATGATAGTTAGACAAGTACATATTAATCAAGAGATGATGGTTCTAGGGACTGCTAGGTGGCTTAGTTGGTTGAGCCTTTGACTCTTGGGTCACAGTATTGGGGTCATCGGATTGAATGCTGTGTGGGCTCCATGCTCAATGAGGAGTCTTCTTCTCTCCCAGTCTCCTTCTCCCTCTCCCCTGCCCCACTTGTGTTCTTTTTCTCTAAAATAAATGATGAATCTTTTTTAAAAAAAAGAGAGAAAGATGAAGGTTCGAGAGAGTAAAGTGGAAAGATGTGTATGATATTCAGGAGGTAATGCTGGCAGGTTTGGAGCATAAGAAAAAAGTGAGGTGGTGTCAGGTTGGTGTCTACATATATGGAGAATAGTCTCATTTACTAAGACCAAGAACACTGAAGGTGAACCAGATTTGAAGAACATCGTGAGTTCATTCTTGAACATGAAGAGAACTTAATCATTTAAATATATGGTTCTGATGTTTAAAGGAAAATAATGCAAATAATCATTGCAAGAGTTATTACAACTAAATATTAAATTTGGTTTTGAGGTTTATCAGAGGTAAAATTGAAAGACAATATATTGAATGGCTACTGTTCAATTAAAGAAAATTCTAAATTTCTTGTCTAGAAACTCTTCAGTAATTTTATAGAATTTTTCCCAAATGAATGTTTGTAATACATACAAAAATGTATGATATCTTTTAGTAAAAATTTCAGATATCTAGTAAATATTCTTCAAACCGAAATTTCTGGTATTACCTCTCCTTGAAAGGAAAGGCAATGATGAAATCCTTAGTGAAATAACTTCATCTTCTCATTAGAGGAATGAGAAGATGCAATCCAAATGTGCTACATTATTTCCTGGATGATTCCCAAAATCAAGTGCTTTAAAGAAGCTTCACAAGTGTTTTTACAGTCAATTCATTATTAAATTATTTATGAAGGCCTGAAATTTCTGTCTCTATATATACAATGGCTTAGATACTAGCCAATATTTCATATATAGTGAAGTTGAGAGGTCAGGGACAGAGTTTCATTCTATTTTAAAACATAGGAGCTTTTAGTAAGTCCTAGCTCATAAAAGCCTTTTCAATTTATGAAGGAATGTTAGTTTCATAGTTACTTTTGTGTCAGATCAATATTGAACAACAACAACAAAAATAGATTCACAGGAATAGGACCACAGGAATATTAAAGATTTGAAGTTTAACTAGCTGGAGTTCAAGTTATCCTTCCACCAGCAGAGGTTTGTTCAAATCTCTGGCTCTCAATCTCTCCTGCTACAGAAACCATAGCTATGCTATGAGGACAAAATGAGATTATAACATAAACTTCCTGGCATAGTTGTAGGAACAGGATAACAATTCAGTTATTTGTATTATTATCAGTCAGAAACACTAGGATGAGCCACTAAGACTCCTCTAGTTATAAAGAAAGTATTTTATGTAAAAATTATTTAAGGATTTTCTAAATAAACACTATATTCTGATAGGCCTTTCAGAGGGAGCAATTGCAGTACTTAAACCAAAGAGCTAATTTGTTTCTTAGGTATTTAACTACTGGAGATCTTTTAACATTTGCATTAAAGATTTATCCAGCAGTTAGCTATGCCTTAAAAGCACTTCTACTTTAGTAACTTGTCATGGCAGAACCATATATCAAAAACACCCAATATGTCTATCATGTGTAGTACAATTTAAAGATAAGACCTATGTAAACTACTAAACTGTTTATTACTCCAAAATTTGTCAAAACCAGTCCCCCCTCCCAAAAAAAAGCAAAAAAAAAAAACAAACAAACAAACAAACAAACAAAAAAAACAATTTTCCCACTTTAATTTTGGCAGTGAAAAACAAAAGAGCTAAAATTTAGCACAGATTTTATGTAAAGGAAGTAAGCAAGCTTGGTATCTAATAGCAAATTCTGTACATTCATTAAGTGTATATCATGATAACCTCAGGATAATATGAAGAAGAAAGCTATCAATGTCCTAATTTATAGTGCTTTTGTAATTTATAAATATTTAATTCAATCAGTTAGGTTTTAAAATAGAATTAAAAGATTACCTCCACATAAATTTACCTTGAAGGTTGATTTTTTTTCCCTAAAATTTTTGAAGTGTACAATTATTAGAGAGTTTGGAGAAACCAAATAGATATTCCAAAAAAATTATTCTCCTAATCATTTGACATTTTTTTTTTTCTGGCAAATGCTATGAAAATGTCCTTCTTAGCTGTTTTCCTTTACTGTTTTCCAGAAACTGAGTTTATTAAAAATACCCAATAATCTTTTTGTAATTGACTTTCTTATGAGGAATACAAAATTTATAAACACATATACAACATACAAATCTGTAAGTAACCACTAAAAATGTCACTAGGTCCAAGGGTCAAAAAGATAGAGCAGAATAGAAAAAAATAAACATCTTACAAAGAGAAAGAATGCTACACTGAATAAAGGGAGGGAGAGGATAGGATAGCCTTTTGATAACATGAATAATTTCTAAGATCAATTCTTGAATGTTGCAAAATTCTAAAATTTCAAAGGAAAATCAAGCTTACAAGTTCAATAATTGAAAACTAATATAGTAAACAAATGTGTTGTGTATATTTTAAGTTGACATTTAAATATATGCATGTTATATATCCATGTATAAGATATGTTATTACATAAGCTGTAACTAAATTTGTTAATTTATCTTCCCTTCCATGCAAAACTCCATGTGCATCATCTATCTATCATCTATCTATCTAGTAAAGGCCAGTTTTTGGACATTTGATTAATTTGCTCACAACATATAATTCAGTTACAGAACTTGACAAAAAGTACAATGTTTACTGATTTTTTTAAGGATTTTTATTTATTCATGAGAAACACAGAAAGAGAGGCGGGCACACAGGCAGAGGGAGAAGCAGGCTCCCCATAGGTATCCTGATGCTGGATTTGATCCCAGGCCCCCAGGATTGCACCCTAAGCTGAAGGCAGATGCTCAACCACTGAGCCACCCAGGTGCCCCTTTACTGATTTTTCTGAACCCAATGAATTTTTAACACGTCATATCAACACAGCCTTTGTCCTCAGCTTTTTAGCTAAGCACATATGATAGCTTTGGATACTGCAGAGATAAGAGCATGATAGAAATACTTTGCTTATTTAGAGTCATCTAAAAGTTAGAAATCTGAAAACGAAGATTATTTCTACATGTCAAAATATATATATATTCATAGAAATAAACTGAAGTGTATGCATTTGAGCATCTAATAATGTCTAAGCTGGTCACATTAATAAAAATGCCTCTAGTAAGTTTCCTGTTGTCAAAACCAGAAAATTTGACTTACCAAGAACAAGATCTCTCCTAAAATGTTTCTATATTATGTTATAGCAAATGGCATGTCAGAAGAAATAATTACTGACTCAGATGGCCAAGTTATATTTTTGTTTTTCTATAAAAGTGTTACAAGAAAAAGTCACAGATATACTGGTATACAGCAATGACTATGAAGGAATTAGGTACAAACAGAACTGCCCTTGAGAAAGAATGTGAACATTAACATGTGAGAATCCCACTGAAGTATTTGGTCCAATGCTCTTTCCACTCAATTTCACTGTATGATATGCAGTAGGGAACTACATCTTTAAAATTTAAAGAATACAGTGTCATTTAATTCACATAGAAACAACTTTAGTAATATAAATTTGGCATGGGATGAGCAGTTACAACCTAGTAGATCTCTAGAATATACAAAAAAATACACTATTTAAAGAAATCCATGCATCTTTTCTCGAAACATAGTACCTTTGAAAATCAAACACAGAATAAATACTAGCATACAGTAAAAATGTCTTTAAAGTTTTGTTTCAGCTTTTCAGGTATGTTTACTGTGAGTTAATTAGGGCACTGAAAATATGGGTACTAGCAAATTACTATTTGTCACATCATCAAAATAGGTATTATAAAATATATCAAATTTATTTACTTAAGACTTTATAGGTCTTTCAGGATGGGTGGAACACATTTTGTGTGTGTGTATGTGTGTGTGTGTAAAGTTCTTATCCCAAGGGATTGAGATTGATTACTCTGTACAATTCATGGTGACAAAAAGATTTACAGGTTTTGATCTTAGCTCCTAGTACAGGCATCAGTATTGGGAGGTATTACTTGAAAGACTGTGCATTTTAAGATGAATTGGTCCTGAGGAAGACCTCTGGTGAGCTCTCAGGCTCAAATTTCAAAGTCACAATTTGTTATGACATTCTGTTTCACTGCTTTGGTCAGTCCTTCTATTTCATACATTTAGTAACAAGTTGATGGATTTGTTTTTATATTAGGTGCTTCAAAATTTTATTGAGGGCAGCTCCGGTGGCACAGCGGTTTAGTGCCGCCTGCAACCCAGGGTGTGATCCTGGAGACCCGGGATGGAGTCCCACATCAGGCTCCTTGCATGGAGCCTGCCTCTCTCTCTCTCTCTCTCTCTCTCTCTCTCTCTCTCTCTCTCGGTCTCTCATGAATAAATAAAAAAAAATCTTTAAAAAAATTTATTGAGGGATCCCTGGGTGGCGCAGCGGTTTGGCGCCTGCCTTTGGCCCAGGGCGCGATCCTGGAGACCCGGGATCGAATCCCACGTCAGGCTCCCGGTGCATGGAGCCTGCTTCTCCCTCTGCCTGTGTCTCTGCCTCTCTCTCTCTCTCTCTCTCTGTGACTATCCTAAATAAATAAATAAAATATTTAAAAAAAATTTATTGAGAAAAATATTTTTTCATGACCTACAAAAAAGTAAAATATGGAGAACAATACCCCATACAGAGTAAAAAAAAAAAAAAAAAAAAAAGACAAAATCTATAAAGGAGGGGACCAATAAATACTATGAGTAAACATATTGAGTTTAATGTCCTTTCAAATACTTGTATAGTTATATGAAAGAAGCATAAATATTGGTAGCAATTGAACAGAATTTATCTAACTTTTGATTTATCTAATTAATCTACCTACTAGTACTCTAGCAAAATATTAGCCATTTTTCTGTTATTGTTAGTGGCTAATTCTGTGGAAAATGTTTCCAATGTAGAATTTAAGAATGGTTTGGCTCATTCTTATACTCACGTAGTTTCTTCATTATTTGTATATTACTGGTGTTAATAGAAATGGTATTTGTTTTAAATAGTCTCCATGTCTGTCAAGCATTAATGATGGTTTGATAGTGCATCTTCTATTTAAATAAAAATATAATCCTTACTTATCTAGTTCTAGAAGGTCCAATGAGGTGAAAGTGTCTTATATTAAAGAAGTCTATATTTGAAAAGTATTATCTCAGGAATCATGCTACTATCAAACTTCAGTAAGACAACTTATTGCATCAATTGATTAACAGTTACATTTAAAAGATAAACTAGTTTTAAAAAGAGAAAATACAGTCAAATGTTATGGTGTGGCTGTAGCTGTTCCGGGGCCTGCTGCCATGAGAACTGAATTAAACCTACATGTGACCCTGGGTATTTGTGCCTTCCCAACACGACCTTCCTCTTTCCTGGGGGACCCAAAGAACGAGAATAACCCTGATGCTTTCGGGTCTCTGTGGGCTGTGTGTAAAACAGCAGGAGCAAAAGCGTTCCTTGAAAAAGGGGGGAACTTAAACCTCTCTTTCATTAGTATTCCTCTGTTGTTATCATATTCTTCTTTGCTCATCGGGCTTTCTCTCTATCACCACAGCTGCCTTCCAACTTCCTTGAGCTCTTTTCTCTTAGAAAAGAATCTAGTTTTGGTAGAAGGAAGTGGCTCTTTCCAAGCTTTGTCCACGTCTCCTGCCATCTTCCTGCAGAAGTCGCCCTTCCGCTACGTGTGGTTCATGCCTCTGTGTCCTTTGGGCAGTTTCTTCCCTATTTCCAAACGGTGCATTTATTCCCTACTTGACTTTTTCTGAAGATGTATTACATGTTCTTGATGTACTGCAGGCAGCATGTGAAATTTCATTTGGAGCTTCTTCATTTCAATTTCAAGCTGTGAATTTTCAGACTCAGCTTGGAGACTTATTTGTCCTATACGCTCTTGATTCATTTCACTTTCTTCACATAGCTTTTGGTTTTTTCTTGCTCTTACCTGTGATCCTTTTAGGTTAACAAATCAGTGTGTTCAGATCAAATCCTGGCATTCAAGGTGATCTCCATTTCCGGATTTATTCTTTTCGTCTAATTGTGAATTGCCATTCACCTGATTTTCAAAGAGACCAGTGAACTTATGTTAAACGTGGTTCCAGTGAGAGATATTTCATTGATTCTCCATGCCATTGAGGTTCTGTTTCATTCATGAGTTCTAAGTTTTCAAGCATTTCTTTTCTGCTTATCCAGTTTCTAAACTCTGCTTCATTCCTGCAGTTCCTTGGGTAAGCAGTCAGACTTTCCTTAGGAGTGTCTTCCATTCAAATTCTCCATTATTTTTGTCTAAAGTTGTTCTACATTGTATTTTTAGAGGCTTTCAATATATTTTTTAAAATTAGTCATGAGGTACTGGAGGTATTCAGATGCATCGTTGAGTGATTGTGTCTGCCCCTGAACGAGAATCATCATGAGTCTGTGAAATGAAAGTTTAGGGGCTTTCTGTCCTTTTTTGAGAAAATCTGTGTTTTCAAGAGATCACCTGTTCAGATTTTTATTAGATGCAGCCAAACACAACATTTGTATTTTCAGAGTGGGCCCTCACCACAGGTGAATTGAGGGCTTCATAGGCTTGTGTAATTAGTCCAAAATTCTCACTAACTCTTTTGATACTTCTACTTAGGTAGAAAATCTTTTGGGTAGCACTTGTCTCTCTTTAAGGTATGTTGACTTCTTAATATAAACACACTAGAGCAATACATACTTCTCCCAGAGATTTGGGTCTTATCTCTATTATTCAGACAATACCAGCACAGTAACCGCACAGCTGCTCCACAAGTTAATTTTTGTCACAGTCACCAGGTCCTTTATGGTTCTGAAGGCACCATGGCCCTTCTTCTGGTTGCCAGTATTCTGTGAGTCACAACTGAGCATATAGAACTCCATGGACTGTTCCATATCTAACAAGTCAAACAAGTGCCTAGGAACCAGGACAGAGAGCATCACTTGGGTTGTAGTAGGGAAAGACCATCTAGATGCTGGAAAGCATTTATAGTTTTGCCCTGCTCAAAGCTCAAATAGAAACTCCAGACTGCTAACTGCAATCAGCACTTTCCACTTTCCCAAATGCACTGTACAAAAAAAAAAAAAAAAAAGTTACTACTTTCTATTTGACCTGTGAGCAGAGCAAAATTAGAAAAAGCTGTTCTCTAGATCCTGGAGCTCAGGATCACTCTAGGCCTCATATGACCCTACAGCAAACCAGAAGATCAAATCAGTGCCATGTTATAATCCCTTCTTTGCATATGAGCACACGTCAAGGCATAATGGTGGAGCCTACATCACCGACTAAAGCTCTGATTGAAAGTTTCCTTCTGCTACAGAAAGAAAAAACTAATCCTGCCCCCTAAATGTTGAGGGATCTCCCTCTGAAGACTTCCTCTCTCTTTTGTGTTTGGTCAATGTAGGCAGGCAGGAGAAAAGACTGAAGGATCTCCCCAATGCTATTAACTAAGAGACTTGACTTACAATTGTAAGATCTTAAGAGAAATCAATTGGAAGAAGAAAATTCTTAAAATGTCATGGGTTCTATGAAGCCGGTATGTCCCCATTTAATCCAAATGTTCCTGGGCAGAGATAACTCTTCTCTGAGGTGACACAGTGGCCCAGGATCGTTTTCTCATGTGGCTCTGCCCTAATCAACAGCACATGCCTAGCACGTTTCTCCCTGAGATGGTCTCCAATCCACTGTGTCATCTTCAGAATTGTGCTTTTGAAGAAGGAAAAATACTTCTTTGGCTAAATGTGCTATCTTTTATTTTTTAATACCACATCTAATTCTCCTAGTTTCTCTCTGGCAGACTGAGGTTCAGAGGCTCCTTTTCTGTCACTGAGATTCTGCCTTATTGAGGGAAATAAGAGAACTATTAGTTGAGGCTAGTCTGGAGAACCTGAGGAAGTGCCAGGACCCAGGCTGTCGCTCTACCAGCCTCTCCTACTCTCCCCCCAGGCCATGGATATGGGGAGTAGAGGCTCTAGCCAGGCTTACTGGTGAAGGGAGACAGTGGCCACATGCCTAAAGTGATCAAGGTTTTACTGTTCTTTTTCTTGTTGTCATTTACAATTCAGTTATTTATGTCAAAAGAAGGTCTTCAGTTTTAAAGGTTTGCACCCTATGTCTGAAAATATTTGGCCTTTTCTGGGGTAGAAAGGAAGAGGCTGGACAGGATTTAGGTCAGACTTTTTAGTCTCATAACAGGAATACATGGCAAGTAGGTTAAGCCACAATAGGGAATTCAGATAAGTCTGTGGGCAAGAAAAGGGGTGGGGTGGAGAATGTGTACAGAAGGGAAGTGCTGTAGGAGTCACAGTGTCCTGGAAGCTTCCTTGGATCAAATGAGTGTGGTTGCAAGCTGTACCTTTGTGTCTCCTCCCGGTATCAGAAAAAGGCTTCTCTGAGTCTTTGGGTAAATTCACCCTCTTACTTTTCTTCTCTGGCAGGAATGGAGTTGATAGAATCTGTAGTCTAGGTTTAAAAACTGTTCTGATTTGTTTGTTGTGTGGTAAAACATGCATAACATAAAATTTCTCATTTTAATTATTTTTAAGTGAACAATTTAGAGGCATTAAGTACATTCACACTGTTGTGCAGCTATGTCCTCTACTCATCTCTGGAACTTTTTCATCATCTCCAATAAAAACTCTGTACCCATTAAACAATAAACTCCATTACCTCCTCCCACTGGGCCCTGGCAATTTTTAGATTACTTTCTGTCTCTATGAATTTGTTGCTTCCTTGATACTTCATAGAAGCAAGATCATATAATATTTGTCTTTTCATGTCTGGCTTATTTAACTTAGCATAATGTTACCAAGTTTTATCCATGATGTAGTATGTGTCAGAATTTCTTTTTAAGGCTGAATAATACTCCATTGTTATGAATATACCATCTTTTGTTTATCTATTAATCGTTTGGTGGGCATTAAGGTTGTTTCCATCTTTCAGCTATTGGAAATAATGCTGCCATGAACATTGATGTGCAAGTATATGTTTGAGTCTCTGCTTTTGATTCTTTTGGTATATACCTAGAGTCTGAATTGTTATTATGTATTAATTCCATATTTAGCTTTCTGAGGAATTGCCATAGTGTTTTCTATAGCAATGCACAAGGATGCCAATTACTCCATGTCCTCAAAAACTTGTATTTTCTGGGAGTTTTTTGTTTGTTTTGTTTTAATATAATAGCCATTCCTAACCAGTGTGAAGTAATAGCTTGTTGTGGTTTCAAATCCAATTTTCCCTAAAGGCATGTCAGGTTGATCTTCTTTTCTTGTGTTTATTGATCATTGTAAATTTACTTTACAGACATGTCCATTCAAGTCTTTTGCCCATTTTTTAATGAATTTTTTGTTGTTCTTGATTTAAAGAAGTTCTTCACATTCAAGATAGTAATCTTTTATCAGATAGACCCTTTGCAAATATTCTCTCCCATACTGTGAGTTGTCTTTTCACTCTCCTGATAGAATTTTTTGATGAACCAAACTTTTTAATTTAAACAAACTTCAATTTATCTGTTAAGTTGTTGTTGTCTGTGCTTTGATGTCAGATTCAAGAAAGCATTGCGAAATCCAACGTCATGAAATTTTTCCATATGTTTTTTTCTAATAGTTTCATAGTTTTACCTCTATATGTTGGTCTTTGATCCATTCTGAATTAATTTTTGTGTATGTTGTATTGTAAGGGTCCAACTTCATTCTTTTGCATATGAATATCCAGTTTCCAGCATTATTTGTTGGAAAAACTATCTTTTCCCCTTTATCTTATTATTTTAAATGATACATATCAAAGAGCATTTTCATAGTTTTGAAAAATAATGAGTAATAATAAAATTAACTATATTTTAGACTGTATAACATGAAATTTCAGTAAATATGTGATTATCACAAAAATTTAGACATTGAAGGATCTATTACTACAATTCATTTTAATAATTCATGTGAAATAAAAATATATTCACTTAAGTAATTGTATTTAGCAGTAAAATAATAATCATTACCAGTACCATGGGAAATGTTAAAAATAAAGTATAAGGCTACTAATCACTTTATGAAAGAAAAGGGGCCTGAATCACTGTTCCTGCTACTATAGGTAAATGCAAAGCTGGTGAGGCATACAGGGAGTTGGATATTAGGAATTTAGATAATAACATATTAAATATATACAAATATTAATATATTACGTCTAATTTTGAAGAAATAGTAGAAATTATTCTAAAGACATTTTTTAAAGATTTATTAATTTATTTATTTGAGAGAGAGCATGAACAGGAATGGAAGACGGAGAGGGAGAGAATCTCAAATAGACTCCGTACTGAGTGTGGAGACCAACACCGGCTTGACCTCAACCTATGAGATCATGACCTGAGCTAAAACCAAGAGTTGGACATTTAATAAACTGCCATCCAGGCACTCCTGTTCTAAAAAGTTTCAAGAATAGTCTTCAATCATTGATGTAAAATTTTTGTAATTGTAACACTTACATGGTGTAAACTTTGTATTCATTCCTTATTATCTTTTGAGAATATTAACTTCAGTAAAATCTTTCAAACCAGTATGTGAAATATTGGTCTTATTATCAAACTGGCCCTACTGAAGTTTATATATTCCCTCATAGTTTTACACTTCTGTAAAAAATCCAGAGAATTTCCCAGAGAGGTATAAAATCCATATAAAGCAAAGTTTCAAACTCATCTGTACTACATTTTAAGGCTAATATTATCTTCATTTATGTTTACTAAATGACAGCTGGTAACTTATCAATTTATAACTTATAAGTTGATACTTCAGGGAAGCAAGGTCATACAATATTTCTCTTATAATTATGTTATACTTTTATGTTTCTGCTTAAAACTATTAAAAATCAACCCATTTTGAAATAATTATATTAGATCCAATTACTCTTGACACTAAAATAATCGATTTTTTCATGACTTTCTACATCCATACAATGTCCCTTATTATACTTTTTTAAAAAAAATTTGATGTTTCTGTTACCCAGCAATAAGATGACATAAAAAAATCCCAAGCAACTGCTTATTTTCTCAAATTTTCAAAGCATCACGTGTTGAATATTAAGATGTCTTAGGAGAAAAACATAGGTAAATAGTTTTGTGAAGATACGTGAGTATAAACCTATAACCAGAGATTGTATTTTTGTTTTTGCATGAAAATCATTTTCTTATAATTCTATATGTGAGGGGTGCTGAGCATTTCTAAAGCAGCAATAGGGATAAGAAAGATAGAAAGACTTTACAATAATAATACTCTCCAAACTCTTTTCTCTAAACTCCCTTTTTCCTCTGACACAATGAGTAGCTTATAAATAGTGATTTGATGCACATATATAACATGATAAATGAAGTCAAAGGAAGAGAATACAAAATATAGAGTAGCTCTAAAATAGCCATGGTTATATGAGTATAATCAGGGCAGTTAACTTTATACTTTATCCAGATTATTTAACTTTGAGTGTCAGGACCGAAAGTAAAAAAAAAAAAAAAAAATGCTTAATTTAAGGAGCAGAGTACTATTCTTAGCTTTTAAAGATAAAGACTTGAAAATAAAATGTCCTAATAATAGGTAAGGGCATGTGTGTCAGCACCTTTTTTTAAAAATAAGTTAATGGAGATTTAAGTAACAATAGGAGTTACAATTTATCTTGAATCTTTTAAAATTATTATCAGAGGACTCCATTAATGAAACACTTGAAAGACAAATTTATTATCTTCTGTTCTGTATCAATTGATCTCTTTCGCAGTAAGTATGCTATGTCTTCCATGTGCTTCTGTAGGGCTTCCTTAAGATTTTTCTCCCTAGGTTAGTATACAAATTCTAGCATCCCTGAGCTTACAGTTTTGGGGTCTTTTTTGTTTTTTGTGTTTGGGTTTTTTTCTGAGCTTATAATTTTATGAATATTTATGGCTCTTGAAAAATCCAAGCCCTTCTCCAGGCTTCAGCTATCATTTCCACATAGATGACTATCAAGTATCTATCATTAACATTCACCTAGTTTGGTGATTCAGAAAAGCCTTCTCCCATCACCTTTCTGTACCATAGGAATTTTTAATTGTTTGATCCATCACCACTTCAAAAGCAATATATCTAACTCAAAATCTTCATCTTTCTCTTCAATCACCTTTCCCTGTAGTCAAATTTACCATCAGATTCTAAATACCCAAACTCAAAACCTTAGAGTCACTTTTTGACTTTCCTTTTTCCTTACTACATATACCTAGTAAGTTGCTAAGTTTTGTAATTTGCTATTTTGCCATTCTTTAATAGTCTTACCTCTTAGACTACTATGTTAGTCTAGGACTATTTCATCTAATACTTGGACTCCTGCAATAATTTTCTAACAGACCCTCTTGCCTCCAGTTTTTCTATACTTCAGCTCAACCTGCACATTGAATCCAGAAATTGTTCATTAAACTCAGCCTTTCAAGGTGATCAAAACCCTATTTACTACCAATGTGCTAAATGGAGCATGGGATCATTGTCCAGATAGTTCTCAGTAAGGTACAAGGTTAATCCACAAATAACAACCGTCATAACTAATAAGGATAAATATGAAAACCTCCACATGGATAAGAGAAACATTAACACACAACTACAGGTGAGGAGAAGCTGGCCAAACAGCAATTTGTGTTTTGTTTTGTTTTTTAAGCCATAGGATTCCAATTGATTCTAGGTTCCTTAAGTGTCATTGTGAAATTAAGCTGTCTGTGAAGACAGTTAATAGCGTTCTTGGGTAAAGAAAAATAACTTCATTTTAATCTATACAGTCCAGAATGTATTCAGAGAATTGTATTAAATTGGGTGGCTTTAAAAATCGAATAATAAAGGTTATCAGTTGAAATGTTATTAGAGTCCAGAATGTATCCAGAGAATTGTTTTAAATTGGAGGGCTTTAAGAAGTCGAATAATAAAGGTTATCAGTTGAAATGTTATTAGAGTCCAGAATGTATCCAGAGAATTGTTTTAAATTGGGGGGCTTTAAGAAGTCGAATAATAAAGGTTATCAGTTGAAATGTTATTAGAGTTAGGAAGATATACATGCTTTGCCTAAAGAAGAGAAGACTTAGAGAACTCATAGCAACTCTGTTGAAATATTTAAAGGCTGTTGGGTAGAAGACAAATTAAATTTATTCTGTAGACTCCAAAGAACAAACTAAAATATTGGTTATTTCTTTTTGCCTCAGTATGAATTAAAAATTGATAATTATTGTAACTGATGGTGCCCATAGCCTATATCACAGTTACATGTCTGCATGCATGGAAAAATTCCAGGTTATGATCTATTAGGAAAGTTATTTCAGTTATACCAAGTGAGAAAGCATCTGTATGAATGGAAGGGATTTCTATAGTCTTTTTTTCTTATACTTTGAATAATGGATATGGACATTGAGATTTAGCTTAAAATAAGACCATTCCTTGACAGATTAGGACAGAATATAGTAAGGTATGCTTATGTAGCTTAATCCTTCAACCATACTGAATATTTAGAAGTGTAGTTCCAAGGTCCTTGGATATTTATTATTTTATCTTTTTAAGCTGTTTTACAGAAATATTATTTCTGTCCTACCAACAATTTAAGGTCTTTTCTTCATAACTCCCAATTTTCTCTTTTTCCAGTGGTAATATCCTTCCAAAAATGCAATGGACAACTTGTAAAAATAGCTTTTATGTTATTTGAAAATGTACAAACAGAGACTGATATTTCTTCTCTCAAATTAATTGTAAAGGAAATTCTTTCATAGTGTTGGATTTGAGAGCAATCTGATCACAAATTCACCAGCCTTTTGATAATCAGTAGTGATGCAACTAATCCAAATGGCTAGGGAGAGATTATCATCTACACCTACCCCACATATGTAGATAGTAAAAAGTCTAAGTATATCATATTCTCAGGCAAAGAATACATAAACAAATACATAATTGATCTGTATTTAAAGGTATGAGAGATTATGCTCCCCTGAGAAGTACCTGCTTGGTTGGCATTCAAACCAAAAGACTTTTACAAAACCAACATTATAGCATAGAGTATAATTCTAGTTTGTGTCTTCTGTCTTGTTGAATCTAGACTATTCATTTTCCTTTAAGTATGTCATTTACAAACAAGGTTCAAGTCTCTACTTTTACTGGAAAGACACTCCACTTTGCTTGTCATTCATTTCAGTTCTCCTACTCTGAGAGTTTGGGTCAAGCTGAGCTAATGGATATATAAAGGCATCCATAAATAAACAAGATGTATGATTTTCTTCTTCAGTGCTTTGGAAAGGAGAAAAAACAAACAAACAAAATCATGGTTGAAGAACAATTACTTAAGAAAGCTAAGAACACTAACAAAGAACTAGCCAATGATTTTAAGGATTATGTATTTTTAAAATGGAAGTAAAGCAGGGTGCCTAGGTGGTTTAGTTGGCTAAGCATTCAATTCTTGATTTCAGCTTAGGTCATAACCTCAGGGTTGTAGGATCAAGCCCCCTATGGGGTTCAGTGCTCAGCATGGAGTCTGTTTGAGATTCTCTCTCTCTCTCTCCCTTTGCCCCCCACCCAATGCTCTCTCTGTCTAAAATAAATAAATATATTTTTTTTAAATGTGGAGGTAAAGCCAAATAGCCTTGAATGCTTCTTCAGACGGATATTAAATAGACTCCATTTTAATAATTTAAAAAACTATTTCTCTAAGTCTAGTATGATGTCTTACACTGGGTATATATTAAATGAACATTCTCTGAAAAAGAAATGTGTAATCTAAAACTTTGTAATTTATTTTTCATTTTAAGTACATATAATCTTCTTTATTCCTACTTACGTCTGTCTTTAGACAGATTTGATTTACTGTGCCAAATGCAGCTTCAAAAATCATAATGCTGACTCATTCTTTTACTTTACAAGAAGTTGTAAAATATGCATACATTTTTAACACTTACTTGCCCTTTTATCAACAATTCTCTTCTGAAAATCATTAAATAGGAAAAGTAGAAATAACATGAAATGTATTTATTGTCAAAGTACTTTGCAAATATCAGAAGAATAGTTAGTGCTAGATACTTGGCCTTGAAATTTTAAGGTGACCCTTTGTTTTTCCATTTGATTGTGTGCACACTGCATGGGATCTAACATTTTTATAAAGCATAAAATCATAAAGAGGCAAAAGGGAAAATATGTTATTGGAAAATGTTGGTAAGAACATTGCAAAAGATAGAATATAGATTTAGTTACTGTAAATACCCTGATGAAGGACTTGAGGGACATAGTAGATTCTGAATCAAGAAATTTGGAACTTGGATTAGAATACAAAATATAGAGTACATATAGAATATTGAGCATAGATTATAGATGGAAATGCAATATACAGAATAAATACAGAAAAAAAAGGATAAAATGAACTAGCTAGGTCCTGAGTAGATGTCAGTCTGAAGGATTATGCCTTCAACTTCACTTCAGCTAATTACAGATAATGGAAATGCAGAATAGGCCTGAATTTCAAGATGAGAACATTTAGTTTGAAACAATGCTTTGGACAATAAGAATAGGGGCAGAAAATAGTTCTTTACTACAAGATCTTAATTTTTTTTTGTATAAAGAAAGGGTATTCTATTTATAAAAAATAATATTCAAGCATATTCATACATGATAAGTATACACAAAGGTATACACGATAAAAATATGATACAGAGTTAACATCCCATTGAAAGCTAATTTTTTTTTTGAGTGTAAATCTGAGTGTAAATCTCTTTCCTATGGCCAATCCTTTTTTTTTTTTTTTTTTTTAAAGTAATCTCTTCCCCTAGTGAGGGTCTCAAACTCAGGATCCTGAGATCAAATGTCACATGGTCTACCAACTAAACCAGTCAGGCACACCCTACTCTCTCCCCCACCCCCTCTCTTTTTGAGTAATACAGTTTTTCATCTATACATTTATTTCATTCATTCAATTATAGTCTAGGTGCCTAGAACAGTACCATCTCCTCCTTCACCCAAAACCTTATTCATGGAATTATTTCTCCTCCTTTATCCATGTTCTGCTTAATATCTCCTTCTAACTGACTACCTTCCTCAAGCCTACTGATGTACTTGCTTAATAATAATCTGTGACCTAAAAACTTCTATTTCTTCAAGCTGCCATGCATCTCATTCTAAAATCACAAAATGAAAAAATAAAATTTCAGGTTTGCTCAAATTCTTTTCTGTTCTAGGTAATCCAGTATTTATACATTTTCTTTGCTTGCTTTTTATAAATGTTGCCGTAATTTCATTACATTTTATTAACTGGGCCAGATAAAGTTTTCTCAGTATTGGTGTTCTTTGATATCTCTGCAGAACTGTATTATGTTGGCCACTGCCTTGTTATCAAAATGCCTTTTTGGATTGCATGATGCTGCACCATACATGTAGATTTCTTTTTTACTACATTTTTGTAGATCATTAAAATTATTCCCTTCTCCATTATCTATATATATAAATGTTCTCAAGGTCTTTTCTTCTTTCTGTATAACTGACCATTTTGCCATCTCATACATTTTTGTAGCTATTACTATATGTGCTATGCATATACTTCTTAAATCTTCAAATTCACTCCCAACTTCTTCCAGAAATCATTCCTGTTATTTTCAGGATCTTATACACATATCACCTCCTGGCTGCCTGTTGCAACAGATTCAAGATATCCCCACATGGCCTTAACTTTCTGGCAAATAAAAAGTTCTCCTATATTCAGATCAACTGAAAAACTTCCATAGTTTCCTTTCAACCAGATAAAAAGTAAGATTTCAATAACATTAAAAAAAATCTTTTTGTATCAATACAACTCTTGTCATTTCACATTAAATTAGTTTTCTTAGGCCCTACTCATCTCTATCCTATACAGCTGTATTTGAAAGGAATTGCAATAAAAAACACTTATGTATATATTCTAGATACTCAGGAGATAATTACAACTTGTATTACTATCTTTTTAAAATCTATTGTTCTTGTCAGGATTTTCCAGCTTTTGTCTCCAGCTCACAAATAAATCTCAGTTTTCTGCCTACCTTTTTATAATTGTTGCCTGTGTTGACCTATCTGTGCAGCTCTTGTTTTACCCCTAGATACACTCTTGGACCACCCACAACTCCAAGGCCCTAGGGGTTCCTCTATCTCTAAATGTTAATACTCTTCAAATGGAGATCATATTAAATCAGTCAATGTAGCCCTCACATTTTACACACTACTACTTGTGACACTATATTATTGAAACAATTACATTGACCTATATGCTCTCTACTCTGTTCTGATTATAAGTACTTCACTTAGCAAAATTATGGGCACAAAGAGGACCTCTAGAATAATTTTTGAAAAATTATCAACCCAATTACTATATAGTACCCTAGAAATATACCTGGATGATGTATTATGCCTGGAAGAAGGCCTTCCAATGCGTAGCTTTAAATGAAAGAACCAGTGTGCGGACTTTGTTTTAAATAACACCTGAGAAAATACTTCTATGTCATGAAATGTATCAACTCTCTCAGGTCACGGGGGAAAGCATATCAGAACTTTCATTTGTTCAGACCCCAAGTGGGTCTAGGTTAAGTACTCTCATTAAAATACATCTTGTCTTTAGAAGGCAATTTACTGTAAAATCTTCTCTGATACTGATTAGTTAGTATGGTGTACACAGGGAAAAAAACATCCAAGCACTTGATGCATTTCAAAAAGGGACCAGATGGACAAATATGATTTTTCTGTATCTTTTAATGGTGGAGGTGGGTTGGATGTCAATTTTAATTTGAGTAATGGTTCTCTCTTTTTCTCCTTAATTGGTCAGAATTTCCTGGCTATGGTAAAGGCAGACCAGCTAAAACATCAATCACTCTAGCCAATGTATTTCCTCATAATCAAAAATAGCATATAATAGGGTTGTACATACCATACATTGCATAACTTTCTTTAGTTTTCTGAAAAAAAGATTTAAAGTGAGGAGTAATGTCAACTCAAAAATATATCATATATATTATATACATATATACCCATACACATGCACTTATATAAATAAATGTAATCTTTTTCTAAAATGTGATTTTTTTAACCTTGAAAATCTTATTTTTGAAAGCTTTAAGAGTTGAGCAAAGAAACCAATAACTTTTTTGAGTCTTTAAGGAAATAATCTAATTTCAGAACAGCTCCTCTCTGGGAAAATTACTTCTGTCCTGATTTTTCTTATCTGCAAGGTGATCTGATTCAAAATATTAATAGTTTCTTCAGCAACCAAAAGTGAGAATCAAAGGATCTTATAAAACAAAAGCATAGTGGCTATGTATAGACTTTAGCAGCTCAGGTGCTATAGCTAAGCTTCCATATTTAAATTTCAGTGTCTATAAACACTAAGTAAAACAAATAATTTTAAAAGGAATGCAGAAAGAATTTTTAATTATTTGAAAAAAATACCAAATATATGATATGTGTCTCAAAAAATAGTGAACCTACACAATTATTAAAATACAAAATTTAATTTTCTGTATGCTATATATGAAATTACATGAAAAATACAGAACCAATTAACACAAATTTTCATTTGGAGAGTTTTCATCCAAAACTTTGTAAATGATTTGTGTTTTAACCATTCAGTTGTTTATTTTTCTGGTATCAGAGAACAAGAACAACAAAATCATGAAAAAATCTGCACCAACACACATTTACCACTTGAAAACTAAATGACCACCAACTCTGGCTAAATAAAAAGCTTATAACTGCTCAGTAGTAATAGAGTTGTATTTCTGGGTAGCAGAATAAGACATAGATCATTTAAATGAATTAAAGACATTTCATTATACTTCATTTATACTTAATATTTTTACATTGTTTTCTTAAAAACGATTTACAGTAAATCTGCCACATAAAACATAATAGTTATAATATGGTAATATGATATCAGAACATATCAATGACTTGGGAGGAAAATCACTTTTCCAGATACCTACACTAAATATAGGACGGTGAACATGGTTTGTTACTTGGCCTTCTTCCCCCGCTCTTTGTTATTCCCTATAGAATCTTAATTTGTGTACCTGTGATCCGGGAACTCCCTGAAACTCATTCCACCATAACTACTGGGCTTGCTCTCAGTAAACTAAAACTATCACAGTAATCCTTATTCAAGGAGATTGCTTTAGGAATCCCAACTTCAGTCATAGGTATGCCCTACCCGTGGAACTGTTACTGTTTGTGGGTAAGTGTAGAGCTAGAGACAAGTGAATGAGGGAGACATTAACATATGGAAAGGAATGATTTCTATTCCATACTGGAGAAAGAGGCCTCCTGGTACATACTGGATATGAATAGGTGAACGTTTTTTGTTTGTTGTGTTTTCTGGGAAATTTTCTGAATCAAAGTTCATCCTCAATACATTTGACCATTACCAATTCCTCCTCTTCCCACTACCAAGCCTCCCACTCTTTAATAACAACCTTTGTATAGGCAAAAGAGAGTATTCAAGGTGCTCTGACTTCATTATCTATCTCCTTTATCATCACAACCCTGGGGCATTGCTATCACTAGTTGCCAGGTGAAACAGTTAAAACACTAAAATTTTTAGGTACTTTGGTACTTAAAACATACTGTTGGTGATAATCACAGCTAAGGTTTGAAAGCCTGTTCTCTTATTCCAGCTTCAATGAGCATTCCATAGGGACAAGGATACACTGAGAGGATATGCCCTTAGTCAGTAAATCTTCCATAAACTAGCAGAGATCATGGGGTATGTGGTCCTGGAGAAAAGAGAGTAGAAAGCGTAAAGTACTAACGGGAGTAGGAGCCATCTGGAAAGTGGAGGGGGGTTTGATATGGGGAGGGGAGGAATTTGGCAGGGCATCTGGGCAAGCTATGGAATATGAAAGCATAGAAGATTTACTGACTAAGGGCATATCCTTTAAATTAACCACTCCACAAAATAACTTCCAAATTAATTAAATACCTTGAATTTATCTATGTTGCATCTCCAGGTATGGAATCATTCCTGAAATACCAGTGTCCTTTGTTTCTTACAGTCTGGTGAGCATCACTCAAGTATGTAAATAAAGTATCAAATAGTAGGAAAAAAAAATTCTTTCAGCCAACAACTCCTCATAAAGAAAACCAACTCCATAGAACACAATTTTTCACAGGAACATTGGTCATATTACTTTTTAAAAAAGATTTTATTTATTTATTCATGATAGACACACACACACACACACAGAGAGAGAGAGAGAGAGAGAGAGAGAGAGAGACACAGGCAGAGGGAGAAGCAGGCTCCATGCAAAGAGTCGGATCTGGGACTTGATCCCGGAATCCAGGATCGTGCCCTGAGCCGAAGGCAGGTGCTAAACCGCTGAGACACCCTGGGATCCCCCATATTACTTGTTTTAAACATAGTCATTGTTAGAAATCAAAATTCAACCAAATACATTTGCATATCTAATTGGCTTTATTAAAGGGTCCATGGATCTGTCAGCATCTTATCTAGCAAATAGAAAAAAATAGAAGGGAGTGACACTGAACTAAACCAAAGAAAGGTTTTTAAAGGCAGGCAGAGGTTATAGAAAGAAGGAAGGAAGGAAGAAAGAAAGAAAGGAAGGAAAGAAAGAAAGAAAGAAAGAAAGAAAGAAAGAAAGAAAGAAAGAACAAAGGGATTTATAAGCAATAAATTTGTTTTTTGGGCAAGTTTGCCCACCTAAGTAGAGCAGAAAAGGTCTGTTAGTAATTTCCTGTAATTAACCATTAAATTCTATGTTGACAGGTTAGAGTTTACACTCCTGGGGGAAGGGGGACTGAAACTGCAGGTTAGATATTCTGTCTTGGTTTACTGACTTGGGGCCTTAAGTATTGCCATTCGGGGTCTATGGTTTTCTTTTAACAACATTAATACAATTTAGAATTCTTCATTTGTCCTTAAAATGTGATTACAAGTGTGACACACAAAATCAATGTGTGTATGACTCATAGTAGAAACTTTTTCAGAATAACACACCCAATCTTAAAGCAAAGGAAATATGTTATTCAATTTATACAATCATAATGCATCCAGTTTATCAAAAATGTTCTCTGTCCAAAACATAGAAACACCTGTAAAATAGTGAAGTTTTTCTTAAAGGGTATTTCAGTTACAAAAAAGAGTCAATGTTCCATATAATTGAGGAAAAAAAAAATCTCTCCTCTGGGAAACACGAGCGCGCGCGCGCGCGCACACACACACACACACACACACACACACACACACAAAGAGGGGGGAATCTCTCAAATAAATGGCTCTTAACAATGTGAAGCTGCCAAAAAATCAATTCTTTCCTGTGCTATTATTCATTTGATAGATTTTACTACTTCATAGCCCAACCTCATAAAACAAGGATGAACATGTTATTTACCAAACGTATCCATGATTAAGTTTTATTTATTTGTGTAAAGCCATAGGACATGTGCTTCCAAACGTTAACAAATAGACCATGTCTGTGGATTCCCCTTCCTGCTGTTAGTAAATCTATACACTTTCCCTTCCTGCTAGCTCTACCAGCAAACTTAACAGATATTGCTTTTGTTTTGGAAAATTCAGCATATTGTTTCTTGTCTGCACTGGCTAGCATGATTACAAAGAAAGAAAGCATTTATCAGGGAATATAGGAAAACATTTATATTCACCTGGATATATAATCTTGTCCTGAAGGGAAAAGAAGATGATCCATAAATTCCACTACACTGAGATTTAAAACATATATTTATCAAAGATTGTAACATAAAAAGAAAAGTCATATCCTATGGAAGGTAGCTGCTATATATATATAAACTAGTTTTATTTCCTTGAAAAACAATTTGACTCTATCTTACATATTTAAATATGTGCATATTGTTTAATTTACCAATATCATTCCTGAAAATCATTGTACAGGTTCATCATTTATAAGACTTTTCAGAGAAGCACAATTTTTTAAAAGAAAAGGAAAAAAAAAAACCATGGAAACAACTCAAATATTTATCTAAAATAAGAAGGAATGGGTAAGTAAACTGTAAGATCTTATCTTCATTAAACAAAATACTATACAGCAGCGAAAATCAATTAATGAATAAATGAATGGGAAAATCTCTAAAGTGAAATATTATAGAAAAATATGGGTGTTGAATGCATATAATATGAAATTGTTTATAAAAATTTTAATCCATAAAAAGTCTAACTATGTCCGTAATAATAAAGGAAGTAAGTGAGAGGGTTAAATTTAAAAGAGCTGTTAACCTTGGGAAGAATGGAACCTCATGAAGGAGAATTCACTGGTATGGTTATTAGTCAATTATTTAACTTAGTTGGTGGGTAAAAGTTTATGTCACAATTTTATGTGTGAAACATTTTATTAAAAGAATTATTTACTATAAAACAAAAATTATTCAACAGTTTTGTATATGAAATGTTTAGACTATTGCTGTAGTATTTTTCTGATAATCTGGAATTTCATATTTTCTTATAACTATGCCTGAATAGTACTTGTAAGTGTTGATAGCTCTACTGATATAGTTTTTTTTTGTAGTTTTTAATAAAAAATAGAAGTACAATAAGTTTTAAACTTCTTTCTTCATTTAGAATTTCCAGATTTTTTATTTCTGTATTATTTAGTTCTTTCCTCTATTATATTATTAAAGTTAAGTCACTAATAGATATCAATTGATGAAGGATAGTTGGAAGAAAGGCAGGCAGGGACAAGGGGTTCCCCTGCCCTTAGAGGAAACTACCCGTAAAAAGATTTTATATCACCCTAGAAGGAGCTCTCCATCCTTTCCCACGAGATAGAACCTAACTGGACGACAGGTTCCTGGAGGGCTAATTAGATCAAAGCAGCCCACCAAAAAGCCCATAAAAACCTTGAGATTTAGAAGCCCCCATAGTGATCCTCTCAGGTTCCCTCCCTCTTCGGGAGCTTTATACTATCATTCAATAAAGTTTGTACAATCACTCGATAAACTTCGCTTTGCTGCCCACCACTCTTCCTCTGGCCTACCTCTTCATTCTTTGAAGCCATGTGACCAATAACCGCGGCAGGAAGAAGGAAATCCTGCAACACCAATGGTGTTGCAAAGGAGAAGATTATTTGAGAAGTTTTATTTTTGATGGTTGTGTTTTAATTTTTAACAGTGATCTCCTTAGTAGATTTAGATGTATATCACTGTGCTCTAGTAAAATACTATATCTTATCAAAAAACCTACATAATTCCAAAATTACAGAAATCAGTTCTGATTCACGATATAAATACTTGTATGTTTTGTTACATGTTTATATATTTGATCCATGTACATGAGCAAACATACACACACATATGACTTCTATGTTCACATACAAAATAAAATATATGGGTATGGGTATTTAGTAAATACCAATATTTACTAGTAAATACTGGCTCTGTTCATTTATCAAAATTTTCATAGGTCTACTTTCTCATTTGTATTTATTTCCTAAAATATTGTTTGAGGTTGGAAGTTCTTTTTTTTTTTTAAGATTTATTTATTTATTCATGAGAGACACAGAGAGAGTGTGAGAGAGAGACAGAGAGAGAGAGAGGGCAAGAGAGAGAGGCAGAGGGAGAAGCAGGCTCCATGCAGGGAGCCTGACTTGGGACTCAATCCCAGGTCTCCAGGATCACACCCTGGACTAAAGGCAGCACTAACCTGCTGAGCCACCTGGGCTGCCTTGAGGTTGGAAGTTCTTATCCTTACCTTCTATTTTTAAGATTACATTATTTCATTAAACAAGTATTAATTGGATAGTCATACCGTGTTATTTTAACTTCCTTTAATTACTTAGGATGAAACTTATAGTACACTTTTTTGTAGCTGTTTATGTTTTCTTTTCATAAGAAAAGTAATTGATTATCCAAATCAGAAGAAAATGTGAATTGTAGATACCTATATTTAAGAAAATCAATTATTTACAATTATTACAAATATCTATAGTTAATTTGATATTAAAATATTAATATATTTAGGTTTAACTGGATTTTTGTTATCCAATTATTATGTTTGTGCTCTAATTGAAAGGCAGAAGAAGAAAAATAATAAACTTGAAAGTGTATTACGTATACTGATGTTTTCCCAAGCATATCCTTGAATTTAACAAAGCAGTCATACTTAATTGAAATTAACATTCTTAATAATTTAGAATTAGATCTCACATTAAATATGCATATTAAAATAGCTTTACATAATATATATGCAAATTAACTTATATACTCTAAAATTATGTTAAAATGTTAGATGTTATATTCTGATCCACGTAATAGATATTTTAGCTTGAAATTTACATTGATTAAAAAGCAAAAATATCAACAGTTGTGTTTCATATATATTAAAGAATCTTATGATTACCTTTGATATAGCATTTTAACATTATTTTTGAAAGGTATCAAGATTCCCTGGCACATTTCTCCTACTTCCTACTTTTCATGGTTGTCAGGAAAAACTTCATGTTCTTGAAAAATTGAGTATCACTTACAATTGTAATCAATGTTTATTTTTTATTAATTGTATACTGTATTAATGTGTATAAAATATTAATCTATAGTAATGTATATCTGTGTATATTTAACATTATATATTATAATTTATATTAATGTGTATTGAAAAACCATGATTTATTGAATATGGGGAATAAGCTCAGCTCTGCTCTTTGAAAGGAGACTTAGCACCTTGCTTATCATGAAACATTTTTCAGAAATACTCATTCAGCAGCTGCTGACTTCTACAAACAGATTGAAAAATAGGAATGTTTGCCAAAGCCGTCTTGCATAGAATGTGCATTTTAAAAAAGATACCAGAGAATAAAATGGGTCACAGGAAAGAATGAAAGCTGAATGTGGCATCAACTCCAGTTATAGAACAAAAGCCACAGTTTTAATCTTTATAGTGTAACAGTTGCCAATAGTACAAAATGAATTTGATGGAGCACCAAAAACATAGCAAGTTGAATAAAATGTATTTTTGTTGATAAAAAAGAAAACAATCTTGTGGGTCACAATTTCTTGATCCTGTGAATTCAGTTTCCTTTGAAGGGTATAATATTGATTTGTGGAGTGTCTTGTTATTACTAAAAGCTATTCTCTTTACTCTGATGTTTTTCTCTTGCAAAAAAAGAAATGAGATTACACAGCTGATATCATTAAAGCAAGAGCAAAATTGCATTAAAATGCCATGTTTAAAGAATTGAACATGAAAAGCAACGAGTTTGCTTAAATTTCTCAAGCAAACCTATAAACGCATCTCAGAGTAAACTCAGTCAACTGTCCCTAGTTACAGCTTTATAATACTACCATATTGTGGTGCCTGGGTGGCTCAGAGGTTGAGCATCTGTCTTTGGCTCAGGTCGTGATCCTGGAGTCCCCACATGGAGTCCCACATTGGGTTCCCCGTGGGGAGCCTGCCTCTCCCTCTGCCTATGTTTCTGCCTCTATGTATATCATGAATAAATAAAATATTTTAATTAATACTACCTTATCACTCATGACACATTATATTACATTGATGTTTTTTTCTAATAAATATTAGTCAATGTCATTGACTTATTAACATAAATGATTTGGTTTGTATCTTTTTTGAGATTCACCTTTTACTACGGAGTGAAAAAATGAAAAGTCTCTCCTTTTACCCAATTTTCCTCAGTTTTAATGAGACAATCATGAGAATGCATTCAAGGATGTGTACAAAATACCTACTTTGTGGCAGGTGCCATCCTATGTGCTGGAGATTTGATGGTGAACAAGATAGATATGGCTCGTCTGCAGACAGCTACTGTCACACACACAAGATAAACTAATTTTAGGAAGTGCAAAGTACTGCATAGTACACTTTAGAAAAGACAAGGGAGGAAGATCTTTGTGAAAAGAGAAAATTGACACTGAAGTGGAAAGAGCCTCTTGCAAGAGAGAAACAATCAGAAAGGTTGTCGATGTGCCAAACAATTTGGCATATCTGAGAAAGAAAAACACCAGAGTGGCTGAAGCAAAGGGCAGAGTGATGTGCTAATAAGGTCAAAGACAAGGCTGACCTGGGCCACAAGAGATTTTATTTTTCATAGTAAGGGGTTTAGATTGTAAAATAAGGGGAAGAGAAACATATTCAAAACAGGAGGTATGGTAGAGAGGAGATTTACCTAATTTAAAATTTCAAAATGCTCTACTGTGAGATCAATAGTGTTAGAACATTCTAATACCCTTCCATGGAAAACTAGACACACAAAATGATTTTTGAAAAATTTAGGAAGTATAGATACCATCTTATGCTTTTGAACAACCACAGCATTCTTTGATGTCTTAAATACAGAACATTTCCAAAATATCAAAAGCTGGTTAAACTTTCATATTACCAAATAGATCCGACTTTATAATCTGGTTTTATGGTGATACCTGGTATTTGTCTCTGGGATCACACTATAGATAGTATTTATAGAGGAAAAACGTACTCAGTATTATTCAAGTGAGCTACTTCCTTGGAATTGCCTTCCTTTGTTTTAAAATTCCTGTAACCATTAACATTTTAAATTTGTAAAAACTTAGGTTCATTACAAGAATGTGCTTTACATTCATTAGTTTCTATACACAACAAACAAATAAATAAATCACAAGGCAATAAACCCTTTAAATATGGATGAGAAAATCCCTCTATAAACTCTTTTATATTTCATGTTCTCATTGGGCAACTGGCATTAAATATGGATAAAGTAATGGTTTTCATAAGGATGTCCAGTATTAGAATGTTAGGATGATTTTAATTAGTCTCCATCAGCAGGATGGGTTACCTGTGTGCTTGTCCATGTGAAGTGCATATAAATCCTGGAGCATCACCTATGAATTTAAATCAGAAAGCTCATCAACTTCTGTTGGCAAGGTGAAAGATAAAAGCCACAGAAGGTCCTTCCCAGCCTTTGTCACTAATGATAAACAGCATTAACTGCTTCTGTAGACACTAATGCTGCTATCTTGGGAACACAGGCATCTACCATGAAAACTTTACAGCTTCACTAATCGTACTTTTGTTTGTCACAAAACACAAAATAAAATCTCAACAAAGAAGCAATAAATATTAGCATTTATGAACAAAAGAAGGTCACATAAATATGTAGATCTCTAAATATGCAGTGCATTCTTCATTAACCAAATATCATGTTCATTATTATAAGCTCTTATTAGAGTCGAAAGAAACAACAGAAAATAAGAGCAAATTAAACAAAAACTGGGGTAGATTCTGCTATGTGGGAAGCATTTTCTATTTAAAGATCTGATGACTATAATATAGAAACAAATGCTTTAATGCTGTGAAATATTTATTTGCTTAAAGGAAACTTCAGGAGAAATTAATATTTTAAATTCCATGATGTCAAAAAAAACTTTTCTTCTAGTTCATTGAAAATATTTTTGTCATTATTTTTAAAATTAAGATGTTTTCTTAAAATTATGTTTTTATTTTAAAGGCAAATTATTCACATTTAATAAATTTAATAACGTTGTTTATAAAGTTCAAATAACATGTGCTGTAATTTTGATATTTAATATAGAGAAACCCAAATAACGTTAAAACATATCAGGATGGCATACCATGATTGAACTAGTACTAACAAGTTCAAAATAAAAAGTAAACCACCATATATATCCTTTTTCAAAACATATGTGTTTATAGAATTTGTGTGATATTCATCTTATTTTTCATCCTTGTAAGCAAGAATATTAAATTCCTAGTTCTTTGAATGAGTTCTATTATATTCAGTGGCTTCATTTTCTTTTACATTTTTCCTTTTTTTTGTATTATATTTCTAACATGTCTTACTCTAAGTTTTTTCTTCTCTGCTGTATTACCAACGAGATTAATAAATTGATAGTTCAAGTAGCTCAAATCCATCAACCAATTAGTTAACTGTGCTACTAATTATACAAAAACCTTGTCTTATGGTCCCTGCTGTGAATATGTATTAAAAATATCACATTATTACTTCAGTTGCTAAATCTGTTGGGATATAATTAGTAATATTATATTAAAACTCAACTGCAGTTAGGTAACAGGCATGTGGTTTAGGAGATGTACGACCAACCAGGGCATGTCTATTAAGAGGACACTTAAAGAAAAATAATCCAGTATGGATGATCTAGAGTCTAAGAGCTTCGGCATTCTTTGATAATCATGAGTTTTATTACCTGTAAAATGAGTTAATAGTATCCAATTCACATAGTTGCTCTGAGAATTGTTACACATTGCATATGAAATGCTTAGCATAAAAACTGATTATAATTAAGTGCCCAGTAACTATTAGATATTATAATTTAAAGTCACTTTAATTATAATATAAAGTCACTTACATGTCTTTAAATGTGATTATTGAAATAAATAAAATAATAATAATAATCACAAGCACATTTATTTATTGTTGCAAATACTATAAGATAGCCAAGGGAAGATGGTATTGAAGTTTTTATAATGGGATGAATTCATAAAGCTGAATTATCTGAAGAAAGGAATCGGGAACCAAGTCTTTTATAATTTTATAATTTATGTAAATAAACATATTGTTTTTTACTTTTTATCTTTAGCTTACATCTAAAAATTATCTTTTCATTTCCTTTCTGGGAACTGAAAAGACAGTGAATTTGTCTTTATTGGGAAAGAAGAGAACAAGAGATTGGAAGAAAAACTGAAGTCGTATAGTGGAAAGAACTTTAATTGCAATCAGATTTGGCTTCACATCCCAGCTATATGACTTATCAGTGGTATAAATTTGGCACAGCGCGTAGCTTCTCTGAACTTGAATTTTTTCACCTTGAGAATGTGAATAATATATCTAAAGCACAGTGTTGCTTAGGGATTAGAGAGTATGTATTAAAGGACATAGTAATCTTTATTTGATTCATAACAATGTCTTAAGATAATATTTGTTGAATAAATGAATGACTAAATGGTATTTTTACTGAAAGACCATCAAAAATATGGAAAATAACAATATAGAATTACTAAGCTGGAAATGGATATTGAACATTACAAGAGAATTTCTAGCATTAGACTCAAAAATACCTGAACATCTTGAATGTGGGCCAAAATCTCTGTATGGTAAAATCCTACTCAATTTATTTTCCATCTTTCCAGTTAAAATTGTCTCTAGATGATCTTTAGAAATTAGAGTGGGTAGCTATAAAGAATATAAAAACAAAACCCATACATTTTGATCAATGTAGGTATTACTTGGCATTTACAGCCACTAACATAATGGGACTTTATATATAGTTTTCTCCCTGACATTTTACTTTTTGGAATTGTTTATAAACAGGAATTCAATGTCTCTTATAATCTCTTGATTTTGTTATTTCTTTTTTTTTAATCTTGCTATTTCTTTTTTTTTAATTTTTTTTTTATTTATTTATGATAGTAGAGAGAGAGAGAGGCAGAGACACAGGCAGAGGGAGAAGCAGGCTCCATGCACCGGGAGCCCGACATGGGATTCGATCCCGGGTCCCCAGGATCGCGCCCCGGGCCAAAGGCAGGCGCTAAACCGCTGCACCACCCAGGGTTCCCCTAATCTTGCTATTTCTTTAAATAAAATGCTTATTTCTATGTGTGAGGTATATAATGTCAAAATATATCTTGCATCATTAATTGACTATTTTTGTAAAACATTTCAGAGTTCTAGTAGTGATTTCCTTTTGGACTTCTATATGGAATGATTTTTCTTTAACACAGGAACATTTGAGGGACTTTGTCAAATGACTGATATGATATAGACAATGAATTAATTGTCCAGGCACTTTTCTCTATCTTTTTAACATATTGCCAATTCACAACCTCACACATTAGTGAGAAAAAAATGAAGTTCAGAAAATGGAGTTATTTTGTCAAAAAGTCTATATGTGCCATATATATACATATATATGTATATGTATGTATGTAAGATTCTTAATTAGTAATGATAGAGATTTGGACCAAATATTAATGATGGAGAATTATAACATAATGAAATGTTATATATATATTTAATTATTATATATAAATGTAGTATACACATATACATAGAACACATAACATGTTATAATATATATAACAAACATATTATATATATTATATACATATAACAATTCTCCATCATTAATCTTTGGTTCAATTCTCCATTACCAATGTTTAAGTATTTTACCCTTATTTACATATTTGTATTCTTCCTTCAGCAACATTTTCAGTCTTTAAAAAGTTCATTATTACGGTGCCTGGGTGGCTCAGTTGGCTGAGCATTCAACTCTTGGTTTTGGCACAGGTTGTGATCTCAGGGTCCTGAGATGGAGCCCTGAGTGGGGTTCCCCACTCAGCAGGGAGTCTGCTTGTGATTCTTTCTCCCTCTGCCCTTCCCCCCCCCATTGTGCCCGCATGCTCTGTCTCTTTCTCAAATAAGTAAATCTTTATTTAAATATTAAATATTTAAAAATTTCATTATCAAAAATTATTTTGAAAGAAGGATCTATGAAGAGAGAAATCCCAACTACTAGGAATATATATATTTTTTTATTTTAGATTTTATTATCTCTAAGACAAAGTAAAACAGTCTATTGCTTTTGGTCCTGTCTTTTTTTCCTGAAGAGGTTGGAGGATGGTTTGGGACAGATATTGTATTACAATATCAACCAATGCATAAGGTGGGCAACTAAGATACAGATTGGTACAATGAGAAGTCTTTAAGGAAATAATGGTGAAAGAAGAGATTTTCTTCCATATTCATCTGTATATATCTAAACTCTGTAAAAATCATTAGAAACATACTATCTTTCCTGTCAGGATAAAGTATGTTCTGCTTGAAAAAAGGTGTCATGTAGGTATTTATTTTTAAGTGGTATTTCTAGAATAGATGTGTATATACATATAAAATATGTGGATACAAGGCAAATAAATTTAAGTATTATTTTGCTAGCTAAAATGTTTCTTTCAGATATGTATATGAATCTCATCTATAGATCTATAGATCTTCCCTATTTGATACTACTTACTCTGTTAGCATGGAAAATTAAGAATTGACTGCAGGGAAATGTTTAGAAATAATGTTGGTCCACACAATGCTTAGCCAACTCCCCTCTAATCATTTACATGTACAATAGTTAAAACATCCCTTTCAACACTGTATTTTTTGCTCTTCCTTGTAACTATTGTTAAAGATTAAATTAGATCATCAGAAGCTAGTGGTCTGTGAAGGACACAATGCTTCCCTATCACCATTGAACAATAGTTAGTGATGTATAACCCAGAGCCTTAAACTGAAAAGTTTTAAGTATTCAAGAGCTCTAGTCATACACAAAACTCAGGTGATAATAGCTTTAGTAATTGCTAAAATTATTAAGAAGACATCTCTACTATGAGGCCATAAAAATGTACCCAAATTAATTTCTGTGGATAATTCATTAATGCTTTTTTACTTCAGTTATTTCTTCAATGTTGTAGCCTAAGCATCCCCCAAGATATGAATGAGGAGAACATAGGATTCTTTTGAGAAGGTCATTACACTTTTGAGAAGGTCATGTTATCAATTTCAGGTAGTTTCTAACTGCAGATTCTGGATTCTCAAATGTATCCTGTGTAATTATGTGGTATTCACATGCACGTAGTAGGAACCTTTAGGACATGAGAGTGAACAAAGTTTGGTATATCACTACATTCATTTTAGTCTCACTCCTTTTCAGTCCAAATCACAGGGCTGAAAATAGGCTGAGCCGCAGAGCATACCTATGTAATGCTAACCTTAGAAATATATACAGTATGAAAAGTACTCCAGAAACATAGGTAGCATGAAAGCACTCCTTACTACATCAACTTTTCTCTAATTCTTATAGCAACTAAGAATTTAATCAACCCTCTAAATAAAGACATATTTATTGATTCCTTATTATGTGCCAGGAACTATCCTGGGACCTAATGATTTAATTGTAAATAAACATGGTCAATAAACAGACAATCAGAAAATTGTGTCTTAACACTGCAGAAAGCATGTGGTAAGGATGATCTATCCAGCCTTGGAATTATTATATTTCTAAGTAAAAATCTTTAGCCCAGGAGTGTATATTCTCTTTCTTTTGCATACCTTCTGTATATTACTCCAGGGCATGATAGGTGCAAAATAAATATTCACGAAACTGAAATAATAACATAAAACATTTTGCTTATGTGTTGGTTAGCAAGAAATAAATGTGCAAGTATATTGAAGATATTTTATATTTATGTAAATGGTTATTCAATAGAAAAACCCACACTAAAATTAACATGTTAATATATGTATTTCACCAGAGGGTGCATGAATATTAAAATATATGGATACAACATAATTTTGATATCAGGTATCAAAATCACCTATCATTAACTGGACATATCAATCAATGAAGTATTATGATATATTCATTCTCTTTTCACAGAATGCGTTTCCTTTGAGAAATAAATTGAACGCACATGTCAGAATATAAGGAACAGCCAGTGACATATCTAAGCTAGCTGTAATAATCTTAACTCTATTTAATTCACTGTCTACTTCAAATAAGAACACTGGTAGAAGATTAAAACTACAATTCTCCATATTCCAATTATACCTGCTAATTTGTAAAAATTTAAGAATTCATTTATAAATGAAAGAAAGATAATAAAATGAAAGATTGATATGAAATAATGCAATGAGAATATTCATCCTTCTAAGAATTAACATGCCATTCATAGAGATATATATAGTTCTAGTGGTGATATTTGATATTGTTTTTTTTTTCAAGCCAGCATTTTAAGGCATTTAAAGCAAGTGCTACTATTAAATTAGTTTATTTATTTCTGTCTGGATTTGTTATTATACAAGTACTTAGAGTCTTATTTATACAATATGGTGACATCTCCCCTGTGGTTAAAATTTTTCTGATAAAAGCCTTAGAACTTTCTCCTTTCAAAGATTATAAATGAAAAATTACCACAAATAACAAGCCTAACAAAACAACATTCTGACTGCATTGTCATATTTATTATAAAATCCTTGGTTCACTGCATTTTGGCATTTTATACAACTGGTTCTGACAGTGATTAACATGGTTTGGGCTTCTGCAGTTTCACCCAAGAGAAATAAAACACCAAAATCTCCGCAGGTGTGTAATGGGCCAGAGATTTACAATCTGTTCTGCAAAGTCAGACTTCAAAGACTTGAAAAAAAAAAAAATCCCAAAGTTGGCAATGCCTCTATCATCACTATTATTTAAGGTTTTTTCCAAATTTCAAAAGGAACTGTATGGCTAATCGCAAATATTTCATCTCCAATTTGACTTCCATGCAAGTCTCTTCAGAAGACAAATTTCATTATATATCTGCACATTCTAGGTGAACAGACAGCCCCTATATGAAGCCACAAACTAAATAATTAAGTATTTACTTGTACTTCCAAGGAGACTTCACTTACTTGAAGTACATTGCATCATTTTACTGATGCTAAGGAGTAGTTGGGAAGTACCAAGAAAATTACCAAACGACAATCAGGTGGCAGCACCTGGGCGATGGCAGCCCCAGGACAAGTGCCCATAATTGCTTCCCATGATTGCTTGGCGTGCACCTAATATTAAACTTACCCAATTAGGGTCAGAATGCACATGATCATTTCAATTATAGGAATGTTCATCTTCCTGAGAGCTGCTCACAGAGGAAAAAGTTCAAATAGTGCTATTTAAAATTTTAAATGTAAGAGTTTGCCCATTATAGTGTATAATCAGGCCCACATGTGTGCTTGACCTAGGTACAAATTGTTCCATCTGTGAGAAGAATTTTCCACTTACATATTTTCCAATATCATCACTGTAGTTTATCATTCCACAAGTAAATGACTACTAAACAATATAAAGGAATATCATTTTAATGATATGTCCCTCAGAAAATCAGTAGTGGATTACTATCTTTAAACTGGAATTCTGTTCATAAATGTCAATGAAGGCACCCAGGAATTTCTCTGTCAACCAAGGCTATTACTAACAGAAATGCAATAAATTGAATAATAGGCCAATATTTTTAGTCAATTTAACCACCAAAGGTTTTGATTGCTATGATATTTTGCCTGAAGTATAGTTCTCTTTACTTCAAATACATTTGTTGAAAATTGTCAAGGTCATAGATGCACACATTAACTGTATCAGTCAAGGTGGCAAAGAGAAAAGCCTTCTCCCATTATAGCAGATTGCAGCCTTCATTCCAACACTTACCATTACCTTATCAACCTTGTGTAAAAGAGGGAATAATCTTGAAAGAAAGAAAAAAAAAAGCTCTCCTAATTTTGATTCACAAAGTATGCCTAGTACTAAGTATGTTTGACGTACATTGTATTTTATTTATTATTTTATTTTATTTTATTTTATTTTATTTATTTTATTATTTTATTTTATTTTATTTTATTTTAGATTTTACTTATTTGACAGAGAGAGAGAGAGAGAGAGCACAAGCAGAGGGAGTGGCAAGCAGAGGGAGAGGGAGAAGCAGGCTCCCTGAGGAGCAGGATGTGGGGCTCTATCCTATGACCCTGAGACCGTGACCTGAGCCGACTGAGCCACCCTGGCACCCCTGATATATATTTATGCATCATATATAATATAATCTGAATACATACTTATATATCTATGAATATAAATTATATATAATCTGAAAATCATCATAATACTGCACATTTTAAAGCTTTGGTATTTTTAGGATATGGATAAGAATAAAATGCTCATTTACCAAAACTTCTTAAAAACATAAACAAAAGATCTAATTGCACATATGCTACCAAAGTGTTCAGTAGTATGTGAAAAATAGCACTTTGCCATTTACCAGTGTTTTAAAATCCTACACTTAATCCTCTTTCCATTCTTCTAGGTTTTTGTAGTACGAACAAGCAAACGATCCAGAACAAGCATCAGAACCACAAGGGTATGTTGCTCAGCTTAGTTTCCCGACCAAAGCTATTGCACTGTATCTGCCAGGATGCCTTAGCAAGTTTCGATCAATAATGTTAACCTGAAGCCAGCATTGACCTAACTGAACTTGAACTTGCTGTAACATTTTATTACAAAAATTGGAGGCTGTAATAAGTCATTGTTTTAAAATAAAAGATAGAACCTTTTAGATTTATATAAAAGCCATAATTTATGTAGTGATGTTAATTTCGAGGGTACAATGTGCTTTAATCTCTCATTCTGCTTGCCATTTTGTGACAGAAATGCTGAAGCCATCTGAAGGTTGCAAACAATGTTCACTAATAACGAGCTCTTATGTCCTTGTAGGTTTCACTTTGATGGATATCCATAGTGTTTCCCCATGACATAATTCTACTGAGGAAAAACACATCTTGGAAATACAGCTTGTGCTTTCACCTTCAAATATGACTAGTGTGATTTTTAAAATAAACTAAAAATGAGAAATAAACACGCATTTTCTCATAGTCCTGTGATAATTTTTATTATAGGCACTGCTAGATTAAATTGGTAAAAACAAGCTTGCTATAGAAAGAGTTGATATAATGCAGTGCATTCAATAGATTATATATTATTTAAAATTCATCCTTTTAGTCATAAAACCTTTCCAATGAGACATATACAGTACATCTTTTTTCTCTGGAAAAAGCTATTACTTTTAATAAAGCCTTATGGGGCAGCCTGGTCGGCTCAGCGGTTTAGCGCTGCCTTCAGCCCAGGGGTGATTCTGGAGACCCAGGATCGAGTCCCACGTCAGGCTCCCTGCATGGAGCCTGCTTCTCCCTCTGCCTGTGTCTCTGCCTCTCTCTCTATGTCTCTCATGAATAAATAGATAAAATATTTAAAATAATAAAAATAATAAAGCCTTATCATAAGTAAGTCTCAATGTCCATTTTGGAGGAGTGTTTATTTTTTGATTTTTTTAAAGATTTCATTTATGTATTGTAGAGATAGAGTGGGGAGAGGGACAAGCAGACTCCATACTGAGCACAGAGTTGGACACAAGGCTCCATCCCAATACCCTGGGATAATGACCTGAGCTGAAATCAACAGTCAGAGAGATGCTTAACTGATGAAGCCACCCAGGCATCCCTTGGTGGAGTGATTATACTTAACCACAAGTACCCTTTATCATTTTCTTGCATCACCTCTTGGTTCATTTTATTGTTCAGGTAGTGCAGAATGAAAACAACCAAACACATACATGTAAGGCCCCTTTGAAATGCTTCAGTTATCCATATAAAAATAGGAAATCAAAATATCACAGTCCTTTACATGAAAAATAACAGATAACCATATGTTGAGATGTGCATGCTTTGTGTAAAGGCTAAACTGGATTTTCAAATGAGACTCCTGAGTTGTTAGTATTGGCTACACTAAGGAGCTTGGTGTTTGGGGACTTTAATTCCAATGCCATGCAACATGAAATGGTATCAATTGAATCCACAGGTGTTTTAATCAGGAGGTAATATTCTATTTGCACTATACTTTGTTTCCATGGGCTCTCTCACAGATTTCAATATAAAAATGACCTCACTGGTTTACCTCTAACAGATGTCTATTTCAGTAAATTATGCACGTTAGCTATCTTCCTCAGCATACACACACTATGAAATGACCTTACATAAAACTCTATATAAGGAGGATTAAATTTGGAAATTGTGTGTGAGATGATCACAGAAACCCATTACTCGTTTAACAAGTCTATGTCTACCTCCTGTGCAGTGCCATTTAGCCTAGGAATTCCATGAACGAGGGCAAAATGCAGGCTTCGGCAGAAGTCTCAAAGTACCTTTGAGTACTCAGGCAGAAAACAGCTATTGTAACTCTCATATACACATTTAGACTTTATCTGTGACACCATATCAACATACATGGTTTACTGGAAGTATACAATGAGCTCAATAGAGATGTCTTGGGGATCTTCACATGAAAAACTTAACGTTGCTTCTAGATACAAGTGCATGAATTTTGAGATGCTCTAAACTATGTATTTATTTCTACATAGTAAAACAATAATCTCAATGTTAGTGAAAATATGATACGAGACAATTCATAACTGTATAAAATTCTGAAATAGGAAGGAAGCACCTTTTCACACATGCAGTGACAACAGGTATAAAATGATGTAAACAAATAGGTTGAATTCCAGTTCACCTTAAAAAAATGGGAGAATTGAAACTTCCTTTTTTTCTTCCCCAAGAATGTGCGCCTCATTATGTAAAGGATTTTAATAATGATTTATAGATGAACATATAGAGAAGTTATCAAGGACAGTCTTTCATTAGGTTTTTGAAAAGCAGTTTCTAAATATATGCATGTCACTTTAATGAAAAGAGTGATGATAGTAATTTCTAAATGACCTACAGATGTGTTTATATAGCACCTGCCTATCTCTAGTGGGCAGATTTTCCATTTAACTTCACATATATCAAATGGGGGAGTGTGGGCAATGGTAGCTAATTATTTGATGTTCATATGAAGAAATCTAGAAATCTCTTCAAAAAGACTGTTTTTGACAAGTGAAATCTGGGGACTATCTTGAAAGTTAAGAGACATCCTCTTTTATTTCATATTGTAGTATCTGAAAAGTAGAACTTGCTTGCAGAGACATTCCTCCTGCTTCAGCAAACATGCAGCTACCCCTGTAATGGAAAACATCTGTCTTTAAGAGGGTGAGATGTAGAGATCCCTGGGTGGCTCAGTGCTTGAGTGCCTGCCTTTGGTTCACGGTGTGATCCTGGAGTCCCGGGAGAGTCCCACATCGGGCTCCCTGCATGGAGCCTGCTTCTCCCTCTGTGTCTCTGCCTCTCTTTCTCTCTCTCTTTCTTTCTCTCTATCTCTTTCTCTCTCTCTCTTTGTCTCTCATGAATAAATTAAAATAAACAAACAAAAAAAAGAGGGTGAGATGTGATTACTTCAGGGAAATCTGAGCTGTTCCATATGCCTAATCTCATTGGGCAGGCCCTATAAGTTATGGGAGGTCCAAACAAAAGTTCTATGGAATTAATTATTTTTGAAAAGCATCCCCAAAGCTGATGCTACCTCAAATCCCATTCAGAATTGTTGGCAGAAAAAAAAAAATACATATATATATACCCCTGAGGGCTTTTTTCCTGATAACATATCCACTCCTTTTTACCAATACTTTCAGGAAAAAAAAAATGTTACTTCCCTTTAAAACACAATACATATCTTCTCTTCTTGCTTTCCAAAGGCATGTGGTAGAAATGGCTAGCTATTCCTTGAATATTCATAGGGAAGAGTTTTGGTAGAAATAGCTTCCCAGACAGTAACTTAACTGTCTTAAGTATAAGCAAGAAAGAGATGGAAAAAATGGAGAAGTATTAAATGATATAATGTGTCTTGGGAAGAGTGGAGGGTAAAACTGTAGGTGGCAATATGAGCAAAGGCAATGAATGAGATATTGTATGCTCAGGATGCTATACTGCAGATGGTTCTCTGTAGTTATAGACTGACTTTGAAAAAGGGGAATGGCTTGGTAGCTCTACAAGAGTGAACATTGGTATTGAGGGAACAAATCCAGAGTTAGGAAGACCAGCTAGTGATCAATACTCTTATAGTACTCCAGTGAAATGCAATGATGGTTTGCTGCAGGGATGTGGTGATAGGTGTGATTAATTAGATTAATTGGATTGGGAGAGAAGGTAAGATTTAGCTTACTCTAAATGGTTGTGTCAAAAATTAATTATTCAAGGAGAGGCCAATTTAGAACAAAATATGATTAATTCAATTTTTATTTTTTATTTATTTTTTTTTTATAGTCACACACAGAGAAAGAGAGAGAGGCAGAGACATAGGCAGAGACATAGGCAGAGGGAGAAGCAGGCTCCATGCACCGGGAGCCCGACGTGGGATTCGATCCCGGGTCTCCAGGATCGCGCCCTGGGCCAAAGGCAGGCGCCAAACCGCTGCGCCACCCAGGGATCCCTAATTCAATTTTTATTATATCAAATTTCAACTGTCCCTAATCTGTGGAAGTCATGATGACCTATGCACAGTTGAATACATGAATCCAAAGATCAAAAATAAGTCTTATCTGAAAAGCAAATTTGATTTATGGAAGTCAGCTTTTGTGATTTTGCTTAATTTTAAGTTCACAGCTATGTTTTGAATGTCGATATTGTCAAAGACACTACCTTTTAATATAATAGATGGGTCATATATTTTTTAATTTATTTTACAGTTGCTGTTTTATTAGATAGTGATAGATGAGCAATTAGTATTTAAATTCCTAAGTTTTGTCAGAAATATATAAAGCTCTCTATTCTGCTTACTAATGGTTCTTTATGCTAACTTTAGTAATAATCTTTAATAATTAATCTGCTTAATACATCAAAATCAATTGTATTCTAGAAACTGAGAGAAATTCTACTTGATATTTTTTAAAGATTTTATTTATTTACTTATTCATGAGAGACACAGAGAAAGAGGCAGAGACACAGGCAGAGGGAGAAGTAGGTTCCCTGTGGGGGGAACTCGATCCCTGTGGGACTCGATCCCAGGATCCCGGGATCATCACCTGAGCCGAAGGCAGACGCTCAACTACTGAGCCGCCCAGGTGCCTCCCAGTTGATATTTTCAAGAATGAACAAATTGTTTTGTATTTATTTTTTGTATGTGTATATATTTTAAATTTAATTTCATATATAATATAATAATTACATTATCATAGACTTGGATGCAATGGCATTATATGATAACTGAGTTTAAATATTTTAGTGGAGGGTTGCTGATATGATTCTCTAAATAGGCTTTGATAATCTTCCTGATAGAATATTTTTTATGCTTAAATATAGCAATTTAATTTAAGTTTAAAAGGAAATTTTTGTTTTCACAGACTTGGGATCGCATTCTTTGCCTCACTTTCAATATGCCAGGCACATTGGACAAATCTACAGACTCCAATAAAGTATTGTTCTCTCAATTTGCTTACTACTATTAGTGGAGTTGAAAGAATATTAGTCTCCCTCTTTTCCCCTCAAAAACCCATATCCATATTTCCCTAGAATAAAGAGAATCAGAGAGTAAAGAGGGCTTTACTGTCGGTATAACATTGGGGGTATCCTAGACCCCACACTATCTCATTAGGAAGAATTCTATTCACAGACTCATAATTTGACCAGAGACCAGAGACGATACTCTAGAACACATCTTGACATACATATCCGATTTCCAATAGGTTTAGCCCTTAATTCATTTACATTCCACACATGGTGCACCTGCCCCTTGTTATCACTTTGCTTGCCCCACATCAGAGTACTTTTTGATAAAATTGCTCTGTCTAGCTTTAAAGATGCAATACAATGCCATACTGAGAATGCTTTTCCATGAGCTTGTATTACTTTGAGAATCTCAACAAAGGGATAATAAGAATAGACAGAGATTAATCCATTTCTTTTAGAAATGCTGCCTTTTTAGTCACAGGGAAATATGCTCATTTGCATGGTTGAGATATAGCATACTGAGTTCCTTAGCCCCGTCCACCTCCTCAGTCAAGCCTAACACCCATGAATCATGGGCAGGTGTAATGAGGCTGTAAAAGAAGACATCCCGGTGGAGAGATTGCCCCACATCCCTTAGGACTCTTAAGACAATGATTTATATTTGTTTGAATTTACACAACACCAGTGTCACATTATAAAGTGTTTCAAGAATGACCAACTGCTAACCTGCAGTTGATTTTGCACAATTTCACATTAAGCGCAACCCACTATCTATAAGCTTCTTTTCCTATTTGCAGCTTCAATTTTTCATTGAAATCAATGTTTGGTCAGTCATGCACTAAAGCAGCCTATCAGTCTTAAGTTATCCATTTCTGTGGTGCACATATATTATACTCTTAATTTACAATTAACAGCACTCAGCTAATATGTCTTCATAATGAATATTTCTCATGGATGTAACACATAAACAGCTTTTCTAAGATTGGTGCTCAATTTTTCCCAAATTTGTAATCAATTTTATTGGCTATGCAAATTTCTTTCCTTTGGTCAATCACTCTTTAAATTGGCTAGCTTAATGCATCACAGCAAATGATTTTCAGAAATCACTAGGCACGTGAAAATGCATATTCAGCTCAGAGTTTTAAGTGACCCACTCGCACCTACCAATGACACTTTTAGACAATCTGCCTATCTTGTTTCTCTTTATTTCATTAAACTCTGGGTTTAGAATCTACTGTTAAAAATCTTTTTCATGGATCTGTGTTATACTATTTATTTCTTTTTGTGTGTGGGTGGGCTTGACTATCTTATTTCTTCATAAAGGATTGATATGACACCCTGATGTTAGTAAGACTGGCCATGGTTTAGCCAAGTTCTTAGATGAGTACTTCCAGGAAGCAAAACTCAAAATCATTTACAAAATGGTTCTCAACTGGGGATTGATTTGTTCTCGAGAAGACACTTGGCCATGTTTGTAAATGTTTTCGATTGTCACAACTTGGGGAGAGGAAGTTACTGGGATCAACTGGGTAGAGAGGTCAGGGATTCTGCTACACAGTCTACAAGGTATAGGTCAGTCTTCCAGAGCAAACAATAATCCATTTGAAAATGTCAATAGTGGTGAGATGAAATAGCCTTGCCTATAAAATGTCCTTTACAATTCATTTGAATGAAATAACAGCTGGCTATCAAACTCACAGTGAGGTCAGAGAAATCTGGGTCCCAACCTACCATGCTTCCCTTCCTCCATCTGACAGCACAGCCCATGGTCCTTACTGGGTTCTTTGTCTCTGACATATTTACATAATATCCTTTGGGGAACTAGACGTGGCAGTTTCCTACATTGTCCTGCCTCCCCGGCTTTAAAATGTGAGTGCATGTTAGTACAACCCTTGGGAAGGTGGTATGACGTAGGCGAATAGACTAAGGATAAGACACCATTAAAGTTCTATGGTTAAAGCCATTTAGCAGCTCTATGATGTTGTAGAATTTGAGTTTTCTATTTGTAAAATGTGAAAAGTGATTCCTTTCCAGGAAAACTGGTGTAATAATTCAATAGGATAATAATATACATTTTAAAAAGTAGGCTATACTATGTAGTTCATTATAAATGTTAATTAGCTTACCTTTGAGAGATGGTCTGAATGAAAAATAAATTATTCCAGTAATAAGAATTTGGTGACAGGTGGAAGGAATATATACCCAGAAATGAGTAATACAAATATCTCTATTATTTTTTCTTTTGTGACAGCTGTTTTTTTGAATTTCAGCAAATCATTTTCTCCCTGAGTTTGGCTGTGATTTCTATAATTTGTTGAGAGTGATGGAGAGTGTTGACAAACCACCTTTAAAATTAAGTCAATAATGGTTATATCCCTCTTCCTTTTAGGGATTTTCCCATATATGTTGAAGGGTTTATGTTAAATAAAATACAACATTTAGTTGAAAAACCAGAATAATAACAAAATTCATATTTAAAATTATCTCAATGCAAATAGAAAATATTTTTTAATTTAATTGATTTATTTATTCATTCATGAGAGACAAAGAGGCAGAAGCAGAGGGCAAAGCAGACTCCCCACAGAGCAGGAAGCCTGATGAGGGACTCAGTCCAAGGACCCCAGGATCACGACCCAAGCCAAAGGCAAACAATCAACTGACTGAGCCACCCAGCACCCTACAAATAGAAAATCATAAAACGTTTTTCCAATAGCCTCATTAATTATAGAAGAACTTGTGTTAGCTAACCCCCATACCTCCACCCTGGCAGAGAGTGGAAAGTGAACAATGTCTTTACTTCTCTGATTTGATTTGTCTTTAAATCAATTTTTCAGAATTTTGTCTTGGAGAAGCTGTTCAAAAATTTTCCAACACTTTGTTTTAATTTGGTATTTATAAATAATCATTTTCTGCTACTGCATCAAAGACCCCTTTCAAAAACGTGGCAAGATAGTAAGAATGGAGTATAGCAGTTGTAAAATAAAAAAACTAAATGCACATGGAAAATTGAGTACAACTTAGCTCATGGCATTTGAACATTCCGAGCTGTACTGTTCTTTTCTGTGTTCCAGAAATCATTATTGTACCTTGCAAAAGAATTTTGTAAGTAGAATTCTCTTTCCCACACCTTGTGATCTACTGAAAATCATGAACATTTTGCAAAATATAAACTTACATCTTTTCAAAATACAGATCTCATATTCCTCTAGTTAAAATCTTTCAGTGGCTTCCAATTATCAAAACACCAGAGTCCTTCACAGGCCTGCAGATTGTGTATGGACTGACTCTGGACTACACCTCTAACTTCTCTTCACTTTCTCCTGGAGCTCTGTCTACCAGCCACTCTGATTTTTCGCTATTGCTTGGAGATGCCCTACCCCATCCCATCACAGCTCTTATTTCTTTACTATTCCTCAGACGTTTTTTCCTTTGGTTTTCTCCATGCTAAAACCAATCATTCCTCAAAATTGATTGTAGAATTCAACTGTTTGTATAAGAACACATCCCCAAACATTGTGGCATTGTAGCATTCTTACTCTGGCTAGCAATTCCCCTCTGCTACTTAATTTGTTGAAATTTTCTTATAATCCATCAACCCTATCCACTAGATAAGCATTTGTGGAGGGCTGGCACTGTCTACTCAAATTTTGACTTCTAAGCATTTATTTAGTATATAAAATATGTTCTGGGGCTCCTAGGTGGTTCAGTCAATTAAGAATCTGACTCTTCATTTTGGTTCAGTCATGATCTCATGGCTATGATCTGGCAGTCGTGGGGTGGAGCCCCACTTTGGGCTCTGTGCTCAGAGCAGAGTCCACTTCACATCCTCTCTCCCTCCCTCTCTCTCCTTCCCTCTCTTTCTCTTAAATCAATAAACAAATAAATAAATAAATAAATATTTTTTTAAATGCTCTGTAGTATTAGTTACAGTAAATTATTTAATTCAGAACATGGTTTAAAATGGCCTATTCAGTGGATCACAACATTCATACTTCATTATTTCCAGATCATGCTACAACAAAGAGAGAACTTGGCAGCAGTCATCCAGATTTATTCCAAACAAGTCAAAAATAAATAAATAAATAGCCCATTATTTCCCTCCTGCTTAAATTACACCAGCCCCTTTACCTTTTCAAAAATAATAGACTCACTCCTTCCTTGGATCTTACCACTTGTTAAAATATTCTTTCCTCAGATATCCTCATGACTCAAAGGCCACCCTGTATTAACTTCACAACTTCCATCTTTTCTCCCATTTTGTTTTCTCTTTAGTACTTACTGCAATTACTATATTGCACATGTGACTTGTTATCATGTTTTTTCATCTACATACCACCACAATGCAAGTTTCAGTAGAGTGAGTTTTAATTATTTTGTCCCTATTCTATATCCTATACTTAGAATGGTGCTTAGCACATAGTAAGTACTCAAGGAATTCTTGTCTACTAAATGAATGGAAAAAAAGGCAGTAAAAAAATTTCTAACTAAATTATACTAACAGAAACTAGTCCAACTTGTGAGAATCAGGCATCTACATAGAAAGTCAGTGTGACTTTTCTGACCATAGCAAAAGAATGAGCTGTCTCTCTCTACATCTCTCTGTTAGGTTATTCTGTATACAATGACATATGTTTAAAACACACACATGCACATGACACCATGCATGAATACTTATTTTTGACACTAAAATAGACTATATTTTGATTTGATATATTACATTTTCACACATGAAACTTTCTCTAAAGTTTCATATGTTAATGAAGGACTTTTCAAATAGTGGTGGACTTAGCAATTATACAACAATTCATTATCTCATTACACTAGTCAGCCTAATGATAAAAACGTCTTTTCATTATATCATGTAGTTGAATATAAATAAAGGTATATTTGTCAACGTTTAAGTTGACATGTTGAACACTATAAACCTGTTTTATTCCTGATTCATGATCTCTACCTAGAAAAAAATCATGTTGAAAAATAAAGAATAATATTTGCATTTACATTTAAAAAAATAAAATAAGTACATTATAATTATGTAAAATTGCAGCTGATCATAATATACTAATAATCTAACATTTATTGAAATAAAAGTTAAACATGCTCAGTTTTCTCAAAGTTAATATTTTTACTGCAAATTCAAATGGTCAAATTTTCATTCTAAAACAAGAATAAGTGATTGCTTAATCCTTTACTAATTTCCAGTGCATTGATTTTGGAAATAGAACTTTAAAAAAATATTGAGTAGAAAGAAAAAATTAGCAAGGAAGACATCTAATGAATATGCTTTCACCACCGACATAGAAATCAAATTATATAGCAATACTATAACAAAAGAGATTTTGAAATGAGTGCTACTTGGGAGAAAAGATCTAAGGAAAAAGAAACAAAAAAGTTCCTAAATAATGACTCGCTGTGATAAAATAGCTCATTGGAAAAAATCTTTAATGCAAAAAAATCATATATAATTCATTAAACTGTTAAAAATAAAGCATAACAATATTTCCCTAAAGCTCTAAAGCTATGAGTATTTAGATGTGAAGCAGCAAGGGAGGGATAAATTCAGAGGGGCAAGAACAAAGATAAAGAGAAACATAAAAATTATAGAACCAATTGTCATTTTCATAAAGTTTCCTACATTGCAATTCAGAGCAGGAAAATTGCCTAACTGTGATTCATTTCTGAAGTGTTCTAATAGAATGGAATCCTGCTGCGTGTTACTTTTCAGTTACAAAAGCCACTGACTTCAACTTCCCTAAAGGTAGCCTGAGCTTTGGAAATTTCTATTCCATGAGATAGGCCTTTTCTCCTCAATTCTTTAAAGCATAAAAAATAAACACAAAAATTCAAATATTATTGCCCAGAAAAAATGATAGCCACAACAAATCATTTTATTAGTTGATCCTTAAGAATAGATTAAAGGTTACTCTATGGAAGATCCAGTGGAATATGTTCACAGTGTCGAGAGATAAATAAGCTTTCAGAAACTCAAGGGGGAAGAATCAGTATATACTGGCAAGAAAATCTCCCACTTATAGGCTCATTGGTGTTAAAATTTCTTTAAAGCTTAGCATGAGGGATCCCTGGGTGGCTCAGTGGTTAAGCACCTTCCTTCGGCCAGGGGCATATCCTGGAGTCCCAGGATGGAGTCCCATGTCAGGCTCCTTGCATGGAGCCTGCTTCTCCCTGTGCCTGTGTATCTGTCTCTCTCTCTCTCTCTCTCTCTCTCTCTGTCTCTCTCTCTCCCCCGTGTCTCTCATGAATAAATAAACTTTAAAAAATCTTAAAAAAAATAAAAAAAAATAAAGCTTACCCTGACTCCATGAAAGCAGCATACCATTTGAGGTATGACCATTGAGGAAGAACAATTCAGCTGTATTAGTAACCAGAAACACATGGATGCAGCAGGTCCAGAGAATATAACATCAATTAAAAAGCTAAGCTGGATTTGATATGGTCATTTAGTCACTTAAGACAGAAGGTGATTTTCTTTTTAAATCATAAAATTATGAATTTCAAAAAAACACGTAGGTGGTATAGATGCTGTGGAAGCAAAACCGGTTTTACCCTCCTACCACTGTACATTTGTATATGACCTTCCAAGTCAAGAAACAAGAAAACAAAACAAGATAGAAGCCACTACTGAACTCTAAGATGAGCCAAAAATAAATCTAGTCAGTCCTGGATCCCCAAGTAAATGACACTATGAGGGGCCCTATGAAACCTGAATCTCCAATCACAATCACCTTTATCTCTGAATTTTTATTGTGATAACCACATAAGAAATTTGCCATTTTCTACTGCTAACATACTAATGTAAACTTGTTAACTTAGATAATCTTGCAGTTGTTTTCCTGTGTTTTTATTTGGCAAGAGAGTGTCTACTAATGTCAGACTTGCAAATTAAAAAAAAAAAAAAAAAGGCGACCTAGGTGAATAGGTGAAGGGGGATTAAGAGTACATTTATATGATGAGCGCTGAGTAATGTATAAAATTATTGAATCACCATATTGTACCCCTGAAACTCTTATAACAATGTATGTTAATTATACTAGAGTTAAAATAAAAAACAATAAAAGTAAATTTTTAAAAAGTGACTTCTTGTTTCCTGTGCTTGTCTTTCAGTATAACTTTTACAGTATAAAAAAATGACAACACTCATTATGTACAGATTCTATAAAGCTGTTTTGGATGCATCAGAATAATGTATAAGATGGACTACGAGGCCTTGATTATTAACGTTTTAGGAACCATTCAGATTATACAAATAAATATGTGATTCACATCAATTCTTATAGTAAGGGATAAAATGTCATAATCTTGCATCTGCCTTAGGTGTAAAAGTGTTTAAAGAAATAACCAAATAACTACTGTTTTATACTTTATTTTTTAAAGATTAATTAATTAATTAATTAATTTATGATAGATATATAGAGAGAAAGGGAGAGGCAGAGACACAGAAGGAAGGAGAAGCAAGCTCCATGCTGGGATCCCGACGGGGGACTCGATCCTGGGACTCCAGGATTGTGTCCTGGGCCAAAGGCAGGCGCCAAACCGCTGAGCCACCCAGGGATCCCCTGTTTTATACTTTAGGATATAAATACATATATGCATGCGTATGCATGCACTGATGTGTGTGTGTGTGTGTGTGTGTGTACACAGACAAGACTCAGGTCTTAGAAACCTTTACCTAACTTAGAAGCACATTCCCGTTTTCAGGACTAGATATGTTTGCAAGCAGCTGAACAATTCCCACATTCCCTTAGCCTGTGCAGTAAACTTTACATATGGGGAAGCATACTCTCGTCAGTTCTTACCCAGCCAGCTTTTCCAACCCTGTGTGATCCCTGATTAAATTGAGCAGGTGGTTAAATATTCAAGGTCACTTGAGAGACAATACTTTATTCCTTTTACCAGCTTACATCCCTTCAACCATTGAAAGAAGCATCAGTTATTGCTTTAACCATAAATTATGCCTATTTTGATGTGATATCATTTTGATGACCCTGTTTGCCTGAACAGAGTATATGTTAATTTTAAAACATGAAATATTCCCTCCACTATGGTAAGCAAATCAGCTGGAAGAAACCACTTCTATGTTTAATCAAAAATACTTTAACTCACCAAAGATGACTCTTTTACTCAGTTCAATCATGTCAAATTCAGAAATATTTTATTTGAGTAAGCATCTGAAATATGGTTCATCAAATAATCAATAGATTTAATGCACATATGTATCAAATGTTCACATACTCTTCTGAGAAAGGTACTAAGCAATAAACATGAAAAGGTAGACTGAGCCTATTAAATCAAACACTTGTTCAGCATATCTAAGCTTTACCTTTAAAATAATTTTTTGAGAGCATTTTATCTTGTTCCTTGAAAATATTTCTGTTTGATCACAGCTATATGCAAAATACTGCCAACATTCTTTCCACACTAACTCACGCTTCAAGTAAATACCCCTTGTTTTAGATGTATTCCTTGTTCCACAGGGGAATATCAACCCATATTTCAAGACTCAAGTCAGAAGCTATCTCTTCTTTAGAATGAGGGAACTGTCTACTCCTCTTTCTCCATTTTCCCTGGCTAATCATCCAAACCTTATCCCAGACAACACAGGCTTTGTTTCCATACTGAATACTATGGTGTGAGGCTACTGATGTGGCTAACTCTCCTCTCCTTGCATACATTCCATTTTGTATTAAATAGTATATTTTTTTTAACTTCTGACTGAAATAACTGAATAAATGAAAGGCAGATAATACTTAGATAAATGATGATACAGTAGTGTCCGGAATGGGAGATTTAAAAAAGACCCTAAGTTTTGTTAGGTTTATATTCTCCTTTACCAAGGTAAGCAATAAATGCAATTTTGTGGTATCTTCTTATCAATGAATTGCATTGGTGATATTTGAGGAGTAGTTGAATTTCAACATATTCAACTTAGGTTGTTTATTCAGTGGACTTTTGTTTGTCCTCAATCAACTCAGTCAAAAAAAAAAAAAAAAAAAAAAAAAAAAGATGGTCCTTCTCAGAAGCTCCTAGAAACATTTCTCTTTCCCACTCCAATGCTGAATGTAAATCTAGATTGTAGCAGAAGACAGAAAAGGGATGAGGAGGGAATGAGAAGTGGGAGGCCTTAGCCATAGAAACGAACACCTGGGATAGATATCAGTGAACACTGATACCATGAAAACTGCACTCTCTCTATTTAATGTCCTTGCTCCCACTTTACTAAGGTTGACATGCGAATACATGAAGAAACAGAAGAGATTGGAGTACATAAGAAATGCCACTTAGAGCCAGAAGACAACTTCATTTCATTTAACCGTTTCATTTATGGCTAAATCTCTGAACGCTGAACCTTAATAAATGCTGAGAGGCTCTGTGAGGAGAAAACAATCTCTGGACTCTTAAGCGAGCAATTGAAATCTCTGAATAGAAGATAAAAGATGTCATTTAGAACAGTGTAGGTAATGATTGCATTAAGAATGTCTTGACAAAGATTTCCTAGAACACAGTTTATACTAGGAAACTCTGAAAATATAGAATTACCCAGAAAATTATCATTATGAGAAAGGATATTGAATGACTCTTGTTATCACAGTAAATATGAGCATGTCTCTTATAGGACAAGCTTTTCTTCTTATATCTTTTGTACCTGAATCAAATCCATTGAGGAAATATAATGAAAAGAAATAAGAAACTATCTTTTTCTTTATGTATCAAATTATACTATTTACAACGAAATAGAGTATGTTAAAGACTATTTAAATTATTCTGTTTTTAGTAGAGTTAGTAGCTTTACATGAATTATGTTAATAAGACTTTCAATTTTTTAAGTTTACAGGTGAAACTCTCACCCTTTAACCTCTGACTGCCTAATTCTAACCAGGTTTATTGGAATGGAAATGTTTCACAGCTCTCATTTTCATAAAGACTGGATCATATGCTTGACCGGCAATTCCTAAAGTAAGATGGTCCTCTGAATATCCATTTTTGTTCGTTTATTTTGTCTCACTATTTTTTCTTTTTTAATGATGCTTGTTGCAAAGCAACTTCACTACTAATAGCTGATCTCCCAAGAGACGTAGATAAAGGAGACGTGAGGGATAACTTTATGTGTCACTTGACTGGACCACATAGGATGTCAGATATTTGGTAAAATATTATTCTGAGTATTTATTTCTGTGAGGGTGATTTGGGATTAACATTTAGACTGAGTAAAGCAAAATTACCCTTCATAATACGAGTGAGCCTCATCCTAGCAGTTGAAGGCTTGAATATAACAAAAAGGCTAAGAGAATTCTTCCTAGCTAATGACCTTTCAACTGAGAAAGACATTGTTTTGTTTGTTTTGTTTTGTATTGTTTTGTTTTGTTTTCCTCCTGACTTGAACTGAAACATCAGCTCTTCCGGGACCTTGAGCCTGCTGGCTTTTGGATTAGAACTACACCATCAGCTCTCCTGGGTCTCCAGCTTGCTGACTCACCCTGCAGATCTTGGGACTCTTCAATCTCCATAATTATGTGCGCCAATTCCTTATAAAAAGCTCTTTATCGGGATGACTGGTGGCTCAGGGGTTGAGCGTCTTTAGCCCAGGGTGTCTGATCCTGGAGTCCTGGGATTGAGTCCCACAATGGGCTCCCTGCTGGGAGCCTACTTTTCTCTCTGCCTGTGTCTCTTTCTTTCTCTCTCTGTGTCTCTCATGAATAAATAAAATATTTTTAAAAAGCTCTTTATCCATGCTGTTGGTTCTATTCCACTGGAAAACTATAATTAATGCATAAAATCAATGAAAAATTTCATTTTAAGCCTGTTTGCAGTCTTAGAAAAAGAGTCTAGTTGTTAATAAAAGTCTGCTTTGTAACAAGATATTAACAAGAGCTGGCATAGCTGAAGACATAAATGAAAGTGGATCTCAAGGCAGAATGGGACAGAATTGATTATTTCCAATAACAGAAAAATATAAAGGAATGGGCTTTTTTTTTTTTTTTTTTTTTTTTTTGCAGTAGGAGACTGAAGCACAGAATACTGAACACCAGGCAACCACATGGTATCTTTGGAGGAGACTGGGATGCAGGAACAAGAAAGTGACCACATTAGAAGTGACTGAAAAGCTGGCAAAGATTTATATGGAGTACAAGCCAATGGAACCCGATGAGACTTTCCTCAGTTGATCACCTTGCCTCACAACAGCTGGCATAGAGCTAAGCCTCCTGCAAGGAAGCTGTCTTGAAGGTGCAGGCGGCAATGTTTTACATTTTTGCAATAAAAGATCCTTCCTTAGTTCAGGCTTAGTAACTTCTCTGGATCTGAGCTTGGGGGTAAGGTCATCGGTGACCTACACTGTGTAAGGCAGTATTAGGATCTAACAGTCATTGCAATATAGTATTCAGGATTTTTTCCCAATATTTTTATAGTAGGAAAATAACAGTGTTGAGATCAAGAAATATTATAGGAAGATTCAGAGATTTATAGTCCATGCTTCACTAGCATTTATTCAACATCTCTTCTCAGATTTGACAGTGTGCTTTCTCCACACACACACGGGGTCCCAGTGTCTGCTTGCTGAAGCACGGCTTAGTCAAATGGCACAAACTGTAGAATAAAAGAGCTTTGACTTTGAGTCCTAGCATGGCTACTTTCACTCTGTGTAACGTTGGACTATTTATTTTACCTTGCTTTTCAGTCTCTGCATTATAAAAATGTGGGTAATAATATTTTTTAAAAAAATATTTTATTTGTTTATTTTAGAGACAGAGAGAGAGTGAGCAAGAGAGAGAACATGAGCCGGGTGAGGTGCAGAGGGAGAAGTAGGCTCCCCGCCAAGCAATGAGCCCAATGCAGGGACCCTGGGATCATGACCTGAGCCAAAGACAGACACTTAACTGGCTGAGCCACCCAGGTGCTCCAATATTTTCAAATTTACTGTTAGCTTTAAAGATAGCAGATGAAAGTGTAGCAAACAATGCATGTTTATATTAACCTGGCCAGTCAAAAGCTTCCCACGGAGCCCATCTCCGTCTCTACTCAGCATCTTGCCTGTTCTCCTCCCCAACACTCTTCCTTCAAAACTTTCCATCAGTGTCATGTTGGCTGACAGCCTTGTTCATTGCTTGGTTATGATGGCTAAGAAATTCTTGCTATGTTCTTAATGGCCTAGAATTTATGTTTCTAAATACAATTTTTCTACTCTATTTGTAAGAGTTAAATAGATTAATTGGACACAAGCAATGCAAAGAAGGTGGTATATTAATAAAACAGGTGAAATAGAGGCCTGGATATATATGTTATTTACAGCCATCACCTTTATCCATAGGCCCTTCCTTTACCATCGATTGGGGTGTGTGTGTGTGTGTGTGTGTGTGTGCGCGCGCACATAGTGGTTTAAGAATTCAATTATGCTTTTGAACATACCTTCACAAAGACAAGTTATTAAGGAAGCAAGGAAGGAGGAGGGGCAGCCTTTTTTTTATAAGAAGAAAGAATTAAGCCAGTTTGTAGGTTTTCAATTTTGACTCACGATTGGTCACTGAACAGAGCACAATGTGATCCAAAAGAAAGAAGAGATTCAGAATCATCATTCACATACAAGATTCTCATATTTTTAATGCAAAATAAAAATCAGAAAATAAAAATTAAGCTAAAAGATGTCACATCCTTTCGAATCAGAACCATACATTCTTGACATGAAATAAATTTTCCTCGGTTTCTGAAATTTGCCTGTAATATGGTATTATATATCGTATATATATATTTTTTTCCCTGAGGGCTTGAAATATTGACATGTACAAACTTTACAAATTTTCATTCCTCTAATGTGAAAATTTCATAACTGTCACAAAATCCTCTAATGCCTCAACTGTCTTCCCTAAAACTTTTCAAGAAAGAATTTTGTAATGAATTAGTTTAAAAACTTAAATTTTGGGATGCCTGGGTAGCTCAGTGGTTGAACGTCAGCCTTCGGTCAGGACGTTATCCCAGAGTTCTGGGATCAAGTCCCACATCGGGTTCCCTACAGGGAGCCTGCTTCTCCCTCTGCCTGTGTCTTTGCCTCTCTCTCTCTCTATCTCTCATGAATAAATAATAAATAAAATCTTTAAAAAACTTAAACTTTAAAAAAAACTTAAACTTTGTAGAAACCTTGATATGAGTAATTTACTATGTTTAATAATAGAATATATTGAATAATATATTCAATTAATAATAGAATATATCGAAAACAGATTCTAAACAAAATCTGAAGTTTGAGAGTTGGGATATTTATGTTTGTTGCATTCTTCCAAATAGTGGTCATACCAATAAGTTAATTTGAAAAAAATATCAAAAAGCTACAGTACTGGGATCCCTGGGTGGCGCAGCGGTTTGGCGCCTGCCTTTGGCCCAGGGCGCGATCCTGGAGACCCGGGATCGAATCCCACGTCGGGCTCCCGGTGCATGGAGCCTGCTTCTCCCTCTGCCTATGTCTCTGCCTCTCTCTCTCTCTGTGTGACAATCAAAACTAAATAAAAATTAAAAATTTTTTTTAAAAAGTTACAGTACTGTCCTAAAAAATTAGTTGTTTTTTTTGGTTTTTTTTTTGTTTTGTTTTTTTTAAGATAGGGTGCTTCTCTTCATTTTCCAATGGCATTTTAAAAATGATCATGTCCTGGAGTCCCGGGATCGAGTCCGGCGTTGGGCTCCCTGCATGGAGCCTGCTTCTCCCTCCTCCTGTATCTCTGCCTCTCTTTCTCTCTATGTCTATCATAAATAAATAAATAAATCTTTAAAAAAATAAAAAAATAAAATAAAATAAAAATGATCATGTCCCCAGCCTTTTAATAATTGCTGTTAGGTAGAATTATGTGCTATTCTTAATAATCAAAAATGGGTAATTTTATCTCTAATTTTTGACTAATTACATTAAACTCTTCCTCCTATTTTTGTTATGCTTGAGTGTACATATATTATAAACAATGTAAGTCCTGGTTTAAGTTATTTCTCCCTAAAGTTAAAATGTTGCCAATACCTAAACTCCAACTGAGTTTGAGTAGTAGCTATAATACCCCACAATATGGAATTGATAAAAGCTAAAAAACAAAACAAAACAAAAAAAGAATGTAAATTTTTGTCTTTTTCCATATATTTTAAGTGCTTGATGATTTTTAAAGAATGTGTGTATACCATTTTTCTAATTTCCCAATATTTACCCTTTCCCCACTGTTAGATCACAACTATTAATGAGTATGTGTATTTTTTTCCCAAAATTAAAAGCACCAAGAGTAATTAGGACTCCCCCCCTTTCCTTGATACTATTGTCCTTATTCAAAAGCAGTGTTTGTGGCAACTATTTCACTATAGACAATTAGAACAACCTACAAATGACTTTTATCTGATTGAGAATCATTATCATGCATCTGACAACCTGGGCCATTCAAAGATTTTTTTAAAAATATGTGTGTTTGCATGTTGTCTGATGTTGATATAAGTAAGGCAAAAAAGTGTTTCATCTTGTAAGTACAGTACCCTTATCCTGTGAAAATTTCAAAGTAACAGTAAGTAGATCTATTTGTCTACTTTGTTCTCTATAGGAAGTTATTTAAGACAAATTCAAATGGTGGTGTGAAATTTTCATGGCAACTTATCAAGGAAACTAAGTTTAATAAAAAGTTCAACACCTTAATTTAAGTCTAGATTTAAATTATAGCTATGTTTCCTTTATACACAATTTTTTCTATAATTGGCTGAAATATCTTCTCTGTTACTTAATGCTGATTACATTTTTCTAATATTCTATATTATAAAATAATCCCAAGCTAATAGTAAAGTTACAAGACCAGTAGAAGTAACTCCCATCTGCCTTTCATCCAGATACCCCAATTGTGGACATTTTAACCATTTTCCTTATAATTTACTCTGTTTATATAAATGTATACATATTATTCTCTCTGAACAAGTGGAGATTGACCCCTAATACTACAGTGCATATTTCCTACAAGCAAGATCATTCTTGTATATAACCACGGTCCAACGATCAAAATCAGGAAATTGATATTTTTACTTGATCTAATTCACAGGACAATTTAAATTTTACTTATTATTAAATAGTTTCCTTTATGGCAAAAGAATCCAAACCAGTCATATTTTGTGTGTGGCCGTCATGCCTCCTGGGTATTCTTTAATCCCAAACAGTTCCTCAGATTTTCTTTGACTTTTATGACTGGTATTTTTTTTAAAGGCTTTATTTACTTATTTGACAGAGAGAGCATGCAAGCAGGGGGAGCATCAGGCAGAGGGAGAGGGAGAAGCAGGCTCCCCATTGAGCAGGGAGCCTAATGCAGGGCTCCATCCCAGGGCCCCTGGATCATGACCTGAGCTGAAGGCAGACGTTTAACTGGGTGAGCCACCCAGTCGCTCCATGACTGTATTTTTTTTTTAAATAACTAAAGGCTAATTATTTTGTAGAAAGTCTTTCAGTCTGGGTTTGTTGGATGTTTCCACGTGATTAAAATCAAGTTAAGCACTTGGACAGAAATACAGCAGAAGTCATGCAATATTCCTGCTGCATTCTGTCAGACAGTGCATGCTTTCAATCTTCCAGGCTATTGGAGATGATAATTTTTGCCACTTTTTTAAAGTGTTATAGTCTAGGGTTCCCCCTGGAAATTTATACTTTATCCCTTTGCAATTAATAAATATTTAAGGGGAAGATTATTGAAATCATATAATTCTCCCATTATTCATCAAAGTTTTACCCACTAATTGTTGCATTCTGATGAGTTATCACTGAATCCTTTCCTTATTTTGGTTACCAAGTGGTGATTTGCTAATTCCATCTACATTCATTAGCTGGTATTTTCTTTTAAGAAAGAGCTTTCTCTTCTCCCAATAGATTCATTAATATATTTATTTACATCAGTATGGATTGAGAATCATATTTCATCCAAGGGGGTTTAATCCATCATATCCATTATTTATTTTGGTGCTCCAATTAGCCCTTACTTGACTAGTGACTAGCATTATCATTCTTTGAGCCCTTCCTTAATTTCTGATACAGTAACGTGTTCTGGGCTCATCTTGTACTTTTCCTGCTCCAGCCTTAGAATACATTATTTCCCCCAGAGGAAACCAAGACCTGAGGGTTCTATGTTGCTCTTTGTTACTGGAATATTTCTGCCTCCCTTTCACTCCTGGGGTATGGGGTGGGGTGGGGTAAAGATATATACACACACCCACAGACACATGCATATTTATATCTGTAGTTATTTTTATTTCAATCTATATGGAAAACCATCATAAAGATGGATAAAGGTCCAAATTCTCAGGGTTTATTCAAGCTTTCCATATTTCTAATTTCTTTCTTTCATTGTGAAAATTCTGGTTCACATTAGCCTCAATATTTGCTTCTTTGTTTAATTACCTTGTTCAAAAGCAATTCCTTAACCATAACTGGGTGCTACTTCTCTCAGCTATCTTCTCTGGTAAGGGCTGACCTATACCAAATAACCACACTACTTAGCCACCTTCTTTGCTTGGTTACTCTACTTCCTCGACATTTGTGGCCTCTTTCTTGTCTTTTTAAAAATCAGTCACTCACTAGAAATAAAGAAAATGAGAAAGATAGGGAAAGGGAAGGATGAAAGGAGAGGGGAAAAGAAGGAGGGAAAGGAAAGGAGGAGTATTGTAGAAGGAAAATGCTTGTTTAAAATAGCAAGTTTGCCAATGACCCTCATAATTGTCCCTGCATCTTTCACATGACTACAGAGTAGAGACTTCTACTGCCCTCAAATCTGAAGTTAAACCTGAATATTCACTGTTTCCACAATGTTCTAGATGCCTTTCTAATCCTGTCTCTTGTTCAAGCCTCCCTTGCTATTGTTTTTTATTCCTGTGTCATACTTCTATCTGTATGCATCTTCTCCCTGAACCAATCAATTTCTTGAACAGCTTTGTAAGTCTTTGCAGTCATGTCCCTTTTTTTCCTTCACTGCAGTTGCAAAATTATTAGAGCAAAAAAGACTTTCTGGAAAATTAGTATCATCCATAGCATTTATTACAAGCATTAGATGGTAAATGTTCAGTGTTTCTAGGCTGTGTTTACTCTTTGAAATAAGTTGAATGAATAACCAGTCCTCAGAAAATTATAATTTTGAAAGGTTAACATTTGAAAATTACTAAAAATCACTTTTGAAATCAGGCCTTGCTCTATTTTTTAAAAAGCCAATCATTCTTCTTTTTTCACCAATAACTGAGTATCACATTAAAGAAAACAAGGTGAAATGGTTTCTGGAAACTGTACAAAAATTATCTAAGAGCCTGAATTATTTTCAACAATCTTTCTCTTTCACAGGAGTTAGGTCTTGAAAAAATATGTAAAATAATTTTCTCGCTAAAATACCACGCTGCATATCCAGATAGACAGATTGATATGCAGATAGATAGACAGACTCATAGACAGACATACACATGTGTGAGGAGAGGTAGGGTGGAGGTTATTAAGCACTGTAGATCATCTTTATTGATCTATTATTTGGAAAAAGTTATAAGATCAACTCATGAGATTTTAAAAAATAATCACAGTATTTTATCTTCACAGCAGAACCAAATTATTTAGTGAAATGACATTTCTTTAAAACTCACTTCCTAAGCTCTGAGGGTTCTCTTATGAGGGTTATTCCAGTACATATAGTAATGTCATGTTTCATGTGTGTGCACAGAATTGCACAAAGTAAAGGTTTGCGTGTAGCTTTTGTTAGTACTTCAAAACACTTCTTCAAATGTAATAAATTCTAAGTTTTTTGTCTGTTTTGTTCGTTTTTAACTAGGCTCCACACCCAATGTGGGGCTCTAACTCACAACCTTGAGATCAAGAGTTGCTCTACCAACTGAGCCAGCCAGGCACCCCAGAAATTTTAAGATTCTAAATCAAGTAATATCAATATTTATTCATCACTAGCTAAATTGAGTTAATAAAAATTTAAAGATTTTACATTTTTGAAGTTTCAGAAAGTTGAATTTAGCTTATCACCATTATTGACAGAAGAAAATAATTTTAACACGCACTGAATCTTTACCATGCAGTAGACACTGTGTGACGCACACACACAAACACATACACACACACACATTATCTATCTATCTATCTATCTATCATCTATCATCTGTATATATTCACACTATTTTTATAATTCTGTTGCCAATTTTAAAGATAAGAAGTGGAGATCACAAAGGCTTATTGAAATTTAAGTCGTTTAGTCTAAGTTCAGAGCCCTTGCTTTTAACTGCTAGACTAAAATGAGTCTCCAAAAAAGTACTTCAAATCAAGAATGTTAAATTTCTATTGAATAAACTGAAGACATTTGAAAAGGCCTAGATAAAACCGGTATTAAAATTTAAGTATAAACAGTCATAAAAGTAGATCTAAGCTGAGAATAATCATCTTTCATTTAGACCAATCTCTAAAGATTGACAAATTGAGTATATTTAATACATGTGAATTATCATATTCCTACCAGACATGGTTACAATACTAAAATGAAAACAGAATGTTCCTAAAGAGGGGACCTTAAGAAGAACTGGATTTATTCCTAGTTTCACTGTGTTCTTGGAAAATCAGATAGCTATGGTTTTATTACCAAAAAAAAAAAAAAAAAATCACTCAAACAAATAATACCAGTTCATAATTTAATCAGGGAATCAATCTACATGTGGAATGTGTAAATGGGTCAAAAGCTAACAAATTTCCTTTAAGGTGACAAGTGCAAATACTAGTGAATGAATATATCTTTTTTTTTTTGAATGAATATATCTTTTGCACTGCAAACATATTTTGTGATATACTTATTTATAAGCCATTTTTGCAAATAAACAGGGGGTTGTTTCAATGAGAAATTGTCATGCTCACTCTCATACCTCGTGACTTCATCCTGGTTGGTCTTATAACCTGGAAACTTTCCATTCTCCATCATATATATTAACCAATCAAAATCCAGTTGAAGCCCCATCTCCACTACAAATACATCCCTGGTTTTTGCAGCCTAGACACAAACAAACAAACAAACTACACTTTTGGTATCAGTTTTGCTTTGTTTTGTTTGACTATTCATATAAGTACTTTGATATTTAACTATATACTACTTCAAAATTGATCATTTTTTTCTTTTATTGTCATACCTTTTAATATAATCATGCTTTGTCCTTTTAAATAAATTTGTATCTTTTTACAGGCAAAAGTGCTTTAAAAGCAGTTTTAGCAAGTATCTAGCAATGACCTAAATACATAGTAGATTCTCCTTTTTTTAATAATAAATTTATTTTTTATTGGTGTTCAATTTGCCAACATACAGAATAACACCCAGCACTCATCCTGTCAAGTGCCCCCCTCAGTGCCCGTCACCCAGTCACCTCCACCCCCAGCCCTCCTCCCCTTCCACCACCCCTAGTTTCCCAGAGTTAGGAGTCTATATGTTCTGTCTCCCTTTCTGATATTTCCTACATAGTATATTTTCAATACATGTGTATGGAATTTATTCTGATCAAAGATTTTATTTTATTTTATTTTAAGATTTTATTCATTTATTCATGAGAAACACAGAGAGAGAGAGGCAGGGAAAAGCAGGCTCCATGCAGGGAGCCCGATGTGGGACTTGATATCATGACTGCGGAATCGCACCCTGAGCCAAAGGCAGATGCTAAACAGCTGAGCCACCCAGACATTCCTCTAATTTTAAAGGAAATTTAAATTTTAAAGGAAAGAGGTCATGAGAGTAAAATGTTTGCAAAAACGAGGTAAATCAGAGATAAATCAAGAGCTTCTTTATCTGTAAACGGTTCAGAGCCAATAAAGCCTTCTCCTTGAAGTTTTCCTCTATGATTCAAACACTGTGATCCTCTAAGAACTGCCTTAATGAATGCTATCAAGCCAATACCTTTAAGCATTGTTTTGTTTTACTTTTATATTATTCATCATCTTACTCTTCTTTTTAAACCACAATCCTAGTATGATCCTGAAGCAGAATAGGGGCTCAGAAAATGATGACTGGTCAGATGGATGATTCCTTTGCTGCACTGTTTAAAATAGATTTACTAATTGATTGGAGAAGGGTAGAGGGGGTAATAATTTTAATATTGCCCCCATTTCTAAAAAAAATGTTATACAAGATTGATTTGGTGTTCATTGAGAAACTTGAAGGAGAGAACTCTAAAAGCTCTGGAGAGACTCTAGAATAGTGGCTCAACAACAACAACAAAAATTCTGGATCCCAATTACATGCACTCTTATTCTAGCTCTACGAATTTGAAAATTTTGCATAACCTCTCTCTAGATCAGTTCCCTTAGCTACAAATTTTTACATACTAGTGTGTCCACCAAATGGTTGTAAGGATTAAATGAACGTATTATGTACGATCAATGTGTAGAACAGGGTTTCTTAACCTTGGCATAGTTGGCACAGGTAATTCTTTGTTGCAGGAGGCTGTACTATATCATGTAGGGTGTATGGCAGCATCCATGGAACCTACCTATTAGATGCCTGTATCTCCCACCACCAGTTGTCACAAGAAAAAAAAATGTCTTCAGACACTGCCAAAAAATATCTCCTAGGGGCAAACTCATCCCCAGCTGAAAACTACTGGTCTAGACTTTTCATTTAATTAGGAAAAAAGAAATAGTCATCTATTATATATTTGTACTAGGGTAAGATCTCAAAGTGGAAAGGTGTATAGTCTAAATCTCAACTTGTAGAACATAGTTCCAAAATAAAAACTGGGATAGAGTTGGGGAGGAGAATGCCACAATTATATTCAATTTAATAAGTATGTATTTTATGGTTTCAGAATTTTAGAAAATGTACAAGCTGACTACACATAGTGTCATTTATATAGAAAGTAATATATAAGTTAAAGTTTTGCCTTACTTGGCAGAGGAAAAGAGTATAGAGAGATAGCAGATAAAAATAGACACTAATTTAGGCTTATATTTATTAAGGGAGTTAGTATTACTCTACATCAGTGGTTATCAACAGGGCTTTTTCATGAGGGACTGACAGCTTTTGGAAACTATTTTTGTAGTGAGATATGGTCATAGTAAATACAATAGTAATGTTGAAAGAGCACAGGCCAGTGGTAGGGTTGAGTACACCTAAGAACTGACTAGGGTTTGACACATTACAAAGAAAGGTAGAGAGGAAATGATTCCCACTCTAACTAAAAGCAGTTAATGAAATTCTTGTGGTGTCATCGGTTAGGGTAGAAAGTTTCACACACTCTTTTAGATATGTTTGTATATGATAAAAACTCATACCTGACCTATATTATAAGATTTGGCTTTAAAAATCCAGATAACTTCTCTTAAGAAGAGAGAAAACTAACTGTAAAAAGAAGAGCCTACCCAAATATAACTAATAAGGGTCAAAGACCATACCAAATACTCCTCTCCTCACTTTGATCCTGCAAGATTTGCTACAAAAAAATCACCCCTTTATCAATAAGTCAGAGATCATGCTTTGCATGCATTTTATTTGTGACTCCTTTCCCTAATGAAATTTTTGTGTGTGTTATAACTGTCTCTAATCCAACATCTCACCAATAATTGTCTAATTATTCATTAATAAAGACAACGATCTAGAAGTTTATATTTAATTGAGTAAATATATACAGTATTCTATAATTCCACATTTTTAAAAAGTACTTTTTCTATTAAAAGTTAGATTTTTTCCTTTTTAATGCTATGAACATTGTTTTTGCTACTTGCAAATGAATTAATCATTTTTTCAAGTGATCAAATTTCTTCACTTAGAAACTATATGCAGCAGTCTATGATTTAGTTTTTATCTCCAGTGCCCTGCCCAATAACTGACATATAATAGGTTCTACTAATCCTTGTTGAATAAATAAATCAGTAATTATTTAAGCTACCTTATTTTTCCTGTCTTTAGAAGTCATTAATTTCTACTTCATTTTTAAGCTTCATACATGCAATGTATGTTGTTCATTCTGATTTCTTATCTTGCATATGGTTTATGTACAACACACTTAACAAATCTAACTTCTTTTCCCCATGTTTCGTGCTAAACAATGGAGGGACATAGATAAACCAAACACATATTGCCCTAACATTTTTAGAGTTCACAGTTCAGGGTTCTATAAAAATAATGCTTTTTGATAATGAAGAATCTTTATCTTGATCAGATTTAATGACACTCTTTAATTTTTAAATGCATTTCATTTCCTCCTCATTCGCTTTAGCTCAGTGTTTTGATATGGTGAATGTTTGTTTAAATACATTAACTCATTTTCAGATTCTTCATTATCAGTTCAAAAACTTTTAGTGTTTTTATAGTCTTTGTATTACTGGTTTATTTGAAGTACTTTATTTCATGGCAAACTGTGGGAGGAGAAAAAGAGTGACATAAATAGAACACAAATATAAGAAGCAAAAAAAAATAGCTTGAAAAATAAAAACTAATATCATAGTTGAGTTAGGACCTGAGACTTGCACTACAATTTCTGAGACTTTAATATTACAAAAATGTAAATTCTAGCTTTCTACCGAAAAATTCTCCAACCTTCTAAGTTTTTAAATAAAGGTAATTTGAGTATAGAGGGAACCTTGTAGAATAGACACAGGAAGAGTTTAAAAGTTTCATCAATGGCAGTAAATAAAATGATAATTAATCTCCAAAGACAATGATGATTATCCTTCAGGGATTTCATAAGTTCATCGTCTCAGGAGATTATTACCTTTTGTAGATGAGATTTCAAATGAGAATACCATGTAAATTGACAACATTTCCCATGCTGCCAGAAATATGTTTAAAGAAGAAAAGCCTGAATTGTTTTCTTTTTTTTTCTTTTTTTTCTTTTTTATTTTTTATTTATTTATTTTTTTTGTTTTTTTTTTTAATTTTTTTCTAAATTGTTTTCAACTCATTTTTATCAATCCTGAAAAGTGATCAGAAAAATTCTGTTATCCTGTTCTCAATAAACCGACACACAAAAATGGAAAAGACATTGTGGGCCACATATTCAAGACACAAGTAATGACTAATGAAACCAGACTTTCAATATATATAAGCACACATAAAAATGTATACATGTGTATGCATACGCACACACAGACACGGAAAGGCTGTAGTTTTATTGAATTAGCACTCAATCTAGAAGCAACCACAAGAAAAAAAATCCTTTAAAATCCCTAAAATTTCTTCCTGCAGAAATTGCAGAGAACATTATGTGGTTGTAAAATTTCCTGCTAAACATCACGTAGCAGAGGATTTACTTTTTATTGGTTTTATTTCTTTATAAAGAGTTCCAGCCAAATGGATTCTACTATTAGAAATTCAATATTTCCTAAGGTATATTCGCAGATATAGATCCAATATTTTAAAAAAGTATGTAGCATTAACACATATTTTTTCAGATAATTTTAAGTAATTATTCAAATTAATATCCCTATCTTCAGTGACCCATTTAATAGAAAAAATATTCACATGCTTTTCTTATATTCAATTATCTTGACATCTCTACAGAAAAATAAGAAAATACATTGTATTACTTCCCTATTAACAAGTCCTAAATATCATTTTTTTAAAGATTTTATTTATTTTATTCATGAGAGACACAGAGAGAGAGAGGCAGGCAGAGGCACAGGCAGAGGGAGAAGCAGGCTCCATACAGGGAGCCTGACATGGGACTCGATCCCAGGTCTCCAGGATCACGCCCTGGGCTGAACGCGGCGCTAAACCGCTGAGCCACCTGGGCTGCCCAATATCATTTTTTCTTAATGGTGACATTTACTAATTAATATATTACAAGTATGTCATAGACTATAAAAGTAGATTAAAAATATCAGGAGAGATCTTAAAAAATAGAGTTGGTAAAGATGTTTTATTTTTTTTTAAAGGATTTTATTTATTTATTCATGAGAGAGACACACATACACAGAGGCAGAGACACAGGCAGAAGGAGAGGCTGGCACCATGAGGGGAGCCCGATGTGGGACTTGATTCCGGGACCCCAGGATCACGCCCCGGGCTGAAGGCAGATGCTCAACCGCTGAGCCACCCAGGGAGCCCGGTAAAGGTGTTTTATTGGACAAATATTTATTGAGCCCCAAAGAAGCACTGGATATGCAGCTTTCATTTCATATTCAATAGGACCTGGAATTTCCTTTATAGAACTAATTTTCCTAAATTTTGGGTAAATCTGACCTTTAGTCAATTCCCTAGAAGCAGTTAGTACAGCTTGATAATATCAAGTCACTAAAGCTATTCTGGAAACTCAAGTACTCCAACAAAATTAAGTTAGTGACTTGAAATAATGCCTGTAGGTTAATGCCTATGGCACCTGAAGAAAAGAAAGAAAGAAAAAAAAAAAAAAAACAGAAAGAGAAGCAAATAGTAAAATAGAAGATGAACAAAGGGCATAGATAGAAAAAAGAGAGAGATTGCATAAATTTCTACTCCTGAGGAGGCCAAGAGAGACCATTAATGAGAAATAACTCCAAAAAAAAAAAAAAAAAACAAAAAAAAAAAAACAAAAAAAAAGAAATAACTCCAGAAACCAGAGAAAATAAAATTAAAAGATATATTCTTTGTTTATTTAATATGTACTCTATGCAATTATACTTGCTCTCTTAGAGGTAGATTCTTTCAAATTTCCAATCTGTACTTTATTTTTTTTAAGACTTTATTTATTTATTTATTTTTTATTTGACAGAGACAGAGAGCGCGCACAGTGAGAGGAGCAGCAGAGACAGAGGGAGAAGAAGACTGCCTGATGAGCAGGGAGCCTGATGCGGGGCTCGATCCCCAGACCCTGGGGACACGACCTGAGCTCAAGGCAGACGCTTGACAGACTGAGCCACCCGGATGCTCCTCAATCTGTAATGTAAATACTTTGTCTTTAGCTAGGTTTTTAAGATGCTTTTATTTTTTAAATAGACTAGGCTTATTTATCTGCACTAGTTTTTTTTTTTTATTCAAATAGTAATATCTGACATTTGGTGCATATTTATTTTGTGTCAGACACAGTGAAGATTGCTTTGCATATATTTTAAATTGGGCTTATTAAGTCTGTTTTACAAATCAAGGAACTAAGTCTCACGGAAGTGGAGTTAAATATTTTCCACACCCTCCTCACCATATCATAAATATTAGTGATCAGACTTAAACTTTCCAGCATGGTGCAAAGGCATTTTAAATGATCTTATGTACGTAAAATTCTTCCTGGTCTCTTCTACCTTTCTTAAGTGGAGGCAAGTCCTAAAGACTTGTTGGAAGCTTAAGCATCCTTATCACTTACTCTCTTCACTTAGTGGGCCTAAGTATGATAAATGCAACACAGATGATGTACATCAACTGAATGTCTTTATCCTCCTCAAGTAACTGAAATTTCACTGGGATTCTCAAATAATCTAGAAACAAAATTCAGTATGCTTCATTAGCATAGTCAGTGCATTTGCAGTCAGCTGGTAATCAGTAGAAAGAATACCAGGAGTCAGAAAAAGATAATACTTGTAAGTCAGAAAATCTGTAATTTGTGTTCAGGTTTTACCACTTCCTAGCTCATGACTTTGGTAAACTCAACGACCTATCTGGAGAGGTAAGAAATTAACCTTTACTCAGAGCCTGCTATGTACCAGAAAGTATTACTTATATCACAGGGGTTTTGCCGAATTAAATAAGATATACAAATATAAAAACTTCCTTGCAGTATTATGCAATGTAAATTGTACACTGTTACACTAACAATAACAAGAAAATAATAATTAGCATTATTACTATATTACTGATCTGTCCAGAGCTGTTGCAGATTCTTTCATATGAAGTCATGCCCAACCAATACAATGGTTAAACAAAATAAAAAATACTGTATATTCTTAGAAAAATATCTAGATATAAAGGTGGATTGGATTAAACAGAACTAAAGTGTTTTCATCAAACAGAAGAAACAACATGTATCTAATAAATATCTCTTGTGTATGATGAACTAGACTCTGCCTATGACACAGGACACACAATTTTAATGTGAAAGTGCTTATGTGTAACCAGCAGATAAGGCTTGCTCTTCCTGCAGGCACATACACCTTCTATGCAAGTCATTCCCTTACTATAGTCAATCAATTAATTCAGTCTGATAAGGATTCTTAATATCTCTTTAGAGTAAACAGGCATCTGTTAAATAGATCTTTCCAGATATTTGGCATATGCAGAGGTGCTGAAGAAGGCAGTGATGCTTAAGGCAGTATTTTGAATGACTGTAACAAAATGCAATATGTTTCAAACCATGTAAATATCTCCTTACAGTATAATGTCTAGATCCTAATACGAAAGTGGTTCCAAGAGATTAAAAATATGTGAGACTATATTAATATCACAGACACTATAAATAGGACACACAAGACAAAGAAACTATGAAGCAAGAAAAATAGTGAGGGTAGAGAAAATGAAAATTCTATTTTAAATCAATGCTCATCCAGCATACCTGTCTGCATGCTCTATTACTGAAGATCTAGGCTCACTTTTACTGCTTAGAAATTTTTTAGAAGGCAAAAATACTTAGATTTTGCCCATTTACTTGATTTATGCTAAGACTGGATTGTCAAAGTGGCAACTAATATTTAGAAAGAGAGAATGTGATTTAGTTTTCTTGCTAAGCTCCATTTCAAGACTCCAGCAGGTTCACCTGAGGGCAGAGATCCTACAATAAACAGTGATTTGCAAGTCAGAAAGGGTAACTAGTTGATTCCCTTCAGTCTCCAAGCCTTTTATGTTATCTCAATTACAGTTATATAAAGAAATATTTGCTTTGATGTTTTTTCTACACTACCAATTTATGGTGAAACATATGACTTAGCTTACATAACTATCCCTTGAGACAGTTAATATAGTTGGAAGAATCTGGGAAATTGTAAACTGTTTTACTACTTATCCCTCATTAAAATTAAAATTAGATTTAACCCATGTCATTTGCTACACATCAAAATTCAGATAAACCATCACATTAAAATATGAATGTTTGCTGAGGCTAAAGATGTGACAGTTTAGGGGCACCTGGGTGGCTCAGCGGTTGAGCGTCTGTCTTTGGCCCAGGGCGAGTCCCTGGATTGAGTCCCACATCAGGCTCCCTGCAGGGAGCCTGCTTCTCCCTCTGCCTCTGCCTCTGTCTCTCTCTAACCTTCTAATTTCTTGGCTTTTAAATCAATTGTTATTGGCCAGAGCAGTTTTGGGGTGAGAGGGTAGATGGATGACCAAAATATTAAGTATGTTTTTACTGAAATAGTGAAATTTTGACTGTGGAACATATATATCTAAACTTTATTTATAGGAACTGCTTCTTTTATTATGATTTTTTTATATTCTTACCAACTTTAAGATCAATTATATCTTTAAAATGGAAATAAATTATTAAAAACTCTAAAATCCCTTATACACAAAATTTTCATTTTTAACTCTTTGAAGGTAAATCATGACATCTCATATTTATCTCTTAATACAAAATCCTACCTTCTCATAATATTTGCTCCCTGGACAGAAGAAATCACTGTATTAGTAGTTAAAAGCGATAATTTCTAGTTGTCTACTTTAATCAACTAATCTGTTTGTAGTTGACAACATAAATTTTATCTTTTAAGATAAATCTTATCTTTCATAAAAATGAAATTTCTATACTTCTTTTAATATATAATTTTTAAAATATCCTTTTATAAAGTGCTGAAGTGAGAAAAATAAACTAGCAATTTTCCATTAAGTTTTATGAAAACAATTTGACTATGATGGTGTAAAATATAAAATAATGCACAAATATTTTTTCATTATTGTTAATATTAAAGTTACTAATTATAATTTAAACAGTCTGAAACTAATAAAATTATGGCAAGCTAGTGATAAAATCTTTAATTTACACACACAAGAAAAACCTGCTATTTTAAATTCAAGAAAATGTCAAGAGATGGAATTGAAAGTCGGATTAAGCAAATTTGTAAAGGACACAGAGTTACCTGGAAAGGAAGGCACTCAAGGAGGAAACTTTAAGTAAGTAATGATAAGTTCAGAAATAAATGTTAACTGAGGTGAAAGCAATGGAAATCAGGACCTGATAAAATAAAGATGTGTTTGGAAATTGGGAGCTATGAAACTGGTTTACCAAGTAGAATATGGGTATTCAAATCAGTTGATGGTGAGTGAGAGAAACAAAGATATTCAGGAGTTTTAGTTTTAGAGGGTTAGTGCACATCAGCACCTTGCAAAAAGCAATAAATGTTGAGAGGACAGTTTGTATGGTTTTATTATTGTGTTGTCTTGTTTTAATGTACACTGCTGAGGGAAACAAAAAAAATAATTCATTTGAACATATAGACTCTGAGATGCTCATACTACCTCCAAAGACATGTAGTAGTCGGGTAAACTAGTTAAACTACTCAAAAGTCAGATCTTGCCAGAAAATCTATGTCATGGAAATCATATGAATGGACAAACCCCTCACAGAAGAGGAAGCAGATCATGAAGACAAAATAAAAAGGCAGAATATATACACTTGATATATATCATTTAATATTCAAAGAAAAAGATGATTCCACAAGGAGATTATAGAAACGTCTGATTATCATCAAAGAAGAAGTGGTGCTAAAGCCAAAGCAGTGTTTAGTGGACAAATGTGCCAAATGCGACTGGGATATTCAAATAGGAGATCATTGACCTTCTAAATTAGAAAGTAACTATGTCATCTGATGTTTTTTGTTTGTTTTGTTTTGTTTTGTTTTAATGTTGGTGGAGAATGGAAGCCAGACTGGGTGAGTTGAGATGTCAGTTGAAAGTGAATGTGTCAAAATAGATTAGAAATGGTTAAATTATTTATGGTTTTAAGGAACCATATAGTCTCAAAAAGACTGAACATTTTTCACCATATTTTATTTATTCTCATTTTTTTCTTTTTTCTTTTTTTTTGCTACAACTTCACAACATAGAATTAATCCCATAAATACATCCAGTTTTCTGTTGTTGTTGTTTTTCATTTTGAGCTAGCCTACTTTCCTACTAATTTAGTTAGTTTAATAGTTTTATTTTTATTAATTTTTGAAAATACAAATCACCAAATTACAATGATAATCTATTTCTGGGATTCCCCCTCATATTATTTTTTCACTCTCAATATCCAAACCACATTAGTGATTGGGGGATCGGTATCTTCTAATGGCTTCTTTATGCTTTATTTTTACTTAACCTCAGTATTCAAGGGGAAACTAAGAAACTGAAGAAAATAAAATATTAAAAGTTCAGATATTTAGGTAGATGATTTAATATCAAGGCCCTTTTTAAGATATTACTATATATTAAAATTTGAAAACAGAAGGAAAAATGTGTTCCTTTGAGTTAAATAAATGTGTAAGGTCAAGTAGAAGATAAATGAAAACGTGTATGTTACTGGTTATAGGTGAACTTTGAATTATCATTATCATAAAATTAAGTTGACCAGTAAAAATGCACTATTTTCTATGATACAAATATTTCTGTCAAAATCTTTCCTGTTGTGTCTTTCCCCTGAGCTGGCAATTGCTATGTTACAAACTATTCAGCAGTAAATATCTCCCACTGAAATCAACCTAAATTATTCTGATGTCCATATGTCATTTTTTAGATGCAAACCTGAGACATCATTAGCACTAATGATGTGAGGCTGCTTTTTGTTGATACCTATTGCTATTTAATAACCCAACTACCTGAGGCAGTTTTGATAATTTGAAAAAAAATGATGGAAAATCATCCAGTATTTGCTCCAGGAGAGATTTGATTACAAGTTCTTGACTAAGCAAGCCTACATCAAAGGTTTTCTGCTATCCTAGGAGAAATGCTTAAAGAAAGAAAAAAAAAAAAAAAAAAACTAGGCCATCAAATTATTTTTGTTTCAAATGAAAATGTTTTGCATTATTTCAGTTATAGTTAATATAAAATTTATTTTTTTCATATTTAAAGGAAAAAAGTAACACCTTTTTATCAATATATTTTTTTAAGATTACGATTTTCTGGATAGGAGAGCAAATAGGATATGTCCCTCAAGTACATGAAATCCCTAATATACCACTGAGATAACCAGTGTTTGTCTCACATTACTAGCTCTTCTCAATTTACCTTAAGACATTATTTTCTTTAATGTATTAATGATGAGCCTTTATAAAATGTTTCCCTTAATGAGATGTACTGACCCAATCAATTGCTTGAATTTTAGCTTGTAATCTGGGTCTTCGATGTTGGAAGGGCATGTGAAAAACATTTTCAGTAGCAATTTCAAAACTGCAGCAAGAGCAGAAAAACATGTTTCTTCAATAACAAAAATTATTTAAAATCATTAACCTAATTAACATTTTCACCTGGTCTTCAACTAATGTGCAAATGGTCAGTTGACAACAGTAATTATTCAACTACAAACTAAGTGGTCAATTAGATACACAATTACCCAATTTGTATGCACAGAAGAGAATTTTAATACTAAAAAGTTATTCCTAACCAGTATAGATATAATATAGATGTAAAATTTAGTCTGTAATCAAACCATGTACCCTTTATCTACCTTTTCAAATGTGTACGTGGAAACATTACTATTGCGTGACTCATATTACAAATAATGAAGAAACGATGTAGGTATTTTGATAAAGATAATCATTTTTATGTATATCACTATTATGGTAGATGACAATCATTCCATTCAATTAAATTCATTCATACAATCATACAATCATTCTTTTATAATTAATACATTAAACACAAACTGAACCTTCTACTGCAAGATTCAATTCAGTATGTAATGCAAAAATTAAGTCTCACAGGGGCATTATGTTAATAATCAAGGGGGTAATATAATGTACATATGTGTCTATGAGAAGAGAGAAAGTGCTAAAAAACAGCAAAAATACAATATGTAAACAGTTTTTTACGTATAAAACAAAGTTAAGTTTAGAAAGTATTAAAAAGGTTAAAGAGATGCGACAGTGAATATAATCTATTATGCTCAATCAACGAGTCATAAATTCATAAATGTCTTACATGCATTTTAGGAAGTAGAGTTTACATGCTATAGCAACATATATTTCACTTAGTTTTTTATATTAATAATTGAAAATAATATAACTAAGCCAAATTTTCCCATATTTATAGATACTCGTTACATTCCAAATGAATGGAAATTCATTCCCCATATCCCATTATTTCAAAGGTCAAGCCTGCAAACTCAGGGAAGAATCTCTGCCACCAAAATTTTTGAAAAATTCCACTGAACCAGGTCTTTCTATAGATTATTTCACTGGCCCTTGTTCTAATATATCCCTTTAACGTATCACACTTTTAAGGTGAGATATTTAATTTTCCCTATATTACAGACCTAAACTCATTAGACAATACAAAATACATATTACACCCTTATCTGGAAATTTGAGAGTCTGCATTTCTCTGGATCCAGCACTATAAAGTAAGCTGACATTCCTATCCCACTATTGACCAGTTTTATATCTGCAATTACTTTTTTAAGAAAGCCAGGATTATTTGAAACTTTGACTGACCCTTCCTCAGGCTTTGCCTCAACAGACAGGAACCAGCTATATATATATATATCAATATGAGCCTCATATAGAATTCTGGCCACTGAAATTTTCAATTTATATCTTAATTGTTAGCTATGTCTGTGTCATATAGTATGTGTATATTTACCTTTTTTAAGAAACTTGCAAAGATATTGATTGATCCTTCCTGGTTCTTCTCCACTGCTAAAGGAATTATTTATGTGTAAACGATTCTGTAGTACTATTAAATAATAATAATAATAATAATAATAATAATAATAATAATAATAAATAATGGCTGGGATCATAGGACAGCTCCTTAGTGACAGTATTCCCAGAAAAAAATCAGTGATTTCTAATATGTGCTATTATTTTGTATGGTTGTAAATATTTCAAATAAACTCAACAGGTTATCTGATTCATTTTCAATCATTTATCAATTTTTCTTGGAGGGTAGAACAGGTAGGCACACAATGAAAAATTAAGTACACTAAAGTTGCATTGAAAGATTATATTTAAACTAAGTGGAATTTTGGGTCATAATTCCTTTAAATATTTTCTAAACTAAAATTACTGAGATCATTCTTTATAGAATAGTACTTTGCTTCTCAAAATAATTACTCATATATGTATCTGTTCATTGGAAACCTCATTTTCCCCCCAGGATACTTATGTCCTTCTTGCTCCTCTAAACTAGGTTGGATGGTCTTTTACTCAGAAACATCTTAGGTAGCATCCTCAATTTTCACAAGAAATTATTCTTATCTTCTACATTGCTTGGTCCCAACTGATTTATATTAAAATACATATTTTGGGGATGCCTGGGTGTTTCAGAGATTGAGGGCCTGCCTTTGGCTCAGGGCGTGATCCTGGAGTCCTGGGATGGGATCCTGTGTCAGGATCTCTGCATAGAGCCTACTTCTCCCTCTGCCTGTGTCTCTGCCCCTCTCTGTATGTCTTTCATGAAAAAATAAGTAAAATCTTTAATATATATATATATATGTTATATATATATAGTGCCAAGAAATGCAGTACTTTTGGAAATTTTTGATAATTTTGAATAATTTAAAGATCTCGTTGTTATTTCCTCCAGATTAGTGCTTCTCAAACTTAATTGCTCAAAAGAGTCACCTGCAGTGCATGCTAAAAATATGGATTATTTAATACTGAATTAAGAGACCAGGGATGGATGTAAGAATTTTTTATATTAAATAAGTGCTGTAACTAGTAGTTGGGTAATTTTAAAATACATTCTATCTCCTGATAATATATGTATTGACTACTGCATCAAGGATTTGTTGAAATACTAAATGTGACTAAACCAATTTATTTCATTTTAAAACAGCCTTAATAAAATGTAATTTTTGTATTGCTAAGGCCAGAACAGAAACATACACGTTTTGAAGTCTCAAGTTTGTCATAAGGCTTTTATTTTGAATCTTGAGGTTTCAACTTTTCTTAAAAAGAAAAACATACTGGGATATATAATTTTTAAGCTTCCTTAAAGTTTTAGGTCAAAAATATTATATTTTAAAAAATAATTTTGAAATCGTATTAAATATACCCACACTTTGGGTCCAAACTGAAAATTTCCTTACTTACCTTTGAACTCCTTTCCTATAACCTATTAAAGCTGCTTTAGCATCCTATAAATAAATTATTCCTATGCATTCAATTTTTGTTTTTTTTTTTAAATTTCAACATAGCCATTCTCATCATTTTATCCAATCACACTGTCTAATGTAAACTGACTTTTGCTGGTGAAAAAATTTGAAATTAATTTGATATTATTTGTGGTAGGAAACAAAAACATTTCTTACCCTATAGCATTATAATTTTATGTGAATTTATAGTTATAAAATTTCAAAAGGTTTTTTAAAATGTATTTATAAAGGTATAGCCTCTCTGGGAAAACCCGGGTATATTTTATATTTTCCATTTCAATTAAGTCATGTGTTCATATTAGAAAAATGCATTGAGCAAGGTGGAAATGAATAAACAAAAAAAAATATGTGCACACCAGTGGTGCTAAAATAGTGCCATACAAATTTAATATGCATTGGCCCTCCACGGACTTTTAAAACCTGTAAAAGTAAAAACACAAAAGTTTAAACAAGGTTAAAAAAAAGTAATATACAGAAATATGAGAAATTATTGGAAGAGAGGATAAGTGCTATGAAAACTCAGAAAAGAAGAAGCAATTCATCCAGTTTAACACTTCTATTGTATAACAGAAAAAAATAGACTGAGAGGTTAGGTGAAGCAGCCAAGTTCACACTGCTGGTTAATGGCCCAAATATTTCTAGGTGATAAGGAGATCCTTGTGATTCCAGGCATCATAAAAATTTCCAGTAATTCTTTGAAAATGTAGGGTTTCTTTTATGTGAACCTGAAATAGAACTGCACTAGGAGTGACTTTATTTCTACCATATGTTAAAATAACTATATTATCCTCAAGATGAATTTAATCAGAACTGTGAGAATTGGGTTATCTCCTAAACAGCAGCCAAGGAAATTGATTTTTGTATTTTTCAAGATTAAGAAGAGCTGGTAAATATTACTGAGCAGGAAAACTAAAACTCTAATTCTCAAATATATCTTATCATATTTTGTTCAAAAAGACCAATCTGAGAGTGAAGGTTTTCATTCGTTGTCACAAAATGTATTTTAAGAAAAATATGAAATTCTAATGAAGAATGACTACTTGTAACCTATGCAAATATATAAAAATATTTAATATATTTGCATTAAACCTATTTGTTAGTCATAAAATATATACATATGATATATGTGTATACATATATGTATGCCTATATTTATATATACATAATTTGAAAATTTTCGAAAGATAAGTGCCACAAGAAAATACCACAAACTGGGTGATTTAAATAATAGAAGTTTATTATCACACAGTTCTGGAGGCTAGAAATCTGAGATCAAAGTGTTCACAGGGCTGGTTCCTTCTATGGACTGTGTCTCTCCCTTTAGTTTGTAGAGGACTACTTTCTCCCTATGTCTCTTTACATAGTCTTCCTTCTGTACGTGTATGTCTCTGGGTCCACATTTTCCTTTCTAAAATCACAAGTCATATTGGATTAGAGCCTACTCTGTTGATTGCATTTTAATTTAATTACTTCTGTAAAGGCTCTATCTCAAATATGGTCACAGTTGGAAGTAATGGGGTTTAGTAGTACAACCTATCTTTACTTGTGTGGAGGATATAATTCAACCCATAAAATCATGTTAGAGCTATATAAAATTATAGTGTAATATAACATGAATATTTTTGTACCACTACAGAAATAATGGCAAATCAGTTTATATTTATCTATACAAACCTCCTAAAGAGGCTTTGTGTAAACTTAATATTTTCAAAAGCAGTTTATGTACTAAACATTTTAATCATTTGATTCAGATGTTCAAGGATCAAATTCCATTTGCTGCTTTGAGCTTGCAATTTCCAAAATTTAATCCTTTCTATTTCAGAATTTGTGACACTTGAGGAAACCTCTCTGCTAAGATTGATTGATTTGGAGGAGAAAAGTCTATCATAATTTGGTCATCCTGTGGTATTCAGTGAAAATTGGAAATGTGGAAATTACCCAAAAGTTGTCATTGGCTGTTCTGTGGACTTCAGATCATTCCAATTAGTATCAGAAAAGCCCAGCAATGATGAGGCAGCTTGGTAGATCATGTTCAAGTTTTAATTTTAATTTCATTTAATAAAGATGTCCTTATTTACATTAAGTTAAAGCGATAGTAGCCTTTTTTCCTAAGCCATTTCCTATAAATGCATATGTATATAATATTATATATATACACACATATATCACAAAGGCCTTTTTAAAAAAATATTTTATTATTTACTTATTTAAGAGTGAGTAAGCAAGAGAGTGAGAGAGAGCAAGCACAAGCCTAGGTGAGAGAGCACAGAGGGAGAGGGAGAAGCAGGCTCCCCAGTGAGCAGGGAGCGTGATGTGGGGCTCCATCGCAGGACCCTGGGATCATGACCTGAGCTGAAGGCAGACACTAAACAGACTGAGCCACCTAGGCACCCCACAAAGGCCTTTTTATTGTTTAAAAGTCCTTAGGGTTTTTAAGTAGTTGGTTTGCTTTGTTCTATTTTGTTTACAGTTTTAACCTGGAAGATATACAGTCTTTTAGGTATGTATTCATGAAAAATGCTGAGGATTTCAGAGACAGAAGATGTTATAAGGACCCAGTTACTTGTTACCAGGGAACCACAGAAAGGCACTAAGTCATTTGTAGTAATTGGCTAGAATGACAACTAGAAGGCAAATCTCCCTCTTCAAGAATGTTGAAAGAAGTCTTCTGACTAAAACCAATAATCAGAGATTCATCTGGCAGCTTAAAAAACACTTCTAGGTAACTTAGCATCGTGTCTAAAGTTTATCTGTTAAAATAGAGTTTGAGAAGGAAGAAGGGTCTGTGAGAATGGCTGCATTAGCCAAGAGATCACTTGCAAATGGCTGCTCTTGGAATGTTTTTACCTACTTTAGAATACAATTTTAATTATAATTGTGAGATGATATATGAATTGCAGAAGAAGCTGAACAAAATTTATAAATAAAATTAGAATTTGTGATATACCATCAATAGAATAGTTATAATTATAAAAAATACCTATTTTCATTGGTTTTAAATTTAGATTACAAGATGGCTTTTTAGTATACACACACATACTAAATATACATATACTAAATAAATAAATATATATATATACATATATATAGAGAGAGAGACATAAACACACATACATATTATAAAAGCTATAAATATTCAAAATATATTCACATTTACTGACTCGACTTTCAAAATAGGTTTAGTTTCTCATTGGCTTAATGCTAATAAACTTAGGATATTTACCAAGATATTCCATCATATTTCTTAAAAGAAGTACTAGTATACTAAGGCCACATTTTCTATGAAAGACTGTTCAGGTTGGCCACTCAGCATTTCCTTGGATACCTGCTGTGTTCTGACCATTCTAAGTAAAAACAGAAATAGAATTTCCATTTCTTTTCTTTACATTTCTTTTCAATTTCTCAGATAATTACACTTCAGTGAAACAGTGGAGGCTTTACGATCACTTAAATATACACAAAACACTTGAGATTAAGATTGCTTGCTCAGATATTGAAACTGTCTCAATCTCTGAGAAATTTGCCTTGAAACACAGTTTGAGGAGAAGGATGAGAGATTGGAGGTAGTCAGAGAAAGTTAAGAGAGGATATATTGTATTAGTCCTAGTTAAACTTTAGTTAATTCAATAATAAATATTTTATCATATTTCAATATGAAGTCTACATTTTCATAAATCACTTTCTCACATGTTTAAGTCTAGATTCAAATTCTAATTCATTTGCTTGCTTCTGAACGCAAGATGCAAGCCCTGTGTCTCTTCTCTGAGTCTCAATGCCTGGCACCATCACTGGGACATAGCAACACTCAATAAATATTTGCTAAATAGAAGAATTTGAAAGGAATGGCAGAAATTGATTTTTAAAGTCAGGCATCTAATAGAAAATTAAGAGATAACCTATTCAAAGTAGATGTTCACTATTAACTTCTTCATGGCTTGGAAAAATAATTCATTGCTATTCAAAAACCACAAAAGGGAGGGTAGAAAGAAGACAAAATTTTACTCAAGAGGTCACAGGAGAAAAGGAGGAAAGGAAGGGGGAAGGGAGGAAAAGAGGAGAAAGGAAGGAGAAAGAGGAGAAGGAAGAGGGAAGTATGAAAGACCTTCTATAATATGATACATACTCTTGGATATGTACCACTTGCTCAGAGCTATGTTTAACATTCTCAAGCTTATCAATTCATTTAATTCTGAAAATTGAAGGCGATTCTATGGAAGGGTCATTATTTGTCTCTATAGAAGAGAATCCTGAAGATCTGAGAGGTCTCAAGACTTCCTCCACGTGAAAGCTAGGAAGTGACCAAAATGCAAAACTACATCTGTCTGCTTTACATCTTGCACCGTCACCACCATTCCAAATTCCTATGTTGCTAGGCTCTTTTCCAGGTAAGAAAAAGCAAGCAAATTTAAAACCTTCTTGCTTTGATTTTTAATTTTATGTACACTCTGGTTCTGTGCAGAACCAGTAGCTGAGGGCAAGGTCTTGCAGAGCTGGCAGAAGAGAGCATGTTGAGATAAACTGAGCACGCAGTTAATTAATGGAAAATAAAACTATGACACTGTTGCTAACGTCAAAGGCTGGACTTGATGCTCCAATTTCTGTGGAAGCTGGGACAGTGGAAATAGGGGTGAAATTTTCACAAATTGTTTTTAACTACAAGAGATCTGAAAGTGTAAATCAGAAGGAAGCTAAAAAGGAATATAAAATAATTTTTAAAGATAATACAAAGTTCCTATTTCTGTTTCCACATAGAATCGTGCTCATTTAAGAGAAGATGCCCAGGTGATATATTTTGGGGATCATAGTTAAAATAACCTAAGGACAGATTATGTGAACAACTTGTCACATTTATAGGAAATATAGGAAATATAAATATAAATGAGAAAATGCAGTTTTGCTCATATTTGATTCACTAACATGTCTGAAAAAGTATGGATCAAATATCTATGACTTATTTTGGGTGCTTTCCTCAAACTGCACAGAGTCCAGATTTAAATTCAATATGACTGTATTTGATTGATATAGCCATTGAGAAATGTGGGAGCAGTGTAAGAGCTTTGGGCTTGAATACAACAGACTTGTTTTTGACACTCAGTTCTGTTACCTAAGGGTTCTGTGACTGCCCAAATGATTTCAATATATTGTCTCAAGCTCGTATACCGTTAGGAACAGTAATAAGTATATCTTTCTCTTCTTCTTCTTCTTCTTCTTCTTCTTCTTCTTCTTCTTCTTCTTCTTCTTCTTCTTCTTCTTCTTCTTCTTCTTTTCTTCTCCTTCTTTTAACGAGAGAGAGAGACAGAGACACAGGCAGAAGAGAAGCAGGCTCCCAGCAGAAGCAGGGCCCAATGTGGGACTCGATCCCGGGACTCTGGGATCATGCCCTGAGCCAAAGGCAGAGGCTCTACTCCTGAGCCACCCAGGCATCCCAAATATATCTTTCTCATAGAGACAGAATATTAAAACTTTTTGAAAGCAGTAAGGTCTTATATAAGTTTCTGTTGTTTTTGTTATCCATTTATTGAGCAAATACTTCTTGAGTATTAACTTTAGTGCAAGCACTGTGATAGGCACAGCAAGTGAACAATAGTCTAAAGTCCCTGCCCTCTCAGTACTGTAGGCTAATGGAAGATAGAAATATAGACATACTGTCTTTATTAGCAGCAACACAGCCTGTATTATCGATCGTGTTCTGCATGCCGGGTACTGTGTTAGGGATTTCACTTCTAGTAATTTCTATCATGCCTTCAGCAACATCATTCTTTCAACTATCATATCCTCATATTGTCAAATATAAGCTGTTATGGGTAGGATTGAAGCAAGGCTTAAGTAAGCATGTACTTCAGAAAGACCATGGTGACTTTTCAGTGAGGGAAATAGTGAAGCAAGGGAATCAAGTTTTGATACTGTTGTTTTAGTAATATGAGAGTGAAAGAGAGAGAGAGATGTTTTCTAGAAATACAGAGAAAGGATGATTCTAGAAATATATAGGAGGTAGAATTGATGTGATTCTGTAATTGGATAGTCCCATGGTGAACATGGGATCTAGAGAGAGGCCGTTCCCACAGAGATATGGGAGAAAGATAGAGGGATCTAGTTTAGTTCCTGACATGTCTTTAGAGTATCCCATGGTCTATGTCAGCAGAATTATCATAGGCTGTGTGGCACATGGGTAATAAATGAGAACAGAAGAAAGTGGAACCTGCTTATGAGACCATAGACAGTGTTCAAATAAGTAGGAGGAATACTGAGAAAACACCAAAAAAAAGTTAAAGTGACAGAGTATTTTAATAAAACAATTCATATATATATATGAATATATATATGAATATATATATTTATACATATAAAATTCATATGTATATATAATTAAAATTAAATGCTGTCAAATAAGTTTTGTCTAAGTAAAGTCTTAGAGATTTCTTTGAATTTAGTTAAAGTGAAGTTGTTGTTAATCTTGATGAGATACTTTCAGAGGAATGGGTTTGGGATGGGTTTCAGAGTAAAGAGAAATACCAACTAAAAGGAAAACTATTTTTTCTCTACTCTCTACTCACATTTTTAATATCAAATGTGTGCATTTTTTCCCCATACCAACCAACTCTCCAACATTTCAAATACCAACTCGTGTCCTACAATTCAGTTCTGAAACTATCTACCCAGAGTTAGCACAGTTTCCACAGGTTAAGGGCCCAGTCCTACAAGACTATCCCTTGTTTTAGATGTCAATCACAGATCTGAGCCTCAGCCACTTCTAGAGGACCAACTATAAACGAGGGTTCACCATGGCCCCTTTTTCAGTGTTGGATAATTTGGTAGAAGGGCTCACATAATTCGCTAACTTGCTTTATTTACTATTACCAGTTTACTATAAAGGTTGCAACTCAATAACACTCAAAGGGAAAAGCACACAGATGGCAAGATTGTTGGTAGGAGTGTGGACCTTCCATGAAGTCTCCAGGGACACTGCTCTTTCAGGATCTTAATGTGTTCAGAACCTAGAAGTCTCCAAATCTCTTCATTTAGGTTTCCTTATAGAAGTTCCATTATGGAGATTATGATTGATTAAGTCATTAGTCATTGATAATTAACACAATGCTCAGTGCAACTGCCTGCCCTAGAGGTCATATATGAGGCTAAAGGCTCCAACCTTCTGAATACGTGGTTGATTCTTCTGGCAACCAATTCCCATCCACCAAGTCTCATCTCATATATGTCTGAAAAGGGCCAATTAGGAATAACAAAAGATAGTCCTTTTGCCCCACCACTCAGGAAATTCCAAGGGTATTGGAAGCTCTGTGTCAGGAAATGGGGATCAAGACTAAATTTATATTTCTTTTTATGTCAGAGGTAGAAAGGGAATCAGATTTTAGAGTGAGTGACAAGTGAGGAAGACAAGTATAGAATTTTCAAAATTGTGGGTGCTATGGGGAATCTGGATTAGAAAGGCTAAGAGGACTGAAAGGAAAAGGGAATATTGCCTTGTCCAAATTGTTGGAAGCATAGAGTGGGCAGGACCAATCCATGGACTTGGAGAAACTTATGCAGAGGAAAAATATCACAATGAGAGAATAATGACTAAATACTTATCCGTGGAGTCAGTTTTGACTTGTTGGGCTTCCCAAAGTGTCAGCATAAGTGAGTCAATTCATGTCTTCTTTTCAGAATTAATCTTAATAATCATGAAATTCTCATCCTATCCAAGAGCTTTTTGTCTCTGTATCTGTCTTTGTATTTTTACCTCTATCTTGAATCTGGACTCCCTCTGGATGTTCACATCATAAAAATGGGTCTCGGTGATTAGTTTTGAAGGCCCTTTTCAAGAGCTCAGTCTGAAGACAGAGATTTCTTTATAAAGGAAAGGAATAAAGAGAATACTTTTTTTTTAATCTGAGGATGTCACATACAGAAATCAATATACTATTTACTCCATCCGTTTTGCATACTTATCTATTTACACTTTCCGAATGGACATTTCTACTAACAATTTCCTGAGTCTGGTGACAATTCGTAGGCAAGGGATTGCAGCACTATGAGCAAATACTTTGTGTCATCAGGCTGCCAACAGGTAAAAATGAAACACTTTTCACTGAAGGTGTAGACTCCTTGTGAAGAGAGTTACATCCTGAGATTCAGATAACATTCCTCCACATGAGACATGTGTTCAAGTGTAGAGCATGAAATCCACGCCTTCAGTTTTGCATGGAAAGATGAAGACATGACTAAAAGATGATGACAACTGAAATGACATCTTGAGGAAAAATTCAAATGACACACTGTCTAAAATGAGGGAGGTAAACAAAGTAGAGAGTAATAATTTTTCACATAACATTAAATGTATTCTTGTATGATTATCAAGATAACAGAAACTTTATGGGAGACATTGATATTGTATTACACTTATTAGGTATTTTGAAATGTACTCTGACCCTTAGGTAAATAAGTTACTTCCATATAGCATTATTTAAAGCTTCATTGAGTACCCTAGAGATAAATGTATTATAAAATTTTGATATTTCTGTACACTGAACATATATGTAAATAGCACTTTTATGCATGAAATTTGCCATATTTATTCTAGTTTATCAAATAATACATATTGTTTAGGATGAATGCATTATGTAAAATGCTACTCTGTGCTTGAAAAATTTAACAGGGATACAAATTATCTGGTCTAAAAATACATAGAACCTATACAATGAGATCTAAAATTTAAGACTTTTATATTTTATTTAGTACTTATTATTCTGTAATGTATTTCCTTAGGTTTCATTTCCTCTTAATTCTGAAAAATAGCGCTCCTTATTCATGTACTGACTGATCAAAGACTCATATGTAGCACAGTTCAGATAAGAAAAACAGATCTTGAGATTCATAAGCCCAATCCATGAAAAATTAATAAGGTCAATTCATATTGTTTTCAATAATTTCTTATAGAAAACATGAAAAATGAAATTGAGGGTAACATAATATTTCATATAACTTTTAAAAACAAAGTAATATTTTAACCAATAGATACTTCCTGTATAATACTAGCTAAAATAAATTATGAATATATTTTAAATAACATAGTTTTTGTGTATGTTTGATTTAATTACAAATCCTTTCACTTAAATGCAAGTTTTATCATCTAAAAAACATACATAGGATATCCCTGAACTAAAATGGCATTATAACAGATGCTTGTGGAATTTAAAAGTAATCAAACTGGAATAAATCACCACTGTGGGAAATTTCATTTTTAGTTTCAATATACTTCCTTTTAGAGATATAGACCATGATAACTGGTATCTGAAATACAGTAATCAATGTGATAAAATCCTGGAAAGTATTATGAATTAAAAATAAATGAGCTAAACCCCAAAAGGAATTTATAGAAAACAAAATAACTGCTTGATCAGCACTGGAGCAAGCTACATTACTGGGGATTGCTGACATTGGAAACATAAGGCATTAATACTTAAAGGGAAGTGTGTCAATATATTTTATTACTTTTGTCTCAATATAATGCACGTTGAATTCTGAAACTAGCATGGGCAAAGTGGAAGTCTGTGGGCCTGTTGTGTGTCTGCTAGGTTGTCAAGACTGTCTCTTGAACCAAACTGATGTCAGGGGACAACTGCCGGCGGCTACAGAAATCATACTATGGAGACTGCCTGCAGAGAGACAATGCTCATGTTACTTGAAAACTACCAAGTATCTATGAAATGCCAGTCAGTTTCAAACCACAGAGAATACTGTAGAAAAAGGAAGTTCATAGTTTTGCTTTTATTTTATAGTAAACAGGGTATATTTTTTTACTCTTCAATTTCATCAGCACGTGATCTAAGTATTACTGAACAGGATTTCTTGACCATGGCACTATTAATATGATATAATAATGACTTTTTATGGGGAGCCTTCTTGTGCATTACAGGATGCAATGATCCCAACCCATTAGATGAAGTGGGTATCCCGGCTCCCAAGTTATGAAAATCAAAAATGTCCCCAGATGTTACCAAATGTACCCTTGTGGACAAAATTGCCCCCATTAAGAAGCACTGTTCTAGAGTAATTTTTTTAGTTATATAAATATAATAGGATTTTATATTGACCTCTAGCTCATATCTATCAAAGGGAGATTTAATAGTAAAATAGTCCCTTAAAATTTAAGGGACTGATGAGGCATAAATGACAAAATGAATGAGTATGACATTTTATATATGACAATAGCTCTGATTTTTGATCCATTACCAGAACTCTTTTTGAAAAGATTTTATTTATTTATTTGAGAGAGAGAGAGAGAGCAAGCCCAGGCAGGGGGGTGGTTAAAGAGAGAAGCACACTCCACACGTGGAATGGAGCTCTATACAGGGCTAGATCCCAGGACCCCAGGATCATGACCTGAGCTGAAGGGAGACACAACCTACTGAGCCACCCAGGAGCCCTCCGGTTATCAAAACTTCTAATACAACATCTCTTTGCATAGCATGTCTATGACCTAATTTTTATTTTTTTAAGATTTTTTTATTTGCCTTTAACTTTAAAACTGATTTTGAAAAAAAGAACACCTGAGTTATTCCTTTAAATTTTATTGTCTTATAAAACACACTATTTGAAAGAAGTCACAGTTTAACCATGCAATCTAGTTAAAAGTCCTAAAGTTGCTATTTTAGTAAGTGAATTCTATTATTCATTTAGTTGAATGAAATATAACTAAATTATTTCACATTATAAGAAGGGGAACCTAATGATGGACATTTTTATGAAAACTTACAGATGATGCTCGTACTTGCTAAAACAGCATCCTGAATCTTGGTCTGCCTAATTCAATACCATTTCATTATTCATAGCATTTTCTAAATGTTCTAAGTCACAGTTTTAAAATTTAAATAAAACAAGAATGTTCTTTTGAATTCAACTTTAACTTTAAAATATATTCATTTATAAAGTGAGTCTTTGGGGATTCTGGAGATATACTATATTTTGGCCTTAATTTTATTGATTAAGAAATCTACTGTTATTTTAAATCTTATTTTGTTTCAAGTAATTGACTTTTATTCTCTGTTTACTTAAAAAAAATTCCTGTAATTTTACTACAATGGATTTAGGTTTAAGATTATTTTTACCTATCCTGTTCAGGATTAAGTATGCATCATCAAACTTAGGATTCATATATCTTCTTTTTTTATAATTCTGGAACTGTATCTACCATTATCTGAAAATATTATCTCTCCCTCATTTTCTTTTTTCTCTTTGCACTACTTCATTTTTATCATTCATGTCTTTCTAATACCTACCCCTCTTTACTCTTCAAGGCTGTACCTTTGTAATTTCTACTCTATTCCAGTTTACTAATGTGCTCTTATTCTGCAAGGTACTGTTTAATCCATAGCTTAGAACTTAGCATCAACATCTACATCTTCAAGTCTAGAAGATTTTAAATAATATCTCTTGGGGCACTTGGGTGGCTCAGTGGGTTAAGTATCTGACTTGAACTCAGGTCATGATCCTTGGGTCTGGGATCCAGCCCACGTGGGGCTCCTGGCTCAGTGTGAAGTCTAATTCTCCCTTTCCTCTCTCCCAGCTCACGATCTTTCTGTCTCTCTCTCTCTCTCTCTCAAGTAAATAAATAAAATCTCTAAAAAAATTATCTCTCAGTACTTTTTAAATTTCATTTATCTGTTTGGTATTAAATATTCTTATTCTACAATTCACATTTTTCTGTTATCAAATGTCTATGCTATGCTAATTATTCTATATGTTTTGTTGGACTATTTTCTTTCATGTAGTTTATATGCTGTTATTATTAATTTATGTTTAATTTTTTGCAAGCATAAGAGTTTCTTTCAGATGGTCATAGCACTTCCTTACAAAGTATATATCTGCCAGGCCCCTAGGGAGTTCACTAGTTCCACCTGAGGTGTTGTGTTGTTTTCTTAGTTTGTGCTTTTTGTACCTAGAAGTTATAAAAGTTCAGAAAACCACAACACAGAAATCCAGTAAAGCAGTTAAAAATACAATAATATTTTTCTTATCATATCTTTATGGGTATGGTTGTTCTCACAAGATCCCAGATTTACTCAGAAATCTGTTTCATCTACCCATTTTACACTGGCTCAAAGCCCTGCCACTTCTATGTGTCTTAGCATCTCCACTCCAACCATAGTCTGTAGCCACTATAACTTAGTGTAATACATATCTAGACTCTTGGGGCCTTAGATTGTGTTCTTAACACTTGCTTTGTTTTGCTGCCTGGAGATTTCTCTTACTTTCTTTTGAGATTGGCTGTATTAGCCTACTATTGTTATTGGTTGCCTGTATTATTCTGTAGCACTTCTTTATAAATGAAATGGGAACTAGTTTATGTCAACTTAGTTCACTATTTTGCCTGAGGCATCTGCTCCTCCTTTATTTAAACACATAGATCTCAAACTTAACCTTTTTTGGCACATTTAAAATTAAATGAGTTAAATAACAAGGGACGGGGCACCTAGGTAGGTGAGTTGGTTAAGCGTCCAATTTTGATCTCAGCTCAGGTCATGATCTCAGGGTTGTGAGACGAAGCCCCATGTAAGGCTCCACACTAAACGTGGGGCTTGCTTAAGATTCTCTCTAATCTCTATTTCCCTCTGCCCCTCCCTACCTTCTAAAAATAAATAAACAAATAAATAAATACATAAGTAAATACACTTTATTATAATAAAGGCCAAGAGGCATTATAGACCATTATTATAGTATATTATGTGATCTATCTGACAACAGAAGGGAAAAGTAATGTTTCACAAAAGCACTCAAAATATAGATTCTAAAGTGCTCACTAAAGCAAGGGAAGCTGCAGTGGAAATAAAACAATGAAATCTTTGCTACTGACAGTGCGCAGCCAGTCCCTCATTTCAGTTGCATACTAAACGGAGGATTAGAATACCTCTGTAGCTAACTTGTGATTACACTTCCCAATTTAATCACAACTCAACATATATTCTAGCAATGACATGTTCCAATGAAATTGTTAAGGAAATATATTTTTTAAAAATATTGTATACTCCTAAGTAAGTAAAGGGAATTTAGTTGTATATTTTTCAAAGCATAGACATGGAATATTTGAAGGAAACTTTCAGACGAGCAAACTGATGTCCAGAGAGATTAGCAAAATTGAGACGGAGACACATAGGGCTTGTATCATGTTACTTTTTGTTTTGTCTGAAATTAACGCATTTAAATTGAAGTTTTATAAAAAGTGAAATGGATTACTGTTGGCATGATCTTTTTTGTAAAATCACTTGTTATTTATATGTGCTTACAGGTAGAAGGCAACTTGTAAGTACTTCTTTCCAATATCTACATTTCTGATGTGTCCTCAATATATATACATATATTTATCTTCATTAAATAATAAATTACTTAGTATGCCATGATTTAGTTATTTAAGCTGAATAATATCTTAAGTTGCTAATATATTTTTAAAATTTCCAAAAACCTATCTTTCCTAATGAAAGAAATTCTGATCTTAAATAAAACGGATGAATTGACTGCTGTGTCATGGCTCATAAGTATGTGCACAGAACTCACAGCGTTTCCTCACTTCATACTAAAAAAATGAAGTTATTGCTAATATTTGAAAATTAAGGGATTTAATATTACACTTTTATTCCACCATTTAAAAATTATTTAGACCTGAATAGGAGCTATGTTTACAACCAGCCAAAAAAGACACATACAGCCTCAACAACTTACTACCTCCTCACTATTCTCTATTTTTTTTTTTAACAATTCAGTCATGTTCCTTGGTATTTATTTTTGCTTGCTCAAATTTTTCAAATTTTGTTTTTCTCATAGTGGTTGTTATGAGTTGAATTGTGTCCCACAAAAAATGTATGTTAAAGTCTTAATACTTGCAGAATGCAATCTTATTTATAAGTAGGGTTGTGGTTGATGTATTTAATTAAGATAAAGCCATACTGGAGTAGGGCAGACTTTTAATCTATTATGACTGGTGTCCTTATAAGAGAAAAGAGTGCCAAGTGAAAACAGAGACATGCAAGAAGACAACCATTTATTAAATGAGGAGGAAAAGAATGGAGTGATGCTTTTGTGAGGTAAATAACACTAGGGCTGCCAGAAGCTGGAAGAGGCAGGGGGAGGCTCCTGTAGAAGCTTTGGAGGGACGGACCACAGTCCTGCCAACTCCTTGATTTCAGAGTTCTAGCACCCGGAACTCTGAGAGAATACATTTCTGGTGTTCTAAGCCATTCAGGTTAAGAGAAAAGTGAAATTTGTCTTGATTGTCTGTTTATATCTGCAGAGATACACACAACACTTATTGTCCTTTTTTTTCTTTTTATTAGCTTGGCTCCCCTGGATATTTACCTTTACAATTCCTTTTCTTAAACTCAATGGGCTTCACCTCAGAGTTCAAATTTATTTATTTATTTATTATTTTTCCAGAGTTTAAATTTATACTTTTATTTGAGATATTGTTTTCACTAGTAAGAAATAATAAAGATAAAAGCTTACCAAAAGATAATAATACATTTATTCTTTGAGAAGCATTGGTATAGGAACAGAATTTCTAAATATAAAAAATAGGAATAGAATTGCTTAAATAAGTATAAATATATCTTACACCTGAAAAAAATTAAGCATTCATTATCTTATTTGACCTTATTTGATTTTTCCAATAACCAGAGATATTTAGTGGGTCAGTCAGGTAGTACTTTTTCTGTGTTATAGATAAGAATATTAAATTTTTTGTTAACACAGCTAATGGCATTCTTTAGATAGAAATAAAATCAGTTGTTAATATCCAGGGAGTGAATTTTATTTTTTTAAAATATTCTATTTATTTATTCATAAGAGACACAGAGAGAGAGGCAGAGATACAGAGGGAGAAGCTGGCTCCACGCAGGGAGTCCGATGTGGGACTCGATCCCAGGACTCCAGAACCACCCTGGGCTGAAGGCAGACAGACGCCCAACCGCTGAGCCACCCAGGGGTCCTGGGAGTGATTTTTATTATGGAAAACTATTTTGTCCAGTTTTATTAAAAATAAGTAGAAAATTGAAACATTGTAGCTCTCTGCAAGAAAAAACATTTGCATAAAGAAACATAGGCCACTAAAAGCATTGCCAAAAATACTTATAGAATAACTAGCAATGATTCAGGTTCCATTTTTGTTGTATTTGAACAATAAGGCAGTGAAAGAGGAAGGAAACAGTGAAAAGCAAGGTAATTGGTGAATTAAGAAGAGACACACAAAGCTAAATTCAAATTACAGCTATTTGATCCTATACATATTCCATTTCGTAAGCAATTATCTTAGAAAGTAATATAGCCAAAGAGAATAGCAAAGCAATCTATCACTCTATGATTCATAAAGAATTGTGTCTCACCAGTTGTGACTTTTTTTTTGGTATGTGTACAAAATATGAGGGCTTCATGTGTAAGGACATAAAAGCAGGATTTGATTCAACCAGTGTCTGAAGTTGTGTAATAGCCAGTTAAGTTACTGGCCACCACTGCATGCTTTCACAATAGATATCATTTCCTTTGGTCAAGACTGCAGAAAACTAATGTTTATTCTCAATAAAGTGGCATAGTTGGCCAAAGAAAGTGGACTAAAGATTTGGTACCTACAAAGAATGTTTTATCTTCCTCCTTTAAGAGGAGGAAAAAAAAAAACTATAAAGCTGGAAATATCCACTCATAGTAGAAGCATTTTAATATTTTTAGTATTTTTAATGTTCCTCTAAAAAGTCTTAATAAAGTGGCTTAGAAGTAAAGTAGTTTAAAAATGAATAAAGCTCAACTCTTGACCCAGTGAATCCCATTCCCTATGAGCTACATGCGTATCATTTGCTGATAGCAGAGAGTTGCCACTATATTCTCTCTTCCAATATGCATCATTTTTTAGAAGTATTAGAGGCTTCATGTAGAGCCACCTGCCTGGAGAGAAAGCAAGACTCTCCTCATTAGCACATGGTAGTGATACACAGGGTAGCTAGCATTTGATTATTAATATGAACTGTTTGGGTCAATAGCTGCCACCTGTTTCAAAAACTTGTGTGGTGATGTTCAGCTTTGGATTTTTCTTTCCTGCTGTCAAATTTAGTTAAAGTGTGCCTTTGGGATCAAATGTTGTAAGGGGAAATGCACAATGGAGCCATTTCATAAGTTTTCCTCCTGTAGGAATCATGGTTGAACATGAAATTAATACTTAATACATAATATTTTATACTAGCTTCATAGCTCCTTAAACCTTAGGATAGAGACAATATTTATTAATAATGTCCTGAGGTTTAGAGTCAGTATGCACTCTTATAATTCATTTTATCTCTTTTGAAATAGCAGTTGCTATAAATTGATTTTATTCCACATTGACTTTTGAAGTTGCTGTCAGAGACTTTTTAAAAAATTTCATTGATTTTATTTTTTGTTATTACATTAATTCAAACTTTCTGTTAGATTTTTATAGTGAGTATTAATAAAGTAGACTTGAAAAACATATTAATGCATCTTTTGCTACTAATGTTCACTAATAATCAACGTAAGTATTCCAAATAAAGAGTCATACCTTTAGAAACACATTCTTATGGGTAATTCATAGCACATAAAATGATACCAAATTACGCCTCATCATGATAACACTCTCATTTTGTAGAAAGCAAGAATGAAAGATCTAGAATTGGAAAGACTAGATTTCTTCAGCTTCTAGCCTCTTTATGCCTTTCATAGTTCGGGATGTATTTAAACACTGTCAACCTATCTGCCACACAGAACAACAAAAATTAGTTTAAATTCTATTTAATTAATATTAAATTGCTTTATCAATCTTTTTTATTTTTTATTTTTTGCTTTATCAATCTTTTAAATCTATCATCATAAGTAAGTCATAAGTCTGATATTTAGGAAAGAAATTTGGTCCTTTTATGAGGTACATCAATAAGCCATTGGCATTTAACCAATAAAGAGATGATTCTAAAGTCACAAGATTGTGTGGGAAATATCAGAAAGGGAGACAGAACGTAAAGACTGCTAACTCTGGGAAACGAACTAGGGGTGGTAGAAGGGGAGGAGGGCGGGGGGTGGGAGTGAATGGGTGACGGGCACTGGGTGTTATTCTGTATGTTAGTAAATTGAACACCAATAAAAAAAAAAGTCACAAGATTGGATTGGCAATTTTGAAAGTGGAAGGTCATGCAGAATGTTCTCTCTGATAAGCATATGAATGAGTAAAAGATTAGATGAGTGGGTGAATGGAAAGAAAATTGTCTAGAATAAGAATTCATACTCTAGAACAAAGTTCTCTGTGTCTTGGTGTCCTCTGCTGAATGAAATATCATGGTACCTACTCTGATGGAGTATAAACTCTTGCCTAAAATGCTGAACCACAACTACATAGTCATGTTTGTGAGAACTTTATTGCTTTATACATCTACAATTCTTCCTGCTGGAGTTTGTTGTGATTTCGGATCTGTGAAAAACATTTAGGTCTAAAAGACTTTGGGATTTTGCCTGAAGAAAAAAAAATCCATTGAGTATTATCTTCCATTTTTGTTTTGTTGGGAGATTTGTGATGAACCAAAACTTACCAAAAAGGTTTTTGTTTTAGGAGGTAGAGGGCCAAATCTGTTTATAAGTCCCACTTTTAAAACAAAAATAATTACAAGGTCAATATATCCAAAGAAAAATATGCATGCCAGTTATTCCCACTTTTAAGTGAATAGAGTTAAGAGCAAAAGAGCACGCTTAAAATCTCTTTTAGATTAACCAATGAGTGAGTCCTATTATTAATGGTATTTAACAAAAAATATCTATCAGTAAACATGACTTCAGTGGATATCTGTTATAAATAATTCATGCATATGCCTGTTTATTAGAAATTGTTGGGAGAAGAAAAGTCATGGCCAACTGATACTGACAAAGTTATTTTCTTTAGGATGTGCCCGTTTGCTGACAGTTCTGGCTGATGCCTGGTAGTATTTTCCAATCTGCAGAATAATCATTTGCTCATGTTATTAGCCTCCAGCATAGCTTAGAAGCACTCACTTTTTCCATAGACTTTCTGCAATCCCTTTATTATGAGAATAATATTTCAAACTCTACCATGGAAAACATTTTTTTTTATAAACTAATATAGAAAACCTGGTTATCCTGGTTCCTCCATTTCCATGGTGAAGAGAATAGGTTCTGAGAAAGAAGTAGTGATATTAATACTTCTGAGCATCCCTCCATGCTTTGAGAGGGCCATCATAGGTCCCCTAGTGCCATTAAAGGGACCAGAATCATTCAATATATTTTGGAAAGTAATTGTAAAGGACTGACAGAAGGTTATGTTAACCTGTTTTCTCATATTCTCTTCAGCTCTTTGGAAATTATTTGCTCCAAGTTTTACAAGCTTTTATATTAATGTTCAAGGGACTCCTTTGCCAATAGTAATGCAGTAGCAACTATTAATGTCAGGTTCTACCATGTATGAAAATGACCTTGATTATACAGATGAATTTAACAGGGAAAAGGTCTTGAGTATGACAGTAGATGCCCGGATGCTAGTATTATGGCTAAGTGTAATACATGCCCTTCACAATATATTTTAAAACAGATAAAAGATATTGCAGGCTGAACAACAAAGGTCTGCCAATTTGCAACTTCCGGTTTACATGATGTCACTTGAAAGAAAACTATAAAGCTCTCTGCTCTCAAAGAGTTCCTGCCCTGAAATTTTATCATCCTCAATGCATCCCTTTCCCCCTCTTAGAGGTAGTCTTTCCACATGCAAATATTTCCTACTAGGGTAACATATTAAGTTTGAAACAGGAAAGGGAGAATGGATTTATTGGTTTGCATTCTTTCCTGATGATGGCACTATTTAAAAAATGTTACCAACTGTACATGTTGGAAGGAATATTCTATTTATTATAAAAGCCCTTTCTGCTTCCCCAAATGGTGAGGTACTTTAAGCAAAACAACAGACATACTAAAATCATTAAACTTAGTTCTAAGAAGAATCTATAACAAGAGTCTTTGTCTAAGGGACATTAAACCCTAAAATGGGGAGTATCTTCAATAGCAGTTTTACAAAAAGAGCAGAGGCATCCTTCATAAGGCCGTTTCTTGCACTGACCTTTGACAAGAAGCCATGGGCATGATGCCAAATCATAGTTATATGAAAGCATTTCTGAAGGGGGCTAAAGTAATATAGTCCTGGTATGTACCATTCTGATGATCTGACTTGATACAAGGATAAAGCCTGGAGAATCTAACGAGATGAATGGTTGAAATGTCCATAGGCTGCAAACTCCTCTAGAATTTCAATTCAGACAGTTATCAGATCATTGCAAATTGAGACTTCTATCAGGCACATAGTTTTCTCGGTGTTGTACATTCCTAGAAACCCATACAATGATACCAATGGCACAACAATAAAAATAATACTCGCTACCACTTAATGAGAGTTTGTTATATCCCAGGAACTGTGCTAATTAATTTACATGATCTATTTAAGGCTCACAACAATTGTCATGAAGTAGGTACTTTCAAGTTATGTCCACTTTACAAAAGAAGAAATTGTAGCTTACAGAGAGGCTAAGTGAATTACACATTCTTATCCAGCTAGTAAGTGCAAAAGTTGGAATTTGAATCCAAGCAAACTCCCTCCAGATCCCAGTGGCATCACTCTATAAACTTGTTATATTTTAGACTGTGAAATTATAGGTGGAAAAGTCCCTTTGTTACCAACTAAAATCATTTAGCTTGTATTCTTGTGCAACTAAAGATTTATCTGATCTCTTCATTAGGAGTATCCTTCAGGATTACCTTCAAACACAGTCATGATTTTCAAAATTCAGCTCGGATCTGCCCTAATTAAAACTTAAGTTTGACTCCTTGGACCAGTTTCTTTTTTTTCTTTTTTTTTTTTTTTTTTTAGAACTAAACTGAGGTCTTTGAGGGAAGGGACTTCAATATCTGTTGAAGCTTGTCAATAAATGTTTGTTAAATGATGATAAAAATAATTTAGTCTGACCCACTTGAGCTAGCTGAGAATACCCTTGTATTACTGTAGTAAGAAAGGAAGACTTGGAGATATAGTTCCCAGTCTTATTTGGTATGGTAAACAGACATATGTACAAGTAATCTAAGAACTGAATCAAGTTGCTGAGTAAATACATTATAAAAGATGTGCATGTTGATGGGGGCTGGCTAGGACACAGTTCTGTTCTGGAAAGCCATTTCCTGACCTTACTAATTCTATAGGTGTTACTGGAAGAAGGGCTCTGAAAGATAATTAAAATCTTGATATCTGTATTGATTAATGGCTCTATGGAATTTAATAATTGAGCAGTAGATCCTATAGAAAATCTTCTCCTTGAAAGCATACTTTGGGTAGTGAAACTCAATAATAGAATAGTTGTACTTTCAAAAGACTTCCTGAAGTCCTTCAAAAATTTAAATTGATACATGGTGTTTGGTACTCAATTGAGGTGAGGAGTATCAGTGTACTACTGGGCATAATAGGTGTTGTCAGTTTGCAACTCATGGGAAGACATATACAAAAAAAACCTGAATCTGTGAAAAAAATACTTGGAAAATTATGACATTATGATAGGATTGCTCTAAAGCCTGGTTTCCTGGGCAGCCCTGGTGGTGCAGTGGTTTAGCGCCGCCTGCAGCCCAGGGTGTGATCCTGGAGACCTGGGATCGGGTCCCCAGTCGAGTCGGGTCCCATGTCGGGTTCCCTGCATGGAGCCTGCTTCTCCCTCTGCCTGTGTCTCTACCTCTCTCTCTCTGCGTCTCTCATGAATAAATAAATAAAATTAAAAAAAAAAAAAAAGCCTGGTTTCCTTTTCAAAAAAATGAAACAAGCAGGAAATATGAGACAAATTGACAAGAGAATTTTCCCCAAATGCTTATGTAATGTAAAACAATTAATTAGATAAAAAAATAAAAGTAATTACCGAGTCTTGGTTGAACAGTGTACTATTTTCAAAGTATATGATAGTAAGAAATTTATAAATGTTATGTATTTGTACAAGGTAAGGTTTGGCAAATTACATATTTAAACATTTTTGTAAGTATAGGGAGTATTTTTGCTTTTTTTCTGGGAGTACACGTTTAGAAAAAAATGTGCAATTATTGTTAATATCAGAATTTTAAAAATAAATTAATTAAATTTAATTAAAATTCAATGCTAAAAGAAAATTCTCGATATACCTGATTTTTAAAATAAATCACTCCTTTTAACTAAGAAAACCTAAATAGTGTTTTTCATTGAACATTTGATTTTCCTGAGTTGTAAATAACTTGTAAATGATTAATATTAAAATCGGCCTATTTTTTCTTCTGAGATAACAGAAGGGTGAAGAAATCATGTGACCTGGTAAGCTAGGGATCATTTCTCTCACATCACAAAGCTTTATCTTAACAAAGAACAAAGAAGCATGTTGGTGACTCTGACATTCCAATAATGAAATAAATTTGCAGCACTAAAAAAAAAAATAATAATTATAATGAACATTGTTTTTTTTTTTTTTTTCCTTTTAGTTTGTCATTCCAATAATATACTTCTGTGGATTAGGATAAAATGGGCTTAAGTGGGATCCCTGGGTGGCGCAGCGGTTTGGCGCCTGCCTTTGGCCCAGGGCGCGGTCCTGGAGGCCCGGGATCGAATCCCACGTCGGGCTCCCGGTGCATGGAGCCTGCTTCTCCCTCTGCCTGTGTCTCTGCCTCTCTCTCTCTCTCTCTCTCTGTGACTATCATAAATAAGTAAAAAAAAATTTAAAAAATGGGCTTAAGTAATTAAGTCACTTAAGCTTGAATAAATGAAAAATTCAATGTATGAATTGTGACGTCCCTGAAAAGATATAGGAACATAAAAAAATTAGACATTAACACTTATTTTACATGATGCTAATAAAATTGTTGAAATGCACTGAGATACATATTCTGACTGGAATTACTTCATTTTGCAACTTAGATTTAATAAAGTATAGAATTAATAAACATGATTATTGGTAGATGGTGTTTTTAATCACTGAATTGACTATCAATTTTTTATTTCTATTATATTTAGTTGTATAATCCTTCAGGATTAGTTACTTTTGTAAGCTGTATTTACTAACTCTAAAATTTGGTAAGAAATTGCTTTTATTAATTCTCTATTAATGGCTGACTAGAAATACAAAAATGTATTACAGAATCTCTCATTAGGTAATTCACACATATTATGGATAATTATTTTTTATAAACAGAAAGAGAAATAATGTGGAAATTTTTTCTCTTTCAAATAAAAATAAGTCATTTTAAATTTTAAATTCCAAATATACCTAAGCTATTGATGTAAGAAAACTAAATAAGCTCATGATCAGCTATTTAATAAGAAATTTTATAAAATACCTCACTTTCAGGACTAAGAAAACCATTTGCAATTACAAAAGTCATTTTTAAAAATTAACTTTGCATCATTAATTTATTTACTACCACAAAACTGGAAAACAAAAAATGTTTAAAACCTAAATTAAAAGTAGAGAACATGGTTATTTGAAGATAAGTAAATAATCGATGTGAAAAAGGTTTTGTAGATTGTCAGTTCCTATAGTAACATACCTTTCGATAGCTACAATAATTTTTATTACTTCAAAACCATTATTATTTTAATTGGCAAATAATTATTTATCACCTACCTTTGACAAAGGGGAATGGAGAGTGATAAGTAAAAGCCTATCTCTTTCAAGGACTTACAGTATAATTAGGAAGAAAGAGCATATAAAAAGAAGGTACATGATAATAAAGACTTATATGTGAACTGCCAAAATAGTGGAAGAGGCAATAAATTCTGTAGGAAATCAGAGTAGGGGGTCATGGTGAAATTAAATTATTAGTGTCCTTATGCAAATTAATTCTAAATTGTTATATCTTGAAAAACAAAGTTAAAAGTATGGTCAGTCTAAAGAAAGGTCAGTTATTACAACCATTTATTTCCCCTTCATATGCTGTTACTTTCCTGTAGAAAACTCATGCCCTCTTGTGGACAGGACTATTAGTTTTATGAATATCAATGGTGACCTCATTTTTTTTCTCTAATATCAAAAAGCTTATGTTAGAAGTGGCGTCAAGACTGTCAGTATCAGATGACTTTTAGTATCTTGAAGGTCAATGAATTAACATTTTAAAAAGACTTTAATTTTGTACACAGTTAGAAAGCATAATTGCAGCTTCTAGAATTTTCTAAGATAATGTAAAGTATTTTCTGTAGAATTGATTTCCTGATTGAAATTTATAAAAACTATTACATAAGTTTATACAATTCTGTGATTATATGAAAGTGTAAAGTAAGAACAAACTACCCTTTCCACCTGCTCATTTCACTGCAATCACACACCTCAAGACTTCAGACATCTATTTTCCACATTTCTTAGAACAGCAAATCTAAAACAAACCTAAGTATCTGTCGCCTTCCTAAACCAAGAGTGGTCAACAACTATATTGTATGGAGTTGCAAGTAAAAATATTTCTTAAGATATGTGTCTTAAAAATGGAATGAAATAGATTCAATTTTAGAAGTCCATCTTTAAGAATTATATGTGGAGGGCACTAGGATTGATTCTTCATGTCTCAATACATAAGAAACCTAGATAAAAGTTTTTAGTAATTTGTTTGGGAGCTCAATGCCATTGCTGTTTTTATGTTGTGGTTATATTTACTAAATAGTTACAATATCCAAATTATTTAATTCTATGCATTGCTTTGTATGTCAGTCACATTGCAATGAAAGCCGGATTTAATGTTTTTAAGCAAACAACATGCAAGATTAGCATCCCTTATTAAACTCCCTAGTCCTAAGTACTTCTCTTTATAAGAAGGAAAAAAAAAAATAAACATTCATTGGGCTTGACATTATATAGACTGTCTGATAAGAGAAAGTCAAATGTTCTCTTTCCTTAAAGGCCATGCTAGATAATATATATCATATGACCTGAAGTTTACAGGCAGAAGGCATTTTACATTGGTCTCTTATTCAAATTTTAGAGATTTTTCACAAGCAATTTATGTAGGTACAAGCTTCTTAAAATGTCCTTTGGGCACATCTGTCTTCCCAATTTCATCAATTCAGCTGAATATAATACCCGTGTCCCCAGGTAAAAGTCATGATGCAATTCTATCAGACAGTTGCTGTACTTTGCGCAGTGTGGGTGTGAGAGCTAATTTTGTCCTTAGATTCAGAAGCTTCATTAACAGTCTTAACACATTCACTGCAGCTTTCTAAACCTCTCAGGCTTTAACACTTACACTACTGCAGAACTGGGGAGAAAGAAAATAAAATGTTATCCTTATTTTGAAAACACATTCCTCTGATTGGCAACAAATACAGCTCTTTTGTGCACTTCCAAATTTGAGTTCCAACAATGTCATGCTGTGGAAGCCTTTCAGCAATTCATGATTGATACCATGGTAAAGTACTTTTATACACACACAAACATGCAGTAAAATTTTGTTTAAACATAAATGAAGATGAGGTGCCTAGATTTGACTGTAGGGATGTATATAGCTACAAAAAAGCATTATTTTAAGTGAATCTTTGCTACTGTGTTTTTAAAATCTAAGTTCCATATTATCATAAATACTCGATATTAATATTAATCTCTTGGATTTCAGTAATTAACACTTCTTCCAAGGTGTTTTCTGTCTTTTAAGTGAAAACATTTAACAAAACCTAAACTTTGATTCTCAATATCTACATTCAATGACCATACCAGCAAGTACATATAGTTTTTATGTCATACAGATATGAAAAAGTACAAATTATTTCCTTAGGAATTGCAATAAGCTCTGTCAGACTCAAACAGATATACTAGAGTAATATTAAAGGAAACATTGCCAATTTTATGTGCTATTCTATCCATCTATCTACAATAAAGGACCATAATTATAGTTCATACAGTATACAAATTTACCTATCCTAAAATTTAGGTTAGACAGATGAAGAACACTAGAGATGATTAATGAGAAAGTATATAAACTAAAATTTACATATATTAACATTTCAACAATTGAAAGTATTCAAGATGGAGAGAATATGTATGGCCACGTTAACAATTGCTTATTTAATTCTTAATGCTTACCCTGTTCATTTCCTTAGACAATATAATAAATGTCTAGCTACGCAAAATCATTATTTTTTTAATGAAAATACTCAGGATCTCTACATTGTGTCAAAGCTGAAATAGAAAAAGTTGTTGGGTTTTGGGCAGTAATCTAAAATCTGGGGAATATCCAAGTAGTACACTCAAGTATTAATAAAAAATTAGCAAAGGAATTTCAGATACATTTACAATGAAAATTATAAAAAAGCAAGCATGCCATTCATGTTTAAACATTAAGTAATGACATATGAATGATCAAAGACACAGACTGGCTTACATAGGCAAAGAGTTCCATTCATTTTTGTGGTGAACACTTCATCACAAAGTAATCTACTTGTTTGCATAACAATGACACATATCAGAGTACACTATTCAGTCTGATATCATTACACCTGGTTTTCTAGCATGACACTCTAAGGAAACATCACTTAAATTGAAAGGAAGAAAACATCCTTAAAAAATAGTCATTTCAGAAAAGTTAATCATATAAAAATTCAGTTATTAAAGAACCACATATATCTCCCCCCACCCCCAAGTCTGAGCTCCAGGAATATTATTCAAATCGTACCATTTGGAGAGCCCTTTTAAACAAGAATATTAGAAGACTTAATCCCACTCATACAGGAAGATAAAACACATCATAATAGGACTGCCATTATAGCCCTATCTGCCATTTTGCAGAGCATCTGTGAAGTACAGTATTCTATAGTATTCTGTAATAACCATGTTCTCTGTAGGACACCTTAAACTCTTACACAGCAGAATGATTTTATTATGGGAAGCCAACTACATGTATATAATATTAAATCACATGCAAATATAGTTCCCTTGACCTTAAACTGATGATTTAGGAATCATCTACAGCTTATTTTATCCTATGGATTATTTATTTCTCAAGCATTTTTGGCGTCTGCTAGCACATATGCTAGTAGAAAAATGGCAGCAGGCATTAAAATATTGAAGGGAAATTTATAGGAGAAAATGTTAAACGTGAGAAAATTCTATTTATAGTCTCATTCTCTTCCTCCCTTCATTCTCCTCCCTCTCTATACCACCAAACAGTGGGAAAGGCAAATGCTATCCATTTTAGTAGCTATATGTCTTGGTCCAGTCTATGTGCTTTGTAATGATAGATTGAGAAGTCTGGGGAGAACTACTTGGAGGCGTCCACTTTCAACTGGGAAAAATGGCAAGGGCTGTGTCTACCTTGACAGTTTGAAGAAGATGGAGTTATGCTATACCTCTTGGAATGAAGATTTCTTGTGGTGTAGTCTGGACTGTGTCTTAATTGTCCTTATCCACTGAGCCTACAACATATTTTTTGTCTCATTACAAATGCCCATCATAGTCGTACTAATAAAAGAGAAGAACCTAGAATTTCTTCCTTTGATTATCACTTCCCACCTATGGGATCTTGATTTTCTTGTTTCTTATCCTAGCAACTTGTCTCTCATATCTGCTTTCTCTTCACAGATGTCTGTGGTATCTCGACCTTTGGTTTCTAAATCTTGGATCTTTCCCAGACACTGATTGGATAGATCATAGCTGCTCAGAAAAAAGGTAAAGAGATGCCTGGTGGCTCAGCAGTTGAGCGTCTGCCTTTGGCTCAGAGCATGATCCTGCGGCTCCCGGATTAAATCCCACATTGGGCTCCGTACATGGAAACTGCTTCTCCCTCTGCCTATGTCTCTCCTTCTCTCTCTGTGTGTCTCATGAATAAAAAATAAAACAAAAAGAGTAAAAATCCTCCCTCAACAATATGCCTGATATGTAAAAGATGTCTGGTGGGGTAGGGGGTGGGAGGGCACTTGGGTGGCTCAGTTAGTTAAGTGTCTGCCTTCAGCTCAGGCCATGATGCCAGTGTCCTGAGATTGAGCCTCAGGTCTCCTTGCCCAGCAGAGAGCCTGCTTCTCCCTCTCCCTTGGCTTGTCACTCCCCCAGGTTGTGCTCTCTCTGTGTCAAGTAAATAAATAAAATCTTTAAAAAATAATAACTAACTAACTAAATGGGTCTGGGAAGAACAGGTTGCCAATTTCACTACCAACACATTTCTCTGTTAGAATGTATCTTGTATTTTGTGTTTTTATAACCAGTCAGTGAAAAACAAGTGGTAATTGAAAGGAAGTCTCCATATTTTTGAAAGTTGCCAAATAAAAACTCTTATATAAATGTCATCTATATTACATCATTTTATAAAATAGGGTATTCTAACAGTAAAAATTAGAAAAGACAATCTCAAAATAACGTATATAATCCTTGTGAAAAAATCATTGTGTGAAACCTACAATTATACTTATTTTCCTCATTATCTTGCACATCTACGGACCATTCCCTAGACAATTATCGTGGTCTAGACATTAATTGGGAACCACTGTCATACTACTCTTGGGCTACAGCTTTTGACATAGTAGAAAGTGATTGAGCAAGAAATCAGAATGCTAGGGAGCAATGAGTCTCAGTGTCTTCATTTGAAAATAAGGTTAAAACATTTATTATTCATGCTTTCTATGATAAATGAGAAAAATACACGTAAAATATTCCTGTGAATAATAGAACTCTTTGTTAAAGTAACATACTTAGCTATCAGTATTGAAGATATTGGTCATATTCTTGGAAATCTCTATTATATTTTCTATCTTTTTGATAGATCATCTATAAAGGAAAAAAAATTACTTGAGGGTCAACCTTAGTTTTAATGCAGATAGGAAAAGGAACTATACTGTAATGATATGCTGCTGAGTCTTTTAAAATTATTTATATTCCATGTACTATATAGCTCTCAGATGCTATACTAGAACAATCTCAAATCAGTAACATAAATCAAAAGAGAAGCAGTAAATTCATTGTTTTAGATTTGAAGGCCATCCGCTACCTACATGTCGATCCCAACCACTGAAGTGATAGAGGCCACAAGGAGGTGTGGTACTCCAGGTCTATGGTGGCTCTGCTGCCTCGTGGGCTTACTTGAACTGGCTCTTTCTTTCTTTTCTTTCTTTTCTTTCTTTCTTTCTTTCTTTCTTTCTTTCTTTCTTTCTTCTTCTTTCTTTCCTTTCTTTCTTCTTTCTTTCTTTTTCTTTCTTTCTTCCTTTTTCTTTTTCTTTCTTTCTTTCTTTCTTTCTTTCTTTCTTTCTTTCTTTCTTTCTTTCTTCTTCTTTCTTTCTTCCTTCTTTCTTCTTATCTTTCTTTTTCTTTCTTCTTTCTTTCCTGAACTAGTACATTTTAGATGGAATATTAACATCTCCTGATGCATGCCACATTTTGTAAAACTCCCTGACATCTACATTCTTATGACTAGCCCCAAATTTATGTGAATATTTGGATATATTAGCCCCACAGAAAAGGAAGCAGTTTAAGTATTCCCTTCTATTTTAGAACTGGATTCATGCAAGGAACTGGCATGTCTGCATGATGCTATCTGATACTACAGAATTGAAAAAAAAAAAAAAAGAATGTAAATGCTTGGAGGAGTAAGTAGAATATATCTATATCCATTCCTTTATTCATAGATGTTTTTAAATCTTCTCCAAGAAGCAGGATCTCTAAGGTGACAGTCATATTTAACAAGTAGCACTTACTTGCTCTAAAAATTAATATAGAAGTTCTTCTGCATTAATAAAAATGCTCAAGTTTTTTGTTTAATGATGTTTTGTGCCTTTAGATACAAGCAGGAGGTATAAAGGCAGAATTGAAAGGAAAAGATAATGTTTTAAAATTATAAAAAGGATGCAAAGAAATACTGCTACAATACACTAAGTCTTCTGTTGGATAAAATTGCAATGATCTACTCAGTTTTGGGGAGGATACAAGGTTGTTACTACACTGGGGGAAATTTTAAAAAACATAGTTGACGTGCTCACATTGAACTCATTGTTCCGGTTCTGGATTTGAAATAGTTTGCTTAAACTTGTCATTTTCCTGGTTCTTTAGTTAATGACTGCATGTTGTCCTTAAATGGTTTTTACTTCAAAAGAGCTGATTCAACAAATTAATTTCAGCAATGAATATGTCCTCATTTTATCAATTAAATAAATTTATTGTGTGGATGTGCCTCCTCATTTATGTGATTCTGGATTCTAAAGTCAGCTATTCAACAGCTATTTTCTTTGGTGTACATATTCAGCTGAGCCTTAAGGCTGAAAAATGAGAACTGATTCTTCCCCTCAGGAGTGCCCTTGCTCTGGATTTTCCTTTCAAATGCCCCTTCCATCTCGTCCTATTTGGAATCCCTTGGCTGTTCAGAAACCATTCTCATGAAAAATGACAATGAGATCAACCAATCTGCTTTTACTAAGCATACATATTTTTTCAATGAAGGGATAGTACATACTCATGGAAAAATAATACTAACTCCATCAGTACCACACAAAGGGTACAGACAGTTAAGTCTCAATTTCAAAGGAAGAAAAGCTCCCTGAGGGCTGGGGCGGTCAGGTGAAGTCTCACTTTCTTTCATTCTTTGCTCCATTTTTTTCCATTCTTTGCTTCTCTGACAAGAACTGAGAGCCTTCTCTGTGGATTCAAAGCAATATCTGCCAAGCTACCGGACTGTAAGCATCAACAAATCACATTGTTTGGGACACTCAGTGTAGTCAACCTGCAGCTTTGAGTCTCTTAATTAATTTAACCTAACCCTGACAAGAGAGTAGATGTAAGCAAAGCACACAGAAATGTGGGAATCCATTTTGGTTTTGGCCAGAAGCCTAAATAATATGGCAATAGAGTGAATCACAATGTTTGAGTAACACTTGCTCATCAGGATAAAGCCCACTTTTATCTTGTATGAGTCAGTTAATGATATTTTCATTCTGTGATCATTCTCTTTCAAGTCAGCCAACAAACACTTATGAGAGTCCTCTATGGCTAGATAGTTTTTAGGCTTTTGGTTAAACAGGAATGTCCAGGATGGAGTCCTGACCTTAAGAGATTTATATTTCATTTGGAAAAAAATAGTTTATACAAATAAATCAATAGGTTGTTTCAGGGATGAATGGTATGAAGATGTCACAGGTAATTATGGAGATTTCTATGCATAGTTAAAACCTGAGTGGAATCCTGGTTGGTGAGAGGGAGGTAACCATGAAACGATCTGTGGCTTTGGCTTGGGGAAGTGGGAGAGTGGCCCTAGCAAAATAGAGTCCGTTCAAAGACCAGAAAAGAAACAAGCCTGGCATGTTATTAAGGGTATTTCCTAATATTCAGTTATTGGCTGGGACCTCACGAAGCTGTTTATGCCTTCCCAGTCACTTCCTATTTTGTTACAGGAATCTTGCTCACAACTGGACATGCTATCAAATATCAAGAGGCAATCCAAGGAAGCCTAAGTGTCACTACCACCCTAAAATTCCTGTGGTATTCTTCTGTTTGCCCATTGCTAGACACATATCCTTAGAGATAAATGCTAGCTCAGATGGAGCTAAAGTTCACTCCACTTCTTTTTTTTTTTTTTTAAGATTTATTTGTTTATTTTAGAGAGTGAAATTGGGCATGCAAGTGGAGGGAGAGGCAGAAGGAGAGAATCTTCAAGCACACTCCCTGCTGATGGCAGAGCCTGACGTGAGGCTCTATCCCATGACCCTTGAGATCACAGCCTGAGTGGAAACCAAGAGTCATATGCATACGTATATTTACATCCAGAAAGATGAGTTTTTTTTTTTTTTTTTGAATCAGAAATCTGGGTGCAAATCCTGACTTAGATGATCTTAAGAAATCACTTAACTTCTCTAACTTTCAGCTGTATCAGTACAAGCTTGCATGCCAGTCTTGTGTTTGTCTATTTGAGTTTATAAAATACATCTTATAAAAACTGGGAGCAAGGTAGTTTGGAGTATAGAAAAATTGTAAGCAAGGTAGTACGGAGTATACAAAGATTGATAGGATATTGCCTCTGCCCTAAATCTTTGCAGCATTTTGTAAGGATGATAAAACACATATAAAAGTTACAAGAGATCCATTGGAAAGTAACAGCATCATGAAAAAGAAATCAATAAAATGTAGAGTATAAACATATATTATTTTTTAGCTGAGAGAGTAGAAAGGGGAGAGATTGTCTCCAAGGGTTGGATTTTGAATGATGGTATTTTCAACTTACCTTCAACTGATAAGGTTGTACACCTACATCTGTTTGGAAGAAATTATGTGGAACTAAAGGCATGGAAGTGGAAAATTATGAGGTTTGTTCAAAGAATATTTCCCCTATCTAATTTGATGAGATCTTAGAAATGAAAAGGAATAGTGAGAATGAAGCTGGAAATGCAGTTTGGGAGATTGAATTTTATTAGATATGAATGTGGAACCACTGCTTCTTTTAGAGTAAGGAATGACACATTGCGGTGTTTTTATGAAACCATTTGCATTTCTGTGCATAGGAGAATTAGAAGTGGGGGAAGACTGAAGGCTGGGAGTGTTGGTAGGATCACCTGCCTGTAAAACATTAATGAACAAATACAAAATATGTAGGACACGAAGGGTAACATTCCTCCAAATAGATAAATAAGAAGTGTTTGCTATGATTTTTATATTAGCACAGTTGGACTCAGGGTCTCTATTTAGAACTTTAAAAATATTAAATTTAAGATATTCATTATTGTCTAAAAACGATATGTAGTATCTACAAATTCTAGTACTACTTCTTTTCAGAATCTTACTACTGAGTTTTTAGCTGTATTTTATACAGTATTTCATAAACTCAAGTCATAGATTTACTTTTTTTTTTAAGATTTTATGTATTTATTCATGAGAGACACAGAGAAAGAGGCAGAGACACAGGCAGAGGGAGAAGCAGGCTCCATGCACCGGGAGCCCGACGTGGGATTTGATCCCGGGTCTCCAGGATCACGCCCTGGGCCAAAGACAGGCGCTAAACCGCTGCGCCACCCAGGGATCCCAGATTTACTTTTTTAGATTGTCATTTATCTTTCTGGACCAATGCTCTATTTACTTATAATCATACATAGTGTAGGCTAATTTGATGCAACATTGCATATATTTCATGATTTCCCAAAATATTAACCAACTTTAGTCTATTGTAGATATTAATCATAGTAAATAAAACTCTAGGTAGTCTCATTTATTTATTGCACAAAATTTCACACCGAGCTTTAGTAATGCACTTTGAACAGAGACACCGATATGCTTTATAAGAGAATTTACTTTTGAGCTTACTAATTACTACATATATATCCTTGGTTAATTTATTTAACCTCTCTAATTTCCTGATCTTTATAATGGGACAATGTTAGTACCTAGTAGGCTTAAATGGGTTTGTGGAGGCTGAGAAAATTAAGGCCATTCCACCTTAAGTTCAGCATCAGCACAAGTCCAGCCATCCCAGGCCCCTGTGAATAAGAGCTGAAATTTACATTACTTCAGTTACAGGAAAAAAACAGCTTACAGCTTAATGCCCTAGAAAGCCCCATATTAGAATGAGAACAGAGCTCAATGCCCTTGAAAGCCCCATATCGTAATGTAAACAGAACTTGAGAAATTCCTCCACCCCTTCTGGAGGACCCCTAGACCAGCCCATAAAACTAAGCTGGAACCCACCTCGGGGTCCAAGTCCCTGCTCCGCTGTGTCGGGTGTACTTGGACCCAAGCTCGAGCTTGTAAATAAACCCTCGTGTGTTTGGATCCGTGTTGGCTCCTTGGTGGTTTCTCGGATACGTAATCTTGGGCACAACAGGTTAATAAAACTGAAGTTCTTTAAACAGTTTAAGCACTCAGTGATAGTTTCAAAACAGTACTTGTTATTATATATCAGTCACTTTCTCCTTTCAAAGGGCAATTTTATTCTGTAAATAATTCTTAAAATTTCCAAGATTGATTTTGACAAAGAGGATGACAAGCATTATTGCTTTTTTTCAACTAAAGTCTGTAGGAACCAAAGAGAAGAAAAAGTTAGCAATTAACAAATCAATTTAGACTATGTCTACAGTTAACTCAGATCATATACACTAAAGGAGGTTCATGTTGGGGCTTGACTGGCTGTCTACATTGACAAATTAACCAGATAACTGACATTTCTTATCTCAACAGTGTACTGTAAGCATATAGGCAAGTCTCAGACTAAATGCCACGCAGTATTTTCAAGCCTTAAGTGAATTTGTAACAAAATGTGCAGTTGTTTCCATTTTCATTAACCCATTGACATTCTTGTCACCAGCCTCATTTAAAAAAGAAATTCCATAGAGATTTGGTAGAATTAAAAGAAAATGCCACCTATGTACTTCACCCTTCTATAATTAGTAATATGGAGACAGCATGTTATAATTTGAATGGAAGTCAGGATACACTCAATGTCTCTCTTGCTCTGTAACTAACTAGCTGTGTAGACTTAAGTCACTTAAGTGCATCACATTTCATCACATTTTCTTTTCATTTGTAAAATGGAAGTTAGATTGATGATGAGAAAGATGTACTGGGAAAAATTCAGAGGCAAGCACTCTTAATATCCTCGGTGCTTGGCAACGTATGTGACACATAGTAGGAACCAATAAAATTTACAAAACCAAGCCTAATGCTTCCAGCCACATAAATGCATGGATTGTATTCATTTCCTGAAAAGTTGGTACATCCAGGATGCTACTTACATAGTAAACACACAATCTTGGAAGAAACCAAGAAATCATCAAGGACAGAATAGCAGTCAAGGCTGTCAATGTAATCTATCTCTGGCAAATTAGCCATGACAGATAAAGAATATATGGGTAAAGCAGAATATGGGAGAAAACAAACTGACTGCAACTGAGGTATCTTCAAAGGAATTGATACCTGTACTGCAACAGTCAAATTTGCATCTGAAGATGACCTTCAAGTTTTGCACGTGTTCATGCAGAGCAAGTTTAGCCCAGCTGATCTGCCATTTCACCTTCAACTACTTGAACTATGCACGTAATTGAATATATTACAAATTCCAAATGTGCAATATGTATATCAGCATGAAAACTGAATTTCGCCTAATTTTATAATTTAAAAGTGCTTACATTCTTTTTACATTAATTTCTTTGCAGACACATATGTATATCTATATAAACAGTACCAATAGTACAAACGAAACCATCTAATTCAAATCATCCAATGAAAATATATAGGAAAAATCTACAGTTCTAAAAGCTGAAGAACAGTAATGGACGCAGATTGTTTTACACAGAAGTGGCTTTACTTTACTTGTATTTCAGGATATGCCCGTCATTAGGGCAACTGCTCGCCTAACACTGCTTCAAATTCTCACAGCAGCTTTTTAAGTTGAAATGGTGTACCATTCTGTAGGTGAAGAAACAGGAGTTCAGAAGGTTCATGTGATTTTTCAAGCCCCCAGAGGTAGCAGGAATCTGGTCTGAGATTTGAAATCTAGGACTGATTAAATCTATGCCAGTGATAGTTTCTTCATATTCTATGAATCTAATTTTCTTTAGGAAATGTACAGAAAATAATATTGTAAACACTTAATACAGACATATTTTAGAATTATTAAGGTGAAATACCTAGTTTTCAAATTCTTAGTAATTAATGACAAATATCCAGAAGGATATAGTCCATGTATATTTGTAAAAACAATCAGAAGAATGACTTTGCTATTGTTTTGATTCCACAGGGCTGATAAATACAAATGAATAATCTATTTTTTCTTTTTTTAGAAAATTAATTCTGATAAGGGAACAGGAAGAAATCTCATGAGTTTTCAATTATTGTTACTTAATTAACAAGCCAAACAAACTTATTTCTCCATTAAGATCCAAGTTGAGCAAGACAGAATATGAAACTACCTGGTCACTATTCAGAAAAATGAATGTAAAATTTCTTTCATGATTAAACAATCAGTCTGCATATCCTATTCAAAGAAAAAGTTATTACTTGTGGAGCAGTCACTATTGACTAAGCTGAAGGGTCTGGATGTAGAGAACAATGCCCTAGTTGTTTATATTTTGAAATTTGTCAAAGGATTAGATGGGAAACAAGGTAATGATGATATTAACAGCAGATCTGGGACGCCTAGGTGGGTCAGGGGTTGAGCATTTGCCTTCAGCTCAGGATGTGATCCTGGTTCACGGGATTGAGTCCCGTATCTGGCTCACTAGGAGGGAGTCTCTCTCTGTGTGTCTCTCATGAAGGAAGGAAGAAAGGAAGGGAGGAATGAATGAATGAATGAATGAATGAATAAATGAATAAATAAATAAATAAATAAATAAATAAATAAATAAATAAATAAAATCTTTAAAAAATTTATTAACAGCAGATTTAATTATCTCCTTGCTAGTTTGATTATATTTTCTCTTAATTTCTTATTCAAGATGTTGCGGCCAACTGAACTGAGAGCAGATTACAGTGAATCTGAAGTTATTTGTCCAGTTAAATGCTATAATTGCTACTCCAAAAAAAATAATAAAGAGCAAATTTTATTACGGCCTCTAAGGATTTGTCTGCATTTTTCTGGTTTAGTTACTTAATGTGAATTTCCAGGATTTCAAATTATTGATATTAAACAATAACTAAAATACACATTTTGAAAGTATAAAACTTTTTAAAAATATTTTATTATGCATTAGTTTAGACAATATCTCATGCTTCAAGCCTAGAATACAGCCCAACAGGGGAAAAAATGTACTTTGTACTCAGAAAAATAAGATTCAACATCAGGTAAATTAATAGCAATCAATTATTTGGGTTTTAGTCACTACATGCTAGGTTGGAAAATACAGCCAAAGTGCTTTCTAGCTTCAAAACTACAAGTTAAAAACAACAATCTTTGGAATAATAATAACTGAAATTTTATTGAAGGAGGTTTCTGAATGACTTTAGTTAAGTAAGACATTACTTCAGTGGAATAGGTAACTTCGTGCAGGTTTTTCCCAATTATCTTATTTATGGTATTTGAAATTAATTTACTCAAATTCCAAATGTCACTTGCCAAATTTGAATCAAGCCATTTTCTTCCCTATTTTATTCTTGTCACTCCTATCTGCTGTACTTTCCTAATTATATGCTAGCACATCAGTGTGGTGATTTCTCTGACTTGGACAAAAACAAAATACAGCTTTGTTAGGGACATTCTCCACTTATAAATGCTGCACATTAATGTGCTCCCTGGGTATGAAATAAAGTATGAATTAAAGTTTGGATAGGACCCAAGACAAATTAGAAATGTTCATACAAGTTAATAATCTCTCTAGCTAGACGGGCTGCAGTACTAGGTCAACCTGTGAGCCTATGGATCCTAGAGATCTAAAATTTTTTAAGATTTGGCTGTATATGGATTTGATTATTCAAGATTAATAATGCTCAAGTTTGCCAGTTTATTTGGGGCTAAGTTAATTCAGTTTATCTCAAAATCTTTCTTCAAAAAAGAAAAGACCCCAAATTCATTTGTACCTTTCCATTGACAATACCTAAATTTGGGGAAAGGTAATTCCATTTTCAGGTTTGATTTCTATTCCATGACAAATCAATATAAATCAGAAACTCAAATTCAATCTTTCTTTTTTATTCATACAAGTCACTTCATATACTTCTCTGAAGTTCTCCCATCTCAGTATCTTTAATATTTTAGGATTGATATTAAAATAAATTATAAATATGTTTATTATTCCACTACCCTTCACTCTGGATGTCAACAATTACAAGCCTTAAGTTATTATTGAGATGAAGATTAGTCAAATATTAGTCCAGTGGTCTCTGTGTTATTTGCTACCAAGATTGTGTGCTATTTGCCTTATAATGAGCAGACCTTATTCATATTGATTTTGCAACCATTTTATTTTTGCACTTAATCTAAATAGCTGTCCACATATCAGTAACTGGGACACACCTCCCTCAGCAATCCATCCACATAACTTGCTCCATCAATCAGTGGGAGAACACAACTAGACCAAATTTTCAAGAAATAAAATTTGGGGTCTGTTTTTTTTTTTTTTTTTTAGTTTCCATTCCATTCTATATAGTTTAATAATCTTATTTTAAGCTGTATTCATTGGGTATAAGCTTTCTTAGGCTCTAGAGCTCAATATTATTAACCCTGTGGTTATCTTTTATATCATTCATTTTTTCATATTCAAGACTCAACACTAGTAGTAAATTATTGCCACAGCTATAAAAGTTTGTGTGAACGTAAATTGGTGCAGCTGCTGTGGAAAACATTATTGAGATTTCTCAAAAAATTAAAAATTGAAATACCAAATGATCCAGGCATTTCATTACTGGGAGCTTGGGTGCATCAGTTGGTTAAGTGGGCAACTCTTAATTTTGGCTCATGTCATGATCGTAGGATCCTGAGATCAAGCCCCTGTCAGGCTCTGTGCTTAGCAGGGAGTCTGCTTGAGATTCCCTTCCTCTCCCATTGTCCCTCTCCCTGCTTGTGTGCTCACTGTCTCTCTCTAAAATAAATAAATAAATATTTATAAAATAAAAGAAAAAGAAAACTGGAAATACGGAGAGTGAAGTAGAAACAAATATTCTTATTTTGATATATAGTCTTAGCAAAAAATATCTTTATAACAGTAATATATAAACAGACTAAATAACATAGCACTTCACTTTTAATTCTGTTGAAATTTATATAGGTTTCATTTTAAGGTAAATTTATCTTTATATTTGAAGTGGACAGTTCGACAAGCATGGGCTTTGGTTTATACAATACTGTTTAGATTTTTTTTTCTAATTAACAGACTTTATTGTTAGAATTGGTCAATATTTTATAGTGAAAAGTTTCATTCTATTTATGTTAAAATATAAATTTTAAAGTATATATATATATATACAATATGTATATTGTATATGTAACATTTCAAGCATAGGTTAGCTGTATTTTTGAAGAATTGTTCAGGTAAACACAATTGACTTATTGTTGAGTAGGATTTAAGACTTTTCTTCAGTCACAGAACTCTCAGTGTAATGAGATTTTTATAAACAGAATGACAAACCATTTAAAGTGAGGAATGAGCAAACAGGTGTACAGCTTGTGCCTAATAGGCCTTCCCTTAGTTTCACAGTCTGATAATTTTCTTTGCATACTGCCTTGACCTGATTATTCATGACTTTTTGCATAATGAGAGAAAGCTTTTAGACATGTTAGGTATGACATACAAAATCTGCAGCTATTCAACCATTCTGAAAAGTCCTGTTGAATTTTTTTTAGGTATATTTAGCAGTCAAATAATAATTTGATGCAACATGATTAAAATGTTGAGCCTATTTAGTGAGTTCTTTGAAAACACAAAACATTTTAGAACATTTCACTACTTGATTGTATGCATAAAACTATTCTCATACTCACTTATATGTGTTTAAATTAACAATTAACAGTTTGCTGCTCTTTATATATTTCTCTAAAACAAAGTATTTTACCCTATTAGATTTGTTACTTTTATCCATTATGTAAAATAATTGAAATAATTTTCTCATTACAAATATCATTTATAAATGGGACCTTGAAATATATAACTTCCACAGAAAAATTTGATTAATAGATCTTGGAATACTCAATAATAACTTGCCCACAATTTTAAGTAACATTTAAATTGGAATAGCATTTATATGTTTGTATCTTCTTATTTTCAGAATTAGCATTAGCAAGAATCTTATTAGCAAGATTTTCTACATTCTCAATTTTCTGGTTAATCCTGACTTGGTAATTCAGCCATGTATATGTGTGTGTGTCTGTGTGTGTATGTGCACATGCACATGCTATAGACATGATATTCAGATAACCAGTTCCCTATTTTTGATATTAATTTATGATTTATTTTTAGCATTTGAAATACGGCTACAATGTTTGTGTACATCTTTGATTTTTCAATTATCTTAAGTTACTGTCAAAAGATTTAAATACTTTATATATTCTTTACATACATTGGCAAACATATTTCTAAATGGTTTTACCAACATCCTGGATCCCAAATTATTCAATCCATGGAATGTTGGATTGAAGATTCCCTTAAGCTTATTTTTTTCTTTGAACTTGCTGCACGGTTGGGTTTGTTTTGTTTTGTTTGGGTATCTCCTACCATTTTCTTTCTTGTAATTTGTTTTACTTTTATTATATTTAACCCTTATCTAATGAATTTCATGTGGAGTGCATGGGAGACAAATTTTTGAAATTCTTCCATTCAAAAATACAACTCTAATTTTGTCTATACTTGTTTTTATTTTCACTGTTTTGTTTCCTATATCATTCTAAACAAAAATACTGATTTTGTTTGGAACAGAAAAAAAATATTTTTGTATTCCCTGTATAGCATGTGCTATTGTTGATAAAATTTCTAATAGTAGTAAGAATATTGCTTGATTTTACTAGTCTCTTCTTAAACTATCAGGCAATTTGGAAATTTTCTTTTTTATCTTTTATTTATTTATTTTGTTTTCTTTCCTGTTTTTTCATTCACTTTGCTGAGCACTGATGGACTTTTTAATCTGACAATGTATTCTCTCTTTTAGTTCAAGAAACTTGTCCTGCAACAAAGCTATTATATGTTTTTTTTCATTTCTATTTTCCCTCTTCTATTCCTTCAGAAGCTGTATTATTCTAATGTTGGAATTTTCATATATATCCTTTTTTTTTTCTTATTTTCCACTCCTACGGCCTTTTTTGTTCTACTTTCTGAGAAATCTAGTGAACCCATCTAAAAAATGACTAGCTTGGTCTTAAATACTGTTCATTCTATTAGTGAATTTAACTATATTTTATTTTGACAGTTGTATTTTTAAGTCAGGAAGTACTTATTCTTTCTTTTTTTTTTATTTTTATTTTTTTTTGTACTTATTCTTTCATGCTTCTTTTTCCTATACACCTATTATTATTTTGTTTTTTCTTTTTTCTTTTTTTTTTCAAACTCTAAGGATGCCAAGTAGGAATTCTAAAATTTCTATTTTCTAAATCATTTCTATTTTCTCTGTGGAAAGAGGAATTCTTAGCTTACCTTGGTCACCATCTTTATGATTCTACTTTTATTCATAGATATACTATATTTGATATCCTATATTCCATACCTTGAATCCTCACAGTCAAATCCCCTGTTCAGGAAACTGTTCTTAGAAAATGCTTGGGGTTGTTTCAGAGATGTGTATATATATATATATATATATATGGTGGCTCAGGTGGAGCTTTGAGTTTCTGGTTCTTGTGTTTGGTATTTCTTTAGGATTCCCTTGAAACATACTATTTTATGGACTCTCCACGTTTAATAATTTTCTCAAGCATAAAAGAAAATCGGTATAAGGTTAAGATTTTTATCTTTTTTAGAAATGATCTTTCCTTACCTATTTGTAACAAAAATGTCTTAGGTAGAAGTAGTTTGAGCCACCAAGTATTTAAAATAGAATTGTATTTTTTAAATTTTAATGATGCAGAATTTTTAGTTTCTCTTTTATTGTCAATTTGTATTTTTCCTTTAGTGTACTACCAGTTTACATATGTTAAATATTTTTCTGTTAGCTTACCCCAATACTTTTCATTTATTTACTAGGAGACCCTTAAAAATATTCAGACTTTTTTGTCAGCATTCCTTAAATTTGCCATCTTAAAATGAAAATCCAAATAAAAACTTTATATAAGTAATAAAAAATGGTAGTCACTAATATTAAAGTAAGAGAGAGTATCACTGACTTAAAAAGCATATTACAAAATCTTCTGGGTAAAAAAATAAATTAATTAATAATTCATAACCATGGAGAAATAAAAAAAAATATTTCTTCAGGAAAACATATGAATTTGAATTCTATAAAATTTACATTTTTTTTTCTCAAAAAGAAATGCTTAATTAAGCATTCCCATTAATGTAAAGATCAACATAAATGCACTGAAACTCCTTTAAAGAGAAGATGACTGGTTCTTTATCATAATATTTTGATGACTAATACAAATAAGTCATGACATTTCCCATTGCTAATGACTCAAAGTAAGAACACATGTCCTCTCTTGTTTGCATGGAGAGTCACTAATTCACTATTATAATCTACTGGAGAATAGTTTATCTAGTGCTGCAGAAAGGTTGCCTATAGCTCAAGATTACCTGACTTCTAGAATCTCATAATATGTTCAGTGACATGATCAGCAATTGGAATTACACTTTTTTTTAAGAAAGAAAGCACAAGTGGGGTGGGGGGAAGGAGAAGGAGACAGAGGGAATAACAAGCAGGCTTCATGCTCAGAGCAGAGCCCAACATGGGACTCAGTCTCAGGACTCCAAGATCTTGACCTGAACCAAAATCAAGAGTCACTGCTTAACCAACTGAGCCACTCATGTACCCCAGCAATTGGAATTTCTATGGCTAACATATGCTAACATGTACTACTGAAAAATACGTGTCACATTTTGTCACACTGATAAATCACCATTGCTTATTAACTTAAATGAAAATATATTTCTTACTCCTGATACCCCAAAATAAACAATATATGCATACCTCATTTATCAAATGATTGTCCTATAATTATTTATTTATAAGCTATAAGAATTTCCGAAGTTTGATCTCCTCCACAAATCTGGAGAATTACTTTTTTAATCATAGAAAAGTCAAAATTAAAGATTGATACTGCTGTATAATATTCCATAACTGGGCTATAATCCTCATGAAGACTGAATCATTTCTAATATATAAAAGATGTATGTAAAACATTATGCAATGGTGCTTAATGCATTGCTTTTTTTCGTAAAATTACCAACACACACCCAACAACAACATCAACAACATTCTATCCTTAGGCCCCTGGAAATACATTTGTTTTCCAAAGAGCCTGAGGCATTGTAAAAACAATAATGTTTTAATATGTTCTACAATGTTAGGCTGAGAAAGATAAAGAAGAAAGAAACAATGTAAATGGCCTCAAAGGATTCAATATACATTTTGGAGGAAAGGAGCCAGGATAAAATTAAAAACATAAGTACAACTAATGAAATACTACATGATAAACAAGTAAGGTAACTGCAAAAAGCTTAACAATTTTAAAGCAGACACTTCCAAGGACTTGGAAATGATCTAAATAATGCCCAGATTATGTTTATTGGGGAAGAGAACTTGTGGATGACAAATTGAAAAAATCCATTTAAAAAATGGGATTAATCTTTAGACATTAGATATCTATCAATTTTAACCTAATCTTAATATTTAATACATTAAGCTTTATGATACTTAATACATTTATTAAGTAAAAATTTTGAGACAAATGCATAATATCAGTGGTAAAAAAAAAAAAAAAAAAAAGACTACCATTAGTGAAATAAAAAGGAATTTGTGCAGCCTAGGGGAAAATAAGTGGCATTCATGGAAGTAGGAAGAAAGGAAGAGACGGAAGAGACTCAGGATATAAAGGAAGAATCACCAGGCCTGTCATCTGTATATGGGCAGAAGGCAGAATCATGCATGGTTATCAATATGTTAACCTATGAGAGTAAAAAAGAAATAATAGGGTTCCAGACAAAGAGAGTTAGATATAAAGAGTTATTTGTGAAGGAGCAGAGAAATGGTTCTGGGAAGCATTTACAAACTCATCCAATCCCTGAAACTCTTTTTTAAAAAAAATAATCATTTAACATAAAATAAACAAAGCAAAAATACCATAAATTTAATACCTAAAATAGTCAACTCTAGCCACAGAAAGGAGAAGGCTCAAGAGAAGCCAACACAATCTACTGATTACATGCATAATACATTAGCTGCTATGTATCTACTGCAGCAGAGAAATACAAGCAATGCAATGCTTCTCATCTGACAAAGCACAGCACACCAATGTTCAGTGAGATTTTTTTTACTAAATATTTCAAGATGGTGTAATATTCACAAAGAAATTTATAGGAGAAAGTTGACTCGTGCAAGATTTGCACTTGAGTGAGAAGTGATGGTTGGTAATGTGGACTTGGCAGGATATTATAGAAGTGGTGGGTGAAGCCATTTAATAAATTAACTTTCTAAAGAACTTAAAAATAGAAAATTAGAGAACTAAAGAACGAGTCTTCATTTAGAGAGGGGAAGGATAAAGGCCCTACTTCACTATCTTTTGACTATCACCTGCATAATCTTGAGCTTGTTAGTTTAGCTTTCAAACATTCCTTTTTTTCATATATAATGGGGATATTTAGAATTTCTCTATCATGAGAGAATTTGAGGTGTGCAGTTAAGGGGTTAATCCAATGCCTGGCACTTAGTGTTTATTTATTTAAAAAAATTCCATTTATTTGAGAGAGAGAGAGAGAGAGCACAAGAGCCAGGAGAAGGGGCAGAGGGCAAGGGAGAAACAGATTCTTCCCTGCTGAGCAGGGAGCCTGATTCAGGACTTGATCCTAGGACCCTGAGATCATGACCCCAGCCAAAGGCAGACACTTAACCTACTGAGCCACCCAGGTGACCTAGTGTTTATTTCGTAAGTATAATCATTTCCTGTTTACTCCTCTTGTCACCATCCCAGTGCAAACATTATTATTTTATCACAGACTGTAAGGTTTTGTTAGTTTTTTATCTTTTCACACTCATTTCTCCTTTCTATTGGCTCAGCATTAATTCATAAAGATTAATTTGAAGGTACACATAACATTAAAATTTTTCAAAGAATTTATATCTTTCACTAAATGAAATTCTAAAATTTTAGTCAGATTCATAATCTTCCAGAATATTCCTTAATTTGTCTTTTCAATCTAATTCCCCAACCCTCCCTATTCTCAGCATTTGAGTCAGATTGGACTATTCACTGTATCAGTCAGTAACACCAGCTTTTCCACCTACATTTCTCTATGCATGCTCTTCTTAGAATATTCTCCATCCACTCACGCTAATATTTGTTCAAGAATGTTTTTTTTTAAAGATCTTATTTATTTATTCATGAGAGACACACAGAGAGAGAGAGAGGCAGAGACACAGACAGAGGGAGAAGCAGTCTCCATGCTGTGAGCCTGATGCCGGATTGATCCCAGGACCCTGGGATCACACCCTGGGCCAAAGGCAGCCCCTCAACCACTGAGCAACCCAGGTGCCCCAAGATTGTTTTTCCATAAAACATCTCGAATTAGAATATTGTACAACCTCTTAGCATTTATTTGTATAGCATTTAACACAATTAGCTTTACAATAGTATTATTCTTAAAAGTAGCTCAAAGTGGATCAGAACTATAAACAAACAATTATGTTGACCAAGTGGGAAAACTAGAACTAATAAAGAGAAGGAGCTGGGAAACGAGTTTCTGCTAAGCATAAATGAGAAGTTACTAGGAGAAGTTACTAGGATCCAAAGATAGGATGTACTGCTTTGAGAGATTAAGAATTCTGAAACAGTGGTTGGATACCAATTGGTAGAGATATAATAAAAGCTATTAAACCCATGATGTGTGGTTGCTTTAAAGCATTTTTTTATCCTAATTTTGATTTCAATTACATTGAAGTGCATAGTTTCAGTAGCAAATACTGCTGAAGCCAGATACTAGGATTAAGGACTATGTAAAGTCATATGGAAATGATGCTTTGAATGCAGTAAAGAGAAAGAATTTGAGCTTAATTGATCATCAAGATCAAAGAAATTGTGTGGGGATCCCTGGATGGCTCAGTGGTTTAGTGCCTGCCTTCGGTCCAGGGCCTGATCCTGGAGACAGGAGATTGAGTCCCACATCGGGCTCCCTGCATGGAGCCTGCTTCTCCCTCTGCCTGTATCTCTGCCTCTCTCTGTGTGTCTGTCTCTCATGAGTAAATAGAAAATCTTAGAAAAAAAAAGAAAGAAGGAAAGAAAAAGAAAGAAAGAAAGAAAGAAAGAAAGAAAGAAAGAAAGAAAGAAAGAAAGAAAGAAAGAAAGAAAGAAATTGTGGGGGGTGGAGGGGAGGGCGGGTACATTCATATGCTCCTGTATGCTTTGTATGCTTACTTGCTTGATTTCCGTTTTGCCTTTGTAGGAAACTCTGGACCAAGTAATTATATAGCTTAACAGTTCATTGTATAATATTAACAGTTTTGTGAGATATCATTGCATAATAAGCATCCTGGGTTTTTTTTTGTTGTTGCTGTTGAAAATAGTGATCTGCTTTGACTAACTGACAGAAATCTTAGTACATGGGTCACTGCTTGACAAAGAAATTTTAAATTATTCAGAAATACCAATAATAGTCCTCATTTTTTATAATACTATAGCTTGCACATAATGACCCTAAGGTTCTTTATAAGTGTTATTTGTCAAAAAGAAATGAGTCTGCTGTATATCTAAAATTCAACAAAGAAAAATAGCTTTGAAACTATGAGATCAGGGTCAATTTTACATCAATATATTATTTTTTTAATGTATCTTTGGTTCCAATTAAAGGAAACCAAAAGATACTATGATCATTAGTTCAGCATGGGAAAAATTATTTAGGACATACATGTATTAAAAAAAAAACATTTGACAGAATATGCAATCGTAACAATTTAAGAGCAGAAGCTAGATCAATGAGAAAATGCATGTAACTGAATGCTTAATCAAGATGTCAAATCCATGCATGGTTTATCTGCATATACAGATTTTATATTTTCATTAAAAAGGAAATGGTGGGCAGCCCAGATGCCTCAGCGGTTAAGTGGGATCCAGGGTGTGATCCTGGATACCCAGGATCCAGTCTCATGTCGGGCTCCCTGCGTGGAGCCTGCTTCTGTCTCTGCCTGTGTCTCTGCCTCTCTCTCTGTGTCTCTCATGAATAAATAAATAAAATCTTTAAAAAAATGGAAAAAGCACAATCCAAAATAATGTACAGATCTTATACATACAAGTCATTTTTGTGGAAAAAAGAACACTTATTTCAAACCTAAACGAAACTAAAATTAATCATAAAACAAAGCTCAATGTATACACTACTAAATTAGTCTTCAATTTATGTATTATGTAAAAGTATTTTAGAAATTATCTTAGTAAATTATAAAGCACCCTTTGCAACCTTTAAGTGTGCAAAATGTAGAAGAAAACCAGCTAATATTATCACTGGACCACCAAGTTGGATATTTTTATAATTGTGAAGAAGGACCTCAACAAGGCAGTTGCTTAAATGCAAATTGCTGAATTACTCTTCTCTTTCAAACCCTTCACTAGAACTTTTAGATAAAGAATAGAATATTTGATAAGGCCTTAATATGTCCCCATACTTCCCCTCCTGCCCCTCCCCTTTGCTAATCAGATTCTACGGTGAAGCTTCTTTCTCTTTCTCCCTGATTCCGTGATTCTCTCTCAAATTCTTCCCACATTCCCTGCTTAGAGTCTCCCTAGACTCATAGCCCACTTTCCACACAAGTTCAGTGTCCCTTCTTAATTGCCACTTCTTTAGGGAAGATTCTGCATTTCCAGTCTACCAGCAGTCTCAAATTTTTATAGCTGTAGGCTTTTCAGTAATTTATTTGTGTAATTACATAATATCCTTTTTAAGATACTCCATGAAACTCCATAAGGGCAAGAAATGTGTCTGTTATGTTCACTGCAGTTTTCCTTAGTGGCTACCGCAGTAATTACTCACTGAATGAAAATGTGAGCAAGAGGTAGAAATGTGCCCTACCCTACAATACTGGCATTAAGTAGAAGAGCTCTGGATTACATTGCCAGCGCCTCATTTAAGAAGATGGATTAAGTCACATGGGGAAAAATATTAAGAATGTCTCTGTGTACATGAGTTGAGTCCAATCCCACTTCTACTATTTACAAGCTGCGTGATCTGGGTAAATAAATGCAATCTCATTCTGATTGTTTACTTATCTAAGAAATTGAGAGAATTATGAACAGCTGAGATTAAATGAATGAAGTTAATAAAATACAATGTAGAGATATATATACCTAATACATCTTCAAGTGAAATAAGAATTGGTATGAAAACAATCTTGACTTCCTTGTTTGAGCATCTATCTAGAAATATGTTTATAGTTCCTTTCTTTTCTTTCTTTACTGAGTCCTGGCTTTCCCCAGGAGACAGTGTGTCCCCTAGAGTTGTCTAATGTCAGCTTCCTTTTCCAAAATCCTACCACTAGGCCCGGATGTGAGCAAATGCTCCACTTCACCACTTCATTCTCTTCCCTCTTCCTTAAAAACCCCAAGCTTTAAATCTCATTTCCAAAGACCATACCACACACAATGCCCATTTATCTCATTATCTTATTTCATCTTATGATGATTTTATCAACTGGCTTACTGTTTCTTCCTTCAGCTCCACTCCTCCTGGCCCCTTAGATGTTTAAATTTTCATAAAAGCGATTGATCCTTTGACCACTTCTTTTCTGATCTTCCCTTTCCTATCTTGGACACTCATTTCCATTGTCATGTCATAGACCTTGCCTTTCCTGTAACAGCCAGCTCTTCACCACCTCAATGTCAAGCACTTTAATCTACACTCATATCACTACAGCTCAATTTTCCAATTTCTCCAACTTGACATCAAGAAGTTAATTTTACTGCATGTGTACCAACAAACAAAACCTACCACCACCTTTTTACTGTCACTTATCCCCACATATCCTCATAATTCACATCAATTTCATGGCCACGACTTTAATCACTGTTTTGCATATACCTTCAACTTCCTTACCTCTTTATTTGACTGAGTCATACCTACTCAGTCAAATCCCAATGACAATTCTTCATCCATTCTATACCTCAGCCACACAGCTAAATGTGGCTACAGAAAAGCACATATAGAAATATGCTTTTCTTTTTTTTTTTAATTTTTATTTATTTATGATAGTCACAGAGAGACAGAGGCAGAGACACAGGCAGAGGGAGAAGCAGGCTCCATGCACCGGGAGCCTGATGTGGGATTCGATCCCGGGTCTCCAGGATCGCGCCCTGGGCCAAAGGCAGGCGCCAAACTGCTGCGCCACCCAGGGATCCCGAAATATGCTTTTCTTAATAAGTTCATAATCATATACCTCAAGCATACTTTCACACTTCGAGTAAAAATATTGTGCATTTCCAGAGTCTACCTTTTTTCCCAGTCTGTTTTTAACTTTCCATATCACTTCAAAACTCCTATACTTTCTCTAAATCTTCACTTTTACATTATAAACTTGATTCCAAAGCCCTGAGACTCTAAGATGAATCAAAAGTAACTTCTACTAGCCATCACCCATCCTGAATCTATCTCTCTATACTTTTATATCTTTCCTCTTAGTGAACAAATGGCCTGTTTGCTTTAACCTCCAGGTTTGTGCTCCTTGCCACTTGTACCCTAGAATTCACCCTTTCTCATGTGTTCTGAAACTTCAGTCTAGCAATCCTCTCCTCCCAAGGACTGCAAGGCATCATCACTCCATCAATCTTTCCTACATCTACAATTTTGTTCTTTATTGTATTATTCCAGCAGCTTTACACATGCTGTCCTCTCTTCTATCTACCTCTATTAAAGTCACTTCATTTTTCAAATATTGTTTGATGTCTCATCTTCTTAACAAAACTCTTAAAAAGAGCTCTACTCACTATCTTTAATTCCTTCCCTCTCATGTTTTTAAACTCACAATATCACTGAAATTGCTCTTTTACACTTACTATGGTCTTCACACTGCTAAATACTATTTTTAATTCTCAAAGTTCATCCTATTTGACCTATCAATAGTATTTGACAATGTTAATCTCTTGTTCCACCTTGAAATTCTTTCTCTATTTGGCTTCCATGACATCTTACTCTCCTGATTCTTTTTCTGCCTCACCAATGGCTCCTTCTCATTTTCCTTTGATGCCTCTTCCTCATCTTTCTCTCCTATAATTATTAGAATATCTCAGAGCACAAACTTTGTACATAACCTCTTCTGATGTACATTCCTCCCTTGGTGATATCATCCGATACCAAGGCTTTAATTACCATTTATATGACAATGACTCGTGAATTTTATCTTCCATATGGGCCTCTGCTCTGAGCTCACACATCCAAGGGTTTATTCAACATTTCCACCTAGATGTCTACTAGCCATTTCAAACTTAATATGCCTAAAACCAAAATTATGATCTTTTCCCCTAAACAACCCCATTCACAGTTTCCTCTATACTAACATATTCTCAGATCAATGAAATCATCATTAGCTTTCCTATTTTTCTCATATTCTTTATTCAATCAATCAGCAAATCTCTTTGGCAACAGTTTCAAAATATGCCCAGAATCCAACCACTTTTCACCACTTCTGATGCAACCATGCTGAGGTAAGCCACAACCATCTTTCTGTGAGATGACTGCAGCAGCCTTTTAATTGTGGTAACACTTCTTTTTAGTTTATTCTCCATGCAGCTGCCAGAGTGATTTTGTAAAAGTGAAGTCAGACCATGTTCCTCTTCTACTGAAAATCCTCTAATGCTTCCCCATCTCATTCAAAATAACTGGTTAATGGCCTAAGGAAATTTATCAGATTAGACCATCATTAACTTTTACATTATTCTATCTTGCTAATCTCTCCCCTGTTCATTCAGGTCCAGCCGCACCGGGCTTCTTATTTCCTTATGCATGCCATACACAAATGTGCCATGGGGGCTTTTCCACATCTGTTCCCTCTGACTGTATCCTTGGCTTCCAGGTATCTACATGTGATTCACTCCCTCATTTCCTCCAATGATTTCATTAAAAATCAACAACTCATTGGAGACTTTTCTGAACTCCAACCTTTCCCACCTCTCCATCTCTTTGGCATTTCTTTTGACCTCTAATTGTTTGTCATTGTTACTATACTTCATACCAATTATTATGCTCTATGAAACCTATCTCACTTGTTTGTTTTATTGTATTTAAACCCTTCATTAGGGCAGGTATTTTTGTCTGGATTGTTCTTGGCTCTATCTCCAGTGCTTGGAAGTTATAGGATTGATATGTACTTCTTGACTGAATGGATATGTAAGCACAAGAAAACTTTTAATTATAATGAAACTCTTCACAACTATTAAAGTGATATAACTAAGAATTGCAAATATAGATGTGGAAAGTAAACCATATAGCAATTGGTATTATTTTTCGGTTGTTTCATTCTAGCGCTAAGACACTGAAGAGATAAAACACTGCTTGTGTAACTAATTATGAATATTAAGTAAATTTAAGATTCCGTATTTAATATTATTTTATTTTTCCTCTCATTTGAGAAAAGTAGCAATTTTATAATATTTCAAATATAGCTATATAAAAACTGCCTTTTTTCTTAACAGTAACTTGATTTAAATTTTTTCTTCTTTCTTACCATGAGAGAAGTAAATGTGATGGTATATAATAGCATACTCCATTTTTCATCAAGAAAATGTAAAATGTAGCATAAGTTGTATGTGCTCTTTACTAGCAAGATTATTTTATGTATACTTGCTTTTTTATGTTATAGTTTTACTGTATGGAAAAAAATACACTCTTCAAGTAAGTAAGCTATTTCTTCTTTTCTGAGGCTGGCTGTAGAGTGAAAAGAACATTATATTTTGGCTTGGAATCTGTTATTGCTATGCCTGTCTCTGACATTTTCTAGTCCTGTGACATTGGATCACTCACAAGAAACGTGTTTTTCATTTCCTCTGTAAAATGTAGACATCTGCCCAGCCTTCCTCAATGGGTGATTTTGAGGCCACATAATTTAGAATAGCAGTCCTCAATCAAATGCTGGATTAGTGTTGGTCAGTGTTAGAACATTCTTTGGTCTAGAGATATGACAAAAAATAAGAATGAATAGTAAAGTGTATGATTTTTTAAATAAAATTAGTCACATATAAAGGGGTTTCCTTTAATTTGCAATTAGTATTTCATACATATATTAATAATAGAGCCTCTTCTATTAGAAGATGGTCAACAGCAGGGGTTTTTCTTTCTATTTTTATGATTTTTTTTATTTTATTTTGTTTTGGTGAAGCAGAACTGTGAAAATCCTATGTCAAAATCCAGATTTTATTTATTTATTTTTAATTTAAAAGATATGAAGTTCCAAAGCCCAGGAATGACTAAGTTAATACAATCCTATTCAAATTTTGACACAGGGCCGGATAATTTTGAGGTAAAGATGGGGGAAAAAGGCTATTACTCTGCTTGTTAGATAACATTACCAAGCATTATGACCTGGGGCAACTAACACAAGCCTTCTGTTCCTCTTACTCGGTTTCTTGAAATTAAGAAAATACATTGGAGAATTTGGAAGATTTTTTTTTCTAATTCAAAACTTACAATTAAATCATATTATGTCACTTAATGTTTTAGTGTTTCCTAATCCAACTGATTTTTGAGTCACACTCACTTCTGTGCCCTAAAGATGGTCAGGCATTTTGATAAATCCTTTCATAAAATTTTATTATGGCATTTACTAGAACAATAAAATTTATACTGATTTCTGGAAATAAAGGCTTTAAATAAATAAAAGCTATCACAAGACTAACAAAACAAAAACAAACATAAACATTGCTTTACCATATAACAATATTCAAATCAGAGAATAAAGTCACTCAATTATTTTTAATTCAGTAAGCTATTTTTTTTTTCAGTAAGCTATTTTTTCAAAACCAACTGATAATCATTCATCTCTTCAGATGACATTGACTTTTAACCAGACACTGCAAGGTTCTAAAGCTTCATACGGTGTTCCAATCAGAGTGATTGTGTAACAAAAAACATGAAAGAGTAACAGCAATTAACCTTCCCCACTTTAAAATGGGAAATTGAAAACAAACTAGAAAGTTGGAAGCCATAGGTCAGACATGGCAATGATCATTTTCATTAATTTTTTTCATGTTCACACTCATTGATGAAACTTAAACATTTAAATGTTTTCATAAAATTTATGTAAGTGGCAGGAGCATTTAAAAAGGGTTTGTGCTTAGACGGGAGATTTTATTTTTCTTTTGCTTTAGCCATGCTTATAAGTATGTGTGGAATGACTTACAACAGAAGATTAATTTGTTTTGATTAACAGTGAGTTTTATGTCCCTAGACAAACTGTGGAGAACTGCCATTTGAGTTCTATTTGCTAGGTTGACATGAGCATTGGTGGAAGACCAGAAATCATTTAGCCTTTTCTTATTACACAATGGCCAGCTTCATAGATTTGAAATGCTGATGCCAAAGATGAAATGGCACATAGGGCAAGACAGCATGGTCATACGCATATTAGCCATGAAGCTTCAAAGGACACAAATGAAATAAAACCAGTTTTCTAAGCAGGACATTTTGGACAAAGTGGTTGTGACTTTGTACAGAATTAATTATTTATCTTTATTCCACATACAAAATATCTAGAATGTTTCAGGTACACGCCCCTCACCCACACACACACACACACACACACACACACACACAAACACACAGGGTTTACTTTCCTTCTCAGATTGAAATGGTAATAAAGCAGACCTTAAATTTTAGAAAAATTTTTTTTTAATTTTAGAAAATTTAAATAAGCTAAGATTGTCCTTAATCCTTAATATAATTCTAACTGTTCTGGAAATTACTAGAAAATAGCCATGATGTAAAATTATCATGAATTATAAAGAAGTGATAAATTCCATTACTGAAGGTGTCAATAGGATTGAATACCTTTTAAAAATTCATCTCAGGCCAATAAATCTAATGAGTGATTTAGGAGCAAAACTGAAGTAAATATAAAAGGCAAATAAAACTCTGCAATACATTAGGCACAATAGAATAACTCAAGCCCTGTGGTACTTAAAAAAGTTAATATTAATGCATGAGGATTATGCTGTTCTTTTCCCAGAAACCTAAGTGTCTGCCATGAAAAACCATTCTTTTACCTGCAAATATTATTGGTCACATAATGACAAGACAGACAATGGGACAATACAAAATTTTAGTGTAACTGAGAAAGTAAAAATAAAGATAAAACTCAAAAGACAGAAATATAAATAGAAGTGTCAGAAAGAAAGAAATTAAAAATATTCATTCTCTGCTTGAAACAGGCCATTTCCATTGATCTGGCCCTCAAAAGAGAAAGAAAGTGAAGTTGAAGGTTGTTAGGGCCTTATGTCTTTTATGGTCTTTTTGTGGCATGAAACATAGTGATCTTGAAAGGAAAGTCCCCAAGTACCTGTGAAATGCTATCTGACGCACTGCCCCAGAGACAGGAAAATGCTAATTATGCTGTTCAATATACTCTGCATTCATCAAATTAACTAAGATGTCCTAATGGTGGACAGCTGGAGTTGACACAGCAGTTTTTAAACACATTTTTCCTTAGATTCCAGATTTATGTTAACACTTTTATTGTCATATTAATTCTTCAACATTTGAGACCAAGATGATTGACTTACCTTGCATTTTGGTATAATTCATTTCTGAAAACTAAAATACCTAGTCTTTAATTTTGTGTATTTAAAGTGAAAAATGTAAATAGCTATACCTAAAAACATGGTTCATTTTACATGCAGCTTATAATGTAAATGACTAATTGTAGATAATTTTTTAGTAGTCAGTATTCTTTCAGAATAGAATTAATAGGTTTTAGAGATATGTATTCAAAATTTTATTATTATTCTATTTCTAGTTTCAGTGTTATTTGGAGTATTTAAAAAATTTTCCTGAGCATTTGTTTTTGTTCTACCCAATAGCATGATGATATTCCTAAATATTCTTTAGTTGCTATTTTTTATTCAAAGTAACTCTTTTATCATTTTATTTATTAAGGCTGAGTCCCTCCACTAGGTTTGGTTGCTGTTGTTTTTTGTTTTTTAAGTGTCAAATTGGATGGCATAAAATAAAATTTGACTTAGTGCTATGGAATATTATTTCTTACAAACTAATTATTAACAATATCATTACAGAGTAATTAAAAAATTAATGAAATTCAGAGCATTATACAATAATTAAATCTATTTTACTTCACCTCTATATTCTCTTTGATTACTTAAAAGAAGTTTCTCCCAAATAAGCATAAGTTGATTTTCCTTAATTCAAATTTTCTTTTTAATGGCAAGAACTTCTGGCAGCATGGCAGAGATGTCACCAGGCTTGGAGTCATAAACTCTGGATTCTAGGAGGCTTCTGGGTTATAATTAGTAATATGGGATTCAGTCAGTTCTATTTTTTGTGAATAACAAATGAGAATATATTACGTTCATGTGCATTATAATTTTTAAATGGTTTACAAATTCTTAATGTTCTTTGGTCGGAATGATTACATTGCATCTATTTAAGAAAATGTCTATTAAAGTAGACATGAATCTACAAAATTGAAGAAGTTAACTATCAAAAACATCAATTTGCAGAGCAAGTATTTCTCTCTTGATCAATAGAAATTATTAGTTTACTAAAACTTCTAGTGTTTTGTCTTTGAAGGGTTTCACACTGTGCTCAATTTGGTTTAATAAATATTAATGAATATTACACATGTGCCACCCAAGGTAAATCCTATTGAAAATCATCTGAATCCAAATGGAGTTTCAAGTTAAATAAATTATTTGTATTCATGAGGTGAATGCAATACATTTATTTGCTCCAATTTCCCACTAGTTTTTGCACTTTTTTTCCCCCTCTGACACACCATGGCAGTCCTCTCTCCCTACCTAAGAACTAATAATAACCTGTTCATTCTTAGATGTCAGTTTAAACCACAATTCCTTAGGGAACCCTTCCCTGATACTCCAGATGAAGTAAGAAAGTCAGATCATATTATTGTAGATTTTAATGAAATTTACTGACAACATTTGTAAGTTCTTTTTTTTCCCCCCTTTGGGTAGAATTATCTGAAACCTATCTCCCTTACTGATTATAAGCTTCAGTGTATCTGTGGCATTTACACAGTGCCTAATACACCTCAGGATTTTTATCACCATCTTTTGAATAAATGAATTTCCAAATGCAGGAATAAAGTATACTACTAAATAAAAATTAGGGCATTTAAATAGTGAAATACATTTATCCTATTTCCCCAAAAAAGGATTTTAAACCACTGATACTATATATCTAAAATTTTCAAATTGGTTATTCCTATGGCTAATACATTATGTTGGGGATTAGTATTTGCCTATGCCCAATAATGAGCTCCACAAGTTATACCATGCATATTATTAGTTTATTCAATTAACTTTTTAAAAGGTATTATAAACCAGACATGGCTCTCATCACTAGGGAGACAGCAAAATTCCCTGCTATCACAGAACTTCTTTTCTACTTGGGGGACATTTAATAAATGAAATAAAAAATTAAAATGTGTTGCATAATGGATGATAGATGAACAAAAACGAGTGAATACAGCTGGCAATTTTAAATATGGAAGACAAGGAGCCTTCTTGGGGTGGTGGGTATATTTGAGTAATCTGAAGGATATGAAGAAGTAAAAGATGGGGAGCTCAGAGGGGAAGTTTTAACACAAAGAGGAGAGCAGTATTAAAAATAGGCAAGAGTGTGTCTTACAGATTTGCAAAATAGCAAAGAGAATGTCAGTGCAGAGAGATCCTTAATTCCAACTGTAACCAAATCTGGTCATATTTCATATGCTACCCAAAAATATTTCCATATTTTATCCAACATTTCTCATGTGAGTTGTACTGAAAGATAAGACAATTAAGAATCCTACTATGTAGAGAAATTTGCCATTGTTTATAATTACTTTATTAATAGCTAATTTTTCAAATTTACCCCAAATTGAGATTAATATGAAGAAATACATTTGTAATGTATTCAAAACACTTGGAAAAGATAACTGTTTACACATTTCTTTAAATTAATTATCCTCATTTGGTCTTTGTCTCAGTTATAATGTAAAATCCCCATGCACATTATTTGAAGAGAAATTCTCTAATATGTTGGAAGATTTCTCTATATAATTAGAGTACTGTTGTTGATTACAGATGAAGAGCTGCTAGTTAGATTTTTAAATGGATGTTTTCATGCTTTAAGTTGACTAGTAATGTCAAGTCATTGATCCAATGTTGGTTTTCTCCTCTATTTCCCCGTCAAAAATAATCTAGCACTTCTATAATATTAAAGCAACAAAATTGCTGATTACCCAAAGGAATGTCATGAAAATAGATCATTAAACACTGTTCAATATGAAATATCCAGTATCTATTTCCATATTTCTACCTTAATAAAATCATATCTGGTATTTTTAAGACCTATGCAGGAGCAATTAAAACTTTACAGAATTGACTTTGTATATCTAGATCATTTATAGAAAGGATTAATTTTGCCTCATCTGTAGCTTTCATGGATGAATCATTGAGAAACTGTATCACTCTTATCTACTATTGCCCTCCCTAGTATTCTCAATTAATAGTAATATCTATGATTAATAATATAAGGCCTACTTATTAAAAAAAAACCTCTTTACCTGTCAGACTTCTGTCACAGTCTCAATCTATTTATTATCTATACTATAAATCATATATTTAGTTGAAATGACTCAAAATATTTTAAATTGATTAATCATAACATCATTTTATCTTCCTTAAATCATGTTTAGATTCATTTCCTTTCATTCACAATTAAAAACAATTCCAGTTTAGAGTAGTGTCTTCAGGTTGATAGAGTTCAATTTTGAGACTGCAAAAACCCAGTGGGAAAGAGCAAGTATTGTTATTTATGGCATATTTATCTACAAACTCCATTCCCTATTGTTAGAGCCCATTCCACCATCTCCAGACAGGTAGCACAGCATAGTATAAAAAATTGAGCCATTTATGCATTCAGAAAGTCAGCTTACTATTTTCCATTATGAGACTATTTTCTTTCAAACCTTAGGGCATAGAAAACAAGTTACTGTTTGAAAAGTTGACAATTTTGGCTCTATTAAGGTAGAAACAGCTACTTTTGAACATGTGAATGAATAATAAAGTCTCTTCAGACTTAATACTGGAGGGTAGAGAAAGGAGGTTTGCAAAACATATATTTATTATATGATACAAAGAAAGTAGTTTGGCAAAACTGAAAGCTATGAATAAGAATTATTCTTCCCATTTAAAGTTTCAAAGTGCTCTACATAATACTCTGTAATTTGGAATCTTCTTCTCAGGCATTATAATTTGAAATGTGTCTTTAGGAAAAAAATCCATAAATGTTATTAATAAAGAAAATTATTCCTTGATAGTACCTTTGTAACTAAAGAGGTATAAATAACTCAGATAAGTTAAAATGTATTAAAAAACTTTTATGTAATATATTGAAATAATGCAAACACATTTTAAATTTTGTCATCATAATCATAATATGTCATATTTAAGTTAATGTGTATTCTGTACTTCCTTGCTATAACCTAGATAGATATGGTTCTTAAAATAATCTAATTCTTACTGATAAAGAAACTTCTCGCTCAGAAATATTAAATAACATGCCAGGAAAATATTTAGTACAGTCAGATTCCATCCCACTCCAGTGGGGCATTGGAAACAGCATGTATTGGCTTGTAAGAGCTAATTATTAAAATTTCAGGAATTTGGCTAGCTTACTGTCAAACACAAGTATTATTAAAAATTAAATTACATTAAAAATAACATTTAAATTGTATATTTAAAGGCAATATATATTCAAAGCTTATCACTTAATAATTATGTTATTACATTTTACTATCATATACACTCCTGAGGTTTTTTTATGACAAATATGTATATGGAAAAAATACTATATGCTGGTGTGTTACTACATATCGTTTTTGCAACTCAGGACTCAGTGGCAGCACCTTAAGATCTTGAAAGCTACCATCTTGGTATGAATTGCCATCACAGAAATTTGCAAACACTACAGATCAGGGCTATATTTATATTTTGTTGATTGTCTGTAGATTTAAGAAAGTAATGGAAAGATTTAGTAGTGCAAATCAAATATTAAAAGTCTCTGTAGCTGTTCCATAGTGAATAGTACAAAAACACTGATATTCTTACTTATTCAAAAATCATTATCCAATTCAGCAATATCACTCATGTTAGTGACCAACAACTGGAGTTCCAATGTATGTCTTCTTTGCTTCAGTAATGTCTTATCTATTAATGTAAAATAAAATGTCAGCCAATATTCCTATCAGATACATGTTTGTGAGATGCCACCAAAGTATGGTTATGGGCATAAGAATTGGGCAAAAATCAACAAAAACATTCTGTGAGAACAAATCGGCTATATGCATTTGCAATGAATTATATTTTATTATTTAAAAATTGTGTGCTATACATCTTCTCAACAAAATGTATAATAATTTATGTATGTATATATGCAGATATATTTTTTCCATGGAGCTAATTGTTAAAATTATGACTTGTTTTCCCACAAAGATGGTGTTTCACAGAGAGCTATAGTGTCCTGCTTCAAAATAAATATTGTAGAGTTAGGGCCACTCAAAATGAATAGCATTGAGAACATAGATGAGAATTTTAAGTTGGCCTGGTAAACAAAAACCAAATGTTCATTAAATCATACCTGACACCAGCATATCAAAAGTTGGTTGTGAAGCTATGAGATTGGATACAGAGAAATCTAATATTTGTCATATTCTGGACTAACTACAGCCTGTCCCATTAGTCTATCCAGAAGCTATAGAGATTGTGATATGTTGACATTTTTGTGTTGTTGTTGTTGTTGTTGTTGTTGTTGAGATTGTGATATGTTTAGATTACCACATGCACTTACAGTCAGCTACACAGATATGCTAGCACAGATTAAGTTTTTAAAACTTATGTAGAGAAAAAGTAGTTCCTAAAATGGGCTGGCAAAACAAAGAAATAAAAAATGTAGTCTGGGAAGGAAGCCCAAAAAATTAGAGGAGAGTGAGGTCAAACAAAACTACTGCCAAAAACTAGGTTCATTAAATGAGCCCCAAAGAAGAAAAAGAAGAAAGGACTTTACCACTGATGTTGTAGCAAGCATAGGATTTGACTCAGATAGTTGAATTGGATTCTGTTAAGAAGGAATGTTTATCCAGCATGTGGCATATAATATTTAAAGGCAATAGCGTATGGAAGAAATGGGCTTTAGATGAAGACAATGTCCTTCAAAAGTCATTTTCCCATAACCAGCATGTTTGCATTGAAAATAAAATAATGAGTGTAGCTTAAATGTCAGTTTTAGGGTTGGTATTGAAGACTCAGCAAGGTTTGGAGCTTAAAAGATAAGACTAGAGAATGAATATGAAAGTCTGTATTGAGTTATTAAAACAAAACAAGACAAAACACAAAAACTACTTACTATAATGTTCTCTCAACAGCATGGTTAGAAGAAGAGAGCAAAGAAAGGTCAGGCTAACAGACAGATACCTTGATAACGACAGATCACAGAGAACCTGTAAAATGCCTTAATTCCCATTTTCCTTCCATATTTCCCCCAGAATAAACTTAACTTTGCAAGTGAGAGAAAAAATTTAAAAGTTGGAGGCATTATGGGAGAGATAGGAGATACTAATAAAACAAATCCAGAAAGTTATATTACAGATTATTTTTTAAAATAATGATTGTTGCATATATGAAGAAAAAGCACTATTTTAAATTTTTTTGCAAACCTCAGAAAAATTAAACTTTTCAAAAAACTGCAGAACTAAAGACTTCAATTATCGGAATGGACAAATATTAACTGTTACAAATTAGAAAAGGGAGATCTTGTTGTCATTATTGCAAAAAGTTCTGATTGGATTCTTTAAATAAAAGTGTTTTGGGAATCCCTGGATGGCGCAGCGGTTTGGCGCCTGCCTTTGGCCCAGGGCGCGATCCTGGAGATCCGGGATGGAATCCCACATCGGGCTCCCGGTGCATGGAGCCTGCTTCTCCCTCTGCCTGTGTCTCTCTGCCTCTCTCTCTCTCTCTCTCTCTCTCTGTGTGACTATCATAAATTAAAAAAAAAAAAAAAATTAAAATAAAAAAAAATAAAAAAATAAAAGTGTTTTTAAGCAAGAATCCACTTCAATAATGTATTAATATGTAAGAACATTGATCTTTATTAAATCCTATAATGTTATTTATTAGCTATATGATTTCAAAATAGAATTACCTCTATAAATCTTGCTTTCCTCAGTTCTAATATAAAAAATTATTTTCATGAGAAAATGAATACTAAATGAGTAAGAAGATTAAATAAAATATCATATGTGAAACATTTGGTATTATATAACATACTAAACACTTAAAAGATTAGGTTTCATTATTGATTCAGGATATATAAGCCTATATGAATGTGTGTGTGTGTATATATATATATATATATATATATATATACACACACATTCAGGATATATATATGCCTATGTGTATATATACATATATATATTTCTTCATATGAATAGATCATGGTATCGACTAAAGATAAATAGCAATAATCTTCTGAAATAATATATTTTAAAAATTATTCACATATATGTGTTTTTTATTTTACCTTCACTCTGAAAATATCAGTGTAGAGTTAAACTTTTCTATTTAAATAGATGTGGCAACTCTTTGAGGAGCAAAGTCAGAGCCAAAATTGGACACTGCAAAATTCCCTAGACATCAAGGTGTTTCATTCCCAATTCTGCATTTGTAAACTACAGTTTTTGACAAATTGCTTAACTCTTTGAGTTTTAACTTCCACAATGAAGGGGGATAATATTGCCTAATTCACAGGGCTTGTGTGAAGATAAGTTTAGAGCCTTTATGCAAAACCTCTTTGTATCCTGTGGAACTAGTTAAATAAAATATATATCATTAATCTTGGTTTTATTACAGATTTTTTTCCAAGAAAATGTCAGATATTCAGCTTCATTGAATAAACAAACTTTAATATCATTAAATAAACAGTCTATATAAATATGGCTTTGTCAGTCCTTGATTCTACTCACTGTGGCAAATTTAATCAAAGATTTCACTAAGTCAGAAAAGACACAATCATTAAGAGTCTATCTAGACTGCTGGATGCCAGAATTAAGAATTAAACCTATCACAAGTATTGATAGGATATTATAATATATATTGTGAATAAATTTAGAATTGTGAAATTGCATTAAAAATGTCTAAAGCATCATTTTAGTCAAGAAAATTTTGGTCCAGTTTGAATCTATGAGGTTTGATTTTACCCAAATCCCAAATGGTTTAATATTGTAGCTCTAAAAGCAAATGCATGCTGTATTGATATAATTATGGACATTTTATTTTATTTTTTTATTTTATTTTTTTAAAAGGTCTCACATATATCACTGAACCAACAAACTGGTATAGAGGCATAGTAACAGAGAAAATCATTTCCTTGATAAGACATGTCTATTGGCCAGGTAGGAAAGATGTTTCCATATTGATAGGATAGGAACATGAGATCTCCCTGAGGCTTAAATATGTGTGCCAATTATGTTTGCTATTTCAGGATGTGCGATGCTTCCTCATACACCGGGCTTGGTCTTCTCGAGAGCCTCCTCTTGGAGCTGTACCTGATTTATTTATTTTTTTTACTATGTATAAATTTATTCTTTATTGGTGCTCAATTTGCCAACATATAGAATAACACCCAGTGCTCATCCCGTCAAGTGTCCCCCTCAGGGCCCATCACCCACTCACCCCCACCCCCCGCCCTCCTCCCCTTCCACCACCCCTAGTTCGTTTCCCAGAGTTAGGAGTCTTTATGTTCTGTCTCCCTTTCTGATATTTCCCGCTTATTTTTTCTCCATTCCACTTTATTCCCTTTCACTATTTTTTATATTCCTCAAATGAATGAGACCATATAATGTTTGTCCTTCTCCAATTTACTTACTTCACTCAGCATAATACCCTCCAGTTCCATCCACGTTGACGCAAATGGTGGGTATTTTTCGTTTCTAATGGCTGAGGAATATTCCATTGTATACATAAACCACATCTTCTTCATCCACTCATCTTTCGATGGACACCGAGGCTTCTTCCACAGTTTGGCTATTGTGGACATTGCTGCTAGAAACATCGGGGTGCAGGTGTCCCGGCGTTTCATTGCATCTGTATCTTTGGGGCAAATCCCCAGCAGTACAATTGCTGGGTCGTAGGGCAGATCTATTTTTAACTCTTTGAGGAACCTCCACACAGTTTTCCAGAGTGGCTGCACCAGTTCACATTCCCACCAACAGTACAAGAGGGTTCCCCTTTCTCCACATCCTCTCCAACATTTGTGGTTTCCTTCCTTGTTAATTTTCCCCATTCTCACTGGTGTGAGGTGGGATCTCATAAATCCTACTTGGTCATGATGAATAATTTTCTTAATGTATTGTTGGATTCAATTGGCTAGTATCTTGTTGAGAATTTTTGCATCCATGTTCATCAGGGATATTGCTCTGTATTTCTCCTTTTTGGTGGGGTCTTTGTCTGGTTTTGGATTTAAGGTGATGCTGGCCTCATAGAACGAATTTGGAAGTACTCCATCTCTTTCTATCCTTCCAAACAGCTTTAGTAGAATAGGTATGGTTTCTTCTTTAAACGTTTGATAGAATTCCCCTGGGAAGCCATCTGACCCTGGACTCTTGTGTCTTGGGAGGTTTTTGATGACTGCTTCAATTTCCTCCCTGGTTATTGGCCTGTTCAGGTTTTCTATTTCTTCCTGTTCCAGTTTTGGTAGTTTGTGGTTTTCCAGAAATGCGTCCATTTCTTCTAAATTGCCTAATTTACTGGTGTATAGCTGCTCATAATATGTTTTTAAAATCGTTTGTATTTCCTTGGTGTTGGTAGTGATCTCTCCTTTCTCATTCATGATTTTATTAATTTGAGTCTTCTCTCTCTTCTTTTTAATAAGGCTGGCTAATGGTTTATCTATCTTATTAATTCTTTCAAAGAACCAACTCCTGGTTCTGTTGATCTGTTCCACAGTTCTTCTAGAAGGTCTCGATTTCGTTGAGTTCTGCTCGAATCTTTATTAACTCTCTTCTTCTCCTGGGTGTAGGATCTATTTGTTGTTTTTTCTCTAGCTCCTTTATGTGTAAGGTTAGCTTTTGTATTTGAGTTCTTTCCAGTTTTTGGATGGATGCTTGTATTACGATGTATTTCCCCCTCAAGACTGCTTTTGCTGTATCCCAAAGATTTTGAATGGCTGTATCTTCATTCTCATTAGTTTCCATGAATCTTTTTAATTCTTCCTTAATTTCCTGGTTGATCTTTTCATCTTTTAGCAGGATGGGCCTTAACCTCCAAGAGTTTGAAATCCTTCCAAACTTCTTCTTGTGATTTAGTTCTAATTTCAAGGCATTATGGTCTGAGAATATGCAGGGGACACTCCCAATCTTTTGGTATCGGTTCAGACCCGATTTGTGACCCAGTATGTGGTCTATTCTGGAGAAAGTTCCATGTGCACTTGAGAAGAATGTGTATTCAGTTGAGTTTGGATGTAAAGTTCTGTAGATATCTGTGAAATCCATCTGGTCCAGTGTATCATTTAAAGCTCTCCTTTCTTTGGAGATGTTGTGCTTAGAAGACCTATCGAGTGTAGAAACTGCTAGATTGAAGTCACCAAGTATAAGTGTATTATTATCTAACTATGTCTTAACTTTGGTTATTAATTGATAGATATATTTGGCAGCTCCCACATTCGGGGCATATATATTGATGATTGTTAAGTCCTCTTGTTGGATAGATCCTTTAAATATGATATAGTGTCCCTCTTCATCTCTCACTACAGTCTTCGGGATAAATTTTAGTTTATCTGATATAAGGATGGCTACCCCTGCTTTCTTTTAAGGACCATTTGAATGGTAAATGGTTCTCCAACCTTTTATTTTCAGGCTGTAGGTGTTCTTCTGTCTAAAATGAGTCTCTTGTAGACAGCAAATAGATGGGTCCTGCTTTTTTATCCAATCTGAAACCCTGAGCCTTTTGATGGAGTCATTAAGCCCGTTCACGTTCAGAGTTACTATTGAGAGATATGAGTTTAGTGTCATCATGATACCTATTCAGTCCCTGTTTTTGTGGATTGTTCCATTGGATTTCTTCTTAAAGAGGAATTTTAAGAGTCCCCCTTAAAATTCCTTGCAGAGCTGGTTTGGTGGTCACATATTCTTTCAGTTCCTGCCTGTCTTGGAAGCTCTTTATCTCTCCTTTTATTCTGAATGAGAGCCTTGCTGGATAAAGTATTCTTGGTTGCATGTTCTTCTCATTTAGGACCCAGAATATATCCTGCCAGCCCTTTCTGGCCTGCCAGGTCTCTGTGGAGAGGTCTGTTGTTAATCTGATATTTCTCCCCATATAAGTTAGGGATCTCTTGTCTCTTGCTGCTTTAAGGATCTTCTCTTTATCTTTGGAATTTACAAGCTTCTCTATTAAATGTCAAGGTGTTGAATGGTTGGTTTTTATTGATTTTAGTGGTTGGGGGGGATCTCTCTATTTCCTGGACCTGAATGCCTGTTTCCCTTCCCAGATTAGGAAAGTTTTCAGCTATGATTTGTTCAAATACATATTCTGGAGTTCTGTCCCTTTCAGCGCCCTCGGGAACCCCAATTAAACGTAGATTTTTCTTCCTCAGGTTGTCACTTATTTCCCTTAATCTATCCTCATGATCTCTTAATTGCCTTTTTCCTCAGTTTCCCTCTTTGCCATCAACTTGTCTTCTATGTCATTCACTCGTTCTTCCACCTCCTTAACCCTCGTTGTTAGGACCTCTAGTTTGGATTGCATCTCATTTAATTGATTTTTAATTTCTGCCTGATTAGATCTAAATTCTGCAGTCATGAAGTCTCTTGAGTCCTTTATGCTTTTTTCTAGAGCCACCAGTAGCTGTATGATAGTGCTTCTGAATTGGCTTTCTGACATTGAATTGTAATCCAGATCTTGTTACTCTGTGGGAGAGAGGACTGTTTCTGATTCTTTCTTTTGAGGTGAGGTTTTCCTTTTAGTCATTTTGCTCAGTGCAGAGTGGCCAAAAACAAGTTGTATTGGGAAAAGGAGAAAAAGAGAGAAGAGAAAGAAGAAAAAGAAAAAAAGAAAAAAAAAAAAAAAAGAGAAGAAAAGAAAAAAAGAAAAAGGGGCGGGGGCGGGGAAGCAAACAAATCAAAAAAACAAAAAACAAAGGGGAGTGTCCTCTGATTATGCTGTAAATCCCTAGACTTCTGCTTACTGTAAATCCTTTGACTTCCCAGTGTTGCTTGGTCAATAATTTGTTTTTCCCCTGTCCGTCTAGCTGGTCTTCTGGGGGAGGGGCCTGCTGTGCGGATGCTCAGGTGTGAGCACTTGGGGGAGCTGCTCTGCCCCTGCCTGGTGCAGGGCTCAGTGGGGGTTGTTCACCCCGTGAGGCCGCAGGAGGAACAACCGCAGTGGCGGGGCCAGCTCTGCAGCCCTGGAGTCAGCCCCCGCAGTAGCTCCGCAGCTCTCCGTCTGCAGGGCCTGGAGGCTCCGGGCGGGGCCGCTGATCTGCTCAGCTGGGACAGGAGCGTCCTCGCTGTCCTGGGCCCTCCCGGCCTCTGCCTGTCCCGGGGGAGGCCGGATCCTGGGCTGTGTCCCGGCGCCCTGTGCTCCGCAGCCTGCGCTGTTGGATTCGCGCTCCCGCCCCGCAGCCCCCTTCGCGGAGCCGCCCCGGAGCCCCCCGAGCTACTCCCCCCTGCAGCCCCCTCCGCGGAGTCGCCCCCGAGCCTCCCGAGCTGCTCCCGCCCCGCAGCCCCCTCCGCGGAGCCGCCCCCGAGCCCCCCGAGCTGCTCCCCCCGCAGCCCCCTCCGCGGAGCCGCCCCCGAGTCCCCCGAGCTGCTCCCGCCCCGCAGCCCCCTCCGCGGAGCCGCCCCCGAGTCCCCCGAGCTGCTCCCGCCCCGCAGCCCCCTCCGCGGAGCCGCCCCCGAGCCCCCCGAGCTGCTCCCGCCCTGCAGCCCCCTCCGCGGAGCCGCCCCCGAGCCCCCCGAGCTGCTCCCCCCCGCAGCCCCCTCCGCGGAGCCGCCCCCGAGCCCCCCGAGCTGCTCCCCCCCGCAGCCCCCTCCGCGGAGCCGCCCCCGAGCCCCCCGAGCTGCTCCCGCCCCGCAGCCCCCTCCGCGGAGCCGCCCCCGAGCCCCCCGAGCTGCTCCGGGTCCCCCGTGCGCGCTGCAGCCCTTAGGGAGCTCGGCGCACTCTCCCGGGGCGCAGGTGTCTGTTAGTGTCCCCGGAGCCCGAGGGCATCCCCGCCCTCCCGGGTCCTGCTCCACCTCCCCGCGAGCCCCTTTCCCCCGGGAAGGTCGGTGCAGCTCCTGCTCCTCCGGGACGGGGCTCTCCTGTCCTGGGGACACTCGCCCCGGCCTCAGCCCGGCTCCTCGCGGGCCCCTCCCCCTTGGAGGCCTTTTGTGTCTTTATTTCTTTTTCCCCGTCTTCCTACCTTGATAGAAGCGCGAACTCTTCTCACTGTCGCATTCCAGCTGGTCTCTCTTTAAATCTCAGGCCGAATTCCTAGATTTTCAGGATGATTTGAAGGTTATCTGGGTAATTTGGTGGGGACAGGTGATTGGGGACCCTACTCTTCTCCCATCTTGCCCCGCCTCTGTACCTGATTTTATTACCAGTTTTCATCTGAATCCACTGGGGAATGAGATGATTCTGCTTTTGTTTCTTGGCCAGGAATCACTGGATTCTGAAAGTCTTGTGAGGAGACGTGTCTATTACAGTCAACCACACACCAATTATGGGCATTTTAGACATAACACTTTCAGAAAGTCATTGAGTTACATATGAAGATGACAATAAAGACAAGGTGAAATAAAGGAAATCTATGTCATATCGTTTTTTAAAGGATTTGGAGGTGCTGGACAAGAAGAAAAGAGTTCCCAGAAGTAACTTGTTACTGTCTTTAAAATCTCAAATGGGGCAGCCCCTGTGTCCCAGAGGTTTAGCACCGCCTTCAGCACAGGGCCTGATCCTGGAGACCTGTGATGGAGTCCCACGTCAGGCACCCTGCATGGAGCCTGCTTCTCCCTCTGTCTGTGTCTCTCCCTCTCTCTCGGTCTCTCATGAAAAAAAAAATAAATAAAAAATAAAAATTAAAAATTAAAAATTAAAATAAATAAAAAATAAAAACTCAGATGATGTCTTGAAGAGTCAAACATCATGGTTGGGACCAAATACAGATTTAACAGCCATGTTTTGAAAGAGAGGGAGGTGGGTTGACAAAGGGAGAGGGAGAGAATCTTAAGCAGGCTTGTGCCCAGCATGGAACCCAACCTAGGTCTCAATCTTATGACCCTGAGGTCATGACCTGAGCCTAAATCAGGAGTTGGACACATAACCAACTGAGCTACCCAGGCTCCTCCAAATTTAACAACTTTTTAATAGAAGGGTTATAGTATTAGTGAAAGCTTATTCATATTATTATTGGTTTTCATTTTTAATTTAAAATTGCTTGAATTGCCAAAATATTGACATACCCCTCTAGGTATTAAATAATGTAATATGAACCTTTAAAAGTCCCATCTAAAGATTGGGACTAAATGGGGATGTAAATACCATCTCAGGATTATTCTTTTTTTAAGGATTTTTACAATTTATTTATTCATGAGAGACAGAGAGAAGCAGAGATACAGGAAGATGGAACAGTAGGCTCCATACAGTCCCCAGTGTGGGACTCGATCCCAGGACTCCAGGATCACACCCTGAGCCAAAGGCAGATGTTCAATCGCTAAGCCACCCAGGTGTCCCCATCTCAGGATTATTGAAAGGATTTGTGGACACAAAGCAAGTGCAACACTATATTTAATATGTAAACATTCAATCAACATTAACTTATTATCTCATACAAAATAAAATTAGGATATTCACTGAGGGCCACAGATAAGTATTTATTAGTTGTATTTGTGAAATGGTAAAAGGATAGAAAACTATTAGAATAGTGATTCACAAAAGAGATGTTATATTTCAGTTGAGTAGGATATGTAGGTGCAATTATGATTAACACTGATCAAAAATGTCTATTACAGAGAAAAGCAGAGAACTTCAGGAATAATAGGAAAGAACAATAGAAAAGGAAAACTAAGAAGTAAGACATTTCTTTATCAGAGATTTAAAAAAGAAAAAGTCAAAACTATTGCTTCCGATGTTATTCAGGCTGTATCCCATGGGCTATCCATCCTTAAATTGTCAGATTTCTGTGAACCTGCTGCAAACTCCATCAGTTAAAGATATCCTTTTGAATTCAACTTAAAATCAGTGATCCACAGTCCTGGTTTCACCAAGTTTAGCAAAGAAAAACTGTGATTTGTGAATGGTTATGTTCTGAATTAGACTATATTTAAGATTATACTTAACACTGAATTCACTGGGTTATTTTACCGGGAGAAGAAAAGGTACCATGAAAATAGTACCTGGGAAATTGCACATAACCTATGACCTCTTTAACTAGTGCAGTCCACAGTAGTATGGTGCAAATATGAATGAAGTCCATCAAGGGTGGGAAACGGAGAAATTCTGCAAACAGTACCCATTATTGTGAACTCTTATGTGATCAATGCACTTTAAAAATGACACTACAACTATTTGTAAATGTAAAGACAGCCATTAGCACTTCAAAAATTTGCTTAGCTAAATTTAGATTTGTCCATTTGTCTATTTTCCTAGGAAAAAACAAATGTTCTAAACACAGGGAAAGCCATCAACACTTCAATTTTTTCTTGCTGTTCAAGACTCTTACTGAAAACTTCCAAATGACAAAGATGGTATAAAAAAAGCAATAAAGTAGGATTTGTTTTGGAAAGTGTTTCTTCCATTTGTGTCAATAATCAACATAATAGCAGCACCTGGGTGGCTCTGACTTCAGCTCAGGTTTTGATCTCGGGTTCCTGGGATCAAGCATCAGAGGGGTGTCTAATTGAGTCTAATTGTCCCTCTGCCCCTCCTCCTGCTCATGCTTGCTCTCTCCCTCTCTCTCTGCCTCTCTCTCTCAAATGAATAAATAAAATACGTTAAAAAATAATCAATAAAAAAATAATCAATATAATAAAAATCACTACCTGAATACTTTGGCTTTTATTATTACTTACAAATTAAATAACTAAATTAAAATGACTGATCTAGTATAATCACATACATTTATGCCAAACTAGGGATCCCTGGGTGGCACAGCGGTTTAGCACTTGCCTTTGGCCCAGGGCACGATCCTGGAGAACCGGGATCGAATCCCACATCGGGCTCCCGGTGCATGGAGCCTGCTTCTCCCTCTCCCTCTGCCTATGTCTCTGCCTCTCTCTCTCTCTCTGTAACTATCATAAATAAATTTAAAAAAAAAATTTAAAAAAAAAAAAAACATTTATGCCAAACTAATTTAAATCATTTTTTTCCACATTCATTGTTCATGTGATTCACAATCATATGCTATGATTATAGGGGTTGTTGTGCTCCATTGACTTAAGGAACATTATTCATGCCAGAAAAAAAATATTTAAAATTTGTTGAAACAAAACAGGTTTTTGAAGAGGCATCTAACTGAGGAAGGAGTTTCTACTTCTCTGCTCTAAATCGTATTCAAGTGGCTTTAAGAGTTCACTCATCTTCAGAAGATGACTAACCTTTTAGATTGTGTCTGCACTAGGAAACCCACACACAATGATTTTGGAATGAGCCAAGTTCTCAAAACACAATTATATGTTATTATTTTTTCCATCTTCTGTTAGACCCATAATCAGATTGGAAATCTATAGTCAGTGATAATGGAGCATTGAAACAATTGTCCATATGATTCTAGCTAAAGAAACACTTTGATTTGAAATTCTGTATCTAAATGATGAAGGCCAGAGTGCTCCTTTGGTTTGAATGATTTGGATAATTGTTTCAGTTCTCTACTTCATCTTGCTAGTATAAATTGCCCAAAAGCAAATGTATGAGCTACCATATTCATTCAGTGCAGTGAAAATATGTACACATTTTGTGGAATATAAAATTTGCAAATGTTTAAAAGGAAATAAAACAGAAGACTATGGAAGGTATCATTTACATATTTTCAATAGCTCCTTTACAGAAAATAAATTACAGTTTGCAGGCTCACACATGTTCGCTAAACTGCATTTTAGTATAGCTATTTATCACTAAACTATTTCTGAAAATTAAACAAGTCTTAAAATTTGATTATCACAAATGATGAAGAAAGAAACCAGTAAAAATCTTCTAAGTTAAACATGAGATTAAAAATATATATGAATTCACTTAGTATCTGCACTTACCGGAATAAAACAATAAAAATTGTAGAACCAGAATACATGAAGAATTATGCACCTACATTGTTGCCATGCTCCGTGTTCCTGGCTTAGCTGTGTTTTTGTTGACATGTATTATGATTGCTGTGTACTAAACGCTAAGGGGAAGCCAACTATGCTTCCCAAAGTGGATCACTGTACTTGTTTTAGTTTCCCTTTGTAAACCTAAATTCTGATCTGTGCCGCAAGCAGTAAAGCAATCAATGCTGATAAATGACTAGAAATGGTTCTTTATCCCAGTCCTCACTGAATAGAAAGTTTCCATTATCTCGTTCAACATCTTCACTCTATCAATTTGACAGGGGCAGGCAGTGCCACACTTCACTGCTTTCACTTTGGAACAGTATTCTACTTATCTGTTTCTAATATGAAAGAAAAATGAAAAATAATAAAGTCTGGAGAAAACTTCTTGTTTGCACACATATAAATGCTGTCTTTCATCTTTCTTTTAATTTTTGTTCAGATTTGCCTGGAACATAATAATTTACAATAAAGAGACATATTTTAAAAAGTCATAGATGATAGAGCCTTTTCCAACGTGTTAGGTAAAATAAATGAAGTTTTCCTTGTTGGAAAGAAAAAAAAAAGCATTATCTTCTGTACCTTTTTTGATTCTACTGGATATGGTACTTTTGCTCACTTTTCAAGGGTTGGATAGCATCTTGGCTTCCTCCTGCGGCTTTGTTCTGGCAACCTGGCAGCTGAGAAAGTTACCTAATATGCACATATTGGGACTGTGTGAGTTCTTTTTTTTCCCTCCTTTTGTGAGCATTGTCTATCTCTATGGAGCAGAAGAGCATGCTGTAAAAAGAGCTAAGGTGTGAACCGGCCTGTCTTTGGCAGCCAGTCAGTAGGCTTTTGAGAAGAAAAGCGTCCAAGGTAACAGGGCAAGATGTCAGAAAGAAACTTTTTAGAACAAAAAATAGGGAAAAGCATGGAAATTGCTTGGGCATTAATTACCAGAAACAGCCATTTACATTTTATTCTCTGCCAAATTTTTTCTAAATGCTGCAAAAACTGTCTTCTGTGTTCAGAGCACATTCTTTACAGGAGCAAGGTCCAACCTCTAAATATCCTAGATAATCAGCCCTGAGCATGAGCTTGGCCACTTGGCTCAGTCATGTTGCCTCAAACATGAGCAGTGACCTTTGGGGAATCTGAGTTCATGCTGCAAGAGAAGAGAATCTTCCTTTCCCTACACTTTACCTTGTATGTTTCTATGTATATTTCTGAAGATTGCACCTGTGAAATAAATGTCTTTTTGAAATGAAAGGAGCCCCTCATGGCTTAGGGGAAAACATTATATTTACATGTCTACTAACTCTGAATTACGATCTGAAATATTTCATCCATCTCATGTTTCTATAGTATCAGTTGTCCATCATTTCATTTTATTTTGGACTGTGTCGCTACAAAGATAGACATACCTAGTAGAATTTTTAAGCACCTCTTGAGCTTTATAACTCGAGAAGAGTTATAAAAATGATCAAATGTAACAGAAATCAATTAAACTTGCATCCTCTATATAACATTGGTAGAAGGAGAAATAGCTAAGGGTACCTTATCACCAGGCAGTGATCAGGATCTTCTGGACCCTAATCCTGGGATGGGACACTAATCAGTCAATGGGACATTCTAAATGTTAGTTCTCTACTCTAGCAATGAAGAAAAATAATGCGAAATTATATTTTTTTAGACACCAAGGACAAAACTCCTAATCAGCTTTAAAACTTACTAAATAGGCAAAAGAAAGATAGATCCTACTAGAGGAAGTAAATTATTGTTTGATTTTTTGCCATTTTTATCCCTTCTTAGGTATATTATGTATACTTTTTTTGTCTTCAGCAATAACCTTAATGCAGGTGGTTTTTAAGAAAGAAAGGAATGCACTGTATAGGTGTGGTTACTAATGTAAAATAATAGATTTGTCTTATGGATAAGAACTTCAGACGATGGTGGGTTTTTTCACCTCATATCAGTAAAAGCATTCTGCTACATTAATGCTTTGTACATATTTTGGGGTCAGATATAAAAATATGGTCTAATACTACAAAATACCAGGGTTGTTAGCAACAAGGATCTGGATGGTTTCTGGGTTCAAAACCTTCCTCTGTCACCTACTGGGTGCATGGCTTTTGGCAAGTTATTTGACATGTCTTTTCCTCAATTTTCTTACCTGTAACTTGAGACTAAGTAGTTGTGCCTACTACTTAGAGATGTTAGGAAAATAAAAAGTTAATAACTAAATGGTCAGAGCAGTGCGTGGCATATGGTGAACCCTCCATAAATGTTGGTAAGATAAAATATATTTTGGGGAGACTGTTTTTTAATAAATCCTGACACAAAAGGATCCGTTTTTTCCCAAGAACTGGCAAGAGACACTTCAAGTCAAGCCACAGACAGTAAATACAGCTATTTTTACAATGTAGTAAATGCTGTTTGTATTAGTTCAATGTCAGGAAAGCAGTAGAGTAACCAGTTGCAAAACTGTAGGCAAGTGTTAAATGTGCAGTTAAGCTTTTAATATATTTGTACTATGCCTTTATAATCTTCAAACCTTGGTGTTAATCAAAATTAGACTTTGTGAGCCTTAAAAAGACTTGTAAATAATGAGATTTCTGAAAGAGTGATAATAACAATAATTGAGTAATCTCTGGAGTTCAACAATTTACTTTTTGGGGTAGAAAAGAATCATTTTCTATTGGCTTAGCTTAGGCCTTTGGTCTCCAAGTTACAGCTTTTTGAATAGGAGCACTTACTTAGTTTCCACAGGTGCATTTCCTAGGGCAGATTTATATACCTCATAAAAGCTTTATATAGCTCATAAATGCAGACTTTCAATCCTACAGGTACTGCTGGTCTGGAAGTTTTATTTTATTTTTCAGGCTGATGAAAATGACACCTCCTTGTTTTGAGATGCTACTATGAATGACAGAGCAATGGTATAAAAACGGAAGAAAATGATCGTAGTGAAAAAAGGTCTGGAAGAAGAGCTGTGAAGTGAAGTCCACAGGGAGAGTGAGAACTGCTAACTGGGAGCTGCAGGGGAGGAGAGCTTCACAGTGAGAGCCCAGAGAAGGAATGAGTGCTGCTGCATGAGAAAACAGGAGTAAGAAAATGAAACAGTAGCAAGTGGAAGGGGAATGAGCTGGAGACACCGTACTGCATATTTACATTTCCTTACAGTATGCATATTTATTCTCAGGTCACTCTAGGTACTTTCACATCTCAGGTGAATGCAATTCAGAATTGTTTTTGTAAAAAGATGGTGAGCATTTTAAAAAAATACCTATTACATTAAGAGTAGAGTTTCCCCGAAATAGTTATCATAGTAAACTTTAGCAAACGTCTATTACATAGAGAGTGAAATAGAAACAGGATATATAATATTTCTCTATGCAGGGAATTAAGATTAGAAAGAGGGAAAGATTCAAAGAAGGAATTAGCTAAGGATTAGCTTTTTCCATTTCAGCAAGATATAAAGCCTATATGGGGCCAGCAGTGGAGATGGAGCAAAAGATTGAGATATATTTTATTTTATAATTTTTTAGAGATTTATTTATTTTAGAGAGAAAGCACGGGGCATGAGCCAGGGAGGGGCAGGAAGAAAGGGATTTAGGACAATCCTGCAACCCTGAGACAGGGATCTGATTGGAAACCAAGTGTCAAAGGCTCAATCAACTGAGCCACCCATGTGCCCCGCGATATATTTTAAATATGAAATGATGTATCTAGTGCTTAATGTATGCCAGAGCTTATTTTTAATATAACATATATATTTCTTCATTTATTTCTCATAAGGATCCAAGAAGGTAGGTTCTATTATCATCCCCAATTTTCATAAAAAGAAATATAGAAATGTGTCAGTAGAGGGGTTAAATTAAGTCATCCAGCTATTAAGTGGTAAAGCCATGATTCCTGGGCCTCTGTGTGGTTGTAGACATTATACACTCCACAAAGAGAGCTGGCAATGCTGTCACTTGGGCTGATATCCAGCTCATGCTCCATTAATCAAGTCACAATGTATCTGCTACTTAAGCAAACTAAGCTTCATCTGATTACTCGGGCCAATGGCAACCTTGCAGAATTAGAACCCAGGCAGTCTGGCGCGAGATCGTTTTTAAATGTCACACTAAATATATTTGGGGAATGAAGGAAAGTGAAGAATCAAAGAAGATTCCCAAGTTTCTCTTTTAAGCAACTGGATTTGCTGTTTACCGTTCATACTGAATAATTTAAAATGTGGTAATTACATAAATTATGTTACACAGATTAAAATATCCTTGGAATATGACCTTTAATATGATTTCATTAATGTTTACAAAAACCCAGCAAGGTAGGAAAAATACCTTCGCCCCTTTACAAACCTTACAAACTTAAGTCCCAGAGGTTGATCTGTACCAATCACGTCAAGCATTGGCTCTGGCTTCTGGGTGAGACCAGCCATTGGGAAGCAGTGGCCAGAGATAGGAAGGAGGGAAGAGAAACCAGGGCATGTATTTCCTCAGTGGGACCACATCCCTCAACCAAATCAGATCTCCTGCCAAACAGCCCCTTCCATACAACCCACTCCCCCCACTTTGTTTGTTTGTTTGTTTGTTTGTTTGTTTTTAGATTTATGTATTTTGGGGAGAGAGAGTGTGTGTGTGCATGCGCTTGAGTGGGGAAACGGTGGGGGGCAGGGAGAGAGAGAGAGAGAGAGAGAGAGAGAGAGAATCCTCAAGCAGACTCCCTACTGAGTATGGAGCCCAAGGCAGGGCTAGATCCCAGGACCCTGATATCATGACCTGAGCTGAAATCAAATGTCTAATGCTTCAATTAACTAAGCCACCCAGGCGCCCCACACCCCTCTCTTTGTGTTCCATTATATAGATTGCTCCTCCCCCAGCTCTTCCCGGTGGAGGGATAATCAGAACTTTCTATTGTCACTAACGTACTTAAGTATTCTGGTCTCACTTCCTCCTTCCCTCATTCAAGAACTTACCCTTTATTAGATTCTTCTCAAACACAAAGTAATTACTTAAATTATCCAATCTGTTTCTTGACAGAACCCTGACCTAGACAGTATCCTTATTCACATTTTACATCTAAGGAAACTGGAAGTCACAGCTAATAAGTTCAGTTCAGTTAGAGAAGTGCGTGATGATAAGGGACAAAGATAAGGCAACAGTGAACAAAGAGGGCATGAAAAAAAGTTTTTAAGAAGGTTTTGAAAGTTCTAGAATTTCATCAGTTCAACAAACAGAAAAAGACATTAGAGGCAAAGAGCATCCTGTGCAAAAGGAGGAAAGAGTAAAAGATAAAGGAAGATTGAGGGAACTACAAATAGAGCTTTGCTGCTGCCTTGAAGGGAACCAGGAATGGTGAAAAGTGAACTTATAAAGGAATAAGAAGGAATAAAAGGGGTGGTCATAAGTGAACAAAACTATAGGATTTTGCTAGGAACATAAGCCTGAGTGAGTAGGAATTTTAACTTGATTTCCCAAAGCCTGTTCATAATCACACAATAGCTCTGATTTTAAAGACAGTAATATGTATGTGCACATTTGCATACATTTCCTCTGCAATCATGCAGAGGAAATATATATATATAATATAGATATAATATATATTATATATATATATATATATTGATCGTCCATAGAGTAGTTACGTATATATCTCTGGACTAAGTGAAAACTAAATATTCTGCTAACTAAAGCCTAAAGCCCAAACAGTTTGAATGCTAGTGAGCAAAATTTTAGATGTGGAGTGACAAATCTACATACAGAGAGAATTACTTTAATCTTTAATAGAGGTTAAAGTTTGTCTCTGTATTAGGAAGAGAAGTAAAACATTATCCTAACATATGGGTTTTCATGAAATCTCATAACTTGCACAATTTTGTTTTCCTAAGCTTGATAGCATTTTAACATAATGACAAGATCATTAAATTAAGTGACATGTTTTGTCTGTGTTAGCAATCTGATTTTGAGAACTACTCCATAGTCAGCAAAAGGAATAGATAGAAGAGCGGATAATGCTGAGAGTAGATGAATTGTCAACTTCTCTACAAAAGAGATAAAATTAGCTTCAATGATTGACACGGAGAGTACGGGTTCTAGAGTCAGATCCTTAAGATAGATTAGTGTTTAACCCTCTGTCTCTGTTTCCCAATTTAAAAAAAAAGACAATAATAATAGCACCTTCTTCAGTGTATATCAGAACTGACGAAAGTAATACATATAAAGCACTAAGATTTGGTGGTGAGTAGTACCATGCAAGTGTTACATGGTACCATCCAAGACAATATATTAGCTGTCATGTTTTTAATGATATTTGTTGTTACTTTTAAAATCTCCACTTAGAAACAAAAGATGAAGACAAAGTCCAGATCATGTGATATCTAATATTTGAATAAAATCCCACAGCCAACTCATTATCACTTATCCATTCCTTATTCATATTACAAAATTACTTGGTGGTGTCATGTCATCATTATGAGAGCCATGAGGATTTTAGAGATAATTTACAAAATTCCAAATTTCCTGAATATATCCCAAATAATTGTTGATATAAACATATATTGACATCAGCAATTCAAATTGGCTTGCTGCATTCGTGATAAATAATATGAACTATGCTTGCTTGTCTTTACTTAGTGGATCAAGAGAAAAATGCAAATTTGAAATACTAAGAACCATGATTGGGAGCAACACTTGTCAACTTTTCTTATTATGAGCTAATTTTGATTACACTATTCTCCAAATCCTATAGAGTTGATGGGAAATGCTGGCCTTGTGATAAGGGGCATGAGAGTGATAACATGGCAAATTCGTGATATGAGAGTGGAAAATTTGACCTTTATGAGAAGAATCTATACATTACAGGGAAAAAGGAATGTCCATCACATTGACCAGATAATCCTCCCAAGTCTATAGATAGAGAATACTTTTTAAAGGGCTTCCTAATGTCTCTCATAATTCCTCCTAGACTTTGAGTGTTTTCTATGTACAATTACAGAATTATTTAAAGTGCCAGATAAGTAAAACTTTCATGGTGGTAACAAAATGTGGTTTCTGTCCTTATTTGGGCAAATAACTATACTAATTATTAAGATACCCCACACGCAAACCCCGTAACTGATACTATTCTCCAACTGGTTTTGTTTTCATATTTCTTCAGTGAGCATTAACCTAAGGAAGAATACTGAAAGTTGAGATGATAGAACATTTATGATAACATGGAGTTTTGCCTACGGGATTAAATATTGCTTTAATGTCATTAAGGTTTTATTTCCACAGTTTGGGAGTTTAAGAATAATCTTATCAGAAAGAACAAACACATTCACAATATTGGTAAAATAATTGACTGAAGTCTCTTCTCAGTCTGTATGGTCTTTTGCTTATGTGACTCATTTTAAATCAATATTTTATCTCTCTGCAATTATATTATTATTATTATTATGTTACAATACACTTGGAAGTCTATCAGTGAAAAGATGATGTTTTGAGAGAAAAAGAGATTTAGAGAACATAAACTTTTGAGAATACTTAATAAATGAAATTGGTTAAAGTACCATTTTTCCTGAGAAGCAGGCAAAGACAAAGTAGCTGACACAAATAATTGTTAAATAGAATATTATTCAATAATAGCTCTTTTCCTAAATAGAAAAGGAGAAGGAAGCTCAATTCAGGAACTAATTGCATATTACATAGATCAAAATAAATTCCTAAGAGAATAAGTAGTTAAATGTCAAAAATCCAATCATAAAATATTAGAAAATGCTAAAACAAAGAGCTTATATGAAATAAAAGGGGCAACATAAGTAAATATCATTTCACATAAACACTCACCTCTCTAGCACATTAGGGGATTCACTCTTTAGTACTCTATTTTTATTCATTTTTATTCATTATATTCATGAACTGAATATAATAAACATCTTCCCACACTGTACCAAAACTAGGAATATCCATAAGCAAGAATTATCAGAAACCCCATTTGTATTTAGTACTGTACAATTAAAATAATTGTCCATCTATAAAAATAGAAATATAACACTTTCATCAATAACATAATTCCAGTTCTAACATTTGTGTTTAAATTAGTATTTTTATCCAATTCATAAATACCCAGAATATATACCTGATACAATATTCAACATGACACATATCAATTAGTTTATTTAGGCCAGTCTTTCATTCACTGAGTATATTATACTGAACCACTGGAAAATATTATTTCTATAGTTCAAAAATGGCTGCGTATTGGTAATGTCATATGACACTAGCTAACCTGTATCTAGCATGTATTTTCTCAACTTATGTATTTATGTATGATTGTCTAGATAACAACATGGTCATTCATAAATCTTACATTTATTTGAAGTATCAGAAAAATATAAAAATATCAGAAATATCAAAATTTTCTGGCTGCTTATCAAGTCTTCTTTTAAATCAATGAAATACTATAAGCATATGATGGTTAATATAATTTAATACTTATATGTTGAATAAGAGGTTCTGCTAATCCCAATAAATTCAAATTTTTATTGCTTTCTAGGGACAAGGGGTAGTTTGACTACTATTAACAGTTTAGATCAAGGTAGTGGGACAATTTTACTAAGTATACTGTTTTAGAATGGCTTCAATATCCCTTAGTATTACTGAATAAAAGAAGAAGCAAAGATGGTGAAATAAACATATTATAACATGTAATATTATTTAGGATTTATAAACTGAAAATAAAGACTTATACCATTAATAAAATACTGGTATATTTAAAATGTTCACATGTAAAAATTTATTTCATTGATGCTATTTTATGTGATTTTCAATATGATCATTACAGAATTCATATGAAATGTAATGTGTATTCTTTATGAAGGCTTTCTTTTTCCTTACAAGTGACTCTCCTGTTCCATTGGTAAGTAACCTAAATGGGAATTAAAGCTAATAACTCTGAATATGTTAATCATGAATGTCTATTTAATCCATTGAAAATTTTCAATTATCTCTTTGTACACTTCTAGAGAGACTGAACAAATGAGATTAGAAAAAATTACACTGAATAATAAATTAAAATTGTATAGATTATAAAAAAAATCATGATGTGGTCTTTCTGCATTTTATTCAATGTGAAAATAAACCTATAGTATATTGTATTGGTTTCGAATGAGTCATGTACTTTTTTTCTTTCAATGGATAAAAGAAGATATTCTGTCAATGTGAAAGAATACCGATTTAAGACAATGCTGGGTTAAATTAATCTGGGGCAAGATAAATATTGATTTAGCCATGACTTAACTAGGTACTAAAGCCATCAAATGCCCTCTGTATTTTAAATTCTATTGTCTGTTTTTTTTTCCAGTTGTTTGAAATTGGTGAGAAGTGCTTTACAAAACCATTATTTCCACTCGATAGCTATTTTGGAAAAGAACAAAGAAAAAAATAAGAATATTCTGTATGGGGTTAAGTAGTAACTCTTTATATTATTAATAACCAACTGTCTCTTATATATCTCAGATCATAGCTAGAATTAGCTAAGTTTGAAAAGCTGCTAAAAATTCAGAACCTGGTCTAAATATAAACCACAGCAATAGGTGTGTTTTGTGACAGAAGATATTAGCATACAAACATTTGATCTATAAAGTCAACTGCAAATAAAAATATCAAATTACAATAATATAGAGATATGATTTGGTAACAGTTTATTTTGTCTCACAATATAATATAGCAAGGAGCACTCAGTGTAGTAGCAAAGCTCATGTAGGCATGATAAATATTTTTTTCTCCTGAAGCTAAATAATTATCCTACAAATTAGACTTTTTAATATATTTTATTATTAATTCTAGAATAATTTATCCTCAAAAATCATGGTGCCTAAGTGTTACTATTTTTTCACCCAAATTAAATTGAGTCCTCTCTATGAACACTCATATGATGAGAATGTTGATTTACTGAGCACAACAAAAAATAATATCAGATATTTTCATTTAGGCCAGTGGATCTTGTTTCCATGCAACATTTTACTTACAACCAAATGATAGACTATCCATAAGTAATTGTAGTCTGGGTATTACTTTTTTAAATATTTTTATTTATTGAGAGAGAGCATGCGCCCTCCACATGATTAGGGGGAGGGGCAGAGGAAGACGTAGAGAAATCTCAAACAGACTTCACCCTGAGCATAGAGCCCAATGGAGGCTGGATTTCAGAACCCTGAGATCATGACCTGAGTTGAAACCAAGAGTTGGTCACTTAACCCACTGAGCTACCCAGGAACCACTCTTTGACCCACTTCTGATTTAAATTATTGTTTGCCTATATCTCACCTTATTTGAGACAGTGTCTATACAAATCTGGCATACCCATAAGGCAGTTGATAAAAATTTGAGTAATGAATAAATATTTGTTAAAAATTAATAAATATGAATGCAAATAGTGTGGGAATTGAAATGGAATTATGAGAGAAAATTTATAAAGCACCTATGCTGTATGTAATGCCAGAAGATTATTTTCATTTGGTTTAAACACAAAGTCTTAATTAATGTTTAAATATTAAAAACATTATTTTATGATAGTTAAGGTTTTTTTCAGGAAAAATAGAATAATACATAAGCAAGTAGGAGTTATAAAATACAATAAAATGAGTGAGGATTTTTCAAATGTGGTAATAAGAGGATAGGTTTATATAATGTTACACAGATATGCATTTTTGCTTAAATTTAATAACTCTAATGAATAAAGCCAATGTTAAAGTATTCATGTATATCAAGAATCCTATCTGTTTTACATAAAACACTGCACTAGCATCTCCATTGTATCCACTATAGTTTTATATTATAATACATGCTTGGCAAGTATTTGTTGAATTGAAATTAATTAAGAATACATTTCCAGGGCAGCCCGTGGCTCAGTGGTTTAATGCCGCCTTCAGCCCAGGGCATGATCCTAGAGACCTGGGATCGAGTCCCACATCGAGTCCCACATCGGGTCCCACGTCGGGCTCCCTGCATGGAGCCTGCTTCTCCCTCTGCCTGTGTCTCTGCCTCTCTCTCTCTCTGTGTCTCATGAATAAATAAATAAAATCTTTAAAAAAAATGCATTTCCATTCATTTTCAATTATCCATCATGATAAAGGAAGAAAATAAAGTGGCTAAATCAGCATCAGCAAACATTCCAGAAACCTGACTTCGTCAAAAGGAGAACAAAATACAAAACAAACATAATTCACACTATTCAAAATGCATAGCCAATTTCTAAATATTCAGGAAATTGTATTATAAAGTTCTAGTTACTGACCTAATTTATATTAATTTATAGAAAGATATTATTATATCAAGTACAAAATATAATTTTGTATATGTGTTTTTAAAGAAAAAAATTATTTGGTATTATTTCATAATTCTAAGTATTTGTTCAATATCAAGACATACACTAATACTCTTGAAATCCTCTGTAAATTATAGACCAATTCTACTTATTATATTTAAAACTGCTTCAACTACACTTACAGTAAATTCAATGTAAATAGAAAAAATATCATTCATATATCTTGTTTCATACTTTGAAGAATTAAATTCCTCATTCATTAATTTTAGAAAAATTATTTTTAGTGCTTTAAAAGTACGTAAGAACGGGCAGCCAGGGTGGCTCAGCGGGTTAGCACCGCCTTCAGCCCAGGGCGAATCGAGTCCCACCTCCGGCTCCCTGCATGGAGCCTGCTTTTCCCTCTGCCTGTGCCTCTGCCTTTCTCTCTCTCTTTTTCTCTCTCTGTGTGTGTCTCTCATGAATAAATAAATAGAATCTTTAAAAATTAAAAAAAAAATAAGAAATCTAACATAACAGCATAATTTTTTTTTGGTGTGTGAATGACATTGAATTTAATAAAATTGAATGCTCTTATATCCCTTCACTATGGCCTTTTCAGAATATGATTTAAGTTAATCATGGTTTTAGACATGCCATTTATTTTATCACATTTGGTATTATGTGCAACATCAATTGCAATAATAGGTTCCTTACTATTAATTAGTACATCTTAAGCATTTAAACTCAATTTCTTTATGTCAGGTAATAAAAAGCCAGATCCTATTAAATGTCAATATATCATAAAGTGATTAATATAAGTTAAATTGATTTTGTAACAAGTCAATAAATTATACAATTATCAATAAAAATCCAAAGAGTTGTAGCAGTAAGTTTTTTCTCCCATATATATAAACACTAATAAAATAACAAGTAGTAAACAAATTTCAGAATTCTATAGTCAATTTAATGTGGAAGTAACTTTCTAGAAGTTATTTTCAGACATCTCCTCCCCACTAATAGTAAAGGATTGAAATCCAGCATTTCTTTCACACATATGTGCTGATTAAATGATCAGGCGTATAGTCTGTTCAGTCACTATAACTATATTTTTGAAATATGTTTACTAGAAATCTGCCCAGTTTCTTATAACCTGATCTATTAACTATTAAGGAGGTCTTCTTCATATCAAAAAAGCTTATATTTTACAACTCTTCCAGAGATTCTTTCTCATTCCAAATAAGTGTGAAATGACCTTTAAGTTTAAATTGTTAATCAACATTATTTCATAATACCTCAGTACAAATGACAACTTTAGAAAACTTCAAAAAATAATATTTAGCAAGCATGCACACACACACACACTCACACACGCATCATAAATCTATTTTTGTTAAAAATCTTTAAGCTTCTAGGTTGTATAATGCACACGCAGGGGGAAAGCATGAACTTTGGATGAGACAAATCTGGATTATAATCCTTTCATCACTATTTACTAGTTTAAGTAACTTCTGGCTTTTAACTAACTACTATGAGCTGCTATTATTGAAGATACATTATTAACCTCCCTCTTGTTTGGATCTTGGGAAGCTGAATAGAATTCAATGAAAGCATGTAGCACATGGTTTGTCTTATGGCAGTGAAGATATTATAGGTAGGTATAGGATATTATTTATTTATAAATAGTCATATTCACGTGCAAGTGATTTATTTACTATCAAATTGGAGGTAAGAAGGTAAAAGTTTAAGAAATGACTAGAATATCAGTCATTTACCACTAAAAGTTGATCAAATAATCAAATTCCTAAAGAGACATTCGTGTATGGAGAGGTGGAAGATGGAGAGGACAGCCTCAGCCTGAATTCTCATTTCACTGATACTTGATTCTCCAACTGCTTTATGGTTTTATTGCATATTCTTGAATCCACAAAGCACTGATCCAAGCTTATGAAAAGCACTCTGGGATCATTTTTCTTTATGGTTCACATGGCAACTTCATTAGGGTTGCCTGGATTTCCCTAGTTATGTGGAGGATTGCCTGGGTTTTCTGGCAAGACTCCTGCTTATGAAAAATGATGTGGAAATGGCTTGAGACTAATACTGCTCTCTAGATATTATTTTGGTCTTTTGTAAAATAGATAAACTAATAGCCAAAATGTATTTTCCTTATGGGAAAAGAAAAATCAAACTATTATTCATTATTACTAGTCATCTTCCAAATTCTAACACTTTGCTAAGCTTTGTGAAGAATTACCAGAGCCTATTAATATTTCTTCTATAGTTTTAAAAATTTTAACAAATTAAAGCTTCATAGCAGGATGTGGGAGTGGAGGACTTATTCCACAAGTATATATAATAGAATCAATGGCCTCAAAAACCTCTGACATCCCCAGGAGAGCTACTTAGGGATGGCAGACTACAATGCAAAGGAACTAAATTATATCTTCAGATTTATACTTATGCTTTTGCTCTAAACTGCAGCTTAGAAAATGAGAAATAAGGATTAATGAGAAGTAATAAATTGTTATAAACATAACCCAAAATACTGCTGCAAAAACTGTTTTCAGAATGCTTTTCTTTTTTGCAAGGTAAAAAGCAGAAGTAAAACTTTACAATTTTTTCTAATATTTAATCTTAAGCTGTCAAAGATGCATAAATAAAAATTTGCATATTTAGTTTAAATAAGTTGAGCAAGAGGAAGTTCAATCAATGCTTATTTTAAACTCTTTCACTCTGCAAGGTTTTTGGCTGACGTTTTACCTCTCTTTATTCAAAAGTACCCAAGGGAGATATTATCCTTCAGTCAAGTACACAGCTCTTGCATATTGCTGAGATTTTTGCTACAGTATTTGTTATAATAAACTAAAGACTGAAAAAGTCATCAGCGTGATTAGCCATGTACCCAACCTTTTCATTGATAGAATGACTTTTATATATATTTAAAATAAAATTTATATTTAGGATAGAAAAGTTTTTCTTAACACCATAAAAGACTCAAATTACTACTCTCCATTGTAAAAAAATACTCTAAAATTTAGCTTCTGATCTTTAACAATATTCAATTACTATATTCCTTTTCTTCTGAAATGTTGGAGGAATGGATGTACTTATGTTTGATTTAAACAATCAATTCTATAATGGTTTTTATATAAATACTTGCCTATTAAATATTTAAATAACTACAACAAAGGAGATCAGATCTGATATATCAGAATAAGTTCTCTGAATCTTGTTCTGACAGTAAATAACCTGAGAGGAAAGGATTATTAAAAGTACATGAAAAGGGCACTAAGCCTATTCCCAGAAGTTCTGATTGTAATCTAACTGAGGATGTTGATTTTTTTCCCTTCCTTTATTATATGCACAGGTCTCAACCATATATATATTCACCTTGGTTTGAGGGGACATTAGTTATGGCTGAACACTCTGATTCCTCACTCCATCTGGACAATTTAACGAGCAGACTCCTTGTTTCAAGACCAAATGAGATAATGCATGCAAAATCATTCTGAAGAGTATAAAGTACTTTACAAATGCAAAGTATTATTACTTTCAGACAAGTAATTAGTGCTTTCGGCAATAAAGTACCTCTTGACAATAATATATGAATGACAGTTCTTTGGAAATGACCTTCTAATCAGTTGGGCACATACCTATGTGGTAAGTAGTGTAACTTCTTTTCCTGAAGAGAATTCAGGAAATTTTATAAGAACAAGATACATCAGGCTATAAATATAATATATACTGCCTAGTACTTTTCATTGAACAATATATAGAACTCTAGAAAATATCATTCATCAAACAAATAACTCAGAAGTATGTAATAACTATTTGAAATCAATTATATGCCATGCTACTGAAACATAGTAGAAATGACATTTATTTTGTAAAAAAAAATTCTCTGTTTAATCCAAATTTTTTTAACTCAAAATGTCTTTTTCTACTATATGTTTATTTATGAATCTATGGGACAGTGCAAACCTATTCTTTCTGAATTGGTATATTTCCTTTTTAATTTTAATCTTATTTATTTTATTGAGGTCTCAATACACCAACATGAGTTACTCTAATTCATTTAAATTATAATTTCTGAACATATATTATGACTGTTGGGAACAAAACAGGGTCAGTGACATACAGCAATTTCAGATCTTTTGAAGAGTTATGAGTAATGAATTCCACCACTAAAACAAAAAGAATGAAATGACCATTTGGGTATTGGAATAATATTGAGTATCACTAAGAAAGATATACATATATATTCTTTACAAAGGAACAGCACAGGTTTGAACCGTCAGAACTGTAATTTTGTACCATCTCACTTAGGCTCTGACTTTATGATTTAAAAGAATAAAATTGCAAGTGTATCTATAATGGTAACCTAATGTTAAAACCCAAACAGCTCCTGAGGTACAAAATAAATTAAACCTTCAGAGGACTAAAAAGTCAATAGCAAACAATTTATATTCAGTTTCATCTTTTAAAAATTTGTTTAATATTTCATTATTTGATCATTTATTAATTTCTTAAAGATACAAATGTATGTGATAGTCTTTATACATGGTCAATAGACTTGAAACAATAAAGGTTTTTTTTTTTGAAAAGCTGAAAAGTGAATTGAATGATTTTTTTTAAAACAATGAGGTTTATATTTCCAGAATAAAATCAAGCTTCTTTACAAAGTAGAGATTATATGGCAATACTGTTCTTTTCACCCCTTCAAAACTAAAAATCTCCCTTATACTAAAGACAACAAACAAGAAAAAAACCTAAACAATAGTAACAAAAACAAACATATTAAACTTAACAGAAAAAAAGAGAAATGGTACTAATTTGATTTCCTATAAGGTATATATACATATATATACACACACACATATATATATATACATACATATATATATATATATATTTTTTTTAATCTAGAAACGTGAGGACCCTATGGAGAAAAGTTTTATACCTCTAAAGTTTATACCATTTCATGAGAATACTTAGAAAAACTTGCTGTAGAACCTCTACTGTTCTTAAATTTTATATTCAAATTGGGCAGCTCGGGGGGCTCAGCGGTTTAGCGCCACCTTCAGCCCAGGGCGTGATCCTGGAATCCCGGGATCGAGTCCCCACATCGTGCTCCCTGCATGGAGCCTTGCTTCTCCCTCTGCCTGTGTCTCTGCCTCTCTCTCTCTCTCTCCTGATTAAATAAATAAAATTAAAAAAAAAAAAAAACCTTGTCAGATCTTTAAAAAAAGGAAATATTCAAATTGAATTTATTTTCCTAACTGTATAAGAAATAAGAAGCTTCACTAAGGGAAGTTATATTGGCCATGCAGCTGTTTTATTATCAGCTGAATCACCTTTCATAAAATATGCAAAAGAAAGATCTAGAGAGGGAGATTGGATTTTTGAATATTTTCAAGGAAGTTTCCTGTATGCTAGTTCTAGATGTACTACAGTTCTCTAGCTTCTCCTTTGGAGAATAAAATCCTACAGAAATATAAATTTTTATGAGTTTTAACTCCCTGCAAGAGATGAGGATATTGTTTATTTCAAATTTGAAAAGAATATAAATATTTTTATGATGTATACCTACCAAAAAATAAGTATCTTTACTAATTGTAATGACAATACCTAGTATATAATTAACAACCTATTTTATCAACTATGTTTTGTTGACCAACTGAACATTTAATCTATGATTATTATTCATTTTTAAAACAATCAAGAACATTGAAGTAGTTGATATTATTCTAAGGATTTATTTTATAAGCCAAGTACATTTTGAAGAAAAAAATGGACTAACATTGAATGAAAGTTATTTTAGGAATCCAAATTCTCCTGATTATTGCATTTCAACTTCGAGCTTTCTTTTAAAAACATGGGCTTAGTGTAATCATTTCAACAGAATATTTCTTTTCATAAAGCCAGAATGTTCTCTGGAATCAGTCTTCTCATGTATTTCTTGAAAGATTAATGTCCTATCATCTAGGCTAATCTGCTTTTCAATATTCTTTTATTTTCAAGTGCTGGACCTTTGTTGATGTTACACAGAGGTCATACTCTTAGGTTTATGGTGCTTAATAAAATTTTATTGCTTCTTTTCTGCCAATCTCAAGAGTATGTTAAATCTGTACATTTATAATTAAACACATCTTTGCTAGAAACTCATTCTCAAATAATAAAATGGGTTGTTCAATTCCAACACTTAGTTTACTTTTTTCTATATACTTAAAATATGCTATTTCGTCTAATTTTGATACTTTAGCCATAAATGTTTATGAATTAAAACTGTGATTAAAATAATGACAAATTTCAAAATAATAGATGTATCTATCACTGAAAACAAACCTTTGTCTTTACCAGGTGTACTAGCAGACCAAGAAAATAAACAAGATTTTGAAATAGCTTAATCTCAGAAGAAATAACCTAATAACTTTGTCCCATTGAGAATGCTATATCAAACTCAGAGCCGAGTTTTCTATTAGAACTATCCCCAAATCATTCATTTTGTCATGTTAATTGCCTCCAAAACAGGAGCCATTAACCTAGTCTGATGAGATTGAATATGTTATTGATATTGGTCTAATTAAATATTTTATGGACAATAACCATTATGTCAGAAGTTGAGATATGATAGCACCAATATACATTTTGTTAAAGTAATTTCTGTGACCTTTCAAATAATTTTCACAAACTAAAATAAATACATAGTCCTATCACAAGTAGATCATTTTAAGAAATAACCTTTTTCATGCTAAAAACAATTTATCATTCCAAGACATCAAGTTATAAATGCAAAGCTAACAAAAAATAGCTATTTCCACTTCGACATATAACAATATATTCAATAAAACAACAGCATTAAAAAGTTACTTAAACTTTTATCAAAATTCTTCTCATCATATTGTTCTTAAACTTGATAACAAAGCCAACATCACATTATATGAATGCTAATAAACCCACAGGCAGAAAAAGAAATTGAGAAGAAAAAAACACCTTAAAATGGCATTATATAATTATATCAGAAATCTCATTCATCTATACTATAAAGATATTTTCTCTGAAATACATTCTTTAAAAAATATAAATTGCTAATGCAATAATCAAATTTCAAGGAAACGAATACTTTAATTTTCTAAAGTAGATTTCTAGCTTCTAAATTTAAATGTACACTATAACATCCATGAATACAATTAATGTTTTAATAAAGATTTTTGTGACATTTGGATTTTACTATAAGTTATTTTCTTTTTTGCAATTATTTTTAAGGAGTCATTTATCTAAAGTACTTTAAACGTCTTAGACCAAATTAGTATTTGTTAAAAAATGGCAAAAGAAAACATTTTCCTAATTCTACAAAGTTTTTTTTTGTTCTACAAAAGTTCTTTAATAAAGTAATTTTAGAAGTTTTCCTCATAGAACTTTACAAATAGAATTTGTAAAGAAATGACTGAATAGAATGATTCAGTCATTTTCTCTTAAATCTTGTTCTGAAACATTAAGCCATGGTTAAATGTATTTCATTTGATCTATATTTAATACTACACTGGTTTAAAATGAGGTCCATCATATTTCAAAGATTAAAAATCTGAATTTTAAAGTTCTCTCTTAAATCAGTAAAGCAGTCTTTATTTCTATATTTAATATTTAAATATTTAATATTTAATATTATATATTTTATTTTTCACAGCTTTTATGGATTCTTCAGTGTCAGCAGTTGAAATAGAATCATACCTCCATTTATGTTTTTAAACAATTTTCCATCTGAGATAACATTCACTGGTGGTAGCTATTGCCAAAGCAAGACATTGTCATTCAAGTAGAAAGCACCCTAACTTATCTGCTAGTTTTGAATGTACAATTACAAATCTTAAGAACATAAAAACATTCTCCCTTTATTACTCTTGTGACTGACTTCAAATACCTTTTAAATATTTGATCATGATTCCCAGTGATAGAGTGCTACAGCTCAATAATTTATATCTTTGCATGATTCAGCATTCAATCTTGTGCTTAAGCCAAGGCTGTTTCTTTACTTACCCACAGGACACTAATAAAAAAGCATATAATACTTCATATCCAGGAATTCTGATTTTAACCTTCAGTTACTCACCTATGAGAAAGAGAGAGAAGAAAGAAAGATAATGGTTAGTATTAAAAATGCTTAATGTTTCATAATACATTCAGGGAGCATCATGATATAAAAGGGCCTTTCTTTGTTGCTTTGTACTTTGATATATATATATTTATATTTATATTTATATCTATATTTATTAAATTATATATTATATAAATTATATATATGTATTTATATGATAGTTCTGCAAAGTAAATTTTACTTGAGAATTTGACATCATTATGATTTTAAGGTCTTTATTTTCTATGTCAACTTACTTGGGAAAAGAGATAATCTGCCAGGAAATATAATCAATTTAGCTACCTGAACAAAATATCCTAATATTCCAAGTGCATTACCTTAAACAATATTTTATTATATTACTGCATTAAGACAAATGTTCTAGCAATGCATTTGTTCACTGTCATCTAAGCTGTTGATCTGGCTAGTTGACTTCTCCCTTTGGGCCCTTCCCTACATTCAAAGAGCTCAGAGGAAAGACAGGTTATCTCAAGGGAAGCTATAATTCCACTTCTCCAGCTTCCAGAACTGAGCCACCAGAAGTTGCTATCCTTCAGTGGTCTGAGACCACACTGTTTTCTTTCTAGGATACTTCCCATACCATTTTTTTTCTGCTGTAAATAAGCATTAAAATGAGAATGATTTGGGCTGAAAACTACAAAATTTGACATAATCAGTGAAAAATAACTTGCAGAAATTAGTAGTTAAATATTATACTCGATGATAAATAACCTTACTTCCAATAGAAATTTACATTATATTTAGAAAAATAGCCACATTTCTTCACCTGAGGATGTACAAAGCCAGAAGAAAAGATTTTCATCAGCACTGCTGCAGTTAATTCTCACAATAGCCCTATCAGGAGGTCTTATTCTTGTTATTTTTATTTTAAATTTTAAAAATACCCCCAAATAGTAGTAATACAGGGACTGATATTAGAACCAAAGTATGTTCCCCAAAAATGCAATAAATAAAATAACCCAAAGTCAATTTTATTTTTTTATTTTTCTTTTTTCAAGATTTTATTTATTTATTCAGAGAGAGAGAGAGAGAGAGAGAGAGACAGAGACACAGGCAGAGGGAGAAGCAGGCTCCATGCAGGGAGCCCGATGTGGGACTCGATACCCGGTCTCCAGGATCGCACCCCAGGCTGCAGGCGGCGCCAAACCGCTGAGCCACCGGGGCTGCCCCCAAAGTCAATTTTAAAAGGAGAATAGTTATATAGTATTAATCACTTCCAAAAACTACACTGATCATAAAAGACCAGAATCTACAACAGCCTCCAATACTATCCCCAGTAAAGTACATCTTTACTTCACCTTTATAAAAAGTATTGCACATGAAAGTGTACAATTTGATGTCTTATTACTTGAAACCAACTTCCGTTTTATGATACACAATTTTTTGAGTAGAAGAAACAAAAAGAGATGAAGAATTAAGGTGATAGGGGTGCCTGGGTGGCTCAATCGGTTAAGCATCTGCCTTTGGCGCAGGTCATGACACCAGGGTCCTGGGATCCAGCCCTGTAGGGCTTCCTGCTCAGGGGGGAGCCTGCTTCTCCCTCTCCCTCTCCCTCTCCCTCTCCCTCTCCCTCTCCCTCTCCCTCTCCCTCTGCCCCTGCTCTCTCTCTCTCTCTCTCTCTCTCTTTCTCTCAGATAAATAAAATCTATTTTAAAAAGAATTAAGGCAATATATAAGTATTCTGACCTAGAATTTGTACTATTTATATAAGTGTTTATTATTGGAATTAATTTAATCAACCAGATTTTTAAAAGTTTTCTAGTTATAAGGTACTTCTCAAGTCTGATCATTTTTTTCATTATATATAGGATATAGTCATCATCACTGAGAGGTAACAACATGGACAAACATCCAAAAATTCTCACCTGTAAAACTGGGAATATGCTCCATAAGGAAATTATTTCTATTCTTAGAAATAACTTTTAAACCACAAATCACTGACTGAAATGGTATATTATTTAAAAACATATTTCCAGGGATCCCTGGGTGGCGCAGCAGTTTGGCACCTGCCTTTGGCCCAGGGCGCGATCCTGGGGACCCGGGATCGAATCCCACATCGGGCTCCCTGTGCATGGAGCCTGCTTCTCCCTCTGCCTGTGTCTCTGCCTCTCTCCCTCTCTCTCTCTGTGACTATCATAAATAAATAAAAAATTAAAAAAAAACATATTTCCAGTACATGTGGGAAAGTTCAAACCTAATAGATATTTATAATTATGGCTAAGAGTTAATCTCAGCCTTCCAGTAGTTCCTCGTTCCTTTCATTCTATCTAATCTAGTAGTTAAGAGCTTTGATTTTCTGGAGTTTGACTGGCCTGAGTTTGAATGCTATTCTCTTATCCTTGATATTTGTGTGCCTTGGTGGTATCTGTGTGACCTTGAGCGATTACATAATACATCTAAGCCTCCTTAACTTAGACTTCAAAATGGCATAACAGCCTTCAACAAATATTGTTTAATAAATATTAGCTTTCCATTTAACAAATATTACTTAAGGGCCTAGTTAAAATACTAGATTCTCTGTAAATAACTGGAGTTGCTTAACTCTAGTACTCCGTTTGAGTCTCTCAATCATGACAGAAGTTTATCTTCTAAGAGAAGTGAATATCCATTGATGCTTTTTCTACAGCACTTTCTGCTAAAGACTCCTCTGTCACTTAAGTCCCCATTTATACTTATATCAATCTTACAAGTGATTTTCTTACACAGAATCCACCAACACCTCGAAAGATATTAATTTGTGTGTAGAGAAAGAGCCAAAGCTGGTTGGTAGGGAGGACCTATTTGTAACATAGCTTGTATAAAGGGATCCATTCACGTATTCCAAAATTACATGAACCACAGAGAAATGATTTTATTAAAAATTAGACTACAGTCTCATCCTCCAACTCAAAAGGAGTTTAAAAGTATATTTAAATGGTAAAAACATCTATTTTTATCTTTTATAATTAATTTCCCAAGTCTAAGTGTTCTTTAAAAGTCAACTGAAGAAAAATATTAAGTGAAATATTTTAATATACTTTTGATACAAAAACAAAAACCTCACCATCACTTTTATTCAGTTATTATGCTTACATTGTATAGTTAGTTATGCCTAGAATGGACCTCTTACTCTCTGTCCCAATTACAACGTAAAAGATGCTACAGAAGTGAGGAAGATTAATAATTCCAATAATTTATTTAATATATGTAAGGACACCTTTGGTGAGAGAAGTATTTGTTCTTTTGTAAGGAGCAGCAGTGGGGAGGTTAGTAGGGAGCTAATGCTAGAGATGGATGATTAGCTGGAGCAACTCTTAGTTGTACATTTTTTCTCTCCCATAATGCCCTGGGAATAACATTATCCGTTCTCCAAATATCATGAGGTAGAAAAACAACAGACTTCTCAATGCCAGCTAGGTTTCAAGCAGGTAACAGCAGGGTAGCAATAAAACCTGATGTGTCTGAAAGGAGATACAACAGGTGCTGCAGGCCAACATACCCTGAGCCCCTATAAGTACCATCTAACAGAATCGACTTTTAAAAATCTGCTATACTCTTTTTATACCATTAATTACCCCCCAGAAAATAGAATAGAAAATACAACTTGAGATAGCTTTATAGAGGAAAGCAAGCAAAAGAGAGAGGGAAAAGATTATATCTATAAAATAACATCAAAATAAATTTAGAGAGATTTTGTCATGTATGAGATGGTACTATAAAATAATATATAATTATAATGAAATTACAATTAAAGTTTTAATACAACTTTTGAAGAAGTTAATGAGATTATTATAAAAATGTACATTAATAAGTAAATGTCTACAAATAACTATATCAATTATGGAAAGAGCAAATAAAGTCAAAAAGTGCTTTTAATAGCATATCAATTTTGTATTTTGCAATTTATCACTCTAGCAATTGGCAATTCTTGCATCAAAATAAAGTGTGGACACTTATAATCAATTTTTGTAGGACATATTTTTTTTAATATTCCATTCCAATAGAATTCATAAGTAATTAGAAATTCAGTTTACAGTGCAAGTTTTCTCATCCCTCAAAGACTCCAAAGCACAGAGGCCCCAGGAGGCCAAATGTCACTCAAACTTCCATGATGGCAGGCAACAGCTGATCAAAAAGCAATATAGCAAATGATTGTGGTCAGAAAGTGTTCAGTGTTATTACAGTGGAAATGTCAAAGAGTCATCCGCATGAAGCATCCTATATTTGATTTCATCTCAAAGTTGGATGTGACTATTTTTTCAGTTTAGAGATTTGGCCTCCATCTCTCTTTGTCACAGACTGTAGACCAACGGAGTGAGAGAGAGAAAGAGAGAAATTACTCCTTCTCCCTGAACCCCTAGCAACTACTATTCTTTTTATTGTTTTTATTATTTCACCTTTTCCAAAATGTCATATAGTTGGAATGATACAGTAAGTAGCCTTTTTAGACTTGCTTCCTTTACTTAGCGATGTGTACTTATGGTTCCTCGATGTGTTTTTGAGGATTGCTAGTCATATCTTGTTATGAATGAGTAATATTCCATTGGATATTAGATGTACCACAGTTAGTTTATGAATTCAACTATTAAAGGACATTTTGGTTGCTTCCAGTTTTTGGCAATTTTAAGTAAGGCTGTATAAAACCATTTGTATTCCCACCAGCAATTAAGTTTCTGGAACATCATATCTTTGCTAGCATTTGGTGTGGTCAGTGTTTTCAATTTAAGCATTCTCGGAAAAGTATAGTGGTGTCTGCTGTTTGAATACACAACTCCCTGATGAAATGATATCAAACATCTTTCCATATATTCATGTGCAATTTGTATCTTTTCTTTGGTGACATGTCTATTTAGACCTTTTGCCCAAGTTTTTGATTGGGTTGTTTGCTTTCTTACTGTTGAGTCTTAATAGTTCTTTGTATATTTTGGATACAAGCTTATTGTCAAATAAGTGTTTTGCAAATATTTCCTCCCAGTATTTTTTCCCCATAATCTCTTAAATGAAAGATTAAAAAAAGCCTGTGCAATGATCTAACTATCCACATTAAAGATCAGAAATAAATATAATCAGAGGATACTTCCTTAAAGTGGTATGCAAGTTTATAAGATGTATATAATCTTTCACACAAGGTTCTGCTTTTTATTTTCTAAAAATATTTCTGAGCTAATTGAGATCATGTTGTATCTGTATCTATGTGCCTTTCTCTAACAGTTTTAAAAATAGTTCATCATAACATCTAATAGTGGCTCTGCAGTATTTTGACCAATAAAAGAACATGTCATGCGCCAATTGGACAAAATCAGTAAAACAAAACAAGAGCCAAACAGACAAAATATTTGAAACATAGCACCACACACACACACACATACACACACACACAGACAAAGGGACCCAAAGAGGTAGAGTTGAGAAATATACTGATATGCTCTAGATTAAAGAACAAATCCCTTAAGCATTATCACTTTTTGAAAGATATAATGACAACTTTTTGTTCTGTTTTGTTTTTTAGAAACCTGGGCTCAAAGAGTAACAAAAGCTCCCTAAGTCTATGTCCTTTTTTTGGTAACTGGTCAATAAACCTCCTGAAAGTAATATCCTACTGCTGTGTCCTTTATGGAACCCAGGAAGCAAAATATTGACTATAATCATAGAGGTGACCTATGTTTGCCCATCTCTTGACCTATGTTTTCCTTCCTTTTCTTATATTTATCCTCTTATTTTCCTCCTAGTTGGTCTTGTCTTGATTACCACCACCATGTTTAAATACACTCTGCATAGCACTCTACAATTTTTTAAAAAACAAGTAGCAATGGAAATCTAAACAGGTGACACAACAATGTCATATCTGATTCCATTGTAGAGACTCTTCTTTATGTGAATCAGGGATATTTTTCAAATAAGGAAAAAAACATGCATTGAATAAATGGAAAAAGTTTTCCATTTGTTATACATTGAATTGTGTACTGCCAAAATTCACATGTTTAAGTCTTACTCTCTCAAAACTCAGTATGTGGCTAATTTTGGAGATTGAGCCTTTTAGGAGATAATTAAGGTAAAATTAGTAATCAAAAAAAGACAGAGAGAGAGATAGATAATTAGGGTAAGATTAGATCATATGTATGGACCCTAATCCAATAGAATTTGGGTCTTCTTTTAAGAAAAAAGAGATTAAGACAGAGATGACACACAGATTGAGGGATGACCATATGAGGGCACAGTGAGACAGCAGCTATCCACAAAGCAGAAAGAGAGACCTCAAAAGAAACCAAATTTTTCAATACTTTGATCTTGGACTTCTAGTGTCCAGAACTGTGAGAAAGTAAATTTCTGTTGAATAATCCCTGTGTTTATGGTACATTGCTATGACAGCCCTAGCAAATTAATACACCTGGGCTTCTCATGTATCTACATCTTTTGTGACAAGAAAGTTCATGATGATACAGGGTTATGGATTATTAAAAAACAAATAACAAACAAAAACCCCAACTCTTTATTGTCCTTAAAATATTTTTAAGAGGATTATTGCAGATTGCTTAATTTCTCCCAATTTCCCCTCTATAAGCAGTATGTGATAGTTAAAACTGCTGTTAATGAGACGTAAAAATAAAGAACAGCAGTAGAAAGGGTTTCCTGAAGCATTTGATGGAGCTGCTCCTTTCTCTCTGCATCTGCTTAGTTAAGGTTTTTAAGCACAAGTCTATTTGTTACATAACTGGATAATGACTTAATTTGGACGAGTGAACAATTTCACACCTTCTAAGCATAAGGTGAATACTAAGGAAAATCACTAATCTAATATCCTTACATAGGTCACTTTTATTACCAATAATGGAACGAGATAAACGTGCACTTTCAAATTTGAACACTCGATTACTTGCACTAATGGAGGAAATAAGAAACATAGATAATCTCAGACAGTGTCATTTAGGTTTAGCTTTGGAATATATTTATTTTCTCATTCCTTCATATTTGATATTCTACAGATCCACATCCACCCAAATAATGAAGTTACAGTATTTAAAACAAATACCAGAATCTCTGAAGCCTATCACCATATGCCTGTGCCTAAAGATTTCTTTATGAATGTACTCCTTGATGAGAAAGCAAGGAATAAATACTGTAGATTTTAAGAAAAGAAAATAAATCCTGTAGGTTGTGTTTTTGTTTTTGATTTTTGTTTTGTTTGGTTGGGGTTTTTTTGTTTGTTTGTTTGTTTTTTAATATGTAATTTGTCAGGCCAGGCCAGGCCAAGGCCTGAAAAGAGGGAATCCCCCATTAGATTCCATTTCTTACTCTCTGCTATTGCCAGTCTAAGTTGATTGGCAGCATCATAGTTACTGATCTATATTAAATATAGGAAAGGTCATTTAAATGTCTTTCTCATCAGTTTAATAGCACAGGTTAGTTTACAGATTAGTTATAAATGCTGGAAAAATAACAGAGTGACTGTTTCTAAAGAGACAGAATGCATTATTAGTAAGTTACAGTGCTAATAGGTAAAGGTCAGCTATACATCTTTGGCATGACAAATGCAACATAAGTTTCAGAACAGACCTTAAATACCAACCCCATTATCTTCTCCACAGTGTCCATTGCAGTCGCTATAAAACACATATCCTGTTTTGTCATTTCCTGTTTAAAATCTGTAAATGACTTCTCTTTGCACTTAACATAAAAGCCATGACCAATTAAAAAGCTATTAAAAGCTATGACCAATTTCTACCTGATATGACTGCTGACTTCCATTGAATATTTTTTTTCTTAATTTAACTAACATTTACTGACACCATAGGTGCCAGATTCCCAGGAATATAAGAAACCCTGACCCTATAACACTTTCTATCCAGAATGGGGCATATGAAAAATAAATAATGACCATACAGGAGAAAATATTTTAATGGTATTAGTAGTCTTGAAGAGGAAAAAATTAACTTTGCAAGTTTTGTAGAAGTGACATTAATGATTGCTCTAATAAGTGATGTAGGAATTAGATATGCATAGATGGAGAGGGCAATTTAGTTTGAGGGCAAAATTTGAACAAGAGTGGTGGGACCCAAAATCTCAGTGAATAATAAATTGTCTAATTTGACTAAAACATAATAATAAATACAAGCATCATGTAAACAATATGCTGTAATTTAATAGATATCATTTTTAAAATTTTTTTTAAATTCAATTAGCCAACATATAGTAGATCATTAGTTTCAGATGTAGTGCTCAATAATTTATCAGTTGCATATAACATCCAGTGTTCATTTCATTTTGTTCTTAGATATCATTTAATTATTATCCAAACCAAATACATTACATATTATTATCTCCAATTCATAGATGGGAAAACTAAATAAAATGTGAAGGCTCTAAATGGCCTATTAGTCAAGATCCTCCAAGAAGGAGATGCTAAGAGACAATTACACATGCAAGAGATTTATCAGGAGAAAATGACTGCGTTAGCCAAAGAGATAGGAGCCACGAGAGGTTGGAACTATCCGTTTGTGAGGCAGGACTACACTGAATTAATGGAAGAAGGAAGGAAAAAAAGTTGAATGGAAGCATTTCAAAATGTAGCACAGTTCCAAAGAAACGTGGCAAGGCCATCTGGTATCCTTCAAGCCATCAAAGGAGTCATTTATCTTCCCAGAGTGGGCCTGTCTTAATATCGCTGCCATGTTTAGTCACTGGCTGGTAGTAGTCAGTGCTCAATAATGCCTCGACATCAACCACAGTGATGGACTTCAGAGCACAGAGACTGGGGTCATAGGCTAGTCCCTGAAGAGGTCTGAAAGGAATATTCTCTCTCTCTTTCTCTTTTTAAAGATTTTATTTACTCATTCATAAGAGACACAAAGAGAGAGAGAGAGAGAGAGAGAGGCAGAGACACAGGCAGAGAGAGAAGCAGGTTCCATGCAGGGAGTCCGATGAGGGATCCCGGAACCCCAGGATCAGATGCTTAACTGCTGAATATTCTCAAGGCTACCACAGCAACAAACTGACTAGGGACCAAGTCTATGTAATTAATGTAACCAAAATACAAAAATAAAGGTGAAAAGCAGCATTATGTGTACATTTTTCTCTCATAAACTAACTCCTTCAATAATATTGGCCTCTAATATTTTTAAACATTAACTAAATCAAGATAAAATATTGATTTCTTGTTAAATTTTATTCTTAGATTGCATGGAATAGAAGCTATCCTTTTTATTCTCAAATATTTTCAAACAGTAATGGAATTTTTAGTTGCAGAAACCATCTAAAGTCAATACCAGCACACTTAAATTACAGATGAGTTATTCAGGGTGAGAAGATTTCATATTTGCTCAGAGTCACTAAAAGAATTAGTGTTAGTTGGTATTGAGTACAGATATCTTGACTCCTGTTTATAGTGTTTATCACCATTTACCACCATTTTCCCCCCTCTCATTTCTCTTTTTTTCAGTTTTATAGTCTTACATGCAATCATTTCTATCATGATAGCCCTACAGGTCATTTGTCACACCTTGCTTACTATGACATAAAAACTAGCATCTTCATAAAGATACAGCATAATTTCCACAGTACTTTTCAAATTTCAAAGAGCTTTCACATCTACTAGCTCAACTGAGTTTCATATTTTTTTTTTTTTGGTTTGGTTATTGTTTCTATATTAGACTAAGAACTCTGAAAAATTAAATTTGATGAAAGTAGTTTAGGATTTTGGTTACTATTATTCATTTGTTCATTTTGGTGGCCAACCAAATTTCATGCTATGAAGATGAAGATTAATGGAATCCTTTTTTTTTTTCCTGTTCATTTCTATCTTGTATCAGAGAATTATCTTAGAAAACTATGGATGTAGATGAACCACATTAAATTGCTGCTATTCAACCACTTTGGACCAACCCTGGCTATTTCTTACATTTCATCATAATAATTCCTGTCTTGAACATTCAAAATATTGAAACATTTGGGAAAAGTTTATCAGGGAAATAATATAATCATTATTATTATTTTTTAAAGATTTTATTTATTTATTCTTGATAGACACACAGAGAGAGAGGTAAAGACACAGGCAGAGGGAGAAGCAGGCTCCATGCAGGGAGCCCAACATGGGACTCGATCCCTGGGTCTCCAGGATCACACCCGGGCTGAAGGCAGGTACTAAACTGCTGAGCCACCCAGGGATCCCCAATTTAGTTACTAAATTTATAGAACATCAAGATTACATGAGTCTCTAGAGGATGCTTCATCCAGTTTTTTAATCCTAACATGAATTCTCCTACAATCACCCAGGCAGGTTGCATCATCCACTCTTTAAAGACACCTAGCAATGACAAGCTAATTTCAGATAGCTATGATTATTAGGGATTTCTATCTATATTCACTCACTGACCTTAGCTATTCTTTATGTCTTATAGGCTCAGTTTAGATTATCATCCACAGGACAATGTGTTCAAATGCTTTTTAATGTATTTTTCATAACCAAATAGTCTTCTTAAATTTGAACTTTTTGGTAACCCTGATCATTCTTCCTATGATATTATTTAACTATTACGGTCATTGTTCTATTTTAACAATGTCTTTCTCAAAATACAAGTCTAATGACTGAACACAATATCCCAGATATGATTTTATCTTAGGAGATTTAAATTTAATGTGACTATTACCTTCCTTAGCATAGTCAATATAGCCAATACCTATCATCATCAGATTAAAAACATATACCCTGGGCAGCCCCGGTGGCGCAGCGGTTTAGCGCTGCCTGCAGTCCAGGGCCTGATCCTGGAGACCCTGGATCGAGTCCCACATCAGGCTCTCTGCATGGTGCCTGCTTCTCCCTCTGCCTTTGTCTCTGCCTCTCTCTCTCTCTCTCTCTCTGTGTCTCTATGAATAAATAAATAAATAATAATAGAAGACTTATACCCTAATTATTCAACTAGTCAGACACCGAGAGGCTTTCAAGGGTCTGAACTATATGTTTGACATTACAGGGAAATTCATAAAAAGAATCGATATTTTTCTATTTAAATATGTTGGCACTGATAGACTATGTCACATTAATTAATTTATTTATTTTTTGATGATGTCATATTTAGCCAGTGGCATAGAATGCTGAGTATATTGGTCTTGGTCTATGTCCTGAGGAAACATGTCACCAAGTCCCTCCCCCACCCCCTGAATTATGTTACTTTAGAGACCACATCATGAGTATAATTATCAAAATTGGAGCTAATTGACACTTTTTTCTCAGTTGAAATCTCGGGAACTAAAAAAGACCTGGAAATTGCCTGAGGCTCACAGGCAACATCTTAAAAAATTACTACTATTTTGTTGGAATATTTATATGGATTTCTAGTGTATTTCACTTCACTAGAAGTGTGGAAAACAAGAGCTTACTTTTAAAACCTATTATTAAAATTTGGGACTTTTTTTTTTTTTAATTTGGGACTTATTAACCAAAAAAAAAAAAAAAGACAATATTCATTTTATCAGTCTCTGTTACAACTATTAATATTTAAATATGATAGGGGATCCTTGGGTGGTTCAGCCGTTTAGCTCCTGACTTCAGCCCAGGGCATGATCCTGGAGATCCAGGTTCAAGTGCCATGTCGAGCTCCCTGCATTGAGCCTGCTTCTCCCTCTGCCTGTGTCTCTGCCTCTCTCTCTCTCTCTCTCTCTCGATTATGAATAAATAAATAAAATCTTTAAAAAATATTTAAAGATGATAAGCATTCCCACTTACTCAAAACTATATGAAGTTTAGAATAAATTTAAAAGAATTCATTTGCCTCAAGCTACATGTGGTTGTATTTCAATAATATCATGTCTCTAGCTTGATTATAACCTTAGCGACTAAAATGTTCTTGGCCAATATGCTCTTTCTCTAACTGACAAGTGTATAACGTTTTTCAAATGGAAAATAGTTTCTTTATATAGGTGAAGTTGTGACCAGTAGTTGTTTTGATATCATGCAGGTTATAAGAATATTTTTAAAAATCAATATCAAGGTCACTCTCTAGCATATAACCAATTTTATTCACTTTTTTGACTAATGACTACAATTTTCTTTCACAGTAGCATAACAGAAAAATGTAGTTGCTTTTAAGGCTTATTCCCTGTATTAGGTCTCTTGGAAATATATGTTGAAAGAAGATACCAGGGTTTTTATATAAAAATAATGTATATTTAGGCAGGGTTGATGGCTACTTTTAAAGTGACAGTTACCTTAAATTGCTATTGGTAGCACTTTGATATAGCAACTGCAGTTCTGTTTTGAATTGAACAGTTTTGAAGTGAAGATTTTAGGTTATAACAAGGTCAGTGTATTTTTGGAGTTTGCTTCTTCGGGCAATACATTCAGGAGTGCCTGAGTTTCCCAATACATTAAATTTTACTTAAAAAAAAAAAAAAAAAAAAAGCAAAACAAAGCAGCAAAGCTCTCTAATTAGGAAACGATGTTACTACTTCCTGTAAACGTATGAGTTCTTTGTATTTGGAGTGTCATACAATACTATTCCTTTCTGTACTCCTGACTTCATATTGTTGTTTATTAATATTTCAGAATCACCATTATAATACCTCTCCTATTAATTCTATGTTCCAATTCATTGTATGTTCAAATTGCTGTTAGGATAAGTCTTTAAAGCATATATGAAGTAATACATTTTACATAATTATCTCCATAATACTCAAGTTAACCATTGCGTTTAATCTTTTAAATCTTTTTAATCTCATTTTTTGTAAGTTTCAACTGGGAGGTAAGGTAGACTAAGTGACATGGACAATCAGAGTAACCAGGTTATATTTCTGTATTACCAGTTGTAATTCTAAATACAATTTTAAAAATAGCCATCACTGCATAGTAACACACAGTTTTTGTACAAAACACCCAAGCTATTATATACACTTTACCTCTCTCTGCCCTCAGCTACCTCATGCATGGTATTAGTACATTGACTTGCTTATCTCTGAAGGGTTACTTAGAGTATTCAGAAATTATGATGTGTTAACATTATTTAAATACCAGGCTGATAGTATTGAACTGAACTCTGGTTGCAGTGCTGGAAATAGAGCAAGCTATACCAAAAATGTTGTGTCATTACACTTTGGTTCCTTGTTTATACGTTCTAGAGATCTTTTATAATCATTCAAATAATTGGAGGGTTTGGATAATGCTTATTTTTCTTCTCTAAATTAGTTTTATACATTTGGCTAAGCCTAAAATGTAACCTACCTTTGAGTGACCTTCTATTCATATCAAGCTACCATATAATTTCCATTTTTATAGTTATTTTTTAAAATACTACATTGCATTTTGCATAATTTATTTCTGTATATCATAAAGTATTACATCATAAATAAAATAAAGTTAATTTTTGTTATCAAATGACCAAAGACATGAGGGAAGCACTCTAATGTAAAGTATTTTGTTTTGATGGAAACATTTGCAAATGTTTGATTTATGAATACCTAATTTCTAATTATACAACAAAGTTCTTTAAAAGGGAGAGAAAACTTAACCAACATTTAAAAATTATATAAATATTTAAGTAAGTGTAATTTTTCATTGAAACAGTTTTCCAAAAATGGAATAACATTCTATTATCATTACATTTAAATAATTTCTTTTCAATTTCCATTTATACTTGTTATGGTACTTAAACACTATTTCTTATTTTCTTGAAAATTGAGAATGAGACCGTCTGCTGTAATCTGAAAGTGTTAAGTTTACAAGGACAAAAATAGCATTAAATAGCCAGAGTGATTCCTTAAATATCTATGATTTCTCTGTTCTAATTTGTTTTCAAAATTGCTAACATCAGTTGGCATTAACTGTTATAATATTTTCATGCCAGGAAACACTATTAGCTTTCATTTAAAAGAAAAGTCTCACCAATTTAATATGTAAATATAGGTACATTGGTATTAATATTTTCTAAAAGAATTCCACTTTCATTTGCAAAACTATAAAATTGTTCTAGTTCTAAATAGATGCTACTTAGCTTCATTTGAGTGTGACATCTGTACATGTGAAGTGCTTACATCCTTCATTACTTAGTATTTTTCACATGAATCTATAATGACATATTTTCTGATACTATTCTATCTTAATTTCAATTCTATCCCTGAATTAATTAAGTTGGCTATGTTGGTATTAACAGCTTTGTCAAATAAACATCAGCAAATAATTATTTTATAACTGCATGCTAATTCTATGATAATTATAAAATAAAGATATACATATAGATAAATGAATACCCTTCTCTATGAGCTATTCTGTTCACTATTTTCTAAGCACTCTGGACTTTGGTGAATAATCACTTAATATTTTAGATGAATATATTTTTTATTCAATTTTTAGAGAACCTTAATATTACATGATATACAGCTATAAGTGAAAACATATTATCACTAAACTAAGTTATAAATATTTTTCTAGGGCAAAAGGAGATCAGATAATGCAAATAACAGACATGTCAATGTAGACTTTGAGAAAAAGTAGAAAACAACTCTCTTTCTATTAAATATTTCAGGGCACCTGGGTGACTCAGTTGGTTAAGTATCCAACTTTTGGTTTTAGCTTAGGTCATGATCTTGTGGTGGTGGCATCAATACCCATCTTGGGCTCTGAATTCCGCATTGAGTCGACTTCAGATTCCCCCTCACTCTCCCTCTTGCTCTCTCTCTCTTTCTCTCAAATAAATAAATAAATAAATAAATAAATAAATAAATAAAATCAATCTAAAAAAAATAAACATTTCATTTGTATTTTTACCTTTTTGTTACATTTTTCTCCCTTTTATAAGAAGAGAATCTATCATGGTTGGCACCCCTTAAAATTATCTCTGCATTACACAGTAATATAAATAGTTAAAATCCTACAAATGATTATAAACACAATCTTTAATGCAGGATAAACTCAATCAATCTTTTGTATGTTCTTATTACCAGGATATTGACTGACACAACAACCAGAACAGTTACATATTCACCTAATATTAGTATCTTTAAGGTGATATTTGGTCACTTTTTTTCAGTGTGACATACTGGGTTTATCATATCAAAAAATTTGACCTTCTGAGCCATCTTATCGATGATCTCAGAATTTGGAGTGAAGATTATAAACAGTCTTTATAAATTAATCTCTATATAGGCAATTCTCAAATTATGTATGATTGCCTTAAATTTCATTTAGAAATAAAACATTTATAAAAATTGTTTTAAAGTATTAATATAGGCCATAACTCCAAAAGTAATTTACAAATATTCTTTATCATTTGGGAACTATTTCTCTATTGAAGCAATATTTTAAAAAGGTAGTTATGACTTCAAATGCAGCTATTTAAATCCACCAATGTCCCCTAAATATAGAAGCCAGCCAATATATAAACTGTATAATTTTATGAAAAAGAGTTTGCAGAGTTCCACTTTAAAATGTCAGTTCACACATGGATAATATCTCTCTTCTCACCAACCTCTCAAGAAAAATTAGGTAACAAAATCACCAAGCCGTTGGTAACTAGTTTTAAGCCCTCTATCAAGGACTTGTCCCAGAGAGATGCACAATTCTACGGTTTTCTGGAAAGATAGTGTCTAAATAGTTGTAGGACAAAAAAGGGGGTAAGCAAGGAGAAGAGATCATTTCGGATTCAAGAAGGTTTATAATCAAAGTCTCCCTAGTATTTAATGTAATATAATTTTAAAAGGCTCCCATTCTTCTCTAAATTTGCAGGCAATTTACTGCCCATCCCCATCTCTTCTGCAGGAAATGTATCTCTTGTTTAGTTGAATGGAAGTAGCATGAGTTTACCTCATTATATCATATCGTATTACCTTATTTGCTATTTTGACACTTTCAGTTGCAGAGAAATGCTGTCACCTTGATGTATATGGGCTCAGCAAAGAGGCTAGCCAGATCTCAAGAAAAACTGTGTGCAAGATGGAGAAATACAGGTTGGTTTTGAGGAAAAACTGACTGGGCTGACAGTCTTAAAACTACTGAACTGAAGGACAGTCTAAGGGAAGCTAACATCAAATGGGTGGGGGTGGGGTGATAGCTAAAAGACTTCCAAAAATGTTCCCCTTTAATACAGCTGTTAGTAATTATCTTTCTAAATTTACTAATGAGCTAATGAGGAAAGAATAACACTATTCTTCATATTTGATAGAAAGTGATGCTACAATTAATTCATTGTCAAAATGCCAAGAGACCAAAGTGTAGTTTCACAATGGTTTCAACAGACTGATGTGATTATCCAAATAAACCAAAATGAAAAAAAATGATGCTTTATGACTTAACACCAAAGTCTTCCATTTCTTTGAAAACTTCTAAAATAGCATTATGGTAGTCCTAGACTTTTTCCATCTGATATTTTCCTTTATTTTCTATTTTTCTTTCAGGTTTTCATGACCTTCAGAGGTTAGTGATGGTTACCAAAAAAAAGTATTAGAATCATTCCAACAATTATGGTGTGTTACTGAATATTTCATGTTCATTTATCTCTGCCATCCTATGTTTTATCTTTTATGAGCCTGTCAATTATATTCTTCATCCAAAGTTGATTGATAAGATTAGGGAATCTCTGTCCATGATCTCCCCAAATATTCTGGATTGTACAGAGCTGGTACTATTGTAAATTAAGTCAAGTTAGTTCATTTTCAGTGATGAAAAGTGAATGTTGTGTGCAACATTTTAAATAAGCCATTTTTGTTTGTATAGGTGCCTGAAGAAACCTGATCTGTGATTTGAACAATAAAAATAAATGCATTTATGATTTGAGTCTTTATCTTCAGACTATAAACTCAAATAGGTGGGAAGCAATGAGATGTAACATCAATGCATTCAAAAAAATTATGTCATTATTTATTTCCACATAAATTTGAGATACAACTCTTACAGAGATATTTAGGTACATCAATAGAAAAGTGTATGCTTTCTAGAGAATTCTAACAGCCAATCCTATTTTTGTTGCTGAGTTTCTTTTTGATCTTAAGAAATCAAGTTAACCTTTCAGGACTTCAGTTACTTTATCTGTAAAATAGATAAAATATCTTCCTCATAGGATTTTTATTGGGAAAAGTAAATGCACACAAAGCACTTAGCACACCGCTCGCCCGAATGCCTTGATAAATGTTTGCTTACTTCCCCAAATCAGAACCGATATATTTAAGAGGCTGTGTCCCTGAGTAGCCTGAGGGTGAACGCCTCAAATATTTTTTTGAAGAACAAAAAGTCATGAATATTATGCTAAAATTTGGCTCAGTTTGTAGCATTTTGGAAGAAAAAATATAAATATCTTTAGCTTCTTAAAACCTGATCATGAAATAAAAGCTTTGTACCTGCATAAGTTTCCTACAACCAAAGCGTTCCATTTCTTTTCTGTGTTTACAATTTTCAAAAAAGCATAATCTATTTAATATGTTTGAGATCCAAAAAGATTATTTAAAAATGCATGACAAATATGTAGTACAGGTTTGGGAGGTGTTAGGATGAATACCAGAGAGTGTTCTCTCTGATTGGGAACAGCATCTCTTATCTGGAGTGACATCAGGTGACACCCATGAATGTTATTTTTAAATCATTGGATATGCTTGTTGTTCCAACTGCGCTAGCACCTGGTGAAATATGCAGCTGAGGGGACTTGGAAATTTTAAAATAAGTGAATCACAGATTATTTTTAATTTCAATTTCAAATGCTATAATCACCTGTATTTAATAATAGCCATATTTAGACAGGCTGCCTGTCTCCACTTAAATGTATCCTCTTTACCTCTGTCATTCTGCAAGTCAACATTTTAACTGCTTTCTTTCAATATGTAGATTTATCTTCTCCTGTGGCCTGGTTGTCATTAAAACTGTCACACACTAATTATTTATGTATACCTATTTATTATTAAACCAGTAAAATCTTCACCCCCACCGACTGTCTTTCTCCCAGGTCACCTTGTAAGCAAAACTGCATTTTTCAGTTCACGGTTGGTTTTCTATCCATCTGTGTATTAAAGCTGTTCTACTTTCCTATATCAAGTCTTATCTGACTAAGTCATACACCTTTCAGTATTGCAATCCCTTTGTTATAGTCTTACTATTATGCTTTTATTAAAACATGTCTAGTAACATAACATAAAATAGTGTTATAACAAAGTATCCCTAAGTCATAAAATTAAATTTGAGTTTTGTAATATCTCTGAATTGACCCAGAGCCTGGAAAATTTAGGTCATATAGAGAAAAAAAAGTCAAAACTCAAGTACATCGATAATGTGAAAAATGCAAAGCAAATCACTCTTTTTTTTTGAGATGCTAATGTTTAGTGCCTTTGGATGACATTTGAGTCATCATACAGTGTCAGGACATGTACTATATAGAAGACGTTATGTGTGGAGCATTGTCAGGGCAGCAAGGGTAAAAAACAACAGCCTTTATTCTTACAAGGGACCAATAGACTGTAGAGTCTATTGGAAGAACTGCATGTGTATCTAACTACAATAAAGGCACCCAAAATACATGAAACAAAGGGAGAAAAAAAGGAGAGTGTTTTCTTATGCCTCAATTTTACTTTAAAGCCTTTCTAAGAAATACGGCTTTTAAACTTGTCAGGCTGAGCTTATAATAACAATTAACCAAATGTTTGTCAAATTGAATTAGATTCAAAATAAAAATCTGCCAATTGGCTGTTTTTCTTGTTTTTAAGACTTTTTCTCTGCAACTCATGTCCTTAATTAAACTTGAATATCTTCATTTCTTTTTCATCTACTTTAAATCATATTCATTATTATTTTTTAGTCACCATAAAAGTAAGATACATCAGTTAGTCAGGAATGTTGGCTGTGCTTTAGAACTTTGAATTCCAATTTTGCATTTTAGAATTAATGACTGCTGAAAGAATGATACTGAAATATGGGGATTTCCGGGAAGAACAATAGTACCTCAAAATGATAGGAAATAAAACAGAAAGACAGAAGAAAAATTTCTAGACATTGTGCATGTATATTGGAAATATGTTTTACCTAAATATCCTATAATTCTCATAAAGGAAATGTGTCTCATAAAAGAGACACAATGTCTCTTTGTGTACCCGATACACAAAGCAGAAATGCCTCTAAGAAATGAAAATAAATATTTAGAGGATGAAGCAGATAATCAGAGATGGCCTATTCATTTAGCCAGATTCATTTAGCCAGATCCTGGGAGATTTGCAACAGACAGTTTGGAAATAAAAAGGGTTATCCTTCACAAAGGAAATAAGAACCGACATCTATTACTCTGATGAAAGGTTAAATGTTTGTATTAAAATGTGTTTCATGCAAATATTAAAATATATGGCCTGTAGATTTTCAATTTCAAAATTTTGAAATAACTTGCTATTGTTTAATACTAAAATTTTATTTGTCCTCACTAAAGTGTGTGTGTACATGTGTGTCAGGGCACATCTAAATAACTCATTCTGCCCAGAAGCCACTTCTCCTTAACATTTTTCCTTTGTAGGGTCTCAAATATTACTTTCCTCGTGGAGCTGAAGAAGTTACTAGATTCCATTTTCAAATATTGTGATTGTGAGGTTATTTAAAAAAATACTTCCAATCCAAAGTCTTTGTCTTTCTTAGCAATTAAATGTTATCGATAATCTTCATAAAACCTAAAAATATGAAACGTAATTTTTATATAATATCAAAGCAGATATAAAATAAATGAGATTAAATTAGATTGAGAATTTATAACTGGGAAAGAAAAATGAAAAAACTTAACTTCTGGAAAAAATCTTAACTAATTTAATTATTTATCATGACAGGCCGAAAAAAATGTCTCTTAAATCAGTTTATAAAATGACCTAAATTCTTCTACTGCAATTTGACTGCATAATTTGACAAGATTCCACTTACAATAAAATAATGCCTTCAGTGATCAAATATTCCAGTGTCTGTTTTGACAGATAAGGAAAATGAGGTTAAGAAAAATTAAATAATATCATCAATAACAACAAAATAAAACAAAACAAATCTGGGCCATAGGTAAATGCCAAAACTGGAAAACAGATATACTACTCAAAATTCAGAACTCTCTGACTGTACCACACTGGGTGTTTGGTTTCGTTGGGTTTTCCTGGTCTTCATGAAGTGTTTTTGTTGTTTGTTTTTGTTTGTTTTAGGTTTTTGTTTTGAATAAGTTTGAACTATTTCTCAAAGAAAAATTACACATAATCGAGATTAAAGATCACAAGAATCACAAGAGCTGTCTGAAGATGTGAAGAAACATTTCAGGCTCAATAATCAAAAAGTGATCTTGATCTAAGTTCAAAATCTAATATTCATGTAGTGTGTTGTTCAGCCTCATAACTTTTCCTTTTATTTTATTTTTTATTTATTTTTATTTTTTTTTAAACTTTTCCTTTTAAATATGGAGGGCATTAAAATACATTGCCATTAGAAAAGAGAAAAGTTTTTTGATAATATTTTACTAGCACCGTTATTTTAATAAGTAATCTATGATGTTCAAAGTTACTTCTTACATTTCTTTCTAAATGTAATTCAGTTTTTAGTTCTAAAATTATGACAAACTGTGATTTTAGTGTCCTTTTGTTTACATAATTTAAATGCAACAAATTAATATAAACTAATTTTCTAAAATATCTGTAACGTAGAAAGTCTTTTAACAAGTCACAATTTATAAAGTATACAATTTATAAAATAAAAAAACAAAATTCCTAGGTATTTCCTTAAATTATTATTAACCATGCCATAATATAACCATAGAAGACATCGGTTATATTCATTTCAGCTCTAATGAAATAATCACTTTTCATTTCAAAGAAACAAAGTTATTTAAGATTTTTTTTTGTCAAATGTCAATGACAGTATCAAAACTTACAGGTATTTCTAATTTTTAAGCATTATCCATTAAGCCTGCTATTAAATGAAAATAGGGGAAAATGTGTTTTAAAGGACGTGTAAAAGATACTTTTGACAACCTCATATTAAGTAGGATTGCATTTCTTTAACAGATGAAAAAGTCTATACTAATAAATGCAGCCATATATATGTTATAAAACCTATTTTACTTAGGTAGATCTAATAAGAATGATTAATGTCAATAGTTGAAAGTATAAAAGTTCTATGAGAGAAAAATGTGTGCAGTTTGGTTCAATCATTTGCAGAATAAATCATTCAATATTATTTTTAAATCTCCATTTATATGAAAAGAATAAGATTAGGGTTATATAATATGGATAAACATTCTTTACTTGTTAGAGGGATGTTAATAAGAAAAGCCCTATACTCATGTATTCAAAACAGTGAAAATGGTTAATAATAACACATCATTTCTTCAAGATATGTAGATGCAAAAACGTATAAATTGAAAAAGATGAGAGATACTTTGTCTTATTAATACTCTTCTTTTATTAGTAAAAGTTGCTATAGGAACTTCAGTTACTAGAAACTACACACACAGACCTCATATACTACATGTCCTGGAAACTGAAGACTTTGGATTGCCCATGAAATATGAGTTTGCAAAAATCCAATATGGGTTTTTGTACCCCAGTAATAATTGACCTTAAAAATCCTTATGTAGCCTCTTTGATTTTCCAGTTTCCATATTTCCTCACCTCATCAGTCCCCTATTTGGACTATTACCTTGATTTTGCTCTGTCCTTAGAGAATCTCATTATATAACATAGAAGTCAGTAATTACTTCTTGACAGATTTTTTTCTGGAAAGACTTTCAAGATGACTCCTATACTTGGTCTAAGTGAGGTACATACCCTGCCTTACTTACAAGCACTTCTCATTGAATCAACCTTTTTAATTTTCTCACCAAAATGTGAGTTCCCAATAATCTTTAGCTCCGCTTCCCATATTACCAGTATTTGGCAAATAACAGGTGCTCCAAATGCTTACTGAATGAGTGTTTTTGTTTTTTGGTTTTGTTTTGTTTTGTTTTGCTCTTCCCAGAAAGAGTTACTTGTGACTAAGGAGAAGTCACAGGAAATTAACAATTTTGTGTACCAACAAATACCAGCATTTTCCTTTTCAGATCCATACGCGTGTATATTTTTCTTAATAGATTTGCAAGGTGGGCCTTATTAACCTCTATTTTATAGATGAGAAACCTTAGAGACTTTCCTAAAATTACATATCCTAGCAAAGGACTCCACATTGATCTTTACATTGTTCTAAATTAATCCTAGAAAGAACTATTAATATCAATTACTTGTCTGTATTTCTTTAGAATTTACTAAGCATTGACACATGCATTATATCAATTTTATCTGAATAAGACACCCATGAGTTTGATATATTAGATAACATGTATTTTTCAAGGAACAATTGACAGGTCACTTCAACCATACAAAATCACTGATTCTTCTAGTTGGTCATATATTCCTCTAGAGTACAATTTATATATATATATATTAAGTAATAATAGTAATATAAGTAATAATAAATAATAATAATATAATATAATATAATAATATCTATAATATAATATATAATATATAATATAATATAATAATAAATAATAAGTAATATATATATATTAAAAACTTGGACTATCCAGGATTAATTAGTCTTATTTAACTCTGGGTTTATTTCCCCCACTTCATCATGACAGGTTTGATATTAGGAATCTTACCTACCTCTCATGTAATTCAATTAAACCATTAAATCTGTGTAAACATATTATGGTTCAATCCCTCCATCCTATACGTTAGAGATTTGTCAATTTGATTCATCTATATTCAAGAAAACATTTGCCATAAACATGTACATAGACACCAAGAGGAACATAAGGGCAAAAAAATTATATTTCCTTTTAAAAGTTTGTAAAACCCTTTACTCTGCCTCCTTGCTTCTCTGTCTTTCTCTCTTTCTCTCCCTCATACACATACAAACACACATACAGATTTAATTCAGAAGACATTTTCAACTCCCTCTCCTTCCCACATTGCTAATGCATAGTGAGAAAATCATAGAAATAATATCACAGACATATTATAATATGAATATAAATAGAATCACGAGTTGCTCATTTTAGGTCATTTAATGTTTTGCACACCAAAGCACTTGTTAAATATGTCATGAAAAAAAGCCAGTATAGTTTGATGGTAGTAATAAATGTAAGAAAACATGAATCATGAAAGAACAATGTATTGTAATGGATCAGTAAAGATCAAATGATGGAAAATCTAATAGAAATTAAACCTATAAATAGTTGGGCTTCCCACAATGGAGGAAAATTAAGCACATAGCAATTAAAGAAGAGTGAAGATATGTAATTCACATGGGAAGAAATAAGTGAACTCATCTCAGTGCTGTCAAGAATAATAAGATATTTTGTTGTTCACAGATTAGAGAAGTGATTAAGAACTACTATTATTATAAAAGTTAATACTTATATATGTATTTGATAAAATGACCTGTAAAAATTAAAATGGAAATCACAATAAAATCTTTTTTTAAAAAATAAAACTATAAAATCACCTGTGAAAATTAAATAATTTTTTTATTGTGTCATATGAAGTTAGCCAAGTGATACCATTGGCATGATTTATGCCTAAATTAGAGTACAATATTTTTAAGGGGTATTGTTGCAATGTAAAAACAAACCAAAACAAACCAACTCCCCCCAAACAAAAAATACCATTAACAATGTTGTGAACATGTAAGAAAGGTAAATTAAGTTGTAAATAGTCACAAAGAGTATATGACCATGTACAATATAAGAGAATACAATTAAAAGAAATCTCTCCTATAGAGTAGCAATGGTTATTTTCATATTGCTGAGTATTTTATACCAATGTGTGTGGCCACAAGGGTGCCCATTCCTCCCTGGACCCCACCCATCAAAGCAGTGTCAGGGTACGCCTGCATGGACGTATCTCCTTTTTTTTCAGGGTGCAGAGACATTTATTCAAAGCCCAGCAGACTGGCCAGCTGTCCTCTACAATGTGAACAGGAAGAACAAGCCTACAGAAAGGTAGGAGTTGTAAAATCGCTTTAATTCAGTTCTGTGTTACAAGCTGTAGGGGTGGGCAATGGAGTGTGTGGCCTCCCGCCTCACAATACTGAGACTGTACCTGTGGGTTACCAAAACAACATATCTGCTTCACCTTTATTAAAAACAAAACAAAACAAAAAACAAAACAAAACAAAACAAAAAAAAAACACGTTTGCTGCCTCTCTTGAAAATGTGAAGTGATAAATAATTGATGTGTTTATAAATATAAGATATTTCAGAAAACCATTGATTCTCTACTGGGGGAGAATAATGATTATAGAATTATAATTTGTATGAATTAGACAAATTTGTTTCAACACATGTGTACTGAGTGCTACTATGTGTTAAATACCAAAAAGGATAAGTCTAAGAGAAAAGTCATATCACTAGCTGCACTGGATAACTAAATAGGGCAAGCCAAGACATTCTGGAAATATTCACAAAAGTAATGGGGAAATCATGTGATCAATAATGCAACTGCCCCAAGAAAAAATACTTCATAGCAATGACAGATCTAAGATCTATACATAGCAGTAACAGGCCTTTCAGACAGAGCAAATGGTCACTTGCACAGATTACACTTTTAACCATATAAATATATTTGTTTTTAGAAGGCATCATTAAAAAAAAAAAAAAAGGAAAATTCAGGGCAACACCATGATAAAAAATAGACATTATGACATTTGGAAAACATTAACACCAGAGTTAGATAATTCTCTTATGCTCATGTCATTTACACTGGATGCACTGAATTCTAAAAATGGAAGAGTCCCTAAACAATACTTCCCAACTCAGAGTCTAAATGGATTAGACAAACATATTTGGGTGGGAGCTCCCAGTCAATTAACTATTTGTATGGTTTTAGATAAGAAACTAATCCCTTGGAGCTTTTATTTCCTCATCTGTAAAATGGAGATAATCTATAGGCAGAAGGTTGTTTCAACCTTTCTTGCTTACTTACACTTACCTCCAGTTTCGGGGTAGCAGAATATATATGCTAAAATAAATGTCTCTTGAATACAAACACATAATTCCTGGTACATTGCTTTCCACTTTGCAGGCTTTGGAGGCTTGTAAAACCTCCTTGTACTCTGCTTGGATCACAACCATTATTGTAACACTGTTTATTTAGCATTGTGTTGTTATCCTCAACCTTTAACTAGACATAAGTCCATGAGGTCAGAAGGCACATTTTTTCCCTTTTTTCAGTAACTCAATAAATACATATGCAATGTGTAAGATAAGCACAATATATTTGATTGTTTTTTCTTCAAGATTGAAAAACAGAAGAAACAAAAAAAGATTCTTACCAAGTTATTATGGATGTAAGAGTTTCATAATTGATAACCGTCAATGGCTGTCCTAAAACATAGAAAAGGTTTTCCCTAAGCCACTTAAGAGTTCCTGTTTGCTTAAACTCACAGAAAAATACTTTATCATTTGTACTTTACTTTTACATTTATATTCTGATTTAAGTCGTTCATTCATCCATTCATTAGCAAACACTAGAGTACCTATTACCTAGGAAAGAATTAAAGCAAGATGGGCCCTGCCCACATCATGTGCATACCATTTAGCAGGAAATTGAGGTATTTTATTCTTGAAAAATACCTTGTGATATAATTCGGACAGCTGTTTTTAGCTTCAACGTACAGATTAGTGAACAAAAATTTAGAGATGTTGAAATGACTTTTTCAGATTATAATTAATAGGTGTCAAGGTCTTCTAAGTCTTTCCATACACTGAGTTTTCCTATATATTTTCATGTCTGTTATCAAACAAAAGGCTTCCTGTACTTCAAAACAGAAATCAATACACAGCTTTTTTTTAAAAAAATCTTTTTAGGATAAACGATTTTAGACCTGTAAACCTCTTTATAAATTTTCTATTTCCTCTCAATTTTGTCAAATATTACTGAAGTTGAACTACTCCCTCATGAAGTATAATTTTAAAATAGAAGTATCTAATAGATTATAATAAGTATTTGATTACATTTTGAGTTGTAACGCCTAATAAACTATAAGGGAAGAGATCCAAAAAACTAGTAGTCAAGGTCTTTTTAAAATCTGAATATGTGGAAGAACGTATCAGAAAATTATAATTTATTTTTATTTTTGTCAACACAGAAGAAAAGCATGTACAGTGTGTTTGCCCATAGCAGTCAATGCATGAAGACACCTCATACTTTTGGCATTAATTTTAAATCATGTTCAATAACAGCATGGTTAAAATGAAGGCAAGCTGTCATAAGGCAAACTAGGGTATAAGTGTTTGGCAATTAAAAAGCACCAGAACATTTACCAATCTGAATATTAAAGAATTGTAAATCATTAACCATAAGTAAACCACCTGCTGGGGACACTCTAACCCAGTATACAGATTTGCCATGTGCAGAATTTTCAATTTCAGATTGAATTTTTATTCAAGGACCAATGGTGTTTAAGATGATTTGCGTGAAACTTTTATTAATTTTGAAAATAAAAATAGTTATATCCCTCACAGAATTTTAGATATTCAGAGAGTCCTATGTAAAATAGCACTAGTTTTCATCCTCCATTGCATTTTTATTAATTACTAAATAGCTCACTGTTATAAGTGATGGAGCAATATTTAAACTTTGTCTTACGTTTTTCTCTGCTGTTTTCTCAAAGAAAAATGAATCTGACTTGCTATAAACGTAAGAGTTTTAGCTAGGCACATACTTTTCACTATATATACATATATAGATTACTTTGCTATAGACTGTGAACAGTATTTTTACAATACTTAGATACTCTTAACTAACTCTACAATTTTCCAATCAGTTACAAAATATGTATGTGTGTGTGTTGCTGGTTTTCATGGCTTATTTATATTGTCAAAATCTCATTACTTCCTTTTTTTTAAGATTTATTTATTTATGATAGACACAGAGAGAGAGAGAGAGAGAGAGGCAGAGACACAGGAGGAGGGAGAAGTAGGCTCTATGCCGGGAGCCCCACGCAGGACTCAATCCCAGGACTCCAGGATCGCGCCCTGGGCCAAAGGCAGGCACTAAACCACTAGGCCACCCAGGGATCCCTCATTACTTCTTTTTATGATGAAATGGCTAAGATCTCCTGGATGGGAATTAACTATTTGCAAAACTTAAAATAATTGCAATAGAATAAAAGAAGAGAATCTCTGTCCTCATGATGCTTCATGCATTAAATCTAGATGAAGTACTTCCCATATTACAGACCAGCATCTTGCGGAGAGCTAATAGAAGGCCACCATTGCCTCAGCATCCACAAATTAGGTTGGAGCTTGGTCGACAGTGGGGGGCACACAGAAGTTTCACAGTTCCCAGTCCTGACTCATTGAGACTCAGAGACACTGGATCTCCCCCACAGAGATGTGAGTAAGAAACCCAGAAGGGTAGGAGACATAATTTTGACTAATGAGAGGCAGGAGACTTGAAAACGTCAATACATAAATCCCTTGAACTGGAATCCTCAGTAATAAAAGAACTTTTACATTATCCAGCAGCTATGCAACTGACTTGCATTCCAAATCTATCTGTACAGGCAAAGGTTTCCCAGTGTTTTGAACATGTGTATCCGTTTGTTTGGTTGGGTTTTTTTTTTTTTGGGGGGGGGGTTCTTTCTTTCTTTCTTTTTTTTTTTTTTGGCATGTGAATTTGTGATATGTGCCACACTTTGAGTACTTCTGACACTAAACCCATGCTTTAGTATGTTTCCCACCATTTCTGAAAGTTTAGATTCCATCAAGAAGACTAGTAGACCCTGGGGTCTGTTCCTGTCCTCAAGATATTTTTTATTTATGTCTGATGATTCCAATGCGGGCCGTTTTCAAATGAAACTTCAAAAAAATGCAATATGATGCCTCCTGGAAAACCAGGATCACATAGCTTCTTAAACTGTATGACAAAACTGCCAAGAAAACTGATTCCTAGGTAGCAAGCATGAAGGTTCTGATGGGTGAGGATGCTAACTGCTCCATAATAAGCATAGATTTCTTTCTGCCACAGCCTCTGTGACATTCTAGCTTCCTAGTCATCTTCATTTTGTCTGTTTTTTAATCCTTATTTTTACTCTTTATTATTTTTTCATTCCACACTATAGAAAAATATAGGCATTTATCACATTTCAGTCATCAGACAGTAACTTCTATTTAGATCGTCAAGATCACCACTATCATCACATCAGTCCTAGCAAAACTTACTCAATGGCTTATACGCTTTGCCCAGATGGATCATTCTCTGCCGATCCACATACTTGCTCTTTCCTTTTTTTTTTTTTTTTAATTTTTATTTATTTATGATAGTCACACACATAGAGAGAGAGAGGCAGAGACATAGGCAGAGGGAGAAGCAGGCTCCATGCACCGGGAGCCCGACGTGGGATTCGATCCCGGGTCTCCAGGATCGCGCCCTGGGCCAAAGGCAGGCGCTAAACCACTGCGCCACCCAGGGATCCCTACTTGTTCTTTCCTAATGCCACTCTCCTACATAAAGCCTCTCGCTAGTTTCCCCTGGTTCAGAATAAACTCACTAGTCTACAAAACCCAGTGTGTTCTATGCTCTGCTCTTGAGCCTTATTTTGTAAGGTTCTGCCCTACAGTCTCTCTGGTCCAGACTAAATGCAAGTTCTGAATCCCGCCCCCTGGCATATTTCTGCATGCAGCAGCACTCTGCAAGTGCTCGGCTCCCTGGAAGCCTCCTTTATGATAACCCGATATTCTTGCTTTCACCAACCTATCCTGCAGATACTACTTCTGAACTACTTCCATAGTGAGTCTTCTCTAACCTCCCTGCTTGGGTAAAATTCCTATTATACAATCTCACAAACTCCTTGTCAAAACTTTATACAGCTGCAATTTTACATTTGTAGTGTAGTTATTTGATTAGTATTTGTCCTCCACTGTAAGTTCCATGGCACCGGGGAGGGGGGGGGGGGATGTCAACTTTTGTTTTTGAGAGCTTTCTTAGCCAGTGCATGGCGCATTTTGGGTGTTCAGTGAATGCATTTGTCGAAAGTATGAAATGCTAAAAAGTATTTTACATCCGTAGGGAAGTGGGAATTATTCTATGGACAAAAGGGTGACAAATTTTGTAAGCCGGGCCTAGCATAATCAGATCTGATGAAGGAATACACATCACAGCAATTGGAGAATGCACTGGCGTGGGAAAAGACTGGAAGTGTGGAAAGAGGTCCAGAGAGCTACTGTATCAGTCTAGGTTCTAAAGACTGAGGGTTCAGATAAGGAAAGCGGTAATGCAATGGAAGGTTGTGGGGTAGGGGTACTAGTGTTTGGGAGAAACATGGTAATAATGGGAGTCATTGATAAGTTCATATGTTGAAACAAGGTGGATGAGATATCAGAAAATTCTATCATGTAAGGAGAAGAAGATTTTATTTTATTTTATTTTATTTTATTTTATTTATTTATTTTATTTTATTTTTTTAAAGATTTTTATTTATTCATTCATAGAGACACAGAGAGAGAGAGAGGAAGAGACACAGGCAGAGGGAGAAGCAGGCTCCCTGCACCGGGAGCCTGACATGAGACTCAATCCCGGGTCTCCAGGATCACACCCCAGGCTGCAGGCGGCGCTAAACTGCTGTGCCACGGAGGTTGCCCAAGGAGAAGCATATTTTAGAGAAAAGTGTAAATTCTTGGTATAGTATAAGAAAGTATAAAATGTTAAATAAACTTTGTTAAATGAACTTTGACCATATTATGAATAGGTCTGTTGGTCAAAATCTAGCACCATCAGCATAAAGCTGTACATTGAAACAAGGAAAAGGAGCTATTATACCCTTGATATCATCTTGCTTCTAACTTCTAACAGTTTGAAAAGAATGGAGTCATGCAAATAATTTAAAAAGTCCTGTAACCTATAGAATGTGTCTCTTCTCTACCAGATATACCTGGGGTGTAAAGACTTGTTTTGCCATATCAAGTTTCCTGGAGGTATGACCATACTTCTTTACTTACACTGTCATAATTTCTGGAACCTCAAACCCTCCTTACTTTGACTATGAAAGGCTGAAGCATCACCTTTTCCTGATAGTTCCTCCATCTCTTAATGGTACAGTTTACCAATCCATCATTCATTACCCTGCCAGACTAAGGTCTTTAAATGCTGCTTTCATCTTAAAGAACTTATAATGGCTCTCTGTTGTCTTACATATCTAAGTCAAATTTGGTCTCTTTACAGCCCTCAAAAAAAAAAAAAAAAAAAAAACCTGCCTTAACTGTCTGTTCTCCTACATGAACCCTAGAGTGAGTTAAATCCTATGGTTACCGAGTGGCTACTTTTCTCTCCACTTTTTCTCCTGCTTCATGTCAGTCATATCAGCATGTTAAGTGCATGATAAAAATCATACTGCCCATCTCTTTCACAAACGTTTCCACCTTTTCCCATTTCCTACTAGTCTCCACTTTTCCACTTTCTAAAATATGTACACACTTTTTTGGGAAACTTTTGTTATACATTTCCACTCTTAAGTCTATTTGGGGTTCCTTCCTACTCCTCCACTTCTTGGCAACCCAAATGGCATGCAGGCATTGAGCTGAGCACATGGCAGGCGTTCAGTGTGTTCTCTTTGTGATGACTAAGAAGGATGAGCTCTTGTGAATGCCCAAGGAGAACGACAACAACAATAAAAAAAGGAATTTCTTGAATGAGTGTATTTTAATGTCAACAGGGCACAGAAATACACTATTGAGAAAAATGGGAAGATAAGTGCTGTTTTTACCAAATAATTGAATTCTCAAAGACTTCTGTTTAAAAGTTGAGTAAGAAGTGTTAGAATTTCCCAGCAAATAACTACTTCAGACCCTGAAGATTCAATTTTGTGTGTAGTAATTGTGCCACCTAGCACACCCTGAAGTTGATTTGACGGGCCTCTAATTTCTGCTCTTATGCTCGACAATGTGATGGATTTTTCTCTTATTATGAATGATTTATTATAAGCTGTCAATAAATATATCATTTTACACGTAAAAATTCCATTTTATATGAACAATTGAGTTTATGAGACATTGTGACAGCAAAGTTAGATGGGCTTTGTGTAGTTAGTGAAAAATAGCTGCTTTATCTGATTCTCTGTACAGAAGCAGCTCTTCCTTAACATGCCTCTAGTGACCTGCATGTGGAAGCCTTCCAGAGATCACAGGTTTTCCGTTAGTTCCAGATAAACACCTCCAGAAATTAGCAAAACAGCTTTTTTTTTGATGATGAGCATTTGAAAAAAGTGAATCCTCATTTAGGCTTTTGGAATTTAGTAAAACCTACTACCCCACTTAGTCATGTAACATTTTTACATTCCTTTATTCACTCACTTATTCATTCAACAACTATTTGCTTATACAGAGGAATGTAAAACAAAGCCTCTGCCCTTATGGTGCTTTTATTCAGGGTCATTGATTTTTAACAGATACTATGATGTAATTAAACTACAATCGACTTAGAGCACAAATATGGAACCAAAGTTTATCGGTTTATAGTCCAGTTGTAGGTAAAAAACTTGCTTGTCTCTCAGTTTTCTCATTTGAAAAGTGGGAATTCTAAAGAACATTTTTGTCAAAACATTGTACTAAAGATAAAATATATCAGTATTATTAGGCACTAAGAAAAGTTTCTGTCACATTGTAAATACTAAATGTTTACTGTAGTTATATTTAATCTAACATAAGATTATTAATAAGCAATGTGTACAAGTGAACTGCTAGCTGCTAGCTGTTAGTGACTCGAAAACAAGGTATGATCTATCTAAATGTACATGAGTAAAAGACAATGGGATACAAAGCAAGACTTTGCATTGGTTATGCCATAAGAAAACAGTTGGTAACTCTAAAAGAATATAACTTCACATAGACGTTAATTTTACAAAGATAATTATTAGCTTCCTGGTCTATATCTGTTCTAAGGACTTCTATTTGTTTATCTATATTTTGCCCATAAAATATCATTTATCTATACTGATTACAAAGCATAGTAGCCTATAAATCTTCTTTTTCTAAAAATAGAATTTGAAATTTAAAGAAATGGTTGCTAAACATTTTAGTGCTTTACATATCTGTATTTTGACTCTTTTTTAAAGATCAAGTTAAATAAACACTAGAGATTTTATATGTATTTGACTAATTAATTGGCGCAGTTACCAATCTCATTGCATTTATTAAGAAAACTTTATGAGAACAATAAATCCTAGTTCATCAGGGGAAATTAAAACTTATGGAAGTTGGTAAGAAATAATAATCACTGCATTCTACAAGTTGAAGATGGCAGCACATAAGAGGACACATTCCCCTGTTACATTCAGTAATTCAGGTTTGTCATACATTAATTTGCTCAATACTCTCCTACCTTTTCTTGCTCTCTGCCATCTCTAAAAATGCCCTACTCAAAATTATCACCTTTCTTTTAAATTTCTACAGGCACTGATTTTGTGTGAGTTTGGGAAATAATATAATTTCGTGGGCATATTTCAGTTCTTAATTTCCTTAATTCATTTTTAGTCCGACTACAACACAGCCATGGCATTCAGATACAATGCTTTGCATAAGGCAAAGAGTACAAATTTCAATGTGCTACTGAATATGCTATTGCAGAATATGCAAATGAATGTGCTATTAAGTTTCACGTTTAAGATGATTAAGAAGAATGGTTTTAAAACTTCACAGGAGATAGCAAAAGGGTGTGGTGAAAGCAGAAAACAAATACTTGTTAAAAAGAAAAAGTGCATAACCACAAAAGGAAGAAAAACTTTAGCATTAGAAGGGCACAGACATCCTACTGAGACTAGTGATGTTGTGGTAGGAGCCTCTTAAATGACCTCCAGTGATCCTTACTTTGAATATTCATACCTTTTTAAATCTTCTCCTTTTGAGTGTGGTCTGAGCCTAGGGACTCATTTCTCAAGAATACAATATAATAAAAGTAATGGGATGTCACTTCTGAGATTAGGTTACAAAAGATTCTGGCTTTTGTCTTCCTCACTCTTTCTGGCTCTCTTGCTTTTGTGGAGGGAAATCAGCTATCATGAAGTGAACTGCCCAATAGAGAATTGATATCTCTAGACAACAGTCATCAAGGACCTGGTATGTGCCAACAGTCAAGTGAAACAATGAGTTTGGACATGAACCTCAGTTGAGCCTTGAGATGGCCATAGCCCCAGTCAACCTTGATTATTACAGCTTTGGGAGAGCCTTTGAACCAGAGTTCTCAGCTAAGGCTTGCCTAGATTTCTGACCCACAGAAATTATGAGAAAATAAATGTTTGTTGTTTCAAATGGACCACCATGTACTTAATTTATCCAGAGTTATCTGTGCTGATGCACATCCATGCCTCTGGTGTTAAAATAGTAAGTTTCTGGAGGACAGGCAAAGCAATATCTAACAAGTTTTGGACACTGTTTATTTCAGAACATAAATGAATATCAATTTATTTATGTGTCCTCTTGATAAGCATAACAGATTTTTATATCAAAATGAGCTACTGATCGGAACTTAAATTACCTAAGTAATTGTTTCAAATTCCTAGTTCACTTTACCTTAATATTATTGGAAATGCACAATTATTTATTCAAGGTTCAGGGTCCTCCCATATGTCACTTAGAAAAAGAAGAAGAAAAAAAAAAAACAAAAAAAAAAAAACCCTTGCAACCTAGATTTGAGGAATGGAAAGTTGTTACCAAATCCTCTCTAATCTGTCAGAGGAAAACAACTCCCTTTCAAGTCAGAAGAGACCAAAAGCATGAAATGCCATTCTACATGGTTTCACTTACAGTTAATTCCATAAACTGTGATTAGTTTGAATATATGTAATATTAATAGCTAACTTTCTGCATCAACAGATGCAAACTTCAAAACCCTTGTCTATTTGCTCTTCATTTTTAAAATGCTTGCTTAAAAGATATAATATCAAGGGCTTTTCATGCTTAGAAAAAGACAGATAACCAAGTGTAATCCTACAATAATATTTCTGCTCAAACTAGGTTATGCTGATTGACATGTACAGGATTTTTTATGAGCATACAAACATGAAAAAAAGAAATACACGTATTGAATTTCATCTATTCTGACTGTATGAACTATATAACAATATAACAAATTCTTATACTTATATTTAAAAAAAAACAATATGCCAAAAATATCCTGAGCAAATACAGAAATAATCATATCTTAATAAAATTATCATTCTCATATTTTAACAAATATATTTTGTGTAATTACAATGAGTCAAAGATGAACTTATCTTATAGATATATAATAATTTTGTGGTTACTTAATATGCATTTCTGAAAAGATTATCAGCTTTCTTTCAAAATGGTTTGTGCATGCACATAACTAAGACAAAAATCAAAGAACAAATATTTTTTTAAATGACAGCAAAAAAAAATCATGCTGACAATATTTTAGAAATATGTGGCCTTCATAGGCTTCTGCTATAGAAATTAAATCATATCCAATAGAAATTATAATTAGCACTTAATACTATACCTAAACATTTTAACATCTGAACTAAAATTTCTAGAATCAAAATTTTAAGCATTGAGATGTTTTCAAATATCTCATTACATTTTACAAGTTATTGAATGTAAACATAAATTGTGACTCACATCATTATTTTATGTAAAAGAGAAATATCACTAATTAAACTCTGATACACTAGGGATTTTAAGATGCTTCACCATACAGATATGTTAAAATGTAAAAAAAAAAAAGTGCATGTTATTTCAATGAACTATGATAATTACTTTATGTATCTATACAAAATACTCAAAAAAGCCTAAAGGTCTGTGGAGATTTGGTGAAGGAATAGGTTCATACTTTTTAAAAATCCACTAAAATTACTTTTTTCAACTACTATTTTTTTAGACAAGAGTTTCTATTTCTGTACTTCTAAAAATCCACATTGGTTTTTAATGAATATCAATTACACTTCAATTTTTCACATTACTCATGAAAGAAAATAATTTAGACTCCTTTACAGAACTGCCAATTGCAATTTACCTTGGCTCTTTCAGGCAAGAGGAGGTTCATAAATCAGCAAGTTAAGCATTTAGTAAATGACAAAGAAACAAAATTACAAATGGATAATATAATCCAATATGTTCCCTCAAATAACAAATTTAATATAGTTTTAGCAAAGAGGATCTTAAAATTTATAATGGGACATTTCTATTTTGTGTTGGAGTCTTATTATTGGAAGAACCCTCAGAAGGAATCTAAAAAATGTTTGGAAAAATAATTTATATCACATTGTCTTAAAATTTCAGTGAATAGGAAGTCTCAAACTATTGGGAAACATTGCCTTAAATGTTTCTGTAGGCAGCCGTTAAACTGTGTAAAGAAATAAATTATGATAAATATAATAAAAGAACATGCCTGGAGGTAATAGTGTATCTACAATTTTTTTTTTCTTATTAGGACTTTTGAAAGAGGGTTTGTACTCTCTCTTCCAGCCATCCAAGATGCTAAAAGGAAAGAAGGCGGGCAGCCCCGGTGGCGCAGCGGTTTAGCGCCGCCTGCAGCCCAGGGCGTGATCCTGGAGACCCTGGATCGAGTCCCACGTCGGGCTCTCTGCATGGAGCCTGCTTGTGTCTCTGCCTCTCTCTCTGTATGTGTCTCTTGTGAATAAATAAATAAATACAATCTTTAAAAAAAAAAAAAAAAAAAAGGAAAGAAGGCTAAGAGGAAGAAGTTGATCCTGCCCTGTCATTGTGAAGAAGCAGGAGACCAAGAAGCTGATCAATCCCTTGTGTAAAAGACCAAGAATTTTGGCATAGGAGAGAGCAAAGTAGATGAGTAGACCAAAAGGGAACTCACCTGCTTTGCCTAATGGCCCCGCTATAATTGGCTACAGAGGCAAAGGGCTATTCTGTATAAACATCTAGAATTCCCTACCTGCCCTGCCACCCATGGTAATGGTAATGATAATGGTAAACTATTAACCAGTTTACCCAGGCCTGGAGCACCAAACAGCTACTCAGCTGCTTAAGCTGGCCCACAAATACAGAGCAGAGACAAAGCAAGAGATAAAGCAGAGATTGTTGACTTGGGCTAAGAAGAAAGCTTCTGACAAAGGGGATGTCCTCACTAAGAGGCCACCTGTCCTTCAAGCTGGTGTTAATACTGTTCAGCAACTTGATGGAAAACAAGAAAGCTCAGCTGGTGGCAATTGCACAAGATGTGGACCCCATTGAGCTGGCTGTCTTTCTGTCTGCCGTGTGGTCAAATGGGCATTCCCTACTGCATTGTCAAAGGGAAGGCCAGCCAGCTGGGGAGGCTGGTGTACAGGAATGCCTACACCACTGTTGCCTTCACCCAAGTGACCTTGGAAGACAAAGTAGCTCTGGCTAAGCTGGTGGAAGCCATCAGGACTAATTACGATGACAGATATGATAAGATCCACTGTCACCAGGGAGGCAACGTCCTGGGCCCATACTTTGCCTATCTGGAAAAGGCAAAAGCTAAAGAACTGGCTACCAAACTGGGGTAAGTATATGCTGTTCTGTACATTGAAGTAATAACAAATTCCTTTTCAAAAACAAACAAACAAACGAGGAGTTGCTAATGTCATTATGTTATCTGCTTGTTAGTTGCTGGACTTTAAGTTGTGAGGTATTCTAATTTTTCTTAAAAGATTTTATTTATTTGTTTATTCATGAGAGACACAGAGAGAGAAAGAGGCAGACACATAGGCAGAGGGGGAAGCAGGATCCTCACAGGGAGCCTGATGTAGGACTCCAACTCAGAAGCCCGGGACCAAGCCCTGAGTCGAAGACAGATGTTCAACAGCTGAGCCCCCTAGGGATCTCATATTCTAATTTTTCTTTTCAAAATCAAATTTGTGACCAGTAGCACCATTTCTACCATTGTTCTGGAAGATAATTATAAGATCTTTCCTAGATGTTCAAGACAATACTTTCCATGGATTTGTCTCATTTCCCACCCTCAAAGAGAAAGAGAAAAAAATAATATTCATAACAAATCTAAAAATTTATTAGGTCTCAGCAAATGCCATCCCCTTTTATTCCAGTTTAAAAATGTACCTTTACAAATCTTCTACGGCTGGGGTGACTCAGTAGGTTAAGCATCTAACTCTTGATTTCAGCTCAGGTCATGATCTCATGTGTCCTGGGATCAAGCCCCACGTTGGGGCAGTGTACTCAGCAGGGAGTCTGCTTCCCTATCCCTCTGCTCATCCCTCTGCTCACTCTTGCTCTCTCTTAAATAAAAAAATCCTTAAAAAAATGATAAACTTAAAAAAAATCTATACTGCCAGCAACTATGTCCCTGCAACCATATTCAAGTGCCTGTCATACCACATCCCATTTTGGGGCATGCTGTCTTAGCATAGCAGGACCTTTTACCTACCAGGCACTGTAATAAGTGTTACATAGATCAAGCTAAATTGCCATAATACCTTCCTACTAAAACTCCAGAATGTCTTTTGTGGTTGAAAAATAATCAATTACTTACTCAATTCAACAAATATTTATTAAGCATCCATTCATTTTTGTATTTTTTCCCCTTGAGGACTGCTATCCTTAAGAGCAGCTGGAAGCAAATGGCTCCCATTTATTAACAACTTTTATTTTAAAGATGCTTAAGTGCAGTTCAAGCTCTTCAACTGCTCTCACCAAATCCTCAGGGCTCCATTGTAGAGGAAATTCATGTTTTATCATACAAAAACAAGAGTAATGTGTTCCATTTTCATTTTGTCAAGAAACTATCAGCATTACAACCAGGGGAGGGATATGCAGAGTAGACATGTCTAAATATGTCATATATTACTATTATAAATAACCTTATTTATATACTCATATTGATAATCTGAATTTACCTTTCAAAATGTTATGTAAGGGTTTATTTATTATATTTTAATTACTCCTGGCTTATTTATTATTATTTTTTATTTTATTTATTTATTTATTTATTTATTTATTTATTTATTTACTTATTTATTTTTACTCCTGGTTTATATAAAAATTTAGATAATACAAACAACTGTTAAGTGTTTTTGGATAGCATATGCTCCTATTTCCAATAAGAACCACCACATTTTCCCCTTTTTCTCCTGAGGAGCAGAGTCATTAGGTGCCAATCTTAAAATAAATATTCTTTATTTGAATCAATATATAGATGATTCCTTCCAAGAACATTAGTCATAGTACTGCTGGAAACTGTTTCCAGATTTATCCTAACCCCCCCCCCCCAAAAAAAAAAAAGATAGAGGATCTTCTCTAGAGAACCTTTGTGGGTTCTTTTCTCCCACTTTGGGATTGAGAAGAGTACTCCCACTACATTCTCTGGGGATGTCAAAAATAATACCCATCTGTCATTCTGTCTTGGAGTCAGGGTTATATTTCTCTTACAGGAGACTTACTGTTTTAGCACTTTGTAAGGTCGTTTGAAAGTCAAAGTGCTGAGTCTATCAGGTAGTACTACTGAATATACCACAAAAGCACTTGTTTTCCCTTAGTTTAAACCACCAAAGTTCTAAATAAAGCTCATCCACCTAGAAGTGAAGAACTGTGGTCTAGGATGTTTGTCTTGACTAACCCAATCCTTAACACTCTACATAAACATAAGAGTCTAATACAAGGACAAATGGTACACTTATTGCCTATACAATAAACTTCATTTTCTACAGTATGACATTAAAAGCTCTTACCAATCTGATTTCAGCCAAGTTCTCTAAGAAGTTTTCCCCTCAGGGGCACTTGTAAGAAATTATTAGATGTTCTGTTTTTTAGAGCATGGTCTTCTTTACACTATATTTTTTGCTGTTATATCTCAAATACCTTTTTAAATTAGTATTTATCTAAGAAAGGAAATATATCTCATTTATTTAGCACCACCATAGTGCCAAAGACTAATTTGTATGAAGTAGAAATTTAACAATCTTTGAAGAACTGGAAACAAGAAGCAAAATGAAACAAAACACATTGGCCTATTTTCATTAAAAAAGAGAAAAAAAGGACAGCCTGGGTGGCTCAGTGGTTTAGTGCCGCCTTCAGCCCAGGGCCTGATCCTGGAGACCTGGGATCGAGTCCCCCGTCAGGCTCCCTGCATGGAGCCTGCTTCTCCCTCTACCTATGTCTCTGCCTTTCTCTCTCTCTCTCTCTCTCTCTCTCTCTTTGTGTCTCTCATGAATAAATAAATAAAATCTTAAAAAAAGAGAGAAAAAAAAACAGTCACAAAAAATACTGAGTCATTTCTCAGCCTTGAAAGGTAATCTGTAGTTAAAGGAATGCTGGCATTATGACAACTATCCTTTTCTTAATTATCCCACTTACCAAACAACTTGCCACCACCTGCATTTCTTGCCAAATTAACTGGCTTCTCAACTATTATAAAACATGCTCACAAATCTATTGAAACTCTTGTACTGAAGATCATTTATGGTCTCTCAAACAAAAAATCCAAATATCTTTCCTATTTCTTATCTTTATCACTATACCTGCTGATGTTTGCCTCTCATAGATACGTCTTAAACCATTTCCATTACTTGAATTCTGTGACAGTTTGCTCTCTCTCAACTCACTCCTTAACCCTCTGATCACCTACTTAATTGTTTTATTCATATCCTGTCATTTAAACACCTAAACACCAATTTTTTTTCTATTTTTATTCTTTATTCTCATACCTCTTTTCCAGCTAAGACATATTTTAACTTATCAATTACTTTATGTATAAAGGCACAAACTTCACTTTTTCTAAAATTCAGATCTCAGTAAGTACATGCTTATTAAATTGATTGCATTAAGTTGTAATATTCTCTTACTGTATCATCACTGTCACAATAAAAAAAATATCCCATTCCTTATTCTGAAACTGTCTTCTGCAAATTGGGCCTTACATCACGGATTTTGCAATCTACAGAGTATAAGGTAGTATTAAAATCGAATAAGTAAATACTACTCTTTTCATAAGCATGGTATAGTTCAACTTTTAAATGAAATAGTAAAATTTATGAAGAGAGTGGTTTATTATCTTCAAATCTAAACATACACAAAATTATCATTAATTCAAATAGCTGTCTCAGCAGAAAGTGCTTTTTGAAGGCACTTATGAGATTGGGCTAATCATCAGCAAGTTAGAAAGTGCCTCAGGAATGGAAATTACTGTGCATCTGGCTTCTCCCAGAACCCAGCTACATAATACATTGAAATGGAACATATTGCTTGTTATTTTTTTATCTTTGTGAAATCTTTAAATAAATTTGGAGAAGATATTATCCTATCATGCTTTCTCATAGAATAATATTTCAGGACAACAATTATGAACAAGAACAACAGAATGTATTGCCCAAACATGCTCTATTTTTATCTTTGTTGGTATTTAATAATCACATGCAGCATTCATTTATAGAAGCAAATTTTTCATGGAAAATAATAAAAGTGTGTTCATGGTTCAGTAAGTGAATCTCAGATGCATAACCTACACTTGACAGATTTTAGCCTCTAATGCCTTAATCCTTCCCCGGCATCACTGATGCAATCTCCGAAAAGCTAAGTATTAATTTGAGAGTATCATTTTTGTTTACATCATCTGGAAAGGAGGATTCAGAGCGCATCTTGTGTAAATTGCAATTATACATAGCATACTTTTTTGAGCGATTTTCATACAACACTTAACATAATTGAATTGTATTCACTTGATTTGGGGGGGCATGGGAATTAATGATACAGTCAGATACATGAGATGAGTCACTAAGATTAAAATAAAATAACTTCTAAATAGCAATATAACACTTATAAAATTTATTGGGGTAAGATACATTTCCATGCAGATTAAAAATTAGAGCTTTAGGGCAGCCCAGGTGGCTCAGTGGTTTAGCGCTGCCTTCAGCCCAGGGCCTGATCCTGGAGACCCACGATCGAGTCCCATGTCAGGCTACCTAAGTGGAGCCTGCTTCTCCCTCTACCTGTGTCTCTGCCTCTCTTTCTCTCTCTCTCTCTCTCTCTCTCTCTCTCCCTCTCTCTCTCTGTCTCTCATGAATAAATAAATAAAATCTTTAAAAAAAATTAGAGCTTTACAAGAAAAATATACAGAGAATTAGGTTCTTTAAAACATTTCACTAAAAACAATTGGTATTTTAATCTATCATTTTAAAAACATATTTATTTTGACATAAATTTAGGTGCAGTCATAGTATACAGGGTTCTATATATTCTAAACCCAGGTTCTCCTAATATTAGATCTTATAGAATGATACTACATTAATCAAAAACTAAATTTTATGTCCTTGGGTGCAAGCCCACATACCATGTTACATTTATTTGTCATATCTCTTTAGTCTCTTACAATCTGTGCTTTCCTGTCATTGAAACTTTTGAAGAGTAATGGCCAAGTGTTTTGTAGAATGTCCCTCAATTTGGGATTGCCTAATGTTTTCTCACAATTAGATGGGGTTATGGAAGAAATTCCTTTCCTATCATATCATATTATCAGGTACAGATACCAGTATGACATTATTGGTAGTTTGGATGTCTTGGTTAAGATAATGTCTGCCAGGTTTCTCCAGCATAAGGTTATTATTTTTCCTCTTTCTAGACTCCACTGGAGTCACTAAATCCAGACCTCACTGAAGAGGAGGAGAATTAAGCTTCTCATCCTTAAGAAAGTAGTATCAAAGATAAATAGATATATATGGATATTTTGGATATATGTGAAAAACACTATAATTAATAAATATTTGGAGGGAGACACTTGAGGCTATGTATATATATATCCTGTTTCTCCTTATAAATCTGCCAATAATTTAGCATGCAGTTTACCATTTTGTTTCCTAACTATATTGATATAAGATCTATATAAGAACATATATTAAATACATATGATATGTATAATTATGCATTATTTAATATATATAACATTTAAAAATATAAATAATGAGATATCTTAAAAAGTATATACAAAAATGAAATATTGGGACTTCATCAAGATAAGAAGCTTTTGCACAGCAAAAGAAACAATCCACAAAACTAAAAGACAACCTACAGAATGGGAGAAGGTATTTGCAAATGACGTATTAGATAAAGGACTAGTATCCAAGATCTATAAAGAACTTATTAAACTCAACAGCAAAGAAACAAACAATCCAATGGCAAAAGACATGGACAGAAATCTCACAGAGGAAGACATAGACATGGCCAACAAGCACATGAGAAAATGCTCCTCATCACTTGCCATCAGGGAAATACAAATCAAAACCACAATAAGATACCACCTCATACCAGTGAGAATAGGGAAAATTAATAAGGCAGGAAACCACAAATGTTGGAGAGGATGTGGAGAAAGGGGAACCCTCCTGCACTGTTGGTGGGAATGTGAACTGGTGCAGCCACACTGGAAAATGTGTGGAGGCTCCTCAAAGAGTTAAAAATAGACCTGCCCTACTACCCAGCAATTGCACTGCTGGGGATTTACCCCAAAGATACAGATGCAATGAAACGCCGGGACACCTGCACCCCGATGTTTCTAGCAGCAATGTCCACCATAGCCAAACTGTGGAAGGAGCCTCGGTGTCCATTGAAAGACGAATGGATAAAAAATATGTGGTCTATGCATACAACAAATACCCACCATTTGCTTCGACGTGGATGGAATTGGAGGGTATTATGCTGAGTGAAATAAGTTAATCCGAGAAGGAAAAACATTATATGGTCTCATTCATTTGGGGAATATAAAAAATAGTGAAAGGGAGTAAAGGGGAAAGGAGAAAAAATGAGTGGGAAATATCAGAAAGTGAGACAGAACATGAGAGACTCCTAACTCTGGGAAACGAACAAGGGGTGGTAGAAAGGGAGGTGGGTAGGGGGTGGGGGTGACTGGGTGATGGGCAATGAGAGGGGCACTTGATGGGATGAGTGCTGGGTGTTATTCTATATGTTGGCAAATTGAACACCAATAAAAAATATTTTTTTAAAAAAAGTATATACTATATATATAAAATATAGGTGGATATAAATGGATGTGACATGCTCATTTGCATGCATATTCTACTTTGCCTTCATAAAATTATTATCAGATTATTCCTTTATTATCAAGCAATTTTTCTATTCAGAGTTGCTGTATTCATTTAAGGCTTCAAATTACATTTTTGGTCTATTTGTTCAGTTACTGTGCATATCTTATGCACAAACTCCTCAGAGATGAATCATAGATCGTCTATTTTGCCGCTATATAATTCCATGAAATTTTTCTATCACATTCTCTGTTAGAGGCTAATCACTTCACCCTGGAAGTAATAGTATCCCAAATTCCCTAAGGGTTTGCCACTACCTCAGCTAAAGTCTTCTTCTGGATTACATTTCAAGTTTAGGTAATGAATAAAAGGTTGATTAACATTAGAAAAAATAGCACTATATACTAGAAGCCTAATTGTACTACCATTCCTTATTCTTAGAACAGTTTGCATTTATCAATTTCTAAAATTTTTATACAGATATTGCCCAATGTTGGCCTTTTGACTCTCTTTGACTTTAGAGATCATTTTTATCATTATCTCAATTTATTGATTAATCAATCTCTCTTTCTGTCTCATAACTTTTGTCCCAATCCAGTCTCTCCTCAAGCTCTATCATACAAAGAATGCTTTCTAATATTACATTAGAAATCCTGTAGAACTTTGTGAATTATAAACTGCAATAGTGAAAACTAAACATTTAAATTAAAAGAAAAAAAATCTGTTTAGAAGTGGACAAGTAGGAAAAAGTAGGGTAGGCTTTTTCTTCTTTTATCAGCCTGAAAAAAATCTTTATGCTTCCTTCGGGTATCAAAAGTCATCTTTTCAATGAGGCACCTAACAGTATATAACAAACACTATATTGTACTTAGTTGTTTTTTTTTTTTTTTTTTTTTTTGGCCTGCCTAGCTAGATAGAATGTAGGATTAAAAAGATATTTTGCCATGTATTAAAATATCAATAAATCATTTCCCATGTAATTTTCTGTGTTTCCAGTCCTGTATTTTGTATACTTCTGTATCCCTAGTGCTTGTAGGATTGCTTTGCATAGAGTAAGTGCTCAGTAAATATTTGTAGGATTATAAATATGAATAAAGTACTAAAGTAATCCTCTCAAATGAACGAAGCTGAATTTGTACAATTTGTCATTTTAACATACTATTATATGAAAAAGATAATTTAAACATAAACACTAAGATGGCTGGTTTAGAATTGCATATTCAAGATATAAACCAAATCTCTTTTGTGTTTTAGGTTGTATTACATATATTTGATCTCTTGGTTTTAATTCATGTATTTGACCATAAATTGCCCATGTAGTGTCAATTTCTAGGCATAGGTGGAAGGAATCTATCAAAAAGCTATCTTTTAAACATGTCACTATATAGATTTGAAATAGACAGTAACTCATTTTAAATATTTTCTACTACTCATAATTTGTTACAAAAAATACTATCCTTATATGGCCTCAGATATTATATAGATATTTAGAAAACAGAAAACAGAAATTATGTAGAAGAGTATATATTTGGCATGAACCTTGCATTCATTTTTTAAAAAGCAATTTATTTCATATATCACAAATGCAAAAGTAAACAAACATCTATAAAGGAAAGGATGCTGATGTGGAGCATGTTATTCACTGCAGTTTATTGGGTCAATTGAGAGACAATCAAAAAAGCAGAAAAAAGCAGAAAAAGCATAAAAGAAACTAAAAAAGAACATTTAAACTTCTTTGCAATATATGGAGAAGTTATTCACATGCTTTCATAACTAAATAATACATCACTGCATTTTCAGAGAGTTCACTTACACATTAGTAATGGAATAATCAGGAAAAATAATTGTATTGATTTCCTGTTTTTAGTCATGGATGTATGTTGTATATTTTAACTGACTTGGTCAAAATTAATAAAAATGTTTTTAATCCACATGTATATTTTTAAATTAATTTTAATTAATTTTAAATTACACTTTTATTCAAATGTAACATTCCAAGTACAAATGGTAAGATAGGTGCTATATTCCTTTTGTGAAAGTAAGGTTATCACAGCTTTTTTATTCTCGAGAAAATTTTCCGAAGTAACTTAGTTATCTGAGACTTAAGTAGACTCAGATTTTCATGTAGTTTTTTGTTAACTTAAGAATGACTATATACAAATAGGAACATTTTAAATATTCAGAAACAAGGCTAAGCATTTTAAATTCATTTGTTTCAATAATAGTCTTTTTAAAAAACATATTACACTTAAAGCTCTGGATTTTTTTTAAAGATTTTATTTATTTATTCATGAGAGACACGGTGAGAGGCAGAGACATAGGCAGAGGGAGAAGCAGGCTCCCTGCGGGGAGCCAGATGTGGGACTCAATCCTAGGACCCTGGGATCATGACCTGAACCAAAAGCAGATGCTCAAACACTGAGCCACCCCCGTGTCCCAAAACTCTGGATTTAAACATAAGCAAAATTAACTCTTCTACAAATTTCTGTAAGCTTTTATTCAAAACGCCCCGAATTAAGAGATTGTTAAAACATAGGCCCCCACTGTCGGAATTTCTAAATTTGTCTAAATCCACATTTTAAAAAAGTATAGCGGGCTGCCCTGGTGGCCCAGCGGTTTAGCGCCACCTTCAGCCCAGGGTTTGATCCTGGAGACCTGGGATCAAGTCCCACATCAAGCTTCCTACATGGAGCCTGCTTCTCCCTCTTGCCTGTGTCTCTGCCTCTCTCTCTGTGTGTCTGTCATGAATAAATAAATAAAATCTTTTAAATAAATAAATAAATAATAAATAAATAAATAAATAAATAAAGTATAGCATAATGCACTGCAAATTATTAGGTAAATATTTTCCCCAAGATATAGTAAAGAAGAGTTCAGCAAATAATTTTTAATCCTCCAAAGCTTATTCCAAGGTATTATTCCAAGTAATCTTTGTATTGTTAAAATTCCCTATTGACCCATAAATCTCATATGTAATGTTTAGCAACTATGGAAATTCAAGAAAAGTAAAAGAATATATATTCTTCAAGTTACATTTTCTTTCCTCTCAGGTAAATAGTTTTCATTGAAGCCACTGAAATATACATTAGCCTAAGTCCTACATTTAATGCTTTCTTAGTGTATATGGAAGGAAAAATAACTGTCCTCTATGTTTATTTATAATATATCTTCTATAGTTACATAAAATTGTTATCATTTCCAGAGAGTAGATAACTATATATAGGGCTATAAACTTATTTCTCAGTATGAGTACAGGCAATTTTTTTTTACATTTCTAATATTAAATCTCTAATAAAAAAATTAAATCTCTAATCAAGGTCACACTAAGACAGAATAGCCTGAGAGTAGATGGCCACTCACTCAGACACATAGAGGAAAACTTAGCTCTCCCTACACCAGGAATGGCTAATGGAGTATTTCTCCCCACGTGGTTTTGGAGTGTCATTTTGCTCATGAAAGAACTGAAAAAAAAGAAGGATAAAATGACTCTAAATGTAGGCGTCAGAGCAGATGAACAAATATTCATGTTACATTAAAACTTTAGTTAGGTCTTATTTCCTAGAACTCGTTAGGCCTAAGCAGGCTATACAGACTGCAGCCAGGGGTAGAGAATGAGCACACACCATCCTGTATGTGCATGTCCTCTCTCAGCCAGAGTTCAAGTGCCCACAGACCTATGTCTACAGAGCCTGATTAATGGGCAGTAAGACTCTGATTTTAGAAACATTCATATCATACTTACATTTAACCTCAAAGATAGCTGTTATGTTTTGCTTCTCTATGTGAGGTGGCATCTCATTCATCTCATTCATTTGGTCTCAGGAACTCAAATCCTGCCAACTGTAGTGTTATATGCGTATCTAAAGTAGAAAATATCTTTTCCAGCTTTATCTTTTGTGATAGTTTCATCAAACAGATATCAAAAGCCTACAGAGTATTAGTCAGGGACAGAGTGATTAGTTTCTCTCTTTATGGATGGGTAATTAATATAAAAAGGATGGAAAAAATCCTTAATCCCATTACACTTGATCCATCATTTAGCAATGCTTTTTGACTCTTCAAGGTAAAATCTGCATGTGAATTTCCCCAAAGCAATCAAGTCATCAGTTTCATAAAATTATAAAACCCCACAGCAAGCTGCACATCACTGATAGAAAAAAGTGAGGTTTCTGACATTCATCTAAGAGTATCTCATTGAATAAAACTGTTTCAAAGATACCATTTTAAAAATTATTTCTAATAGAATTGATCTAATTTTGCCTTAGCTTATATATAATACAAGGATAAAGGTAACACCTGCCTAACAGCAAACAGTATATTAGAAGAGGGCTAGATGTAAATCTACAGATGATCTTTAAGAGCTGGCAAAAGGATATGGCCAATAGTGAACAGTGTTACAAAGTGACAGAGGAGCCTATGTATGATACAAACAAGGTTTTCTCAGAATGCTCAAGACAACTTTTCAAAACCAATTAAATCGAACTATCAAGATTGTACATTGTTCTAAGACACAGTTTTAAAGATGATTGTTTTTGTTTAAAAAAAAGATTTGTTTATTTATTTGCAAAGGGGGCAAGGAAAAGGGCAGAGAGAGTGAGATAGAGAATCCCAAGTAGACTCCCCACTGAGTGCAGAGCCCAGCAGGGGACTCAATCCATGACCCTAAGCTCATACCTTGAGCTGAAATCAAGAGTCAGACACTTAACTAACTGAGCCACCCTTCACCCCTGATTTGTTTTCATGACTATTTCCATTTTCTAATGCCCTATGTATCATAAAATTAGGCTATAACTCAGGTCAACTAGCGCATCATTTATACAAATTGTTGGATGTGTGCATGGGCAGATACACACACACTTTTATCAGAACTTCTTTACTTTTATTACTCTCCTTTTTGTATTCTTCAATTTTCATTGGAATAAGCAATCATCTATCTTTTTTAATTGTGGCAATATGTACAGAACATAAAATTTACCATTTTAACAATTTTAAGTGTACCATTCTGTGGCATTAAGCACACTCACATTATCGTGCAACTATCACCACTGTCCACCTCCAGAACTTCTTCATATTCCCCTACTGAAACTCTTTACTAGTTAAACCCCGATTCCCCATTCCTTTCCCTCCTAGCCCATGGCAGCTACCATTCTACCTTCTGTCCCTATCAATTTGACAACCCTAGAAACTTCATATAAGAGGAATCATACAAATATTTGTTTTGTGACTGGGTTATTTCTCTTAACATAACATCTTCAAGGTTCAGCCACGTATCAGAATTTCCTTCCTTCTTCTTCCTTCTTGAGGCTAAATAATATTTAATTTTCTTTATACACCACATTTTGCTTAGAAATGGATAGACACTTGAGTTGCTTCACACATTGGCTAATGTAGATAATGCTGCTATGATAAGGGGCATACACAGATCTTTTCAGTCCCTACTTTTACTTTTTTTGGGTATGTACCATAAAGTGGAATTGCTGGATCAAATGGTAATTCTGTACTGAATTTTTGGAGGTAATGCCATATCATTTTATACACTGGTAAATTTGGAAAATATTTTCCATTTCCAGCAGTGATCCGTAAGTATTCTAATTTCTCTACATCCTCTCCAACACTTGTGATTTTCTGTTTCTTTGTTGGTTGGTTTGCTTGCTTTTTTGGATAATAGCAATGCCAATGGGTATGAAGTGCTATCTCATGTTTTTCATTTCCTCAATGACTAGTGATGCTGGGCATCTTCTCATGTCCTTGCTGGTCATTTGTATATCTTCTTTAGATAAAGGTCATTTGAGTCCTTTGCTCATTTTTTAATCAGGTTGTTTGTCTTAATATTCTTGTTCTTCCTGAGCTAGAACACCAATATCTTGAGTCCATAATCCCAAAGCAAACAAATATATAGGGCATAAATGATGAGCTATTATCCCCACTTCCTGATCCTGACACATCACCATCTTATCAGATTAAGTCAGTCTTCTCATTACATTTATACAGAATCAACAATGACTGTGAAATACTTCAAATGTCTTAATGTCATACTGAAATTTAGTAAGCTTAAAAGAGTAGATAAATTTTATAGCAAAATTTAATGTTTATATTAAATGATAATCAAAAGGCAAAATACTGAATATTAGTTCAATTCCATTCAGTTATTTGATTCTCTTAAGTTTACTCTTACAACTTTATTTCACTGTTTAAGAAAAAAATAAGCTTAATGAAGAAATGAGTCAGCCCGTGGTAAGAAACTTCAAAAGAAATTGTCTTATGGGGAAAATCAAGCCCACATTGATGTGTCGGGGAAAAAAGTAAGCAGTTCTCCAACAGTGTATTTCATTTTTTTTCTGAGGATTTCTAGCTAGAAAGCAAATAAATAAATGAATAAACAATGGAGCACAAGCAGTAAATCTGACCATTTATCCCCCTCATATGTACTTTTCACTTTCTTACAGGGCATTATAGCAGTCGTCAAATATTTGAAAGTCTGTGATGTCAAAGAAGAATTAAAACTCTTCTGTCTCTCAAGAAGCAAAGGGCCAATGTTTAGAAGTTAAAATGAAGCAACTTCCAGTTCAGTTTAATAATGAACTTTCTAATCTGGAGAACTGCACAACGATGAGATGGGCCGCTCTAGAAAAGAGTGAGCTCACTGTCCAATTTCAAATATAAATAAATGAATAAGAAGCTAAAAGCATCACAAAGGTTTCTCTGACTAGGAGGTTGAGATAGATGACCATTTGAGTTCCTTAAAATTTCTGTGTTCATCTGATTCTAAGGCTGTCCTAATATTATGTGGAAAATAAAAAGACAAAGTTTTTACCCTAAGGACCAAACACATCTAACTCAGATGTGAACAAAACGATTGCTAACTGCAATGCAACTAAGATATGCAGTTATATATGCTACATACAAAAGAATCGGGCATTATTTGTAAAGAAATTGTTTTTAAAACAGACTTTTGCCTGTAGCTTCAGCCTTAAAGATTAAATGGTTCATACTACTGCGGGGTTCAAATGCTTCATTCACTTATGCTTCAACGAATTTTCTTTAAATAAAATTCCTTACTCATTCTAAAATGTCAGAGAGACATATTATATTTGGTCAAGAGAAAACTCAAGAATCTTTAACAGAAAGACTAAATTAAATGAGTAGGTAACACTCAGATCAGAAAAGAAAAAACTAGCTCAGAAGTAAATCATCCCATACTGTCACATAAATGAGTTGAGATTATTATTATTATTATTATTAATTCATAATCTACAATTACATTAAATTTTTATTTTGAAGAATGTTTAATTGATTTACAAAATTATTTTAGAAATCTTTTACATAATTGTAAAGTAAAATTGTGTCCTCCCTAGTCCACCATCATCCTGTGATGTGTCAAACCCTATCTATCTATCTAGCTAGCTAGCTAGCTAGCTATCTAATCTATCTAATGTATATGAAGTATATGTGTAAATACATATATTTCAGGGTTTGAAAGGTTTGGAGGTGGAATATATGTTATTGTGATCAACATATATACATTTACATATATATATATATATATATATATATATATATATATATACACGCATTTACACACATACCCACACACACACAGAATTTCATCCTCGCTGCCATTGTCCGACTGGAGCTTCCACCTCATCACACACACACAGCCACTAACAGCAGCCTTCGAGCAATACCAGCATTTATAGATGCAGATGATTACCTAGATCTATCCTTTAAAACATACAATTTGTAGCCATCGCCTCAAAAATTCAAACTTCTTAACTTGATCTTAAAAGACTCACAATTTAGTTACAGAATATTTTTCATCGTGCTGTCCCTTCCACCTAGTCTTCTCATCACTTCTACCGGTCAATGTCCTCTCACTCCAAAATTTAAATGCCACTTTAACCGCTTTGCATTTAGGCGAATTATCTCTGTGCCCACATACTGAAATTAACCATTACTCTTTGAATTTTAAAATTCTATGTATTTTCAGAATATTTGCTTTTGTAATGTCTTTGCATTGGATACTTCGTATCTTAAGGAGGACTATACCGTCTTATTTGTTTTTGTGTCCCCTTATTTTCTTTATATTACTTCGCTAGTAAGTAATCAAAAATATGTGTTGAATTGAATTGAACTCTCGTTTTACAACTAAAGAAACAAAAGTGAAGACTGCTAAAAAGTCTTGCAGAAGATTAGACTGGGCATTATTGGGTGATTCTAAGAATAGAAACTGGGCTCACCCATGACTGCAGTCTGGTGATCTTCCCATTAGAGAATATTCATCCCCAGGTAACCTAATTTTTTTTGACAGCAGGCAATGCTGTAGTACAAAAATAATTACTTAAAGGTACAGTAATATGAAACTAATTTATTAAGATAATTCATTCAGTGTTAGTTTTTACTTAGATTTCTATAAATTGAATTAAAAAGTAAAAGGTAAATATTGCTAGCTTCAAAATCAGATTTATTATACAATATAAGCTTTTATATAATCTTCTTAGAGTACTAGTTTGGACAAATCATGAGGTTTTAGAGACACAAAAATAAATCCAGTATTGTATATAATATTTATATGCAACTGCTACTTGAGACTCTACTACATCACACCATGATGTTTCCCTATAGTATTTGATTTGAAATTATATTTATATTTCAATGATTGAGTAAAATATTCATATTCATGTTCTTACATTTTTGCTAAAATAAGAAAAAAGATATAACCATACACACAGAATCCTTTAATCCTTAAATCTATTGATAAGAATGGTGACTTATATGAGGCCGCCTAGGAATGAATAAGAACCAAATATAGATGATTAATCCGAGTTCCACCTCTACATTTATGTGTCAATAAGCAAGTAGATAAACCTTTCTGTGTCTCATCTCTATAATAAGGATTAAAATGCTTACTTCGATGGAAGGTCATAAGGATTATTTCATGTGTATAAAACACTTTAAATGAGAAAAGCTATTTTTGACTGCATATGTGTATAAAGATATACATTATTCTATTCGTAAGAAATTTGTCATTCTGTTATGTTGTACTAGCTAATAAGAGACCCTTAAAAATACAACACATATGAAGAACAATGATTCTATTTTTAATGGAAAAATCTCAACATAATTTTAACCTATAATTATCATGAAGCCAGTAGTCACTCTCAAAAATCTTTCCAGACTTAGTATATTTCAATGATGTTGGCTGACTTATTTTTGACCACATTTTGAGGCTATTCAAGTTAAGAATTCTAGGGTGTCTATATAGACTCAAGCAAGTGATTCAACAGTATAGTGAAAGATGACAAGCATAATTTCATTTGAAAGAAAAAATGTGTAACTCTGGTTATTAGAAAATCTTGTCTTTGCTTCCAACATATTATATATATATATAATATATATATATATACACACACACACATTAAAATTTTATTTATTATTCATTTATTTATTTATTTATTATTTATTCATGACACACACACACACACACACACACAGAGGCAGAGAGGCAGAGACACAGGCAGAGGGAGAAGCAGGTTCCATGCAGGGAACCTAACGTGGGATTCGATCCTGGGTCTCCAGGATCACACCCTGGGCTGAAGGCCACGCTAAACCGCTGAGCCACAGGGGCTGCCCTTTGATATATATTTTTTAAAAATCAGCACTAACAATTATTTCGGGAACTTTGTCATTTAAATTAGCTGCTCCAGTAATCTGGTTTGGTCTAGGTATAAAATTTTGACTCAGGGAATGAATTTTCTGCACACACAAAAGTCCCAGGCTTTTGATACTTGAGTAAAACAGTCATATTGTTTACCAAATTATAGCAGATTTATGTATTTGTGTGATCTTTGTAACTGGAAATAGCATTAAAACTCAACTCTATTGTATAAAAAATCTTAACTCAAATGTGATTAAACATTCAGGTTTTTAAGGTAAATGGGATTAATAACAAATGTCTAAGTGGTGAATTTTTTTTTTTCCTCACAAAGCAGATCTGAGTCAGTTCCATCCTACAGAAAGGCAAACAAATATACCAAGCATCAAAGTTCAGCACTGAAGGGAAAGGCACAAAGCATTTCCCTTGGAAAATTTTAAAAACATATGTTACCAATCTACCATCAGACCCATTGAAAAATCACACTATTTTACCCAGGACACATCTAATTTTCCGCAGCGTAACTTACTCTAAAAGGTTTTAGGGTAAATTGCTTGCAAAATGTATTCCTAGGTAAATAAATAATTTGACCCATGTACGGGGATTTTGGAAGGATGCCAATTAAATAGCAGAGAAAAGCTAAAAAAAAATGTTGTAATTTTAAAAGTAGTTGATCTCAAACTATTGTTTCTGACAGTAGTTAGATAGTAGGGCCATCTTCTGTTGAGGTTTCTTAATTTCTGACAATAATGCTATATTATCAGCACAGGAGAAAACATCCTTTGAATTCTCCATGGCAAAGAAATATAATTTGTTCAATACTTTCTGTGAATGAATAATTCTGGCAGAAAAAGTTTCCATGATGAAAAAGTACTCTTACAGTCTTACCTGATGAACTACTTTCTCAATACACTGAAAATCATTATATGTTTATAGCTATCTTATTTCTAAATTCCTTTGGTGGTTTTCACAGGAAAATATTAATACTGAGACATTTTACTTCCTATAGGGAAATCATCTTTCATTATAATCCTGACAAAGAGTGATAAGAGGTTGCTTAAGTTTCAAAATGTTATTGTGTCTACATAAAAATTATTTTATAGATAATACATTTAAGTTAGTATGGGGATTGAGCTAAGAAAGGAACTCTTAAAAGCACAATTATGTAAATAAACATAAATAAATGGGCAAATTTGAATTAAAAAATTTTACTAAAATCAGCAGTTATGGAATAAATGCTAGAATTATTAATTTGTTCATTGGCTTTTCAAGTATGTGTTAAGTGTTGCTACATGCCAGATAATTAGCATGGAATTTGTCTTCATGTATCTAATATTTCAATAAGCAATACAAAGAAGGATGAATGTGATGACATTTACAAAAGGAAAAAGTCAGGTTTCATTGAAAGTGATGTGAGATAGACTCATTCAAAGTTACTTCATTTTCACTCAGATTTATGCTGTCATTTCCCACCTAGCGATTTGTTTTTAGAGGGAAGAGTCCTCTAATTCCTGTCAGTTTCAAACTTTTATATCAAAGTCAGGCTTTAGATAGCAATCTTTTGAAACTATCCATGCTTTGTAAAATAAGAAACACAAATATTCATTTGAAGTAAAAGTTAACCACACAGCTTCAAATCTATTGGCAAAAGCTTTAGGAAATAATTATTTCCTATCATGCAATAACAATTGCCATAATTACTGGTTAGTAATTTAATTTCTATTTCTAAGTAGACTAAGGCATGCTTCAATAGTGTTAAAATCTGCTTTAGAATATTAGTTACTAAATATTATTTTTCTAAATTGAACATTTGATTCCAGATGATCACATAAGTAAATAAATCTATTTTAATTGTATTCTATGCAATCTAAATAAATTGAATGTTGCTCTAGAAAAATGAGGATAAAATTCCATGGTATGATTGGCATTTTTACCATCCAAGTATCTAAACGATGCCATTCATCAGTCAGTACACCTATCTCTCTATTGATGAGTGAGCTCATGTTTTGTTTTGTTTTTGTTTTTGTTTTAAATAATATTTTAACTTGCTGATTTGGATATAAATGGAAGAAAATGCATTTTGACTTGCAACAGTAAGCAACCATTTGGAATTTAGAAGAATTTAAGCTTTTAAATTATTATTTAAAACTTTCCCCTAAATAACTTTATAAACAAAGTCATTAGTTCTTCCTTCACTATATTATACTATAGAGAAATCTGAATCAATAGAAATAGGTATTTTACTATCTATGATTCCTCAAGGGTATTTTTTATTGTTCATATATCTGTGAATTTAACAATTATGTTTCAATATTTTTACCATAGAATCTAGAGAAAAAAATCATATGTCATGCTTTCTATCTCATTACAGAATAATTGAATTTCAATGCTATAAACAATTTTTACAATATAATTTAATAAGTAATACGCAGTTTAATATATGACATCGTACTGAATTAAATGCTTAAAAAATTACAACACGTGGGATAGTATGGGTAAAGAGTGTTCTAAATCTTTGCCTTCTAGAGATTAGTACATTTCATTTACATTGCTTTGGTACATAATTAAGCAAATGCAAAGGCAGCCTCAATGTAATAGAGTAGAGATTCATTCAGTTATCAGGTACTTATTTTAATGTCAACTCTATAAATGACATTATGAACCTGGGCCTATATTTAAAATTTCCTGTGCCTTAAAAAACTATATCTGGATTAAGTGAATTTACTTCACAAGACAGCTGGGAAGGAAAAATAAAAGAATGCTTTTACAGAAAGATACTAGACAAATTTAAGATACAATCTATCAGAACTTATGCCAAAATGCCCCAAGATAGCTAATATAAATCCACTGAGAATATTATATTCAGAGAACTATAATTACTGGTTAGTAATTTAATTTTCCTAAGAGGCAAATACCATATCACTTACTCTCTAAGAAAAACAGTTAACAAGGCAGGAAACAACAAATGTTGGAGAGGATGCGGAGAAAAGGGAACCCTCTTACACTGTTGGTGGGAATGTGAACTGGTGCAGCCACTCTGGAAAACTGTGTGGAGGTTCCTCAAACAGTTAAAAATATACCTGCCCTACGACCCAGCAATTGCACTGTTGGGGATTTACCCCAAAGATACAAATGCAATGAAACGCCGGGACACCTGCACCCCGATGTTTCTAGCAGCAATGGCCACTATAGCCAAACTGTGGAAGGAGCCTCGGTGTCCAACGAAAGATGAATGGATAAAGAAGATGTGGTTTATGTATACAATGGAATATTACTCAGCTATTAGAAATGACAAATACCCACCATTTGCTTCAACGTGGATGGAACTGGAGGGTATTATGCTGAGTGAAGTAAGTCAGTCGGAGAAGGACAAACATTATATGTTCTCATTCATTTGGGGAATATAAATAATAGTGAAAGGGAATATAAGGGAAGGGAGAAGAAATGTGTGGGAAATATCAGAAAGGGAGACAGAACGTAAAGACTGCTAACTCTGGGAAACGAACTAGGGGTGGTAGAAGGGGAGGAGGGCGGGGGGTGGGAGTGAATGGGTGACGGGCACTGGGTATTATTCTGTATGTTAGTAAATTGAACACCAATAAAAAAAATAAAAAAAAAAAAAAAAAAAAAAAAAAAACAGTATGTCCAATTTTAAATGAAACTTGGACATATTTATAGACTGTTGCCTATGTTTTAAAACACGTAACTTCTTTAGTTACTATGAATTTCACATCTTAAATAATAATGCTTATCACAGACTCATCACATTTATTCATTACCTAAGACATACCAAAGCAATCTTTATTTAGAAGATTTTCACTATTAGAAGTATATATCACTACAAAGAAACATATTAAAATTATATTCCCTTAAGCATGTATTATATGAATATGAAAAAATATTTGGTCTTGTAAATTTATTAAGTAAAGCCCAAAGCAATATAGCATTAGTGGTAATTTTTAAAATAGAGTGGGAATTCCTTTTTAAATGCATTCTTAAATTCTTTGTTTTCTTAGATCACTGAATTAAGTATTTCTCTTTAAAGATTTGTGAATATATTTAGCTTTATTTAGACAAGAAATAACATTTGTGGAAGCAATATCTCATAGAAGAGATATAGTATTTTAATACCTGTCTTTTGTGATATGTTTTGCATATATGTGAAGATAAATGAAATTTATGAGCTGTGATTATGTGAATTAGAAATAAATTTATGAAATTAGTAAGGTAGTTTACTACAGTCCCCAATTAGTAAATTTAGCACAAAAAATAATATACCCTTATATTCTAGGACTTTTAAGATTTTATTTATTTACTCATGAGAGATAGAGAGAGAGAGAGAGGCAGAGACACAGACAGAGAGAGAAGCAGCCTCTCCCTGCAGGGAGCCTGATATGAGACTCAATCCCAGGACTTCAGGATCACACCCTGGGCCAAAGGCAGGCGCTAAACCGCTAAACCACCCAAGGATCCCCTCTGGGACTCTTTATTATGTAACTATGGGCCTCTGGATTTGGGTACTTTCAACATTTTTCATTCCATGCAATGTCACGATTACATATATGAAATAATATATTTAATATTCAAGATTACATAGACGAAAAAACATATTTAACTATATTAGATAATAGTTCTTGTCTGCTTCTATATAACATATTTTGATGAAAATAATCCTGCGTGTTCTTTCCAAGTTTGAAAGCAATGTCACCACTTAAAAATGGAAATAAAAACTTTATGTCTAATGTATTATTCAACAAAAATAATAATGTATAAATATCACCACGTTTAAACATGTGAGAGACAAATCCCCAAGTAAGGACACATCTTAATATGTCTATTCATTTGGGGCAGATTCTCATTCTAAAAGAAATAATAAAGCAATTGCAGAGATTTGCCTATACAAATCAAGACATGCCTGATTGCATTCTGAACAACTCTCAAGAGATATATTCCTACAGCATCCTCTATCAGGAAATGGAGGAAACTTTAACTTTAAATACTTGAATTCAAGTGAGACCAGACATCTCCCTAAAGGAATGCTGGTTGGGTGTTTAGGATTTTGAAGATCTATGCCAGTTGACTAGGGGCAAGAGCCAGAGTCATAAATGGGCTCAAACAGGGGCAAATATTTACCCAAACATCTTTCTTTTTTTTTTTTTTCTTTTTTTTTTTTTTCCCAAACATCTTTCAATATTCCTTGTATCTCCCCTCTCCTTGAGAGAGAAATTATAAACTATATCTTGATACTGTCTCTAATGTCTCTTTAAAGTCTTTGGAAAAGGTACTAGGAAGTAATTAAAGTAACTTTTTAAAAAATTTTCATTCATACCCAGCTCACTGTCACATAGCCACCTCAAGATTTCACATAAACAGTGTATAAGATAAACCAAAAAGGCAAAGAAACCCGAAGACAAATAACTCTTGTGTCTATTGGTTCACAGTACCAGTTTCTTCAAATATAATATATTCAGTTACTGGTATCAATTTTTAAGTACTGAAATTGATGCCAAAGTTTTTGAAAACATACAAAAAATAATTTTAAGCTGTTATGTGAATGCGGATTGCCATAAAATTTAAATAAAATGATTAAAGTGAAGAGGCAAATAAATATTTTTATAGTCTTTCTGTTTTAACACATAGCAGATCTGATTTCAGGGGAACAGGAGTATGTGGATATGTTACATATTTACTTTTCATGTTAAATACACAACTTTATGGTATGAGGGAATAAAGTCCTAAAGGTCTATTTTGCTCCCCAAACAAATTACAAATTCTATATCATTCAGTCTGTCCACACAGACAGTCACTGGCATATCAATTTATTGTTAGTATAGCTTAGAGGTACTACTCAGTGTTCACTGAACTTTTCCCTTCTTCTACACTGCAGTTCATTTGATAGCCGCTGCTTTTCTGAGATGCTTTTTACTCCATTTCCAGCTTGCTTTACAGACTTTGCTAAAGTTTTAAGATATGTCTCAAACGTCATCTGGCAAATACCTGTTTACTCAGCTATGGATCCCAAAAAACAAACTGCTTGTAATACATTCCATCCTCAAAGTCTTTCAAAGACTTCTATAGTGTTTTCAACATAGCCTAGAGATTTGCAAATCACAAAAACGCAATAATGTAGTATTATTAGTTTTTGTTAATGATACGATCACATTAATTACAAATTTCATAATGTTATAACTGATTATGATATGCAATAACAGGACTATGTTGCATAGAGAATGACAATTGAATCACTATTATGTATACCTATTTCAAATTTACATGAGGGGTTTGAGCTGAGGTTACTTGAATTTTTAATCGTCTATCAGAAAGATAATAACTGGGACACCTGGGTGGTTCTGGTTGAGCACCTGCCTTCAGCTCAGGGTGTGATCCTGGGGTCCCAAGATCAAGTCCCATGTCGGGCTCCCTGCACGGACCCTGCTTCTCTCTCTGCCTGTGTCTCTGCCTCTATCTCTGTCTCTTATAAATAAATAAATAAAATCTATTTTTTAAGATAATTACTAAATTATATATTTCTTTCAAGTGTCCTACATATTTTTTCTTTAAAATATTTCTATCTCCATTCACATAATACATAATATTATTTAATGTTATAGTGCCCTTATTTACACTTACAAAAAAATATTGGTGCCAAAGATGCTCTTAATAACATGTGATTCCTATAAAAACAAATACTTGACAAATTTCTAGAAAACATTTGTGCTGAGTAATTAAAATCTATACGAAAAGCTGAAATTCCAAGATTAAATTCCAAGTAAAACTATAATATGTAAGCTTTAAAGATATTACTATTTAAAAATACTATGTTAATAAATAATGTATAAATCTAACTGGAGTTCTGAGTGATATTTCTACAAACCTTTTTGCATAAACCCTAGAAATACAAAAATGTGGTTTTTCTAAAAAAACACATTTTTTTTTAATGGCACTTATCAATAAACTTCCATTAGACTTTGAAACCTCAAAATAATGGTCTTTCTAGTTTGAGCTGAGTGCTACCAGAATCATTAAATTAAAATATAAAATTAGCAAGAATGTATAGACGTATAAAGCTAAACAAACATACAGAAGTTTTTTTGACATGTTTTAAGATATAAACAAGTCATTAATTTATTGTTTGATTAGTAACCACTCCATACACATCCTTGTAATTAGGATTATTTGCACATAGCCAAACCCAAGTGGTACAATATACATATTTTTCCATAAAAGCATTTCTTTGAACACATATTCCGTCTTCTCCCCCTCATAATGACACAGATTTCAAAACCTACTAAAAGATTTAATGATAAGACCCCAACCAGACCCCAGAATGTAAACAGAAACTCCCATTTTTAACTACTAAATGCCTACCACTTCATCATACGTGGTTCATATAATGAATTCAATGAATATTTGTACAACAAATAGCTGTTGATTAAATATTGAATCTACTTAGTCTTTCTATTTACTGTTACTCTACATCTTGAATTAATATGATCTTACAAATCTTATATCAACAATAGGACTCATAGATATTTTCTTACATCTCTTTCAGCAGACAGATATATCCTAACCCTAGGTTCTTGCATTTATTATTAATATTTATTTATTTATTTATTTATTTTTAAAAGATTTTATTTATTAATGAGAGACACACAGAGAGAGAGAGGCAGAGACATAGGCAGAGAGAGAAGCAGGCTCCAGGGATCCCTGGGTGGCGCAGCGGTTTGGCGCCTGCCTTTGGCCCAGGGCGCGATCCTGGAGACCCGGGATCGAATCCCACGTCGGGCTCCCGGTGCATGGAGCCTGCTTCTCCCTCTGCCTATGTCTCTGCCTCTCTCTCTTTCTCTCTCTGTGACTATCATAAATAAATAAAAATTAAAAAAAAAAAAAAAAAAAAAAGAAGCAGGCTCCAAGCAGGGAGCCCGATGTGGGACTTGATCCCGAGACTCCAGGACCACGCCCTGGGCCGAAGGCAGGCACTAAACCTGAGCCATCCAGGGATCCCCTGCATTTATTTATTTATCTACTCTTTCATCCATTAAATCCAGAATTAATGACAGCATATTCTGTGCAATATACCAAGGTTTTAGTAGGCTATGTGAGTCCTAAGCCCTGAACTTACCGGGGTATCATGCTAACAAACTTCTTAAGTGGAAAATCCAGTTCTGACAAAAGGTTTTCATTAAAAGGAGGGGGACCAGAACATTCATCTGGGATACAGAGACAGCAGGGAACATCTTTTCTCACTTCCTCTCAGACTCCATATAAGCACTTAATGAGGCATAAACAGCTATTTGACACCTGCCCCTCCAATTTTCCCAAGATAGGTCCTTGAAAACTTTTGTTCGACTTTTTCTACCACAGCAATAAAGCAAATGTTTAAGACCTAAATATACTGAATGAATATAATTAATAGATAAAATATGAATACAACAAATGCAAATAAGATTATTAATATATACATATTTATGTAAATACATGTTTTACATATAACATATAAATCTATATCTGTCTATCTATATATCTTTGGGTATTTACCCAAAGACGGTGAAAACATGCATTTCAAAAGATATATGCACCCCTATGTTTATTGCAGCACTATTTACATTAGTCAAGATATGGAAGTAACTCAAGTGTCCTTCAATGGATGAGTGGATATGGTATATAAGTACAATGGAATATTACTCAGCCATAAAAGGGAGGAGATCTTGCCATTTGCAACAGTACGGATGAAACTAAAGGGTTATTATGCTAAGTGAAATAAGTCAGAGAAAGACAAATACCATGTGATTTCCATATATAAATAGAGTCTTAAAAGCTAAACATATAAATAAACAAAAAGCAGAAACAGACGCACGAATATAGAGAACAAACCGATGGTTGTCAGAGGGAAGGGGGTTAGAGGGATGAGTAAATGGGTGATGGGGAGTGGTAAATGCAGGCTTCTTGTTATGGAACGAATAAGCCATGAGGGTAAAAACCACGGCATAAGGAGTAGAAGCAATGGTATTGTAGTAACATTGTATGGTGGCAGATGGTAGCTACTCTTGTGGTGAGCACAGTAAAGCATACAGATATGTGGAATCGCTATGTTGTACATCTGAAACTAAGGTAATATTGCATGTCAGCTATACTTCAATTATAGAAATAAAATCTAAAGTAAAGATCTGAAAAATATATAGAGAGATAGATATAGATATCTCTCTATATATCTATATGTGCATCTATCTATATTTTGAGAGAGAAATTCATTTCAGCAAACCAATCAGTAAGTACTAGGATATAAAATGTTTCCTGGTTCAGGTTCAACTAAAGTGATCAATATTAGAAAACAGGTGGGCATAGTTTTATAACAGAATGAGACAAATAGAATGGGTAGTTGATCTCTATTATATATAATGGAATAAAGACCAAAATAAAATGGCTTGATGAAGACACACATTTCTCCTGCAGCTTTAAAAGTTCCTTTTGCCTCTGAGAACATTTAACCATAGAAACGGGCAGCTGGCTTGCAATTTACGATTTGTGTCAAAGACATGGTACAAATTGCTCAATCATTTTCACTTTAAATTCAGGATAGAAGTTATATTTGTTTCCTCTACTTCCATTGGATGCAAAACTCTTCCAATTATTAATTTCCTTAGCCTGTTTGTTATGTTATTCTTCAGAGACTTATTCCTACATGGGAAGACTAATTATTGCATAAATGTCAATTCTGTGAGAAATTATTTATAAGATTATTTATAAGATGCAAGCTTAGACAAAACAACAATTGAGTAAATTTGAAGTAATATGTTTAAATTTTACCTGAAAGAATAGATAGGAGGAAATCTCCAAGAAAATTTTTGAGAAGGATCATGAATGGGAAGGGTTCCATATTAGATATTTAAACACCTTCTTTTCTAAAAATCTATAAAAATGGGGCACCTGGATGGCTCAGTCAGTTAAGTGTCTGCCTTCAGCTCAGGTTTCTGGGATCAAGTCCCCATTCAGTTCCCTGCTAGGAGGGGAGCTTGCTTCTCCCTCTGTCTCTGCCTTCCCCTGCCTGTCTCTCATGAATAAATAAAATCTTTTTAAAAAGGCATAAAATCTATGAAAATGGGCAACAAATAGATAATCTTAGATATGATCCTAATACAGATGTACAGATATATATGCATACACGTGGGCACATTTTCATTGTTTTACATATGTTCATATACACTATAAGGGAAATTTACAAACCACTGAGAAGAGTCTATTTTTCAATAAGACAGTTTCATTTGATAAATCAAGTTAGATCCTTACTTTATATTCATCAAAATGAATTCCAGATGGATTAAAGATTTCAATGAGAAAATTAGAACCACAGAAAAGGAACTATAAGAAAAAGATCTGAATAACCATTTTAAGATCGGGAAGAAATTTATAGACATAAGAGTAAAGGAGAAATTCCCAGATTGATTTATTTGACAAAATAATAGATGGGATTATTTATTGGGATTTTAGGCATGCCTTAATTTACTGGGTTTTGCCTTATTTGTCCTTTGTAGATACTATGTTGCTTACGAATCGAACCTTAGTGGCAACCCCACATTGAGCAAATCTGTCAGTGCCATTTTTCCAACAGCATTCGCTCGCTGTTTGTCTCTATGTTACATTTTGATAATTCTCACAGTATTTTACACTTTATCACTATTATTATACTTGCTATGGTGACCTGCGGTCAGTGAGTATAACTTGCTGAAAGTTCTGATGATGGTTAGCATTTTTTAGCAATAAAGTATTTTTTTTTACAATTTTAAACATATTTATCATTAGCCAACCTCTTTTTTCAGTTATAAATTTTTTTTCAGGTATAATTAATACACAGTGTTATGTTGGTTTCAGATGTACAATATAATGATTCAATATAGTATTTTAATTAAAGTATGTTCATTTTTTTACATAAAATGCTATGGCATACTTACTAGGCTGTAATAAGATGCCAATGTAACTTTTATATGCACTGGGGAAACAAAAATTTCTTCTGATTCACTTCATTGTGATACTTGCTTTATTGCTGTGGTCTGAAACCCAACCCACAATATCTCTGACATGTGTCTGCACTGAAAATGCTCATTTAAAAAAAAAAGGGGGAGTAAGCAACATTCCATCTTAATAACAAGAATAATTAATAAAACAATATTTTGATGCCGTCTTGAACTACCAAACTGCTCATGTGTATATATGCATATCTGTGTGTGTCTACAGATATCTTCATCTATCTATATTTAATCATACTAACAATTATTTAAAACCAAAATTAAATTGCTGAAAGGAATTTCAAATTATGTTGTGAAAAGCAATTTGTCAAAATTATGAAAAGTGTGTGTGGTTTTTATTAATGGGTATACTTTCTGACCCAGTAAATTCTACTTCTAAATATGAAACTTGAGATTCTGATTAAATATGTATGGGGCAAAACTTTAAATAGTATGAATTAGAGACAACACTGAAATAGTTAATATGTCCTATTGCTACAATAAGATAACAATCACTGCAAAATTATTTTTAAAGTCTACAGATAAGGAGAGATGTAAACAATACAAATGGTTAAATGAAAAATGTATAAAATATTTTTATGGTAATTTAGTTATATGTCAGATAAGCTTAACCATTTGAATGTAAACTATTTTGTTTAAATAGATCTCATGCCACTGTCTCTTTACACACATCTCTGTCTCTCACATACACACATACATGAACACAAAACAATACTAATATACATAGAAATAGTGTTAATGCCCAATACACGTAGTTTTAATTCCCATTTTCAAAAGTTTCTTCTTCAAATTGCTAATTAAGGGACCCCTGGGTGGCTCAGTGGTTGAGTGTCTGCCTTTGGCTCAGGTCGCGATCCCAGGGTCCTGGGATCAAGTCCTGCATTGGGCTTCTTGCAAGGGGCCTGCTTCCCTCTGACTGTGTCTCTGCCTCCCTCTCTGTGTCTCTCATGAATAAATACATAAAATCTTAAAAAATAAATTTCTAATTAAATGGTATAAAAATATTAGTCTTTTTAAAATACGATCACATTTTAAAAATGTATGACAGAAGGTTATCTATGTAGTCCTGTGTGGTGAGGTGGAAAAAGGGATATCAAAGGGAATTTGGTGGGATGATAGGTGTGATTCCAAAATTGCATGGTCATTATGTGCTCTAATGAACAGGATGAAATATTATAAAAAAACGCAGTATAGAAGAATCAAATTGTCTCAGTTACCACACATATAATTAAAAGCTGGGCAATGTAGTAGCACAACCGGTCCACATGGTTGGACATACATAACCACAGCTACCTTGGGGCATATGGATGCGAGGATGACCTGACACACTCATATCATTCATAGGCACAACCAGTGGTAAAAAGTAACCAAGGAAATGAAAAATATGGGACCCCTGGGTGGCTCGGCAGTTAAGCGTCTGCCTTTGACTCAGGTCATGATCCTGGAGTCCCAGGACTGAGTCCTGCATCAGGCTCCCTGCATGGAGCCATAAATCTTTAACAAAAAAAAAAAGGAAATGAAAAATATATGTGTGACATTAGGCTAGTATTAAGAAATACCAGGTAGACTACTTTTAATATGAAACAGATGTAAACTATACCAGTATTAAAAACAGAAAGGTAAATTAATAATACAGAAGAAAATCACTAGTTTCTGCCCTTAGGGGAAAAGAAATGAAACAGAAATAACTGAGATTTACAATATCTACAAATTTCAATTATAAGAAATTTGTTAAATACGATAATTACCATCAAACTCAAAAATTAACCTTATCTCAAAGCATATAATATTTAATAAACTTAAAACTTTAATATACCCAACTCATTGTTAACATTAATATTTTATTAATATTAATAAACATTTTTATTTATTTATTCATGAGAGACACAGAGAGAGAGGCAGAGACATAGGCAGAGCGAGAAGTAGGTTACCTGCAGGGAGCCTGATGTGGGACTTGATCCCAGGACCCCGGGATCATACCCTTAGCCTAAGGCAGATGCTCAACTGCTGAGCCATCCAGTTGACCTAATAAGCATTGTTTTAAATCAAATTTAAATTCTATAATAACTGGCTCAAATAAATCTGCCCTGAGGTATCAACCTGTAACAAGGCAGGCTAGTCTATTTACTGTCCTCATATTAAGTACACTAGAATGCACTATGCATTAAGTATGGAAGATTGGATGATGAAGGGCAAGCAATTGTTAAGTTGATGGGGAAATGAAAAGTGTCTACTTTCCCAGTGTTTTTTCATAAGCTATTTATCCAAACCCAGAAGCACATCTTTTCCAAAAAAAAAAAAAAAAAAAAGAAATATGCATGATAAAATGTTAATTTTCTAGGACATCCTCCCAAAATCCTATCCCTCATAAGAACCATCAAAACAGTAATACTAAATCTAATACTAATAATGAGTAATATTTCAATCAGCTTAACTTTTCAATGATTAAAAGAGCACAAGATAAATCATCAAATCCCCTCAGTAATGATTAGGCTTACTCACCAAGTTTTTAAAAAATATATGAAATGTTGGGCTTTCAACTATAAAGATTCTGATTTCATTGGTCAAAAGGAGCAAATTGTTATTTTAGTGGTATTCACACAGGCAAAATCATTGGTGCTTTTTGGATTTCTCAAATCTTTAGGACTTGATTCTCATCCTCAGATTGAGTCAAGATCCATCGCGTTATGGAATCTGTTGGTCACTTTCCAGTTATTTGGACAATTTTTTTAAACCTCTCTCAGACTCAGTCAGGTGTTCTGCTACAAAAGATGGATTTTAGTAGAATCAAACAGAATGAGCATGGGGGAAGAAATGAAATCCTGTTTACAAAGAAACTATCACAATGTGTGGCAGAGAAACCAAGTAGTCTGTAAATATTAAATACGCATTTTCATACCACATCATGTACAATGATATAATGATATAGAACTAACCAATGTCACAGCTCCTTCTATACAAAATTAATTCTGAGTTTCAGTTACCAGTCATGATAGCTGTCTGCCTCAGTAAGAGCAAAGAGAAAATGAGGATTTCTAACTTCCACAAAAGGTGAGCTCCACTAGGTATGCATACTACAAGGAGGCTGTCCAGGATAATATCCTTGACAGTGAAAATACAGAGAGACATCATGGTTTGGGTTTGGGGAATAGAGCTAAGGAGTTGATTTGTGGCAGCTGTCTAATGATCAGCTGCTCTTGGGCAATGTGCTGAGAAGATCAATGCCTTTTTTATTAACATTTGAGAGAAACCATGCTCTTCTTCTACTCTGGCCTGAAATAACAAAGGGCTCCTAACTGGATGAAGGCCTTTAAGTGTCCAGTAGAAGTGGGAGCAGACAAAAGACAAAACTAACATTGAGAATGCCAGATCAGGTACGTATAAACGTGTATGGGAAAATAATTCCATAATTATAAACAAGAGTACTTTTGGAGTGAAGGATTTTGCAGTAGAAGAGTAAGGCAAGGGATATAGACATGCATGAGTAAAGGAAAGCCCAAAATTAAATGAAGAGAGGAAATTTATGCTAGGTTAACTGAGCAGCCTCTATAGAACCGCCTCCGCCCCCCAAACCAAAGGCAATATCAGCCTGGAGACCAAGCTGGGACTAGGCGTGTGTTTTCCTGCCCATACTCATTTCTTCCCTGATATACACTTGTGTTTCAGTCTATTCACTGCTGTGCTTATTGAACTTGTAGGCAAATTCCAAGATGTGAGCCTCCATAAACAAATGAGAACTTTGCCTTTTCATGTAATTAGATGGGTGTATGGACATGACATTATATGATGGTTCCATGCCATCTGATCTAGTTTCATAATGAACTGGATTTCAGCAAATAAACCAATTTAAAATTCTAGTTCAGGAAATTGGTAAGGGCGATTATTGGTTACTCCTATATAGTAGCCATTTGATAAACTTGTTAAGGAAAATATTTGTTCTTCAAAGGAAAAATCTGACTGCTCTAGAAAAACTATCAAATAAATTTGTCATTATTTTATTACCAAAACCTATATTTTAAATCCTAAAAGCACATTATTTCTATCTGTGTGAGTTTAGTAATGTCTTTTTGTGCACCATTTCCCAGAATCAGAAAGACCATATACTCCTACCTTCCTCTACTGGCTGCCCTTTATTATTAGCAAAGGCCCTTTATGGAAACCCCTTTAGTACTCCAGGGTTACTACTTATTGCGGTAAATACAGACAAAAAGGTCCTGTCATCCTATAAAATCTTTCAGTTTCTGAAAGCTAAAATTTAATTCCCTGTGCAAATTCAAATAAAACTCAAGAATAGAACAGCTTCTCTATGTAGTTGATAGGATTATGACAAAAGGGTAGAAGAATTGATTTTCAACTGAAGTGAGAAATTAAGTTAACCTTAACCTTCACTCGGATATACATGCTGGTGTATCAGAAAAGACCATGTAGCTTCTTTCTAGTTATCAGAAAATTCAACCTACCGATATCCATTGTTAAGATTCAGGGAAAATAGTTTGTGCTTGAGAGAATTGTGATTCTATGATTCTGCAAATATAAGAGCTGACTTGCTATTTAATATACTCAGACTATCATTAGAAATAATCAAATGCAGATAACTTAAACTAGGTGGACTAAATGGAGGCTTTTTAAAAAAAGTAAAAGTAAACCTACAGTTGACATTAAGCAACACTGGTTTGAACTGTGCAGGCCCACTTAATAGGCAGTGTTTTTGGTTCTGAGTTTTTTGTTTTTTTTTTTAAATAAATACAGTATGAGATATAAATGAATTTTCTCTTTCTATGTTTCTCTTCTAGCTTAATTTGTTGTAAATACAGTATTTAATAAATATAACAATATCTATGTTAATCAACAACTGTTATTAAGGCTCCCAGTCAACATTAGGCAATTAATGCTTAAGTTTCAGAGGAATCAAAATTAATACATCGATTTTTGACTGCAGGAGGGGTCAGTGCCCCTAATCCTTCAGTTGTTCAAGGATCAACTGTATTTATAATGCCACTATTTATTAATTCTTTATATGCCTTATTTATTTATTTTTAAAGATTTTATTTATTTATTCATGAGAGATACACAGAGAAAGGCAGAGACACAGGCAGAGGGAGAAGCAGGCTCCATTCAGGGAGCCTGAAGCAGGATTAGATCTCCAGACCCAGGATCATACCCTGAGTTGAAAGGCAGATGCTCAACTGCTGAGCCACCCAGGTGATATAAATAAATATGCTTTATTTTAAAAGACAATGTTAAAAGTTATACTATTTGAAATGTAGACATTCCTTTTTAGCATTATGGTTTACTATAGGCTCCAAGGGACTACCCAAGTACAGAAATACTGCAAGGAATGCTTTTTGAGGCATGGCTGGTCTCCCAAAGGGTACAGGAAATTTCCAAGGATATAATCAACCCCTCTCTACCTCCACTTTACCACATAGCAGAGCTGGAGCAGAGTGGCTGAGAAATAGAGCATAGGTTTCTCAAATTATGGCTAAGACAATCCTGAAGAAGTGCTCCTTAAACTGCAAGGGGATTATTATTATTCTTAAAAGAGTATTATCTTGCCATGTATCAAGGCTTCCCACGAATTGATGGTAATTAAGCTTGTGGTATTCAGGAAGAGAGAGTTATGCTGACCAATAGAACAGAATAGAGCCCAGAGAGAAACACACCTAGGGATGCAACTAGAATATATGACAGAATTTGCACTGCAGCAGTAAGGGAAAAGAAGAACTATTCAACACTTTAGGAGAAGTGGTTACTCATGAATTAGAGACTAACATTACAATCTTACCCCCTACCATATGCAAACTATCAATTAAAAGGGGATTAAAACTTTAATATAAAAAGCAAAATATCAGAACAACTAGGGAAAATATCTTCATGATAACTAGCATTTCTTAAACGAGACACTAAATGTTCCAACTATTAAAAAATAAGTAGATTATGTTAAAATTAAGAAATTTAATGTTAAAATTAAGAGCTTATGCTCATCACAAGGAGCCATAAAGAAATTGAAAAGATAGCCACAAATTGGGAAACAATGTTTGTCACACGATTGTTTTGTGGGAGTTCTTTTAACATTCAGGATGATAAAAATTCTTCAGTTATGTAAACGGTTAATAAAACTAAAACACGATGCTGTATCCTTTTAAACATTATGCATTTGTGTCCAATAATTATAATTTCTGTGTGTCACATGGAGCATAAAGTATTATACCAAAAATTACACATATCTCCAAAAGTTGAAAAAATATTTTTAAAAAAGAGAGACACAGAGAGAGAGAGAGGCAAAGACGCAGGGAGAGGGAGAAGTAGGCTCCCCACAGGGAGCCTGATGTAGGACTCCATCCTAAGAACCTGGGATCATGACCTAAGCCAAAGGGAGGTGCTCAACTACTGAGCCACCCAAGTGCCCCAAAAGTTGAAAATTTCAAAGTTATTTTTAAAATTTAGGTAGCCACGTTCTTCAGAGCTCTTGTGATAAGCAACATGCTGTCCCTCTTCTTAGGTAGTACCGAAGGGGGAAATTGCCCAGTTCCTGCCCCAGGTGTTCCTTTTTTGGGCAGCCTGAACAGCTTTGCTGCTTAGCTTTGGAATTTGGAGAGGGCTCAGCTGCCCATACAGCCGAGAGAATCAACCTATGTTGACTTCATTTGGGCTAATACTTTTTTTTTTTTTCTTTTTTAAGACTTTTTTTTTTATTTATGATAGTCACAGAGAGAGAGAGAGAGAGAGGCAGAGACATAGGCAGAGGGAGAAGCAGGCTCCATGCACCGGGAGCCTGATGTGGGATCCGATCCCGGGTCTCCAGGATCGCGCCCTGGGCCAAAGGCAGGCGCCAAACCGCTGCGCCACCCAGGGATCCCTGGGCTAATACTTTTTTTAACGTGACATGTCTATTTACATACTACAATACTCATTGCTTGAAATGTCTACATGAGGTTGTGTCAGTATTCTGTCTAGCAATAAAATTGTGAGTCCTGTAACATCTGACTTACAAAGTTTATAAGTTTAAGTGTGATCATTTCTCAAACAACAGCAGCATGGGGTGATTGATTACATGTTTCTAAAATCATTTCCGAGTTAGGTGGATTAATAACACTGCCATTCTACTACTATATTATCTAGTAATATAGTGGTAGATTATAGTGGCAGATTAGTGGCCAGTAATTAATATTAAAATGTTAACAGAGTCTTTCTATTTCTAAATTTCATATCTTTACTTCACTTCCATATCCATATATATTTACAATTTGTTAAGTACATGAATGGAAATTGCATAAATTGATTAATATAAATGGAATTCTTATTTAACATCCTGAACAAATGTATAGATAAATATGAATTGAGGCTATACTGATGCTATATTAATTGATCCATATTGTTTTTGAACTTTGGTGAATGAATAAATATCTCTGAAGGTTGTAAACAGTTCAAAAACTGCAAGATTAAGAAAACCATATGAGCATAAAGAAAAGAAAAAGCAAATGGATAAATAAATAGCATTAAGGAGAAATTTAGTATTAGTCATTATTATGGTAATATTCATAAGGCTTAGCATTGTGAAGTTTACAAAGGGATCCATGTACCATGATTAACAAAAAAGTTTAAAAACCAAAATACACCTCTAGTGCTGTCTCATAAAGATGCTTCATTTTCTTCATTCCAATCTTTTTTCTTTTTTCTTTTATTTTATTTTTTTAATAAATTTATTTTTATTGGTGTTCAATTTACCAACATACAGAATAACACCCAGTGCTCCTCCTGTCAAGTGCCCCCCTCAATGCCCGTCACCCATTCACCCCCACCCCCGCCCTCCTCCCCTTCCAGCACCCCTAGTTCGTTTCCCAGAGTTAGGAGTCTTTAGGTTCTGTCTCCCTTTCTGATATTTCCCACACATTTCTTCATTCCAATCTTGACCATTGTTATCATTGTCTAAATAATCTTGTCACCTTCTCATGAAATTTGTTACTCCCTCCTAACCTAGAACCTCACCTAGTTTTTATGCATTTTTTCCCCTTCAATCCATTATTTCATTCAAGCTCAATCCATTCCTTTTCAAAGTCTTATATATTTCTTACTTTTAGGGTGGTGTATACAGGATAACAACTCACAAATTAAACTCTGATGAAAGTAAATAGTGAAATGTCACATAATGTAATCATTTTCCAAACACCGTGAAATGATGCCTTAAAACCACTTATATTATAAGTCGTTCAGAGAGAAAATCCCACACCAGCTATCCTATACAAACATACATCCACAAAAGTAATATTTGGAAATTTTACAATTCATGCCTGAATTTAGACATTTTATTTGAAACAAATGAAATTCCAAATACAGTCATACAGAAAGTGAAAATGCAGTAATGAACCATTCAATGATTACTTTATTAAATATTAATGATTAAATATTTAACATAAGTTATTCTTAAAATATATAATTTATAAAATTTAATTATCAGGGTATGTGAATTAAACCAAAAGAAAGTTAATAGATTTAAAATACTTCTAAAAGAATAATTTGCTAATGTGTGTAGATTCTACCTGCTTTCATTTGCCAATGCATAAAACAAAGAACTAATTAAAAATCAAAGAAAGAATGATACTTTGATGAGGCATTCACCAACAAGAGTCACCACAAAAATGTGTTAATTGATACTCTAATATAAAGCATGGAGATACTACAGAAAAATTACTGTTAATATTACAAGAACCTTAACTGGTTATTCAGTTAAGAAACATTGGATGCCAAGTCTAGTTATTAACACATAGTACATGCCAGCCATCATTTTGATGTTAACACATATCAATTTAGAGCAATCTTAAGAAGAATTAATATTAATCTCATTTGTCAGATGAGGAAACAAAATCACAGAGAGGTTTAAAAATTTGCCTAAAGCCAGAGGCTGCTGAGTAACAAACCCAGAATTCCAACCCAAATCATTTATCTATACCTAACCTTTGACACCAAACTGAAATAACTTTTCTTAGTTTAATATTTGTCCAGATAACTGCCTCAGCACAAAGTTTCTTCTATTGCCCTGTTAACATCAGGTATTCAGTAATTTAAGACAATCGGGAAAAATTTAATTTAAATGTTCCCTGTGAATTAAATTTATCAGAAGGTCATGTTGTGAAACACCCTATGTTTCTTTATTTTCGTGTATGTGCACACAAGCAAAAGATGCTAATTTATTTATGGAATTTATTGCCCATAAATCAGTTTAAATTACATCACTCAATTATTTCTACTTGCCTACATCATTGAGCATGACAGGAATAATTCTTTGCCTATCAGACCAAAAGGTGATAGCCTACATTAATGTAAAATATTTATTGTGTTTAATTTTTACTTTGTTTTCTCTCCCTACCTTATAGCTTTTCAAATTTTATGGTAATTCTGAAGGCTAATGTATTTTAAAATTTCCTAATTCTTCACTATATAAAACTGCAAATAATAAAAAAAAATATTGCTATTTATTTCTATACGTGGATAGTGGGGGACACAGAATACAAAGAAAGGGAAAAATCTTTATTTGAAAAATGGTAAACCTGATATAAGTAGATGGATGGATGAGACATACATTGATTAATATGTACATGGCATTGTTCTAAGAGCTACACAAAAAATCAACCCAATAAATAAATACATAAATACATACATACATACATAAACCAACAAGGAAACTAATTAGATAAATCTGGTAATAGTAGTAATGATTTTCTTGCTTACAAATAAATATTCATTATGTAAACAACTCAAAATTGAAGAACATTGTGTATTAAAGCAATGCCTTTCAAAACTTTTTGCAGAATTTTGTCCTTAACATAAAGTAGTAAGCATTCTATGTGAATTGATCTTGGCTTCAAGTGGCCCATTTTATGTGACAACTCATATCTTCAGGTTAAATTTACTTCTATCGAAATATATGCATGGAAAAAAAAGAAATATATGCATAGTTCATCCTAAGCTTAGGCATACACTTGACACATGGTCTTGTATGCGTCAGATTACATATATCTTATACTGAGAAATTCTGTTACGAGTGCTGAAAAGCCTTGTTCTCCATTCATGGTCCACATTTTTATGTCTTTTAGCAGCTGTATGTCTATTGGTATCTATCTTGAAATTTTTAGCAGTACTTATGATGTTTGGAATTGATGCTTCAAATTTAAATAAAAATTATCGAATCAAATGAAAAAAAGTCTCTCATTCTGTGATTTTCAAGCAGAAGTATTTGCTTGTGAATAAATAACATTTATCAAGTTCTATTCCACACATTAGTTACCAAAATGAACAGAAGAGACTAACAAATCTTGTTCTCATGAGTGGATATTTCAGGGAAGTGAGAAAGACAGTGTGTGTGCACACACATGTGCAAGTGTATGTGTGTAAAACCCAAAATATGTTAGATGGTGATAAATGCAATAGAAAACAAAGCTGTATAGGGTGACTGGGTAGCTCATTTGGTTAAGCATCTGACTCTTGGTTTCAGCTCAGGTCTCAAGGTCCTGGGATTGGAGCCCTAAGTCGGGCTCTGCACTCAGCAGGGAGTCTGCTTGTGGATTCCTCCCTCTCTCTCTATTGCTCCCCTCACTTGCATTCTCTCTTTCTCTCTGAAATAAATAAATCTTTAAAAGTAGTAGTAGTAGTAGTAGTAGTAGTAGTAGTAGTAGTAGAATGAGAGGAAGAAAAGAAAGGTGGTAAGAAGGACAGTAGATGTTCCAGTATATCATGCGGGTCATCTGACAAAACCAACAGAGTGTACTTTTGAATAGCCATGACATATTTTTGGTGTAGTAGAAACTCAGATAGATAACAAATTACTGAAGGAACATGCAGGAATACAAAGTGCCTAATAAAGAGATATCTGAGCTGTGTTCCTGGCACAGGAAAGAGACGAGTGTGACTTGTATGGAGGGACATGGTAGGAGGTGTAACTAGAGACAATGTCAGAAACATTTGGTATACAGTCTTATAAGACATCGAAAGGATTTGGGTTTTCTTTTAGTGAAATGGGAGCCATTGGAGAGCCATGAAATTTGAACCATGACTAATATTTTATCAGAAACATACTGGCTGCAATGTTGAAAATAAACCAAAGGTAGGAAAAGGTAGAAACAGGGAGACCACATAGGAGTTACACAACACTCCAGTATAGATATGATGAAGATTTACATTTTACACCATATTGCTAGAAGTTAGAATTTGGCTTTTGGGTTTTTCTTGAAATAAAAATGATAATTTGGGAATTTCCCCCCCCCCCAAAAGCCAAGGCTCTTATCATTCACACACGTATTTGTGATATGCTGTTAGAAATTTACCACAACATGGGCAGCCCGGGTGGCTCAGCAGTTTAGTGCCACCTTCAGCCCAGGGCTTGATCCTGGAGACTCAGGATCAATCCCACATCAGGCTTCCTGCATGGAGCCTGCTTCTCCCTCTGCCTCTCTCTCTCTCTCTCTCTCTCTGTCTCTGTCTCTCATGTATAAATAAAATCTTAAAAAAAAAAATTACTGCAACCAATGCTTTTTAGTAATTAGATGAAAGAAATCACTTAAAAATATCTTAAATATATAATTATTGTTCAATGGAATCATTGAATAATCTTAAGATTATTCAATCATAGTGAAAATTAAAATTAAAATGTTTGCTTAGTTTTAAGTTGTCAACTTTTGCCTGTTTTTGTACTTTTGCTTTGCTCACTATTAGCTACAAGTTCTTGGCCTGTAATCATCATCTCCTGTCTAAGAGAATTTACAATATGTCTTTAAATACATTATCAAATGAGATAATTAGATAAATTGGAAAAATAATTACTTTCTAAACACACAAAGCACAATCTTTGCCTTTACACTTCAGCAAACCCTACTAACTGGTGGACAATCTGTTCATTAAGGTCATATTCCTGATTTATATTGACTCTGAGAGGCTGTGCAGGAATTCTCATGGCTGGTTAATACAGCTGAAATTAACAGATTGACTCTGCCATGCCCTATTCATTTTCCATGAAGAGATTCAGTTAAAAGGTGCATAGCTTATGATTCTTCATTTTACAGGGATGAAAGGTAGATCATCACCTAAATTTGATGCAGTTTATCCTCACTTTAACTCATTGAGAATACTTAGTTCATTTTCTTCTTCATAATAACTGTAAATCTATAACCATTTAAACTATTTCAATAAAAATTATCCAAAAATATCCATGGCAATTATACACATATTGTAAGCAATGGAGGTAGGGGGAAAGTTTCCCATATGCATTCACAGTTCTAAGAGGTTCTCTGCCAGCAACATATCCTTTTGGATAATTTCCATGGTTCATTCATATTTTCATGTCCCTGAAAATAAAGCATGCTTTTGTAACTCAATGCTAAGAAAACAATTCCATATTTAAATCAAGATTTGATATATTTTAACCGGTTTATGGTATATATTTATTTGATCAGAAAACTATATTTAAAGGCCATGTCTATACAGCTAAGACTACAGTGCAAGAGAGAAGGCAATCTTGCCCCTCTTCCAAAAACTTCTGACAAATGGAGAATTGCACTTCCTTTCTTCCTTTGAAGTGAGATGTAACTACGTGATTTGTCTTGGCTGAAGAAACATGGGTAGAAGTGATGTGTGTTTCTTCTTGTAAGTAGCTTTAGAACCTGTTGTACTTTACCTCCTCCCTCCCCCCATTGGATCACAGTGGAAGCACGGAAACACATGCTGACGTGGGGTCTCAGGAGCCTAGATCCCAAATGGCTAAAATGAACAGATTCTTCTTCCAACCCACATTGGGCAATCTAGTTTAAACAACAAATAAACCTCCATTGAGTTAAGCCACTGAGATTTGGGGATTATTAATAGATTTAGGTGTTATATAGTTGTAACTGTACAGACACAGCAAGTAATATCATCTACTGAAGAAGCAGGTGATAATGGACTAGAGAAATAGCTAGATTGAGACGTGAAAATGTGCTAAATTGCCCAAAACACAAGAGACTATGAGGCCAAGGGGAATTCTAGATAATTGTGGGTTTTATCTGATGAAAATTTACACTATTTCTATGAGAATATCTCTTATCCATATTTCTAGAGAATATTCTGGAATAATAAAGCTTTGGAAATCAATTACAGCTGCCATTAAAATCTTATAAACAAAAGCATATCATTATGTTTGAAATATGATATTTAATAGGGTCAAGTAAGAGGTATCGGTCAAAGGATATCAGTAGTTGCCAGAAAGCATTTTTTCCAATATGAAATTCGTACTACTACTCAAATAGTAGTAAGAGAAAAGATATTTTTTACAGTGCCGCCCATATGCCACATCCTGTTCCAAGCTATTTGCATGTGCTAAGTATATAATCCTCATGCATGGTATCATAGGAGAAGGGTACTATTATCCCAATTTAAGAGATTTTAGGAAACTGAGGCATAAACAATTTAAGTAGTTGGCCTAATGTTATACAGGTCATAAATGACAGAAATGAGATTTAAATCCAAGAATTCTGACTCCAGAGCCTGTGCTTTTGAAAATTGCAATTTATTGCTGCTAAGTAAGGATTAGCAGTTAATTTCTTTCCAGTATTAGATAAAATAACTAGTTCTTACATGAAATCCAAGGTTTAGCAGAAGATGAAGTCGGATAGAGGAAAATGATGGTCTAAATACTATGTAATCCATGAATCTAGTCATTGTCAAGAAATCATGGATGAAGGACATGGATTAGACATCATGGGTTTTATGTAAGTTGGTTTCAGCAGAGACCAGGGTGCTCTTGAGAGCGGGGTCAAAGAAAGTCTTCTGCGCTCCACTCCCCTAAGGAGTGAGAATAGCTTATTTAGATAACCAGAATCTATAATTAGCTAATTAAAATCAAGACTGTGAATTCTGCCAGGTTAAAGACACACTGTGATAGTCTGCCAAGAAGCTGAGAGGAGCAGCAATTTTAAAAGGACATATGACCCAGAGAAACTGATTCTAAGTCCAAACTGTCTAAATAACTTTCTATTTACTGAGTGTGTGGATTTTAGCAAGTTACTTAACCTCTTTAAGCCAGCAAAGCCTCAAGATAATAATGCTACCTCAGGATCAATGTAGAATTTAGTGAGATAATGTTTGCAAAGCACTTGGAACATTTCCAGGCATGTTTCTAGATATGACAAGGTTTATAAGGACAGTGTTAAAAAGATGCTTAAGAAATCATCTGTGCTTTAAATACTCATGTAACATATACCACCAATTTATATATTTAGGTTGAGTTATGCATGTATTTTCCCTGTAATTTCCATGTCATATATATATATATATTTTTTTTTACTTTTCTCTTGATTTACTAAATGCATGTTAATGAAGCTACATTTGTCCTGTCCTTAGAACTTTTTAAAAAGACAGTTATTTGCTATTAAGAATTGAATTTGTATTAACTTGTATTAACATTACTAACTATAAATTTTCTAGCTTTTACATTTCAAAGAAGATTAGTGAATCCCAGTTGTACTGGATAATTGTGCTTAAAACGCTGCATTAAATTTATATATAATTTTATGCATGTAAATTATATAATTATTATGGAATTTTATGCATGACCCAACAAAACCTGGTGAGTGGGAGCCTGTTAAGAGCATGTGCGTAGCTTTCTAAAGACTGATTTCACCTTTTTAACCTAATGACTTTCTACTTTCTGAACCTTAGCTATATACCCTTGTTTACGGTATCTTATCATTAGGCAATTACATATTTGTGACCATCTGCTAACAGCCCTCCCTACCCACTGTTCTTGAACTCCAGCCTGGATCTAAACCTGTTGTCAATTCTACACAGCCCCATTTCGCTGTCCACCTTCATCTCCAGATACCTCCCCACCCCTGTCTTGGACTCCTCCATTAGTCCCTCACTCCACAGGTAAGTTGTTTCTCCCTTCTCACAGGCAATTTATATTTGGAAAAACCCATGTGTGTAGTAAGTGTAATTACTTCTCATTTCAGAGGGAAAACTGAACCCTCAAATTATCATTTTTGCTAAAATTGCCAAATATCATTAAAATGGGTACAAGTCTTCATTGTTAATAGTAGCTACAGTCTAACTTACATTTTCACTTTATTCACTATTCTGTAATGTAGCTTTTTTGTGTTTTCTTTAAGCGTTTTTGTAGCATTTCTGCATGGTAACCTATAGCTCTTATAAATAAAATATACATATAATAAATAAATATATAATTTGATCTACAGAGAAAAACCGACCAGCATTAGAGATAAAATAAATCAATAAAAGATTATCCATTGTATAAAATACAAGCTAGTAAAATTAAGTATTCTGAGATAAGAAATTAGTATGTGCTAACTATATAATGTAATGATGAAAATATGAATAAATGCAAAGAAATAACTCAAAAGCCAAAATATAAATTTAGATGAAAATCCTTATAAACTTGAATTATCTTGTGCCAAATGGTATTTCTGAGGATATGACTTTTGATAACTCAGAAAAATTTCAAGGACCTTGTTCTGTTGACTCAGGAAAATGGAGGTGTTGTGTGTGTATATGTATGTGTGTGTATGTGTGTTTGTGTGTGTTTGTGGTCATCATTAAAATGTCTATACAGAGACAGTAACTTTATGCATTACTCCCCCTCGAAAATGTTTTAAATTTATTAAAGGACTCTTAAGGGAATAAAAATTTAAAAGACCAATAGGAACACTAGTATCATTACAGAAGGATTGGTAGCAGCATTAATGCTATGTCCTGTGTATCTCTCATATTCCAACCACACAGATAATTGCCCAACTTGCACAACTGGAAGCCACATGGAGGATCTGGGATTTTGCCTTGTATTGTTCTCAATACGTAGAACTCAAACTTGTCCTGTTACTTCCACTTTCCCTACCATATTTCAGCTTTCCCCTTAGATTCCTAAATGTGGATTAAAGAAAATACACCTGGCCTGCCTTTAAAATCGTTAAATACTGCAGCTTAAAAATAAAATACTGCAGCTTACTACTTTTTTTTTCCTCTTATGAAAAACAATTAAGGCCAAGGGAATATGACTGCATTGCTCAAAATGACAATACTACAATAAATTCTGGTACTCTGGTATTGCATCATATTGGGCTGTCTCTTCCTGGATGGTGAGATTAATATGAAGAATAATATCCATACAAAGATAAAACAGTTTTTGATGCTTTTCACTTATTTTTCACAAATTATATATATCCTGAAGTTTTGTTTTTATGATTGAAATTACAAGTCATTACATGCCAATAACTGCAATCATAAATTGCATTCTACATAAAAAATAAGCACTGAAAAATTAGGAAAAAAGTCTTCTTAGATATTAAAATTTAATTTAACTTGGTGTTTTTCTCCAATAACTATGGGTTATAACCCATAGAATATAAATCCCTGAACCCAAAGCCCAAACTATTTTGAAAAATGAAATGTGAAAAATTCACTATTCTTATAATCAAAACAGCCCCAACAGAAGCCTCTAGAGAATCATTTTCTTATGAATCTGAGTATTCCATGTCATTTCCAAAAGCAATACTTTTCCTACTCTGGAGAAAAGTCTCTTTAACCCATTACTAAGAATATATAATAAGTAAGGTATAAAAATATATTTCATGGCACTGCAGATAAAGTGAGTTGGCGGTCTACTTTTCCCTGCTGGGGACAGAAGGCAACAAAGGAAAGAATGGCTGTAAACAATGGCCTGACTCACTGACGAATTCTGACTCCACTTGCTGAATTGCCAGTAACCAAAATCTACTCCATCCTATGAATTATTAAAATAAATTTAACCTGCACTTCCTGAGAAGGTAGAAAGATGTCAATACAGAGAACATCCCATTTGTTTCAATCTATTTATGTGAAGCTATATTCATATTAAAGAAAGAAAAATCTTTTAGATGTATACTTCAGAATTAAGGACACTAATAATTCTGTATTTGAATATTCTATAATATATATTAAAGTTTGAATATATACATGGTTTCAATATATTCATAAACATATTATATTTACAATTATGCAATTGAGATGCAGGCAAATTTTCTTAGTATTCTAAAACCATACTAAATATCTTCCAATGCTAAACTGATGATAAGCTTTAATATAAATGCTATCAAATATAAAATCAAACAGCAAAAGTATTTCTGTTATTATATGACTGTTGTACATTTAAATCATGGCAACATAAGCTTAGAAATATAAAATCATTGGTAAAAACATTGGAAACTCAGAAACTTGTGTTAATTAGTATTTATATCTAAATACCAAGGTTTACAATGAATCATCAGATGGAGAATAAATATTTGTAAAAATACTCAAACACCAGAAAAATGCAAAGCCAAAATCTGCTTTACATTATTAAACTGTAAGAACCACCTGAATATTCAGTGAAAACACGTTATATTTGATAACAAAAATTAAATGTGCAAATATTTGTACTTGATTTGGTCCTAAATATATTCTTCTAAGCCACCATGGATCTGGAAAAAATAAAATTTTTGAGGACCAGAAAAATTGCCCTGAGAGTCAAGTGAAAAGAAACAAATTCTCATAAAATAAAATTTCTTAATAATTGTTCAATTTAAGGGTAACTATATTTTCTCAGTTTTAAAAATTAAGAATTCCCAATCATTCATTTTATATGTATATAGGTTAAAAGAAATCCACTTCATTGATTTAATTGGTATGTTAATGATGTGTCATATCCTCAGGAAATAGAATCAAAACAATTCCAAAGACATCCTAGGTAGATTAGATTAATTATTTATAATATCCCAATATAATCTACTGTTGGGTTATGAAGAAAAGAGGTACTTATATTTTTTCTCAATTGCTGTTGTTATTTAATCATAACAAGTGTTTTATTTTACTATTTTTTGAGTATAAAAGATGTGGCCTAGTATAATAGTGACATGCTAATACTGCTACAATACAAACGGAGTCCCACAATTCATATGATACAAAACGTCACAAGGTATGTTTGATATGTATTTTTATATGTCTATGAATTTTTTAAAACATTTTATTTATTTATTCTTGATAGACATAGAGAGAGAGAGAGGCAGAGACACAGGCAGAGAGAGAAGCAGGTTCCATGCCGGGAGCCCGACGTGGGACTCGATCCCGGGACTCCGGGATCACGCCCTGGGCCAAAGGCAGGCGCTAAACCGCTGAGCCACCCAGGGATCCCCTATGTCTATGAATTTATGCCTAAAAATAAGAATGGGTTCAGATGTATACACTACTTAACTATAAAATTGCACTTTCTGTGGTAATTACACTACTTAACTATAAAATTGCACTTTTTGTGGTAATTATTCATCTAAATGCATGTTGAAAATTAATTTATTTTCTTAAATATTTTCAGAAGTATTATGCTATATACGTTTTTTTCTAATTTAAAGAAATATTATAAAGTTAAATATAAATTTAAAGCATCTGGTCCAGCTATTAATTCTTAAAAAGTAATAAATACATTACCCTAAAATGTGATAGAGTGATAAAATGACAAGTAGTATATTTACTGCTTTCAGAAATATTGTTTTAAATGTAAAGGTATTTTACCCAGAAAGGTATCTATTGAAGAAAGAAATGAAGTATATTATTTTAAAATACAACTAACATTACTTTAAAATAAAATTTTCTATTTCCACACTTTTTAAGAAGTATCATCTATCTATCTATCTATCTATCTATCTATCTATCTATCTATCTATCTATCATCTATCTATCTATCTATTTATAAGGGAGAGAGAAAAAGAGTGCGTGTGGGGGCGTTGGTGGAGAGAGAGAGAAAGAGAGAGAGAGAGAGAGGGAGAAAATCTTAAGCAGGCTCTGTGCTCAGTGCAGAGCCTGACTGGGGTCTTGATCTCACAACCCTATGATCATGACCTGAACCAAAATCAAGAGTTGGAAACTTAACCAATAGGAGACCCTATTTCCAGGCTTTTGCAACATTATGAGGCATATATAGAATAAATGGAGAAAAAAATCAAGTTCTTTTTATTATACTAACAAGAGAAATGCATACTTCTGTTCAAACACATGTCTGTGCACACACATGTATATGCATGCATACAATATTTAGCATGTGACTGTCACTAGATCATCAAGAAATATGAAAGCTACTTTTTTACAGTGTAGTCTCTTACTAGCTTGTTACTACCATTTTCAGCATTTCTTTTTATTTATTTTATTCTTTCACCTTTGGACTATCAGTCATTCGTGATTAATCTACATATTTTTAACTAGACATGAAAAGTGATGAGAAAGGTAATCAGAATGGCATAAAATCAACATTTCAATTAGTGTCAACCATCTCCCTCTTCCATCTATTATCCAAATACAAAAACAACCATACTTGAAACCATTTTTACAATAAAATATACTAATGATTGGTTCCAATTAAGATTTGTCAATTGCTATAAGTCTCTAGAGGAGTTATTCTTTATTTGATGAAAGTACATCTTTTTTTATTTTTATTGACCTTCCTGTATGGTAGTACACACTTAAAAGACAAATGAGCCCTTAAAATTAGAGATTTAATCAATATTATAGTTTCCTAATAAATATTTGTTTCTTACTAATAAAAAACATGAGAGGAAAAAAACTCAGGTTTAAATGAAACATTTCATGAAATATTTTAAAAGAATGCTTACCCAGCAATATTTAGGTACTGTAATTCTTACAACTGATTAATTCCTAATCCTAGTCTCTGTTTTTTAGGTGGCAATTGTTAGCAGAAAGAGTTCTGGTAAACTCATATCCTATTTCTAGTCACTTAAACTTACTGAGGCTGTTTCCATCACTTCTAACAGGGTGATGGTATTCATCAATTTCCTATTATAATGGTGAATACTATATGCACTCCTGGTTGTGAAAGGATTACAAAATCGTACCACACTACACATTTGTAAAATACCAATATGCTTTTAATGGCTATATGTTTGCATTACAGAATTATACCATGCCAATAGAAAAGCAAATCTAAATATTCCTTAGTACATAGCAACATAATCATCGTTTATTATAATAAATGTTACAGAAGAAATCAGTGCTAGAGAATTCCTAAGTTATGAAAATACTTGTTTCCAGAGTTTTATGTTATCAACAATGGATGAAGGATACATAGTTATTGCCCTGTTAGTTCAAAGTTTACTTTTAATAAAAATGGTTTATGGAATAGAAATTTATGATACTATAATCTATATAAATTATTGCTGCTATTTTTTGTCTTTTAAAATGATTTTAAGCTTTACAACCAAATATTTTCAGTCTGTTTCACAGGAACATAGCTAAAATATTTAATCATGTGAAATTTTCATAACCATATGTTATTTTTTCTATATGTGTGCATATTTATATTTACTTATGAATACAATGTTTTTCCTCAGTCATTGCTTGTTTTGGGAAAATGTGTTAAAATTATTAATAATATTTATTATGAATGGAATTAATCATAGTAAGAATCACTCATTCTAAGATATTCAAAATAAAATTTCTTAAAGTTATGATAGCAGCATAATGAATAATACCCAAGGTACCAGAAAAGCATATTTTTAAAAAAATTATATAACTGTTATGGAGATCAGGAAAATACTTAGTTTCATTAAATTTAAGGGAGATCTTTCAATAGTTCAATTTTTAAAAATGTTATAAAATTATGGCCAAAATTTTATTTTGTTATTTTGTGTTTAAGTTTACTTTAAAACTCTATGTCAAAAAAATAAATAAATAAATAAATAAATAAATAAATAAATAAATAAATAAAAATAAAAAGAAAAATAAATAAAAAATAAAATAAAACTCTATGTCAAAATTCTACCTTGTCTTTTTGGGACAATTTATTGGCTTCATTGAATAAAAATTAAAAAGTTCACTCACCACTATTTCACCAAGTAAGAAATATCTTAAAAAAATTTTAAGTTTGACTGTTTTATTTTTTTTTATTTAACAACACACAAAATTAGTATCAAGTAAGTGTAAATAACTTGGCTAGGTTCTCAATAAAAATTGTGAAATAAGTATAAGCAGCTGATAGAATAGCTTCTTACCAATTGATATTGAGGATATTACACATGGCAGACATTCTTATATCCTATAACATGTAGACTGTATGAAAAAAATCTTCTAGTTTAGTTTTTTATTTTGTGTGGTTAGAGATGAGCATTTTTGATTTATTGATTCAAGTCATCTAAATGATATCTCTTTAATTAAGATAATTTATTATTGGATTTTTATAATTACTGAGGGGGTCTAAATACTAAATGCTAATATGTACTACTTGTTTATGTACATTATTTTTAAATTTCTCAATTCTTAAAATGTTTCAAACTAAATTAATATAATTAATTGGTATCTCATTACCTCACAAATGAGCAGAAAATAAAATACAGCAACTCAAAAAAAAAGGTAAGTTGTAGAGCTGAATTTGCCCAAGGAACACCTTCTCAGGGGTAATTTTTCTAAATGAATCTGTTATCTCAAATCCAGACCAGCTCTTGCCTGCCAGGTGCCACTTAATTAAACTTCTACTTATAAAAGTAAACATTCATCAAACTCCTCAATGCTTTGAGAAACTAGTTCTCATTAAACCAATTCATTGTGAATTTTGACAGATTTTACACGCTGGGTTAGAGGTTTCCTTAGATGGTCATAGAAGCACTTTGTTCTGTCAGTGATCAAGTGCTTTTGTCACCCAAAGCCAAACTACAAGAAAAAATTAAAAGTTTTTCAAGTTACTAGAAACTGGAGATCAACTTTCTTGGCTAAAAAGACAAATAAAATTCGATTGTGATTTATAAATATGTCCTTGAATAATTGTTTATGAAATACGGATTTTAAAAAACTGCATATATTTATTAATTTGCATTTTGGAAAACCATATGCATAAATGGTATTTCTAAGACAATAAAATTATTTTTCAATAATTTTTCCTTATATATATGACATGTTTCATATCATCTCTAAACTTTGTTCTAAAGTAACTACTTATTTGCACTGTAATTTCAATTCATCTGATTATTCTGTCTGTCTCTACTTCCTGGGGTTTTTTAAGCAGCCCTACTGTAAATTCAAATATCTATTTAGTAGAATTTTGTAGAATGGAAGTGTCTGTGGATATTTTCTTCTGTCTTAATACATCAATTCAAAAGAAACATACTATTTGCCAAATAATAGATTAAAAGAAAACAGTTCACTAAATTACTTAAATGAATCATTGCTTTTCAAAAGGACTATTATGGTATAATGCAAAGTGGCATGGTTAGGTAAATAACTTACATTCTTTGAAATACTGAGAATATACATGGTAATGTATATAAGGTAACTAACATGGAATCTGATATTTGTCAATCCATTTCTTTACTTGTAAAAAATATATGAAAACATCTGTTCTTCTCATATGGATGAGAATCCTTGGAGAGATGTGTTAAAACTAGAAAATACTGTATAAATTAATAAGATTTATTATCTGTTTAAGTAATTTAATATAGGTCAGTGAATGATGAAGATGCAGAGAATATTTTGAATTAATAAAAGGCTTATTTCAACACAAGAGTTTTAAGAATATAGATATTAATGTATTCTCACATTCTTTCCACCGTTCTACCTTATCCATCTTCCTTAAAAACAATAATTCTGAAAGTCAAGGGCATTTTCCACTTTTCTTAAAATCTTCATTGAGTTTAGTTATCACCTTTGTTGTAATTTTAATGACATAAAATTTATTGTAATATATCTAAATTAAATTCTTACCATTGCTTGTGAAAATCATGATGTTTATACATTATGTTACATCTAAGAGTTCATATAAATTGACAAATTATACAAAAATTCCTTAACAATTTTAAGTTTCTATCAGTAATTTAATGTGAATGTGAAGATCAAAGTCTATTTATGAAAACAATGAATTTCAAGAGTTTATTTTTTATTTTTATTTTTTAAGAGTTTATAAGTAATTTAAAACACCCTGTGATCTTAGGACTAAAATAAATTATTTTCATCCACATACTCCATATGACCAATTATTTTATGCAGGTGCACTTAATCTCTTTATCTGAAAAACTTTGTAAAAGTACTGCATAATAAATCACTGTGTTGTATCTAACTTCATCAATATTAGATTGAATAAGATTGCATGTTACTTAGGGACTGAACTTAAAAACTTTGGACATTCTGCTAAAAACATTTTTTGAAGACTTCATTGATTCCATATTTGCAAAATATCCCAGACTTAGGTAATGTATCTTCATGACAATCAGATTTAAAAAAAAAAATTATTTAAGAGTGTGAAGTAAAAGTGTGGAGAAAACAATGCTATTTAACAGTTTAAAATACACTACATTTTATACACATATCTTGGTTAAGAAAAATAGATCAAGTGTTTTTCAAGTAGTGCTGTATTGCAAATGGGGGAATAAATCCTTCTTGTTGGGTTTTTAAGGATCACTCTTGAACACAGCTGCAGAAGTTGCACGTGAAGAGGCACATAAAATTAAAGGGTTTATTTTATTCCGAGGTCCTAGAAGAGTGAAGTGTGGCATACCACACAGGAAACCTTATGGAAATCGCTCCAAGTATCTTTGTCAGGGATTAGAGTAGACTACAGGTGTGTAGTGTGAAAGGATTTCATTGGTGTGCTTGAAAGCCAGTGTAAGAATTCAAGAAGGGGAACTTGTGGCAGGGACAAGGCTTACCACAGTGGTGTGTCTGGTCACCTAGGTGGGGTATTCAAAACCTGAGGGGATGTTGAGGCATTAGGAAAATATAAAACCTTAAATTTTTACAAGTGCCAGCTTTGTTTATATTCAATGGCAATAAAGCACAATTCTAGGGAAATAATTGTGACAAGAGAAACCTGAAAACGCAAGTAGAATAAAGATGTCAAAAATCAAATTTGTTTTCAGATGGGGATATGATAGGTTCAATATAGGTTTGTACATTCTTTCACCTTTTGTTCAAATTGCTTTTATTGGAAAATCAAAATCAGAGAAGTAAGAACAAAGTTCATAGGTTGTGTTCTTAAAGAGAAACTATGTGTTCAAGTTTTATAATAAGCAGGCAGTTATGTTCACCATATTTTTCAAAGTAAAATATCTGACAGTAACTTTGAGAAGTTAAAACAAATAGTAGAAAACCCAGATGACCCAGAAAACTAGAATTTGCAAAGCACAAGGATAAATGAAAAATCAGTAGAGCACATATCAGGAGCCTTGCATATGTAGCCTAGACCATCAAATAAAGAGGTAAAAATGCAGTGATTGACATAGATTAGCAATTCAAATATATGTCAGAAAATTCTCGAATTTATTAGAAAATAATGATTGATTAAAAATGTAAGTTGAGTTGTATTCATTTACTTGGATATTTTTAGTGTTTCTTTAAATTATTTTTTTATTATCCATATACTTAGTATTCTATTCCCCAATGGTATAGCACCTGAAGAATAATCTTTGCCCTAAAATGATTTTTAAAGAATGAGTGAATGATTACTTATGTAGAAGTCACTATGTTACCTTTTTGCTTTAACAGCATCATTTGCTTACAAGGGGGTATTTTGCGTTTTTTAATTAGTTAATGGAAATAGGTAACTGCCCAACTAAACATAAACTTGTTACCTACTGATTAATTTGTAGACATACAGATGCTAGGATTTGGGGGTGGGGGGAATCTGTCCTTCTCCAAATTACAGTACAGTGGAAAATTATCTCATGGTGAAAGACATGATTACTCACATTTTAATTATTAAGGTATTTAATTCATTCAGTCCTAGAGAAGAGAATAAATGAATTAAATTTAAAGATATTTCCTAATATACTTAATCTGGCATTTCAATTCTCATTCCTTTCCATTCAAACTAGACCAAGCTACATTATGATACACGGATTAAATAATTGGGAGGTACCAAAAAATATTCTTCTATACATCTCCTGGTAAAGAATAAAGATTTATAATGGGTATTTCCCCAGTTATTAATGTTGGAATGACATAATATAAGCATGACTATCTATCTGTTCTTCTATCATCTATCTATCTATCTATCTATCTATCTATCTATCTACCTATCATCTATCTATCTACCTACTAGCTTTGTAAAGAACACATTGTTTTCAATGTCATGGCCAAATGGCAAAAAGTGTGGAATCACAGTGTATTTGAGAAAAATAAGAGATAACATATAATAATATATTATTATACCTTGTGTAGAGATCTCTTAATTGGTCTGAGGGAAATTTCTAGCCAAGAATTTTTTTTTTTTTCTCTAAAACCCATCAGATGGTAAGAATTCATATGCTGGTCAACAATCACTTGTATAAAGAGGTCACATAAATTGAGCACTGGTATGCAAAATAGGTGGTTTCTAGTGTGGGCTCAATATGAATCCAACTATTGCTCTAATTTGACATAAAAGTTTTAAATATTTTTACGAATTTAATAAATTATAGGAAAGAAAGGGAAAATTAAAGTAATATGGTCATTTTTTCTTAAATGCATAATTGCTTAAATATAGGAAATGAAATGGAGAAAATCAATGAAACACAAATGTTATGCATTTTAGGGAGAACACAAAAAATCAGCCTTAAATGACCAACCCAAGAATGAACTAAAAGATTATTGTGTTAGCAAAATTCATGCTTTACGTCTCACCTTGGCTACCCTGAAGAAAACCATCATTTCCAGGAAAAATAAAGTAAAAGACCCCCTTTCCCAGATGCCCTGTTGAGTTATTCTAATATTCCTTGGGCCCAAGCATTGAAATGGTGTCCTGGTGACAGATCAATTCCAAGTACCAGTGTTACACTACAAGTCACTTGAGGATACATACATCTTAGTATGTCAATTAGAAAGGAACTCGTATCCCAAAAAGAAAAGTATAATTTAAAGGTGGAATCACATACAAATGAGGGAGACTGTATCTGCTGCGAGGTAAATTCAGTTTTAACCCTCAGTATCTGAAATGTATGTTCTGACAAATCATATTGATTTTTGGTGAGGAATTGCATAGAAAATAAACTGCATGTAATGAAAATTTCTGTCCTACCCATAAATAAGTAAACAGACATATTATGTAATGATTTCCTCTCAAATTCTGCTTTTATTTCTTATAACAATAAGATGTTGTTTCTACTGTATCATCATGATGGAGCACTGGATTAGCCTTAACATGTTTGTTTATTTGGCTTATAGGTATTTAAATCTTTTGAGGGTCTAATCCTAAAGCTGACTCACAAGAAGGTTGGAAGAAGAATTTGCTACTATATATTTATGACCTGGAAGTCATCTATCTTAACAATACCATTCACTTTCTGACTGGTGATGAGGTTTATCAGACTAACCTAAGGACTTTGAGACACAAATTACATTTAGACTTATTGCATTTGCTACTATATGTCTAACCACTAAGCTTGTTAGAGATGTTAAACTCTGCAGATATTTTAAGGAACACCATTAAATATTTAGGTCACATTGAAGAATCTAGATACATCCAAACATTTTTAAAACCAAGAATTAAATATAATATCTGGAGCTCCAAATAGTTATATACTTTGAATCAATGAACTTGACTGCAAACTTTCCACAATGTAGGGTCAATGAAGGAAAATGTGAAATAAAAAATGTGGCATTATAAATGGTCCATGCTCTTAGGGTAGCTGAACTCTCAAAAAGTATCTTACTTGGTGCCAAAAGATCCAGAGTCTATAGTTTTGGCATTGTTATTTATAGAGCTGTGAAGAACTTAGGCCTTTTTCAAATTTAAAATTCAATTTCATTATTAATCAGTAAGAAACATGAATCAGCACTGTTCAATAGAATCTTCTGCAATAATGGAAATGTTCTGTATCTTTACTATGCCACTAGTCACATGTGGTTCTTGAGGACCTGAAATAGGGTTAGTATGATTGAGGAACCAAATTTTTAATGCAATTAATTATAAGCAATGAGATATAAATGTAAATAGTCAGAGGCAGTTTCTGTATCAGATAGAACAAATGTAGATAGTATTTGACCATATTTATTGGGGAGTGCAAAAACAAAAATTCATGCACAGTAATGATAAATGTATCAGTCTTGAATGAGTCTCTAAAAACAAAAACATTTTTAATAGGGATGTTTGTAGAGAAATGTATGGCATAAATTGATCCTTAAAGGTATAGGGAGCCCAGGCCAATGTATGACCTAAATGAAAAGTCAATAAAATTAATTAGAAGGATCAATTTTCAACAAAAAATAAAAGCCATGTACAGCAATGTTGAACCTAAGGTATTTTAAAAGAAAGAAGTATGATTTAATTTCTTCCAGGTAGAATTATAAATAATGATATGTATATGGAATTTAGGACTTTCAGAAATTGAGCTGGCTCAGAAGCCTCCTTCTCTCCAGGCTGTGCCCCTGTCAGAAATCAATATTATATGATGAAATGATGAAAAGTCAATCACATGATAATATTCTTCAATGGGGTTAAAATTGGGCCTATGGACCATTTGTACGAGCTCATTTTCCAAGAACTCCATGTATTTTTACAACTGATTTTACCAAAATCACATAGTTTTATAATTCAAGATGGCATTATAAGGACCAGGACTCTAACAAAATTAAACTAGTCTCTATTTAAGAACAACAACAACAACAACAAAAACAAAACAAAAAACTCTAGTAGGGCTATCCCAGAAACATATTGTTATTCAAGGAAGGCTTAAAACAGGTAAATATATTTTAGTACATAACTTTTCTACACATTAGAAGAATAAAGGCTGGGGATCCCTGGGTGGCGCAGCTGTTTAGAGCCTGCCTTTGGCCCGGGGCACGATCCTGGAGACCCGGGATCAAGTCCCACGTCGGGCTCCCGGTGCATGGAGCCTGCTTCTCCCTCTGCCTCTCTCTCTCTGTCTCTCTCTGTGACTATCATAAATAAATAAAAAAAATAATAATAATAAAAAGAAGAATAAAGGCTGGTTTTCCCTTTTTGATTATCTTAAGAAAATGGATTTCCCATAGCTGATGCCACTACTAACTTTTTTAAATTGTTGAAGATTAACAATTCATGTCATTTAGAGTTCATCATGGTTCTACTAAAAATTATCCTTAAAAATAATGTTCTCTAAATCTTCCTATTTATTGCATAATGAAATCATAATATTCTTGACAGATACTTACTATCCAAATAACATGCAATGCATGCACATACTATATAGCTATTTGCATAATGAAATTAGTTTTTAAACTCTTGATCCAGGTGCTTTTCCTCTACAGTAGAAAAAATAAATTAACAGAATAACTGACAGCAATAAAATCCTCCATCTAAAAATATCAACAAACAGGAAAGATAAAGCAACATATATAATAAACAAAAATGTTATATAACATCTACTCATTTTTTTGTGTTCATTGAATTTTCCTTAGAAATGATGCAAACTTGTAATAATATGCCATAAAGTTTCATCATATTTGACATGTTATAAATTTAAGGTAGGATACAGACTATAAAAATATTCACAGAAATTTTCTCAATTTTAACTATATATGCCAGATACAGTTAATACAAAAATAGATACTGTTATAGGAAATAAAAATAGTAGCATATTTTATTGGATAACATAAAAGATCTAAGCCAAAACCATTTTAAAGCAGTGTAATTTTTTAAAAAATACATATACAACAACAAATTAAGATTTTTTATATGAAAAACTTTAATTTTCAACTCCCGATTTAACTTCTAATTTTTTCCACAGCACTTCTATCCTTCAAGTGTATTATTTCTGTATTTTCCCTCCACTAAGAATGTGCATAGATTTGTCCCTGTCTAGTTTACTGCTGTATCCCCAGCTCCTAAAACAGAGCCTCACACATAGAAAGGGGATAAAAATATTTTTTTTGAATTAAAAATAATAACTATTCAGACTTCTAGCTATTATAATGTCAAAGAGAAACACTGCCCATACACTAATTCTTGATATTTTTATCAGTAGTGGAGCTCTCCAAATGTAATGACTATGAATATAAGATTCATAGTATTAAATGCTACTCAAAAGATAATCTAAACTATTTTTATTTGTACTTAAATGATAGCTATGATAATCTATATATATTATGATAGGCTCTGAAATTAATTATTTTTCCCCTGTAATTATCTAGAAAATAGGGAAATATAGATAGAAAGATACTGCAAATATTATACAATGCTGTTAAAACAGAAAGAATAACATTTTTACTTATGGGTTAGTTTTGGATTTAAGCAAAAAAAAGGGAGTTTTAAATTTTGGGCAATATAAAGTATATTTTATTCCAAATTCATTATTATTTATTACAGTTAGAGCTAAATAAACATACACTAAATCTATGTGTACCAAGATTTTGATCAAAGATGTATACACGATGCATAGAGTAATATTTTTCAATCATGTAAATAATCTTATTTATTTTCACTATATACCAAATCATTATGAAATAAATCAGTTTCAAAAACTAAAATTCACTAATTGTCTTCCCATTTCAGATAAAATAAATATTTCTCCTTATATGTATTTGTCATATAATTTTCCATTAGTGTCAAACTAATGAAGAAATTTAGGATTTGTATAAATAAAATAAACAAATGAACCCATATGCAGAATCAATTGCAAATTTTACCTTTCCATTATTTTAATCCTCTCATAGATTGATATATTTTTTTAAGCTTTTAGGTTTAACAAAAAAGTATTCCTGCCCAAGATGTGATGTATTCAATAAAAACAATGTATTATCTCATAAAGAGAAAGAAGTTTAAGGAAAGATGAAGATATGAGTCCCCTAACTAATCATTTTGCTTTGGCTAAGGTATCTCTCCCTTCAAAATTTTTATAGATTTTAGAGAAATTTTCTTTTGAGGAATTTCAAAAATGCAAATCACTTCTCTTTAAATTATACATTTTCTTTATGTAGCCAATGCAGTTTTTCTTTCACTTATATTGTCTCCTAAGTAAATTATGGAATATTGGCAGGCAATAGATAAACCACAGAAGCAGTTGTCTGGGTAAAGTGACATAAGAGTTCTCACACATATAAGATTACGTATGTCTTCCCTTTCCTCTGAAATTCTTTTTCTTAACATTATCACATCGATTATGGGATCATCTACATGAACTACATGACTTGTTTTGTTTTGTTTGTTTTGTTTAGTTTTTTAAACTACATGAACTTTTTTAAAATATACAAACTTACATGAAAAGCTACACTGCTATTTCTTCATTAATGTAAATTAGTTCATCATTGTGCTTTCCTCCTAACTGATGTGTGGTGTTCTGTTCTGATGCAAATTTCATGAAAAAATGTTCTGATGCAAATTTCATGACAAAATGAAACTACAGACATATTCCTATACTTAACATGTATCTATAGAATCTGGATATTCTTAAAGTGCTCATTAACCAAGACCACCTAAATGTTTCCCTCAGATTGAGTAGATTTTGGATCTGACCTCCTATTTTTTTTAAGATTTTCTTTAGAAATCTTATAATTTTAAATTATTTTTCTGTCCTTTTGAGATATATGTAAACCTTTTTAAAATCCTCTTATCAGTTTTACTACCCAGTAATATCTTTTTGAAAGACCCAGGAGCCATCCTCTCAAATGTAGTCAGGACAGATAGTACATGTACCCCCATGTCTCTGTTGGAGGGCAGGAGCCTAACTTTCATAGGCAGCAGTTAACAAATACAGAGGGCCTAAGCACAAAGAAAAACATTTTCAAGCCAAAGAAATAACTGTGCTCCACAAATCCCATTGATCTATCTCTTCCCTAACATTTTCCTGTACTCTTGTACTAACTCATCCCAATATCCCTTTAAAAACCATCCCATCCATTGTTTCAGCAGAGATGAGGTCAGCCTTACATGGCCTTTGTCTCCTACTAGAATAGCCTTGAATAGGCTTGTCTATTTACCTTTGTCCTGTACAATTTTTTCTTTTAAATCATCTATATCAAATATAACCTAAATATAATAATCATCTGTAACTTTCGATAACATTGTTATAATTCACTTTAAGTAAATTCATTTTACCAATTAATTACTTGGATAACTTTTGGTTTATCAAAAACATCACTTTTTTTTTTTTAGAAAAAAAGTCATCAACTTCTGAGCAATTTGTACCTGAGAATTGCTCCTCACAGAGAACTTTTAAGATTATCTTTTATGTTTAAGATTAACAAAGTGAATTCAACACTACCTACATCAAGAAAAAAAAATGTTTTAAAGATAAATTTTATTAAAAAATAAAAAAGATAAATTTTATGACCATCCATTAAAATGAAGAAATATCTTGAATCAAAAATCAATAACTGATAACTATAAAATATTCAAGAAACTACCTTGTTTTACTTTTTAAACTATATGGACAGATAAGAATACTATTTCTGAATTTTATTCTAGTAGTGATAATACTCTGAGGGTACTGACAAAGAAAGAAATTGGGTCTGACAATGCAATGTCAGTTAACTTGCCCGGAAGATTTTCTATTTTTTCTCCATGTTAAGGAGGAAAAAAGCATAGGAACTGTAGTTAAAACTGGTGGACTAAAATAAGATCAGTTTAATAAACATTTGTTGATTATTACAGATGTGTCAGCCACTGCTAGGTACTTGAAATAACGTGAAAGAAGCATCAGTCTTCATCCTGAAAAAGATCCTTGTCAAGTAAGTAGTCCCATAAAAAGACTGTGTTGTTTTATTGTGGTAAAGACAATGTTAGATATCCATGAAATGGTAGAGAACACTTAGCAAAATCTGAGATTTACTGGATAGTTTTCTGAGAGAGACAATTTCCCCAAAAAAGCTAAAACTAGATTAAATAAACAAACAAACAAATGAATAAAGGTCAGGCAATGAATTTGGGGAGAGTTTTAACATGACATCAATGTCTTTTCCTTGACTGACTAGATGAAACTATCAAATGGGATCAGACAAGTGATTGAGAAAAATCAGCGGATGTTCATATACATAAAAGTCCAGAAACAGGCCTGGATTATAAAGATGTGGATTGAGGAATCATTAAAGTCATTTGTGTCTTATGCATAAAACTTGAAAATAAAGGAGATAATCCAGAAAAAGACAGGATTAAAGAACTTGAGAGAGAACTATGGGAAACCTCAACATTTAAGTGATAGGCAAAGCAAAAGCCCACAAATGAAAAATACATGGAGCAAATAACAGAATTCTAGAAAGTAATGAGCTCTAGAAGGCCATGTCTGACAAACAGTACACAGTAGAGAGGGAGGTCCAGTGAATTAAGTGAATGTTCTCACTAGATTTGATGATATCGAGTCTTTGTTGAACTCCACCTTAGATGTTTAATTGGAATGGTAAAAATTAAAACAAATCGCAATAGGTTGGTGAATCACTTAAATCTGAGAGCTTAAAAATGGTGAGTATAGTTAGAATGTATATAGTTAATAAAAGGCTCTTTATTTGGAAAGGCATATAGGAAGAGGAGACAAAATTCTTTATATATGGGATGAAAGAAATGACTGGAAGAGTTAGAGAACATAAATAAATGAAATAAAAGAGATATTGATGGAATAAAGTCCCTGTTGACGAGAAAGAGATCAAATACAGATGTGAAAAGATTGGCCTTGGGAATCCCTGGGTGGCTCAGCAGTTTAGTGCCTGCCTTTGGCCCAGGGAGTGAGCCTGGAGTCCTGGGATGGAGTCCCACGTCGGGCTCCTTGCATGGAGCCTGCTTCTCCCTCTGCCTGTGTCTCTGCCTCTCTATCTCTCTATCATGAATAATAATAATAATAAAAAAAAAAAGATTGGCCTTTATCAAAGGAAGGAGCATCTGATCTCTGGTGAATGATGTAAGAAAATAAATGGGAGATAAATGATGTCAATACATTTGAAAGGAAAAAGAACACTAAATTAGTTTATGCTTAATGACTTTATATTTTTTAATTTGTTAGATGGTTTGGATTAGAAAAATATGGGTGAGTAAAATTCCTAAGAAGCTAAGTATGTGGCTGATGTAGTCAGATAGAAAATGTGAGAGTTGTCCAAAACAGGCAAAATTACTGATGAATGGTACTGAAGACTAAATATCACAAATGACATCTACATCATTTATTGATGTCTCTCTCTTGTCCTGTGCATAGCTTAGGTCATCTAAGGACAGCCTGAAGTTAGTATTTCATGATCATATGCTAAGCCTGAGGACCCATTCTCAGGCCTGAGCCTCCCCATATTCTTTCTCTCCATTCTGCAGGCTTTATTCCTCCTGCTGTTTGGTTGTAGTCACCACCCACTCTCTTTGATATTCTGTTTCCCTCAAGACTCATATGTGTATGTGATAGTTTCTTCTTCAGTATTACCTTTCTTGTTTTTATCTCAGACATGGTAAATAAGTCCTCTTTTAAACTTCCAGTTTCACTGCTAATATCTTAGAGAAACAGGTAGTATATAACAAAAGTTATACCTCACACATATCTCAAAATGACAACCAAGTGGTTTGTAATTACTGGTGGCCAAGAAGGAATTATGAATGGATATCACCTATTTTTCCCTCTGCCTTAATTACCTTGAGGACAGAGCTCATCAAAAGAATACCTTCCTTCTGTTCCCTCACTTACTGAAATTGAGGCCTGAAGACATAATCAAAGCAGGATAACAGGTGCCCCCTTGTCTCAAGTGTGTAATTTGCATTTCGAAGTATCTCTGGATTCTAGATGATGACTTTTCCAAGGAGGTAAGCTCCTTCCTGGAAAGATCACTTTTGGAATTTGTTTCACAGTGTGTTTTACTAGAATTGCCTTCTATTACAGTGAAGATTTGTCAAGTGATTATGCCCAGCTGAGATTTCCAGAGCTGCAGGGGCCATCTATCTTATACAGCTATGTGCCTGCCCTAGGGAACCTTTCAGCACAAATGCATAAAGCCCAAGTAAACAATTAAATTCACTAACTCTTCAAAATAAATGACAATAAAGTCCCAAAATTAAGACAATGGAAGAGAATATTTTTGAGAAAAAGTGGTCTGCTCCATATGAAAGTTCATTACTGACAGAAACTATTAAGTTTTTTTAAAAAACAACCGAAAGTCCTTAACTAAAAAATTATATACATCTATTAGAACTAAGGGAGGTTATTTTCATTTCCAAGAAATAAATGGACACTATTGAACTTCTTTGACCTTTCCACAAAAAAGCATAGCTATATTGAACCCATTCATTTGTTTACTTATTTTAAAACACATTGTGATATTTTTAATATGTCATATTTAAATTAATATTTCACATACTCCAATTGGCAATTGTTAACTATGTGTCTTGCATAAATGTATACACAATGTGGAGAGAATTAACAGCTGAATAGGTTAAAATCACAATGCTTAAAAAATGTATAAACTACTGGGGAGAAGAGAAATAGCTTATAAAAGGCAAAATTGCAAAAATTCTAAATAAAAGAGTAAAATTGTGCAGAGAAGAAAGTTTGAAGAGAATACTTCAGCAAAAGGGACTGACATTTATGCTGATACAGAATTTGAAAACAAATTTCAATACGGGAAGCATTGGAAACAAGGTTGGGAAAAAATGAAATTTTCTGGAACCATGTAGAGCCTCATGAAGCTTCATCACAAAAGAGTAGAATTCACTGTCATTTTAGAATAAATGAAAATTCCCCATATAATATAAAAAATAAAATTAACCATTAATTGCATATATAGGAGGAAAATACAAAATACATAGTGACATACATGTCCTTTGTAAGTATTTTAAACCTCAAATTTTATTCTAGCCCTACTTATGTATAAAATGTATGGTAAGTGAGCTACTTAGGTTTGGAAAAAATACCACTTAACAAAAATACCCTAATCCCTATTAACACACTGGAAACTACTAAACTACTAAAGTTTTTCAGTGAAAAACAATTCATTAGTGATATTATGTTTGTCATTTTTAATCAACTTTAATGCATGTTAAAATCTGACAAATATACTTCAGATAGATTAAAAGGAAAAAAAAAAAAAAAAAACCACCCCCCTTGGGTTTATTGTGACATTCCAGCCTATAGTGCCTACTGTTTTTTACATTAATCCATAATTGATGGCTCATGACATTGCCATTTTCAGGCCATTAGTTACACAATAACAATGTTAATTGAGTTTTAATTAAGTCAGCCATGTTCAAGCTTGGAATAGTTCAGCTTTCTTTCAGAGATAGATACTTCTTAGGACTGTTTTCATTTATGACTATTTAAAAAAAATCCTTTACTATGTTTGAAAGATTGAGAATTTTGACCATCATAGGAAAACAAAATTTACATATCCTCAACTATTTACTACTAAAACCATTCATACAGTACCATACATCAGAAAATAATTCCTATGGCAAAGGACATGATTTTTGTGATGATGACTATTTTCTAGAAGTTCAACACAATCAAATTTATTCAACACTTTCACTAATTTTGACTCATATAATAGTATAAATTATCAGTTATTAGTAAGTATATGAAAGCTAACGTAGTGTGATATCTTGGGAGCTTGAAGTTTATTTTTCCAATTTTCTTACTTTTAAACTAGGGCTACAAAGAGATAATAAAAAAGAATTCCCCTATGTAAAAACATTCATTAGTGTTTTGTCAGTGGTTTGTCAATTATTTGGTCCTATTACTAATGAAAATAAAGTCATGAATGTATTAGTGATGTGGTTCACTTAATAGAATTGGCTATGCGCCCAGCCATCTCAACAAATACTCTACCTTAAGATGCATACAAGAGGGACCAGATGAAAGGAAGTGGTCTATTTCAGGATGTATTTAGCTTAGTCAAAGACCCATAGTCTTTGGGCTCAGTAGCATTTTTTCAATATGAAAAGAAAAGCCTTGATATTAAGATTAAGAAGATAAGAAAGTAGACATTGTGAGGATAAAAAGTACACAGTCATTACCAGGTATAGAAAAATCTACTAAACATTAAAGTTGTACACTAATAATCTTCTAAATTGGCATAATAAATTTGTGGGATAGTTATTATCATAGGTTTTTATAAATGAGGAAAGGGAGGGTCAGAAAAATTAAATCACCTGCTCAAGGTCATACTTACCTAGCTTATCGTGCTTACTAACATGCTTACCTTGGATCTTGAACCTAATCTTTGACTGCAGAGCCCATGCCCATTCTTCCCTTTCTCCCAGAAGGAAGGAATTAACAAACTGGGATGATAGGCAGTGAGAAGCAGTTAATATAGTCAAGTCTATGCTCCCAGCTCATACTTGCTTTATAAATAATAGATATGTATTAAAAATATTAATGAACTTTCTACTTTTAATATCCTGACATAATTCAGACCTTAGAACAGTATTATTGAGGCAACAGTGATAATACTAATTAGGAATTCATCTGCTACTCTTGAGGGTCATTTTTAAATTCTGCTTGTTAATTTACAGTATGTCCCTTCTTGGATTGACTGTCATTTCCAGGAATAAGTTAAGGTAGATCAGACCTTGTAGGGTTGCAAGAAGTAGGACATTATTAAAAAGAGCATTCAAGTAGTTAAAAAAGGAGTAGAAATTTATCAGAAGTAAATTGACTCTTAAATCATCATTGGCTGTTCTCTCATTTGAAATTTTAAGCATACCAGGTAGATATAGATAACATTTAAGACTTCATTAAGGGCAACCCAGTGACTCAGCGGTTTAGCGCCACCTTCAGCCCAAGGTGTGATCCTGGGGACCGGGGTTGGAGTCCCACATCCAGCTCCTTGCATGGAGCCTGCTTCTCCCTCTGCCTGTGTCTCTGCCTCTCTCTTTCTCTCTGTGTCTCTCATGAATAAATAAATAAAATCTTAAAAAAAAAAGACTTCATTAAGACTTTGGAGAATGTTTAAGAATAGTAAAAGGGCCTGTATAAAATCTTCCATTGTGGTTATGGTAGGCCCCATTATTTTAATAACCTACACATGAACATTTTTATATATGAACCAATGCACAGATTCCCCTAATCTTTTCCTTTTAACAAATGAATGGTTACAGAAAAAGCACCCACTGCTTTATATGTGCCTGGCACTATATTAACTGGCATAAAAATTATCCTAATTTCACATATCAGGGAATTGATTCCTGTAGAGGTTAAGGAATTTGTCCAAGGTCTCATAGTTAATAGGTGGGAGACCAAGTGTATAAACACAAACCTGTCTCACACCAGATCTGATGCTCATTGAACTACCTAAACAATTAATGACAGTAAGCATCACCAAGTTATATATGAATTCAACAATGAAAGAGTCATTTCGTCATACTGTAGCCAGGTTATTTTCAGAACCACAGAATTCTTGAGCCATTTCAGGGTTTACTAATTGCACTTCCAGTGAGTTCCATGACCAGGATCTCTCTCTGATGACAGGGTATAATTAGCCAAGACCTAATTTTTCTAGTGTCCTGAATAGGCAAGGGCAGGATGACCAGAGTATTTGTTAACAAACAACCCCTCTTCATTTACCCACATCTATTCTGAAAATGACTATCTCCACACCAACCTTTACCATAATTCATACTCCATGTCATCAATTTAGGTCATAACATTTCCTTTGGCTCTTCCATTATTCACTCCTCATGCTTCCTACACCTCTATCTCCCAATGAACTAAGCCGGTAGCCCTAAACCAATGTCAGACAGAGGATTTTTCTCAGAGCTCAGATCCAATGTCCACAGTCACTAATTATGGATCCCACACTCATGTCTTATTAGGTGAAAACAATAAGATCAAGCAAACATATTGCTAAGACTATTCTCTATCAATATTAGGCTTAATAATTTAGTTCAGGAAAGAATCCAAACTGGAGAGGGAATTATTTAAGTGTGGGAGATGTAATTTTATTTTCCTCTCATGCCACTACTCTGTTTATCTACAATTACCAAAACTCAGAGAGACTTGAGAGAAACTTAAAATGAAGTTTTAATTCATTATATTTAACTACATAATATCATACATTTTAAAATACTAAATATACTTCCTCCTCTCTTGCTCTACTGTCATTTCCACAGTTGTAAACACAGAGTGGGTAAAGGCTGTCCTCACATCAAATCCTGGAAGAGTAGAACAGTCTAACTGCATAAAAAATAAAGATAATAAATATTAAAATAAAGTTGCTTTTATTACATTGATAAATACATCGTGTAAAACATTTTCAAATATAATTTGAATATTCAATATCAAGTTTATATACTATTGATTTACTTTATCTCAAACAGATTTTTGTTTAACCCAGTGTTCTTAAAATAAAGAACTTGTTCTCTTCATCCTAAAGAAAGTGTTATTTTGATGAACCTCTACTCTACACTATCTTCTCTACACCCACTAAAAAATATAGTGGCCTCTACTAAGTCTTAGGCAGTTTAAATGCTTCATTTCATTTAATCTTATCAAAATCCCAAAAGGAAGATATTAACACATTTTCAGTTAAACTGCCCAAGATCAGTTAGCCATGAGCCTGTTTTCAATCTGAATTTTCTTTATCTGCCATAAATTACCTCAGTAGCACTCAGTAGCAGAGTCAAACTTCTTAACATCTTTTTTGTTACTCATTCAGTAAAAGGGAGATTAAATGGCATTGTGCCTGAAACACAGTAATTATTCAGGAAGTGAATGAACAAATGCAAAACTTTTTTTTTTTTTTTTTTTTTTTTTTTTTTTTTTTAGGAGATAAAGGAGACATCAAGATAGTGGAAAGCCAAAGCACACAGTGCAGTCCAGACTGGAGGAGACCAACTGAAACAAATAATTTGTACAAGATTGATCTATGTATGAAAGGTTTGGGGAACAATCAAACTGAGTTACAACTTAAGAATTTATTAAATATATATGTACGCATATGTAATAAAAATTATACAAATATATACAGTAATATTTTTCTGAAATGCTGAAACTATTGCAACATACTATTTTCTTTTTAATTATTGAATAATATTACAGTTACAAATGGGCACATTTGACTTCAAAAGACCTTGTTACTAATATTGTTATATTTGACATATAGGGGACTGCTCAAGAGAGCCTAAAGCTGGGGTGCCTGGGTGGCTCCGTGGTTAAGTGTCTGCCTCTAGCCCAGGGTATGATCCTGGAGTCCCGGGATTGAGTCCCACATCGGGCTCCCTGTATGGAGCCTGCTTCTCCCTCTCCTATGTCTCTGTCTCTCTCTCTCTCTGTGTCTCTCATGATAAATAAACACATCTTTTAAAAAAAAAGAGCCTAAAGCTATAATATTTTTATTAAAAAAATCCACTCTGAATGCTAAAAAAAGAATATAACTGAATTTCTGCAATAAAGTGCTTCACATATAATATTGCAGATTTTCTTTATCCACATATTAAAATGTAAAGATATTAGAATTATAAGTTAACCTCATATAATAAGGAAATCTCATTATGGTCACTTTTTCTGCTAATTTTTGGTAATTCAGGTACACAAAGGACATGAATTCAGAAATGCTGGGGAATCTTCAAGGCTTTATGACTGGTCATTAAGTTCACCTATAGTGTATTTTAGCTCAAGTTTATAGCTCTCTCTATTTTTAAAATATTTTATTTATTCATTTGAGAGAAAGACAGAGAGAGCACCTGAGCTGGGGGAGGGGGGGGAGAAGTAGAGGGAGAGGGAGAAGCAGACTCCTCACTGAGCAGGCAGCCGGAATTGGGGCTCTATCCTAGGACACTGAGACTGCGATCTGAGCTGAAGGAAAGACATTCAACCATCTGAGTTACCCAGGTACTCAAGTGCCCCTCGAGTTTATAGAATTTCATACTTTCCCTAGAAGTTTTGAATAAGAGGCAGCATCTTGGAACTTTATGTATATAAACCAACTTTGTTGTTGATAGGCCACACACTAGGCAGCATGTATAAAGTTGGCAATAGGTTTTCAGTAACTTAGCAAGAAAAAATAAATGCACCTAGATATTGGAGTATCTTGTGAAATAAAAGGTGTTACCATTCTGTGTTGCAAGAGTCACCATCAAGAATCCTTTTACTAGCCATCTATATATTTGAAACAAAAACTTTGTGCAGGAATGATAAAGGGATGCCATCAGTGAAACACAGAATCCAAAATGGGAACCACAATTAGACTGTTATTGAGGCATTTAAGGAAAGATAAACTGAAAGTCCTGAGCATTTTTAAGGAACATCAACACACGTTTTCAACAATATACTTCAGAACTCTCATATAGATATAGACAATAGATTAATATAAAGATTACAAAATCTGGGGTATGGCTTAAATTTAAACCCTGGGTTTACATACTCTCTGTATTACCTTGAACAAATTAACTTTCCTAAAGTTATAAATCTTCTGTGTAAAATCAGGACAATTAAGTACCATAAAGCAGGGGAAATTATATATAATTACTCTATAAATTCTAGTTATTAACACTATTTTTCAAATAAATTTGAAACCATGTGGCCTCTTGATAAAGAAAACTGAAATTTGAAAAGAAAATGTTAGTTTCATAAAAATAAAAACACTTCTGGACCATCTCATACAAATGTGAATTTTATCAGGTTTGAATTTTATTCTCTTTTACTACAGATACTATGATTACAAAGAAATTTATAAAATATTATTGCATACTTATGTGATTTGAAATGCTCAGAAGGAAGACAGACTCCTTTAAGAAGCAAGTTAGTCTGGGAATTGTGACTATTATAAATCTGCCAGAGTGATGTGATGTTACAAAGAAGTTCCTCATGTTACACCATCTATATATAAGAAAGGTTGGTTAGAGAAAAACGTGGAATATAAAGACACTCCGGTGCCATAAGTGAATTTTTTTAAAAGAAAGCTTCTAGAAACTTCTAGAATATTAGGAGAGAATTTGGATACTTAGAAAAGAAACCAATGACCCGAGGTTTATCTGCTTCCTTCATGAACTTGAAGGAGAGAGTTCATGGGACAAGATGGGACACTTGGAAAACCAAAATATTTGAGGCTTCAAGATCTTTCCTCCTCCTTTGTCTTTCTATTACATTTTTTGTTTCTCCTCTGTCTTCACTAAGGTAATTAGATAAGTAACTGGCACTCATAGCTCAAAGCAGACAAGTACAATTTTTCTAAAGTATGTATCCTCAAATTGAACAAAGTAGAAACGGCTTTCAATTTCTTAAAAAAAAATCTTTATTTTGACAGTTCAAAGGTAGCTCCTATTTTAGTTAAAGCATGATTGTTGATCTATTGAAAGGCTTTTGTGGATCTAGATCCTTGAGTTCTTTGCCCTTCCCATTTTCAGCACTATATGTGCTTCAAGGAAAGGACTGGAAATTGTAAAGGGACTGGTAGGCATCAGGTAAGAAATGAGGGTTGTATGAGAATGGAGCTGGTAGAAATGAAATCTGCTCCAATAACTCCTCTTTTTCTTTGGAGTCTTACCTATTTGAGTAGATCTTCTAGTAAAAAACAGGATAATAAGGGATTAATTGGATCACTAGTCCCCTGTAACTTCCTTTTTTTCCTATTCATGAAGCTTTTCTCTCTCAAATCATTTTCCTCTCAACAGCATATGGGAAATTTTTCTTGAGATGAACTATTATACAGCAACCTTGAACGTTCTTGTCAATAAGAACTTATCTCTTTCTCAGTGTCTCTTAGACCAGGTATTGATTGCAGTCACTCACATTTACTGCAATGTTTAAATAAACAAAATTTGTTTTAAAGTGGATCATCTTTTCTCACACCAAGTGTCTTATATACTTCAAATAAAAAAAAATTAGCATCAGAAATTTCACAGGCATGAAAAACAGTATCATCATAAACTTGCAATACATATTGAGGATACACAGGGCTATATGGTATTCTAAGCTGAATGTTTGTGTCCCCCCAAAATTCACAATTGAAATTCTAAACCCCAATGTGACCATATTAGGAGCGGGGAGGCCTTTGGGAAATGATTAGGTCATGCAGGTGGAGTCTTCATGAATGAGTGCTCTAACGAAAGAGATCCCAGAGAGCGCTCTCTCATTTTCTCCCTTCCCCATGTGAGCATGCAATGAGAAAATAGCCATCTGCAATTCAGAAGAGGGCTCTCACCCAAACCCCACCATGATTTCACCCTGATCTCAGAATTCCAGCCTCTAGAACTGTGAGAAATAATTCAGGTTGTTTTTAAGCCACCCAGTCTATGGTTTCCTGTTAGAGCAACCTGAACTAAGTAAGACACATGGTGAATCAACACACCAAAAAATTGTGCCTAAAATGATCACTATACTGTATCATAAATTTTATTTGAAAATAGTATGCTAGCTATGATAAGCAATTCAGGTTTTTTTTTCCTTTTGTTTCTTTAGAAGTCAAAAGGTTTGGAGCCTAGTGTGATATCCCTACCTCTTCATTTTTCCCTCATAACAAGTGTTTTAAACAATGCTAATGTTTTCATAGTAGCATGCAAAATTGAATTTATTCTTTCCATACCATCTCACTATGGCTCACCAAGCCATTTATATGAGTTCATGGCTGAAGGTTTTAAATACAGACATTTTAGGTTTTTACTTGCCTGTAACCCCTTATAATCCACAGCATTAACCTTAATTAGGGATTTTTTTTTGGGGGGGGGGTGATTGTGCCAGTTTATGCCTGGTCTTGATATACACATCTTTGTCATTCTCTTTCACTCTCAAGTGTTCTGATTTGGAGGATAGATTATATACATGGGCACTGTAGTTATGGAGAAAATGAATTCATATTTGGAATCTTTCATAGCTTTCTGCTATGGCAGTTGGTACTTATGAATTAATTGTTTACACAAAACCACCAGAGGGATTTTGCTTTGTTTTGACTTGATTGGAGCTACTTCCCTTCTTTGATCCTTTTGCTGAGTCATTACCCCAAACCCAGCACATTGCCAAACTAAATGGAAAAACTTAAGAGTAATAAACAAACTTGTTAAGTGAAAACCACACAAAATAGATGCTGACCATATTAATATATGTTGCAGCTGGTGTTATAAACTAGATAGTCCCTTGCTAATTATTTTGGGTCTTAATTATCTAGTTATATCCTAATTTGCCTAATAAAAGGAAAATTTACATCCCCATGCCATTTCCTTGTTTTTTTCTTAACTACTCTACAGTTTTAAAATACGTTTAATTCTTTCTGATTCAAATTACCATAATAATTTCTTCTTAAACTTATATATTCTCAAGCTATTCCTTTATTTGCCTACTATTTATTATTAAAAATTTCGTTACTGCAGTAAAACACACAAGATATAAAAGTTACCATTTCAACAACTTGTAAGTGTACAGTTGAGTGACATTAAATACATTTGCATTTTTGTGCAACTGTGACCCCCATCCATCTCTAGAACATTTTCATAATTTCCAGCTGAAACCCCATACCCAAAAATTCCCCTTTGCTCCAACTCCCTAGCCCCTTGTAAATACTATTCTCCTTTTTCCGTATATAAATTTGACCATCCTAGGTACCTCATATAACTGGGATCATACAACATCCTCTTGTGTTATATCACTAAGCATGTCTTCAGGGTTTGTCCATGTTATAGCATGTGTCAGAATTCCATTTCTTTAAAGGCTGAATAACATTCCATTGTACATATATATCAGATTTTCTTATTTATAGGCATTTGGGTTGTTTCTGACTTTTAGCTATTATGGATAATGCTGTTCTATAAGGAGAAATAAATATATATAATGTAGTCAACATGCATGTGCAAATAATCGTTTAAGTCCCTGCTTTCTATTATTTTGGGTATATACCAGGAGTGAAATTACTGGATCATATGGTAATTCTGTGTTTAATTTTTTGAGGAAATGCCATTCTGCTTCCCAGTGGCTGTGGAACACATTGTTTTATCAGCATTGAGCAAGGGCTCCAATTTCTTACAGCCTCATCCACACGTTATTTTCTCTTTATTTTTTTTAAATAAAATAAATAAATATCCTAATGGCCTTGAAGTGTTATATCATGGTTTTGATTTGCATTTTCCTATAGTGATGTTGAGACTGTGCTTTTTAGACCTTTGTATATTTTCTTCCATCCTCACTTTTATTACCAAAATTCATGAGTCACATGTATTCACCGTTCTCCTTTTTCAGCAAAATTTCTCAACCTCTCTGCTCCCACTGTTCCAACACATACCCCTCTATTCCAGAAACTTATTGTTTAAGAGTACTAATATCAGGTGCCAGTGCCAATGGCAGCTGTCAGCTAATGCCATGCCCTTGTAAAATGGGACAATGATATCCAGGTAAAACCACATCTTCCTTGTGACAATCAATTGCTCATTTACCTCTAGCTATTTCTCTCCCTCTCTCTCTCTCTGTCTTTACTTCTTTTTTTCCTCTTTCTCCTTCTTGTACCTTCTGTGGGTACATCCAAAAGATTTCCATGACCTAAATTCTGTCCCATTTTTCATCATTCTTTACCTTCACAAAATTATGCAAACTTAAGACTTATTTAAATACTTAACTGTTATGATAGCCAATGATTTTCTCCAGATCTGGCAAGTCATTTGTTGAATGCTAAACATAGTTGCCACTATCTTTTTACCATTTTTCCTCTCTTTGTCTCTCTTGATTCTGCATCATTAATTGGTATAGGTTCTTAAGATGCCTAGAATTTATTGCCGCAGTATTGTTCCTTGAGGGGCCAATGCTGAGTTTCACCCATATCTGCTTTCATTTTACTCTGTGGATTTTGAAATCCTAAACTACACATACTGAATTATAATTACCTGTGTAGAGGGCTATATCCTTTATTAGATCACTGATAGAAGGCACTTGTGTCTTATTAATCATCATTTCCCTAGAACTTAGCATAGCTCCTATCACAAAATAGAGCACGGTATTTGTGAAATAAGTGAATAAGGGATCTACATCAAATATAATTTCTCCTTTGTAACCATTTATTGTGATGCTCACTCTAGATGGTTCTCTAACACCTCAAACCTGGATGTTACAAATGGAAGAAAGTGTATTTTCCTTCAAACCTATTCACCTCAGCTATTGCCTTTTCTCTTACTATTAGTTTTATCGTCATGGAATTCTAAGTTAAAATGCACACTTTTTCATTGTGTTCATCTGCTAACACCCATTTATATGTTATCATTTGCTATGTCTTATCAATGTCATTTGCATAATGTCCCTTCACTCTAGCTCTCACTCTCCGTTCCCATTGCTCCCACTTCCATTTCAATAACTCATGTATTTTGTTTGCATTAATATAACAACTTTCTAATTATTCTTCCATCCCACTTCAACTCACGAGAACTCTGTCTTGCCCCCACAATTCTCCTTGGTTCAAAACCATTTATGGATATCCTTCTTTCTCCTCAGATATTATACAGTCTCCTGAGTGTGTCATCCTAGGTCTCTACCTCCCAAGCTCTCTACCATCCTATCTCTATCTTCTTTTTCAATGTAAATTTCCACTACTCTAAGTGCCCTTTATCATGTTTTAAATTGTAATTCCAGTATAGTTAACATACAGTTTTTTAAAATTAGTTTCATGTGGACAATACAGTGATTCAACAATTCTATACATTAGTGAGTGAGCATCAAGGTGAGTGTACTCTTAATCCCCATACCTCTCCCCTTTAGTAACCATCAGTTTATTTTCTATAGTTAAGAGTCGTTTTATGGTTTGTCTGTTGTTGTTGTAGTTGTTGTTGTTGTTGCTGTTGTTGTTATTCATTTGTTTCTTAAATTCCACATATGAGTAAAATCCTATGGAGTTTGTCTTTCTCTGACTAACTTATTTCACTTAGCATCATACTTTCTAGCTCCAACAATGTTGTTGCACATGAAGTGCCCTTTAGTTTTAAGTATTCATTGTTCCTACACATTACCACCTCCATGCCTTTGCTTACATTCATATGGGATGTGTCTTCCCATGCCAGAAGTCTAAAATATACCTGTCATTTCAAGTCCAATCAAATATTTTCTCTTCCATGGAATTTTCCTGTTTTCAATTCAAGTGCTAGCTGGAATTAATTATGCCTTCACTGAACTCCCATGCAGTTATTCAGTGTCTTTCTGATGATATTTGGCAACTTATAGTTTGAAGTATTCTTGTTTGTGAACATGCTGTTTTCTTGTCTATTTTATAAATTCTTTGCAGACAGGATCCTAGGATAATTTATATTTTGTTCCCTTGCAATGAATTATATAGGAAACTAACATGCTGATATATTTTTTTACCTTTTTTGTGGAAACTTAATAATTATGTCTTATACAGGTGAATAAATAATTGAATAAAAAATTATGTCGGGATCCCTGGGTGGCGCAGCGGTTTAGCGCCTGCCTTTGGCCCAGGGCGCGATCCTGGAGACCCGGGATCGAATCCCACATCAGGCTCCTGGTGCATGGAGCCTGCTTCTCCCTCTGCCTGTGTCTCTGCCTCTCTCTCTTTCTCTATCTGTGACTATCATAAATAAATAAATAAAAAAAAATTAAAAAAAAAATTATGTCACTGAAATTCTCTCCTTCTATTTATATGATTTCTTCTTGGAATCTCCCTGAATCTTATCTTACAAACCACCGGGAAATTCTTATCCTAAATCTCTAAAATCTCATCTGAACTGTTGCTTCCTGTTTCTCCCTATATTGCTACACAAGCATCTCTCACCAGCAGGTAATTAAGAATTATCCATTAGGAATAGTTCTTCCATGAACTCACACAAGTTTATTCATTGGAAATGCTTTTTATTTACCATGAACATTTCCAAGGTAGCCTTTCTTATTTAAAGTTCTGTTTCCTAGGAAATTCATGACTTTCCACTGTTACCCAGCAATAGAGTCACATAGCCTCTATTCTATATTTGATTCAGAAATGAGTCTTAGATTACCTTATCGTTGACTTACACACCTAGAAACATAGTCTTGATTACTTTGTGGAAATGTTTAGGTGTGGTCTTTTTTTTTTTTTTTTTCTCTCCTCCTTCCTTTTCTTCGTAACATAAAATAGACTGGTGTAGGAAGTAGTACGAAGAAAAACTGTCAAATTATGCAGCAATCTGAAGTCCTAGATAGCTTCACCTTTTCTATAAATTGAAATATAGAAATTCAGTTCACAGCTACCCAAATGCCAGTTAAGAGAATTGATACATTATCTCCTAAGACAATTCTAGTTTCTGAGGCTTAGTGCTTTCCTACTTAAAAGTCAGTGTGTAAAATCAGCATGTTTTGTCACCATTGAACTTGTCCCCAAATATTACAGCACTTGTTTGTTCCTCTGGAGAGAGGGCTTTTTGGTAACTGGGAAGGGACATTTTCCCCCATTGTTTCTCCATTATATACCACAAGAGAGTTGAAAAGATAAGCAGGAAATTAAAAGAAAACGCTGCTTATATTTGGTCATAGTTATGTTATGTTAAATAATCAGAATAATTTCCTCAGTTCTCTGTGCTTGTAATTGAAGTAAATTATCAATTGCTTTAATGATGCGAATGCTTCATCAATTATTTTCTTTTCAGAAATATTGATAAATCATATGAAATTTTTCCTTTATCCATAGCCCACATATTTATTCCTTAAATAATAATCCAAGCAAATGTGGAACCAGTAGAAATGTCACAGTTCTATTTCTAAACGAGGTAAAAAGATAGCACCTTAGATAAGGCTCATTGTATAGGAATAGTAAGGGTGGCAGCTCAAAATCAAATCAAGTTTTATATCCGTGAAAGACAGCACAGGCCACCTCTAACACTAAAAACATAAGGTTTTCAACTGCTATCTGGAATTCTGAGTAAAAATTAAAATCAGACCCCTAAACTTTTACAGCATATTGTCAACACCACCCATGTACTTCTGTTGCTCAGTGCATATAGATTCCTCCTCTTTAATAATATCACACAGAATATCAATTGGGAATTTTCTGGATAAATCGTCTTTCATTAAATTGCATGCAAGTATTTGCCAAAGGCCCATTTAAGACTATGTTAAACAGACACCATAATAGGCATGTTAATTATTCATTGCTAGTGGTCTATGATCCATTTTTCTACTAAGAAACATGCTATGTTCACTGTACCATTATTTATGATAGCCAATATATGGAAACAACATATGTTTCTGTCCATGAATGACTGAATAAGGAGGACATGGTATGGGGCACCTGGGTGGCTCAGTGGTTGAGCATCTACCTTGGCTCAGGGCATGATCCCAAAGTCCTGGGGTCAAGTCCCGTATCAGGATCCCAGCAGGGAGCCTGCTTCTCCCTCTGCCTGTATCTCTGCCTCTCTTTTTCTGTCTTTCATGAATAAATAAATAAAACTTAAAAAAAAGAGGATGTGGTATTCATATACAATAGAATATTATTTAGTTATGAGAGAGAAGAAAGTTCTGCCATTGAAGACAATATGGATGGACCTTGAGGGCATTATATTAAGATAAGTAAGAAAATGACAAATATTATATGACCTCACTGTTCAATCTAAAACAGCCAAACTCATAGAGACAGAGTGGAATGACGATGCCAGGGGCAGGAGGCAAGGGAAATTGAGGAGATCTGATCAAAGAGTACATACTTGGCAGTTAGAAGATGGATAAATTCTGGAGACCTAATCTACAACACAGTGATTATATTTAACAATGTTGTATTACGATTCAAATTTGCTAAAAGATTTTATCTTAAATGTTCTCACCACCAAGAAAAGAAACAATTAGGGATCCCTGGGTGGATCAGTGGTTTAGCACCTGCCTTCAGCCCAGGACATGAACCTGGAGTCCCGGGATCCAGTCCCAGTCAGGCTCCCTGCATGGAGCCTGCTTCTCCCTCTGCCTGTGTCTCTGCCTCTCTCTCTCTCTCTTTCAGTGTGTGTGTCTCTCATGAATAAATAAATAAAATCTTAAAAAAAAGAAAAGAAATGATTATGTAATATCATAGGGGTATTAGCTTACACTATGGTGGTAATCATAATACAATATATAAATGTATGGTTACCAGTTGTAGGCTAGATTGTATCTAACACTGATATTCAAATATGCCCTCCTGTGTCTGGACAGCTGGTAATAGAGCCCATCAGTATATCTACCTTAGAGATCAAGAGCCTTTCTCAATGATAACACTTTGAAGAAGAAAAAAAAAAACATTAGGTCCAATTAAAAAACACACAAATATGGTCTTTGGATATAAATTAAGATTCTAAATACAATATAATACCTCCCTCCCCTGCTCCATCCTAGGAAAAATAAAGCTATGGCTTAAAGGACAAAGTGTTGATTATACCAAAACTCTAAGACATTGATTCATAAGGTTTAATAATTAATCTCCCTTACAAAAAAGAATACTGGGAATTATGATAGAATCCAACTCTGTTTCCTATCTGGAAGGTTCACTTACAACTAGAAGGCTATGACAGGGCATTACTTAGGAAACAGAAACATTTTGATTAGGTGCTCACAGTAGTTCCATATTTGTCAAAGTTCATAGTGCCATAAAAGAGGCAGATGCTGCATGGAATGAAGTGCCATGAGGCTTCATAGGCTGGACCAAGAATTCATGCACAGAGTCAAAAACAATGAACATATTAGCTGACAATAACTGGGAGGTAGGATTGAGGAGGTGAGGAAAAAATTGCAAGTGTCTCTGGCAACTAGAACTTCTTTTCAGCATGTGATACATCTCCTAAGAACTCCTAGAAATATTTGGTGTTAGAGATGTTGCAAAGCTAAGGACCTTCTAACAGAAAGAAAAGCAAAAGCCAATGAAATATAAAGTTACCACTCTATATAAATCAGTGTTTAACTGAAGTAATTAGTTTATCCTTGGCAACTTGTGATGATTACTTATTTACTCATTTGAAATATGGAGAAGATAAAAGAAGGAAAAGGTCTTATATTTATAGATAATATCTAAAATCTTGTAGAAGCTAAATGGTCACCTATAAATCCTTAAGTACATAAACTCAATGATTTCCTGATTATGATAATTCACTCCCCATTCCATTTCCTTAAAACTGTCACCATTGTTCAACAAAGTTAGTTCCCTTAACAGATTGCCCTCTCTTGCAAAATTAAGAATCTGCAATGGTCCAGAGATCTATGTTACTTTAAGAAAAAGGAGCACTCCTTAGTCAGTCTTCAACTATTTAGGCAGGCCTGAATTCCAATTAGGAAAAAATGGACTCTGGAAAATCAGGTTAATGATACTGTGAGTCTCAATTTACCATTGTAGGGATTGGAAAATTATTTTTCCTCTACTCCTTCATCATTAACAACCAGCAGAGATTTCAGCCCAACATTCATACAGACTCAAGGGTCTGTATATAATGAAATCCACAATCCTATTCCATCAGTCATCACCTAAATTTTATATAATTTAAGTTGTCCAACCAAAGTCAAGAATAAATATCAGATTAAATCCAAGATCTCTATCAAATTACAGTGTTCACAATCCACTAAATATTAAATTTTAGAAACAGAACTTCAAAACTATAGTCATGCAATTCTGAAAATGATTTAGAAATGTTTCAGAGTTTCTTTTAATAAAATAGATTAGATACATGTATTTCCTACATTGTTATTTGTTATGTTTCATTGTATTAGTGTTAGTAAGATAATGTACCAGAAGATGAAACATGCTCATGAATGATACTAAAGTGATAATTAATCCAGAAAATTTAGGTTTAACAGTTTAACATACTACACTTTAAGATCCTTTAAGTTGTCTGCTTTTTATCTTTCAGAGTGCTGTATATCATACACCAGATCTTGACAGAATAATGTGTATTACAAAACAACTGCAGAAGACTGGCAACATAAAATGGCATTTGACTAGTTTGTTGATCTGTATGACATTTTATTCGTTGCTTGAAATTTTTTTCTAACATTGAATAGTTAGAATGAATTGTACTTGACATAAGGATATAATAACCCTATTTGATTTTTTAACACCACTTTATACAGGATCTAATTTTCATATGACACCATTGGAAGTAGTTTTTGAATTACACATAGTTTTTAAAAAATATTGATTCTGGAGATGATGAGGGTCTTTCCATATCCTCCTATCTGTGATAATTCTTATTTATAAAATCTATACAGCTGCAACAGTTCCATTCCAGAGTATGCATAAGTTTCTTGCATCTTGGCATTTTTAGGAAAAATAATCTAAAATTACAAGTTAAAAATGCAAATTTATTTTAATTCTTGACTATGCTTTTTATGTTCTAAATATATTTTGGTAATTCTTACAGAAAGGTTCCTGTAGAATTCTAAATGTGATCCAATGAAATTTAACATGTTCACCAACATTCAAACCTACCTACAATACTCATAAAAAATAAATAAATCTTAGTGTTGGAGTTATTTTTTAAATAGTTATGAAAAATAAGGCATATTTTAGCAAATTTTTAATATTCGGCAACAAGATATGAAACAAAATGTTATAAGAAAATAATATATAGGCATACTAATTATTGCAAGCTTGAGAGTGCTCTGCCCTGCTTAATGTGGTAACCTAAGACTGATCAGTTATGTAGACAAGCAAAACTTAATTAGACATGTAGAACAAATGTGATTTAAAATAGCAACACAAATTACTTTAGCTTGGGAGCTATTTAAAAGCACATTTAGATCCTGGAGTGGAAAAGAAACAGTATTACAAGAAAACCATGAAGCCATAATTGGGGAACTTTCTTAAAATAGTGGAATAGTGTTTTACCTTAAAAAAAAAAAATTGTGAAGTAGCAGAAGCCCTAGAAGAGCATGTCTAACAGTCACCAAGGCTTTTGGGGACTGGGGAATGGATTGCTTTATTCTCCATTAGTCAGCAAGAAAACAGAGGAAGAAGGCCAGCAATAAGAAAAACAGTGTGAAATAAATAATAATTCAATTTTAAACTTCAAGATGAGCAATGATAGATATACTTTAATGTAAATTCACTATTGCTCCAGTCCCCTCTTCCCAGAAAGCTTAAGCATACAAAACCTATGCTGTCATTTTAAATATTTTGATTCCTTGGCTGCTACATAGTCACAGATAAAGCATTTGAGTAGAAAAGAATCACCAGAAAAAAATGGCTGAGAAACTGGGGCTTGATGTACTGTATTTAGTAATCATTAAAAAAATATATTTTGAAAATTAAAGGAAAAAGAAAACTATGTTTTATGGTAGAATCAATGGGGGAATATAAGTTGAGCTGGTTTGTAAAATTTGGTTCAATTACTATTCCAGAAATTCCTGATTAAAGATAGTGAGGCAGTAGACAAAAGATACAGTAATCCTTTGACCCCTGTTAGAAGAAATATACAAGAATTTACAAGGAACACAGAACAAGCTTACCAACTTTTTTTTTTTTTTTTTAGATAACACTATACTGGTTTTCAGACTGATTACAGTTTATAAAATATGAAACAAAATCAAAATCATAAAATAAATTAAATTAGGCACACTTCAACAAGATGATATTTGGTATATATAATTCCAAGTTTCAAGGTTCTATTAAAAAAGAATATACAATTTGCGTTATTATAGAGCATGTCTAGCATGACTTGTCAAGATTTTATGGGAAATGAGCTATCTTGAGATTTTCCTAGTTAATTGTATAACAATAGTTGAAGTTACTAAAATTTTTAAATCAGTCTCAGACTACATAAACAATTATTTTGGATATTGAGAAATGAGAGTTGTTTACTGTACTCTGTTCCGGAAGACTATACCTGAGTACTTGACTTGATACAAGAAAAAATTTCTAACATTTGGAACTCTGTAAGCATGAAAATCTGAAACTGTTGAGTTCATCTTTGTATGATTGTTGCTTTGCACAGGATCAATAAAGGCTGGCTGAAACAATTAATTATGTGGGATTTGAAATAACCGAATTATTAACTTTCCAATAAAACGATATAGCATGATAGACCTCTTCTTAGTTCTTAGATTTTTAACTTAAAGTTCTAATTAATGGTGAATATTTGGAGAAAATTCAAAGTAAAGTAAATTTTTGAGGTAAAATGTGTTAATATAGCTTATCTTCTAGAAGTAGGAAAAACATTATTTCTTCAACTGGTAATGAAGTTGAAAATAGGTCATGAACATTTTTGTATATTTATTATGTTTCACAAAATTACACTTTGCAGTCTAATATAAATATTTTTTAATTTGTGTATTTCATGAAGTAAATCATATTCTACATAGTCCAACTATTAAAGCCATGTTGTAATTCTTAATGAGCAAGTTATTCTTTAATATTTAGAGCAAAGGAACCAAGCTACTCATTGGTGCTGTGTGTTTCAACATTGTTCATTGCTCAAAGAAAATTTTTAAAACTCTGAATTTAAAGGTGTCTTATAATTTAAGAACTTTGAAAAAATAAATGGTCTATAAAAAATAAATTGAAGTACTATTTTAGAAATGTTTTATACAGAACCTGTAACAGAATTAAATATCTTAATTTCTGGGACGCCTGGGTGGCTCAGTGGTTTACCGCCTGCCTTTGACCCAGGGCGTGATCCTGGAGACCTGGGATCGAGTCCCACATCGGGATCCGTGCATGGAGCCTGCTCCTCTCTCTGCCTCTCTTTCTGTGTGTGTCTCATAAATAAATAAATAAATAAATAAATAAATAAATAAAATAAAATAAAATCTTTTAAAAAATATCTTAATTTCTTATATATTACAGACTTATTCTGCAAGTGATTAATAAATTAAGCATTTGCATAAATGATTTTTACTGGTTGCTATTTGATTGAAGTTTGACAGTAGATGTACCTCATTTGCTTCTTGTCTGATCATTATGAAAGTTAAAGTTCCATTACTTAAAACTATAGAATTTTTTAAAAAATGAATGACCAATTAGATAAAACTGGCTTTACATTATTCTGAATCTTTTGGTATTAACCTAAAACATCTTCAGTATGTTTTTACAATTTGTTTAATATTTTCTTTCTTCATTTCTTTAATAAAATAAATTATGAATCATCATTTGGCCACAACTTTTCTTAACAAGTATACCAGCACAAACAGCTTTCCCTTTCTATCCAAATAATATCTTGGGGCACCTGGGTGACTCAGTCAGTCAAGCATCAGACTGGACTCTTGGTTTCCACTCAGATCATGTTCTAAAGGACCTGGGATTAAGCCCCACGTAGGCTCTGAGTTCAGCAGAGAGTGTGCTTGAGATCCTCTCTCTCCCTCTCTCTCGCTGCCCCTCTCTCCTCTCTCTCATGCTTTCTCTCTCTCTAAAATAAATAAATCTTTAAAAAAAAGAAAAAGAATAACATCTTTACAATATTTATGCAGAAATATCATCAAATTTTCGTGTAAAAATCCCAAAAGTGAAATATAATTTTGTTACTCATGAAAATGTCATATCAATATTAGACTAAACACACATTGAATCATAATGTGCAATTACATAGATATGTAATGTATATGTATATGTATATGAATAAGTAATACATGTGAGTGTATATACATATCTTTTATTTATTTTTTCAAAGATTCATTTATTTATTTGAGAGAGAGAGAGAGTGAGGGTGAGTGGGGGAAGGGGCAGAGAGAGAATCCTCAAGCTTACTCCCCCCTGGGTTCAGAGCCCCACACAGGGCTTGTTGCAGGGCCTGGCCCTACAACTCATGAGATCACTACCCAGGCAATACCAAGAGTCAGACACTTAACCAGCTGAGCCACTCAGGCATCCTTATACATATCTTTAAAAAACAAGTTCCTATCTGAAATGGAAAAAAGCACAAGAAATTACACTTATGTACCTCTACCATTTCTATTATGAGTATCAATCACTCATAATTATAAATATACCTTAAATTAATATTAATAATTGAATATTATAACTTTGTAGAGAGTATTTTCCATGAGTACATGTATATTATATATGTGTATATGTATTTCATTTTAAAAATTACTAAACAGCTGTACTTAAAACAGTAAGATAATCTGAGACAATCATAAAATAGCAAGTTAGGGTGGCATATTTATTTAGAGATCATTTGATATTTGTTTGAGAAACTTTATACTAATATTTTAAAATTTAAAATTACAACTTTATTACCTATCGAAGATAGGTTAGCACTCTTTAGAGGACATATCTAAATTTCATTTTCAATTTTGTTTTAAAATTGCTATTTAGATATAATTCCAAACATTTAATAGAGAACTCTATATAAATATATATTTGTAGGAGGCTTTTTCTTTTTTTTTAAGATTTTGATTTATTTATTCATGACACAGAGAGAGAGAGAGGCAGAGACACAGGCAGAGGGAGAAGCAGGCTCCATGCAGGGAGCCCAACACAGACTCGATCCTGGGTCTCCAGGCAGGTGCTAAACTGGGGAGCCACCCGGGGATCCCATGTAGGAGGCTTTTTCAAAAAGAATATGACTGGTTAACAATAATATGATACTTTAAATATTGTTAATAGAGCTGCCCGGGTGGCTGAGTGGTTTAGCACCTGCCTTCATCCCAGGGCATGACCCTGGAGACCCCACATCAAGTCCCACGTCAGACTCCCTGCATGGAACCTGCTTCTCCCTCGCCTGTGCCTCTGCCTCTCTCTCTTTCTCCTCTCTGTGTATTCTCATGAATAAATAATAAAATCTTTAAAAATAAATAAATATTATTAATATATTTCCTCTTATTTATTATAAGAATAAAAGCCTCTCTTTTTAATTGCATGGGAAAGGTCACATAGTTTTAAGGATGTATTGGCTTTTACTAAGAGATTTAATTTATGTACACATTAAGTTACTGAAACTAAGGGATTATATAATCTCATCTTGCTATGAAAACAAAGTTAATGTTGCAAAGATCTACATTTTACTACCTTCAGTATCTAAATATTACAGCTTCAATACCATTGTATATTGTATTATGGGGTAAGATAAACTCAACAAACCTCTAGGTAAGAGGAATATAGTGTAAAAATGAAGACCTTGCCAAAATGAAAATAGCTGTGTGCACAAGATGGAAATCATGGTAGATATTATTATGTGATATGTAGGAAACTGCTATAAAATTCATAATTTGTAGCCTTCCATTCCTCTGGCATCATATCAAAATTCTTCTTCTAGAATTTAAGGAGAAACTAAATTACACTAACTAATCTCCCTTATTTCCAAATTCAGATAATAGGAGATGGAAGGTGTTTTGATATCATCTAACCCATGTAATAGATTTTTGGAACTAAAATTCAAAAGGTGAACTGATTTATGCAAGGTTATACAATTTGGTAAGCTGTAGATTAAAGACAGAAAGTTAAGATTCTTTGGCCTAGTGTAGTATGTTTTCTCCTTACTTTTACTTTGCATTCTGTAGCTTTTGGAGTAGGACAAAATTCTAGATAAAAACAGGACTTTTGTTTTCTTAAAGATAATATCCAATATGGAAGAATAAGGAATACAAGAATTCGATCATTTGTCTCTAGAAGGCAATAGATTGTGCTTCCTCTCCTCACCCTAAGCATGCCCTTTAGATACTTATCTCATGCAAACAAAGATTAATGCCAACCACAATGGTACAGGGAAATGTCCTTTTGTGCCATGTCAATCCTTGTAGCCTAGAAACCCAATCTCATTTCTTAAGGTGCAAAATCATCCTCCAATTATTTACAACTTCCGTCTCCTCAATGTATGTTTTGCTGAGACACAATTTATTCCAGTTTTCTAGGGTATAATTTAGATCCTACTAAATTGGAAGTTTTGTGAATGAGGCCTAGAAATAAGCACTTTAAACAAGCACACCAGATGATTTTGATGCAAAATAAAACTTGAGAATGATTAACTTAGGGGTTATTATGGATGATAAGAAACATGGATGAAAGGACAAAAGGAAAAAAAAAATTCAATTTTAAGATTATCCTTATTGATATATATCCGTTTGAGCAAATAATGAAGAGATCACATGAGTGGGAGGGGGCATCATAATTATGAGAGAAAATTTGCCAATTTTGGCTATACATAAGATCAAATACACAGATATAAAACATCTTTAACATCCTTTAACATCCAACTGGGGCTCCACAGAGAGATACTGGCTTACTGTTAGCATTTTCAAAATCTTCCTTATCACTCCAAACATAAAAGGTAAAACCAGTAACAGGAAAAATAAATTGGCAGTCCAAATTCTCTGGAGATTAAAGTAAAATGAGATGAATATGAGGAAGACATTAACTATCAAATAGAAGGCATGTGTTTGTAAATATTATACACTGCAGTGCGGTGGAGAACAAGGGAGAATAAATTCCCTGAAATATTTGGAGATCTCCATCAGCCCTGGTGACAGTTCACATCTAAATCTAGCAGGAATTTTATGCCATTCTTAGTTTAAAATATACATAAAATTATTTTCCAAACACAAAAACACTCCAAAACACCAAATTTAATTAACTGCACTAACACCTTAATAGATATATTGACATTCTGACATGTTAAATATGGATAAATTAACATTGACCCCAAACTTATACATCAAATACTTATTTAACTGATATCCTAGAATGAACATCTAGAAATGTTTATTAAGAATCTGTCTTCCTTTAGAAAGAAATCTAATTAGACAAACATCAAAGAATCCACACTGTCCCTCTCCTCTTGGATCTATCACACTAATAGCAGCCTAGAGTTTACTACTTAATCTCTAATTGAAATCATCCAGACTTGGAACTCGAGGAGTCTTCAGAAAGCAGCTACCACAACTTCCCAACATATTATAAATGGAAATAGTAAGGCTGAGACTTTGAATAACTTTTGTGGAGTTCTGAAATTAGGTCTGTGAGTGAAGGTCCACAAATTGTCTGTTTTATGTGCCCAAGAAAGTCTAGTATTGCCCACTATGGTGAAGGAGATTGGAGAAAAACAAATATGCTCACTGGTTGAATAATTTTGGAAAACTAAATTAAGTAAATTTAAGCAAATTTCTCTAGTAGGAGTTTTTAAACAAATTTAAGTTAATAAACACATATTAATGTGTACTTGGGAAAAATCTGGTTTTTTAGAGTTTGGTTTTTCTGATCACATGATAAGATCCTTTGTGAGGATTATCCATTCCCCATAAAACCTAGTCATGTGCTTCATATTTGATTAAGGATCATTCATATATTATTAAGCATGTATCCAATTATACAGATGAAACTGACTTCCAGGTGATTGAGAAGTAAAGAATAAGAAAATCAGGCAATGTCATATAGCTTCCTTGTCAGCCTACTGGATGAATAATATGACTCACCCTAGTTAACATAGGAATGCTCCAAATAATTGGATCACAACATGGGATACACACTTGAAGAGAAGCCCTGCATGAGACTATGTTCCCTCAATATCCTAGCACTCCATGAATGTATTTTTTGAATGACTGAAAGAGACAAATTTTGTTATGTAACACACATCTCAGGACTTTAACAAGTACAAAAGGAATAAAATTCCATCTTTCCTGTCTTTCTATATACAAATAAAATATTTTAAACAATTATTTTGAAAACCACATATAGTTAATAAAGATATCAATATTCATCACCCATACATACAAGTTTTCATTTTCTATAGATAATCCACAGAGAAAGAAAAAATATATTTCAAATTCAGAAGGAATATCAAGATATTTTTGGCCAGTAAGTCAAGAATTTGTATAAATGGCCCTTTAAGAGGTGACACATAGTAATGTTTAATTTATGTTGGAAGCTAATCTACTTTTAAAAGCATTCTCCCATGAGTACTGGCTCCTCAATCTTTTCTTAATAGTGAACAAGTAGTTATTATACATTCAGGATAACACGTTTGATGAAGTAGTTAATGTGGCATTCTCACCTTGTACCACTAGGAATAGTCTTATCATTTAAATATATCTTTGAGCAAAAGTACAAAGTTCTGAAAGTCAAATTATAACTCCCTACAAGAAAAGTCAGTAATTGAATGCAAAATATGAATTTCATAATAAAATTATTGATCAATAGTTTTTTAACTATTTGTTATTTTAAAATTGTCCTGGCTGATATTGAAAATAACCATCATTTTAAGGAAAATTGTTTTTTTTTAAGATTTTATGTATTTATTCATGAGAGACACAGGGCAGGGGGCAGAGACACAGAGAGCGGCAGAGACACAGGCAGAGGGAGAAGCAGGCTCCATGCAGGGAGCCCCATGTGGGACTCGATCCTGGGACTTGATCCCGGGACTCCAGGATCACACCCTGAGCTGAAGGCAGGCACTAAACCGCTGAGCTACCCAGGGATCCCCCAAGGAAAATTCAATGAAATTATTGACACAGACTCAAGAAGAAAATGTCCTTCAAAGTGAGTGGGTTTTTCTGTTTTTTTGTTTTGTTTTGTTTATTTACTTGTTTTTACATTTTTCCAGCAATAAAACAGTCATGGTGACCTCTACCACCCCTCACTTCAGCTTTGTATATGTAGCTGTGTGGTTATGTGTGTGCATATATATCTGTATATAGCTGCAAATAAATGAATTTATATTTACAAGACAGTTGGCCAGTAGAAAGGGAATAATTTACTGTCCTAACGGAATAATATTACGAGCTGAATACAGGCTCATTGTCTTGAACACATTAAAAATTACTCCTTAGGTAATTATTATTGTATATATAAAATCAAGAACTTACTTCTTTTTTAAAAAAAAGATTTTATTTATTTATTCATGAGGGACAGAGAGAGAGAGAGAGGCGGAGAAGCAGGCTCCATGCAGAGAGCCCGACGTGGGACTTGATCCCGGGTCTCTAGGATCATGCCCTGGGCTGAAGGCAAGCACCAAACTGGCATCCCTAGGAACTTACTTCTAAAAGACTTTTAAAATATATACACGTATTTGTCTCCTGTCTAAATTGGAGAAAAAAAAATACAAGCATTCTACAGTCATCTTACTTTCCTACATAGATCAGCTAAGTTGAGAAGTGTGAGTAAATGTAGGACTCTATTTTAACAAACTTGGCAGACATCAAATTTGCTTCATTATAATTTAATTTCATTTTAAATTGAAACCTATTACACCAGTGTACAAATGGGGATATCACTTACAGATTCATCTCAGAAACTGCCCTAGAAGCACCTCTCTTCCCACCTAGTTTTGCTAATTACCTTACCTTCCATCTTTTACCTGTCAGCCCTCCTGCCTGAAAGGACTTACTTCCATCTTCTCCCAATCATCTCCTCTCCCACCACACTCACCCTCCCCAAGGAAAGGTGACAAAACCACTTTCTGAAAAACCTGCCTAAGTTTTAAAATAATAACACTTTCTCTCTCTTATATAGAATAGAACTTAGTGTAGGTATCGATATGCAGGATTTTTCATTCCATGGAATTTGTAATCGCCAAACAGCACTAGTTTTGGATTTGAGTGCTTAGTACTTTATGTAAATAAATTTCTTATAAATTTGATTCTTTGTTTGCCTTTTACCAGTGGCTTACTAACCTCACCTAACTTCATTTCCCCTTTTAGTTGCTAATGTTATGTTTAATAGATGAAATAATGAAATCATAATAAAATCTAGCAGCCAGTATGAAAATATATTTGTATGGATGTATCTTAATCTGGTCATCTGGTTTATCGCGAAAAGATAAAATTCTATTTTGTGTCAGCACCAGTGAAGATGATGGTTACTCTGACAGAAGAACAGTGCTATGATTTATCTCTAGCAATTCTGTACTTTTAAATTTTCTTTGAAAACATTAGGGAATACAGCAAATTTTATTTTATTTTTATTTTTTTAAATACTTTATTCATGAAAGACAGAGAGAGAGAGAGAGAGAGAGAAGGGCAGAGACATAGGCAGAGGGAGAAGCAGGCCCCACGCAGGGAGCCTGATGTGGGACTCGATCCTGGGACTCCAGGATCAGGCCCTCAGCCAGCTGGAGGCAGACGCTCAACTGCTGAGCACCCAGGCATTCCGATACAACAAATTTTAAATTGAGATGATAAAGTGGATGGAAGTAAAAAAGAGGGAAGAATGTCCTTGAAAGAAGGAAAGTTTGTCTAGGTCCTGGTGTAACAAAAGGCATGTAATTCACATAAAACAAGAAAATAAACCTTGACATAACTGCAAATTTCAAGGAGGAGAATGACAAAGGTAAATTTGAAGCAGTAAGGAGACATCAGAATATGCATGATGTTATAAAGTCTGGATTAATTTTAAAAGCAAAAGGAAACAATGGGGGAGTTCTGAACAGTGGAATGACATGATAAATACTGTAACTATAAAGAAAATGAATTTTAGGTGGTAGTTGTAAAAGACAAGGGATTTGTTTTTTGGGATTTTTAATTTTTTAAATTATTTTTTTAAATATTTTATTTATTTATTCATGAGAGACACACAGAGAGAGAGGCAGAGACACAGGCAGAGGGAGAAGCAGGTTCCATTCAGGAAGCCCAACGTGGGACTCCATCCGGGATCTCCAGGATCAGGCTCTGGGCTGCAGGTGGCGCTAAACCGCTGCGCCACCAGGGCTGCCCTTTTGGGATTTTTTTTAAAAAGATTTTTACTTATTTATTCATGAGAGACACAGAGAGAGAGGCAGAGACAGAAGCAGGCTCCCTGCGGGAAGCCCAATGTGGGACTCCATCCCAGGACCCTGGGATCACACTCTGAGCCCAAGGCAGATGCTCAACCACTGGGCCACGCAGCCATCCCAAAGAGATGGGATTTGGAATCAAGGAAGTCAAAATGTTGGAATAATTTGTGTAAGAAGTAGGATGGATAAGATTTAGAAAAAGAAGCCGAGCCACAAGATTAAAATTAGAAACAAATAGGGCTAAACTCATGTGCAAATCAAAGCTATACCCATAACCATCTACATACCTAAAGTGGTAATTCATACAGCCATTGATTCATCCCTGTTTACTGGACACGTGTCAGATGGATGAGCAATGACCAGAGATAACTAAGCAGTGCTGGATGCTAGGTTGCAAATATATTTATACTTACAGTCTAAATTTTATTATCTCAAAGTCACAATTCTAATCACAAATACATACCCATTAAAACAGTAACAAAATAACAACCCACATGGGTTACTACAATGAAACACAGTGGACCAACAGAGACAACAGTCATGTATATATCTTAAAATTTAGAAATTAAAAGAAGAGACAGATTTTTTAAAAACTACAAGTTCAAAGTTCAGGTGAGCTACAACAGAAATAATCATTTTAATCAAAACCATGATGTGATCCATTTAATAAGATTTTTGTTTGTCTGTTTAAGATCAATGTTCTGTATGGAGAAATATTATGGAAGTGTGAAAATGTAGACACACAAGGATAAAACTAGAGGTGAGTTAGGTGTCAATAACCAAAGTGGTGGCAATGGAGATAGGAAAAAAGAAACAGATTCAAGATACATTTAAGAGGTAAGAGCAATAAGGGTCTCTGGGTGGCTTAGTCAGTTAAGTGTCTGACCTCAGCTCAAGCCATGATCTCAGGGTCCCAGGATTGAGCCCTGTGCCTCATCCCAGGATGGAGCCTGTAAAGACCACCCCTCCCCTGCCATGGAGCCCTGCCCCTGCTTATCTGGCTCCCTCTGCCCTCCCCCTGCTTGTGTTCTCTCTTTCAAATAAATAAAATATTTTTTTAAAAAAGAGGGAAGAGCAGGCAGCCCAAGTGGTTTAGCGCCACCTTCAGCCCAGGGCCTGATCCTGGAGTCCCAGGATTGAGTCCCATATCAGGCTTCCTGCATGGAGCCTGCTTCTAGCTCTGCCTGTGTCTCTGCCTCTCTCCCTGTGTCTCTCATGAATAAATAAATAAAATCTTAATAAAAAAAAATGAGGTAAGAGGACTGAGAATTGAAAATAGTGTGAAAAAGAAAATAGTTTGGATGTGGAGAAGAAGAGAAAAAGGAAGAATTAAAAGATGATTCTTAGGACTTTTACCTGGAAATAAGGCTGAACCATTTACTGAGATGGAGTAATTTTAAAATAAATAGACTTAGAGGTGGATCCATTGTGGAATTTTGAACTTGACAACATAATGAGAAGGACAGCAGTGAAGCTAAGCTTGGCAGTTGATCTAGTTGCTTCAATTATTTCAGACAATTAATAGCCATCAGTTCAATCACAAAACAGTAAATATTTTATTGTATATAAAAATCCCAGAAATTTCGACCAACTTTTCTCCAATTCATAAAATATTTACATATTCTAATTATATTAAAATGAAAAAAAATCAAAGCAACAATTCATTAAAAACTAGAAATAAACATTCAAAGTCGTAAAACCATGATAAGAATAAAAGAAACAATATAGTAGAGAACAATCTTCTGGGTTTCTTTTTTCTATTATTGATGCAGGGGTGGAATTAAAATAATTATCTATATTTCATTAGTAAATAGATGTCTCTAAAATAAATTATTTCCCTTTTGGCCATAATTGGTGCTGTACATTAGTTTAATCTTCAATTGGAAATGACTTAAATGTTATGTATATGTTTCCAGTAACTTATAAAGGTCTGCTATTCTTACATACAAGAGGTCACAAAGCCTGCTTGAAACTACATTGAGAAGAAATGTTATGTTTCATAAAAGAAGTTATGTTAGCAAAAGGATGGGTTTCTGATATTTTATTATGTCTCTCCATCTTCCAACTATTGCCAAAATGCAAAATTGTTTTTTAGTACCAAATGTGTCATTTGCATTATTTGCTATTTTCATAGCTACACTCCAAAGTCCAAAACAGATCACATGTAATAAGAAATAAACATAATTAAAATTTTAAAAGTATTTCAAGGGTTAAAATGGTAAATTTAATTAAAATCAGGCCAGATTTTCACAATCTAGTCATATATACAAGTATTTACCCAATTACCACAAGTTGTCTAGGATGAAGAGACACACTGAGTTTTTGCATTAATGTTTATATAAGGTTCTCTACATCTTTAGACAACCTGGTGGCTAAAGCAAAAACTATAATCAATTATTCAAGAAAAAGGTTTAGAGGGACGCCTGGGTGGTTCAGTGGTTGAGCATCAGCCTTTGGCTCAGGGTGTGATCTCAGGGTACCAGAATCAAGTCCTATATCGGGCTCCCTGCATGGAACTTGCTTCTCCCTCTGTCTGTGTGTGTGTGTCTCTCTCTCTCTCTGTGTCTTTCATGAATAAATAAATAAAATCTTAAAAAAATACCGTTTAGAAATTATAATGTTATTTGTAAGATAGAGAAATACTGAGGTGGGACATTTGATATCATTTAGATGTTTTTAGAACAAAAATGTTTCATTTAAAAAAAATTCCAGTAAATTTTTTTTCAATTTAAATCACTAAAACTTTAAAATATTTAAGAAACTTAGTTCAGGAGAGTTTATAATAAATATAATTTAATACACAAATATAAAAGCAATGTTTATATTTTAAAGTATGGAATTTGAAGTTGTATTTTGCTTTTCAATATCTTCAGACTATTGAGAACTATTTTGATATTCATAATAGTTCCCAATATTTAAAATATTTGAAATGTTTCTGCATGATAATTCTTACCCATGAAGTTATATATATATATATATATATATAACATAAGTCCCAAACTAGAGAGATATTTGCCATAAAGTTACAGGATTTCTTCACAAAGTATTACAGCTTTTACATTACAGCTTTGTAATTACAAAATAATTACAGCTGCCTGCCACTAAAGAATTCACTTCTGTAAATCATAATTTATAGTATTATCAATTTCAATACTTAATTAGAATTATCATATCTAGTATTGCATGTATTACGATATTGAGAAATATATTTACATGGGTTTCTCAAAATTATTTCACATAAAATGAACAAATCCATTGTGACTATTTTTTAACATTCATAGATTATTTAGCTGGATAAGAAGAAAACTGAGAATGTTTTCAAATCAAGCAAAAAATTTATATAAACCCATATACCCAAAGCATGACAGCTATTTTGTATTTCAACCTACTAAATACAAGTTCTTCTTGTATTCTACTTAAATATCAACTCAATATGTGTCTGGAAAAAATTGTGAGATAAACTAAGAGAAGGTGAAAATGTTAGCATTTAGCAATCTTGAACCAGTTCACAGGACTAAAATGCACTGATAAACATAGTTACATGGAAATCCAGAGAAACTTCCTGTTCCAGCCAATAGAGATGGGGAAGGAAAGAGAAATTCAATTTGTTTGGCACATCAACATATCAATGCAGAAAAAGGAACATTTTTCAGTATATGAAGATAAACATAGTACAAATAGAAAAGAACTGTGGGCAAGAACAACTCAGGCTGTTCCTATTTTACTCTGTTTTCTTCAGCGGATTAAAAATTCAAAACCAAAGCTTGTGAAGCTTGTTTTCAGTACGGACAGTCTGGAAGCCTAAAAGTAAATAAATGTACCCTAATGAAGACAAAAAATGTTCTAGTTAAAGGATAGGAATACTACTGTTCATGTTCAATCAATCTTTAGACCTGAATATTAGTTTCTAATAATCAAGAGAAACACCTCTGACCAGGTCTAATCTTCTGATATACATTTAATTATAATTTATTGAAAATCACTTATGTGAGTCAGAAGTTCAGCTGATAATAAACTTTTGGACTAAACTGCTGAACTTGGACACAATCTGGTGGAAAACAGGCACTGAGGAAAGAATTTAAATGACTTGGATGTGAGGAATGAGGCATTGTATCAAGTTTTTAAATACTCAAATTACTTCATTGTAGTTCTGTTGCAAAATAGTCAAGAGAGAAAAATGGGACAATTTTTTAGGGAATCAAGACTGGTCTTTAGTTTCTGGAAGAGAGATTTTAATGACAAAATTTACTAAAACTTTTTTTTTATGTTAATAAAAGTGCTTGGAGAACTAATCACATTTTTAAAGCCCAAGATTCTGCATCATTATTAGATTTCTTCAGAATATGGGCAACCTCTATAGATCAGATTTGGCACAGGATTGTCTAAATATTGCTAAGTTTCAATTAATAATAATCAAAAGTAATTATGCAGAAAATATTCATCTTTAAGATAGATATTTCAGATAGTCCAGATTTCTATATTATAAATCATTATTTAAAGTAAACAACAAATCCCCATTTATGAACAAGTTTCCCTAGTTGTCTTGTACATCTCCCATGCTTACTAAATATATCTGACAATGATTAGGATAAAAATGCAATAGAAGCACATATTTAATGGCAGTTGAGAGTACCAATTAAAATACTTCCTAATCATAAGATTGTCAATGGAGAGAATAATTATCTGTCAGTTTCATCTCTTAATAGACAGATATAGTATAATGCAAGGCTATTTTTCTTTATAAAAGAGGTTTTTATATCTAATCAGTGTGTCTTAGTTTAGCTTAAAACGTATACTATTCCGTCACAAGCTAATTCAATTCTATGTGAGCCATAGCTATAATCTCAAAATCCTTATCTTTTCTCTTTTTGTTTACTTGATCCAAATAAAGACCTGTTTGCTGTTGTTTTCTGGGGCCTCTTTCCTAATTAGGACCAGTTAAAATATTCTTTTTCTTCTGACTGTGAGAGGGTTTTACCGTAAGTACCAATACAAATAAATAACATGATGGCTTCAGATAAACCTCATTAATGGTGAAAAAAAAAAAAAAAAGGTAGTTCTTCAGGTTCCTGCAAGCCTTGAATACTTTATAAATTTCAATAATCATAAATATTATGTTTAATATAGTTCATCACCCCAAAATACAGTTGGTGTTTAATTTCCAAATTTAGGGCAGCCCTGGTGGTGCAGCGCTTTAGTGCCACATGCAGCCTGGGGTGTGATCCTGGAGACCCAGGATCGAGTCCCACATCGGGCTCCCTACATAGAGCCTGCTTCTCCCTCTGCATGTGTCTCTGCCTCTCTCTCTCTCTCTCTCTGAATAAATAAATAAATAAATCTTAAAAAAAAATAATTTCCAAATTTATACAGTTGGTGCTCTAAAGGATTTTATTAGAGTTTTACAAAAGTTTTCATTACTTTGATACCTGTGCCTGCTGGTTTGGGGACTTGGGCCATTATACTGCATGTGAGGAGAGTGGCAGGAACCAAGATGAATTCAGTGCTTGGGCCAGCAAGTAGAATTAATCAAATCGGAGAAGTATATACAATTTATAGACAGGGCTGTCAGAATGGAACAGTAGGTAGCAAGACCTTCACTCAGGAGTAAATAGAAAATTCTCTGTTTAATCCTACCTAGTCCTCTGTCCTCTGATTCATTATGGAATAATTATCTTTCAAATATTTATTGAACACCATGATATGCAACAAAAATGTCAAAGAAATAAGACAGTTTTTGCTGTCAAACAGGCAGTAACAAAATAAGCAATGTAATAAGTGCTATAGCAGAAATATGTAGCAAGAGATAAGAAAAATTTGGAAAAATTAGGGAGTATTTTTGTATTTGGGCTTCCTTATAAAATATGTTAAAATGCATGAGGAGGTGATGCTATGCAGAGGCACAGAATTTTTCCCACTAAAAATAATGAATAACTCTGTTAAGATGTATGCACTCAACAAATGGTCACAAAAAATACGTGAAATTGTCAATTACCCACATATTTATAAAGATGATTTATCTTTAAAAACATTCCAAATTAAAGAACTATGGGTCAGAATAATGTCTTCAAAATATTAACTTTATTTATTGAAAGAACTATTTGTGCTGTGGCACCTGAGTGGCTCAATTGGTTAAGTCTGACTCTTGATTTTGGCTCAGGTCATGATCCTAGGGTTGTGAGATCCAGCCCCACAATGGGCTCCACACTAGGCATGCAAGCCTGCTTAAGATTCTCTCTCTCCCTCTTCTTCTGCCTCTCCCCATCTCTAAAAAACAAAGGAAGAAAAAGAAAGAATTCCTTGTGGTAAAAATCCAAAATGAACTGAATTTAGGTAAAAAGGGAGTTTCATTTCCAATTCTACAGTGTCTGTATATTAGTGATCCTAGAAGATTAATATCTAATATTTATAAGCCTCACCCAACCTTTGCTTATTTGAAGTGAAGTGATTATATTTGCTGGTAAATGTGACTAGAAAAACTATGACTGTTACATAAGATTTATTTACATGATACCAAACATACCCAGATGGAAAGTGTAAAAACAACTCTATAATTAACAAGAAATTAATCAGAATTTTTTCTTATCATATACCAATTCAATGACTCTAGAAACATGTGCATGTCTGGTATCATGTAGCTAAAACCCTTGAGACAGTCAGTAAACTACTCACTGACCTTTCTGTTAACTGAGATTCATGGATGCAGCAATCATCTTTTAGATCTTACAAAAAGGATTACCTTTTTCTGCTGTCATCAGAAGTTTTTGACCTTTCTGTTTCTTCCCTCAAGAAACTGCTCTAGAATTCCAATTTTATCTTTATATTTTTAGTGTATAAGCCACAAAACTTCTTTTTTTTTTCCTTACCTGAAGCATCATCCCTCTATTGGCCTGCAACATTTTGCCCTTTTGTGAGTCTGAGAAAACTGGACAGAAACATGTAGTGTCCTCAAATGCAAACTAAGGTTTGCTTAAAAAAGCAAATACCCATAACCAAATAAAAAGCATTAATAAAGATCTGACTTTGGATATGCTCTGATAAAATGCAGATTCAATATTTTTTAATAAAGCTTATCCTTCTATGTTTCAATATTTCATCAGGGAAAATAAACACATATTTTATTTAAAGATAAATATTGTTTAATGGGCTGCACCTGGCAGCAAATGCCTAGTCCTCTTTTTTTGGAGAAACCTGGTGGAGGGATGGGAGGGTGGGGCTGGAGAGGCCTGGCATTCATTCTGGGAGTACTTCTGTTAGCTTTCTTTTGGACTTCTCATCAAAGTCTGTATTGAAATACAGAATATATTTTGCCTGCTGTAGAAAATAATATACATAAAGATATCTAACATTCCTTATTCCTATGAACTACTTCTGGGATAGAAGGCCCATTCCTGAGAATTTCTAATAGCCATGTCTAGTATACGATCTTAATATTTTTCCTAGCTGGTACTATGTTGGAATATTTCCTCATTATTTTAAAAGTTTCACTAAAAGTTTACTTAGAGACAGAAGAATGCTTCTTTTAGATTTAAATAATTTGTGTGGAAAGAAGAAATGTGTTTGTTCTGGACATCCTCATGATTAATAAAAAATAAATAAATTATAAATTCAAGTATAGACTGTTGCCATTGTGACGATGTGCAATTTTTGACTTTTGTTTCCAATCACTATTACCACTCTGATACTCTACCCATAAACAATTTTACTTTCAATCATCCCAGGTGATTATGATGTGCTGCTTACAGGCATAGTGAAAATGCAAGAAATAGAAGAGATTACTAGCGTGGTACTTTTAGGGAGGAACTGATTGCCGGTGCATTGAATATGCTGGTACATTGAATTTGCACCACTTTTGATACATATTACACCTGCATAATCTGCTATGTTTTAAGACTACAACACATGGATATGAAGAGAGTTCTGGGCAGTACAAGAAGGATGAAATGTTTAACAAGGAAAAAAAACAGTTTGTAAAGAAAATTAAATATTTAGGGGCACCTAGGTGGCTCAATGGTTGAGCATTTGCTTTGGCTCAGGTCATAATCCCAAGATCCAGAGATCCAGTCCCACATTGGGCTCCCTGAAGGGAGCCATCTTCTCCCTCTGACTGTGTCTCTGCCTCTCTTTGTGTGTCTCTCATGAATAAATAATTTTGTAAAAAAAATTTTAAGAAAAGAAAATTAAATACTTAAAAACGATACACAGCCAAGTCATATGTCTTCTGTACTACTAGTAATTATACCCCAAAATGTTTTTTTAATCTTCAGAATGAACTAAGAGAGACCTAGTGTTGAAAGATAGACCTAAAATATGGCATAGATGAATCAATTACAGAGTTTTTTTAATTAAAATGGAATGTGAGCCACAAAAGGAAGCCACATATGTAATTTAAAATTTTCTAGTAGCCACATTTAAAAATGAAAAAGAAACAGGTGAACTTCTATTTACATATTTAACACAAACTTTTAAGATATTATTTACCAAGTAATCAAAAAAGTTATGAATGAGATATTTTACCTTTTTAATATTTCATATTAAGTCATCAAAATCTCAATTTGGTCTAAGTGGCTAGTGGTCACTGCATTGGACATTAATATGTTTGTATCCTGAAGTTTTTTAGGTTTTCCTCTATTAAGCTGTACACAAGTGAGAGTTGGATTCTGAAGGACTTGAAGATAGGTGCCATTCATATTCCTTACAGTGAACAAATGCTGTTTACTCTTTAAAAGCAAAAACAAACAGAATTTTCTTTGACTAAAGGCAAATTTTAATGTAAACATTTCAGATATTTTAAGGGAAAATAAAAAGAACTAGACTCTGTCATACAAAAGAAAAACTTCTGAGGATTCTTTTGCTGTGTAAATGGTTTTAACACCAAAAGCATGGATCATGCTATTAGCATTAACTTGCAACTGAAGAAAAGCCTAAGGAAGTCAGAAAGCATATCAGCTCAGCACCCCAGTCACAGAAAGAGCGATGCCTTTCACATCCTGCCGCTTATTTCAAACTGAGGACTGACAATCTGCAAGAGTTGAAAACAGCAGGGCATATAATAATTGGGTACTTCATTGCATGCTAATGACTCAGTCAGTGTATCAGTAAAAGTATTTAATGTGGCTAGAAATATGATCAAGTATTATAGCTTTATTTTTCAGTAGGACATTTCTTTCCACGGGAACTTAAATTCAATGCTAACACCATTCTGTTTCTATAGAATACATGTTGTGCCGTTCTATGGCAGTGAAGTACATAAATTCAGGGAAGTTTGTGTTTACATGACTTTATTTTGTGTGTGCAATATTTTATTCACAATATTTAGTGTCAAAAAAGAAAGAGGGAAAAAAATGAGAAAGGGGATATATATATATATTTTTTAATGTAGCTTCTCTGCAGCTAGACGAAAACATTTTTACTTTTTCTGCCTATTGGCTTGAGTTTCCCAAAACTATATACCATGAGATATCTGATACAGGATTTGAGAGTAGGATATCTTTAATTGGATCTCAAGGAGCAAAAAGAGGATGCACTTGATTAAGGGTTATTTCTCCTAAAGGTATGATCCCTTTATATTCAAGATCATGTATGTAAAGGAGAAAACAGCATTTCAAAAGAAATTATGGTGTCCATAAAACTTAACACAAGCTTAGGTAAAAGGTAAAGGAAAGGGAAAAGTAAGGTTTGTTATATGAAATAAATTCATTCTTAATGTTATATTCTTGGCTGAAATTGTATGACAAATTCCCTGATGGCAAAGAGAAAGGTAAGGGATGAAGATTTCCTTTTAATTCTTCGGGCCACACCATTTCTGCCATTTTAATTTTACCCACTCTGGCCCTATGAAGGTCAAGAATTGGCACTTATATCCCAGGTGTATAACAAATAAGCATTCATATCTAAATGACAGACATAATATATATAGAGAGATATCTAGAGCTATGGAAACATACAGATGGCTATAATCTACCAAATACAGCATTCTCTAAGTTATAAAGTGCTATTTTCAACACGAAAACTACAACTTGGAAAATTCTGGCATAACATCTTTCTAAAAAAATTCTTTTGGGCATATGCAGTTAGTTGGATTTCACTGAATAGCGTGTGTTTAAGGAAGGGGTAGGTAAGTTTTATGTTTGCTGCCAACATTGCTACATACTTCCCCATAATCAAATATGCCTTTGTTCTTTCAGATTATGTTTTTCAGACTGAAATGTGATGTGCCCTTGTTCAGGCTTTTACTGGAAAATTACCCACTGCACCTGAACAAAAAACTCCTACCCATGTGCCTTAATATATACATATCTATAAGAAAACCTTCATTGTTATGTATTCAAGCACCCAAGCACCTAGTTATCAAGTCACTTCTATGTCACAGGTCAAGAAATGTGTTGAGTTTCAGAAAAGTTCAGCGATTTATGCCATTAACTGAGAGGAAAAATAACTAGGAAGAGCAAAGGGCTTTGCATTTTTCAATCTGTAGTCACTGTTCTAAAGAAAGAGCATGGCCTTTTAGAACTGTGAAATAACTTTGTCCTTCATAAAAGAGTCACATTATGTCCATGTATTGCAAAATAATACATCCTATAAATCGGGGTACAGCAAGAATCTCAATGCTTTACAAGGCACACATGCAGTTTAATTTATTTTGCAAAAAAATAAGATATGATATTTAGGCCCTAAGTAGAATATATATTAATCTTTTAAATATTCTCTCTCCCTTCCTTCCTTCTAATGCCTTTTCTCTGCCTTGGATTCTTGAGATTAATCTAGCTTGAATGTATATATACACATGAGGTAAATTAAGGATCAGATGACTAAGGACCGGATTGTGACCTGAATTTGTCACTTACTACTTGGGCAAATTACACCAAACAATTTAACCTGTCTTTTTTTTCCTCCTCTCTTAAATGTGGATGATATACAGGTCCCAATAAAATTTCTGAATTGTAGGACACATGGGTGTCTCAGTCAGTTAAGAATCTGCCTTCAGCTGAAGTCATGATCCCAGGGTCCTCCAACCAAACTGGTGGGGCTCCCTGCTCAGCGAAGGGTAGGAGTCTGCTTCACCCTCTCCTTGCTCGTGCTCTCTCTCTCTCCTCTCAAATAAATAAATAATAAATTAAATCTTAAAAAAAATTCTGAATTGCTGTAAAGAAAAAATGAAGTGATGTTTATGAAGGCTTTTGTGTCAGATTAATTCCTAAGAATTTACCACAACTGTTCTAGCATCAAGCCAACAAATGCTTAGCAACGATATACCGGGAGCTAAATTATATTTTCTGTGTACTCAGGCTCCCTTTTATCTTATTTTTTGAAACATTTGGAATACTTCTTATTTATATTTAGACAGATCTGCATTGCAGACTATGGTATACACTGTGTTGGAATCATCCCACAAGTGGGTTTTGAAAGCACAGGCGAGAACCTGGCCTCTGTTCCTCACAGCCTTGAGTGAAGTTATTAGCTGGCAGCTGAGGAATTGGAAGTAGTCCCAAAGCAGGCTTTCCTTCCCTCTGTACCCATAGTGGGGCTTTACCTATGTTTCTGTCCTAGTCAGTTGGGATTGTTAGAACAAAATACCATAAACTAGGGAGGCTTATAAACAATAGCAATTTGTTTCTTAGAGATCTGGAGGCTAGAAAGAAAAGACCATGGCCCAGAAGATTCTGTGTCTGTTAAGAGCCCACTTCCTCCTTGGCAGCTATTTTCTTACTCTAACCTCCCATGATAGGGGGAAGCAAACTTGATCCAGCCTCTTTTACAAGTGCATTAATCCCATTTATGAGGGCTATGCCCTCACGGCCTCATCACCTGCCAAAGGTCCCACCTCTTAATACTGTAAACTTGAGAGTTAGGATTTCAACACATGGATTTTGGAAGACACAACATTCATACCATAGCACTCCTAAACACAAAAGGAATCATAGGAATGATTAAACCTCAAAAAGTATTTTACAAGCTTATTTTTTTAAGTAGAAAATTGTTATACACAAAATATAGAATGAATATATATATGTGTTATATATATATATATATATAGAGAGAGAGAGAGAGAGAGAGAAGTGCAAATTTGATAAATCATATTCCAGAGTCACAGAGTAGAGACATTATCACATATATCGTGTCCCTACCAGGTGCTAGCACTGTGAACAGGGCTTTACATGTGGCAACTCATTTTACTTTTAGAAATAAGTTAATCAGGCCCAGTAAAGTTTGATACTTGCCCATGGTGAAGAAGCTGGCTAGTTGACTACACTTGCATGTAATGTAACATAAAAGAAAATGATTAGATATAAAACAAATCTAAAATAAATGTTATCCAATCAACATTATATATTCACCTGTCATAATATACATTACATTGTAATTTTTTTTTTTAATTTTTTATTTATTTATGATAGTCACAGAGAGAGAGAGGCAGAGACACAGGCAGAGGGAGAAGCAGGCTCCATGCACCGGGAGCCCGATGTGGGACTCGATCCCGGGTCTCCAGGATCACACCCTGGGCCAAAGGCAGGCGCCAAACCGCTGCGCCACCCAGGGATCCCTACATTGTAATTTTTGATGAAGAAAGTAAAACTCCTATACTATATTTGAGGTGGCCAGAATTGTAATGATATGTATATATACCTTATAAAAGTGTAGGTATTGACTCAAACTTCTTAATCTCAGAAATTTTCAATTCTTCCCATTATGAAATATTTCTAATTTCTCTGTCCTACACATGTAATACACAGGCTTAGATTTTAATTCAATAATTGGTTTATGGGGCACCTGGGTGGCTCAGTGGGTTGAGCATCTGCCTTCAGCTCAGGTCATGATCCAGGATCCTGGGATAGAGTCCCACATCAGGCTCCCCTCAGGGAGCCTGCTTCTCCCTCTACCTGTGTCTCTGCCTCCCTCTCTGTGTCTCTCATGAATAAATAAAATCTTTTTAAAAAATTGGTTTTGCTATAAAAAGGAGCAAACAAGTTGTGATCTGTAAATTGTTTAAATCCAGATATGTTTTGGGATCCCTGGGTGGCGCAGCGGTTTGGCGCCTGCCTTTGGCCCAGGGCGCGATCCTGGAGACCCGGGATCGAATCCCACATCGGGCTCTGGGTGCATGGAGCCTGCTTCTCCCTCTGCCTGTGTCTCTGCCTCTCTCTCTCTCTCTGTGACTATCATAAATAAATAAAAAAATAAAAATAAAAAAAATAAATCCAGATATATGATAAAATTTCCTCTTTTTATTTGAAAACACCATCATAAAGAGTATAAATGGTGATATTTAATGCTTCAAGAAAATATTCATACAATATCTAGTTGTGGAGAAAGAGAAAATTAAGGCCATTCTACTTTAAGTTCAGCGTTAGCGCAAGTACAGCCATCCCAGGCCCCTGTGAAGAAGAGCTGAAATTTACGTTACTTCAGTTACAGGAAAAAAACAGCTTCCAGCTTAATGTCCTAGAAAGCCCCATATTAGAATGAGAACAGAGCCCAAGCCAGTGGCAGGAAGCCCCATATCAGAATGAGAACAGAGCTCAATGCCCTTGAAAGCCCCATATCAGAATGTAAGCAGAACTTGAGAAATTCCTCCAGCCCTTCTGGAGGTCCCCGAAACCAGCCTTAAAACTAAGCTGGAACCCACCTCCCGGATCCAAGTCCCTGCTCCGCTGTGTCGGGTGCACTTGGACCCAAGCTCGAGCTTGCTAATAAACCTTCCTGAGCTTGCATCGTGCAGGCTCCTTGGTGGTTTCTCGGATTTGCAATCTTGGGCACAACATAGTGAGAAAGAAAACGGAGGTAACACTAACTTTATTAAGATTTTCATTTTTACTGACCACTCTGAACTTAGATTTTAATATATTTGATTATACAATGTATAATGTCCCTAAGGTATATGATGATTGAAGCTACATCCTTGGCATTGCCTTATGTGAAAAAATTCTTTGGCTTTTGTTGAATTCCGACTTCTCTTTGAGCACTTAAATCACTTTGACACATTAGCTAAAGAGAAAGGATATATATTTGCTAGAGTTTTGACCAAGCATGAATCTATGGTTTGCTAAAATGACTATTGAGTGAAGTATTCACATAAAATAGGAGTTCAGGGGCATGTAATAAAATTTCCAAAAGTAGTGACCTTCCTATCTCTATATAAGAATGTAATAATTGGTTTGACCAGGTAAGGAACAGAGTAAAGCACAAGGAAGTTTTCAATCAAGTTAATTGATATACCCGATTTCACTTTCCATTTAAAGACATTTAAAAACCCTTCCAAGATTTCACAAAAAATAGTATATTTGTTTGGGATATTTAAAAAGTTTCTTTCCTGATTCTCCAATATCCACATTTACCCCTAAATTTTATTTTGTAATATACTTACACTTTCTTAAGTTGCCAACACTGTATCAAAGAGTCAAAATATAGTATCACCCTTCCTCCTTGGTTGACATGTCTGAATAGCTGCGGTTATGGTGATAATGGTCATTCTGAGTCCATGGTTTACTATATTGTCTAAACATTTATTATTTGGAAAGATAAGTCTTTATATGAAAAAATATGAATAAAGTTGGAGATATTTAATTAAAGGCGATGGTCCTACTATTATCCCTAGAGTATTACTATATGTTATTTTGGTATTTAGAGCATTAAAATGATATAAAAATCTATAGAAATTGAAATTGTGTTCCCTAGGAACAGTGACTGTATTGTTATTATATTATTATCACCTACATCCAGGAAGGATATTCCATAAAATACCCTCATCTTTATATGTAAATGTTTGTTGCCCAGAAAATAATATAATATGTGCATTAAATTCCTTTATCTTTTAAGTTATTAACTTATAATGTTTAATATATTTAAATTTCTACTATTTCATAGAAATATCTAGGCTTACAAAGGTAAATTATCACTAAAAATGGATTTTTTTTTCTTTTGGATGATAAAGCTTAAATTCCATCTAAAAAATCTAATTGAAACTGAAACCATTTAGATTTAGCATATTTTCTTAGTTACCAATAATGAAGTGTAACCCCTAAACTGAAATCCATTGTGGTAAACTCAGACCACTTAGCACATATAGTGGGCTTTAACAGCAATGATACAAAAATACTTTGTTAACATTTCATAACATTAATTTAGATGCCCTGGAAGTGCAGACTGCCTAGTTTATTTTAAAAGCCATCCCTGTGGCAGGAGTGAAAATGAAAGAAAGACTTTCAAAAGGAAAGAAAAACAAGGTTGCAAATCGCATTAGGTGATGCCCTGCATGCACTTGAACATGCCCAAGAGGGGAAAATGATTGTATTTTTCCCTAACAGATTGTAAAAGGCTCATTTTAAGAACACAAGAAATAATGGAGCATTGCAGAGAACATCTTTTCACAAGGCTCTTGCGAATGAAAGTTATGAATGTAAAATTGGGAGATAGTTTCTGGGCTTTCGGAAGATAAGACATCTGCATATGAATGCTCTTTGTTTCAATGATTCCTGTAAAATTTTACATTGATGATGTAATGCTACACAAGTGTCCTTACGCCAGCTTTATATATAACTACACACAAATGTATTATACAAGATGCTATGCTATGTTAATCCAAAATTGAACATCTTTGTTTTGTTCTTCTTAGCTCTGAAAAACTGGTGAGTGATCCCAAATCACAATCACAACCTTTTAGCTGTGGCAGGAATGAACAGTTTATTAATGCCAGCCATGTAGTTCAATAGGATTTGTTTTCTTAGATATCAAAAAAAAAACAAAAACAAAAACACACAAAGGAACCGTTACTGGTTGACTACTAAATATGGATTTTCTGTTTGTTCCCTTTCTGCAAGACAACTTTTAAAAATAGGATCATTTAAGGAAAGGCAGTGGCACATAAAGCTAAATATGTTTCAAATATAGCTACTGAGCATTTATTCTTCTTAAATGGCCCTCTTTCCCTACAATCACTAGCAATGTAGGGAATCTTATCTTGAATCTTATTGCCATACATATTTTATGTAAAATTCGATATGCTTAAATCTTCGATAAAAAAATTAAGCAATGAAAATAGTCTATAGAGTAAAAGTTTCACAGGTAATTTTTTTTGTCTTTCTTGGTAGTATTTGTGTGAAGTTAAGATTTTACTTCTATGCAATAGTGAAAAATACATCATATGGCATTAAAAAGTTTGTGCTTTACTAAAGAATGGTATTTTACATGTAATTTTAGTTTACTATTGCTTTTCATTAGATAATCAGTTGCTTTTTTATTAACACAACTACAGGATAGTAATTGGCAAATACACACACAATTTTGTGTCAAAATTAAATATTTAATCTCATTTTACTTAAAGAATGCGTTCGAAAATGTTTACAATAAAAATGTTTAATAAGATTTTTTTCAATTATTTTACATCTATATATCTAGTTATATCATCACCTCTTTAATACATATTTGTAAAATAAGTCAATGGAGATTTTATATTTTTGATTTACAGATATATAGTTGTCAGCAACTTAAAATGAATCTCCCATGTTGCAACAGTTGACACATAAAATGATAAAGACTCAACAATTTAGGCCCTGAACATAAAAGTTATCATAGGTCTATATGAAAATATAAGATATCTGGAAACAATATTGGTCTCCAAAGACAACTTTTAGCTGTGAGAGAAAAACTGAGAGCATTATCTCAAGCATCTCCTGCTACAAGATCCACTGTCACCCTTTTCAAAGTTTTCATTATAATAACATGTTTGCAAGCAAACCTCAACTAGTAATCACTGAACACATGGCAACAATTTTTAATTACTTTTGACCTTGGCCAGATGCAACAGATAACCTCCAGGTAAAGAGCTTTTGGATCTATGAATGATCTTAGGATGTCCTCTAGCTTCCAAACACAGAAGCAATAAAAGAGGCTTAGATTTGATTTCCCAAGGAGTTTTGATTGGTTCATTCTAAATGAAACATATACAATATATTATAAAATTGTTGGCAAAATAATCTGTTTCAACAGATTTTTTTTTCTTAGGGATTAAAATTGGAAAAAATCTTTCCTTTATTTAGTTCCTGCTTATTCTTCTGGTCTTTATTTCTGTCTTCACTTCTCTTTCTTTTTTATTTCTTTGGTTTACTTTCTTTCTTCTTTCTTTTTCTTTCTTTCTTTTCTTTCTTTATTTTTCTTTCTTCTTCTATTTCTTTCTTCTTTCTTTCTTTCCTTCTTTCTTCTTTCTTTTTCTTTCTTTTCCAGTTTGGTAGTTAATAGCTTAGTGGCTAGAATCAAATTTCCTAAGTTGAAGTCCTGGCTGCTAAGAAAAGGAAGTCTTCACCACTCCCAAGAATAAACAGAAGAGAAAGTTGAGCTGGCTGTCCTGAGATATTATAATGTGGAAAAGAATGGCAAAAACAAACAAACAAACAAACAAACAAACAAAAAAAACAAAAAAAAACATCACTTTGATTAGGAATGCCCTTCAGATGAATGTGGGGCTGGAGTTTTTACAGCCAACCATTTTGGCACACATTATGGCATATGTCTGATCTACTGCTTCAACAAACCAGAAGACCAATAACAACAATAGCAAAATTCTGGCTGCATTCATAATGTGAACATGTTATTTAACTTCCTAGTGCCTTTATTTTCTCCTAAATTATTTGTGGAGGGATAACAATAGAATCTGCCCCATAGAATTTGTATGGTGATTAAATGAGATAATGCACGCAGAACATGAAAGAAGCACTTGCCACAAAGAAACTACTTACACATTTTTTAAACCTAGAGATACTTGATATTTTTTTCATGTCTTTATTTTTTAAAAAAATATTAGCATAGTTTTCCATTTACAACAAAGTTTCAAAAACCCTACAGAGAGTTCCCATATAACTTATAAGGGCCAAAGGCAGTCCACCCCATAATTGCCACTTTGGCATGAAAATTATTCTGAGTTGAAGACCATTGAGGCCCCTCAGCGTCGAGAAAAGTTTTGTTCCTCCCTTAACTACATAGAAGAATCCAAGTTGGGGATCTTTCCCAGAATAAGGGTTTATTAGTAGAGATGGATTTATCTAGTGACACACCTGCATGGCAGGCCAAACATCTGATTACCAGATATCTGTACTTTTTATTGCCCTGTGATGTGTATTCCTTTCTTCTGAAATCCCAGACCTCTATTCCTTTCTCCTTAGTTCAGGATAATATACATACCTCATTCTGCACTCTGGAATGTCTTTTTTTTTTTTTTAAGATTTTATTTATTAATGAGAGACAGAGAGAGGTAAAGACCCAAGCAGAGGGAGAAGCAGGCTACCTGCAGGGAACCCAATGTGGGACTTGATTCCAGGACCCAAGATCATGATCATGCCCTGAGCCAAAGGCAGATGCTCAACCACTGAGCCACCGAGATGCCCCACCCTCTGTGGAATTTCTGTGTCTGTGTGGATTCCTCATATATACACTATTAAATTTGATTTTCTCCTGTTAATCTCTTTCCTGTCAGTTTGATTCTTAGTCCAGTTAGGAGGACCTTGAAGGGGACAGGAATTCTTGCTCCCTGAGAAAGATACCACATTCTTGCTTCCCAACAACCCTGTACCCAGTTTCCCCTATTATTAAACGTCTTACATCAATTAGGTACATGTGTCACAGATAACAAGATACTACTGATATGTGATTAGCTAAACTCCATTATTTTATTCAGATTTCATTAGTTTTCTCCCTAATGTCTTTTTTCTGTCACAAGAGCCAATCTATGTTTTCACCTTAAATTTATTCATCATCTAACTATGGGCTCCTCTGGTCTGTGAGAGTTTCTCAGACTTCTGTGGATTTTTGTTCAGTTTTGTTTTGCTATTGTTTTTTAACTGAAAATGTATGTATGTATGTATGTATGTGTTTTTGGAGCAGTTTAAGGTTCACAGCAAACTCAAGGGTGCAGGGACCTAGGGCAGGCACTTCAAGAGACCACTTTGGTATGAGCATTATTTCGAGTTAAAAAACAATAAAAAGGGCAGCCCCAGTGGTGCAGCGGTTTAGTGCCACCTACAGCCCAGGGTGTGATCCCAGAGACCCGGGATCAAGTCCCATGTCAGGCTCCCTGCATGGAGCCTGTTCTTCCTCTGCCTGTGTCTCTGCCTCATTCTCTCTCTCTCTCTCTCTCTCTCTCTCTGTCTCTCATGAATAAATAAATAAAATCTTTAAAAAACAACAACAAAAAAAAAAAACAATAAAAATCTAGCAGATCCAGGAAAAGCTCTTTACCTCCCCATCAACTGTCTGCTTACACCAAGAAGAGAGCTATTAATTGACATTCCCTCTTTATCTAAGAAACTTACCTACATAATAAGGCAACCTTTGTTTTCCAAACATCTCCTTTCAATGTCCTGCTAATGGTCTTTCTCCCTTTGGCCCCTCAGGCCCCTACCCGCTCCTCAGCTTCCAGTAAGTCTCAGATTGTCTTCCTCCCTTTGCAATTTCCTATTCTCTGTGGATTTCTCATACATACACTATTAAAGTGGATTTTCTCCTGCCATCTGTCAATTTGATTTTTAGTCCAGTCAGAAAGACCTTGAAGGGCAAAGGAAGTTTTTCCTCCCCAACAAGAGAAAGGTACAGAGATTTCCCATTTGTTCTCTGCACCCACACAAGCACGGTCTCCACATCGTCCCCTCATCAAAGTGGTGCATTTGTTTCAACTAGTGAAAATCTTGCTTTTTATTCTGAAAGACATATCCTGTCACTTTTATTTTGTGCACTAATTAAATAATATATTGTGCCGTTTCTGTTGAGGTTTGTGACTATTATCATGATAATTAAAGTAGATTCTAACATGCTTTTTTTGTGCAAATACATTTGATAATGTTTCTGTGTGGTTATCTAATGGGATATATGGAAACATTGCTGTCATGTAATAAACTCAAGAGTTTAGTAATTTTTTATTCAATTGTTGAATTGAATTTTGAGACAATCAGCTTATATTATGATGTGTGATATCTAATGTGAGATATTACCTAAGAAATAATGATTATTTTTGGTAAATGAGATTCGCTTCCAACATGGTTTTAAATTCCTGATTTTAAGTATACTTTATGCATGTGGACAAGCCATACTAGGGTAACTAATGCTAGCTTTATATCATAAAGGACTCATCAAATCTTTTTTCCATAATGAATACTAGTATGTTTTTAAAAATGTGCTCATTTTAATAATTAGAACCCAGAACAAAAATAACAATGGCCAATATACAACTGTCTTGAGAACAACTACCATATCCCAGAAACTTATTTTTCTGAAGTCCTTCATATGGCTTACTATAGAGAGAAGATGTATAGAGAGGTTTAATATTTAAGAAACATCAACCTGACCTATTTCTTGGTTATGTCTGTGTAGTGAACATCTATAGCTATTTTGAACAGTAGACTTAACAAATATTCCTAGCAATATAGGCAATATTAATAAATGAGAATTACATTTTTATTAGTTTTCACTATATTAATGGAAGAGTTCTTTCAGTAAAATCATTGTGCATCCACTAAAAGGATTTTAAAATTTTAAAAACCAACAAATGATTTAGCTTTATAATAATAAGCACTTTCAAAATCATTAACTTTGATTTAATCAATCATCGCTGTATTTCTTCAGTTTCTTTTCAAGTATTGAACCATCTATCCTTTACCAAAAGATGAGAGAGATCACTAGCTTTTACTGTGATTGAAAATTAGAGTTGAATTCATATAAAACACATAATTTTATATATATGTATGTGTAAACACACATACACCTATTGGAGAGACTGTGTTATAATTATAGAAATTCCTAGTTTCTCACTCCTAAACTTTTATACATTCCTTTGTTAAAATATTTACTTATTAGAGAGAAGGAGAGTACAGGAGGGAGGGGCAGAGGGAGAGAGAATCTCAAGCCGACTTTCCACTGAGCACAGAGCCCAACACAAGGCTCAATCTCAGGACCCTGAGATCATGACCTGAGCAGAAATATAATTGGATGCTTAACTGAGTCAACCAGGTACCCCATAAAGTTTTATATATTCTTATATTTACTACCAAATTAAAGAAGTAGTAAAACAACAATAAGAACAAAGTAAACTGAGACTATTATGTAAATGTAACACAGACATAAGTTAAAATGCTCTGATAACATCCCTCCAATGAAATTTCTCTTTACGTATTCTGTCATGAATAATTTTTCCTACCCTCTGGAATCTTACTAAAATGTGAATGTTTCATAACGAAATTTCCACATTCCACCTGATATTACCACTGCAAATATTCCGTTCTTAACTAAAAGCTCACTAATTGCAGGTTATTTGCTTTCACATCTTCCATGACATACAGAACTCAATTATTTACAGCAGAAATTTTAAACGTAGCAGGTTATATCATTTCTAGGCTTTGCTAAACTTCTATTCATTCAAATTATGTTTTATGACCCCTTATGATAAGAAAAAAATGCTTGGACCTGAGCACTAAATTAAACGTATTTTAATGTATTTTACACCCATGTCTTTCTATATAGGCATTCCTTCCTAAGTTCAGTATTCATTGTCCCGAATATTGGCTATGCCAATTTTCTCTCATATTTGTTCTTTGTTTTCCCCATTATAGGCTATGCTTTTATAGTGCTCTCTAGAGTGCAGAGTCTTGAAAATATGTACAGCATCAGATCGCTTACTGAGCTATACTAAATTGCATTTTGCTCCCAGTGGATGAATTTATTCAAACTTTTTTGGAAGTGTCATTTGAAAGTAATAGTTCTGAGTAGGATTTTTAGAAATAGAAGGAAATTCAGTGAGGCTTGTTCCATTTTCCTCATAATATAGAAGAGAAAAATCTCAATCCTGGAAGTAGGACTTAGTTTATAAAGTGACAGAGTTAAGAACAGAAATTAGAGGTCTCTTGGCTCTCTCTTATGTGTTCTGAGACACTTTCTACTTCCCAATGGACATTTAGTGTAAAAAATAGCTGGCTGATTTAAACGGAATTATCACGAAATAGTTCCTCTTCTATAAGGTCCATTTTCTGTCCTCAGTTTATAAACCCACACTGTAGAAAGCTATTTAATTATTAATTCAACAAAAAAAATTACTCAATATCAATTATGAGCCAAACACTGTCCTAGTGGCTTGGTATATGTCAATGAAGAAAAGTGATTAAGAAAAAAAAAAAAACCTCCAATCATCTTAAAGTTTACATTCTATTCAAGAGAGAAAGAATATAAACAATCAACATTTTTTTTTTTTTAAAGAGTGAATCATTTAGGATGTGGCAAGAAATCAGTTCCAAGGAGAAAAGGTTGAAACTGGATAAATTTGGAACTGGGGAATGATTTTTCAATTGCAGAGTCAGGGTTAGCTGATATTTGAGCAAAGATTTGAAGGAGTTCTGGGTGTTAGCCACATTGGTACCTGGACGAAAAGCCCTGTAGGCAGAGAAAACAGACAGTGCAAAAATCCCAGGGCAGGAGAGAATGTGGAAGACTTAAGAGGGAGGAAAGTAGCCAATGTGGCTAGAGAGAAGAAAGAGAGAAAGAAAGAAAGAAAGAAAGAAAGAAAGAAAGAAAGAAAGAAAGCAAGCAGAAAATAAAGTCGGAGAGATAAGCAGAGGATATTAACCACTAGTCACATGTATCCACAGAGCACTGGAAATACGGCTAATGTAAGGGGTTGAATGGAATTTTTAATTTTACATACTTTATATTTTAAAACTGAAGCATTGGTGTGGATACAGATATTACAATTCTTCTTTGATAGTCAATTGAGTTATTGCAAAATTTTTAAGTATATTTAAAACATTGTATGTGAATCTACTTCTTCAGTGGTGAATTTTAGGGAAAACTAAATAACAAGTATCCCTGTGTGAAATTTAGCATCTTGTTCATAGAAGCTCTAAGTGTAAAATATCCACTGGATTTCAAAGATAAGCTAAGCACCAAAAAAATTAAAAAGCTTTTTAATAATTTTCAACTTTGAATCTATGTTGAAATAATCTTTTTGATATATTGATTTAAATAAAATAATATGCATAATAACATTAGCTTTTTCTACCTTTATTAATGTACTACTGAAAAATATGCAATAATATTTGTGTTTTCCATAATTTTTCTATTTAAAGCACTATGGGCCATTGTAATTAAATTGGTTTCTACTCTAAATGAAATGGGAATTCATTGATGCATTTTTAGGAAAACAATGATAAAAGCTATGTTTTGGTTCTATTTTTTACTTCATTATTTTGAATAAGCTGTCATTTATATCCCTCATGTAAATTAATATTTCTATAGATTCATACTTTATGCATATTGCGACGTGAATAAGGCATAATTTAGCTAATTGAGGAAGTGATTACTCTTAATCTCCAAATATATTACTGCCAGGTTTTGTATATTTACCTAGGCATGAAAGAGAAGGATAGCTCAGATCAATGTTGTATATTATTCTAGTTCACCTTTTATCTGGACAACACTGGTAGTTGTGCACACTAACTCCAGAAATAAAACTCAGAGTAACTACAGGTCTTTATGCTGATTCTCAAGTAACTCATCAAATAATCGTCCATGCATTTTGCTTGTATAATCCTCAAATGAGAGACATTATTTTGTACATACTGCCACTACTTCCTTTTTTTTTAAGTTTTTATTCAAATTCCAGTTAGTTGGCATATGGTGTAATATTTGTTTCAGGTGTACAAGATTGTGATCCAACACTTCCGTACAACACCTGGTGCTCATCACAATAAGTGTCCTCCTTCCACTGCTACCACTTCTTATATATTCTCTACATTAGAGTCATGCTGGAATTAAAAAGTTAGAGTCAAATACAGCCAAAAATGAGAAAAATATCTTCTTTGAAGTTTTTAACTCAGAGAAAGAGTTTTTTTAAGCTTTCAATGATCTATAATACTTATGAATTTCAAGGTTGCAATATCCTGAAATGACTGTTCTGCAATAAGCAACAGGTAAAACTAATCTCAAATAATTACATTCAGAAAAAATGAAAAATTAAAAAAACTCCATATTTTCTAAGGTAATTATTTCAAGACAATTTTAAATAGATACCTCCAAAGTAAATTTGTCAATAATTTAAATGTCCTTATTGTATAATAATAAAATTTCATCTAAATTTGAATTATTACATAGATCTAGAAAGGAAAAGAGGTAAGTAGTTAGCACTTAGGAAAAAGTCTATTTCTCTTAAATGTATTTCTCTTTTATGCACAAAACTACCATTAGTGTTAGTGGGAGTTAAACATATAAATTCATTGTGCATCAATAGAGGAGCAGAAACTGTAATCTATAAAATGAATGAATTAAATCATTATGAATAATTCTTTAGCACATGACCTCCTCTAAGTTCTATGAAGTATATAGTCTGACTTTTTGAAATGGCACTTAAAATGGTTTTACATCCTAATTGAACAGCCATTCACTGGGCTTATTTTTTTTACTTAGATCTCTCCTAATACCTGTGAAGTAGGGTTTTTAAAATAGAAGACTGGATGGTAAAAGCAGTAATTTCTCATCAGGGAATATTTAATAAGTAGAATCTATTAGCCAACTAAAGGACACAAAATAGATTAATCTTTCAAAGATAAATCCTTTTGGGGTTATAAATTGTTCAGTTTTCAGGGACAAAGTCTCTATGTCAGATGTGTAAAGTTAGATTCACATTTAATGTCATTTCTTAATACAAGAAAAAAGAATATCTTAAATTTTTAATAATAATCACTAATTAGGAATGTTTGAAAATAACCATACCAGAGGTAAAAATAAACGGAATATTATCTGGTTTAGGTTATAATTTACTTTTTTATAGTCTGTGGTACATTTTTGTCTGAAGATGCTGCTATGAAAGCTAACTTTTTATTATTACTTGTATATGTTTATATAATACTGTTATTTCATAGAAGAAAATCTAATCCCATAGATCCTAATGGTGGTGATGATTAAAAATAAATGAAAAATGAACTTACCAATAAAGCTATACTTCTAAGTAAAGATATCTCTTTGGCCTAAAATATGACCATATATTAAGCTTTTACAAAGAATCATACATAAGAAAAGAAAGCTGAATTCTGTTCTTATTTTCAGTTAAACATAGAGTCTAGGCTCAATTCACATGAACTTTTACAAATTTTATCAGTTATTTTAACTTAATTATCCATCCCCTTTAAATATATATATATATATATATATATATATATATTATCACCATTCAAAAAAATTTAAAATCCAAAGTACATTGATTTCATATACACAAGGATGAAGCAAACTGGAGACTACCTATAAGATAACCTATAGAATGGATTTTTTGTTGTTTTTAGTGGATCCTTGAGGTTTCATATATATATATATATTTTTTTTTTTTTTCTTTGAGAATATGGAGTTGAACATAAGAATCCTGATATTGACAGGACAAATTTGAAGAGCATTTCTGGCAAGTTATCACTTAGATTTTTTCATTCCCTTATTTGGGCAAAATTTACTACATAAGAAATTTAGCTGCACAAAAAATAACATGTCCTCTCCACAACAATTTATAAAGATTTGTCCTAGCAACTGTCCCTGAGACAAATCTCTTCCCTACTTTTCCTCTTTCCTAACTTCTTTTCTTCTTTCCTTCGTTGCTTCCTTCCTTCCACTCTTCCTTCCTTCCTCTTTTCCCTTCCTTCCTTTCCTTTCTTTTCCTCTCACCCTATTACACATACTTTATTTTTAAAATTTGTATCAATCCATATATCTTCTATTTTGTTAGCAAAACTTTTTTAAAGTATTTTAATGTGTCTATTATTTAACACTGCTTATGGAGAGCTTCTTCTATGCTAGTCATTGTATAAGACATTCAAAATATCCTAAAATATTAAATAGAAACCTTATGAACTTGACATTAAGAATATCTTCAGTGTCTACATGGCCACACTGAGACACGAAGTTCTTAAGCAGCTTGCTGATCACATGGCTATGACGTAGAAGGGTCAGGTTAGGAATCAAGGTCCTATGATTCAGATTCATGTCAGTAACTATTATGCTATGATATTATCATAAATTTCAGAGCCCACCAAAAAATAGAAATATTTTTTTCTGAAAACTCATCATAAGAAAATTGTCAAATTATAAGATTACTATACAAAGTCAGATGCATGCTTATTTAATCCAGGAATTGCTGGCTATCTTCCTGATGTTAACTTTCGAGGACAATTCTAGACAACCCTTTTAAGAAACACTTATGATGTTGTGGTTTATACATCTAGTGAAAACGTTCTAAATTACATTATATTTCCTTTTTAAACCACACTTTGGGAGTATGAGTCTTAGGCATTTAGATCAGGTGCAGGAAGTAATATATTTTGTTTATTTTTAATTTAACCTTACTTCATTCATTTTAAAGCTCAGAATAGAGTGGAAAAATACTTTCCTATTAGTATAGAAATAAATTTTTATTTGAAAACTGAAACCTTTGAAAAGGTCATCTAAATTGGTTTCTCCTTAGGTTGAAGTGTTTAAAAGACAGCAGATGAAACTAATTTTCCCATTTAATGTTCTGAGCACATGATTCTAGGTAACCTCAAGGAATAGCATCTAGTATTTCCATAAGAATAATTTGACGTGAAGTGCAGCCATGCTGTACATTTTGAAAATTGTGTTAAATGAATAAAAGAGATATTCACACTGATTTTCTCTTAGTTTGTTCACAGTTCACAGTTAACTATTTAGCTTTATGCTGATAAATCAATACTTTTAGCCCACACAATCACCACACTTTGAGATAAAGAGCACATCTTAGGTGGGGAAAGAGGAGAACACCAATAGTTAAAATCAGACAGGGTACATAATAAAAAAAAATAGTAAAATATAAGGATTTACCATGCTCTGAACATTTATATATGATAAAATACTTTTAGCAATGTTCTGCTTGTCTAAAATGGAAACTCTAACTACGAAGAAGATGTATAGAAAACAACAGCTGCCTGGATACCTGGGTGGCTCAGTGGTTGAGCGCCTGCCTTTGGCTCAGGCAGGGGTGATCTTGGTTTCTGGGATCGAGTTCCACATCGGGCTCCGTGCATGGAGCCTGCTTCTCCCTCTGCCTGTGTCTCTGCCTCTCTCTCTGTGTCTCTCATGAATAAATACATAAAATCTTAAAAAGAAAAGAAAACAATGGCTGCCATGTGAGTGCATTAGAATGTTGTTATCAGAGAGAAGTATGAAATTATGAAATTTGCCACAAACAAAACAAAATGACGGTAAAAAATCCAAATCCTGCCCAGAAAAAGCAACACATAGTTCAGTTTACAACAGCCATCATCATGTTTCGGATAATTACATCAGCTTATTCAGACACGTGTACTAAAAAATAAAACAGTACTAACAAAAAGATGGATATGCATGTAAAAATTCACATACTTTTTATTGTCAAGTTTGACAGAGCTGTAATTTGTCAAAGGTATGATTGATATACATTTCTTCGGAATAGCTGGTATTTGTAGATAATAAACACACTATGAATTACAAATAGTGTAGACAATCAAAAACTAAACGTCAATATTCTAATTCAGCATTGATTTTCTAACTTTTGCTTAAAAATTATCATGAAAGGAAGATTTTGATATTCACCAGAAAGGTTAAAACAACTAAAAGAAAAAAATATTCATGTTTAACTTATGTTTAAAAGAATGTCCTAACTCTTAAAAAAATGTGAGTGGATCACTTTTATTTATTGTATTATATTTTTAAAATTGTATTTGTATATCATGCAAAAATACCTGTTTTTGGTAAAAATACGATTTTTGGTAGAGATGATTTTTAAATGGACAAATAAATGCAATATTTTCAAATTGTTGACAAGACTCAAATGAATATAACTCTATAACTACTGTCAAAGGAACAAAGATTTAAGATAAAACACTGAACTCTAAATCTGCAGTATCAAATCTTCTCTCTCTCTATCTCTCTCTGTCTTCCATTATTCTTCCCCATGGGGAACATCCAAGTTTTACCCACAGTGTTTTTTTTTTTTTTTTTTAAATTCAAAAGCTCTGGTCCTGAAATTGAGGGAAAAGGCATCAATGGCCATAATTGAGCCATTCACTCAGCTTCTCTTTGAGAGTGTATTTGATTGGCATAATATAAAAATAGAATATGCATCTAGAAATAGACTTAAAACTACTCTTGAAATGGAGCCTAACTGGGTTCATGAGACTGATGGGACATAGATTCTAATACTCCAAATCACTAGCATGAGTCAAGCTTATATGAAAGCGACTAATTCTAATTACCACAGGACAATCCTGAGAAAAATATGTGATGTAAGTTAAAGTTCCTATATCCCATGAATAAATAAAATTTGTTGAAACAATCTTTCAACTAATGCTACATACAAAATCAAACAAAACCACAAAATTTAATGCAGCTTGTATCCTATATTTTGTAGATGTTCTCAAAACATTTTAAATACTTGTGATTAGAAACTATTTTATTCTGAGCACTTGTATAAATAGTTTCCAAGCCACCACTACATCAGGGATCATGTGGAAAATAGATATAACTAAGTTAGATCACACAGTACCTGAGGAACTGCTGGTGAGCATGATTCTCAAGCTATTTTCTGACTAGAAAGGCCACTGGGATTATGTCTTATTTCCTCAGTGTCCTAAATCCTAACTTTGTGTTTCCCAGGTAAATTCCAACCTCCAGATGGAACTCTCCAAGTGATGTTGACTGATCCTATACCTTACAGAGCTCCAGCTTTGTGTGTCTTCCCAGTGAGTCTTCCCACAGTTTCTTTAGCTCATTAGTGTGTCTTTCCTGACCCTGGGTTGGGGGAATGGATAGATGATGGGATAGATAAACTGATGAATAGAGAAAGCTTTGTTTAGGGAGGGAATCAATGTGTAAATAGATATGCCCACCATAATTTCTCCATTGATAAAGTTGCCAGGAAAATATTATAATTGAAAGCTGGCAGGGACGCCTGAGTGGCTCAGTGGTTGAGCGTCTGCCTTTGGGTCAGGGCATGATCCTGGGGTCCTAGGATCAAGTGCCACATCAGACTCCTTGCAGGGAGCCTGCTTCTCTTTCCGCCTGTGTCTCTGCCTCTCTGTGTCCTTCATGAATAATAAATAAAATCTTAAAAAGAAGAAGAAGAAGAAGAAGAAGAAGAAGAAGAAGAAGAAGAAGAAGAAGAAGAAGAAGAAGAAAACTCGCTGAATGTCTAACCATGAGAATTAATCATTAGTCTGCTTTAAAAACAGTATCTTAGGAAAACAAAGACAATATTTTGTTACCTTGGGTATATATGTATTTAATTTTGTAGTTTGCTGACCTGAATCAATTGTCTACCCACCCCCTAAAAAAAGAAAAAGAAACACCCGCCCCCCCCCCCCCCCCACACACACACACATTCCTCAGGAGGACATCTGGTGGTAAAGATGATTAAATAAATAGTCCCTCACATTGTCACAATGTCTTATGCACAAAGATGGTCCACACATTTTATTTCTCACTTTATTAAAAATTACATTAACTGAATTTCTTAAGGAACAATGTAAATAAGTATTTCAAAAATAAAAGACAGCTTAGAATCATTATATCCTCAATGCAGAAACTTGTTTCCCTATTTGGAAAATAATTATTTGACACAAACACTTGCATGAGATAATAAATGAAAATGGAACTCCATTGATAAGCTTGCAGAAGAAAAACAAAGAAGACGGTCTTGTGAATGGACAATAATGATGCTTCTGTACAGGTTACAATAGCTACTTAAAATAAAATATAGTGGCCCACAGTGCTGCCATATGTCACACTGTTCCTATTTCTCTGGGTAGAACCATAAAGAGATCCCTTCTCTTCACATGTTTTTCATACAAGCAGAGAATTATGAATATATTCCATAAATTTCCAGGCATGCGTGAAATACATGTGGTTATTACAAGTCATACAATGAATAGACTAGGAAGCCAGTGTTTCACATTATAATCAAAAGCCAACACTTTTTGTTCCTCCTTTCAAAAGTAGGTCTTTGGAAAGCATTTTCTCAGAATATTTCTCAGAATATTTAACACACACACACACACACACACAGACACTTAGGTTCACAGCGTTTCTAAACTACAGAAGGCAATGCCAATAATATTAGTTGTGCTTTCCTAAAAGCAATAACACTTGTATAAAGCATTTAATATTATGAGAATCTAGATATAAATTACCATCAGAAAAATTAAGCCAAATAAATGCAATCAGCAAATAAAATTTAAAAAGAGATATAAGCCAGTCTATCAATTAAAAGGAGAATAGAGGGTTTATAATCAACAATTTTCTTTTTTAAACTAAGAATTTTCTTAAGCTTATTTATATATTACTCTAGATTAAATGATTAACAATGTATCTTAAATATACTAATATTACTAATATAGTACTATGAAATAAAAAAATAAACTTCTCTATAGTATTTTAAGACCTCAGGTAAATGAGAGAAATAAGAGAAAACATGATATACAAAAAAGGACAAATGTGGAATGACATGAGAATTAATGGCTTAGTCTATAAAAAAACACAAGAAGAAACTGGGTTAAGGAATTTTATGAATACTTGCAAAGAGGTTTTGCCTTGAAAGGAGTACTAAGTATCAATGAAAAAAATCAATAAATAAATTTATCCGATGCTACTAAGTTAGACTGAATGAAAACCTGGACTAAGTAACATGAGACTTTATGTGAGGTTGATTTTCTGAAGGCATTGGAGAAGCCTATTCATAAAACAGAGCTGCAAAATAATCTAGGGCAAAGTAAAGTATGAATTATAGGCCTGTTACATTGAAGTATTAAAAGGTAGCTACCATTACATTAGAAAAAGATATTCAGTAAGAAATCCCAGAGAACAACTTAATTTTAAGTAAAATATGAAGGATATATTTCATCTAATGAAGAAACAAATTATGTAAAAATGGTGAATCAAAATATTTAAAAACATGGAATTGTTCATTCATATTCACTCTTTATTTTTTTGAATTATTTTGTAATAGTACATTGATTGACCAAACCCCATTAATGAAGCAGATGGGAGGAAATTATTAAGAAGATATTGGAATAGTTATGACTAAGGTATACCATAATTTCCAGTTAGCAAAATTAATAATTTATTCTACTGAAACTCACTTTTATTACCATTGAGTCTGCTATTCTCAAGCCACACCAGAGTAAAACTTCTCTGGCCCACCCCTGTGCTAACATTCTGGCGGTCTCTCTAATTTTGATAGGTTTACTTGCTTGGATTAAAAAGTTACTTAATCCTACTTAAAAGAAAAACCAAGTTGAAATAACATGGAATAAAAGTTAAAATAAAGACATTCACACAATGCCATGAGAGCATAAAGGAAACTGCACTCCTGTGCCACCATATAATACATCATGAAGGAAATAACAATTAATTGGACTTTGGAGAGTTAACAAGATTTTACCCTGGGAACTGTTAGGTAGTATGTGACCGTAAAACAGGCAGTAGAGGAATTCATGTGCTTTTGCTAGTATGGCAATCCAGTCAGAAGAAAATGTCACTTTCTGATGATGATATATGCACATCAACATAAGTGAAACATTGTGTGTGCAGAAAGGAAAGCGTTTATGGGGTTCAGGAGGAAAGGCTGAAATTGGTGGTACCAGGTTATAAAGTCAAAACATCATTCAACACATTTAACCCCAAATAGTTTCTGAATATGTTTGAACATTATATCACTTTGGGAATTTTTTCCCCCTAGAACATTGCATAACATGGGAGTAGGTTCTTAATAAATTGTTGTTATATTTAAGGAAAATAATGTCATTGTTGAAAGTAAATAATTGTACTTCTTATATAAACCAACTCTGGACCTAAGTAAAGTTGAGCATCTGACTCTGCAGTATACACAATTGAAGCTGATTGCTAAGCAAATAATTCCTTTGTGAGATGGTCAGAATGAATTACATACACTTTCTATGGCGTAAATTACCTGCTCATGAACAAAATGATGAATACCAGTTTAAGGTCAGTTTTCAATCATTCAGCATTAGGCAAATTTGGATTTTGAAGAGGCTACAAAAGAAATAATCTTATTTAGATCTTCAAATACTTTGAAATCATCCTTTGAGAGAGCAAATGTTAATTATGAGCTTGATACAGTTTATAAGCACAGCTATAAATCACAAATGAAGGTACATTTAATTTAAGGTACATTAAATTTTTCTGTTCAATCTATTTATTTTACAAATGAGAAATCTAGGGACTGGAAAGAAAAATGATTTAAAAAAAGAGAAACAATTAATAGCAGTTAAACATCGATTATCAAGAGCTAATTAAAGTAATTTTAAACTAAAATGGAATATCAACTGAGTATGTTTTGAAATGGAACAGTCTAAGTTGTAGACTGAAATTGTATTGTTTTTAGGATGTTTTATGTAGTTTCAACTTGATTCCATTTAGTGTATCTGCATGAAAGAAATTTAAAATCCCCAAATTAAATGCAAAATTACTCAGTGAAACACACATCAAGCTATTTCAGATTATAGCCATCTTTGCACTATTTATTTTCATGATAAATGAAAGTTTACTAATTTGCAAATTAATGGAAAAACTAGTATTACCTATTAGAAAAGAGTTTTACAATCCTACTTATATGATATAATGTGATTTTAAACCTCCATGTCTAGAGAAATAGGGATAACTTTTCAAATCTCCTGTTTATAACAAGGAGAGAGAAATCTCCTTGTCCTACCCGTCCCCCAACTCACATATATATATATATATATATATATATGTGTGTGTGTGTAGTATATATATATATATATATATATAAATAATGTAAATACTATTTTGAACCTACATCCAGCCAATGACATGAGGCACACTGGTGAAGAGAAAATGTACACATTGCCAGTTAAATTCTAGTGAGATGATCTTAATTAAACCAATAGCAATTGTATTCCACCTTGCTAGAACAATTACCACCCATTATTCACTCAGCCAGCAAAGAAGAAGGAAGAATAAAATGATAATGTGGTCTAGTCTAAACGATAAGCACTAAAATATATATTATTGCCATTATACCTAACTACACCCTAAAAATGATTATTTCTCTAAAGCTGCTTGAGGTAGGAAGCTGTTCTCAAAGGACAATAGCCCTTTCTCTTTATGAACAAAGACCAGAAAGAGGCAAGATTAAGAAAAATGGTGGCTGCGATCACAGACCCTATGAAAATATATAGCTCTACTTAGCAACTACAAATTACAGTTCAGGGTAAAATATCATCTGAGTCTCTTTTATTATTTTGTATAAGATTCCATTTATTTTCCCTAAAACGTGAGTCCAAAAAAATCCTATGAGGACAAAGAATGGATGATCACAAGGGAAAAGTAGATTATTTGATCATTCTTGAGCAAAAACAACAAGAAAAGAAAGAAAACCTATGTCAGAATCATGTAAACAGTTCAATTTTAGAACATGTCCTCTTCCAATATTCCTTTTTAAAGAGTATCTCAAAATCTTCATTTTTACTGGTACAAAACAAAGTAGTCTTTGGAGAATGAGTGACAACAGTAATATTAGCCCAATTCCATCTCACACTGGAAACAGAATGCATAACAATTGATACAAATTTACTTCCTGGAGCAAGGTTAGCAAAGGCAGAGAAACTCTCTGAGAATTCCTTGGGGAAAAGAAGCACTGTCCCAAAAACAATTGAACAGATTATGTTTACTATTCAAAGTAATCGGTTTTCTTTCAATATCTTATCTTCTCTCTACACAGCAAGAGATGTAGAAAAGCAGCAATAACTTGAAGAATGAAGTGCGGAAACCTACTGGGGAGGAGACCTGAAACATACTAAATATATTTGTGGCAGAATTAATTCCAACACCCAGGAGGAAGCTGCTAATGCGTTAGAGTGAGCTGTCAAGTGAAAAAGGAAATTTTTTCCATGGGTTTTCTAATGAGTTTTAATACACCCCCAGTATTTATTTTAAGACATTCTGCTTGTCAAGGTGGAACTCCTGTTCTCATTTTCAGATAATTGACTAGTTTTTAAAAAAATCTTTATTCCATTTCAAAATATTAATAAAATAGTCCACTTCAGATACAATTCCCTTTGTCCCGAAGGCACCTGATTAATTTCTTTTTAAAGCCAACTTAAATGAGAGCCCACTAAAAGTTTCTAACATTATTAGTTCTCTTTTCTTTTATTCTAACTCATGATTCAAATTTCATAAGTTTATCTGGTTCTACAATCCAAATAGTTGGATGTTTCAAAATATACAAGTTTGATAGCAAGACTTATGTCATCTCATATGTGCCGTGACTATGACATTTAGTATGTGCTATTAGCTCAGTATTTCTAAAATCTGCTCTATTTGCCAATTATTACACTAAAGTCTTTCTTTGATTTTATTTCTTTGGATTATTGGAAATTAAATTCAGAAAACATATATCCCAAGTTAGAGTGAGTGTGATTATATCAAAACATTTTTAAAAATCATTTAAATTGTTAGTTAAGAAGGTTCAATTATTAATTTCCATCAAAAGCTTATTATAATGTGATTAAAATATAATATGCATTTTCCACAACTAAGAAATGAATTAGTTTTACCTTACAAGGAATATATCACACATTTTATTTTATTTATTTTATTTTTTTTTAAGATTTTATTTATCTATTCATGAGAGACACAGAGAGAGAGAGGCAGAGACATAGGCAGAGGGAGAAGCAGGCTCCATGCGGGGAGCCCAATGTGGGACTCGATCCTGGGACTCCAGGATCACACCCTGAGTCAAAGGCAGATGCTCAACGCTGAGCCACCCAGGCATCCCGTATCATACATTTTAAAATTCGTTTTTATTAATGTTGCAGTTATACTAAAAAGTTGAAAAGTATTATTTAGTAGAACATTATTAAAGTTAATTGTAACTTTGTGCTTGTAAATATATTTGGAGTTTAAATCAGATAAACAAGTGATTCCTAAATACTGTATTTCTTATTCAACTTCCTGTTGTGTACTCACTTATTAAATAATTAGAAAGTTGAATTTTTAGACACAATTCCTAAATGATGCCTCAATTTAAATCAAAATAGTCCATAGTAACCACTAGCCTAATAGTAAAACAATTCATAGCAAATTCAAAATAAATATTATATGAGAAAATAATAATTAAAAATTAAAAATATAATTTATATTTTTGATATATTTTGATATAATTTTGATATAATTTATAGGTTGAGATATAATTTTAAAATAAGTTTGCAATAAGTTCATATAATTGTCATTAGGGATGAAACTTTTCTGAATTTTCATGTTATGGCAATCCTTTAAAGCTTAAAATATTATATTAATACATTTTTATCCCTTATCTTAATAAGTTTTTATCCCATTATGTCACTTATTATGAGCTTTTATTTTTATTTTTTTTTTTATTTTAAAGGTTTTATTTATTTATTCGAGAAATGTAGAGAGACAGAGAGAGAGAAGCAGAGACACAGGCAGAGGGAGAAGCAGGCTCCATGCCGGAATCCGGACACAGGACTCGATCCCCGTCTCCAGGATCATGCCCTGGGCTGAAGGTGCACTAAACTGCTGAGCCACCTGGGTTGACCTATTATGAGCTTTTAAAATAATTAAGAGATTTTAAATAAAAACAAATAGAAAATTTAAAAGCTAAATAGTTTCAAATTATTACTTGGAATTGATCTTATCCTTGAAGTCTTTTCATTTTATTTTAAATGAAATATTTCCAATCTAAAATTTCCACTTAAAATCAGTTTGGATTAGAATACATGCAAACATGATTTTTAAAAACACATATGTAGGATGCCTGGGTTGCTCAGTCTGTTGAGCAGCTGACTTGGTTTCTGCTCAGGTCATGACCTCAGGCTCCTGGGACTGAGCACTGTGGGATGGGCTCCTCGCTCATCAGGGAGTCTGGTTGAAATTCTCTCTCTCTCTGCCTACCCCAATGCCCTCCTACTGGTATAAGTATTCCTCTCCCCCCCTTAAATCAATCAATCAATCAATCAATCAATCAATCTAAAAAAAAAAATAAGAAGTGACTTCCAAAAAATAAAAAACACTTATGCTTAATTACTAGTGCCATTAAATGATGACAAAAAAGGACTATGGGAAATTTTGGTTCAACTGTTTTTCCTGTGTTTAATTTTTGTTTTTATTTGTATAGGTTTGCAATGCTCTACCAATAATAGTATTCATGAATGAGCTTTTTTTTCCCCAAAAAATTTAAACCTAGAGTATTAACGTTCAGTGTTGATGGTACAGGTTTTATTTTTCTTTGGAAAAAACGAGGAATTTGTTACAATAGCAACTGACTAGAGGTTTGGAAACAAATTCTGTGTTGGGGGGGGTGTCTAGATGTGTGAGTGTAAGTTCTTAGTTATTAATTGAAACTTTCTACTCTCCTGTATCAGATATTGAAAAGTTGTTTTCTTATAGTTTGTTCTTAGAAAAAAATGTTCTAACAAAAATATTTTTACCGCTATTGCTATCATTTGTACTGTAGGATTCTGAAGCGAAAGAACTCTGCAGCTAAGCAAATCAACAAATATGCAATCAACAAATGTTTAAAAAAAAAAAAAAACCTCAAAACAACAAAAAAGGCCTTACTTCTTTTCCATGCCAAATACAAATAAACTGTATTGAATCCTGTATCATATTTGTACTTTCTTGAATTTTTTCATAGCTTCATCAATGTGCCTGATGCAGTTAGAGATACTACCTACATTGGGATTGAAAGAATAAAGTAGCAAACAAGACTACCTAGTGATGATAATGAAAATTCACCTCCATTTCTCCTCTGTTAGATGTCATTTTTGACTTGTTCCCAGGCTGTAATTTACTGCTACCTAGATACATGGATTACATAATACATAAGTATGCATTATTTTAGGTACATGCCAACCATTTATATGGATCCCTGACTTTGTAATGTTGAGGATAACCCTTTATAAATGGTCTCCTTTGCATGTCTGTGGCTACCAATGAATATTTTAACTTATTGGCAGTAGTATTTTTCTCCATTAGAAAAAAAGCATTTTAGTTGTAAACACTATACTGGAGCTACATAGTTTCTGATAGTAATTACTTTCATATTGCTACAAAAGTCTTTGGGAAAGTAGGATTTAACATAGAAATGCTCATTTTTTAAAGCAACATTTTTAGGATCAAGTATTTGTCATTCCTGGTAATGATTCTTTGTTATCATTATTAGAGATGAATGGTTCTTCAATAACTCTTTATACCTCAATAATTTTAATTTTTTTGCATTTCTTATTAGATGTATTCTCATTTATTGTTATTTTGGATGGGATTATTTTTCTATTACGTTTTAACTGGTTGTTATTGATATAAAGTAACAGTATTGATTTGAGTATGTTGATCTTGTATCTATCCACCTTGTTGGATTCTCTTATTAACTCTAATAGCTTGTTCATTGATTCCCTTAGAATTTTGAGGCTATCATACCATCTGTAAATAATGAATACTTCTTTTTACTAGTTAAAATTTTACATGTTTTACTATAATTGTGCATTAGCTAGAGACTCAAAATAATTGAATAAAAATAGCAATAGCACACTTGTATTGTTCAGGATGTAGTGTAATTTCTGTTATGTTTTGCATTTACTCTTAGATTATCGCATTTTTAAGAATATTATTTATCATGATATAACTGTTTTCCTAAGATGTTACAGGGTATTATAATAGATATTTATCAATTACATAAATTATCCTTTATTTAACCTACAGCTTTAAAACTCCCTTAAAATATTTTTACATTACAAAATGAGATTCCAAATGACATAAAACTGAGCACTGTTGGCTACCATGTAATATCTAAAGACAGGAATTTATTCCCCTGGTTTAAAATTTCAGCAGAATAGAAATTGTAGGAATGACAGATATTTTTGATTAGTGATTGGATAAAAATATATAAATGTTTTTTAAAAAACTCATTTACCATGAGATAACTCCAAATAAATTTAATCTTAATTTTTATGATTAGGACTTACATCAGGATTTTTAAAGAGGAATAAAATCAATATTTATTTTTGGCATCAAGTACAAAAATGTATCATGCATTCGAGTCAGGATCCCTAGGAGTGTGACAAAAGAAAACAGAAAGACTGATATAGAGTTACTGAAATTAAAGTAGCATAGAGAGATATGAAGGTAAATAACTTTTATCCCCGTTCCCCTTTTAACTATACATATGTGGGTTCAAAATTTATTTTCTGTGGATAATTAACCTATCTATAAAATAAGGTGTCAGCCACATGATTCTATTTGTCATCAGGAACAGAGCCTTCATTTGACTTACTTTGTCCACTCCCCAGTGTCTATTATCATAGTTTATCAATGAATTACAGTACTTAAAGAAAAAAAAAAATCACAGAAAAAATAATTATTCCCTGATATTCTAAACCTATTTATCTTCACTTCATTTTGTAAGATGAATCTATAAGACTTTATAGAAATATATTTTTTAAAAAGATTATTTGAGAGAGAGAGAGAGAGAGAGACAGCATGGGAGCAAGGGGAGAGGGTGGGAAGGAGAGAGAGAGAATCTTCAAGCTGCCTCCCTGCTAAGCAAGGAGCCTGATGTGGGGCTCAACCTCAGGACCCTGAGATCATGACCTGAGCCCAAATGAAAGCTGTCACTTAACTGACTGAGCCACGCAGGTACCCAAGAAATGTAGTTTGTTTGTTTTTTTTTTTAATTAAGCATTTTAATCCTTACCTTTATATAAGAAATACCAGTTAGTATGATTTAAGCAATAATAGAATAAAATTATATTCTAAATATAGATATGATAGAAACAGAGTACTTTATAATCATTTTAACAAAATAGTAGTAAATTTGGGCATATCCAAAGATCTCAAAATTAGTTTAATGTACACACTTATAAGTAGATTCATACATATATATATATTCATACATCTACATATATATTAATACTACCGCCCGATTTTTAGTTCATGTTGGTCTAGGAATAAAGGCAACCATTTTCATTCTTTTTGTCTGTTAAATCAATAATAAACTTATAGTTTGAATATCTGAGCAAACCAATTTTACATTGTCTAAAATTTAAACAATTAATTATTTTTCGGAGAGTTTGCACACCTGTGCATGTGCAAACACATACATATAGGAGAAAGAGAAAGAGAGAAAGGCTGAGATAGACAATGTGGTAATTCTATTCAAAGATTCTATAAAAATTGCTGCACCATTTTAAGACAAATGAATCTATCTAAATCTTAACAGTCAGAAGGGTTTTTGAAAAATGTCTAACACCCACTTTGGGGGAAAAATCCTCTAGTAAAAATACGATTTAACAAAAAACAAAAACTTCCAGAGAAAATTCAAGTATACTGGGGAGAAAGGTCTTCTCCAATAAAAAAGATCCACATTCAAGAAATGTGTAAATCATCAGTCTTCTAGAAACAAGCTATGAATCACGCAACACAGGAACTGATTCAATTCTTTTGTATTAGAAAGCATCAGGGACAACAATCTACTATATGTTTTTTAAAGATTTTATTTATTTATTAGAGAGAGAGAGAGAGAGAGAGATAGCATGAGTGAGGTGAGGGGAAGAGGGAGAAGCAGATTCCCCACTGAGCAGGGAGCTTGATGCTGGGACTCCAGCATCATGACCTGAGCCATTAGATGCTTAACCAACTGAGCCACCCAGGCACCCCAACAACATACTCTGTAAAACCTGTCTTATTCTAGTTGGCCTTTAGATAAAATTATGGTAAGTTTTCTGAGTCTTGCTTATTTGTAAGCAAGTAAGTATAGTCGGCTTAACTTTAAACATTTAAGTATGGACGCTTGTGAACATTGTAAAATGTGCTAACAATGAAGAAAAAATACAAGTCACAAATGCTGTTAAATCTTGAAAATCTAATTCCATATTTAAATATCAGTAGATCCTAATCTAATCACTTAATATTTTTTCTGATTGTCTTGATGTATATCCTGAATTTGTGTAAGATTGAAGATGGCATAAAACCTTTTGTTTTTTAAATGAAGGACTGTAACACCACATGAACCAATAGGAAGACAACAAAGCATTTCAGAAAATGACATGTTTTTTATTAGTAATTATCCTTAAATGACTTTTCTGCTGTTGTTTAGAGAATTTTTTCACTGAAAATATGTTGTTTGGATTTTACCAAGTATTTCCTTAGATTTGATGGATGAGCATGTTTGTGCATAATAAGTGTACTCACATATAAGTTGTTGACAGGGCTTGAATTTCATCTGTTTAAGAAATCTGTCAATATATTCTGTTCATTTATACCATTTGCCAACAATGAATTCAAGAGCTTATCTGCACCAGAGATTCTCAACTGTAGTTGCACATTAGAATTACACAAGAGCTTTTAAAAACCTGATGCCTGCGAACTATCCCAGGCCAATTTATTCTGAAACTGCAAGTAGAGTCTGGACATGGGTGTTTTTAAAACCTTCGCAGATGATTATACTCAGTAGTCATATTTAAAGCCACAACTCTATACATTTGATTTACTTCCTTCCCTTAGAACCCACCAGAAATCAACTAATAATATCAGATAACTTAAAGCCATAAACTGTTATTCTAGCATCAAGAATATATCAGATGAATATACTCAGTTTAAAAATCTTGTAATTAGAGACATATGTGATTATCTATGGGATACTACTCAAGGCTTGAAATTATTTTCAGCAATCCTGGGACACCTGGGTGGCTCAGCAGTTGAGCGTCTGCCTTTAGCTCAGGGCGCGATCCCAGGGTCCTGGGATCGAGTCCCCATCGGGTTCCCTGTGAGGACCCTGCTTCTTCCTTTGCCTGTGTCTCTGCCTCTTTCTCTCCGTGTCTCTTGTGAATAAATAAATAAAATCTTTAAAAAGTAAAATTAGCTATCCTTTATAGCATGTAGATACCAATGTTATGGAGAATAAGGCGTATTCATGTCTAAACATTATAATTAACTACATTTTTGCTATTTTAGTTACAGAAGATGAAAAGCATTTATAAGAGCAAATTATTAACAACTTTTATGTGTAAGGCATGGTAGTAGGGGATGTATTATATACATTATTTCACTTAATTCTCAGGACAGCTCTGTAGAGATATTAAATATAAAAGTAAGGTAAATCGCTTAGTGCCAAACAACTTTGTGTAAGTGGCAGGTGTGTCTGAATCTAAATCTCCTATCTTTAACCTTAACTCCCTTGCCTTTTTAAATACATGAAATCCTAGTAATATGGAGATTTCAATATGTACTTATAATTAAACGTGAATAAAAATTCTTTTCGTGCATATTATCCTTCAAATCTTAAAATTGAAAATATTAAATACATTCTAGTTCAAGCTCATTCCTTTATCTGAAATAAGAAACTGAGATTCAAAATGTTTAATTTGTCTCACAGCACAAAACCAACACAAGGTAGAGTTAAGACTCTAAACCTCACTGTGGGGATCCCTGGGTGGCGTAGCGGTTTAGCGCCTGCCTTTGGCCCAGGGCGCGATCCTGGAGACCCGGGATCGAATCCCACATCGGGCTTCCGGTGCATGGAGCCTGCTTCTCCCTCTGCCTATGTCTCTGTCTGTCTCTCTCTCTCTCTGTGACTATCATAAATAAATAAATAAAATTAAAAAATAAATAAATAAACCTCACTGTGCCTCGGTAGATAGCAGCAACACCCTTTATCGCAGGATTTCTAGGATTCATGAGAGCATGCCCACCTGGGGTTGGGCACCAAGTGCTCAGTAAACGGTGGCATAGACGCATTGCACATGCCCACCCCCTTCTCCGACAGCAGGAATTCCAGCTCCCTCCCCCAGGGGGTCCCAGTCCTGGCATTAAAACTGGACACTTTTTCTTTTCTTGCTTTCCTCAAAAAAAAAAAAAAAAAAAAAATCTTCTCACCTTTGATCCTGTGCTCTTTTTACTGTCCCATACTGTCCACTCTCAATTTGTGATGACAAGTGCTGTATTTTGTCAACAGATACTATTTTTAAAAAATTACCTTGCAAAGGTGAAAGCATCAGTGGATATTGAGAAGAGAAAGTGCTAGACATATACTCAGGAACTACCACTTAAGGAATAATTAATTTGTATAATAACTTTCACTTGAGTGGCTCAGCAATCTTATGGATAAAAACGTTAAGGTCCCCCACACTGATATGGTTATATTTTATATACTCAGAGATGTGAAGAGTACCCAACTTATCTTATAAAACTTGACCATAATAATTTGATTTCAAACGAGTTTACAATGCAAACTAATATAGTGGTGCTTCTTAAACCTTACAGGACAGATGAATCACACAAGGATTTAATTACCATGCAGCTTGGGATTCAGTAGCTCTGGCCTAGGGACTGAGATACTGCATTTTATCAAGTTTCCAGGTGATGCCAATACTACTCAAATCAGGGTCCATGAATCTCAATTTGACTATCAAGTAACAGAAATATATCACACCATCCTATAGCATCATTAACTGGAATGCCTAGTAAAATTATTTCTAAAATATAAGAGAAAAGCTAATAGAAGGCAAACGTGTAGCTAATAGAAGACAAGCTGGTGTCTGCAATGGAAGAAGTTATGCTACTCTGCTACAGTGGACACCCCGTGATAAGGAGTAAATAACTCAGAAATTACATCAGACTCTAAAAACTGTCATAAAAGCTCAATAATAGACACACTGCCAAAAGATGCATATAAAATATGTTAGAGAACCCTCACTTGAATTTAAAACGAAAGCACTTAGTGCATATGAGCTTTTAATAAATCTTACTTGATGATACTCACTTTCTAATAATGTGGATGATGATGTGAAAGTAAGGCATGCATGCAATTTCATTTTATTACCTTGAAAATATGTCTGAAAACAGATTTCTCATGACTTAGAAAAGAAAGTTTCCAAGGGCTGTATTAGAATAACAGGCATGCCACAGGAATAGTTTTGTGTCCTTGATCTATGTGCCGTATGATTAAGCTCTAAAACATGTTGTCATATTGGTTTCCAAACAGGTCTGTGAACAATCAATTGAACTTTCAGTTTTAAGAGAACATAGTGCTTTCTCATTTATCTAAACCATGGATGACTCTACTTGCCTTTTAGTTCATTATTATAAGTAAGAATGCACTGAAAGAAATGGAGCAGAGTGATGGTCCTGTGGGGTCATGGCAGTAGTACAGTGACAGGACCCATCAAATGCTATAGTTTAAAACACCTTCAAGTGCATTAGGGACAAAATGAAAACCCTTTCAGCACTTGATATTAAGTACATTAAGCATTCTGTTTATGGGGCCTTTATCTACTGCTTGCTGTGGTAGTCATAATCTTTTTCACACCAATGAAGTCTCTCAAATATTTAATAACTATTTCTTTCTCAAGATCTATATAGACTTGGGGCTATTTACTCAAGTACATCAAGCATCACAAAGAAAAGCAATTGTTTTATGTTTTTAAGTAGCGTTTCCAAGCAAGTGTCATTTATATTCAAGAGTCCTTGCACATCTTTCCCAAGAGAAAGTCTATATGTTTGGTGGCCAAAGCAGTTACAAAGAGCTCTTCTGGGTGGATCGTTTCTAACCAAAAGCATTCAGGGGTTTCTAAACACAACTTAGGAACAACAAACATATTTCTCCTTCACAACCAGCACCACTTTTTCAAAATTCTCAATTTTAATAACCTCGTCCCCTTTTAAGCCATGCCACATCATTCATAAAATTAAACTTTGTAATGGGTAATCCTCTGCCTCATCTAAAGCCCTTAATTATTCCTTGTTGCCTATGGAGTTAGGTACAAAATGTCTAAATCTTAACAAAGCCATTTCCGAGATCTTCAATCATATCTCCAGAGTTATTTCTGTTTACCGAAGTCACAATTTATTATAAACCTTATATTCTTCCTCCTTTCTGTTTCCTCTAGCTGTTTCCTATACCAATATAAAGTTTTCTCTGTCCCTGAAAATTCAAACAGTTCTCATTTCTCACACCTATTTTAATATCATCTCTCCCATCATCCCCCCTGAAGCTTTTCCTGATTTACCAGTTAGGTCAGCATTTCCCCCCCGCCTCCCCGCCCCCTTGTCTTTCATTCTTCCTTTTTCTTTACCTTGTTTTTCCTTTTTTCCTCCTAGGATCCTTTTTTGTTTTGTTTTGTTTTAAGATTGTATTTATTTATTCATGAAAGACACAGAGAGAGAGGCAGAGACACAAGCAGAGGGAGAAGCAGGCTCCATGCAGGGAGCCCGACGTGGGACATGGGACCTGATCCCAGGTAGGCGCTAAACTGCTAACCCCCCGGGCTGCCTCCTCCTAGGATCCTTATGACATTGTTCTTAATTCAAAGAATCTTATTTATATCTGCCTTATACCTGATAGGCTCTACACAGATACTGATGACAACAAATTTAACTATATCTTACAGTAGATGATTAGTGTGATAATTAGATAAGCTTTTTGAAATTACTTAGCTCTTTTAACAGACAAAATATCACAGAAGGTTCATTGCAATCATGAGGACTACAGGAATCTGTTCTGTTAAAATAAGAAATTCAATTAACTAAAAACATTTCCATCTGAAAAGAGATCTTGGAATTTGATTGGCTGTCCCAATTAAACATGAGGGTGGCAGCCATTCCAGATGGTAGAGACATATTTATAAAAAGTTTTACATAGTCAGAGAACTTCAGTGTAAGAAGGGACATTTAAGTTCATCTAGTTTAAACCAATATCTGAATCATTTCTTCCACAAATTATTATCTGATCCCAAATTCTACTTAATCCTTCCAACAGATTAGGAATTCACCATAGCTGGAATGGCCTTTTCATTTAAAGAACAAATCTAATTTCCAGAATATTCTTTAAAAAATGTTGCTTTGCCTTATTTGCCTAATAATTATCCTCTGAAATGAGATATACACATTTTTTAACATTAGAGCTCTCTAATGTTTATAAACTATGAGGTTGGACATCACAAATTTTGCCTGTTCCGAAATTATTCTCATTTCTTATGATTAATTTGTCAGTTGTTTTTTCCTTTGATTTCTTGAAAATTTTTCTTGTATGTATAATTCAGTTTGTCATTATAACATTTTAATATAGTCTCTATACTAGAGACATGGGCCAGAGAGCATTATTGCCTTTTGGTGACAGGATATTGTACGTGTATCACCTAAATTTTCCATTAATGTTTTTGACAGCCTGGTGATGTAGTTAACTACTTCTGAGCTAATAATAACTCCAAACTTTTGGTTAAACTATAAATAAAGTTTAACCTTCATTATATAAATTAAATCATTTTTGTAGTGTGGCAAATACTTTTCCTGTCACTAATAATTTTGAACCATATTTGGTATTCTCCTGGAAAATCCTTGATATCAGTTTTGTCTACCAGGATCTCAAAAACGTGATTTCATTTTCTTAATACAGTACTGGTCCCTCCACACTAACTGAAGTTTTTTGCATTCAGAGCCATATGAGCTATTCTGAGTTGTGCCAAGGAAGTTTACTGTAGCTATTCATTGAAATTAGAACAAACAAGAAAATTTGTCATCACTTATAATGCTGCACTAATTCATTTTCCATGTCTGAAAAATGTAATTATATGGTTTTTATAATATAAAAGACATTGCTGTATATACTTAACATAAACATTCTGCAAATCTGAACTAATTGCAATACATGTTTTAAAAGTAGAGTGGTTTTAAAATTACAAGTTACATAAATTAGGAATTCAAGTAAATTTTGTCATGCAAATATTTATGGAGCTCCTGTACAAAACCCTTGCTGTAGGCTCTGTGGGGTAGGGTAACAAAGTCAATAGTGTACTTAAGTCAATGGTCATTGAATAGAGAAGAATTGGATACTTTCCACAGACAGAGCCATTTTATCAGAGATTTTCTTCAATTCATGTATAACCTTAGCTTTAGTGACATATTCATCCTCATCATTATCTAGTCAGGCGGTATTGGGCCCTGGGAAGCAAATGGTATAACTGGAAGAAAAATTCTCCTCATCTTTAGCATCTCAAAGGGAAGTTTGTGTTCCAGCTATCCCACAGAAGTAATTTATAGGTTTTACTTCCCAGACACAACTACCTGTTTTCATTATTAATTTTTTTAACAATGAGATCAATTAAAGCAAATATTGAGAATATTGTGGAAGATAAACAAATTGAACAAATGATTAAAGTTTACCTCAAGGAGAGATGGATGATACAGAGGACATGTCTACCCACTTTGCTTTCAGGGGACACGAGGGTTTATTCCTGGGCATTTTAGAGGTATATTGGCAATTAAAAATATATATTGGTGGCAATTTCGCCAACCACCAGCAACCCAGCCTCCCAAAACATGGGACATCGGGTATCATTTCAGTTAGCCATACTATGGGAATAGTTTTGACCTTGACAAAAAGGGATTTCTGAAATATCTCTAGGAGTAGTTTAAACCAACAATTCTCTACTCCAACTGAAGTGCCCATATACATACATCTGAAGATTTCCATATTTAATATAATTTTAAACTATTTATGTGGAGGGGAAAATAATGAAGCATTCTACACTTAAACAATGAAGATATCTGCTCTAATAGAGTTGATGCCTTCATAATACCCTCAGCCATGATAAATTCTTTGGAGGTGGTGATATAAAGCAGGGCTTAATTTTTTCGAACTACATTTAGAATCACTTAATAATCTTAAATTTACACCTAAAAGGATTTATACAAAGTTTCTGAATGTCAGGGCAGCTCAAGTGACAGATGAAAAAGTCATCAAGCCATTCTGAATCCCAGAAGCCTGGCTGGTCTCCACATAAGCTTTGGAAAGGCCTGAAGCTTTTTTTTTTTTTTTTTTTTTTTTGCTCTTTCCTTTAAGAATAGCATGAAGCAGGCTGGCAGGCTTTTCAGCAGCAGTTGAGTGAATTCTGACAGTCCTGTGTACTCCCTCACGCCAAGTCTAAACTGACACGAGAAAGGGGCTTATCCCTGCTCCCTTGGTCTTGTGTGCCTGGAATATGTAACTTTAAGAGTCCAAAGCTTCATGTCCTTTCTTTTTAGGCAGCAATTATGCATCACAATCATAATTTTTAAAGGAGTTGAGGGAAAAGTGAGAAATGACAATTTAACATAGTTTCCACAATTTGAATACATCATTACTAAATTTCAAGAATACAGAATCATGTGCAGATACAGCTCATGTCAGAACTTCCCCAAATTAGCTTGAATAACTCAGATTACCTGGATTCTAGCAATGCGTCTGCTACTTATAGGCCCTTTTAATGTTTGGCCAAGTCATTTAAATTCTAGATCTCTCACTTCTCCATTTCCCTAATTTTAAAATGCTTATAATACCTCCTTTCCTATTTGATGGGCTACGGCTTTAGCATCTAATGAGAGAAAGTATGCTTATAAAACTGTAGAGTTCTCTGTAAAGGACTGCTCATTGATTAGCATAGAAGTTAAGGGGAAATCCTCAAATTGTATTCCATTTAAGTCTGTGCCAAATTTTGAAATTTTGGTCCTTTCCGTAGTTGTATGTATATTGATATAATTTTATTTGTTTCATTTTATTTCCTATTTACTCTAAATCAGACTTGTCCAACTAGTGTTCTGCATGTGGGATGCAGCTCTATGCCAAGATACTCATCCCTGACTCCTTGGTGCAAAGGTGGTTTGAGCATTTTACCTCAGCATTCAAGCCTGAGCAGCAGCTGGGCTCCCAGAAGAGTTACCAGAGCCCAGCGGGTTCCTGTCAATGAGCGTGATGAGCAATGTCCAGTAATCCTTAGCTGTCCACTTCACACTGAGTGGCCTGGGAAACACTCTATTTCCTCAACATCTGCCTCAAGAGCCCTCTCCAGAGTTCACTGAACCTCAGGAGGACTGGTGGAGTGACTGAAGATGTATTACTCATTTAGCAGTCAAGATTGAGGAAGGCCAACCCAGTGTGTAGACTAGTGGTGGTGATGGAGAGATCAGCTGGGGATGCCTATTAAATGTGACAGCCCTCAATCTTTGTCTTCCTACAAATCAAAAACCTTTATCTACTTGCTATTGTTTTTGTGGTGCCCGACGTAACTGTAGAGTTACAATCTAAAATTGTATTCCAATTCTAGAAATCAGAAATTTATCAGTGTTTTGAATATGACACTTCATTTTTATTGGATTAGAATCTTGAAATCTGAAAACACATGTTTTGTTAAGAATTTAAACAAATTCAATTTAATTATCTTCCCAAATGCTTTTCATTTTTATTTTTGTCATATTTGTTTCTTTTTTTATGATTTTATTTATTCATGAAAGACACACAGAGAGAGGCAGAGACACAGGCAGAAGGAGAAGCAGTCTTCTCACAGGTAACCTGATATGGGACTCCATCCCAGGACTCTGGGATCATGCCTTGAGTGGAAGGCAGACACTTAACCACTGAAGCACCCAGGCATCCCATTTTTGCCATTATATTTGACATCAAGGCATGTAAAATTTTTTCCACAAAGACTCATAGGTAGCCCAACTACCTCTAGAATTAACCAGTATACGTAAACATTTAAAAATATGCAATATTCTCTGTTTGTTCTCATGTGGAAAAGGTAGTGCTGCTTTAGAATTATTCCAGGGTTTCACCATATGAAGTATTTAGTTGTACAGAAATATTTTAGGGGAGTCATTTGAAAAGACATTTATCTTACCATGAAATGTATATTTTGTCAAGCATTGGCAATTCTAAAAAACCGTTTCCCTAGGCTCTTTATGTACCATTTACCTGTAACCTGTTCTTTTAAGAGAAAAGATTCTTAGGAAAAAATAATAAGTACGTGTTTAGATCCAGGCACCTGGCTGGGATAGAAAATTTAAAAAGGAAATAAAAACAATTTATTAAACATTTATTCTGAAAACTATGCAAAGCTTTTCATAAATCATTTTGTTTAATCTTTACAAATGGGTGTGAAATTAATTCCTTATTTTCATACAAGAAAACTGAGGCTAAGTAACCTGATAAACATTAGATACTAATTCTTGAAATAACCAGGATTCAAATCCTGAAACTTCTGATTATTACAGTGAGTGATCTCCAACTTTTTACTATTGAAGATAGATTTTACTATTAATATTATATGTATATTACAATATATTAATGTTATTACACACATTAGAAAACTCACACTAAAAAAAAGAAAAAAAAGAAAACTCACACTAAAGAAAACATTTTTAAATTTTAAGATAAAATTTTAGTTTAAGATGGCAAAGCAAAACTATATTATAGAATCTTACTGTCTAAATTGCATTTTTAAAATGCAAAAATAAGGACTCCTGGGTGGCTCAGTTTGTTAAGCATCTGCCTTCTGCTTGGGTCATGATCCCAGGGTGCTGGGATTAAGCCCCACATTGGGCTCTCTGCTCAGTGGGGAGCCTGCTTTCCCTTTCACTCTCTCTATGCTCTCTCTCTCTCTCTCTCAAATAAATAAATAAAATCTCAAAAATAAATAAAATGCAAAAGTATAGTAGGAAAAAAGCTAACATTAAATCACTGAAAATTATGGTTCTGAAAAAGTTAGATGAGAATTTAATTATCTATCTAATGCTCACCTTATTATTCATTTTCAATAAGAAATGGGATCCCTGGGTGGCGCAGCGGTTTGGCGCCTGCCTTTGGCCTAGGGCGCGATCCTGGAGACCCAGGATCGATTCCCACGTCGGGCTCCCGGTGCATGGAGCCTGCTTCTCTCTGCCTGTGTCTCTGCCTCTCTTTCTCTCTCTGTGACTATCATAAATAAATAAAAATTAAAAAAAAAAAAACATTTTCAATAAGAACTGAGCATCACATCATCTTGGTGTTAATATTTATTTTTTAAATAGGTTCTCCAATCTAAATATAGATTCCATACAGAATTGCTAATAATGCATTCAGAGTGCATTAAACATGAAACCGATAGAAGTTAAGCTATCTTTATCACTTCTTTTTCTCTATAATTCTTTTTTAAAGATTTTATTTATTCGTGAGAGACACACAGAGAGAGGCAGAGACACAGGAAGAGGGAGAAGCAGGCTCCATGCAGGGAGCTTGACGGACTCCATCCCGGGTCTCAGGCCTGGGCTGAAGGCGTCGCTAAACCGCTGAGTCACCCGGGCTGCCCTTTATCACTTCTGACATTCAAGTTCTTGAAAAATATTATACCCTTTGCTCTACCGCTTCTCTTTCAATTCATGAGACCCAGAGAAGATGACTTCCATTCTTACTACTTCACTGAAACTATTCCCACTAAAGTCTCCAATGATCAAATTGCCAAACTCAATGAACCACTCACTTACCTATTATCTTCATCATAATGAACCACTGTGTTACTTGACACAATTAACCACTTAGTTCTCACTATAACTTTCCTCATTGCTTATTCTATTCTCGTTAAGACCATGTAGTTTCCTTCCCACTATCTACTATTATTTCCTAATGATAATCACTTTTAAATGCTGTATTTCCATATATTCAATTCGTGTTATCTTTTCCTTTCAGGTTTTCCTTAGAATACTCCTCCCTGCTGGTGTTCCCCATGCTCAGAACTTAGCGATCAGTGTGGATTCTGAATTTTCACTTTCTCATTTGACCCCATTGTAGGCCATATATTAGGCTGGCTACTAATCTCTTTTTATGTTTCACAGAATCTCAAACTCAGCTACCCCCAAATGGACCTTATCATACTCTCTGATACATTATCTGGAGTCTTGGGAGCTCTATTAACTGCTTCTTCCTCAAACCACGGGTAATCAGTCACCAGGTCCTCTCAGTTATACCTCCTAACTTCATCTTGAGAACTTTTGAGCTCTGATTTTCTGTTATTACAATGGTCCCAATTCAAATCTTAAGGGTACCTTATCTTGATTATTTTTAACCATCAAGCTGACTCTCTTTTCTCAAGTTTAATTCTTGTTATGACATTTTAGTTCTGCTTCCTGGATAGTAGTTCTCAGCTGTCATTATAATAATTTTACCTCTGCATAGACCAAATTTTTCACCATGGAATATAAACTCTGGAAAATTTTGCCTTTGCCCACTTCTTATCTTAAGTTACCTACTTTGTACAGGTACAATTTTAGTAGGTGCTTTATACCATCTCTTGAATCTGAACATGTTTTCATCTATCTGAATATTTTTCTTCCAGTCCCTTTGTCCATCACCTTGTAATCATCCTTCCAGACAGATGTAAAAATTCATCTATTATATAAACTAAACCAAATCCCTCTTCTATTACTTATAGCATGACATATTTCTCCCTTCATAAATCAATAACCATGTACCCTCTTATCACAACACTATATTTGAACTAGTCCTCCAATGAATTGGGAGTTTCTTAAAAAAATAGTTTGAGGTTTTTATTTTTATTTTTCCTGCAAGTACTTAACACAGTGCTTAGCATATTATATGTGTCCCATAAGTGTATAATTGGTATACATGAGTTAAAACATGGATATTAGTCTGTAAATTATCATGTTAGTCAAAATTTAATTTTATTGTCATGGTCTTTTTGCTCTCAAAGTTGGTCATGGCTAAATTATAACTGACAATATGTTACTTGGTTTATTAGAATTGGATATAGGCATTGAATTAAGCCTTTGGATAAAGCATTTTATAATCTTTAGCAACTTAGCCCCAGTTTTCTTGTATGTATAATTGAATATTAATTTTAAAAGCATTTGTTATGATTAAATAATTTATGTAAAATATTAGCATTGTTGATAGGTTATAGTATGTATATCATTGTCAATACATTTTACTCCCTTTTATAATTTTCTTTCCTTAGTATGTACCGATTACAAACTCTTGCTCCTTAATTTTGTTTCAATTTTTTAAAAAGAGCAATATATAAATGTCTGTGAGAAATCCCCCTTATTGTAACCATTATTAGTAAATTGAAATAGTCTTGGGGAACCCCTTATTATAATTTTTACTATTAGAGAGGGTTTATTATCTGTGACAAGAATCGTAGAACTCACTATTAGGGTTTAGGTCACAATTTCCATTTTAGGACATATGGGACCCATTGTCATAGTTTATAAAATAAGTGTAAAAAAAAATAAAATAAATAAAATAAAATAAGTATAGAAAACTGATTATCTTCTCATCAGAATAATAATTTGGATATGTTTGTGTGTTTATATGCCCTGTGTATGAAAAATTGGTGGGTCACGGAGGACAATAGTATCGTGAAAGAGTGACCAGCAAGGACATCATTACCCTAGAGCAGAAAGCAAATGCAGGGTCTCTGTTCACAGAAATAATGAAAAAGGGATAGAGCCAAGGTATACAATGAATGAATATTAGATAGGATTTACTGCACGAAGGAATATAACATTAAAAAAGTTAAGTTATGGAATATATTGCTAATTTTTTTTGATGTCACTTATCATGTAGCTTATTAAATATCTTTATTTAATTGACTATGCTATAAAAATAAATCTTCAGAACCCCTCATTTCTTCTTTTTAAAAGTATGCTAAGCTATTGTTCACTATTGTGGATAATTTTTAAGATTTTTTTGGAGTCATGGAAAAATCCTCACCTCGATTTGTGATATGCTGATCACCAGAAGAGAAATAATATATATCCTAACAATTAGTTGAGCTAATGAAACAATAGCCTTTACATGTAATTAATAGTATTTTAAGAGCTACCTTTTCACCCTTTAACTCTATATTAGGTAATCTTTTAAAAAACATTTTACATTAATCTGTCTATGAAAATTACTATAGCCAAAATGTAATTGCAAAAAAGTTTTATATTAATTACATAATTTTTCTAAGTTATATTTAGTCATTTTTATAGTCACAGAACATGACAATTTTAAGATGTTATTCTAAAATTATAGTCCTCAGTAAATTCATCCTTTGATTTGATTTATTCTTTTAGAGATAAGGCAAATTTGCATTTTTCTACTAATTAGTAGATGCTTACATGCTGAAAAATTTAATTGAAACTGAATATTGGCAACTGATATACTGTACTTTACTTTTTATAAGATACAGTCAACAAAACAGACCAATAACTATAATTGACCCCATGGGTTTTTGTTGTTGGTTGTGGAAATAGTAGTTTAATTTCATGCCTAGGGTTGCAATGAATTAATGGATTTATCTCTTGAAAAAAAATGAAAGAAATTCATAATGGATTTGGGAGTATGGCAGCTGAAGGAGAAGTAAAGTTTTGGTTCACTGAATCTTTGTATATATTTTAGAATAATGCAACATGAAAAGGTCCTTTGGCTATTTTAAACAAATCACCACCAGAGGCCAATTGAACGAATATGACTTATGACTGACAGTGTAGTCAGAATTATTAAACTTCCTTAAAAATAATTAGACCTCTCAGGAATGGGATTTGTGCACATTGTTTGCTAGTTTCCCAATGCATCAACCACTACTTATAATCAAAACCTAGATAATACAGTTTTAATTAACATAACCACCTGCCCTGGCTTCTTCTATCTTCTCACTTTTCAATCTTTTGAGACACTTTTTCAATTGGAAAAGACACTATCAATGTACCTAAGATGGTTATTTAGGAATGTTACTGAATAGACCAAAAGAAAACACATGAGATAATGGAATGTTTTCTAGTTAAATTATATTAATTTTTCCCAATCCATACCTTTTTTTAAGAGAAAAGATTCAAGTCATGCTTGCTCCATGAAACTGATACCATATATCTTCATACATCAGGGGCATACTGGGCATTTACCAATATATCCTCTTGGTAAAACAGTTTTGAAAGATGTCATCAATTTTGTTTCCTACCTTTATTTGAACGCACATTCATAAGAAATAAATAAAATAAAGTCTGCACACATGCCCCACATATTCATACTTTTATTTATAAAACGTACACATATGCTACCCTACACATTCATTAGAAATATTATACAATATACATAAAATAAATTTTCACATAAGATGGGATAAAACTAGAAATAAAATTCCTAGTGGGTTTTTTTTCCCACCTTAGAACAGATTGTCTTTTACACAGCCACATTGTAGAACACAATATAGCTGTATTAAGAATCCTGAAACCAAAGGCTGCATGGATGGCTCAGTTGGTTAAGCTTTGAACTCTTGATTTTGGTTCAGGTCATGATCTTGGAGTCGTGGGATCAAGCCTCATGTCAGACTCCCCATTCAGCAGGGAGTCTGCTTGGGATTCTCTCTCCCTCTCCCTCTGACCTTCCCTCTTGCTCTCTTTCTCTCTCAAATAAATAATAAATCTTTAAAAAAAATGAAAACAAGGACAGTAAAATGTAAACAACCTAGACTAAAAACTGGATATAATTTGAAGGGTTATGTGAATAAAACATTCTATTTCTTACTTTTAAATTTGTATTTTATGTAACTAATATTGAACATGATATTACCAGGTCAGGTTTTCTAACATGAGTTCTAGAGCAAATGCCAAGTTAAATCGTTCTTGTGCCATATTAATAGTGTATCCAGGTTCAGGGTTTCCTTCATTATCTTGTGAGTTAAAGTAGGGTAATTTAAGCTAGGTATCAGAATATTTTAAAGATACACTGAACAGCAACATCATAGGATATGATGAAGCAATGGGCTGCTGGGAAACAACTGTAAAAAGTCCAGCCTAACAGTCAAAGATGGGGTAGCTTTTTAAAAGAATATCTCCCACGTACCAGGTCATGTAGAGTCACAGTGACATTTCAGAGAGTGCCAGGCACTGTATGCAGTGACAGCTGCAATGAACCAAAGGACATTCTTTGTATGGGTCCACTTTTGAAGAGTGATGAAAACATCAGTTTGAGGGATTATTTTTTCTAATCCATATCCATTCACAAGCAGGCTCTCAGTTGAGATTCTTTCAAAAATAATCACTAAAAGTTATATATATATTTTTAAAAGGGATGCTCTTGCTTAAACGCCAAACATCCACCCAAGAATTTCACTGATTTTTCTTGGCAACTGACTTCCTTGGAACCATCCCTATCTGATTGGTTAAGTCTTTCCTTAAAGGTAAAAACAGTATACAATATCTTAGCCCAGAAAAGACTTGGCAGAAAGCTTAAGGAGAAATATAACCTACATCAAAGAATATCCTCATTGCTGAAAGGAAGCAATTTTAGAAAGTTGATATACCAACCCGGGTGAATTTCTTCTGGAATGTATCCTTCTGTAATGGAGAGTGGACAGACCCTTCCAATTGACCTGAAATCTTTTGCCAGAAGCAAGTTTTATCACTTAGTGCTATAACAGATCATCACCAAGCAGAAAAGCCAAACTGCTTTGAGGATTACATTTTAAATCTCACATTCCAAGTTCTTCTTTGGAGAGTAATTCCATTTACCCCTGAGTAGATATGCTCCTGTATTTGACCATGATTTTGGCTGGCTGCTGCTAATAGGAAACATTCTTCCCCTCTTCCCTATTGAATACACAAGCCCCTGAATCCATTCATCTTAAATCATAGACACAAGATCCTTTGTAGTATTAGGTGGAAGGGGAGAAACTTTGTTGATCAAGAAGCTGAAGTATGACAAATTGATGGATGGAATGCTACATGATCCTACTCAGGTCACAAGGATTTGGAGGGAAACACTGATGAGCCACAGTGTGTTCATTTGTGTTGTGAGTCTCTAGCACAAAGAGATTTACAGTTCGAGGGACATGGTATGCTTAAAGTGGGGGGAAATGTACTCTTCCTGTATATGACTAGAACCAAAGCTCTCTTCTGGTGCTCAAAGAATTGGAAGTTTGGGAGCATGCAGATGTAGCTCCATGTATGGATATTAAGCCTACATCTCCAATAATGGCAGAGGTGTGATTTCTTCAAGTGGATTTGCACATCCCAACAAGGATAACTGTCAACAACCGGGAAAGGAAGATGGTGGTGGAGGTTTCCAGGACGCCATATGGTGCCTGATGTTGACAGGCATGTTTTACAAGCGTATATGGACACATACTTCCCTTTAGATTACTACTCAATTCACTGGGATAACAGCTTAAAAGTGGATTGGGACTGCTACTGTTCATACGCAGCTATCAATTAGGCATCATTTGGGCTAGACAGTACCATTCGGCTGCAGTGAGCATAGAAAGAGACACTTTTATATGCCATGTGTTTTAAAATAATAGAAAAGAAATTATCCCTTTGAAACTTCACCAATGGCAGAGATTCAGAAGAAATGAAATGTGACCAAAAAGGTTTAGTCATATATTACAGAACATCTTTTTAATTTTTTTTCATTTTATTTATTTATTTGAGACAGAGCACATGAGTGGAGAAAGGACAGAGGGAGAGGGACAAGCTGACTCCCCCTTGAGCAGGGAGCCTGAACTCAGGATCCCTATATCACGACCTGAGCTAAAGTCAGACTGAGCCATTCAGGTGTCCCACATTGCAGAACTTCTAAAAAGGAATGAAATAAAGCAGAGTGGAGAAAATATTAAACTGTCAAAGACAACTCAAAGTTCTATAAACAAAATCTGAAATTAATTTAGTATTCATTATATAAGCATTGTCACTGCCTTATTTAAATTGGAGTCCCAATCTAAAAAATAACAAAATAAGTAAAATAAAAAAATAATAAAGTCGAAAGCAATAATTTACAGTTTTAAGTTTGAAGATTGCTTTCATGCCTGAGACAAATAATAGCAGGTTGAAGCAGTTGATCTCAAAAAGAAAGCACAAAATTAATGGGCCCTCACTTTCTCTGTCACCATTTGTTTTCCTGATTTGTTAGCAACACACCTCTGAGTATGCATTTATGAGAGTGGGTATGGAAGAATGGAGAGTTGCTGGAGAAATTATTTTTGGCCCTTGATGAAGAAGAGTGACTGATAGGGTAATTTAGGGTAATTACATTCTGCAGGAACCTACACCAATATTTAAAGCTCATTTCCTTTCAGTATTATTCATATGTGAAACAAATCTTTATTCTCCTTCAAGTGTTCCTTTATAGTTTAGTGCCTATTACAGCAAATAGCAGAAAATAAGCAAAGTGACAACTGTCACTTACTTTAAGACATTTTTTTTTTCTTTAAATTCTGACATTTCCCATCATTTCTACAATTAGCCCATGGACCTGGCTGAAAAGTCACTGCCTGTCTGCCACGACACAATGAAAGTATGAAATAGTAACACCATTTTCTTCCTGCCAACGATGACAAACCTCCCAAAGGGATAATTTCTCTCTGGGGATAAAGCTACCTCAGGCTCTGAATCAGATCTGTTTTAAAGGTCTTCTGAGCCTGAATGTCAATTATGCATGAAATAATGCAGGAACTACCATAGATGACTAAATCTCCATTCCTTAGCATGAGAAACAAGAGCTGTGGTACCTGGAACAGGACAGGACATGTGAAGCACATATGAAAGGTGGAAAAGGAGTAAGAGTTTAAGAGCCTAAAATATATAAGAATGGGATATTAAAAATGCATCTTCTTATTCTTTCCTCTTTCCTCTCCTGACTCCCACTTTTGTCTTATACACTGTCCCCCTCTGACTGTCTCTCTTCCTCGCCCCCTTGCCCCACACAAACACACATCTACAAACTCAATGGGGAACAAACTGGTCATCGCATGAATACAAAAAATAATAACCTGAATAAATATAGATATATGGCTAAAATTACACCCTGATAAAAATTTAGAGATTAAAGAGCATGCAAAAAGATGAAATATAAGGCAGATTTAAGTTGCTAAGCAACTTACCGTTCACATGAAATCAGATATAGCAATTTGCTTTGGCAAGAGTGCATGATAAGTTTAAAGAAACAAAACCAGTTATTAGCTTGAGCTACTAAGTAATTAAAGGAAGAAGAATTAAAAGATTGAGCTGAATTAAGTCAGTGTTTAACATATAAGAATATAACCAATTTGTCTTGGAGGCCTGAGGGTCCAAACTGATATTTAATTACAAGACAAAAGATGACTGTCAAATTGACAAAGGCAAAAATAGATTAAAACATGATACTATATTTAAATCTGATCTTGTACAATGAGTTTTGACTTCATGCCAAACTCCTGTAGTATCCTTTCTTACATCATGTAATAAAACGTTCATGTAATAAAATCTGCTTGCATATAGACTCCGATTTATGTATTCTTTCTGCTGGGTTTAAAGTATGCCACCTCAGCAGAGATTAAAGTGCTGAATATAGTGAGCATTTATCACTTTGTTTCTGAGAGAATGAAAATATGTGTTATCGTTAAACTTTGGGACCGTGCGTGTATTGTTGCCATCAGCTGCCATAATCAGAATGCAAAGTAGCAGAATGTCTATTCCAAGGGTGGGTAATCTGCTCCTTTATAAACACCAGAGTGAAAAAGGATTAAGCCTATTGTTTGTTTGTTTGAGATGGCTTAATTCTTCTCTAGCAACTAGCCCCTTGGCTTTTCTTCACTCAAGAGAATATTTGGAAAAGGAAAACAAGGATTGCCATCTATAAGTATTGCTCACTTTCAGACACTAATCTGTATTAATGAGTCTCTATCATTTTAGTTCCAGGTAACAGCAACAACAGAACAAGGAAGACTTGTTGATCCCCACAAACAAACAAGCAAACAAATTAACAAAAGCAGGGAACAAATAAGTGATTTAAAGAATGTTCTAAATAAGGAGCATTTAATTCTCTGATCAGCTTAAGAACCTGAGATCTGCCTCAGTTCAAATACTTTATGCATTTAGTAATTTCAGGTTTTCATAACTTGATGCAAAGTTTAGAAAAAACATAAGACCAAAATGTAATTTTAATTGTGAAGAGGTCACATTCCCTTTATGTTTTTCAAAATCTTTGTATGAAATGTTCCTTTGTTATCAGGCTCATTATTAGCCTCCTGAATATTCAATACTTGTGTGCTCATATTTCTCATTATGTGAAAACTCATGGAATTTTATCCTCATTGAACTGAGAATCTTGGAATCACATTCATTTATACTGCCTGAAGGCTGGTCTGATTGAAATCAATCTAAGGTTTGGAATCTTTGCTTTTTATTAAGTCAAGCCAAGACGATGGGTAGATGATGCCAATTTATCACTATTATTTTTTCTTGCTCACTGTTATTACTGCCCAGTTAAGACAGGAAGCAGCAAGTGATAGGACCATACCAGGCTTCTCGATGTTGAAAGTAGAGGAGAAGACAGTTAATTTTGTCTTCAATATTTAACTAGAAGCTGGCAACATTAAAGATGGAACAAATTCTCTTACTGGCCTCTTCATTCTATACTTGCCCTTGTACTTTCTTTCAAGAAAAACAGCATTGATGGGACTCAGAGAGAAAAATACAGGCTACGGGGAAGACAGGTAAAATCAGAAACTAAAATGCATGCAACTATATTTAACTATCATTTAAATATCCTTAAAATAATTTTTTAAAAGCATACTACAGCTTTCAGAACACTTCATACAATACACAAGTTATTTGTGAAAACCTTGAACTTAATTACTAGAACCATAATGGTACAGAAGTGGATTGTAAAATAGAACTAAGGTATTTAGACTTTCTCCTTACTACTAGTCAATTTAAGTCAAAAGCATCATACTATTTCAGAAATCACAAAAGAGTTGCACAACTTGCCAAATATTTTCCTAGTGTTTTCTTAGCATCAATAATGATATCACAAAGGTACCTAATGCATTCATTTATTTAAGATCATTTCTACATGTGCGTATGTGTGTGTGTTATGTTTTACCTTTTTGTGGAAAATAAAGAAATAAAGTTTACAAAATGAAGGAGGGTTTTTGTTTTGTTTTATTTCAAAATGAAGGAATTTTGAAAATACTTTTAGAAGCCATCCTTGATGCAATCTCTTCGATTCAAGTATGGATTTATAATGCCAACGGCGCAGAAAAGTTGTTACATTTGTATCTGTAATATAGATAGCCCCAGGTCAGAACCGTATTTCTTCTTTAATCTTGGTGTTATAGTTGATTCTGGGAAGGTCATTAAATTATTTCTCTATGTAGAAATATTTCTACTGGATTAAAATTGTGTGATTTGCTGAGTGTTTACTATAGGCTAAATAGACAACTCACTTATCTTCGTTATGAAGACTGCAAACTATACCAGGACTTCATATTTTTGCTTTGCCTATTTTAAGAAACTTTCTTCTGTCCTCACTTTGACCTCTAAAAATTCAATAGCTTTTATTTCTCTCTCTCTCTCTCTCTTTTTTTTGTTTTTTTGTTTTGTTTTGTTTTGTTTTGTTTTAGTTTCAGGCCACCAGTGAGGGTAATGTTACCACCAGTGACTTCCTTCATAATTAAAAAATAGTATGAAATGAAAGAAGAAAAATGTTAAATCAAGAAAGGGCAATTGAAAAGAAAGACTAAAAGGAAGGAATGGGGAGAAAATAGAAGGGACTGTGGACAGTCACTTCTAAATGGAAGAAGGATGACTTTTTTTTTTTTTTTTAATTTATGATAGTCACAGAGAGAGAAAGAGAGAGAGGCAGAGACACAGGCAGAGGGAGAAGCAGGCTCCATGCACCGGGAGCCCGACGTGGGACTCGATCCCGGGTCTCCAGGATCGCGCCCTGGGCCAAACGCAGGCGCCAAACCGCTGCGCCACCCAGGGATCCCAAAGGATGACTTTCTAATGTGCAAAGACTGTGAGGTCATTTGTGTTTTAAATTGTTAAGTGGCAAAGTCTCTAGGCAAGGCTTTCTCCCAAGACAGATATAAGGTAATAAGATAAAGGAAACACATAAAGAAAAGGCCTTCTTGGTAAGGGAGAAGGGTCTACTACACAGTCAGGCTGGATGATATCTTTTAAAGAGATATGGATGGAAATTCCCACCCTATATGCCACTCTAGAGGCAGAAGTTATTTGCAGACATCATTTGAAAGGGGTAACAATATCTTGTTGCACCTCCTGCAGTACCTGAATTGAAGTAAAAAATGCTTTCTATCTGAAGCAACTAAGAACAAAAATAGAAAAGGCAAGAGTGACATTCAATCGGTGATCTCTAATCCAGTCCTTAGAGTTTATATTTTCCAGAGTGAACTTTGGGCAACTTCACATAGAAACAGGGAGTGTCGTTGCAGATTTACACATCGTCATTCATCTGGCAAATCTGGATGTCTGCTGTTGCAAAGTGGAAAATATGGGTAAGAGAACCAGGGGCAGAGAATATACGTAACTGAAACCGTTATATATATCACCTGAACTACTTGACTACAGCCAACACTGCCATGACGGTAAAGTGGAATGGTGTGTTACTACCACAGTGGTTTTACCAGAAACAATATAAAAATTCCAGAGTGAATCATTTTCTCACCTTCTGTACTCCTAAACTGAAGGATTTTTTTTTTCAAATATTGTTGTAAGAGAGATACCTGAACTAGATGAGAGGATCTAATGAATTTTAGTAATTATCTTCATATCCCAATTGAGTAGAGAAGTTAATTATAAGCATTATACTTGCCAATAGTCCAGGATCCTTAGTTAATTTCTTTTCTTTTTACCCCCAAATCAATTACTTCTAATTATTTAAAATTTAGGTTGTTTATTTTCAAACTTCCTTCCTAACAACTATTTTTTTCCCCCATTTTAAATTCCAATGTTCTGCTCCAGGTTGTTTTAAGAAATGCTAGGCTTGGTGATATGGATGGAACTGGAGGGCATTATGATAAGTGAAAGAAGTCAGTCAGAGAAAGACAAATACCATATGATTTCACTCATTTGTGGAATTTAAGAAACAAGACAGATGAACATAGGAGAAGGGAAAGAAAAATAAGATAAGATGAAAATAGAGAGTGAGGCAAACCATAAGAGACGTTGAACTCTAGGAAACAAACTGAGGGTTGCTGGAGGGGAGAGCGGTGGAGAGATGGGGTAACTGGGTGATGGGCATTAAGGAGGACACGTGATGTGATGAGCACTGGGCATTGTATGCAGTTAATGAATCACTAGATTCTACCCCTGAAACTAATACACTATATGATAACGAAATTGAATTTAAATAAAAAACTAAAAGAGAAAGAAATGCTATGTATTATGCTGGAACTTTCGACAGTTCTTCAGAACCACAGAGGGAAATACACCAAATGAAAATAAAAGTAAGGAGAGCACAAGAATAATTTGGATAATCAGAACTAACCATTCTTACATATCTATTACCTAAAGTTGTATTTCTTTTTTTGTATAATCTGTAAACTAGAGATAATGATACCTAGCTCCTAAAGTTAATGTAATGAATAATACATATCAAAAGACAAATGGTTAGCATTATGTCTTCCACAAAAAACAGTAGTTATTTTTATTCATTCTGTTACTTTATTTTTTAAAGATTTTATTTATTTGTGTGACAGTGACGGAGAGCTAAGCAGGCAGAGCAGCAAGCAGAGGGAGAGGGAGAAGCAGACTCACCACTACACAGGGAGTCCAATGTGGGGCTTCATCCCAGCACCCCCCCATCATGACCTGAGCTGAAGATAGAGGCTTAACTGACTGAGCCACTCAGGCGCCCCTCCTTCTGTTACTTCAGACTACTTAAAACAATCAATATATGTTTTCCTGAAAAATACCTTACAGGGAAAACATTGGAAAGTTGTGGAAGAGTTATATTTGAAAAATAGAATAGATAAATAAGATGACCAGGAACATTGGGAAACCAGTATTACTGTCTTATAAATGGACACATACAAATGTAGATATAGGTATATCCAATAAAACAAAATACAGAAGTGGTTTTATAACTGCCCTGTGGCACTCTGAGTGTTATTAATCTACAGGTACTTTTGATTCCTAACCACTTGGGCCATTTCTCCTTTTTATACTTACTATTTTCTTTTCTCCACAAACAAGCCCATATTCACAGATGTTTAGTTGGTCTCAGAACACTTCCATGAAACCTCAAACTGTCATTCTTTCCCTTGCTCTTGTGTCTCGCTCCTTTCTCCATTATGAATGTTCCCTTTTGAAGGTAATTTCTTCCTTATAATTTTGTTATCTATGACAATTCTATTACCTAGTGTCATAATCCCATCATGAAACAAAGGGAATATGATCAGAATACAAGAAAGGACAGGGAGATTTATGTTAACATTTTTGAAGAGTGCGTAGAGAAAGAAGATAATGCTTTTCTTGGATATATTTCAAAAACATAACAACTTTATTCAGAGTGTTGAAAATTCTCTACATTGGCATTTACTTATAGTTGTCCCCAAGAATTTGAAAGTAAACAGTACAAACACAAAGGAGCTTCCTAAAAAATAAACTTTAAATTCTCATTCAATGAGCACCTTGGGAGTAAAATCCAATCAGGAAAGTGTGAAATGTAATGTGTGGTTAGGGAATAGAACCGCCTTTTAATTACTGTTGACAGCTAGAGAATATAATCCTCACAACTAGTTAATTCCACTTTTTTGTGTGTGTGAAAACAACGTGACTTTATCACCTCAGAAACCAAAAATGATAGCATATAAGAATAGAGATCTATCTTTCATTTTGGCTTAAATAAAAACAAAAGCAAAGCATATCAGCTATGTTTCTTTATTTGCAAATTAAAAAAAAGAAAACAGCACTTTTTTCTTATCCTTTCCAAATGCAAAACACTGATAACTATGAAAAAAGATATATAGAGAGAACATATACTGAAAATCTCTCAGAATAAGAGAGGAAGCTAAGACTGGGTTTTGCTTTTTTAAGATTTTTTTTAATTCATTTATTTGAAAGAGAGAAAGAGAGAGAGAGAGCATAAGCAGAGGGAGCAGCAGACAGAGGGAGCAGCAAACGTCCCGCTAAGCACGGAGCCTAACCTAAGGGCTCGATCCCAGGACCCAAGAATCATGATCTGAGCCGAAGGCAGATGCTTAACCAACTGAGCCACCCAGGTGCCCCTAAGCCAGGGTTTGTTGAGAAAAAGAAATGTTCTTGTCATGACAAGGTTAATGGGGAATCTTTCTTTAATTGGGCAGTGAGGAAAGACACTGAAGTCATAGCACACGTATTTAGTACATGTCATTGTCTCTGTCAAGATAAGTCATGCAGGAATGCCCATACACATGTGAACAATTAAATCATTTGAGAGAATTATTCCTAAAAGTCAAAAGATGATATTCCACATGATAATATGACAAAACCTACCTGAGCACAATTCTCAATAAAAAAAAATTGCAGACTCATTTCTCAGGTGATTAAAAGGAAGGACAGCTAAGTATTTCATTTAAATGCAGAAATGATTGATGGATAACGTTAAAGAGAAAGACACACTGTAGACAAAATTTATATATTTAAATTCAAAACTGTTATACTGCACTAGATTATTTCTTTCACATTTTTCCATAAAAATTACACTACAATTTTAGTGTATTCTGCATGTGTCTTTAATGGTAAATTTGTCTCTTTTGATTCTGAGTGTCCCTATATAACTTTCCCTGTCTATGTGCTTTTGCAATAACAGCATGGAGAAAGAAAGGCTGCTTTTCCAAAAAGGCAATATGGTCCTCTGCCCATGAATTCTCTTGAATTGTCTTTGATGCTAATATTATCTTTGTGACCTGTTTCCAGGTCATCCTTTCCAATTTATGTAACTCAGGATAAAATATAGTAATTTGGACTATTGAACCTTCTAGAAAGTGACTTTTCATTTCAAACAAAGCCACTTATTTGTTTATTTCCCATGACATACTATATTTGGCATATAGATGACACTAGTAAAGCAGTTATCAGTACGGAACTCAGTACTGGTAGGAGACAGAGAGCACAAATTAATGAAACACATAATTTTTGAGTATCTAAAATGGACCAAGTAACAATAGGTACAGAACATATGAAGATAAATGAGATACAGACCTTGGTATAATAGTACTTGCAGGATCATAAAAAGGAAAAGTTCCTATGCTGGAGATATGTAATATTTTATGAGAAAATAAGAGAGGGGGCTAATGAATTACCTGGTAAAAATATGAAAATAACATTAGAAGATGAACGTTTGAATTGGCTAATGGAGATGGATTTCAGCAGCTTAGGAAGAAAAGAAATATCAGCTTGAGCTTTGAGGCACATGTGCAGCTGCCAGACAGCCTCCCCAAAAAGTACCTTATGTTTTGAAATCAATGAGTTGTTCAGAAGAACTAAGAAGATAATGAAAATCAAGATATGGTGAATATCTATGGTGATATTTGTCCATCTATATTAGACTTCCATCGTTCTCTAACCTGCTATGCTCTGTAAGGGTTATATACTAATTCAGTCAGTTCCTTTGTCTTCTAACTGCCTGTTGGGTTAGCTCAATGGAAAAATACTAGTGGGAGATCAAAGAAGGAAGGCAAATTAAGATTTTGATTTCAGAATATTTATTACCCTATCTCTAGATCTGTGAATAGGACAGTGACTGTATCCATCACACGAACATCATGCCACTCAGGCAGTCCTTGCTCTGCCTCCTGGTCCAGGAACTATACCCTCTTCCCATATTTTCAGCCTTTGGATGGCAAAGTACCTCACTGTTATTAGTCCCTGGAACTTCACTGTCTCTCATCCTTTCCCCTATACCCTGCCTACTCCTCTGTAAATAGCCCCTTTATAAATTTCTACTTAAACTAATTTTAGTATCCCATCTGTTTTTTTGCTGCAACTCAGACTGATATGCAAAATGAAAAGAGATTTAGATTTTTAGGGTGGGACTGTCTTAGGGAGTGATACAAAAAATTTTAGAAAACAGAAATTAACTGACAAACCAATACTATGGAGGAGTCAGGTCAACCAGGATTAAAAATCTGGCTAGGAAGAAAAGATGTGGGCCTGTTAATGGCATTTTGTTCCTCTGAGACAGAAAGGAAATATATATATTGGGGAGGGGAGAACACGAAGTCAAAGAAGATCATGTTTGAAAGATTTGATTGTTCTGTTAAATAGACAAATAGACAGCATGGTAGTTTCTTACACATTGAGGAAGCAGACAATAGGTTCAGAAATTAAGGACAGTAATGATTTTGATTAGCAGTGGGAGAGAATCGATTATAGACAATGACACAGATTAATAATCAGCTGAGGTTGTAAATAATCCATAGATTAGTATGTGGTTTGTATGGCTTTGCCATTTTCTCTAGTAGTATCTTACAGGTGATGTTAGGATCTATCCATTGGAGCTGGGTGAGGGAGGAGAACAGGAAGAGAGCAAAGAAATGGAAAGGCTGGCAAAAGAGCAATAGAATTGTTTTACCATGTGATTCTGGTAACAAAAAAAAATAAAGTTGAATGACAAGGATAGGAGGGAGCAGTTAAGGGTCTAAGTGTTTTAAGAGGTGAAATAAGGGGAATAATGATATTAAGGTAGAGAGAGTAGTCAGAGAGTGGTTGAAGCTTAAGATGTTCATTGTAAAGTAGTTGTGGGAATGCTAATGTCCTGGGGCTTTATAAAGAGTGGGGTTACTTTAGTAGACTAGAGCATAGGAAGTAAGAATGAAATAAATCTGTGAATGTCAAGAATTTGATGTCTGCAGATGACTTGGTCCAGTTTCAAACTTATAAGAAAGAGAGTAAGTGGGTGAAGAAGTGCTATAATAATATCAGCCCTGCCACATGTGTAGAACACTAAGTATGAGGGCACAGAAATATTCTGTGAAAGTCTTGGATAAGAACAAATGTCATGAGTCAAATTCAAGGCAAGGATTCAGTTTATGACAATAGAAAAATGTTTGTTTTTTATTATTTAAAACAGTTTTTAAAATATTTATTTATTGGGACACCTGGGTGTCTCAGCAGTTGAGCGTCTGCCTTGGGTTCAGGGCATGATTCCAGAGTCCCAGCATCTGACTTCCTGCATGGAGCCTGCTTAATTTTTTATTTTTTAAAAAAATGCTATCTATTAATTCATGAGAGACAGAGAGAGAGAGAGAGAGAGAGAGAGGCAGAGACAGAGAGAGGCAGAGTGAGAAGCCAGCTCCCTGAGGGCAGCCTGATGTGGGATTCAATCCCAGGACTCCAGGATCACAACCTGAGTCAAAGGCAGACTCTCAACCACTGAGCCACGCAGGTGCCCCTAGAAAGTGTTTAGAGAGGAGAATATCTAAACTTTGAAGGGAGATGAATGGGTTGGGAATGGATCTAAATGATGAGGCCTGAGTGAAAAAGAATGACAATCCTGAAGATAAAAGTCAACTAAACCTCAGCACTGAGTGAATATTCTATGCAAAATTCATGAAGGTGAGGAAACCACTGCCCACTATATTAAGACACAGAATCATTACATTACCGCCATGGCCCCTGCTGATATCTATTCCTTTGAAGCTCCCCACTGCCCAAGAAATACCCATTCTTACCACGTGAGATTTGGCAAAGTAAATCGGCTGAGAAACCAATTAACATCTACTTTTATCAAATAGACATCACATTAAAAAATAATGGACATAATGTAAGAGAAAGATTCTCAAGAAAGATTCTCAAGATGGGACTCTTTCTCATCTCAAGAAATTACTACTACCAGACCACAGAAAAGTCAGTTTGGAGTTATACCTCAAATTTTATTTGGATTGATGAAATGCTGGCCATAGTGAACAACATAGTAAATAAATGGTCAAAATATTTGAATAAACTGCAGTTAGTGTCTTGCTACTATACATAGGGAACACCAGTAAAATAACAAAAATTTTAATACCAAATTTATTTAAAACCAAAAAAACTAGAATTTAATTTCCTATTCACTAAAAAAAAACTTCTGAAATAATTTCTGTTCTTCAAGTAGAAATAGAATTTTAGAGTATAATTCTACTTAATAACTAGAGCTGATATGTAGCCAAGTTTTATTTTAAAATCTGTAAGTGAAGAAGGAAATAAATGCTATAAAAAGTTTTTAAATATTTAAATTACTATACTTTAGTAACACTTTATGTGAATAAATTTGAATATCCAATTAATAAGCCACACATATTCTAGAGAAGTGGATAACAATTTTGAATGTTTTTTAAAGTTGAAATGACAAATTTATGACAGTCCTGATATGGAAATTAGCAGGAAGAGGGTTATTTTACCTTGTTTCCTGATGTCATCAGTTTTCCCTCTGTTGTTAGAAAAATTCAGGTTTGTCTAATAGGGAGATGGGATTCTTCATTCTTACATAGCTCAGTATATCAGCCTTGTGTACCCTGACACCAAATAGCACCAGGTTTCTATTCCCTTCTTTTTATATACTGAAACATATTGATTTTTCTCTGTATTAAAAGAGAAGCCCAAGAGCAAGATCTTTAGAGACTTTGAAATAACATGAAATTGTATGTAAAGATACTGATTGACATTATAAGGCAAGGAAATTATATAAGTTTTCTGATCCTCAGTTTTCTTAGTAGTAAAATGAAAATAATGATTCCTACCTCAATGATTTGTTGGAAACAGAATGAGAATAAACTAATGAAAATATCTTCTGCAAGCTTGACACCTGTTAATAATTCATTAGTCATTATTGACTCTCTCCCCATTGTAAGATGGTTTAGGGAGAAAGTTACAGTCACACATGCTTGGCTCAATGTAAAGAACAAAAAAGCTAATCATGTTCTACTGCACTGAATTTAAATCTTGCCTTTATCATATGTCATTTGTGTAGCTTTGATATAAAGTTTAAGCTCTCTGAGGATAAATTTCCTCATCTGTAAAGTGAGAACAACAATATCCAGCTCACATTATCTTACAGAGGACTAAATGGGAAATCTATGTAAAGAACTAACACAATGCCTCTCATATATGAGGAATTCAAAGACTATTCATTTTTTTTTCCATCTGTCTCCTTTAAAATTGTGTATTGTTTTTTAAAGTGCTATAGCAACATACTTTGGAAGGAAATAAAAGCATTCTGTATGTTCATATATAGCTAGGACTTTTCAAAAAAATGAAACTATAGAGAACTGATTTTATGATACAGATTTATGTTAAAAGTTAAGACTGGTTAGAGCAAATATGTCAGCAGACCCGGATTCACCACTTCTTTGCCGCTAACATGCTGTGCAAACATAGACAAAATGACTAACCTCACTGTTGTGATGTCTATAATATAGCTACTTCAAAAGTTTGATTCAAGGACTGAATAAAATATTTTATTAAAATTCTTTACACAATGTCTGGCTTAGGATACATTATCTGAAAATATAAAACTTTATTATTCTGACAACATTCCAGTTTTCAAATGAAAATAAATGCCTTTGTAAAAAATAACTTCACTCATTTTTAAATTGGAAATATAAAAATAAAAATTGTGATGAAATATAAAAGAGCATAAGTCAAGTACAAAGCATGATTATAAAGTATCCTATTATTATAAGAATCATATATTTATAGCATAATAAAAATTATATCAGTGGAACTTCTCAATTGTCCCACCTACTTACCTAAGGAGATTTTTAAAAGGAGCTAAGAATAGGGTCCTAAAATCATCTCATGAATAAATACAAAGAACACTAAGCAGGGAAAGATGTACTAAGAGAAAGATATCCTGAAAAGAGCCAATGTCTAAATTTCATTAGTCTCTCATTGCCACAAATTGGATTAAGGCAGTATATAAAATAGTTTCTTACAAGAAATTTATTACAGGGTTTCCACCCTAGCCATTTTTAAAATAAAACCAAGTATCTCCATTTTCAACAAGGCAGATTAACAGGCAGAACATGTAGTTATATTCCTATCATGATTTCAACCCAGTATAAAAACCAAGGCTTTCTAAAAAGCGTTGCCTGGGGGATCCCTGGGTGGCTCAGCGGTTTAGCGCCTGCCTTTGGCCCAGGGCACGATCCTGGAGTCCCGGGATTGAGTCCCACGTCGGGCTCCTGCATGGAGCCTGCTTCTCCCTCCTCCTGTGTCTCTGCCTCTCTCTCTCTCTCTCTCTCTCTCTCTCATAAATAAATAAATAAATAAATCTTAAAAAATAGAAATAAATAAAAAATAAAAAGCGTTGCCTGTTCTGACAGTAAGGAACTTGTTGCTCAATTACCCCAAGGCAACTTAAGAATGTTTTCAAGAACTGTTGCAATTTTTGGTACGTTGCCTTTTGGGGTACAGATTTTAAGTGAAGCATATCTTCTATGTGTACCCCCAAAAGGCAACGTACCAAAACTGATGCATTTTGTTTTCAATTTCTCTTAAAATTCAATTTAGTGTAATAAATCATGAAGATTGGTAGTACATACACAAAGGAAAATTATAATTTGGAGGAAATACAAAACTACAAGGAGGATTAATCTCAATGTTTCATAAACTATCAAATTAAATAACAAATTAAATAACTGGAAATGCTTTATTTAGCCTTCTTAGAAATAATTCTGAACCAGATTGAAAACTATGCAATTATTTGCCTATAAATATATTTGCATAATATTTTATTTTTTAAAAATAAAACAATCATCATTTTATATCTCATTTTAGCAACTGGCTTCATGGTGCCATATTAAGCAACCAATTTGTCCATATAAATGAAACAACATATGATCCCCAATTCATATGATGAACGTCAGTGCAAAATGATAAAATTATTTTTAGAAATTAAAACAAAATTCACAACGAAATCTTAATCCATGTTAGGAAATCTTCCTCTTGAAAATAATATAATTTATTCTGAAAGAAAATATTTACTCTTAGTATAATATTAGTATAATAAGTTAGACCTGCCATATATTTAGTGTTCTGTCATTTACTGGACAAAGTCCTTGAGCACTACTTTTGAATAACATGTTGGCAAGGTGAGAAGAAGGTAGAAAAGACTGGGAGACTCAAAACTGTTATACCTTGGAGCAAGTCACTATGCTTTTACGGGTCTAATTTTTCTCATCCGTTAAAGAAGAGTTTAGATCAATGATCCAAAAGTTTTCTGCAATCTCTGGAATTCTAGAAGTATTGTGTTTTATGAAACATAATGTAGTGAAAACATAACTTTAATACTAGCTCCTCTCATCATTTGAACAAACTTAGAAGAAATAACCTGCAATGCTTCTTCCACAGATATGTTTTGAGAACCAGAGGAACTAGCATGTATAATTATACACTATAAACTCAGATGCCTTACTACATTCACTTAGATATTATTAACTGCTTTGTTCAATGTTTATGAATATTCACTGGCAAGTAGGAGAGGACATAAGAACAGTCAATGACTAGAGCAAAAGCCCAAATTGTCAGATTAAAGTAATATATCTTATTAAGTCAGCTATATTTTTTTTGAAATTGGGCAACATTTCCTAAAGTTTATTCAAAAAGAGAATAAATGACCTCAGAGAGTAAAGAACACATCTTTGAACTTGAACTAATACATTTTTTTCAAAAACTATTTATTTATTTATTTATTTATTTATTTATTTATTTATTTAGAGAGAATTCCAAGTAGACTCTATGCCTAGTGCAGAGGAGCCCAATACCAGGCTTGATCTTATGACCCTAAGATCATTATTTGAGCCCAAATCAAGAGTCAGATGCTTAACTGACTGAGACACCCAGGAGCTCTTGGATCAATATATTTTCAAATAAAGTGCACACTCAAACATTCCATGATTTTGACATTTGAATAAAAAATATTTTTACTATAATTACATTCACGTGACCTCAGTTAACTTGCAAGAGCCCTAAGAGCAAGTTAGAAGTTATATTCCAAATAACAACCAAAAATAATTTCAACTGACTCGACCAAAATATGAAAGAACCTTGTTTCACTTAGACAAAATTACCTCATGTTTTTACAGATCATGGAAGTTTTGTGTTTTCAAAAAGATGAACTGAATAAGGAATGTTAAGTGGTGTATTTCTTTTAGTCTCAATTGACAAAGAGTAAGTTACTTTTAATTAGATATAGAAAAAACTGGCTTCAATATTATTTCAAAAAAATAAAAATTATTGTTTCAAGGCTGAATGACAAGTATATTCAATGAAACAACAAAAAACACAAACTTCAACCAAAATATATTCATGCCTTAATTCAATGACTTGATTTCATATTTTCTTAACTATTTATATGCTTTTGAATAAGCCTATTATTATATATCACATACTAAACAGCATATTCTTTCTGAATCAAATAAATATCTATATACACAGGAGTTCAGAAATTGCTTCATTTATAGTTTAAACTTCTAGTGTTTTTAAAATAATGGATTAATGTATTTTCATTCATAACTCCTGTGTTAGTGAACAGTTAAAAAAAAAACTATAATACTGTAATAGTGCCCCTTACAATCACCAACTATAAATCTTGTTAACATCTCATAAATGGTTTCATAAGTTGGTTTATATATTTCGTTATGTGGATAAGGGTATCATATCAATTTATTTTTATCAAATGGTAAAGTGGAATATATGCATATAAGCCATAATTACCCTATGCACCGTCAGGAGTTGTAGTAACTTAGTCATAGTCATTGCAGAGGCAGTATGTGATAATGATTTGGAGAGGCAGGCTCTAGAACCAGACAGACCTAAATTTTGAATACTGACTCCTTGATTAGCTGTAATCTAATGCAACCAAGTTTCAGTTTTCCAAGATTCACTTTCCTATCTATAAAATTGTCAGAGTAATATGACTCACTGCAAAGAATCTACCCAAAGATGAAGTGGTAAAATGAACAGGAGTGTCATGCTCCCAGTGCTGTCATTAAATGATGGCTACTGGTATTTGCATTTTTCCTTTGATGACATATAATTTGTAAGACATTTGCAGCTCTCATATCAGAAGACAAAAATGGGCTTATTCACTGTCAATGGAACACTCCACTTCTGCATTTTTGAGACACTAAAGTTTGAAAGTGCTATAGCTGTGAAAATGAATGCATACTTGGTACCTTCATATTCAGCCCCCCAAAATATAAGAAAGACAAAGTAATTTATTTATTTGAAAATCATATGGGAAAACTAATGGAACTATCATTATTTGTGTATTATCTAACTAGAGAAGCAAATTTCAAATTCTTGTTAATTACTGTGAATAATAAATTATTCTGGATGGTGAGGATATTCTTAAGCACAAAGAAAAATAAGTACAATGAAATGGAACCCAACTATTTCAAGCATCTAATTTTAAAATATAAAACGCCAGATTAAGAAAAAAAGTGATGATAAAAATAAATAGCTAAAAGACCATAGAATATTATTTACATATGTATTTTATTTAGTAGGGACTGCCACTGATTCTATGTTAAAACATTAATCTATGAAACTTCGGAGTATTTAAAGCTATAAGTTATTGTTCTAAATAGTAATAGATGCTTTATTTTCTTTGTCTGAATAAAATGATGGTTTGAATTTTTTAAAAATTCCAATTCGGGGGATCTCTGGGTGGCTCAGCGGTTTATGCCTGCCTTTGGCTCAGGGCACAATCCTGGAGTCCCGGGATGGAGTCCCACATCGGGCTCCCTGCATGGAGCCTGCTTCTCCTTCTGCCTGTGTCTCTGCCTCTCTCTGTATCTCTCATGAATAAATAAAATATTAAAAAAATAAAATAAAAATAAAAATTCCAATTCAAGTAAAGAGAGAGAGGCTGGGATATTTTCTTTCTGGACTCATGAAACAAGAAATCCAATCTATACAACTAGTAATAAACCAAGTGAGATTTCTCTTCATGTCTTTTGCCCATTTCATGATTGGATTGTTTGTTTCTTTGGTGTTGAGTTTGATAAGTTCTTTATAGATCTTGGATACTAGCCCTTTATCTGATATGTCATTTGCAAATATCTTCTCCCATTCTGTAGGTTGTCTTTGAGTTTTGTTGACTGTATCCTTTGCTGAAATGGGCAAAAGACATGAAGAGAAATCTCACAGAGGAAGACATAGACATGGCCAACAATGCACATGAGAAAATGCTCTGCATCACTTGCCATCAGGGAAATACAAATCAAAACCACAATGAGATACCACCTCACACCAGTGAGAATGGGGAAAATTAACAAGGAAGGAAACAACAAATGTTGGAGAGGATGCGGAGAAAAGGGAACCCTCTTACACTGTTGGTGGGAATGTGAACTGGTGCAGCCACTCTGGAAAACTGTGTGGAGGTTCCTCAAACAGTTAAAAATATACCTGCCCTATGACCCAGCAATTGCACTGTTGGGGATTTACCCCAAAGATACAAATGCAATGAAACGCCGGGACACCTGCACCCCGATGTTTCTAGCAGCAATGGCCACGATAGCCAAACTGTGGAAGGAGCCTCGGTGTCCAACGAAAGATGAATGGATAAAGAAGATGTGGTCTATGTATACAATGGAATATTACTCAGCTATTAGAAATGACAAATACCCACCATTTGCTTCAACGTGGATGGAACTGGAGGGTATTATGCTGAGTGAAGTAAGCCAGTTGGAGAAGGACAAACATTATATGTTCTCATTCATTTGGGGAATATAAATAATAGTGAAAAGGAATATAAGGGAAGGGGGAAGAAATGTGTGGGAAATATCAGAAAGGGAGACAGAATGTAAAGACTGCTAACTCTGGGAAACGAACTAGGGGTGGTAGAAGGGGAGGAGGGCGGGGGGTGGGAGTGAATAGGTGACGGGCACTGGGGATTATTCTGTATGTTAGTAAATTGAACACCAATAAAAAATAAATTAAAAAAAATAAAAATAAAATTAAATGAACAGAAAATAAATAAATAAATAAATTAATTAATTAATTAATTAATTAATTAAAAATAAATAAATAAATAAACCAAGTGAGAAAACTGATAGGGCAGTGGGGGAAAAAAAACACATAAAATTGGTGCACTCTATAATGACTCTGTTTCAGGAAGAGAAGAAAGAAAAATTGCCTAAAAAATTTCAAATAAAAAGCATGTTTGATAAAAACAGAAGACACATTAAAAGGGAAAAAAATATCCCACAACCCAACCTTACTGAGGTAATAAATACAAATAGTATAGAGGATTTCCTAGCTGCAGAAGGAAGGAAGGAAGGAAGGAAGGAAGGAAGGAAGGAAGGAAAGAAGGAAGCCACAAGAGTAACAACACTAAATTAAATCTTCAGTATGACTCTGTTTCCACAATATGATCTGAGTGCATTTTAAAAATCAAGCAATTCTAGAATAGTCTTCCATATTAATTGAACTTAATTCAAGTCTTTTTTAGTAGAGACACTCACTTTGTGTTATGAATTATTGTGAAAGCATTTGGGCAATTGAATGGGCTTTACTGTTCCATATAGACTAAATCACTCTTCTTATAAATAGGAAATTTAAAGCATAACTGCCAAGATGATTTCCATAACAGATATTTGAAGAAATGTGGGATTCAAATAAGTTCTATACAGTATAATAAAATTAGAGGATCTAAAAATAATGCTTCAGGAGTCTGATGATTGTGCTGTATTTAGGATTAAGATAAAATTAAATAATGTTTTTGTTTGTGTATTCATTTTTCCGACAGGTATTTATTGTGTCTCTATGACATGATGTAGACATAGATGAATATGTATCGATGAATAAGACATGACCTCTGCCTTAACAGAATTCAAAGAACAGTTAGACAGAAGCACATTAGAGTTTCACTGTTGTGCGGCAACAGTTCTAATAGTGGTACACACAACATGTAATGATAGAAGAGAGAGAAAGAGTGATTTGGAGACTCATCCAGGAGAGAAGAAAGGGAAAACATTTTAGGTCAAGAATTTAGTAAGGATGACACGTAAAAGCAATTGATTGGTAGAGTTTGAGAACTAAATAACAATTAAAACTCTTTTCTGAAGGAGCAGAATATCTACCTTTGCTTTTAACTAAAGAGTGCTAGGAAAATAAGCCCGAAGGAGAACCATTCCCGATGCTGCCACTCCATAAATCAGGATTATTCTGATTGCCAGAATAATCCAGAGGCCCTGAAGTTACAAGCATAAAGTGTATGCACACTTTAAATATAAGTATGAATAATCAGGCCAAAATACACGATAAAGACCAAAGATGCTTAGAACATTTACCTTTGGAATTTGGGGAAGCTGAGTGCTCTTAAGGGAATTCCAGGGAACAAATATGGAAGACAGTGTTATTCTGGTGCTGCCATGTCAGGTTGCCCTCTCTTCTTTTTATCCAATAAATTCTATAAGCCCCTGGTGTTTAAGCCATTTTGTTCTTATATCGTTTTGTTCCCTCCGCTAGTAGTTTTATTACTGACAGAAACACAGTATTTTTATTGGAACGGTATGCATGTTAGAATACATTAGTCACTGTATGGGAAGGCATGGTGGAAGAGATGGGCGTGTTATGTCTCTATTGAGACAACATAATTCCATTAGCAATTTCCAAACTGAGTTCTGTAAGATTATAATAGGTGCTTTACAATCATGACACAAAGAAATGCTAGCAATATTTTCCTCTATAGCGTACTTTAAATATGAGAAGGGAAAAAACTTATTCATATTTCTAAAGCTAGGCTTATTCCATAATGTTTATTCTTTTCAGTAATGTTTCCATTCTTGAAAAATTCTAGGATGTGGCCTGTAAAATCACCCAGTGCACTAACTTGTCACTTTTGTTCATTGATGTATCGGAAGCATTTACCAGCTAACTGGGAATCCATGTTGAAAATGAAAAGTAGAATCCAGTGCTTTTCAAAGTATAATAGAAACAGAAAAAAACAAAATTTGGACTATTTCATTGTGAAGATGATATAAGGAACTTTGTGTATGTTTTTTTAAAAGATTTTATTTATTTATTCATGAGAGACACACACACACAGAGGCAGAGACACAGGCAGAGGAAGAAGCAGGCTCCATTCTGGGAACCCAATGCGGGATTCGAACCTGGGTCTCCAGGATCATGCCCTGGGCCGAAGGCAGGCGCTAAACCTCTAAGCCACCCAGGGATCCCCCCAGGAGTTTTGTTTTTAAAGAAAAAAATACATATAAGATGAAGCCCTGAATGATTTGAGAAGTACCCAAAATGTATTAATTCTAATTTTCCCACCTGCTACAAATCACTATAGAAAATGACACTTTTATATTATGCTGCAATGATAATAAAATATACTTGAACATATATATATATTATATGCACACACATATGCAGATACATATAATGCTATAACTGATTTGTCAACCTCATGCTTAATATTAGTCTGAAATGTGATAGACATAGAATGATGTTTGCATTTTAAATGATATTTTTTGAACTGAGAATAAACAAAAATGACATATGAGAGACATTTCTCTTTATCTTCATTACTTTGTACTTTTAGATAATGTTTTTCTATTTCTATTTCATTTGTTTGTAAAGTATAAATCATTGCTAAAATGAAATCATTTATTACATCTATGAATGTATGCATACCATTTTACTTCAAATTTGATTGATGTGTCCATTGTACCTCATGACTTGTTGATGACATTTGGGTACCTATCTTAATTTTTAAATTCTTCCATAATTGCTGTTTGGAAAACTGATCTAAGCAGCCAATGCATTTCTTTTCTAATCTTATAGCAAATGTCAGTAAAAAATACTTAACATTATTAAACAATTATATTGGATGGCATCTACTATTTTCAATAGGAATTCAAAATGTCTCTTACTAAAACCACCAGGCAACATAAGTGGGATCTGATTGCCATAACAATCTTGATATTTAAAGCATCAATTCCTTAGTTTAGGGTTAATCCTAGACACACCAATTTATATATCATATTTACTTTATATTACACCTCCTTCCAATCTATTATTAACAGAAGAAAAAAATAAATGTACTATCTCAGAAAACAAACTGTATTTTAAAGATCAATGGTTAATCAACCATGCTATCTCTATTTGGGAAATGAAACATTTTTACACAGTTTAAACAGTATTGTTAGGAGTTCATATCATTTCCAGTATACATCTGTGTGTCTGTGTGTGTGTATGTTATCTGCTTAGACCAGTGACCTGAAGGAAAAGAAAGAAACTTGGCATTTACAGCTGGTTTAGAATCTTGTTACCTCTTAATGGAATGGGATTTTGGACTGGTCAGTCAACCCTTCTGAGCCTCAAGCTTTATACTGTAAATGGAGTATTTTGTTTACAGGGCTCTTCTCTTAGCAATAACAGAATTTGCTTGGCACATCAGCGGCCTTTAGTTAATGAAGATTATTATAACAGTGGCTTCTGTGGTTGCTTACTCCCTGGGCTACTTTTGGGATTGAGGTCTTATTGCTATTCTTGTTTCTCTACTATACAACTTAAGCTTATATTAGCAAGGCTTAAAGCCTTTGGCATTGATTGTTGACAGTGCTAAACCAGCCAGCTGTCCTAGTTTGCTCAGGACTGAGGGGATTCCCAAGCTGCAGAACTTTCAATGCTAAAACTGGGAAACCTCCGGGCATACCAGAAGCGTTGGTCGCCCTATACTGACCACATAAGTTTCATCTTCCTTGTTCTTAACTATATTTAAGCCAGAAATTATACTTCCGAGCACCTTTGGGTATAAGTTGGTCCGTACGGTCCATGATTGGTCCATAGTTCTAGCCAATGCTATGATGTGAGCTCTTTTGAGGCAGGCAGTTAAGTATCCAATGTACTTACCCAATGTTCTTTCCTTGTATCACTGAAAGGTAACAAGAGACATGATGAGCTTAAAGACACAACATCACTAAACCACAGAATAGAGACAGTCTGGGATCCTGAATGACCTTGTGGAGGAAGGTTTTACAAATCTCATCAAAGCATAAAGTGAGAAATGAACTTTATCGTGTTTTAGTATATATGCTGCCAAAGTGAGCACTGAACTTGATTGTGTCGAATCATTGAGATTTTAGAGTTGTCTGCTACATTAGTTAGTGTACCCTAATTGGAAGATATAAATCATGATTATTAAATATTACTTTAGGGGCAGCCCCAGTGGCCCAGCAGTTGAGTGCCGCCTTGGTCCCAGGGCGTGATCCTGGAGACCCCAGATTGAGTCCCATGTCAGGCTCCCTGCATGGACCCTGCTTCTCTCTCTGCCTCTATCTCTGCCTCTGTGTGTGTGTGTGTCTCTCATGAATAAATAAATAAAATATAAAAAAATTACACTAAAGTAATATTGGAATTCAATGTGATTAGTTATTTGTTCTTGCCAATAAGAGATGGCACATATAAGAGTCTAGAAGGGCCATTCTCCATTAATAATAGGCTGTTCTAAGTTAAGCCACTCTAGCAACCCCAGCAACTTCAAATCATCCATGAGTTTATATACTGCGCTCAATGGGCTTAATGGGCAAGTAGTATCATTTCCTTCATTTTAGAGGATTATAATAGGAATTAGAGTCATCACTTATTTTCCTCTCATTTACATGAAGATAAATACCAAACCTAAGAATAAACTCACCACTTCTTATACCAAACTCCATGCTCTGCCATTAGGCTGTTTCCTTTACATATTTTATAATGGTGCCTACACACACACACACACTGTAAAGCAATGACTATCGTGAGAACATATACATATTCATTTCAAGTAAAGATATCTATTATTGTCTGACTAGAATGTTGTAAGAAATTGCAAAAACTTCTAAGAGATTCTGACAAGTGTATTATGTACTCAAACATGGCCATTCTGAGACCATGCATTGACCACACACTATTTAGGTTTCTTTCTTTTTCTCCCTTCCTTCCTTTCTTTCTTTCTTTTCTTTCTTTCTTTCTTTCTTTCTTTCTTTCTTTCTTTCTTTCTTTCTTTCTTCTTTCTTTCTTTTTTTCTTCTTTCTTTCTCTTTCTTTCTTTCTTTCTTTCTTTCTTTCTTTCTTTCTTCTTTCTTTCTTTCTTCTTTCTTTCTTTCTTTCTTCTTTTTTTCTTCTTTCTTTCTTCTTTTCTTCCTGTTTCTTTTTTCTTTTTGGTTTTCTGATTCCCTTTCTTGAATGGTATTTATCCCAATCTGTAATGATAATCCTCTTTCAACAATCTCTAACTTGGATAAGAATAAAATAAAATCCTCAGGTTAAACAGGAGCACTGTTCCTCCTTGTCATGGAAACAAGTCTAAAATTTAAACACAGTAATACTGGATTTGAAATTAAGAGTTTATTTCACAGAGAGGTTTATTACATTCCTAACTTCTAAAAAAAGCTATAGAGGCAATTATAAGAGATTTTAAAATCATGACAAGGTAAGAAAAGCTATTTGAACACTTGGTTAGTGGAATCTTCTTGAATAAATAGAGAAAAATATGGAATTGAATTGTATTTAAAAATAAATATTGGGACACCTGGGTGGCTCAGCGCCTGCCTTTGGCTTGGGGGGTGAACCCGCATTCCGGGGTTCGACTCCCACATCGGGTTCCCTGCATGGAGCCAGCTTCTCCCTCTGCCTGTGTCTCTGCCTCTGTGTGTGTGTGTGTGTGTGTGTGTCTCTAATGAATAGATGAAAAATCTTTAAAAGAATAAAAATAAAAATAAATATTTAGTGGCTAAAAAGAGCAACCCAGGAAACAACAGATTTTGGTGAGGATGCAGAGAAAGGGGAACCCTCTTGCACTGTTGGTGGGAATGCAAACTGGTACAGCCACTCTGAAAAACGGTGCAGATGTTCTTCAAAAAGTTAAAAATAGAGCTACCCTATGACACAGCAATTGTACTACTGGGTATTTACCCAAAGGATACAAAAATACTAACTTGAAGAGGTACATGCACTCCAAAGTTAATAGTAGCATTATCTCCAATAGCCAAATCATAGCAAGTACCCAAATGTCCATTGACTGATGAATGCATAAAGAAGAGTAGTATACATATGTACACACACACACACACACACACACACACACTGGAACTACTCAGCCATCAAAAAAAATGAAATCTTGCCATTTGCAATAATGTAGTTGGAGCTAGAGTGTATTGTGCTTAAGTGAAATAAAGCAGTCAGAGAAAGACAAGTACCATATGATTTCACTCAGGTGGAATTTAAGAAACAAAACAGAGGAGCATAGAGAAAAAAAGAGAGAGAGGGAAGCAAACCGAAAGAGACTCTTAACTATAAGGAACAACTGAGGATTGATGGAGGGAGGTTGGTGGGGGGATGGGCTAAATGGGTGATAGGGATTAAGGAGGGCATTTGTGATGAGCACTGTATGTAAGTGATGAATCACTAAACTCTACACCTGAAACCAGTATTACCTTAACTAACTGGAATTAAACAAACAAACAAACAAAAAAACTTGAAATAAAAAAATTAACATTTAGCAAAATTATATTGGGATAAGAATTTTTTTTCCTGTGGTTGAAATGGAAACATTTCTTTTCCTGTGAAGACTGGGAGAGAAACATTACAATGTACTGCTGGATCAGATCACAGTTTCAGCCTCATGCTTTGAGATGGGAATATTTTCGAAAATTCCATTCTTCGTGGGTTAGCTCAGTCAGTTTGCATCTGACTCTTGATTTCGGCTCATGTTGTGATCTTGGGGTCATGAGATCAAGCCCTGCTTAGGGCTTCTAAATCAGGGAGGAATTTGCTTGAGATTATTTCTCTCTCTGTCTCCCTCTGCCCCTCCCCCAGTTTGTGCACATGCACACTCTCTAAAATAAATTCTAAAAAATCTTTTAAAAAGTCTATTCTTCCTCCAACCTTATCTGTTGTGACCACAAAAGAAATTCAAAGTAATTTCAACTTTAATAGCTCTCCATACTATCACATTCCTTCTTCCTTTTGCCTGTGCTTTTTGAAACTGTGGTATAACTCCAGGAATTCCATTTATATACTAGTCACTCCTTTAAATCTATATATTTCATCTTCTTCCATTACTTCTTTATAAACTGCTTTCAGATAATTAGACGTCATGTCCTATTTTTTTTTAATTTGTCCACCTTCTAAAACTCTCTGTGGCATCACAAGTTGCTAATTGCCTGCTCCTTCAAATGCTCTAAATTTTAGATATATCATTTAAAAATTATTTCTTTGAATGCTCCATTACACTCTTTAGTGGGTCTCATTTATTGCCCCATACTCATCATAGACACAGTCCTTGAGCATGCCTCTTCACTCTACATTGTCTTTCACTCAACTGTCTTATCTATTTATATTCCTATTTACCCTACTTTTACTTCTGTTCAAAACTATAGTCTGTGGCTCTAGTTCCAAGTTTTTTCTTGACATACTGATTGACAGTTGTTTACTTGGGTTTAAAAGGCACAAAGGAGGGTACTGAATCCTGCATCTGTTGGACTGAAATTCAACTTCATAATTACATCCCAATAAGCCAGCTTCTCTCCTTATTTCCCTCTTTTCTAATTGTCCCAATTGTTTAGAGATGTTTGATATATAATGGATAATAATAAAATAAAATCCTCAGGTTAAACAGGAGCACTGTTTACATAGTAAAAAAACACATTTATCCAAGTAATTAGTGTATCCACATATTTCTCACTTTACCTTCCTTCTTCCCATTCTCACCGGGAATATGCTGTTAGGCCCTTATTGTACTATACTGATAACATAGGAGTAAATCTGCTCTGCTAACAGTTACTTTATATCCTTCTAGACTTCTTTGCCTAATGAATTTTCACCTATCTTTTCCTATTATAATTCATTCTGATATATGCTCCTAGATTAATCTAAGCTCATATCTGCTCCAGCCTCTCTTGTTCAAAATTTATCTCTATTTTCTCCCAAATTAAGTATTAACTTCTCAAACTAGTGTTTAAAATCATCCCCAATACCCCAATACTCTCAGAGATGTCTTTGTAATCATATCCTATCTACTTGGCAAGTTCCGGTCAAGCGAGACAATTGCTTAATCCCCATATAGGTTCTAGACCTTCCCACTACTGCTGGGTCTACAGTCTTCACCTGGGAAACTCCATTTTAGTTCATTCCTTTGGAAATCTTAATCATCCTTTAAGATCTCCCTCAAAGGATATTTAATGCATATTTTTTCCTCCCCTTGCCAAAGGCAATTTGAAAACCTTTTTCCTTGAAGTAACAAAGCACTTTCTTTGCACTTACTTCCCTTATGATATGTATGTTACTTCAATCAAATAATGAATCTTCCCATGAACTTGTTTTTCCCTAAGAAGTTAAAGGTTCTTGTGGGCAGGCATTGTAATAATCATCCTTGTATTCCTCAAGAGCTTAGCATAATACCTTACTCTCAAAAAAATTTATAAAGAAGAGCATTCAAGGTAAGATACTGTTTTAGAAATAGTTGAAATGCCAAAGTGTCTAAATATATACGCTTGAGAGTATATATGGGGCTGATTGGGACGCAGTTAAAACTTGCATGGAGTTAGATAATCATGAATCAAATTCATTCTGAGGAAGTATCTTATGATGGTTTGTACGTTTTTAGCTAGTGAAAAATAACGAAATAAAATTTTAGTAAATTATAACTTGCCAACGTAGTTTTCAACAGTGCCGTGGATTTCCAATGCACAGTTCAACCATACTCTCAAATATTTTTTTCTGGCTTAAGTAAGACGATATAAAGGTACATAAAATTACATCTCTCTCTCTCATATATGTGTGTGTATTTTTATGTATATATGCATGTATATATATAGTGAAATATAAAAATGCAGTGTGCTGATAAAAGACTTTTAAAAATAAAGTATCAAACTGTAAAACTTTCTCTATGAAAAATTGCAGAAGATGATTTTGTGTTTCTGAGAAGTAAACATAAAAAGAAATAAAACATGCTAAGCAGGCCCCCAAATGTCTAGTAGCCACATCTTAACATAGACATTTCCAGATTGTACTACAGTTGTCCTGTGTGACTGGTAGCATACGGCTGAAGTGATAGTGTGTCATTTCCAAGATTAACTTGTAAAGACAATGGCTTCCACCTCATACATGCTCATTCTTTTTGGCTCTGAGAGAAGCAAGCTAATATGTTGTAAGTAGTCCTGAGTAAAGTCTTCATGACCAGGAATTGAAGCTTGCAGCCAAACATCAGTGAAGACAAACTGAAGTCTTCCATCAACCATGTGAATAGGCTTGTAAGCACCACTTGACCCTTGAGATGACTGTAGTGTCTGCAACCATGTGTGAGTCTCTGAATCAAAAACAGCCAGCAAACATGCACCCAGACCACTGACCCTCAGAAACTAAGTAAGTAAATATTTTGGGATACTTTCTTATGCAGCAACAGGTAATTACATAGAATACATAGATAGTAAAAACTTTGCCATTAAGCCTATTTATAATGAAAGTAATAATGTATATCTTAAAAAGATTTTGTTGCCTACAAATTTAATTTACTATCTTAATGAAACAACTTCAAAATAAACATTTATGTGAGAAGAATTTAGTCTTTATTAAATAAAAGCAATTACAACCCCTTACTTCTGAAGATCTGACTTCTTGGCTCTCATAAAACCATAACAATCGTGGGTTATTTTTCTTTTCCTTTAAAATAAAATGTTTTGGGGGTGTTTAGGTGGCTCAGTGTGTTGGGCATCTGCCTTTGGCTCAGATCATGATCCTGGAGTTCTCCTGAGTTGGGCCTCATGTCTGGCTCCCTGCTCAGCTGTCCCCTGCTTCTTTCTCTCCCTCTGCCCCTTCTCTGCTTGTGTTCTCTCTGGCTCATGCCCTCAAATAAATAAAATCTTTAAAAAAATAATAAAATAAAATGTTTGAGGCTTCCTCTGGTCATGCTATCACAGTCTATGCAGTACACTGAACACTGGGCCACTCTGTCTCACTGAGGGAAATAATTGAACGTGGGCAAAGGAGATGCTAAGAAACCAAGAGGCAAAATGTCACCATATACGCTAATTATGCCAACCTGCTGAGAGAAGCACTTCTCAGCTTTGGTCAGCTTCTCTGAGTGTCCTAAGGAGTGTTTGGAGAGGCAGAAGACTGACTGTTGAAGAGAAAGGAAAACGCCAGAGACTCCGCAAAGGCAGACAAGGCCCGTTCTTTAAGAGGATGAAAATTTAACATCTTCTGTGAAAGGGAAATGAAAAAGAAGTCCAAGGAACCCAATACCCCCAAGAGGCCTCTTTAGGTCTTTTTCTTGTTTTGTTTTGAATATCACCCCCAAAACAAAGGGGAACATCTGGCCCATCCATGGGTGGCGTGGTAGAGGAACTGGGAGGGACGCAGAGTGACAGGTGCAAAGGCCCAGTGGCCTCCTGGGAGAAGGCTGTTAGGCTTGGGGGACAATAAGAGGAGGACGCTGCTGCAACGGAGCTGAAGGAAAGCCTGATGTGGCAAAATAGGGAGTGGTGGAGGCTGCGAAAAGCTAGAAAAAAGAAGGCAGATGAGAAAGATGAAGAGGATGAAGAACGAAGATAAAGAAGGTAAAAATGAAGAAGATGATGATGAATTAGTTGATTCTAGTGCAGTCTTTGTTTTCTAGTCTGTAAAGCATTTAACCCCCCAGTACACAACTCATTCCTTTTAAAGAAAAATGAAATGTAGGTTGTGTAGAAGATTGGTTTTTAAACTGTACAGTGTCTTTTTTCGTGTGTAGTTAACACCCTAGGGAATGTGTCTTTAGAGAGCCCTGTCCTGGGGGTATTTTCAGTGGCTGCTAACCTTGCCTGGGACAGTGTGGGGGTTTCAAACTGATGTGGGAATTTAAAGCAGGTTCTTGTTGGTGCACAGCACAAATAATTTGTATATGGGGATGGAAGTTTTTCCATCACTTGTTTCTGATGCAACTTACACAAAAATAATTGTTCTGTTACCTGAATACCACTCTATAATTGAAAAAAAAAAAAAAGGTGCAGCTGTTTTGTTGACATTCTGAATGCTTCTAAGTAAATACAATTTTTCTATTAGCAAAAATAAGAAAATAAAATAAAATAAAAGTTTTAAGGATTTGGTTCTATTCACTCCAGTGTTTCTCAAAATAAGGATTCCAGGTAAGTTTCAACGTCTAGGTGAAGATCAGAAATACAAAATTTTCAGCAGCTCTTTGGGCATAACAGGAGTGAGCCACAGGTCACACAAAAAAAGATAAAATAGATTCTTCTTCCCAGATTCCTTTCTTGTGTTTTCTTGAACCCAGTTTTTAGATTTGCTACAGGCCAACAACAGACTATAGATATTCCTTTTCCATGACTCTATGAATCTTATTATTATTATTTTTTCCTAGTACTCTTACAGGAATCCTCTCACCATGGGTCAGATCACAGAATGTTAAAAATTCATGTGTTAATAAATTTTATATAAATTAATATTATGATAAACCCATCACTATGGCAAGGGTTTACATTTAAAAATGCTTAGAAAACTAAAAAGCACTTTACATTTAATTTTAATCTTCAAAATTTTATATTTTTGCTAGTGAGATACCAATGGAAAACAGAACAAATGTATATTATATATCAAAGAAATAAATCTTGTTACTTTTTTGTCCTGCAGCAATGGAAATAATTGGCTCCATCAATCTAAATGATGCTATAATACTGGGATTTTATTAATAAGGTCAATATCAGATGATTTACAATTTGTATTATATAAAAATAAAATTCAACTGAATTCATTATATATAATATTTCACTTTTATAAATATGGAATAACTTCTCTAGAAGACAAGCTTTTTGTATTATTTTTACACTTTATGTAAGTACATATAAAATGTTTAAATGGCTGTATATTTTCTTAATTGAATCCTTTAAATATTGTAGAATATTTCATATGACTGCCTAATATATTTTAAATAAACATGAATCTCTTGCATTGTAAAGAATATATTATAAAGATAAATATATATATTAAAACTTCACATATGCTATTTGTATTGTAGGAAATAAGTATCTTAGGCTCATGAAATAATTAATGATAACAAACATTTTAGAAATAAATGTTAGATCCTATTAGGAAAAAAAAATGTTAGATCCTTTTGAAAAGAGTGAAATACAGTATAAAGATACCGGAAAAGCCTTCACATTTACTACAGGAAATATGCCATAAATGCCGTTGGAGCCCAAGTACCCATTAACCACCATCATTTCTGAAAGTTGACTATAACAAAGATAGATGTAACAATGTTTTCATGCTTTGCATCCAAATTATCCATAATTAAGTCATGCCTGAAAAATGACTTTTAATATTTCTCCCTCTAAAAGATGAAGAAAAACATGCTCTTTGCCATTATATTTCAATGGCTAAACTCTTCTCTTTAGTAGAGTTTAGATCAGAAGTCTTATCATTAATTTAATCTTTTACAGCTGAATATATTCTACACGTAAACAGTATTTCTGCTCAACACAAGCATGTGTCAGGCTTCCATACATTTAAAATTCTCTATGTTCCTTCTCTGATAGTCAGAGGATGGCTACTTCTATTTAATCTTTGGGGGGAAAAAACGTTTATTTTTGTTTGTTTTTTGTATATCTTCTAAAATAAATTACTATATTCTGCAACATACTACATAGAATTCATATGTTCATTATTGTTTTAAAGGTATACAATTATTTCTGATGCTATATGTAATTTCACACTCAAGAAGGTTAATCTTATTCCATAATTAATTCTGAAATTTGTGCAATAAAAATTTTACATTAAAATCCTGCCTATAAGCAGGGATCCCTGGGTGGCTCAGCGGTTTGGAGCCTGTCTTTGACCCAGGGCATGATCCTGGAGTTGCGGGATCGAGTCCCACATCGGGCTTCCTGCATGGAACCTGCTTCTCCTCTGTGTCTCTGCCTCTCTCTCTCTCTCCATCTGTGTCCCTCATGAATAAATAAATAAAATCTTTAAAAGTAAATAAATAACATCCTGCCTATAAGCAAACCATAGCTGGACATCTTATGCCAATAAATTAAAAGTATATTATTTGAATAAAACATCTTGCTTTTAAATGGTGTGAGGAGCAAAGAGATAGACACACACACCTTATAGACTACAACAATAGATAAATCAGGTAGATTGGTAGCTTATGCTGCAGGTCAGAATATGAAAGCAAAAAATGGCACGAACAGTGATTTTCAAAAACTGAAGAAGAAAAATGTTTCAGGAAGCTTATAAGAAAATCCTCTCAATATTTTCACAATGTCCATTGTAATATGAATTAGCTAGTGCATTTAGAAAGAAAGAAATCATCAACTATCTAAGACACATAAAACGGTCTTTAAATACCTGCCACAGGAAAGGAGAAAGTCAAAGTCAATCCTAAGCAAGGAGTCTTCACTATATATAAAGATTTTCTTTTCTTTTTATTCTCAGGCAAATTTAATGCCAAGAATTGATAGAGTTCTAAGTGTTTGGAATCAGGATGTATGTTATTTTACTTCACCTGCAATGTCAGTAATAGAATCGGGTAATTTTAGAGGAAAAAGTACTCTTAGCCCTTAACATGGTTCCAGGTGGCTTAGGTTATTCTGTTCCTTTTATAGTGCTGGTAACTTGTGTAAAATAAAATATAGAATATTGGTATTCCTCGATTATGCATTGTTTACTTTATCAAGCATCCTGTTAGGTTCTGGTTTTCTTAAGTTGGTTTAACCTCATTTTTGTGCTATCTTCATGTCATATCCTTTTTTAGGGGGGTGATAAATTTACAACTCTGAAGTGATAATATATTGAGATGCTGCGCTGTTTTAAATACAAGTTCTAGGGCAGCCCAGGTGGCTCAGCGGTTTAGCGCCACCTTCAGCCCAGGGCCTGATCCTGGAGACCCGGCATTGAGTCCCACTCAAGCTCCCTGCAGGGAGCCTGCTTCTCCCTCTGCCTGTGTCTCTGCCTCTTTCTCTCTCTCTCTGTGTCTCTCATGAATAAATAAATAAAATCTTTAAAAAAAGTAAATACAAATTCTACTCATTACTCAACTTTCACTAACACCTAAAACTCTATAGTGATGTTTACGTTTTAAAGAGGATTCTCAGGGCACCTGCTTGGTGCACTCAGTTAAGTGCATGGCTCCTGGTTTCAGCTCAGGTAATGACTTCAGGGTCATGAGATCAAACTCCATGAGAGGCTCTGTGCTTAGCACAGAGTCTGCTGAAGATTCTCTCTCCCTCTCTCTCTGTTCCTCCTCCACTCTCACATAAATAAATCTAATGTGTCTGTAAAAAAAAATCATTAAAAAATTAAGAGAATTTTTAATTACTTTCTTCAAAATCCCTGTTGGGATAGACTCTGTTTACCAACATAATGAGAAGTTCTCCATAAAGAAAAGTGTAACTCTTAAGTTTTCTTTTGTTGAGGGTCAACAGCTCACTCTGTGACCCTTTGGGGGTTGAAATAATGAATATAGTAGCTTTTAACATTGACCAGACAATGAATTGTATACCTTCAAAATTAAAATATTAGGCCCAAGAATTGGTATTTAGACAGCAGATGGGTATTAAGGAGAGCACTTACTGTAATGAGCACTGGGTGTTGTAAGTTCAAGTGTACATCTGAAACCAATATTACACTGTTGTTAACTGGCTGGAATGTGAATAGAACAACAACAACAACAACAACAAAAACCCAAAATGAAATAAATAAAGTGATTGGAATCCCATCATCTGGCTCTGTCTTACTTTACACATGATCAGAAAGGTTTAAGTGAATTACCCAAGCTGCACATTCAGGTAGTTATAATTCTGAAATTAGAACCTGGGGCTTCTGACTTATCTTGAGCTTTAACTTCAATAGGTCCATCATTTAGATAAAATCTATCTTCCAGGGAAGCCCCGGTGGCTCAGTGGTTTAGTGCTGCCTTTGGCCCAGGGCGTGATCCTGGAGACCTGAGATCGAGTCCCATGTCAGGCTCCCTGAATGGAGCCTGCTACTCCTTCTGCCTGTGTCTCTGCCTCTCTCTGTGTGTGTCTCTCAGGAATGAATGAATAAATAAAAATCTTTAAAAAAAATCTGTCTTCCACTTAGATCCCATCACTCACAGATAATTTGTATATATTGTTCTCTATTAATCTTTGGAAATCACTTCCATTTCTAGGGGTCTGCATAAGCAGGGAGGGATTAAAAATATCAGACTAGAGAAGCCCTGGAAGCCCACATACTGGAAGAAATGCCAGTTCTTAGGAGAGAAACTTTAGGCCCACTTATTCTCAACCTTTCTGAGTAATCTACATTCTGAGATGAAGCCCTGGCCTAAAATGTTCCTGACATCTAGGTCTAATTCAATCTTGCAGAAACACTAGAAACATTGATACAAGCAATGAAAACTAGAACTATGGGGATCCCAACAACAAATTTCACCCACTTTATATTCTTTTCCCTTGATCTCAATATACTACCTTCCTTGCTCTTTTTCCTGCTACCCTTTCTCTAAAATGCAGAAGAAATTCATTATTATCTATAGCTCATTCAGGCTTATCTCTATTCTACAAGTACAGAGATGGAAAACATGAGCCTAAGCCTACTCTTCTTGGCATCTTCCAAAAAAAAAAAAAAAGCATTTTGTTCTATATATATATACTAATATATATAGAACAAAATGCTTTAATCATCTTTAACTCCTTATGTTTCCATTTTCAACTCCTGAAGTCAATTAATTATTGTCTCTTATTGTTATCGTGTAGGTCCTTAGGTCCTTTTTTTCCTTTTGATTTCTACATCGGTCTTTTCTCTGCCCCCACTTCTCTATATTTTTTTTCTTCTATTTGATATAATGAAAAATCCACCTTTAGAACTTCCCGATGAAGTTTAAAACAGTGTCAGGCAATAAGACTCTGAGAATAAGTAGGCCTAGTGTGCAGCTGAGCAGGAAGCATCCTGACAATTAGAACCAGATATGGAAAGCAAAGATAAAATATAAGGTAATTCAACATCCAACTGAAAATTGAATGAATGTGTTGCCATCAAATGAGACCATTATCTACCTGGGAATAAAGTGTATATGCTCCTCTTCCACATTTGCATTCTTGAAATAAAATAAAAACAAAATGCACGTTTTTATAATATACATAAGAAGTAATAGAAAAATTCTCACATGAATACTTATGGCTAGGAATTAGCTAAGGGGTCTCATCATATTGCATCATTAAAAACTAACAAGTAAACTCTGTAGTTGGTATTGCCTGCAAACACAATTTAGCACCAGTGGCAGTGTCTTGAGTACCTGAACCAGCTGATCTCAGAAGCAAGGATTTTTCCCAGGCTCAGTCCTCTCAGACAGCTACATAGAAATATTGATCTGTTCTGAAATTTCCTGGAATATCCAACCCTACTTCCACATTCCCAGAAATTCTACACTTCCATTATCTTGTTTGATAAAGCCAGCCAGACCGGTGACCACTGCCAGGTCCTTCAGTTTCCAGTTCTTACCAGAAGTATTCTCCTAACACAGAGCTGTCATTTCACTCCCTTGATGTCAATCAACATCATTGATGGTTAGACAATGAACACCAACCAAATACATGAGGATTCCATATGAGATACCGACAATACTGCCAGCCTCACCTCTAGGCACACATGCTATGTTCTATTGCCAGATTTAAGAACTTGATGGTCTTTTGGGGGTTTGTGTTCGGGACTTTTCAATGGCTACTCTCTATGTTCTCTAGTTAGTTAATTTTAACACATTATTTAGTACGTACTTAAAATGTCACATTCTATGTAAAGCATTCCTTCCCTCAGAGAAATTGAAAATCTACATCCTTTGATCATTTCTATTCTAGTACTATCACATTTACATTTAATAATTTCCTTATTACACATGAGACCAGTGGTTGGTTGATAAATTTTGTACATTAGCCCCTATATGACCCTCTGTTTTTGTAAGCAATTTTTATATTACCATTGTCGTACTCATTTGTTTCCATATTGTCTATGGATGCTTTTATGCAACAGTGGCAATGCTGAGGAGTCGCCACAGAACCTACGATATATAATACAATCCTGAAATATTCATTATCTGACCCTGTTCAGGAAAAGCTTGCTGAGCTCTGCACCAGAGTTGGACGTTCTGAAATAAGATATGCTGTGCCATATTCATCTTTCCATATCCATAAGCTCACAAACTACTTGAGTAGGGGTTAAAAATTCTTGTTAAATGAATGGATTTCTCTTGACCTTCTTTCATTTTTCTTACTATTTTATTTATGCTTCTCTCCTTTACAGAAGACATTGTCAAAAGGAAATTGAATGATTTTAGTGCTCTAATATATAGCCAGCACTAATTATATGTACAGTAAATATGCAGAAAGAGTGAATTTGATTAAACTTTCAAATCTAAGCAACATGTTATTGGACACTAATTGGCAGATGAAAAATATTTTAAGGGATAGTTGATGCAAGGATGTAGGATGGCCAAGATGAAGTAATAGAAATTAAGCTGCTAACTTCAGAAACACTGGAAGACATTCGTATATTTAAACAAAGTAGACAAATTAAAATAGTGGCGTTTGTGACTTCCTTTTTATATTTCATCTTTTTAATTATAAGTTCTTTAGAACTATTAGTAATTATAATTCATTAATAAAAATAACTCATTACTAACTTTGAAATATAGTGGTGAAGATCAGATTATGTATCTTATGTACACATATTAGCCTGGCATTCAGTAAATATTATTGTCACCCTCTGCAAAAGTTAATCAAACTAAGGACAACTAAACCAGGCATTTCCATCCTTGACCATGTTCCTGGCATGTGTTATGAAGATACATCCTGCGATCTATGCATAGGAATTACATTTCAAAAAGCTAGACTTCAAGAAATTTCATTTTTTTCTCCAAGCTAGAATCCGTCATATGTTTAACTCTAATTCAGAGAAAAACATTTCAAACCTTATCTTTATTTTTTCACATACCACTAGGAAAAAAAAAAGAGAGAGAGAGAGAGAGAGACCCTTTTGATGTTTTTCTCCAGGTTTGCAGACATTCTATCTGACAGTGAATGTGATCTAAGGTTGTGTGGCTCAAAAGCCAAGGTAGTTTCCAAAGTGCTTTCCCCACTGGGCACACACAAAATATGCCCTTTGATTATAATCTTCAGCCTTTTTTTCAAGACTAGTTTCTGTTCATAACTCTTTGGGGCTTAGAGTCAACTCAGGTTTGTTTTTAAGCAAAGAATATTTCTTAAAGCTGCATGCAAGGTTGATAGGCCGGCGGTTTCGATTTCAGTTTTCCAACTATGCCACATTGTTTGCATCTGTGTTTCAGCAAAGCCTTAAAAGCATTTCTTTTCCTGTGGCTGTTTGCAATTACCTCTGCTGGCCATACATCTATACATACTAGTAGGAGAGCATTCTCTTCGGTATTTATTAATAGAGCTGCAATTAGAATTAATGTTAGACTCTTAGTTAAAATCCCAGAAGAAAATAACTTAATGGTAAAGTCATAATTGTATCCCATTTTAACTTGAGAAATTAAAAATTTGTTGCTAATCCACTTCGAGTTGGTAACTGAAAAATAGAACGTACTATTCCATTAAGAAAGACAGAAAAATAATAGCAACCTCAACCAAGACCTAATCCAAATCAGTTTAATGAATGTCAGACATATATATATATATTTAATAGCTATATATATTTTTTAGAACTTAGAATAATTTGGGTTTTTTTGGTAAAATAACTCATGTTAAGCATCTCTGGACTTCACATTCACAGACAATGCTACTGGCTCATCATTATGAATGTATAAGATGCTGTTATTCCAAATATCTAGTATATTTGTTCTGGGTTATCACCATATGATTTGGTCTTCTTGTCCATGACCCATGGTAAAACTAATTATATCTATTAAAAAAAAGAGAGACCAAAGGGAAAAAATTTCCAGAGTATGTAATAAAGTTAAAGATCTACTCCTTCCACCAAATATACTGAAATTAAAGTATTATGGTTTTAATTCTATTAGCCATGTTAGCCATGTTCCAAAAGGCAAACTACAGCCAGAGACCGATGTGCCTCCTTTTGTAAATAAAGTTTTATTGGAACACAGCCACATCCACTCATTTACATTTGTCTGTGGCTGCTTTCCAGCTACAACAGCAGTGTTGAGTAGCTTTGACAGAAACTATAAGGCCAAGAAGCCTAAATATTTACTAAAAGCCCTTAAGAAGTTTTCTGACTGATTCTCCAGAATATTAGAATCTGAGACGATGGTCTCAAGTCAGTTCTACTGTCTTTGAATACCAAGAGCACTGGAAATAAAGATAATCCAGATATTTATTCCAGGGGCTATAAATTTACCACTGACATAAAATGTTTTGCATGACCTTAGGCCAACATGTTTTCTGACCTTCAGACCAGAGCACTCAACTGCTCACTGGCCACTTCAACTGGGACATAACAAGTTACCAAATTCTTTTACTTCTCTCAGACATTAGTCTTATCCACCCTGTAATGGATACTCCAAATTGCTGCCAGGGAAAGCTTTATTTTTTTATTATTTTTTTATTATTTTTTCTTTTTCATTTATTTACGATAGTCACAGAGAGAGAGAGAGAGAGAGGCAGAGACATAGGCAGAGGGAGAAGCAGGCTCCATGCACCTGGGAGCCTGATGTGGGATTCGATCCCGGGTCTCCAGGATCGCGCCCTGGGCCAAAGGCAGGCGCTAAACCACTGCGCCACCCAGGGATCCCCCAGGGAAAGCTTTAAAAGACAAAATTGACCATGTATATATTTGAAGTTCGTAAAATCTGTAAGCACCATTTCATATTCTTTAAGATAAAATCAAGCTACTTACAAAGGCTTAAGATCCATGAGATGGATCAAATCTTGGGTCCAACTAATTGATAAACTGTTTATGTGAAATTCGTCTCTTGGCTCATGGACTTCAAGTAGTTGCCCATTCAACATTGGCTCTGCCAATGTTCACTCATCCAAAGCACCAACTGAGATATTAGCCTACCAATAAAACGACCTTAATTTACCTTGACCCATAGGTTAGGTACCACATATGTACCTCAGAAAGATCCTGCTAGCCTTATCGTGACTGTATGACTTTATACCGTAATTGTTTTTCTTTATTTTTCTCCAAGTTATTTAAAGGATAAGCTTCTTGAGGATACGGCCTTAATTGATTTTGGTTTCCATTTTCTAAGTGCTTAAAACAAATAAAATACTTACTGAGTATTAAATGAACAGAGTACTGAGTCTTTGGTGAGACTCAAAAGCCTAGTAGAAAATGATTCTAGGGACACCTGGAACCACCTCAACCACCTCAGTTGGTTAAGCATCAGGGTCCTGGGATCAAGCCTTACACTCTCCCTCTCCTTCTCCCTGTGCTCTGCCTGCTTGTGAGCTCTCTCTCTCACTCTTTCTGTCAAATAAATAAATAAAATCTTAAAAAGAAAAGAATTCTAGAAAGAATGTGTGGTGGAACAAGAAAAGGCTATTTGTGTGATACTAATGCTAATTAACAAAACACTGTACCTTCATTCCTTCTTCTACAACAAGAACTCTAAGTAGTTCGGACAATTTTTGAAAAAAAAAATGAATAAAGAACACTGACCAACTTAAAAAAAATCCTAACTTCTTCATATTGTCAGCAATCAATAATTTAACTACATAAGATATTGTGTTACCACAATATTCCTACTCTGTATAAGAAGGGCAACTGGCAACTTAACTGCTTCTTTAAAAGTTTATGAACTGAAAAAATATTTTATCCTATTTGCAAATATTATTAATATGGTTACTATAAACCTCTACTTTTACAACTTAGATGGTATAATTACCATTTACACATTCAAATTAGCTTATTATCTACATTTTACAGATGAGGAAACACACATACACAAGTAAATTAAACCATTGATTTCAAGGCCATAAGGTAAATAATAAAATTTTAAATGCATAAATTCCCATCTCATTTCCATGGCTAATGCTTAAAATTAGGATTTTAGTTATATTTTCTTTGCAAAGTTTTCAACAGTAAGGTAAGAACTATTATTATAACAATAGACCAAATAACTCCTTGGGAGTCCTTTATTATTGTAAAATACCATGTAAGAAATATGTACATCATAGCAGAAAAATCAAGAAAACTATTTTTTTTTGGTCTAAGTAGTCACATTTGTAGCAGACTGGGAATAATACAATTTTCTAATTCTAACAGCCTAGCAGATTGCAACAAAAGACTATACTTCCAAAAATAGATTTGATTTTTGCTGTCTGATCCTTATCTTTCACCAAATATGGTGAATTCTCTATCTTACTCATCTAATACTTCCAATCACTTTTTTAGCTTTTCCACAAAATGTCTAGCCCCGTAAGTCATAACCTCTTTGAACAAAAAAATCTCACCTTTGGAAATAAAACCAGTAACAATAGATCACAGTGGCAAGAACATTATTTATTTCTTAATAAGGAACCATCTAAAGTGGATTTTCCTTTAACTCTTAGAAATCCTGTCATTCTATACCAAATACACTGAGAATAAAGGAAAATTCAGACTGGGAATAAATAATTTTAATGAAAAATTAGAACATCCTCTTTAATATTTGGCCCTTTTGCTTATAGCCACCAAGAGTTGTGGGTATTAGGTGCATATTTCTTGTGATAAAGTTCCTCAAAGGAAAGCCATGTAAAAGGCATTTCTTAGAAATAATGTTAAACAATCCTGCACAAAGACACTTTCAACTTTACTATGTTCACTAGCTTAGTTGTTAGAAAACCAAAGTTGTAAAGAAATAAAAGCAAAGACCTAAAATGGGAAGTATGTACTCCAGCAAATTATTCTCTAAATAACCTGTAGTTCTAGAATAACAGAATTTTTAAAAAAGATTTGAAAATTGATCAGCCTACGCTTCTTTTGAATGAATCTGTATGCTTTTACAATGTGTTTGTTTCTGATTTTAGTGGGCAATAAACTGAAACTGATTCTAATTCTGATCTTTGTGACAGTGACTTTAACAAGATCAAGAGTCTAGAAATTCCTCTTTGCTGTCACTCACTGACAGAAATGTACATAATAGTGCACAGCAGGAGGTACGACCTTGAAAACCACCAAGGAACATAATAGTAAGGTACCATGGAAGTAAAGGAGAAGTATCCAGGGGATAGAACACACAAATAGCAGAGACAGGGGAAAGGAGGCAAAGAACATGGACAGAAAAGATATTATTGATATAGACCGTAATTAGGGCAGAAGTTCATCGAAATTATTTATAAGTGAAATTAGATGATTATACATGTCAGATTCAGCAAAGCATTCTAAGGAAAAAGAATTTATGATCTCAACAACAGTATATAGTTGTAATGAAGAATGACATTTAAAAAACATTGATTTACCTAACAAATACTTCTTAATCAAAAATGTCACCCCAACTTTTCTTGGCTGGATTACAGTACTGGGAAAATATTTAGCAGGGGTTTTTTTAAAGCTTTTTAAAAAAATATTTTATTTTATTTGTTCATGAAACACAGAGAGGCAGAGACATAGGCAGAGGGAGAAGCAGTCTCTGTGAGGAGAGCCTGATGCGGGACTTGATCCTGGGACCCTGGGATCACTATCTGAGCCAAAGCTCAACCACTGAGCCACCCAGGTGCCCCAGTATTTAGCACTTTTGATTTAATTCTTTCTGCAGATGTTAATCAAACATTTAAAGGCACTTTTCAAATTGGGGTATCTGTGACAGAGCAGGTGCTATAAACAAAGTTTGGGTCCTTCTAAAATTTATCTGTTGAAATCGAATTCCCACAGTGATAGTATTTGCAGGTCGGGCTATGAGAGGTGAATAGACCATCAAGGTAGGGTCCTCAGGAATGGCATTAGTGCCTTTTTAAAAGATACCCCAAAGAGATTCCTGACCCCTTCCACCATGTGAGGTTACAGTGAGAAAGCCGTCTATGAATCAGAAAGCAGGTCTATACCTACCGGACACTGAATCTGTCAATGCCATTATCTTGGATTTCCCTCTCCAGAACTCTGAAAAATAAATTTGTGTCGGTTTTAAGCCACCCAGTCTAGGGTATTTTTGTTACAGGAGTGTTAATTGATGAAGACAATGGGATAGAGTATATTTACAAAATTTTTTAAATTTCACATAAAATAAATTGTGTTCAAAGGGAAACATTATTCAGTTTTTGGACTATCAGGTTATTCAATATACCTTTCTTCTATCAAGCTATTAGTATCAACAGTATTTCCTTCTAGAAGATACTGTCATGCTTTTAATTATATGAGTCTTATCTCATTGTCTTTAATATACCTCTGTAAAAAAATAGTTCTCATCTACAGCCCTACAGATGTGGAGAGAGTCATTCAGATTAACAAATGACCATCTCTGTGTGAGTAAGGAAAATAATTTACTCTCCTGATCTTATGCTCGGAGAGAGAAAGGTACAAATAAAATTAGGAAAAGATAAAATATTAAACTATTTAATAGTAGGGTCACAGACAAAATAATTTTTGGTATGAGCTCAAAAACATATATCTAAATTTTTTTGAGTAATTCAAAAGAAAGCAGGCAGGAAACAGACACAGAGAGAATGCCAAATGGTCAATTACAAGACCTAGAAATCCAAATGCAGCACCCTAAAGAGTTATATTTTTATCCACCACAATATGTCTATTAAATATTACAAGTCCAAGCACTGATTAAGTTACCTATGTTAATATGATTATAATAATAAGAAAATCCACTTATTTTGTGAGCAGAAAGTAGAGAAAAATGCACTGATCATGAAATACGTACAATCATATGGAGTTGATACTTCGTAAGGCTAAATTTCATCAGTGAAGCCATTTACTTTGTTTTCAATTGGCAATGTCCCCAGAATGACAAATGATGTGTAAAAAGTATTATCTATTTATACAAATATATGTGTATCCACACACACACACATACACACACACATGCATGACACATACATCTCTACTTTTGTGTGTGTTTTCAAAAAAAGCATTCAAACCAAGCAACTGAAGATAGAAATAAAAAGTGAATTTGTATCAGTAATTGATTTGTACACTATTGAACCAAAAGTTATATTTAATCATGATAAAAGGCTATAAAACTGCACTTGGGCCTGTACAACTCAACTTTTTTTTTTCCAACAATTGGATGAAGGCATAGAAAACAAAATAAGTATTAAGTCTTCTTAAGAAGAAATTTTATTTAAAAAGTAGCATATTAGCAACCATGGAATTTCTACAATTTTGTTTCATATGAACAAAGGAAAGGACTTGTTTTCTGTAGTTTTAAAAGATGAGAAGTAGAATCAACCAATACAGGTTATATTAAAGAGCCAAGAGTCATAATCAATGCTTGTGAAATTTATAGTACCCCAATCATGGTAAATTTAAAGTTTAATTTCTATGTTAATTTTTCAGAGATAGTTTACAGAAAATTCCATGTGTTATAAGAGTTTGAACCTAGTTGATCTCTAATATTTCTTCCAACTTCAAAATTTTGTAATTACTTCCCAGAATTAAAAGGAAGTTCCATGCAGTCAGCATAGACACAAACATTTCAAAATCATTCTGTTTGGCAACATATGGTACAGTTGATCCTCATTATTCTCAGATTTCATAATTTGCAAATTCGCCCACTCACTAAAATTTATTTGCAACCCTAAAATTGATACTTGCAATGTCTTTAGGGTTATTTGAAGATATATATGCAGGGCAGTACAAAAATTCAGTTGCCTGATGCACACATTCCCAACTCAGGTTGAAAAAGACAACACTCTGCTTTCTTATTTTAGCTTTCATACACTAAAAAAGTGTCCTTTTCAAGGGCTATTTGTGCCTCAGTTTCACATTTCAGTGCTTCATGTTGATGATTTTGTTCTTTAAAATAGCTTTAAGCATAGAACTAGAGAGCTGTCTGGAGTTCCTGAGCAGAAGAAGGCCATGATGTGCCTTAGGGAGGAAATACATGTGTTAGGTAAGTTTCATTCAGTCTTGAATTACAGGGCTGTTGGCCATGAGTTTAATGCTAATGAATGTTAATGAATCAACAATATATATTAAATACAATGTCTTCAAACAGAAACACACAAACAAAATTATATATTGATCCATTGACAAAAATGTGACAAAAGGCCCACAGGAATCTACTCCTGTATTTTTCCAAGGAGCAAGGGTTCAATATTTGCTAAATCAATGTTTCAGAGACTCTATAGAATATTACCACTGCAAATAATGAGAATAGACTAAAATTTCCTTGCAGTAAGCTAATGTTGGATTATCTAAACCTCTCCAAAGGTGTTTTCATTTAGGAAGTGGAAAGGATTTAGGTTAAAATTAGCTTCACAAATGAGTACATTATGGCTTGGTATTCTTACTGCATTCTTTGTGAGTCAAGGATAAATATATTCATGTTTAAGGAAAGTTTTCTAGCTGTGTGATAAAAATCTTGCCCTTCTCCAAATACACACAATAACTTTCTATATCTCATCCTTACTTTCAGATCATGAGATCAAACTATCTGGGGGACTATCTAGAGACAATGTTGTAACATACGAAGTACTTTTTAAGCATTTACTTCTATATAGTGAAACTATAACTAGCAGTCAGCCAGGTGGCTATTTATTAGTGCCAAAATGAAATCAGCAAATCTGAGCCTCTGGCTGCCTGCCCCTGATCACAGAGGAACACATGCATTGCTCTCTGTCTGTTCCTGGAAACCTCTAAGCCAAACTGTGTAAGGCTGTTATGAAGCCTGAGAAATCCAGAGTTGCTAAACAATTGTTAGCACAAGTTACAATACACCAAACTTACTGTAAATATTTACAGCACTGCAAGTTAGTCAAATCCACACTCTTCCTCAATTATAAACAATATTAAAAATATAATTTCACAATTTGCATTTTGATCAATAGTTGTATAGTTTTTATGCTTTGTTCCTCAATATCTGTCTCTTTTTGTGAAATGTTTACTTCCAGTCCCATACTTCAAGCATTAAATGGGACATCAGGACCTTAAAATTGAATGGGGATTATTGGTTCCAGAAAACTTATGTGCTATATTAAAACTGGCATCAAAACCTTTTATGAATTTAGGAGGTATAACCTTTTATGAATAAGTTAAGGGTATAAAATATGAATAAAAGATTATGTTTAAGTTTAAAAAGATATTCTAATGGAAAGACAACTCCTGGAAGATCATGGTTTGTGACCACAAACCACAACATAATTTCCTTCATTCAATTATATGAGCTTCATAAAAATCAGCATACTGTACCTTGAGTAGACTCAAAATGAACCTCATGGAAAACAACAGATAAGGAAAGCTTAGATTTGATTTTTGTTGTGAAATCTACATACTGCCCTTTTCTTAAATAAACAAATTAAGAAGATATAGCCCACTTGCAAAGACACAGAGCCCAAGAAAATAAAATAAAATGCCTGTTTGCAATTTTACATCAGGAAAAATTAACTCCTCAGTCAAATAACAAGAGGTTTATCAGACTGACACCCAAGGAAATGAGTTTCAGGATGGTCTTCCCTTAACACTCAGTGATAGCATTCTCACATTGAGAGTGCCACTATCTTTAGCTTTTTCTTAAATTATTATCAAATTAAAGAGAACTCAGGATCACCTATTTCATTATTACCTAAGTGAACCATGTTTGTTTTTTAATTTCACATTTTTTAAAGATTTTATTTATTTATTCGAGAGAGAGAGAGAGAGAGAGAGAGAGAGAGAGGGAGAAGCAGGCTCCATGCAGAAAGCCCGAAGTGGGACTCGATCCCAGGTCTCCAAGATCACACCCTGGGCTGAAGGCGGAGCTAAACCTCTGAGCCACCCAGGCTGCCCTTTTTTTAAATTTCAATATATCAACATAGAAAGTCGTCTTTTTTTTTCTTTACATCCATATGTAATGTACATTAGGTAGCATTTAAAACCATACAAAGATAAATAGTACAAATATTCATAAATGATTTGTGGCATATTCACAAATATTGCAAATATTCGCAAATGATATGTAAAATAAATATAAAATCGAAACAACAGATAGAAAAAACTATTTAAATCATTTTACATTATCTTTCTCTTAAGAAATAGCCAATATTTTCTCAAAATTAACAAAAAAATGAGAAAAGCAAGCTTACTTATTCTGTGTTGTAAATTCTGTCTTGTATATAAATTCTAAAAGGAAACAGACAACCCTTTGTAATTCAGATAACATAGAAACTAGTGAAAAAGTAAGTCCAAAAATGAAGACATTTGTTAACTCAGAGAAGTATAGGGTCATTCTCACCCATAAATTCATCACATCAATCTTGGGATGATAAGGAGAGTGATGCCATTTAACAGAGTAGATGATTCTAAATACGTACACATATGTCTCAACACAGCACAAGATATGCTGATCCACTGCAGGAAGCAGTAAAATAATTACAAGTTTCCTTGAACAAATCAGAGAAAAAAAGTGACATAAAGCATCTTCAAATAATATCGAGATAAAGAAAATTTTAAATGATACTTTTAAAGTTTGATTTCAGGACAGAGTTCTGCTAAATAGTTAGAATCATGCTTGTGATACAAATGATGCTTTTTACAACCCTTCTTACTACCTGTAGGAGATGTAGGGTTTGAGAATTAATACTAATTTTAATGTCTTTCAATAAGAGTATCATCTGAACATTTTCTTGAAACTAAATGTCTTCCTCTCTTTCCTTTCCATCTCAATTAATTCAATGTATTTGTAAGGAATCCTTAAGTACCATAAGTTTATTCAAAATTACTGAGTAAAATTGATCTGAAAGACATCATTTGAGTCTTTTTAAAAATACTTAATCCTTGTGCTTTATTTTTAAGTGAAGTTGAGTTGAAATAAAATATTTTGTCACTGGAGTATTTTTAATGATGCTGATTTCTTAATCTAGAAGACAGCAATTAGACAAATAGGTGATATTCTAAAATTCTTAGACAAAGAGAAAAGAAAGTATGGGGGTATATATATGTATATATAATGTAGAAGGTGCATATATCATATATATATATATATATGATACAAACATGCATAAACTATACAAGTCTACAAACTGTGTAATACTTTTTAATTTAAGTGGTATTATTCACATGACCTTAGACACAAAATAAGCAATACCAGCAGAGAACAGAGCTGGGAAGGTACATGTGTCAGGTTTTGCTTGAGCTGAAAGATCCTTTACATTCATCTACTCACATCTCTAATAATAAACTGAGCCAATAAGTTGCAGTCTCTCTCGTTACTGTTGCAGTCTCTCTTGCTACTGCAGTTTTAATCAGTTTTCTTAGTTCCCTTCCTGAGAACCAATAGACATGGAAAACCCATCATTTGGTCCAACCAAGAACAAATCAGAAATCTTACCGCAGAATAAGCTGGGATTATCTGTCAGGCATTTGTCTCAAAGTCTCTGCACTTTCAGTCATCTGTGACCAACCCCAAATAATCTAGTTTTTTCCATGGAAGAATTCTCATACATGCTTAGAAGTCAGTTGTGGAAACAAGAGGCCCAACAAATGGTCAAATGCTCACAATCAAGGAAGGAAATGCTATCACATTAATCTTTTTTATAGGCCAAGTATTTAGACAAGAGTCGTGCACGATCTGCCCCAATTGCTTGTGGTATCTACTACTATCCTTTTACAGAGGAAGAAACTGATGTTTGGAAAGATTAAGCAACTTCCCTAAATTTACCCATAGCTATGATTCAAAGCCAAGTGTTCTCAAATGCAAATCAAAGTTTTGTTCCACTATACTGCAGTCATATTAGAGTCAAGTATATCTCAACTAGTGCAAATTCTCTCTAATTCACTTACTTTGAAATTATATTAATTTCAGAAATTATAAAATTTGCCAAGAATCACATAATCTCAAAATTGGTGGACTGGTGGACTGAGTCCATTGTAAATTGTGTTTCTTCTCTATATCCACCTAATGCTGGTTAACAAATGCATTTGCCATCCTCTATCAGGATCAGTTTTGAATTATATTTGTTTGAAATTATAGCAGGTCATCAGCAACATAGTCCTATAATAAAATGTGACCTACTCATATATCATGCTGCCTCAACTATTTTGAAAAAAATTAGTTTCTGAAAGTTCTTTGCAATCTTCATGAAAAAAATATTTTTAAAAAGTCACAAACTACTGGGTGATGAACATTAAGGAGGGCACATGATGAGATGAGCACTGGGTGTTATACTATATGTTGGCAAATTGAATTTAAATAAAATATAAAAGGTCACAAATTAATGAAAATTTGTGGTGGATTTAAAACAATTTATATTCTAAATTAATTAAGAACAGTTTTTGATATATTGAAAAATACTAAATTTTAAACAGTTTATTAATCCACTCTTTATGTATTTTAATGTTATACTAATGTTAAGGGGAAATCAGGATATAATACTGCATATAATACATGAACTCAACTCAGCCCCAAAAAGCAGTAAAAAAAAAAAAAAAAAAAATACTGAAAGGAAATGCTCTAAATGTTAAGTGTCTAAATTAAGAGTTTAGGGAAATTTTATTTTTTTTAAGATTTTATTTATTTATTTATGAGAGATACAAAGAGAGAGAGAGAGAGAGAGAGAGGCGCAGAGAAACAGGCAGAGGGAGAAGCAGGCTCCACGCAAGGAGCCCAATGTGGGACTCGATCCCGGGTCTCCAGGATCACACCCTGGGCTGAAGGCGGCGCTGAACCGCTGAGCCACCCAGGCTGCCCGAGTTTAGGGAAATTTTAACTACTGTCCTACTTACCTAAGAACACAGAATATCAATTGAAACCCAGCTTTTAAGTGTAAACTTTAATAAATGATCAAATATGAATCAATGCTGTCTCCATCATTTGCATAAGTTGAGATTTGCTATAAATATAATGTACATGTACTTATTCAAAATATCAATAAAACCGTATCTAATTAAATAAATTACTCATCATAACACAAACAACATCGACACTTGAAATAAAGGAAACTTCGAAAATTGGTGAAAATAAATTTATTAGGATGTATTTATACCAATCTTGGCAGGCACTCTTCAAAGTTAGAGAGTCAAAGTAGAAATGTGATGTCTGTGCCAAATTCCTTCAAAAGTATTACACACTCTAATATAGTGTACATGACAAGCCTGAAGTGTTGAAAGGAAGCCATTTGAATTATCTAAGCCCCCAAAAAAGGCATCTGGAAAATTACCTAACAACTGAAACATCCTATTCACATTTTCTGGAGTCTCATAAAGCTGAAAGGATATTCACCAGGTCCTGAGTTTACATTAATTTGCAAGCTTTTGAACAAGTATAACAATTTCAAAGAATAGGTACTATCTGGTGGGTGTATCACTAATGATATGCAATTTTAACAGAAGAAAATAATTTTTTTTTAAGAAAATAATTTTAACCTTAATTTTGTTACTTTTGTGTTACAATTCCTATTACAACATTAATATTTAGTGTCACATTAAGGTGCATTTAGACATAATAGCAGGAAACAAAAGTCAGTTTATTCTTTGGTCTGGTCCCTAAGGCTACCACACATGGCTAAGGCTAAGGCTACCACACATGGAATAAGCTAAATAAAGCAACCTAATTCCTTTTAGAACATTTCTGAAAGGAAAAATGGCAGTTCATATCAGCCAGTTTGCTTCTGATAATGGCTTTCAGATTTTTCACTTCAGGAAGCTGAAGTCAAGATGTTTTCCATGGAAAACCTACACCTCTCTGACTTTCTGTTCTTCCTGCCCTAATGTACACCACTGGCTGCTAGTGTGCAGTTCAGGAGCTACCCTTTAAAGCTGCCCTGAAATCATCTCAAATAAAACATGCAGTGACTTGATCTTAACAATCACAACCGCTTCTTCTCCTACAATCTATACTATTTCTTTTCTCCTAGTATTCTTTTTCCTTGTCCAGAAAATTACCCCATGTGATTTCAGAGCCAGTAATGCTTCAGTCATTAAGGAGGCTTCTGTTACCTAGCCACACCGGGAGGATTCAAAATATTGGTCAAAACATTAGATGGTAGACAGGCACATTTCTATCTCTTTTGGTAACTAGCCTCTTTCCCTTAAGAATCTCTCTTCCAACTCTGTATTCCTGGTAGGGCTGATAAATAGACCCACCCTTAGAAATATTGAACCAGCCTGGGTAAATAATAAGACTCCTTAGTCTCACGTGACAGGGTTTTTTTTCTTTTTCCCTTAAACTAGATTGGCTTAGGTTTTTAAGAGTTGAAATTACTAGAGTTACTTGAGATTACTTAACCGTACATCCAGGAAGGACAACATTCAGCATCCACCTAAATATAGGAATCAACCTTAATTTCAGGGACAGGATATTCACTACCTGAAAAGCCTGTTGTTCTCCACAAATTCTCATATTCACTCCATCTGTTGTCATCAGAGGAAGGTTTTGTTTTTGTTTTTCCACTTTTGAAATACAAGTGACCATTATTGTGTTGGAAATGTGTCTCTGATAGCAGGTAGTCTTACTGATTTATAGTAAGTCTTCTGATTAAAACATAAGGTATAAAAAGTCTCCAACTCTCTGCTTCAACCCAGCTACCAAAGAGGCTAATTATTTTACTATTATTTAATTATTATTATATATTACTAATATATATATTACTATTATATTATTACTTTACTATAATTTCTATTTCCTAAGTATTTTACTATGGTTTCTGCATGTTAAGCAGCATTTTCTAAAGGCTTGTTTGCTTTATTTATTTATTCATTCATTCATTCAGAGAGAGAGAGAGAGAGAGAGAGAGAGGCAGAGACACAGGCAGAGGGAGAAGCAGGCTCCATGCAGGGAGCCCGACATGGGACTCGATCCGGGGTCTCCAGGATCACGCCCTGGGCTGCAGGCGGCGCTGAACCGCTGCGCCACCGCTGCGCTAAAGGCTTTATTTTTAATGTAAATTCTAGAGACATATCTAAAACATCAAGACTATTGTTTGTTTGTTTGCCTAGGATTTGTGATTGATTTTGTTTATCAAATTTGCTCATGATACTAGAGAGAAGGCTACATCCAAAATTAACAAATACCACAGATGCACTTTGCTATTTTACAGTTTGCTATTTCATAATTTTGACCACAGTTGCTTTCCAGGATTGGCCTAGTTTATAGATTGTAACCTAGACCTAGAATATCTGTCACATTCTAGCATGGCCCTCTGCTCCAGTGAATATTTCAGTACAATCCAGATCCTTGCATAGGTTTATAACTTCTTGAGCCATAAAAGAGACCCTGAAAGATTCTATAGAGATCTGAAATACTAGAGAGTAGAGGCCATAGAGCTAACACTGATGAAGAACCACATAATATTTAGAAATAAAGTGAATAAACATGTTGGGCCAGGAAGTATCTTGGAATAAGTTATCTTAGAATAATGAAAATCTTGACTCATCCAACAGGGTGGAAGTCAGTAAAAAATAGGTCTGATGTGTTCCTTTTGGCATTTATCAAATGAAAAGCTAAAGAAGAGAGTGGTAACCTATTATACTTGTCTATATATTATTTTACTTGTTTCTCAAATAAAACAATAAGAAATCAAATAGTATTTGATCAATACAGTGTTAGGTGTTTTTCATCTTTGTGGTTTGTCACCTAAAAAAACAAGGTGAAAAATCTGCATCTTTTCACGGTGCCTGGCTGGTTCAGTTGGTAGAGCATGTGACTTGATCTGAGGGTCTTGAGTTCAAGCCCTACATTGGATTTAGGGCTTACTTAAAAAAAAAAATCTGTTTGTTCATATAAGTTAATGAGTGAATTATTTCTGCACTTGATTTTTCTCTTTGAACAGAGAAATTAGTTGGAAAAGTAACTGTATATGAAATGTTAGACAAAGTAACTTTAACTTTGATTTCCATAAAGAGATAACTCTTCTAAGTTATTTTCACTAAGCATAAAATTAAAAATATAAAATGCATCTATAATTTAGTACTGTAAATATAATTTAATAAATCAAGTGAGCATGTAGCTTCTTTGTCATTTAAGACCAAAAGGAGCCATTTTTTTTCAAATACTCTTATAGGACAAATCAATTAAAATCATAAATTGATTTTTAATGCAGGAAAAAATAAATCCTTAAACTACTTTAAAATCAATTTTTATATTTTAATATTGAAATATTAAAAATTAAGTTATATCCAAATTATTGTAGCTACTTTAGACTTAATCAAAATAGTGCTTCCAAAGCAAAATCATTTATAGATTTTGGATCTATAAATCCAGGATCAAGTGCTCAAATAAAAGTAATATACAAATCATTTTGGTAAAATGTTTTATTTAATTACCTAAAATACCAAGAAATTCAGACATGGTTATTAGAGGTCATTATAATATATTGTAAATGTGCTTAGTCTTTAAAGACAATTATACAGATACTCATTTACATGAAATATTTCTGTTAATGGATAGAATTATATTCTTGAAATCCATACCCTCTCATGTTTTATTAAATATGAGATCATTAAATATTAAATACTTTCTCCAGAAGAATATTATCAGAATATACAATATTCAATGAACTAAGTACTGCACTTAAGTATTCATCAATTGTCTTCATAAGAGTCTGTAACTCTCTTAAATATTGTTCTTAGTTTATTTACCTTATTTTTAAGTGATTAGGCTTTCTTTTTTCTTTTATTGCCCTTTTATTTTATAATATTCTATTAGAGATAGGTAGGGGGAGAAATGATAAATGAGTTAGGAAAGAAAATAAATCTAATACTTAAAATTTATAGACTCCTTACCATGTGACATGCATGTTGTTAAGTCACAAAAATTATTTCAGTTAATTCACACATTAACTCTAGGGGGTAGATAGTCCTATTAGACTCAAGTTTGCAGCTTTACAGCTGAAAAAACTAAGATGTACACACAAAGCCACATGCAGTTTAGTGGAAGCAGCACAGGTTAGTAAGAGTCTTAATTTTAACTAAATTTGGAAAATTGACAACTAACTAAAGTTGACAACTCTTGTTTTTTATAATATACATTAGCTATGTGTTTGTAAATGTATGAAAACAAACACTGTAGAAGAGCATAAAAAATATATAGTCTTTCTAGAGATGAATCTCTATGATCATCTGATCATGATCAAGATGAATCTCTCAGTCATCTGATCACTTCCAACAACAGAGATAGTTTGCCCCTTATAAATGCACAAAAGGAGCTACAAAGCTGTTTGCAGAATATTTTGTCATTGTTAATGGCTTATCTATTTAAATAACTACATATTTAAAAGTGATAACCTGATAATTGGTGGAAAACTAATGTAGGTTTAAAGTCGACTATATCGGGATCCCTGGGTGGCGCAGCGGTTTGGCGCCTGCCTTTGGCCCAGGGCGCGATCCTGGAGACCCGGGATCGAATCCCACGTCGGGCTCCCGGTGCATGGAGCCTGCTTCTCCCTCTGCCTGTGTCTCTGCCTCTCTCTCTCTCTCTCTCTCTCTCTCTCCGTGTGACTATCATAAATAATAAGTAAAATTTAAAAAAATAATAATAAAAATAAAGTCGACTATATCAAAACCCGTTTTCAAGGGCAAACCAACCAAAGAGACAAGAAATCTAGGGGAAAACTCTATGGAATATTTTGACCAACCTTGCTTCACATTAAGTCATTTTTAAAAATCTCCTTCTATTCAACACAAAGATAACAAATTTTAAAGCCTACAAGAGACTTGAGATATGGTATAATTCACCTACTTTTTCATATGAAGAAACTTCACTTGGACACTAAGCTTGCATAAATAACAAAAGTAGAACAAAAATTCTAGATTAGCCATGAGTGGAACTGACCCAAGACACTGTCCTGCCCCCAGTTTGTCTTTTGTTCATGTCTGTATCTTCAAACATAGAATTATATCTAGAACATAGCAAGCATTCAGTACATACTTTCTAAATTAATTAATACCTGTTTTTTAAAAATCACAAATATTAGAGATACAAGTTTTGGCAGAGCAAAATTCAGGGCAATAGATGGAGAGTTAAAATAATTGCATTTTTTATTTGAGTAAGGAAACCATTTAAAGGTAATACAAGATTTCACACTTGAATGTAAAGGTATGGAAAAGGTTGCAGAGTTAAAAATAGTATAACCAAAATATTTGACACTTACTAAAAGGAACCATATGATTAAACTAATTCAGTTAAACATAACTGAGTTAGAGTAGTAGATAGATAAGTGAGACAAAAACTATAAAGAAATGTGGATGTTCAGAGATGGCAAGTGAGGGTTTCAAAGCAAAGGAACCTAAGACAAGCTGTACAAGAATACTGTGTGACCCTAAGGATGCAGTTAAGGTGAAAAAAGTTGAATTTATAAGATAGTAACAAATATTTACTGAAAAATTACACAATATTAGAACTCCACTGTTAAGGATAAAAGCAATGGGTAAAACAGGTCTTTATTGAGATCATAAAGAGAAAAGTGTCCTATTGCTAGAAAGTTATGAAAATAATTACAGGTGACCATTGGCTAGAATTTGGCCTAAGATTAATGGGATCAGGGATGCCATTAAGGAAAAGGAAAAAGAAGTAGCAGATAAAAAATATAGCAAGGATGCTAGTGCAGGTCAAAGGATATTAAGATCTGGCATCTAACTAAGATGTACTTTAGGAGGAGAAAGTGTTCCTCTCTCTCTCTGTATTTCCCAGAAACTGAAACCGGCAGGCAGAAATGCAAAAGCAGCATCCAGCCTGGCTCTGACTGTGTGGTGGTCAATAAATGGATGGGAAACATGGGAGCATCACTAAAGCAACTCATGTATACTTCTCACCACCACCACCACCATCCCGTCTGGGGTCACAGCTCTAAATTAGGACCATCCCTGGAGATAATTCTCATCCTTCAACCCCCAGATAAGGGCTGTGTTCAGTGAGTTTATGACAGCACACACACCCCTGCAAGGGGAGAACTGGGCTCATTTATCCTTATCAGTTCCACCAATTAGGAAAACAGATGCATCACAGAACAGTTGTGGTATATTAGTAGATGGCAAGGCACTGCATGGTCTAGGGAGTCAGGGAGACAGCTGGGCTAGGCATAAACAAATATGAATTGCTGACTGTTTGGAAAGTTCTATATACACTATAACTTTTAATAAACACACATTAATAATCACAGTTAATACTACTGTGGTTAGATAATCGACACAATCAGGCCAGATAAGCCAATTTTAATTGAATTCACACCACGTATTGAAGGCCTATCAAGTTTGAGCAGATTATATAATAGGAGATAAGTAAAACTGAAAAGCCAGCCCTAAGAAGGTCTATCTTGTGGTGGGCAAGACATTAACATCAATAAGATGAAAAAGACTATGATGAAATATGCCTAGAGTCTTATAGAAGAAGGATTCAGGAGTCAGAGAAAATTTCTTGAAAGAGAATTGGAACTGAACTTTAGTTCTCCTTCACAGCTAATAGAGAAAATCCTTTATACTCAGCAATTTACCATGCATTGCAAAAAAAAAAGCAGAGACTAGCAGTTTAAAATGGCATCTGGCTGGCAGGATTCTTGTGTAGTGTCTCCCAACTTCCCAAAACAAACACTGAGACAAGATACCACCTAAATGAGGGCATCCGGTGTGTGAGCCAGGCTACGCATACATAACCGTGGCCAGAATCGAGATTACTCTACCTCATACAAAGCCAATGGCTCTGGAATCCTAATACAGTTAGTGATCCAACTATATTCTTCTTAAAGTGAGTAGGAAGTCTTTCATCCTCCCTCCTATTCTGCTCTCTGATTTAGAAATGCAAGATCAGAAAATAAGAGGCATCTTCCTAACCCATAGGTGTACCTATCAGGCAGGCTACTAAAACCTTTTCTATATTCACTTGAGAATTACATTCCCCATAATAGTAGCGGGAGCTGGAGTGAGGCAACTGTCCTGCATTCAGATAGACACAATCCCCATGAATTACAACCTCTTGGCAGGTACACAAAAGTATCCATCTCTACATTAACTACAACAGGAAAATAACCAAAAAAAAAAAAAATAATCACTCTGCCAGTCAGGCCACAAATGTCTCATAAAATTTATATAAATATCTTGCAGAAAAAGTTAATATCCCGTAAAAAGGTTAAGATCAAGTACATTTCCAATGGAATAACTATTGTTCCTTGATAAATTATTTCTTATCCCTCACTTCAGTCTAGTATTTCCTCAAGCTCCATACTAAATATCTTAACTGTCTTTTCCCTCTTCTGAAACTATAGAATGGTGGTTGTCTGATGATGCTTTCAGAAATGCTTACTCAGTAGCATCTGGCTATGCCAAAGAAGAGTTGTATCCCACTAATGGGGTCAACTAAGCCATGGACCACTTTAAAAATATGAAATCATAGTCTGAATTTAAAGTGGTCAATATGAACAAGATCTTCTTAGGTTAGATTAGAATCTTTTAATTGCATTGAAGGTACATCACTTACTGATGCATTAACTGAAGTACATCCAATTTAGACACTCGAGCAATTATTGGGTCAGCACTGCTACTAAAATAACTGCTTTTATTAAAGAGCAAAAAATGTTATAAAACAGTTTACTTTTAGTGACATTATGGCTGATTTCCTTTTTTATTTTTTATTTTTTAAATTTTTTTAGATTTTATTTATTTATTCATGAGATACACAGAGAGAGGGAGAGAGAGGCAGAGACACAGGCTGAGGGAGAAGCAGGCTCCATGCAGGGAGCCCGACATGGGACTCGATCCCTGGACTCCAGGATCACGCCCTGGGCCGGAGGCAGGCGCCAAACCACTGAGCCACCCAGGGATCCCCTATGGCTCATTTCCTATATATCTAGAAGGAAACAAATATCAAAATATGTTAATATTTGTACCATAGTAGCACACATCAATGAATGTGCAGTTTTCTTCTCTATTTATCTTATTACTAATGAGCCATAATTAAAAATTAATTTCTAGAGTGATTTAAATATAAAAATATAAGCTAAAACTCTTTATTTTTAAAATATATTTTATTTATTTATTTATTTATTTATTTATTTATTTATTTGAGAGAGAGAGTGACTCTGTGTGAGAGAGAGAGAGAGAGAGAGAGTACGAGCAGGGGAGAGGGGTAGAGAGAGAAGCAGACTCCTCAGTGAGCAGGGGGCCATCTCAGGGCTCCATCCTTGGACCCCAAGATAATGACCTGAGCTAAAGGCAGATGTTTAACTGACTGAGTCACCCAAGTGCCCAACTAAAACTCTTTATATTCTATTGGTTTAACTTAATAAAAAATATATTTTAAAAATCTTGTGATATTTTCTAAAAAGGTAGTACCTAAATAGTTTTAATCAACTTTACTGTTTCATAAATCTGATGAAGAAGTAAAATAACTGTTGACCAGAAATGCCCATACCTTTTTAAACATATTGACTTCAAATACTAAATTATAATTATGATATAGTTCATAAGACTATTAAAAATCTAGATATTAAAATATTAAAACATTATGCAGACACATAGACCTATAAAATGTATAACTTGAGCTTTAAGTACAGGAGTTATAGCAAAAATAGATCACACTTTGAACAGTGATTCCTGAGTCCGAAGCTTGAACCCACAAAGAAAAACAACCTCAAACCCTATTTACTTTGGCTTCATTTTGTTTCCTTCTTCTGGTGGCTATTATAGAGAACTGGATTCACAATCTTATTACCCATTTAACTATAGAAAGTATTCTCTCATAAAGCTTTAAGCATCAAACATGACTTAATTTCAAGATTGTTTCAAGTACATTAAGTTATTAGTACACTTACTTGTCTGTTCATATAAATATGTATGAAAGACATAATGTCATATTAAAACATGTGTATTTTGGGTAATTCTGGAAGTTCAATGGAAATAGGACTCTTAGAAAGTGAGGGGTACAGTTACCAATAAACGGCTAGCATTTGAGGGCAGTTTAAGAATATCTTTTGTCACACTCAGTAATTTATGCTTTCGTGTTGAAGAAAGAAAGCCTGTATAAAAAGTAACCAGATTTTTTTTTTTTTAATATAAACCCTAGAGACCGTGTGTGGGGGGGGTGGTGCCAGGGAAGGAGTGGAGACAGCTTGATGAAAGAATGAAGCAATAGTACAGATGAAACACTACAAGAATGCAAACAAGGTCCTGGCAATGGAGGTGAAAGGGAAAGGCCACATATTAGGGATTGTGGACCAAGTTAAAGTGGAAAGTCAGGGAGATGGAGAAGCTAAAGACAGCATTAAGTACTTTCTTTAACATAGATGTCTGGGCAGATAGGAGGGGGCTGCTGAACAGCAAAATTAATGAGGTCAGTCTTTGGACCTGCTGTGGTTTTATGTATCTGCACATCTGTCAGTAAAGGTTAGGTTAGATTAGAATCTTTTAATTGCATTGAAGGTACATCACTTACTGATGCATTAACCAAGGAGGTAATTAAAAATAAGGAGATATGGGGCATCTGTGTGGGTTACCAAGTGTCTTCCTTCAGTTCAAGTCATGATCTCAGGGTCCTGGGATCGAGCCCCAAGTTCAACTTTGGTGCTCTGTGCTCAGCAGGGAGTCTGCTTGTCTCTCTCCCTCTCCCTCTGCCCATCCCCTTGCTTGTGCTTGCTCTTTCTCCCTCAAATAAATAGATAAAAAATCTTTAAAAACATAAAGAGTTGTAACATGGGAAATAATTCAAATTGGCCTGGATAGCTAGATTTGTTAGATTAATCAGCACACTCCTTCAGGTTCTTGTTTGTACCTTATTAAATAAGTCAATCAATACATTATTAAGTGGGTTTTTAACACATTTTTTCCTCTTTGATCTGCATTCTTAATATGAAATTGTAAAAGGATGTCAAGCAAGTGACTGTAAAAAGCATGCATAATGTACAACTAGAAGAGACACAGAAAAGCTCAAAAGTATTTGTGGGACTCTGTTGTTCAGTATAGCAGACTACCACTAATATGTCCCTGAGACACTGAAAAGGTTACATTATTTTAGCAAATTCTATAAAAGAAGCCATGGTATATTATAGAAAGTTTTCCATCAAAAGTGGTAAAAATAATTTTCTACTTGCCTATAAAGTTGCAAGACATTTTCTCAAGATACTGGATACATTCATTATGTTAAGTTCAAAAGTTGAAATATAATGTCTATATTCTTATCACAAGAAGGAATATTAAATAAAAACTATATCCATTGAGACATGTCTGAGTGAACTGATTTCTCAGGTTCTAACATTCGTAGTCTACCATCTGCTAGACATTGATCCATGCATGGAACACACAGAGATTTTTTTCATTGCAGAAAAAGAGTTTTCATCTTCTGGAAATACCTTATCCAGTCTGATCTCTGGAAAATATGTGGCATTAATTTCCTTTTAAAATATACTTCCAGGGGCGTCTGGGAGGCTTAGTCGGTTAAGCATCTGCCTTGGCTTAGGTCATGATCCTGGGATCCCGGGATCTAGCCCTGCTTGCTAAGGGCTCTCTGCTCAGCAGGGAGCCTGCTTCTCACTCTCCCTCTGCCTGCCGCTCTGCCTACTTGTGCCCTCTCTCTATCAAATAAATAAATAAAACCTTTAAAAACTAAAATAAAATATTCTTCCAAATATATTGACAAACGAAATAAATTCTTGGTGTTTCATTAATAGCACAAGGATTAACCATAATGAAGAAAGCATTTGGCAAGGTAGAAAGTCCAAAGGTGATTGCAAATGTTGGGCATTTTTTTCTATAAAATATAATTTTTGGAAGATGATAATTGCAGTTATGTATATCACACTCCGAATGTTTAGACATTCAAAGAACACATTTTTTTCCAGTTCACCTTCATACAGCGAAAAATATTTATATAATTTAAAGCTCCAGTGTGTTATATATACATTGAAATTGCAAGAATAAAAAATAAAAATTGTAATGCAATGCAAAGGCTAATGTTTGACAGAAAACTCTTCTTGCTACCATGTCTGAGTTGACAAGTTAAAAGGCAAAATGATATGGATTAAATGCCTTTACAACCTAGCAGGTGTCTAGTCATCAATAATATTCACTAAAGGCCATTGTGTGGAAAGCACTTCTCTTCATTTCCTAATTCCCTGCATGGCTCTCAGCAGAAAGAAAGGGATGTAGACAATGATTTCTGACACCTCTAGCAACTTTGGATAGAAAAAGCTTTTCTTGCAATATACAAGTATAAGTATTATTTCATCAACATTCTCTGCAAAGTTATCCATTGGATTTTCATAAAATTTGTTTTATTAGATATTGACATCGGTAGAATTCCAGACATAATGATAAGATTCTAAATGACTACACAGAAATAAGGAAATCTGTATTTTCATTGAACAAAATATGGAGGTAGATAGGAAGTCTTCAAGAGAAGAAACAAATTAATTTATATGCATCTGTTTTTAGCATGACACTTATTAAATTAGAAGAAAATGCACTTTCTAAATTTGGTGCAAAATAAAAAAACTGATGAAATACCTCTTACTATTCATTTTAATAGTCTTCTTGCACAAAAAAGAAACATTAGGGGATCCCTGGGTGGCTCAGCGGTTCACCGCCTGGCTTTGGCCCAGGGCGTGATTCTGGAGTCCCAGGATGGAGTCCCACATCGGGCTCTGGGCATGGAGCCTGCTTCTCCTTATGCATGTGTCTCTGCCTCTCTCTCTCTCTGTCTATCAAGAGTAAATAAACAAAATCTTTAAAAAAAATTAAAAAAAATGAAACATCAGAAAATTGTCAAGGCTTTCATATTGAAAATTCAAATAGAACATGTGGAAGTGTAACTACTAAATTTCAAAAGAAGTTCCATCAAGAATCTTCTTAAATAAGAGACAATCTTTATAAAAATTGTATGTTTTGCAATTTTAATCTATATTTTAGTACAATATATTACCACTTCATATTTTAATGTTTGATATACTTTGGGGGCTGAATAATTAATCTGTTTTATTTTAGCAGAAACTAATTGTATATTGTCTATTAGGAAATTAGTGTCATGTTTCAGACTAGTATTATTGTTTAAATCCCAGCTCAAGAACAAAGAGGATATTTCATATTATATACAGTACTCACATATGTAAGCAAATTAATGTAAACCCAATCTTAATCCTTCCCTCAGTATATACCCTTTTCTATAATATTCACTCAGTTTAAAATGGGGTACATGTGTGTCTGTGTCACATATTAAAAACCTAAAAATACCAATTGTTTATCTTTTTTGGTAAATATATCCTTCCAGGATTTTAAACCTTATATACAGATATTTAGTTCATGCTGATACAGACTCTGCATAAATCATTAAGAAAATAGTTACATGTGTTTAAAACACTACTTTAAAATTTATAGACATATATTAATTTTGAAATGCTAAACATGGATTCCATCTTATAACTACAACTAGAAACAAATTAATATTTCATTTAGTAAAAACAAACAAAACAAAAACCTGGCCAATGTTCATATTCTATTATCTTGAAAATGATAAATTCTAAAAAGAGTTATTTTTTCACTAAGAAAAATGTCCTTCCAGGGCGACTTCAGAAAGACAAATCCACACTATTCATATTTAGCTAAAAGTCAACAGAGAGGGGAGGATATCAAATCTTGGTATCCCAAATGTATGCCTACCATATCAGCTACAAAGCTCCAGAATGGCCATTTAACTACTAGATTAGAATATTTAAATAACACAGTTTAATCGTTGTGGATTTTCTGTATACCTTGCTTAAAACAAGACATAAGACAATGTGAGCAGGGTTTCCCTTATGGTTTAAAATAATGTCTTCCACTAAAATATAATTGTCCTTTCAGAAAGGCAGAAGAATTGACCACCCCCATAGACTTTGGCAACAGCTCCCACTAGGAAGTACATTTTTTGGCTATGTTGTGGATATTTGATTTCAATTAGTTTCTGAAATCCATCTATACAAAATTTAGGTGACTCTTTCCAGGAGTATACTTAGTAGTTTAAAAAGAGAAAAATATTATTTATAATACATTCCCATTTACTTGGAAGGAAGCATGGAAAGAAAAAAGGAAGAAAGGAAAAGAAAAATAGGCAAGTAGAAGCTATGTATACTCAAATATGGAAATATTCTTCCAGTTGTCTCTATAGTTATTGAATATTCAAAATGCCCGAGTACCCAAAAGTATATTGTTGTTAAAAAATTTTATGGTAACCTTTCTCCCCAAACTTATTTACAGATTTATAAACATCAATATACTACATTACATCCTCCCTTTTTCTTTTTTCTGTATTCTTCTTTAGATTTTGAAATTGAAGAATATGTTATATCCTTTTTAATTTTTCTGTGATTTTTTTCAAGGCTCTCCAAACTTTCTCATTAGAGTACCTTTTCTATTAATTCCTATAATGTTCTATTAAAAATATTCCACAGAATATCATAGAGCAATCTGAAACCAAAACTCTGAGTACTTAATGCAAATTATGGATTTTACATTTAGATGTTTTTTCTCAGAATGTTTCTAAAATTTATTGAGTGCCCATAATTTTCTGGAGATAATACCAGGAATTAAGCCTCACAATACCTTGTGAGGTAGTTATCATACTTGTCATTTTTTAGGTGAAATATCTTAGGGTCAGAGAAGTAGAATCACTTGCTCAGTTACACCAGCAAATCAAGACCAGGCCTATGTAATCGCAAAGACACAACATAGTAACATCCTCTACACCTGTACACTGTGGTTACGGTTCTCCAACTGCAGGTAACAATATGATATAAAACATGAAATAGTAATAGTAGCTGCTGCTGCTGCTCACACTTCTGCTGCTGCTGCTTATTATTATTATTATTATTATTACTCTAGAAATCCCAAATATGAAAAGATAGAATTGAGCCTGGAAGACAGTCTCACCAGGTTACTTTCCAAAATGTGACTAAATGAATGATTTGAGAACATGCACATGTGCAAAAACAAAAGCAAAACAAACAAACAAACAAAAAAACCTTTATCTGTTTATATTTTGCTGTTCATAGTAAATTAATTTGAAACACATTAATAGGGTAAGTGAGGTGATCATCACTCTGAATTATATTTCCTAATTCTGTTCTTTCCGTGGCAATTGTAAAATCTACAGGCTTAGCAATGGGTAGGAAAAAAAAAAATGTTCCCTGCAGCTGCAGCTGACTTTCTGGCAGACTCGGAAAGCAACTGTGTTGGCAGCTTAACCAGGCATCTGGGGCTGTCGGTGAATTAGTCTGAGTACTGACCTTCTAGATCGCCTATAAACACTCTGCATTTGCCTTGCTCCATAATGAAGGGAATTTAACTCTTTCTACGATTATGATTAGAGGTTATTATGAAATCCTCTAAGTTAATTCAACCTTTATTTAATGACATACTTACATAGGAAATAACAAGTGTTTTCCTTTCTTAAGAACAAATTCTATTTGATAAAAGTGAAACTTTAGGTTAGTTACAACTCATGCAAACTGGTTCCATGAAGAGCTATCTCATGATTTGAGGCCTTTCAATTCTCTTTATCATTAAGAGAGCACACTTTTAAATCATCCAGTAAGGAGGAAAAATGCAATTATCCGTTTAGACACCAGAAAGTATTTCACCACTTTCTAGTCTACAGTCTACTTGTCCTGCCTGAAAATTATTTCTTAATTAAAGTCTAAAGCACTCTTGGAGTAGTTTCAGAACATTATCTTTATTTTGAGCCTTAATGAATATAAAAAACAGTTGTTTATGGCACTTAGCATAAAATTATCCTCATTTATTGAAGTCCTTTCCTGGAATGACCAGGCTTCTTTTCTCTATTTAAGACTGATAATTTCTCTCTCTCTTTTTAAAGATTTTATTTATTTATTAATGAGAGACACACAGAGAGAGGCAGAGACACAGGCAGAAGGAGACCAGGCTCTATGAAGGGAGCCCGATGCGGGACTTGATCCCAGGACCCCAGGATCATGCCCTGAGCCAAAGGCAGATGCTCAACTAACTGCTAAACCACCCAGGTGCCCCAAGGCTGATAATTTCTAATAGTTTAAGATTTTTCTTAGAAGTATTTTACAAATGACTATGTCTTCAGTGACCTCTCTTCTGAACATACATGTCTCTCCTTATAGAGAGCAAGGTGAAAAGTCATAATGCAATGAATTATCTATACATACACATGCATTTTTGAAACAAATGGAATCATCAACAGGTTTATTGGCTATGTACTTGTATATCAATAGTATGCCAAAATACCAATAAATATAAGAATATATATACATACACAATGCATATGAATTTTTAAAAACACATTATATATCAGTACAATTTTATAAACACACCAGTAACTAATTTCATCATTTTGTAACACTTTGTTTTAATCAAAACTTTCATTTAATGATAAAGGCATAATCATATCCTAACTTTTGCAAAGTATATCCATTTGCTTTAACTGCTGAATTGGTTAGTCTTCAAGTTGAAAAAGACCTTGGAAATGATCCAAGTCTAACACCCTCTGAATAACTGACCCCTAGAGAGATGAGTTTGTTTCCCCAGGTGATGGGGAGCCAGTGGCACAGTCATCAGAACTTTAATTCTTGATGCCCTATCCCTTGTACTTTCCATTTTCACTATGCTGCCTCCGACATAAGGTTTAAATAGGGTTGAAATGAGATCATGTTTAAATCTAAAGTACAGCAGAGCTTATTTTAAACTTCCATTCAATTTTGCTAGAACAGGTTTCTTATGCAGAATTTCCTCTATGGCCTATTATAATCTTTGGTTTTACTTTTTTTTTCACATAATGCAGCTATAATTCCATGACTTCAGACAAATTTCTGATATAAAGAAGAAACACACACACCCTGAACTAGTAATGATAAACACTGAACATAGGAAATATATTAATATTTTAAAAATGTTCTTCTGACATTTTAGCAAGCAAATTATCTTGATCTGTGTTTCTTTATTTTAAATGAGCAGCAGCAGTATTGTGCTTTATTTCAAATATAAACAAAATATAATTACAAAAATTCTTAAATAAATGATCTATAATCAAGTATGGAACATGATATGTTTTTTAAAAAAGGACTTAGAGAGTGCTACTAAATTATAGCTTATCTTAACTAGGTGTATTTTAAATGCAGCTGTTAATTTGATTTCTGTTCACCATAGGAAGTTGCTTTAAAAAAGTCTTTTATTTATTTTTTTAAAGTCTTTTATTTAAAAAAACAAACCAAAATCATACTGGTTCATACACATAAAATTACTGAACAAGTGCTGCCAGATAATATTCTAGGAACAGAGATAAAAACAGGAAACAGCAATTGTATACTCAGAGAGTTTATCATCTATAAGAAAAAGGAGGAATATATAAACAATAAGACAATTAGATAATTTTGGATAGTGATGCTAATGTCTTAGATAATGTCAAGGAGACTATGTTAGAGAACTAGCACATTTAGTTTAATTTCTTGATTTTTAGATTACCAAATACAACTTTTCATTTCTAAGTGCTTGTCATATCTTTGTAGTTTACAACATTTTTGTTTGTTTACGTAAAATGAGAAGATTTTTTTTTTTCTACAAGTAACTTTACTTTCTTTCAAGTTTTCACTTTAGATGTTTGGATACATAAAGGTGGCTCTCCAAACTCTCAAGTTCTCCCCAGTTTTAAAGATTTTAGTTTGAAAGAAGCACCTGTCCCTTTAGAACACCTGCTGATTGACATATTAGGAAGTAAAGGGAGAGACTGCTTTTGTAAGTTTTGTTTTGTTGTCAATATCTCATGAATTAATGCTTAAAGCATTGTTTTAAGAACTGTTCTGTTGTGGTGTATTTCTCCATTTAACCTCTGAATGTATGTAGCCAATAATAAAATATGTTTTGAAAAGTTGACAATTCAATTCGTAAATTGCAAAGCCACAATAGGAAGAGCTTCTCCTGGGCCTGACCTGCAAAACGCAAGGGCTTTCTTCTAATTATTGTGTTCCATCACTTCCATCCGTATTAACACCAACATAAGAAGACAAGAGTATTAATTTTAAGACATATTAGATCTTGACAAAACGCCAACTATGGGAGATATATTTAGAAAGTTCTGAGTTTGTTCTAAGTTGTAGGAGAGTATATTGTTTGTGGTAGATATTTCTCCCAACGGTTATTCATTGGTGTTATTTAAGATCATATGTGGCTAATATTAACTATACTTACGTGTTACAGTGTTAGAAATTCACATTATGTGTACCATCTCACTACAGTTAGGCTCTGGACATGATGCACTAAAGATCATTCACAATTTTTACTGAGGTCTATTCTAACTTCTTTCACCACATACGATGTCTATATCCACTGGGTCCCTAAAAAATTTGATTTACTGATATGAACTATAACTTTTTATCAAGCCTCATTTGGAGATTCTATTTAGAAAAAACATATTATGGATAAAGATGCAAAGATCTACATCTACCCTCTCCACAATACTGTTGTTTTCATTCTCATAATGATCACTTTTTCACCTATTCTACTATCTTCTCTGATAGCAAAATAAATCCAGAAATTCCTTACTTATTGTTGTTTTTCTTTAGTTTACTTTTAAAGTGAAAAACCACCTTTAGATCCATGAGGTATGTCTTTCATCACTGATAAAATGTGGCAAGATGAAAATGAACCTCTACTGAAGTTTCCAAAGGAGCATTTGGAAAGATAAGATGAGGGTCTCCCAAAAAATGGCATGCCAAATAGTCTATTTGCTGTCACTGATTACTGATAGACAATAGCTGACACTAGGTTGTCTGAGATTAATCTTCGTCAAAAATAATTGTAAAGAAGCCTTCTTTTTCTAATATCAGCTATCCAAGAAATAATGACCACAAGAAATGAAGAAAAATGCATGGAGTAGTTTTGGTATTAATTTTGGAGCCTCAGTCCAAGGAGAAAGTATACTGCCAGAAATGTATTACTCTCTTCCCTTCTGATTTTACTTCCAAAAAAGTAAGTGGTCACCAAAGTTACAACGTACATTTTTGTATTTTTGACATTTAAGACTTTCTGTATTCTGGAAGGAAAATAATTGTGGAATATTAGGATTTAGGTATTTTTCACCAAATATCATGCTTTATTTGAAGTATGGTATATTTTTAAAATAGGCTATCTAAAAAACATTGGGCTTGCTGATGGTGTCATTTAACTTTCCATAATGTAAATCTAGTATCTAACATATTAAAATTTAATGTCTTCTTACTATCACTGCCAGCATGCCAACTTTCAAAAAGTGGATCATTTATTATCATAAAAACGCTGCATAACTTTGAATATGTAGCTATGGCAAATCTATGAATAACTTCCATAAATTCTTTGTCTAGTCTAAGCTTTACTCTCATAATGATAGTATCAAAAACCTAGGTACTGTATTTTTGTAAAAAGAATTAAAACTGAAAATATAAATACTGACTTTTTATATAATCTTAACTTTTTTTCTATTTTTTCACATTTTAAGGTTATGGCAGTATACAGTGGAAGTTACCTAATCCTTCTTAGGAAAATTGATAGGAAATCAAGACATTCCTCCTGCATGAATAATCTCCCTTTCCTTATACAGTTCACCCATTTTGAACTCTTACTTGACAAGTGTTTTCCCACTGGCACTCATCCTAATACTTGTGACTTCTATTTTATTTCATGAGGCCAGGAGGCCAGACATGAGCATAGAAGTCTAAGAGCACTTTCACTTAGGTTTATTAGTCTAGAAGATGTGCATCTCAGAGATTATCTCTACATTGTAAGATGACATGCCATGGAACCATCCTGAAATTCTGTATTGATCCTGTCTTCCGCTGATAAAAGATTCGTGAGATAGCAGAAAAAGGAGTTTTCTAAATAACATTGACTTTTCTATTAAGGTAAAACTTAAATGTTTTATGATGTAAATAGCAACAAGGAGGATTTATTACATGAGAAATCAAGAAGGACAGAAATTACTTTTGTCCCCAGTCAAAATTATAGAACTGTGGTTCCACAAGGAGGTACATGGGTAGAACTCTTGAAATACTAATCTTTATTTATATCCAGATTTTCATTGGAGAATAAATTATATGATATATTCTTCTCCAAAAGTATTGTAAAGTCATTAAGAAACATAAGTTACAATCGCTTGTATATAACATGAGATGGTTTTTGAAAAAAAAAAGTTGTCATTCTTTTAAGTTCTCTCCTATCTGTATTTTCTAAACTTAAAGGTATCTGAAGCTATAATTCTTAGCAAGAAAATATACCTCAGAGATACCAGTGTACTAAGTATACATGGGCAGACGAGTAATTCTCGTTACTTAGTTTCAAGTAAATGTGCTCTTTTTTATCTGACTACTGGGTACCACAAGGAGGTCGGAAGTCACAATTAATGATATCCTGAACCATGAAAACACTGACAGCCTACCTATGTCAGTTTTCTTACAGAGAAGTATATTAAGCAAACAATTTCTTTTCAAGGAAATCTATTTTATTTCTTTTGTTTTAAAGCTTAATTCAATATTTAGTATTTCAAATAATGAAAATGTTTTCCTTGAGCTTCTGTATTTTATGACTTTTTTATATGACATCAACTCAAATTGTACAAAATTTTACCACTTTAAATTCTGACTCAATTAATAGTAAGAATTTTGGCAAATGAAATAGCCAAGTACAGAGCCTTTTAAAGCACATAGTAACATAAAGATTTCAGATTATCTTAAATGTTAAAAAAGGGAAGTTGTACACTATGATAAAAGTTAACTGCTTAGAAGAAAGTTTTTTCTGCTGTATGAAAATACTGCTGAAAACAAACATGTAAGATCAATATAAACTTAGCTGGTTAATAAAAAGTAATGCTACTAGAATACTGTATCTTACCTAATGCACTTATTGAATGAAAGTGTTTAATGAAAGTGTTTTAAGAAGTCACTGAGACACAAAGATGACAGAACAGCACCACCTAGTTCTCTATATAAAAGTTTAAAATATGTATGCATCTCTGACTTACTTCAGAGAGCTGAATATACTCTCAAAAAGAAGTCATTTAATATAAAACTATATGCTTGCAAATTATTACCTGCAACAGAGCATTTACTTGAATTGCTTTGATTTTAACATTTCATTTAAAAGAAAAAGCGAAATTAAAGATAACAGTTAAGCTGAGGTTTTTTAGTTGTGCTTTGTACTGCATTCTGTAATCCAGATAAGTAAATCTCTAAGTAGACTAACTGTACATGCTTGACCACCACCATTATGATTTCCAAAAGTATATATCTTTTTTTTTTTTTTACTCTATCTACTACAAGATATATATATCATCTACCCCGGGGACACCGACGGACAATAAATAATATAAAAACACCATACAACCTGTTAGGAATATGACCTCATGTGCATGTTGAGGTCATCAATCAAAGTTAAATATTAAAAGAAATAATATAAAGATATCGAGAATATTTGTATCCCACTCATATTATTTTACATATTCCAACATTTCACACAATTGTATATAAAATTCATTTTATTTTTAAAGTTTTTAAGTGGTATTCTCATCTATTCTCCAGCTTTATTTATCAGGTGATTCTTATTTCAGCCATATTCAGGGCAGCTTGAGCAGGAGGAAAGATTTCAAGAACAACATTTCATCGGCAGTCTCGAGAAGCCATATATATACTAGTAGCACAGGTTTTAATCAGGGACAATGTAGTATTGTAATATAAGCAAGGGACAGAGTTTTAATATATATGACACAGTACAAGGAGCATTGTTTCTGGATAGGACACTTTAAAAATGTTTTCCCTGAGGCATCAGCAGCTCTTTAAATGACTGTCACTGGTAACATCAGAATTGCTCAAGCAGAACTTCAGCTCTAAAAAACTAAATATTGTTGCTTGTTACATAGATCCTTCTCACAGACCTCTTCTCCCCTACATTCCCTCTGCTGACCTGGTCATCTACTGTTCTGGCCCACTGAGCCTTTATGAAATTAAATGAATCATCCTCTTGAACAAATCAGTTAGAATAGACCATGCTTAAATATTTCTTGTTCACTTGTCAGCTTCTTTCAAGTTGTATTAATAAAAAAAAGAAAGAAACTGGAATCATACTGAGAATGTTTTCAGGATAAACAACTGGAGGAAATGAGAGCTCTTTAGCCCAAACTTAAATTAAAAAAAAAAAAAAATGTTAAAAGCTCAGTGAGGCTTATAGTAATGCTCTTAAATCAGTGATTTCATATTTTCATTGATACATCCACATTAGGTAGCTATTGAAAACATATTACTATAAAAATGGAATTTTTATTTTAGAAAATAAGCTAGGGTATTACATATTTTTGTGTAACTAGTGTATCAGCTACTGGACTATAAACTCCATGAGGGTGGAAACCGTTTCCACCTTGTTACTGTGTATATCTAACATTTAAAACACTGCCTGCAAGTAGATATTGGTTTAAAAAAATAAAACAGTGAATGAGTAAGTTATGCTTAAGAAACCAAAGCCTATGAAGAATAAAATGATTATAAAAATTTACACATGCACACATTGAATAATGCACAAAAACAAAATTCAATTTAAAATTGAAACACTTAGTCTATTTTCTTATAATAAAAATGGCTAATGGAATGAGAGCTGGTGTTGTATGAAAGTGATGAATCACTGAATTCTGCTTCTGAAACCAATATTGTGCCTAGAATTTAAGTAAAAAATTTAAAGAGAAAAAAATAAAATAAAGGACTAACAGCAAAAATTTACTAATTTTTGAAGTTGATCTATGGATGTAATTTCATGAGAAAGGCATGTATGACCCAAGCTCAGGCTGATGACTACAAAACTAATTTATAAAACTCATTGACAGAGACAGAGAGCTCTGAAATTTATGTAGACATATGTATCAGAATAAAAATCTCTTTACAGTGTAAAATCTTAACTGAATAATGCACGGGTAGATATAAAAAATTAAATTTTAGTAAAAGGTATTTTTTAAGATTACACAGTGAATGTTACACTGTGTTACAAACTATTTTTAGGTGGAAAGTGAAAAGAAATATGCCATTTCTGTAGTCTTCAATCATCCATAATATTCTTCTACAACCCATCACCAAAGAATGAATGTGATTCCAGTTTCTCAGTCTACAGAAGAAACTGCAGAAGTAACTTGCTTGGTTACTGGGTGGCTTGGTCAGTTAAGCATCCGACTCTCGATTTTGACTGGGGTCATGATTTCATGGTTGTGAGATCAAGCCCCCCATCGGGCTAGCGCTGGAGATGGAGCCTACTTAAGATTTCCTCTCTCCCTCTCTCTCCCCCTCACACAAGAAAAGAAGAAAGCAAAAGAAAGTAACTTGCCCAAGGTCTCTAAAATAGTGGCATGGTGTAGATGAGAACTGAGGTCTTTTCATTCCTACCATTATGTCTTGCCGCTGCAGGGCACTTCCAAAATTCAGAGTTTGAGTTAGTCCAGTGATATCTCCTCACTGTACAGAATATAGAACCTACCACCACGAGGCCAGAGTCTTTACTGTGCCTCCACGCTAGCAGTAGTTTGGCATGGCTGCTGCTTATGTTCTCCTGAAGGATCAGGGCTGTGATTCATGCCTCCTCCCCTGTCACAAGTTACTCCCATTCTCTGTTCAGTCCCCCAAGATGATATGAAAGTTTCGGAGGAAATATCCCTAACACCTGATCAAGTTTACTATTGGCTTGTAATAAGACCATCATTAAATGATAAAAAGACTGTCTTCCCAACTTGTCCACACCCATCCATCAAACAAAGTTGTTGTATTACAAAATACACTTTCAGGCTGTCCTGTCCTTCAAGGATAATCTGTTCTGCTTTGTTGGTCGTCTGTACTTGTATAGCCAATAAAATTCGGTAAAGCGAAGTGAAGATTTAAAGTAAATCTGACCTTACTGAACTCTACTAGATCTCTAAGAAACTATGAACTTATCCCTGTATCAATACCTTCATCTTAGCTATTCCACAGAAGTGAAAGGATAGGGAGGATTGAAGTTTCAAGATACCATTAGTCTTACCTCATCCATAGCATTTCTATGTTTAAAGAAAAAAATGCAGGCCAATGGGCATGAAACTATCATATGTAAATTTTACTTGGCCTTTTAAAGATATGTTTTTTATTTTTTTTATTTTTTTATTTTTTTATGATAGTCACACAGAGAGAGAGAGAGAGAGGGAGGCAGAGACATAGGCAGAGGGAGAAACAGGCTCCATGCACCGGGAGCCCGACGTGGGATTCGATCCCCGGTCGCCAGGATCGCACCCTGGGCCAAAGGCAGGCGCTAAACCGCTGCGCCACCCAGGGATCCCAAGGTATGTTTTTTTGTATTAAAACTAGATATATAACTTTATATATTAAAATATATAATTTTTACTGAACACACTTCATTTTCATGCTAGTTAGCATCAGATCTTTCCATAAAGACATTGTGCAGTATTCTTTTGAAGAATATAACGGATATTGTTTTTAATTTGGTGACTCTGGACAAAAACTTTGGCCTGAAATGCTTTCCTTCTATCAAATTAAAAATTCACTTTCTGAGTGGGTCATTATGACTAAAACTGTTGAGAAATAAAAAGGTATAACTCTTCCTCACATTTTCAGTGTTTCAGATATTAAGTGGTTACACATTAAAAAATTATGTCACTTCTAAAAATGGATTTACAAGAATATTCTCTATATAATAAAAATTCAGTAACATATTATAATATTTTTTCACCAAAACAGGGAAACAGTCAACAAAAACTGCTTCTGAAACTACCTTCCTGTTTATTCCCTAGGCTCTGTAAAGTCAGTCAGTAAGGGCCGAACCGAAGCCACATTAGAAGGTTATTCTGCAGCTGTTGCATCACATTGACAGTCACAGTTTAACATAAAGAAGATTCTAAGTACAGCAGCTATGGGTGAATATAATTCTTAATATCAACTCCATAAAGTGGTAACAACATTTAATAAATTGAACTAGTTTAATCTGCTTGGGATATTTATTTACTGAATGTGCATTTCTACACAACGATGATAGAGTGATTTCAGCACCTTCCGTCAGGTAAATCTTAAGTTAGCCTAGTCAATAATACCTTTTCAGATGCCCAAAGTCATGAAACAGTTAAAAATCCAAAAGATATCAAGAAATTGATTTTCTAAATTTGAAGAAAAACTCTATGACTTTAAAGAAAAGCTATATTTCACTGGGACTTTTAAGAAAAAGCATTCTTAAAACACTTTATGTGGCATTAAAGTCACTACGAATTATAGAAAGTCTTTTTTCCCTTGGTGTTCAGCTCCCAGTAACTATATTTAAATTCTCTTCAAAAAGCAGTTAATATTCCCATCCTACCACCCACGGTCTTTCAAAATGCTAAAAGGGAAATAAATCAAATTCAACCACAGCAAACATGTGTCTTCAATTGCAGAAGTATGACTAAGTATCAAGAAAAACCCCACAATATTTAGGATTTTCTTTAAAAGGCCTTTCAAATAAAATGGATGTAATCTTCCCAAGTCAAATTAAGTGAAATGCACCCTGAATCCATACTTCAGAGACGACTCCCAGAACATCTACCCCACAGCTTTGGCAATAACAAAAGCAGGTCAGTCCCCACTGATAATCTGGCAGATCAAGGTCAGTTTGTAATTCCTCTTTGTTCATACATTTATCCAGAAATACTGGCTACTCTAAGTAGAACAGTAAGATGATTTGGTTTCATGTTTACCTAAAGCCATCATCAGGAATATTTGGAGGGCTACAGATAGAAATCTTTAATAACTAAAAAAAAAAAAAAAAAAAAAAAAAGACGAGGGGTTATGATGCCCGGAGAAATCAGGGAGATTCAAAGCCATGAGATGAATGTTTTCAGTGCAAATTCGAATTGCTTGCCCTAATTGAAAGCAATGGTCTCATATTTTTGTGAAGTATGTCATTATTCAGAATTGTTTGTGTTTCTTAGTAGCCATTTTTTTTTGTACTCTCTCTGTACCTTAAATATGAATAAACATTCATTGCAAATATTTATTCTATTCAGAATAGTGTATTGGCACTTTGGCAGTTATAACATAAATACTTAAATATTATTTGGATCCAATTAAAGAGATGTGTCAGGATTAAATGGATTGGAAGAGAACTAATCAATCAGTAGAATGAAAACATTAAAAAAAAAAAAAAAAAAAAAAGACACAGACCAGACCTTAGATTAACCACTTGAAATAAAATGAAGAATAAGACCCTGTACTTTATGGGTTTATAATCCAGTAGAACAAACAGACAGATAAATACCAAACATTCAAAATACTGTAATAAAAATACACAAAAGGGTTATATAGATCATAGCATAGACAAAATAAAATGTTTCAAATATCAAGGGCAGATGGCATTCTTTTGTCTACTTAAACACATCAGATGTTGGTCAAAATTTTTCTTAATAAAAAACTCCAGTGAGTTACTGGAGACCAGTATTTTTTTAAACTATCATTAATAATAATGTGGCTTCAAATTTGCAGTTGTAAAATAACAAAACAAAAATTGGTTAAAATTGTTAGTATATATCAAAGTTAGTATATACAAAATGCTTTTTATTGCAATAGCCATAAATAAAAGAAAAAAGTGTACTTACAAATCAAACTCAAGTTTTCTGATGATATGATACATAGGCCAATGCAAGTCAAAAGGTACAATTAAGGTAAGTATGCCCTCAAACTCGTGCAATGCAGGAAAATATCCTCCATATAAATGGTGACATGTACTAAATGAGCCAATTCTTATAACCATCCCTCCACAAATGAAGTCCTTATTTAAAAAACATCTGTCTTTCTTTCTCTCTCTCTCCTTCTCTCCCTCTGTTGGGTTCATGTCCCTATATACTTTCACAGTTGTCCAAATTGCATCCAAAACAAAAATCGAAAAAAAATCATGTCTCAGATTTGACAGTGCACTGACATTTGGCAGCCCATGCAGTTGCAGGCAATTAATACTATCTAAAAATCTATAGCCTCAAATAATAACCAGCGTAACTTCAAGATCCTACCACAGCAAATGTGTTAATGGACTAGTTATGGAATAGAGTATTGATTTAGGAACAATTTTTGATTCTTGTTTTGAGAGAGTGAAAGGAACAATCCCTATTCAAGATAAGGGATACACATTTTCACTCATTATTTTATTTCATTCCCAGGCCAAAGAACTATTTAGAAATAACAGATACTGTATTATGTATCACAATGGTGAATTTCATTCTGCCTTGGCAGGGTAACTAGTAAGTGTAGAATGTAACTGCTTGCTATACTGGAGTCATAGATATATAATTGCCTTCAGAAACATCCTTCTCTGAATACCACCTACACATTAATACATGACAGTGAACTTACAGCCAGACCCCTGTTCTACCCCACATGATCCTTGAAAAGGCTTTGAAATGAGGCCACGTGCATAATTAAGGCACACTGAATATCACAGTACATGTAACAAACTAGAGTATTATGAATCCTTAGGGGAACCTCATAGAACTAATACATTTTCTAAAGAAAGCTGCACATGAGTAAAGAGAGCCCAAAATGCTAATTAGATCCTCTCAGTGAAAGCTATAGAAAAGTTGATTCTTGAATCCTGAAGTTGGGCACAGAATGGAACATTTGTATACAGAAACACTGAAGGGGGGGAAGAATTTGACATAAAAGCCCCTCAATAGATGATTTACACAATTCATGAGAAAATAAATAATACAAAATAAAAATATAACAGTGGGAGAATGTCAACCCTCCTGAAAGGGTTAAGTATGAGAACCGATTTCGTATTAGAAAGGGATTATGTAACAACAGAGGGAAATACTCACCCTAGCATATGCTAATTTAGTCAGCTTTGCCAGGCGTTTCTGTGTGTGTTTGGCTGGCTGACTCACATTCCTTGCCTCTCCTTTTTGCCATTTTATTATGAAAGTAAGGAGGTTGAACTCTCACAAAACGCAATAATAGCAGTAACAAAAACAAGTAAAAGCACATTATATGTGTTTTATCCTTGCTAAAACATTGGGGTATGCGTTGTGGAGGTCAAAAGGAAAATCACCCAAACTGTACGTATTCAGCACATAGGCTTTAGCAAATCTCCCTTTCTTGAACCACTCTTCATTCCTCATTAATTACTTTTAATAGGTCTTTCAGGTTAGGAGCATGGTCGGGACTGGGGGGATATTATATTCCTGGACAGTGCAAAGGAAGCTGAGTTACTATGTTACTCAGACTCCAAAATAGAAAATAGAGAGCAGTAAAGGAGTGACAATTAGACAAGCTTATTGTATATTTTTTGTTTGCTTTTTAATACAAATATTCTAACCATCTCTCATTTCAACCTAAATCTACTACTTAAGATTGGAAAGTAGGGGGCATATAAGGTATGAGAATGAATGGAAGATATGTAGGTGTCATGGGCATTTTCCCCCAGAGGGGATAGAGGGCAAGCTAACGCAAAATATGAATTCATTAAGAGAGTAAAAATGTATTTTACACACTATAAATTTGAGTTTGGATGTTTAAGTAAACCTTAAGGGAGTCACTTGCATTTTTAAAGGCAAACACTTTTAACAAAGAAGCCAAAAATATTTCTCTATAAGAACAAATTAATTGTTTTTTATAAATCATACTGAATCAATATAACAGCTATACACTTAACAGTTGGCAGCACATCCTTGTCAGGAAAGGTGCTTTCTTGCTCTATTCCCAAAGATGACTTTAGATAAACAATGAGTGCACCGTTACTGTAAATAAGCCATCATCAAAAACATAAAATTGTTAGGGGATCAATTTGACCAATAAGAACTGTTGCTTTCTTAATGTGAAGTGATTTGCACTACTTGATCATACTTAGCTCTAAGATTTCTTATTTCTCAAAGCAAATGATTCCTTATTTTTATTTTCTAATCTCTAATGACCTCTGCATCTAGCCCCCAGAATAACTGTTTATGACTAAATTGGAGCTTCCCGTTCAGCATCCAAGTGGCTGAAAGATAATTTAAAGATTCAAGTAAAAACTATTTGCTGACTTAGAAAGAGTTATATCAAATGATGAATAATGACTGTCTTAATATTTACTTCAAAGACCTCTAAAATAGAATGTAAATAATTAGTAGCCAGCCCTCTCTAAGGCAGATCCCTTTACAACTTCAGCCCTGTGTCTATTCATGTAGTGGAAGGGTCTCATTACTTAGTTTCATAAGCACAAAAGAAGATTCAGAATAGATGCTCAGCTCTATCACAAATTCAGAAACTGTATATCTTGCTTGTGTGTTTTTAAGGGGAAATCCTAATCATTGTTAAAGCCTAAGAAAATTTATTCAAAAATATACTTTTTAACCCTCATAAAAAGGGTAAGAGAAAATAACTGAGTGCAAAGAAAACAAACTCTTGCCTTTTCCTCACATCACATCCCATCCCTGACAGCTCCCAAATTATAAAGGTACCTTTCAGTTCTAAAAAATAACTGTATACTTTAAACTTGTATATATGTGTATGGAGAGAGCAAATGATTGAGGGATATTCCTTTTTCAACAATTACATCTCTGATTTTGACATTAATATTTAACTGATACCTAATTAAGCAGAATATTTATTTTTATAATTTTTATACATACTACATACTTCTAAAATGATAACTATTTCATATCTGTTTAAAGAAACCCACTGAGCACATTAACAGAACCAACTGGGCTCATTTCTTAAGTAAAGATCAATATGCATAGTATGTGCAATTATTTTTTTCTCTAGCAAATGGAATAAAAATAAACAAAGCTACATTAGTTTCTGTTATCTGAAATGGTTCCCTTATAGGCTGCCTGTAACAATTGGTCCAGAACTATTACTTTTATTAAGGGACCTATTTAATGCTTTTGCCTGTGATAAATAATACCTTTCACAGAGGAAATTTCTCTACTGATTTGATGTTAACAGAAATTCCACTTCACAATGCTTAACTGCAGGAATACACATTGAACAGTTAATGTCTATTTCTTTTAAAACTACTATATTCTCATAATATAAGAGATGCTATAATAACAATAATAATAAGCAATAAAACCTCACAACAACAACAAAGGACTGACTCCTTACTCACTAAAAGAGGATTTAACAATATTTCCTAGCCCAATATTTATAAGGTCCAATACATGTAAACAACTGCATAGAAATCCTATTTTTAACTTTGCTATTTGTCTTCATGAAACTGGCCTGTGTCTCTGATAGTTTGCAAGAAAATAAAGTATTCACCATGTATCTGGTGAGAGCACTGATAATTTTATTAGGATTTATTTACTACATTAATCTCCAAACAAAATATGCACTCATTCTTTCTTATGCTTTGTCTTCAGCTCACATGATTAGAAATACTCTCTGGGTTATTTCTGGTTATAAAAAACTGAAGGATGGTTCATGTCTACCACAAGCTCTGAAAAGACTTCCCATTTCGCTCATGCCACATGACTGCTTTCCTGTGTGTTCGCCTGCCGCTGCAGAGCACATTAGGCCTGAGATGCCATTTGCATCATCACACAGCAGGGGGCTTCAGCTGCCACAAGCTCTAGGTTAATCCTCACCCACCTCTTTACAAGAGGAATTTGCAGAAGATGCCTTTCTTTGATACTACAGAACTGCACTCCAAAAACGCTTGACATTTTCAAATAAAATGTTGGCAATGAACTTGTCTTTTTAAATATTTTTAGGTTAAATCAGTAAATTATAATCATGCCCTTCCATTTTTCATGAAATGAATTGGTGATCTGATCTAATGCAGAATACTGGTGATTTTTAATCAAGGAAAAAATTTAAAAATGGGGAGGAAAATGCCATGGCAAGAACAACTGATCAGATTGTATTCATTTAAAAATGCATATCAACAGCCATTGCTATCTACTTTTCTACAGGAAAACTGTTTCCTAAACCAATACAGCCTACAAAATGTTTAACTCTTGTGGCATCACTTAGCAAAGTTTAAGTGCTGACATATTATGAAGAGATGCAGCTATTTAATTCCATTAGGACATACCTATTCATGCCAACACTATTTATTATGTATCTACTGAATTGAGAATAAGAAGATTGCACAGATAACAAAGGCTCAGGGCTTGCCCTCAGGAAGCTTAAGTTTAGTAGTCATTGGGCACTAGAGCTGTTCCAGGAGGATCAAAAAACCAATACCTGCCAATTCCACAAAGAACTCTAACTTCAGCTTTTGAGTTTGGCTTCCTCAGTTTGTGATTTCTCACCACTTCCTCAGCCTACTCAGCCAGCTGTTACACATTGGGTGATTTTGCCAAGGTTGTTAAACGAGCCTATTAAAATGAGGACGCCTTCTCAATAAATCTCGTGGAACGCACATCAATGTTATCAAATAAAACATCAATAGGATAGGTCTATTTATATTATTAATGTACCCCAAATCCTTCATAATAAATAAACCTTACTTGTCTCAATCATCTGATACCCCATAGATTTCTCATTTTAAAAAGAAAATTAATATTATCTGATATTGATTTTAGGTCACTTTAAAATGCATGACTCACATTTCTTCCAGCATTTTTATACTTCCATTTGTTCCTTAAGTAATTAAAGTAATTTTTTTCATTAAAAAAATGGCATCTCACTATTTCAATGTGGGGCAAATAGTTCTCAAGTATCTGATCTTCCAGGGGAGAAAGCAGAAAGAGGCCTCTCAATCAATGCTTACTTTGGTCATGTTATGCTCCCACAGTTCTAATAGTTGTAGAAATGGTGAAGACAATGAAGTAAGTTTCCATATCTTGATAGAAAATCTGCCCAGAGACTCCCCATGTTTGCAGGGAGATTTTCCTAATTACTAAGTGTCTGGGGTTTGACCATTTAAATCATAGTCTTTGGCTCTTATGTACGGATTCTACTCTTTAAAGGTTCAGTTGTTAATCAAGAAAGGGAGGAATACGGTTCTTGCATTCAACATAAGAAATGAGCTCAACAAGACTAAGGCTATTACAAATAGAAGGAAATGAATGGGAGAGATAGGCTTTTAAGAAGCATTAAGTTATCAGTATTTATTTAAGTGTATGTAGGTGTATTTTGTACTTTATAATATACTTTCTAAAAATGTAAGGGGAAGTTTATGTTTAGTGTATTCACTGAGGCAAGTACTATGCATGTCCAATTGACCTTCAATTTGAAAGTCTTTCTAAAATAACAGATCATTTATCAAAATATCTCATGGAAAATAAAACAAGACAAAACCAAACCCTAAAATCCCAGTATTTGTGTTGGATGTGTTTTTCTGTAAGACTAACTCTAAAAAGGAAACAAAGTTCTCAACAAAATCTCTATGTATGTCTATTTTCTGGTTATATTTTGTCCTTTCTTCTTTGCCCTTTCTAGGACCGTTTTCTTGTGCTAAACAAGACAGTCTCCATCTTTGCAGTGCCCCCTCAGGCATGGAAAGGGGATACAGCTTCAGCCAGGGTTAGCAATTGAACTGGATCTGCTCTGTAACCAAGAGAGGTTTCAGTTACAGGTGGCAAGCTTTTGCACACCTCCTTCTAAAGAAATTCATTTCTCTAAACTGTTCTGTACCCTCATTCCAGATTTTTCCCCTGCCTATGATGGAGGAAAATAAGAAAGGATGCCCCATAAACTAACACAGAAGCAAATTTTGTTATCTAAGTAGCCTACATTCCGAGTTGTGCTTTGGTCAGAAACATATTTATTTCCTTCTAATGATTCATTTTCATTTCCTAAGAATCCACTGAAGACAAAATGGTAGATTTTTAGAATAATACTATTTTTTTTAACTTATTTTATCATTGACTTGATTCTCACCACTGGCTCATTAACTTTACATATTAACAAGCCAAAAGGTTGATTTTGCTTCCCAGAAAGAGTAAAATATTGGTGACAATGTAAAACACAGAGAAGATATGTTCAAATGAGTCTTCTTGTCTAAAATAAGGCATAGTGCAAGAAAGGGGATAATAATAGAAAAGCTAAATTAACTGATCACTATTACTTAAGTCACAGAATACCACCATAGTTCCGATAAAGCTAAAAATAAGAAGCTGTAGACTGCCTATAGCATTTGCCTAGTCATAACTACCAGCAGGCAGAACAGACTCCCTCTAGCCAAAATCAGTTAGTTGCTCACTAGTTCCGCCGCCACCCTTCTTTCTCTGCACATAGAAAGGAAAGACCTGCTAAGTATTTAATCTGTGTCCAGGAAATAAAGCTTTTCATTTTACAACCTAACCAAGTCCTAATAAAAGTGTAGGATGGTGGGAGAAAACATAAACCTCAACCCTGAAGCAATGTTTTTGGCCAAGAGTAAAACAAGGAAGGCATGAGCAATTTGTTTGAGCAGGAACTGACAATATCAACAAAGTGCGATGTGTCTGTGGAGCAGTGTTTGATAAATGTGAGGCAGCCATAAACATGAGAAGACAATCCAATGGTGCTTTGCACCCCCTCCCCCCTCTAGTTTTTTTTTTTTTTTTCCTTTTAAATCCTCTTCTCTCCTTTGGTGTATTAACATGGCCTGATCTAAGATGCTCATAAGTACACAGACCTTGTTGGGCTGGCGCTTTCTCCCTGGTTGCTGTAGAGGACGCTTATTTATTTATATATTTGGACCTGATGCTGGTGCTGCTGTGGGTTGCAGTGGTGCATTTTCTCTGGCATGCCCACACCCCTTCCACCACCACCTCTAATCCGCTGTGAAAAGCAGCACTTTTTAAATAATTGGTTTACGTACTTAATAAAAGAGACCCATGTTCTTAATAAAAGAGAAGGCAGCTGATGGAATCTCTCCGGGTAGAGAGAGAGTAAATCCTCCTCCAGGCTGAGAGAATGAGACACCAGCAGACAGTTATTTTGCAGTGCAGTGAATAGACAATTCATGGGAAATGTTGAAGGCAGAGGAGGCGACCCCCAAGCGCAGTCCACTGCCCACATGCTCTATAATAAATAATCTCACACCAGCCCAGCAGTGTGTGCAATGACGTGCCGGGGCCAGCACGCACAGATTGGCAGGGAAAACACATCCAGCGGTGTCGAATTTTCATCGCAATCACCAAATTAACTGATTTCCCCACATCACACTCCCACTACCCGGCGTAGAGCGCGCGCGCACGCGCGTGCACGCGCACGCGCACGCGCGCACACACACACACACACACGCAGAGCTGAGAAATGCAAGTTACTGAGAGGTGAAATAGGGTATCTAGGAACACGTTTCAGCATGGATTAGAAACCCAAGTGATGTGTCAGCCTCCCGGGGTACTTGTGAGAGGGTGGGAGTGTGAACGGTGGGAAATGGGACGAGGCAGCGTAAGCAGGAAGAAGGCTGTCGGCTTTCTCGGGGATGCTGGCACATGACATATCTGAAATTTACATTTAACACAAAACACAAAAAAGATGGTAAGAAATATCTCTGCAAGGTCAGTTAGTTAATTCAGAAAAATTCTGTCCACTGTGTTTTCCTTCACATCATAAATATGCATAAATAAAATACATCCCAGTCTATATCCTGGAGGATAGGAGGCAGGATGCATTCCAAGAACTTGCTGAAAGATGGTTCATTGACCTCATTTAAATCCTCCAAAGGCCAATTGGGTTTTGCACGCCTGCGGTCTACTTGTGTCTTACTTCCAGATTCCTTTTACCAAGGGACAAATAAATTTGATCAACTTATCTTTCCCACAACTACAGAAATGACGACAGAGGGGTTAGAGGTGGGCAAAGATTTAGCAAGAAATCAAGAGTCACCTAGCTTTAAAAATCCTATAGTCCATCGTTTCACATCCATCCTTCCTGTATCTCACTCAAGCCGCTTCCCTACATTACTCCTCTCTTAAAAGCAACAATTTTCCGCCTGCCGGCCGCAGCCCACCCAGCCCTAGCATGCCGCCTCTGCCTCACCACCACCCAAAGTGTGCTCTGCCCATGCACTCCTACTCCATACATTGCCATTCATTTCATAACCAGCGTCGTCCTCCCATTCCACAGGGCCCCCTCCTCCTCCTCCTGCAAAAGAGAGGATCTGAGGAAAAGTGCACCCCAGTTCCCTAGCCGCTCTGCATCCAAACCCAGTGATTTGCATAATAACAGCGTTTTGTGCGGTTTCCCTCCACTGCGGTCGCAGGGGTTCTTACATTTCACGTGAAAGGATAATATTAATTACGAAAAGAAGCGGCAGAGAGCAGAGCGAATAGAGAGGTAGGGAATCCAAGCGAAAATCCCTTAGCAGTAAAGTAACTGCTTAGGTGCATATATTTCTTTGCTTAAAGGAAAAAAGAAAAAAGAAAAAGAAAAAGAAAAGAAAAGAAAACCACACAGGCTGATCAATTTTAAAAAACAGGCTTGTTGATAAAGTAGCTTTGAGTCTTTTGATTTTTCCCTTCCTCTTTCCCTTTTTTATTTCTTGATTTATTCTTTCTCTCTTTACCCCCTTTTCCTTTTTCTTTTCTTTCTTTCTTTCTTTCTTTCTCTCGCTCTCTCTTTTAAATCCCAGACAGTCTCCTCTCTCTTCTCAGGTGAATGACACGTCTCACAACACATATCCCCCCCGGGGATGCTATTGCAATGCACACGGTGCTGCCGCTGCTGCTGTTCTCGCCGTCTCGGTAGCTCGCTCCCAGGCTCTCACTCACTTTTTAAAGATACACGGATATGATGATGGTGGGAAGAAGAGAAAAGAGAAAGGCGACCCGAAAGGGGGAGGTTAGAGCGATGACAAGGATGGAGAGGGTCGATCAGGAGCGTGATGTGGGAGGTGGCGGGGGGGGGGGGTGGGAGGGTACAATGTTCAGAGAAGGCACAAGTTGCCAGCCAAAAGGCGTGGGAGGTGTGTGCGGGGGGTGTTGCTGGCGGGGACGGAGAGTGAGAGATGTGGGAAGCTCAGGTGAATGAAAAGGCGAAAGGTGCCGCGCACGGGGCTGCCTGCTGGGAGAGCGAGGCTGAGCCAGCGCCAGAGATTCGAGGGGCTGGAGCGAACGGCCACTGCCCCCTGCCGCACCGGGGAGTAGGGGGAGGGGGTGGAAATCGCCGGGGACTGGGGGCCTGGAAGGGGAAGAGTGGAAATATGGGGTGGAGTGGGGATGCTGGGGAATGGGCGTGAAGTTGATGCTCCCCGCGGCGGGGCGGGGATTACCTTGTAGCAGGAGCCCGCAGACGCTGTAGAAGCGGAGGACGGCGCTGCGTTTCCAGATCATGGTCCCTTCTCTAAAGGGCTGGGAAGGAACGAGGGGGGCGGCAAGATGCTGGTGAGTGGGACACCAGAGTGCAGGGCTCCGCCGGCGTCCTCCTGGCGCCTGCTGGACCCTCGGCGCCCGCCGCTGCGGTGTTCGAACCCTCGGACCCGGATTGGAGGCAGCAGAAGCGGCAGCTGCGAAGCACCCGCAGAATGGGGTTTCGGTGGGCGAAAGAGTTTCTTCTCCTCCTCCTGCCGGTGGTGCAGCCGCGACAGCCCGTCAGGCAGGCGCGGGTTCGGAGCCTGCCTCCTCTCGGCTCGCACCGCAAGTCCCAGAGCCCGCGGGGGCTGCCCGAGCAGGTGGTGCAGGGACGCCGGGGTGTCGGGGAAGGTGCAGGCGAGGGCTGCGGGAGTGGGCAGGTCGCGGAGGGAGGGCGGGGGCAGGGGGGCGCAGGCAAGCAGCGGCCGCCGCTCGCGCTCAGGGTGTCTCGGGGTCCTGGGAGGGGAGGTGGCAGCGGTGGAAGCGGCGCTGGCGGCGGCGGCGGCGGCGGCTCCCGGATGCTCGAGCTGCAGCAGCAGCAGCAGCAGCAGCAGCAGCAGCAGAGGCACCCGCGGCGGCGGCGGCGGGGACGGCGGCGGCGGCGGCGGCGGCGGCGGCGGCGGCGGCGGCGGCGGCGGCGGCGGCGGCGGCGGCGGCGGCGGCGGCGGCGGCGGCGGCGGCGGCGGCGGCGGCGGCGGCAGCTCTACAGAGCACCAGACACAAGGGCAAGCTCAGCGCGGCGGAGGCCCCGCCCCCACCCTGGCCAGGGACAGACACCGCCCCCCGGCCAATGGGAGCGCACCCGCCTCCCGGGCCTGGCCAATGAGAGGAGGGGATGGGTGGAGACAAACGCCGGGAAAAACAAACAGGCTTCTCAAGGACCCTTCGGGCAGGAAGAACCGAAGCCCCGTTCACACCCCCTCCCCCGGGTCTCACCTCCCTGGCGACGTCTCGCCCCACCCCGACGGAGGAGACACCGCCCTCACTGACCGCGCCTTGCCCTCAGGAATGGTTCAGCCAATCGCCACCGCGAGGGGGCGGGGTTAGCCATGTCCCCAGCAGATTCTGGGATCTGCGGTGCCTGGGCCAGGTCCTGGGTGCGAAGTTCTTGTGCGCATTTGGGCTCCTAGAGCAGATGGTGGCTGCACCTGCCCACTCACCAGCTGCAGTAGCATCCTCTAACGCTCTCAGCAGCAAAAGGGAAAGATGGCAGGGGCGTGGGAGAGGCTAAGTATAGGGAGCGGCACACCTACCTGCCTGCAGGGACTTGTGTGGCAGAGGAGGAGAAGTTAAGGGTGGAGCAGATAGATGAAATTGTTGTTTTTCAGGATTTTGACACAGTCTAGGTATAAATATCAGTAGAGCCTAGTGAGTGACAATATTGGTCAGTACTGCGATCAGGCGTACCCAGTCCAAATCCCATAGCTGTCACTTCTCGCTGCATAACGTTTGATGATTTTAATGAATGTTTAAGTGGAAGCCTCCTCAAATGCAAAGCGTAGATAGTAATAGTACTTAGCTTTTAGAGTTGTAAGGATTAGTGAGGATACAAATATGTCAGTTCAGGGTCAAGCAATGTGTAAGTGCTTTATAAATGGTGGCTCTAGCTGTTTAGTGGGATTTTTCTAATTCGGGATTGGAGGAAATCTTAGGTGATCCTCTATAAAGGCTTTAATAATAGCTTTAAGGGAGAAAAAAACATAAATGTACTTTCTTCAGAGACTCATCCAAAAGTGGCCGTGGAAAGGAACTTAGAAATCTGGAAAAAAACCACCTCTATAAATCAGCATCCTGAAAAGTATCCTTTAGAAGATAAGCTATAAATGAGCAGGACACAAATAAATCAGAAGTTGTGTTTCCAAATGAGTTTAATTCCCAGGCTTTTCCCTATGACCAGTTTTTAATTGAACCAAATTAGCAGATGATGGACTAGTTCAGTAGTGTTATATCAGTCACACCATAAATAAAGTCTGCTTTGTTTGAGAGACTGCATAATGGAAGCCTGCAAGCAAGAAGACAGAGGGAAAGATGAGAGGCACAATCAATATTGATGCCCTTCGCTCTTTCCCATTTGTTGCTTACTTTGCCACAACCTTTTACAAATTCAACCCTTGCCTTTTAACTAATGACCCATTCATTTCTCTGTCCACCTTTCTCCCCAGGTTCTCAAAATTAAGAAGGAAAATGTCCATAATAAAACTGCAAGTGGACTCTAGAAGAAAGAGGTTGTGTGAATACTCTTATTATTGTAAGAGATAGTTGCCTACTGTGAGTTTTAGCTGTTAGGAAAGTCAGTAAGTCCAAGGATACTGCTATCATTTGAACTATTGTGAGCATCAAAAGGTGAAACTCTAATCATTATTGACTCATGCTTAGGTTTTGTGTCAGGGAGAATATTAAAAAAATGGAAATGCCAAAAAAGTTAGGATTTCTTTATTGAAATGGTAATCAGAGTTCCTATGGTCTAGTACATGTCCTACTGCTAGCTGTACCACCTTGGGCATGTAGTTAACTTTCCTGACCCTCAATTTCTTCAATCACAATATGCAGGAGATGCATTTGGTGACTTCTACAGTCTTAGTGAGATAAACAAACAAAATTCAATACTCCTAGGATTGCTATATTCAAGAAAATGCCCAACCAAACATGAATGAGTATCTCAGAATTTGTTATTAATACTCACAAGCAATTTGTGGGTTTTTTCTTGTTGATAACTATCTCAGAAATGAGGATTTCTATGCTGAAATAGTCTATAGGTTTACTATAAGTAGATGATCCTCAGACCAGCATCACCACCAACACCTGGGAACCCAGAACTGCAGAATCTCAGGCCCTACCCCATACCTACAGAATGAAATGCTTCATTGTAACAAGACTCCAGGGTGACTTATAGATAGATGAACTATGAGAAACACCTTTCTTTAACACAGCTTTACCACAGACTCAACCTGAGGGAGAATTCCAGTAGGTATTCAATGACATGGAGAACACTCTAAAAATCCCAGAGGATTTTTGTTAAATTACTATTTTCAGGAATCCTAACAATCTCTGTGTCATAACAACACTGAAGTAACTCTTCTTGTAAGCTATGGGGAGAAAAGTGATTAATTAGGTCATTTTAAAATGGTTGCAAGTTTGATTGTGATGACAGTCATAGACTTTCATGTAATTATGAGTTCTTGTTAGTCCAAATACCCAGTTAGGGACTGGAAGAAAGTTTCCACTAATTCTAGTCCTGGGGTCAGTGGGGGGGGGGGGGGTGTGTGCATGGGGTGGGGGAGGAGACTTACTATGTGAGCTCTGGCCATTTGGATAAATAATACAATCTTCAAGTATAAGGGATATATAATACTGTATCTTCTAAATAGTCTATTAATTAACTTAAAAAATATCGAATGCTTAATGGTTGTAAGATCTTTAAATATTTTAAAGTGTGGCAATGGTCAAAATGTTATAAGCTGTCATTGCATGAATAAAGTCACTTAAAAACTTAAAATATTTCTTAGATGCAATTAAATATCTTTAAATACCTTCATTTCATAGTTTTAAGGCTATTATTATCTACATATATTATCAGCGTCTCAGTAAATGTGCAAATTAACTGACCTCTTATGAATCATTAGACGATGAATTAATTTCATAAATTGCCAAAAGATGGCATCTATCCATGCATCCCTATATGCAATAGTCTAAAATATTAAACTTATTTGGGAGATTTTCTTTATTTTCTTTAGCATTAAGCATTGTATTACCCTTCACTTTGTGGCAAAATATTTTTCAATATTTAATTTCATCTTTTGAAATGAATTTTATTTTTTTCAAGTTTTTTTAAATTGCAGTTAGTAAACACACAGTGTAAGATTAGTTTCACGTGCAAAATTTAGTGATTTATTATTTACATATAACACCCGTGCTCATCACAAGTGCACTCTTTAATCCCCATCACCCATTTGACCCAGCCCCCACCACCTCCCCTCCTGAAATGAATGTTAACATCTAGAGAAATGAATGCTTTAAATGTAAGCCATCTTTTTAATACTCATTTGAAGAGTTATGTAAAGACAGTACATTTTCCTTGCCTTGGACATGATGTCCTCTATGCTTATATGGTCACAGAATAGGATGATGTCTCTACTCCCACATTACTACCATAGATATTAGAGTTCTTTTAAGATCTATTTCACAGAGAAAACTGCACTTAGTTTGTACTTTATGACTGTTCCTATACCAGATTGAAAGAATTGGGATTTATAATGATGCGATGTTTATGCCTTTTCTATTCTACTAGGAGCAAAGTAATTTCCTGACAGTTTTAAGGTGATGGATTTGATAATTAACTAGATGAGGGAAATCCTTTCACAATGTATATGTGTATCAAATTATCACAGTGTGCACTGTAAATATCTTACAATTTTATTTGTCAACCACACCTCAATAAAGCTGAAAAGATAAATACAAGAAAATCTGCTTTCTTTAAATTGTGGCAAAATTTTTTGAAATCAGAATGGGAAAATTACTGTGTCACTTTTTACCACTATGGACACATTTCCTGGGATTTCACATGGCTAGTTAGGATATTTATATTTTTCTTTTAAAATATTAAATTTTAGTGGAATACCTAAACACTTTAAATATATAGTCATTATTGATCTCCAGGACTAAAAATCTAAAAATCCATGCTAAATTGAGTCTCATAGCAAACTGACTCTAGCAGTAAATTGACCTAGAAAAAGAAATTTCATGGCTTGGTGAAAATGTAGACCATTGTGGAAGAAAATTAGCTTATTGAGTACTGGAAGCATTGATTGTCATTCTCCATGCTCACCAGCATTTTAAATATGAGGTCAGGTGCCTTTGTTGCAGAGATGTTAAGAATCTTTCTATATAGTATATCATACATATCATACACTACACAGTATATAATAGTACCTACATTTAAGATGCACATAATAGTGTATAAGCAATTTTAACTGCCTTTAAAAGAATTTTAACTAAACATTTTGCTGTTTACAAAACATTTACTGTCTTTTGTCAGAATTATGACCTATTATGTCATTCATTCATTTCAACTTATATTAATGCTTGTATATAAAATTGTTGAAAAGAAATTCACAGATATTCAAGGATTTACAATCTCAAGATGAGCTATCCCTGTATTTTAACATAAACTAAATGGTAATATGACCAACACTTATACATTGTATCATTTTAAAATATGAAATCACAATATAGAGAGTAAAAATGACCTGGTGATGTTGTAGAGTATAACTTTTATCTCTACAATGATTGAATCTAAATGATATGTGACCATCACACACTTTCTTAAACACATCAAGAGGGATAATTCCTTTCCCTCTATTTCCCTTAAAACAAGAAAATGTTCACTCTACCTTATAGAAGATCATTTGATCCTGGAGTTTAATAGCTGCTAATGTATAAATAGTTTTACAAATGACCCAGGGTATATATCATGGAGATAATTCTTAAATCCTGGACAGTGATACTGAAGATGGCTCTACTTAAAAATAAACAAACAAAAATCCTCTGAAGAAAATTACTCTACATTCATTCAAGTCAATCTCATACCTGCCACATGCCTTTTGTATGTAGTTTTTTCTACGTGGACACGTTTATTGAAGATCATCATATAAGTCATTTCCTTTCTTTATAAACAAGTCTGTCAAATGTGACATTCTCTGAGAGTCATTTACTAATAATCCTTTACCCCCTCCATCCCCAACTCATCTAGTCTCTCTTTACATATCTACCTTGTTTTATTTTTCTTCATGCCCTTTATAAACCTGAACTTATATTATTCAGTTTCTTTGTTTACTTGTGTATTGGTTTTCTCCTCAACTAGAATGTTAGCTGTAAGAATGAAGGGACTTTGTCTTGTTGACTGGATTTTCAGCAATTAGAAAAGGGCTAAAACAAAATAATCACTCAATATATATTTGCTGAAGGAATGAGTGTATCTATCCAACGGTGACTATCTTCTGGTTTAAATTATATAAAAATTGATTCACTTGCCTTCCCTCTTTCTGTCTTTTTCTGAGGCATCATTTTTTTCTTAATAAATAAATCTAAGCATTCTTAAGTAGAACCACTCAAAATAAATTTTAGCACTTATAAAAAAACCCCACTTAGATTTTTATTTAAAAAATAAATACATATGAATCTGATTTGTTTGTTTGTTTGTTTGTTTGCTCATAAATACAGAGAACAAACTAGTGGCTGCTGGGGGGGATGGAGGTGGGGAAAGGTGAAACAATAGGTGAAGGGGATTAAGAGGTACAAACATCCAGTTATAAAATAAATAAATCACAGGAATTAAAAATACAGCATAGAGAATATATTCAATAATATTGTAATAACTTTGTAGATAGCAGATGACTACACTTTTGTGATAAGCATTGTGTAATGTATAAAATTGTTGAATCAAGGGTTGTATACCTGAAACTAGGATAGCATTGTATATCAACTATACTTCAGTTAAAAAAATACAAACTTAAAAAGAAAGAAAAATAAGTACATATGAGTTGGTAAAATACAAACTATGTAGGAATAAATAAAATACATACTCAGTGAAAGTACTTTAGTGATTCCATTACCCATATATAACCACTGTTCACTATTCCTGATTCTTTCAACAGCAATCAGTTTGAAATATATAGATAGGAATAACTATAATCACTTCTTAAAATGTACCTGATTGTTTTTCAGTCATCTCTTTATACCCTCGTTTTGAGAAAGCCTTTTTTATTTGTACTAGTATTTAATGTAGTTTCTTTTTTTTAATTTTTATTTATTTATGATAGTCACAGAGAGAGAGAGAGAGGCAGAGACACAGGCAGAGGGAGAAGCAGGCTCCATGCACCGGGAGCCCGACGTGGGATTCGATCCTGGGTCTCCAGGATCGCGCCCTGGGCCAAAGGCAGGCGCCACACCGCTGCGCCACCCAGGGATCCCTTTAATGTAGTTTCTATTAGAAATATTACATGATTCTTCTATGAAATGAGCCAGGCCAGTCTAATAATATGGAAACCAACTGACTCCATTCTTGATCCAGACTGACCGAAAAAAAGGAGCTGTGTTAGTGACTCAATGGTAGAAATAAAAAATTCTGAAGAACTCTATAGTGTTACTTGATTCTTGAGGAATCCAGGGTATAAATTAAGCTACTTTATAATTCTACTGTTTAAGCAACTACGTTGATCTACATCTCTAGGGAACATTTAATTTGTTACTTAATAAAATAAAGAAAATAATAATGATAAAGCATCTTGAAGTAGAAAACAAACAATTACTAAAAGACAGAAGAAGAAGAGGAAATGAGACTGGAAAGTTATATATAAAGGAATAGCATGGCTTTAAAAATATGGTTTCAGGGATCCCTGGGTGGCGCAGCGGTTTAGCGCCTGCCTTTGGCCCAGGGCGCGATCCTGGAGACCCGGGATCGAATCCCACGTCGGGCTCCCGGTGCATGGAGCCTGCTTCTCCCTCTACCTGTGTGTCTCTGCCTCTCTCTCTCTCTCTCTCTCTCTCTCTCTGACTATCATAAATAAATAAAAAAAAACTTAAAATAAATAAATAAATAAATAAAAATATGGTTTCAGGGACACGCTCAGCAGATTGAGCATCTACCTTAGGCTTAGGGCATGATCCCAGGATCCAGGATCAAGTGCTACACTGAGTTCCATGCAGGGAGCCTGCTTCTCCCTCTCCCTCTGCCTATGTCTCTGCCTCTCTGTCTCTCTGTGTCTCTCATGAATAAATAATCTTTTAAAAAATACATTGTTTCAAAAAACTAAAAATTAAAAATAAAAATATGGGTTGTCCTCTTAGAGCTGTGGTGTCTAAAAGGTAAATGCTAATCATAGTGACTATTTAAATTTAAATTAATTAAAATAAAATAAAATTTATTATTTTTTAAGATTTATTTATTTATTCATGAGAGACACAGACTGATAGAGAGAGGCAGAGACATAGCCAGAGGGAGAGGCAGGCTCCTCGCAGGGAGCCCCGTGCGAGACTCGATCCTAAATCCCAGGATCACCACCTGAGCTGAAGGCAGGCACCCAACCCCTGAGCCACCCAGGCATCCCGAAATAAAATAAAATTTAAAACAGCATTTTAGTCATACTAATCATCTCTTAAGACCTCAATAACAATTTATGACTGGTGACTACTCTGTTAGACAATGCAGACAGAGAACATTTCCATGATCTCATCAGGTCCTACTAGACAGCACTGATCTTGGCACTAGATCTGTATTAGTCTAGGATCTCTAGAGAAATAGAGGTCTCCTGAAATCTCTTCAGGAGAAGAAAAAAAGAAAGAAAGAGAGAAAGAGAGAAAGAGGGAAAGAGAGAAAGAGAAAGAGAGAGAAAGAAGAAAAGAAAGAGAAAGAAGAAAGAAAGAAGAAAGAAAGAAAGAAAGAAAGAAAGAAAGAAAGAAAGAAAGAAAGGAAGAGAAAGAAAGAAAGAAAGAAAGAAAGAAAGAAGAAAGAAAGAAAGAAAGAAAGAAAGAAAGAAAGAAAGAAAGATAGAAAGAAAGAAGGAGGGAAGGAAGAAGAAAGAGAGAAAGAAAGCAATTGATCATAAGGAACGAAGTCATGCAGTAATGGTAACTAAGAAGTCCCTAGATCTGCAGGCAGTAAGCTGGAAACCCAGGAGAGCTGAGAGCAGAGTTCCAGTCCACATCCAAATTCCTGTGAACCAGAAAAGCTAATGGTGTGAGTTTCAATCTGAATCTGAATCTGAAGGCAGGAAAAGGCCAATACCTTAGCTTGAACACAGTCAGGCAGAGAGAATTCTTTATTTGACCTTTGAGTCTATTCAGACCTTCACTGGATGCATGAGACCCACTCTGTTCACATTGAGGAGAGTGTATTAGGGTTCTCAGAGAAATAGAACCAAACACACACACACACACACACACACACACACACACACAGGGATAGAAGGACAGAGAAAGAGAGAGAAGAGAGAGAAAAACAGAGTCAGACAGAGATTACTAGGAATTAGCTTTAAATTATGGAGGCTCAGAAGTCTCACAATATGCTGTCTGCAAGCTGGAGACCCAGGAAAACAAGTGATATGATTCCAGTCCAAGACTGAAGGCCTGGAAACTGAGGTGCTGATGGTGTAAGTCCCAGTTCAAGGGCAGGAGAAGACTGATGTCTTAATTCATGCATACAGGCAGAATGGGGAAGCATTCTCCCTTTCTCTGTATTTATTCTATTCAGGCCCTCAAGGGATTGGATGGTACTTGTCCATACTGGGGAGGGAAATCTATTTTATCATTCTCCTGATTCAAATGATAATCTCATCCAGAAGCATCCTCATAAACATATCCAAGATAATCTGACCAATCAACCTGACATATAAAATTAACTAACACAGAGGGCAGTCTGCTTTACTCAGTCTAGAGATTAAAATGTTAGTCTCATCAATAATCACCCCTCTAGACCCACCCAGAAATAATATTTAACTGAATATCTGGGTTCCTTGTATCCCAGACAGGTTGACTTCTGAAATTAACCAACATACATTTCATTTGATAGCTATCATTCGGCATTCATCTTCATTGACATGATTATTTCTACAACGTTAGGTTTAAATTCCAGATGTTAAATTGCTTAGAAAATAAGATTTACCACTCAGATATGCCAAAATTCTACCTAATGTATCTTATTTATATTGCCATAGATATGCCTCTTTCTCATAACATTGGTAGTAAAACCATCCTTTCTTTTGGTAATGAATGAGGAAGAACCTTGATACCCAGAGTATTATCCTATACTCTAGCTCTTTTAAGGTAACCAAGAATTAATAGGTATTAGTCTAAAGTTTTTGGTTCCAAGTGACATAAATCCAAGAAAATTAGCTTAAGACTAAGACAAAACAACAAAAATAGTAGTAGTTACTTTAACTTAAAAGTCCAAGGTTGGAGGTTACTTTAGTTCACTTCCTTTCAATGCCTTAAGTAATATCATTAGGATTGTGTCTCATTTCACCCAACTCTGAACTCTTAATTCCTTCAGATTAGTTGAAGCTTAAACTGAATCTCCACCCAGAGAAGCCAAGAGGGTCAACAACTTTCTAGTATTAACCCATAACTGCACTGAGAGATTGCAGAAAACAAACAAAAAGATCTGTTTTCTCATAACCATAATGAGTCCTGAAATGACTTAGAAACAGCTTGTCTTTGATCACCTACCCATTTTTCAGTCAGTCACTCTGCCTGATGTGCCAGTAGCAGTGAAAGTATGGCTGTGTAACTAAGTAAACTAACTCATCAAATGGGGAAGAAATCATTCCTAAAGTGAGGAGATGCTGACAGACAAGATCTAACAGATGTCCACTACAGAATACAGCAAAATTATAGAATGTGATACAAAAATACATCTACCTTGACAAGAATGTTATTTTGCTACCTATGGTAATTAGAATGAAGTATCAAATGATAATCTGTAGCACTTCACACTCTACACAGTAGGATCTCAACAAATATTTAGGCAACAAATAAACATATTGCAGTAATAAAGTTTTCACTACTAGCACAATTTAGAAGAGGATTATCCTCAGATTTTACAGAGCCAAAAGATTACTTCTCTGCTTTTCTATGATAGCTCATAATACTATGTATCTAAGTGTCATATCAGCCCTTGAAAATTAACAACAGTTTAATGCTGATTAATTTCCAGCTTTTCTTCCCTATAGTTACTACATATTTTTTTCAAAAGTTGCTTAGAGTCACTTCAGTGCTTATTGCATGCATCCTTAGTTGTTTTCTCCCGTGTACCACCCTGTACTCATCACTATTGAATTTCATACCGTTTTGGTTGGAGGACTTCTCTAATTTGTCAAGGTCATGTTAAATTCTAGTTTAGATGTCTAAGATCAAAGCAATTTGACCCAACTCAATATCACACTGGATGTGTTGTTAGTTCCATTATCTACATCTTTAACCCCCTCTCCACATACACACACACGTCATGTGAATTCCAATCATAAACTGCACTATTTGGTTTTACAGAAAAGAGTTTATCAGGTTTTTTTTAGGATTTGTACAGGAATTTAGAGTTAGTTGAAACAGAGCTAGCTTGCAAACTCTCTACGTTGTATGGGACTGCTTACCGAAAAACAATATTCAGTTCAAGAAGGAAGGCAGATATATGTTGTGTCTGTGTAGTCATATAATTATGATTGTAGGGTGACCATCATTCTGAAATCTAGGATCAGAGAAAAGGAAATGCATACTTGGAGATCCAAAGAGAAGTTCTGAGCAACATGAAAACAGAAATTTGAGAATACAATGCTTAGAAAAATATCCCAAGTTCAAGACAAAAGCATAAGAACCTAATAATACATAAATATTATGTTTGGATTCCAGTTCACTTCTTGCTCAGAGTAAAAATCTTTTTCAAAAAAAAAAAGGAATTTTGGTGATCCTAAGTTCTTAGGTGGATGGCATTAAGTACCACTTTTCAGAATGTAGGTAAAGGGGTTGGGGATCTAAGCAATTCTAAGGCCATGCTTGAATTCTTTCCTTGGTTTCTTCACTTTGTTCTGTATTTGAACTAAATAAATGTATATATATCATTTTAACCAACCATCTTCATAGAATAAAAAGACACAATTTTTTATGAATGAAACATAGTTTAATTACTCATCTAAGTTTCCAGAGATTTTTAAATAAAAAGAGAATAGTAGTACAAAATGTCTCTTGATGCACAGTCAAATGTTAAAAGTGGCAGAATTCCACAGCATCTTTGCTACAGTGTTATCAGGTATCATTTACTCACTCAATAGTTTCGGCAAAAATGATAAACTAGCTATCTCCAAAAATGTGTCTATCATGTGAAATCCCTCTGGAAGTTGAAATCACTTGTGGATTACACCAATACATTTACACAGTTTTAATATTGTTCAGTCCAAAAATGTCCCATTCATGATAAATCAAGTTTATATAACTGACTATCCTAGCAAGTGTCATCATATAAATGAAGTTATCTAGAACTGTACAAGTTGGTAAGGAATTAGACATTACTTCTTCAATAAAAGATTATGGGGAAAGAGAAAAAGATCTAATGTGTATTGGCATCCTTTTTATATAAGATGCTTTTATAGTACTACGTGCAATCCTTAACGATCCTATAAAATATATCTAGTATGACAACCATCAGATAAATGAAAAATCTGAACTCAGAAAGTTTCAATAACTTGATCAAGTTATAAGGGTAGTAAATGCCAGACCAATTTGATTTTAAATCCTGGGTATCTCCATTACTTCTCTTATCTTTTATCAAACACAAAGAGAGATATAAGATTATTACTACAAAATGTGCTTTCTTCCATATACACTGAATCCACGATGTAGAAGTTCTACTAACACATTTCAGCACCATGGTCAGATCCGCACCCGTTTATAAAAACTTGAGCCCTGGTAGATAAGAAAGAAATGGGAAAGTGTAGAAGTTATTGGAACACCAAAGTGATATTTTATCTCAGCATACGTTAGATTATCTGGATATCCATTCCATAAGGTGAAAACTAGAATTATTATTATTTTTTAAAGATTTCTTAGTTTTCTCTACAGACTTCCCAGGGAAAAGTTTCCACAGGTTTTTCATGCAAAAGGTTTCCGTACTTAAAACATATTTACAGAAATGGCATTATCAAATATCACTTGAAAATGTCAATGCCTTTCCTTAGGCACACAAGGCTTCTATATTTTTCATTTTCCCAATTGTGCTCCTATTACTTCTATGGTACATATTATCCTCTAACTCATAAACGAGGTTCCATACTTTCATTACTGGTCTGCATTCCAAAACCCTACAGGGATTTTATTGTAACACATATTCTACTTTGCATCATTTACAAAGAAAAAAAAAGTTTTACACTCCTCCTTTGGTTCTTTCAAAACATCATTTAATAACATGTAAAAATATTTATGTGTTAAATAATTACGTAAACAAATTACAGATAACATATTTTTTTAAAATTCTAATTTGATAGTTCTAACCACTTTTTCCTCCATGAAAGTAGTCACCTTTCTTTGCATAACATAAATAAAAACAGTATCAGAATCAGTATGACTTAGTATCTAAAATCAGAATTATTTGTATCTATTTAAATATTGACTAATATCTTTCCATGTCTGCATAATTCTGATCACATCATTTCCTAGATTCTGAGATACACTGATTTAAATGACAGTGAATTTTGCTCACAGCTACCATGTGTTTTGGAAGAAACAGCCTGCAGCTAAAGTTGCCTTTTCTGCTGGCTTTACATAGAGGGCAAATTGCAGAACTATAGCTTATTTTCATCGACCTAAACTTAATAATGGCTTATATTATAAAAGTTTATTTGTGTTTTTTAAAGGAATTAATAAATAATACTTTTATCTTTATCTCAATTCTGTAAAGTTTGATAAATAAGACAAAGAATAAGGAGTTAGAGACCAGAATATTAGCTATATAGACAGTAAATGATAAATGGAAGCTTTTATGTTAGCCTGATGACCAAGAGAGCCTGATAATTGAACCCCAGATTTTCATAGATTTATCCATGTTATCAAATGCACTGAAGTATTAGAGGCTCCTCCTTTCAGAGCAGGACTTGGGATAATAGTAGTCAGCCTAAATTAGACTTATGACAAAGTTCTTAACAAAATGGAATGTCTTTTCTTTGTGAGCATTTCACTTCCAAAAGTAAAAACAGACAAGCTAATTGTGCCAAAATTATTATTTCAAAAATTACTCATCAAACAGTCATGGCATCTCCCTTGAGATAGGGAGAAGCCAGGAGTTTTAGTTATTGAGGCCCCCTCATAGGAGGGGAATTTTGGAAAGAGAAAATGTGTTCTCAGTAATATCAGTACCTGAATATACCACAGTTTTGGCTATCTCCCTTTGAAGATATGAACAGTACTTTAGGACAGTTCTGCTCCTCCCTTCATGATGCCAGGTTTCCAGTCACAACCACTATACTTTTCTAATAGGTCTGGGATCACTGAAGGATGTAAATAGATAAAAAGACATTAATTTGATCAATTGTAGGTCTTCAGTATCCTAAGACAAAATAGCCATTCTTTATCCTATTTCCCATTGCAAATATTGTACATTCACTTAGTCCAATATAGCCTATCTAAGCCCTACAATAAAATTAAAGACAACATAGTCCAAGAACAAAAGTACATAGATACTGTAATAAAACCCAGTAACAAGAAGATGACCCAAATTTGAATATAATTTCCCTCCTATTATGAATTTATAAAGGAAAATTAAAATCACAAGCATCAAATCCCCTTACAAATTAAAGCCCTAAAATGTTAAAACTAAGAGAAATTGAAGTCCAAAATGAAACTGTCTGTCTTGAAATACTATATTTCAAATAAATTAATGTAAAATTTTACCCTCCTCAACTTCATATTCTGTTCAATCTTAGAGAAGTAAATTTTAATGCCTGAGTTTTATTCCTTCGTTTGGTAGCTACAACCAGAACTCTGAAACCAAAATCCTCTGAATTCAAACTCATTGCTATCAAGTGATTAATCATAGAGCTGTGATTACCATATTAATTGCCATCTCCCCTTCAAGCCCTGTTTCTAGCACTCCAATACTGACGAGTACAGGTTCCATCTGGTGACACAGAAGACACATTCTCATAATAAACAGGCATTTTCATTTCTAGGTCATTTCCACTATTTCTTACAATGCACTATCCTAGGCCTAAGAAACCTGCCTCCTAGAAAATGTTTACCCTCCCACTTGGGTTTCAGCTGAAAGGATATTCTCTACAGCCAAATGTACTGTTGATATTTCTGAAGCTGAGCCCCAAGGGGCTAAATAAAAATCAGTGTGTGAGCAGAGTCTTTTCCTTTGCTTTACGGTTACAAACTTTGATAGCATCTCATTGTTGTGTTTTCTGCAATAGCAGGCTGAGTCTGGTATTTCGTTCCTTGTTTGACTTTTTTAGTATTTTTCCACTATCTTATTTTGGTTTTTTATTCTGGAAAAAACAATTGAAATAAGGGACTGCTATTTAACTAATCCAGAACTACTGTCTTAGGTCTGGCACCTAAGTTTAAAGCTTGGTACTCATAGTTTAAAGCTAGAACCTTCCTAGTGTTGTCAGCACATGTGGAACACAGCTGCTGCATAGTTTTGAAGTAGCAAATATTGTTCTGTTGGCCAGGGCCTAAATGGCCTGTGAAGACATTCTTTTCCCTGTAATTGTATATTTGCCTCATCTGTGCCTGCTTACTCAGGCCTCTGTGATTTGCCAGCATCTGCCAAGTCATCTGCTAAAGCCCTGGCTGCCAGTATATATATACTCTAAGTATAGTTTAAGATTAAGCTGCGGCAGCCTGCATCCTAAAGTCCCTGAAATTGGCCAAGACCACCCCTATTTTTGTTGAGGCCCATGCAGTCCATGACCTTGCTTGCTAATCGTCCCTTGTAGAAATTGTCTTCTATGATTGCTTGTGTACTAACACCTCCTACTCTGTCCTCAGAAGTTAAAAGTCAATTACACCATTGTAAATGTCCTCTAGCCCCATTATAAGCCCCTATACACACTAAGGTCGGGGTGCCTTGGACCACAAGACTCAAAGCCACATGTCCTAGCTCCATCAACTACATTCCCTATATATTTTCCCTCAGATTGTTGTCTTATGTTTTGTATCTTAGTATTCCCCAACTCTGAACCTATTTTGGGGATCTTTGAGGAGCTCAATAATTATCACTTTTATTTTTCAGTTTGATTCTAAACTACTTATTTATCCTACTCACTTTATTTTATTTTTATTTATTCTATTTATTATTAATTAATGTATTCTTTTCATTCTAAGTTTTTATTGAGAAATAAGATAATCAGTAAAGCATTTGGAAGCAAAAATAGTAATGAACCCTGATATAAGTGATAACTTATAACTTATAACTTCAGGAGGTAGTTTGATTAGGAGTGTGTGTGTGCGCATGCGTGTGTGTAGGAGGCTATGATTAGCTATTAGTTAGTATATGGGGAAGCAGGGCCCTAACGGCATCTCTATTATATTTATATAGTATATATAAAGATTTGACATAGTTGAGAATGTCCAATTTAGTCTCCCTAAATTACACTAGAGTGCAGGAAGAAAGGGGTGGAAAATGCAGGAATGTCATAGCAATTGAGATCCTGTTAACAACAAGGAAACATTTGAAATGCAGTGGAAGCATACCAAAAACAAGGAAATTTGAAAATATTTCTTCCAGGGATATGGACATTTTTCTTACAAAAAGTGCCATATACAACAGTTAATCTCACAGGTTGGCCCATTTTAACTATTTTAAGTAAAAAAATGTGTCTGAAGCACAATAAGGTAATTGAAAGCACTAGAGAAACTGTCATATACAACGTTATTTAAAAGTAATATATTCTAAAGTGCTTTGTATATACCACAAAATCCATTTTTCTTTACTGTAGCTCTAATATTTTGGAGGGGTTGCCCTGAGCTTCTGGTGATTATGCATAACACCTATGCCCAAGGGCTGGTTATCTTGTAAAAAAAAAAAAAAAAAAAAAAAGATGTAAGGTGAGAAGGGGAAGCAGTGGCTCAGGGAATAGGAGTTAAGACTCATATAGTGATTCTGGCCTAATAAGTCAATGGAATAGGAAAGAAATCAAGTAGGAGAGGAATAAGGCTTTTCATTGAGGGGAATAAATATGGTGGGTTGTGGAGTACTGGTCATATCAGTTCCTTTCATTTCCTCTCCTAAGGATATCCCTTTTCTTTTTTTTAGGTCTTCTATTATCACAGGGGATGGTGGGAAAGAAAGGGAGAGTCAGGAGTATCTTAACATTATCAAGATGGACTTTTCTTCCCTATGTGCACAGTTTGTTTTATTTAAGAAAGTTGGTAGTGTTGAGTATCTAGATGGTGGTTTCAAAGAAAAGAAAGCATATTTTTCCCCAGTATTTTCATTATCTTCTTCACTTGCCTCTATCTCCTGAATTAGTCATCATGTTGGAGAAGTATAGCCAACAATGTCTTCAATATGGAGATTGAAGGTGGGTGGAGAACTGTTTAGTAGAAAAGGGAAGAATTTCATAGGGCTGTTTTATTGGGCAGTTTACTTACTTGCCAGAAATAGGGAAGTTATGGCTGCAACAAAAGATTTCTATTAAATTGCATATTATAACATTAAATTTTATCCAGGACAATGTAACAAAGTACACATTAGCAGAAAGAATATTACTTCAAACCATTTCAGAAGGGGAATTCTATAGCAGTCATTATAACAATTATATCAGATGGCAACACTACAACAGCTTTTGAAATTTGTGTGGTATTCACAGGTAATTTTGCAAATTAGAGTACTACTTGATATACTAAAAATAGATAAATAAAAACAGAATACCAAACACTACCACTCAGATTCTGAGTTTTCTAAATTTTTCCTTAGCTATAACTTTATATAGTGTCTTAGTTAAAATGCATTTTTAAATGCATTCACCAAAGAATCTTTAATTACAAATATTTTCCATTAATGAAAATCCAGTCTGTTTTCATAATTTTGTCACATAGACTTCTATGAAAAAAGGAGAAGTTTCATTTCCATCTTAAGCCTGCCTTTGGCCCAGGATGTGATCCTGGAGACCTGGGATCAGGTCCCATGTCCCACGTCGGGCTCCCTGTATGGAGCCTGCTTCTCCCTCTGTCTGTGTCTCTGCCTCTCTCTCTATGTCTCTCATGAATAAATAAATAAAATCTTAAAAAAAAAATTCACCTTAACTGTAATTATGCTCATCTTAAAAGAATATATCAGAACTTGTACTACACACTCTTGTATGCACACATGTTCAAATACCTTCTCTCTTCCCACTCCACACATACACCATACCCTGAATGGGAAAGCCACTTCATTAAGATAATAACTGTTAAAAAATAATATGAGCTGTTTTTCTGAATCTTGAGTTTATTTTACAATGTTTTCTTCTTAAAGTTCCTAAATTTGTGTTGACATTTATTTCTATATCATTTCCATTAAGCTTTTGCTTTTTATTATAAGCTCTGGATTAGGGGAAAAATGGGTTTCTTTAAATTGTTAATCTTTAATGATCATTATGCTCATTTCAAAGTTGTAACATTTCACAGCAAATGGCTTTCTAGAGAGCTTTGCCGATTTGCAATTTGTTTTATCAGAAATTTCTTTAACTTTTGTTTTCCCAATTATTCTCTTTGAAATTAAAAAACTATATAATTGTATCTTCATTTCTTTAAAATAGCATTTAAGACATTTGAACAATTTTCAGCTATTTTCTACATCCCCATTCAGTATTTTATTAAAGTTACCTAAGCTTAAATTACGATTTTTCTTCCTGCTTCCTTTAGCTGTGATAAGAACAGGCTGGTTTGCTACAATTGACGCATATTTCTTTCTCAAGTTATCTTTTTGCTTTGAGTTAGTCACATATATAAATATATAAAATCAGATATAAATATATGCATGTATTTAGGTATATATTTATACATATGAATGCATACATACATTTTATTTGTATATACATATACCTATATTTATTGTATATACTTACTATACATATTGTATATATATGTAGATGTATATATACGTAGATGTATATATACATCTATAATATTACATATATTTAAATATATACATTTATTTAATTACCTCCTATTGCTATATTGCCTGTACTGTCCTATTTTGTGTATCTTTGTAAGTTTTTTTTTTTTTTTTTAATCTACACCTTTATGTTGTGCCCAAGATCGCGAATCCGAGAAACCACCAAGGAGCCGACACCGATGCAATCACATGAGGGTTTATTTACAAGCTCGAGCTTGGGTCCAAGTGCACCCGACACAGCGGAGCAGGGACTTGGACCCCGAGGCTAAGAGGCAGCAGCTTTATAGGGGCCCGTGGCCCATGGGATGCGCAGAAAGTTGCACAGTCACGCTGGTCCACTGAGCCGGATTTCCCATTAGGGTGTGTCCTGCTCTTTTTTTTTTTTTTTTTTTTTTTTTTTTTTATGATAGTCACAGAGAGAGAGAGAGAGAGAGAGAGAGAGAGGCAGAGACATAGGCAGAGGGAGAAGCAGGCTCCATGCACCGGGAGCCCGACGTGGGATTCGATCCCGGGTCTCCAGGGTCGCGCCCTGGGCCAAAGGCAGGCGCCAAACCGCTGCGCCACCCAGGGGTCCCACACCTTCGATCTTAAGGAGAGCTGTGAGCTGGCTCCGGTTCCGGAGACCCCGTTTATAGCCGGCAAAATGGCCTTGGACCAAAGCCTTCCAGACATAGTCGTCGCTTTAGGAGTCCTGTTCCCAGCAGGCCTCCACAGGCTCCAAGATGGCAGAAAAAGAGAGGCTTCTTCTTCTTTTTTTTTTTTTTTATAATAAATTTATTTTTTATTGGTGTTCAATTTGCCAACATACAGAATAACACCCAGTGCTCATCCCGTCAAGTGCCCCCCTCAGTGCCCGTCACCCAGTCACCCCCACCCTCCGCCCTCCTCCCCCTCCACCACCCCTAGTTCGTTTCCCAGGGGCCTCTTTTTAAGTTTTTAAGTGCTTTCTCTCTTCCTCCTCTCATGACATTGTGCATTGTATGTTCTCCTTGTTTCAACATTAGCTTCTGAATGCATCTTTAATTGTTTTACTTCTCTTTCACTTGCTTTTATGAGAAAGTGTCTCTGTTAATATCACTTGCCTTATTTCTTGTCAAATCTCTTTAGAGAATTCAAAATTCAAAATTCTAATATTCTAGTTATAATATTTTTTATTGATAACTTTCTGCAGAAGCAATGTGTTTGGAAAATTTTCAGCTAGGAAAGACAAAACTAAGTAAAAATAGCGTTGGCTGAAACATACTATTTTTCTTAACTGGGTTAATTGTGATGAAATCAGTGAATGACAGTTGAAAAATTGGAATACCTCAAAGCCCTGAACTTAATATATATTATCTGAAAAGAAAACACATTTAAGTGCTAATTATTTTCTTTAAAAAACATCATGTTGATTTTGGAAGACTAGAGAACTTATAAAATTCTTACCTATAAATGCATACTAGAAATAACATACTGCATGTTTTCATTATAATTTTAGTTCCAGTTATTAATCAATTGACAAATCTACATTTAAAAAGAAATATTCCTCTTGCTTCCTTCAGTGAATTTACAAAACTCAAGTATCGGGGATCCCTGGGAGGCTCAGCAGTTTAGCGCCTGCCTTCAGCTCAGGGTGTGATCTCTCTCTCTTTCTCTCTCTCTCTCTCTCTGTCTGTCTCTCATGAATGAATAAATAAAATCTACAAAAAAAAAAAAAAACCTCAAGTATCTTTCTAATTAAGCATTCAACCATAGCCAGCATTTGTATTTCCAAGAGTGTTTATATAAAGATACCTTGTATAAACCCTTGCACCAATATCAGATTGTATTTAAAAGGGCAACTTGTATAGTCTATTTAAACTTTTTTATGATAAAGATCTACTCAAATCTCATTTTACTTTTAGCTTTCTATTGGTTATTAGAACCAATTTGGTTTTTTCCTCTAAGGTTCTTTATATGCATTTGTTTTGCATGTCAGATATTTCAGAAGATCTACTTTAATATGTTTTTTTTTTAAGATTTTATTTATTTATTCATGAGACAGAGAGGAGAGAGAGGGAGAGGCAGAGACACAGGCAGAGGAGCAGGCTCCGTGCAGGGAGCCCGATGTGGGACTCCATCTAGGGACTCCAGGATCACGCTCTGCACCAAAGGCAGGCGCTAATCCACTGAGCCACCCAGGGATCCCCTACTTTAATATTTTTTCGAATCGTAAAAACATTTGCTCTTTTTGACAGCATCACTCACCAAAGAGTTCATATTTTACCTTACATTGCCAAGATGCCCTGTCCAGCAGTTAGGAACCATATAATTTCCAATCTCTGTGTCATTCAAGTGAGGAGTTAAAGATAGGCATGAGTTTTCTACACACTCCCTCTTCACATCTTTACAATCTTTGCACCTACATGTTTCAAATAAGGAAGAGGGCTGCTGATCTCTACATAAGACTTTCCCTAAGCAGCTATGTCAGAGGTTTCCAAGACTATCACCAGATTCAGTGATTTGCTAGAACCCACAGGGCTCAGAAGTTATTGTACACATAATTACGGCTTATTACAGCAAATGGACAAAAAGCAAAGTGATTTTTTTAAAGCAAAATGATTAAAGGAAAATAGTACATGGGGCAAAGTCTGAAGGAAACCAGATGTAAGCTCCCAAAAGTTCTCCCTCAGTAGAGGACATGGTTAATTTCTCTAGCAACAAGATGAGGAAACCTGTTTGAAGTATTGTCTACCAGTGAAGTCACCTGAGCCTACAATACCAAGGCTTTTATTGGTGGTCCACCATGTAGGTATATAGCCATTGCCTACAAGACCAGTTTCTGAGGCTCCAGAAACCCAGAAGAACAGGTGTTCATCATAAATCACAATGTTTGCACATATTCTCTAGAAAGACTGGTATAACACCTCAGGGACACAGGCATACAAAACATTTATATTGTTTAGAATCCAAATATTTTTTAACAGCTTTGTTGAGCTATATCTCACATACCACACTATTCACCCATTTAAAATGTATAATTCATTGATCTTATTCTATTCAGAGATATGTACAACCATCTCCATGATTTTAGAACATTTTCATTACTGGAACTGTGATTTCCAGTTCTGCATATAGGAAGCTGAGAAGTCAACTCTCTGTCCTAACAACAAGTAAACAAGCTGAATAGACTTAAAAATCAACTCTTCTCAGATCTTTAAGAGGGGGAAGACACAGGAAAAATCACTGATCCCAAGATTGGATATATAGAAAGATGAATGAATAACAGGAGGGAGTCATAGCTTACCTGGAGCAGACCCTCACAAGCGGAAACACCTGTAGGAACCAGTCCTGATGGGATCCCTGGGTGGCGCAGCGGTTTGGCGCCTGCCTTTGGCCCAGGGGCGATCCTGGAGACCCGGGATCGAATCCCACGTCGGGCTCCCGGTGCACGGAGCCTGCTTCTCCCTCTGCCTGTGTCTCTGAGCCTCTCTCTCTCTCTCTGTGACTATCATGAATAAATAAATAAAATCTTTAAAAAAAAAAAAAAAGGAACCAGTCCTGAGATGAAAATTTGAACTGTACTTGTACTTGAAAACTTGAATTTCTGGAGTCTCAGAGCAAACAACTCTGGGAATTAAAAACTCCAAGGGGATCTAGTCATAGAGGAAACTCCCACACAAAAAATAAAAAATAAAATAAAAAATAAACAAAAAAAAAAAAAGAAGAAGAAGAAACTCCCACAATACTGTTAGATTTACTTCTAGAAGCTCCATCAGATTCCCACAATAAATACCATAAAAAAATTCCCTGGGGCTTACAGCAGGGAAGGGGAAGAGAAACCATTTTGAAACATGCCAAAGCACTCCATTTTTCTTAATTTCTTTTCACTCCACACCTATCTATGTAGAAGTCTGAAAATTCAACAAAAATATTTCTTGAACTATTAAATGACTATAGTGAGGCTACAGAATGACAGGTTAATATACAAAGGTCAACTGATTTCCTACATGCCAGCAATGAACAAGTGGAATTTGAAATTAAAAACACAATGCCTAGCCAACACTTGTCTCCTATGTTGTTAATTTTAGCCATTCTGATAGGTGTGAAATGAGATCTTTTGTAGTTTTGATTTGTAATTCCCTGATGATTGATGTTGAGCATGTTTTCATTGATGTTGAGTCTGTTAGCCATCTCTATGTCTTCTTTGGAAAAATGTCCATTCATGTCTTCTCATTTCTTAACTGGATTATTCATTTTTTGGGTGTTGAGTTTGATAAGTTCTTTATAGATTTTGGATACTAACCCTTTATCAGATATGTCATTAACAAATATCTTCTCCTATTCTACAAGGTTGCCTTTTAGTTTTGTTGATTGTTTACTTCACTGTGCAAAAGCTTTTTATATTGATGAATCCCAATAGTCTATTTTTGTTTTTCTTTCCCTTCAGGAGACATATAGAGTAAGAAGTTGCTACAATTGGTGTCAAAAAGGTTGCTGCCTGTGTTCTCCTCTTGGATTTTGATGGTTTCAGGTCTCACATTTAGATCTTTAATCCATTTGAATGTAAGAAAGTGGTCCAGTTTCATTCTTCTGCATGTTGCTGTCCAGTTTTCCTAGCACTATTTTTCTTAAAGTGACTTTTTTTCCAGTGGATAGTCTTTCCTGCTTTGTTGATCAGCTGACCATATAGTTGTCAGAATCCATTTCTGGGTTCTCTATTCTGTTCCACTGATTTGCGTCTGTTTTTGTGCCAGTACCACACTGTCTTAATCACTACAGCTCTGTAACACAGCTTGAAGTCCAGAATTGTGATGCCTGCAGCTTTATTTTTCTTTTTCAAGATTGCTTTGGCTATTCAAGGTCTTTTATAGTTCCATACAAATTTTAGGATTGTGTGTTCTAGCACTGTGAAAAATCTTGGTGGTATTTTGATAGGAATTGTATTAAATATGTAGATTGCTTTCAGTAGTATAGATATTTTAACAATATATGTTCTTTTGATCCATGAGCATGGAATGTTTTTCCATTTCTTTGCATCCTCTTTAGTTTCTTTCATCAGTATATTATAGTTTTCAGAATACAGGACTTTCACCTCTTTCGTTGAGTTTACTCCCAAATATCTTATGGATTTGAGTGCAATTGTAAATGAATCAATTCTTTAATTCCTCTTTCTGCTGTTTCACTATTGATGTATAGAAATGCAACAGATATCTGTATGTTGATTTTCTAACCTGTGACTGTACCGAATTTGTGTGCCAGTTCTAGCAACTTTTTGGTACAGTCTTTTAGGTTTTCTGTATAGAGTATGATGTCATTTGCAAATAGTGAAAGTTTGACTTCTCCCTTGCCACTTTGGATGTGTTTTATTTCTTTTTGCTGTCTGACTGTTGAGGGTAGGACTTCCACTGCTATGTTAAATAACAATGGGTGAGAGTAGACCACACTGTCTTGTTTTTGACCATAGAGGAAAAGCTCTGTTTTCCCCATAGAGAATGACATTAGCTGTGGGTTTTTCACATATGACCTTTATGATGTTGATATATATTCCCTCTATCCCTACTTTGCTGAGGGTTTTTATTATGAATGGATGTTGTATTTTAAGGGGAAAACTCTCACACTGTTGGTGGAAATGAAAACCGGTGTAGCCACTCTGAAAAATAGTACAGAATTTCCTGAAAAAGTTAAAAATAGAACTACCTTATGATCAAGGAATTGCACTACTGTGTATTAACCCAAAGGATATAAAAATACTAATTCGAAGGGATACATTCACCCCAGTGTTTATAGCAACGTTATCAACAATAGCCAAATTATGGAAAGAGCCCAAATGCCATCGACTGATGAATAGATAAGCAAATGTGTATATATAAATAAATGGGATATTACTCAGCCATAAAAAGAATGAAATCTTTCCATTTGCAACAACGTGGATGGAGCTATGGAGTATTATGCTAAGCAAAGTAAGTCAGTCAAGTAAGATAAATGCCTTATGATTGCACTCATATATGGAATTTAAGAAGCAGAACAGATGAACAGGGGGTAAAAGAGAGGCAAACCAGGAAACAGACTCTTAGCTACATAGAAGGAACTGATGATCACTCTTCCCAGGTGAGCAGGGGAATGCATTACATGGGGGATGGGTATTAAGGAGACCACTTTTGATGAGCATGGGGTATTGTATGTAAGTAATGAATCACTAGGTTCTGCACCTGAAACTAATATTGAACGGTTAACTGTAATTTACATAAAAAATTGGAAAAAAAGACCCACAATACCATTTACATTAACACTCTCAAAAATGAAATACTTAGGGCAGCCCAGGTGGCTCAGCGGTTTAGCACCACCTTCGGCCCAGGGCCTGATCCTGGAGACCCGACATCGAGTCCCACATCAGGCTCCCTGCATGGAGCCTGCTTCTCCCTCTACCTGTGTCTCTGCCTCTCTCTCTCTCTCTCTCTCTCTGAATAAATAAATAAACAAGTAAATAAATAAAAAAATGAAATATTTAGATGAACAAAAAAAACAAAAACTAAATAAATGGAGATATATTCTATTTTTATGGACAAGATGATTCAATATTATGAAAATGTAAAAAAAAATATATATATATAAAGGGGGGGATAGAGGGAGATAACAATGTAATACCAATTAAAATCCCATCAGGTTATTTTATATGTATCAAAAATTAATTCTAAAATTTATATGGAGAGACAAAATATCTAGAATAGCCAACACACTATTGAGGGAGAACAACACAGTTGGAGGGCAGATGCTACTTGGTTTTAAGACTTACTACTCAACTATAGTAATCAAGGCAGTGTGGCATTGACAAAAGAACAGACAAATAGATTAATGGGCCAAAACAGAGATCCCAGAAATAGATCTCCATAAATACAGGCAACTGATCTTTGACAAAGGAGAAAAGGTAATACAATAAAGATAGTCTCTGCAACAAAGGATGCTGAAAAATTGGGCAATCATCTGCGAAAACATGAGCCTAGACACAAATCTTGTACCCTTTACAAAAAATAACTCACATGTGAAAAAGAACACTATAAAACTCCATGAAGATAGTATATGAGAAAACCTAGATTACCTTGGTTATCATAAGGTCTTTTTACCTCACCACCAAAGGCAAGATCCATGAAAAAAAAAAGATAAGCTGAATTTCATTAAATTTAAAAGCTTTTGCTCAATGAAAATCAATATCAAGAGAATTAGAAGATAAGCCACAGAATGGGTAATATTTTTTTCCAAAAAATGCACCTGATAAAAAACCATTATCCAAAATATACAAAGAACTCTTTTTTATTTACAAGATTTAATTATTTATTTTAGAAAGAAAGAGAGTGAAAGAAGATGCATGGGAAGCATGAGTGGGGGTAGGAGCAAAGGAAGAGAATCCTCAAGAAGACTCCTTGCTGAGCTCAGACCCTGAGGTGGGGCTCAGTGTGGGGAAGGAATACCAGGCTCCCATTCTGCCTCACTACCCATGTGATTATGACTTGAGCCAAACCAAGAATTGGTCACTTAATCGACTGAGCATTCAGGTGCCCCTTAAATATGCAAAGAAGTCTTAAAACTCAATAATAGGAAAACAAACAGCTCAATTTTAAAATAAGCCAAAGATAGGTTAGGGGCACCTGGGTGAGTAAGTTGGTTAAGCATCTGACTCTTGATTTTGGCGTGGGTCATAATCTGGGGTCCTGGAATCAAGCCTCCCATTTGGCTCCATGCACAGTGGGGAATCTGCTTAAGGATTCTCACCCTCCCTCTTCCTTTGGCCCTCCCCCTGCTTGCACATTCTCTCTATGTAAAATAAAAATAAATAAATCTTTAAAAATAATGGTAATAATAAATGAAAATAAGCCAAAGACCTTAACTGATACTTTACCAAAGAAAATACACAAATGGCAGATACACATGTTAAAAAATGCTTCACAATATATGTTATCAGGCAAATGAAAATGAAAATAACAGGGAGACACCTGCACACACTTATTAGAATGGCCAAAATCCAGAACACTGACAACACAAGGTCCTAGTAAGGATAGGAAGCAAGAGGAAATTTCACACACTATTGGTGAGGATCAAAAATGGAACAGGCACTTGGAAGACAATTTCAAAGTTTCTCACAAAACTAAACATACTCTTGATATATAATCTGGCCATCATTCTCCTTGGTATTTACTCAAATAAATAGAAAATCATGCCCACACAAAAACTGGCACATGTATGTTTATAGCAACTTCAGTCTAATTTGCCAAAAGTTGGAAACAACCAACATGGCCTTGAGTAGAAGAGTGAATGAGTGAATGGATGAATGAATGAATGAATGAATAAATATTTATCTAGCACTAAAAATAAATGAGCTATCAAGCCACAAAAAGACAATGAAGAACTTTCAGTACTAGTATATTAGCATATATATTAACATTTTAGTAAGTAATAGAAACAAATAGAGAAGGCTATATGATTCCAAATATGTGACATTCTGGAAAAGATAAAACTCTGGAGACAATAAAAGTATCTGTGGTCAGCTGGGGTCGGGGTGGTTGGGAAAATGAATAGGTAGAGCACAGAGGATTTTCAGTACAGTGAAAATACTCTGTATGATATTATAATGATGTATATATGTCATTATATATTCTTTCAAACCCATAGGATGTATAACACCAAGAGTGAACCCTAAGGTGAACTATAGACTTTAGGTGATTATGATGTGTCAAAGTAGGTTTCCTTTTTTGTAGAAAAAAAAGTAGGGTGATTGTTGGTAATGGGATAACGTGTGTGGGATATAGGGGGAGAGATGGGATCTCTCCCTCCCTCTCAGTCTTGTTGGCAACCTAAAGCTACTCTAAAAAAGTAAAACCTTAAAAAAAATTCAGTACCCTTTAGCTTTCACCACCTTATGATCCCAGCTACCTTCCAAGCCATAAGCAATCAGTCATTTATTTTATGTTTCTATACCTTTGCCTATTCTGGATTTGTAGTGAATCTTCAAGATTGCTAATACTGTGGCTGCACTGGCTCATATGATTTTTATTTTGGTTATAGGACACATTTCAGCAAGAAATCAGCAAGGAACTTCGAAGAACAAGATTTATTACTCACACGTCCTGGAGGGAATATGGCATGCCAAAGGCACAGAGTAAAGGCAAGGTAGAGGGAAGGGGGTGAGAGACATAGAAGATTGAGAGAGAAAGGGACAGACAGAGAGACAGACAACCCTGAACTTGGGGTTCTGCCTTTATTAGGGTTCAAGTGTGGAGTGTTTAGAGTTTCATGGGTTCACTTTTCACCAGCTAATTTAAAGCATAAGAGCAGGAATTAGGGGTGGGGATGTAAAAGCAGGGTCACTCAAGCTGTCAAGTATCTCAGTTAACTAAGGCTTTTTTGCGAAAGGAAACTTCATGGCGGGGGTGGCCTAATTTCATGCCTGGTTGTTTTGCTAGTAGTTGGGTCACAGAGCTAATAATATATTTATTCAAGATGACTGTCTTTTAATAAAAATTTCTTGGCCATAAAAAACCTAATGTCAACCGCTCATACAACACCACCATCAACAACAAAAAGCTTCATGTCAGGCACTTATATTACACAGAAAATCTACATTATCACATTTGCTTGTTTTATGTATCTCCTCGCACTCTTGCTAGAGAGAAAGGAGAACTCCCCAGGATAGAACAACTTCACTCTGTCTTCCCAGCAGGAATTCCAAAATTTCTGTGGACAAGTGCTTGATATATTTGTCTATTTTTGAATGTAGTAATCCTGCCTTTGATCTACCACGTATTTTCTGTATGAATTTATGGAGAGATGAAAGCTGATGTCCTGTCATTTTAGACCATTGAGCTCTGGACTCAAAGGAACCACATTTGAACATATGAAGAAACTATGGGACATTACCTGAGGGTTTGTGATGAACTGGATATTCCCCATTTGCTTATCCCAGACTTACCTTCCATCCATCCCATCCTGCTGTGTCGCAGAGGCTGACCTCCATGGACTTTATCAATCTGGTTGTCTTGCCTCTGCTGCTAGTTGTGATCAGCCCATGGAATGCACACGTCAGAAGCTAGAGGAAGATGAAAGAGAGATACATATCAGGTTTCTTATTTCTCTGTGTTTCTCTCTGCTGCTTTGAGGGTTTGTGTGTTTTTTGTTGCTGGTGGTGGTGTTTTTGTTTTGTTTTGTTTTGTTTTTATTTTATGTTATTTTGTTGTTGTTGTTGTTTTATTTTTAAACATGTGTATTTCTCTACTACTGTCCACAGCTTCTGGTCATGCATTACACGACTGTACTTCTAAGAGCATTCTGATAGCCATTCCCTTCTTTATCCCTTCACGTCTAAGGGGTAAAAGACGCATTGATTGCTTCCTGCAGCTTCATGTTCAGGGCAGGCGCTTCACCATTCTTTAGATTTCCCTTAATCATCCCAACTCCTGTATAAATACCACCTTGTATAACTTTCTATCATTAGATTTTTTTCCAGTTACCTCTTGAGTGTGCCTGTTTTATGCTAGTAGTTTGAAAAATACATGAGATTTTCATTGGGTACAATTACTGGATAGAGATTTGCTTCTGTTTGGCAGAATGTGTGGGAAGAAATAAACAAAGGACTATTTGGTTCTATTTGGTTTAACCATTGTACAGAAAGTAATTTTGCATATTCCATGTACTTCACAATGTTTCTCAACCTACCTCTTTAGTGTTGGGTTGGTGGGCATGTTCTTGATTCCAGCCAACAGATTATAATAAGAGGTGCCATGTATCATTTGTAAGCAGAGGCAGTTCAGAACAGGAGTAAATTCTCCATGCCGTATTTTCCTCTAACTTAGCCACAGCCAAGGCCAGATTTTCTCAGGATAAAGAAGAGTTGCCCTCCCAATACCAGCTCTCCAAATTTTCTGAGTTAAAACCATGAATACATTAGACTAATGAAAATTTTGACATATAAGTACTACCTTGCATGTTTTACAGTAAAGATACATCTGCACAATAATAAAGTCCATTTGTAAAGTGTTTCTCTGTTACATCATTTGTAACAGCAGAAGGCTAGAAACTATTAAAGCTTCCACAAATAAAAACAAGTTAAATAAACTGTGGTTTAAACACACAGATACAGAAAAATTGCAGGCTATAATGCTACGTTACCCAAAGAACACACTCTATAGATTGTCAACTTTTTGTAAGAGGAAGAAATATAAGTATATATTCCTGTTTGCTTCATTTGTGTGAAGAAAAAGTAATATAATAACAAAAACATACTAATATCATAGTGGTCTCAAGATGAGTGAGGATTGGGTGGAAGTAAGAATTCTAAATGTACAGCTTCTCAATTAGTTTGAAACATTTTTGAACCATTGAATGTAATGATTTATTTAACAAATGACAATTGAATATTTTTATCTCTAACATCAGAAAAATAAAAATAAGTAAGAGCAATGCACTATACATTCTCAACAAAATGAATCAATGAAACACCAAAGAAGGCCTCAGAAGAAATGCAAGTTGAAGCAAATATTCAGCTGTTGACACCTGTAGGTAGAGGATCAATTTGTTTCAATAATGATGCTGGAGAGATTAAATTCCTATTGCAAAATGTAGATAATGTATGTGTCTCAAAATATATATTAAAATAAGATATTACTCAAAGATTTATTTTGAAGAATTATAATAGGCACAAATTATATTTGAAGGGTGTGAATATATATGTGTATATATATATATAAAGATTAGCTTAAATAAATATAAGATTTCTGCATGTCAAAAATCATAAAATTTCAAAACAAAAGACTTAGTCAAAAAAATGTGAGAGAATATAATTTTCCAAAAAATAGTGAAATAAAAATCTGATATCCTTAAACAAAAAAAGAGATAAAATGGTCATTTGAAAAATAGTAATAGAGAAACAGAAAAAAGCTGTTATGCCTAGAAACTTGAAAAGGAGGAAATACAAGTAATCAATAATTGCATTTAAGTAGTCCAATGTTAATTGTGATCAACTGATAACCAGATATCGTTCACTAGGCTGTCATAACTGAAAATGATTTTTTTAATGCACAATAATTTACAGTTGTTCAGAGAATATATGTGGTAAGGTGCTTGTAGACATATAAATAGGTAAATAGGCAACTTAGCAACACACATCAAAAGCCCTAAGAATATGAGAAAATATAGATGTTTCCCCAATTGGGGCTATTGCAAGCAATAATTCATTGAGCAAAATGTCAGCTATTTTCTCTAATTTTAGGTTACATACTACTCAATATAGAGTTATTTTTTTAGTATGTGTATAAACAATGATTATAACTTTTCCATATATTTATGGCTGCATGTTTTATTCTATGAAATGCTTTCTTGTGTTGATTTCATGACGGGAAGTGTTTTCATTTGATGAAAATAATTATTAGGAGCAAACAGTTTTTAACCTGATAGTTTCTTTTCCATTAGCTTTGCGAACAAGAATCAATAAAAGAACACTTCTCCAAAAATGATCTCTCATTCAACAACTATCAATGAGCATCTACCATATATCAGATCAGGTACGGTGTTAGGTGCTAGGAATAAGGCATCAAACTATAAAAACAAGAAAAACAAGTAAAAAAATAATCCTGCCTGTATACAGTAACTAATATTCTAGTGCATTTTGAAGCACTGAAAAGATGATAGATTCTGTAACCAGATATGTTAAAATAATCAAAATAAAAAGATACCTTCACATGTTCCTACCACTTGCTCTTTTTTAAATAATCACATACAGCTAATTGCCTTCCCTGTCCCTTTCCAACACAATTCTTTTTCTTTATGATAATAATAAAATATTCATTAAATAATTAATTCGGAGAGACAATATTAAGGTAAAAGATTTTCACGTTCTCAAACTCATCATTGATACATATCCTTCAATATTCATTTATATTTTGTCTATAGTTCTACATTAAAATATTTCACCTCCCTGGTGAAACATTTAACAATATTTATAACAAAGAAAACCTACCCTTGGAGAGTGGAAGCAATACTGAATTGTTTCCTACTATTCATTAAAGCTCAATTATAAAAAATATATCTATGGAATTTTTCTTTTCTTTCTCCTCTTCTTCCCTTTTTTCTCCTCTCCCTTTCCTCCTTCTTCCCCCTTTTTTCCTCCTCCTCCTTTCCCTCCTTCTTTCCCGTGACTCTAAAGTGATGTGCTATATCAGATTTTGTATATATTTGTGCTTATGTTTGAGTATAAATATATATCTTCTGATATATTATACACATATAATCTACATATATAGCTACATTATACATATATATTATGACTACTCTAATATTTAGTAAGTTTTTAAGTGATTATTTTTATAATAAGACTTTTGAATAAAATATTTAGGCCCCCCTTTGTATTCATTTTGAGAAAAAAAATCTTGCATTCCCTTCCTCCCTCATACCTTCCTCTGCTCCGTCACTTAATATTATCTTCCTTGTGTGTTTATCTTTGTATGAAATCTGTATACTTTTGTCCCTGAATTTATCATTTTATTTTTTTAATTTGTTTATTCGTAGAGACACAGAGAGAGAGAAAGGCACAGATTCAGGCAGAGGAAGAAGCAGGCTCCACGCAGGGAGCCCGACGTGGGACTCGATTCCAGGTCTCCAGGATCACACTCCGAGCTGCAGGCTGCACTAAACCGCTGTGCCACCGGGGCTGCCCGAATTTACCGTTTTAAAAGATGTCCTTTGACTGCAAGCTATTGTGCATAAGGTAATAAAGAGAATTATTTTAATATCCAAATTATTTTCTGTTTTCATTTATTCATTTGATATTATCAGAATATCTAATATTTATATTCTATCCTATTATTCTTACTCCTGCTTTGGTTTTTATGATTTCAATTTTTAGTTGAATATATTAAATTCATTCCACTGGAGGATACCTTGGGTGGCTCAGCGGTTTAGCGCCTGCCTTCGGTCCAGGGCACTATCCTGGAGTTCCCTATCAGGCTCCCTGCATGGAGCCTGCTTCTCCCTCTGCCTCTCTCTGTGTGTCTCGCATGAATAAATAAATAAATAAAATCTTTAAAAATAAGTAAATAAATAAATTCTCCCTAATAGTCTTTTGTCAGGATCTTTCCATTCATTTCTTACCTAACTGTAGCTTTTCTTCCAGAAAGGCTTGTATGAAAAATGTATGCTGCTATTTTACAATAAATACTGTTTTGTCTATATACTTTATACTTGGAAGATGACTTTGCTGGATATAAGATCCTTGTATCATATTTTCTTTCCTTGAGTCTCTTTGCAAGTGTTGATCTTCTATCAATGAATATTGCAGCCAAAGTGATTACCTGGACCTTCATTTTTAATTTATCTATCTTATTTCCTTTCCTTTATAAGTGACATACTCTTTTTCACCAAGAAGCCAAATGGATCTTTCCTAATAAACTCAACGGAACATTTGTTTATTTGATTTTCTCCTTCACATATTCAGTTTTGCACATGTTATATATTTGGTTCCTGTCTTTTCTCTACTACTTGTTCACTATTTATTTGAATTTAGTTTCCTTTTGTTAATTTTTCTCATTTCACTTTTCTTTTTTTTTTTTTTTTTTAAAGATTTTATTTATTCATGATAGTCACAGAGAGAGAGAGGCAGAGACACAGGCAGAGGGAGAAGCAGGCTCCATGCACCGGGAGCCCGATGCGGGATTCGATCCCGGGTCTCCAGGATCACGCCCTGGGCCAAAGGCAGGCGCCAAACCGCTGCGCCACCCAGGGATCCCTCATTTCACTTTTCTATGTATCCTACTGTTCTATTTCTTTTCTTCCTATTTATCTTCCTCTTTACTGGCCATTCTTTCCTGTGTTCTTAGTGTTTTTTTGTAAAAGTTGTGATTACATATTTAATATTTTTGTGTTAATATTGGGAGTGTTGGATTCAAATTTTATCTGCTTTAATGTCTCATTTTTCTTCCATGTTTTTTCTCTGTTGGGAAGTTTTCCTATTACCCCTTTTCTTTCTTTTTTTTTTTTTTTATTACCCCCTTTCTTAAAGTAACATTATATGGATGCTTTATCTAGTCCCCTTTGTTGGTTTTGTTGTTGTTGTTTGTTTCTGTGAGGTTTTTTGTTTGTTTGTTTGTTTGCTTTTTGGCATATTTTTGTTGAGTTGGATTTTCAGAGAAGAAATTAGCAGGGGATAGCAATGACCGCATTCTTAAGTACTGGTTCTTAACATCTTTTGTCTAATTTCTCTGTAGATGTTTGCCTTTTATTTATTGATATTATTTGATTACTGATATTAAGAGCCCTTTATTTACTAGAAATTATTTTGTTACATGCATAGTGTTATTTAAATGAGCATAGAAGTCCATGTAGTATTATTTTATATATCTTTATAAATCCTCATTCACTTTATTTATAACCTTTTATCATTGATGGTTCTATTGGGATAATATAAACCTCTTTAAATATTGCAAAGCAATTTAGAGTCTAGCACAGCAAATTAAGTGCTTACAAATCTGTTGAAAGGACTGAGAAGTAAAAGGTCAGGGCATACCACCAATAGATCTCAGGTTTGTTGATAGCTTTGGGGGAATTATGAAGTTCCTATTTCCAACCCTGCTCAAAAGGTACAGGAAGTCACTGCTGTTGGTTGCTGCAGGGCAGGCTGTAACACTAAAGAGAATGATTCTTAATGGCCAGCAGACACTAAAAATTCTCACATTCACCATATCCATGCTTTTGCTTTCTGCTGCAAAAGGAAGAATAGAACTGTTTCACTTCTGCCTTCCAGATCTAACAGTCACTCATATTATTATAATCTAAACCAAAGCCCTGCCACAAAGCATCCTGGGAAACTTGTTTTCTAGACATGCTTCGAAGCTATAGGAGAGAGCACAGAAAGTGCTGAGAATGGTTCTGAGTACCAACAATCCTTTTCCTCAGTGCCAGTACACAGCCTTCTATTCAAGCTTATCTCCCAAACAATGGCAACAAGATCTTGTGACTGACAAAGATGACGTGCAAGTAACAATGTGTTTGCTCTTTTCCTGAAATCCTCATCATATGCTATACTATGTATAGCATTAGTCTTTATTTCTTTTCTAGTGTAATCACAAGCCCCTTTCTATAACCTGTAAAGACTGATTAATAAGTCATTCCATCAACACTTTATAAAAATTGTGCAGAAAAAAAGAAAGTCTTCACTTTTTAAATTCATATTATTTACTTGTTTATTTATTTATTGTATACTCCATACCCAGTATGGAGCTTGAACTCACAATCCTGAGATCAAGAATCGCAAGTTCTACTGACCGATGTAGTCATGGCGCGCTGAAAAAAGAAAAGCTTTAAAAAAGGCAACTGATAAGATACAGAACAATGATGACAATATGATTATTTGTCTAGTCTTTGTTTAACAACTGGTATTTAGTTGCTATTTAAAACTTCTTTCTTTCACTTTCCATGCTATGTTCCATTTATACTCAGTCAGTGCCTCAAAAGTTTGTGATACTCTGCTTAGTAAGGTGATTCAAACTTTTATTCCTTAAATATCATGCTATATTTGATATTTGATTGCTGTGGCCTTGAGAACCCATGAGTTGGACAAACATAATCCTCTCTGCTTCCACTGTGTAGCAGAAATTCTATTGCACCTTACTATTAAGATTGTAACTACAAACAGTTGGCCTTTACCTATTAGTTTGGTTGCATTAGAAACTCAATAAGAGTAAGTTTTTTTGTTTTGTTTTGTTTTTAATTTCGAGTTCATTGAAACCATCACTGTGCCCTTGTAAAACAATTCCGCCTTTGGAAACGAACACCTGTAAACCATCAAAGCAGTAAATTATAGGGAGGGGAGACAAAATCATTTTTGAGGGTGTTCTGAAGGATTATAATGAAAGGAGTCATTTTCACTTTCAACCATTGAGTTTCCAATCTCTTTTTTAAGACAGAAAAAAACATTTGTGGTCATAAATAAAAAAAAATTTAGAACATTTCTTCAATTCTACCAGATATTTTCTATAAGCCATTCCACTATATAACTGGACCAACTGCTTCTGGGTAATGAGGCACCCAACAAGGTGAGTGATTCCCTTGGGTATGAGTCCATTGCTTTACTCTTTTGTTGTAAAGTGAATGCCTTGGTCAGAAGCAACATTGTATGGGATGATAATTGTAGCAAATAATGTATTCTATAAATCAGTGGGTAAGACTGAGGGCAGGAAAATTAGAGACACAGAATGGAAATGCTTATCTACAGTAAGTGATAATATCAATGGGGGGAAGGATTACTACTCTTTGATTCAAAAGGGTAAACATTCATTAAACTGCCACCAGAACTTACTTCCACCCTTCCCTCTGGGAACATATACGTAGGGTTCCTAGTTGATCTTCACTATAGACATTTGGTAATTGAGCAGCTGAGGTAGCCAGATTTACCTTTATGAGAATCTTACGTATTTGAGGCTAAGCAAATTCTATACCAGCAGCCATTGTCAGTTTGTTAACGAGTCTACAGAGTAAACACTAGGTGGCACATAAAGAGCCTGACTGACATCCACACAATAAGAAATCTTATCTGACCTGGTACTGCAAGTCTCTTATATATCAGTATGCGTTTGAAAACATGTATATAAATAACAAATATCTACGTTTTTTGCCAATTTTTAGAAGTTCATCATTAATCTTCCTTCTTAACCAAACTATTCCCTAATTTTTTGATTGTAGGGTTTCTAAAGTTAGTGTTATTGGAAAAATTATTCGTCAGCACACCTGATTGTTAATGTCAATGAATTGATGCATATCTGTACCTTCAACCAATTATTTTCCCATGCAAAGTGAACAACCAGATGCCATGCTCAAAATTCTACCCCTGAAAGGATTTTCCTACACAATTATCTTTCAGGCGTATGATAATTAATTTTATACATCAACTTAACTGGACCATAGGACACCAAGATACTTGTCAAACATTATTCTTGGTATTTCTGTGAGGGTGGTTGTAGATGATATTAACATTTTAATCAATATACTGAATAAAGCAGAACTCCTCCCCTAATGTGAGTGGGCTTCATCTAATCTCTTAAAGGTCTGGAGGAGGGTGCCTGGGTGGCTCAGTGGTTGAATATCTGCCTTTGGCTCAGGTGTGATCTCAGAGTCTTGGAATGAAGTCCCACATCAGGCTTCCCACGGGAAGCCTGCTTCTTCCCCTGCCTATGTCTCGGCGTCTCTGTGTCTCTCATGAAGAAATAAATAAAATCTTTAAAAATAAATAAATAAATACAAAATAAAGGTCTGGAGGAATAAGAAAGCTGAACCCTCCCATGAATAAGTAGAACTCCTCTTGCTTATGTGAGTAGGAACATCATTATATTCCTGTCTCCAGACTGCAATGGAAAATTCATCTATTTTAGGGTCTCTACCAGCTCTCAATCTGGAACTACACCATCAGTTCTTCTGGATCTCAAGTTTGCCAAATATAGACTTCTCAGCTGCCAAAATGAGATAATTCCTTCTAACAAGTTAATAAATCTTGCGTGTGTGTGTGTGCATAGTTATAATTATATATATATATATTTTTTTTTTTTTCTCCCAGTCAATTGAGTCTATAGAATTCCCTAACAGGCTATAGATAAGAATGGAAGTAGCGGTGGCAATTCAGTAGAATTAGATCCCATGAGAGTCTGAGCTACGTGATTATGTAACTCATACATGGTATCAGAATCTGTAGGAGCCTGACTCTAGAGAGTAATGAATCTTATAACAGCTAATCATGTTGCATAACTGAGACTATATGATTATAGGTAAGATGTCCCTTTCAGTCTCTATTGAGGGTTTAGTAACAAAGTTGAAGCTCTTTAAAAATGAGAGCTGTTATTTGATGGAAAAAGTCATAGTTTTTCTCCCTAACTTCAAGTTTCTCTGTTTTTCTCCTTGCATAAATTATTAGAGGGTTTATACAATATCCTAATTTGTATAGGAATTTTATGTGTTGTTGGAGTTACTAAATTATAGGCCAAGTGGAAGAGAAGGTAGCCTTAACCTTATTTTGTCTGTACTCAGTCCAAACCAGCAACCTGAGAGAATATGTCAGAGCAGTATACATTTTTTTTCTTTTTTTTTTATAAGTTATAATGTAAACTTGTGTCTCTGTTACCTGTTATTCTATGTAGGGATTCGGCCTACTTTGTAAAACCTGGGTCTTCCCTCTCCAATGTGATAAAGACCTTCACTTTGTAATATGATAGCTCAAATAAGGTGGTGCCTTTTCTGTCTTGTTTTGGTTTTGATTTTAAAATATCACATAACACTGAATGATGTCCATTTATTTCACTGCTAGAATGTCCATGTCAATTTGCTACTACCAGAGGTGCCTACAATGAAAATTATTATTATTATTATTGTACCTACTTTGCTGCCCATTTCAGGGACCACATTGAGTGTAAAATCACTATACTAAGGGCTATACTTTGGCATCTCCCAATTTGGAATACTGGCATAACTATTAATATCAAGAGTCCTGTTCTTTTTGTAATCCCCTGCCTCAAGAAGACATCCAATTCAGAATCCGTCAAGAGCACTAGTGCTTCCCTCACAAATAAATTTTCGATGTTTTGGTGACACAAATGTAAGAGGCCCTTTGAAGACCTCCCAAGAGATATTACCAAAGATAAATCCCTTAAACATCCTTGTATCTTTTAGATTTGGGATTTATGTAAGGACATTATATCAAAACAGTCACAGAACTCCAAATTCATTTAAAATAGACGCCATTTGGATTAGGTTTTGGTTATCCACCAAAGCACCATGGGATAACTAACACATTAAATCCAGAATCTCTGGTATATCTACCTATATTCTTTTTTTTTTAAGGTTTTATTTATTCATTCATGAGAGACACACAGAGAGAGAGAGAGAGAGAGAGGCAGAAACACAGGCAGAGGGAGAAGCAGGCTCCATGCAGGGAGCCGGATGTGGGACTCAATCCCGGGACTCCAGGATCACACCCCTGCCGAAGGCAGGCACTAGACCGCTGAGCCACACAGGCGTCCCATCTACCTATATTCTTAAATTCAACCCACTTTAAATTAATTTTCCATCTTGACTGTTTTTTGGCATTAAGAATTAATTTCCATACATATTGCTCCATATTTTGCCTGACATAAAATATCAAAATATTGTTCTTCTTTTTGTACAAATGCTATCTTCTCCATGTTCAGACTTTGGACTCATTCCCTTCAGGAATTTTAAAAACTGACTAATAAGAATTCTGGAAATAATAATAGTTAATAAACTGGATATTACGAAGAATAATGATTGTTACGGATGAACACAGTCCAGACTCTTAAAAGGAATTTAGTCTCCTTGCATAGAAGAAAAGGAAATGGTAAGAAAAGATCAGTAAGATTTGGGCATTCAATGTGTTAGATTCATCTAAATACTCTCAAATGTCTCTAGTATAATCTTTAGGATATTGCTATTTCCCAATCAGCAAAAGACCTTGAAAGGATCTGGATTCAGATCCCTTGTTTGTATTTCTGTCCTCAGAATCAAACTTTGGATCTGGTTTCAAAAACATTGGCTCTTTTATTATAAAGCATAAAATATGTTTTTGGAGAAATCATAGAAGCATGTTCTTTAACTGTGCCATGAACCATTTGAAGGTTTGAACTTGTCAATTTATTGTTGTTGCTAATTCTTCTGTGTAGTCAGAAGAATTTAGTATATATATAGTCATCATTCCTACCACAGAAATATAGCACAGCAGCTATTTAATGATTTAAACCATTGTCTTCCATAGGTACTTTATTCTAGGCTCCAGCCAACTAATGTTTGCTGTCATTTCAGGGACTACCAGTGTCCCATATTTTACTTGAGAGGATAGATTATTATTATGTTAAGATCCAAGAAGATCAGATAGTATAAATCCATTAAAAGCACGCACATATAGAATTATATGTATGTGTAAAATTACATATTTCAAGGGATATCAGTGATTCTACCTGCTTTCAATATTTTAATTCTAATCCAATCATATATATATATATATATATATATGTATATATAATATATAGTTTATGTATACACGTACATATATATGCTGAGGATCACAGAAATTGTAAATTAAAACTATCTAGGGGTGCTTGGGTGGTTCAATGGTTGGTGTCTGCCTTTGGTTCAGGTCATGACCTCTGGGTCCTGGTATTGAGCCCTGCATTGGGCTCTGACTCATCAGGGTGTCTGCTTCTGCCTCTCCCCTCACTGTGCTCTCTCTCTCTGAATGAAATTTCAAAAAAAAAAAGAAAAACAATTTCACATATGAAGGTATTTTTTTTCACCTATTGATTACTGTTGATTATTTTTACTAAGATAATTATTGTTCTCAGGGCACTGTTGGCAAACAAGTAAAAAAAAGAGAGAGAGAGATTTATTATTGTAAATAACCCTCAGGAAAAGTGTGATCTAGGGCAATTGTGAGAGTTTTGGCAAAAGAAATTATCAGACTTTCACTGTGATGTTTTATTGCTAATGAGATCTTAGCATCAATTTACTAACTTGATATAGTGGTATTATTTAGTTCAACTTTCAAAAAAAGAGAAATCTTTTTTTTAAGATTTTATTTATTTATTAATGAGAGACAGAGAGAGAGAGAGAGAGAGAGAGAGAGAGAGAGAGAGAGGCAGAGACACAGGCAGAGGGAGAAGCAGGCGCCATGCAGGGAGCCCGACGCGGGACTGATCCTGGGTCTCCAGGATCACGCCCGGGGCTGAAGGCGGCACTAAACAGCTGAGCCACCTGGGCTGCCCTCTGTTGGTTTTTGAATAGAAATTAAATAATTCCCCTTGGATCAAATGGTCATATTTGAAACAATAACCTATGATTAAAGGAAAAGAGGATTATGGGGTATGATATTACTCTCAGACCCACTCTAACAATCAAATACACATAAGGTTTCAACTCCAAAATAATAGGATATGGGCTGAAGCAGGCAAAATATATTTTTTACATATTTTTTCATTTATTATTTATTTATTTTTAAGTAGCTAGTTTGTTTAGCACTACCTAGTCACTATGGTAGAAAGTTAGCAGAGTGTAGATTTCTATGACAGAAAACTACTGGAAATCAGAGTGATCCAGCAGTGTGGTTTTGGGCACATGACCCCACTCAATGCTATGGCAGCAATCCAATTTGGAGCTGAATTTACTTTAGGGGAGGCGAGTCCTTTGTGAGTTATAGGGTGATACCAAAACTCCTTTAAGATTACCACATGAATAGGTAGGAATTTCAGAGTAAGACAAAACAGAGTAAATTGTAATCCATTAAAGCTTTCCAAAAATTTCTAGAACTCATTCATTCAATTTACCTCTAAATATATTACTCACTGTTCTTCTCTATTATTAGATGTTATACAAGAATGACTTAAAATAAGTGTGAGTTTCTTGATAATGCTGTGTGTGTTTTTGAAATGAGCATGAGGCCTATAGTATTGCAAGTACCAGTATATAAGATTGGTCAGACTGACTAAAGACTTGTGATGTTGTGATATCTCGTCAGACACAATTATGCTATTTCTGTTTGCCTCTGTGTGCCCAAATAGAGATAGAAAATCTTTATCCGGAATTATAACCAAACAAATGTAACTTCCCTATGTTCTGAATTTTTATAGCATTTTATGCTTATTTAGAATTCTAATCTACTCTCTATAATTTTAAGCAAATAATTTTTTGAATTTTTTTACCCTGAGGGGAAGAATATATCTTATTTATAACTATATCCTCCATAACACTTTATGCACATGCTCTGCATAATAAGTCCACAAAAGAAGTTCCATTTGTACTAATTGATAGGATACATTTTTGGCAAGAAGCAGACTTCATTATTGTTTCCCTATGAGAAAAGAGTATTCGGCAGCCCTTGTGGCTCAGCAGTTTGGCGCCACTTTCAGCCCAGGGTGTGATCCTGGAGACCCGGGATCGAGTCCCACGTCGGGCTCCTTGCATGGAGTCTGCTTCTCCCTCTGCCCATGTCTCTGCCTCTCTCTGTGTCTTTCATGAATAAATAAATAAAATTAAAAAAAAAGTATCTTGGATTCTTACAGCAGTAATTTTTTACAGTAAAAATTATGTCACATCTTATTACTACCCAAAGAAGTGTATGTAAACCAATCTGTTCATCAGTCAATCTTAGGTATTCAGTTCTCATCATCAGCTCTGTTAGCACTGTAAAAGATTCCTCTAACTCAAAAATTCCCATTATGGAACATTCGACTTGCAAGCTCCTTGTAGTTACTGTAGATGGCAGCATGGAAAGAAGCTCTTCTTTTTCTCTGAAAACCATACCTATATCATTTTTCTGCCAAAACTTACTGGCCTTTCTCTACTGTCATGGGGAGTTTTGATTTATGTCGCTCACTGTGAGGATTCAGTGAATAAGTCAATGCTAGTTCTGTGTACTTTCTGGTACACATATAATAGTTTGTCTGCCACTGTCATTTCCCTTTCACCTGACATTCCAAAATGACAAAAAGCAAACCATTGGTGATCACACACACATATGGCACACACACGCATACACACACATCACACACATGCACAGGCACGCACACAATGATAATCAAGACATATTAACCTTAAGAAGAAAGAAAGAAAAGCAAAAATCTAATCAGTGTAAAAAGAAGAGAGTTAATGATCAGATTGCTTATAAGGCTTATAACTCTAATCCACTCCCCAAGACTTTCTTGAATTGTATTTGTGTCATGATTCTTTTAGCAAAATGGAAATTTGCAACATATTTCTATTTTAAATATTGCCTAAGTTGAAACTTTCCAAAGTTGTCTAAAATCATAATGTTGAGAAATATTATGTGACTTTCAAAGATCCTTTAAACCATACATGCTTGAAATAATCTATTTTAAGATGATTAGCTGCACGCACACACATACACACACACACATCACTATGAGAATTCAGTAAATAAGTTAGCATATGTTCTTTTGTACTTTCTGGTACACAGAAAAAAGAATGGTTTCAGTGCAGATAATTTTTATTAAAAAATTTCTAAATAGTTATTAACATGCAATTACATGAAAAATTAGATGGATGTTTAAAACCAAGTGACTATTCATTCCAATAGGTTTCATTTTGAAGTAGTGTTTTATAGGTTCTACCAACAGATAGTTGTTTCTGAATCCTGGCTATACCACATTTTAAAATGTGGGACCTTGAAAAAATTAAAGTATGGAACCCTGGCCTAATTATGATCTCTCAACTCAGTTTTCTTAATTTTAAAATAAAGATAAGTAAGAGTACCTACTTTATAAGATTGTAATAAGGATTAGACATTAGTGCCACACTTGGTAAGCCTTTAATAAATGTAAACTATTGTTACTACCCTAATGAGTTTGCACAAATGAAAAACTGAAAAAATATAAATGCCTGGTAAAAAACAGTGGATATGCTGAATTATTTTCTTAGACAATACACAAAAATATTTTCAATTACTTTCTTCTCTGTGCATATGCAAAGGTGAAAAAAATAATGGTAGAAGAAAATAAATCAGTGAATAGATTACAATGTGACAGCTTGAATTCCTTAGCAGAGGAAGAGTATATAAACCCACTCCCCAGACATTGGTTGTGGCTTGTGATGTGATTTGCTTTGGCCAATGGAATGTAAATCCAAGTTTAGTCAGTAAATGTAATTCATACCAGTTATTTTAACAGATGTTTTAATAGGAATTAATCTCAATAACTATTAGAAACAAATTTACTAGTTAAAAAGCAAAAGGAAACATTTATTTATCACGGAGATAGCTATGAAAAGCACTTCCATCCCTAAAGCCACAGAATAAAAAAGGAAGATACCGATATTGTTAAAAATAGAAGTGTGGAGGGAAGACCTCATGAATGTAGAACCCAGACTCCTGCAAAGCTTGGTTCTGGTAAGGCTTCTGGTAAAAACTCTACAGAGATTGAATGGAAAACTTGAAGAAGAAGAAGAGACACTACTCACTTGGTAACTATGTCTTAGGAGTTCAAAAGGGGGGCACTGGTAGATGTGGAACATAGAATTCTAAGAAGGCGGACTTAGACAAGCTGGTGTGGGTGCCTCTGAGCAGGTACAGAGAAGCTATTTTTGGGAGATTCAGAAAAACTGCAGTATGTAATCTATTACTATCAGGGTAATGAAGTATGGCTGGGGTTATCCACAGATTTCTTCATCCTCCCAATTTCTAGTGTCCCCTCTAGTTGGACAGCAGCTGCCCAGAAGAGTTCTGTTTAGATTATATAAACTCTAAATGATTCACAGATATAAGAGCAAGATCTGATAGAAAATAACTGTTTTATGTCACTAAGTTTTAGAGTAATTTGTTACACAGTAATGGTGGATTGATAGAGATGGATAGGTAGGTAGATAGGTGCATAGATACATGACAGATATGTGCCCATAAGGGCAAGAATTTTATTTGTCTTGATTATCTTTATATATCTTTTATTCTGTCTGATAAGTAGTGACAGTCAAAATAATCACCAACCAAATAAATATAATGATTATAAATATTTGACTTCAGATATTTATATAATTTTGCATAGTTAAAATTTCCCAATGTTATTAAATTTATTCCAAAATTTCATATATATATATATATATATATATATATATATACACACATATGAATATAAGCATAATTTTCCTTACAGACTCTTGATTAGGGATATTTAGTTGGTTTCTAAGTTGCTTTCACTATAATGGTCCTGTAGGTAATATTTTACTACCTGCATGTAATGTATAATCTCTAAAAATTTTCAGTCAGGTTTATTTATAAAAGTGAAATTCCTGGGTCAAGGTCTACACGCACAAACACACATATACATACCACATACATGAAGATACACACTAAGATATTATATGTAATTACACTATAAATATTACATATTCTGTATAGAAAAGATGGCATTAAGTCTATGTATATAGGTAATATCTAGAACAGCTAATGTTTCCAATTACCATTTCACATTTTAGTCTATGCTCCTTTAAAGTTATAGTGTATTAAAGAGTAAATAAACAAACAAACAAATAAATAAATACAACTATAGTGCATGGGCTCATAAAATTTGTTTGGTAGAGATCACCTCCTCGGTGATTTCAGAAATTTTGAATTAATTTATTTCTATCACAATTTTCACCATCTATAGAATAGAGATTACAATAATAATGTCTACTTTACGTATTTGTTTTGATGATTAAGGGAGGGGGCAAGACGGCGGAAGAGTAGGGTCCCCAATCACCTGTCCCCACCAGATTGCCTAGATAACCTTCAAATCATCCTGAAAATCTACGAATTGCCTGAGATTTAAAGAGAGAACAGCTGGAACGCTACAGTGAGAAGAGTTCGCGCTTCCATCAAGGTAGGAAGACGGGGAAAAAGAAATAAAGACACAAAAGGCCTCCAAGGGGGAGGGGCCCCACGAGGAGCCGGGCTGAGGCCGGGGCGAGTGTCCCCAGGACAGGAGAGCCCCGACCCGGAGGAGCAGGAGCTGCACCGACCTTCCCGGGGGAAAGGGGCTCGCGGGGAGGTGGAGCAGGACCCGGGAGGGCGGGGATGCCCTCGGGCTCCGGGGACACTAACAGACACCTGCGCCCCGGGAGAGTGCCCCGAGCTCCCTAAGGGCTGCAGCGCGCACGGGGGACCCGGAGCAGCTCGGGGGGCTCGGGGGCGGCTCCGCGGAGGGGGCTGCGGGGCGGGAGCGCAAATCCAACAGCGCAGGCCCTGGAGCACAGGGCGCCGGGACACAGCCCAGGACCCAGCCTCCCCCGGGACAGGCAGAGGCCGGGAGGGCCCAGGACAGCGAGGACGCTCCTGCCCCAGCTGAGCAGATCAGCGGCCCCGCCCGGAGCCTCCAGGCCCTGCAGACAGAGAGCTCTGTGGTGACTGCAGGAGCTGACTCCAGGGCTGCAGAGCTGGCCCCGCCACTGCGGTTGTTCCTCCTGGGGCCTCACGGGGTGAACAACCCCCAAAGAGCCCTGCACCAGGCAGGGGCAGAGCAGCTTCCCCAAGTGCTCACACCTGAAAAACAGTACAAAAGGCCCCTCCCCCAGAAGACCAGCTAGACGGACAAGTTCCAAGGGAGGTCAAGGGACTTAAAGTACACAGAATCAGAAGATATTCCCATTGGGTTTTTTTTTTTTTTTCTTTTTGATTTCTGATTGCTTCCCCCACCCTTTTTTTTTCACCTTTCTTTCTTTTTCTTTCTCTTTTTCTTCTCTTTTTCCTTTTTTCTTCTTTTTTCTTTTTTCTTTTTCTCTTTTCTTTCCTTCTTTCTTTCCTCTCTTTCTCTCCTTTTCCCAATACAACTTGTTTTTGGCCACTCTGCACTGAGCAAAATGACTAGAAGGAAAACCTCAAAAGAAAGAATCAGAAACAGTCCTCTGTCCCACAGAGTTACAAAATCTGGATTACAATTCAATGTCAGAAAGCCAATTCAGAAGCACTATTATACAGCTACTGGGGGCTCTAGACAAAAGCATAAAGGACTCAAGAGACTTCATGACTGCAGAATTTAGATCCAATCAGGCAGAAATTAAATATCAATTGAATGAGATGCAATCCAAACTAGAAGTCCTAAGGACGAGGGTTAAGGAGGTGGAAGAATGAGTGAGTGACATAGAAGACAAGTTGATGGCAAAGAAGGAAACTGAGGAAAAAAAGCGACAAACAATTAAAAGACCATGAAGATAGATTAAGGGAAATAAACGACAGCCTGAGGAAGAAAAACCTATGTTTAATTGGCGTTCCCGAGGGCGCCAAAAGGGACAGAGGGCCAGAATATGTATTTGAACAAATACTAGCTGAAAACTTTCCTAATCTGGGAAGGGAAACAGGCATTCAGATCCAGGAAATAGAGAGATCCCTCCCTAAAATCAATAAAAACCGTTCAACACCTTGGCATTTAATAGTGAAGCTTGCAAATTCCAAAGATAAAGAGAGGATCCTTAAAGCAGCAAGAGACAAGAAATCCCTGACTTTTATGGGGAGGAATATTGGGTAACAGCAGACCTCTCCACAGAGACCTGGCAGGCCAGAAAGGGCTGGCAGGATATATTCAGGGTCCTAAATGAGAAGAACATGCAACCAAGAATACTTTATCCAGCAAGGCTCTCATTCAAAATGGAAGGAGAGATAAAGAGCTTCCAAGACAGGCAGGAACTGAAAGAATATGTGACCTCCAAACCAGCTCTGCAAGAAATTTTAAGGGGGACTCTTAAAATTTCCCTTTAAGAAGTTCAGTGCAACAATCCACAAAAACAAGGACTGAATAGATATCATGATGACACCAAACTCATATCTGTCAATAGTAACTCTGAACATGAACGGGCTTAATGACCCCATCAAAAGGCGCAGGGTTTCAGACTGGATGAAAAAGCAGGACCCATCTATTTGCTGTCTACACGAGACTCATTTTAGACAGAAGGACACCTACAACCTGAAAATAAAAGGTTGGAGAACCATTTACCATTCGAATGGTCCTCAAAAGAAAGCAGGGGTAGCCATCCTTATATCAGATAAACTAAAATTTACCCCGAAGACTGTAGTGAGAGGTGAAGAGGGACACTATCTCATACTTAAAGGATCTATCCAACAAGACGACTTAACAATCCTCAATATATATGCCCCGAATGTGGGAGCTGCCAAATATTTAAACCAATTAATAACCAAAGTGAAGAAATACTTAGATAATAATACACTTCTACTTGGTGACTTCAATCTAGCTCTTTCTACCCTCGATAGGTCTTCTCAGCGCAACATCTCCAAAGAAACGAGAGCTTTAAATGATACACTGGACCAGATGAATTTCACAGATATCTACAGAACTTTACATCCAAACTCCAACTGAATACACATTCTTCTCACATGGAACTTTCTCCAGAATAGACCACATACTGGGTCACAAATAGGGTCTGAACCGATACCAAAAGATTGGGATCATCCCCTGCATATTCTCAGACCATAATGCCTTGAAATTAGAACTAAATCACAACAAGAAGTTTGGAAGGACCTCAAACACATGGAGGTTAAGGACCATCCTGCTAAAAGATGAAAGGGTCAACCAGGAAATTAAGGAAGAATTAAAAAGATTCATGGAAACTAATGAGAATGAAGATACAACCCCTCTAAATCTTTGGGACACAACAAAAGCAGTCCTAAGGGGGAAATACATTGCAATACAAGCATCCATTCAAAAACTGGAAAGAACTCAAATACAAAAGCTAACCTTACACATAAAGGAGCTAGAGAAAAAACAGCAGATGGACCCCACACCCAGCAGAAGAAGAGAATTAATTAAAATTCGAGCAGAACTCAATGAAATCGAGACCAGAACAACTGTGGAACAGATCAACAAAACCAGGAGTTGGTTCTTTGAAAGAATTAATAAGATAGATAAACCATTAGCCAACCTTATTAAAAAGAAGAGAGAGAAGACTCAAATTAATAAAATCATGAATGAGAAAGGAGAGATCACTACCAACACCAAGGAAATACAAACGATTTTAAAAGCATATTATGAGCAGCTATACACCAATAAATTAGGCAATCTAGAAGAAATGGACGCATTCCTGGAAAGCCACAAACTACCAAAACTTGAGCAGGAAGAAATAGAAAACCTGAACAGGCCAATAACCAGGGAGGAAATTGAAGCAGTCATCAAAAACCTCCCAAGACACAAGAGTCCAAGGCCAGATGGCTTCCCAGGGGAATTCTATCAAACGTTTAAAGAAGAAACCATACGTATTCTACTAAAGCTGTCTGGAAAGATAGAAAGAGATGGAGTACTTCCAAATTCATTCTATGAGGCCAGCATCACCTTAATTCCAAAACCAGACAAAGACCCCACCAAAAAGGAGAATTACAGACCAATATCCCTGATGAACATGGATGCAAAAATTCTCAACAAGATACTAGCCAATCGGATCCAACAGTACATTAAGAATATTATTCACCAAGACCAAGTAGGATTTATCCCCGGGACACAAGGCTGGTTCAACACTCGTAAAACAATCAATGTGATTCATCATATCAGCAAGAGAAAAACCAAGAACCATATGATCATCTCATTAGATGCAGAGAAAGCATTTGACAAAATACAGCATCCATTCCTGATCAAAACTCTTCAGAGTGTAGGGATAGAGGGAACTTTCCTCGACATCTTAAAAGCCATCTACGAAAAGCCCACAGCAAATATCATTCTCAATGGGGAGGCACTGGGAGCCTTTCCCCTAAGATCAGGAATAAGACAGGGATGTCCACTCTCCCCACTGCTATTCAACATAGTACTGGAAGTCCTAGCCTCAGCAATCAGACAACAAAAAGACATTAAAGGCATTCAGATTGGCAAAGAAGAAGTCAAACTCTCCCTGTTTTGATGATTAAATTAGTTAAATTAACTGAGTACTTAGCAATAGATCATATTAGTTTTATTGATTTAGGGTTGAAAATTTTAAAGAATATCTTCAATAGACATGGCAAAATATTCTACATAATATTTTTTTACTTAATGGTATTTCTATTACAAAAGCTACTGAAATTTATTTAATTTGGAAGAAAGCAAATCATGAATAATAAATAGATTATTTAGGTGATATGGTGATATGCTAGGTATTTTCACTGTGATTTATTTAATAGTTAGAAAACTTAATAATGCATTTGATTACATCTTCTGTTTTGCTGAGAATAAATGTTTTTTTTTTTTTTTAATTTTTATTTATGATAGTCACAGAGAGAGAGAGAGGCAGGACACAGGCAGAGGGAGAAGCAGACTCCATGCACCGGGAGCCCGACGTGGGACTTGATCCCGGGTCTCCAGGATCGCACCCTGGGCCAAAGGCAGGCGCCAAACCGCTGCGCCACCCAGGGATCCCGAGAATAAATGTTTTGATTCAAAAGTTGAAATTTGCCATTAGAATAAACCTGAAATGTCTTAGTTCTGGAGGGATTTATGGTTAGATCTCTAAAGATCTCAGAGTCCCTGAAATGAGGTAAAGGATGAAACCTCCTAGCCTTTTCTGAATTTAAGCTAAATTTTTGCCTATACTGTTGCTTATTTCATAGATACAAAGATAGGTGGCTCTTAGTACACAAGGTTTTGTGTGATGTCTTCTTTAGATTACAAAAAAAAGCCTCTTTGCCTTAGTCTCCCTGAAGCCTACTACCATTAACTCTTTTTTATCCTTGGAGCGAAGGAATTAGTCCAGTTTAAAGCATACGCATTTTAGCCTCCGTTATGGGTCAGTCAAATGTGAAACAGACTCATTGGCAAAACAAAAAGCTCTATTTATCAGAGAGTGGAAAACAAAACAAAAATAAAATTATGTTCATAGGCTTCCTTTAGCCTGCAAATCTCAATCTATTTATCCTTTCAGACTTAAAGAAATAGATGAACAATTTTTATGTTCAATATGATTTCTCTGAATGAGTTTAATTTTTGCCTGTGTCAAACTATAAATGGAAGAATGTAGGATCACATTGATTTCATGTCCCAGAACAAAATGTAAGTTTATCCTGCTAGCAACAGCAGTTACCATCTTCCTCTGCTTAATCCTATGTGGATTTTAAACAATATCCCTGCTTTTGATATTGTTGAAAGAACTTTACCTTAAGTAATGAAGGAATTAGCTAGTCCTTTCTTGCTCAACACAATTATTTCCTCACTCTCAACAGTAACATAATCATCATTATCAATTTTTAATTGTATGACAGACACAAGTTATTAACTTATAGTTCAGTTTTCACTATTCGGTTCAAGCCATTCCTGCTACCACCATTCGTTATGGCCTGGAGATCCAAGATCATTTGCCAGGAACTCAGGAGAGGAGAAGTAAAGGATTTGGATGTGAATTGAAGGAAATTGGGTGTTACTAATTCTAGTATAAATTTACATTTGCATTTAGAACAATTTTCTCTTAATTGAGGATGAGGAGGAAAAAAAATAAAGACAAGGAAGCAACTGTAAGATACAGGATAACAAATCTGACACCACTGACTTTCTTTAACTGTTAAGAACTAAGTTGGTAATAGAAAAACAAAATGAAATAAATCGGAGTGTCACATGACTGAAGAAGTTTGGGGACACTTAGATAAGGAGATAGTAATGTGTTATCTTGGGACTGAAGTTTAACTTCAGTAACTTTATAAATTATGCCAAAAATAAATGTTTAGGTTTTAACAGATGATGCTAATAACAAATTAAGAATTTATTTTTTAATTTTTTAAATACTTTATTTATTTATCTGACAGAGAGCACAAGCAAGTGGAGTGGCAGGCAGATGGAGAGGGAGAAGCAGCCTCCTTGCTGAGCAGAGATAGGTCGGGCTGGATCCCAGGACCTTGGGATCATGACCTGAGCCAAAGCAGATATTTGACCAACTGGGCCACACAAGTGCCCCAGAAAGTAAGAATTTAAAAAGTAGATTTTGAGTCATCTGGATGGTTCAGCCAGTCAGGCATCTAAGTTGGGCTCAGGTCATGATCTCAGGGTCCTGTGATACACCCCTGCATTGGGTTCCCCACTCAGCAGAGAGTCTGCTTCTCCCTCACCTTTTCTCTCTGCCTGTTCTCTCCCTTCTCTTTCAGTAAATAAAATTTTTTTAAAAAAATTTTTAAGTAGATTTTGTTTTTATATTAAACCTATTTTTATGTTTTTGAGCTACTAATCCTGACACAGATAATCTAGATATTTTCAGTAAATTCACATCAATTTTTCTATATTTAATTATATTTGCTTAATTCAACATTCACAAAACATTTCTAGTCCAATTTGCAAACAATTAATTCTTTAACTGCTACTTCAGATCTCTCACAAGTGCAAACATTAGAGCAAGATTGCTGCTGGCACACAACACTTAGAAACAGGACCCTTGAGCTCATCAAGAATACCATGGTCTAGTGAATCATGAAAAGTACTTACAAATTTCTGAATCTTAGAGCAACATATTCATTGATAACTTAAAAAACTAGAGTCAGAAAAGTATCAGGAATCCACCTGAGAGGGCAAAAAGGGTCAATCATGATAAAAAAAGTAAAACTGTATTTCTATACCATTCATTCTCTATAAAAGCAAATGTACCACCATGAGAACTACCACTAGGAATGAATGACCTATGCCAAAGAAAATAAATAAGAAGGACACGGGCAGCTGAAGCCAGCAGGAACACAAATCTAAGCTCTACTCTCTAATTCTTCATCTTCAACAGGGGCTTCATCATAGTAAGTTACTGCTCCCCATTACCTAGTTACCTTCAAATATGTGTATTTATGAGGACCTAATATTTTTGGTTGAACCAAAAATATTAGATATGTTTGCACACTCAACTGATACTGGGTTGTGAATCTTGAATTTACTCAAATATGTAGTTGGATCAATGAAATGTACTTGATGGTGTCTAAATATAGTCAGGAAATACTAGGGACATCAAGAAACAAAACTGCCTACTTGCCAAGAAAAATTCTATTTTTTACATTCCCAATCTCAAGTTAATGCCATCTGTATCAAAACTTAAATCATTGTTTTTGGCAATTTTCAGATACACAATGCTAAATGATTCTATTTAGAAAGTCAATTCATTTTTGAAAAAATATTTTGCATCTGACTACCTTTGGTGGACCCATCACATGACTATGCTCCATTAGATCTGACAATCCATGTATGCAAATGCATAAGCAATGCATTAAGGTATACAAATAAGGAGTGACTGGGATCCCTGGGTGGCGCAGCGGTTTGGCGCCTGCCTTTGGCCCAGGGCGCGATCCTGGAGACCTGGGATCGAATCCCACATCGGGCTCCCGGTGCATGGAGCCTGCTTCTCCCTCTGCCTGTGTCTCTGCCTCTCTCTCTCTCTCTGTGACTATCATAAATAAAAACAAAAAAAACAAAAAAAACAAAAAAAAAACAAATAAGAAGTGACTAATTATCATATCTAGTTTAATATGACATGAAAAAGAAAGCACACATTAATGAAGGTAACTCAATCCATAAAGTGAAAAATTTAGGAGAGTGTTCTCTGAAGCATTGATGACAATGAGAACCTAAGCTATCTATGAATTTATAAAATACTGGGAAAAGATTAAACTCTCATAATTAGTGGCATAGAACTTTCAGACATTTTATCCATCTTAATAGACAGGGCTGCTTCAGCTTACATTTTGGTTACATATGTTATAGTCCATTTTTTAAAAGTTGCTTCCTTTACATCATTTTAGTTTTTTAACAGTTAATTTCCCCAAACCTATCAAATAGTATATATACAACTTTAGTTTATTGGTTTGAATAAAATAAATTTTACCCCGTGTCTCAGAGAGGAAATCCAAGAAAGAAAATCTTTTTCAGCTTTATTGAGACATGTAATTGATATAACATGGTGCAAGTATAAGCTATACAATGTAGTGATTTTATATACGAATAAGTTGCAACATGATTTCCACAATAAGCTTAGCTAACCCATCTGTTATCTCACATAATTACAACTTTTTTTCTTTTTTTGTGTGTGAGAAGTTTAAAAATCTACTCTTTTAGTAACTTTCAAATATATAATACAGTATGGTTAATGATAGCCACAGTGCTGTAAATTGCATCTTCAGCATTTATTCCTCTTGTGTGTTTTGACTGTCTTCAGCCATTTCCTTCATTTCTACCACTCTCCACCACTGGGCAGTCACTAATCTAGCTTCTGTTTCTATGTTTTTTGTTTGTTTGTTTTAGAATCCACATACAGGTGAGATTGTCTTTGTCTGACTTATTTCACTCAGAGTAAAGTTTTCCTAAGCAGGTCCATCAATGTTGTTGCAAATGGTAGAATTTCCTTCTTTTTTACTGCTTAAGAATATTTCATATGTACACTACACTTTCTTCATTCATCCATTGATGGGCACTTAGCTTGTTTCTATGTCTTGACTATTGTAAATAATGCTTCAGTGAACATAGGAGTACAGGTATTTTTTCAAGATAGTGATTTCATTTCCTTTTGATATATAGCCAAACATAAATTACTGTATAATATTTTTAATTTTTATGAAATCTCAATACTGTCTTCCAAAGAAAAATAATTTGATATCAGCATTAGATCATAGTGTCATAAATAAATAAACCCCATAATAATGTGACACTTTAATGAATTAAATGCGTAATTGTCAAATATTTACTTCCTAGAAAATTTCCCTACCCATTGTTTCATGACCTTTAAACTTTTAAGTGTTTTACACTTAAAATTAATATTACACTGTATTTAAAAAATCAAACTATTGATTAAGTATTCTTAAAAGTGGAAGTATGCTCTTAAAAATTAAAAAAAAAACTTTTCAGGTGTTAAAAATCATATGCTTTTTAAATATTTAATAATATTAACAAGCTGTGAACATGTATGTAATTAAGCAGTTGTTATAAAATCTCCACTCTGGGGGAAGTAGATTTAGAAAGATTTTTAATTTTGTTCTAAGTTTATTTAGCCTAATATATTCACACATATTTTAGAATACCTCCAAACTGTATTGTTTTTAAATATCATTTTATTCCATGGTGTTGGCACATTATATCCACCCTTTGTGTTTGTTAGCTTATCTTCCATTTTGTTAATTATTTATGCAAAGATCATGTAAACGTGTTTGAATTTAAATCTTCTCCCATTTAATTTGACTTGGCAATAATTAAAATTTGAAAGCAAACAGAAGTTGTTTATTTGGAAAATAAAAAGATTTAGAAAAATTTTTAAAGTTCTTTATTTTATAAGATAAGAAGACTCCTATTGTTCTTGACTAGTAACTGAGATATTTTTATGTTTCCTGCTGTTAAAGTTTTGAGCATAAATATTGTATTTTTTATTTTATTATATCTAACTGGGTAGCAATCTTAGACTCTGAAACACCTGAGTATTGTAAATTTGTGTGTGCATGTGTCTTTGTGCTTGATTACAAATACATATATCAGTATATCAATGTTTTATGCAATGGTATTTGGTTAATCATGTAGGTGTGGTGGCAAAAAAATAGGGGAAGTTGGGGTTTCCTTCAGCTCCATAAAAACAATTTTATTTTATTTTTTAAATGATTTTATTTATTTGGGAGAAAGTGAGCAGGGGAAGGAGCAGAGGGAAAGGGACAAGCAGACTCCATGCTTTGCATGGAGCCCCATGAGAGGCCTGATCCTGTGACCCTGAGATCATGACCTGAGCCAAAAACAAGAGTTGAATGCTTAACCATCTGAGCCACTCAGGTGCCCCATAAAAAACAAATTTAAATAGTTAGAGAAAAGAGTCATCCTCCTTAAACACATCCTACTCCATCATATTGACACACATAGGGTCACATTACTTCATATACCAAAAAGCAGGACACCTAAATAACCTACCTTCTATATAAAGAAAACAAAAATGGAGGGATCCTCATGTTTCACTTAGGAATTTTTGTCATTCCATTTTGTACTTATAGAACTAGTATATATGTGATTAAATGCAAAGATTTGAGATCGTCCAGATTAGTGTTCTATTTTTGGTTCTGTCATTGAGCAAACTTGGAAAATATAAAAATTGTTTCTGAATCTCATTTTGTTAATTGCAAAATCAGAGTAATAAAAATAATTTCAAAAATATTATTAATATTAAGTAAATAATCCATAAAAATTTCTTGGCATTTACTAGGCACTTCACAAATGGCAATTAATTATTATCATTAATGAAATCCTAATGGTTTACTTAGTTTAAAAAGTCAAGATATAGAATAGTGTGTGTAAAAATGGATTTTTTTGAAATATGTGTCTATAAAAACATATTGTTGCTAATTATGTGTAGGATATCTGAAGGATATATAAACAATTGGGCAAGGACTTGGGTGATTAGTAAATGGAGTAGGGAGGAGAATTACTTTTCATTGTAGCATTTGATTTTTGTACAATTTTGTATTAGTCACCTGCATATAAACAACCCCAAAACCTAACAGCTTTAAATGATTATCTTTTTTTTTCTATTTCAGGTACTGGATTGGTTGAAATTCAATTAATCTAGATTGAGCTAAGCTGGACTTGAGTCTAAGCTACATATTGGATTCAGGTATGTTTCACCTATTTCTTATTCTTGGATTAGCGGGTCATACAAAACATTTGTTGTCCATGATGATACCAGATGTAGAAAAATGAGTACTTTACCATGCATGTGTGTTTTCAGTTTTTGCTTATGTTACACCAGTTAATATTTCACTGGCCAAAGCATGTGATATGGCCAAACCAAAATCTAGAGAAAAGAAATACAGTCCACTGACCATGGTCAAAACCAGTACTAGTGGAAAGAAGTATACTCCCACTCCCATGTAGGTGGTAAAAGGAATTATTATAGCCTTAAAATAATCTCATTTACTATGTCTATGAATGGATTACCTATTTTAATACATATGAATATATACTCAGAAACAAGAAGAAAACAAAGCAAAAATAGTAGAAAAAATGTGTGCCTTTAGTCCAACCACAGCAGAGAAACATCCCTAACGGTACAAGTTTCAGAATAAGCATTTGCTTACATAGTTTATTCAGAGATGGCAAAAGTACTTCATTTGAAAAGCTCATCATATATTGAGATTATCTAAGTAGCTAAGATGACCTAAGGAGGAAATTTTAAAAGAGGATGTTTTAACTTTGAAGACCCACTGATCTCTTACTCTAATCTTACATAGGCAATTTACTTTCAATAATACACAGTTACAGAATAATTTTTGTTATTATTTTTAGCATATAATTTATTATTAAAATAGTTTCCAGCTTGTTTGTGTGTGTGTGTGGGGGGGGGGGTTTATTTATTTTGTGTTGCTATGGTTGGACATTATTCTGCTGCTCAAATCTGCATTTTTTGCTCCCATTCTGTTTGCAGTCAAAAACAAAGCAAGGGGCAGCCTGGGTGGCTCAGCAGTTTAGCGCCTGCCTTCGGCCCAGGGCGTGATCCTGGAGTCTCAGGATCCAGTCTCGCGTCAGGCTCCCTACATGGAGCCTGCTTCTCCCTCTGCCTGTGTCTCTGCCTCTCTCTCTCAATCTGTGTCTTTATGAATAAATAAATAAAATCTTTAAAAACAAAACAAAGTGAGAACAATGGAGGCACCCTGCAGTTTTCAGGCAATTTTGTGTTATTTTTCTTCCACTGTGTTCTTATTAATCTTTATTAAGGATTAAGTAAATGCCAGATCTATTTCAAAGGTATCTTGATTTTCAGTATTTTAAAGCACATATATTAGATTTTTTTTTAAAAAAATCAGTTATTTGCATCAATGTCATTAAATATCATTACAGTGTTTTTAGCCTTAGAAATGTGTTTTTCCTGAAGGAGGTTTGAAAAAATTTTCTCCTGAAATCATGTTGGGCTATAGGAAGCTGTGTTGTCAGTCATGAATCTATCAGAAGATACAGAGAATTACTACGGTTTAAAGATATAGAATGGAACACACAAGATTAATCCTGGTTCTACTTTGGCCAAGTCATTTACTTAGGTTATCTTTATTGCATATTCATTTACTAAATAAAGATATAAGGCAGCCCAAGTGGCTCAGCAGTTTAGTGTTGCCTTTGGCCTAGGGCGTGATCCTAGAGACCTGGGATTGAGTCCCACGTCAGGCTCCCTGCATGGAGCCTGCTTCTCCCTCTGCCTATGTCTCTGCCTCTCTTTCTGCGTCTTTCATGAATAAATAAATAAAGTCTTTAAAATAAATAAAGATAATAAAGTTTGCCATCTCCATCTTAACATTATGTAAAATTCTCAAAGAAGTATGTGGTACATCCAGAATGGAGTCCATATGGCCACCAGAAGTGTCTACTTTACTATATTAGATGACCCAAATTCATGGTGTTAAATACACAAGTGTAGGAGGAAAGAAACACCATTCTACAAATGATGTAGAGCAAATTTTTTGGCAAAACTTGGTGACCAAGTAAACTTCAGTAAATCTGTCAAAAGCATACATGGGAGAGAAAAAGGAACCATTATACTCATAGTATAGGTAAAATCATTCAAAATCAGCTTGATCATAAAAACTTGATAAACTAAAAAAAACAATTGGCGACTTTCAGGAGTTTGAATGCACTTGATTCAATTTTGCACACTATGTCTGCCTATCCCATCAGTCACCAAGAGGAAGATAGTCATCTGCAAGTGAACAATTGAAAGAGGAATATGTCAAAAGATAATTGTATCAGAGATAAATAGGCAAGGAAGACTTTATTCAAAACTATTGTAAATAGAGAGATAGCCTGAATTCAACTCTATTGAAACAAAAGACAGGAGGTTAAATTTAAGCATTGATGTGATTTAGTGAATGAGTACTGAAGGATTTTAAGAGGGACATTGGTCAATGCAAAGCTATACTGTGTTTGCTAAGTAAGGTTAAGCTCCTACCCTCCCACAGCAAAGAGGGGATTTGGAGTGCAATCTTTCTTGATGATTACATTTTAAAAGGATGGCTCCTAGATCCTTGAGAAAGACATTTCTGGGTTTTACCAAATAAACCTAGCATGAGGCTGAGAAAATATTTACATCTTAAAGGGGCATAGGTAAAATTTTCAGTTGAAAATTTTATCAAGTAAATGCTCTAAGAAAAGGGAGATCCAATGCCTGAAACCAGGAAGAAATATGTCAAAAGTTCAGCCAAGCTAAGAAGCACACTAAGGCTATCTTGATCAGATAATAGGATTTGTTCAATTAATATGGACATAATAGAAGAAAACAAGGAAAGTGATATAAGAGCTAAAGAGAAGAACAGACTCATTATTATGCATAGTAAACTATAATAGGATAAAAGAGAACCAGTTCTTATCTTCAGGGAGTTTACTTACTAGTAGGAATATGATACACACACACTCACACACACTAATAACTTTACAGAAAGGCAAAATGGAATAAGGATTATTCTCAAAAGTGTTACAGAAGCCAAAGGGATAATGGCTTTCAGAATGATTTCATGAAGATGGATGGATAAAAAATATGAAAATTAATTAGAATTTGGTGAAAAAACAGAGTATAGCATCCAAAAGAACTGATTTACTTCCCATTAAAAATTTTTATGGGAATACAATTTTTAAAATACAATTTAAAAATGTCGAGGCTCCCAAGGGGTGCGTTCTGTTAAGTATCTGCCTTTGGCTCAGGTCATGATCCCAAGGTCTTGAGATTGAGCCCCACATTGGGCTCTCTGCTCAGCAAGGGGTCTGCTCCTCCCTCTTCCTCTGCTACTCTTGCTCTTGCTCTCTCTCAAATAAATAGAATCTTTGAAAAAATAAAAAAATTAAAAAACCTGAATGTCTGTGGAGATTCATTTTAACATCTCCATTTATTTATTTATTTATTTCAAAAATTTCCAGATGTGTTAGCCATGTGTTTTGTTAGCCATTTTGGATTCAAAGATAATACTATATCATCCCCTCAGCTAACTTATAGATTCATAGGAAAACTGCTATATAAACACATAATACAAAAAGAAAGAGTAGATGCTGTAATAATGGTAAATAATATAGAGACACATCAAAGAAGGGAGTGTCTATGCCTTTACATCAGAAAAATTTCAAAGAGGTTGAAGCATTCAGAGGACAAATGCACTTTTTAAGAAATATTCTGGCAAATCAAAATAGGAATAATACAGAAATTAGCAAGTCATGGGTAAAAGGGAGGTTGAAACAGGTAATAATAGAACGCAGTTTTAATTTTTGCTTTCTTTTAATTCATTCTCCAAAATGCATCTCCAAATATGTTTTAAGCTTTTATCTATCTATCTATCTATCTATCTATCTATCTATCTATCTATCTATCATCTATTTGAGAGAGAGAGAGAGAGAACATATGAGCAGGAGAATGGGCAGAGGGGGAAGGACAGAAAGAGGGAGAATCTCAAGCAGACTCCACAGTGAGCATGGAGTCCTACACAGTGCTCATTTCAGAACTTGGAGATTATGACATGAGCTGAAACCAAGAGTTGGATGCTTAATCAACTGAGCCACCAAGGCATCCTTGAAGTGATTATTTTAAAATATCAATGAGATCATGTCACTTCTCTGCCCTAACCATTCTGTGGCTTTCTGTTGTATTTTAAATAAAATAAAGGTTCATTTTCTTGGCATGCAAGCTCTCTTCATATTTTTCCAACCTCCAACTTAAACTCATTTCTAATGCTACTAATTTCCAAATTCCCTGGCCTGGTTTTAATTTCTAGCATGTACCACACTCATCCTATTTTCTGGTTCTTTCACAATTGGATTCTTCTCATCCTTCAGCTTACAAGATTAATGTCACAAGGCTATGGATAGTTTCTTAGAACATCCTATTTAATTTTCCCACCATCCATTCTTCTCAGTTACAACCTCAAGTGATTTCTGTCTTGAACTTATTAAATTCATGATTATATTAACCATTATGTATTTGTGTACTTTGTTTCTCTGGAAAGTGAATACTTTTAAGTCTTTAACAAAGATTTCCTGAATGAATAAATGTACAGCTTTGTCTTAATTCTACAAGGGGGAAACAAGCAAAATATTGCATATAATATAATACTTATATTTTTATTTGTAAAAAAACAGAAACAAAACCAAAAAACCAAACAAACAAAATAGTGAAAAGTCAAAATAAAAACTAATAATATTTATGTAGGAAGACAGAGAACAGAGGGAGGGAATTATAATGAAAGATTTTCTGAGGGAATATTGTTATTAATTCTGACTTAAAACGTACAAACATGTTACAAATAAATGTACATAAAAATGCAGGTCTGAAAAATTGAAGACAAACTAAAAGAATGGACATATACCAGTGATATAATCACACAGACAAAACAAATCATTTCAATAAGGTTCAAAACATTGTATTTTGGGTATATATCCTTAAAGGAAATGTTTACACACAAAGAAAACCTAAAGTACTTTAACTTTTTTCACTTGTATGGCTATAGTTAGAATATCAGTATGGTTACTTAAAATTTGCATTATGTATATTATAGAATAAAGCAAATGAAAAGGTAATTTTAGAATTTTCAGTGTAAGAGAGGAGGATATAAATATAAAATTTCATAAAGTTAAAAAATACATAATATTAAATTTGGTGTGAAGTATGAATTCATAGTATTTTGGTTAAAAAAAAATTCCTAGGTCTGTCCACTGAAAAGGCCTAGAAGCTACATCAACTCAATGGCTCTGAACACCTTATGTACATAGCATGGCAACTAAGTTAGAGCTGCTTAGAAAAAATAGCTTTTTTTTTAGGTTGAGAGAAGAAAATGTACAAAATTAACATATAATAGTTTGCTATGCTAGAAATCAAGGAAGCTATCCAAGAGCAATGTAGTCATTCCCAAAAGTCAGAGTTGACAACCTTAAGAAGATCCCACTGTAAAAGAGGGGGCAATTTAAAGATCAGAGAAATAATAACACAATTAATTTAAAATATTAAATATATATTTTATACTCATAGTGTTAAAAATGCTTTTCAAAAAGCTAAGAAGCCAAAACAAGAAAAACCACCTTTTTCATTATTGAGGATATTGAGTGCATCAATAATTTATCTAAAAAATCAGTAAAAATAAAGAAAAAAATATTTTCCTTTCTTTAGAGAATGTACTTGATATTACTAAATAATCTTAATTGATAAGAAAAATATTTACGTATGAAATCTAGTTAATAGAATATATTATTAAAATAGTTATTAGAATAGTATATATATATATATATATATATATATATATATATATATATATAAAGGATAGATAGAATTAGATAGAATTAGAAATTCATCATTTTGCAACCACTACTCTAATACTCTAATGATTATATCAAGCAAGAATTATCAATGTATTTAAAAAACATCTTGTGAGAGCTTGATAGGTGTATTTATTCCTAAAGTTATTCCTAAAGTTAAAATCACCCCAAGTGTTATTTGTTGATTTCAAGATGAAAAAAAAATTCATAAATTTGCAAAGGAGAGAACAAATTGTCACTTCCTGAAGCAATTTATCAACCATTAATAATGGCTGACCAGACATTATGTTTGTCTAGATAGGATGCAGTAGACACCCTGACAAAATGCTGAATATAAATTTAATATACCTTCAGATTTCATTTCTAGTTTTCAGGAGATATAGGAGTTGGAGCAATAAAATTAAGTGACACCACAAAGAAGTAAGATAGGTAATTTTATAAAATAATTGATCAGGTCTTGTCAAGTCAACACTATAAAAAAGAGCCTTTTTTAAAAAAAATAAAAGATATTAAAGAAAATAATAACCAAATGTGATACAGATATAAGCAGCCTGATTTGAACATTGAGTGTAAAAGGACATTTTTTAGACAATTGAGAAAATTTGAAATATGGAACTAGTGTTATATATAATACTAAAGACTATTGTGGTTTCAAAACATGTCCTCAAGTTTATTGGAAATTCTTCCCATTGAGAATTAAGGTGTATGTCCCCTCCCCCTGATATGGGTAGGCTTAGTGCTGAGTAATCACATGGAGCAAAAGAATCACTTAGCTAAGCACTGCTCAATTTCTTGATCCAGAAATGCATGAACATAATGACTTGGCTGTTGTTTTCTACCAATAATACATCAAAGAAAGGATATTTTAACAAGGAGTATATGACTGGAATAATTAACAGTTGTTAACTCTTTAGGTGGGTAATGGGACTAGGGTTCTGAAAATATACTTTTTATTGGAAAAACCAAAAAATTTACTTAAAGGTAAACTGTTTTTATATTTAGGATATGGATTAATGAAGCATATCTAACTTATAAATATTAGATTTATTTTGTGCATATATGAGAGTTTTTGAATCATACTCTGCATATCTTTTTTTTGAAAAGTTTATAGTGCTTTTAAAGATCATCTACTGGGTAAAAAGTAAAGATTTCTGTTATAAATTAAAGCAGAGCAGGGGAGGAGAAAATTAAGGCTCCTCTTAATTTTAATACAATCTTAGAAAAAAGTAAAAACATCAGATTTGAAAAGGAGTTAAAAGATAGACTTGAGAAGAACTAAAAGTAGAATGTAAAGTACGAGATCAAAGAGATTCTCAAAAAATACAATAAAATCACTTTGTACTGTAATGATGTGTTTCACGTGGGTGTACCCTTCCACTGGTTTATGAAATCATTTGAGTAAGGATATTATCTTCAACTTTGTATTCCCCAGGGTTAGCATATTGCCTGCCATGCTTAGGGCACTCAGTAAATGTCACATAAAAGAAGAAAAAAGTTGTGGAAATTGGAATTAAAAAAAAACTGTATATATTAGTCCAAAAATTCACCATCACATTTATGAAGGTGGATGCATAGAAGGTTAAGCGTCTCTATTCAGGGTTCTGTGCCCTGGTCTGTCCATGTTGAAGTGGGTATTACAAATATACCAGACACGACCTTCAAATTGTGGAATGTATGATTGGAAATGAGGAATGGAGAGAGAAAAATAAACATTATAAATTAAAGTAACTTTACCTCCCATTTGAAACAAATACAAATATTTTTAAGCCACATTATTATTAACTCACCATGTTAAAAAAAGAACTGATACTAGGAGATAATTTTAAGTATCTTAGAAAATAATGCTATAGAGACAGTTAAACTTTAAAAAGTGAATTATGATAATAGCAATCATCACCATTACTGGCAATTATTGAGTATCAGGTACTTTACAATCATTATTGCTAATACATAACCCATTTCTGCAAATGATGGATTATTTTCATTTTCAAGATAAGGACATTAAAGGTCAGAGGTTTAAGTATCATGCCAAGAATTTCACATGTAAAAATACTTCAGTACAAGTCACAACAGTAAACAAAAACTACACTTAATAAAATCTCCATTTCTCCAAGATAAAATTGAGTCATGGAATCATGCAGTTCATAAGGGGCTAGTGTTTGAGGTTTTTCTGACTACAAAATACTTGGCAAAGTATAAAATCAAAGTGTAAGCCAATCTTCAATATGAGATCAAATGATGCTAACTTATATACACACACTTATAGTTGTATTACCAAAAAGATCCCTGGAAAAATGAGAGGAGCTGATAGATTTTTTATATATATATATATACAAGGGAAAATAGAGGTTCTATAATGCAATGTGAAAGATGTTAGTTTTTCTGATCCTGCTATGGTAATAGCTGAAATTAATCTCTCAACAGCTGAGAAATTTGGCAGAGGTATTTGGAGGCTGAGAATGTCCCTATGAGAACAAGAAGAAATTTTTAAAAATATAAGAGGAATAATCAAGAATAGAGAATTCCTGTTCACCTTTCCAGCTGTCACAAAGTGGTGGCTCATATTTTTTAAAATGATATAAAGAAAATTCCCCAGGGAAGGAATCAAGCCAACAGCTTTAAAGAGTAAAATAGCTGCAGAAATATTTAAAGGAGTACATAGACCGAGAAAGTCAGGGTGAGGACATGGAAGCAGTAATCCAAATGGAAATAACAGGTCTGTAAAGATAGGATGGTGAGAGAAGAGAAAAACAGACAAGAACAAAGACACTTCCTACAGACATCTGAGGTTGTGCAGAGATAGAGTATGGAGAGTAAAAGGAAAAAAAAAAGTTGCAGTTTAAGTTGGCACTAAAGAAAAACAATGGTGATACTTGGGCTCCCTAAATGATGGTAGCGATATTTATAAAGGAACTTCAGAAATAGGAAAGAAGGAGTCTGAGCTGATGCAAGGTGGCAACAAAATAATAAGCACTTGCTTATTTATTGGAAATGATCAGTTCAAGAACTAAGTTCAAGGAAGTAAGTACTCTAAAGAAATGTTTTACATATTTAAGCACATCTTACATATGATTTACTACAATATTTAAAAATAGTAATTGCAAACAGAATCTCGACTTGGTAATTTTTGAAAATTGAAAGACTAAAAGTTGTAGACAATGAAACTGGACCTTGATTTCAAGAATTTTCTAAGCATAGCATAAAACATGATAGGCACAACGGTAGCAAGGAGAAAAGCTGTTGGGTTGAGGAATTTGAAGAGATACCATGCTTTAAGAGGAAAGTGGGAAGAATATTAATTTTATTTCTATGAAGCAAATGTTTGATCAGGAAAACAACAACACAAACAGTTTCTGTTTAAGACCATCTGTCTGAACACTGATGAAATATGTGAAGACATTTCCCAGCAACCCCATCAGCAGCCCATACGCAGTGGTGGGGGATTGTGTGTGAAGGGTGTATAGTGCAAGGTGCCAGAGAAATGAGACAAGCCTGCTTTTCTAGCTTCTGTCTGTATGTATGGTCTGGAGACTCTTTTACAAGGAGATTCTCAGGTACTTCCAGGAAAGTAAAACACACAAGTGAAACTGGGACGCTAATATACACTCAAAAATGAATTTTATTTAATGCAGCTGACATTGCTTTTTACAGAAGGAGTACAGGATGTAGACAGATATGAAGAGAGTTCTCTAGAGAACAGTCGGAAGTACAATTAAGCAGATCAAAGTAGCAAAACCATAAATGTGCTACCAGATGCAAAAGTGGCACTGTGAAATGTGACAATGCAGAGAGACTGACTCAAGGAGAACTATTGGCTTGCACTCTATAGAGAGGACTGTGATGCAAAACAAAACGTGGAGAAGAAAAGCAAATGAAATTAAGGCAAAATCCACTATTAGAAAGTAGAGCAAGGCTGAACAAAGAGCTTCCAGTGATCATTTTTGTGTGTGTGCCTTAGTTCTATGTGGTCTCCTCACAAGCATGTTACTCACGCTTCTTCAAGTTCCATTGCAAACATAGGAGCAGCTTAACAGAGGGTTACATACCTGTTTACAGGAGAACAATTACAGTTTATTGTTGTATTTTCCTGTGTCAAAGTGAACTGGAACATTACTTTGGGGAACAAATTTCACATTTCACTAACTCATGTGAAAGCATGAGCAAATAGGAATGCTTTCCGGAAGATAAATTTTTGAAGGAAGAAAAAGGGAAATCTTGAAAAGGATATGGTGAAGTACAGTATATGACAGCATAGGAGTATAAAAGGCCCCTTAAAAAGCAAAACCAGGAAAGTATCCTACTTAGAAATAGCAAAGGAAATCTCTCTGTATAAAACAGAAATTGATTAGCTTGAGGATGAAGATATTAAAAACAGTTTTCAAACATCTAAGGGAAGTAGTAGAACAGAGTCAAAATAAAGTGGTCTTTTTGGAAGGAAAAGAAACTTCTGGTTAAAATATATATAATGTTCTGCCTAAGGGAACCAGGAGTGGAGGAGACCAGGGAACACACACTATGAAGTGCTTGAGAATCAGACGGCTCAAGTAATGAAAATAAATAATCGTAATGATGTCACATACACAAAAATGCATACATGATAACCTGCTTACATGATATTTCATGTGAGTTGTTTGATGTTTTTAATAATCCTTCAGTCTAGTTATCTTAATTCCCATGTTGCAGGTGAAAACACTGAGTTTCAAAGAGATCTATCAAGATTTCCATGAAAAAATAGTTATTAATCTCCCTTATCATCACTTTTGCCTATGGACTCCTTATTTATGGAAGTGGATTCCTATATTTAGAATGAAATATAAAAGCTTGGGTTTTTATTTGGCATGTCTTTTTTTAACATGTCTTTCTAAAAATTCTTATTGTATTTTATGTAATTATTGGTCTGCATTTGAAGATAAATCAGGAAATAAAATTTGCTTTACCACCACTAGGTAGAAAAATACTGTGCTAGAAGACAAAATCATTCACTAGAAAGGCTAACCAGAGAAATTATATCATAAAAATAAAAAATAATAATTAGAAGGGTATTAAGGGAAAAGTGGTAAAAACTGGAGTGAATTCAATTTATGATAATAGATGTTACTTTTTAACATTTTTGTTGGTGTAAAATATATAGGTATAATATACACAGAACTTCTTAACATAGAGGGAATTCCACCTTATAAATAGGCTTCGATTTTCCACCTTACACCATTCTGGCATTATGTTAAACACTATGAGAGACATGGAATGATAGAAGACTTTTGTATTCAGGAGTGAATAAAGGGGAGAGGGTGATATGCACAGATCAGGGAATATAACCATAATTAACCCTGAACATTTACTTTTCATTAAATTATTCCATTACTTTTGTATTCATTCATTCATTCATTCAACAAAGAATTTATATATTTATCTATATAATTATCTATAGCCACTAAGGAAACCAGTATGGACTTTCCATAATAAGCTAAAAATAGAACTATCATATGATCCAGCAATCCTACTTTGGGGTACATATCCAAAGGAAATGAAAATAGCATTATTTACAACAGGCAAGATATGGAAACAATGTAAGTGTCACTTAATGGACAAATGGATAAAAAAAAAGCTGTGATATATATATGTGATATATATATGTGTATATCACATATATATGTGATATATATGTGATATATATGTGTATATCACATATATGTGATATATATGTGATATATATGTGTATATCACATATATGTGATATATATATATATACACACACACACACACACACACACGTGATGAAATATTATTCTGCCATGAGAAAGAAGGAAATTCTGGCATTGAAGACAATATGGATCTTGAGGGCTTATGCTAACTGAAATAAGCCAGACAGAAAAAAACAAATACTGCATTATATTATGTATGTGTGAAATCTAAAAAGAAAAACAAACAAAAAATCCAAAACACAGAAACACAAAACTCATAGAAACAGAGAGTAGAAAAGCAGTTGCCAGAGATGGATCCATAGGGAAAAGAGGGAGAACTTAGTTAAACGGTACAAACTTTCAGCTACAAGATAAAAGAAGTCTGAGGATCTAATGTGAAACATGGTAACTATAGACAACAACACTGTTACATAATTGAAAATTGCTAAGACATTAGAATTTAAATGTTCTCACTAAAAACAAAACAAAACAAAACTATCGTACCTCAGGGATAAATTATTAACATTTTTGTGGGCTTCATTCCAGTTTTAATTTTGTATCTATACAGATGTGCATATGCACACATGTGTATATCTTGTTATATATATATATATATATATATATATATATATATATATATATAATTTAAGGACCCTTTGTCATCTTATAGATCATGAACAGTTTCTTCATCATTTAATAGTCTTCTATAATGCCATTTTAATAGCTATATATTTTTCCAGTACATGTGTGTATATGTGTACATGTGTACTATTAATTTAATAATTTCTCTGTGTTGGGTATTTACATCACTGTCAACATTTCACTACTACAAAAATGTTGTATTAAGCATACTTGAGGTGAACATGAACATATCTGTAAATTCTTCTTGTGAGGAGTCCCTAGAAGTCTAATTGTTACATATGATATTTTGCACAGTTTGCTGGTTTCTAATTTACATTGGTATTTATATTCCTAAATCACACTACAGAAAAATTTGAACTTTTTTTTCAAACCAGCTGTTAAACATGAGTGTCAATTTCTTCACGCTCTTGTGAACAATGGGCACATAGTTTAAAACTATTTTAAACAACAACAAAACAAAATTTAAAAACTAAGGGAGAGTTTGCCCATTTACACTTTTCAAATTCCTACTGGCACATATATCTTTTTCTCTATATATAGTACATAAATCTCTATAGTGTATCTCTATTCTGTCTATAGTATATCTCTATTCTCTCTCTCTCTCTCTCTCTTCTAAATATTTTATTTATTTATTATGAGAGACACAGAGAGAGAGAGAGGCAGAGACACAGGCAGAGGGAGAAGCAGGCTCCAGGCAGGGAGCCTGACATCGACTCCATCCCTGGTCTCCAGGATCACAGCCTGGGCTGAAGGAGGCGCTAAACCGCTGAGCCACCCAGGCTGCCCTCTATTTTTATCTTTGTCTCTGTATATTTAATATGTATTCTTATATAACTATTCCTCATTGATGAACCACCTAAGCTCCTTACTCTGAAGTCCTATGCATATATATAGGTTCCTGTGTTCCACATATTGGTTTCTGGGCTTTCAGTGACTCCGGGTCACCAAACTTTTCTACAATTGTCTGGTGAATTGAGTGGAAGGTATTTCATGAAAGAAAGGTGGGGGATGAAGATGAGAGTGGAAAGAAAGGCTGGTGGAAAAGTCTTAGAAGGTGCAAAATTTGGAAGCCACAGGGTTTGTGGCTGCTAGGGAGACTTTTAGTGGAAAAAAAAGGTTTATTTGGAGAATAAACCTCTGCAGAGAAGTGGTTCTGATAGAAGCAAAATTGCTAATTCACTCCTGAGCAGAACTCCCCAGACTCAGAGTTAACTAAAGAAAGAAAGAAAAAAAGTTCTGCATCTGCTTGCATAAAATTATTTATAACTCAAAGTAGTGTTTGGAATTTCACCAAGAAAAAAATTATTATGGTTAGCGTGTACCCAATTTTCCAACACAAATAAACAGAAAGGGTTTGAGGTTATTAATCAATCATGTGTTAATACAGGTAAGTTTATGCTTATTGTTTTTTTTCCCTGACAAACATAAACTAAGTTACTGTGCAAAAAGAAAAATTGTGGTTTGCTCTGAGTTTGCTTCTTGGAATGTGGATTACAGAGATATGTATTCTAATTATTCCCAGTGTAGGGATCTGAGGAAATTTACTGGACACTGGGAAGGAAAGCACCAGCATTGTAAGAAAATTGGAGAGTGATATTGTCGTTTCCAGAATTAACATGTCTTATTTCAAAACTGCCCCTAAATTTGTTGGTATGGGGAAAAAAAAAGAGAAAACAGCATCTTCTCTGAGGTTCTAGATACCTGGTCCTGTCACTCAAAATACAGGTAATTATAATTATAATTTGAGAAAGTTAAATTACCCGGACTTCCTGGTAAGGCCTGTTTCTCTATCATTTGTAATAAGCATTCTATGGAAAGACGTCGTCCAATATTATATCAATGGATTTTTTTGTCTATTCCTGCTATTTCAAACTGCAGTTCTAATCATTAATGGCGTTACAGAGAAAACAAAAGTCCCTTCCCATAAACAAGAAATTTTCAACCTGATTTTTAAGCAGACTGCTAATTGGAATATAAAGCATATTAAAATATGATGGGGACTCAAAGTGCCAGGAAAGACCAAAAGGGGGGCAAACTATTGGTTTATACATCAAATCTCAGGATACATCTTCAGCAAAAATCAAGGTCTCTGTGTATTTATGTGTGGTTTGAACAAGAAGACATCATACTAATTCAGAGCATAACTTTTTACTGGATGAAGACAAGTAATTTCTTTTTCAGTCATTAACCAAATAATAAATTCTTTAAATAGGAGGTATTTAGATCCTGTTCACACAGGTATGTATGTAGAGACTACCTATTTGAAAACAAGCCCTTTTTTTGTGGGTTGAAAATTCTTTCAACCCACAAAAAATAAGCCAATCTCAATATTCTAACTACTCTTTTGTCTTTTATGCTAGCTGTTTTGAGATATATTTCATTAAGGTGAGTATTTTTCTCAAATGGATAAAATGAGTGAATAATGTTGGAAAGCAAGGGCAAAAGTAGCAATTATTTGAAAAAATGGCCTGTAGGGTGAATTAAATAGTCATATATATATAATAAAATGATCAATGATTTTTTGGAAAGACAATTTTTCATTTTCTGATGTATGATTTTCGGTAATCTCTATTCCTAAAAAGACTACACCTATAAATGGGGCTTCTGTGCCAGCAGCCAAACACTTTAGATTTCTTTTTTTTTTTTTTTTTTTAATCTACAGGTCACAATCCAGAGTATAAGTGTGAATGTGTGTGTGTGTGTGTGTGTGTGTGAGAGAGAGAGAGAGATAGAGAAAGAGAGAGAGAGAGAGAGAATGAGAAGGGGTGGAAGGAGAAAGAGAAAATATTTTGTTGCATTCCCCTATACAATGCAATGCATCTTTGTTCTTTATTTGATTGCTATTTTATTTTCCTCCTCTCCAGTACCACATCGCTTTTTGTTTCTTTTTTTCCTCTGGGTATCTATATGTCAGCATATCTAACAACACTTCTTCACATTTGAAAGATGAGAAAATTACTAAATCCGCAAGTCCTTATATCTCATATAGCATCTGGCTTATATGGTATCTAGCAAATGAACCTAAACACCTTTAAGAGCTTAATAGTCTCTTTTTCTCCTAAATTTTAAAGTTATTTCACAGTAAAACATTTGGTATTTGGGAATGCATTTTAAGCTTCCCATTGAAAATCACTGAATGTATATCCATCACCTCTGTATAACAAACTAAGCCAGAATGTTTTATCATTACTATTAAAATGGAAATCCCTAAAAACTAAAAATTTGAGATTTCCTTCTGTAAAACTGATTAATTAAAATTTTGATCCTGAGTTTTCCTGATTTATTTTTTTCATAAATAGACAAATAGATATTTATATGATCTGCCAACTTCAGCTTCAGTATCTAGGGGGAAAAAGTTGCCAGACAGGCATGTAATAATCATATTGGTCAATCTAGCTTGATTGCTTTCTTCCAGCAATGGGCAGTTGTAATTTCCTATCACATTTATAGTCATTATATTTGAGAAAGGGCAAAATAGGTTAATGAAATCATTATAATTTCATTCAAATGATATATATTTTAAAAGCTCAATTAAAGAAACAGATACCAGGGCACCACATTTTATTTTGCCTTATGGAGACCACTTTGCTGTAGCACCTGTAAAAGATACTGAAAAAAACACATTTACCAGTGCTGAAATGAATGTGAAGTCATTATCATTACAAAACATATCCATAAAGTAAATTTATTGTGAAAAGGGATGATGTTTTTTTTTTTGAAATTCATTTGTTCTTTCATCTAGTCAATGCATGTTTTATAAAATTCTGCTCCTTTTAATATGGCATAACTGGTTTTAAAAGAGTACTCAGAAGTTAGACTAAGCCGGAATTTAACATCATTGCTTATTATTTGTTTGATTTTAAGCAAGGTAATAAGTTTCTTTAATCATCAGTTTCTTTGTAAGATGGACATATTGGTATTACTATCCTCATTGTAATAAGGGAAAGAAATAATAAATATAAAATTACGGTGACTGATATACAAGATGTTAATAAATTTTATTATCATTTTTATTGTTATTATTATTATGTTGCAGCCTTTAGAGCTGTGGAACATTAAGAGTTGAATAGTATATTCCCTTCCCCTCAGCTTACTGGTGTCCAGGTAAGAAAGCAGAGAGATAATATTAATATGGTAATAGTGTGTCAAGATATGACCTAAACACACTTTATCTAAATTAACTCACTTATATTGTCAATGATTGTATGAGGTGAAATTTGTGGGTGTCCCCATTGTACAGACAAAGAAATAGTATCTCCAAGTTATACAGCTAGCTAAAGCTGAGTTGGGGGGCAACTGAGTGGCTAGGAGTGCCTGAGTGGCTCAGTTGGTTAAGTGTCTGCCTTCAGCCCAGGTCATGATCTCAGGGTCTTGGGATGGAACCCTGCATTAGTCTCCTTGTTCAGCAGGGAGTCTGCTTCTCCCTCTCTCTCTCCTTCTGCCTCTGCCTACCACTCCTCCTGCTTATGCTCTCTCTGTCAAATAATTAAATAAATAAATAAAGTCTTTAAAAAATGCTGAGTTGGTATATGAATCTAGGCAGTCTGGATTCAGAGTCATTGTCTTTGTGTTTGTTTAATCCTTAGCATTATAATTGTATACTTCCTAATTCATACTACCTATGAACCCTTGATTCTTTGGATTAGAACAATACCTAGAAAAATCTGAGATACTTCAGAATCTTTCTATCAGTACTCTATTCATGGCTATGAAATCTCAGGTAACAACCAAAATTTCTTCCCATAAAAGAAAGAGAAATGGCTGTCCCCAACCACATTCAGTGTTTTTCTTCTAGTTATAACTCAGCCATCAGGATATTGGTCTCTGCACACAAAATAACCCAAATTTCCAGAGTGATAAGGAATTTCTCCATATTTTACAATTATTCTAACATCCCTTGCCCAAGATAAACAAAATTCATAAGGGAATTCAGCCATGACCTTTCCCCCAAACACTACTGCTCCTTCTGGCACAAATAATCCATGTTCTTCACCCAAGACCCAGCAGCAGGAAGATAATGAGAGAAATTCAACGCTACTATCCCCACCTTCCGGAAGCTTACAACCTTTTTAAACAAATATGCAACCATAATGTATGACCTCATTATGGCATCATGAAAAAGGAATAATATCTATGTCCAAAACAAACTTGCATATATGTAAAATGGCAGTTGGTTATAAATATAGTGCGTTCTGCTTATTTTAGAATTATTTTCTGCCCTCACTCAATGATAAAGAATCCAGACATTTTTCATTTCCATAGTGGGGCAGGGGAGGCATAATTCCTATTTCATCCTTATAGAGACAATGTATTTTCTGGGGAATTCCAGGTTTAAGGAGTATATTTTGACTTTAAAAGAAAATTGTTTCTCTCTTGGCAACACTTTAGACACCAAATATGTAGATTTTCCACACCAAGAAATTCTCTAATTTTCTGCAGATACCAACTACATGTCCTACAATTTATTTTAATTCCATTACTAACTACCCAGGATCAGTATGCAGACCCCAATGATTAAAGCTTCAGACTGTCCCACCTCAAACACCAATCACAAGTAGTGGGTCCCCAGGTTACCCACATTTTTGCTGGAATAGGCTACAAATCAGAGATTCTTTTTTTAAAAGAATTTATTTATTTGTTTGTTTTAGAGAGAGCACACATACGCACAGGTGGGTGTAGAGGGAGAGGATCTTTAAGCAGACTCCCAACAGAGCCTGACATGGGGACTACATCTCACAACCATGAGATCATGATCTGAGCCAAAACCAAGAGTTGGTCACTTAACCCACTGAGACACTCAGGAGGCTCTACAAATCAGGAATTCTTATCCCTCCTCAGGTTTGATAGTTTACCATATTGGCTCACAGAGCTCAGATAAACACTTAATTTACTATTACCGGTTTATTATAAAATATACTATAAAGGATAAAAATGAATAGCAAAGAAGTGTATAGGGGGAGCTCCAGAAGACTCCCAAGATGAGGAGCTTTTTCCCTATAGAACTGGGGTGCACCACCCTCCCAGCATGTGGATGTGTTCATTAACTTTGAAGGCTCTCTGAATCCCATAGCTTAGGGATTTTTATGGAGGCTTTATTACATGGGCATGATTAATCATTAGCTCAGTTTCCATTCCCTTTCCCTTCCCCAGAGGATGTGAGGATAGGGATGAGAGTTTGATGCTTCTAACCATCACTTCATCTTTATGGTGACCAGCCCGCATCCTGAAACTATCCAGGAATCCACCAAGAGTTCCCACACTAGAACAAAAGATACTTTATCACATAGGAAATATCAAGGGATTTAGGAGGACTGTGTAAGGTATTCCTATCACCCCATTACTCAGAAAATTACAAGGATTTCAGGAAGTCTGTCAGGAACTAGGGAGAGACACTACATATATATTTCCTATTATATCACAGCCTCTTCACCATGGTTAGATGCAGTAACCATAAAGGAACCCTGCTCAGTTCTAACTTCAGAAGAACTTGCTGGAAGATTTCGTTTATTTGATAACCTCCAGCAGCCATACCTTCAGCTAAGTCATTACATTCATAGGAGACTGTGGTTTTTACTGGCTCTCTTAGCCTTTGATGGAGCACAAGGAAAGAGGAGAGTCATTTTGGTTGATGCAGGACCCTTCTAACAGTAAATCTTTGCTTGGAGCTTTTTGTAGGGCTGATCAAGACTTTCTGAGAGCTATACTTCATCCTAAGTTTCTTCCCCATCCAATCATTGTCTTTCTTTTTTCTTTCAAAAATCATTGTTTGAAGCTCCTTCTCCCTATCCTTACTCTCTCCCCTATTTATCTTTCACAGTTGGTTATGTTATCCTCATGTCTGTTTCCAGGAGGATCCAAACTGTCAGCAGGTCTTCCATTTTATTTGTGTCCTATAAGAAACATGAAATGAAGTCTGCAAACCATAGTGAAAGCTGTCTCAGCTGAACAAAAGAATAGCTTCAGGGATCATCTACATCATTGGCTTCCCATTTTCATGTAAGTTTTGACATAAGTACTGTGTACTTACCTGTGGTATCAAGAATGCACTTAATATTGAATTACAATTAAATATGCTACCCATTAACTTCAGTTTTTACTGTGATTTTGTTCATGTATTTTGAGCAGAAATGTTGGTGGAGGCTTAATCTACTTTCTTCTCTGATAATTTATAACTACATGCTAGCTCTCACAACTGAATGGAATTAAAAATAACATTACCAGATGATTAAAGGGAAACAAACAAAAATTGCAACTATTTTAAAGTGGTGGTTCTGGACTTTTTGTTTGTTTGTTTTTGTTTGTCTGAACCTAGACTTCTGATAATGGCAAAAAACTATCCTGTTTAAAAGAATCTTTTCCAAAGATCAAATAATTTTCAAGGATGAAAATGAACAAATTCATAAATCAGAAAAAAACACAAGCAAACAGGGATGCCTGGGTAGCTCAGCGGTTAAGCGCCTGCCTTCGGCTCGGGGCATGATCCTGGAGTCCAGGGATGGAGTCCCACATTAGGCTCTCTGCAGGGAGCCTGCCTCTCCCTCTGCCTATGTCTCTGCTCTGTCTCTCTGTGTCTCTCATGAATAAGTAAATAAAAATCTTAAAAAAAAAACCCAAGCAAACAAAGCACTGAAAAGCAACAGCCCAAGAATCAACAAACAGCAGAATAACTCACCAAGATTCCAGACACACACAATCCTGAAGTTAAACTTTAAGCAAAAGAAAAATAATTCCGGATTATGTAGTCTAATATACCAGGAAAAAAACTAAGAAATTAGTTAATATGTGTATAAATCAAAATAAACACTATGACAAAAAATGATAATGAATTGTGGTCTTAAAAAGAAAGACCTGAATAACATGCTGATACTAGCATATAAATTGGGGGAAGTGATTGGGATTTAAGTGTTCAGGAGTAGGGAACAGACAATAGAGATTTTGATAAGTTGTGCATATTAAAATTTCTTGGGTAACCACTGAAAAAATAAAAATGGTGAAAATGACATAAAATAACAGAGACAAAAACTGCATCAAAAGTTAGGTTGTGAAGTAAAATATACCTATTAGGTCTACTAGGCTGGAGACTCCTAGAACATTGGCCCTCTGAGGCAAGATTGTACGAAGATAACCTAAATAAATATTAAATTTTTGGGTCAACCAGATATTAAAATGAGAAAGAAGATGTTAATGAAGTCCCTCTCCCAACATTACTGTATAAATTAAAACAAATCCAAGTGGAACAAAGACAAATGTAAAAGATAAAATTTTAAAATATTTAGTAGTCACTTCAGAGGGATATATTTATGGACCGGGGAGAGAAAAAAAAAAAAACACAAAAGCACACAAAGAAAACATTGACTATGCACTATGACTACATAAATTGTTATTTATCAAAAGACCATAAGGAGTGAAAATAAGAATCTCCAGTTTAGAAAAGTGATTTCCAATATGTAAAAATGATAAAAGATTCAGAATGTAAGTAAAAACTCCACAAACAATAGAAAGACAAAATATTATAAAACAAAGAATAAAGATTCAAACTACAGTTGACAGAAGGGGAAATCTGACTCATTATTAAAAAAATTAAAATATGCTTCACTGTATTAGCAGTATGAAAATACAAACTAAAATCAATATGTCGTACCATCTTACTTGTAACAGCAGAAAATTTATAGCCTTTAAATAACAAATATTGGTGATGATGTGAAATAACAACTCTCATATATTGCTGGCAGGAAGGAATGCAAATTATTACAAACACTTTGGAAAATTATTTGGCATTATCAAAATAAACTGATGACATTATATATGTACAATGACTAGAAATTCTAATCTGCAATATTTATCTGGAAGATCCTCCTGTATACATACTCCAAGAGGCATATATAACTTCATAGGAGATGAAATGTCTATCAACAGTTGAATACATAAATAGGTCATGTTATTCCATAAAGTGCAATATTATACAGCAATATACATAAATGAACTCCAATTACCTGCAATAACATAGAGGGGAACGCCTAAAATTCTAGGACCTCCAGTTGTGCTAAAAAAGCAAGTTTCAGGTAAATATATGCAATTTAATTATTTTTTGATAAAGTTTAAAAGTATGTGAAATAAACCATAAATTATTTAAAAATTCAAAATGAGTGACTTTTTACAAATTAATTAATTAATTTATTTTTGGTATTTTTTTTATTGGAGTTCGAATTGCCAACATATAGCATAACATCCAGTGCTCATCCCATCAAGTGCCCCCCTCAGTGCCTGTCACCCAGTCACCCCAACCCCCCCACACACACCTCCCTTTCCACTGCCCCTTGTTCATTTCCCAGAGTTAGGAGTCTCTCATGTTCTTCATCACCTTCACTGATATTTCCCACTCATTTTCTCCCCTTTCCCCTTTATTCCCTTTCACTATTTTTTTTATTCCCCCCAAAAATGAGACCATATGATGTTTGTCCTTCTCTGATTGACTTACTTCACTCAACATAATACCCTCCAGTTCCATCCACGTTGAAGCAAATGGTGTGTATTTGTCGTTTATAATGGCTAATATTCCATTGTATACATATACCACATCTTCTTTATCCATTCATTTTTTGATGTACACCGAGGCTCCTTCCACAGTTTGTCTATTGTGGACATTGCTGCTATAAACACTGGGGTGCAGATGTCCTGCCCTTTCACTGCATCTGTATCTTTGGGGTAAATCCCCAGCAGGGCAATTGCTGGGTCATAGGGAAGTTCTATTTTTAACTCTTTGAGGAACTTCCACACAGTTCTCTAGAGTGGCTGCACCAGTTCACATTCCCACCAAGAGTGCAAGAGGGTTCCCCTTTCTCTACATCCTCTCCAACATTTGTTTCCCGTCTTGTTAATTTTTACCATTCTCACAGGTGTGAGGTAGTATCTTATTGTGGTTGTAATTTCTATTTCTCTGATGGCAAGTGATGCGGAGTATTTTCTAATGAGCCTTTTGGCCATGTCTATGTATTATATGGTAAAATTTCTGTTCATGTCTTTTGCCCATTTCATGATTGGATTGTTTGTTTCTTGAGTGTTGAGTTTAATAAGTTCTTTATAGATCTTGGATACTAGCTCTTTATCTAATATGTCATTTGCAAATATCTTCTCCCATTCTGTAGGTTGTCTTTTAGTTTTGTTAACTGTTTCTTTTGCTGGGCAGAAGCTTTTGATCTTGCTTAAGTCCCAATAGTTCATTATTGCTTTTGTTTCCCTTGTATTCATAGATATATCTTGCAAGAAGTTGCTGTGGCCAAGTTCACAAGGGTATTGTCCGTTTTCTACTCTAGGATTTTGATGGATTCTTGTATCTTTCTGCATGGTGGAAGAGAATGGTGTAGTTTCATTCTTCTGCACATGGCTGTCCAATTTTCCCAGCACCATTTATTGAAGAGACTGTCTTTTTCCAGTGGATAGTCTTTCCTGCTTTGTTGAATATTAGTTGACCATAGAGTTGAGAGCCAATTTCTGGATTCTCTATTCTGTTCCATTGATCTATGTGTCTGTTTTTGTGCCAGTACCACACTGTCTTGAGGATCACAGCTTTGTAGTACAACTTGAAATCCGGCATTGTGATGCCCTCGGCTCTGGTTTTCTTTTTCAATATTCCTCTGGGTATTCGGGGTCTTTTCTGATTCCACACAAATCTTAAGATGATTTGTTCCAACTCACTGAAGAAAGACCATGGTATTTTGATAGGGATCGCATTAAATGTGTAAATTGCTCTGGGTAGCATTGATATTTTCACAATATTAATTCTTCCAATCCATGAGCATTGAATATTTTTTCATCTCTTTGTGTCTTCCTCAATTTCTTTCAGAAGTGTTCTGTAGTTTTAGGGTATAAATCCTTTATCTCTTTGGTTAGGTTTATTCTTAGGTATCTTTTGGGTGCAATTGGATTGCACCAAATGGGATTAACTCCTTAATTTGTCTTTCTTAAGTTTCATTGTTAGTGTAGAGAAATGGCACTGATTTCTGGGCATTGAATTTGTATCCTTCCACACTGCCGAATTGCTGAATGAGTTCTAGAAATCTTGGGGTGGAGTCTTTTGGATTTTCTATGTACAGTATCATGTCATTTGCAAAGAGAGAGTGTTTGACTTCTTCTTTGCCCATTTGAATGCCTTTTATTTCTTTCTGTTGCCTGATTGCTGAGGCTAAACTTCTAGTACTATGTTGAATAGCAGTGGGGAGAGTGGACATCCCTGTCGTGTTCCTGATCTTAGGGGAAAAGCTCTCAGTATTTCCCTATTAAGAATGACATTTGCTGTGGGCTTTTCGTAGATGGCTTTTAAGATGTGGAGGAATGTTCCCTGTATCCCTACACTCTGGGGAGTTTTGATCAGGAATGGATGTTGTACTTTGTCAAATGCTTTCTCAGCATCTATTGAAAGGATCATATGGTTCTCGTTTTTTCTCTTGTTGATATGATTTATCACATTGATCGCTTTACGACTGTTGAACCAGCCTTGAACCCCAGGCATAAATCCCACTTGGTCATGGTGAATAATAATCTTAGTGTACTGTTAGATCCTATTGGCTAGTATCTTGTTGAGAATTTTTGCATCTGTGCTCATCAGGGATATTGGTCTATAATTCTCCTTTTTGATGGTCTTTGTCTTGTTTTGGAATTAAGGTAATGCTGGCCTCATAGAACGAGTTTGGAAGTACTCCATCCCTTTCTATCTTTCAGAACAGCTTTAGCAGAATAGGTATTATTTCTTCTCTAAACATTTGATAGAATTCCCCTGGGAAGCCATCTGGCCCTGGACTTTTCTGTCTTGGGAGGTTGTTGATGACTGCTTCAATTTCCTCCCTGGTTATTGGCCTGTGCAGGTTTTCTATTTCTTCCCATTCCAGTTTTGGTAATTTGTGGTTTTCCAGAAATGCTTCCATTTCTTCTAGATGGCCTAAAATATTGGCGTATAGCTGCTCATAATGTTTTTTAAAATCGTTTGTATTTCTTTGGTATTGGTTGTGATCTCTCCTTTTTCATCTGTGATTTTATTAATTAGAGTCTTTTCTTTTCTTTTTAATAAGGCTGGCTAATGGTTTATCTATCTTATTAATTCTTTCAAAGTACCAACTCCTGGTTTTGTTGATCTGTTGTGCAGTTCTTTTGGTCTCTATTTAATTGAGTTCGGCTCGAAAATTTATTAACTCTCTTCTTCTACTTGGTGTAGGTTTTATTTGCTATTCTTTCTCCAGTTCCTTTAGGTGCAAGTTTATCTTGTGTATTTGATTTTTTTTCTAATTTTTTGAGGGATGCTTGTATTTCCTTCTCAGGACTGCTTTTGCTGTATCCCAAAGATTTTGAATGGTTGTATCTTTATTCTCATTAGTTTCCATGAATCTTTTTGATTCTCTTCTAATTTACTAGTTGACCCATTCATCTTTAGCAGGATGCTCTTTAACCTCCATATGTTTGAATTTCTTCCAGATTTCTTCTTGTGATTGAGTTCAAGTTTTAAAGCATTATGATCTGAAAATATGCAGGGGACAATCCCAGTCTTTGGGTATCTGTTGAGACCTGATTTGTGACCCAGTATGTGGTCTGTTCTGGAGACAGTTTCATGTGCACTTGAGAAGAATGTGTATTCAGTTGCGTTTGGATGTAAAATTCTGTAAATATCTGTGAAATACATCTAGTCCAGTGTATCATTTAAAATTCTTGTTTCTTTGGAGATGTTGTGCTTAGAAAATCTGTCATTTGCAGAAAGCACTGTGTTGAAGTCTCCCAGTATTAGTGTATTATTATCTAACTGTCTTTACTTTGGTTATTAATTAATTGATGTACTTGGCAGCTCCCACATTAAGGGCATAAATATTAATGATTGTTAGGTCCTCTTGTTGGATAGATCCTTTAAGTATGATATAGTGTCCCTCTTCATCTCTTATACAGTCTTTAGGATAAACTCTAATTTATGTGATATGAGGATTGCTACTCCTGCTTTCTTTTGAGGACCATTTGAATGATAAATAATTCTCCAACCTTTCATTTTCAGGCTGTAGGTGTCCTTAGGTCTAAAATGAGTCTCATATAGACAGCAAATAGATGGGTCTTGCTTTTTTATCCAGTCTGAAATCCTGCATCTTTTGATGGGATCATTAAGCCCATTCACGTTCAGAGTTACTATTGAAAGATATGAATTTAGTGTCGTCATAATACCTATTCAGTCCCTGTTTTTGTGGATTATTTCTTTGCACTTCCTCTTTCTTTTACAGAGTCCCCCTTCATATTTCTTGCAAAGCTGGTTTGGTGGTCACATATTCTTTCAGTTTCTGCATGTCTTGGAAGCTCTTTATCTTTCCTTCTATTCTGAATGAGAGCCTTGATGGATAAAGTATTCTTGGCTACAAGTTCTTCTCATTTAGGACCCTGAATATATCCTGCCAGCCCTTTCTGGCCTGCCAGGTCTCTGTGGAGAGTCTGCTGTTAATCTAATATTTCTCCCCATATAAGTTAGCGATCTCGTCTCTTGCTTCTTTAAGGATTTTCTCTTTATCTTTGGAATTTGCAAGTTTCACACTTAAAATGTTGAGGTGTTGAACAGTTTTTATTGATTTTAGGGGGGATCTCTCTATCTCCTGGATCTGAATGCCTCTTTCCCTCCACAAGTTAGGGAAGTTCTCAGCTATGATTTGTTCAAATACAGTTTCTGGTCCTCTGTCCCTTTTGGCATCTTCTGGAACCCCTGTTAAATGTATATTTTTCTTTCTGAGGCTGTCATTTATTTCCCTTAACCTTTCCTCATGGTCTTTTAATTGTTTTTCTCTTTTTTCCTCTGCTTCTTTCCTTGCCATCAACTTGTCTTTTATGTCACTCACTCTTTTTTCTACCTCATTAGTCCTCATTGTTAGGACCTCCAGTTTGGATTGCATCTCATTCAATTGATTTTAAATTTTGGCTGGATTAGATCTAAATTATGCAGTCATGAAGTCTCTTGAATCCTTTATGCTTTTTTCTAAAGCCACCAGTAGCTTTATAATTGTGCTTCTGAATTGGCTTTCTGACATTGAATTGTAATCCAAATCTGTAACTCTGTGACAGAGGGTACTGTTTCTGACTCTTTCTTTTGTGGTGAGTTCTTCTTTCTAGTCATTTCGCTCAATGCAGAGTGGCTAAAAATGAGTTGTACTTGTTAGAAGTGCAAACTCTTCTCTCTGTAGCATTGCAGCTGTCCTCTCTTTAAATCTCAGGTTGAATTCATAGGTTTTCAGGATGATTTGTAAGTTATCTAGTTAAGTTGGTGGGGACAGGTGACTTGGGGACCCTCTTGCTCTGCCATCTTGCCCCACCCCCCACATCTTTCTAAAGGAAATAAAAAATACATGCAAAATTCACTGTAGCAATTCTTCCTGAAATAGAAGGGAAGGGATAGGGAAACAGGATTACAAAGATGATATTAAAGACAATGAGACTGACTGTCTTATCCCTTAAACAGGGTAGTTTACTTAAAGAGTTTGGTTATTATGGTTCTTTTTACTTTATACTTTTTTGTAATCTGTGTTCCTTAAATAATAAAAATCAATTTCTAATTAATTTTAAATTGTTTTCAAGTGAAAATATAATTTTAAACATGCACTAAATGAAAAAGAAATCTATATAAATCAGTATTCAAGAAATGTACATATAAAGTATATATAATGCAATTAAAATATATATACATATTTTACTTACACAAAATGTCACTTTAATTATATTGGCTATTAAAATGCTGCATGGCTATGAGAATTCAAATATTTATTTGAGAACTAATTTATGCAAGTTCTAAAAATGCATTTTTTATTACTTCATAAAAAGGAAGTGCCAGCCTCTTCAGCTTTCAGTTTAAAAAATAAAAACTTTGGATCATGCCTTGCTTGAATCTAATTAAAGTAGATTTCGAAGACATCCTGCTCCTTTCCATGTAAACCTGCCTAATACAGAGATTCTCAGGTATATATAGATAGAGTTATATATCTACACAATTTAATGCATTATCCATGCTTAGAATTCTCAAATAGCCAATAACAGATTGATAATTTAAATTATCACTGCTGTAAATAACTGATTCATTTCCTGACTGAACCCCAGAGGTGTGGGGAAATCTCACCTGTAAACTCATTTTCCTCAGCACATCTCTTTCAGTGAATTTACCTCATTTTGAAATTGCTGTTTTTTTCTTAACTTTTAAAATAAAAATTAGAGTAGAAGTTCCATGAGAACAGGGATCTTTTCAGTCCTATTCATCTATCACAGGGTTTATCATAGCCTAATAACTAGTAGATGCTTGATAAATATTTGTTAAATTAACAAAGAGATCATTATCACAAGTTCATCAACTCAAGAGGGATCAAAATAAAATATAATATTTCAATAGTAATATAAAGTAGTGATTCTTTTCCCCACTTAAGACTTAAGTGCCCATATGGTTCCATAAAATTTATATATTTATTTAATTTTTATTAAATTAAATTTTATTTTTATTTGGTAAAATATTTACATGGCTCAATTATCAGTAAAATATATATATTGAGAACATTTGATTATACTCATTTCCTTTTCAATGAAATTTCTCCCATTCTACTCCTTAAAATAATTACTTTTCTAATATATTGTGTAGGTTTCTGGTGTTTCCATATGCAAATACAAGCAAATATTAAGAAATGTTTTTATTACCTTCCTTCAAGTTCATGAAGAAAGTCTCATGTACTATAAAGACTCTTCTATATCTCACTTTCTTCTCTTAAAAATATATCCTGGAGATCTTTCTATATAGAGACACCAAGAACTGCCTCAATCTTTTGTACAGGTACATAGCATTCCATTTTATGAATTTATACTATTTCATTGAATTTGTTCCCTTGTGTTATTTCCAACCTTGTCCTGTTAACAACACTGTGGTGATGTTTAACCTTTGTACATAAATCATTTTGGGTCTGTGCAGGCACATCTGGAGGATAAACTCCCAGAGGTGGAAATGTCAGGCCAAAGTATAAGCATATTAGTAATTCTGAATGATCCCACTCCACAGCGATTATACTATTTGTATGTTCATAGTGTGTCTAGGTCTTCTAAGAAACAAATGCCAAGATGTCACTAAACACATTTTATTTGGGTAAATGGCTGAGGGTAAATAGAGAAGATGGAAGGTAAGGCTGGGAAAGTATTCAAACAAGATGCAAGTCTTCCCCCCCATGAAAGAGAAAGAGGAAAATGTTGAGTAGATGCATCCTAATCAGCCATGTTGTCTAAGGAATGTGAGGCAAAACTGTTAGGAAAAAGAGCTAAAGTCAGCCAACAAAGGGCCCCTTTTTCCATACTTTTGAATCTTTGCTTGTCAGTTGACACCTATGGGAGACCAAAGAACAGCAGCAGGGACCCTTGGTCAATTATACTCCCTTAGGTTGGAAATTTGCTAAGCATGTAAAGACAAATACAGAAACAAAACAAACAAACAAAAAAATGAGAGGCTTTGTTCTCCTTCCCTGATGAAAATGGGAGAAGAGACTTCCCCCTTTTTCCTTTTTTCTTTTATAGCATTTATCTTAGAACATTTGTATTTATAAATACTTTCTCATGTCTATGAAAGATAAAAACTTCTGAAGACTAGATAGACCTTTAGTTAGCTGACCTTTTATCAGCTTTATGATCCAGGAATGCTTTTCTCAAGAACCTGGGAGTCATCTCTTTGAAATGTAAAGATCATGGTAACAGCATCCCATCTCCCAGTGTCTACCGAAGGGGGGAAGGGGGAGGGTGAGGGGGTGGGGTGGGAGGAGAGGATTGGTGGTGGGGAGGAGACTGACTTCAGTAGGTACCTTGCTCCAAACCTACTTTCTCTCATTAAGAGAAGAGAAGCTTATTCTTCCTCTGGATAAAGCTGATTAGTTAATGCAGATTACCAAGTAAAGTTAGGATGAACTATTTGTGACAAATGGTGTTGTCCAATCCTCTTACTTCAGGACTAGCTATTGTTTGTCTTGAAACATTTATGCAATGGGTTCTATTCTGTTTGGGTACATAAGATGTCTTTGCAGTCCGACTTAATGCTTATTCAATAATAAAAGTGTTGTCTTTTTCTACTCCCATTGTGGAGAAGATTTCTGGGTTGAGAGGTAATTTTATTTTTAATTATATTTTCCCAAAAGGTGCAACAGACAGGTATTTTGGTTTCAATTCACCAAAGTTTGGTGTCAAACGTTTTTCTTAACTTGTCAAGGTGTTCAGCTTTCCTGTCTTTAAATGGGAATAATTTTACTTGACTGCTCATCTAGATCATTGTCTGGTAAGAAGAGGCTAAATGAAGTTATGAAAATAAAACAACTTTGAGGATATAAAGCACTGAATGGTGAGAGATTATTAATCTTTACTTCCATCAACATTAGTTGATGGCATCAGTTCAGAATCATTTATAAGATTTATTATCAAATGCTTATAAAAGCTTGGAACATATGAGAAAAATTTATGTATCATAAATATGTTTAGTAAACTACATAGTCCAGAAAAGCACTCTTATTAGCACTTCAAGTTAACATGAATGGAGTTTGCATGAATAGATGAGGAGAAACATTGAGTCCCTAGCAGCACAGAAATACCAGGAGAAACATTAATGATTTTTGAACAGCAAAAGGGCTTTCCATGAATTAATAAATAAGCTATTTGGTGATGATAATTATAGCATTTATCTCTACCTTTGTATGATACAAATATATCTGGGAAGAGCAAATAGATAAAAATTAGGGAAACATACCATTACTATATTACATAATAAATCTTAGTTGAAGGATGGCACTCACTTTAAAATAGAGCATGTAGAAAATTATGAATTTCATAATTCTAAAAGGTTTTTCTTTGCCTATTCTTTTACTATCCTTGTTAAGACCCATTTATGGCATAAAATGTAATTTCTCTTATTGAATTTGTCTTCAGGTTGCCACTCTTAAACCAGATTTAAAGAAACCTGTTTCCTGTGATATAGGCATAGGAGTTCTGGCAGTGGCATTGGGGGTCCTGGGTGGCTCATGGGGTTGAAATACATAACTTTTGGTTTCCACTGAGGTCCTGGTCTCAGGGTTGTGAGGCCGAGTTACATGGGGATCCACATGGGGTGTGGAATCTGCTTGGGATTCTCTTTTTCCTTCTCCCTATGCCCCTGCCCCACTACTCGCTCATTGTCTCTGTTTCTATAAATGAAAATAAATAAAAATAAAAGAAGCTCTAGCAGAATTTATGCTTGTAATATGAGTAGAGTGCTAAGCAAATCCTATTTAGAGGCTACCGTTATTAGGCTCAACAATCGATGAAACAAACATTTAACCAAAGTAGAGGCACTTAAATACATATTCACAGTGGAAATTTCTCTATTCAAATTACACAACACACAGTGTAAAGAGTAAACCTGGCATGGAATTCTCTACATCTAGACTGAGATGTGTGTCATAATCTTTTCGCGTTTCCTGTTGTGTTTTTCCCAAAGGGTGCATTTACCTATTCTGCATTCTACCGTGGTTACTTTCTTTGACCTTTTCTTGCTTTCATTTCGCTCCTTTTGACTTACAAATCCCTTTCAATCTATAGTAAATGCAATGGATAAATAGCACAATTTTAACTTCTCATCTCTTTATTTTAAATAGTCTTTCTGGCAAACAGCTGGTAGTATTTATAGCAACATACCAATAGTCTACTTTTCCATAAAAGATAACAGTCAATACTTTTGAAAATTTTAATCTTCCCCCATTCTACACAAAGAAAACTACTTTGGTTTCGACAGAATAGGAAAAATACAGAAGGCAAGAATGTATGCACAAATTCTTAAGATGCCAAAAATCTCACTTATATTTAAAAAGTGTGGGTACAGTATTAATCATTTGTGTTAGTAGAAATACTTGAAACAATCAAATTAGTACATGTGGAAAGCTTTCCCTGATTTTTTTAAGTGTATATCTTGAGGCTTCATTCCATAAAAATGGCATACATGTTGTTTGAGCAACTACAGCAATAGGTATTGACTGAAGGGATCACATGAACCCTGTTTAGCACAAATATCTGCCTGTAAAGACAGTTTGCAGACACATTTTAATTTGAAGGAAAGAAAACATGATAAATAAGTATCTAGTATAGAAATCTGCGTATCAGGGCACCTGGGTGACTCAGTAGTTGAGCCTCTGCCTTCGGCTCAGGGCCTGATCCTGGATCCTGGGATCGAGTTCTGAATCAGGCTCCCTGCATGGAGCCTGCTTTTCCCTCTGCCTGTGTCTCTGCCTCTCTCTGTGTGTCTCTCACGAACAAATAAATACAATCTTTTTTTTTTTTTTTTAAGAAATCTTCACATCAAAAATAAAACAACATATCAATTAATTTAGGATTATATCAAATAAACTATAGATATTACAGTGTATTCCAAATTTTTCCTCACAAAACTCACTGAAAAGATAAAGATACTTATGGATAAGTTCTAGGTCTCTATTCAAGGTTCTGTTTGAATCCTGCACTTCTTATACAAGTGCTGATGATTTGTTTTCTTGATCTAGAGAAACTGGGTCCCTTTGATACTGCTTTTTAGGATCAGGACACACATTTCACGTTTCTTTGTTTTTGTGAAATGCTTCTTCACACTTTGCAATTGTTTAAAATTTATATTTTTTTTAATTTAAATTCAATTTGCCAATATATAGTACGTCATTAGTTTCAGATGTAGTTTTCAGTAATTCAACATTTGCATATAACACCCAGTGCTCATTACATCATCTGCCCTCCTAATATCCATCACTCAGATACCCCATCCCCCCACCGACCTTCCCTTCAGCAACCCCTCAGTTTGTTTCTCAGAGTTAAGAGCCTTATGGTTTGCCTCCTTCTCTAATTTCTTTCCTTTCAGTTCCTCCTCTTTCCTTTCTGGTCCCTTGTACTATTTCCTCTATTCCTCATATGAGTGAAACCATATGATAATTGTATTTCTCTGATTGAATTGTCTTTCAGCATAGTATCTTCCAGTTCCACACATGTCAATGTAAATGGTAGATATTCATCCTTTCTGATGGCTGAGTAATATTCCTGTGTGTGTGTGCGTGTGTGTGCGTGTGTGTGTATCACATACATGAGGCATGGTTCCCCCTTCCTGATTTCTCTTTCAGTTGGGAAGGACATCAGTTGGCATAATTATTATTCTCCTTCCCTCTTCATAGTGAGCGAATTGCAGGCAGGAAGTTTGAGTTCTCCTTTGCTGCTCCTGGGGTCTGGCTTCTGATTGCAGCACTTCTTTTTGGTAAAGCCTGTCTAACTCCGTGACTCAGTGTGAGTGAGCTGATACGCCCACATATATATCCTTTAATAGCTATCTATCACATCTCCATATGCCCACTGCTTTGTCTTATTTCTCAACCTATTCTGTGGTGGAGCAGAGACAAAAGGCAGTATTACTAGCACACTCTAGTAACACCATCTCAATATATTTACTGGTTTTTCATTTAACGTATCCTGTCTAAAAAGTGTGTGTTGATGCTTTCTTAATTAAAAAAAAAATACGCTCTTTAATTTTTTTCACTGTCCTAAAAAGCTGTGTTCAATTTTTCTTAATTCCATTTTTTTGGAATGCTTTGTGTTTTAGAGTACTCTGGAGATTATTTGATAATAAGTAAACATCTTTTTAAAAAATTCTTGTTTTATTATTCAGCTAAGTTCCAAATACAGATCTAATGGATTCTACAGCTCAGGTTCTTACACATTATATTTTATTTTGCCCCAGTTTGGCTCTATACCTTTGCTATTGAGCTGTGAGTGATTTGTATTCCAACTAATCGCCCCCCCCAAAAAAGTCAGCATCTTATGAGAGCATAAAACTAATAGAAATCAATCTGCTCATGTATCTGAAGGGATAAAACAATAATACATTGACACTAAAGATTCGTTTTTAAACATTTCATATCTCAATTTCTTTTTTTTTTTTAAAGCTTTTATTTATTTATTCATGAGAGACACAGAGAGAGGCAGAGACACAGGCAGAGGGAGAAGCGGACTCCATGCAGGGAGCCTGACGTGGGACTTGATTCCGAGTCTCCAGGATCACGCCCTGGGCTGAAGGTGGCGCTAAACCGCTGAGCTACCCGGGCTGCTCCCGTATCTCAATTTCTGGGAGCTGGAGACTCTTCTAATATTAACATGCCCTTATTATTAGGCTTGCCTGCCTGCTGTGAACCATGGTGAAGTAAACGGAAGAATCTTACTACAGGAAAATACAAACACTGAGATTGTAATGGCTGTTAAGCAAATCTAAACTTAAAAATAAACAACAAGCTTAATAGAGGCTTAATTATTGTCACATGCAGTATTTCGACAAACAAAATTTACCTTCATAACATGTCATAAAAATATATTTGCTCTTGAAGGAAAATCTTATTTTTATTTAAAAATATGTGGGATCTGCTAAGCAAGTAGATACTTCTGTTTTATTACTGATTACTTTCCTTTGGATATAACACAAGTCCTGTAGATGGGATAAATTAAGACCATCAGACTACAAAAATGTAGTATGAGGCATACACTGCTCTTTGTCATACATGTCAATGTGTCTAGCTTTTTCTTCTGACAATTTAAAATATTGGTCAAGTTAAAACTTGATATTGGTCTGTGTTCTATTTGCTTTGGCATTTGTCTTATTGCTAATCTTGTTAGCTTGTTTTTTTTAGAGCTTCAACTGATGGATTTTTACTGATTGCAATATCAATACCGATATGTCTTAAGTATGTCTACAAAGATATACACACATGAAAAAGCATAAAGACCTTGCCCTTCTCACATTACTCGTCTATCATCTATCTATCTATCTATCTATCTATCTATCTATCTATCTATCATCTATCTATCTTTTAATTGATAAGAAAGTCACAAACTTGGCAGAAGAAAATCTTAATTATTTATTTCAATCTATCAGTAAAGAGATAGGCAAAATGAAGCATAAAGAGATTAACAAGTGGTTTGCAGTGTACCTATACTTAAATACAAGGTTTCCTGATTCTCAGGAAATGAAGCTATTATATTTTATCGACCACATGGTGACCTTTTATAAACCAAATCAGAAATTCTTCGCCAGGGGAGCTCAGGTGGCTCAGCGATTTAGTGCCACCTTCTGCCCAGGGAGTGATCCTGGAGACCCAGGATCGAGTCCCACATCAGGATCCCTGCATGGAGCCTGCTTCTCCTTCTGCTGTGTCTCTGCCTCTCTCTCTCTCTCTCTGTCTGTTATGAATAAGTAAATAAAATCTTAAAAAAGAAAAAGAAAGAAAGAAGAAAAAGAAGAAAGAAAGAAAGAAGACAAGAAAGAAAGAAAGAAAGAAAGAAAGAAAGAAAGAAAGAAAGAAAGAAAAGCAAGAAAGAAAGAAAGAAAAATTCCTCGCCATATTGGTAAGATCCCTTCCAAATAGTGATGGGATATCTTCCAAAGCCAGAGATATTTGGGAAAATATCTCACTTCTTAGCATGCTAAGTATCCTCACTGGATTTCTTGGACACAAGTTTTCTTTTCTTTTCTTTCTTTTTTTTTTTTAAATTCAGTTATATTACACATATACAAAAATGAACAAATGATAAGTGTTTAGGTTGGTAAATATTTGCAAAGTGAATATACCTGCACTGCCATCACTCAAATCAAGATATCACTACCACCACTTCAGAAGCCTCCCTTATATCACTTCCCAGTAATTATACTTCCCAGGTAACCATGATTCTGATATTTATCACTAGAGATTAATTTACATCTTTTTCGGGCAGCCCGGGTGGCTCTGCGGCTTAGCGCTGCCTTCAGCCCAGGGCCTGATCCTGGAGAACCAGGATCGAGTCCCGCATCAGGCTCCTTGCATGGAGCCTGTTTCTCCCTCTGCCTGTGTCTCTGCCTCTCTCTCTCTCTCTCTCTGTGTGTCTCTCATGAATAAATTTAAAAAATCTAAAAAAGATTTACTTCTTTTTGAATGTTATATAAATAAAAACATACATTTTCTTAGTGTTTTACTTCTTTATTAAATAAACACTATTTGTGAATTTATCCTTGTTTTATGTTCATTTTCATTGCTATATTATTCGTATTATACAAATATACCACAGTTCATCAATTTATCCCATTACTGTGGACATTTGGATTATTTCTACTTGTGAGTATTATAAATAGTGTTGTTATTAATATTCTCTACAAGTCTTTTAGTATGCAAAATAACATACTTCTTAATATTCAAAAATGAAAATGTTTGGTCATAGGCTATACTCAGTTTTGGTAGAATATGCCAAAGTCGTAGTAATTTACATGTTATACAGTAATATATAATGGTTTAGATTATTCTCTATTCTCACCAATATGTAGTCAAATCAGCTTTTTAATTTTTAAATTTTTTGGCCATTTTAATAGGGTAGAATGTTATTTTGTTTCAAATTTTCATTTCCCCCAGTACTAAACATGTCAAACACCCTTTCATTCATTAAATTCTTTTTTACCCCATCTGCATCTATTCTTTATGCTGATCCATCCTGTTCTATGTCCCTGGATGCTAACTCATACTGACTACAATGATAGACTCCATTCCCTCTGGGTTCTATCACTGGAGACCATTGATAGAGGATGGAATGGAAGCAAAGAGGAAATAGAATCAGACATTTTCTCTCTCTACTGTTTTCCTTTGGCTATGGTGAAAACTGTCTGTAACATTCCATGGAAAGGTCTCAGCCACTGCAAGTCAACATGCCTCATTGCCTTTCCATCTGCAATTTACCACTAACTGATTCTTATTCCACTCCAAATACCACCTGGCTATCCGTGGCATATTCTACTGTCTTTTGTGGTTTTCCTATCCCCCTCCACAACTATGTGAATAGTTTTTTTTGTTTGTTTTAAGCCTTCCTCTATCTAAATTGGAATGTGCTATCTAGTTCCTCCTGGAAATCTGTATGATATGCATTACTGTTTCTAAATTATACTGAGCATGTATGGAAAGATGGTGTATGCAAGATGAAAATTAAGTGAAGAATATTTAGTAGAAAATATGGTGTTTTAAATAGACCTCCCACCAGGACCTTAAGTAATAACTGTTTGCCAGGGTAGATATTACTTGAGTAAACAAGATATTCTATTACACAGGCATCTTAGGCTGGATCCTTAAGCAGGTTCTGGTTGCTTTAAAAAATGATTTAAACCATGTTTTGTACCAATAAAATAGAAATCAATATATGTGGTGTGATCTCAAAAGAGTGTACACCAGTTTTGTCTAAGGATCTTACCATAGAGTTTTATGTTCTGCTCATTATCTACTTATTTGTGATAAGAGGTCTAACATTTTGGAACATTAACTTCTGATATTATGGTATACTTCACCATCTTTTTACACACTTTTAAGTCTTATTTCAGGTGTTACTTTCAAGCATGAGTCAAGTAAAACCCTTTCTTTAAAGGATAAAATGACTTTATCATAATTATCAAAATGCTATATGTAAATCAAAGCACAGAGAGCAGGGGAAATTTAGAGGAATTGGAAATCTCAACATTTCTAGGAAAAGTGAGAACTATGATTGTAATTTCATCTTTCCCCTTGTAAGAAAGGAGGCCATAGTCGTGGAAAAAAAAAAATAGGCCTAACACCAATGCCAACTTACAGGTAACTCAAGTTGAAGTATAATAAGGTAGTTTTATGAGAGAAGTAAATAGAACTGATAATAGTTGAGGACAGTTTTATGGGACCATAAGCTCTTTATCTTCCAGTTTACCAAAACTCCAGTTTTGGGTGTCTGACCCAAACACTCCTTTGGTAAGTGCTCTGAAAGTCAGCAGTGGTCTTAGTAGACCACTCTTTCCCTCTTGAAACTCAATGATATAAGATCCAGTCCCTTAATTTGGCTCTCTCCTTTCTGGCCACCCTTTTTTTCCATTTCACTCTTCACCTTGTAAACATTTATGTTTCACAGGGCTTAATTATTAGACCACTTCTCTGCTCATTCTACGTGCTTTCAGTGGGCTAACTTAATCCCTTCATAAGAGTGTTCCTTTATTTCAGTGATTTCCAAATCTTTATTTATAAAACCCCCCTTATGTAATAGAGAACCATATTCTAAAATGGCTTACTAGGGTCACCTGGGTGGCCCAGTTGGTTAAGCATCTGATTTAATTTTGGCTCAGGTCATGATCTCAGGGTCATGGGATCAGGCTCTGAGTCAGGCTCTGTGCTCAGCAGGGAGTCTACTGGAGATTCTCTCTCTCTCTCCTTCTGCCCTTCCCCCCTGCTTATGCTTTCTCTCTCTCAAAATAAATAAATCTTAAAATAAAATGAAATAAAATAAAATAAGGTAAAATAAAAATAAAATGGCTTACTAGATAAATTTCATGTGGATACCGCACAGGAGATTTTAGTTTTAACACATTCTAGGTCAGAGTTCTTTCCCTCTCCAAAACTGTTCTTTCCCTTTTATGGTTCATTTTAGTTAATAAAATCACTCTTCAGTGAGTTATCCAAGCTAGGAAACCTCATTATGATCCTCAACTCATCCATTCATCTCATCTCTCACATTCAGTCAGTCACCACACTGTGTTAATTCCATCTCCTGGATATCTTTGGAATCTGTCTTCTACTTTTCATTCCCACGGCTACCTCTCTTGTTTACAGGTCATCCTCCCCTTTTTTGGTTTGTAGTGATGGCCTCCTAACTAATTTCCCTGACTCCTGTGGCTGATTCACAAATATCTCGATCTTCCACTGATCTTTAGAACTGCTATAAATGTGTTTTTAAAACACAAATCAAATGATATTCCACTCATTTTAAAAGCTCTAATTACAAAATTAAACACACACTTATATGAAATCTGGCTTGGATGAACAAGGATTTCAATAACAATGTGTTCTTTAAAAATGAAACACAGTGAAAAAAAAAAAAAACAATGGCTCTTCCACATAGAAAATGCATAAGGAGAAGCATTCTTATTAATTTTTAATACAATGTTGGATTTTATGGGTTTTAAAAATCTTACATTATTTATTTCTAAACTATTAAAGGATACAATACAAATTAATGATATTTATTGTCCACTTTTGATTTTCTCTTTAAATTATTCCACAGTCCCCTTCACATATATACATAATTTTATAATTATGTAAATACACATACATACGTATATATGTATTAAACAATCTCAGAGAAACAATATTTATAAATTCATAAAAATTTATGAAGTCATTAAAAATGAGACTAAACTATTTAATTAGAAAGATTTAACTTTTTTCAGAAAGAACTCTTGGGGTGCACTGAAAAAATGAAAATTATTTCTAATCAGCATTTTCCTCTTAATGAATGGGGCCAATGAGTTGGTATTAAGATGTGCATATATAAATAGGCTTCTGGAGACTTGTGACATTACACACTTGCCTCATAGCTTTAAATTGCAAAGGTAACTTTTCTTTTTCTGTTTTGTATATATTTATAGTAATTGAATTGTTTTTCATACATTATAAAACTTCTATTACTTTCTATTATTTAACATTTTCAGTGCTCTGCTTAATTGTAATATGCTGGCTAACTTTAGGTATTCATAAATTAAATAGGAGAACAGGTAACTTTCAACCTCATGAATTATTATTATTCTACTGTATCTCTAGAAAATTGCTAATATTTTTAAAAGGATATTCTTTCCTTTTCTATAAAAAAGGTCTTATTTCCAAGGAAATTGCTCTTGCTCCTTCTTTGCTTCCTGAAATGCTTGTAATAATTCTAGGATTCTTATTTATGCTTCTAAGGAAGTTACAAACTCAAGAAACATAGACTAAGTGTGTAGGCAATACATCATTCCTGATTAAAACTATGAACAATTTTGTTTACCATGATTCCTCTCCATTAAGGAGTGAAGGAGCAGCAAAATAAAAAATTTGCATCTTGATAATTAATTATCAATGAGAAAAACAAATAATATTTTTTAAAGTCCATCTCTTATTCCCTGATCCTACTGATAAAAGGAAGATCCTTTGGAAGTTGAAAAGAATTTTGAAGTTTTAGTGTTTTTCATTTATGCAAAATATTTTTGTATTGGTATCAGTTAGACAACAGAGTGACAAGAGCTATAGTAAAAGGGTATTATTTGATAATTTATCTACTTGTAAATTGACACTGAGATAATAAAGATCCCCTCAATATAATGACTCAAAAACAATCTGTAATCAATGCTGCAGATTACCATAACCAATTAATGATACTCTTTGGATAAATGTTTAATGAAGGTAGGGAGATACTTCTTCTTCTTCTTTTTTTTTTTTTTAATGTTGTTACAGAAATACTTAGAGACCCAAAGAGTTTTCCAGGCTTTTTTCAAGAATACAGAATGAAATCACATATAGTCAAGATTACAATCCAGGTCACCAGACCTCATATTTCTCTACTGAGGACTGAATCTACTAAAATCTAGTTAAATTTATCAACTTAAAGCTTAATAAGCTATTTTATTAAAAAGATCTTAATATTCTTACTATGAAGAATAAACTTTGGGACATACTTGTACCAGCAGCCAGAGGGAAATGCAATTCTTCATTTGGTATAATCAACAGCCCAAATAATTTAATTATTATCTATATCAGAGTTTAACTAAAAGTCTTAAATAACCATGTTTGCCTAATATTCCAAATCCAGGAAAGGATAATGAAAATGAGTAGATAATACATAGTCCTGGAATAATGAATCCCTATCTCACACAACATACAAAAAACAATCGCAGGTGTAATTTATGTTCATCATAAGACACATAAAATATGAAAGTCTGTCAACAATCCAGGAGAGGGCCCTTACAACACATAAAACCAACACAATATATATACAGAATACGTACTAAATAATTCCTAAGAATCAATAAAAAAAGACAAAGCAATAAAAATTGAGCAATACAAACCATCAGAAATTTCACTGAAGAAAAAGCACTAATGGATCATAAAATTTAGAAAAAGATGTTCAATTAATTGATGATCAGGGAAATAAAAATTAAAACCACAACGATATACATTTTCATACTCAGCAGATGGGCAAGGTAAAAAAAAAAAATACCATGTTTTAACAAGAATGTTAACTGATGGGAATTTCAATAGTTACTACTACTCCAAAAATCAGTTTAGTGTAACCTAGTAAAAAGGGATGTACATGTACACATCTCATAACTAGCAATAACATTCCTCATTATGTACCCTAGAGAAACTCTTGTCTATGTGTATCAAGATATATCTACAAAAATTCCTTATATCAATGTTGTGTATTGCAGCAAAAATATGCTCTAACCCCAGTGTCCACAAATGGAATAATAGTTTGCGGTATACTCATACGATTAAAATACAATAGTGAAAATGAAAGATCTAGAACCATAGACATCATAAAAGATTAATTTAAATCCACAATTTAGGGATGCCTGGGTGGCTCAGTGGTTGAGCATCTACCTTTGGCTCAGGGTGTGATCCTGGAGTTCTGGGATTGCGTCCCACATTGGGCTCCCTGCTTGGAGCCTGCTTCTCCCTCTGCCTACGTCTCTGCCCCTCTCTCTCTATGTCTCTCATGAATGAATAAATAAAATCTAAAACAAGAACAACCAAAGAAATCCACAATTTAAGCTCAAAGAAGTATCTCATTAAAAAGATACAGATACATTATACTTTCTTAAAAATTAAATTTTTTTTCTTTTTTTTAAGTCAATATTTTTAAATTTTATTCAAAAATTTCATTATCTAAAGGTAACATGGAAAAGGGAAATCTCAACTCAGGAGCAAAAGCGGGCCTTTTTGAGGAAAATGTGGGCCTGGATTCAAGGGCCAAAGTAAGTTAAGTGGTAGGCAGTGCGGTAATGGGAAGGAGAGGCTTTAAAACTGTCTCTCCAAACAATAACATTAAAATTATATTGGTTAATAGCTAGAACACTTGTAAAACTCACAGGTAACTGCAGAACTGATATCTTGTCTTAAATGATAGCTACAGTGATATTTCTTTATTTTTTGTCTTTAAACTACATGTTTATGTTTCTACACCCATTTCTAATACATGTTATACTTCAGAATTTTTTTTTTTTTCCACAAATGTATGGAAAGGCAACTCTTGTTGATGAAGGAAGGGAAGACATAAGAAGGAAAAGCATTTGGGGGACTTTTCCCATGGAGTTTACTTTTAATTCTACTCTGTTGCCCTAGATTGTTTATTTCTTTCCACAGTTCTTACTTCTTTCCTAACTAACTGCAAAGCCTTTCCTCACTTCATATCCCTATATTTTGTTTTTGTTTTTGTTTTGTTTTTTTTACACAGACTATGGAAGTTTTGATAAAAGAATTAGTAAAAGCAAAAAAGCTAGTTCTGTATAATCTCTGTGAAAAATTGAGCTTTAAAGTGTCACATCATTGACAGCGTTAATGGTGTATGAACTATTGGGAAGAAGACAACACCAGCAAGGTCAACAGAATTGGCATGGGTGGGAGAGTCAATGAATGCAATAGCAGTGAACCAAACCTTGAAAATAAGTAACACTAACTAAAAAGCAATACTGAGTTGGTGGTCACTGTTAGCAGGGCTGGCACTTTCAAAATGGATTAAGAATAAGAGATTACATCAAGTAGTATGAACTTCAAAGAAGAGGAAAACAGCAGACCAGCTGAAGCAAGTTGTCACACAATAACTTTTATTTTTGTTTTATTTAAAAAATCATTTTTCTTCCAAGTTTTTATTTAAACTCCAGTTAGTTAACATACAATGTAATATTAGTTTCAGGTGTACAACACAGTGACTCAAAATTTCCATATAATACCTGGTGCTTATCACAACTGCCCCCCTGCCCATCACCCATTTAAACCATACCCCACCTGCCTTCCCTCTGATAACCATCAGTTTGTTCTCTATAGTTAAGAGTCTGTTTCTTGGTTTTCCTTTCTCTCCCCTGCCCCCAGCCATGCCTGTTTGTTCTGTTTCTTAAATTCCATATATGAGTGAAATCATATGGTATTTATCAACAACAGCCAACTATGGAAAGAGCCCAAATGAATGGATTAAGGTGTGATATATAGTATATATACTATATGTGTATATATATACTATATATATGTGTGTGTGTGTTATCTTACTTGGCCATAAAAAATAATGAAATCTTGCCATTTGAAATAATGTGGATGGAGATGGAGTGTATCGTGCTAAGTAAAATAAGTCAGTCAGAGAAAGACAAATACCATAATAACTTTTAGAATAAGTTTTCAAAGTACATGTGAAACTGTCATTAAGGACTCCCACCTAGCACAATCTCAGGGAAAATTTTGGAATTTGAAGTTGCTTTGTTAAACAGGTTTGGGAAGGGCAGCTGGTGGTCATAATAGACACATTTAAAAAATATATTTGTTATGTTAACTCTTATCGATTTCTTACACCAAAGTCACCATATCCTTCCGAATACGGGTTTTACCAGTTTGGAAATGGATATACATTTCCCATTGCAATTTTAATTATTTATCACAATATAGCTAAAAATATTGCCGAAAAGGTTTTAGTTGTTGGCTTGGTGTTATAAACACGATTTATGATTTTTTTCCACTAATAATATATTTCGGTATTAAACAACTAATTTTTAAACATATCATATTTGTAAATTAGGAGATGCCCATATATGGAAAGGGAATTTACACAAGGCAGAATTTCTTGATAAATATTAAATACAAAATTTGTGGAGCAGTAGTGCATTTTAGGAGGCCACACAAGGAAAGCAGTATGCTGGCTAAATGGGGTTCCTTCTGTAGAATGGAAGTGATCACTGACCACTGAAAAGGGGAATAAAACATTTATCTAAAAAAGAGAGAGGCAAATAGGAACGATGTAAGTTTTCTTTCCCCAGATGAGATGAAGGAATGTTTATTGATATGAGAGGCTTGCCTTTCAGAATAAGGGAATCAGGTTCACAAAGCTGAGGCAGCACTGAGCCCTGAATGCCAAAGCAATAGCAACAACAAGAACATCATCAACAAAATCAAGTGGTAGCAAGTCTGAGAGATGAACATATTTTAATAAGTTTTACTTCTATTTTCCATTTGTTTTTGCTTGTTTTGTTTTAAAGAAGTCCAAATAAAATAATTTCTTATATAATTGACTGAGGTCACCTTTGCATTTTATTGATTCTCATAAGATTAGGTACCTGACAGAATAACAGGAGCCACTTTGCTAGTTTTATAAATGCAAGTCACTGAAATAATACTGTTTTGATAAATTAGGATTATTACTATAATTCCGTGGTAAGAGTACCTGTTCTTAATTCCAGATTTCTATAAGAACCAAAAAATTAGGGGACTTTGAAAGGGGGGAGTAAAATGATATGCCAATTTGGCAATATTCCATGAGACTAATTATCTGTGTGAATGCAGGGAAAGAATGAACTACCAAGGAAAGCCTATGTTATGCATTAAAATCTAAGAAACATATTAACATAATATGTATTAACATTAATACAATTACATGAAAGTGATTTATAGATACAGGAAGTAAGATTAAGGTAGCATTTTTTTAAATTGTATTTATTTATTTATTTATTTATTTATTTATTTATTTGAAAGAGAGAGAGCAAGGGCCTGTATAGGGCAGAAGGACAAGGAGAAACAGGCTTCTTGCTGAGCAGGGCGCCTGATGAGGGGCTCAATCCCAGGACCCTGGGAATCATGACCTGAACCAAAAGCAGGCACTTAATTGTGCTACCTAGGTGCCCCTTAGGTAGCATATTCAATGCCTCTTCCTTATAATATCAAACTAACCATGGTTATTACTTAATATATTTATATTATTTAGATTTTTTTGACTTCCAAAAAAGAAAGTTATTTCTTTTCATGTTGTTTCATTTAAATAGTTGCTTAAGAAACAGTTACACATTGTAATTATTTATTATATTTATTATACACATTGTAATTGTATTCAATTAGTTTGTCTTATATATTACATGATTATATATTATAATTAGTTATTTTCTTGGAAGATTATTATACATGGTAATTGGTTATTTTTTGGGAGAAACTTATTATATATTGTAATAAGTTATTTACCTGGAAAATGTGTGTGTATGTGTATATATGTAGTATGGTTTTTGATGTGAATAAGAATTCAGATTGGTAGTTTTGTGGTGAGCATTTAACATAACTATGAATGCACATGTATTAGCAAAATATCTTTTACCCATATTGATTAAACAAATATATACTGAACAGTATCAAGCATGCTTCTATATGTTCACAATATAGCAATGAATGAAACAAAGAAATTTATCTCCTTATGGATTTTATATTCTATTTCATAAAATTTTTCAAAGATTGTATTTTATTTTCTTAAATATGCAGCCTTCCACAGTATTTAAAAATTACAAATTACTAATCACTAACTAAAAGAGGAAGAAGTACAGAAATGTTATTTTTTATTGTTAGCATTGACATTAAGAATGGCAATCAACATTTGCTCTTGTAGAGTCAATTTCATTCATGATTATCAAATGACTATAACATTCTAATTAATTTTACAACACTCAAGAGAGACAGATAAGTATTATTATTCCGATTTTACTTTTTTTTTAATTTATTTTTTATTGGTGTTCAATTTACTAACATACAGAATAACCCCCAGTGCCCGTCACCCATTCACTCCCACCCCCCGCCCTCCTCCCCTTCCACCACCCCTAGTTCATTTCCCTGAGTTAGCAGTCTTTACGTTCTGTCTCCCTTTCTGATATTTCCCACACATTTCTTCCCCCTTCCCTTATATTCCCTTTCACTATTATTTATATTCCCCAAATGAATGAGAACATATAATGTTTGTCCCTCTCCGACTGGCTTACTTCACTCAGCATAATACCCTCCAGTTCCATCCACGTTGAAGCAAATGGTGGGTATTTGTCATTTCTAATAGCTGAGTAATATTCCATTGTATACATAAACCACATCTTCTTTATCCATTCATCTTTCGATGGACACCGAGGCTCCTTCCACAGTTTGGCTATTGTGGCCATTGCTGCTAGAAACATCGGGGTGCAGGTGTCCCGGCGTTTCATTGCATTTGTATCTTTGGGGTAAATCCCCAACAGTGCAATTGCTGGGTCGTAGGGCAGGTATATTTTTAACTGTTTGAGGAACCTCCACACAGTTTTCCAGAGTGGCTGCACCAGTTCACATTCCCACCAACAGTGTATGAGGGTTCCCTTTTCTCCACATCCTCTCCAACATTTGTTGTTTCCTGCCTTGTTAATTTTTCCCATTCTCACTGGTGTGAGGTGGTATCTCATTGTGGTTTTGATTTGTATTTCCCTGATGGCAAGTGATGCAGAGCATTTTCTCATGTGCATGTTGGATTTTACAAGTGAGGGAACTGTAACACAGAAGCCGAATTCACATCTTCCTCTACACCTCAATAGAGCTTTAAGAAACTCCACAGCAATTGCAGGGTTTCAACTCATGTATTGCTGTGTACCTCTGTGGTACTTTTTTCATTACTCAAGCAAGACATTGTTTGAGAAGTTATATAGAAGAAATCTTTATGTGGATTTGGTTCTGAACCATGTTATATAGTTGATGGGACCCATCTAGTAAATTGCATAGTGAAGGTAGACTGGCTCATGCTCACATTTTAAAATCATTTCTACGTAGATATAAAGCTGGATGTAGATTTGGTTAAAAAAAATCAGGGTCATTTGTCCAAGGACTCCTGATTGGAAGGCCCAAGTAAAACCTGAAATACAGTTTCTCCAACACAGTACACTAGCCAACTAAAACAGAAAAACTAAATTTTCCTTTCTGCAATAACTAACAATTGCTGTATCCTAACAGGTACATTAATGCTAACTTATTTCACAGTGTTCAAAGTAACCAATTCAATTAGTCAATGAGTAGTTAGGGATTTAAAAACAAACCAAACATCATCAAACAGGGTAGTTCAATAAAGGGGATATAATATAACAATGTAGTATATATAGTATAACAATGCTAGAATTGCTGAGACCAAACAAGTAGGGAGTTGGAGCACATAGAAATCAGCAAATTTCAAGAAGCCACTACAGCTAGAACTGAAAAGATACAGGAAGGAGGTGGTACAGGAGCTGGGTTGCAGGGTTGAGCAATAGCGCTGACACAACCTCTGTTCTCTGATAAACATTCTCATATGCTGTCACCTTTCTGAGAAATCAAAAATCAATGCCTTTTCCCCAGACCTCCTAGATACAAATCTCCTTATCTTGTTTCTCGAAGTCCTAGACAAATTAACAAATAATTAGCAAATGCCTGTGACTCAGTACCTTTGAATGTGTTTTCCCTTCCTTGCAAAATGGAGAGCCAGATTTAGGGTCCAAATTTTAGTTCACATGTAGGGATGTCTTGATTGAATTGTTGCAATAGCTTTTTGACTGTTTTTTTCTGCTTCTGTCTCTCATTTTTATCTGCCTGATAGCCAGAATGATCACTTTAGAACACAAGGTATATCATGACTCCTCTCTGCTCAAAACTCTAGAGAAGTTCCCACTCACTCAGAAGAAAGTAATAATTCTGACATAGTTAAAAAACCATTTGTGGATTTGTCATAATTCTGTGAAGAGTCTCTTAGTACTGTCAAAATTAAGTAGACTAGAAAGACTTTATTTAAGATGAGTGCAATAAGGAGAGAGATTGAACTCAACTCACTGAAACAAAAACCAAGAGCTGGAGAGTATCTAAGATCTGGGGTAAGGGGAATCATAGGCTAACTGTGTTCACTAATTGTTCTCACCCAAAGAGATAGTAGTAAACTTTCACTATCTTCATGACAGTTGTTAGGCCTTTTGTTTTTTTGTTTTATTTTTGTTTTGTTTTGTTTTTTTACAACTTAAGGCAAAGCACCTCCAGAAATTAAGTTCCTACCCTCCCACAGAGACTGAAAGATAGAGGTGCTCTCTTTCAATGTTTACATTTCAAAAACATTGTCTCCATGTCCTTGAAAAAGATATTTCCTAGGTTGTAAAACTGGTAAAAGCGTGGAAGAAGATTTACATACATTTCAAAGAGGCAGAGAATTTACAATTTTAAGTTTTCTAAAGTAAATACTTTAAGAAAAGGGAGATTAGGGAACTAGCCAGGAAAAATGCCTATCAAGTTGAGAGGAATAAGACCTTCTTGATAAGGCCTTAATCTTCTATATACTCAGGCTCAGAAATGCTAGTTTCTGTCCTGTTCTTCAAACACACTTTTGTTTCATAATATCTCTATATGATAGACTTCTGTCTGAACAATTAGACTTACTACAACTTACTACATGGTTTATTCCCTATTTCCTTCTGGTTTATGTGTACATGTCAACTTAACAGGGAAGTCTTTTATGATTACCCTGTATAAAAAAAAAACAACCTTTCGAACTTTCTCTATATCCCTCACTGTGCTTCCATTTTTCTCTATATAGTTAACATCTGATATAGTTTCCATAATTTAATCACTAAGAACCTACATATTTAACCTGAATTATTTTCTCATTTAGCCTTAAAACCTAGCATATCGTAAGTACTCAATAAGTTCTTGCTAAATAAAGGAATTAATTAAGCAGTTAATAACATTATTTCAGTTTTCAGAATAAGAAAATGAGGCATAAACATATTAAATCAAAGTACTTAGAGCCACAAAGTCATTAAATGTCAGTTATTCATTAATCTACACAATCTCTGCATAACTCCAAACCTAAAATGTTTAGCTATTAATTAAAGAATGGATTAGGAGTTGTCATTTTTAAAACAAATTTATTATGATGATTTAAATATATACAACTTATTATGATAAAGCATTTTATCCAAACCACATATGATTTTTGTGTTGTCTAAACAACTTATCCATAGTACTTACCACAGTGCCTGGCCCAAGATAAAAACTTTGTAAATAATCATTGAATGAATGAGTAAACCAATGACTGGAGTTACCCAGCGTGGATTCATTGTTTATGTAAATTGAGATATTTGGTTAATTTATTTGAGTTTGGAAATTATTACCTGCAAAATGAGAATATAGGCTGAATGGTTTCTGTGTTAGTAATAGTATGTCTGCCACCAAAATTCATACTCCTCCTTCATGTGTAAAGATAATTCTTGCTAAGAAGTAGCTACCCAACCACAGAGGATATTTCCCATTTTCCTTGCATCTAGGGCACATTCCATTAGTATATGATTGGGAGTAATATATATCACTTCTGGGCTGAGGTTGAAAAAAGTGTGTCATCTCCACAATTCCTTTACTTTCTGCTGAATGAATTTAGAGAAGTCTAGGCAAGGTAGAGACAAAAGATGAAAACCTGAATTACCATGTAGAAAAAATATCATTCACCCATAAGTAACACCTGAACAATCATTTGAGTGTAAAATAATATTCCATGGTATACAACAACTGAAATACTGAGTTTGTTTATTACAACAGACAGCAATAGCCTTGATATTATAATCATTAACGTTTGTTCCAAATATAAAATTCCATTTTCTACACCTCATATCAAATTAGCAATTTTTAAAATGTTAAACATAATTTCTTATGTATAAGGCACAAAACAGTCATAGCATAATTATTATTTTCAGTTTTCAGTGCCATGACCCTAATTCTGCTTCTAATTAGGTAACACTTTTAATAGCTACCGTTTCTAAGTGGCCTTCAACTTTTTTCTTTCAAATTTTCCTCAGCAATATTGTTTCATAGTTATTTTTTCAGTCATGCATTAATCCTTTTAGACAGGTTTGACAAAAATGCCTGTCTTTCAATTTTTTCACAACGTACCTATATAAGGTTCATCGTCTAGTGCTCCCCAATGTAAATCTTTAAGAAAATTGTTCATACACACCACTTAAAATCAACTCTGCTTATTCAAGTCTTGAAGCTTTACTATTTCCTCCACTGAATTTCTTTCTTTTCACCTGTACTACAGATCTTTTTTAAAAAATATTTTATTTATTTATTTAGGAGAGAGCAAGAGCAGGAGCGGGGGCAAAGGGAGAGGGAGATGCAGATTCCCCACTGAGCAGGGAGCCCAACATAATGAGGCTTGATCCCATGACCCTGAGGTCATGGCCCTGAGATCATGACCTGACCAAAGGTGGACACTTAACCAACGGAGCCACCAGCCACCCCTGGACTACCAATCTTTTAAGATCTATACTGTAACACATTTTCTTTGAAGATTTTTTCTGAATTCTGTCTATTAATGTTGATTTCATCTATTTACATTTTGGTACTGATGTTTTAATCCAGAAACAGAAAACATGTAATTTTTATCCTACCACTTTGAATCTAATCTTATCTTTCCCAATGATTTTATAAAAAAGATTCCAAATATTTTACAAAAGAGGGCTTCAGGCTGAAGCCATCAATTATATTGGCATAAAAACTGAGATCCATTGGCCCCTTTCCATTTTATTTATTTATTTTTAAAGATTTTATGTATTTATTCATGAGGGACACAGAGACAGAGAGAGGCAGAGACACAGGCAGAGGGAGAAGCAGAGGGAGAAGCAAAGGGAGAAGCAGGCTCCATGCAGGGAGCCTGATATGGGATTCCATCCTTGGAGTCCGGGATCACGCCCTGAGCCAAAGGCAGATGCTCAACTGCTGAGCCACCCAGGCGTCCCCCCCATTTCTGTTTTAAACTGTAAGTATATGCCATTTAATTCTATTAAAATGTCTTTCTTATGTAATGCAGTTCTACTACACTGTAGTATTATCAAAAGAGGGTTTCTATAATTGTACTAAACATATACATTTTTTTTAAGAAACAGTAATTGTGGTCAGTGTTTTTAAAAAAAGCCTTCAATGGTGGGGGTTGGGGGTGAAGGGGTGACTGGCACTGAGGGGGGCACTTGACGGGATGAGCACTGGGTGTTATTCTGTATGTTGGCAAATTGAACACCAATAAAAAATAAATTTATTATTAAGAAAAAGCCTTCAATATCTGAAAATAAAATTTCAAATATTTAGATGCCTAACAGTATGTTTAAAACAGTGATTAAGAAACAAATGAATCTGGCAGCAGTGGGATATGATATTTTAAATACTCTGTGTTCTGCTTATCAGCAGTAAAAAAAATGTAAAACATTTAAAGTTTGTATTTCAAGACAACATTTTTGTCAAAATAAATTTCTATTAAAGTGTCACAGTACAGGAAAAGTGTTCCTTATAGTTTGGTTCAATTTAGTACATAATTATTAAGACAGAGAAGTCAGGACAGAGGAAAATTACAGTACTAGAGCAATATATTTTTTTAAGATCTTATTTATTTATTTGACAGAGAAAGAGAGAAGGAGAAGCAGGCTTCCTGCTGAGCAAGGAGACCAATGCAGGGCTTGATCCCAGGACCCTGAGTTGTGATCTGAGCTGAAGACAAGCACTTAACCTGCTGAGCTACCCAGGCAACCCAAAGTACTAGAGTAATATTGATTGATTAATTGATTGATTGATTAGTTTATCTATCTGTTTTTAGAAAGCAAAGTATGTGATCTTTAAATAAATTAAAGCAAAAATCAAACATTATCATGCTTAAAAAGTGCTGAGGGCAATAATAATGTTACATTGAAATATATGCCTAGTAAATATAAAAAGAAGTAAGTAGTAATAAACAGAAGTAACTTCAAGTTTTGGGGAAATTTTTTCAGGTATATGAAACATAAAACTTATACAAAGTTATATATTTCCTATCCATGGTATCATGAAGACTGTTTTTCCCCCACAAAAATCCTCAGTAACCAGAAAAAAAAAATATTAGCCTGTAATTTCTTAAATTTCTTAAAATACATTTGTTGGAGCACTTGTAACAAGATTTGATAGAGGATTATGGATAAGCAATGTGTATGACAACAACAAAGCAATATAAAACTATTCACTATTATACATGTAAAATATAAATTTCAAGAGTCTTTTGTTTCTTAAATTTTCCAAATATTTAATATAGTGTTAAAAAACACATTTTACATTCAAATATAGAGCACAATAAGCAAAGTTGGTTAACTATGAAGGTTTGCTTTTTTTGGTGCAAACTTTTCGAATTAATATTTAGAATTAAATGAATAACTAGTCTCCATGATTTACATAAAAAGCTATTCAATGATTGAGATTTTTCTCTTCTAAACATTTACAGAAATGCCAACAGCAGATAAACAAAGGTATAAATACAGTTTATTTAGTGTTTATCTTCTCAGTCAAGTTCAAGTGTTCTGTCAATTAGAACTTAAACTAATTCCAGACATCTGCATAATGTGTTCTTATCAGAGCTGTAAGAGGAATCAGGTTGATAAACAGATTCAGGAATTAGTGGCAGGCTAAAAATGAGTTATGCTGCCAGTAGTATGCAGAATGTTAGATTTAAATTGGGAAATTTCAGAAGTGTTTTTATTATACACTTTTATATATGATAAAACTTTTAGCATTAGAAGAGTAATTTGTGGGACACCTGGGTGGCTCAGTCAGTTAAGCAGCTGCCTTCTGCTCAGGTCATGATCTTGATGAAGTTTTAGAATATAGTTGAGGTCTGGAGCCATCTACCAAGAAAGAATTCTTGAGATGTCTTTGGTGCAAAATGGTGGTTTTATTAAAGCCCGGGAACAGGACCCTTGAGCAGGAAGAGCAGCTGCCCCGGGCCTGTGAGGGGTGGCTGATTATATACCTGGGAGTTGGGAAGAAATGTGGAAGCAAGGTTTCCAGGACCTTAAGGGGGCCAGCTATTGTTGGGAAGAGGTCACTTACTACTGTCTAATAAAACCTGAGTCATGAGACCCTTCAGATGTGTATTGGTGGGCCATGTGCTTAGGAGATGATTACCAACATGTATCTTGGGGGTGTAGAGATAAAGGAAAAAAATTTTTTAAAAGATTTATTTATTCATGATAGACAGAGAGACAGAGAGAAGCAGGCTCCATGCCGGGAACCCAATGCGGGACTGGATCCTGGGACTGCAGGGTTGCACCCTGGGCCAAAGGCAGGCGCTAAACCTCTGAGTCACCAGGGATCCCCAAGATAAAAGAAATTTCTAAAGGGATTTAAAGTAGGCTTACAGGCTCCTTAAAATTGCTTCTGTCCTTAGCAAAGTATGAACAATGAGGCAGTTGAATCTGTAGAGGATTGTCCTTCTGCCTGTTTCAAGGACTTGTCAATATGCTTTGTTCTCAGTTAGTCCTCTGTTCCCTCATCAATTTCAGGGTCCTGGGATGGAACCTCACATGGGGCTCCCTGCTCGGCAAGGAGTCTGTGCCTCCCTGTCTCTCTGCCCTTCTTCCCTGCTCATGCTCTCTCTCCTCTCTGTCATAAAAATAAATAAATAAATAAATAAATAAATAAATAAATAAATAAATCCTTAAAAAAAAAAGAGTAATTTGCAATAATATACTCTAGATCAAGCCTGTAACATGAAATAAAGACTATCTATAGTGAAAATACTCATCTCTGTCTCACTGGCTTCCTTCAGACCTTAAGGATTCACAGAGCTGTTGGTTGGAAGGGGTGGGGTAGACCTTTAAACTTTAACTAACCCCTCCAAGAAGCCTGGAGGTTCCACTTGCTTGTGAGTTAGTTGTTCTAGTTTCCTGGAGCTGACAGTGAGCCAAAACAGCTGGTGTGGGAAGCTATAGTATAGTCAGTCACTTCCTTAGTTGCTGAGAATAAACCTGGGCTGCTTACTGGCCCTTGTGGGATTCTTTCTTGCTTACCCACCTGGCCAACCACAAAACAAGCAATTTTAGCTTCCATTTCTAGTATATAAGGTTTTCCCAGGACTTGAAGAATTAATGCCTCCCTGAAAATACCTTATAATCATAGAATACTTCAGTGAATCATGAGGGTATAGCATATTGATAAGATAGTCCATTTGGAAGGATCAGACTATTACAGATATAGCTAGGAATGGGATCTATAAAAGGTAACACCTATCAGAGCATGCCTCCAGTGTGATTATGAGTATTTATCTGAAGGCAGAGAGGTCAGCAAACCCCGTGGACCTTTGCTTTCTGAATTGCATTAGTCCTGAGATCAGCATCTGCTCTATCTGGACACCCTTATTTCTTTGTGCTGTAGTTAAATCCCAGACAAGTCAAGGAAAAACTAATCTGAGACCAGCATAGATATTAGCCTTGTTTCTGCCACTCCTGCTATACTGGTCTGGGAAGATTTTCTCCTAAAAAATATAAAATATAAAACTTCAAGTTGTTCTTGACAACAGAGACAGAGTTAGTTATTTATATTGTTAAGTTTTCATGATCCTTAGGAAGATCATGGAAGAGAGCTAAAAAATTTATCTTATTCAGGGTAACATTCTGTTTAACTTAGCTTTTTTTTTTTTTTTTTTCCATTCAGCATTCTGCTTAAAAGTCTGTCTATGTTAGTTTCTATACAGTCTAGTCCATTCCCTTTAAATCCTTTGGTATTCCACTACATTAAAAAATAATCCACAAGGACTCCTGGGTGGCTCAGCAGTTGAGTGTCTGCCTTTGGCTCAGAGCTTGATCCTGCAGTCCGCTTCTCCTTCTGCCTATTCTCTTGCCTCACTCTCTTGTGTCTCTCATGAATAAAATAAATCTTTAAAAAAAATAACCCACAATTTATATATCTCTTTCACTTCTGATGAACACATTTGGATTTGTTCCAATTCTTCACTCCTGCAAACAATATTTTAGGGCTCACTCCTGTGCATATCTTCTTCTCTGTAGGTGAAAGAATTTCAGTAGGATATAAAAGTGTTATAGCTGCATCACAGGATATGCATGTGTTAAATTATCATAGGAGGACTGAAACTTCAATTTTAAATATTTTTACCAATAAACTCTTCAACAAAAGAAGAGTAGGAGAATTTTTCTTCCCCAACATCCTATAAATACTTGATATTGTCAGATTCATTTTTATTTTGCTAATCACCTAGGTATGAAAAGAATCTCATTTTTCAAGATTTGCATTTCCCTACAGAAATGCAAAATGGTTGAGAGTCTTTTCATATGTTTATCGGCCATTGTGTTTCCTTGTTTAGTAATTCCTGTTTATATCCTTTGCACATATTTCCTTTTCAGCTATTTATCTTTTATTGTTGATTTATAGTAGTTACTTACATTTTCTCAGTATTTTTTATTTATTATAAATGTTTAATATATCTCCTTGAAGTCTATGGCTAGACCTCTAACTTTGTTCATGGTATATTTGCCACCCAGGCAACTTTATGTAGTGCAGTGATATTAATCAATTTAATTTTTGCTTTGTGCTTTCTGTATCTTGTATAGTGTGAAGGAATGAATTGTGTCCCCACAAAATTTGTATGTTGAAGTCCATATCTGGAGATAGGACCTTTAGGAGGTAATGCAGGTTAAATTAGCTCACAAGGGTGGTGTTATCAGTCTGTTCACGCTATCACAGCAAAATGCTACAGACTGGGTGGCGTAAATAACAAAAATTTTGTAGACTTCTAGAGGCTGGAAAGTTCAATATCAAGGTGCTGGCAGGTAGGTTTCATTCTCAGGACTCTTCTTTTGGCTTGTAGGTGGCCTCCAACTCAATGTGTACTCACATAGCCTCTTTTGCGTATCCAGAGAGAGATTGAGCTTTTTGGTGTCTTTTTTTATCAAGTCACTAATCCTATCAGATCAGCGTCCTACTCTTCTGACCTCATTCAACCTTAATTACTTCCTTAAAGTTCCTATCTCAAAATATAGTCACAGTGGAAGTTGAGGCTTCCACATAGGAATTGTGGTGGGACCCAAACATTCAGTACATAACAGGTATCCTAAACTGATAGGATCGGTGGCCTTATAAGAAAAGAAAGCATCTTCGTTTGCCGCTCTCTCTCTCACTCTCACTCTACCCGTTGATATTGCCACACTCCAATATGCTCAGTGGAAAGCCCATATGAGGACAAAGTGGCCAACTGCAAGTCAGGAAGAGAGCTTCCTATAGAAACCACATGGTCTAAAACTTTGAGTTTTGGATTTATAGTCTCCAAAACTGTAAATAAATAAATAAGTACATACATAAATAAATACATAAATTTCTCTTGTTTAAACCACCCAGTTTATGAAATTTTGTTGTGACAGTGCAAACTAAGACATATAGTAAATCCTTCCTTTTACCAAACTCATAGATACTCACCTAAAATGACTCTACTGGCTAAAATCTTGCTTTTCACATGCAAGGCATCTGCCCATGTTTTATACATAAATATTTATATAAACTTCATTATTTATAAATATATGTTATATATGTTTAAATTATATATATATATTTATGTAAATAATAAAAGCAAATCATCTCAAAGATATTTATTGAATAGATGACCCTGTCACCATTGATTTACGATGTTTCATCTATCTTGTATGATATGTGATATATAAATAGGATCTATTCCTATTATATATTTTGTTTTATGGATCATCTACCCATGTATCAATGCTACTTTGTCTTAAATGCTGTCCTAGTAATACTAAATCTTGATATCTAGTAGGTCAGAATCCTCATTTTGTGTTCTTTGAGTGTTGTCATTCTTAGATGTTTGAAGGATCAGTGCTTCTCAGACTTTAATATGTATATAAACCACAGGTGGTCTGGGTAATTCAGTACACCAGGAAGAGAACCTGAGGATCTGCATTTTCTCTAAAGTTCCTAGATTTTGACAATGAGGAGAAGGGTAATAAAAACAGTTTTTCATATATTTTCTAATTTAAAATTTGAAATACTAATGTGAATTGCATGATTCATAAAATAATTTGATGAGAATTGTTTTTTTTTAAATATATTACTGAATCCTTCAATAAAGGAGCATGGTACTTTTATTTCTTTATATTTTATTTTATATCCTTCAATAATGTGTTTTAAATTCCTTTATAAAAAACATCCTTTTTTTTAGGGGTTTTACCCAGGGGAAAACCCAGATATAGTTTTACCCATGTAGATAATATACTTTATATTGCCTTTGCAAATGATATTCTTTTTTCTTGTTCTAATACTTAAATAGAAAAATTGGTTCTTTGAATATGAATGCTACTCATTTTTGTATGTTGATCTCATATCCAGAAATCCCAATGAACTTGTTCATCAATTCTAGTAATGAGAGAGCTAAAATTTTCTTCCTTACAATGAGCTAGCTTTCATGTTTTGTTAGTAACACTGACCACATAGAGTGATTATATCCTTTTTTTTTTCTATTTTCTGTAAATTTGGGGTTACCTATTCTTGATAAATTGGTAAAGTTATCTAGATTTAGTATCTTCCTCATCCCTGTCCCCTTTGGGTAGGGATGGGATTGGCAGAAATTTTTGATTGCTGATAATTTACTTTAAAGGTGACAGATTTAGTCATGTTTTCCATTTCTTCTTGATTCAAATTTATGTGTTGTTTTTTTTTTTTATAGAACAGCTTGTTTCAAAGTGCATTCTGAGAACTCCTATGGTTCTGGGACAAATTTTCCAGGAGTCTGTGAAGTAAAAAATATTTTAATTATTACCCTATACTAAAATATGATTTACCTTTTTCACTCACATCTTAGCAGACTTAATGTGATGTTAGGCCAAATTATAAAGAAATGTAGACCGTATTTTTGCTATTTTCTGTTTGTTTTATAAAAGTATACTTTTTCATAAAATATTCTATTTCTATTAACACATAATGGGTTTATTATTTTATATATTGTAAAATACAAAATTGTTTATTTTCGTTTTAAGCTGTGAGTATTAATAGATCTTGTCTGCATAACTAAAAGTTCTTTGCAGTCCTCAAATACTTTTAAGAGTGGAGAGTTCCTGAGACCAAAATGTTAGAGAGCTGCTTTCTGGAAAATTATTTATTTTGTCTACAATTGAAATTTGTTGATATAAAAGTGTTCATGATGTATTAATTTCCTTTTTTTACTGAGATTGATTTGAGAAGTTTAGACTTCTTTTTAGACTTTTTAAAGATCATCTTTTATTTTTGTTTTTCACTCTTCTGGTTGTTGTCTATTTTACTAATATTTGCTTTTTATTTTATTTTTTATATTTGCTTTTTAATATATTTCCTTATTTTTATGTTCCATTTGTTTACTTTTATGATATTAATCTAGCTTCATGAAGCACTGATTAATGTATTCATCTTTTATCTTTCTTTTAAAAAAGATGGACTAGAAACATCCCTCCAAATATCAATATAACTTCACAGCATAAGTTCTCTGATGCAGAATTCTTTATTACTTAATTCTAAACATTCTGTAAATTGCATAGTTGTTTTTTCCTTATTCCATTTTTACTGTATTTTAATTATTGAAAAGTTAACTCAGGGGACATTCAGTTTAGTCTATGTGATATCAATTCTTTAATATTTGCTGCACTTTCCCTTGCAATCTAGTATGTAGAAAATATTTATAAGTATCCACATGGACTTCAACATTATTGGGTCCATGGATCTACAAACATGCATATCTAGTAGCTTAAACTTTCTTTAAATTTTGTTATTAACTTAACTATAAGCAAGTGGTAATCTGCTTGATCTATCAGTTTCTGAGATGTATACATTAAATCTTTCGTTATGATTGAGGAATTACCTATTTATTTTTGTCACTCAATATTTTTAGCATATATTTCAAGGCTGTATTGTCAAGTGCATGCATGTCTATCATTGCTATATAAGTTTGGTATACTTGTATAAAACATAAGATATCTAGTTCAGAACCATCAGAAAATGTATTATGTTTATACTGCTATGAAGCAATAGTAGTAGCCACAATATTTTTCATATTCTTGTAGCAGTTTCCTGAGGATAAATTTGCATAGGATAATGCTAAAGGGGCTTTGTATGATGCCTACATAAATAGTAGATCACAGTACAAGAGAGGAACTTTAAACTTAGGACACTTGAGTCTTTTTAATGGGCTGCAATCAAATGAATCTAAACTTTTCCCCAGAGGGAGGTTTATTTTTATTATACTAGGCAATAAAACAAAACAAAACAAAACAAAAAGCACCCTGACTCTGCTCTGAAGGAAGAGGCTATCTATCTTCCAAAGCTCTACCTTATACAAACATTGTTGGAAAGATAGTTGACAAGAAGAATCTATCAATATCTCTATTTTCAAGTTGTATAAAAATGTGAGAGATCCTTATGGAAATGTCTCTCAACATTATTTATTTGTCATTCTATTTGTTATTTCTATTTGTCATCCGGAATAATTTATTATCATTAGAAACAGCTTAACTTTTTTCATTAAGAATAACAATTATGTAATATCCATTGTGCTTTATATAATAAACCTCACAATCTGATTTAAATATTGCTGTGCTAGCATTAATTATCAAGTGGCTGACTAATGATATTTTTTCTCAAAACTTTTATATATTATTTTAAACCTGACTTATTATTTTGATTTGAAGATAGGAACATATGAACTCTAAAATCCAGTTTGAAGGGCAGCCCAGGTGGCTCAGCAGTTTAGTGCCGCCTTCAGCCCAGGGCCTGATCCTGGAGACCCTGGATCAAGTCCCATGTCAGGCTCCCTGCATGGAGCCTGCTTCTCCCTCTGCCTGTGTCTCTGCCTCTCTCTCTCTCTGTCTCTCTGACTCTCTGTCTCTCATAAATAAATAAAGTCTTTAAAAAAATAAAATCCAGTTTGAAAAGTTTGGTTTTTCACAGTATAAAGAAACACATAAAACATGTAATTCCTATATATACAATACTTGGGTTTATTTATTTATTTGTAAAGATTTATTTACTTATTTGAGAGTGTGAGCACAAGCATGAGTGTGGGGGAGGGGCAGAGGGAGAGAATCTCAAGCCGACTCCCACTGAACATGGAGCCTTATGCAGAGCTGGATCTTATGATCCTGAGATCATGACCTGAGTTGAAACCAAGAGTGACACTCAACCAACTGAGTCACCCAGACACCTGGGATTTATTTTTATGATTTAATTTCAATTATATGTTTTATCTGTTTTCTGTCTGATTTTTTTTCCATTGGATTAGATAGTTTTTAATTGCCCTCCTATCTGCAGTTGGTTTTGAAAAAATATATTTCCATATATCCACAGGACTTTCTATTCCCCTGTAATCTGCTTAGCTAGGCCATATTAGAACAAGCTGTAACCCAAGAAATCAAAGACTTTTCTCACCTTCTCCTCATGGGTGGTGGTATTCTAATACTCAACTTGGTTTCATGAAGTGGTTTTTCTTTGCTGGCATCCATTGCAGTTATTTGGGTGCTACTGTCCTAATGAAGTAGAGCTCTCAGCTCTGTCTTCCTGTTTTCCAGTCTCAGTTCTCAGAAAATTCATAACAATTTAAAATCTCAGAATCAGCAAAGTCCAGAGGAGATGTAAGCAGCTGTTTTTCTTCATCCTTTCTTCATCCTTTTCTTAGATTTGACATGAAGTTAACCCAGCTTATTATAATTAAGCAACACAAGATTAATAAAATCCCATATAATTTGGTAAGCCAATCTGTCTAGTTATCATTTCTGCAAAATTCTAAAGGGTTATACCTATTGAAAGTTTTGGAGCTTCAATAAATTCCACAATATCATTTGCTATTGTCAATTTTATTTTACTGATGAAAGACATTTCATTACAACTAGTGACAGTAGGATTAGACATAAACTTTAGAGAAATCTTCAGGAAAATGAGAATAATAAAGTTATAAATATATCTCACCAGGAAAAAAATATCTTTAATTGTCAATGGCATATTTTTCCTAATGAAATCAGCATTTTCATTAGATTATCTATTCAGCAAATTTGTCAAAGGTAACTGGAAAAGTAGTGGTATATATTATTCTCAGAGAAGAAAAATATCTTTCATTTTGAAATCTGTGGTAGACATATTTCTAAAATGGCCTACAATATCTTCACCTCCTAGCTTTAAACAATATCGTAATTCCTTTCCTTTGGATGTGGCCTGGACCTAGAGACTCCTCAGCTTGGCTGACATTTTGATCGAAGCCTTTTAAGAAACCATGTAGTAGAAGATGAAGCTGAGCAGTGCCCAGATTTCCAATCCACAGAAACTGAGATTAAAAAAAAAAAAATGTGTGTTACTTTCAGCTGCTAAGTTTTGGGATAATTTGTTATATATCAATAGATAACTAATGCAACTTCCGTAACTTTCAACGGAAGCATTATTTGTTTTCTTATGGATGCTACTAGGCTATTTATTCATACTGCTAGAATAGCCCTTGTCAAATTATATTACCTCCAGAAAACACACAAGTTGAAATCCTGGAGGGCAAAGATCAACATAAAAATCCTAGAGGAGAACACGGGCAGTAACCTTTTTGACATTGGCCATAGCAACTTCTTTCTAGACATGTATCCTGAGGCAAGGAAAGCAACAACAAAAATAAACTATTGGGACTTCATCAAAATAAAAAGCTTCTGCACAACAAAGGAAACAATGAAACTAGAAGGCAAACTACAGAATATGAGAAGATAATCACAGATGAAATATCTAATAAAGGGTTAGTATGAAAATGCATAAACACCCCAAAAATGAATAATCCAATTAAAAATGGACATAAGATGTGAATAGACATTTTTCCAAGGAGACATCCAGATGGCCAAAAGACGCATGAGAAGATGCCCAACATCACTCATCATCAGGGAAATACAAATAAAAACTACAATGAGATATCAACTCTCATCTGTCAGAATGGCTAAAATCAACAACATAAAAAATGACAGGTGTTGGCAAAGACGCGGAGAAAGAGAAATCCTTTTGCACTGTTTGTGGGGTGCAGCCACTGTGGGAAACTGTATGGAGTTTCCTCAAAAACTTAAAAATAGAACTATCCTACAATCCAGCAATTGCATTACTATATATTTACCCCCCAAATAAAAAATACTAATTCAAATGGATACTTGTACCCCTATGTTTATAGCAGCATTGTCTATAATAGCCAAATTATGGAAACAGCCCAAGTGTCCATTGGCTGATGAATGGATAAAGAAGATGTGGTACACACACACACACACACACACACACACAATATACAACATGCAGTATTACTCAGCCATGAAAAAGAATGAAATCTTGCCATTTGCAATGACATGGATGGAGCTAGAGTATTATACTAAGTGAAATAAGTCAGTCAGAAAAAAACAAGTACCATATGATTTCACTTATATGTGGAATTTAAGAAACAACACAAATGAGCAAAGGAGAAAAACAGAGAGACAGTGGCATGCCAAGAAAAAGATGAACTATAGAGAACAAATTGATGATTGGTGGGGGAGGAATGGTTTAAATAGGTGATGAGGATTAAGGAATGCGTTTGTTGTGATGAGCATTGGGTACTGTATATAAGTGCTGAATTGCTAAATTGAAACTAATATTACACTGTATATTACACTGGAATTTGAATAAAAACTTTAAAAAGAAAAATAAATAAATAAATGAACAACAAAAAAAATCCCAATAGCACATCTCTGTATCTAGCAGAAGTTTGATTCAACTTTGGGTTCCATTCCCCTGTTTGAGAGAGCAATTATATAAAAATCTATTTATGTTCTGTGTGAAATATCATAGCTATCAATTAGAGTTGAACAAAGGATAAGTGCCTACAATGCCATATTTCTTCTCCTAAGTTCATAATATGGATGATGTAATAAACATGAGTTTTGTATAGTTGTCACTCAACAGGTTCATTCCTGTTTTTGTGGTATTTAAGACATTTTTTTGCTTTGGGTTTTTTTTTCTGATCAGCTTTAACCAGATTTCAGTCTTTCTGTGCCATTACTCTTGGGAATGTCTCAAGTCACAGAAAGTACAAATAATCTTTTTAAATGTTTCAAAATAGTTTTTCCAAGATTTTCACTTTATACATTATTTTAGCATTTCTCTTCTGGCTTCAATTAACTGATTGCGTCCTTTTAAATCATAGTTTTAAAAATGATGTTCCTGTATCTAATAATTTGTGATTAATTTTTCCCCATGACAGAAACTGAAGCCTGAAACTACTCCCTGTGGTTCCCTTTATTCGTTACTCAATGCTTCTGTCAGTGATAGATACACAGAATTGAAATTTTCCTAAGCTAACCTAACTTGACTCAGCAGGGCCTAGGGAACCTAGTCATAAGTGATAAAAAAGGATAAGGCAACAGATGCCATATGCCTGTAGGCAAACACCTGTTTGAATGTCTTCTTAACTGACTGTCTGGTCCAGTTAAAACACTGAAACTCATTTGCATGTGAAATCACAACCTAACAAGAGCAGAAAATCCTGAGAATTTCTTATTTGATTTTAAATCAATAACATGGGTGAATAATATGGGCTAGAAAAAATGTGAAATCTATTAAAGAAACTGTGAGTTACAATTTTCATTCATTCATTCATTCATTCATTCATTCATTTATGGCATTAGGGGCATACTGTGCTCAAAACTTAGAGAAACAGGATCTTGGAGACACTGTTTTATACTTGCATTCCCAATGCTATATGAATCCATCAATAAATATACATATTTATTTTGTATTCAGCACAAAATTAAGTGATCGCATTACTCCAGGTGGTTTTCCCGAATAGCAAGTACACATTTTCAGCCTCAGAATCTTGTCTCATTATTTTTCACCTTTTAATGCCTTCATCTTCAATTTATGTTTTCTGCCACAGGTGGCGGCAGAGTCTCATGGGTCCAGGATAGAAAGCATGCTGATGTGAGATCCAAATTGATCAACTCAGCTCAAACTTTTTTTAAAGACATTTTAATTTAATTTAATTTAATTTTACTTTTAAACTAGGTTTTCTAATCATTAAAGTGATACACTATATGGTATAAATATTCATATAGAATAGCAAATAGTGATAAGTAGAAGTTGCTTCACTGTGGAACTAGCAGCTTCTTAAGACAGTTCCCCAGATATAATAATGTTTACACTATTTCTTAGGTATGTCCACACAATTTCTATTCATATATCAGAATGTATCAAAAATAAAAGAAATTATATTGAGACTGTTGTGCAATTTAGTTTTTAAAATTAACAGGATATCCCTCTATATTCTTTCAAGTATGTTAAGTAGCTACCTCTTATTTCATAGTATAGCTGTTCACTAATGTTTAGGAATCTCCTATTCTTTTAATTTTCCTTCTTTTTTTCCCATTCTTCCTTCATTTTTTCTTGCCCTCCTCCCCCCATTTTTTAACTACTTAAAGAAATATACCATGAGTATCACTTCACACATGTTTTTTTATACATGATTGAATTCATAGGGAGAAAGAACTCCCCAAGGTGGAATTGCTAGCTTTTAAAGTGTGTGTTTTAAAATTTTCACAAGACTACGAGGTGGAACAAATTTAAACTACCATTAAGAGTGTTTGAGAATGCCTCATTCTCCCAGGGTATAGTCAATATTGTTTATAAATCTTAGCCAACTTGATAAACAAAAAAAGTATATGTCTCATTGCTGTTCTAATTTGCACTTTGTAGACATGAGTGAAAATGAGCATATTTTCCTGTGTTAACTGGCTATTTGTATTTATTTTTCATTGAACTTTCGTTGTGGATTTATATAACTCAGACTTTACCATGATAACAAACAATCTTTTATCTGTGTTTTCTGACAAAATACATTTATGTTTTGTTCATGTTAATTTGAATATGTGGGTCTGATCTGGCTTTTCTGGGTTCTGCTCTATGAATCTACAGTTTTGAAACAGGTTGCAGGCATAGTCACTATCTAGAATTTACAGTTCTCACTGTTGGGAAGATGAACAAAAAGGCCCCTGTCAGGACATACAATAACATCTAATAACATCCTGTTCAGATGTGAGAACATCTAAGATACGACAATTTATCCTTTAAATCCATTGACAAAGTGGGTCACATGGTCAATGCAAATTCAGTGCAATATGGAAGCATGCGAAGAATATATAGAGAAAATTTATTGCCAAATACATAATGCAGTCTACTATTATGCTTTTTGCCTATTTTTCCATTGGTTTAATTTTCTTATTTTTTTATAAAAAATCTTCATATATTGAAGAAAATATTCTTTCATCATATTTGTTATAATATTTTACCACAAGTTTTCACATTCCTGTGGATTTTTTATATTATTTTTATTCTATATGTAATTTTAAAAATATAAACTTTAATTAAAATTTACCTTTTTGGCTTCCAGACTTGTATCATATTAGAAGTAATATCCTTAATTCCTTGACTATGAAAAACAAATGATAAATTGCTGAGTAAAACAAGTATTCACAAAAATAACTTAAAAAAATTAATTCCAGTATAGTTAACATACAACGTTATATTATGGACAATATAGTGTTTTGATAATCTTATACAATATTCAGGGCTCATCATGAGTGTACTCTTAATCCTATTCATTTATTTCCTCACCGACCTTCCCTCAGATAACTATAGTTAGGTGTCTGTTTTATAGTTTGTCTCCTTTTTTCTTTGTTTCTTCAAATTCTACATATGAGTGAAATCATATAGCATGTATCTTTTTTTTAGATTTATTTATTTATTTATTTATTTATTTATTTATTTGAGACAGAGAGAGAGAGAGAGAGAGAGAGAGAGAGACAGGCAGAGAGAGAAGCAGGCTCCATGCAGTGAGCCCGACATGGGACTCGATCCTGGGTCTCCAGGATCAGGCTCTGGGCTGAAGGCAGCGCTAAACCGCTGAGCCACCCAGGGTGCCCAGCATTTTTCTTTCTCTAACTTATTTTGTTTAAAATAATACCCTCTAGATCCACCCATGTTACTACAAATGGCAAAATTTCATTTTTATGGCTGAAAAATATGTATAAAGCACATCATTATTCTTCTATCGATGGATACTTTGGCTGTTTCAAAAATTTGGTATTATAAATAATGCTGCAGGAAGCATAGGGGTGCATATATCTTTTCAAATTAGTGTTTTCAAATTATTTGAGTAGTATCCAGTAGTGGAATTACTGGATCATATGGTAATTCTATTTTTATTTTTTTGAGGAACCTCCATACTGCTTGCCACAGTGGCTACACTATTTGGGTTTCTACAAACAGTGCACAAGGGTTACGTATTCTCCACATCCTTGTCAATATTTGCTTCTTCTGTTTTGATCTTAGCCATTCTGATAAGTGTGAGGTAATATCTCATTATGATTATGATTTGCATTTTTGTAATGATATGGTATGTTGGCCCTCTGATTGTCTTCTTTGAAGAAATGTCTATTCATGTCCTCTGCCCATTTTCTAACTGGATTGTTTGTTTTTTTTGGATGTTGAGTTGCATATGTTCTTTATATATTCTGGATACTAACCCGCTATTGGATATATCAGATATTTGCAAATATCTTTGCCCATTCAATACATTGTCTTTTAGTTTTGCTGTTTCTTTGCTGTTCAGAAGCTTTTTATTTTGATGTAGTGCCAATAATTTATTTTTGCTTGTGTTTCCCTCGCATCAGGAGATGTATCTACAAAAATGTTGCCATGGCTGATGTCAGAAGAATTATTACCTGTACTCTATTCTAGGATTTTTATGATTTCAGGTGTCAGATTTAGGTCTTTCATCCATTTTGAGTTTATTTATGCGTACGGTGTAAGAAAGTGATCCAGTTTCATTCTTTCACATGCAGCTGTCCAGTTTTCCCAACACCAATTCTTGAAGACACTGTCTTTTTTCCATCACATATTCTTGCCTCCTTTGTCAAGGATTAATTGACCATATAATTGTAGGTTTATTTCTGGGCTCTCTATTCTGTTCCATTGATCTTCATCTATTTTTGTGCCAGTACCATACTGTTTTGATTATTATAGTTTTGTAGGATATCTTGAAATCTGAGATTGTGATACCTCATGTTTTGTACAAAAAATATATCTTGACTGCTAGCTGTACAGAATTATTTTTTAAGCATGCATTTAAAAATAGAGAATCGCATTCTCTATTTTATCTAAATTGAATGTCAGTAAAGAGAAAAAGAATTCTAATCTTTATTTTGTTAAGATGATTTGATCAGTCTCATAATAAATACTCTTCTCTCAGCCTTTAGATATGTTTCTTTGTGTCTATATATGTACTGTTTGTGTATAAGAGGGTAATAAAATTCCTAAACATGTCATAAAATCCAAGCATCTAAGTCATTCCACGTGATTCATTTTCAACAAATCTCAGCCACCTAGTTTGTGGTACTTTGCTATAACAGCCCGAGGATATTTGTAATACCAGAATTCAATAAGGAATACATAACCTTTTCAACAAACAGCACTGGACAACACCATAGTCATATGCAAAAGAACGAAGTTAGACTGCTACTTTGCATTACATATAATAATTAACTCAAAATGCCTCAAAGGTATAAATGTAAGAGCTTAAATTATAAAAATCCTTAAAAGTTAAAGGAAAAAATCCTAGGATTTAACAAAGGATTCCAGATATGATACCAAAAGCATAAGCATGAATGTAAATTTAGTCTGATAAAAGCCATATCAAAAGACCACTTTCCATTTTGTTCTCATTTATCTAGAAACACAAAGTTGGTGATTTGTCTTTCTAGAATGAATGTCTTTTTGTGTGTGTGTGTGTGTGTGTGTGTGTGTGTAAAACCACTCCAGAAAGCCCCTTGTATATAGTTGAGGGATATAGGATTCAAGATTCCTTCCAAGTCTACATTTGGTCACTTTTTCAAGTCCCTTATTTTTCCATTCTGTAAACTAATATTGAAAAATCTTTTAGTTGATAACAGGTTCAACTTATTATTGCACACTGAAACCAGTTTACTTATCAATTACTATCTTTGACCAACATAAGTTTTTCTCTATTTTTTTAATTGACAAATTATCATTTCTTTGGAGTTTTATTTACCCTTTCATAGTTATATTTGTATAACATTGAGGGTATATTGAAAGTATTTTAAGTTAAGACAATAAATTTAAATAAACAGTATTATTTAATGCATTATTTGATTCGAAAATTTCTGCTACATATGACTGGCCACTTTTAGTTACCTATGTCTGAGTATCTATTAAAAATTCTCAAAAGAAATTGAAATGTGCTTGTAGAATTGTTTGCTTTCTTTTCCAGTTGTTGCTGTTTTATTGGCAGAGGGCCAATTACATCTGTCAAGGATATTCTAGTGATGTTTCTCTAGATCATAAAGATTGGGAACTAAAACATCTACCTTGCTCACTCAACACTAGATACACTTGCTCTATGAAGTAAGAGCCCTCTCTTCCCCTTCTCTTGGGCCACTGAAGAATCCAAAATGTGAATCAGGATTCACATTTACTGTCAAAATACAGCAGAGTATTTTGGAGAGTGTATTAAAGACTAGAGTGTGTAGTTTAATATTGTATTCCATCAGTGGGAGCCAAGCAGTCAACTGTTTGAAGTGTATCATCAATTATTTTAGCTAAACTGATTTCTTTAACCTGACAAAACAAAATGGTTCTAAAATAGATGAAATAAAATTTTGAACAGATACATTATTTAGTCATTGAGTCATTTATCTAGGAAAACCTGTGCATAGTATTATATCTTATTTGACCTTGAAATATGTCTATATGACTGGGAGATTCAGGCTGAGTCAGTATCTTATGTTAAGCTGGATTTTTCTTTGGGTACAAAAATTGAAACTACTTGTTGGAGAATCATTCCTTTTACACCACATGGATATTTGGTATTCTTTACAAAAACATGACAAAAAGCAACCCATAGACCCCTGGGAGGTGATTGTGCAGTTAAGTATGTTTATGAGCACTAAGACATTCTAAGACAAATATCCAAGTTAGCATTATTAAGGAACTTGAAATGGGAATACATTTTTTCCTTTTGGTAAGCAATCATTCATTGCCTGTGATGCAAAAAGTTCATAAATACTTTACTGGCTATCTCAAATGTGCTTGATTCTTTTCATTTGAATGAAATGATAGCCAGTAAAATCTACTTTGCATGTTAATTTTTAATAATTATACTTAAGCTTATATTTCTGCATTAAAATAGAAGTTCTTTTTCCCATTTGTTTACCATATTTCAAGAAATTTACCTTATAATCTCTAGAAATATGGTAACAATTTCTAAGAATTCACCTTATAATTTCTAGAAATATGGTAAACATAGTAAGTTCCAAAATATAACATTTTTGCTATGACAGAGATGGTGACAAGGACTTTAAAAGTCTTGGCTATATTTTAACTAGTTATAAAATAGCCTATTTGTAAGATAGGCTATTAATTTGAATCTACTATGACTTATAAAGTAACTGAATGTACAACCAACTTTTTAAAGCTTATAGGGAATTGAAAAGAGGTCGATGGGTAAGACAGTTAAATGCCTTTTTTTAGGTATGAGTTTTTCTGTAAAGCCTTAGAGAAACCTTTGGCCCAGAAAGTAGTTCAGTAGGGATTAAGTTCTTGCAGGGGGGAAAAAGTTTGTTCCCTGAAGTTATTATAAGGATCCCAGCTGTTGGGTTACATACTCCCTAGTTATGATTGGCACTGAAATGTCCAAGCTCAAAATCCAAACTACTAAATGGCCTGACAATCAGGCACGACTTGTCTATCCCCATTGTTCTGGATAAGCCAAGAGTTGCCTATCTTAAATTCTTTTTTTTTTTTAATTTTTTTTTTTCTATCTTAAATTCTTTCATTCTTTTTGTTGTGCCCAAGATTGTGAATCCGAGAAACCATCAAGGAGCTAACACCGATGCAAGCGCACGAAGGTTTATTAGCAAGCTCCAGCTTGGGTCCAAGTGTACCCGTCACAGCCGAGCAGGGACTTGGACCCCGAGTTGGGTTACAGCTGGGTTTTTATGGGCTGGTCTAGGGGATTTCCAGAAGGGGTGGAGGAATTTCATTACGATATGGGGAAAGGGTGGGGGTTTCTTAAGCTCTGTTTTCATTCCAATATGGGACTTATGTCAAGGACATTCTGCATTTTTTCTTGGAGCTTACTTGGGCTATAGGCCGTGTTGTTGCTTATCTAGGGGCCAGGGGTGGGGGACATTTTATGAATTTCTTGGGTCCCATACTTTTGTCTGGGAAAACATCTCCCCTTCCCCTTCAATTACATACATTTTCCCCCCAGAGTCTTTTTTTCTACTTTATACTCCTTTATAAAAAGTATTTTATTTATAAAACACTTATGTAGTGTTGACTACATAGAGAATAAGGAGAAGAAATAAGACCACTGGATCATTCAAACAAAAGTATAATTTGACTTTATGTATCCAGATTTGTCAGAGGAGACATACTTAGATACATAATAATTTAATAGTGATTATTAATAATAGTATATATGATATAAAATCATAAAATAGAACAATTTTACATATTATATATAATATGCATATATTATATATACATATATAATATGCATATATTATATATACATATATATAGAGAGACAGAGACAGAGACAGAAATGCAGAGATAGAGCAAAGATAGAGACAGAAACAGAAACAGAGACAGAATTCATAGCCTGCCAGGCAGACCTTGAAGGTTATTTATTTACACAGGATATTTTTCTTAGTAGAGCTCATTCTTCAATAGGCAAGTAGGTCTTAAACTTTTAAAAGTCTAACTTGTCGCTCAAAAAAACCAAAACATAAAACACTGTTGATTCATCTCAATAATTGCTTAAGACTTTTCTTCAGTTTTGTATTAGTCAGGTAAATTATTCTAAATACTTTGCACATTTTTTAAGGTTATTCAATGACCTACAATCAGAAGTTTGCATAAAAAATATCAACCCCACTCTTTTTTCACCATTGTCCTATAAACCCATGTACTTAGGTGTGCACCATATAGGGAGCTTATTAAAATTACTATTCTAATTCAGGAAGTCCTGGGTAGGCCCAAAGATTCTCTGGTCCTAAACAAGCTCCTGGCTGCTGCTGTGGCAGACCATACTTTGAGAAATCAGGTTGTAAATAGTGTTTCAAATAATTCTTTCCTGTCTCTGTATACAACCCTGTGCTGATCTCATTGTTTTTCTGGTTTGTTTAGTTTTTTTTTTTTTTAAAGTCTAATGAAGTTCAAAGCACTCTCTTATCTGTTTAAGCTGGCTTTTCAGCTACAGCACTGTTCTGATTCAGCCTAGGACACGTGGAATGACACTGTTGGGGAGGACCTTGGTGTCAGCTCCTTCAGTTAGGTTCTCTAGACTTAGAGATAATAATGTGGGGTGGAAGCAGGAAAACAATGACTTCTAGATTATAATGGGGGGGGAGGACATACGAAGAAAGTGCTTACCTAGTTAATATTGGTATGACATAACACTGCTCATTTGTGTGTCAGCTGTCTAAATGTTAATTTTAATATTAATTTAATTTTTTTTTGGTTACAGTGAATCCAATTCTTAAATAGCTTTTATTGCTGGAATCATGGCAAATTTATGAAACCATGGAAGAAATTCAGGGTACCTGAGATAAATAACTAATACCTACAGCACGATAATTGAACTTTATTCTTCTGCAATGGACTCTTCGATGGACACTAATGTGGAATACAATGTTCTCAGGCTCTTTGTTCACCTCAAAATACTCTATCCCAAACTCCTACTACTTAATAACTGTTTGCCAAACTTGCTGTTTCCTTCCTGGGTCTGTACCAAATGGCCAGACTGCTAGTAACTACATAAACCCATGTAGTTCATGGGCTCTAGTCCATTTTAAGAGTTTTGACTTCTCAATTTTATTTAGTATGGGTCAGCAGTGAGCCCATCAAACTGCTTTGACCCTTATCCAAAATTAGCACATTGACTCATAGGCTTTACAAATTAATGAATTCCAGAGGTTATAAAATTGTGTCTCACTTATCTTTGGAAAGCATTTTCCAAGTCCCATTTCTACAGATTTGCCATTTATGTTTTAATAATGAGAACTGCCAAAATATTTCACTTATTTATGTGTGTAATATTTTTATTTCTTGCTCTCATTAAGAATTCTACTGTAATCTCCCACTTCACCCAACACCCTACTGAATTTATATTTCATTTACTTGCCATTCAACATTCAACCACTGGAAAAATGAAAATTTTGGCTTTCTCCTTTACTGAGGGATGTCTTCTTCAGTCAAGAATGATACTGTATTTTAAAAGAGATGCACAGTGAAGCATATTTCATTGGAATTTGGGAGACTGGCCTAGTTCATGCCTTTCAATTAATCTGCAGTGTCCTCATAGCAATTAGAAGAGTCCAGTCCTTTCTGATCAATACCCTAACTTTTACATAAGAGATATGGTCAAGCTGTAAATCGAGTAGCATTGTAATTCTGCAAACTGCCAAGTCAATATCTGGGTTTGGTCTTCAATGATTTCTGTTCTCTGCAATGTCCTAGCCTTTAAACTAGGTCACAAGAAATCTTTGAATGTTACCCCATTCCATAGGAGATAATTTAGGAATTTGATTTGTCCTTTACTTATCAAATGCTATCAAATGAGAAGTGTCTCTCTGACTCATGATGGAGTAATTTTAATTTCTCTATAGTAGAAGTGATCTGCCCCCCACCCCAGTTTTATCCTGACTTGTAGACAATTGTTTGCCTTCACAGCATCCATCCCCCTTGCTCTTTGTTTCCTAAATGTACCAACAATTTAATTTCCTCACATTTTCTTGTGTTACACAGAGGCTGACTCCATTTCAGTTCTAGGAAAGGATCTGATTTTCTTTTCTTTTTTTTTTTTAAAGATTTTATTTATTTATTCATGATAGTCACACAGAGAGAGAGAGACAGAGACACAGGCAGAGGGAGAAGCAGGCTCCATGCACCGGGAGCCCGACGTGGGATTCGATCCCGGGTCTCCAGGATCGCGCCCTGGGCCAAAGGCAGGCGCCAAACTGCTGCACCACCCAGGGATCCCGGGATCTGATTTTCTTAGGCTATCACTACATTTCATTCCTCTAGCCAAAATAATGGGCGAATATGTAATCCAGTTTTTCCATTTAGGCTGAACTTAAAGGCCACTTTTGGAATACTAGGAAAGTGATAAATTCATATGAAGGTTAGAACCACTCTGTCTTTTTGTATGATGAGACAAGACTGAATAAGGAAAAGGCAGCACACAGGACAGGATCAAGAGAAAAAAAAAAAAAAACTCAGATAAATAGCACCTGGAGTCCAATGCAATCTATAAAGACTCTTCTGTCACTTTTGGTTTTTACAGTTATTTTTTACAAGATTTGATTTATTTATTTGAGAGAGAGAGTGAGCACAAGTGAGGGCAGGGGCAGAAGGAGAGAGAGAAGCAGGGTCCCCACTGAAGCAGGGAGAAGGAAGACATTAGGCTCAATCCTAGGACTCTAGTCTAGTATCATGACCTGAGCCAGAGGCAGATGCTTAAGTGACTGAGCCAACCAGGTGCCCCTTGGTTTTTAAGGTTATACCCCCACCTCAGCTGCACCCACTCTCCTGCCACCAAAAAAGACAATTTATTAAGGCAGTTTTAATTGAGATTTGTTACTTAAGAGAATAAAGACTTCTGCTGCATACTAATAAGTATGTACATAGTTCTGGATGACCACAATAAATTCAGCTGCTTATAAATCATTCTGCTTTATGTACAGCTAAAAATTTATCCTATAATATAAATGGAGATTTTATTTTGTTTCATTCCAACTTAACCTACTGAGTGATTCTTAATATACTCCACATTTCTTTTTTCTCTCTCTAACTTATCTACCAGTACCAATTTCTGTATTAGTAAAGACATTTTGCATTGCAAGTATAGGAAACCCAGTTAAAAGTGTTCTAAGCAAAAAAAAAGGGGGGGGGGTTATAACCAGTTTATGAAAGTTCATAATAATAGAACTGGGTCTAGGCATAGATATCAAGGACTCAGTTGATTTCATAAGGACGTCATGATAGAACTAACAGAATGAAATTGAAGATGAGTTTGCTGGCAGCCAATATTAATCTGGGCCTTCCTTTATTCCCATATATCCACTATAGGAGGTTTATGGGATTTGGAGACTGATCAAGGACATGATATGACCAAATAGTGGCAATAATATGCACAAGCTTTATGTAGGTGCTGTTTTGATAGATTTGCATGCAGGGAAAGACCTCACAGCATGAGCCTATCTAGAAGCTTTGGTTGAAGAGTCAGTCTTCAGAAGAGAAGGGATCCAAGGAACCTCTCTGGGAAAGAGGGGTGACTGGGAGCTTACATATCTAGGTGATGTCATTCAGTAGTAAGATGGGAAGTATCTGGATCAGAGTTCCAAAGGAAAGCAATGGCTTGGGGTCTTGATGGCTCTGGAGTTCATCTTATCTACAGCTAGCAGATATTGTACATAGTTTCATGGGATATGCAAAGCAGGCAGGCTCTAAATGACTAAAAAAATCTGCTTATTTGGACTATGTTTAAAACAACTGGGTGTGTAACAAATTGCATTTGTCACCAGCAGGCTTTGGGCTAACAAGCCTTAGCATGCTGTGAAGAAGTAAACAACCTAGAAACCAATATACAGAGGTCATCTTTGGTTCATTTATATAACAGCCAACAAATGCCGTTATGAGATTTTTTATACTTTGTCAAAATCAAGGTAGAATTCTTAGGTCCCATCAAATGTTACATTAAATTCAGTTGGAGAAATTCTTTTTGCAGCCCCTCCTATTGTATTCTAGGTAGTTGCTTCTTCTTACTGATTTCATTCTTTTTAGAAAATACCTCCAATCACTTCTCTCACAAGTGCATGATTTTTCAAATTTGTTTTTGTTTGTTTTTGTTTCTTTTTTATTCGGTATTGAGAAAAGCTAAGGAAAACATAAAATGACAATCCACTAATATAATATATTGAATAGAAACTAAGTTCCTTCAACAAATATTTATTGAATGCCTGCCATGCACAAAGCAGTAATCTAAACCCTTAATACCTCTGATCTCATAGATATTCCATTCTAGTGGATTCCAAAATCCTTAGCCTGGATTTAAATACTAGGATCAAAATATCTCTAAATCTCAGACAATTACATATACTGAATGAATGGAGGTATTTTGCTAAATATATCTTTTAGCATATTTGAACTCTATAAGGAACTTATTAATATATGTTGTGGATTCTCTCCATTTTTTATTAGAATTGTCTTTGTAGTCACAATTTAACTCTTTAAATTAATAATTCATTCCTAAGTCATATTTCCACTAAGATCTTTACTCTTAAAATTATCTTAAAAGTCTTATTTACTCCGGACGCCTGGGTGGCTCAGGGGTTAAGCGCATCTGCCTTCAGCCCAGGATGTGATCCTGGACTCCCTGGATTGAGTCTTGCATCACGCTCCCTGCATGGAGCCTGCTTCTCCCTCTGCCTATGTCTCTGCCTCTCTCTTTCTGTGTGTCTCATGAATAACTAAAATCTTAAAAAAAACTTACTTAGTAAAATCTAGAGTACATTTAAAAGAACTCCTTTGGTCTAGAATGACATGTATTTTTCTCAAGATTCCCAAAACATCCACATCATAATTGAGCATCTTTTGTTGGTTATTGTTAAATGAAGGGCAGAATTCCATTTTATTGTTTTCTTGTGCTGTCAGCAAAGCAAGCATTTATCAGATTTTATTCTTTTTTTATAAATAAAGTGTTATGATTTTTGCATATTTTAAATCCTCACTACTATGTCTTTCCTATGCAAATATCTTTATTTTATTTTATTTTTTTAAATTTATTTATGATAGACATAGAGAGAGAGAGAGAGAGAGAGAGAGGCAGAGACACAGGCAGAGGAGAGGGAGAAGCAAGCTCCATGCCGGGAGCCCGACACGGGACTCAACCCCGGGACTCCAGGATTGCACCCTGAGCCAAAGGCAGGCGCGAAACCGCTGAGCCACCCAGGGATCCCCCTGCAAATATCTTTAGAATTCAAATCAAATGACTATTCTATAAGTTCTTTCTGACTGGGTCATCTGTACATTGTGGTACTTTTATTTCTATCTAATTAAAAATCTGGCTCAACTTGGCTTAATCAATTAAAAAAAAATTACTATTTCACACAGTCAAAAAGTTAAGAGATAACAAGGTGGACTGCATACTGTTTGGTATGTGCTGGAAGGCTGGTTTGTATAAGCACACCCTGAATGTCCTTGTTAATCCTTAGCTTCAGAATGTAAAGATCCCATCGTCCCTCTATACTCTCATCAAACAGAATGTGTAGAAGACTATGTTGTTCAGCATTAGAGGTCAGGAGCTCCAAGAGTGGTCAACTCAGAGTGTTTCCCTTCATAACAAAGAATGTCCACATGTCAGGCCTCAATCTCCTTGGAACATCAGCTGTTCCAGGAGAAGGGATACAGATAGTTACCAGGATAAGTTGCCATGCTATAAAAACTCATTACATGTAGATTCCAGCAGAGATGCATTGTTCTGTTAGCTGCTCCTGGACTTCCTATTCCTAAGTTCCCCCAGGGAGCCTATGTCTTAATCCCTGTCTCCAGTTCTTTTCTTTAGCCTCATCAGACCATCATCCACACTTGATTTAGAATTAGCTGGGGTGCAGCAACACACATACATAGTGGGATCAGGAATCTGGGGCCATTTTTCTGTCATTATCTTCCTCTAGCTTGTCAGCTTTCTCTTCAGGGTTGTATTCCCCCACAGTCTCAGAATAGCAGTATCTAAGGCAAGTTCCCTCATTTACATCCCAGATATGTGTAAGTCTTCTTCAAATGCAGAATAAAAGCCATTAGTTCCAGTATTATCAGGTCAACTGAAATGATATACCCACTTTTTGACCAATAACAATTGGCAAAGAAATTAGTGATCTCTGACTGGATTATAGAGTCATTTTCTGGCAAAATGACTGCTATTACCATAACTGGTTTAGAAAAGTGGGAACACCATCCCTGAAACTACAGATGGGCTGAGCATTTGGGAGGAAAGAAGGGGAGAAGATCAATGATACAGATGAGCTTGATTGGAGAAATTTATTTTTATATTGCTGTGTAACAACTAGCATACATCTAATGGTTTAAAACATACCCATTATATCATAGATTCTGAAGATCATAAGAATGGGTAGTAAGGCTGGGTTCTCTGTTCAGTTCTTAAAGGGATAATATTAAGGTATTGGAACCCAGATTCATATCTGAAGCATAAAATCGTCTTGCAAGCTCACTCTGGTTGTTGGCAGAATTCACTTCCTTGTGATTATAGGACTGAAGTTTTTGTTTTCCTGTTATCAGCTGAGGACAGCTCTCAGCTCCTAGAGGCTACACACGTGCCTTGCCATGTGGCTTCCTTCACATTGAATTCTCTCAGGTTTCAATCTCTTTCTTCTGGAATATTATAGTTCCTTTTAAAGGATCACCTGATTAGGAGAGGCCCACCTAGGATAATCCCTTCTTAAGGTCAAATGTACCATATTAACATAACATAATCACACAGATTGTTCCCCATTTTATTCATAAGTCCTGCTCATACTCAAGGGAAAGAAATTATACAAGGCATGCATATCAGGGGGTAGAGATCTTGGGGGCCAGATACAACAATACTTAGTTATTTTTGTGGATGTGGATCCTGAATGAGAAGAACTAAGTAGAATGATTTCCTGATTTTTGAAATGGTGACTGGCTTTACTATTGCTTTCCAAAATGAAATTGGGTAAAAATATGGAGAAGTGGAGGTTATGGACAAATTGTGAATTTAATTTCAACTTTAATGCATGAGATGTCTTCAAGGACTTCAAATATGTCATTGCTAATCTTGGAAAAAAAATAAAGACAATCAGCTGTCTGCATCTACTTTGGGGGACTGGCTAACTTGTACACTCTTCTTATTTCACATGTACACTCTTTTTATCATAAATTCTGAAGATCGTATTAATGGGTAGGTAAGGCTGGGTTCTCTGTTCAGTTCTTAGAGGGCTAATATCAAGGTATTGACACCCAAATCCATATCTGAAGCATAAAATTGTCTTGCAAGCTCATTCAGGTTGTTGGCAGAATTCACTTCCAATGATGTGGGAAAGCTCTAAAAAACGCTTTGAAATTTAATGTATTGGATGAGAATGGACAGGTTTTTGAGGAGATTAACTTTATATGGAAATCCCAGTGAACACTGTATTCCCTATATCTTCTAGACATACCCTTTACTATTTGCCTTGATATACAATGATTTAAGTTGGATTCTTAAGACAATGGACCAGAAGCTTCTACTAATAGAAGCTGTATTTCCTTCCATTTTTACTCCATTTACAAAAAAGATTACTCTCCCAGTTTCTAATCTACCTATCTGGATTACATTTCTTGGATTGACTTTCACTTTTTAGTATTTTTAAATCTTCAATCTCCATCTCAACTTTCCCTATTGAGTCACTTTTGAATTTTGGTCCTTGTTTTGAGTAACAGGTGTCTCATGTGATTTCAAATACCTAATCTTCAAATGAAAGCAGAAATAAAATTCCCTTGTGACCTTAAGATAAATCAAACATATTCTGTTATAATATCCTTTCATATGCAGCTCTTTGGCATGATGGACTTCTTTAGAAATATCTTTTGCCTGCATCATTCATTCCTACCTGAACAGAAGCCACTAACAGCTGGATAATTTTATTTGTCCAGACTGTTTTAGTATTGATTAGATGCTATTAGTAGTGAAAACACAAAGAGAAATTTTAATTTGATTTTACTCCCTTGACTCTTAAGAATTATGAAATTTGGTGATTATGATTGTCAGTGATTTTGAGAGTGGAGTCTGAGTAATATACTGCTGGCAGAAGCCAGAAAGCCAAAGGCTAAAGATAGATATTATTTCTAGAGTGATCTTTGACAAAACAACTGGTTAATCTCTGATGATTTTGACCATCCATATTTATTGGAATAAAAATAAAGTCTCTATTATATGTCAAAAGCCACAAATAAATATAGGGTTAGTTGCTATAATCCATTTATTTGAAGGCCTTTGACATTCTAGTGGCATTACTCATTTATCCAACTCAAAATCATGCAGTGAAGCACACTTTCAATGGAACTTTTTTTTTTAAGTACACTTTCTTACTTTCTTCTTCTTAGGCTACAGTTTTACAAAATACTGATTAGAAGCTGTACTTATATTATTTGATTTACATTTATTTTCTTAAATGATTAAAATGCTTGGTAGATAATGTATTAGTTTGAGAGCCCATCTCATACAATTTTGTAAATTCAGAAGTCAAAAAAAGATAGCTGGCTTGATTCAAGCTGTTTTAGTAATTAAGCCTAATTTGGCTTAATGTTAGCATAGTCAACAATCTCCTTGTAAAGAACTTTTCCACTTGGTTTTCTTTGAAATTTATCCTAATCTATCCAGGCAGTCCACACAGGAAACTTGATCAGGAAGTAAGAGATACTGGACAAACTGATCTGACTTTTTATAATATAGATGAATTTTCCATTTATAAACATATTTTGGGATGTTATCCATCAACCAGTTCCCTGGTTCTACCATTTAAGTTTTTGAATCATTTTAAGACTGTAGGGAGCCATAATAGAAACATAATGCTGAAGCATTTTCCTTAAACTTCAGAAGATGGAACAAACTTTATTTTAGATTTTTAAATCTTAGCTTATTTAAATAGCCAAGTCAGTTTATAATCTGTTACTACAGTGCTAATATTAAGGTTACTGATAGTAAATTTCTTAAAGTAGGTCAGGGAAGAGATTTACAATCACTTAATAGATACCATCAACACTGTGGCCTAATCTAATGTCTTAGATTGGGCTCCCTGAAAGCAGGGCTTGAAAAGGAAATTTCTGATTGTGTGGTTTTGAAAGGAGAATGTGGGAAACAAGATAGTATAGGGGAAAAATCTGAGTGTGATTTCAGAAACTAGCCATGGGATGACCTCTTAGGAGAGTAGTAAACATCAATTCCATCATAGATTTAAAGCAAGAAGTACTTTTTTGTACTCCATGTCAATCAACAATAGGCTGAGGTATGGAGAAGAGGAAGCACACAGCCACCCAGGAAAGTGAGGTCTATTTCTATACCATGGGCTACTTCCCTCTCCATACAAAGGGATAACAAGAGATCATGTCAGACAATGTTCATTGGGAGGATTTCCTCCCACCAAGTTTCTAGACTATCAATAAGTGTGTCTATAAGCCAATCACACAGCTCATTTGCCCAGATTTTCCACTTTGGAATTAGGGCTGATTGCTACTGGACCTTGGTGTGTATAATAGTATTCATTTCACTCAGAACAGTTCTGGCTTCATAGTCACTTGGTAGCTCATTGTAAAATGTTCCATATCAGAGTTTAGTAGCATATTAGAAATTTTTTATAGTCTATAATTTTCTGATAAAGACAGCATTACTATGTTCTAGAGCTTGAGTTCTGCACTGTGACTTTCCTATTGGGGCTTGGCAGAAGCATCTTGTCCTTTTCTAACAGATATCTCTAATACCATAGAATCTATCAAGTCACATGGCCCAATCAGTCTTGTTTGTATAACAGTCTTACCTTACCTTACCTCTATTTATTGTTTGAGGTGTCACTCAAAAGTTTCAGCATACATATTATCTAACAATATACTTGAGTGGTGGTTTCAAGCACAAAATACATTGCCTCCCAAACTTAGAGGGCTATCTTAATGGTAGAAATTGCATGGTGCAATACAATACTTTTTACCCTTCTAGCATGGTCCAGACCACTAGACCCAAAAGTCTGCTAACGTTGAGGGTCCTAAAATTGTGTAGTTTTATTCTCATTCAATGGATTTAGTATCTTATGAAGGAATAATATATAATATATAATATATAATATATGTATTATCATACTGTTATAGAGGTCAGAAGTCCATAATAAGTTTCACTAGGCTAAAATCAAAGTGTAAGCAGGACTGGTTCCTTTTGGAGGCCATAAAGCAGAATTTGCTCCTATGCCTTTTTAAGTCCCTACTAGCCACTTTGGTTTGTGCTCCCTTTCCCCATCTTCAAAGCAAATCACTCCAGTCACTTAACTTGCCTCTAAAATCACAATGTTCTGAGTCTTTTCCCTTGTTCCCAATGGGTCAGGCCCTATGACTGCCATTCAGCTCAGATGTGCTTTATATAATTATGACAAATTATATCTCACATTAAATATGAAAGGTGTATCTTTTATACAGGCCTATCTCAAGACTCAGAGTCTCACTTCTTTCCTATTAATGTCCTGATTTTGCATAGGAGGTTTGCTCAAGGTGGAAATTCATTGTCCTCTGAAGTTTTGGCACACAAAGAATTAAGTTATGTGCCTGATCTTTAGCCATGTCTGACCTTTACAGGCAGGAGATAAGTCTAAGTGCTGCCAAGGAAGAGCTCTAAGTCACACATGTTGTTTTAAGTTGTTAATTAACAGATTTGAACTACATTACTTCTTTTAGAAGCATCAGTGGTGCTCAGCAGCAGCCATTCAATCACAAATCCTTATAGTTGCTATTTTTCTGAAGCTTCTCAAACACCCCAGGTAGAGCACTTTTTTCTTTCCACTTGTATCTCACCCCAATTTATCACAGTTGAAAATTTTAGCAACTTCACATGCTACAACATGCCAAAGACCACCAATGTCAACCTACTATAAGTAATAGTCTTCTTTCCTATCCAGGTGGTAGACCCTCCTTCTTCAAGTCTGCTTCTTAGGTAAAGTTTCCTTAAAGCAGAGTCCAGAATGGGAGATCATCTGGAAACTAATAATTGAGGGAATGCTGTCAGACAAAAAGTAATGAGGGAAGTATGTTAGAGTAGAAAAACTAACCCAAATCCCTGTCTTTTTAGTAATTATATGTAAATTACAATTATATGTAAAAGAATGAAACTGGACCACTTTCTTACAGCATTGACAAAAATAAATACAAAATGGATTAAAGACCTAAGTGTGAGACTTGAAACCATAAAACTCCTAAAAGAAAACATAGGGAGTAATGTCTTTGACACTGGCCTTAGCAACATTTTTCTAGATATGTCTCCTTAGGCAAGAGAAGCACAAGCAAACATAAACTATTGGGACTATATCAAAATAAAAAGCTTTTGCATAGTGAAGGAAACCATCAACAAAATGAAAAGGCAAACTACTGAATGGGAGAAGTTATTTGCAAATGATAGATCCAATAAGAGGCTAACATCCAAAAAATATGTATTTATTTATTTATTTATTTATTTATTTATTTTTAAATAAAATCTTTTTAAAATTTTTATTTATTTATTTATTTTTTAAAATTTTTAAATTTATTTATGATAGTCACAGAGAGAGAGAGAGAGAGAGAAAGGCAGAGACACAGGCAGAGGGAGAAGCAGGCTCCATGCACCGGGAGCCCGACGTGGGACTCGATCCCGGGTCTCCAGGATCGCACCCTGGGCCAAAGGCAGGCGCCAAACCGCTGCGCCACCCAGGGATCCCCAAAATATATTTAAAAAATACTTATACAACTCAACAACAAAATAAAACAAAATCCCCCCCCCAAAAAAAACAAAACCAAAAACAAAACCCTGAAATAATCATATTGAAACATGACCAGAGGACAGAAATAGACCTTTTTTTCCCAAGAAGACTTACATATGGCCAACAAACACATGAAAAGATGCTGAACATCACTAATCATTAGGGAAATGCAAATTAAATCCATAATGAGATATCACCTAGTACATATGCCAGAACAACTAGAATCAAAATGATAAGAAATAAGTGTTGGCAAGAATGTGGAGAAAAAAGAACCTTCATGTATTGTTGGTGGGAACGTGAATTAGTGCAACCGCTGTGGAAAACAGTATGGAGTTTCTTATAAAAATTAAAAACAGAAATACCATGTGATCCAGTAATTCCACTACTGTGTATTTACCCAAAGATAATAAAAATATGATTTAAAAAGATATGTGTACTCCTATGTTTATTGGAACATTCTTTACCATAGCCAAGATATGGAACCAACCCAAGTGTCCATTGATAGGTGAAAGGATAAAGAAGATGTGGAACTTATATATATTGCATTGACATGGATACACCTAACAGGCATTATGCTAAGTGAAATAAATCAAAGGAAAGACAATGCCATATTATTTCACCTATATGGAATCTCAAAAAACAAAACAAGTAAAAACAAAAATATATAAAAAGCAGAAGCAGACCCATAATACAGAGAACAAATTGATAGTTAACAGGAGGGAGTGGGGTGGGGGTTGGACACAATATGTGAAGGGGAGTGGGGGGGTACAGGCTTCTAATTATGAAATGAATATGGCACTGGGATAAAAGGCAAAATATAGGGAATATTGTTAATGGTGTTGTAATAGCATTGTATGGTGGCAGATAATAGCTATACTTGTGGTGAGCATAGCATAATGTTGAGTCACTATATTGTACACCTAAAACTACTACAACAGAGTGTGTCAACTATACATCAATAAAAATAAATTAAAAAAATAAGCAAGTAAACAACAACAGACTGGTGACAGATAAAAATGTGCACTTAAAAAAAGGAATCATGTCTTTTAAAGCAATAATGAGAAAAAGTACAGTTAAAAAATAACCCCAATTTTTGTTTCGGCTGAGGAACCAGCTATACTCTGATAACAGAAGGAAGTGTTCTGGAGAACTAACTACATCAGAGAGCTAGTCTACCTTGAAATAAGGAAACCAGTTTTGTATCTTCTTATTACTCAGCCACTGTCCAAGTTGATTGGGGAAGGGAAAAGGAAGGGAGAGATATAGCCTCCAGGGGAAATGGCTCCATTGGCTGAGGCTGCAGCCGTGAGCCATTACTGGTCAAGCCTCACAGCTGCGGGAAAATGGATTGGGGCTGGGAGGGTAACAGCATCAATCTCTACATAACATTTCATACTCATAAATTAATCTTTACTTTGATTTTCTTAGATATGTAGAGCTACCTAGCAACTGGGGTACTTCATGTGGACAAAAGACATCTTACATAATCTTGTTTGATTTACATTGTTCAGATAGCAAATCCATACAATATAAATTACTCAGATGATTGTCAATCCCCACTTTCACTTTGGGCTGTGATATCCTATACGTTAGCTTTGCTCATATTACACTGTGTGAAATAAAGATGTGGCTATCACCCTGTTATTAAGATCATCCAAGGTAAATAACTTGGGCCCCAAATTTACTTTTCTTTTCTTGCTTGAGTGAATCAATTCATCTGTTTAAATTGATAAAAGTCAGCTTTTGGTTCTAGTATACTGGTCTGTACCTGACTGGCATTGGTTTTCTGCATGACATCAAACAGTTTAGAAGAAAAGCTAAAAATCAGGTGATTCAAATGAAAAAAAAAAAAAAAGTATGTCATCCCACTGTTCATACAAGACCAATCAAATGATTTCAGCCACTTTTTCTAATTGGTGATTAGTAATGAAATCATGTTTTCATTTAATTTGTATGGTTTCTGTTCCCTTAAAGGTAGCTGATTTGATTTGACAGTATTTTTCTCACCCAGGGAAATGTGATTGCCTTTTTGCTTTTTTGGAGAATAGTAGTATATCAGAGTTAGATTCTGAAATCATATTAAGGCTGAGTTTTCTTTAATTCTTTAATTTGAAATTATACACTCTGCTTATTCTTTTTTACTTTAAAATATGGAGACTTGAGTCACTGGTCTAAAAGATCACTTTCAAAAAAATATATGGTATATCATTATCTTGGACTATAAAGAAAATAATGTAATTCATAGAGCCAAGGCATTCCTACAGGGCATTGAGTCACAATGTCTCTGTGTTCCTATTTAACAGATTAATGTATTAGAATTTATGTTTGGTATTTGGGAAAAGTGATTATATATCCCTTACATTTTTATTTAGGAGACCAGAATTTTATTACTAAGGAGAACAACCCTTTAGCATTTTTGAAGGCTTTTTACTTTCTAGGTGATAATAGGTTAATTGGTTCATTAATAATTTAAAGCATTCACTTTGTGAGGCTTTTAGTGAAAAGAATTATTCAAAGTCTAACCTTTTTACTTCTGAATTTTAGGCTTAATATCATCTGATGAAATACTTTGTAATTTCCCACAGACCTAAGAAAATGTTTTGTTTTGCTTTTTTTCCCCTAAATTGAAATTTTTCTAGAATTTACAGAAAACAAATAAAAATATTTCTCTAAGGAAATATCTATATGGTATTTAAGACTACTTTATTATTTTTATTTTTTAGACTATTTTAAAAATAAAGGTTTTGCCCTGGAGCAAAAACACTTTTTATAAATTGCCTAACTGCGCTTCAAACACTGAGTCTTCATCTACTTTGCACAACACACATTATCATATATCTTTTAGAGAAGAAATATTTTTATGGGAAACTTACTATACAAGTGTTACAGGACGAATAGTGGTCCCTACCCGCCAAAAGTACACACTGAAGGCAAAAGCTATTTGGACACAAGATTTTTGGAGTAATTAAGGTTAAATAGTTCATAAGGGTGGAGGAGTTCTGATCAAATAGGACCAGTATCCTTTTAAGAGGAAGAGACATCAGAGATCTAGTCTTTCTGTGAGCACAAAGGAAAGGTCTTGTTAGGGCACAGTGAGAAGATAGTTATCTGGAAGCCAGGAAGAGAATTCTCAACAGGAATTGAATTTTCCCACCTTGATCTTGGACTTCTAGCCTCCAGAACCGTGAGACAATAAATTTCAGTTTTTTAAGCCACTTAGTCTATGGTATTACTTTGCAGCCCAAGTAGACTAATGCAGCAAGTAATTGATGACAGTACCTAACTTCTCAATGACTCATTCACACTTACTACATATTAGATACTCTTCTTCTTGGGGCACCTAGGTGGCTCAGTGGTTGAGCATCTGCCTTTGGCTCAGGTCGTGATCCCTGGGGTCCTGGGATGGAGTCCCACATCAGGCTCCCCAGAGGGAGCCTATTTCTCCCTCTGTCTATGTCTTTGTCTCTCTCTGTGTCTCTCATGAATAAATAAATAAATAAAATATTTAAAAAAAATTTTCTTCTTCAGCCTTGATATACATTGGTAGAAAATAACTGATTAAAAATAAAAATAATGAGTTCTATTTGCTGACATCATATGGACACCAATAGTGACAGATAATTTATTGATTTTGGCATGGAAAAGGTACTTCTGTAATTACTGATAAAATACTTTGTAGGTCAGACTAACTTCCCATGCATTGATTTCTCTTTTTCTTTAGCTCTCTCTAAAGATACCTTATATTTAAAATATGCAAATTATTTTTACTACTTTCTATATATGATGGATAGTCCATTCATCATAGGAGTATTTACATCACTGAACTTGGCTAATATTACAAAATAGATCTTTTCCTCCACTATGCTAAGGGCCATTTATTAGATTTTTGCTAGCATATCACTACTTAATATGTCTTCAAAATTGAGCCAGAAGCAATGAGGAAGTACAAACAAGTATATGATATAGCTTTTAGTTTTGAGACTTCAATCTAGAAAAGAAAATAAAACTCATATGCTTGATAAGCATATTACAAAATGAACTCCTATTTCTGACTTTATTTTTTCCCCAGTTTTACTTGGAAATGCCAAAATTTTACAAATCAACTGTATAATCTTCCATTTCAACCAAAAATATGTGCCAGTGTATCCATGTCTTTGTCAACACTTGTTATTATGTGTCTTTTTCTTTTTTTTTTTTTTTTTTTTATTACAGTCATCTTAGGAGTGTGAAGTGGTATTTCATTGTTGTTTTGATAATGACAACTTATGATGTTGAGCATCTTTTTATGTGCTAAATGTTTATTCAAATGCATTGCCCATTTCTAATTGGGTTGTCTATTCATTAAGTTGTAAGAATTCTCTATATATTCTGTATACCAGTCCATTATTGAATATGATTTGAAAATATTCTTCCATTTTGTGAGGTTTCTTTCCAGTTTTTTGATAGCATCTTTTGAAGCATACAATTTTGATGAAGTGTGCATTATTATTATTATTTATTTTGCTTTTGTTCATGGCATCATATTTAAGAGACCATTGCCTAATCCATAGTCTATGAAGGATTATGTCTACATTTGCTTCTAGGGGTTTTACAGTTTAAACCCTTATATTTAGGAACAAAATCAATTTTGCGTTAATTTTGATAAGGGGTTTATGTAAGGGTTCACATCCATTTTTTTGAATGTGGATTTCTAGTTGTCCCAAAACCATTTGTTGAAAAGACTGTTGTTCCCTGCTGAATTATCTGGGCACCCTTATTGAAAAATAGTTGGCCATACAGGTAAGAGTTTATTTTTGAACTCACAATTATATTCATTGATCTATATGTCTATTATCATGCCAGTACCACATTGTCTAGATACTATCACTTTGTGTTAAGTTCTGAAATTCTCTTTGTTCCTTTTAAAGATTCCTTTGGTTTTTGGGGCCCCTTGCATTTCCTTCTGAATTTTAGGATCAGCTTGTCAAATTCTGTCAAAAAAAAAATGCAGTATGAGATTTCATATGAAATGTTGAATCTGTTGATCAACATTAGATTTTTAAATCCAGAAACATAGAGACTTCCATTTATTTAGTTTTCTTCAAGTTTTTAATACTGTTTTATAGTTTTCAGTGTAGAAGTCTTGCATTTTTTGTTAAATTTAATCTTAAGTACTTTATCATTTTGATGCTATTATAAATGGAATAATTTTCTTAATTTCACTTTCAGATTGTTCATTGTGTTTGCTGACATATAATCGCATTTTTGCAATGATTTTGAATCTTATGACATTGATGAACTTGGTTGTTGGTTTAATTTTGTAGTCTCCAAGGAATTTCTTTATATAAGATTATCATTTACAGTAGGTAAAATTTTACTTCTTCTTTTCCATCTGAATGCCTTTCATTTTCTTGCTTAATTGTCTTGGCTAGAACCTCTAGTTTAATGTTGAATACATGTACTGAGACTAGACATGGTTCCTGATCTTAGGAAAATGTTCAGTCTTTCATTAAGTATAATGTCATTGCTAGATTTTTTTGTATCTTTCATAGGATTGGATAAGTTCCATGTACCTTTAGTTTGTTGAGTATTTTTATTATGAAAGGATTTTTGGATCTTGTGCTAATTTTTTCTGTGACTACTAAAATGATTTTTTTTTAAAGATTTATCATTTATTTATTTATTCATTCATTCATTTATTTATTTATTATTTATGATAGACACACAGAGGGGGGAGGGGCAGAGACACAGGAGGAGGGAGAAACAGGCTCCATGCCGGAGCCGACATGGGACTTGATCCTGCCAGGATCGTGCCCTGAGCCCAGGGCAGGCGCCAAACCACTGAGCCACCAGGGACCCCTTAAAATGATGTTTTATCGTCATTGATTCTATTTACCTGTTGTGCTACAATGACTTATTTTTGTGTTGAAATAACCTTGCACTCTTAGAATAAATCCTACTAGGCTATGGTTATACTACTTTGTGTATATGGCTGGATTCAGTTTGCTATTATTTTGCTTAGGATTTTTGTGTCTAATTTCATTAAGAAAATTGTTCTGCACATTTTTCCTTTATAATGGCTTTATATGGATTTAATATAAGGGCTAGTCTCATACAATGTATTGAGAAGAATTCCTTCTTCTTCTACTTTCTGGAAATGTTTGTAAAAATTTATATTATTTCTATTCTAAATATTTGGAAGAATTAGCCCAAATAGTCATTTGAGCCTGTTTTTTTTTTTTTTTTTTTTTTTACAGAATGTTCATTTATTTTTATTTTTTTTTTAATTTTTATTTATTTATGATAGAGAGAGAGAGAGAGAGAGAGAGAGAGAGAGAGGCAGAGACACAGGCAGAGGGAGAAGCAGGCTCCATGCACCGGAGCCCGATGCGGGATTCGATCCCGGGTCTCCAGGATCGCACCCTGGGCCAAAGGCAGGCGCCAAACCGCTGCGCCACCCAGGGATCCCTGTTCATTTATTTTTAAATTACTAGTTCAATATTTTTACTTCTTGTAAGTCTGTTAATATTCCTTATTTCTTCTTGAGTCACATCCTGTAATTTGTGTCTTGGTAGGAATTTGTCCATTTCATATAGGTTATCTATGTTCTTGCCATACCCTTGTTCATAGTATATGATAAGCTATTTTTTAAATTTAAGGTCAGTAGTACTGTATTGTCTTTCATTCTTGATATTAGAAATTTAAAAACCTTTTTCTTGCTAAAATCAATTTTTTTCAAAGAATCAACTTCTGTGTTTAACTTTATTATTTTTCTGGGTTTTTACAATTTATTTTCTCTCTAGTCATTATTATTTCCTCTATTCTGCAGATTTGCATTGAGTTTACTTTTTGTTTTATAGCTTTTTAAAATGAAAGGTTGGATCATTGATTTGAGGTTTTTTTTCTTTCTAAAACAGGTTTTTTTTCAGTTATAAATTTCCCTCTAAGCACCAGTCCAGCTGTACTCCTTAAGTTTTGTATGCTGTTTCTTTTTTTTATTACCTCAAAGAGTAATAAAGTTCCCATTGAAATTTGTTCTTTGACTAACTGGTTATTTAGGAAAGTTTTAAATTCCATATTTTTACTAATTTACAAATTTATTTATTATTTTATAATTCCATTCCATTGGAATCATAGAACATATTTGTATGATCACAATCCTTTTTAATTTAGTAAAGCTTGTTTTACGGCTTAATATACTGTCAATCCTGGAGAATATCCATGCACACTTGAGAAGAATGTATGTTCTGCTGTTTTTGGTTGGAGTGTCCTACTGATGTCTGTTAGGTCTAGTTATTATAGTGTTTTTCAAGTCTTCTACTTCTATGTTGATCTTTTTTCTAGTTCCTTTATCCATGATTGAGAGTGAAGTATTGAAGTTTTATATTGTTATGTTGTGAATTGGTTATTCTTCCCATAAATTCTGTCAGTCTTTTTACTTCAGTAATTTTGTGGCTCTTTTTACATGTTTACACGATTGTATCTTGTTTAATTGTGCTTAATTTTATTATACTTAGCAGACATTGCATTTTTTTTACAAACTGCAGGTTTTTGGCAACTTCTGTTGAGTAAGTCTGTCAGCGCATTTTTCCAACAGCATTTGCTTACTTCATGTCTCTGTATCACATTTTGGTAATTCTTGCAACATTTAAAGCATTTTCATTATTATTATATTTGTTATGATGATTAGTAATCTTTGATGCTACTATTATTGATTTGGGTTCCATGAACTACACCCATATAGGATGGTGAACTTAATCAATACTTGTATGTTTTCTGGTTGCTACAGTGACTGGCTGCTCCCATCTCTCTTCCTCTCCTTAGGCCTCCCTATTTGCTAAGACACAACAATATTGAAATTTTGCCAGTCAATAACCTTATAATGGCCTCTAAGCATTCAAGTGAAAGGAAGAGTCGCACATATCTCACTACATCAGAAGCTAGAAATGACTAAGCTTAGTGAAGAAGGAATGTCAAAAAGTGAGATAGAGTGAAAGGCAGACTTCTCGTGCCGGTTACTCAATCTGTGAATGCAAAGGAAAACTTCTTGAAGGAAATTAAAAGTGCTACTCCAGTGAACACATGAATAATAAGAAAGTGAAATAGTCTTATTGTTAATATAGAGAGTTTTAGTGATCTGCATAGAAAATCGAACCAGCCACAACATTCCTTGAAGTCAAAGCCTAATCCAGAGCAAGGTCTTAACTCTCTCATCCCTATGAAGGCTAAGAGAGTTGAGTAAGCTGCAGAAGAAAAGTTGGAAGCGACCAGTGGCTGGTCATGTGGTTTAAGGAAGGAAGCTGTCTCTGTAACATAAAATTTCAAGGTGAAGAAACATGTGTTGATGTAGAAACTACAGAAGTTATCCAGAAGATCTACCTAATATAAATCATGAAGGCAGCTACACTAAACAACAGATTTTCAACATAGATAAAACAATATTCTGTTGGAAGAAGATTCCAACTAGGATTATCTTGACTAGAGAGTAAAGTTAATGCCTGGCTTCAAAGCTTCAAAGAACAGGCTGATTCTCTTGTAGGGGTTAATGCAGCTTGTGACTTTAAGTTGAACCCTATGCTCTATAAACAAACCCTGGATGATAGCACGTCTGTTTACAACATGGTTACTCAACATCTTAACTCCACTGTCAACACCTACTGGAAAAAAAGAAAGATTCCTTTCAAAATATGATTGTTCACCAACAATGCACCCAGTCACCTAACAGCTCTGATGGAAATGTATAATGAGAGTAATATTTTCATGGGTACTAACACAACATCCATTCTGCAGCTCAGGGATCAAGGAGTAACTCCAATCTCAAGTCTTATTATTTAAAAAATGTATTTTATAAGGCTTTAGCTGCCATAGATAGTGATTCCTTTGATGAATCTGGGCAAAGTAAATTGAAAGTCTTCCAAAAATAATTCACCATTCTAGATGCCATCAAGAACATTCACAATTCATGGGAAGAGATAAAAACATCAACATTAATAGGAGTTTTAAAGAAGTGAATTCATGGATGAATTTAGTGATCTCAAGACTTCAACGGAAGAAGTAACTACAGAAGTGGTAGAAATAAAAAAAGTAAAAATAAAATTAATAAAAAAAAAGTAGTGGAAATAGAAGAACTAGAAGTGAAGCATAAAGATGCGACTGCATTGCTACAATCTGATGATAAAACTAGCCTGGATAAGGAGTTGCTTCTCATGGATGAGAAAAGAAAGTGATTTATTAGGAAGGAATCTACCTCTGGTGAAGGTGCTATGAAGATTGCTGAAATAACAATAGAGGACTTAGAATATTACATAAACTTAGTTGATAAAGCAGTAGCTGGGTTTGAGAGGATTGACTCCAATTTTTGAAAGAGGTTCTACTGCGAGAAAAATGCTATCAAACAAAATCATATGCTACAGAGAAATGGTTCATGAAAGGAAGAGTCAATTGATGCGACAAACTTCATTGTTGTTTCATTTTTTAAAAATTGCTATAGCTACTCTAACCTCGGTAACCACAACCCTGATCGGTAAGTGGCCATCAAGATTGAGGGACGACGCTCCACAAATTAAAAAGATTATGACTTGCTAAAAGCTCAAATGATTCTTAGCATTTTAAACAATATTTTTAAATTAAGTTATGTACACTGTTTTTATATATAAAGTTATTGCACACTTACAAGACTATAGTCTAATGTACACATAACTTGTATATACGTTAGAAAACAAAAAGATAACTTCATTTGACTTGCTTTATTGCTATATTTACTTTAATGCAATGGTCCTGAACTGAACCTGCAATATATCTGAAGTATGCCTGTATACATTTATAATTTTTGTGTTTTCTGGGTGATTTAACCCTTTTATAATTATAAAATGTTATACTAACAACATTTTTGTCTTGAAATCTGTTTTGCCTAAGATTAGCATAGCAACTCTCTTTTGCTACCTTGTGCATTGTTTATCTTTTTCCATTCTTTCAACCTTATTGTATCTTTTAATTTTGACTTATTTGCACCATATAATATAAAATGTGCTTCTTGTGGGCAACATATAGTTGGATTATACTTTTTTTAACCCATTATGCTGAATTCTGTCTTTTTTATTGGTATGTTATACCCATTTACCTTTAATGTAGTTGACATTAAGATAGGATTTACATATGCCAAAAAAAAAAAAAAGGATTTACATATGCCATTTTGCTATATGTTTTAATATAGGTCGGTGTCTTTTTAACTCAATTTATCCAATACTATATTATTTTGTACAAAATAATTATAGCAAATTTTGTACAAAAATTATAAATAATTATAGCAATTTTTGTACAAAAATTATAACAAAATATTTTCTTGTGTACCACTTTAATTCACTTGTCATTTCTTTTACTACAGGTTTTTCTTAGTTCTTGCCCTGATATTTTGCAAGAGGTTTATTTAATAACTAAACCAATCTAGTTTGAATTAAAACCAACTTAATTTCAATAGTATCTAAAAACATTGCTCCTGGGACGCCTGGGTGACTCAGCAGTTGGGCATCTGCCTTTGACCCAGGGCATGATCCCAGGATATGGGATTGAGTCCCACATTGGGCTCCCTGCGGGGAGCCTGCTTCTCCCTGGGCCTGTGTCTCTGCCTCTCTGTCTCTGTGTCTCTCATGAATAAATAAATAAAATCTTTAAAACAAAAATAAATAAATAAAAAAAAATGTTGCTCCTACATAGCCCAATCCCTTCTCCTTTGTGCTACTATCACAAAAATCACATATTTATACATTATATCTATATCAGCATAGGTTTATATGTATTACTTTGTAGATGTCTTTTAAATCAGAGGAAAACTTATAAACAATACATGCATTTATACTATCTCTTATGTTTTTTTTTTAATATTTTTTTTCTTTATTTATTTATGATAGTCACAGAGAGAGAGAGAGAGGCAGAGACACAGGCAGAGGGAGAAGCAGGCTCCATGCACCAGGAGCCCGACGTGGGACTCGATCCCGGGTCTCCAGGATCGCACCCTGGGCCAAAGGCAGGCGCCAAACCACTGTGCCACCCAGGGATCCCTATCTCTTATGTTTTATTATGTAGTGACCTTTATTAGTGTACTTTATTTCTTCATGTGGTTTTGAGATAATGTCTAATGTCCTTTCATTTAGTCCTGAAAGACTCTCTTTAGTATTTATTATAGGATATATCTGCCAGAGACACATTTTGTTTGTCTGAGACTTCTTAATTTCTCCATTTTTGAAGAAGAGTTTTGCTGAATGTAGAATTCATGGTTGGGAGTCGCCCTTGCCCCACCCCCAGTGCTCTGAATATGCCATATGCCATCTTATTGGTTTCTGACCTGTTTGCATTCTCATGAGAAATTAGCTGTTCATCTTATTGAGGATCCCTTATATGTGATGAGTCCTTTGTATTTCACAATTTTTAAGAGTCTCTGTATTTAAACAGCTATATGGTGATGTCTATGTATGGATCTCTTTCAATTTATCTTACTTGGAATTTATTGAGCTTTTTAGATGTTTCTCAACAATAGTTGAGACAAATTTGGCCATTATTTCCAAGAAGATATTATTTCTGTCTCTTTTATCCCTCTCCTTTCCTTCTGGTACTTTCATTATACATCTGTTTGTGTGCTTGATGTGACCTACAAGTTTCTTAGGCTCTTTTAATTTCTCTTTTGTTCTTTTTATCTTGTGTTTCTTAGGACATTCTCAATTGACTTACCTTCAGTTTCACTGATTATTTGGCTAACTCAAATATACTATTAAACAACTCTAGTAATTTTTAAATTTTGGCTATTGTGTGTTTCAACTTCCAAATTTCTATGTGGCTTTTTTTCATAATTTCCATATCTTTACTGATATTCTCTAGTTGGTGATATCTCCTGAAACTTCCCTCGGGTTTTGTAGAAATGGTTTCCTATCATTACTCGAGCATATTTATAATAGCTGATTTAAGTATGACTTTTCACATTTAAGTATGGAACAGTTTTTATTTCTAGTTTTTTCTCTATAGGCCATATTTTCTTTTTTTGTATATCTCATTTTATTAAATAGTAGATATTTAAACAATATTAATGTTTCAACTCTGTAAATTAGATTTCCCATCTCCAGTGTTTGTTGCTGTTGCTATGGTTGTTTTTGTTTTTTGTTTGTTTAGTGACTTTCCAGAAGTAATTTGAAAATTCTGTTCTTTGTTGTGTGTGGCCACTGAAGTATCTTCTTTATTAGCTTAGTATTCCTTAGTATTCAGCTAATCATCAGATAGAGCTTGTCTTAAAGCCCAGAAACAAGTAAGTAAGTCTCCAAACCTTTGCCAAAGGGCTCTGTGTGTGTGCTGGGGTAATACCTTCAATGCTCACTCAGGCAGGCAGTTTACAACTTTTCCTTATCCTTTAACTGTTGTTTATGCAGAAGATTAAGATTAGGTAGAGGCCTTCTCAGGTTTTTCCTGGGCATTTGCATAGCCCTAGGTATGAGCACAGTCTTATACATGTGCGTGGACTCTAGATCCCCAGGAATATATTAGAGCAATTCAAAATTTCAAACGGATATTTCACTCTTCGCTTTCCTTTTAAGTGTTTTTGGTTTCTTCTTCTTTTGCCCCAACTATTATTGCAGCCTCAGGCAGTTATGATTTAAACAGTTGCTGCTGATTATTTTTGACAATTCCCTTGCCCCGCTGGGAAAAAGCTATTTGCACTTGAGTTAGCTTTGAGTCAGGTCAAATAAAGACTAGCCCTGCAAATGGAGGTTTCCATAGAATTGCCAGACAGATAAAATAATTACAATTTTTTGAAAATGATGTTTTTGAGAGCTCCAATTCCAATATGTCCTGTCTAATGGGCAGCTAAACTGTTGCTTTTCATTGAAATACTAGGGCTAGGATCCCTGGGTGGTTCAGTGGTTTAGCACCTGCCTTTGGCCCACAGCGTGATCCTGGAATCCTGGGATAGAGTCCCACCTCCAGCTCCCTTCATGGAGCCTGCTTCTCCCTCTGCCTGTGTCTCTGCCTCTCTCTCTCCCTGTGTCTCCCATAAATGAATAAATAAATAAAATCTTAAAAAAAAATGAAATTCGGGGATCCCTGGGTGGCTCAGCGGTTTAGTGCCTGCCTTTGGCCCAGGGCGCGATCCTGGAGTCCCGGGATCGAGTCCCGCGTAGGGCTCCCGGCATGGAGCCTGCTTCTCCCTCTGCCTGTCTCTGCCTCTCTCTCTCTCTCTCTCTCTCTCTGTTAATCATGAATAAATAAATAAATAAATAAATAAATAAATAAATAAATCTAAAAAAAATGAAATACTAGGGCTGTTAGTTTTTGAGGCTACCATAGAGCTAAGAGGAATGGAACAGGAACAGGGTAAGTTAATATACATCCAAGGTCACTGTTTTTACTGAGATTTAGCCCTTTTTTAATAGCTCTATGGATTGTTGCTAGTTTTTAGGTAATGTCAAGAGTACTGAAAAAGTTATTTTTTACAATTTTTTTTTTTTCAGTTTTGTTGCTGCTTTTATGGAGGAGCAGATTTTTGGAGGTCCTTGCTCCACCATTCCCACTGATGTCCCTCTATTCATTTTTACAAACTAACAGTGATGGTATTTGGGTAGTTTTAATTTTTTAGTTATGAATAATGTTGCTGTGAATATTTATGTCCATGTCACTTTGCACATGTGTCCCTGCTTTCTCAAGGTCACAATGCTAGATTCCTAATGTTTATCAATTTCAGTTTTCTTCTTCTTTCAGTCAAGAGAGTGTTATAGAAGAATGTAGATTTCCTTCTCTCTTTGAAATTATGTGGGGTCATAGGTCAGTTCCGGCCAAGGAGTTGTAAGCAAAGTCAATATGACTTCCATGAACTATGTAATCAGACAAATTATCTCCTCTCTTGTCACTATATGGAATAACACTCTTGTTTTGAAGTTAGAGCAAAAGATCATTGCCTCCTGGATTGCTAAGTCACTGCATGAAGGACATTAGTTCAAGAAGTCCTTTGTATTTTCATAAATTTAAAAATAATTTTGTTAATTTCTTCATAAAAGCCTGATAAAAGCCTGAATAAAATGTATTTAATTGAGAGAAAACATAGCTCATAACAATATTGATTCTTCCAATCCTTAGACATGTAATATCTCTCTATTCACTTAGTTCTTTAACTTATTCCAAAAATATTATGTAATACTCAGTATGTAGGTCTTGTACATCTTTTTTAAATTGATTTCTTAGAATTTTTCTATTTTATTTTATTTTTTCTACTATTTTAAATGATAGCTTTTATACCTTTATTTTCTAACATTTTATTGTTAGTATATAGAAACATAATTGATTACTTCTAAACTTTTCAAATTGCAATATTGTACCTACTAGTTCTGGTAGTTGCTTGTAGACTACTTTGGATTTTTTAAATTTATAATTTTGTCATCTCTTGATAAAAATACTTTGCTTCTTCTTCTACAATATTTACAATTCTTGTTTCTTTTTCTTCTAGTGTTCTGTCTAGAATCTCCAATTCAATGCCAAATGCAAATAATTTAATAGGACATCTCCACCATATTCCCTTAGTGGGAAGTTTTCAATTTTTACCATTTATTTTGGTGTTGGATTTTTGTTCACAACTGTTCTTTGTCAGATTGAGGAAGTTCCCTTCTCTTCATAGCTTGCTGAAAGAGATTATTCTGTGTGTGTGTGTGTGTGCATGTGTATATGCTAAATGTTGTCAAATACTTTTACAGCATCTATTAGTGTGATATATTATTTTCCTTCTTTATAATGTGCTATATAATTAGTAAGTTTCTAATGCATTCTTATGATACATATCAATTGGTCATGATGCATTTTCCTAATTATATATTGCTGAACTCAATTTGCTGACACTTTTTCCTCCTCTTTGAGAACGGGTGATATATTGATTTGTATTTGCTGTAGCATAATCACCAGGATATAGTATCATATCTGTGAAAAACCCCTAAAATGTATTGAGAGCTATTCTTTCTTCCTTAATTTTCTGAGAGACTTAAATGTAAGACTGGTATTATTGATATTATTCCTTAAATATTGGACATAATGCACCTGTGAAGCTATCCAGGCTTGGAGCTTCAGAGATTTTTTTTTAAAGATTTCATTCATTTATTCATGAGAGACAGAGAGAGAGAGGTAGAGGCACAGGCAGAGGGAGAAGCAGGCTCCCTGCAGGGAGCCTGATGTGGGACTCCATCCTGGTACTCTGGGATCACCTCCTGAGCCGAAGGCTGATGCTCAACTGCTGAGCCACTCAGGCGTCCCACGTTTGAAGATTCTTGAACTTCTTTGGGGATTAGTGTTTTTATCATTTTGAAAACATTACCAGCCACTGTTTACTTACATATTTTTTATTTATGTTCTTTTTCCTTTTTATGTAATTCTGGTTACACATAATTCTACCTTTGTTATATGTTACAAGAAATAGAATAATAATCATTCAAAGATGCCCATATTCCTAAGCTCCAAACTTTGAATATGTTACCCCTCATGGCAAAAGAGACTTTGCAGATATAATTAAGGCCAACATCCTAAGATAGGAAGATTATCCTGAATTATCAGAGTAATTTCAATTCAAATACATGAGTCCTTAAAAGTGGGAGATGAATAAAAGAGTGTTAAAAAAAAAATTCAACTTGAGATGGACTTGACCTATAGTTGCTGGCTCTAAGATACAAGAAGGGGCCCATGAGTCAAGAGATATGGCGGCCTCTCGCAGATATGTATGACTGACCATTGGATTGCAGCCAGCAAGAAAAGAGGGATATCAGTCCTATAACAACAAGGAACTGAATTATTCCAAAAACCCAGATAAGCAGGAAATAGATTTCCCTTTACAACCTCCAGAAATAAAAGCAGTCAGCTATACCTTGATTTTAATCCAGTAAAACCTGTACTGGACTTCCAACCTATAGAACTGAAAGGTAATGATCTGTGTTGTGTAAGCTAGTAAATCTGTGGCAATTTGTTATGATAGAAAAAAAACTAATATATGTGTTTATAGCTATTTCTTATTTTCTAAATCATTATCTTTATATGTTCCCTTGATGATACTTTCATTTGATTTATCCACCAGTACATGAATTCTTTTTTCAGCTCTATCTATATACGTGTTAAAGCTATTCATCATGTTTTTGTTATTATTTTGTTATGTTTTGTTATCATTTCACTAGATATTTGGTTTGACTTTACTGGAATCTGATATCGGCATTCTGATAAAAGTTTTCAGTTATTTTTATATTTTTTTTCCTGAAACATAGTAAGCAAACCTACTAATAAAGTCTTCTGGGAATTCTGATAAGAAAAATTATGCAGATCTGTTTCTGTTCTTTTTTCTTATTTTCTTTTTTCTCAAAGTACCATGTTTACACTTTTGACTTTTTAACATAATTTACTTTTCTTGGCAAACTTTTGTTCTAGTATGAAGCTAATTGTGCTTGCTTTTGCTAGCCACTTGGTGGCTATGCAAAACAGGAATAATTTTAAATTGCATTTGTGCTTGAATTTTGTTTTGTTTTTGACCATGTTGATGTTGTGATTTTGTGGATCTACAATATAATGAAAGATTATCCTATATCATTTTAATTTATAGGAAATTATGTATTTAATACATATTTGCCCAATTTCATACTTAGTACTAAAGAATTTTTGTTGCCATTGCTACTCTGACATGTAGTTAGGATGTATTTATTTTTGATTCACAATTAAACTGAGGTTACAGATTTTGGGTTCTGAATTTTATCAAAAGAGTATATAATATTTTACTCTATAACTTGAGCAAGATTTGATTTTTTCTATTTCTCCATATAACCAAAACCTCTTCGGAAGTTGTAGCTTAAATTTTCAGTTTGGCAGATGCCTTCTGGGCAAAAATGACTTCAGTGATCATCTTATATCTTTGGATTCCAGCTTTATTCAGAGTTTGGCTTGTATTTCTTTACTATCTTTCAATTCTTCAGTTATTTTAACACAAAAGTTTTATTTATTTTTCAACATTTTTAGTTACTTTCAGTTTGAATACCTAACTTGTAATATTCCTGAACACTATTTATTAGACACTTATTTATTGAGAATTTATCAATTGATATATATCACTTAACCCAAAATTCTTAAAAATATTTTATTAATTCATGAGAGACACAGAGAAAGAGAGGCAGAGACACAACCAGAGGGAGAGGCAGGCTCCTTGTGGGGAACCCCATGCAGGACTCGATCCCAGGACCCCTGGATCATGACCTGAGTCAAAGGCAGATGCTCAACCACACAAGTGCCCCTATCACTTACTAAATATTAAAGAATTTGGACACTTGGAACTAACAGTTCTGTAACAAAAACAGATAAACAAGAAAAATGTGTTAGATAAATAGAGAATGGAAGAGAACCTTGAGGTTATCTAGATTAATGTCCTTACTCATGAAACCGTGAGGTGGTGTTGATTATGTAGACTGTAAACTGCAAACTTAAGACTGTCAGTTACCTTGAACCCAGATCAGAGTTCTCCTCAGTCTACTATATTGATTTACCTCCATTTATTGTTTGCCAGTGTTTCTAATAGTGGGATTTTGTTTCACCCTATAGATCAAGTTGGTTGTAATTTTTAAGTTCTTTAAGAGAGCTCCTTCACAACTCCTTAAGGAAAATTTTTGTATGAGGTTTTGAAATGTAAACTGCTAACAATGCATGCATTATGTTTTTTTTTTTTGAGTCCTACAAAGGTAGGAGGCTCACTTTAAATATACTTGCTGTATTCTATTTAACCAGAATAAGATAGAAAGGTTGTGTAATTTTACATAAATCAAAGGAAAAAACAGGAATATTTGCTTTGAGATCCAATCTGGACTACAGAACAAATTAGGACAGGGAAAATAAAATGCACAAGGAATTAATAAACCATCTACAAAAAGTATCAATTAGCAAGTATTCAAAAGTTTCGGGGAGGGAAGCCTAGGTGGCTCAGTGGTTGAGTGTCTGCCTTTGGCTCAGGGTGAAGTCCTATATTGGTCTCCCCATAGGGAGCCTGCTTCTCCCTCTCTGTGTCTCTGCCTCTTTGTGTCTCTCATGAATAAGTAAACAAAATCCTTAAAAACAAAAGTGTGGGGGACACAGGTGAATTTAAAATTGAAACGTTCTTTTTCCTCAGTGAGTCACCCATTGATTACCCAATGAACACCTTTACTTAATGGTAAACCTAGGCCATTTGGGTCAGAATTTCTTGCTAGACAATTTTTCAATGGGATTATTTGTTTTTTTCTATGAGCATTTTTCTATCTTTCTGGCCATAGATTTTTACAACTGTTGTTCCCAGTCAAATGCTTGACCTTTTACCTAAGAACATTAAATTGCCACACTTCCCATCCTCATAAATGTTCTCCTTTCACATTTCTTTTAAAGACCTTTCTTTCAACAAAACATTATTTTGAGAAAGTCTTTCTATATTAGCATTGATCAGAGGCAAGAATTCTGTGGGTTTTTTTTAATTATTACCAAAAAATAGTCAAACTTAATAAGGTTACTTTTATCTGCTTTTTGACAACTTGTCTGTGAAAGAAAATTTTTCTTATGATTGGATATATAGTAAAGTCCTATACATTATTTATGTATTAATAACAATTTCTATCATATTTTGAGTGAATAATTTCTATCATCTATCTGCTAACCACAGTTCAAAGTAATTTTCCTGTGAATCTTATTTAATTCTCACAACAATATTCTGAAATAAGTACTACTATATTTCTCCTATTTTACAGATTTGAAAGCTGAGACTTGCAGAAGTGAAGTAACTTGCTCAAGGACAAAAGTTACTAAGGTTGCAGAACAGACATTTGAACCAAGATCATTTGGCTCTAAAGTCTATACAGTTCAGTGTTTGCTATCCAACTTTCTTTTTACTCTATTTGAACCAAACAAGTTCCTCATATAGGTAGAGTTATGCGTTATTTTATTATAAAAGCCATAATTTATCTTGTATTTTTATTTTCTGATTTTGGAGGTTTCTTTAAATTTTGTACTTTAAAATGTAGTCTTTTGTGAAATAGAGACTGTGTATTTGTTCTACACCATTTATAATATAATACACAAATACATATACACATATATATGTTGTAGTTTGAACATCTGGAGACAATACTGTATATGAAGTTTTTCTTTATTTTTTAAAAACATTTTATTTATTTATTCATGAAAGACACAGTGAGAGAGAGGCAGAGACACAGACAGAGGGAGAAGCAGGCTCCATGCAGGGAGCCTAATGCAGGACTCGATCCCAGGACCCCGGGATCACGACCTGAACCGAAGGCAGACACTCAACCACTGAGCCACCCAGGTGTCCCAGAAGTTTTTCTTTGTAATTTCTTTCTCTTCCCATGTCATAAAGTTAAATAAGCATTTCATATCATTAGATATTAAAAGCAGAAATAAGATTTAAAAGACTGCTTAGAAATTCATCACATAACTGTTTTTAAAAACTACAAATTCATTGCTATTCATGTATATTTTTCCATTTCACTTTGATTAAAAATGTTTATGTTCATCAATTCATATTCCACTTAGATCTCCACAGATATATTTACCATTTTGTATGCCCATTGTTCTCTTCCAAAACTTTTCTTCCTTTGCTTCTAATGGTCCATGAGTATAAAATTTTTTGAGAGCTGCCATATAATATCAGAGATATTTGCTGCAGGCAGAAAAGAGAATGGGTCTAGTAGTTCATACTTTCATACAGTACAGAGTGCTAGAGGATAAGTGCTCAATTCCTTTCCATCCAGTCGAGGCAATCTTTATACTCTAGATTCTGGTGTAGAACAACTTTGTGGGATTAAAGTTTGTGTGTGGCCTGAAATCTTGCCTTGCAATCGATTTCTTTCCCCTTTCCTGTCCTATGAATCCACTTCCTTCCTGGTTTCTCTGGGGAACACTTTCTCAATAAATCACTTGCAGGTGAATTCTCAGATACAGGGTTGGCTTCAACGGAACCTTATGTAAGACAGAATGTCTTAATATGTAAATCTTTGCATATGACTCTCATCATATTCTTAATATATCTTCTTAGATTTGGAATGACTATGTCAAAAAGAGTGAACATTTTTATGGACTTGACATTTGTACCAATATTCATTCTTCTCAGGTTATAAGAGTTTCAATGCAGCAGCAGTCCCTGCAACAATTTACTTCAACATGGACTGTATAATTTTAGCTAATTTCTAACATAAAATAATTCTCTCTTTTCAAAAATTTTTTTTATCGATTATTTCCATGGATTCTGAGAAGGAGCAAATAGTTAGAAATCAGTGCACATGTTATTATTTTACCTATAACTCCAAAGGTTCGTGATCAACATTAAACTTAATTTAGATTGGTTGTACATAAATTTCAATTGAAACAAAAAAATTAGTTTAAATCAGACACAACTCTCTGTTTGGGTCTATGATAATAACAATCATTCTTTTTCAGTTCCCCTCTGTTTTGTTAATAACCTTAGAAATTTGATAGTACTATTTTGTCCTCATAGATTCCTTTTCTGTTCCACAAATGTTTATTGATTACCATCTACTTCCTAGAACTGGTTCCAAGAAATGGTAAATGAGACGGATGTACATCCTGCCAGCATTCTAATAGTGGATAGAGACAATCACACAGGCAAATAAAGACAATGTGAGATTTGTGCTAGTGAGGAAAGTACAGTTTGCTCTGGCGAGTATTTTGAAAAAGATTTCAAAAATCAGAAAAGGAATTATTTTTAGTGGATGTCTAAATTGAGTAAAGATTGAAATTAGTCAGCTGGAAATAGGCATGGGCCAAAAGGATTTATGAAGGGTGTTTCAGGAAATCTAATGTTTAGGGTTAAGGTTAATATGTACTTTCATGGAAGTGAAAAATTTGCTATTGCTGAAGATATTATCAGAAGCTAGTTGATGAGGAATCTTGTGGGCATATTATGAAGTTTAAAATTACACATAAAGGCATGAGAAATCATTGATAAACTTTGGATTTGGAGAAAGTATTATCAGGCTTTCTTGTTTGAAATATAATTCAGCTTGATGCATGGAAAACTGATTAGAGGAGGGGTAAGACAGGAGATGTAGCAAAGAGTAAGAAAGCAGTTAAAATTACCAGGTAACAAATAATTCAGTGTGTACTAAAGATAGTTGCAGTGTAGATAGAGAGAAACCATTAGAAATAAAATCCTATGGAATTATGTAAAATCCATAGAATTTGTGGTTGAATGGATATGAAAAAAAATTGAAGAGGAAGGAGTTAGGGATTAAATGGAAATTTCTCTTTGGCAGTTAGGTGGAAATATATGTCATTCTTCAAGACAGGGACTAGAATATCAAAGGTTTGAGATTGAGATGAAGCATTTATTTTTTGAAATACCGAGTCTCAGATGCCAATAGCAGAGTCAAGTAAAGATATTCAAGATATAACTGATATATACAACTTGTTTCATCATTTAATCAGTTCTGGGATGGGGATCCAAGTTTGAGAGACAACAGCATACACTTGAAACAATAGAGGAGGTTAAGAGCATAGAAAGCATGACCAGTTAGAAAAAGAAAAAGAGGATAAAATAGAAACTTGAACAGTATAGTATTTATTTATTTATTTATTTATTTATTTATTTATTTATTTATTTTTGTTGTTGTTTATTTATTTTGTTGTTATATATTTTTAAAATGCGGGCAGCCTGGGTGGCTCAGCGGTTTAGAGCCGCCTTCAGCCCAGGGCGTGATCCTGGGGCCCTGGGATGGAGTCCCACGTCAGGCTTCCTGCATGGGGCCTGCTTGTGTCTCTGTCTCTGTCTCTGTCTCTCTCTCTGTGGCTCTCATGAATGAATAAATAAAATCTTTAAAAAAATAAAAAATAAAATAAAAATGCAGTGGAGGAGTGGCCAGAAAGAAAGAAAATGTTCTCAGAAAAGAAAGTAATTAATGGGAGGCCAGAAATAATGACTGATGATTATCAATGGGTTATCAGTAAGGACTGGTGACAACGGGGAATTACAGGTAATGCAACTAGATTGAAGTGAGTTGTGTACATGGTAAGTGGGTAAGTGGAGAGTGAATATACATCAACTTTTTTAGAAGGATGACTGTGTAAAAGAGAAGAGAAATATAATCTGAAGCACGGGTTGGCTGTTTTTTTTTTTTTTTATCCAGTTGTGTTTTCTTATTGTTTGTTTTTATATAATAAAAGATCACAGTACTTGAGTTAAGCAAATAAAATCCAAAATGATGATGCCTGAATAGTATAACTGCACAGTCTCAGTATATTATTTCTCATAACTTTTTTTTTATAATTGAAGAACCGGATTTGTAGTTTACAAAATATTTTCACAACTATTTCATTTGATTCGTAAAAGAGCTTTCAGGAACCTACAGAGAAAATATTTTGCTTTGATTGTACAAGTAAGAGAATTAAAGCTTAGAGCCTGCACATGTCTATCTTTTTGTTGTCACTAGAGCCAAGACTCTAATTCAGGTCTTCTTTAAATTCATCATTCTGTCTTTTCCTAGAGTCAACTTCTGTTTTTGTACTTTTATTTTGTTAGAAGTTGAGAAAGGAGAGAGTTCAGGAATCCTACAAAAGGTATCTTCAATTAAAATTTGTATCTTATAATCTATCTACACTGGTGATTGTCTTGGTGTTATTACCTCAGCTCTAATTCTGATGTCCTACTCTCTGGCTATGAAACCTTTATTCTGTCACTAAAGCTCTCCAGACTGCACGTTTCCTCAACTAGACAATTCAAGAGTGGGTTGTGTCAATCTCTAAGGTATATCCAGCCCTGCAGTTCTTTGCTGCTTTGATTACTTTGACCAATTAATGATTCCTCTAGTTCATTCTACTTAGAACACAATAGCATAACAAATTCTTAGTACAATTGCAAATATTTAAGAAAGAGAAGTCCTTTTGCATTTCTCTTTTTAGTTGACAAGATAACAAATATCACTACAATTCACAAATATAATTAAATGGTTTATTTACTTTTTCTTTCTCTGACTTTATTGCCTAATTTTTCTATGGACACAGAAAACACTGCTTAAAACCAAGATGGTGCATTTCAACATTATCTGACTATAGTTAGAGTAGGAGTAGGTCCAGCTACCTTCTCACCACCATCTCTGTTCTTTGGTCCCATTGCTCTCCTTTTCACTCATAGATTGAAAGAAAAGACTTATGTGGGCCCTAGGTCCTTGATAGGAGTGCAATGTTGGGGTGGAAACTGAGCAAAGTCTGGGGGAAGAGATGATTTTCACTCTGGCTCAGAGATAGATTTACCATAAAGTTAATGAACTTAAGCTAATGAATTTAATTTACTTAAAGCTTAATGAACCTTCATGGAGGCTCACTAGCCAAGTCCCTTCAAGTTGCTGGGGGAGGCCCTGACAACGTATTCATACACTCTTCTTTAACAAGGGGGGGTGGGGCAACAACACTGTTAAACATGAGCCACAAAAACTTATTCATTCCTGACCTTGCTTGCCACTCAACTGGACATGTGCTAACTGCATTTAACTAGTAGTACCAATTGGATGATAACTGAGCACTGATTTATCTTCCCTATGGTTCTCTGTTGGTGATGGTAAATGGTGGTTATTTGAGTAAAGGCTTATCATCTCTTAATTTCATACTGCTCCTGTTCCTTTGATCAGTATCCCATTTTGTAATTAGTCCATAATGGTTTTTATGTCCCTCTACAGGGACAATAAAATTAATAATGGTTATTTTATCTAAAGTTTTCTTTTTTAAACCCAAATTGTTATATTTATTATATATCTCCCACCTTTCAGTTATTTTCCTACTTACCCTCTTTTTCATTAAACAGTGGGTAAAATACCTAATAGCCTAAGGTAGGATATAAAAGATTCTCTTAGACTAGGTAGGAAATTTAAAATATTATCTCCTTTCATTTTTAGTGATTCTTAGAGTATTTGAAGGAAATTGTTTAATAGTGCTGAATCATAATTAATGCATTCTCTTGAATAAACTACCTAGTTGCCCTAGAAATATTACTTCTTAAAATCATATGGTTGATCTGAACTACATCTTTATTTAAAAGTTCTCAGTATTATGGAGATATTTTCATTTGCTAAAACAATAAATAGAATTTGTTTTGACTTACCTTATTCAAGTTTGGTATTTTATTTTATCAGCATAACAGAGATTATGAGAAAATAATCTCTCCATTTTGCCTGTTCTTTTGGGCCAAAATAGCTTTTTATATTCTTGGAGATATTTAGGATCTTGGGGATTTCATTACACTTAATATGCACAGGTATGGTTTTGATAAATGCTCAAATATCTCAGATGGTTGGGCACAGAAGACATTTATTCTTCATAGTTTGTCTTCTAATGGCTATTTTCATAGCTATAATGTGGCATTAAATGCACAATTAGAAAGATAAAGAACAGAGAAAGTGAATCAACAATACAAAATAGATGAAGAAATCAATACGTTTCAGGCAGCTTTGTATTTTCAACATAAAAAGACAAATTATTTGGGTAAATAGATACCCAACTGAATATACAATTTAAGTGCAATCTTTATCAGTAATGTGTAATATTGTACCATTTAAATAACATTAAGTAACACTGGATTTCTTTTTTATTATAGGCAACCATGCTAAGTAAGATTATTACTGATTTAGATAAAATGCATTACAAAGAAATATATCAATGAAGATAATTATTAAAGGAGGACCAAGATTAAACCCAAACAAAAGTAAATCAGTTATCTTATATTTCCTTTTTACATTATTACTATTACTATTTGTCATTTAAAATATTTCCTTCATGGAGACTATCTCTCAGTTTAATATGTAAATTGTAGCAGTTAGTCTGGATCCTAAAAACCTGGGGTGTCTAGCACAATATACACACAATTGTGCTTCTGTAATGAAGATAATTCAGACATAACAATAGCCTACTTCCCAGAAGAATAGTGATTTATGAAGAACAAGGTATAAAAATGTTTGTTTTACCTATATTCTACAGCCATTTTGCCCCTCTTTGTTAGAAAGGGTTGGCATAGGCTTTGTGATTTACTTTGGCATAGGCTTTATGATTTACTTTAGAGTTGGAGAAAGTAATTATAATATATATTATATATATATATATACTGGAGAAAGTAATTAAAATATATATTATATATCATATATATATATATATGATATATAATATAGCTTCACTTGTGTGATGCCTAACCTTGAGAGATAGATATTTAATATATATACATATATATGTATATTAGATTATATATGTAAGGATAATCTATAGATGAGGAATAGTAAGCAGTGGTCAGAATGATAGCCAATAAGAAATTTGCCACTGAACTGCAGAAAAATAAAAATGGGGATGCCTCGGTGGCTCAGCAGTTGACGTCTGCCTTTAGCTCAGGGCGTGATCCCAGTTTGGGGACAGAGTCCCACATGGGGCTCCCTGTGAGGAGCCTGCTTCTCTCTCTGCCTATGTCTCTGCTTCTCTCTCTCTCTCATGAATAAATAGATAAAATCTTTTTTTTAAAAAAGAAAGAAAATTAAAAATGAATAGTAATTTACCCAAAGCATAAAACAGAATATGTGAGTCTAAATAGACCCCAGGATAAATATTAAATGAGATAGAACCTAATTAGGGCCAGACTCTGTCCTCTTAAATAAGGGAATCAGTCGTATATTATTAATCTACATTTCTTAGGTTCATAATACTAGTAGGTTAAAAAAAAATGTTTTGAGCAATTTAGATAGTATGATAAACAGAATTGTCCCTGAGATAAAAGATGATTTATAGAGAGAAATTGCATTATGCAAAAGGAGGCATAGTAAGCATATTTTAATGTGTTAGGATGATTCGCAATACTGTTTAAAGTCTCAATGTATTTATAACTGACTACATAAAGCAATTGTAGTAGGTGTTGCTAGTGTCCCCTGCCCATATCCACTTTATTGGCTGGTAGGCCCATCAACCTAGCTATGGGGGCTGTGTTAACAGCTTACAATTGGGACACGTTTCACTCTGTACTCCAGTGCAGTCAGTGACTTACTGATATTGGGGCACTATGGTCTATTTGCCTTGCCTCAGGAGGATGAATTTGATTTATGCTCCAAAGCATGTTCATGAATCAGATCAAGGCTAGAATTTATGTGAGACTATACTCTTGCTCAACTGCTTCCCTTTCCCTATTTTGCTTTTCTCATTTTTCTGATAAGAATTTCCTTAACTAATCTCATGTACCTGAATCCCTGACTCTTCCCTGGTTTCACTTGTGTGGTGCTGAACCTTAGAGTGTTAGTATCACAAGTGGTCCTGGGAAGGACACCAAGGATTTGATTTCAGGGATGCCTCATCATCTAGCTACCTGGCAGTGAGCACTCTGTCACTTAAGGTAAGTAGAATACTAATTGTTCTCATCATTCTGTAGCAGTTTGTCATTAAGAATTTACTTTTGGTGAACTGAGAAAGGATAGAGGTGGAGGAAGGTGCACTTGTTCATGCAACAACAATAACTCTGGTATTTGAAAATAACAAGAACATACTTATGATAAGGACATGGAAACTGGGTGGCTGTTGCTGAGCACCAGTGATGCTTACAAGAGAGAAAATTATAGACTCCAGATGATAAGTCACCAATTTAATGCAAAAAATGAAAATCAGAGGGCCTCAATGGCAGTGTATGAAGGCATAGTCATCTCTGTAACTGAGAGTTGATCACACTAAAGAGTAGGCTCAGGAACTCTATGTAGAAATAGCAAAACTCCAGAAAAAGTTGAATTCTCATCTCTAGCAAATGTATTGTGCCTGATAGGAAAAAGCAGGACTGAGATTGAAAAATGAGGATATCTATGGATATGTGGGTGGCTTCAGTGGTTGAGGGTCTGCCTTTGGCTCAGAGCATGATCCTGGAGTCCTGGGATCAAGTCCTGCATCGGGTTCTCCACAGGGAGCCTACTTCTCCCTCTGCCTCTCTCTGTGTGTCAATAAATAAATAAATAAATAAATAAATAAATAAATAAATAAAATAAATCTGTATTAACAAAAGAAAAATGGGGATATCTGGATATGTGCAATTAAGAACACTGAGCACCTGGACTCCCTTAAACCTGGGCTTCAAGATGCAGCCAACTCCATCATGTCAAAGGGTAGCAACTACTGCCTTCACCTCCCATTTCCTTTACTTGTAGTTCTTTCAGAAGCCTCAAGTCAGTGAGGTGACTTACAGGATAATGTTTCCTGAGTTATGATCTTCCCCAGCTTCCTGTACAGTTTACCAAAGAGAAAAAATACATATATTTCAAAAAATTTCAGCATGGCCCAACTTATGAAATGCTGAGAGAGAAGAAAAGGAGAGTAGGATTATAGGTGGATTATAAACAATGGATCTAGACTATGTTTTATTGACAGAAAACCTGGGAGAGAATGCTGATGAAGTTAGATGAACAGAGGCGGAATATTAACCTGGATATGTTTGTGATATGGGGAAAATTTCCTATCAAACAAGATTTAGCATTCTGGCCAGGGCAACAAAAAGAAGGGTAACTAATTCTAATTCAGTGTTATAATGGCTCTTGGAAACTTGGAGGCAAAGTGGAGATAGATAAAAGCCAGCATTATATGAAGTAGAAATGCCAGAACTACTTGGAAGACCATGGAGGAAGGGGCAAAGCCACTCAGAGAAGTAGGTATATTAGAGTCAATTAATTATATAAGATCAGGAGACCCACCAGCTGTATGTTTTTTGGAAGAGCCCTTGTTTTTTTAAGGGAGCAAAGGATGCACAAGTCAAGGGAAACAGCAATGACTCTGAGAGGCTCTGCAGACTGATGCTTATGGCAGGAGATTCTGACCCATAACTGTGATTACATCACAAATAGTAAAGGCCAGGTGCTAACAATTAACAATCAGAAGTAAGATGGTTATTAGCATTCTAATGGCCATCAATTTCTGAATGTTAGTCAGGGTGACATGACTAGTGGGGATCTCTAACAAATGACACCAAAGTATGGTTTTCTTAGAGAAGCACTGTCAGATAAAACACAAGGCATGCAGTGATATTTAAATTTCAGGTTAAGCAATGCTTATTTTTTTTAGTAGAAGTATGTTCCAAATATTGCACAGGACATGTTTATACATAAGTATTTTCATTATTTATCTGAATCCTAATTTAATTGGTGTATTGTTTTATTTTTATTTGCTATTCTTGGCATATTTATCTTAGAGAGAAGATGGCCAGCCCACAGTATTGTTTAATATATATATATATATATAATTAAAGGTTTTCAAGAATAGAAAGGCTATGGTCCAGTCCCTATAGAACAGTTGCTATCCCATTCCCATGTTCAAGACTTAAGCAGGTTTTTACACTTGGAATTCAATAGCTACTGGAGAGATCAGGTCCCTTCAAGGAAGGACCAGTATATATAGTAATGACTCTTCCAGCTGTTCTCCAAAGAGACTTAGGTTCATTTATTCAGTAATAATTCATTGAGGAAAAGAGAATGCCTAGGCCTATTAAAGGGTTTAAACAGAGATTCTGAATTTACACCAAAGACAAAAATGCATCATCTTTGTGTTATGCCTGTTAAAGAATTGGCGCATGGGAATTAGGTGACAAATGGAGTCTTGGTCCAGGACTATATATTACAACAGGTCTACTGAATCCACAGGCCTAAACCTGATAATTTCCCAGTTCCCTTCAAATGCCACTTCTAGCATCCTGCAAGGTAAAGTGTGTATATAATACTTAAATTCTTATTCTGATGCCTCAAAGTAGAGATCTCAGTCAATCCAGACTAGCCACTTAGACAAGTGGGTTTATCTGTGTTGGACAAGGAGATAACTGGAAGAGATGCTGTTGACATTTATCAATTGCCATACCTTTTCTCCCTAGCTACTGTGATTTCTGAGGCATGCTGCAGTTAATGGAGCCTTGTTTAAAAAACCGGGTTTGGTCATGACCAGTTGTATAATTTGCACAGTCCAATGAAAGACATAAATATAGAGCCTTTGTTCAAAAAGCAGAAGAGTGTCAATAAAAGAACTAATCTATAAAGTTTTCTCTTTTTTCATGATCTTTCTCTTGTAAAGATTTTTATTTGCTACTGAAAATTAAAATTTTAAAATATTTGCATGAATTTTGCCATTTATCTTTATATTGTACAATGCCAGTTTTAAATGCAAATATTAGACCATTTAAGTCATTTTTAGAAACACCAAAATTCTCCAATTCAAATTTCATAACTCTTATATGCATGTGCATTTCATTCTTACCAGAAAAGTGGAAAAGCATAAAACTAACTCAAATGATTTTACTTTTTGATTTGCTCGCATTCTTTCAACACTCTATCCTTTTCACGAGTAAGGAAGAACTAAAAATAAATCACTGGTGGCTCTTTCTTTCGCCTACTTTCATCATTTTCAGAGTAATAGTTGGCTACAGAAAAGTAATAGGAATAAAAAATGATATGTTCAGGTTTCTTGGTCATTTGTGTTTCTAATAACATAGTTGCCCTTCTTTATTCAAAGCAAGTTCCAGTTGATTCTCACTGAATCCACATGTCATAGATGCACTGGAATTCCATGCTCACAGGACATTATAAATGCTATATGAAAATGGGGCAGCAAGAAATGGAGAACACACATATTACATGAAATTCCTCTGCTCATTCACATGTCTCATTGCCTTACTGTAATTCACAAGTTCAAAGACAACATTACTAAAATTTTGAAGACAAGGATATTAGATGATTAAACAAAGTATGGAGTCTGAGTGCAGGGTCCTATGTGAGTACACAGGTTGCACTCATGAATCTCATGATTCTGGGTGAGGGACAAAATTTGAGTGATGGGAGGAGCCTTGTTAAGACACCTTAGCAAGTTATCCCTCTCAACCCCAGTCAGTAGACAATGAGTTATTCACTGAGCAAAGGCTGGTTCAAGGCAGGCCTATTCTGGTGGGTTTTGTGATCCTGAGACCCCTTGTGTTTCTCTTGGATCTGCCCAGGACCAGACTTTACTGAAGGCCACATTCTTATTGGTATCATTCCCTTTTCCTATCCCTCCCACCCCCCGCTGTCCCCTTACTCTCAGTTTGATCCTGAAGAGCATATAAATCTTCTCTGGATCTGTTTTTAGGAAACCTAACTTAAGACAACATTTGCCTTCTAAATCCAAGATATTAAAGCTTTGTTATTTGAAATCTGGTAATTAATGTTAATTTGTGCACCCAGAAAAGATTCTATGTATGTTAAATTTGTCATTTTGGAGATTAAGATGGGTCCCACTTTGCAGAAACAAATGTCTACTAGAATGTCAATGCTCTGAGTTCCTAGACATAGGTATGCACTTCAGAATAAAAGAAATTGGGAAGAGGAGGACAGTTTTGGAATGAGTATTGGAAAAACAGCCACTGGGAACAAAACTGTATTACTCAAAGGTTTAGGTAACTATTGGTCTAAAGAAATTACTTTTTTCTTGATGGTTAGGCAATCTTTAATGATTTCTTGTGGCAGAAACCCAATAACAACCAGAGCATGATGTCAAATGTGTTGGTCATGGGGATATTTGGGTGGTTCAGTCAGTTAAGCAACCAACTGTTGAATTCAGCTCAGGTCATGAACTCAGAATCCTAAGATACAGCCCTGGTCAAAGTTCACACTCGGGAGGAAGTCTGCTTCAGATTCTCTCTCCCTCTGCTCTTCCCCTCACTCACAAGCATGCGTGCTCTCTCTCAAATCAATTTATATTAATTAATTAAGTAGATAAAAGGAATTGGTCAGGGAAGCATGAAAAACTTATCTAAGATAAAAGAGAGTGAGAGAGAAAAAGAGAATACAACTAGGTTACTTGTGTGTATACAGGTTGTGTAAAGATTCATCTGGCCACTTTCCCAAATAAAGGATTGGACTAGATGACAAACTATATACCTTTCTTTTCTCATCAGTCGAATCTTCTGGCCATTTAGCACTGAGAACCTAACACTGACAATTGCCTTTTTAAAAAATCTAAGTTAAGAGAGTTGATGGGGATCCCTGGGTGGCGCAGCTGTTTGGCGCCTGCCTTTGGCCCAGGGCGCGATCCTGGAGACCCAGGATCGAATCCCACATTGGGCTCCCGGTGCATGGAGCCTGCTTCTCCCTCTGCCTGTGTCTCTGCCTCTCTCTCTCTCTCTCTATCATAAATAAATAAAAATTAAAAAAAAATTAAAAAGAGAGTTGATGGAGGGGCTTCTGGATGGCTTAGTTAAGCACCGGAATCTGGATTTTGCTGGGGATCTCAGGGTCATAGGTTTGAGTCCCATGTGGGGATCTATGCTGAATGGGGAGTCTCCTTGAGATTCTCTCTCTCCCTCTGCCCTCTCTCTCCACTCACTCTCTTAATCTATCACTTTCTAAAATAAATAAATAGATCTTTAAAAAAAAGAGGATTGATAGAGGGAGGTGGGTTGGGGGGTGGGCTAAATGGTTGATGGGCATATTTTTTACATTTGTTTTTATTTAAGATAGATTTGCCAACATATAGTATAACACCCAGTGCTCACCTCATCAAGTGCCCTCCTCAGTGCCTGTCATCCAGTTACCCCAACCCTCCACCCCATATTCCCTTCTACAACCTTTTGTATGTTTCCCAGAGTTAGGAGTCTCTCATGGTTTGTCTCCCTCTCTGATTTTTCCCATTCAGTTCCTCTCCTTTCCCTTTAATCTCTTTAAAAATTTCTTAAATTCCCCGTATAAGTGAAATCATATGATGATTGTCCTTTTCCGATTGACGTATTTCACTCAGCATAATACCCTCCAGTTCCATCCATGTTGAAGCAAATGGCTGATATTCATCCTTTCTGATGGCTGAGAAATACTCACTGTATATATAGACCACATTTTCTTTATCCATTCATCTGTAAGGACATCGTGGTTCCTTCCACAGTTTGGCTATTGTGGACATTGCTGCTAGAAACATCGGGGAGCAGGTGTCCTGCCCTTTCGCTGCATCTGTATCTTTGGGGTAAATCCCCAACAGTGCAATTGCTGGGTCATAGGGCAGGTCTATTTTTAACTCTTTGAGGAACCTCCACACAGTTTTCCACAGTGGCTGCACCAGTTCACATTCCCACCAACAGTGTAAGAGGGTTCCCCTTTCTCCACATCCTCTCCAACATTTGTTGTTTCCTGCCTTGTTAATTTTCCCCATTCTCACTGGTGTGAGGTGGGATCTCATTGTTGTTTTGATTTGTATTTCCCCGATGGCAAGTGATGCAGAGCATTTTCTCATGTGCTTGTTGGCCATGTCTATGTCTTCCTCTGTGAGATTTCTCTTCATGTCTTTTGCCCATTTCATGATTGGATTGTTTGTTTCTTGGGTGTTGAGTTTAATAAGTTCTTTATAGATCTTGGATGCTAGTCCTTTATCTGATATGTCATTTGTAAATATCTTCTCCCATTCTGTAGGTTGTCTTTTACTTTGTTGACTGTATCCTTTGCTGTGCAAAAGCTTCTTATCTTGATGAAATCCCAATAGTTCATTTTTGCTTTTGTTTCTCTTGCCTTCATGGATGTATCTTGCAAGAAGTTACTGTGGCCGAGTTCAAAAAGGGTGTTGCCTGTGTTCTCCTCTAGGATTCTGATGGATTCTTGTCTCACATTTAGATCTTTCATCCATTTTGTTTATCTTTGTGAATGGTGTAAGAGAATGGTCCAGTTTCATTCTTCTGCATGTGGATGTCCAATTTTCCCAGCACCATTTATTGAAGAGACTGTCTTTTCCAGTGGATAGTCTTTCCTCTTTTGTAGAATATTAGTTGAACATAAAGTTGAGGATCTGCTTCTGGATTCTCTATTCTGTTCCATTGATCTATGTGTCTGTTTTTGTGCCAGTACCACACTGTCTTGATGACCACAGCATTGTAGTACAACCTGAAATCTGGCATTGTGATGCCCCCAGCTAAGGTTTTCTATTTTAACATTCCCCTGGCTATTTGGGGTCTTTTCTGATTTCACACAAATGTTAAGATAATTTATTTCAACTCTCTGAAGAAAGTCCATGGTAGTTTGATAGGGATTGCATTAAATGTGTAAATTGCCCTGGATAACATTGACATTTTCACAATATTTAATTCTTCCAATCCATGAGCATGGAATATTTTTCCATCTCTTGGTGTCTTCCTCAATTTCTTTCAGAAGTGTTCTATAGTTTTTAGGGTATAGATCCTTTACCTCTTTGGTTAGGTTTATTCCTAGGTATCTTATGCTTTTGGGTGCAATTGTAAATGGGATTGACTCCTTAATTTCTCTTTCTTCAGTCTCATTGTGAGTGTATAGAAATTCCACTGACTTCTGGGAATTGATTTTGTATCCTGCCACACTGCCAAATTGCTGTATGAGTTCTAGCAATCTTGGGGTAGGTCTTTTGGGTATTCTATGTACAGTATCATGCCATCTGTGAAGAGGGAGAGTTTGACTTCTTCTTTGTCAATTTGAATGCCTTTTATTTCTTTCTGTTGCCTGATTGCTGAGGCTAGGACTTCTAGTACTATGTTGAATAGCAGTTGTGAGAGTGGACATCCCTGTCTTGTTCCTGATCTTAGGGGAAAGGCTCCCAGTGCTTCCCCAGTGAGAATGATATTTGCTGTGGGCTTTCGTAGATGGCTTTTAAGATGCTGAGGAATGTTCCCTCTATCCTTACATTCTGAAGAGTTTTGATCAGGAATGGATGCTGTATTTTGTCAAATGCTTTCTCTGCATCTAATGAGAGGGTCATATTGTTCTCGTTTTTTCCCTCGTTGATATAATCAATCCCATTGATTGCTTTACAAGTGTTGAACCAGCCTTGCATCCCGAGGATAAATCCCACTTGGTCATGGTGAATAATCTTCTTAATGTGTTATTGGATCCTATTGGCTAGTATCCTGTTGAGAATTTTTGCATCCATGTTCATCAGGGATATTGGTCTATAATTCTCCTTTTTGGTGGAGTCTTTGTCTGGTTTTGGAACTAAGGTGATGATGGCCTCACAGAACGAGCTTGGAAGTATTCCATCTCCTTCTATCTTCCCGGACAGCTTTAGTAAAATAGGTAAGGTTTCTTCTTTAAACGTTTGATAGAATTCCCCTGGGAAGCCATCTGGCCCTGGACTTTTGTGTCTTGGGAGGTTTTTGATGACTGCTTCAATTTCTTCCCTGATTATTGACCTGTTCAAGTTTTCTATCTCTTTGTGCTCCAGTTTTGGAATTTGTGGTTTTCCAAAATGCATCCATTTCTTCTATTGCTTAATTTGTAGGCATGTAGCTGCTCATAAATACGTTTTTTCAATCGTTTGTATTTCCTTGGTATTGGTTGTAATCTCTCCTCTTTCATTCATGATTTCATTACTTTGGGTCTTTTTTCTTTTTAATAAGTCTATCTTATTAATTTTTTCAAATAACCACTTCCTGGTTTTGTTGATCTGTTCTACAGTTCTTCTGGTCTCTATTTCATTGAATTCTGTTCAAATATTTATTAGCTCTCTTCTTTTTGGTGTAGGATTTACTTGTCATTCTTTCTCCAATTCTTTAGGTATGAGGTTAGCTTCTGTACATGAGTTATTTCCAATTTTTTGAGGGAAGTTTGTATTGCAATGTAGTTCCCTCTTAGGACTGCTTGTGCTGTATCCCAAGGATTTTGAATGGTTTTATGTTCATTTTCACTAGTTTCCATGAATCTTTTAAATTCTTCTCTTCACTAGTTTCCATGAATTTTTAAAATTCTTTTAAATTTCCTGGTTGACCCATTCATCTTTTAGTAGGTTGCTCTTTAACCTCTGTGTGTTTAAGTTTCTTCCACATTTCTTCTTGTGATTGAGTACTAGTTTCAAAGCATTGTGGTCTGAAAATATGCTGGGAACAATCCCATCTTTTGGTATTGGTTGAGACCTCATGTGTGACCCAGTATGTGTCTATTCTGGCGAAAGTTCCATGTGCACTTGAGAAAAATGTGTATTCAGTTGCACTGAGATGGAAAGTTTTGCATATATTTGTGAAATCCATCTGGTCCAGTGTATTATTTAAGGCCCTTGTTTCTTTGGTGATGTTCTGCTTACAAGATCTGCCATTTGCTGAAAGTGCCGTGTTGAAGTCTCCTACTATTAGTGTATTATTATCTAAGTATCTCTTTACTTTGGTTATTGATATAACTTGCAGTCGCACATTCGGGGCATAACTATTCATGATTAGTAGGTCTTCTTATTGATGGACCCTTTAAGTATGATATAGTGTCCCTCTTCATCTCTTACTACAGTCTTTGGGATAAATTCTAATTTATCTGATATGAGGATTGCTACCCGTGCTTTCTTTTGAGGACCATTTGAATGGTAGATGGTTCTCCAACCTTTCATTTTCAGGCTGGAGGTGTCCTTAGGTGTAAAATGAGTCTCTTGTAGACAGCAAATAGATGGGTCCTGCTTTTTTATGCATTCTGATACCCTGTGTCTTTTGACGAGATCATTTAGCCCATTCACGTTCAGAGTAACTGTTGAAAATATGAATTTAGTGTCATTGTAATACCTATTCAGTCTCTGTTTTTGTGGATTCTTTCCTTGGGCTCCCTCTTTCTTTTACAGGGTCCCCCTTAATATTCCTTAAACAGCCGGTTTGGTGGTCACATATTCTTTCAGTTTCTGTCTACCTTGGAAGCTCTTTATCTCTCCTATTCTGAATGAGAGCCTTGCTGGATAAAGTATTATTGGCTGCATGTTCTTCTCATTTAGGACCCTGAATATATCCTGCCAGCCCTTTCTGGCCTGCTAGCTCTCTGTGGAGAGGTCTTCTGTTAATCTGATATTTCTCCCCATATAAGTTAAGAATCTCTTGTCTGTCACTGCTTTAAGAATGTTCTCTTATTCTTTGAAATTTGCAAATTTCACTAAAAATGTTAAACATCTTTTATTGATGTTTTTTTGTGGGGTCCTCTCTAACTCTTGGATCTGAATGCCTGTTTTCTTCCTCTGATTTGGGAAGTTCTCAGCTATGTTTTGTTCAAATATACTTTGTGGTCTTCTCTCCCTCTCCGCCTTTTCTGGAATCCAAGTTAGACGTATATTCTTCCTTCTCAAGCTATCATTTATTTCTCTAAGCCTTTCCTCATGGGCTCTTGATTGTTTTTCTCTTTTTTCTTCAGCTTCCTTCCTTCCTATCAACTTGTCTTCTGTCACCCACTCTCTCTTCCACCTCATTAACCCTAGTAGTTAGGACAACCAGTTTGGATTGCATATCTTTTAATCTATTTTTAATTTCAGACTGATTAGATCTCAATTCTGCAGCAACAAAGTCTCTAGATTCCTTTATGCTTTTTTTCCAGAGCCACCCATAGCTTTATCATTGTGCTTGTGAATTGAATTTATGACATCGTATTTAAATTCAAATTCTGTAAGTCTGTGGCAGAGAGTACTGTTTTTGGTTTTTTGTTTTGTTTTGTTTCTTTTGTTTTTGGTGAATTCTTCCTTCTAGTCACTTTGTCCAGTGCAGAGTGGCTGTATGAGTTGTCTGAGTCAATAATTTCAACCATGACCTAAGTCGAATATACCTTATTGATTCCAAAGAGGTCAGAGACAAGAAAATAAAATAAAAAGAACAGAACAAAATTTTTTAAAAAGGACCACTAATGTGAAAAGAAATTTTAAAACAAATAGTAAAAATAGTCAAAAACCAAAAACAAAGGAAAAGAAAAAAGTAAACAGACAGAAAGGGGGAGGGAATGGTGATGATGAGGAAGTAGTAGTGGAGAGAGAATGTAGTCTACCTGAGGGGACCTAGAGGGTGATCATCTTGGTTCTGAGTGTATTTTGTTCTGTATGTTAGAAGATGCTCAATCCCGAATTCATATAAAGCAGCAATACTTACATAAAGCCCGATCACTGATCACAAAAACATAAACAAGATAAAAGAGTGGGGGTGCAGAATGGGAAGGAAGAGAGAATATAATGCCACAGAATGAACCAAAAAGGTATTCCATCTGGTTCTGGGTGTATGTTGGTCATGTGTTAGAAGGTACTACCTTCCACCATTGAAATAAATAAATAAATAAATAGGCAAAAAAACAAAGAACAAATACCCATATTTTGTGTATCTATCAAAATTAAATGAATAAGTTGAAGGGAATCCAGAAGTGAAAAATATATCCAAGACATGTAATTGTAGAAATATGAAAGTCAAAAAGTAAAAAATCTTAAAAATGAAGAATTGGTAAAATATTGTAGTTAAGGCGGGAAAAGAGAAAGCATATTGGAGATTTTTAGTCTGATATAAAAACGAGTCATAAAGGAAAAAAAAAAAGTGGGACCCTCTAGTTCTACATACTGTTTTCCCTCTGCCCTGGAGCTTTCCAGTGCTGCTGGATCAAGAACTTGCTCTTCCCCTGTCTTTCAAGCTGGGTTTCTGGGGATGGGTCTGACGTGCTGATTCTCAAGTGTGTGTATCTGGGGGAGATGCTTGGCCCCCAGCTGGGTGCTGGGCTTAGTATGAGTGTTTATCTCTTGAGGCCTCTGTCCCCTGGCGCCCCACTCCTCCCAGGCACACAGCAACACAGGAGGAACAGCACCAATGTGGCTGCCAGACCTCCAGCTCTGGAGTCAGCTCACTGTGAGTAACTAACCACAGTCTCCCAGTCCTCACTGGCCTAGGTGCTTCTGGAGCCAGCACCGGTGCGGTGACCTGCACAGCTTGGGGACACCCAGCGGCAGGAGAGTTCTCACTGTCCTGTGCTCTCCTCACTTCAGCCTGTCCCAGGGGGACAGCAGGATCACCAGCTTTGTCCACTCAGACACCCTGGGATCTGGAGCCCTGTGGGCTGAACTGCACTCCCAGCTGCCTCTCCCAAAAGCAATGGGGCTCAGCCACCTCCTCCCAGTGCCGGCCCACGTAACCCACTGGCTGTTTCCAAATGCCTCAAGGGCTGTGCGCTCAAGCCCTTGAACGATATGGGAGGGTGGTTCACAGTGCACTCCACACCTCCCCCCCTCCCCGCCCCGTCTGCCCGCCCTTCATCGTATAGTGTCTCCGGAAACCTGGAGGCGTCCCTGCCCTTCCTATGATTCTGCCCGATTTCCCTGCAGAGCACTTTTCTGTCTGGGAAAACTTCGGTGCGGATTTTTAAAGTTCCTGCTTCTCTAGGGCTGGGTTTTCCTGTCGGCAGCTCTTACCAATTTGCCTTAGCCCAGCTCCTCGTGCGCCCCCTTCCCCACTTTATTATTTTTAATTTTTTCTTCTTTCCTACCTTGTTAGAAGTGAAAACTTTTCTCTCTGTAGCATTACAGCTGTTCTCTCTTTAAATCACAGGTCAAATTCATAGGTGTTCTGGATTTTTTTTTTTTAAATTTTTATTTATTTATTTACGATAGTCACACACACACACAGAGGGAGAGAGAGAGAGAGAGAGAGAGAGAGAGGCGGAGACACAGGCAGAGGGAGAAGCAGGCTCCATGCACCGGGAGCCCGACGTGGGATTCGATCCCGGGTCTCCAGGATCGCGCCCTGGGCCAAAGGCAGGCACCAAACCGCGGCGCCACCCAGGGATCCCTGGATGTTTTGAGTATTATCTAGGTAAGGTTGTGGGGCCAGGTAAGTTGAGGACCCTACTCTTCTGTCGTCTTCCCAAGAATCCCAGATGATGGTTATTGAAGAGGGCACTTGTGATGAACATTGGGTGTTGTATATAAGTGGTGAATCACTAAATTTTATACCTGAAACTGATTTTGTCATATATGTTAACAAACTAGAATTTAAATACAAAGTTGAAATTAAAATAAAATGAAAATATCTAAGTTAGAATAATTTTGTTTTCAATTGACTACATGCGATGTTTGAAAGAGGATTTCTTATATTTTGTATCTGTATTCTAGAGAAATAAAATTCTGGCTTTTAATTCTGTCTAAAATACTATTTCACCTTCAATCATATGAAGGAATTGAAACTTTTGTGTAATTTATTTAATGTGTAATTATAAATCTGAACTATTAATTTCAGTATTAAAGTTATAATGTCCTCTAGCAGTTGCTTTTCTAATTCATTACCATGGCTTTATAGATGTAGAATAGGGCATAGAAGATGCCCTATTAGTCAACTCTATTGTTCTGTTTGATCCCTCTCCCCAAGTCTTGTGCAAATGGTTCAAAGCCCTTATATTCTGATTCTAGCTCCTCCACCTAATATGACCTCTTATCAGAACACTTCAGAATGCTAATGCTTCCAATTCCTTCTGCTCAATAGTTATTTCTCTCCAAACCTTTAAGGTTTGTGATTGCGAGGCATGACCATCTCTTTTGCTTCAACTTCCTTCATTTTGTGAATGCTTTATTATAAAAACATCTGTGCTTAGTTTCACTTTCCTTCTTCTTTTCTTCATCCCAAGTTCCTGAATTCTAATTACTCTTATAAAATATATCAACTGGTTCCGTTTTATTATCCAGTACCTGAGGGCATGCTGAATTACCACAGTTTGGAAGCTATCCATTAATGCAATTTTCCCTTATTTATAAGCCTGCTTTGACCAACCCATTTTCAGAATTCCCACTGCATATACACTCTATTCTTACAATGTGATTCTTAATATATTTTTGTCTTTCACTTTCTCTCATCCCCTTTACTTCCAACAAATGTTTTATGCAACTAGTAGTATTTCATTGTTTCCCTTGCTTTGTTCTCTGCCAACAATGTTACCAGATTTTGTAAGTTTGGATCATATACTATGTGTAAAATGGTATCTCACTGTGATTTTAATTAGCATTTCATTAATTGCTAAATGAGTCAGGCATCTTTTCATGTGTATATTGGCCATTAGTGTTTTCTCTTCTGTGAAATTCTTTTTACTCACATTTCAAACAAGCTTTTTTCCCTATGTAACCTAGATATTTTTTCCTTTGTATTTACATGTCTTTGACATTTTCTCCTAGTTTTTGTCTTATTTCTTACTCTTTTTTTAATGGACTGAAGTTCTTAATTTTAATAGTCAAATTTATTAAACTTTTCCTTTTGGCTAATACTTTTGCTTCCTTTTAAAGAAAATCCTCCATCCTGTGAACATAAATGTTGTATCCTATATGTTTTTCTAATACTTATATAATTTTGCCTTTCACAATTAAGTTCTTTTTCCCTCTGGAGTATACTTAGTATATCATGAAGTAGGGATCCAAATGCATACTGCCACATTTATGAAATTATGTAAATCAGAATTTCTTTTTCAACATATTATATTAATAAGAAAAGGGGTTCCCAGGTGGTTCAGTTGGTTAAGCATCTGACTACTGATCTCAGCTCAGGTATTGAACTCAAGGTCATGAGTTCAAGGCCTGCATTGAACTCTATGCCCAGCATGCAGTCTACTAAAAAAAAAAAAAAAAAAAAAAGAAGATATGTAATACAGTGAATTATGTGTATTTACCAATCATGGAAGCGTTGGAGTAAAGGGTTCTAGCTTGGAATCCAGGAATTATCAACAAACCAATGTATACATAGCTAAGGAAATAGCAACCTCTGCTACAATCAGAAAGAAATAGAATAAGAAGCTTTTGTGACACTGTTGTCTCCAGGATAGAGCTGCATTCTGGGAATAAATTGGCTGCTTCATGAACTATTTGGTTCAAGGCATCCAGTATGATGATATGGAAATCATACTGGATGCCTTGAACACAAGTATTTTCTCTGTCCTTCATTTGGTTCTGAATTTAAATTTCATGTCAATCAACTAATTGGTAAAAAATGAACTATATCAGGACCGTAGCTGCAAGAGAGTTTAATGAAGTTTGGTATTTAACTTCCTAGGTGTTATGGTACAGAAAGATACACTAGGAGGCAGTAAGAATGGCTCTTGATAGTCAATCTACTATATTCACACCAATAATAAAACGTCTCAATTCCACTTATTGAACTGTACATTTGTTCCTTAGTAAATTATAATGTTATTTGAGTTATACTTCAAATTTCATATATTCATAGCTATCTGGACCCTATTCATTTCACAAATAAATTTATCCTTGCATCGAACCACAATGTTTATTTTTAAAATTTTATTTATTTGAGATAATTATTTATCATGAGATAGCAGGAGATGGGGGAGGAAGAGAGAGACACAGGGAAAAGCAGGCTCCCCACTGAGTAGGAAGCCTGACATGGGGCTCCACACCAGGGCCCTGGGATCACGACCTGAGACAAAGGCAGATGCTTAACTGACTAAGCCACCCAGGTGCCCAAAACCACAGTGTTTTAATCACTAAAACTCTGTAATATAGTCTTGATATCAGGTAGAACAAACATCTCTTTTATCCCAACACATATACTTATTCTTCTTCAGGAGTGACTTAACTATTCTTGAGCCTTGTACTTATATATAAAATGTAGAATCAACTTTGCAAGGTCTTAAAAAACTGGACTCACATTGAATTGAACAGGTATTATCTAATATCAGGTACCTTTATCATATCTTTTGAAATGATCATAGGGGTTTTCTCCTTTAATTGATTAATATGATGATGCACATCAATAGATTTTCTAAAATACACTACTGTTATATTCATACAAATCTTTTTAAAAGATTTTATTTATTTATTCATGAGAGACACAGAGGGAGGCAGAGACACAGGCAGAGGGAGAAGCAGGCTCTCTGCAGGGAGCCCAACGCGGAACTCGATCCCAAGACCCTGGGATCACTTCCTGAGCCAAAGGCAGGCGCTAAACTGCTGAGCCACCCAGGGATCCCCTAGAAATCTTTTTTAAGATTGAAATGATTTGGGTAGCCCTAGTAGCTCAGCAGTTTAGCGCCGCCTTCAACCCAGGGCCTGATCCTGGAGACTGGGATTGAGTCCCACATCGGGCTCCCTGCATGGAGCCTGCTACTCCCTCTGCCTGTGTCTCTGTCTCTCTCTGTTTCTCATGAATAAATAAATAAAATCGTAAAAAAAAAGATCAAAATGATTTGCTCCTTGAAATTTGTCTAAGATTCTCCTATAAAACATGTTACGCAGTTGACCCTTGAACAATGCAGGAGTTAGAGGTGCTCACCCTCCATGCAATTGAAAATCTGCATGTAACTTTTGACTCCCCCTAACACTTAATTACTAGTAGTCTACCATCGACTGCATGCTTTTCAGATAACATAAACTGTTGATTAACAGATACTTTGTATTACATACTATATTCTTACAGTAAAGTAAGCTAAAGGAAACTGTTATTCAGAAAATCATAAGGAAGATAAAATACATTTATAGTAGTGTACTATATTTATTGAAACAATCTGCATATAGGTACACCCTGAAGTTTAAGTCCATGTTGTTCAAGGGCCAATTGTACTATAAAGCAAAAGTGAAATTATTTTGAAGATGTGACTAAGGGACTGGATCAGTTAATTTTGAGTTACCAAAGGAAGAGTTCCCTGTGGGTTTGATCTAATCAGAAAAAGCCTTTTTTTTTTTTTTTTTACTGTTACTTTTATTTTTTATTGGTGTTCAATTTACCAACATACAGAATAACCCCCAGTGCCCGTCACCCATTCACTCCCACCCCCCGCCCTCCTCCCCTTCTACCACACCTAGTTTGTTTCCCAGTTAGGAGTCTTTACGTTCTGTCTCCCTTTCTGATATTTCCCACACATTTCTTCTCCCTTCCCTTATATTTCCTTTCACTATTATTTATATTCCCCACATGAATGAGAACATATAATGTTTGTCCTTCTCTGATTGACTTACTTCACTCAGCATAATACCCTCCAGTTCCATCCACGTCGAAGCAAATGGTGGGTATTTGTCATTCCTAATAGCTGAGTAATATTCCATTGTATACATAAACCACATCTTCTTTATCCACTCATCTTTCGATGGATACCGAGGCTCCTTCCACAGTTTGGCTATTGTGGCCATTGCTGCTATAAACATCAGGGTGCAGGTGTCCCGGTGTTTCCCTGCATCTGTATCTTTGGGGTAAATCCCCAACAGTGCAATTGCTGGGTCGTAGGGCAGGTCTATTTTTAACTCTTTGAGGAACTTCCACACAGTTTTCCAGAGTGGCTGCACCAGTTCACATTCCCACCAACAGTGTAAGAGGGTTCCCTTTTCTCCACATCCTCTCCAACATTTGTGGTTTCCTTCCTTGTTAATTTGCCCCATTCTCACTGGTGTGAGGTGGTATCTCATTGTGGGTTTGATTTGTATTTCCCTGATGGCAAGTGATGCAGAGCATTTTCTCATATGCATGTTGGCCATGTCTATGTCTTCCTCTGTGAGATTTCTGTTCATGTCTTCTGCCCATTTCATGATTGGATTGTTTGTTTCTTTGGTGTTGAGTTTAATAAGTTCTTTATAGATCTTGGAAACTAGCCCTTTATCTGATATGTCATTTGCAAATATCTTCTCCCATTCTATAGGTTGTCTTTTAGTTTTGTTGACTGTATCCTTTGCTGTGCAAAAGCTTCTTATCTTGATGAAGTCCCAATAGTTCATTTTTGCTTTTGTTTCTTTTGCCTTCGTGGATGTATCTTGCAAGAAGTTACTGTGGCCGAGTTCAAAAAGGGGGTTGCCTGTGTTCTTCTCTAGGATTTTGATGGAATCTTGTCTCACATTTAGATCTTTCATCCATTTTGAGTTTATCTTTGTGTATGGTGCAAGAGAGTGGTCTAGTTTCATTCTTCTGCATGTGGATGTCCAATTTTCCCAGCACCATTTATTGAAGAGACTGTCTTTCTTCCAATGGATAGTCTTTCCTCCTTTATCGAATATTAGTTGACCATAAAGTTCAGGGTCCACTTCTGGGTTCTCTATTCTGTTCCATTGATCTATGTGTCTGTTTTTGTGCCAGTACCACACTGTCTTGATGACCACAGCTTTGTAATACAACCTGAAATCTGGCATTGTGATGCCCCCAGGTATGGTTTTCTTTTTTAAAATTCCCCTGGCTATTCGGGGTCTTTTCTGACTCCACACAAATCTTAAAATAATTTGTTCTAACTCTCTGAAGAAAGTCCATGGTATTTTTATAGGGATTGCGTTAAACGTGAAAAAGCCTTTTAAAAGAGAGTCTACCAGGGCACCTAGGTGGCCCCTTGCATTAAACATCTTCCTTCAGCTCAGTTCATGTTTCTAAAGTCTTGGGATCGAGCCCTGCATTGGGCTCCCTGCTCAGTGGGGAGCCTGCTTCTCCCTCGGCCTCTGTTCCTCTCCCCACTTATGCTCTTTTTATTACTCTCTCTCAAATAAATAAATAATAAAATCTTAAAAAAAAGAAAGAGGTCTACCATCAGTTTGTTCTCTGTATTTGTTAGTATGATCCTACTTTTTATTTGTTTTTTTTTTTTTAGATTCTACATGTAAGTGAAATAATATGCTATTTGTCTTTCTTAGTTTGACTTATTTCCCTTAGCATAAGAGCCTCTAGGTCCATCCCAATTGTCACAAATGGCACAGTCTTATCCTTTTCTACAGCTGTGCAATACTCACATGTGTTCATGTGTGTGTGTGTGTGTGTGTGTGTGTACCACATACTCCTTATTCATCTATCAATGAGCACTTAAGTTGCCTCCTACTATTGGCTATAGTAAATAATGCTTAAATAAACATAAGGGTGCATTTATATTTTTAAAATTAGTGTTTTCATTTTCTTTAGGTAAATACCCAGAGTAGAATTATTGCAGAATATTATATTTCTACTTTTAATTTTTTGAGGAAACTTCATACTGTTTTCCACAGTAGCTATACCAGTTTACATTCCCTCCAACAACACTCAAAGATTTCCTTTTCTCTGCATCCTTGTCAACACTTGTTATTTCTTGCTAGAGAGGAGGGGGATAGGAGGATAGGATAAATGGGTGAAAGGGAATGATACAGGGTTTCAATTATGGAGTGAGTAAATCATGGGAATAAATAGCATAGGGAATATAGTCAATGATAATGTAGCAGTATTGTTCAATAGTGTACAAATGGCAAAATGCAGCTACACTTGTGGTGAACAGAGTTTAATAGTTCCTTTCTTTTTAGCACTGAATAATAATCTGTTGACTGAATGTACCACAAATTTATCTGTTCATGTACTAAAGCACATCTGCATTACTTCCAAGTTTTAGCAATTCCGAATTAAGCTGTTATGAACATCTGTTTGCAGGATTTTTTTTTTTTTTGTGGGGGTGGGAGGCATGTTTTCAACTCCTTTGGGTAAATGCCAAGGAATATAATTGCTGCGTTGTATGGTAAAATTATGTTCGTTTTGTAGGAAATTACTAAACTTCTTCCAAATGGCTATACCATTTTGCATTCCCACTGATGATGAATGAGGAGTTCCTGTTGCTCTATATGTTTGTTAGCATTTGGTATTGTCATTATTCAAGATTCTGGCCTTTCTAATAAGTGTGTAGTGGTGTTTTAAATTTGTGTTTCCATAATACCATGCAATGGAACTTCTTTTCATATGCTTAATTTCCAACTCTATAACTTCTTGATGAGGTGTCTATTCAGGTATTTTGCCCATTTCTTAATCATGTTCATTTTCCTACTGTTGAGTTGTAAGAGTTTTTTTTTTTTTTTTGTGTGTGTGTGTGTGTATACACATACACAAGCACACACACAAACATATATATATATATATATATATATATATATATATATTTTAAGATTTTATTTGAGGGAGAAAGAATAGGGGGAGTAGCAAAGGGGGAATGAGAAGGACAAGAAAACTTTGCTTTGAATGTGGAGCCTGACACAGGGCTCAATACAGGAACCCAAGTTCACAACCTGAGCCAAAACCAAGAGTCTGATGCTCAACCGAGACACGCAGGCACTCCAAGAGTTCTTTGTATATTTTTGATAACTCTTTAATCACATATGTATTTTTGCAAATATTTTCTCTTAGTATGTGGCTGTCTTATTCTCATTCCCACTCAGTGTCTTTTATAGAGCAAAAGTTTTTAATTTTAATAAACTTCCTTGTATCAACTATTTATTTCACGGATCTAGTCTTTGGTGTTGTATCTAAAGAGTCCTCACCATCCCCAAGATCAAATAGATTTTATGTTATTTGAAGAGTTTTACAGTTTTATATTTTAAATTTACATGTAAGATGCATTTTTAAGTTAATTTTTGTGAAGAGTATAAGGTTTCTGTTTAGAATCATTTTTTTCAATGTTAATTTTCAATTGTTAAAGCACCATTTTTTGAAAAGATAAATTTTTTTCTGTTGTACTGCCTTTGCTCCTTTATCAAAGATCAGTGGATTATATTTATGTGAGTCTATTTCTAGGCTCTCTGTTTCATTGATTTGTCTATTCCTTGACTGATACCATTGTTTTGGCTACCTTAGGTTTGTAAAAAGTCTTGAAATTGGTTGTATCAGTCCTCCAACTTTGTTCTTTTTCAATATTGTATTGGCTATTCTCGGTCTTTTGCTTGCTTTTTATTCTGAATAAATTTTGGTTTTAAGTTTTTGTTTATCCGTTATCTAACTTTTGGTTTGGAAATAATATACTACTACTCTAAATCCTGCTTGCTTCATTTCCTTTATAAATTAGTTACATTTGAGATTTTACCATACAGAATTACATTAGTAATTCAGAAACTTAGGTTGCTTAATTTTTATTTCATAAAAATTCATAAATCTCCTGAATTATATGCTATTTTTCAGTTGCATTCCTTTTTTATTCCAATTATTATTAATTTTCATTGACAAATTTTCTTATTTATGTATTTGTTATTTTTTTTAAGATTTTATTATTTATTGATGAGAGACACAGAGAGAGGGAGAGAAGCAGAGACACAGGCAGAGGGAGAAGCAGGCTCCCTGCAGGAAGCCCGATGTGGGACTCGATCCAGGGACTCCAGGATCACACCCTGGGCCGAAGGCAGGCACTAAACCCCTAAGCCACCCAGGGATCCCCTTCTTTTTCTTTTAAGATTTTATTTGAGAGAGAGAATAAGTGGGGAGAGGGGCATAGGGAGAGGGAGAGGCAGACTCCTCACTGAGGAGGAAGCCTCATGTGGGGCTTGACCCGAGGACCCTGAGATCATGATCTGAGTCAGATATAGACACTTAACTGATTGAGCCACCCAGGTGCCTCTATTTGTTATTCCCTTTTTTTTTTTAAAGATTTTATTTATTTATTCATGGGAGACATAGAGAAAGAGAGAGAGAGAGAGAGAGAGAGAGGGAGAAGCAGGCTCCATGCTGGGAGCCCGACGTGGGATTCGATCCCAGGACTCCAGGATCACACCCTGGGCCAAAGGCGGCGCTAAACCGCTGAGCCACCCAGGGATCCCTCAGCCACACAGAGATCCCCTTGTTATTCTTAATGACTACTTTTTCACACTTTCTCTCTTGGGGTTATTTTTAATTCTTATTGGAGTATGTAAGTTAGGCATTCCTTTAGTGAATTTTAGTTGGTGATAAACTCTTTTACTTATTTTGAATAGATTTGTGTGTTGCCATCATTCTTGAAAGAGGTTTTTGAATATATAATTCTGTAGGATAAGATCAGGGAAGTCTGTAGGCTAAGAGTTCATGAATATAACTGCCATTTGGGGCTGATGCCTCTCATGTAGACAGTGACTCTTGGGTACTTTACATGGTGTTCCAGGCTATTGAAACAAAGGATTTCCTTAGAACTGGATGGAGAGGAAAGACCTGGAAAATTAATCCCCAACTCATAACCTACTAATGGAATCCTCTTAAAAAGGAGGATTTATTTCTTTGTGGAAAAATATGATTACATCATCCTTGTCTGGATCCTAGACATATTCCCTATGATGTATCCACACAGATTTTTTTTTAATTTATTGTTTTTGTTTTAATTCCACGATAGTTAATGTACAGTGTTATATTAGTATCAAAAGTACCATACAGTGTTTGAACAATTCCATACATCACCTAGTGCTCATCACAAGTGCACTTCTTAATCCCCATCACCTATTTCACCCATCCCTCCACCTCCTCTCTGGTAATCATTAATTTGTTCTCTATAGTTAAAAGTCTATTTCTCGATTTGTCTCTCTACCTCTTTTTTTTTTAAAGATTTTTTTTAAATTTATTTATTCATGATAGTCACACACAGAGAGAGAGAGAGAGGCAGAGACACAGGCAGAGGGAGAAGCAGGCTCCATGCACCGGGAGCCCGATGTGGGATTCGATCCCGGGTCTCCAGGATCGCACCCTGGGCCAAAGGCAGGCGCCAAACCGCTGCACCACCCAGGGATCCCTCTCTACCTCTTTTATATTTCCTTTGCTCATTTGTTTCTTAAATTCCACATGAGTGAAATCAGATGGTATCTGTCTTTCTCTATTTTGCTTAGCATAATATCCTCTAGCTCCATTCATGTCATTGAAAATGGCAAGATTTCATTCTTTTTATGGCTGTATAATATTCCATTATATATATTATATATTGCATATATTATATGCATACAGAATATATATATACACACACACATTCTTTATCCATTCCTCAGTTCATGATTACTTGAGCTGCTTCCATAATTTGGCTATTCTAAATAACGCTGCTATAAACATCAAGGTACATATATCCCTTTGAATTAGTGTTTTTCTATTTGGGGGGTTAATATCCAGTTGTTCAATTGGGTTGTAGGGTAGTTCTCTTTTTAACTTATTGAAGAACCTCCATTCTTGTTTTCCACAGTGGCTGTACCAATCTGCATTCTCACCAATAGTGCAATAAGGGTTCCTTTTCTCCATATCCTTGCTAACACTTATTGTTTCTTGTGTTTTTGATTTAAGACATTCTGACAGGAATGAGGTGATATCTTGTAGTTTTGATTTGCAATTCCTTGATAATAAGTGATGTTGAACATCTTTTCATATATCTGTTGTCTATCTGGATGTCTTCTTTAGAGAAATGTGTTTTTATGTCTTCTGCCCATTTTATTTTATTTTTTTAAAGATTTATTTATTTATGATAGACATAGAGAGAGAGAGAGAGAGAGAGAGAGGCAGAGACACAGGAGGAGGGAGAGGCAGGCTTCATGCTCGATCCCAGGACTCCAGGATCGCGCCCTGGGCCAAAGGCAGGCGCCAAACTGCTGAGCCACCCAGGGATCCCCTGTCTTCTGCCCATTTTAAATTGGATTAGTTGCTTTTCAAGTGTTGAGTTGTATAAGTCATATATTCTGGATTACTGGACATGTCATTGGCAAATATCTTCTCCCGTTCTGTAGGTTGTGTTTTAGTTTTGTTGACTGTTTCCTTGCCTATGCAGAAGCTTTTTATTTTGATGCAGTCCCAATAGTTTGTTTTTATTTCTCCATGGGGAAGTTATTTCTGATATTAGTAAGTGAAGCTAGTATAGAAATTTGACCTAATTTAAAAAATTTTTTAAAATTTTTATTTATTTATGATAGTCACAGAGCGAGAGAGAGACAGGCAGAGACACAGGCAGAGGGAGAAGCAGGCTCCATGCACCCAGCGCCCGATGTGGGATTCGATCCCGGGTCTCCAGGATCGCGCCCTGGGCCAAAGGCAGGCGCCAAACCGCTGCGCCACCCAGGGATCCCTAATTTTAAATTTTTTTAAAGATATACTACCGTTTAAGCCATATACAGAGGAGTTTTGAAAAATTATTGATTATGTGTGCAAGAAGTTGCTTGACTACTAATTATCACAGTCTGAGAAAAGCCATAGGTTGATAGAACCATGAGAGTGGAAGGATTCCTAAGCATTTGAGTATGTGTTTGAGTAGTAGATCAGGAAAGATGGGTAACCTTAATTAACATAATAAACTTGTGACAATAAGAAAAATATTTTCTATTTATAATAACCAGTTACATCCAACTTAGAAGTTTTATATGTATGTATGTGTACAACACCCTTTATTGAACCTATATTTATTGATATATATATATATATATATATATATATATATATATATATTTCAGTATAATGGTTCTATGGTACATTCCTTAATGGAGGCCTTCCAGACAATGATGAGGTGTTTTAAATTAAGAATGCTTTTTAGGGGATCCCTGGGTGGCGCAGCGGTTTAGTGCCTGCCTTTGGCCCAGGGCGCGATCCTGGAGACCCGGGATAGAGTCCCACGTCAGGCTCCCTGCATGGAGCCTGCTTCTCCCTCTGTCTGTGTCTCTGCCTCTCTCTCTCTCTCTTTCTTTCTCACTGTGTGCCTATCATAAAGTAAAAAAAAAAAAAAAGAATGCTTTTTAGTTAAAAGTTTTTCCTACCACAGTTCATAGAAAAGATGGCTGAACCTATGAGGGATATATATCTGTTTGGAGTTGACTTGGGACCTGGTAATAACACAGATTCAATATTTTTCAGGGTTCAAGTCAAATAATTAGATCAATGGCAGGCAATATAGCATATGGAATTGTAAATGAGACTTGCTCTTCTAAGGAAAGTGCAGACAAGAGATTGCTGGATATAAAACAATTCCAAGTAGAAAACGACTCAGTGTAGGGAAAGGAAACATGATATAGGAAAAATAATTATTTGCTTTGGAGACTAACCTGGACACCAAATTTTTTTGTTTTTTAAGATCGACTGATTGATTAATTCATGAGATACAGAGAGAAAGAGAGGCAGAGACATAGGAAGAGAAGCAGGCTCAATGCAAGGAGCCCATTGCAGGCCTTGATCCCGGGACTCCAGGATCATGCCCTGGGCCAAAGGCAGGCGCTCAACCGCTGAGTCACCTAGGCATCCCCAGACACCAAACTTTGAACTACTTTTTAATGACTTGGAAAATAAGGTATTTTACTTTTTTGTGTCCCATATCTTATATAAAACTAAACACATAAACCAGTCATTATAAAACTTACCTCAAAGAGTTATTGTGAGGATTATAGGTATTAGAAGAACAATATGATTGGTACATAATAAGAATTGAATACACTGCAGTTGTTTCTTTTTGCTCATCACTCACATGGATTTTAGAAAGCTGTGGTCTTTGTGATGAATAGATGCAGCCTAACAGACATCTCTATCTCTCTGCCTCTTTGTCTTTGTTTTTCTGTCTGTCATACACCTATACAACTAAAACTATATATTTATATTCATATTTTTGTGGCATTTTTCTCGAGTCTACTAAAATAAATTGATCTTTTATTTTTTCCAGAAGGAATGTGAATCTCTTCTAAATAGTATTTAAAAATTTTAAAACATAGTCTTTAATATATAGTATTATTTTTATTGCTGGGAACTGGCTATAAACTTATTTATATAGCAAAACATGAAGTACCCAGTATATTTAAGTTTGTGAACCAAATGTATCATTGAACATAACCCCAGAGAAAGAACAAATGATCAAATACCTACCTCAGTTAAGTTTCAGTTACAAATTCTACTGACTTATGCTTAGACTTGTTGGTTACCTTTTTGATTTATCTAATGAAGTAAAATAGAGTAAGAAGTCTTGATACTTAAGTTCGTTAGATACTCTTTCAAATTCAAATTCTCTATTTAAAGGGAAATGACATTGTAATTGAATACTATCTTTACTCATTATATAAAAGCACGCTGTGGTGTCATTCCAACACTTGCTTTTCATTTCCACACATTTGTGCATTTACAGAATTATTGAAAAAAGAGATAATGGAGGTATAAAATGAACAGAGAAGCTAGATTTTGTAGGCAATAATAAGTCATTCAATAAGTCAAAAATACTTGCAGAGAAATTATAAAGATTATCTACTTCTCTATTTATTTAATGATATCTATTAAAGAAGGTTTAAGTTACTACGGTTAAGTGAAAATGATTAAAGCAAGTATCCCCGCAAGGTCATTATTAGAATCAATATCATGCCAATTAGTAATATGTATTATTACATTTCATGTGCAACTTGATTCCCAGGCTGCCCGATATTTTTTGTTATTAATAAATACTGAACATTTTTAATATAATGGCATTTAATGTTATATGCGCAATGCTATTTATTCAATGTATTAAAATATCTTATTTACAATTTAAAAATCTAACTTTTCAAATAAGGTGATGATTATCTTCCTCATATATTTATTCTTTTTTTTAGATTTTATTTATTTATTTATTTATTTATTTATTTATTTATTTGAGAGAGAGAGAGAGTGAATGAGAGTGAGTAGGGGAAGGAGCAGAGGGAGAAGGATAAACAGACTCTGTGCTGAGTGCAGAGCCTGACACAGGCTTGATCTCAAGAACCTGAGATCATAACTTGAGCTGAAACCAAGAGTTGGACACTTCACCCACTGAGCCACCTAGGTGCCCCATCTTTATACTTTATACATTTATGTGCCTAGCATGGAGCTAGGCACCAAAAAGCTCTCGATTTAGTGTGATTTTATATATATATATAATATATATTAATACAGCTATGTAAGTAATTATATACAGGAATGCAATATTAAGAAGAAAAAGTGAATTAATTGGCTTAAATCTACAAACAGAGCCTTATATATTATTTGACTAGGTGGCAGATGTGATAGATTGAATGCTAGTTCCACATGTTTACTCCACACCCTTGCTATTCCTACCTGGTAGACAGAATGATATCGCTGCCCATTCTTTGGCCTTAGCTACATGATTTAATTTTTGTCAACTAGATGTTAGAGGACTCAATATAAGTGAAGGCTTCAAATGTGTGTACATATTTGGGCTGTCTTGCTGGGCTCTGACATCATCATGAGAAAAGCATAAACCATGTCTGCCCCTTTAACCTGGACTATAATATAAAATACTTCTAAGAAGCATACTTGAACTTGGGCTGTAGCCCAGAGCCAGGATGGCTAAGGTCCAGTTAAGCCCAGCTAAAATCAGCCAAATCCCACTGGCACATATATCTCTGAGTGAGAAAAACAGACATTTATTGTAAGAAGCCACTAAACTTTTGAAAGTGTTTGTTATATGTAATTACTGTGATTACACTATCACAGTATTACAGATACTTAGGTAGCTTAAACTATCTGTAATCTCTATTCATACAGCTATCTGCATTATCTGTATCTGTAACATAATTTTTTTAAATAGAAAAATATTAATGTATAACAAGATTATTAACTGGCAAAATTTTTGCTCCCAAAGGGATATTTGGCAATGTTAGAGACATTTTTGGTTGTCACAAATCAGGAAGTGCTGCTGGCATTCTGCTCAGAATGTCAATAGTGCCCAGAATAAACATCGTTGGTTTATAAATTTATATTAGATATTGAAATAAATCAACAATACAAGAAAACTATATAAGAAACATAATTTTTAAATGCATGGTTTTAAATGGCTGACCAAATTTAAATTGTTCACCAAAAAACTCAGCAGTGTACCCACTAAATTGCCATATATACCAATCCTTCTCAATTCCATTGTTTCTTATGATTCTTATTCATTCATTCATTTAGAATATTCAGCCTTGGAATAAGCAGCCTATTCCAACATTACTTGTGATTTCAATATACCTTGTACACTGCTACCAGTTTAATCTTTCATAAAGTTCCATTTGACTTTATGGCACAAAAATTTTGCATAGGTAATTTTTATGATTTTCAAAGTATTTCATATTTTGACTAAACTTGATTCTAGAATTTCTCCTTCAAAAAACTCAGACCCACTATTTCGCATACTTTGTGCATAGTAATTACTCATTTATTCTCACATTGACCCTATTTTTTTGTTTGTTCAAGTTGAATCATGTATTCAAAGCAGTTAATTTCCTTCAAAAGGAAGGCTTTAATGCATTTGTGTATATGTAGTGTAAGTGTACACAAAGGTGTGTGTGTGATATGTTAATAGGTAAGTGTGTGTGTGTATGTGTGTGTGCTTGAGCGTTGGATATGGTTTTAGGACTGCATTACAGTACCTTCTCTATTAGTCTGACATATTTAATTTATTATCTGCTTCTCTCTGAATTTGATATATACAGGAAAGAAAAATCTGGTAGTTAAACATGATAAAATAATAAAACTTGGATAATAGAAAAAATCTTAGGACAGAGTATAATGATGTGTGTAGAAGGATTAAATATAGCACTGCAGAGTCAAATTTTGAAATGGTAATTTCAATGATATAAGCCTGTCTTTTTTTTTTTTTTTTTTACCATAAATACTCTAAGTAAAATTACATTGTGTTGATGAGGAGGGGACTTAAGGTTGCATTTTTAGTCAAATTTGAATCAAATCTTTCTCTATTATAGCACTTATTATAAGTACATTATTTTTGTCAATTTATTTGTATCTTTTCCCGTTGTGTGATAGTCTACACAGCAGCTACTATGTATGTGTTTATTCTGAATATTTATATCTATAATAATTTATCGGAAAACATGAATAATTGCAAGTACACAAGCATGTTGTTGAATTAGTGAATGCATGTTGTAGCAATACCCTTAGATTCCATGTTTTAAAAAATGTCTTTAAAAATATATGGTAAGGGGATGCCTGGGTGGCTCAGTGGTTGAGCACCTGCCTTCGGCCCAGGGCGTGGCCCAGGGCGTGATCCAGGAGTACCAGGATCGAGTCCCGTGTTGGGCTCCCTGCATGGAGCCTGCTTCTCCCTCTGCCTATGTCTCTGCCTCTCTCTCTGTGTGTCTCTCATGAATAAATAAATAAAATCTTAAAAAAATATATGGTAAAAAGTCAGTATGTTTGATAATGTATATAATTAATCAACACAGTTATTTCATTAACTATTGACTTGAAACAGTATAGGTTCACCTTTAGCTTTTGCTGCAGTGTCTGATAGAATGTCTGAAATTATTCTATGCATATTTACACTGAGACATTTACTGCTTGGAACCAGTGGAATTTCTTAGAAGTTACAATTTTATAAACAATTCTAATTATTTTAGGTTAAGTATTATAGTGAACAAAAATTATTCATTATGAGATTTTCTCTGTTGTAAGATGGAGATCAAGGCATCTTTTTTTTTCAAAAAAATTATTTATTTATTCATGAGAGACAGAGAGAGAGGTAGAGATACAGGCAGAGGGAGAAGCAGACTCCTTAAGTGGAGCCTGAAGTGGGACTCAATCCCAGGACCCTGGGATTACACCCTGAGCCAAAGGGAGATGCCCCACCATTGAGCCACCCAGGTATCCCAAAGGCATCTTTTTAACTTGAAAATTTTGTAAATACATATAAATAGAGTTCTTTTAGAGAGAAATTTCTGCTAAATATTTGAATTAGTGCTGTTATTATTGGAATTTCTTAATCTTTGTGATACATTAAAATAAAAAAATATTCATAATATTCAAGAAAACTGCAAAATATTTTTAAATCAATATCTGTGGATTGAGCATGTATCTGATGTTGTGGCAAAGTTAAGTACATTAATAAAAGCTGTCTTTATACTAATAAAAACAGAGTATTTTTAATTTGAATAGTTTAAAATTAAACAGAAGTCAACAGACAATACTCTAATACACAAATATTAGAATGCAATTACCACTAAATTGTAATGTGAATACAAGATTTAGGGGAATATGTGAAACGCTGAAATTTATGTACTTTACTCTTTATTTGATTTCAGTAACTATCACTATATTTGAAACATTGTTTTTGGCATGAGAGACTCCTAACTCTGGGAAACGAACAGGGGGTAGTGGAAGGGGAGTTGGGCAGGGGGATGGGGTGACTGGGTGAGAGGCACTGAGGGGGGCACTCATGGGCACTGATGGGATGAGCACTGGGTGTTATACTATATGTTGGCAAATCGAACTCCAATAAAAAAATATACAAAAAAAGAATTAAATTCTCAGTCCTTAGATATGTATTATCCTATTTAAATTCTTCCTGAATATTAAAATACTATGGAAAATGCTCTAGAGTTTTACAATAAATAATTCATCCTGAGAGGCATGCATTTTTATTTGTGTGACATCCAGATCTTCCAGTCAAAATATCGATCAACTTATTGGTAGAAAATGAACCATATCAGGACCCTAGCTGCAGGAGTTTATGAAATTTCCATGTCTCTGAAGTATTTAATTAAATGGAATTTTTAAGAGCTGCTTTTTAAATATATATCAATTTGTGACCCTACATAACTTAAATAATGGAGTATTTTTGAAAAGTATACCTTTTCCTATTTATTAAAACAGAGTTATTTTCTGAGCTAATAAATGTTTAGACCAAATTACAGCAGACAGATTAATGATAAAGTCTGGATATTGGTTTGTCTTCAAGTCACCCAAGCAGAAAGAAAATGAAGGTAGCAGAGTTTATGATAATTCACAGAGGAATCAAGAGTTCTTCAAACCTGAGAAAATTCCATTGTTTTTAGGGAAAGTGGGATGTCCAGTAGGACACAGAGATACTCTAGAATTGAGCAACTACTAAAAATGTTGTGAATTAAAAATTAAGTTGCGTCTGAAACTGTTAGTATAAAACTGCAATACATCTTAATATATGTTTTCAGGATATCATCATAGCAATTCCTTTTTAGTGCAAACCAGCTGGCTGAGACATATCTGCAATTTTACTATAGAAATTAATGACACACAGAATTTGAAATAAACTCCACTTGTTTAGAATATACATATACATTGTATTCATGTTCACCTCTATGCTTTTCCTATGTAAGTTTATTCAAGAAAATTAAATTTAAAGAGATATTTTGGGCGATGGATAGCTACCCTGCTGCTCCTCAACTATACTGGCCATTGCCTTCAGAAAAGTCTAATAATTACAAAACTAAATTTCCTACTTCCAGGAGGGAACCCTTATTTTAAGAGATTATAGAAGTAGAATGCTTTTCCCTTCTTCCCCTTTAGGTTCTTTGTCTGATCTAATAATTGAATTGACTTAAAATGGAATAAAGGGAGTTACACAAATTTCATACATATGGGAGCTCCATAAAAATATGAAGCCCGAGGGCAAGTCAGGCAATTAAAGCTTACATGCCATCCTGAGCTAAGGAATGAGATATGGGCCTGTAGCTTCAGAGGGGAGGAGAGCAATTCACAGGACAGTAAAAAAAAAAAAAAAAAAAAAAAAAAAAAAAGGAGATATTTGGTAATTAAAATTAAAAGTTTGCCCTGTCATGCAGATAGGTCTTCCAGATAAAAAGTTATCTCTAGTAATCATAGCTCTTATTCTGATATAGGTCCGCTATATAAATTCTTTTAAGTTAAAGAAGTTAAAGAAGAGGTAAAAATTTTTCCTGAGTTGGCTGGGGTTTGATTGCCATCAGCACAAAATAATCCACATGCCACTATGGCATATTTTGGGGTAGCATATTCTGCTCCCCTTCAAGATACATTTACAAAATTGCTTCAATTACCTACAAATATCATAAGGAAAAGTGACAGTACTGCATAAGCAAAGAACTATATCACCAGAAGTTAGAGGAAGAATGCATTTTGTATCCAACTTTAACTGATGAGAATGAATAACCAGGAAAAATGTTACAGAGAATAAAATACCAACAAAAGACTCCAAAAGTGACAGGAGGAAAATAAGGAGTTCATCATTCTAAATTCCATGAGAGAACACTAGAATAAATCAGGAGAATCATGCATTATGTGGTAACTTTTACAATTTTATGCTTCTTTACACTTTTTATTAATTGAATGACAATTTCCATTTACTGTGGAGCCCTGGGAAATTCTGACACAAGTGAAATATTCTGCCTCTCAAAAGAGTGAAGGGTAACTTCCCTTAAAAAGAGAAATAAAAATAAAGATTATTATTAGGACATTAAATGCCAAAACCAAATTTTTAAAAAATTATCCTGAATGAGAAAATCTTTTAATTTACAATCATTTAGAAATTAGTAAGTAGATTGCAACTTCTGATCTGAGAAAATGGCTGCTAGACCTATGTATGCTTCTGACATTCTGATTTGAAGAGCAACATCATGACATGAGCCAGTACACAGAATCATAAAGGGTTTAAATAACTAACACATATTCTCATGAACATATACATCTATGGTGACATTTTTTTTTCTATGGTGACGTTTTGAAGTATAATATCTTCAACCTAAGCTAGCTTCCAGCTAGGGTAATAATATGCCTGGCTACAACTGAATAGTATACAACTTATACTGTATGTTTATTTAATTCCTAAACACTTTAATCTTTGTGTGCCTTTTCACTCACATCAGTATAGTTTTGCAAAATATTATGGATTTTGAGTTTTGGGCTATGAATCTGTGTTCTAATTAAGAAAAGGTGAAAAGAAATCATTAGACAATGAGCTTAAAATATTTCAGTGGAATACTTATTGTAATTAGAGAGAAAGCAACATATGACATAGAGGATAGATTGCCTTTTGTAAATTTGACTCCAAAACATAGTTAAATTAGTATTTTACTTTCAGCTTTTTTTAAACCACTGGCGGGGAAACTAAGAGCAATTGGCGAAACCTGGCCTACTGCTTGTTTTTATGAAAAAGTTCTTTTGGAAAAGTCATGTTGTCTATGGCTTATTTTGCACACAATGGTATTGCTGAGTAGTTGTGTCAGTAACTTACTCCATTTGGGCTGCTATAATAAAGTATGATAGACTAGGTAGCTTTTAAATTTATTTCTCATAGTTTACAAGGCTGAAAGTCTGAGATCAGGGTACTCAATGGTCAGGTGAGGGTCCTCTTTAGGTCACCAATTCCTCCCATATACTCACTCGTACAAGAGGCTAGTGAGCTCTCGGTGGTTTCCTTTACAAGAGCACTACCAAAGGCCCCACTTCCTAATACCATTCTGTTGAAGACTAGAATTTAAACATAAATTTTTAAACATAAATTTAAACATAAAATTTAGGGGAAAACAATCATTCAGACCATAGCAGCCAGAGACCATATGGCCTTCAAAGCTGAAAATATTTACTATTTGGTCCTTTAGAGAAAATAACTGTTGATCCCTGCCCTAAACCATCAAAAGACAAGCATCAGTTCTTTGCCACACCGTTTTGATAATAATCTATAATTATTTTCAAATAATACATTTCCGCAAGTTGAGTGTGCATTCTGGAATGTTAAAAAGTCATTTGCGATGTAGATTCTTGTACCTCGTCTACCAGGTTGACTTTTGCAAACAATATGAATGTTTAGAAAGTAAGTAAGTTCATTGAGAAAAAGTCAATGAAATAATGTTTGTAACAGGACTGAGAAGATATATAGGATTATGAGTACATCCTGTGGTCATTTAATAACACACTATCCCAGAGTTACTAACATCTGAAATTTGACATCATCAGTATGACTGTACACTGGAATTCACTGGTCAGTCCAATTTTGCTGCCAAAATGGCAGTTTGAGATAACTTGGATGCAATCAATATGGGAGGGAATGAACTCTTGTAGTTTTTTTCAGTTATTAGGTTAGTAGATAGCCTAATGAAAATTTTTATCTAATCAATGGTCTTAGTATAGACTGATATCTAGTTGTTTACTTTTTCCTCTGAGGTATTTGTTAGATGTCCCCTATATGTATTATATTGTGTTAGAAGCCATGCCACTCTGATGCTTTTCTGATAGCTGAGCCACCCCCATTACACCTCTTGAGACTGCTACTAGTGCTGTTTTCAGTTTATTTTTGTGTTTCCTTCAGTCTTCTAGGTCAGAGTGATGCATAGTGTTGTTTCTTCTCTTGCTCCTACTGTCATCTTCTGTCTTAATGGCATACTTATGAGGATGAATACTATTATTAGCCTCACTTGCTTACATAGTATGGAGCCATTATAATCTCAATGAAAAAGGGGAACAGAATGATTCAATTGTAATGGCTTTAGTGTAAGAAGCTCATGGATCATACTGTTTCTCTACCTCTTTTTATTTTTGTTTTAACATTTGACTTTTAAAACTTTTTAAACCAAACTATGAAAAAAATAATAAAATTTCCTTTTTGTATTTTTCAATGGTTTTTGAAGTATGTAGTTCCACACAGATATACTTGCCATACAAATATTAGAGGGGCACCTGGGTAGCTCAGTTGGATGAGCGTTTGCCTTGCACTCAGGTCATGATCTCAGGGTCCTGGGATTGAGCCCTATACTGGGCTCTCAGCTCAGTAGAGAGCTTGCTTCTCTCCCCCACCCCCCACCTGTGGTCTTGCTCTCTCTGTCTTAAATAAATAAAATCTTTATAAAAAATAATATTAGATTTCTACCTTTGGGTCAGGATCCTAACCAGATTTCCTAAACATATGTCTATGATTATTTTAATAAATAACCTCAATCTGAAAATCTCAATGTTTTTACATAAAGAAGATATTGCAAAAATATGTGGCTCTTCATTATGATAGAAAATTATAATATAGTTTTACAGAAGTTTTTTTTGAAAATAAATTACTTTTTTCTTTTTTTTTAAGATTTTATTTATTTATTCATGAGAGACACAGGGAGAGAGAGAGAGGCAGAGATACAGGCAGAGAGAAAAGCAGGGTCCATGCAGGGGGCCCGATGTGGGACTCAATCCTAGGCCAAAGGCAGGTGCTCAACCACTGAGCAGGTGCTCAACCACTGAGCCACTCAGGTGTCCCTTCTTCTTCATTTGAAATAAGTCCAGATTCAACTATAACTAAAAGGGTTTCTATCCCACATTTTCAGCCTGTCAAGAAATTATATCACACAGAACTCTTGGCCAGTGACTTTTTTTTTCCCCAATTTTAATAGCACTATTATTTTTCCATTTGCAAAGATGTGAGCCCAGTGAAAAATATTCTTGCAATAATCAAGCTGTCCATGTGTTTGTCTGCTAATGAAATTAGACTACCATTGATACCTGAATCTGAGTCTACCTACTAGACTAAATTACTGAAGTTGCTATATTGTCATAGGAAGATGTACATTTCTTCCACTTGCCACATGGCTCTATCTCAATACATGGAAGCTTACTTAGTATATCTAATTTCAAGGAACCAGAGAGATACTCTTCACACTTTATAAGTGATGCATGGCTCTTGTGCTATGGAGAGGCTCCAAACAGCAAAAGCTAGTTTTTGCACAAATATTAAACTTCTGCTTATAACTTTTAGCTCCGAGTACTTTGTAGTAATTCAGTACAAGTTGGCTAGATAAATGAAGACATACTTAACTTTCTAGGGACAGGATTTTTGATGACTTTTCATGGGGACTTTCTAAACAAATACATAAGGCTCATGAAGTGAGTGTCATAAAATAAAACTATAATCTTCTCAGAAGACAGTATAAATAATTCCCTTGATAACTAACTCAAGAATCTAAACTTTCAGAATGTTAATTCACAGGTTGAGATCATGACATTGGGCATTACCTGTTTCACAGACAATCATTAACTTACGTGTCTTAGAAGTCAATCAACTTCCTTGTTGACTATACACAAAGTTAAACCAATCAATAGTCCTTAATGGTCCTAGTTCTTTTACAGATCGATGCAGAAGTTTTCCAAGGGAATGGCTGAACAAAAGGAAGTTTCTTTAAAAGGCTTATTCTTATTTGCAACCTTGTATAGCTCTGGCCAGTGAAAAACATTGGGATACAGATGATACAGTATTATATATTCTTGGCAAGAGTAAGCAATCAATAAGTATTATCTATTATTATCACTACTACTAATAGTATATTATTACCAGAAAGAGATCATCTGAAAAAAGATGTATATTTAAATAAATACCAGGAGTGCCTGGCTGATTCAGTTGGTAAAACATGGGATTCATGATATTGGGGTTGTGAGTTTAAGCCCTATGTTGGGCGTAGAGATTACTTACAAAAGTTAAGAAAAAATACAAATAATATATTCTTGGGTAAATTTTACATTTTGATGAGATAATTTCACTTTCTGTCTTGGATGACAAAGTTCCTTTTAGAAGTTTCAGGACATGGAAAGGAGATGAATCTAAAGAAGATCCACGCTTTTAAATGCATATATTACATGAGGCATTATAATGTTAACATATTCCTATTTTTTTTTAACTTAAACCCCAAGGTAAAATGAAAACCACAATGTCTGCCTGAATGAGATTTAGGATGTGGTCATAATGCAAAGTGAGAAAGTGTCTGATGTTCTCCTGCTTGAGTCTTTAACTCTGTCCTGATTTTTAGTATGTTCATACCTTGAAACCAGTCCTGGCTTTCACTTCTATGGGTAAATATCAAGCTTCCAGTCATAGGTTGAGGTTTAGGGTATAAATTTGTGTTCTACTTAAGAAAAAATGCCTAATAACACAACTCAGAGATCTCAAAAGACACAGAAGAATGAACAAACTGGCCACCTATTCTGGCAGGGATAAGGAAATTTTTGATCGTAGATTACTGCCTACTGTGTACACTAAAAGGCCCACTCAGATTAAACTATTTCCATTTTCATTCTTTTGTGCTCTTCAGTTTCCAAGCCTCTTTCATACATAATTTTCAATGTAAGGAGGGAACACAATGAAATGTTTAGTCTTTATTTGTACTTCCTACATGTAAACTAGGTCTTGAAATTTAATCTAATTTTGTACATTTAAAAAATACTACCTCTATAGTGAAAATCTGTAGCAGTAAAATCTTTAGGGGACTTTTCATGGATGGTTTTAACACTACAAAATAAAAATTTTTATTTTCAAAGGAGATTTTTATCTCTCATGGGCTGCATATACCTTACTACCTTAAAAGATTATTACTGCTATGAGTGCAATGTTCAGTTAACTAATGCCTTGGTATGTTCTCACAGTTAGCCCCTAGAGGAGATTAGGGGATGGATAGAAAAGTGTTGAAGAAATATAGCACTAACTGAAAGGGATCTGGCTGTTTCCTAGTTCACCCTTCGACTGGGATGTTAAATAATTCAGATCACTATTAAGGGAACACTGAACTATAAGTTTACCACAGGCAGATGTTGGGTGTGGTGAACTCAATGTGTTGATAGGTAGGGGATAAAATATCCACTCTAAGGTTAGAGAAAATCAGGTCTAGGATTCTCTATTCATTTCTTCCTAAATCAACGGAATGATCTATGTGAATTCTTTAAGTGATGTATTTCACATGAAACTACTACTATTGCTTCTTCTACCTACATGTTTCTGCTTTGTACATAAATCTAAATAGTAGAAGCAGCAGGAGTCTAAGCAAACTGTAGTCAAAGATGTGCTCTGAGAAGATCAATGGACTGCTTTGACTGGTCAGGTCAATTAAAATAGCCTATGCATACTGGAATAGCCTAACATAATTGTAGAGAGACTGGTGGTCTGGGATGCATGACTGCCAAACATGTTGTAACTGTGGTTAATTTTAAATTTCTTGAAAGAGAAGAGAAGAAAAAAATTAGCTATAGTTTTAACCCTCAATCAGGAATCAAGATATGATGTATTAGCCAGTAGTTGAACTCATAAGTCATTTGACCTTTTACAAAGCTGTTTATATTTATTTTGTTTTTTGTTATTTTAATACTCATAATTCTTTATCCCACTTAAGCCAATGGAGTTCTTGTCAGTGGGAGATAGCAAATAAATCATTGCTAGTTAATTTTCATTCAATTTAATATTAAAGATCAATATTCAAATATTTTGATAGTTCATTCTAAAACTGATAAATTCCCATGGTGATAAATATCCAATCATGTGAATTGTATCAAATTAAAATTAATCAAATTAACTCCTTTAAATCTTCTTGATTTTTCTTTCCACAACTGACAACTGTTTGGTTTCTGAATTTCTAGTCATATTTCAAAAATTAACTTCTTTTTTTTTAGAGGAAAAAAACAGTTCAAGTTTGGAGCTCCAATGTCAGTTTTAGGAGCAAGAGCAAATTATACTTCAGTATATATTATGTATATCATTAAATAAAATATATTTCTAAATATTTCTCTGTAAAACTTGGGGGTTACATTCACTACTACAGATTGTGAGATGATAAAATGGTATGTTGTGTTAATCCAAAACAACAGTGACACAACACAATTTTTCAAAAACCCCTTTGCCTGTTGCAGAGCTAGCCGTTAATTTGGTAAATGGGATGGATACCAATCACTGATTTTTCTCATCTCATTTCCTTTTACCCTTGAAACAGAACCTACTTAAGCACAGAACAAGGTATTTTCCACTATTAAATCAGGAATAAGCAAATCTGTAACTTGTTGCACAAGTGAAAAGAGCACACCTGAGAAGAATGGATGATTATTATGAAATCGTCTCTGTTGAAGTCCCCCATTCATACTCCTTGAAATAATGAGTATGTTACATCAAAATAGATAAAAATCATGTGAATTAGAACCTAAGTACTAGTAAACTGTTTTAGCAAAGATCTGAACTAAGCAGTTTCTCTTTATCATTTGGATTTTAGCTGAAAAAGAAACCCAAATTACTGATAAATATGAGGATCTCACAATGCGGTAGAGACCATGCTATGCCTCTACCAAATCATTACATTTTACTTCTAGACAGAGACCATGTTTCCCACATTTGCATCTAAGTAAAGCCATAAGACAAATTCTAATCCATAGAATATGGGCATAAGTGGATCTATCTTCATGTTATCTTTCATTACTCTTCAAATGTCTGAAGGAAAATAATCCAGTGAAGGATTCTGAGACCCTTGAAGCCTGACTTCTGAATCACTTTATGAATACCCAGGTAGTTCAATGTATGGTTCTTCATGGCTATTATCAGAACCATAGAATATGTTCTTCCAAATGTCATTCTTATAAGTAGTCTATAGTTAATGAAGAGATTTAATTAACCAAGAAACAAAAGACAAATCTCCATATTCACTTACATAAAACAAGAATCTAATATCACATGCTCATGTACTTTTGGAAATTCTTAAACAATTGAAATCTTTAGATATGCATTTGTTGTACTACAACCTTTGATTAAGAGATATATAACAGTTTTCCTTTGGTTATTTATATATGATTTAGTGTAGGAAGTTATCAGCCCAGGGAGTGATCCTGGGGACCCCGGATCGAGTCCCACGTTGGGCTCCCTGCGTGGAGCCTGCTTCTCCCTCTGCCTCTCTCCCTCCATCCCCCTGTGTCTCTCATGAATAAATAAATAAAATATTAAAAAAAATAATGTAGGAAGTTATTTCAGATGTAGAACATTCAGACCTCACAAATTTTCACTCCCCAACTTGCTCAACACTTGTTTTAATTAAATATCTGATTTTTGCTCTTTGAGTTTCACACCTAGGTCACTGAACTATAATTAGGAAAAAAGCCATTTGTACTCAACCCTAGTTCACCCAAATTTAGACAGTGCAAATATAAAAATAATAATTTTAAAGAGTTACAGAATTACCAGATGGCACATATGGTTAATAATATCCATCTGTGAGCCACATCATGAATAACAGAGTCAATTTGAGGGTACATTTAGTGTTATACTAAATTTAAAATAGATTAAACCTTTGTTGATCCATGTTTTCTTTTGAGTGTATTGCACACTAATTTCTTAAACCTAATCCTAGTAAAATATATGCTTTTGTTCTTAGAGCAGAGATGAACAAAGTATTCTAAGACTTGTGGTAGCAGAGAAACTCTTTCACAACCTCCATTGGCCTTACGTTATTCTCTTCCCCATGAGACTAGTGATTAAGACCAGTTTACAATAGACTACTTTTAGTGGGAAGAGGTATAGCTAGATGAATAGAAAGATAAAAAGATTGACACAGAGATATAGATAAATAATTCAACATATAATATACTAGCATACAGGTGAAGTATTCTAGATTCTGAAATACATAGTTGTGAGTATACTATGGGGGTTAAATGCTCGATATTTAAATCTAAACTACATCTCCTTTTCATACCATCTATGCAACAGACAAGCGAGTTAACTTCCCTGAAGCTAAATTCTCCTTCTTATTCCACTTAGAAAGATGGGATAATAACAATTTTATTACCTAGTCATGAGACAGTTGGGGAATAGAAATATGCTATTTAAGGCAGTTAGAACAGATTTTTAAAATATAATAAGTATCATATTGGTTTGACTGATTTAATATCTCTGATTTTTTTCTACTTCTATTTAAATAGAAATAGTTGGTTTGTGTGAACTTTGTAGTATTTTCTAACACAGCGTGATAAGAATTAATGCTAACTTTTAAGTGCATTTTACAATATAATGCCTTAGCATGTAACTAATGTAGTGCAAATTGGCAGGAAAATATAATATTTGAGCCATTATCCAAGTGAGATAAGCTTGAAGACTATGGAATCTATAAGCATATGTATACTCATAATAGAGATGCATATCTTTTTTTATCCTGTTGATGATCTAAGCTATATCTGCTGTCTCTAGAACCCACTTATTTTTCCTACCATGAAATCCACTATAAGTGATAAAAGGTGAAGGGTACCTAAGTGAATTTATAGAGCCCTTCTTCAGACTTCCAGAACATCTTGAGCTTGTGATAAATCCAGACATATCAACATTGCCTTGTTTTCAGCCAGGGAGTATCACCACAAGCATAAGAAATCCCATGATCAAATGGGCATGCTAGTAGATAACTTTTTTTTTAAAGTTTGGAAGCCTGGGTGGCTCAGCGGTTTGGTACCTGCCTTTGGCCCAGGGCATGATCCTGGAGTCCCGGAATGGAGTCCCTCAGGTAAATAAAAAAATGTAAAAGAAGCAATTAAAACAAGCCACAAAATACTCATCAGATTTAAAGAAAATTAAAAATATTTACTAAGGCATATATGTTGGAATGGTGTTTTATCTTTTCACTAGAAATCTTGTTTAAAATCTTTTTTGATAACCTATTGCTATTTGTCTATAAATGCATTAAAGCCATTATTTTGATTTTACATGAAAATCACACATTTTGAACTTTGTGAAGTTTTTACTTTATTTTTTTTTTTTAGTTTTTACTTTAAATGGAGCCCCAATTCTATAGTACAAGAGGAAAAATAGCCTCTCCTTTTAAAATAAAGATAGGTCATCGTTCATTTCATGATTTCAAGGAATTATTTCTAGTTTCTTCCTGTAAATATGAGACTTACATTTGAATAAGAAGCATGAAACTATGTCCTGAGTTAATCTAAGTTACTTATTATGTAGCAAGGAAATATTGGGTCTTAGGTATAAAAATATTAATATATCTGGGAGTGTGTTTAAATTCATTTTACTTCTAGTTTGGCAAGAATTGCTTCCATACCTTTACCCCCTTCATCTCTCATTCTTTACTTAATTTTTCTTTATCTTTGTTCCACCATAAAAAAAAAGATATATAACTTGGACATATTCAGTACAAATATTTGGTGGTACATATGCCACCAAAATAACATCACTTCAGCACAGGTGTATGAAAATGCATCAACATGTCTTCCCTATATGTCTGCAAGATATACTAGTAATTGCCTTGTTAGGAAGTCTAGAAAATCACATAGAAGCATATATCCGCTAGAAGGGGATTAGATCTGACTGGCTGTCCTTATAAGCAAATTTCCTAAAATAAAACTGAGATGGAGGTGAAGGGGTAAGAAAGCTAAAATATCCATTTAATCTGAAAGAAGCTCTTTAATAGGAATGCACATTATTATATAGTCAAATATAGGGTAGGAGGGAGTATAGAATATCTGTTTCTTTTATTCAGTGAGTTTGTGTAAATTAGGATAGTATAGATTATAAACAAACAATCCCAACATCTCAGTCACTTAATACAACAAAAGATTCTCTCTCACTTTCACTTGAACAGTTTACTGGGGCTTCTGGGTGGCAAGAGTGGTTGAGAGTCAACTGAGGTCATGATCTCACAAGTCACAAGATCAACCCCTGCGTTGGGCTTCAGGCTGGGCATGGAGCCTTCTTGAGATTCTCTCTCTCCCTCTTCCCCTGGTAATGAGAAGGTGACTTTGTAGAAGTCTAACTTTTACATATAATTTTCCATGTGGATTTATTCATCTTGTATCTCTGAATTGTCATTAAAATGTATTCTTCAGTTTCTTAATTGACAGGAGCAGGGGCCAATATACTCTATTCTTAGACATATAAACTTTAGGTATTATGGAAATGTAATTTAGACTTATTTTCATCACTTTCTTCCAAGTGTCAATCTATGATAGTTTCAGTTCTGCCTCCTGATGCTATAACATCTAATCCCAGGTTTTTTTTAGTCCCTTTTGATTGAATTTCTCTCACCTTTGACCATTCCTTCTTCCTAAATATTTCTCTTCTCTTGACTTCCGTGACCTGGCATTTTTTTTCCTCCACCTCAGTTTCCCTCTCTGACTACTATGCCATTTAGGATTTGATCTACTTCCAGATTTACTCTAAGTCCCATTCTCTTTTCATTTATCAAATTTTCCTTCAATATCATTTGGCCAAAACTCTCCTGAGTTGTGTGATTTAGGAAAACCAGTGGCAAAATATGGCTACAGTGGGTCCTTCTGATCCAGAAAGAGTTGTAATGATGTTTATCTGCAGGAAAGGGGAAGGAGTATATCAATCCCCCAAAATGATAAAATAGCAAAGTCCAAAAACTAAAGCTAATTGGTCATGCAGAAAAATATTAAATGGATCAGAAGCAACATGTGAAGTCAGGTAAGACTGAATAATAGGTATGAACAGAGAGTTGTAGAGTCAGATAATGATACTTATACCAGTGGCTAAGCTTATTAAAATCTCATTCTGTTTTGGACAAGCAATTTACATATTCAGGGTCACAGTCAATCCTCTGAAACTCTTTGGGTCAGTTGTGTTTTGCATGTAGGACTATTTCAAATTTTAAAAAGCCAGTACATTGAGTATACTTTATAACTGTCAGTAGCTCCAAATCAAACATGAATGTTCACAGTATATATGATAAATAAGTACTACAAATAGTCTTTCTACAGGTCAAGTCAAATTTTGCTATCACTGATTTTGCAACAAACATCAGAAACAACAAAACAAACTATTTTAGTTTGCAGAATTTTGTGGATTTCAGAATTATAGAAAAAGGTATTCTGTGCCTAAATAATCTCATTCAGTCAGAGTAAATTTATTAAATTACTATTATTATTCACATTTACAATCTGGAAAACTGGGATGTAAAAAAAAAAAAAATCCAACAATACACAAGCAACTACCAAACTAGTAGTTGAACTCAAGCCTTTTTGACAATCCATTTATTTCACAATCCCCTTACTATTGTGCCTCAGTGAGAATAATCTTAGAAACATCAGTATTCTTTAAAGCAAATCTCACCTAACTATGTTGAAAAAAAGTCTAATTGCAGATGTTCCAATAATGTTTATACACCTATGACCCCTGAAATCTGTCAAGTTTGTATTTCTCTGGATGTCTCTAGACAAGTAATTTTTTTTTTTTTTTAGGATTTTATTTATTTGCAAGAGAGCAAGCAAGAGCAGTGATGGGGATGGGGGAAGGCCTAGGGAGAAGCAGACTCCTTAATGAGCAGGGAGTCCCAGTCAGGGCTCAACCCCATGACCCTAGGATCATGACCTGAGTTGAAGGCCAGTATTGCTAACTACTCAGGTGTATGTCCATCCTCATGACTCTCAGGCTCCTTTAAGTCCATATATTCAAAATTCTACCAGAATTTTTGCTGCCAATTGAGAACTGTCTACTTTAGCCTCTTAGTTAACACATTTTCCATTTTTATTTCTAAATTTTTATTATTTTTTAAGATTTTATTTATTAATTCATGAGAGACACAGAGACAGGCAGAGACATAGGCAGAGGGAGAAATAGGCTCCCCATGAGGGAGCCTGATGTAGGACTCGATCTTAGGACCCCGGGATCACGACCTCAGCCAAAAGCAGACACTCAACCACTGAGCCACCCAGGGGCCCCAACACATTTTCCATTTTTAAATCTCAGACTTCCCTTTGAATCCTTCTCCTAATAAAAATCCTTATATTTTCTTGCCTAGATTATTTCAGTTAAGGGTACATCTGTTTCAAGTCTTTCCCTCTTTAATTGTTGCCAAGATTATGTTTAAAGACATTTTATTTAATTATACTATTTCTGTGCAATAATGATATCTCAGCAGCTCCCAATATCTATAAAATACTTTTAAATTCCTTACCATGTCATGAAACACATCTTAGATCTGATTCATCTTACCATTCTGATTATACTTCCTACCGTTTCCACAATCTCCTCTCTAATCTAGTCATTTTGAGCCTCCAATTCATTTTTGTATTCAGGTATGTTAGCACACATATTACCTCGCTGCCTGGACTTTGTCTCTCTTCCTCTGTTCTTCCTGATAAACCCATTTCTCAAAACCCAGGTCAAATATTATTTCCCATGTAGCCTCATAAGTTACTGAGGCAGAGATAATTGTTCTATTAGATGTTTAAATCATTCAATGTTCGAGATAATAATTATAACATTTCATTTTATTTATTCAATTGTGTTTGTCACTCACTAATTCTAGATGACAGAGATCAATAAAAAAAAAAGCCTGCTAAAACCTTTACTCATAATTTATTCATTTGTTAAATATATGGTGAATATATTCGTGGATAGATGAATTGGAATTTTAATTTAATTCAACATGATGTGAAATACAAGAGTAGAAAGCCACATTTTACTGTTAATTATCTCTGTTCATTAGAAAAAATAAATAAAAATTAAAAAGCAAGAGTTAACCTCTGTAGGTTGAGGCCACTATGATCTAGACAAATCTTAGACATTTATAGGAAAATGATCCTCAATACCTGTTTACTCCTTTTTAAATTTAATTATTTAATTAATTAATTATTTGAGAAAGACAGAGCATGAGCTGGGGGAGGGACAGAGGGAGAGGGAGATGCAGACTCCCTGCTGAGAGCCCAAGGACCCTCTGGGCTTGAGCCAGGACCCTGGATCATTACCTGAGCCCAAGGCAGACACTCAACCTACTGAGCCACCTGGGGAACCCCTAGTCTCTATTTTTATCTACATGAGAGCTACCTAAAGTGTAACAGATAGTTCAACCCTAAATCATCCAGTTATGAAGGGCTGCAATGAAATGAAATATTTTCAAATAAATTTGTAAAACTAAAAGTGGTGGATTTGCTATTAGTAATCCAAAGCAAATCATTTAAATGCTTTTTGGGTGTAAGAATGACAATACTTTAAAGTTATGTCAACCAGCTTCATGAAAATTTAAGATGCACTAGATAAAATGAGGCATTCTTTTGCTTACCACACCATGAAGAAAGTGATACATCTTTACTATTTCAAGGTCATTTTCATCTTCTGTAAATCTTCTGTCGTTATGTTAAAATGAAGCTGCCCGCATAGGCTTTAAAGAGGTAATTACTCATATAGGGAAGGAAATTTTAAAAAAGTAACATTAAATATTTAACTTTGTTTATTAAAACCTCAATTGGGAATGGTTACTACAATGAAATATTATTGAAAACTTGAAGTTTTTTTTTTTTAAGGTTTTATTTATTCATTCATGAGAGAGAGAGAGAGAGAGAGAGAGAGAGGCAGAGTCACAGGCAGAGGGAGAAGCAGGCTCCATGTAGGGAGCCTGAGGTGGGACTTGATCCCGGGTCTCCAGGATTACACCCTAGGCCGAAGGCAGTGCTAAACCACTGAGCCACCCGAGCTGCCCCAAAACTTGAAGTTTTATCTTGGAAAAATGATTATTCTGTTACATAAAAAAGGATGGAATTACATTTTAAAGAGATTAATGTTTTAGTATACAGGACATGAAGTCTGTTATTACACACTCTTTATTAAAATACCACTTTCAAAAGTAAACAATATGACATATAAAACCACAAATTACTATATGTCCTGGATGACATTAAATGTATATCATTTTATCAAGGCAAACCACTATATAAAAAGAAATGAGGAGTTAGCCTTAAAAGACAGGGAGAACCAGCAGCCCATGACTGTAAGTCTAATTCTAAGTAAAGGAGATAGGTAGAAAGGTTGATTAAAAGTATCCTAGATTGTTGTACAAGTTGAGAAAGGTTCAATAGGGCCACCCGGAGCCCGTTACCCAAAGCCAGCCATCAGAGCATTAGATCTTCCAGGATGGGCATGCCTTAATATTATTAATGACTGCACTTAGTCATTGAGTGAACGCTACCTATACTTTCCATATTCATAGGACTGGGATGTGCATTCTTATGGACACTGAAATTTCTTATGTTTCTTTGAGATATGATACCATGTGTTACAAAAACAGAACTCATAGGTTTTAGATGATCTGAATTCTACATTGCTAAGTTTGTCACCTAAGAGAGAACAGTTTCTTTATAAAAGGTTTAAACCAGATATTATCTAAGACATTCATGGATTATACAATATGTAACTTCTGTGCTCAGTTAAGAGGACAATCCCTGGTCAAAGAAAAATTAAACTTGGATGTTTTCATGTAGAATAATTCTTTTATATGTTTGTGTTTTCTAGTAGATGCTCTAGGATGGCAGTTTATCATCACCCTTTCTGGATTTCCTTTTTCTCCTTCTCTTGCTCTACTGCAGAGATTATAGATAGTAATGCTATCAGTCTTTTGCATGTAGAAAAGCTATATGATATAGTTCTGGAAAATTAAGTGTAAAGGTATATTTTTTTGAGAGAGTTAGGACTTGTTTTCTTTTCCAATAAAAAGTAAAAGAGGTACCTGAGCACCATTCCTTCCTCTTGCTATATGCCTTGATATCTCAAGCTTTCTCAAATTCTAATTGCTAACTTGTAACTATGACACAAGTATGTTAACAAAAGTCACCATGCAAAGATAGTATGATGAAAGAGCACTCAGAAGCCTGATACACACATCCAAATATTTTGCATTCATAGTATCAAATATTTCCTAACTGCATGAATTCCATCACTGAATTGATTTATCTGCTCTTGCCATAACCACTTGAAATTTTTGCAATATTTCTTAATTGTTATGAACACATCCTAAATTACCTTTATGGTGTCTCATTCCTTTGGTACATAAATACATGTATTTTGAGTATGTGGCCAGCCAGTGTGATACACGAAAACGTGCTAGGGTATTAAATGATAACAAAGAATTAATGTTCGTAGTTTTACAGAGCTTTCTGGAGAATCAGTATCTTACTTCTAAAACAGTTTTTAAAGGAGGCATCATTTAAAAAAAAAAAACCCTTCATCTCCCACTAGGATGGCACTTATAAACTCCGCATTTATTAAGCTTATCCTAGAACCAATAAATATTTATCAGATTTTTCAGTCTTCTATATTTAAAATAGTTTACTGTTTGGGTTGAGTATGTTGAGTCAGAAATACATTTTTGAGGGGATTGGAAATGGAAGCAAAAAAAAAAAAAATCCAGAAGTTGTAGGTGTTATGTTGGAAGTGTTTTATTACTGATAAAAAAGACTTATTTTATTTTTAACTCCAATTTAGGATATTTTTATTTGAAAGTTTTAAGACTAACAAAGGACCAATTTACACCATCTGCTTCAATTTCACTCTGATGCATATTTTCTCTCCATTTTTTTTTTCTCTTTAAATAGACATTCTGTTTGGCACCTTGTACTTTAGTACATGTCTTTGGGTAAAAAAAATGTGGTTTTTCTGACTTCCTGTCAAACCAATATTTATTCACAAATATCTGTTTTGTTGCTTTCTCACATAAAACCATATAGCACTTTTCCCATGTGAAAAGTTGGCTAGTTGGTGATAGTGTGAGGTGCCAGCTGGAGCTTTTACAGTTTTTTGTATGCCAGCTGCTTTCATGATGGACAAATTATTCCCTGCCTTTAGTTTTACTTTTTTTTTTTTTTAAGTGGAAATGAATTCCTTTTGCTCTAATTATGACAGGAGAGGTTATTGCCTACTATATTCTACATGTACACATTTTGATTGCTCAGTTAACAATAACAATAGCATTGCTTTTTATCTATTATGCTGGTGAACTGTTCTTGAAACATAGGTCAGGCAAACATTAACAATGCATTACTTTGTAAGATAACTTTCAAATATCTTAGAAGAATTCATTGGAAGTTTCTGTTAAGATGGCACATACAAAGAAGACACAAACATGGGATAGTTGCTGGAAGGGCAGACTAAATTATTCTATCCAAATAGTTGCAGTAAGGATTGACCAGGATATTTTATTCACAAGGTATATTTTGTGTGGCATACTGCTGTGCTACTCTAACTTTTTGCCTGTCCTTGCTTTTCTTTTAGGAATATTAGTTTCAGAACTGCCTATCCTGACTCAGCTTTGGGGCTATTTTACAATGAATGGGAATATCATAAATTTACTTTTCTAAATTATTTGACTATATTTCTGAAAGAAAGCTTGAAATATGAGTGGTAACCCAGAAGAATCCCAGTATACTGAAAATGTACTAAGCTTTCTTGGTTATCTATAAGACTCTTTCATTTAGGGGAGAAGAATGTCTCTCTACATGTCATTCGCCTCATAGATCATGTCTCAGCCTACAGGACACTTGGAGCACAAACTAATTTTAGCACTGATTAAATAGAAAACTCAGTATTAAAACTCACCATAAAAATGCCTATTACCTAAAAGAGGCTTTAGAATGTATCTATTAACAATAACATTTCTATTCACTTGCAAATAGAACTAAGGGGGAAAAAAAAGCTAAGTCAGATTGCATACATAGCCTGAGAGCTTAAAAATAAAGATATTGCTGAGTAGCAAATGGATGTTTCTACAATTTTGTATGGAATAAGGACGCAAAAAAAGATAATAATGTCTACCTTTGTTTTTTTTGTTGTTGTTGTTTTTTGTTTTTTTTTTTTAATTTATTTATGATAGTCACACACAGAGAGAGAGAGAGAGAGAGAGAGAGAGGCAGAGACACAGGCAGAGGGAGAAGCAGGCTCCATGCACCGGGAGCCCGACGTGGGATTCGATCCCGGGTCTCCAGGATTGCGCCCTGGGCCAAAGGCAGGCACCAAACCGCTGCGCCACCCAGGGATCCCTCTACCTTTGTTTAAATGTGATTATCAAATATCCCTTTTCTTAATATAATCCTACCTAAGTGAGGTTAAAAAGGAATTGAGGAACACTTCTTTTTCCCCCCCAAAAGTTTGTATTTTAGCCAAAGAATGTACTAAAGAATTTATCCACATAAAACTCATTCATTCATTCATTCATTCACTCAAAATTATTGCTAAGTAATCTACCATGCACATGAGCTATGTATATGTCACCAAATCAGTTTTATTCAAATTTTGACTGTTTCTTTTCTTTTTTTTTTTTAATTATTTATTCAAGAGAGATCAAGCAAGAGAAAGCATGAAAGGAGGCTGGGGGGAAGGGAGAAGTAGATTTTCCACTGAGCAGTCAGCCCAGCTCAGGGCTCAATCTCAAGGCCCATGAGATCATTATCTGAGCTAAAGGCAGACCCTTAACTGACTAAGCCACCCAGGCACCCCAGGTTTTCACAGTTTCTTAATTGGGCTAATGCAAAAATTGGATGACCATTTATGAAGCTATTTTGTGTGTGTGTGTGGGGGGGGGATACTGTAGATCTTAGTTTATCTTAATGTTTACTTCAGATAATGAAGTTAACAATTGAGAAATTAAATGGGAAAGGAAAGTTATACCTAATGATAGTTTCTTTCTTTAGATATCTTAAAATATGGGACTTTATGTTTTAAATTATACAAGATCTAGATATATGACAAAAAATTGTTTAGATTTATTGTGCTATGAAGGAAAATATGTACTGTGACTGATAGATGCAATGCAAATTTATGATTGGTTAAATTATTTATTTCTTACATATACACACATGTGTGTGTGTGTGTACATGTGTAATATAACCATACTTTCAAATTACTTGGAATTTAATAAGGAGTTTATGAAATTTCCTACTTGAACTGATTAAGGACATACTATTGAGTATATTTTAAAAATTGTTATCTAAGTACACATGGAAAAATATCTATGTCCCTAACTAGAGATTTAGATCCCATGTACATTCATTATTTTGCCTTCATTTACCTTTGCAAATATCAGTTGCATTAAAAATCAAGGCTTTAAGTATTATCAAATCAGCTAAACAAGTTAATATTTAAATTCCTGCTGTCAACTATTACAACTGCAAATGTAATTCTGGATGTTGAAGCTTTTAATAAATTGCAGAATGAATATTTATTCCTTTTTTCCCAAAAACTTCTAGTTACTTAACATATAGTGTAATACTGCTTTCAGGAGTAGAATTTAGTGATTCATCTCTTACATATAACACCCAGTGCTCAAAACAACAAATGCCGTCCTTAAAACTCATCATCCATTTAGCCCATTCCCCACCCACCTCTTTCCATTAACCTTCAGGTTATTCTCTATTTATTAAGTCCTCTTACAGTTTATTTCTGTCCTTTTTTGTTCCTTTCCCTACATTCACCTGCTTTGTTTCTTAAATTCCACATATGAATGAAACCATAGTATTTTTTCTCCATGTATGTAATATATGGAAATATTGTATTATGTACGTGGAATATATATTCTATATATATATATTTATATGTATATACATAGATCACCACTTTACTCATCAGTCAATGGACATTTGGGCTCCTTTCATAATTTAGCTATTGTTGATAATGCTGCTATAATCATCAGGGTCCATGTGCTTCTTTGAATCAGTATTTTTATATCCTTTGGGTAAATACCCAGCAGCACAACTGCTGAGTCATAGGGTCATTCTATTTTTAACTTTTTAAGGAAACTCCCTACTGTTTTCAACAGTAGCTGTACCAGTTTGCATTCCCACCAAGAGTGCACAAGGGTTCCTTTTTCTCCCATATCCTCACCACACCTATTGTTTCTTGTGTTGTTGATTTTTGCCATTCTGACAGGTGTGATATGATAGCTCACTGTGGTTTTGATTTGTATGTTCCTCATGGTCAGTGATGTTCAGCATCTTTTCACGTGTCTGTTAGCCATTTGGATTTCTTTGGAGAAATGTCTATTCACGTCTTCTCATTTTTTAATAATATTTTATCTCTTTATTCATGAGAGGCAGAGACATGGGCAGAGGGAGAAGCAGAGTCCCCATGGGGAGCTTGATGTGAGACTCGATCCCAGGACCCCATGATCATGTCCTGAGCCAAAGGCAGACGCTCAACCACTGAGCAAGCCACCCAGGCATCCCTTCTGCCCATTTTTTAATTGATTATTCATTTTTTGGGTGTGAAGTTTTATAAGTTGATATATTTTGGATCCTAATCCTGTATCAGATATGTCATTTGCAAAAAAAAAAAAAAAAGATATGTCATTTGCAAGTATTTTCCCATTCTGTAGGCTTTTAGTTTTGTTGATTGTTTCCTTCACTCTGCAAATGCTTTTTATTTTAATGAAGTCCCAATAGTTTATTTTTGATTTTGTTTCTCTTGCCTCAGGAGACATAGCTAGAAATAAGTTGCTATGGTCTATGTCAAAGAGATTACTGCCTGTGTTCTCTTCTAGGATTTTTATGGTTTCAGGTTTCACATTTAAGACTTTAATCCATTTTGAGTTTATTATATGGTGTAAGAAAGTGTCCAGTTTCATTTTTTTTTTTTAAGATTTACTTATTTATTTTAGGTGTAGGAGGGTGGGGGGCAGAGAGAGAGGGAGAGAAAGACTCTCCAGCAGACTCCCTGCTGAAAGAGAAGCCCAACACAAGGCTTGATTCCAAGACCCTGAGATCATGACATGAGCCAAAATCAAAAGTCCAACGCCCAACCAGTTGAGCCACCCCACCAATGTCCCTCCAGTTGCATTCGTTTGGATGTCACTGTTCAGCTTTTCCCAACACCAGTTGTTGAAGAGACTATTTTTCCTATTGGATGTTCTTTCCTACTTGGTCGACGATTAATAGATCATATAGTTGGGAGTTTATTTCTGGGTTTTCTATTTTGTTCTATTGATCTATGTATCTATTTTTGTGCCAGTACCATATTGTTTTGAACATTACAGCTTTGTAATATAACTTGAAGTCCAGAACTGTCATACTCCCAGCTTTGCTTTTCCTTTTTAAGGTTGCTTTGGCTATTCGGGGTCTTTTGAGGTTTTGTAGAAGTTTTTGGATTGTTCTAGCTTTTTGAAAAATTGTGGTGGTATTTTGATAGGGATTGCACTAAATGTGCAGATGGCTTTGAGTAGAATACATACTGTACTAATATTTGCTGTTCTGATCCATGAGCATGGAGTGTCTTTCCACTTCTTTGTGTCATCTTCAATTTCTTTCATCAGTATTTTATACTTTTCAGAGTATAGGTCTTCCACCTCTTTGGTTAGGTTTATTCCTGGGTTTTTGGTATAATTATACATGGGATCGATTCCTTAATTTCTCTTTCTTCTGTTTCTTTATTGGTATATAGAAATGCAACATATTTCTGTACATTGATATTGCATCTTGTAACTTTACTGAATTTGTGTATCAGTTCTAGCAGTTTTTGGGTGGAATCATTTAGGTTTCCTATATAGAGTATTATATCATCTGCAAATAGTGGAAGTTTTACTTCCTCCTTGCTGGTTTGGAAGCCTTTTATTTCTTTATGTTGTCTGATTGCTGTGGCTAGGATTTCCAGTACTATGTTAAATGGCAGTGGTAAGAGTAGACAACACTGTCTTATTCCTGACTGTAGAGGAAAAGCTCTCAGGTTTCCCATTAAGGCTGATATTAGCTGTGGGTTTTTCATATCATGTTGAGGTATATTCCTTCTAAATCTATTTTGTTAAGAGTTTTTATCATGAATGGATGTTGTAACTGATTTTTCTACATCAATTGACATGATCATAATCATACGGTTCTTATAATTTATTTTATTAATGTGGTCTACATGTTGATTGAATTGCGAATATTGAACTACTCTTGCAATCCCACTTGATCATGGCAAATGATTTTTTAAATGTATTACTGGATTTGGTTTGCTAGTATTTTGTTGAGAATTTTTGCATACATGTTCATCATGGATATTGGCCTTTAGCTCTGTTTTCTATTGGTGTCCTTATTCAGTTTTGGATCAGGGTTTCATAAAATGTACTTGGAAGTTTTCCTTTTTTCTATTTTTTTGGAATAGTTTGAGAAGAATAGGTATTAACTCTTTTATAGCAGTTGGTAGAATCTGCCTGTAAAGCCATCTGGATATTGTTTGTTGGGTGTTTTCTGATTACTGATTCAATTTCTTCTCTGGTTATTAGTCTTTCAAGTTTCCTATTCTTGTTTCAGCTTTGGTAATTTACATGTTCCTACAAATGTATCCATTTCTTCTGGGTTGTCCAATTTGTCGGCCTATAATTTTTCATAAGATTCTCTTATAATTGTATTTCTGTGATGTTGGTTGTTATTTCTCCTTTCTCATTTGTGATTTTATTTATTTGCGTTCTTTCTCTTTTCTTCTTTATGTCTGGCTAGAGGCTTATCTTGATCAATTGGTCTAGTTATATAAACTGTTCTGATAGAAAAGAGTTTTTGAGAAATATATAAATGAATTTCTAAGAAGCCTTACATATATAATTTGCATATACATGTTTAAAATAAATTTTCACCAAAATATCATATATATATGATGAAAAGTAAAATTGCACAGAGGATCTTATGGAAAAAATGATATATTTTTTTTCTGATACCTGATATATTTTTTACTGATATATCAAATTTGGATGGGATATGTTTATGCCCTGACTAATCTAATTTTTAGTCTTCTTAGCTTTAATACTTATATTTTGATTTTTCCACTTATTAAAATAGTAAGTTTAATTAATATAATGAAACTCTGTCTTGTTTCACATATTTTTGAGAATATGTTTTGAGTCTTCACTTTGTAAGAGAGCATGTTAGAAATCCTATTCTTTCCTCTACCATTCCTGATAATTTCAAGTCCTCCCTTCTGTTTGCAGCAACAATTAGAACTTTCTGGCTTTGTCCTTATGTTGATTTTTATATCTGAAAACTAAAAATTATGACTACCCAAATATTGTTCAATTTGAGGCCAAGTATTTCACTAGGGTTACATCTCCTTCTAACCTATACATTGTCTTAAATTTGAGCTACACCAAGTCAGTATTCCTAGAATTTAAGATTAAGTGTATGCTATTTTTTAAACTCATTATTTGCAAGACATGTCATACTTTCATTTAAAAAAAATGTTTGAATTAGTTTTATTTGTGTTTGTTTTCATTTGACTTAAGTTTTTAGTTTAGTTGTGTGTGTATGTGTGTGTGGGGGTATCTATTAACTATATCAACTCTCAAGTCAGTCAACCTTTCTCTACCTCCAAGTGTCCTTTATATCTAGATTCTGTTTCATGGAGTCCTTCATTCTCCTGATAAATTATTCCTTACTCATTACTTTAACAAGAGTTTTTAGTACTTATTAGATAACAGATATTATTTTAGGCATGTGGGTTATATCAGTAGCTGGATGTTCCCTAGGCTTTCATTTTGGGACTTTTTAAAACTACTATTATTTGTTTTTCAAGATTTTGTGACTTTCTACTTATTGATTTTTGTTTCATTTTGGTGAAGAATATCCAGAATTAAGGATGGGTATACCTGAAACTTTTTTGAGTTCATCAATATTTGAATGTGACTTTATTCACTCTGACAAACTGGTTTATATTCATCTTTCTACACTCCAAATTTTCTTTCATAGCCATCAACACATTTCTCTATTGTGTTCTTGCATCAGTAATCCCTATGGTTAATCTGAAGTACTTTATAGTGGGCTTTTCTCTGACTTATAAAAACTTAAGATCCTATATTTAGGCCTAGATTTCAAAAATTTTATGAGACTAAAGCTTTTATGCTGTCTCTGCTTCTAAAACTGTTGGGGGCATCTGGGTGGCTCAATCGGTTAAGTGTCTGACTTCAGCTCAGGTCACGATCTCATGGTCCTGGGACTGAGCCCTGCCTCAAATCCCCCCTCAAGTCCAGTGTCAAGACCCCCCATCGAGCCCTCCTATCAAGTCCCCCCTCATTGAGCACCCCCTATAGAGCCTCCCATCAGAGCACTGCACTCAGCGGGTAGTTTGCTTGTCCCTCTCCCTCTGCCCCTCTTGCCAGCTCATGTTCTCTCTCTCTCAAATAAGTAAATACAATCTTTTAAAAAAATCTGTTGTCTAGTATTTCATTGATCATTATTTCTCTTTCATCTTTTGTTCTGCTTTCTCATTATGGAACATTTTTCGTATTTTAAATTCCAAATGTTTATTCTTATTTTCTGATATTTACTCCTCTTAATTAAGATAACAATATCTTCTATACACTTTATATTCTCAAAAAGTCCTGGAAATAATGTGCAGAATTTAAAATATATTTTCTCCAACCTCTTTATCTGTTTCTTCAAAGGTCAGTATTTTTTTACTTCAATCTTTCTATTTCAAGCCACTTATTCTTCAAATAGACTAGCTTACTGACTCTCTTTATACTAAAACAGTAGACTTGTGTGGTTGCTATGTGCTTCCTTTATTGTTGAACAAGTAAATCTTTGTTTTTGCTGTTTTGTTTTGTTTTGAGGCAATTCTAGAAAGAATTAGTAAAGATTTCCAACGGGAGGGATTGATGAGATTTCTTAAAGTATAATTAAGATTTAATTAGGAAAAGGGACTAAAATAATAACTAGAAAAGACATATGAGCAAGAAACTGATGCTGTGTAAAAAAACAGAACATTCATATTTACTGGATGCAGATAAAGATGACAAGTTTTAAGGGTAGCAATATGGGTCAGACCAGGTTATAGGGGCCTTGGACTTGCTTCAACACAAACTGGAAAGAGTCCACTTGGAAAACCCTACATTTGGAAGATCAGATATAAATTAAGATGGATCTGAACTAGAGAATAGTTATGTGATGGCAACTAGAAAAAAATATATACAAAACATGCAGAAAAGAAAACAATTTGACTAACAAGAGAAAAATGGGTCAGGGCAGGGCTGACTCTTAGATATGAAGTTTGGGTGTCTGAATAGATGGTTCTGCAACTGATGACTGTAGACCATTCACAAAGGGAACTGACTTCTTTCAGAAATACAGTGTAATCTACTCAGAAAGACTTTCCTGAACCACTCAGTTTCAGTAAGTCCCCACCTGTTATCCTTTTTCATAATAACTGGTTCTTTTATTTAAGTAAGTTTTTTTTTATCACAATGATCTTCATATTCATTTATTTACTTATTTGTTCATTCTTGTTTATTTGTTCATTGTTTTTCCCTTTAGACTGAAGAGCAATGGAGAAAGGAGGGTTCTTTATTAATCAATATCTATCATGAATTTAGCTCTGTTCCTGAAACAAGCTAGTTGCTCAATAATATTTCTTGAAAAAAAATAATATTTCTTGAATGATATTTGATATTACAGTAGACAGGAAAATAGGAAAAGAAAAATTTCCATTGAATTTGCAAAAAAAAACTGGATATAATTGGACAGTTTATCATGAAAATTGCATATGGATTACCAATAATAGGGAGAAATTATTTACTGTGATTTGAGTACTGTATTAATTGCTTTTCACGCATTTCCTGACTTAATCCTCAAGAGAACACTATGGAGTTATTATTTCCATCTCAATTCTAAACATTAAACAAAGGAGGGCAGATGAATTTGTTTCCTTAGTGAAAAGTGTTGACATTAGGATTCAACTCCATGTCATCCATGTAAACACCATGCTTTTAATAACCCCTGATTTCAGTGCATTGGGGAGTAAATGGGAAATAGTGTTTGGAGTGAGAATATACTCTACTTTTGAGAGTTTTAAGAAGAGAATAAAAGAATACTGTATTGAGGTTATTTGGAGAGACTACATTATATATATAATATATATATTATTATATAACATATATATAAAACTAAGAGGCACTTCAGTTCTGTCAGTAGATTATTTTAAAGGTTTTATTTATTTATTAATGAGAGACACAGAGAGAGAGATAGAGACACAGGCAGAGGGAGAAACAGGCTCCTTGCAGGGAGCCACGATTTGGAACTTGATCCCCGATCTCGGGATCACTTCCTGAGCCACAGGCAGAAGCTCAACCACTGAGCAACCCAGGCGCCCCTCTGTCAGTAGATTTTGAAAGGAGAATGTCAATTGATAATACAAAATCTTGGACAGTTTAATTGGCCACATAATGATAAGTAAAGATGGCACTAAAATAGTCTTAGAGTAAAAGAAAAAGGAGCATATTGAGGGTGGACATAATCAATTTGTTGTTGGGAAGGGGCACAAAATTTAAAAACTTTACATATAAAGGTTTCAGTGGTATTTTGAGGGGAGATTGGGGTGAGCATGTGGGAGAAAAGGCTGTATGATAGATCAGGAGATCCTGAAGGGAAAAACCTGGTCATCACTAAACTGTTGGTCAAATGTAAGACATTGAGAGTAAAGAAGTGTGAGAGCAGCTGGAGGATTATCTCCTACATTTTATAGCATTGGAAATGGAGCTCATTCTAACCAACAAAATTGCACCTGGGTAAAGAGAAGTACCTTCAAAAGAGTTATTAGTTGCTTTTATGAGCTGTCCATGATATATTATTTAGATATCACATTGCACAGAGCACCTTGAGAACGATAAGTATTAAGACACTAGAATTATTTGGGCCTTTGGTTTAAAATGTGATGTTATAATCCCTAGCCTGTAGGTATACAAAAACAAAAACAGAAAAAAAAAAAAGGGGGGGGGGATTACTCTAGCATGTGTCTAGAGTATTAAAATCTTAGTATAATGACATTTATACAGCACTTTGTGTTAAAAATTGCTGCAAAACTGTTCAAAGTGTTGTAGTGCTTGATATATAAGCAAACAGTAAATCATTTTTTTCATTTCTTTGTGCACACATAATGTGTGAATATGAGTAATAATAATAATATAGAGCATGATCCTTACCTTCAAGAGGCCAATAATGTATCTATAATAATAGAAGGAAACATATGAAGTAATTACAGAATATTTGTGAGATAAATTATGAAACTGAATTACATATAAAATAGAAGAAAAAGAAAATAAGAGTCAGGGTCAGCTAAAGTAATCAAATGAAAGCTACAATTAGGTCGATTGGACCTAATCTGGGTCATGGGAAACAAATTAGATTTAGATGAAAAGAAGGAAGGTGAGTGAAAATCACAATAGCATAATACCTGAAGACAAGGCTTGAGGGTGATAAAGGGCAAGGGTCTTGAAGGATGTAAATGCTTCTGCAGGTAGCTGAAGGCATCAGACCACAATCAAAAGCAATTACACAAAAATCTCAGCAAATAACCTGAGGTACTGTAGCAGATATTTTGACTGTTAGCAAAGTTAGGAGCAGCAGAACAACCAGATGGGATGGCAGAAACCAGAAATGGGGTGGATCTTTTAAAAAATAGGCATCAAGCTACCCATTAAGTTTAAAAGCAGAGCCCAGGATTGTGACAGGTTTTGAAAAGAGTGGGCGGAAAAAAAACATAAGCCACAATTTTGTTTTTTAGAGCCAAACTTGTACAAATGGAAAATATCTTTAAATATGAAAAATGAGAGTGTACAGCATAAAACTCAGAGAACTTCACTTTCCAATCTGAGTTTTCTCTAGATTTTTGTAGTGAAGTCTCATATGGACCATTATTTATTATATCAAATGCTATCCTCTAATATATGATTGTATATTTAATTTCTTTAACCAGTTAAAATGGATAAAAGAGTAAACTGGAAAACAGCCAAATCAGCAATAAATAATATTCATAAAATAGTGCTTTTTAAGACAAAAGACAGCACTTTTATTTACCTTTGTTTATTTTAAATTTTATTACGGCAATTGTTATTTTGTACCACTTTATACTCTTCTGATGGCTTAGATATGACATATTTCTTTGAAATCTCTTATTAATTTTGAATTATTCATGTATGGTTGGATTTTAAAATAGATCACAACTTATTTTGTTGGTACCTCAGATAAATCAGATTATGTTTACCTACTTTATGTAATTGATAAGTCTATTGAAAATCTCAAAATTACAATATATCCTGGCACCACAAATATGAATGAATGATTGGATTAATGAAAAATAGATTAATGGATAAATATTTATAACTCACAATTTTTATGAGATTAAGAATCTAATGGAATGTAGGAAACTGTAATTTGTTGCTAATAATTTTTCTTACCTCCAAATGAGATAAACATTATAATATATATATATATATATATATAATTATAAATTTGTTGTTATAGAGGTTCTTTTTTTAAAGATTTTATTTATTTATGAGAGACAGAGAGAGAGAGAGAGAGAGAGAGAGGCCAAGACACTGGCCGAGGGAGAGGCAGGCTCCATGTAGGGAGCCTGATGCAGGACTCCATCCCAGGTCTCCAGGATCACGCCCTGGGCTGCAGGCAGCGCTAAACCATTGAGCCACCCGGGCTGCCCTGTGATAGAGGTCTTAATGAGCCTTAATTTAAATGTACATTAGACTTAAAAAAATGAATAATCGAAACTTTCCTTTATGCAACAATAAGATTTTTTATTTGGTCCTTCCCCACTTCGCAGAATTATACGAGTAAAATAAAAATGGAATGATTAGATTAAATGGATCATGGTATAAGAGTAAATGATTTTCTTTTGTTTCAATTACTGAAATGTTTGAAATAACTATAGGTATTATTTAAAAGTGTTTTCTTCCAAAATTATTCTATACAGCCAGCATAATTTTGCTACTAGAACCCTACTAAGATTAGAAGAAAAAAATTTTTTTAATAATAAATTTATTTTTTATTGGTGTTCAATTTGCCAACATATAGAATAACACCCAGTGCTCATCCCATCAAATACCCCCCTCAGTGCCCGTCACCCATTCACCCTCACCCCCCACCCCCCTCCCCTTCCACCACCCCTAGTTCATTTCCCAGAGTTAGGAGTCTTTATGTTCCGTCTCCTTTTCTGATATTTCCTACCCATTTCTTCTCCCTTCCCTTCTATTCCCTTTCACTATTATTTATATTCCCCAAATGAATGAGACATACAATGTTTGTCCTTCTCCGATTGACTCACTTCACTTAGCATAATACCCTCCAGTTCCATTCACGTTGAAGCAAATGGTGGGTATTTGTCATTTCTAACGGCTGAGTAATATTCCATTGTATACATAAACCACATCTTCTTTATCCATTCATCTTTCAATTAGAAGAAAATTATATGAAAAGTTCTATCATAGGGGCATCTAAGTGGCTTGGTGGTTGAGCGTCTGCCTTTGGCTCAGGTCCTGATCCCAAGTTCCTGGGATCAAGTTCTGCATTGGGCTCCCTGTAGGAGCCTGCTTCTTCCTCTGACTAGGTCTCTACCTCTCTCTCTGTGTGTCTCTCACGAATAAATAAAACCTTTAAATAAAGAAAAAAAAACTTCTATCAAAATCATAAATGAGACAAAAATCTAGACAGGAAACTAACAAGTGGAATCCAGAGATATTTAGAGAGTATAATATATAATGCCTGTACTACCTTTATTCTAATAATGCAAGAATGGTATAATATTTGAAAGTATTTAAATAGTAATTAACTACATTATTAGAATAAATAGAAAAATCATAAATCATCTCACAAATGCAGAAAATGTATTTTATAAAATGTAAAAAATTTATAATAGAAATACTTATCTACTAAGTAGTACGTAGAAATTTTTTTATTTTGATAGAGTATTCTAAGTATTTTTACAGCCAATTTGATACTTTATGAAGAAATATTACAAACTTTCCTTTGAAACTGGCAATGAGACAAGGGTGCCTCCAATTACTGCTTCTATTTATACTATATTTTGGGCAAAAAAAAACAAGAAAAGCAAGAAAAGCAAGAGTGAAGATAAAATATAACTGCCTCTATTTTCAGATGACATGAGAAAATCCTAGGAAATTCAATTTAATCTAAAGGCTAATAATCAGATTTTAAAAGAAAATTTTACAAAATTGATTGATTCAATGTCTATATAAATATTTAATCAGCTTTCTATATACTAAGGACCACAAAGAATTTTTTTTTAAAAATGAAAAGATACAATTCTTAATTGCAGCAAGATTATCACTTATGACATAATCTAATGAATAACATACGTGAATTCTATATATCAGAAAATATATGTAATATTACTAAAAAACATTAAAGAAGATCTAAATAAATGGAGGGACTTATTATTACAGTTATGGACTGGAAGATTCCATTTTCAAAAGATACTAATATTCTCCATATTTAACTTCTGACCCAGTGCAACTCCTGTTAAAATATGACAGATTTGTTTTTCCCTTTTCACTCTCTCCCTTCCCTTTCTTTCCTTTTCCTTCCCTTCCCTTCCTTTAATCTTCCCCCACCTCTTCCCTTCCCTTGCCCTTCACTTTTCCCCTTCCTTTCCTTTCCCTACCTATCCCCTTCCCTTCCACTTTCTTTTTCCTTTCCTTCCCTTTCCCTTTCCTTTCTTTGTCTTTCTGTTATTTTGCTCCCCCCAGGGGAACTAACGGGCCAGTTCTCAATTTTATGTAGAAAATCAAAGGGAAAGTGTAGCCAAGACAATTTGAAGGAAGAACAACAAAATGGAGGCTTAAAATATAAAACCTTATTATCAAGCGAGTATTTAAGACCATGTGATACTGGTACATGGAAATACAATTTTAGAAACACATTTATATAGCCCTTTGATTATGTAAATGCTTATTCTTTCATGTAGAAAAGAAGTGAGGAACTTTTCAAATGATGTTGGATCAACTAAATAACCCTATTTTTAAAAATGAATTTTTGTCTGCCATTATACACAAAAATTGATTACTGATGGATTGTATATCTACAAGTCAAAGGTAAATAGTAAAATTCTAGATGTAAATGTATACATTTAACACAAAGATTAAAAGATTCATTTAATCAGGGAGACATCAGGAACAAAACATAAGGAAAATATTGATAATTTAACTTCATTAAAATTAGAATTCTGTTTATTAAAAGGCACCAAAATGAGAGCAAAACTCAAGCCACAGTGGGAAAATATTTTTGAAATATATTTATCTGAAAAATTATTCCCATATATAAAACATATGAAGAATTTTTTAAAATCAGTAAGATAAATGAAAGGCCAAAAGAAAATAAGCACAAATTACTTGAATAAGCACTTCATAAAAGCAGTAATACTTATTATTAATAAACTTACAATAAAGTGCTCAACTTCATTAGTAATATGAACAAATTAAAATCAAAATTAGATGTCATCGTTCCTCTAGAATGACTGATTATAAAAAATGCAAAAAATACCAAGTATTGGTGAAGATACAAACAACTGAAACTCACATATTACTATTGTTTTGTATCAGTGAGAGCATAATTTACTTCAATCACTTTGGGAAACTTAGTTTACAAATGTACATACATTACCCTATAAATATTTTATACATATGTGTACATAAGTACACCAAACAAAAATGTGCACATAGGTGTGCCAATAAAGGATATATTTAGCAACATTATCCTTGGCCAAAAAATTGGAAACAATCCAAGTACTCATCAACTATAGAATAATAGATACTGATATTATCATATGATGAAATTTTAAACAATAAGAAAAAACGAAGTGTTTCTAAATACAACATGGATAAAATTTGCAAATGTAATGCTGAATAAAAGAAGCCAGACATGCAAAAATCAATCAATCCCACACATATAATGTCGGATTTCAAAAAAGATGATACTAATTTATTAGACAAAATTAATAGAAACCAAGATAGTAGTAGTTAACATTACAAGGTGGTATCCCTGAAAATTCTGGTAATATTCTAATTTTTTATTCTGGTTCTGATTATTTAAAAATTCATCAAATTGCAGAAGTTAGGGCCTCTGCACTCTTCTTTATTAGCTACGTATTAATTTCCTAGTCTGCTGTAACAACCAGAAATTGGGAAGCTTAAAACAACAGAAATTTATTCTTTCACAGTTTAGAAAGCTACAATTCCAAAATCATGGTGTTGCCAGGATTATTTCCTTTTGGAAGTTCTATAGGAGACTCTATTTCATACCTGTCTCCTGGCTTTGGGCAGCTATCAGCAATATTTGACATTTCTTGGTTTGTAGGTCAATTACTCCAATCTTTGGCTCTATCTTCACATTGTCCTCTTCTCTGTTTCTGTGTCCTTCTCTGTCTCTTGTAAGAAAAGTCATTGAACTTAAAGCCTACCTTAATTCAGTACGAACTCATCTTGATCCTTGTATTAATTTAATTAGCAAAGACCCTATTTCCAAATAAGGTCATATTCTGATGTTCTGGGTCTATATAGATTTTAGGGAGACAGTATTCAACCCGTTATAGTTGTGCTTCAATAAATTACTTTTTAAGAATATACTGTCGGGACGCCTGGGTGGCTCAGCTTCGTTCAATGATGGTTGAACGTCTGCCTTCGGCTCAGGACGTGATCCTGGAGTCCCGGGATCAAGTTCCTCATAGGGCTCCTGCATGGAGCCTGATTCTCCCTCTCCCTATGTCTCTGCTTCTCTCTGTGTCTTTCATGAATAAATAAAATCTTTTAAAAAATAATATACTGTCAAAATAATATTTATTATTTAAGTTAATCAAGTTTTTAATACTCATGGGGGTGCAGTAGTTTTAAGCTAAATCTATTTAATGGGACAATGGAATTGTGTTTTGAGTCCTTTTTTATCATCTATAAGAATCATGTAAATAAGCATATGTATATATTTTTTCTAATAAAAAATGTTTCTACCATATTTGGAGGATATAAATATTTTCCAACATTTGTACTAGATTTTGCTTATTTTCTTTTGACTATGATACAATAGATTTATAATTTTAAATTTGTCAAAATGGAAAAACAAAACAAAACTGATTTCAGGATATTAACTTTTAGTACTACATTTATAAACTTAACATCAGTGATCATAAGAATGAATGTACTGATATTATACTGTTAATAATGCTATACCTTATTGTTCTACAAAACTGAATGTGATCTTTAAAGTTGAAATTTGAAAACCAAAAAGGCTTTATTTCTAATATTGGCACACAATTTTAAAAACTATCTCAAACATACATCAAATTAAGGATACTTATCATATAAATATATAATTATAGCTATCTTACTCATAAAAACTGTTTTTGTTTTTGTTTTTTTTAAATTCTAGAGACAGTTTAGGAATTAGGTCTTACTTTTTCACAAACTAATTCCTTTCTCATTTTACATGCTATATGTTCATCATGATTTTCTATGTGGTATATTAGAATAAAGAATTGTCTTTACTTAATTCATATAGCTTTTAAACTAAATCTCAATTTCCAAATTAAGAAAGGAGTGTCTTAGCATTGCTTGTTTATATGCATGCCAAAATGCCTTATCTTGGTTTTATGATGTTGTTTGTAAACTCTGGAGACATTAATGCTAATTTCATCTTTGTTACATCTTGGATAATCTGTTCTGAGGCTTTGTGTATTGCTGACATACAATGTTCAGATTTTATTTTTCCTTAGTGAATCCTGTTTAGTCCTGCTATCACTAAAGCTTGTTATTGTTTATCCTATTCATACAGCTGCAAGGTTCAATCTCTGTCCATCATGTTCTTTGATGCCCAATGTTTTGGCATCCTTTTTGTTTTTCTTCATTGACATAAGCATTTTCCTCTTTGAAAACATCATAGCTGCTCTAATGGTAAGAATAACTTAAAGATATTCTTTCATTTTTAAAATATAGGTTAGTCTTTATATAGAGAAAGAGGTAGGGAGAAGGTAATGGTATTTTTCAATAATAATACATTTAAAATAGGAAATTAATTAGAGATAGCTCCTGGAAAACAAATTTAGTCAGTATAGAGTTATAGCATTAGGCCACCAATATATAAAAAAACGAACACGAAACCCCTCCCATAACATTGGCCTTTCAAATCATCTGGGAGAATAACTATTAAACAACAGAATTGTATTGGAAAAACTATACCACTGGTTGTATGAAGACTAGTTAATAAAGTTATGAAATCCTTGCTTGGATCTTGATTTAAATAAACCAAATGTGAAAAAAAATAAAGTTATGAAATAGGATGGTAAACTTTGTCATCCCCAAATGCATGGATTAACAAAAATATTTGATAAAACATACTTCAGATGGGGAAAATTTTTTCTATTCTATACCATTTGTATATAATTGAAGCGATAAAAGACAGTTGTAAGGTGTGTGGCAGATGTTACAGTGTCCCATTCCATATTACCTTGGCACAAAACATGCCAGGCATTCAGAAGTCTTGCTAATGCAAACTTCCGCAACTCTTCACCTGATGACTTTCCCACAAGTATTTAGCTCAAAAGCAAACTGAAAAAGCCAGGCAAGATGCCCAAGGAGCAGCCCTCATCCACTGACAGACAATGGTAGGAAACAGTTTTGGCATCTTCTTTGCCGTGGGTGGGAAAACATATACATATAACTCTAATCCAGTTATCTTAGGTCTGTATACCATCAGCATCAGCTAGGAGGCTGTTGGAAATTCTAGGTCTCCAACCAAGCCCTACTATGTCAGAATCTTTGGGGACAAGCTTCAAAATCTGCTTTCACTGGATTTTTAGGAGTACTTATATCTGTTAAAATTTAAGAAGAATTATTTTACACCAGGAATAAGAAAACAGTTTTTCCTGTAAAGGGTCATGTATTAGTTTCTTATGTTGCCTCGCCAATTTATCACAAACTAAAGTGGTTTAAAACAATTAAATTTTATTATCTTATGGTTCTAGAGGTCAGCTCAACATCAGTCTCACTGGGCTAAAGTCAAGGTGTTAGTAGGACTAGTTCCTTCTGGAGGCTCTACAAGAGAATCTGTTTCCTTGGCTTTGTTAGTCTTAGAGACTATACGTTTTTCTTGAAATGTGGTCCCCTTCTCTATTTTCTAATACCATATGATTTCACTCATGTGGAATTTAAGAAACAAAAGAGATGAACATAGGGAAAGGGAAGGAAAAATAAAATAAGATAAAAACAGAGAGGAAGGCAAATTATGAGATGCCTAACTATAGGAAACAAACTGAGAGATACAGAAGGAGAGGTATATGGGGAATGGGGTAACTAGGTGATGGGCATTAAGGAGGGTATGTGATGCAATGAGCACAAGATGTTATAAGCAATTGATGAATCACTAAATTCTACCTCTGAAACTAATAATACACCATATGTTAAATAAATTGAATTTAATTTTAAAAAAATGCAGTGACATTATATTTCCTTCACTGACAATTTCTTTTGTTACATTGCCTTCTTTTATTTGACTTTCCTGCATCTCTCTTGTAAGGACCCTTGTAATTACATTGGGTACACAGGATAATCAGGATAATCTCAAGATCCTTAAATTAGTTACATCTATAAGGCCCTTTTTGCCAGGTAAGGTAACATATTCATAATTTCTGGGGATTAGGACATATGCATCTTTGAGGAGGATATTATTCAGCCCATCATAGGCCAGATGATGATTATTTTTAGCATTTTCTGCCAAGAGGCAAAGTTGAGGATATTATGTAGATACTTATATAACAAGATAGAAAACACTTGTCTTTCCTCATTTTCCTGGGATGAGCCATCCCAGATGGTGGGCCTGTTTTGGCTCAAATGGAAAAATTCTCCGGAAAAAGAACTGGTCAAGATGGGTACCTGGTAGTGGGAAATACTGGCTATCTCCTCATCAGTTTCATTCTCTATCCAAGGAATCCCTGCATTTCCTTCTCTTCTCCTAAAGAGTTTTCCAAACCTAATTTGGGCAGTTGGACAGAGATGAGGTGACATTCAGAGCTCCTGATACTCAGCCTGAGATTCCAAAGCTAGGTGTCCAAAAGTTGTCAGCATGGAGAAGTGCCAAATGTGAAGGTGGCCACTGGCACAGACCCCATGCAGGACTATGGTGCAGCCATTGGCCAGGGTGACAGGTGCTGGGAGCATAGGGAGGGCATCTAGACTTAGTTTCTGTGGCTCACAGTGCCAGACTGCTGGAATGGTGCCCCTGACTGCAGGGGGTACCAAAATAGGTGATGTAGCAGATTTTACCTGAGGGCTATAATTTCCTAATTTGTGTTGTACACCATATTTCAGAAGTTACTGTTGGAATTGAGCTCCAGTTGCCTATAGCAATGACCTGCTCATATCTGCATGCTCTATTTACTTCCTTCCCTTCCCTATCTCATTTTCTGCCCTCCCCCAACCCCTGCAATGCTTCCTGAAATAACTTCCCAAATAAACTACTTGCACTTAAATCTTTCCTTCAGGAGCACTGCTGAGATAACACAACTAGATTATGCTATGACCAGAAATGGTAACAACAATGTTTTTAAAAGTCACTTCTTTTTGTCAAATATATACCAATTATAAACTTAATTTTTCATGTAATATCAGGTTTTTAGTAGCTAGAAAAACATGTGCTTTCCCTCCAAACACCTTGGTTTTACCCACTTTTTCCCAGTGTGTTTGTTTGCTTATTGTCTTTGTACTGTATATAGATGAGAGAATACAGTAATATTAATAATGCAAAAATCTATGGAGGATTGCTAAATGAAGTAAACAATAGAGGGAGAAATTCTCTAGAAATACCAGAAAATTAATGATGACTAAAAGACCACTCTGCATTGCAATTTGTTGCTTGACCTCTAGTACTTGAAAATCATTCCAGAAGAATGAAGAGCTAGTTTTGTTTTGCCCACTTGGCAAGATATTTTCTAAGTTCACTAGTAGTGCTCTCCTGAAAGCCTGAATAATGTTTCTCCAGTACAAAGTCAAAATGCAAACTGGAGGTCAGAAAAAATGTTTGTTTCAATCAGATGAAAGGAGGTACTATTTTAAAACCACCTTCTTATTTATTTATTTATTTATTTATTTATTTAATGGAAATTTAGATTTTTTTTAATTTTTATTTATTTATGATAGTCACACACAGAGAGAGAGAGAGGCAGAGACATAGGCAGAGGGAGAAGCAGGCTCCAGGCACCGGGAGCCCGATGTGGGATTCGATTCCGGGTCTCCAGGATCACGCCCTGGGCCAAAGGCAGGCGCCAAACCGCTGTGCCACCCAGGGATCCCTACCTTCTTATTTATAAAGAAGGTATTTTCCTGTCCTAAGCCAAAAAAAAAAAAAAAAAGCCAGGGATGGAATATTCAAGAAAATAATTTATATATTTCAGGTATGACCTAACCTGTTTTGGTGAAAAAATAAAATCTAGATTTTTATCCAATGCCAAGGAACACTATATATACTTTTTTTTCAAAAAGATGTAGCTAAGTGCAAGAATAACATACATTTTACAAGTTTTAACTAGTCAAGCTAACAGTTTTCACAACATATCTTCTTCTAATATCATAATTAGAAGGAAACATTTCATGTAGTGTGATTGTCACTAGAAAGATTCCAATTTAACTATAATAGCATTAGTGAGTAACAGGGCATGGAAATGAGCTGTACAAACTAGCACCATAAGGAAAAGATTTTATATCCACACTCTATTTAGAATGTGATCACTACTATCTTTGTGTCTCTGTGATTCCTAAGTTTCTCAGGTAAAAATAAACTTAACATAGTTAAACAATTAACATTTAAAATGAAAAATTCAAGTTTATATTGAGTCAGAATTTGAGGCAAAGATACAATTAATGTTTCCTTTACCTGCACCCTCCCCCATACACACATAACTAAAATCAATTAAGACCTATCGTCTCAATTAATAGTAAATTTCATATAGACTAAAATATGCTTATCTATTTTAAGCTATTCTTTTGTCTCAGATTTTCAGCACACTTGGTTACATACAGGTATAGATACAGATTAAGACTACATAAGGTATCTGCAATATAGGGACTTATGCAGATATGAGCAAAGTGATGGAACTAAATATTAATTGATTAATATTAATAATTAATTCTAATAACTTTTTGACATATGACAAGGAGGTAACTCCCAAACTGGGAAATATTTTCATTATCTTTCCAACCCATACATTCTGAGAGGTAGTTTTAATAACATATACCACTAATATAATACATTTGACTGTTTATTGATTGATTGATTTTTGTTTTATTTTATTTCTTTTTAAGTAGGCTCCACACCCAGCACGGAGCCCAACACAGGGCTGGAACTCACAACCCTGAGATCAAAACCTAAACTGAGATCAAGAGTAGGTCGCTTAACTGACTGAGCCACCCAGGTGCCCCTAAGTTTGACTATAAAAAAATAAATGAAGTATTGTTTCTCTAAATCAAACCATAATAATTGAAGGGTAATAAATTTCAGTCTGTAGTGAGCTATTAATTAAAGATGAACATATCTGTGTATTTCAACAGAGCAGAAGGTGTTGAATTTCAGGAAATTTGCAGGCCTATGAGATATTTGCATTTTTAAAAGGAATCACAAGAAACACTATTCTATGAATTTTACACCCACGGATCTCCTAAATTTTAAAATGAAACCAATAATGTGTCTTGTTCCAAAAGTATGATTGACTTAATGTGTTCAAGGTTTTTTTTTTTTTTTTTTTTTTTTTATAGTTTTTCCATGACCAATTAGTTGATATACGATGGCCTGTGTCTTCTCCTACAGTATGTGATACATTTTTGGTGAACATGCACTATATTTGCTGCTTCCATAATAAATCTTCAAGTTATCTAACAGAAAGATGTTTATACAATGGGTACAGATGGTACAGACTGACAAATTTTTAGACATTACTTCTTAACACAGTGTCTTTTAACACAGCTTCTCTGGAATTTTGCATATAGGAATTCTAGTTAGAGAAAACATATGTAAACTACGTCTTATATTAAAAGGTAATTTTTAAATCTTTATATTTATTGTTTAAAATGGGATTGCTAATGTCTCTGTTTTAGCCTTTATGCTAGTTTTATTTTTTGAGATGTAATTAACTACAATAAAGTCTAATTTATAGTTAGAATTTGGTAAGTTGTGACAATATATACACCTGTGAAACAATTAATACAATCAGGATATTGAACCCATCTCCATAACCTACAAAAATTTGTGTCTTCCCTTGGTAATCACAGTTCCCAACCAAGCTTCCCCCAACCTTTCCTAGGCAATAACTGATTTTATTTCTGACATCTTTTATTGGTTTGAATTTTCTAAAATTTTCGTTAGTTAGATCCTATTGTATATGCTTTTTTGTGTGTGTCTTATTCTTTTTTAAGATTTTATTTATTCATGAGAGACATAGAGAGAGAGGCAGAGACATGAGCAGAGGGAGAAGCAGATTCCCTGGGGGGACCCTGATGTGGGACTTGATCCCAAGAACGCAGGATCACGACCTCACCCAAAGGCAGATGCTCAACCACTGAGCCATCCAAGTGCTCCTCAGTTTTAAGATATTATGAATAATAATATTATGAATATTATGAATAAAACTATGAAAAATTTGTGTATAAATCTTTGTATAGGTATTGCTTTTTTTTTCTCTCAGGTAGATATCTCAGATAATACAGTAGTGTTATGTTTAACCATTCAAGGTTTAAATCTATTATCTTACTATTTTTGTTTCTATTTTTCCATGTGTTCTTTGTTGCCTTTTTCTTCCCTTTAATTTATATTAATTGGATATTTTTATGAATTCACATATCACTTTTGTTCACCAATTAACTATAAATACTTTAGTGATTGCAGGTTGATGGTATATATGTTTAACTTTTCAACACTTCAAGTAATATTAAACCATTTCATGTAAAGTGTGAGAACCTTATATTAGTATACTTCCATTTCTACCCTCATGGCCATTTGTTATTGTTGTCATACATTTATCTCCCCACATGTTATAAACTCCACACCACATTGTTATTATTTTTGCTTTAACAGTAAATAATCATTTTTTCCAGTTTTTAAAATTGTGGTAAAATATACATGATATATTAAAATTGACCATCTTGAGGGGATCCCTGGGTGGCTCAGTGGTTTAGTGCCTGCCTTCGGTCCAGGGCAAGATCCCGGAGTCCTGGGATCAAGTCCTGCATCGGGCTCCCTGCATGGAGCCTGCTTCTCCCTCTGCCTGTGTCTCTGCCTCTCTCTCTCTCTCTCTCTGTGTCTGTCATGGATAAATAAATAAAATCTTAAAACACACACACATATACACACACACACACACCTCCCTGTTTATCTACAATGGCTGTGCAGATTTGCATTCTGATCAACAGTGCACAAGGGTTCCAATTTCCTGGAAAATATCCCATGTACACTTGAAAAGAATGATTGTTGTTGGGTAGAGAGCTCTATATATGTCTGTTGGATGTAACTGGTTTAGTTGTGTGGTTCAAGTCCTCTATTTCCTTCTTCCCTCTCCAGAGAAATCTCTTCTGATTTTTCTAATCATTATTGAGAGTGAAGTATTAAAGCATCAAACTATTATTGCAAAACTATTTCTCTAAGGTTTCTTCCAAGAAGAAAGATTAGATTACCAAGGGAAGACAACCTTGCTTTATATATTTTGATTGTTATTAGGTATATAAATGTTTATAATTTTGTATCATGCCGTATGAACATTAATATATAATGTCCCTTAACTTTTATTACCTTTTTTTGATTTAAAGTTTATTTTTTCTAGTGTTACTATAGCCACCCTCTTCTCTTTTGGTTACTATTTGCAAGGGTTTTTTCCATCTTTTCACTTTCCACACATTCGTGTCTTGGATCTAAAGTGAGTCTCTTACAGACAGCAAATAGTTTAACCATGTTTTAACCCATTCAGCCATTCTCTATGTTTGGATTGGAGAATTTAATCAATTTATATTTAATGTAATTACTGATAAAGACTTCTGTCATTTTGCTATTTGATTTACATATGTCTTATAGCTTTTTTGTCCCTCATTTCTTGCATTACCATATTCTTTCATGTTTAGTTGATTCTTTTAGTGAAACATTTAAAGTCCTGTCTAACCCTCTTTTGTGTGTATTCTAAAGCTATTTTATTTGTGAATGCTATGAGGATTATATTTAAAATTATATCTGAAACTATAATATGCTAATTTGAATTTGTCAATACTATATGAAAGCTCTGCTCCTTTATAGCTCTATCCCTATTCCTTTCAGGTGCTGATGTCACAAAATTACATCTTTATATGCTGTATATCCAAAACCGTAAGTTGATATTTTTTTAATTCACCAGTTTTTTTAAATTATGTAGAAAACAAAATGTGGAATTACAAACCAAACTTCCAATGATACTAGCTTTTAGGCTAATAATTGTATTTTATTTTATTTTATTTTATTTTATTTTATTTTATTTTATTTTATTTTTTTAAATTTTTATTTATTATTTATGATAGTCACACAGAGAGAGAGAGAGAGAGAGAGAGAGAGGCAGAGACACAGGCAGAGGGAGAAGCAGGCTCCATGCAGGGAGCCCGACGTGGGATTCGATCCCGGGTCTCCAGGATCGCGCCCTGGGCCAAAGGCAGGCGCCAAACCGCTGCGCCACCCAGGGATCCCTAATAATTGTATTTTAAAAAGTTCTCATTTCTTAATCATATAAAAAACAGAAAGTAAAGTTACCATTGTTACAGTAATAATAGCTTTTGTAATTGCTTATATATTTATGTTTACTGAAATCCTTATTTCTTCATACATCTTTCAGTTACCATCTATCATATTTTCCTTTTGACATTCAAGACTCTAGTATTTCTTGCAGAGCATGTGTAGTGGTAACAAATTCCCTCAGATTTTTATAAGACAAAAATCTTAATTTATGACATTTTTGAAGTACAATTTTGCTGGATATATTATTCTTGGTTAATACTTTTTCTTCTTTTAGAACTTGGAATATATCAGCTCACTTTCTTATGGCCTCCAAAATTTCTGGTGAGAAATCTTATAATTTTAGTGAAGAACCCTTCTGTATGATAAGTCATTTCTCTTTTGTTACCTACAAGATTCTCTGGTTTTGGCTTTTGGCAGTTTGATTAAAATGGGTCTTGATGTGGGTCTTTGAGTTTATCCTGCATAGATTTGGTTGAGCCTCCTATACTGGCTTGAATAGTAATCTCCCAAAATGTATATTCACTCAGAACCCATGCAGGTGACTTTATTTGAAAGTGGTGTCTTTGTAGATACAATCAAGTTAAGATGAAAACATAGTGGATTAAGGTGGAGCTTAAATCCAATATGACTGGTGTTCTTATAAGAAGAAAGAGATTTAGAAACAAATCCAAAAGGAGAGCACCATGTAAAGACAAAGGCAGAGAGTGGAGTGATATATCTACAAGTCAAGTAATTTCAAGAATGGCCAGCAACCACCAGGAACAAGGAGAGAACCTCCAGTCACCACCAATCTTGTCAACACTTTAATTTGAACTTCCAATCTTCTGAATTATGAGAAAATAAATTTTTGTTGTTTTAAGCTACCCAATTTTTAGTAGTTTGTTACAGTGGCCCTAAGAAACTAATAAAACTCCCCTTAGTCTTTAGATACATAAGGTTGCAGCTGAATTTGGAACTTCAGTTGTAGACCTATTGGAATATGTTTCTTTCACAAATTAGAATAGTAAATTAATGGAATCCTTATTTCCTAGTGATGAAGTTTAGGTAATGTGAGATTATATAGTGTCATGGTGTTTGAAAAGTGTATGAAGAGTTTTAGGTTTATGTAGATGTAAACTCGGGGTCCTTGCTTTCTGTTGCCCTTTTAAGATGTGTCTAGGGTTACTGTACAAAAAGAAGGACTTTCCAGAGAGTGGAGACAAGGATAAAGAAGAAAAGATCTGAGAGCTATTTCTAAGGAGGAAAAAATGGCATACCCCAATATTGAGTCCCTCCCTTATGTTTTCCAGAAATATTTCAGGATTTCTATGAGCCATTGTCTGCTATAAGCTTATTACTCTTACTCTTCCCTAAAATAATTACTTATTATGACTATCTGATATATATTCACCATAATATTTTAGTTTAAGGAAATAAGTTCATTTTTTATTGTATTATTATTGTCACTGTTACTATTTTCAATAACAAGCTGGCAATTTAATCAGGAGCAGATATGACTTAACACACTTGAGTTGAAAAGATAACTTTAAGTTTCTACCAGCTATCTTGCTTTGTCTTTTTGCCAATAGAGATGTCCCAAGCAGAGATTGTTCCTTTAATCACAGTCCATAATGGAAAGGCATATAAAGCATATACACATATAGCTCCTGATTAAAAGTAAATGTACTTAAAATTACTAAAAGTAATGTTTTATGCCACTGAAGTATGGGGGCTATTTGTTACCAAAGCAAATCTATCTAAAAACAGTCTTTAAAACTAAAAATGTAACAACATTTACAAGACTAAGTTTAATGGCTGGCAGATGATTAATGGGTAAAATGAAATTTTGTAAATTTCTTCATCTTTCACAGCTTAGATGGAATATATATTGTTGTAATTGAAATATCACAAAAAATAAAAACTATTATCATTTAATATTTCTTTCTTAATTCTCTCTCTTATTAGTAGCCTTAAGTAACATTTATTAGATTTAGCAAATGTGTATCCATTGTAATAGGACTTTATGGAAACTCATATCATGGTTTGGAATCACTTTCCACATTTATGATTTGGAATCACTTTCCACATTCATGATTTTTCACATCCTTGTGATGTGCTCTGCGCAATAAAATATAAGGGAAATCACAGTGCATCAGTTATGCATTTAGGCCTCAAGTGTTATTGAATACTTCTGCCTATTTTCTGGAACTCCTTCTATGACTATGAGAGAAAGCCAAAGATAGCTTATTCGAAGATAAGAGACAGGGGGATGCTAGAGCCAGCTCTTATTGACTTGGAGGAGCCAATCATGTGTATCTTTTACGAACTTCACATTCAGCTAAATCACATCGTCATTGCTAGACCAAAATTACCAAGGCTGAACATTGATCTGCCTTTCTGAGTCAAAATGTTTTCTCAGTGTTATCTCTTCATATTGGGGTCTTAATTCGGTAAATTTTTTCAACATTTGAAGTCACTGAGTTTCTGAAATCTCTATTTTATCTTTTATTCCTACTTGCAAACTGGCCACTTTTTTTCAGTTTGCCTCTTTTTTTAAAATAAATTTCTTAAAGAAATCACCCCAAACTGAAACATACTACCAATGCCAATCTTTAGATCTAAACATTTCTTAGTTATCCAGTGTTCCTTGTAAATTATTTCAAAAAACAATTTTATCAAATATTTCACCAATGCAGTCTTTAACTTCTGATTAAAGTTGTCTTTTACAATCTGGAGAATTTATAAGCCAATGCCACATACTTTATTTTTTAAGGCAGCACTTTACTTTTGATACTATGAACTGGGAGGTTTGTCTCAACATTATACTCCCTCAAGAATATAATTTGGTGACGATTCTACTGTCTGCAGTGATGTAGATTGCTGTGGTAGTGAAAGGGGACATTGCAAATTATGTCCTACTTCTTAGAGGTTTAGGTTTCTACTCTAAGAAGCACATGACTTCATATAATGTGTGGAGTAGCAAAGAATAATACTATCATTTTCCCAAAAAGAGGGAAAGCAAAAATCTACAATAACATTAATGATTACTATGGTAGCTATTAAAAGAAGAAATAATAGAATATCACATATACCAGATATAAAGAATGACATGATTTGAGGAAGAAAGACATGTGGCTATTTGTTTTGGAGTACAATGATATAATCACATGCAGAGTGCAGAGTGGAATATTGGATGTGAAAAGAGAGCCAGCATTTGGATGCTGCACAGAAACAGTATCAATGACCAGTTAGTCTTAACAAGAGCAGCAGGGTAAAGAAAAGAAAACTACAGCAATATTCATATGAGTAACTACATGTCCTATTCCATTTTGGCACAGAAGGGAATTCAGAATAGCAAGATAACAAAAAGTAAAAGATATATGCCTCAGTTTCATTCTTGGGATAGCTATCTGGCTAGTTTTGTGGGAAAGAAGGAGGCAAGCATTAAAATGAATATGAAACTGAAGCTTTAAAGTTGGCCAAATTTTTGTTTATAATTGAAATGACGATAAAATTGGAAATGTGCACAAGACAGGCACTACTGTGGAATTAGAAGGGAGATTTTAAAATATTGCTGAAGGCAGTGTTTGTAAACAAATAAAATAGGTACAGCCATTTCTTATTATTGGTGGGTAGTTATGTTCTATAAAGATACCACACATGCCAAAATAGCAAATACAGAACCACTTTTCCTAAGGATAATGCAGGGATATATTCCTGAGAACTGATCACAACATCTTTATTAACTGATCAATATATAACTTTGTTTTATGTTTCTGTTTAAAAATACTTTCTTTAATATATATTGTTGATTGATTAACTTTGAATTAATGGCAAATAGCACTATAACTCTTGTCTGAATGCAGCTTACCACATGTATTTTCTTTGTAAGACACATTGTACACTTTTGCAATAGGAACACTAGACAGCACTTCAGCATGATACTGGAGACCAAAAGAAGCTAAATCAATGATAAAATGCTTAAATATGTAAAAACAAAACAAAGAATAAAAACCAAAGTATGACACCAAATAGACTAAGGGATATGGCAGGAGGAAGGATTATTAAGTTGAGACTATTTCACTTATAGGTGAGAAATGTTGACTGTACCTTGATTCTAAGGTTTTGTAACAATGCAAAAGTCTAAGACTCTAAGAAGTGTTGTGAGAACAGAGCAAATAAGATATTTCTGTGGTTGGAGTAGTGAGTTCTAGTTTGGAGTTCGAGAAGAACTTTTCAAAGTTCTTTTCAAGAATAATTTTGAATAAATAATAAATGTATACATATATATTTGTATGCAAATGTATTTATAATTGTAAGAAATTATGAAACATCAGGAATATAAAAAATGAGCTATCTCTCTTACTCAAGTCCTCCTACTATTCAGAACTCCTTATTGGATGACACATAGTGTTACAAAGAGGGAAGGAATCTAGAAGGACATGGCATTTGAACAGGGCTTTAATAGGTCTTCTGGATTTGGAGAGATGAAGATGCATTATCAGTGCATTTATAGAGACATTATGAGAAAATCTTGATTGAGGGGATCCCTGGGTGGCTCAGCGGTTTAGTGCCTGCCTTTGGCCCAGGGCGTGATCCTGGAGTCCCGGGATCGAGTCCCACCTTGGGCTCCCTGCAGGGAGCCTGCTTCTCCCTCTGCCTATGTCTCTGCCTCTCTCTCTCTCTCTGTCTCTCATGAATAAATAAATAAAATATTTTTAAAAATTGCCAATTATAGATTTAGTGAGAAGTTCTAAGTTACATGATCATAATACAATTCTCTTTTGAATCATGAGTTAAATATGCCAAGGAGTAGAAATTATATCAGTGGATCTCAGAAGTGCATTCTTAATTTCCCTTCATTGTTAAAATTGTTCCTTAATATCCCATGAAAATCTTTACCTATTAATTTCATCCTAGTGACTTATTTTAGTACGAAAAGGATTATATAAGACTACAAGAAAACCAAATCAAACAGTAAAAAGAAATTAATAAAATACAACCTTGTTTGAATTTAACTGTTATTTCTGATAGTTTCAAAAACCTTTGGGGTTTTAAACAAACTCAACTGAAATAGTTCTACAGTCCCATGAAGTAGGTGCAGGCATTATAATCTCTATATTACAGCTGGGAACCTTGAGGCACAAAGCCATTTAAGTGATATGTCCAAGGTCACTGAGCAAGTCACTGGTGAGGCCAAAAATAGAATCCCAATTCTTCAGCTAGTTCTTTGTTCAGAAGACCATATTGGTTTTTTTATTACCCCAAGGATAAAATTTAGCTTTATATCAGAGGATATTTCTTCTTACATGCCAACCAAAAAATCAACATTTAAAAAAAATCATTAAATTGATATTAAATCAAATCATATTTCATGCTTGAGATTTTTCAAGTTACTCTCAGAAAAGTGTTTTCTTGTTGTTTAAGAGGAAAATATCCATACATAGTTTTTTGCTGTTATCATCTCAATTCATAAAACTTTTCTCCCTCCCCTAAATATTTAATGACTCTATTTAACTATGAATATGTTCTGGTTTCTGCACAAGAAAATGCAAGCCATAGTAATTGGCTTTGCCTTCAGACAGCTGAGTCAGCAAGAAATCAGAGAGCCTATAGAAACCTTTTTATTTTCTATCAGTTTTTCAGAGTTTTAAGCCATTGAAATATACTGAAAAAATCTGGGAGGGAACTAAACCATGCAAATTAACCTTACATCTGCTTTATACAACTCTTGAACCTCCAGATTTGTAATTCCTTATCTGTGGCTGCTCAAACAATTTTCTGGTTCATAATGCTGTCAGTGCCATAGTAGGAAAGGAAAGTGGATTATAGTCTGAAGTACATGTTTGTCTAAAAGTGCTTCTATTTTTCCAGTCATGAAAAGAATATTTTTCCCCTCTTGTGGGAATCCTCGAGAGCTAGAAGTTCTATGTTTTAAGTTTCATATCTATGCATATGGATTTTGTGGAAATCATTTTATAAAGTTCAAAGTTGTTAAATATTTTAAAAGAAATATATGTTCATACACTCTAAAAAAGGACTCTAGATATATTTATCTCTCTTTATACACTATATGCCTATAACTTATAAACTCATATGTACATACATTTACATAAATGTAACATATGCCATTTTAGAATTACAAGCAATTATAATAATAGATAGCATTTACTAAGCAATCACCTTTTACCAGACACTCTGTGAAAGTTTTTGTATATAATATCTTATTTGTCCTCATTACATTATAGAGTGACTATTATTATTACTTTGACTTACTTAACAAGGAAACTGAGACACTAAGAGCATATGTCAATTGTCCAAAGTTACACAGCTTTTACGTGGGATAACAGGGTTGGAAACACAGGTGGTTTATTTTTCCTACACTGCATGTGAATAGAAATTATTTGTGGACATCTGAGTAAAATAAAAATGTAAAGTCTAGAGCTTTAGTCAAAATTGACTAAATTCATAAACTAAGATCCAGAAAAGAGAAATGTCTTCCATAGGTTGTACAGTCACCCAGGTCCCAAATCTGGAAAATGGCTCAGACAGCATTGCATTATTGCTCTCACAGTTGTCATAATGAAATGATGTCATAAATTGCAAAACAGGTAGGAACTATCTTTTATGTAGATAGCTATTTTTTTTACATTTTTCCGGCTGAGATAATTTTTTAAATTAGGTAGATAAAATATTTTCCACTTTAGTTTTCTGTTAATGTTTATAAGACAATTGTAAAAGATATATATAGGGATTTCTACTTTCCTATGGCTAGTGTTCAACAACTTTTCTCCACAGCCATTTATTATTCAAACTCCTTCTCCATAAATGTTACAGAAATAGCTTAAGACACTCGGATATCTGAAATGCTACCATCAATGCAACATCTTAGTATTTATCTTAGGGTAATTTTTTTTTTTTTTTTTTTTTTTGCTAGGTTTTACACTCTTTACTCTTCCCTTTCCCCTCTGAGTTTGTCTCCATGTTATTCTGGTCATACCTGCAACTTTTAAATGTGCTTCCTCTCACTTCTGTGTGAACAGTTCTTTAACAAATATTGATGTTCTTAATTTTTATTCTATAGCCTACTATTCTTAGTATAAACCACCCCATGGTTGAGGGTGATCATATTTCCTATAATAAAAATATTTGGATAATTCTGTATGTGAATTACATGCACACACATACACAAGAAAGGACAGTGAACTTCAAATTCCACTTGTTTACTGTACTTTCTCAACCATCCACAATTAAGGGTACGAAACACATACAAATGATGGTCAGAGGTAGCCCCACAGGGATATAACACCTCTACTGAGGTCTAAAGCTCCAGAATGATTCAGTTATGTGACTATATCTGGAATAATTTCTTAAAGTTCTATTTTTTAGTAACTATCTTCATGTGGTACTATGTTGATAAAATTTCCTGCTAAAGGTTCATTAAAACAAAACAAAACAAAACAAAATGAGAAACCAGATTCAAAAACTTCTCTGATCTCCCTTGGTTTATGGACTGACCTCACTTTCCCATTTAAGACAGACTTGCTACAATTTAAAACTTTACTCTCAAACTCAACAGTAACATTTCCTCTCTCACCTTCCCAACTGTGTAGCACAGATTAGTCTTACCTTGAGCTAATGAAAGATGGAGTTAAGCAGAGAAAATTATGGTCTGTCTTTCCCAAACTTCTCTTCCCTCCTTTTGTGTACTGAGTCATGAGTTAGGAAAGGGAAACTCCAATATTTTCTTACTCCCTAGCATGGGATTGCAGTCTTTTCTTTGCTTGATATAATCATTATATTCCTTGTCTATGAGCTCCAACAAACCATGACAAAGTATTTGTGTGCAGCTCCCCTAGGCATTTTTACATTTGTGGGTTTGGCCCCATCTCTCAGCTGACCCTTAGCTGATGAATTCCTTTAATGTTTATGTCTGTTTTGTCCCTTCATTCCTCAAATCTGTAGGTGTAATGGCAAGGCTATATCCCCCAATTGTATTTACCCTTCGAGGTCCTGTGGGACCCTGCAGAATGCTTCTCCTGTATACTTAGAGAAGGTGTTTCTGCTCCTTCTCATGTCTTGCAGCTTACCCATACACACACATACATACATTCTCTCCCCTCTCTCTTTCTTTTCTCTTTCCAATTCTCCTTCCTTCTGTTCATTTAGCACAGGAGAATTTCAGCAATCCTTGTTCCAAGCAGATGTATAAACAAAGAATGAAAACTGATTCCTCTTCTTGAAGCCTTTACCAAACTTTCAAAATAAAATTCATAGAGCCCCCTTCCATGTCTCCAAAGTGGGAAGGCTTTCCATGAACAGGAATCTCTCCAAAATGTCAACCATAGTATTATTTTCCAATGTTCATTCCATAGTAATTGGTAGGGATGAATGAGCAGGGTTAACATATGTCCTTTCTCTAACTGGCACCTCTCAATAATTCCAATTTCTGGTGGCTCTCTGAATTTAGAATGTTAAGTACTTAAAACAAGGTACTGTCAGCTTACACCATAATTCGAGAATACAAGAAACCATCCACATTTTGTTACATTGGATCAAAGATGATTCATGGGAGAGAACGCAGTAGTTGCAAAGGCCCTTAAGTGCCATTCTCTTCTGGCATCTTAACAAACTCTGACTTCACCTTTGACATTTAACTGCTGAAAGTTTTCAAGCCCTGTCTCTTCTGCCCCACAACTGGCAAAGCTGATAAGAAAGGCTGGGTGCTCCCTCCTTTGGCAAGAGTAGGAAATTCAAACCATGCAAATCGCAGGCCCATTCACAGGAACATTCACTCAAACAGATCCCCTAATTTCAAGAAAAGCCTAACTGGTCTCTTTTATCTGTTACCTCCAGGCTCTGCTTTTGGACCTGCTCATAAGATAACCGTTTTTTTTTGTTTTGTTTTGTTTTTTAAAGAAAGCTTCATTATGTGAGTAATAAACCTTTCTGTATCCTCTCTCTCTGTTTTGTGGGGTTTTTTTTTTGTTGTTGTTGTTGTTGTTTTTGTTTTTTGTTTTTTTGTAAAAAAATCACTTTTTGTTTAGGTATAAATGACATATAACGTCATGTTGCTTTCAGGTGTACACATGATTCAATATTTGCATATATTATGAAATGGCCATAATGCATACTCCTAACTACACTCCTGCAAAGAGAGAGAACCTGTACCTGAAGCAAGCCAGGGAATAATCTTTATGATGAATCCTTTGAGAACATACCTTGCAGGAACATGGTAGGCCTGGTAGGAGTTGACTAGTTCCTGATGAAGACGGCCACCTCGGAGCACTCCCATACCCAGCTGATGAAGCTCGACGGTGAGTCAGGTGTCAAATTTGTTGTGGAGGCCAAGAATCTGGGCAGGCAGCCCAAACTGGGAGAGGGCCTGAAGTAGCTGGCCAGGTCACCCCAAAGGGCGGGGCGTCACTGGACAACGGAGGGAGCCTATCGTTTCACGGGCCAGGGAGGTGCACCTGGAGATCTGGCCGAAAGGCCTGGAGGAGGCTCAGCACATCAAGGAATCCGACCCAGTCCTCTCGTACCATGAAACTGCGCGGCGGGAGAGGAGTGTGCTCGATCCGCCCAGGCCTCCCAACACGCAGCAGCGCGCGGCTGCCTCACTCAGAAGCACAAACACGCCGCGAAGACCTGCAAGATCTGGTGTTTTCGGCCCACCGCCCGGACCCTGACATTCTCACCCGCGGCACCAAGGGCGTCTAGTACTCCAGCAAGATCAAGGACAGCGGGGCGGCCGTCGGACACCGGACACCGAGGAGGGGGCGCTGCGTGCGGCCAGCGCATGTGACGTGCGCCCCGACGTCCGCCGTCCGGCGCTGCGCGCTGATGTCACGCGGTGCGCCCCCCGCCCCCCCCGCGGGGCGCTGAGGGTCCGGCCGGGCCGTGGGACCTGTGTCCTCTGAGGAGTGCCGAGAACCAAGCCGAGTGGCGGGGGGCGTCTGTGCTGCCCTCAGCTGGAAGCGCCGCCACGTCGTTGAGGAGTCCCAGGGAGCCGTGTCCCGTGTTTGCCATGGAGGCCGACCTGCCCTTCAGCGAGGCCTCCGCCGCGAGCACGTGTGGCCACTGGCAGGCCCTGCCCGGAGACCCCTTCGACGAGGGGCCGGGCACGAGGGCTTGGAGGACGGCGTCCTGATGCTGGGGAACTCTCTGGACTAGCCGTAGGCAGGCCCCTGGAAGGCGGCCCGGCGCGCACGGACCTCCGGGGGGCCCCGGGGCCCGCTAGTGACCGACCGCCGCGACCCTCGACGCCGCCCAAACACGCGGCGCGGCGCCTGTCGGGTTCCGGGGCCTGGTCCGCCCCGGCGCACTGTTCGGCGTGAACGCCCCGTGTCCTGCCCCGGGATACTGATTTCGAGATTTCAGAGGCCGCAGAGATGCCTTCACAGCAGGTACTTATTTGGCCAGTGGGGGGGAGGGGAGGGGATGGCGCACCAAGCCCTTTTTTTTTTTTTTCTTTTTTTTCTTTTTCATTTCTTCAGAGGGAAACTCAAACACCCTTTCTTTTCTTTTCTTTTTTCTACCTTTTTTTTTTTTTTTTTTTTTTTAATGCACCAAGAGGTTTATTTGTGCAAATAGCTCATATGGATTTTCTCATATGGGAAGAGGATTAAGCAGGTACACATCTTCTTTGAACAGAGATTAGAAGGTGGAAACTCTTGTGTGGTGTCACCATAAGCACCTCCAGCTATAGTAGTACCATTGGAATAATAAGTTTGATGTGGGGAAGATTGTGAGAAAAATAAAAAAATAAAAAATCACTTGCATGTGGCATAATCGGGCTTACTATCCTAACCGAAGTCCCACTTCCATGGGGTGAGTGAAACAATTGCACTGTAAGGAGGCTGGCGAGGGACCGCTACTACAGGGTCTGGCGGCGGCGGGTTCTTTCTTCTAATGCTTTTTTTGGTGACTTGGTTTTGCTGTCTCCTGGCGGGCTTTCACTTTGAGCTGCTGAAGGATGGTTTGTGCTTTGAACTGTGTTGCATCATGCTGCATTTGCCGAGCATGCCAACATCTCCCTTACGGATTTAGCTGACCGACATTGGCAGTTTCTGTTAATTGACATTTAAGGACAGTAGTATGGAATTAGGGGCCTCCTTAAAATGGCTGTAGTTCATGTGTGTTGTCTGGGAACTACCCTGGTGTCTCAGGGACAATCATCTGTCTTAATTCCACATAAGCCGTAACTGCCTCTAACTCAAAGGAATGACTTTCATCCTGTGACCATTGATTGTGTGTCTCAACCTGGCACTGGTTGCCATCATATGATGTGCTTAAAGGAAACACTGTGTAAATAAATGTGGACCCATCAGTGGTTGCTGATGTGGAGCAAGAGTAGTCACTATGTAGCATACTGAAGACCACACTCCTAAAACAAATAACACACTGTAACTTTTAAAAGTGCCTTTGTCTGTGCTGCAAAAAAATCCATGTAGTCTGGAATATAGGGAATAATACCCATAGTGCCCTCATGACACAGCTAAGGGGCTATTCAAAACCAATCTCAGTCGAGGGTTCTTAAACCCAATAAAGTTAATATTGCCATGGAAGAGCCTCTAACTCTATGACACTGATTTGTTACTCTCTGGAGGAAGAAACTTATGTGAGCAGGATATAGATTCTGGATTCCCTCAAAGTATATCCAGAAACTACAAAACAAAACATAAACCCAAAAACCAAACCAGAGGTCCACAGTTTACTAAATTGGAGATCCAAACTTCACTGGAAATTCAAAATTTACTGAAAGAATTTCTACAACAAACAGATAAAAGAGTGCTAATTAAATTTTATGCCTTTACAACACAGGTACTGAATTAATTTTAACATCTGCTCACATACACCAATTGAAATATTTCATGGCCTTTATCTGTACTGAAGCTCAAATTTCAGTTATCCTTGGGGATCCTACTAAATTTCAGTATGGTGTCCCTTTAAGGGAAGTTACAAAATATAAATGGGGGGGGGGGAGTAGTATGCTTCACTGTAACTGTCAGAGCTATTACTTTGCTTAATTCCCCATTGTCAGAATACCCATTAACCTAAAATATCCCGGAGTGGCGTGGGCTCCAAGCCAATCAGTAATAAATTAAAATTAAGGTAAGTATTTGGCATTCACAATTAGATTTTTAAATGGGCTCCCCATCAACCTTTCTACTCAATTTCCTACATTTTCTGGTTTGAGAAACAGAGGTTTCTGGTTCATTTGGTTGAGCAATGGCTTGAACAGTGTGCTTCTTTTTAATCCACACTGCCCATTCAGTGTCACTGACAAACTCAGAGTGGCAAAAGGGGAAGCCCCAAAACAGGCCATGAATGGAAGGTCTCACATTGATGAGGTGAAAAAGGATCAGGTCCATAGTGCCTTTGGTTATTCTCCATCACCTCATTTCAACCATGGAGGATCTTACTCCTTTAGTTATAGTTACTGGTAGTCCAAATTTTTGATGAGGCATGGATTTGGTGAGAATATTTGAGGTGGCAAGTAGGATGTGCTGTAGAATGGAGGAAGAAGGAAGATGAGGATTCCCAGGAATACCATGGAAGTAAAGGATATTCTGTTTGATTTATCTGTACAGAGAGTAATTCCTGAATCAGGAGACTTAGGCTATTTTAAACTTTCTCTACCTAAAGGCAGAGTGTAGCTTTTAGCAAAGGTTGTGTTTGTGTGCAATTCTCCTCTCTGAGTAGCTTTTAGAGAAGGTTGTGTTTTTGTTCAGATGTCTGTGATCAACTTCTCTTTATTCAAAACCACTTGAGACTCAGTTTGATGAATTTAAAGTAAGGAAGATTTAATTTAAAAAAAGAAAATACAGTGCTAAAAAACTAGGTACAAAAGAAATCGCTACCAGGTGTAAGATTGAGGTAAGTTGTCTACTTGAAATAAAACAGCACATTTTCATGCAACTGTTTATTGGTTATTTCAAGATTCTAAATTTAAGATATTAAATGATCCTTCTTGAGTCACTGTTTTTTATTAAATAGGTAATACAGCAAATAAAGATCATTTTTAACAACATGCTTTTAATTTTACAAATAATGATTCTCAAATAGATAATCTTATTAATTTTATTTTTCTATTCTTAATAGAGCATATGGACATGATTTGGTTTTCAGTTACTCAGGAAGTGTTTATTGAGTCTCTACTATATTTCTATGCCAGGAAAAAAAAAAAAAGGTAACGAGAGGCAGAAAAATACTTAGGAAAATAAGAAAACACAAGCCATGGACTATGATCTATATTAAAATACTTTTAAACTATTTCTGTTTCCCCAGAGATGTTAGATATACACAAATAGTAGCTTGTGAACCTTTCTCAGAGCCATCATATTTAAATAAAATCAATGACTTTTTATCTGTCATAAGTCTGTCAGAGACACATACTATTGATCTCTCTGTATCTCTAATGCCAACCTTGTCTGCTAAATGATGGGATCTGTAAAGATTTGATAAATTGGTGTTTAGTGAATGTGAGCCAATAAGGAAATAAACTCTTATAAAATGGAAACACAAAGAAACATTTCTATGTGTTAAAAAAAGAAATTAAAAATAGTATATGTAGCTCTTTGTTTTAAAACCATTAAAGTTATCTTCTCTGGTAAGAGGAATATGATACCTAGATCATTTTGAGTTGAGAAGACCCAGCCTCTTCATTGATGGGATGCCAACTTCGAAGTAGGCCTGAGGGACAGCTGGTGTTTCAGGAAAAATAAGATTACTTTAACACTGATAATTTCAGCACAGAGTGTCATCTGTTTGGAGAATGTTTAATCAGAAGATATTGACTCCATTTTCCCAAAGAATAATAAGATGTTCTCACAAATGGAAGGATTTGGTAAGATACCTGAGGACAGGTTGAAAACAGGAAATTATCAGTGGGCGTCACAATGGGAACAATCTGAAGCTTCATCTTTACATGAAATTTACATCTTGAGCCCAGCTATCATTACAGAAACAGCTTTAAAATATCTGGATTATATCTTCACAGGAGTATTTTGTACCTCAAAGTTTATCTATTTTTGTTCTTTGTGATTATTATTATTTTCAAAAATGCACTGTCATTTTTATCAATTGTTCCCATTGAAATGCTAAAATCATGACAATTGCCTCTACTTCATTTCTAAATAAAATTGTCTCCAAGATCTATCAATTCAACTCTACTTGCTAGTTTATTTGTTTCTACCCTATTTCAGAGTAACATCAACTATGGCCAGACTAAGACCCTCAGAGTAATGCTTCTTATAGTTAACTGTTCATTTAAGTGATCTGCAGATACTGGGAAAATGATAATGGGAGTGGGTCTGGAGTGGGTCTGAAATTCTTCATTTCTAATAAACTTGCAATTGTTGGTGCTGCTGAGTTCAGACTACATTTTAAAAAGGCTTTAGAGAGTTTACCAATGTCCCCACCACTGCTACAGATGCATCATTCCAAATAAATAAATAAACAAACAAACAAACAAACCAATACATGGAATAACTGTACAGAGAATAAAATTCTGATTTTTTCATATTTTAAAAATGTATTTTCTTGGAAATCGCAGAATTCACATTATAATTTACTCTGAATCTGCCTATAGAGTAATTTAGCTCATTTTCACCTCATGTTTGTATGTTTTTAAGAATACCCTATTTGGTGTTCAATCATTATCCTTTCCAAAAAAAACTTTCCTAGAAACTGTGTGACCATTATTATATAAATGCATATGAATCAAATGTGAGAGCTAAGAAATAAAAAAACAGAAAACTTAAACCTTTACTTTTTGTTGCAAAAAAAGTTGTTACTTTTTTTTATTTTAAAATATCTTATTACATAATCTTTTCATGGCACCATCAGGAGTGACAGAAAACATTATTCCCAGTTCCTAACCACATCCTGATTTTTTTTTTCAAGTATCACAATGTTTATTGATAGATACAAGCATATAAAATCAGGGCATGAACATGACTTGATAAATTAAGTAGACTTAATTTCAATACTACAATAAGAGGGACCAATTCAAATTCTCACCATTTGTTTCACACCCACAAAATCACTTCAAGGACATTAACAATCTCCCAGAACTGATCAGTTTTGTGTAAGTAAACCATGTTTCTTTTAAAAAGACTTGTGCACTTGCCCAGGCTCAAGGATATTAAAATCTAGCACATAAAGCCCATTACTAGAGGTAGAAATACAGGCTGTATACTATTACAGCAACAACCATCAATTACAGTTAAGAATTTTTCTGTAACAACCAAGGGCCTATGCAAATAAGTTAGGCAAGCCAAACTGTCAACTGACTCCTTCTAATCTATTTTCTAACTTGAATATTTCTTTTGTCTAAGTTAGTTTCCACATTACTTCTGCAAAGATTGAAGACTTATTGCATACTCATGTACTCATTTATGTATCAGCAGTACACAATGTTGACTCTGATAGGTGCTATTTTATGTTTTGGGGCTATATTGATGTAGAAGACAGATACAGTTCTTATTCCTATGGGATTCATATCAGTAGGGGAACCAAAATATTTCAAAGGTTACACAGGTAAGTTATTGTGATTATGTTTTTCAGAATTCAGTGAGATTTTAAATGAGTAGAAGCTACTATTGATGTAGGAAAAAACATTAGGATTTGAAGCCAATGGCTAAGAAAGAATTCTTGAAACATCTTTGGTGCAAAAGGTGATTTTATTAAAACATGGGTACAGGTCTTGTGGGCAGGAAAAGTTGCACTGGGGGCATGAGAAGTGGCCCATTATATACTTTCAAGATGGGAGGGGATTAGGGAGAGCGTAAGTCTCTAAAGAATTTTGGAAGCAAGGTTTCCAGAACCTTGAGGGGGCTAGCTATTACTGAGAAAAGGTGATTTATTGTCATCTATTAAAACCTTAGTCATGAGGCCCTTCAGATGTGTATCGGTGGGCCATATGCTTGGGGGATGATTGCCAACGTGTATCTTGGGAGGCCTAGAGATAAATTTTCTAAAGGAATTTTTATGTGTTAAAGTAGACTTACAGGATCCTGGGGGTCAGGCTAAGGTTGTCTTTTGCCTTTAGCAAAGTTTTAACATTGAAACAGTTGAGTCCCTGGAGGAATGTTGCTCTGCCTTTTTCATGGACTTGTCAGTGTGCTGTAGATGGTAAGGAAATTTAATAATTTTTCTTCTGCCTTTGCCACATCATTAAAATTGGGATTAGTGTCTGTTTCAGTGAAGGTTTTCCTGAAGAAGAGACATTAAATTAAAACTTGAAGAATGAGCAGGATTTAGGCAAATGAAAAGTAAAGAGTATGTGTGACAATCTGAAGATGGGGATAATCAGAGCGTGTTTAACAGAGTGAATGCCAGTGTAGCTAAATGACAATGAATGTAGTTGAGATGTCTTGAAAGGAGTTTAGAGAGGTAGGTAGCAACTAGATTATACAGGATGATGAAGGTTGTGTATTGAATTTCTTTAATGTAAGCCTTTACTCACACTCTCTCTATTAGCTGAAATGATTTTTCTTAGCTCCTCTATCTGTGCTAATTCTCCTCATCCTCCCAAGTTCCACTACCTGGAACCTAATCATGATGGCTAAAATTTATTAAGTCTTTGTCATCTGCAATAGAAAATGCTTCAAGGACAGCACCTATTTATTTCCTAACTTTGTTATACATAGTGACTTTGTCATCCTCCTTTTCAAGATGTGATATGTGGAGAGATTGCATAAATTGTCCAGGATTATATGTGGCAGATCACATTACAAAGTCAGGCTGTCTGATCTAAAGATTGTTTAACCACTAAGCACTATTGGCTCTTTTAAAAGAAATTTAATTCTATTCACTGTGTTCTAACTCTTGACAATTCAACTGATATTCTGGGGTTCTTAGTCTTTAAGGTTCTTTCTTGGTATATATGACCTAGTGCCACCCACAACTTGGCATTAATTTCTGCCACTGAGACATTATGAAAATAACACGCAGGAGCGCCTGAGTGGCTCAGTTGGTTAAGCATCTGACTTTGGCTCAGGTTATGATCTCAAGGTCTGGGTATTGAGCCACACATTGGGGTCCCTGCTCAGTGGGAGTCTGCTTGTCCCTCTCCCTTTGCCCCTCCCCCTGCTCCTACTCTCTCTAAAATAAATAAATTCTTAAAAAAGAAAAGATTCCCCAATGACGCCTGGGTGGCTCAGCAGATGAGCATTTGCCTTTGGCTCAGTGCATGATCCCCAGCCCTGGGATCGAATCCCACATTGGGCTCCTTGTGAGGTGTCTGCTTCTCCCTCTGCCTGTGTCTCTACCTCTCTCTCTCTCGTGAATAAATAAAATATATTTTTTAAAAAAGGTAAAGAAAAGATTCTTTGGAAAAGAATACTCAAACCAACCAACTTTGCCTAGGATGGAGCTAGATCCACAGAAGGCTTCCAATTAATATTTTGGAGTAGATGCCTCAGTGACCAAATTTCAGATTAATTTGTGGTTTGGCTTTGATATGACCATTCAGAGGCACAGTCTCCCTGAATCATTTTAGACCAGGCTGGGACACAAAGAAGATAGCCATTGTCTCTTCCAAAGGTAGTGAAATCCAGTTTTGCCCCAAGAACCCTTCAGCACCTCCTAGTGAAGGAAAGAGAGGCCTGAGAATGAGGCTCTTCATTTCAAACAATATTCAAGTGAGCTCAATTTTCCACCTAGAAAATGTACTACATTTAGGAATCAGTGGAACTCAGAATTCTAATAACCTGAATCTTTCTGGCATAACAAAATGCACAGTATTAATGACAATTAATTATATATCCATTTAAGAATTGGGATAATACTATTGAGCCCAAGCTTGCCTGTGTGGTGTGTGTGTGTATTATGTAGTATATATATAATACAGTTTCATATTAGTATATATATAATATAGTGTTATGTTAGTTTCATTTTGTATATGTATAATAAGGCAAAATTAAATAAATATAAATATATAAATGCAAAATTATCAGTGCCCTAGTTGGGGTACCAGTATCAAAGGAGAATCTATTGTGTATGTTAACCATTTCTTAAAAGAGCTCTTGCAAATTAAAATCACATTTATTAAAGTAATAGAAATGATTTAACCATGAGTTAATATCTGGAGACTTTTGAATTGAGATTTCTCTCCAATTCTTGAAATGGCTTACAAGCAAGGGAGCTTAATTAACAGGAACACGTGGCATAAATTTTCCTGTCTACTATCATTGGTATTCTGTGAACATAAGGAGGAAAATCCATAGTTTGTTCAAAATCACAGTTTTCTGAAATAAAATAGTGGTAATTTATATCAGGTGAGGAATAGTTAAGATGTTTTAACATTCTATGTCCCAAGAATAGTTCTTCCATTAAATATAAATGTTCTTAGAACTAGGTTTATCCATTGATACATCATTAAATTTAGTTGCTTTATTTTTAATATGCATATTTGTGGTTGATATTCTGGGTCTTTTGAATTTATTTCACCTTTTTTTATTAGAATATTTACTTGCTCACTTTCCCTCTTAAAATTCCCATAATGAACATTCTTTAAATATCAGGGTAATAATATCATAATCTTCTTACATGAAGAAAAATAAAAAACACTTTGTTATAAGAACTTATTAAAAATAGTTGTAAGAATTTGTGATAGCATTTATTAGTAACACAATATATAAATATATAGAGAGAGAATACACTGTAGAAAGTTACTTATTTTTTATTTGTGTATATGTATATTTAGAAATGTTTACCACAGTAAGTTCAGCTAGCATCCGTCTTCTTACACAGTTGCAATTTTTTTCTTATGATGAGAATTTTTAACAGCTATCTTTGCAATTTTCAATCATGTAATACCTTATTAACCAAAGTCATCATATTATGTGAATATACATTTTCTTATTTTATTTCAATTCCGGTATAGTTCACATAAAGTGTTATATTAGTTTCAAGTGTACAATACAGTGATTCAACAATTCTATGCATCACTCTTCTTCACAAGTGTATTCCTTAATCCCCATCTGCTGTTTCCCCATTGCCCCACCCACCTCCACTCTGGTGGCTATCAATTTGTCTATTTAGTTAAAAATCTGTTTCTTAGTTTCTGCCACTCTCTCTTTTTTTTTTTTTTTCCTTTGCTCATTTGTTTTGTTTCTTAAATTCCCCTGATGAGTGAAATCATGTGTTATCTATATGGTATTTGTTTTTGACTGACTTTTTCACTTACCATTTTTCTCTCTAGATCTATCCACATCATTGCAAATAACATGATTTCATTCTTTTTTATGGGTGAATAATATTCCATTACACACAGTGTGTACCCGTGCAAGCATGCACACACACTACTTTTTTATCTATTCATTAGTTAGTGGATACTGGGCTGCTTTCATAATTTGGCTATTGTAAATAATGCTCCTACACACATTGGGGTGCCTGTATCCCTTTGAATTAGTGTTTTTGTATTTTGAGGGGTAAAAATCCAGTAGAGTGATTACTGAATCATAGGGTAGTTCTATTTTAAAGTTTTGAGGAAACTCCTTACTGTTTTCCACAGTGGCTGCACGAGTTTGCATTCCCATGAACAGTACATGAGTGTTGCTTTTTCTCCACATCCTAACCAACACCTGTTGTTTATTGTGTTTTTTATTTTTGCCATTCTGATAGGTATGGGGTGGAATCTCATTTTGGTTTTGATTTGCATTTCCCTGATGATCAGTGATGCTGAGCATCGTTTTATATGTCTGTTGACCATCTGGTTGTTTTCTTTGGAGAAATGTCCATTCAAGTGGCTTGCCCATTTTTAATTGGATTATTAATTTTTTGGGTGTTGAGTTGTGAAAGTATATATTCTGAATACTAACCCTTTATTGGACATGTTATTTGCAAATATCTTCTCACATTCAGTAGGTTACCTTTTAGTTTTATTGATTCTTTCCTTTGCCGTGCAGAAGCTTTTTATTTTGATGTAGTATCAATTGTTTATTTTTTATTTTGTTTCTCTTGCCTCAGGAGACATATCTAGAAAAATGTTGTTACGGTCAATGTCAGAAACATTATTGCCTGTGCTCTTCTCTAGGATTTTGATGGTTTCAGGACTCACAATTAGGTCTTTAATCCATTTGGAGTTTACTTTTATGTATGGTAAAAGAGAGTGATCCAGTTTCATTGTTTTGCATACTGCTGTCCAGTTTTCCCAACACCATTCCTTGAAGAGATATTCTTTTTTACCATTTGATATTCTTTCCTACTTTGTCAAAGATTAATTGACCATATAATCGTGGTTTTATTTTTGGTCTTTCTATTCTATTGATCTCTGTGTCTATTTTTGTGTGACTATCACATTGTTTTGATTATTATAGCTCTGCAATATAACCTGAAGCCTGGGATTGTGATGCCTTCAGCTTTTTTTCTTTTCTTTTTAATATTTTATTTATTTATTCTTGAGAGACACACAGAGAGAGGCAGAGACATAGGCAGAGGGAGAAGCAGGCAGTGAGCCTGATGTAGAACTCAATCCCAGGACCCAGGGATCAGGTCCTGGGTCAAAGTTAGATGTTCAACCACTAAGCCACCTAGGCGTCCCAGCTTTGCTTTTCTTTTTTTCAAAATTGCTCTGGCTATTAAGAGTCTTTTGTGATTCTATGTAAATTTTATGATGTTTTTGTTCTAGCTCTGTGAAAAATGCTGTTGGTGTTTTGATAGGCATTGCATTAACTATGTAGATTGCTTTGGGTAATATAGACATTTTAATAATATTTGTTCTTTCAATCCATGAGCATGGGATGTCTTTCCATTTCTTTGTGGTCTCTTCAATTTCTTTCATCAATATTTTATAGTTTTCAAAGTACAGGTCTTTCACTTCTTTGGTTAGGGTTATTCCTGGGTAAGTTATCATTTTGGTGCAATTGTAAATGGCATTGTTTTACTAATTTCTCTTCTGCTTCATCATTAGTGCATGGAAATGTAACATATTTCCACCCATTGATTTTGTAGACTCCAACTTTACTGAATTTGTGTATTAGTTCTAGTAGTTTTTGGTGGAATTTTTCAGGTTTTCTATGTATAGTCTCGTGTCATTGGCAAATAGAGGAAGTTTTTCTTCTTCCTTACTAATTTTGATGCCTTTTTTTTCTTTTTGTTGTCTCATTGCTGTGCCTAGGACTTCCAGTACTATGTTAAATAACTGTGGTAAGAGTGGACATCTTTGTCTTGTTCCTGACCTCAGGGGGAAAGCTCTCAGTTTTTCCCAGTTGAGTATGATTTATGCTGTAGGTTTTTCATATATGGCCTTTATTATGTTGAGGTGTGTTCCATCTAAACCTACTTGGTTAAGGGCTTTTATCATAACTAGCTGTTTCACTTTGTCAAATTCTTCATGTCTTGTGAAATGATCCTATGGTTTTTATCCTTTTTCATATTGATGTGACATATCACGTTGATTGATTATTTGTGAATATTTGAACCACCCTTTCAGCCTGGGAATAAATCCTACCTGATCATGTTGAATGATTTTTTAAATGTGTTTTTGGATTCTGTTAGTATTTTGTTGAAGACTCTTACATCTATATTCATCAGAGATATTGTCCTGTAGTTCTTTTTTTCTGTGTGTCTTTATCTGGTTTTAGTATCAGGATGATAGTGGCCTCATGGAACGAATTTGGAAGTTTTCTTTTTCTGTTTTTTTGGGGGATAGTTTTAGAAGAATAGATAACTAACTCTTTAAAAGTTTGATAGAATTCGCCTGTGAAGCTGTCTGGTCCTGGACTTTTGTTTTTTGGGAGATTTTTGATTACAGATTCAGTCTCCCTGCTGGTAATTGACCCATTCAGAATTTCTATTTCTTCCTGCTTTGGTAGGTTTTGTTTCTAGGCATTCATCTATGTCTTCTAGGTTGTCAAATTTGTTGGCATACAGTTTTTCATAATATTCTCTTACAGTTTTCATTTTTGTGGTGTTGGTTGTTATTTCTCCTATTTGTGATTTTGTTTATTTGAGGCCTTCCCTCCCCCCCCCCTCAATGAGTCTGGCAAGACTCATTAATTTTGTTGATCTTTTTGGAGAACCAGCTCCTGGTTTCATCAATCTGTTCTATTGTTTCTTGGTTTCTATATCCTTTGTTTCTGCTCTAATGTCTATTATTTCCTTCCTTCTACTGGTTTTGGGGTTTGTTCTATTCTTTTTCTAGCTCATTTAGGTGTAAGGTTAGATTGTTTACTTGAGAATTTTCTTGCTTCTTGAGGTAGCTATCAGCTGTCACCTTGGGACTGCTTTTGCTGCATCCCAAATGTTTTGGACCATTGTGTTTTCATTTTCATTTGTTTCCATGTACTTTTGAATTATTTGCTTGGTTTCTTGGTTGACCCATTCATTGTTTGGTAGCATGTTCTTTAACATAGAGTATTTGTGGTTTTTCCAATTTTTTTCTTGTAGTTGACTTCTGGTTTCATAGTTTAAGGTCAGAAAAGATGCATATGTTCTCATTCATTTGGGGAATATAAATAATAGTGAAAGGGAATATAAGGGAAGGGAGAAGAAATGTGTGGGAAATATCAGAAAGGGAGACAGAACGTAAAGACTGCTAACTCTGGGAAACGAACTAGGGGTGGTAGAAGGGGAGGAGGGCGGGGGGTGGGAGTGAATGGGTGACGGGCACTGGGGTTTATTCTGTATGTTAGTAAATTGAACACCAATAAAAAATAAATTAAAAAAAAAAGAAAAGAAAAGATGCATGGTATGACTTTGATCTTTTTGAATTTGTTGAGGGTTTATTTATGGCCTACTCTCCGATCTGTTCTGGAGAATGTTCTGTGTGTACCTGAAAAGAATGTATATTCTGCTGTTTCAGTATGGAATGATCCAGTGTGTCATTCAAACTCACTATTTCCTTATTGATTTTCTGTTTGGATTATCTGTCCATTGATGTAAGTACGCTGTTAAAGTCTCCCACTATTTTGTATCACTATCAATTAGTTCCTTTATGTTTGTTATTACTGTTTTATGTATGTGGGTGTTTCCATATTGGGTGCATTCATATTTATAATTATTATATCTTCTTATTGGAATGTCCCCTTTATTATTATATACTGTTCTTCTTGATCCCTTTTTACGCACTCTATTTTAAAGTCTATTTTGTCCAATATAAATATTGTTACCCTAGCTTTCTTTTGACATCTTTTCACATGGTAGATGTTTCTCTATCCCCTCACTTTCAATCTGCAGGTGTCGTTAGATCTGAAATGAGTCTCTTTTAGGTATCATATGGATGAGTCTTATTTTTTATCCACTTTGTCACCCTATGTCTGTTTTTTCATTCTATGTCTTTTGATTAGGGTGTTTCATCCATTTACTTTCCAAGTAATTATTGATAGACGTGTATTTATTTGCCATTTTGTTATTTGTCTGTGGTTGTTTCTGTTTGTAGTTTTTCTCTGATCCTTTCTTCTCTTTCTTTCATGGGTTGCTCTTTCTTTAGTGATATATTCAGATTTCTTACTCTTTTAATTTTTTTTTTTTTTGATTTGTGGTTGCCATTTGGCTTATATATGACATCCTGCACATAACAGTCTTTATTAAGCTGATGGTTGCTTAATTTTGAACTCATTTTTAATCTGCTCCACATTTCAGATAGTTGGTATCATATTTTACATCCTTTTATCTTGTGCTTTTATTTGTATTTTTATTTAACGGTTTTGCTTTCTTTTTCTTTCGAGCTTCTGTTTCTCTTAGTCTTACTTACAGTTTTGTTTTTCACTCACAGAGTCCCCCTTAACATTTCTTGGAGGACTAGTTTAATGGTTATGAATTCTTTAGTTTTTATTTGTCTGGAAAACTCTTTATCTCTCCTTCTATTCTGAATGACAGTTTTGCCAGTAAGACTATTCCTGGCTGCAGATTTTTCCCTTTCAGTGCTTTGAATATATCAGGCCACTTTCTTCTGGCCTACAAGGTTTCTGATGAAATATCAGCTGATGGCCTTATAGGGTTTCCTTTATATGCAACTGTCTTCTTTTCTCTTGCAACCTTTAAAATTCTTTATCACTTTTATTTCCACTTTAGTTACTGTGTCTTGATGTGGACCTCCTTACATTGAATTTGTTGGGGATCTCTGTACCTCCTGAATCTGTATCTCTGTTTCCCTCCCCAGATTTGGAAAGTTTCCAGCAGTTATTTCTTCAAACACATTTTCTGCCTCCATTTCTCTCTCTTCTGGAATCCCTATAAAGTGGATGTTAATACACTTGATGGAGTCACTAAGTTCTCTACATCTATTCTCATTATGCAGTATTTGTTGCTCACTTGGTCAGCTTGATGCTTTCCATTACTTTATCATCCAGGTCACTGATACATTTCTCCATTTCCTATATCCTACTATTTATTTCATCTAATGTATTTTTAGTTTCATTTATGGAGTTCTTCATCTTTGATATGTTATTTTTTATCTCTTTGTCAAGGGTCCCATGGATGCTGTCTACCATTTTCTGAAGTCTAGTGAGTATCTTTATCATCATATTAATTCTGTTTTGCTTAGATCTCCTGCTGTGATTTTGTCCTGTTCTTTCATTTGGGACATATTTCTTTGTATCCTCATTTTTCTACCTCTCTGTGTCTCTTTCTCTGTGTTAGGAAAGTCAGTTATATCTTCTGCTCTTGAAAGTGGTGGCTTTATGAAGAAGAGGTCCTGCAGTGCCCTGCAGTCCAGTGTCTTCTGTTCACCTGAAACTGGCACTTTAGCAGAGTCTTCTATGTGGGTTTCTTGCATCCTTCTGCTGTATCTTAGTCATTTTTCCTTTCAGTCCAGAGGTCTTTACTGATTCTTTGCCTGTTGTGAGCTATGCTTGCTCTCTGTGATGTTAGTGAGACACAGGTAGGCCAGTTCAGAGGGGGCATGACTGAAGAATTGCAGGAAGTGAGTTGGTAGTGTTAGCAAAATTGTAGTGAGCGCTAGTCTTATGTGGGATTCCCCCCCCCCCCCATAGGCCAGTGGTCACTCAGGGCACAGCACACTGTGGTGGTAGTGGTGGCTGAGGATGCCCTGTCTGTATACAAGGTGAATGGGCAAGATGCCTGTGTGGGATTAGCAAAGTTTGCTCTGAGCCACTATTTCTGGGTTGGATATCTGAAGTGTGGTGGCCACAGGGGTACTAAGCACTGGGGTGGTGATTGGGCAGGGTGCACACAGTATTAACAAAATTTGCCCAGAGTCGAGGGTTGAAGCCAGAAGGCTTGGAGTGGGTGGATCTTCAGGAGAATTCGTGGGTGTGGTACACTGCTAGTAGATTAGGTAGCAACTGTCTGTGCTGCAGCACCTCCTGCAGGTGGCTCTGTGTTTATGTTGGGTGGAGGAGGAGCAAAATGGCGCCTACCAATTCCTTTGTTCTTGGAGAAGTCCTCCAATACACTCTGAAATGAGTATAAACAGATCTCCCTCCCCTTTGCCCCTGGTTTGTACAAACTGTTGCTTATATGTTGCCTGTCTGTGGGTTGTTGTCTCTTTAAGGGTAGGAACTCATTATTACTTGTCTTCCCAGCTTTCTCAGTGCTGAGTCAGCTAACTTTTAAAGAACCAGGCCCCCTGGTTATACAAACTCAAAGAATTTGGCCCCTATGCTTTTCAAAGCCAGACATTACGGGGATTCATTTTCCCCTGGTAGGCTCCCTGGCATTTTCCCCTTTCAGTGCCCACAGGTCCCTCCCTCCTGCAGGCAGCTCCTGATCACCATTTCTACCCTTCCTAACCTCTCCAATGTGGCTTTTCTACACTAGTTGAGAAGTTTGTTATGCCAGTCTTAGCATCACTCTCTGGTTTATTTACTCAGCTAGTTGTAAACATGGGATGAGGTGAGCTTAGAGTCCTCCTACTCAACTGTCTTCCCAAGCCTTTTCCTCTCATCTATTCTTTCTTGGAAAGTTGCATTTATATATAACTTTTCTAAATCTAGTTTACTTTCTTATTTCTTCTGTCCTCCCAGTGTTGTACTTTTTCTCCTCTATCTATAGAAACAAGGTCAAGGCATGTTCTCAGATGCCTGTTCATTAACAGCTCTGCGGGTGATGCTCCTAGAGAGGTCTTATGTGTTGTGTGATGTTCTCACACAAACTATGTTAATTTTTGATCAGTGATTATGAGTTTTAATTGTGTTTAGGTAACTGGAGGTTTGGTAAATAGGCCTCACTTTGAAATGCTAAATTGGAGCAGCGAATCTTCAAACCAAGGAATCCCCTAACTTCTTGTGCTTTATTTTTGCATGTTAATTCCTGAAGAAGAAAAACTGGTAGGTCGATAAGATACAAGCCTCAAATGTGAATATAACTATGACTTTAATTTTTTATGAGCATGATATTTACTGATATGTGTGTGTGTGTGTGTGTGTGTTGCCTTGCAAACTTAATCTTTAAAAAATAGTCCCAGGAGGATGGAGACAGAGGGGAAGGCGTATTTATATTTTGGTCAAGTTTGCTTAGCTAGTATGATACAGAATTTGCATTCAAATACAGGCAGTCTGACTCCTATGCAGTCCCAAGTAGGACTGATTTGGAAATTCTGGGTCTTCTGTTACATATAAATATAGGCCCTTGCCATAGAAATAAACATAATCTGTTTCTTTCAACTTAAATATTTTCATTTTTTTCAACATTTAGACTTCTTCACATCAAGGTTCTTAGTGACTGCTTGGCACTCATTTTATAGTATTTTTATAATTTCTTACTGTTTCCATTGCTAGTAACTGACTGTCTCTCTGCCTTTGCAGACAGATTACTCAGGACAAAGCACCTCTTTTTGCCTCTTCAAACTCTCTCACTGTAGTTTTCTTTTTCATGTATGTTGGAAGAAGAGGAAAGAACAGATATTGCTTTTCCTTGAGATAAAATTATACCTCTTTCTTTCTTCATTTCTTCCTTACTCCTTCTTATTGACTTTCTTAGGAAGAATTGCTGAGTCCATTGATATATCCATTATTTTTGTTTTAGCATTCAGTACCCTATTGCTATTTGAGATGGTTTGAGAATAGTGACTTAAGGTAGTCAAGAAAATTTATTTAATACAACTTTCTGTAATTTATTTTTAAATAAAGTATTATTTCTGTCTCTGAAGTTGGTTTTGACTACTTAAAAATGCTAATGCAGTTGCCCCTTGAATAATATTGAAGTTAGGGACACCAATCTCCTGCACGGTTAGAAGCTCACAACTTTTGACTATCCAAAAACTTAACTGTTGATTAGAAGCCTTACTGATAACATAAGCAATCAATTAACATATATTTTATGTGTTACATGTATTCTGTACTGTATAATAAATAGCTAAATTAGTTTAAAGGAATGGGTCAGAAGGTCAGAACCTGACAAGATGTTAATTTGTCCAAATTTTACCAAGCAGGTTTCCAATATTCAAGTTCATTCGTCAGGACTGAGAAGGACTCTTTCGGGCTACAATGTAAAATACTTGAATATGTGAATTACGTAAAGATTCTAAAAAGTTTGGCTTCTGATCTTATATTTCCAGAATTTGAATAGATTTTAGGGAATGATATTGATAAAAAAAAATAGTGTTTTTATTTTTTAAATTTATTTATTTATGATAGTCACAGAGAGAGAGAGAGAGAGAGAGAGGCAGAGACATAGGCAGAGGGAGAAGCCAGCTCCGTGCACCAGGAGCCCGACGTGGGACAGATCCCGGGTCTCCAGGATTGCGCCCTGGGCCAAAGGCAGGCGCTAAACCGCTGCGCCACCCAGGGATCCCAATTAGTGTTTTTAGATTAGAAGTAGGGTGAAAGGATTTTGCTGTTGCACTTAGAAAATGTTAACTAGATGGTAAAAAACTGAAATATTCATAAACATCCTATTTCAAGAGCTATCTTACCCCTAAAAGGCATACTTTGTTAAGGTTAGTTAGAAGTAGTTCTTACTACCTCTGTTGTTACCTAAATTTAATGTACCCTGATGGCCCCAGGCTTTCACTTGATGATCAGGTGTGGATTGACCTTTAGAAACCACAGCTTTATGCAATGATTTGGTTTCTTATAGATCAATTTTAGCTTCTGTTTCTATATACCTTTGAGGTAGCTCTTTGAGGGATCCCAGGGCTAGGTGAGGCTTCACCTATGATGACAAGGCAGTCTAATTAAGGTACTCTTATATTACCTAAAGTTAGAAATTTAGGTTGCAAGTGTAGGGACTGCTATGAAAAACAAAACAAAACAAAACAACAAAAAACAAACAAACAAACAAAAAAAAAACAAGCAAACAAAAACCCTTGAGTAAAATGAGATTCTAGCTTTCTAGCTTGTAAAAATACTATTGTCAATATTTCTGTGCATATCCGTTCTAAAAATAAACTCAAGTCAGCATAGTAAGGCCCTGTCATTCACAAGCATGGTAAATTGAAGAGATACAAAAGAGAAAAGGCATAGTTTTTTGCCTCAAGTTTTCAAAAATTTGGGTTTTTCTTTGTTCTTGGTAGCTCCTTGATTGGATTTGAACACTAAGTTTCTGGCCTTGTTTAAAAACAAAGCAAAAAGACAAAAAAAGTGGAGAAAAAAGGGAAAGAAAGAAAAGAGGAAGAAGAAAAGAAAAGGAGAGAGGGAGGAAGAAAGGGAAGGAAATAGAAGAAAGGAAAAGATTAAAAACAAGTAAGAGGTGTATTCACATATACCTGAAAGTTGGTTCTGCTTGCAGAAAAGACAGGTGATAAAATATACTCCGATTACATCTGCTTAATTTTGAGCACAGCATAAAGAATAGAGTTCTCTAGTTATTTAGTGATGAACTTAATAAGAAAATGCATTGTTTACTTGCACAATAAAGTTTTAATAACTTAGGAGAGTGTACTGGTAATTTAGAGAAAGCAAATCTCATTAAAATCTGTTTTTAATAGAATTGTCATGTACTTAAAATTAGACGATAGATTATCATCTTCACTAGTTTTGTTTTAAGTAAGAATTGTATACAACCAAAATATCAGTGAAATTTATTCTCGGAGACCATAGGAAAACCAAGTCAATATCTCCATAGCTACATCATATTGATCATTCATTTGATTTAGGGAGAAAGAAGACAAATATGTTAGTGAAAGAGAGACAAATGAGTAGTATGCCTGGCTAATTCCTGACTCATTTACAAGGGAAGCTAATGCAACTCTCTTACTTATTTATGGGAAATATGATAGATCTGCTTGTATAATTTATGCCTTCTCTTAGACTTTATGTACCCCACTAATTGTCTCCCTTTCTTTTCTACACTTTTTGCTTAGGTATTTGGTATGATTGCATTTTTGGAAATTTGTTTTTGTTTTGTTTTGTTTTAGGATGTTACTATCAATCTTTTACATATATCTAAACAGCATGCCTATGAAGAAAATCTCATTTTTAGTCTTAATATTTGAAAATTACTTGAGAGGTAATATAAGGAAAAAGTTAAATATTCACCCATTTATGTCACTATAGCTTTAACATTTTACTTAAAATATCATAATCGAAGCCTATCACTATATTTTGCTCCAAAGTGTTAAAAATAGCAAATTGATTGCTTTAAATGGATTTTTCTTTATCTTGGAACTTTGGTGCAATAAATTATTTTATGTAATGTTAATTTGGACTGGAATTGTAAATCACAGTTTTCTGAGTTAAATACATTTTAAAACTTTAGTTTTAAATTTCAGGATGCATGAATAATATTCTGAAGTTTCTGGTATTAACATACACACACACAACTCTTGAAACTTTATAGACATCAAAAGTATGCTTTAAAAAATTTAAATGTAAATTAGTTCAAAATATATAGATTGAATTCCTTTGAAATACATTTGTGTTTAAAATTTAATATGAGTAATACTTAGCTTGAATGTGTCTTGGGTTTGCCTAGTACAAACATTTGAATTATCTTATTGAACTGAACTTAGTGCTTGTAACTAGGAAAGAATATGCAAATATAACTTCTAAATCCATTGAAATAAATGCACAGTTAGCACAAATTTCTAAGAAATTCACATGAAATATAATTTATATTTTTGGTGAAGGTTACCTACACCAGTGCTTCTCAAACTTTGTTGTACATATATGATTTGCCTGGAGAATTTGACAAAAACAGAATCTTAATTTAGAATGTGTGAGATAGGACCTGATAGTCTGCATTTCTAAGGAGCCTCGTAGGTCTTGATGCCACTGATGTTCCATAAACCATGCTTAGGGTGGCAAGAATATTGTTCAGAGACCACAGTAGAGAGGTATTTTTTATTCTTTGGCTTAAAACTTCAAGAAAAATGTTTCTTTTGCATGATCTGATATGTGGAGTATATATTCTAAATCCTTCCTTCTAGACTTCCATTGAGAAAGTTTTAGAGATGGCATCCTTTGAAAGTCTAGAAGCAATGTACATGCATGGAGAAAATGCCCATGTCTATACTTTTCAAGACCAAAAACAAGATAACAAAGTAGAGGCAAAAAGTGTAGAGTTAATCTGATGATAGATTTTGAATTTAGGAGGCAATTGACCAGCATAATTAAAATAGCTGTCAGACATGGGCACAGGTTTCAACTTCAACTATATTTAAGCAAAGTGTAAACATTAAGAGAGTCATGGTAGTGGTTCCAGCCATATTAGAAATAAATTTTAACAGTACCTCAGCAGAACTAAACTTGACAGGGAGACAGAACAGGCTTTTAAATTTTATGTTTTTGGTTTATCACAATCATAATTATTCTTATGTCACACAATCATTTTAATAGGTGTGTTAAGTATGAAGTTATTGTCGGATATTGTTACATCTTATTAAGATACAAGATTTTTGCATTTTCTGCTTTGTCATTTGATTTAATGAAGAGACTAAATATAGAAAGATCTTAATACAAAGATTCTTGTTAAGAATGGTGAGAATTTTCCACTTATGATACCTAACAAAAAATAATGCGTTCAATAAATTTAACTGAATTGTAGTGCTATATTTACGTTTATTGATTGGTCAAGTTAACCAAGACCCTTTTGCCAGAATTCACAGACCTGTGCTATGAAACAAAAAGAAACAGTTTGTCTAAATTAAGCATTTAAGCAAGTATTTTTTTTCTTTTTTTTTAAAGATTTTATTTATTTGAGAGAGAGAGCAAGCGAGAGAGCGAGAGAGCAAGCATGAGTGGTGGGGAGGAGGATAGAGGGGACATGGGGCTCAATCCTGGGATCATGACCTGAGCAGAAGGCAGACACTTCACCAACTGAGCCACCTAGGCATCCTGCATTGTATTTTCTTCTAATATAACTGGATTTAAAGAGATCCTGTATATTATATGAGTAGGGACTAATAAAACTTCTGGTGTATAAGAAATATTTAGCATAACATAAATATTGTTACTTAGGACTATAGTTAGGTTTTATTAAAAAATTTGGAAATAAGTGAAGTATAATAGTTCTTTGAGACATTAACTGTGACATTAACACAATAGAACAAAGCAGGAGTATTCGGGTCATTGGAAGGGGAAAGAATACTTACCCAGGTCTATGTGACCTAATTGTTACCTGAGTAAATTGTTACTAACAACTGGTAAAAAAATGGATGGTCGTATGGGGAGTGGATCAGTGGCAAAAACTTAGATAAAGGAGAATAACAGGGATAATGTTTGACAGGATCTATCTATTTCCTATGGGTAAAGGCTTTGTATGCATATATCCTTTTCCACATTCTCATTCCCACTTCTTTTATGCCTGCCCTTTTTGTTAATGAGCTGTCTTAAATGTGAGATGGATGAATACTCTCTTAAGCTTCTTGTCACTGAACATTTGATACACCTAACTTTTTGTTTTGATTCCTTGAAAACAAGCTAATTTTTATCTAGCTTTCTCTTGTAAAGCTGATTAAAACAAGAAATACACAAATCACATGGATTTGAGTATCTCAGGTCTCATAACAAATTTAATTTTTATTACAAAATAAGAAGGTATACTACAATGTCCTATATGGAAATCCCAGATTAAGTGCTAGGGTTTGAATACTTGGATGAGGCTGAACACATGAACTGTCTTTGAGTTCCTTCTTCAAATTGGGCAGTATATATAAGAAATGCAATTAAAATTATCCTTTTTGATAAGAAAGTCATTATGCTAACTCCTTGTACAAACCTATATTCTCTTTTTATAAAAGTAATGGAAATAGAAGATAATTCTTTGTAGAGTTCAAATTACCATTTCCAGGTTACTTTAATCCCAAGTATAAATACATAAGTGGAAATTGGCAAAGAAGTAGGATAAGTCTATAGGTATCTATTAAAAAAATTCAGTTCTCAGAATAGTATAACTTTTCCTAGCAGGCTCTTTTAGAATATGTGGGACAAGCTGGCAGGACATGAAGAATGTGTACTGTGCCATGCACCCTTCAAATTCCATATTTGCTTTTTCTTCCTCTCCTCAGAGATGGACTTACAAGTGTAAAGAATACCAGCACAAAAAAAAAAAAAAAAAAAAAAGAATACCAGCACAAAGTCCTTCCACAAATCAGAGTGGAAGGACCTCCATTATTAGTCCCTAATATGTTTTATCTTTCAGTTTTCTTAGAATCAGTTGGGTGCTTTTGTAGTAGAATAAAAATAAATGAAAAGCAGAAAGCTAATTTGTAATTGGTTGAATAAGTGTTCCTAAATTCATTATGTCTCTTCATAAACTTTTGTTTGCCTGTTTATTCGATAGATAGTATTAAAGGATAATACTATTCACCACATGGTAGTAGGTTCTGGAGACTTACAGTCTTCAAAAACTTGTCAGCTTTTGCTTTTATGGAGCTTTCAGTTTAGTAGAGATAACAAAAGCATATATAAGGGTCATAACTATATGTAAAAATATAAATAGACATGACTGTGTTCATTGCACAATGGAGGTGAATAATAGGTAGATATGATTGGATGATAGGTGAATAATAGGTGGATATTCAGTGAAGTCAAGGAAGACTTCCTAAATGACCATTGAGCTGGGATCTAAAGAATGTATACTTTTGAGCAAGAAACAACAGTCATTTAATGCAGTATTTACAAAGGCCATATGATGAGAGTAAACATGACTTAGAAGAGACTACCAGAAAGCCACTATGGCTGGAGCTGCTTGTGTAAAGATAAGAATTGTACAAGATCTGGAAAAGATGACCTGAAATTGACTTTACAGGGAAAATCTTTCCAAACAGGGACAATTTTTTTTTTTTTTCTTTTAAACAGGGACAATTTTAGAAGAACTGAGTATAATTAAGAATTATGCCAGGATTACAGAAAAAAAAAAAATAAGAGTTTCCTGGGCAAGCTGAGATAAATGATCTTTCCATCTATAGGAGATTCCAAGGATGGTCTCTAAATTGAGATAAACAGCTTTTTTTTTTTTTTTTTTTTTTTTAATTAATGGAAGTATAAATTGTTTGCATTCTTTGCTGGTGAGGTAAGAGGCATTGTATTCACTGGTAAATTTTGTCTCTCTGAATTGGCATCAGAGCATCAGGGATCTGATGTATCTCCTATTGACTGAGGTTTTATCACAGATGTTCTCTGTCCTTGGAAAGACTTTTGTGAATTGATGTAGTCCTATATAGGCATTTGCCAGCCAATACCTTTGTTTTTATAAGTATCATGGGAGATGCAGTTTGAATACCATGGCTGGTAGGGGAAATATCTACTATTAAGCATCTGATGTCCTGGTTCTTATTAAAGTAATTGATAGTAAGCTATCTGAAAACACCATTTGGGATCAAGTTTAGGGATAGCAAAGCAGTATTTTAGAAACATTTTGTTCAATGACCTATGAAGGCAGAGACCATGTATTCAGTGGAAGAGTAAACCCAGTGAAGATTTAGCCAGTCATTAAACTTTTAGGGTTTGGAGAACTTTAAAGAATAGTTTGCTTTATTCCTCTTATTGTTGTTTTTAAATATAAGGGGCTGGTCTCCTTTCCTTTCTGTCAAAATAAAATTGAGCATATGGTAAAAGTTCTAGAGAATTCTGCTCATAACTTCTGAAAACATTCTGAAAGAGGGTGAAAAATAAAATTGGGGAATGCTCTGATTCCATTCACCATTTCATAGCAGCTAGCAGACTCTGGTGTGAAAGGAACTGCACTTGTAGTAAGGTAGAAGGCATCATTTGATTAAAAGTGGAAAACAAACACCAAAGAGTAATAGCCAAAAGGAGGGTTTAAGAACCCATTGCACTCTATCCACAGAACAATTGACTTTCTGCTTTTATACATCAGTCACGTGAGCTTGGTCAATATCTGGTCCAGAGAGAAGGACACACTCTGTATGTGCTGACAAAATCAGGTTTATGTATCTATAGTTCTGAAGAGCAGACCTTTGACCACAGCAGATTTGCTAAAGTAATGAATGCCACCCCAGAGGGCTCCTGGTAGCCATCTTGCTAGCCTTACATAGGAAACATACCTTCTGTGTATAAGTGCATTGGTTAAATTCTTATTTAAAATCTAGGCATTCACTCTGCCATTGATCTGGAGAGATATTGGCACCTTTGAATGTAAAGTGTAGAACATTACATATAACTTGTGAATAATGCAGTATAGCTAAATGCAGTTGAACCAAATTAAGAATGGGAATGTCAATGATTATCAGGATAGCTTAAATACAGAAAAAAATATATAACTGACATTTGGAAGAATTTACTGCTTCTTAAAATCTATGATGGCAGTTATAAGTATTTACTTGACAGGTTTAAGATTGTTGCAATAACAGTAAGTATAATTAACTAGACATATGACAAGAATTAGATAAGTGATGCTAAGTAGAACCAGATAAATAAGTGGAATTTGGGATAAAGTAAAAGGTAAATTAAAAAAAAAAAACTTAGATTTTAAGAATTGCACATTTTGTGTGAATATGCATGTGTATGTGTCTAACATATATATGTGTATAGTATTTATAAACACATTTTGTATTACATTATTAGGAAACCTAAAACTTTAGAAAAGTTTAAAGCTTTTTTTTTAAGATTTTATATATTTGTTCATGACAGACAGAGAGAGAGACACAACACAGGCAGAGAGAGAAGCAGGCTCCGTGCAGGGAGCCTGACATGGGACTCAATCCCGGGTCTCCAGGATCACACCCCGGGCTGAAGGCGGCGCTAAACTGCTGGGCCACCAGGGCTGCCTGAAAAAGTTTAAAACTTTTTTTTTTTAATTAATTTATTTATTTATGACAGTCACACACACACAGAGAGAGGCAGAGACACAGGCAGAGGGAGAGGGAGAAGCAGGCTCCATGCTCCGGGAGCCCGATGTGGGATTCGATCCCGGTCTCCAGGATCGCGCCCTGGGCCAAAAGCAGGCACCAAACCGCTGCGCCACCCAGGGATCCCAAGTTTAAAACTTCTAAAAAGTTTTGAGAAAGTTTAATACCTTTATATATCTTTAATATATATATATGTAAATTTATTCAAGGATCAGACCTCCAAGGAAGGTCTGATTGATTTTAAGCATGGCTAGTAATGACAATAAGTGAAGGAGGTTTTTGAGAAGAAAAGATTTGAAATTGGAAAGAAAAGTGTAATAATTATACTTACATGTTTTTTGTTCCATTTGTTGATTCTAGATGTTCTTTTAAAACCTATGTTCTGAGGGAAATCATAGGGCTCAAAGTTTTGGTAAGGAAGCAAAGTGGATAGTATTTGTCTTTTCTCATTTTCAACCCTATATGTCATCAGTATCTGATCTGATCTTAGGGAAAATTCTATTTCTCAATTTTACTGAGAAATATTAACCCTGTCTGACAACCAGTAAGTGTTTCAGAGAAAACATAGTGTAGCATTATATAGTCTAGCTTGTCAGTCTTTGGCAAAAAAACAAAACAAAACAAAACAAAAAACAAGTAGATTCAACATGCGGTTTCTTAAATGTATTGTTTGTATGCTAGAATAGTTGAAAGAAAGCTCTCTACCTTAAGTCTCAAGAATCTTTTGCTTCAAGTTTATCAATATGCTAAGAAAACTAAATATGGAGCATAAGAATCCCTCATAAGAATCACCTCTAGAGGTATTTAGGGATGACATATATCCTATGGTCAGTTGACTGTACCAGTTAATAGAGATTCACTGGCAGTAGAGCTTAAGTAGAGGATGATTTTTAAAAAAAGAAAAAAAATTGATTTTGCACATAAGAAATCTGGCAGTAAGTGAACATCAATAACCAAGGTAGCAAGATGGGTGACCTTGGGAGATGGCTAGCTGGCCAGTTCTTAGTGATAGCAAACAACAGTAACAACAACAAGAATAACAATAACATTGGCAGCACCATTTTTAGAATTTTTAGATATAGCAATATACAAGCATTTTAATATTCTATTATATAATTCCCACCAGGAACATATGAGTTAAGTATTATTATTTACAGTGAAAGAAAGAAAGAAAGAAAGAAAGAAAGAAAGAAAGAAAGAAAGAAAGAAAGAAGAAAAGGAAAAAAGAAAAGAAAAGAAAAGAAAAGAAAAGAAAAGAAAAGAAAGAAGAAAGAAAGAAAGAAAAAGAAAGAAAGAAAAGAAAAAGAAGAGGGATCCCTGGGTGGCTCAGCGGTTTAGCGCCTGCCTTTGGCCCAGGGCGCGATCCTGGAGACCCGGGATCAAATCCCACGTCGGGCTCCCTGCATGGAGCCTGCTTCTCCCTCTGCCTGTGTCTCTGCCTCTCTCTCTTTCTCTCTCTGTATGACTATCATAAATAAATAAATAAAATATTAAAAAAAAAGAAAGAAAGAAGAAAGAGAAAAGGGAAAGAAAAGAAAGAAAAAGAAGAAAAGAGAAAAAGGCATCAAGTAGAATTAGTGATCTTGCCAAGTCAAGGGAATCCTAGTCAGTTTGAATACATAGCAGATCTGGGATTTGAACTCAGCTGAGTAAGATTCCAAAGCCTTTTTCTATTTATTTGTTTTACATCGTGGCTCCAGTGTCTTAAAAGCCAGAGCATAGTAAGTCTTTTATCATTTTATTTTAGGCATACATTTGAACCAAAGCTGATGTACTATGTAATTTTTTTTTTTTTTTTTTTACAGAACAAAACAAAACAAAACAACAAAGCCTAGGAATAGAAACTCTCAGACTAACAATTACATCTGAAACCCTAATATAAAAAATAAGACCATAAAAGGTAACAGAAAAATGCTATAGGATGTCAAAAAAATAAAAAATAAAAAAACAACCTAAGAAATACAGTTTGAAAGAATACTTAATGAGGCATTTTCAATATTTTTAAGATTCCCCTATCCTGTTCATTAGATTTCAAACTAAAATTAGATTCACACAATTAAACATTACTGAGTAATTATAATGAGGAAGTGTCTTTGGACTATTGATACTTCCACATCATCATATAAAAATATGGTTTCTTAAGATGGGTAGAGTATTGCAGCATTGAGGAACACAGGCTCTGGATTTTGTTTGCTCAGGTACAAATTAGGGCTTTGCAAACAGGCAAATGAATTTATCTATCCCTCAGTTTTTCCTTTTAATGAATAGAAGATTCACAGTACCTAGCTCAAAGGTTGTTTTAAAAATTAAGTAGGGGCAACCTGGGTGGCTCAGTGGTTGAGCACTGCCTTCAGCCCAGGGCGTGGTCCTGGAGACCCAGGATTGAGTCCTATGTCAGGCTCCCTACATGGAGCCTGCTTCTCCTCTGCCTGTGTCTCTGCCTCTTTCTCTCTCTCTCTCTCTCTCTCCTCTCATGAATGAATGAATGAATGAATGAATGAATGAATGAATAAATAAATAAATAAATAAATAAATTCTTAAAAAAAATAGGACAGGTACTTGCTCATCCAGTTGGCCCATAGTAAATGCACAATGAAATTATTTAGTTGTTTTTGTAATTGCATTTTAACTTGTTTATACAATAAAGCTCAGACTGCTTACCATGACACACAACTCCTGTATTTATCTCTACTTACAACATAATCTTCAAGGCGCCTGGGTGGTGCAATGGGTTAAGCATGCAACTCTTGATTTCCACTTAGATCTTGATTTCAGTGTCCTTTTCTCCGGGTTGTGAGATCTAGCCCCATCTCAGGCATGCTCAGCATGGAGTTTACATGAGATTGTCTATCTCCCTCTCCCTCTGCCCCTCCTGCTAGTGTTCTCTCTCTCTCTCTCAAAATCAGTCTTTTTAAAAAACCGACTAATATTCTGCCCTTATGAGTTATTTTTATGTTCCTTTGCACCAAATACCCTCTCACGTCTTTTCTTTCTATTTGGGATGGCCTTTCTTTCTTTTTTCACTCTACAGACATCTACCCATTCTTTACCAGACTTAGATGCAACTTCTTAATGATACTTCTGCATATTGTCTATAACTGCTTGAATTTTAATTTCTTCTCCTCTGTACCCACAGTATTGTATTTATCTCAATTATGATAGCTATTTAGAAAACTAAAATTTTGTCATGTTGGAAAAATAACATGGTAGGGATTTCCTTTTTTTTTTTTTCAATTAATTAAGGCCAATGATAAAGTCGCCAACCTATTTTTCATAGTCCTTTACAATAGATAAATTCAGGTCACCAAAACAGTAGATACATTGAGGATATAGAGGATATAAAGGATTTTTTCTGAGCTTTATTTAATTCTTGATTTATTCTTATACAAGGCCTACCATATCTAAATTGAAAAGATTATTTTCCAAAAGTCTCTGAGAAATCTAAAGTATACTTACTAAATATGTCTTATTTGCATGTTGTCTGTATTCTGTAGAAAGAGTAGAAAACTAGCATAAAAGAGAACTAGTCAAGTCGATGTCTTTTAGCAGAATTCTTTAAAGAAAAAACTACACTTACAGCCAAATTTTCCATAGTATACAACAAGTTCATTTACTATGTAGATGAAAACCCACAAAAAAGCTCTGTACCATGTTTTTGTTGTTGTTAAATCCTCTTTGTGGTATTATATTTTTATAAGAGGTTGTGCCACATAAAGAGTAATGTTCTCCTTCCAAATGCCATAAAATGTAATGTTTGTAAGGCACATAAATACTAAAATAGAGTCAAAACAAAAAGACACTTTAATTAGGGTGGTGGTGATAGAAATTGCTGTATAGAATTAGAAGTTTCTTATCACACATAAATTGACATAATTTATTATTTATTATTGGCTTGAAGGGAAAAATGTGATTTTTTGTTTTCTTAGTAAATGAAGAGAGATGAAAGTCTCAGTACCTATTCTAATAGGTTTTCAAGACTCAAATTGCAAAATGCAGTCTTGGGCTGAATGATAGGTCACTGGAGTAGGTGTCTTGTTATACTGCAAACTAACCATTTGACGTTAACAATGAAATGTTGAAGATGCTATTTAACCTGGTTTCTATACACCATATTGTTAATTGATACATACAAGAAGTTGTGCTAATTTGCAGAATTATTTTAATGATGTTTTTGTATTTTGGATGCTCAGTTCACCATCTAACTATCATTTTTACTTTTCACCTGGCTGGAAAATCAAGGAAAATTTCAGTGAAATTATGTAGCATTTATTGATGCATTTATTGACGCCATCTCTAATTTACATGTCAATATTGGGAATGTGGACTTGCTTACTGATGTATGTAAGTTTACCACATATGGTTTAAAATTGTTGAAACTAGATTAAATTCACAAAATTTTGAATTATAATTTTTTTATTTTTAATACCACATGTCCTCTAGAATTTCTTATTTCCTTGAGATTTGCTATTTTTTCAAGATTTTATGCTTTTGTCCCTGAAGAAAACCAAGTTATTTATAATGTCAAAGTCTCTCCTGTTAGGGAAAAATATGCAACAAATATGCATGTTCTTTAGGCTCATTGCTACTACTCTTTCGCCCTCTCTTCCACTGGCCTATGTCATTGCAAAAGAGATTTTAGTCTCATGTCTCCATCTCCTATTTCCCTAACAGTAGTATTTCATCTCCAGGTAGAAAATATGACTATGACTCCATTGTAGTATATTTTCAAAAGTAGATAATACGTAAGTAGTTTTCTCTAACATTTTCTGTTTCTTCTATTTTTTGCCCAATAATTTTTATTCCTATTTCCATCTCATTTTTTCACTAAAATTACGTTTGTTATTGATGTTGATATCAGATGATACATATTAGAAGATGATGAATGTTGGAGTTTTTTCAGTGGATATTTTATTAATGCACATATTGAGTATTAAGTTATTCATAATTTTCTGTGTAAATTTTCTACATGCAGTATGACCCACATGAAGAAAAGGTAAGTTTAATTTTTTGACACTATCTATGGAAATTTTCAAAATGGCCAAGTCTTTAATACTAACTTGAGGAATTTATATTTTAATGATTATCCTTCCTTTTATATTTTACTCTACCTCATATCTTTGCTTTGTGTTTTTATTTTTTGCAAATAGAGTGTGGTATTTATTAATCAGTTTTGTTTTGTTTTGTTTTGTTTTAGAGAGAGTGTATAATGGGGGAGAGGGACAAAGAGAGAGAGTGAGAGACAGACAAGGAGAGAATTCTAAGCAGTCTCCACACCCATAATGGAGCCTGATATGGGGCTTGATTTCATGACTCTGAGATCATGACCTGAGCTGAAACCAAGAGTTGGAGTCTTAAATGACTGAGCCACCCAGATGCCCCGGTTTGTCAGTTTTTATTCATAAACTCTACCATCTCCTCCGGTGTTACTTATATCTTTATCTCATAAGTTATGTACTCTTATAGTCAACCAGTTATAAAGACCATGATTCTCATTTTAAAGTGCTAAATACCATGCTTCCATAACTAAAATGTCAAAACCTTGTTGTTTTCCCATGTGCTCTAATTTACCTTGTTTAAGTTTTCCTGATTCTATTAAAATGCAATATAAAATGTGACTTTATTAGAATATCTCATATATAGAGTATATTTTTGCTAAAGTTTAGTTATGCTAACTTCTCTCTCCATTATTATGTATTCGTAAAGCAGGATATAATTTTAGTTTTCAATAAAATGTTTAGGGAAATAAACCAAAACTTAAGCAATTTGTGTATATATTAAAATCTTGCATATTAAACTTTCTGATTAGATTATTTTAGCTAGTTTTGCAATAGTATTCTGGATGCCCCTTATAAAACTATCCTTAAGTTGGTGGTTTTATATTATACAAATAAAACCATTATAGAAAAAAGTGTTTTTAATTTCCTATATATTAAGATGGAAGAGATATTATTAAATGTGGATGAGAAGATGGGAGATAAGGCAAAAAGAGTTATTCAAAAAGTAGAGATCCAACTTTGCAATATTTACTATTTAAATGAGAAAGTTTGTAATACTAGTCACCAGACACAGTGTTGACTGGCATTGCTTATTACTAAGTAATAATTCCAGTCAACAATACATAGTTTCTATGCCCATTTCCAGATGCTATTATCTTGAGTGGTATGCTGGGCCCTGTAGGCAGCCATACTGAGATGGTTGGCAGTTAGGACAGCTCCATTAATGATATGAAAGAGGGACGCCTGGTGGCTCAGTGGTTGAGCATCTTCTGCCTTCAGCTCAGGGAGTGATCCCAGGTCTGGGAATCAAGTCCCACATCAAGCTTGCTGCATGGAACCTGCTTCTCCCTCTTCCTATGTCTCTGCCTCTCTCTCTCTGTCTCTCATGAATAAATAAATAAAATCTTTAAAAAATAAAAATAAGAAAAATAACAATGTGAGAGAGAAAGGAAAGAATATTTTGGCACACTGCCCAAGTTTCTTAGGAATAACTATTTAAATATTAAATAATTGTTTACATCAATTTATTTTTGTCTTTCTGGTACCAAGGGGATATTTCTTAGCAAAGTGTCCCCAGTTACAAATACCAGTTCCCCCTCTCATGATATAGTTTCAATTTTTTTCCATTTTCCACATCTGTAAGCAAAACCACTATTTTTCCCAATCCCTATGTTTACAGGTCTCATCTGTAAACAGATGAGACCTGGCAAGTGATTTCTGCCCAGAGGAATGTTGGTGAAAATGCTTTGTGCCACATGCATGCTCCACCATATAGTCCCTCACCCTCTCTCAGGTGTTCTCTTACCCACACTCCTAGACATGAAGGACTGAGAAAAAAGTTGTAAGGGAAAGAGCCTAGATTCTAAGGGCACTGTATAGAATAAGCTTGCCTACCATACACCTGATCAAAAATATCTGCAATGGATTTGCATGAAAGAAATAAAATTCATGTATTACACTAAGACATTTGGGATTAGTTTATTTTATTAAGACAATTTCTAACACCATGTCTCAGGAGGTGGTAGCAGTGAAAACTAGGCCTTCTACTCTGTTCAACCTGTGCAGGAGAGTGGTGTACCACCCCCACCCACCCCACCCCCCCTGCCCATGTCACAAGCCCAATACATCAAGGCATCTTACCTTGGCTCAGTATGTATTACGTTGAGAAGACTGAGGAAATAGACTTAAAGGCCACTCTGCTTAGGCTATTTGATGCTCACTCTGATATGAGCTGATAAAGATTAGGCCTTCAGTTTGGTTATAACACAAATCAGAGAAGGGCAGAAATCACAGTGAATGATAGAATCAAGATTCATAGAAGTCTTGTCATAGCTGGAGCAATGGAAAACTCTAACAAGGGGAAATTTAATAGAGATAAACCAACTCTTCACACATGCCCTCTACGTAACAGGTGAAGGGTCTTGCCTTAGTAGCAGATTGTTTGAAAAGATTTAGGAGATTTAGTTCACAATATGCTGAAGCAATCTCACAGTGACTGTGACATAAACTTGTGAACTGGGGTTGCCTAGTGGCTCAGCGGGTTTAGTGCCTGCCTTCGGCCCGGGCATGATCCTGGAGACCCAGGATCGAGTCCCACGTTGGGCTCCCTGAATGGAACCTGCTTCTCTCTCTGCCTGTGTCTCTGCCTCTCTCTCTCTCTCTTTTTCTCTCTCTCTCGTCTCTCATGAATAAACAAATAAAATCTTTAAAAAAATAAACTTGTGAACTGTAAAATATAAGATGAAGGTCAGGGAGAAGGGGGTGGGAGGTTGATGGTATAGCATAATTCTATGGTGGTCAGCCTACCTCTGAAGAATGGAGACAGAAGTTGGAACCATACTGGTGAGCCAAATTTGGAAGACTTGGAATATTTTTTTCTGAAATAAAAAAATACTATAAACTATCTTGAAATATTTGAATGGTTGTGATATGAAAGAGATATCAATAGACTTGCTTTGGGTGGAAGTTAAAGGAGAGTAGGCTTTTGCTGACCTGAAAGTAGAACTTTAAAGCTTTAAAAGTTTCATAAGTTTAAAACTCTGAGCCTACTGGTAATGAAATAAGCTAATTCCAGAAGGTATATGCTGCTCATCATTAAGTGTTCAAATAGAATGTAAAGGAAATTCACACATTAGAAGAGGTGTTGGACGAGATGACTTTTAGGCCTGCTTGTAGCCCTGCAAGTCCATGATTCTTTGATTCAGATATAATTTACTGGGACCTTCATTTAAACAAAATTTCCTTTGCTGCTCCATTATTAGGTGACAGAACTAATTTAATTCAATAAACATTAACTAAAACTTATAGTGTATAACATCTTATACTAAATTTTGGAAGTACAGACACAATCCCTAACTTTTTGGAGCTAAATGTGAGAAACTTACAAGCTGTATCACTGTAGAATAGAATAGTGTGATAGAGGGGAGAAAGGAGGATTAGGGAAAGGAAAAAAGAAAGGCTCACCTAGGAAGGAATATTTGATGGGTATATGTGAATGAAACCAATGGCAAGAAAACATGTTTGTATTAGAATTGGAAATTTAATTTATAGAGACACACTGGATACAGTGACATTTAGCCCCATATGCTTCAGCTCTTCTACTTCCATCTCAACTTTGACTCCTTATGACACTAAGGCCCCAAAAAATTCCTCAAGCACTGCGTTGATGAATTAGGTGTTCTGAACAGAGAGATAGATTCCAGAATATTGGCAAACAATACTGGCTTTCTGCTACTTATTAAGGAAACATCAGATTCATTTTGTCCTAGAGTCTCTCAAGCAGTACATTTGACTAGCTGTTGATGAAGACTATTAAGATCTTTCTATTGGAGAATTATTTCTTTTCTCAGTATTATCTCAAATTTTCTGGAGAGATTTTTAAAATCTGTTTTCTAGTTTTGCTAGCTGTGAAAGCATTGTAGGACATTGAGGAGGTCCGAGCTTGGTGTTTAGAGATCCAGACTTGGAGTATATCCATTCCATAGGAGTCCTCTTCCACTTTCTCAGTTTTGCATAACAGTAACTCTCTCCTTATTCATAATTCAAAAACAGTTATTAGGTGCTTTCTTGTTTCTAGGAATAAATAGCAAGATAAACGGACATAGCCCCTGACTGCTCACAAAGCAAGAGTATTGAAATCTATGTGGTAGTGAGTGTACATAAAGAGATTAGTACAATAGAGGTAATAAATGGAGATATAAAGCAATAGGAAAATGAAGGATTATTAGGTAACTTATTTTCTAGCAATTGGGTAACCATTTGGAGAAAAATAAAATGAGATTAACTTTATGATATACTCCAAAAATAATTCTTTCAGAATTATATAATTATATAATAATTTCTCAGAATGGAGAAAGGCTGCTAATTATTACATGGTTAAATAGATAAAATAATTATAAGAAAATATGGACACACTTGATCACATAAATGTCAACACTTAAACAAAATTCAAATGGTAAATTTGGAAAGAATGTTTGCAAAAATATTTGCAATGTTTCCAAAATAAAAGATAGGGATGATGATGCACAACTCTTTAGAATAAAACGAGCAGTGATGAAGGGAAATCACAAAATACACAATAATATCCAAAAATAAAACCTGTCCAATATCATTAACACTGGGAAATGAGGGAGAAAGTGAGTTGTTATCTCTTATAAAGTCCTTTTGTTTTTGCATTTATTTTCATGGATAGTGCAATGAGTTGTCCCAGGATGGATGAGATTTGCATTTTAATATTTTCATGGGAGAAAAATTAATATATATTTCTTGGTGGGTGTTTGGTAGTATTTGTCAAGTCTTTAAAATGTTCAAATTCTTGACTAATAATTCACTTCTTAGAATTTATAGAATTAAATGGTTGAGATGTTTATGAACATCTATTTGCACATTTACACTACAGCAAAGTATATTAACAAAAAAGCTATAAACAATTTAAATATTCAACAATATAGGAAGTGTATATCAAATGATTTCAAAGTTGTACTAAAATCCTATTTTAAAAAAACATATCATCTTTGCTTCCGTAGTGAAATGGCTTCTTCATATTTTTATGAAAGTCTCCTTACTCATTGCCCAATAAACCTCCTTACTCATTGTTCAAAGTTCATTGAACTCACTTATAGCTGATAGCCCAGATAAATGCAATATTCATTCCTTGGTGCATTTCACAAGGATTTATTTCTGGTTTTCTATGTTACTGTGTTATTATTGTGTACAAAGGCATTGTTCTAGGACACCAGAGATACTGCAGTTGAAAAAAGTTGTGACTTTGTGCAGCTTGCATTTTAGAGGATAACACATGTAAACAAATAATTCCAGGTAATCATATATTATGGAAAACAAATCATGACTAATAGGATAGACAGAGTTTGGAGTTGTGTGATATTTTATATATAGTTTTCAGGGACAGTCTCTGTAAACTGACATTTGAACAGAGACTTGGAATGAATGTGGAAATGGGTCATGCTGATCTCTGAGTGATGAATTGTTTAATAGAAGTGACAGCACTTGCAAAGGTCCTAAGAGAATAAGGAACCATGTGGAAACCAATGAAAGCAGAGTGGTGTGAAATATGAAATAGTGGTCAGAAATGAGGATTGAGAGAAGTGAGGTGGGGATGAGGGTTGGATCTCTAGGACTCTGTAATGCCATGCTAAGAGTTCTGGTGTTTTGGGAGGAGTGGAGTCTGGATTTTTGTTCTATTTTGTTTTTTTTTAGTTGTATGGAAAAATCATCAGAGCATTTCACCAGATGAATGACTATAAATGGCCTATACTTTCAAAGGAACATTCTGACTATTGTCTAGAAAATATTTTAGAAAGAGGCACAACTGGAACTAGGGAAATAATAGATTATTTCAGCAGCTCGGGCAAGACATAATGGTTCCTGGTAAAAGGCCAAAGGTGATGAGAAGTGGTTGAGTTTAGCATTTCTTTTGAGTTTTGCCAACAAAATTTAGGCAATAAATTAAATTTAAAGTGTGAACAATAAACAGAAGTCATAGATAATTCTACAGGTAGCTTGAACAACTGGATGAGAGAATTGCTTTCATCAAAGTGCACAAGTTTTAAGACTAACATTTAGGATGTTTCAAAGTCAGTTAAGTCTGACTTATCAAGTAGATATCCATGGGGAGATTTTGAGTGGGGATTTGGATTCTTAAGTCTGTAGTTAAGGAAGGAGGTCATTTTTGCAAACATATATTTGGAAAGTTGTCTAAAGATATATTAAATATTAAAATTAAATAAATAAAGCCATGAGACTAAGATCACTTGAGGAGTAAGTATAATGAAAAACAAAGTGTATAGTCTAAGTCCCAAGTTAATTCAACATTCAGAGTTTAGATAAATTAGAAAGATTCAGAAATGAAATTTTGGTCAGAAACTTGATCAGAGAGGCTGAGGGCCAACCAGATATATGAGATCTCACGTAGTCAAGTGAAGAAGATAGCTCATGACTGAGAGTGATCAAGTGTCATGGTTGATAGAGATAAAGATTCAGGAGTGACTATTGGATTTGACAACATGGCAGTCATTTGAGATTTGATAAAATTAATTAGGGGCAAGGTCTGGAAAAAATCTCAACTAGAGAGAATGCGAACTGAGAATACAGGCAGCAAGGAGAAACAACTATTTGGACAACTTTTGATAAATCAGTCAGTCAATCAAAGTGGCTAGAAGGGCATGTGGAAGATTTTTTGTTGTTGTTTTTGTGTGTGTGTGTGTTTTTAAATGAGTATAAAATAGCATGTTCTATCCTAATGGAGTCATTCAGAAGAGAAAAATTGATGACTCAAAAGAAAGAGGGAGATAATCAAGCTTGGCATATTACCATCTACAATGGCAAAGTCACACTTTTATTTCTCTAAAAGAGGGGATCTTTTGAAAATTTTTGCATTTCATATCTCTAACATTCCAAGCAGAGAAACAGAGGCCCAGAGCTTTTATGCTCTGTCTTACCAATCAAGAATTCCCTGTTGAGATAAGAGCCACAGCAGTATCAACACTCTTAACTGTCTGTCTCTTACTTTAAAAAATAACCACATCTAGCCCTATTTTTACTTTCCATCATCTCTTTTCAGTAGAGTGTCTCCCCTTTTACCTAAGGTAATCCCTTTGTTTTGTGGATATATTCACAAAGGCTAACTCAAATTGTTTTCTATTTTTTTCAACCAAAGTAGCACTGATAAGGACACACTGAAGATATATTTTATAATGGAAGAATGGTTGAATCTAAGCAAATTTCTTACAATGTATTATATGTGCTAGAGATAGTAAAATAATGATATCAAAATGTGAAGAAATCATATATGTGCACATCCACCATTTAAAAAATAAAATCTGGGGGGATTCCTGGGTGGCTCAGTGGTTCAGTGCCTGCCTTTGGCCCAGAGCATGATCCTGGAGTCGCGTGTCAGGCTCCTGGCATGGAGCCTGCTTCTCCCTCTGCTGTGTCTCTGCCTCTCTCTCTCTCTCTCTCTCTCTCTATGTCAATCATTAGTAAATAAATAAAATCTTTTAAAAAATAAATTAAAAAAATCTGTGCAAATATTATATGTCATTATATTTGAAAAGTTATGTGTAATTCTTCAGACAGATTAGCTTTAGAAAGGAATGTTAGGGAGCACTGGATGGATCAGTTGGTTAAGAGTCTGACTCAGTTTCAGCTCAGGTTATGATCCCAGGGATCATGAAATAGAACCCTACATGAAGCCCTTTGATGGTCTCTACGTTCAGTGGGGAGTCAGCTTGAGATTTTTTTCCTCTCTCTTTCTCCCTCTACTCTCTCTCTCTCTCCCCAAAACGTAAATAAAAAAATCTTTGAGGAAAAGAAAGCAATGTTAGATTTTAGGAAAAACTTAACAGTTTTTTCATTGGCACAGATTATTTAATTAAAAAGGACTCTAATTTGAGAAATATACTTAGTGAAATAAATATGTTTTCTTCATTATCTGATTTTGATTTTACCCTTAACAGTCTTCTATTTCCATTACAGATTCTATGTTAATAAAGAATGGAAATAGCTATCTACTGGTCACTTAATGTTATAGAATCTTCCTAGGAGGGAAAAGTACACTTTCCAATAGGGCTTAAAATCATACCACTGAATGCTGTGAGAGCTCCATGAATACTTTATGATAATTCAAGAGGCCACATGTCCAAATCTACACTCATTGATACCTTTTGTCTTGCATATCAAACAGTGGCAATATTGACAGCTTTGGATACTGAACTGATGCTAGGGATTGTTTGTTTTAATTCAGAGTTGGAGTATCTTGGCATGAAGTGCTGAGAGAAGCCTATGAATATGAATAAGGAATTGGAAAATTTGGGTTCTAGATCTAGTTTTGCTTTATTGTCTTAAATTTATATATTTATATCTCTCTTAACATACTAAGAGATGATAAGAAATGCAATAAAATGCTAAAGTAAAACCCAAAGGTGCATTTATCAAGCTAAAAATATTCCAGTGTTAAAATACTGATGCCATTGTATAATCCATCAACCTTTATATATTCAGTTTTAAAGCCTATAAATGCCATGGACTTGTGAGGATCAAATAAGATAATAAATATGTAATCTCTTTGAAAACTCTAAAGCATTATAGAAATGTGAGGTATTGTGCTTATGGTTATTTTTTTTATTTCAAGTTTTTCCTTAAATTCTAGTTAGTTAACATATTTGGTAAAATTGGTTTTAGATGTAGAATTTAGTGATTCATCACTTACATACAATACACAGTGCTCATCACAAGTGCCCTCCTTAATACCCATCACTCATTTAGCCCATCCCCTGTCCACCTCCCTCCATCAACCCTCAGTTTGCTCTCTATAGTCAAGAATCTCTTATGAAGAGGAATCCTCTCACACTGTGGTGGGAACGCAAACTGATGCAGCTACTCTTGAAAACAGTACGTACGGAGGTTCCTCAAGAAGTTAAAAGTAGAGCTATCCTGTGACCCAGCAATTGTACTACTAGGTATTTATCCAAAGAATACAAAACTAGTGATTCAAAGGGGCACATGCACCCCAATTTTTATAGCATCAATGTCCACAATAGCCAAAGTATAGAAGGAGCCAAATGTTCATCTACAGATGATGGATAAAGAAGATGTGAGATAGATTGATAGATCAATCGTTCTATGTCATGGAATATTACTCAGCTATAAAAAAAGAATGAAATCTTGCCATTTGCAATAACATGGAGGTAAGTAGAGGGTATTATGCTAAGTGAAATAAGTCAGAAAAAGATAAATACCATACAATTTCACACATGTAGAATTTAAGAAACAAAACAGATAAACATAGAAGAGAAGGAAAAATAAAATAAGGTAAAAACAGAGAGGAAAGCAAACCATAAGAGACTCTTAAGTATAGGGAACAAATTGAGGATTTCTGAGGGTGGGGGGTGAGGAGATGGGATAATTGGGTGATGGGCATTAAGGAAGACATGTGATGTAATGAGCACGGGTGTTTTATACAACTGATGAATCACTAAATTCTGTCCCTGAAATTAATAATAAACTATATGTTAACTACATTGAATTTAAATTAATTTTTTTTGAAAAAGAGTCTTATACTTTGCTTCCCTCTCTCTTTTTTTCCTTCCCCTATGTTCATCTGTTTTGTTTCTTAAATTCCACATGAGTGAAATAAAAAAATTATTAGAGTTGATACATGATCCAGCAAAGTCCCAGGATATAAAACCAATGTACAGAAATCTGTTGTATTTTGTTTTTTTAAGATTGTATTTATTTATTTGACAGAGCACACAAGAACACAAGCAGGGGTAGCTGCAGGGAGAGAGGGAGAAGCAGATGCCTCACTAATCAGGGAGACTGATGCAGGACCCTGAGACAAAGGCAGATGATTAAAGGACTGATCCATCCAGGTGTCCCATCTGTTGCATTTCTATAGACCAATAATGAAGCAGCAGGAGAGAAATCAAGGAACCAATCCCATTTACAATTGCATCAATAACCACAAAATACCTAGTAATAAACCTAATCAAAGAGATAAAACATCTGTACTCTGAAAACTATAGAACGCTTATGAGAGAGATTAAAGAGGAAGTAAAGAAATGGAAAGACATTCCATGCTCATGAACTGGAAGAATAAATATTGTTAAACGTCTGTCCTACCCAAAGCAATCTACACATTAAATGTAATTCCTATCAAAATACCAATATGTATGGAACCACAAAACCCTAAAAGCCAAAGCCACCTTGAAAAAGAAAAGAAAAACAGATCTGGAGGCACCACAATTCTGGACTTCAAGCTCTATTACCAAGCTGTAGTGATCAAAACAGTAAGGTACTGCCACAAAAACAGACACACAGATCAATGGAACAGAAAAATCAGGCATACAATATATGGTGAACAATCTTTGTAAAAGCAGGGAAGAATATCCGATGGAAAAAATACAATCACTTGAAAAAATTATGTTGGGAAAACTGGACAGCCACATGCAGAAGAATGAAACTGGACCACTTTCTTACATCAAACACAAACTCAAAATAGATTAAAAACCTAAATGTGAGAAAGGAAACAATCAAAATACTAGAGGAAAACACAGACAGCAACCTCTTTGACATTGGCCATAGCAACTTTTTATTAGACATGTCTCTAGAGGCAAGGGGAACAAAAGCAAAAATGAACTATTGGGACTTAATCAAGATAAAAAGCTTCTGCACAACAAAGGAAACAACAAATCTAAAAGGCAACTTATGGATTGGGAGATTTGCAAAAAGGGTTAGTATCCAGAATCTATAAAGAACTTATCAAACACAACACCCAAAAAGGAAATAATCCAATTAAGAAATAGGCAGAGGACATGAATAGACATTTTTCCAAAGAAGACATCTAAATAGCTAATAGACACATGGAAAGATGTTCAACATCACTCATCATTAGGAAATACATTTCAAAACCATAATGAGACACCACCTCACACCTGTCAGAATGGCTAAAATTAACAACACAGGAAACAACAGATTTTGGTGAGGATATGGAGAAAGGGGAACCCTCTTACACTATTGGTGGGAATGCAAACTGGTGTAGCCACTTGCAAAAACAGCATGAAGATTCCTCAAAAAGTTAAAAATAGAGCTACCCTACAACCCAGTAATTGCATTATTCGATATTTACCCAAAAGATACAAAAATACTGATTCAAAAGGGCACATGCATCTGGTACTTATAGCAGCATTATTAATAATAGACTATGGAAAGAGCTGAAATGCCCACTGACTGATGAGTGGATAAAGAAGAGATTGTATGTATACACAATGGACTATTATTCAGCCATCAAAAGAAATGAAATTTTGGCATTTGCGGAGACATGTATGGAGCTAGGGAGTATTATGTTAAGAGAAATAAGTCAAAGTCTGACAAATGCATATACTCATTGTTAAAACTGTATTGGTATCATTTGCAATGGTGGCTTAGGGTGAGGGGGAACACTTTCGTGACAAGTACCAAGCTGATTTTTGTAATGGGCATTTGTCTCAGTGATATTTAAGAAGTCTCTAGTGCAGTGAATAGAGGTGGTGTGGAGAAGTTGCAGTCATCTGTGCACCACATCTAACATTATGCTAGTAAATCAGGGTTAAGTGTGAAGTAAGGTGGCCTTTAGAAGGTCCATCTATAAGTCGATGGTCTAGATCTCTTAGCATTATCATAAAGATAACATTTGCTAGAAATAACCACAAAGAAGATTCTGAAAAAAATATATAATGCAACAAAAGCAGTTGTTTGAATTAGTACTGTTCATTCTTTTAGGCAAATTTTCTGATATCTTGCCTTATGCTAGAAAGAAAATCCAACTTCAGCCAATGTGTGTAATCCTGTTACCATGTACCACATTTTACCACCAGAGATGAAATGCTGTAGTCAGTCCTTAAGGGAGTACAATATGGGCTCCAGGAGAATTGTCCTCCTCTCTTTGGGATGCATGTTGTTTCCATAAACTGCTTTTAAGAGAGTGCTCTTGAGAGTGCTATTTCAAGTAAGAGAACAATACACGTCCTTTAGGATGTAATATTTGAAGAGTGTGAAAGAGAATATAGTGCCTCAATATATAGTGCTTTGATTTTTTGATCATTTTGAGATAGGATTTTTGTTCCTGGGAAGGATTATCTATCATTAATAACTTAGTTTAAATGGTTCAACAGAGCTTTCCTGATGGAAGACTACTGGAAGTGAGGCTTTTATACTAGATAGGTTGAGAATCAAGATCCAGCATATACCTGGGAAGGAAAGAGCTCAGGAGTTAGAGAGAGGGAAAAAGCCTTGGCTTTGAGAACAGTGAAGATAATATTGAGTAGGTGATGGATCATGAAGAAGGGAATCATGGTATAGAATGACTTCCGAAAGAATTTCTGTAAGATTGCTCTTGTAAAGGGACATACAAGGAAAGCGGCAATTCTTTGCTTTAGCTTTCACTGAGGTAAATCTGATTTATAAATTTTTTTGTGCCTCATGCTTTGTCTCTAATAACCTATATCCCTGGTATTTGACATTTGCCAAATGAGTATTCAGCCAGTGCCAACTTGGGTAATCAAACAGATATGAAGGCATTGGTAAGAAATGCTAATTGTTTTATTGCTTGGTTCTTACCCTTCTTTACAACAGTCTCACCGCTTCAGTATCTAGTAATTTTAGGCCTCAATTCTTCTGATCCTGGAAGAAATACTCTGTGATAATGATATGAAATGAATATTTGACACAGGGAAATCTGCAAATCAACTCTTTACATTACTTAGTGTTAGAACAATTTATTCCAAGGGTGCCATTTCCTGGGCAAATCATATATAACTATTATTCCATAGCAAAGCACAAGAGAAAGAAACGCTGAGTCTGGAAAACAGGAGTGCATTTTGTGAATTCTGTAGAGGAAGGCTCCACAGAAAAGAGAATCGGAAAACAGTTTTTCTCTGTAGGAGAGTCACTAGCTGCAAGGTACTGCACATCCCACATATGTACATACTGATAGAATATGGTGTGAAAATCAGCAGTTATACCAGGGCCCTAAATGCTGCTTCAACAGCCCAAACTGCTATATTCTTCCTTCATCCCTGATTTGAAGCAGTAGGTCTTCTCTGAGCATCATTTTTTTTTTCTTTTCATTTGTCTCTTTTAAAATTTCATTTTGCTTCCAGTAAATTCTGTGGGGATGGTAACTGACAGAAAGCAAAAAGACACAGTGAGAAAAGAAGCTGTGTGTTGGTTTAATTGTGTGCTTCAAAGTCATATTCCAATATTATCATCATTTTAGTCACAGTCCATCCTGCATTTCAGATGAAATCTAAGAGGATAAACAATTTAAAATAAGTTTTGCGTGCTATTTGTGGAGAGCAGAGAGATCATTGCATCCGTCAAATCCCTGTTTACATCAATAGAGACTGGCATGATCTTAAGCTAGCAAAAACTGTTCTTGCTCTGCTGCTATTAGTATTCTCAGCTGCTTCATGGTCCAAGGCCAGCAGCAGGAGATCACTTAGACGTCCATCACCCATAGTGGTTCTTACAGAATATAATCCCTAACTCACTTTAGCACAAAGAAGTGTCTTTCATTCTGAAGTGCAGAAACTGGTAAAGAGAACACATGCAGTTATTGACAGTGTGGCCTGATAAACTCTTGATAATTTGGTAAAAGGTTCAGGGTGTTATCATTCAATTAGAATTCTTTAAAATGTATGGGTGTTTTGACTGCTTTAGCTTCTTGGGTTCAAGGAGATTGTTACTGAACAGTGTGTCAGATAATGACAAAAGGGCAGAAGTAAATATTCAATATATGTGGGCACAAATGGATTAGAATGCAGAATTCATGGGGTGCAAATATGATTATTTTCTCAACTGTTTGTAAAAGGAATAGAGGTCTTCAAATCACATAGTCCAATTCTAATCTTTACCTACATGATGTTATGTGTGAGTGCAATTTCATCGCTATCACATCTTTGTAGGGATGCAAACACAAATTAAATTAGAAACCATCCTAGATTAAACAATTTGAGAAACCTGCAAATTGCTGTTTTAAGAATCATTGATTTTTGGGCTCCTGGGTGGCTCAGTTGGTTGAGTTTGACTCTTGATTTTGACTCAGGGCACAATCTCTGAGTTGTGAGATTGAGCCCCACTACACTCAGAAGGGAGTAAGCTTGAGATGTTCTCTCTCCCTCTCCCCCTGCCCTTCTCCCTGCTTGCACTCTGTCTCTCCTCTCTCTCTCTCTCTCTGTCTCTCTCTCTTTCATAGGTAGATAGATAGATGATAGATAGATATAAAGAATCATTCACTTCATTCTTCAATAATTTGTATCACCTATTACAAGATAGATGTTATCATTCATATTATCCATATGAGTTGATTGCTTAATTTTATATAACAGCTATTTCATGATGATAATAAAATAAAGCCTTATGTTAATGAAAAGTTGAAGATATAAATTACATTCACTTAGTCACTTTCATTTTCCTGAAGTGGTAATAAAAATGAATGTAAATTTCTGATATGAAAATACTATATTTTAAAAGGTTTATTTAAAGTGTTAATGATAGTTCAACTTGAAGTCAACTGTTGACAAACCATGGACTTTTACTTTGGTTAGTCCAAGGCTGATTGAATTTCTTCATATGGCCTTTCTCGTCCACCCCAGTAGTGAAAGGTATATCCATTTTCTGTATATGCTAGGGTTAAGACAAAGAATTAAAATTACTGTATCTTTGCAGCTATAATTTGAGATGTTGATCTGTCCCTTTTGACATCAGAATTATCTTAAAATTATGCTGCGATATAGATTGATGTATACTCACCCATTACTCTTAGTCTTTATCAAAATTAAAGGCAATAATAGTTATTTTTGAAACCATACACAGAATTGGTATAAAATGCTTGGTTGAAAAAAAAATGCTTGGTTGATATTTCTTAAATGAATTTACTTTGAAGGAATTGTTTTATTACTAATCTCATTGATGGAATTAGTTTAAAATTGACCATATATGATTATATTTTGGAGAGAAATTACATAAATTTTCAACATGGTAAGGACAAATGATAGAATGATAGTCTTCAATGGAACATGAAATAGAAAACATTCACCTATTCAGATAATTTTTACATCACCATCTGAAATAGTTGTTTAATTCTTCAACCATTAGCAAATATGTTACTCTAAGTAACACATCTTTTTCTTCCCTCCAAGTTTCTGAGATGGAATCTATTTTGATTAAATAGGGCCTTAAAATTTTTATTTATTTATTCATGAGAGAGAGAGAGAGAGAAGCAGAGGGAGAAGTAAGCTCCATGCAGGGAGCCCGATGTGGGACTCAATCCCGGATTTCCAGGATCACACCCTGGGCTGACGGCGGTGCTAAATCACTAAGCCACTGGGGCTGCCCCTAAATAGGGCTTTTTAAAAGAAACTTTTGCCTATGGGCTTTATAATCCTAAATATAAATTAAGATGACTTTCTATATGACAGAAGTATGTTGTGTATTAGGATATGATTATGATTATCTTCAACAAACTACATAAATATGTTCCATTGACATAAGATAAATCACCAGAATATTTTTGAATTATATGATACTCTAAAGAATATGGGCAGGTGATCAGGTAAGAATAGGATGCCTTTGGCAGAAAACCCCCCAAAATACAAAAAACACATTGTTCAAGCTTGTTAAAATGTTATAATACAGGGTAGGTTAAATAATCCATATCCATCAGAAAGTAGAACCAATGGAGTTAATTTATTTTTGTATGCTGCATAAACATTTGAAGATATATAAATCATATCAATATTTGGATTCTGAGAAAGCATTGAGGCTTTCTTTTTCTTTTTTTTTTTTTTTTAAAGATTTATTTACTCATGAGAGACACAGACTGAGACAGACAGAGGGAGAGAAACAGGCAGAGGGAGGAGCAGGCTCCTCGCAGGGAGCCCAATCTGGGACTCAATCCCAGATCCCGGGATCACGACTTGAGCCGAAGGCAGGCACACAACTGCTCAGCCACCCAGGCGTCCTGCATTGAGGTTTTCTTGACATTTGATCATGTCACTGAAGGTACTTTAAGAGTAAAAATCACGTTTATTAGAAGCCCTGAGATTGCTGTACTGGTCCCAGGAAAATAACTTAGCATTCCATAAACTTTTTAAAAAGTCATAAAGCACATATGAAAAAGAAAAGTACATTTTATGGAGCTCATTATTTATTATGAAATTATTGGTATAAAATGGAATTACTGTGCTGAACTTATTCTTGTCATCTTGGAGCTATATTCCTACAGTAGAAAGAAAATACTTATCTATTCTTGGAGTATATTACTTTTCTTAGAATAGTCTTTAGAAAACCTACAGAAAATATTTGTTAATCACTGAAATTTCTATGTGTACAATTATCAAATGGAACAAAACTTCATTTCTCAAACTATCATATATTTTAAGTTTAAATAAATCTTCCATCCAAGAATTATGCATGAAAAAGACCGTAGTGCTTATGTGAAAGGATAATAGGGGAATAGAATACACATGTCATAGAGAGGGCATCTAGGCATGAGTTAGAAGGGAACCTAATATCAGAGTAATAGACCAAGGGAGTGGTGGCAGAAGTGTCATGAGTCAGATCAAAGTGAATGGATGCCTTTGACTCTAAGTGTGAAACAAAAATTAGAGGAACTATACTAAAGATTAGTGAAAAAATCTGGAGGATAATGGACTAAGGTGTTCCTATTAAAAGTAAATTCCAAGTCCTATTCTACGTCACATTTACCTGGTTACATAGAATTTCTTATCTGTGGGCATGGTCTAACCTAGTAAATAGGGATGATACTCTTTCTTCTCATCCATTCTATTCTAATGTGAAAGTAGTATCCTTGTCAAAGTGTCTATGTTCTAAAGTAATAGCTAATATATAAATTTTTAAACAAATAATAAATATTAATCTGTGTGATGCATTTTATACAACTATCTTCTGGGCGTTTCAAAACATTTTGCAAACAGTACTTACACAGCCACTTCCTTTAATTAAAATTAGTGGCAGGAATGATCAAACTAAACATTTATTGAGAGTCGTAAGTGGGAAACATTTCATAGATATTGATTTGATCTAATAAAGCAGACAAGTTAATAAACGTATGAAAATAGGTGATTTATCCAGGAGGGACTTATCTGGCATTCACTCTGTTTTATATTATTGTGGGTTATGGACCCTTTGAAAGGACTGCAGGATTAAAAAGGAGAAAGTGACATGATTAAATAAAAGTGAATATTAAAAATAGATTTTAAAAAGGAAATGGATATGTCTGACAGTTCAGGGGAAGGCTTTAAAAAGTCAAAAGAATACCATGGAATCAGATCTGTGGGAAACAAAAAAGGATCAAGATCTTTCTAGAAAGCATTAATAATTCCAAAAGAATGGATAATTTCTTCCTTTTTCTCTTCTTCTGTCCTTCTCTAAATTCTTCAAATTTTCAGATTCCCAATAAAGCATGTTGTCTTAGACTTCAACCCCTGATATCTCTTGAGATAAATATATGTGTGTGTGTATATATTAAAGGCAATAATGTATATGTGTATAAATATATATACATATTGATGTGTGTATGTATACACACACACACACACACATTTCTCATCTTAAATGGTAGATTTTCCCCCTCTACAAATATTCAACTAAAATTCCATCTCTGATAACTATCAGTTTATCCTCTACAGTTAAGAGGCTTTTTTGTTCGGTTTGTCTTTTTTCTTTATTTCTTAAATTCCACATATGAGTGAAATCATAGAGTATATATCATTCTGACTTCATTTAGCATTATACTCTCTGGGTCTATTCATGTGGTTGCAATGGCAAGATTTCATTTGTTATGACAAAAAATATATATATACATATATATATATATAATTTTTTCTTTACCGTTCATATATCAATGGACATCCCATAATTTTACTTGTAAATAATGCTGCAGTAGACATAGGGATACATATATCTTCTTGAGTTAGTGTTTTTGTATTCTTTGGGTAAATACTTGGCAGTGGAATTACTAGATTATATGCTAATTCTATTTTTAATTTTTTGAGAAACTTCCATACTGCCTTCCATACTGGCTGCCCCAGTTTGCATTCCCACCAACACTGGGTTCCTTTTTCTCCCTGTCCTCTCCAACATCTGCTTTTTCTTGCATTTTTGATTTTAGCTATTCTGACAGGTATACGGTGGTATCTCGTTATGGTTTTCATTTGTATTTCCCTGATGATCACTGATGCTGAGCATTTTTTTCATGTGTCTGTTGGCCATATAGATGTCTTTGGAGAAATATCTGTTCATGTCTTCTGCCCATTTTTTAATTGGATTATTTGTGTTGATTGTATAAATTCTTTATGTATTTTGGATACTAACCCTTTGTCAAATGTCATTTGAAATATTTTTATCTCTTATATTGTTTAGATGTGGTAAATTTGGGTACAATATCAATTAACATTTATTTAGTGAACTCCTATTGAGTAGAAATCATTGGATAAATTGGAGAATTAAAGAAACCAAAAAAATAATTAGACCTAATTCCTGTCCAACAGGCAGACACTGTATGTAATATTGATGGTAAATTAAGTTTAATTTTAAATATCAAACAAGATATTTAGTGATACAAACTAGAAAGCTTCTAAGTAAAGGATTGCTTTTATTTTTTTAAAGTGTTTTTTTTTTTAAAGATTTTATTTATTTACTCATAGAGACAGAGAGAGAGAGGCAGAGACACAGGCAGAGGAAGAAGCAGGCTCCATGCAGAGAGCCTGACGTGGGACTCAATCCAGGGTCTCCAGGATCACGCCCTGGGCTGCAGGCGGCGCTAAACCGCTGCGCCACCGGGGCTACCCAAACGATTGCTTTTTTTTTTTTTTTCTTAATTTTTATTTATTTATGATAGTCACACAGAGAGAGAGAGAGACAGAGACACCGGCAGAGGGAGAAGCAGGCTCCATGCACCGGGAGCCCGACGTGGGATTCGATCCCGGATCTCCAGGATCGCGCCCTGGGCCAAAGGCAGGCACCAAACCGCTGCGCCATCCAGGGATTCCCAAAGGATTGCTTTTAATTGAAATGATCACAGAAGGGTTCATGGAGAAGGTGAAAGTGCAATTTATATTATTTAAGAAAAGATAAAGTACAATATATATTTTAAATTGTTTCAATTTTAAAATGTTAGTCAAAAGTGAGAAAAAAATTAAAAAGTAGATTAAAAGAAATCCAATAAGAATAGAAAAGGTTGTTTTTCCTTTTTTTCTTTTGCTCCCTGTTCTACTGTTCTATGAGTAAAACTTAAGAGAAAAGTAGACTTGGATAATTTAAAGTGTTCAAAAAAGAGTTCTCCAAACTTTACCAATATTTTAACATTCTGAATATAAAAATATACTGAGTAGGTAGCATATGTTATTGTTGTTTTACTGTATCAATTAAGGGGATTTTTCAAATAAAATAGTTATTTAGCTTGTTTTTCTGATAATGTGTGATTGATTTATGTGTGAAAACATAAAGAATCAAGTTATCTTGATTTATTAGTTATGAAATAGGCCTCTTTTAAAGAATGTACCTGAAAAATAGAATTTCAGGGAAAAAAGTAAATAAACACAAACACATCATATGATATTTAATAAAATTTATTATATATTTGGGTAAAGTTACAAGCTGCTCCATTCAAGTCAGAAGCTACTTTGTTCCAGAAAGGATTAAAAATGGCTTACAAATGTGTCTCTAGTATTTACCTGCCTATAATTTTACAATGAAGTTACATTCCTGTTACTGCCTACATGACAAGTACATGCTCCTATCTGTTTTTTTTCATTAAAGATCCAGAAAGTGTTTTGTTTTTTTTTAACTGATAATTGAGATAATGGCAGATTCACATATAGTTTTAGGATATCATTTAGATTCTTGTACATTTTGCTTAGTTTTTCCTAGTGGTAACCTTTTGCAAAACTGTAGTATAGTATCACAACCAGAATATTGACACTGAATCAGTCCACCCATCTTATTCAAAATTTCTCTTATTTTTGTCCCTTGAGTGTGTATGTTAAGTTTTATACAACTTTATACGATCTGTTACTCTGTATAAGTTATATATCAAGTTTTATACAACTTTATACGATCTGTTACTCTGTATAAGTTATATATCAAGATAGTGGATAGTTTCAACACTCAACACCCTTTTGTAACCACATCCATCTCCCTACAGTCCCTTAACCCTCACCTGGTCCCTAATCCTGTTAACTACTAATCTATCCTACATTTTTAATAGTTGTCAATTCAAAAATGCTATGAGTGGAATCATACTGTATGGAAACTTTGAGAATAGCATTTTTCTGGGATGCCTGGGTGGCTCAGCAGTTGGGCTCCTGCCTTTGGCTCAGGTCGTGATCCCAGAGTCCGGGATCGAGTCCCACATCGGGCTCCCTGCGAAGGAACCCGCTTCTGCCTCTGCCTATGTCTCTGCCTCTATCTCTCAGTCTGTATCTCTCATGAATAAATAAATCTTAAAAAAAAAAAAAAAGATAATAGCATCTTTCACTCAGCATAAGTCTCTGGAGGTTTATCCAAGTTGTTGCATATTATCAAGTCTGTTTCTCTCTATATATTTTTAAAGATTTTATTTATTTATTCATGAGAGACACAGAGAGAGGCAGAGACACAGGCAGAGGGAGAAGCAGGCCCCACACAGGGAGCCTAATGTGGGACTCGATCCTGGGGCTCCAGTATCACTCCCTGGGCCAAAGGCAGGCCCCAAATAGTTGAGCCACCCAGGGATCCCCCTGTTTCTTATTGTTAAGTAGTATTCCCTGGTATGGATGTACTGTGGTTTAACCATTATCATATTTAAAGATATATGGGTTGATTCCAGTTTGAGGATATTATAAGTAAAGCTATTTATATACAGGTTTTTGTGTGAACACAAATTCTCTGTGAAATAATGCTCTCAAGAGTACAATTACTGAGTCCTATGATAGTTGCATGTTTAGTTTTATAAGAAACTGCAAAAGAGGGACGCCTGGGTAGCTTGGCGGTTGAACATCTGCCTTTGGCTCACGTCCAGGGATCGAGTCCCACATCAGGCTCCCTGCAAGGAGCCTGCTTCTCCCTCTGCCTATGTCTCTGCCTCTTTCTGTGCCTCTCATGAATAAATAAATAAAATCTTTTTAAAAACCCTGAAAAATATATCAGATTGATAATATAATTTTATATTTGCATCAGCAATGTATGAGTGATCCAATTTCTGTTCTCTTTGCTAGCATTTTGGTGTTGTCAATATTTTTAAATTTAGCAATCTGGTAGATACGTAGTGGTCTCTCTCTCCCTCTCTCAGTTTTGGAAGTCATTTTACTAAATCCCTCTCTTCAAAAATATTTCTGTGATACTCAGAGGAGTAAAAAAATGATCCACCTGCAGACTCTGATTATTATCTGTAGTCTCAAGCTGAATTATCAATCTAGTGAAATGTCTCTATTCTTCCTGTGAGCTTACTATATACATGTTATGCTTACTTAGGATTTTGGTATCTCTCATGTTTATAGTTTTGTTGCATTTCGGTTTCTTTCTGGAGCTCTCTCATATTTTAATTACAGTGATAGCTGATACAAAGCCTTAAAATGCAATAAGATTTTGTAAACCATTTAGAGAAATTAAAATAGTTTGATAATATAATATACAATTTCTATTAAATGTAGCTGTTCTGAGAGCAACATTGCTAACTTATGATGGTTTCATGATGAATTTCTTTCTCCCCAAAATAACATTTGGCCTTTATTTTATTTTATTTTAATTATTTTATTTTATAAGAGAAAGAAAGAGCATATATGTGAGTAGGGGAGGGAGAGGAAGAGGAAGAGGGAAAGAGAGGGTCTTAAGCAGGCTCCACACCCAATGCAGAGCCCTACACAAAATTCTATCTCAGACCCTAAGAACCTGACATGAGCTGAAATCAAGAGTCAGATGTTTAAACAACTGAGCCACTCAGGTGCCCCCAAAATGTCATTTTGAACAGACCAGCTTCTTTCAATATGGTACTGCTTATCCTGCATGTCCTCTCTACATGGAGTTACACTTTTTACCCACAGACTACTCTTTGGAGTCTACTCATAATTTCAATATGAGCAAAACTGTCTAAGAGGTATACCCAAATTTTCTAAGCCCAGGCAGTTTTCCTGGGTAGGGGAGGAGAGACACAAATAAAACCCCTAGTGAAGAACAAAACAAAACAAAACAAACTTTCCTAGAGAAGCAACAATGGCTATAAAATTCTGTAAAACTCATATGCATATATATTAATAAGCAGAACACTTAGTTTTACATCCTAAGACATTTGTTTAAAGTGGCTTCAGAATTTTCAACTAATGAATGGATTTATATTAGGATTCATTGAGTTTCAATATTAGAAATATTAGTTTAAAACTAAGCTAAAAACAAATTGAAAGTTTACATATTTGTGCACAATATACATTACAGTTTCCCTCCAATCATACTTGGACCCAGAGATTCAAAAAGCATTTTTAAGATTGCTTCTTTTTCTCCTACTCTTGGTTTTGCTAATCTTAGCATGGGTTAATTCACAAACTTAGTCTTTCCACATAGATATAGAGTATAGGGTAACCCTGGGAGTCAAACTTGAGTAGGTTTTATAGCTTTTGCTGCCATTAAAGAGGTATCAGAGGTTCTAATTTGAGGAAGGGCTCTGATTGGATAGACACTTGAACCACACTGATGGCCACGGTGATAAATCTTCCTGAATATTTCAGCCAGGGTCAAGGATCCGTTACCAAGACACTGAAATCAGGGCTTCAGCATACTTTATCCACATGGGTTTATAAAATTGTCAAATCAAGGAAAGACATGTCTCCATAGAACTGGATTATCCATGTAATTTCTTGACTTCCAAAACAAAAGAATAAAGAGGCTCAACGATTAATTAAAGTCTTTATCTCTGCAAAAATGGAAATGCTCTCAGCTTTAAAATTAAAGTCTTCAATCCCCACACTCTACCTGTTCCACTGAGGATTCAAAGCTTTTATCACTGATATGTGTGTAGAGTTCATGCTCAGAGTAGTATTCTTCCTTCTCATTTCAACAGTCTCTGCTGAAGAAAGATATTTTTCAAGCACATGGTGTAAGGAGGGGAGTATAGTATTGAGATGAAATTAATGGGGGAATCCAGTCTTCCATGGCCTATCTTGGGAGAATTTTACTTTCCTGTCTTTGTGTTATCATTCTGGATAATGGTTCAGGAAACATTCTTTTTTTCAAAGAAAAACTTAATGGAAGGCATTTCATGCTTGCAAATTATTGGAAGGTCTGGAGAAGAAAAGTAAAATGGCTGCCAATGGATTAGTGATGTCAGGCATATATTAAAACCTTAGTTTTAATCCAGAGAAGACACTATTTCTGCTTCTTAGTCTGTCATTCATGAAGCTGATGGCTAGTGATTGGGATGCAAAGAACATCTACTTCAACTGCCTCAAGATGCTATTAAAGTTGGACTCTAGACTTTGGAACATTTTGGGCAGCCCTAAATACTTACATGGCTGATACCTTCCTAGTTGGCAGTAACTGCAGCAGAAGATTAAGTGTGCTCAACTAATCTGCAATAACTTGAACAAGTGCCTCTCATTGCAGAATCTAATTTGAATCCGTAACTCTAGTTTTGAAGTAGTCTGAGGTCTGTAATATGTTGCTTTCCAGATATTACAGTACTGAACGGTTGGTAATAATGGAAACCAAGGGCCAAATATAGTGTGTATGTGTGTGTGTGTGTGTGTGTGTATATATATATATGTATATATATATGTATATATATATGTGTGTGTGTATATATATATATATGTGTGTGTGTGTTTATGTGCGTATATACATAATATACATACACATATACAGTAAATTTCCAAAACTGTTGGGAAAATCATGGCAATAAATGAAATTAAGGTAAATGTATTTTTTCTATTTTTGTGTAAGATTTCAGGACATATAATAGGTTTTATTTATCCTTATGAAATAAAATTTTCAGTCAAGACTATTTGCTCTACACTAGGTAGCAAATAGTAATTTTTAAAACTCCCCTCTATTCAGTATTGTTGCTTCTATGAGTATACTTAAGGAAGAAAATGGCATAATGATGCTGGACATCAATTTATGGCACTGTAATTGAGATTGGGCTAAAATCACAGCAATTTTTGAATCAGTACTTTAAAAAAAATCATAGGCTTTCCTTGTAGAAGTAGTCTATATACTCTGTTCCTCAAGTATTTCTTTTTTCTGGGCTCACACAAGAAGGCATAGTAATTAGTTTTGAGTTTTTAATTCTTATTCTCTGGTGTCAAATACATTCTCTTGATGGGCTTCATTAGTATTTTTTCCCCTTTCTTTCCTTTTCTTTAAAAAAAAACTTCTTTATTATTTTTTTTCTTTTTATGAGACTCCAGCAGACCAGAAATGAGACTGTTCTGAAAATGATGTGCTAGCTAGTACTTTTCCTTTTACACAAAGAGGCATTCTTGACAGAATGTGTACTATTTATACCTGTTTTGTAATCTCTCCATAAGATTAAGTTTAGGAAGAATAAGAAAAATAGATTGTTATTTGGTTGGAGAATCAAAGGTTTCAATAATGTACAGCAATCAATGTCTTCACTGGCTTACCGGGGTTAAAACTATTTAAAAGGTTTCAACCCAGTTATTTAAGCTGTCTTATGCCCTGTCTAATTCAATGTGACAGTTGAAAGAAACCTATTTGGAAGCTTACTTATTTGACATTGATATTTATTTTTTATATATTCTTTCAGAAAACTATATTGGGGAATGTTTAAAACAATGTGCATAGGATTTTAGATCTTCTAAAATTTCTTATCCATAGTATTTCAGTTGGGATATGCAAAGAGTATTTGGTAACACTTAGTTTTCTGGGAGGGTGAATTAAATGCAAGCGCAGAGAAGAGAACATAGTGAAAATTCTAGGAGAACATGCCAATACATTAATTAGCTTGTGAATTAGTTATTTAAAGCCATTAAATTACACACTTTAGTCAAACTTATGCAGCATAAAAGTTTCCAATGAAAACACTAATGGTTTTAATAAAATATGTGAATTTTTAAATGCTTTCAATATTTCATATTAATCATCAGTCTTTTAATAATGATAGTTTTGTCACCTCAAGCAGATATACTCTATGTGATAAGAGATACTGTAAAGGAAATTTCTTAAAACCAGTCGTAATTATTTTTTCTGAGATTTAATGCCTTTAAAGGTGATAATACTTTTGATTTGCATGATATCTTTTTTAACATATCAAATGATTTAAAGGCTATTAAATCATTTATTTGTTCATATATGGAATCAGTTGCAGTCAAAAACATGAGATGACTTACCCTTGGAAAAAGAAAAAAATTAGGCTCTACTTCAGAGTATCAGCTGTTAGGGTTTGGGTGAGAGATGAGGATGCTGACTAAAAAGTTAATACAATGAAAAGCAGCTTTTCACATAGGGGATATGAAAATCCTTGAATCCTTTCATTTCAAATGAAATTGTCAATTGAATTTGTACAATTGTCTCCTGTTTGCAATGTATTAAAAATAGTTTTAACCTGAGGAGAATATTTATAAGCTATAGAAAGGAACCATTTACATCATTTTGTTGTTGTTTTGCTTTGCTTTTGCTTTTTCTTTTATTTTAATTCTAGTTCCTCCTTTCTATCATGACTAATCTCTTATCTCTTAGCTTCACTCACCTGTATTATAGACAAGGAAAATGGATGACAGCAGTTGGGTATCATTGCAGATATGTATACTACAGGTGAATTTCATGAAATATAATGTATTTCAGTTTTGGTATTTTCAATAATAGACCAGTTTTGGTACTTTCAATAATAGAACCCATATTGCACAGTATTTGTAGCAACTGAGGCTTATATTTAAATCATCAGTCTCTATTTTTTTCTAAATTGCTTCTATTTATTGATTAGGCAAATGTACCTTTTATTATTCATTGATTAATCCCAGAAATAAGAAGAAATATTTTTTTCATAATATTATATATCTTGGAATTCATTGATACACATTAAAGTTTAATTTGCTCTGGGATGGTTCTTCTATGGCTTGAGAAAATTGAGTTATTATCTAAAACATTTAAAAATTATTTTAAAAAGATTTTATTTCTTTCAGAAAGAGAGAGATTGAGTATGAGAGAGAGAGGCAAAGAAACTCAAGTAGATTTGTGCTGAGCATGGAGCCCAATCATTGGTATTATGACCTGAACAGAAACCAAGAGTTGGACACTTAACTAGTCATCCAAGTAACCTAAAATTACTGACTTTTATATTTTCCCAATGAGATGAAAGTCAGATACAAACTTAGGAATTTTTCTAATTTTCCTTAGGTATTTATTCATAAGTCGAAGGTTTTCCTAAACATTTATCCATGTACCTTTTGTGTGTGTAAGAAAAATAGGAAGGAAGACTATTTTTTCCATTTATGAGAATTTGGACTCTATAAGGCATCTGGTAAATATAAAAAATAATACTTTCAAAAGCTTTAAGAATATGAAGATTCCCAATTGCCAAAAATTTTACTTCATTAGAGCACATAGCACCAGGTAATGTAAGGAGAGTCTTTATCCTGCTTAAAGCCTGGGACATTTGTTTTTTGTTTTATATATATATATATATTTATATTTATATATATATATTTATACATATATACATATGTATAAAATATTATATGTATAATATAAAATATAAATATAAAAATAAAATAAACATAAAATATAAAATATTATATGTATAATGTTATATGTATAAAATACATATAATACATATGTATATGTATTTTATTGGAGTTCAATATGACAACATATAGCATAACACCCAGTGCTCATCCCATCAAGTGCCCCCCTCAGTGCCCATCACCCAGTCATCCCATCCTCCTGCCCACCTCCCCATCACTACCCCTTGTTTGATTCAAAGAGTTAGGAGTCTCTCATGTTCTGTCACCTTCACTGATATTTCTCACTCGTTTTCTCTCCGTTCCTTTTTATTCCTTTTCACTATTTTTTATATTCCCCAAATGAATGAGACGATATAATGTTTGTCCTTCTCTGATTGACTGACTTCACTCAGCATAGTACCCTCCAATTCCATCCACGTTGAAGCAAATGGTGGGTATTTGTCATTTCTAATGGCTGAGTAATATTCCATTGTATGCATATACCACATCTTCTTTTATCATTAATCTTTCAATGGACACCGAAGCTCCTTCCATTGTTTGACTATTGTGCACATTGCCACTATAAATATTGGGGTGCAGGTGTCTCGGCTTTTCACTGCATCTGTATCTTTGGGGTAACTACCCAGAAGGGCAATTGCTGGGTCCTAGGGTAGCTCTATTTTTAACTCTTTGAGGAACCTCCACACTTTTTCCAAAGTGTCTATGCCAGTTCACACTTTCAGAACAGTGCAAGAGGATTCCCCTTTCTCCACATCCTCTCCAACATTTCTTGTATCCTGTATTGTTAATTTTCACCATTCTCACTGGTATGAGGTGGTATCTCATTGTGGTTTTGATTTGTATTTCCCTGATGGCAAGTGATGCAGAGCATTTTCCCATGTGCTTGTTGGCCATGTGTAGGTCTTCTTTGGTGAAATGTCTGTTCATGTCTTTTGCCCATTTCATGATTGGATTCTTTGCTGTTGAGTTTAATAAGTTCTTTATAGATCTTGGATAGTAGCCCTTTATCTGATAGGTCACTTGCAAATATCTTCTCCCATTCTGTAGGTTGTCTTTTATTTTGTTGAATATTTCTTTTGCTGTGCAGAAGCTTTTTATCTTGATGAAGTCTCAATAGTTCATTTTTGCTTTTGTTTCCCTTGCCTTCATAGATGTATCTTGCACGAACTTGCTGAGGCCAAGTTAAAAAAGGTGTTGCCTGTGTTCTCCTCTAGGATTTTGAGGAATTCTCATCTCACATTTAGATCTTTCATCCATTTTAAGTTTATCTTTGGGTATGGTGTAAGAGAATGGTGTAGGTTCATTCTTCTGCACGTGGCTGTCCAATTTTCCCAGCACCATTTATTGAAGAGACTATCCTTTTTCCTGTGGATATTCTTTCTGGTTTTGTCGAATATTGACCATAGAGTTGAGAGCCCATTTCTAGGTTCTCTATTCTGTTCCATTGACCTATGTGTCTGTTTTTGTGCCAATACTACACTATCTCGAGGATCACAGCTTTGTAGTACAGCTTGAAACCCAGCGTTGTGATGCCCCCGGCTCTGGTTTTCTTTTTCAATATTCCCCCGGCTATCTTCTCTGATTCCATACAAATCTTAAGATGATTTTTTCCAACTCTCTGAAGAAAGTCTGTGGTATTTTGATAGGGATTGCATTGAATGTGTAAATTTCCTTGGGTAGCATTGACATTTTCACAGTATTAATTCTGCCAATCCATGAGCATGGAATATTTTTCCATCTCTTTGTGTCTTATTCAATTTCTTTCAGAAGTGTTCTGTAGTTTTTAGGGCATAGATCCCTTACCACTTTGGTTTGGTTTATTCCTAGGTATCTTATGCTATTGAGTGCAAGTGTAAATGGGGTTGACTCCTTAATTTCTTTTTCTTCAGTCTCATTGTTAGTGTAGAGAAATGCCACTGATTGCTATGCATTGATTTTTGTCTCCTGCCGCATTACTGAATTGCTGTATGAGTTCTAGCAATCTTGGGGTGGATCTTCTGGGTTTTCTGTATACAGTAAGTATCATGTCATCTGCAAAGAGGGAGAGTTTGACTTCTTTACCAATTTGAATGCCTTTGATTTCTTTTTGTTGTCTGATTGCTGAGGCTAGGACTTCTAGTACTATGTTGAATAGCAATGGTGACAGTGGACATCCCTGTTGTTTTCCTGATCTTGTGGAAAGGCTCCCAGTGTTTTTCCATTGAATGATATTTGCTTTGGGCTTTTCATAGATGGCTTTTGAGATGGTGAGGAATGTTCCCTCTATCCCTACATCTGAAGAGTTTTGATCAGGAATAGATGCTGTATTTTGTCAAATGCTTTCTCTGCATCTATTGAGGATCATATGGTTCTCGTTCTCATTTTTTCTCTTGTTGATATGATCAATCACGTTGATTGCTTTATGAGTGTAGAACCAGCCTTGCATCCTGGGGATAAATCCCACTTGGTCATGATGAACAATCTTTTTAATGTACTGTTGGATTATATTGGCTAGTATCTTGTTGAGAAATTTTGCATCTGAGTTCATCAGGGATATTGTTCTATAATTGTGCTTTTTGGTGGAGTCTTTTCTGGTTTTGGAATTAAGGTGATGATGGTCTCATAGAATGAGTTTGGAAGTATTCAACCCCTTTCTATCTTTCAGAACAGCTTTAGTAGAAGAGGTATTGGTCCTTCTTTAAATGTTTGATAGAATTCCCCTGGGAAGCCATCTGGCCCTGGACTTTTCTGTCTTGGGAGGTTTTCGACGACTGCTTCAATTTCCTCCCTGGTTATTGGCTTGTGCAGATTTTCTAATTCTTCCCATTCCAGTTTTGGTAATTTGTGGTTTTCCAGAAATGCTTCCATTTCTTCTAGATTGCCTAAAATATTGGCATATAGCTGCTCATAATATATTTTAAAAATCGTTTGTATTTCCGGTATGGTTGTGATCTCTCCTTTTTCATTCATGATTTTATTAATTAGAGCCTTTTCTCTTTTGTTTTTAATAAGGCTAGCTAAGGGTTTATCTATCTTAATTCTTTCAAAGAACCAACTCCTGGTTTTGTTGATCTGTTCTACAATTCTTCAGGTCTCTGTTTCATTGAGTTCTGCTCGAATCTTTATTAACTCTCTTCTTCTGCTTGGTGTAGATTTTATTTGCTGTTTTTTCTCCAGTTCCTATAGGTGTAAAGTTAGCTTGTGTATTTGAATTTTTCCCAATTTTTTGAGGGATGCTTGTATTGCGATATATTTCCCTCTCAGGACTGCTTTTGCTGTATCTCAAAGATTTTGAATGGTTGTATCTTCATTCTCATTAGTTTCCATGAATCTTTTTTATTCTCTAATTTCCTGGTTGACCCATTCATCTATTAGCAGGATGCTCTTTAACCTCCACATGTTTGAATTTCTTCCAAATTTCTCCTTGTGATTGAGTTCAAGTTTCAAATCATTATGGTCTGAAAATATGCAGGGGACAATCCCAGTCTTTTGGTATCCCTTGAGACCTGACTTGTGACCCAGTAGGTGGTCTATTCTGGAGATATTTCTATGTGCACTTAGAAGAATGTGTATTCAGTTGCGTTTGGATGTAAAGTTCTGTAAATATCTGTGAAATACATCTAGTCCAGTGTATCATTTAAAATTCTTGTTTCTTTGGAGATGTTGTGCTTAGAAAATCTGTCATTTGCAGAAAGCGTCGTGTTGAAGTCTCCCAGTATTAGTGTATTATTATCTAACTATGTCTTTACTTTGGTTATTAATTGATTGGTATACTTGGCAGCTCCCACATCACGGGCATAAATATTCATGATTGTTAGGTCCTCTTGTTCAATAGATCCTTTAAGTATAATATAGTGTCCCTCTTCATCTCTTACTACAGTCTTTGGGATAAACTCTAATTTATCTGATATGAGGATTGCTACCCTGCTTTCTTTTGAGGACCATTTGAATGGTAAATGGTTCCCCAACCTTTCATTTTTAGGCTGTACGTGTCCTGAGGTCTAAAATGAGTATCATATAGAGACTATCTATAGCAAATAGATGGGTCTTGCTTTTCTATCCAGTCTGAAACCCTGCGTCTTTTGATGGGATCATTAAGCCCAATCATGTTCAGAGTTACTATTGAAAGATATGAATTTAGTATCATCATAATACCTATTCAGTCCCTGTTTTGTGGATTATATCTTTCGGCATCCTCTTTCTTTTATAGAGTCCCCCTTAATATTTCTTGCAGAGCTGGTTTGGTGGTCACATATTCTGTCAGTTTTTACCTGTCTTGTAAGCACTTTATGTCTCCTTCTATTCTGAATGAGAGCCTTGCTGGATAAAGTATTCTTGGCTGCATGTTCTCACTTAGGACCCTGAATATATTCTGTCAGCCCTTTCTGGCCTGCCAGGTCTCTGTGGAGAGGTCTGCTGTTAATTTAATATTTCTCCCCATATAAGTTAGTCTCTTGCTGCTTTAAGGATTTTCTCTTTATCTTTGGAATTTGCAAGTTTCACTATTAAATGTTGAGGTGTTGAATGTTTTTTATTGATTTTGGTGGGGAACCTCTCTATGTCCTGGATCTGAATGCCTGTTTCCTTCCCCAAGTTAGGGAAGTTCTCAACTATAATTTGTTCAAATACATTTTCTGTTCCTCTGTCCCTTTTGGCGCCCTCTGAAACCCCAATTATATGTAGATTTTTCCTTCTGAGGCTGTCATTTATTTCCCTTAACCTTTCCTCATGGTCTTTTAATTGTTTTTCTCTTTTTTCCTCAGCTTCCTTCCTTGCCATCAACTTCTCTTCTATGTCACTCACTTTTCCTTCTACCTCATTAACCTTCATCATTAGGACCTCCAGTTTGGATTGCATCTCATTTAATTGATTTTTAATTTTGGCCTGATTAGATCTAAATTCTGCAGTCATGTAGTCTCTTGATTCCTTTATGCTTTTTTCCAGAGCCACCAGTAGCTTTATAATTGTGCTTCTGAATTGGCTTTCTGACATCAAATTGTAATTAAATTGTGACAGAGAGTACTGTTTCTGATTCTTTCTTTTGTGGTGAGTTCTTCTTTCTAGTCATTTTGCTCAGTGCAGAGTGGCTAAAAACAAGTTGTACTGAAAAAAAGGAAGAAAGAAAAGAAAAAAAAACAAAAGACAAGGAGGGGTATCCTCTGGTTCTATATACCGTAAATCCCTCAACTTCCCTGGGGCTTTCCAGTGCTGCTCGGCCAAAAACTTGCTCTTCCCCTGTCCTTCCAGCTGGTCTTCTGGGGGAGGGGCTGCTGTGCTGACTCTCAGGTGTGTGCATGGCTCAGTGGGAGCTGTTTACCCCCTGAGGCCCCTGTTCCCTGGTGGCCCCACTCTGTCCCAGGCACAGGGTGACACCAGGAGGAACAACCACACTGGCGCGGCCACCCTTCCAGCTCTGGAGTCAGCTCTCCCAGTAACTCCCGCGGCTACCGGTCTGCACTCGCCTGGATGCTCCCAGGAGTGGGGGGCGCTGATCTGCACAGCTTGGGGGTGCCTGGCAGCAGGAGGGTCCTTGCTGTCCTCTGCCCTCCCCGCTTCTGCCTGTCCCAGGGGGAGCACAGGATCCTGGGCTGTGTCTGCTTGGTGCCCTGGGATCCAGGGCCTGTTCTGCTGGAATTGCACTCCTGGGGCCCGGGCTCCCGAAGGTAGCAGGGTGCAGCCTCCTTCAGCCAGAGCTGCCGCCTGAGCTTCTCCCGAGGTCCCACCGGGTGCGTGCTCCAGCCCTTCACAGAGCTCAACCCGTGGTCTTTGGTGCACTCTCTCTCCCGGGTGCTCTCCTCTCCTAGTGACCCCGGGGAGTTGGAGGTTCCACTGCCCCTCCTGCAGTTCTGCCCGGTTTCCCTGTTGAGCGCCCTCCCCTCTGGAAAGAATTCGGTTCAGATTTTTAAAGTTCCTGCTTCTCCAGGCTGGGCTTTCCTGTCTTGGAGGCTTTTGCTGCCTGGCCTTAGCCCGGCTCCTCGCGGGGCCCCTCCGCCACTGGATTCTTTTTTATTTTTTCTTCCCTCGGCTTCCTACCTTGTTAGAAGCGCAAATTCTTCTCTCTGTAGCACTCCAGCTGTTCTCTCTTTAAATCTTAGGTCGAATTCATAGGGTTTCAGGATGATTTGAAAGTTATCTAGGTAAGTTGGGTGGGGGCAGGTGACTTGGGGACCCTACTCCCATTTTTCCCCGCCCCCCTCTTATCCATGTACTTAAACTTATTCAACAGGTGTTCCCCAAATCTGAAAACTCAAAAATGAAGTAGGAAAACAAAACAAAACGTCTCAATGAGAATTTCTTAAACTTCAGTAATTGGTAGAGAAATTCCTATGTCATTACTTTAGGATGGTGAAACTTAAAGTCTTGGATACTTCAGCTTCTATCCATCTTATTCAGAAACATTTACCTGTAATTTATTTTTAAATTATTTTTACATAGAAAATCTGAACACTACAGAGGAATATATATCGCTACCTATAAATACATGTGCACATATATATCTACATTTTAGTGGACTATATTTTTAAAACATATATTTTGATTATTTTTGGAAAACTTTCTTAACAGTTTTTATAGGCTTAAAGAACAGACTCAACTTAGGTTTTTAACTAGAAATCTCTAGTTGTATAAAAACCTGTTTATGGGGTTTGGCATAGTTTTCAGCTGCAAGTGTTGAGCAGCGTGTTGCTGGGTCAGAAAGAAATCTTTCTTGCTTGGTTTGCAGACTGTGTGTTCACCCCTCTGAGACCAAGGCCAGGAGGTTGTGACCCCTCAGAGATGGAGCACAGGTTAGAGGTCACCACTCAGAGGTGGAGCCTGGCCTGGAGTTTATGCCAGCCAAGTACCATCACTGAAGAACTACTGAAAGTGACTGTCTCCCTAGAAATGTTTAAAATGAATGAATGAATGAATGAATGAATGAATGAATGAATGAATGAATGAATATGTGTGTGTGTGTATGTATATATGTATGTATATAACCATATATATACATATATATGTATGTATATATACACACACACACACATACATACAGGCAGGGGCAGACAAAATATCACCTAGAGTTCCATCTTGTAGAGGGAGCTGTTAAACCCTCATAAGATTTCATTTTTTCTTATCTGTCTTAAACATGTATTATCAAATAGGTGATCATTTTATATGTGAAATTTTATTTATTTAATTAACTTTAAATTATAATTGTTTCCCAAGTCATTATCTACCCAAAAATTGTTTCCAGGAACAGAGCCCTAATAATTATTAAGGACTCTGTGTTCATTAACATACTTACAGAATGTGAATATGTATGCAGCATTGTTATCAGTTCTGAGCATGTTGTGTATTGGAAAGATTCTGGACAGGGAGGTTATCAGGAGACTCAAGTTCTGATATTGACTGTCAATAAACTAATAGGTTCTATATGCTTACATCTAAGGGCTGATGAAAAGGGCTACTATGAAAAATCATGGCTACTTAGGGTAAGCTAAGATAGTACAGGAATTATCTGGAGTAGATTCTACTAATATGTACCAAAGTCTAGTATTTTCCTACATAGCCATCTCTGTTACTTAGAAATTCTGTATTATGTAGTTATATTTGGTTAACACCTATTCTCTTCTTTTTTCTTCTTCCTTTAACCATTAATCCATTTTCCCAAACAACCATGGACTCATCCAATCATTCCTTTATACATTGAAAACAAAAATTGTCTATTGTCTTATAAATTCCAGGCATGTGTATTAGGTTCTAGGAATAAAGGGGTGAGCAAATCAGAAAGGTTCTTGCCTTTGTGAATTTTACTATCCATGATGAGGGAGAAGCCACAGATAATTATTCTATGGAAGATGTACTGAATTGGATTAAAAGTACATGAAAACACACCAGTTAGAAGTTTGTCCAGAAGGACATTGCTCGCTCATGTGTGCCTGTTCTCTAGCATAATTATAAGCAGTGCCCTTTCACTCTAAAAAATGCTTCATTTTAGGTAATAGATGATAAAGCCTCTGTATGTATCAAAATTTTACAAGATAGCAGCTGCCCACCGCAACCTTTATTTTACAAATAAAGAAAATGAAATTCTGATTGGTGTGGTAACTTTACTATGATGACATAGCTAATTAATGATAGAAATACACAGCTTCATAGGACAGAAAAAATGATACAAGCCATCCATGAGTGATAGTTCACCATAGATCTGTGATCTTAGAAATTAACCTAATGCTCTAAGCCACACAGTCATGAATATGTGAATTCTGATATCATCCTGTGCTATGGCAGTTAAAAGAGAGCATATTCTTGAAAGTCCTAGAACAATAGATTTAAAAATATCCTCAATGTTAGCCCCTCTGCCAGAAGAGAAAATACTCTTACCCCACTAGAGCATTTATAGAATAAGAGAACTCTCACAGGTACTTTTTTAATATTTATTTTTTATTGAAGTTTCTTTTGCCAACATATACTATAATACCCAGTGCTGATCCCATCAAGTGCCTTCCTCAATGCTTGACACCCAGTGACCCCAACCCCCTCCTCACCTCCCCTTCCACATTACTTTGTTCATTTCCCAGAGTTAGGATTCTCTCATGGTTTGTCTACCTCTCTATTTTTTCTCACTCAGTTTCCCTCCTTTCCCTTATAATCCCTTTCACTATTTTTTATATTTTTATATTATATAAAATTTATAATATATATTATAAATATATATATTATAAAAATATATTTATAATTTATAATATATACTATATTATATTATATATTATATTATATATTATATATTATATGAGTAAAACCATATAATGATTGTCCTTCTCCAATTGACTTATTTCACTCAGCATAATACCCTCTCATCCACGTCGAAGCAAATGGTAGGTATTTGTCCATTCTAATGGCTGAGTAATATTCCATTATATATATATATATATATATCAATCACACATTATATATATATCACACATTATATATATATATATCACACACACTATATATATATATGTGTGTGTATATATATATATATATATATATATATATATATATATATATATAATCTCACATCTTCTCCATTCATATGTCAGTGGACATCATGGCTCATTCCAGTTTAGCTGTTGTGGACATTGATGCTATAAACATTGGGGTGCATTCTGAATGAAAGTCTTCTTATTTAGGACCCTGAATATATCCTGCCAGCCCTTTCTGGCCTGACTGGTCTCTGTGGAGAGGTCTGCTGTTAATTTGGTATTTCTCCCCATATAAATTAAGAATCTCTTGTCTCATGCTGCATTAAGAATTTTCTCTTAAATGTGTGGGAAATATCAGAAAGGGAGACAGAACATAAAGACTCCTAACTCTAGGAAACAAACTAGGGGTGGTGGAAGGGGAGGAGGGCGGGGGGTGGGGGTGAATGGGTGACGGGCACTGAGGGGGGCACTTGACGTGATGAGCACTGGGTGTTATTCTGTATGTTGGTAAATTGAACACCAATAAAAATAAATTTATTATAAAAAAAGAATTTTCTCTTAATCTTTGAAATTTGCAAGCTTCACTATTAAATGTGAGGTGTTGAATGGTTTGTATTGATTGGGGGAGGTCATCTCTAACTCTTGGATCTGAATGCTTGTTTCCCTCCCCAAATTAGGGAAGTTCTCAGCTATGGTTTGTTCAAATATACTTTGTGGTCCTATCTATCTCTCAGTCTCTTCTGGAGTCAAATTATATGTAAATTCTTCCTTATCAAGCTATCATTTATTTCCCTAACCCTTTCTTCATTGGCTCTTAATTGTTTTTCTCTTTTTTTCCTCAGCTTTCTTCCTTACCATCAACTTGTCTTCTATGTCACCCATTCTCTCTTCCACCTCATTAACCCTAGCAGTTAGGAAATCCAGTTTGGATTGCATCTCATTTAATCTCTTTTTAATTTAGGCCTGATTAGATCTCACTTCTGCAATAATAAAGTCTCTAGAGTCCTTTAGGCTTTTTTCCAGAGCCACCCGTAGCTTTGTATTTGTACTTCTGAATTGACTTTTTGGCATCGGATTTAAATCCAAATTCTGTAACTCTGTTACAGAGAGTACTGTTATTGGTTCTTTCTTTTTTGGTGAATTCTTTCTTCTAGTTACTTTGTCCAGTGCAGAGTGGCTGTATGAGTGGGCTGAAATAAAAATATCAACCACACCCTAAGTAAAATATACCCTAGATGATTCCAAAGAGGTCAGAGACCAAAAAATAAAAAATAAATAAATAAAAATAATAAAAAAACCAGAACGACATAAAACAAAAGGACCACTAAAGTGAAAAACAAATTTTAAAACAAATTAGTAAAAATAAAAGGCCAAAAACCACAGAGAATAAGAAAAAAAAAAAAAGGAAAATAAAAAATAGTAAAAAAAGAGAAAAAAGGGGGGGCGGGGGATGGTGGTGGTGAATAAATGACAGTGGAGATAATGTAGTCTACCTGAGGGGTCCTAGAGGGTAATCCTCTTGGTTTTGAGTGTATTTTGTTCTGTATGTTAGAGGATGCTCTATCCTAAATTTATATATACCATCAATACTTATTTAATGCCCCAACATTGAACACCAAAACATAAACAAGATAAAAGAGGGGGGCGCATAATGGGAAGGAAGAGAGAATATAATCTCACAGAATGAATCAGCACATTATTCCACTTGTTTCTGGGTGTATGTTGGTTGACGTGTGTTAAAAGGTATTAACTTATACCATTGTAAAACAAAACGAGACAGAAAAAACAAGAAACAAAAACCCATAATTCATATATCTCCCAAAATGAAATTACGTTGAAGGGAATCCAGAAGTGAAAAATACATCTAAGACATGTAATTGTAGAAATATGAAAGTCAAAAAGGAAAAAGCTTAAAAATGAAGAGGTGGTAAAATATTATAGTTAAGGTGGGAAAAGAGAAAAAATACTGGAAATTTTTAGTCTAATATGAAAATGAGTCATAATGGAAAAGGGGGAAAAAAGGGACTCTCTAGTTCTATATTCTATTTTCCCTTGATTTTCCCTCAGTCATGGAGATTTCAGTGCTGCTTGGTCAATAAACTTGCTCTTCCCCAGTTCTTCCAGCTGGTCTTCTGGGGGAGGGGCCTGCTGTGCTGATTCTCAGGTGTCTGTGCCTGGGGGAGATGCCCCATCCCCTGCCAGGTGCCGGGCTCAGTGTGAGCTGTGCTCCTCGTAGTGCCCCTCCCCACTTTATTCTTATTTGTTTATTTAGCCTTTCTATCTTTTAGAAAGCCAAAACTTTTCTCTCTGTAGCATACCAGCTATTCTCTCTTTGAATCTTAGGTCGAATAAGTAGGTGTTCAGGATGTTTTGAAATTTATCTAGGTAAGTTTGTCAGGCCAGGTGAGTTGAGGGCCCCTACTCTTCCACCATCTTGCTCTTCCCTCCTCTCTCACAGGTACTTAAACATGGATTAAATCGAAAAATTTTTGGAATTTTCAGAGTGGCAGTGCAAAGACTATTTGGATTAGTTAGAAGATAGTTAATCAAAAAATAGCATAGACAAGTTCCTTCTCAAATGAGGAAAGAAAGCTAATGTGAACCTAGAGGACTAACATGGTTATCCTTCAAAGCATAATAATAATAAGCCCAGTCCACCTAGAAGAGGTGTAAGGACTTACCCTGTCTTTATTGCAACTTTTTCTAGCTTCAAGTTCAATGTAGGAGTTAAGACATACTATACTACAGTAAATCTTGTCAAATATCTCAAAAATGGAAAAAAAAAAAAAAGAAAAGTTTTGTGGATATGGAAAGAAATGTTAAGTTCTCCTACCATTTTGGTATTTTTTATAACATATGTGTCCAAAGCAATAGCTTTATGTGACATATTGGATACCTTTAATGAAACATAATATGTATAGAATCATTTATTTGAGGAACTTTCTGAGTTTTTTCAGGATGATAATTTAGCACAATGTGGAACAAACATGCTCAGCAACTTTACACAAGTAGATCTTTTGCAAAAGCATATGGTAAACTTTAGTGGTTTATTTGATAAATATTGAGTAGTATCCCATGTGATTTTCATAAATTTTTTTTAACAATAACATGTTTTTTTAAAATTTCACTACAAAGATATTTTAAATAGTTTGCTTAACGTGAGGTGTTTGGGTATTTACCCCATAGATCATTAACCCAGGAACTTTGCCAAGTGTGTATTTATAATTTTTCCTGAGAACTCAACCTGGCACTAAATATTTCCTTATGGCATATCATAATGGAAAACAATGACATGTAACATTAAATAAGTTAGGGATATGTTTCAGATAACATTTCTGATAGCCAAATATAACTATCTCTTTAAAAAAGTGAAATTATGACTGAAAATATGATGAAAACATATATCTGGATGATTTTTGGAAGAGTTCCTTAACAGCTTTTGGAAACTTAAATAAGAGACTTAAACTTAGGTTTTTAATTGGTAACCTCTAGTTTTCTGAGAAGCATATTGTAATGAATATGTCATTTGTCATATTGTAAGTTGCTTTTTTAATTATAAAGCTGACTTTGACATTTTAATTCTATTTTACACCTTTTAAATATTTACTGATTTCATACAACTGACTGTACCCCATTTCTCTGTATCTCTTTTAACAAGTATATAAATCAGAAATATACTGTAACAAAGGCTTGACTCATGGAATATGTGAAAAAGACCACTGTCTTGCACTTGTATAGACACTTCTCACAAATTATTGCAGATTTTTCTAAATGTTCTGCTTATACAGTTTCCTTATTCAATATCTGTCATGTTTATTGAATTTGATGTCTTGAAATTGCATCAGAATAAGCTTTTGGAGGGTAAGAAAGGGTTGGAAGTGTTCACTTCATTTTGGTCTCATCTTGTGAGGAAATCATTTGACTCTTGAAGGAAGAAAGTTGCAATGGTGATCGAAGGAAATATCTATTATTTCTATGCTACTTCTAATTTTAAAAATACCTGACAAAATTCAGGGATGCCTAAATAATGAGGCAATGTATCTGGCCTTTATGATTTTAGTCCTGCAAGGTTATGTTTCTATTATGGGTTGAATTTTGTTTCCCCAAAAGGTGTTGAATTCCCAGTCCCCAGTTCTTAACCCCAGGTTTTTATGAATGTAACCTCATTTGGCCTTTGTAGATGATGAAGTTCAAAATAGTGATGAACTGCTCATATTTTATTAGCATACTATATTACTTCATGCATGTGAAGTGTAACACTCACCGAGGGAATTTTGCCAAATCGAGTAATAGGTTCTAAGACTCTCATAAGCCATATATGATACCAGACTACTAAGGAGGAAATAGAATGAAAAATTTGGTTTCCAATGCTTGATGGAAGCATCAAGCATTCATTTTCTGCACATTTCAGTGGCCTATACTACTTACTTGCAAGAAGAGGATGTGTGTGTCAGGTGGGTGCAGGATCTGACATGAGGTAAAAGTATCATGCTCCATAGGAGCCAATATATTTTGTTACAATTTCTTAGACATAGCTTCTAGAGTCCTCTCAAGACATAATGCCTAGAATCATCATACTCATAAGAATCTATGGCTTCTTATCTAGTAGTTTTTAGATCTCTGAGTCCAGATTAAATTTGCCAACAGAGGTTATTTTCAATCATAATCTTTGTTGCTTAGAAACATAGAGGACATACCACCTTATTAAGTTGCCAGGGGAACAGAGTTAGAAAATTAACCTAAAGTCAAATTCTCATGAAGAAGGATAAAAGGTTTCATTAATCTATTACCCATAATACTTAGTAACATAATATTAGTGGAATTAAGCCACTCTCTAGTAGTATTTTGCACTTGGAGGATGTTGGATACATTAAACCATTGAGTATTTTCACTGTGTTCAGCTCAGTATTCGAGGTGTAGTATACTCTAAGAGATCTATGGGGTTGTAGTACACCTCCATGGGGTAAATGTAAACTCTTGTACATTTATGAAGAAACCATGATCCACATTAAGTAACTACTTCCTTTGTCAAAATAACCATTATCTTCCGTGTTTCTCTTCTCAGTCATTACTCCTGTGTTTCTAGGACTTTTTGCTCTAGTATACCCTCTAGTCGTTTTATTCCACTACACCTTCAAATATTCTTGCTGACTTAATCATAACTCTTTTGTGCTACAATCAACTTTATCAAGAACTTTCTTCTCTAGGAAATTTACAAAAATAATAATATTTTTGCTCATAGTCTTGGGGCATATATTGCTTAATTAATAAGCTGTTTCCATATTTTAGTAACATGTTTGAATTTCACCAGGAATCCTTAAATCATCAACTTCAGGGAATTTTTATCAAGGGATATTCAGGCAACATATCCAGTATTTAAAAGATATTACTTTGGGCATGTGTTCTGTTTACAGCCCTAATATCATTTAATCATGTTCTGTTGTCATGTGTGAAGTTGATTCTATTAAATGTTTTATTTTTCTTTTGACTTGTCATTGGATTATAATGTTAAATCATTTTCTATTTTCTTGTCCTTATACTTGTGAATAATATATGTTTACTTCTTGTGTTTGAAGCTTTCATGTTTTCTCTTTTCCCTTTTTTGTAATTGAACTTCTTTACGTTGCTCCAGAACAGAATTTCAAACAAAATGTAACCACATAAACACACATACACAAAGACACTTATCAAAAAGCAAAAAAAAAAAAAAAAATTTAACTTTGATCTTGATCTTGTGCAGCTATGGTTTCCTTAGATCTATACTAAGAAAAATTTCACAAATCTTGTTCTTAATTTTTGAAGAGCACCTAAACACTCAAACACAGCCTGCAGAGTGCAACACATTGGTTAATTGAAAAGACATAGAGTCACCATAAAGCATATTAATGCAAATCTTTTAATAAGGGCAAAAGATACTATAGAGCAGAAAAAAAGAGTTCAGGCAAGATTTAGGGGCCCCAAAACTTCCAGAAGCACCTGCCTTAAGCCTTGCTATGAACACAAGGATGTATTTTGTTTCTAGATTGAATTACCAAAATTTGTAAAACAAATACTAATTTGGGGAGAGCAACTCGAAAGTTTCCAGTGAGGTCTTTCATGACCCTGTTTACATAATTAATTCAGGCTAACTGGTTACCCAAGGTGTAAGCTATCAATAAACCAACTGGGCCTAAGAGTCACAAGGGAGTTTCAGGTATTAAATAGCACATGATAAATCATTAGTAAATGCCTAAAGGTAAATGCCTTTATCTTGGCTGAAAGACAGTGCCGGATTTCCAGGCATCCACACAAATAAGCACAGAGCTGTGTGACTACAGCTGAAAATAACTTTATACTAAATGATAATTACATGTTCATTATTATAGGGTCTTTATAAAAATAATAAAAATATCAAAATTCAAACAAATTTGCCTTTTTAGAAATATTAAGTATGCTTGTATAATAAGATAGCTTTGGCTATATGAAAAATCATCCCAAAGATTTAATGGTTTAAAACAACAATCATTTATTTAGCTCCTGATTCTGCTAGTTAGCAATTTGGGCTGGGCTCAGCTAGGCTCTTCTTCTAGTTTAAAATGCGTCTGTTTACGTGTGTACAGTGAGCTGCTGGGTTGATTGGTTTCTTGTTGCTTTGGAAGACCTCTGATATGGTTTATTGCTGTTTTATTGGCCTCTCATGACATGTTGATAGGATGCCTTGGTAGGGTTCCCAGAGTGAAAGTCTGCAAGATTTTTTGAAGTCTAGTCTCAGAGCTGGTACAGTGGCCACATTTTATTGGCTAGAACAAGCATCATAGAAGCAGATACCATGATGGTAGTTGGGGTGTAAGTTATTTATTATGAACTAACATCTATAAAAGAAAAAGAGAGGAAATAGGATTGGGTGGAGGAAGAAGTTGATCTGCATGTAGATCCAACAGTCTCAGCCAATGTGGAAAGCTTCAGAGTAAGGCTTATCTGTCAGAATATCCTGCATTAGGCCACAAAGACTGGATTCTTATTCTCCTGTCTTGCTCAGGCACTGAAATTAGGAAAAAGAATGACTTTAGGTAATAATGGTTCTTTATAACTGAGGCAGAATGATCACAGTAAGCTCTCTAATGACTATACCTCATAGCTAGTCAGTAAGTATTCCCTTGAAGGGGAATCTGGGCAACCCAGATTCAAGGAGAGAGAAAATAGATTTGGCAACCTAAGGCCAATTGACACAGGTGATGTCAACTGTGACCATGTTTACATACTTTCATGACATTCAAGGGTACCTTGAACACAATTTGTACTTAATACAAATTTATCTAATTGAATGAACTGCTAAAAAGCAAATAAGTACATGGAAGGTTATCAAGTGGGTACATTGCATGGTAAGTAGGTATAGTAAGCACATCTACTTTCTTGTTTCTAGATGAAATTATATGATCTCTGCTCTTAGGGATGACTATTCTCAACTATACATTCAGCATCATAAATAAAATTCTTGAGTTGCTAAGTGGTTTCACTTTATAATTAATGGTCTTATCCTTTTCCCATTCTAGATAGGCTAGGCACTTTGATATCATTTCACTATCTGAAATATGATTTGATTTTTCACTCATCTACTAAAATTTGATAGCCTGGTCTACCAAAAAGAAAAACTTAGACAAGAGTCCAAGAGGACTGAGATGTAACCCAACATATTCACCTAAATTTTGTATTAATTCTGAGCAGAACATTCTCATTTGTGGCCTTATCAGTAGTAAAATAGAAATTCCTAAGTACTTTGCCCTCTTTATCTTTTACCATTTTTTAGCACAGGTTTTGTGACTTATCTTTTCAAAATATTTTTCATTTGGAACTTATTCCATCTAGTAAATGCTTCCTATTAAGTCCTTAATTACAGACTTCATTTATCCACTTTTATTTTATTTCACATTGATTTTTCTCAGGATGTCTTTCATGAATCTGCATCTTGGTATCAGCTCCCTTCTCATTTTGCAGAGGTGAGCTATCAGATGGCAGCTGGTTCATAGATCAGTCGACTTGTCATATGCTTTTCAAGTTAGCAAAACTAATTGTGGATGAGTAAAGGAAAACCTGGCATTCTTTTTGAAACAACAAAACACTTGAAGGATTTGTTCTTTACATTGGGTAATTCTTGGTAAGTGGTGGCTTAAAGTAGAACAACTGTAACTATGTAGCCTTCAGGGAGATGTTCTCTATTCCTAGCAATGGGTCTCAGCTGTCAGTGTGACAGTCACTTTTCAGAAAATCCCCAAATTTTGCAGTCTGAATCTAAGCACTGTGTCACCAACATCAGTGACTATGCCCTGGACATGACAAATAGTAATAAGAGAAAAATATTTTACAGCTATCCAGACAAATTCATTGCTGTAATACCAACATATAATGTGGTAATAATAGTATAAGATTTCTGTATGTGTGATAGCACTGTTGCCAACATGTTCTATAGGGAAAAATGTGTCTCACTGGATTGGAAAGAAAAACACAAAATTATGGGACACCTGGTGACTCAACAGTTGAGCGTCTGCCTTTGGCTTAAGGCGTGATCCCCAAATCCCGGTATTGATTACCACATTGGGTTTCCTGCATCTCCATCTGCTTATGTCTCTGCCTCTCTCTCTCTCTCTCTGTCTCTCATGAATAAATAAATAATAAAAATTTTTAAAAACACACAAAATTATGACTAAACACTCCATCAGTAAAGAATGTGCTAGCATAATTAAGAACTATTTGGATATATTATTTATTAATATTATTATATTGGAAAACAGCAAGCAAAAACTAACAGAAGTGTGAGGTGAATAACAGAAACAACAAAACTCAGATGGAGTAAATGTGGGCCATTCTTTGAGTTGACACTCTATTCATGATTATAAATGAAACCTATTGTTAGTGTTATAAATGAGACTTATATTTAATATTTCCAGGTAGGTCCAAATGTTTTCTAAAACAGCAATTAAAAAACAGTGTCTGTCCTTGGCTGAATTTTAAGTAATTCATCTAAAGGGAAATGCTTTCAAGCCATATATATATATATTTTTTTTTTTTTGTCCTAGAGTGGTTTCTTTTTTCTTTCTTTGCTTCAGAAGGCAAGAAAGGTTGTTAAAAATAGGCAGGGTTAGAATATACCATATTGGCAAACAATCTACTCAGGAAATTTACTATGGGGAATTTACTATGGGGAATTACTCCCCAAATTTACTATGGGAAATGTGAAAAGTTGTAAAAAAAAAAAAATGACAAGAGATTATTACCTCGCTTTTTTCTTTTTTTCTTTTTTTTTTTTTTTTTTTTTTAAATTTTTATTTATTTATGATAGTCACACAGAGAGAAAGAGAGAGAGGCAGAGACACAGGCAGAGGGAGAAGCAGGCTCCACGCACCAGGAGCCCGATGTGGGATTCGATCCCGGGTCTCCAGGATCGCGCCCCGGGCCAAAGGCAGGCGCCAAACCGCTGCGCCACCCAGGGATCCCTACCTCGCTTTTTTCATTGAACAACTAAATTCTAGTTGAATTTCTATAACATTGATTAATTTAGAACACCAAGGTGCAGAAACATCAACTCATGGTTGTGTAGGGATCCCCTGATTCAGTTGAAGTAAATGTATCACTTGATACATTTGCTTTTCTCAAAAGTTTTATATTATATGACTTAAATTATTCTGTATATAACATTTTGAAATTTAGCATTTAGAGGAAACTTCATATATAAGTGCTAGGTAACTCAAGCTACCAAATTTCAAAACTATTTTTGTCCCCAGTTGAGTTAATTCTTTATTTTCCATAATCTCTTAAACACTTCACTTGGAAATAGAAGACATGTTTCACCAACTGCCCGTTTAAATTTAAAATTCCACAGCTATAGGATCAAGTAGGCAGTAACTTGGCAAGTGTATTTTTTCTAGTGTTTAAGGTAAAGAAGCTAAAATGAAACATGAAATAGTTAAGATCATTAATTGCATATATATAGAATCTTGCATTTTATCTGGGTTGTAAATCGTTCAGTTAAGTCAACTGAATTCAAATTTCCTTTTTATTTATGGTCTTTTCTTAGATTCTTGAAATGGATAAAGCAAAATCAAGAGAAGATATTCATCAACACACATTGTTGTGACTTATAAAGATCATGTTACTCCTTATCAGAACTAAGCCACAGTTGACTACTCACTCCCCCTGACATTGAGTCACTGCCATATTCTCCATCCAGCTCCAAAATAAAGTAGCAGATTTTTAAGGGTGGAATAAGAAAAGCACAGGTGGTACCACCTACTGTAAATGCTTTAGTTCTTCTTAGATCAGTAACAGCTGTTGGTCTTTTCACAGTTTGTTAAAAAGCAAAACAAGGCGTAGAATGTGGGCTATTGACATTGTGCAACAATACCATTTGTTTGCTCAGATCATAACCAATAGCAACTTGAGAAGTGTTTCCTTTTTGGGCTTTTGGTAAAAAATCTTCAGGCCTGACTGCCTACCTTGCAAATAGTGCTGTTGATCTATTGATTAATTCTGGACACATTATAAATTATATAACTACCATGTGTTTTAATTTCACTAATCTGAGAGTGTACATTATATAGTTTAAAGGGATTTTAAGAATTAATGAGCATCTGTTTCATCCTGTCTAGGCATATGGGGGAGAGAGGTGAAAAGAAAAGGGAACAAACTGTTTTGAGGTTTGTGATAATGTTACCTTAAATGCCCCCTTTCACTGAGGATAGGACTACCCTCTCTCATCTTTTACAAGAAGCCAGGCTTTCCACTCATTGAGGGTACAGCAAGAAGTAAAATTGCGTATTTGTGATTAGGACTGGGCCACTGAAGAAGAGTCTTAGGTATAGGGCTGGTCATTTGTTGGAAGAAAAGGAGTCTTAATTAGAATAATTAAAGGGAGGTAGCACATGTGGGCATGATTTAGGCTATCTTCAAGATGCTGTGTGGTTCACCTTGATGGATAAAGTGTGTAATAGGATATTCTAGATCACAGCATCAGTCAAACAAGAGTGTTTTTCCATTTGGTCTATTTTGAAACAGGATCCTAAGTAAGGCATAAATAGGAGAAAGCAGTCAGAAAATAGCTCCTAGGGAGCAAGGTTTATAACAAGATTAACATCAGCCTGCCCAGAACGATGACGTCTGAGGATATCCTGATATCCTAAAAATGTATTCAGAAATAAATCAGCAGCTCGGTATGGCTGAGGCTGGGTATTAGTAATGATTAGGCCAAGAGTTGACAGAAGTTGGAAAAGACAAAGGTAAATAAAAGAATTTATAGCAGTAGCTTTATAACACTAAGCATTTAAAAGAATAAAGTTCAGTGTATTATACAGAAAATAATGGCAAGTCTTCCTGTAGTTCTAGAATCAATTCCAGGAATTTGCATTTTAAAACCCCAAATGATTTCAATACGGAAGATCCTTCCCCCCAAATTGCAATTTATAAGCAGTGCTTACTGTCTATAAAGGAAATAAATGAATGTCTAAACAAACATAATAAATGATAAAAAGTGGTGCATTGCAATAAGAGAGGTATGGGCATCAGGGACAGCATTAGGATTGTTTTGAATTCACTTCGACTTTTAAGAGTATTCATCGGGGATTAATGTAAAGAGGGGGATAATCTCAGGGAGTTGTAAACTGGTTAGCAGATGTATGCAGGTGGGTTGTCTCATGTTATACTCACTCTAAATATCCAGAGGAAGATAATATCGTGCAAGGTGCCTGGGTGGCTCAGATAGTTAAGCATCTGCCTTCCGCCCAGGTCATGATCCTGGAGTCCTAGAATGGAGCCCCACAGCAGATTCACTCCTAGAGGGGAGTTTGCTTCTCCCTCTCCTGTAGCTCTCCCTTGCTTATATGGTCTCTCTCTCTTTATTAAATAAAGAAAATCTTTTTTAAAAAGATAACACTGCAATAGTAAAACTGAAAGGGATATTAGAAACCACCTCATCCAAATTAATGAGAAAACAAGCCTAGAAAGCTATCTCATTCGATCTCTAGACAACCTTAACTATTCTTTAATGTCAAAAAAGTGTAGCCCCTTAATTTTTAAACACTAATCTGAAAACTATAGTCATGAATCATGAATAATTGATCTATTTTCTCTTCTAATAAAGTATTTAAATATTGGAAGACACTTTAAAAATGTTTTTATTCCTTTTTAAAAAATTTACTCCTAGTTCTTTCATTTCTAATTCAAATGACTTCTTTCTTTTCTCCTTTCTTTTTTCTTTTCTCTTTTTCTTTCTTTCTTTCTTTCTTTCTTTCTTTCTTTCTTTCTTTCTTTCTTTCTTTCTTTCTTTCTTTCTTTCTTTTTTTTCTTTCTTTTCCTTCTTTCTTTTTTCATTCTGTTTTTAGAATTATACCAAACTTTATCCCATAGGTACTTTTCAGTAATTTTCCAGGTTCTGTTTATTTTGAACATTAAAAAAAAATATATCTACAAGATTATAAATGCCATGAGTAAGTTTCCTCAATGTCTTCTCTTTGAACATGCCTTTCTTAGACTTTGTCCTTCCTAAAATGTTGTGAAGGAAGTTAAACTATAGGGAGTTAAAAGGAAACATAGTAGTTACCCTGAAACTGTGTTCTGAATTTCCTCACTAGCTTGGAAATATCTGGAGAAGACAATATTAATCATGAAAAATTATAGAAGTAATGGAGTGGTGATATTAACCACACAGCCTACTCTTAAGTACATCCTTACATGATTCTACTTAGCCACAGAATTCTTCCCTTGAAGCTCAGTTTTATACTGTTTTGACTTTAAAACTCTCTTTACTGAGTGAAAGAACAAAATAATAATTTCTGTTTGCCATAAATTTGTACTATGGAAGTGTAAAATATTTTAAAAAAATAATCTCAAGTAAGTTGAACAATAATAAATTATAGAGAAATAAATATAGAAGAAATGGATGCATGTTCATCTGACAAAATATTTTATTCCATGAGCTTTTCTCCTTATTTTTTTCTCCTTATTTTTAAAATAAATCTGTACTATTTTACAAGGATGTTGAGAAGATTAAATAAAAAATATAAAGCAGTATAGAATCTCTGTTATTAATATTAAAACATTGAAGTATAAAGATAAAATGTATTTTAGTATAATAGTATTAAATTTGTGCTATTCTTCCTTGTGGCTATTGCTAGATATTCAGTATGGGATATTTAAATATATTTTAATATTTTTATAAGTCCAAAATGAGGTTAAAAAATAGATTTTAATATTGACATAGGGAATCATTAGTTTTAGTGAGAATGGTTTTCAGTGAGGAGTCAAGTAACATTTAATTGTTTTATGGTATCTTTTACAGAAAGAAAGATTCTGTTGCAACCATTTTGGTCTCAAAGGTCCCTTTAGAGAGAGCTAAATACTGTTAGAATCTTTTAATAAGTGAAACTACCAAGAAGTTCATAAAGATAGAACAGATAAAGGTAGAACAGAGGTTACATATAGGATGTTACACAGATTCTCATTTAAATTAATTCCATTACCATATAATGAGGAAGAACTGTATTATATACTAAAATTTCCTTCTATTGTCCTTCTTTTATTATATTTAAAGGTAAAAAGATCTTCACAGTTGAGATGTACTTTATAGTACATATTTATATCATTTTAATAATTCAGATATTTGGCATTTTGTGGGGGTCCTCTTAACATAAGTTGACATCTTAATTTCTTAATATTTGATTGAGCTAACCCCAATAAAGTTCATCTTTATTAGACCTAATACTTTTAGCCTAATATTTACATTTATGCAATATTGATGGTATTAAGATCTTCCATATATTTATAGTACATTCACTTTGGGTTTGTATTCTGTGTTACTTTTTTTTTCTTCTTTTTAGCTACTGCCTTTCTCTTGTTAAATTTTTTTTTAATTTATTTTTTTTTTATGATAGTCACACAGAGAGAGAAAGAGAGAGAGAGAGAAGCAGAGAAATAGGCAGAGGGAGAAGCAGGCTCCATGCACCAGGAGCCCGACGTGGGATTCAATCCCGGGTCTCCAGGATCGCGCCCTGGGCCAAAGGCAGGCGCTAAACCGCTGCGCCACCCAGGGATCCCTTTTCTCTTGTTAAATCACATTTTTTTTCTATTTAGCTCTCCTTCTATTTGTAATATTTACATGTCAACATCTGTGTAATATTTATATGTTGAATACATAGAATCCTGCATGTCAAGGAGCCAAAAGGTCATTTGATTCATGTTTAATTAAAACTGTGAGCACATCAAGAACACCTTCTTTCATTTTTTTTAAAGATTTTTTATTTATTTATTCACAAGAGACGCAGAGAGAGAGGAAGAGACATAGGCAGAGAAAGAAGTAGGCTCCATGCAGGGAGCCGGATGTGGGATTCGATCCTGGATCCTAGGATCATGCCCTGAGCCAAAGGCAGATGCTCAACCGCTGAGCCACTCAGGCATCCCAAGAACACCTTTCAAATCTACCCAAATTGATCTGGAAAAAAATCCATGATGGGGAGTACCTACCTCCACTCTCTTTTCTTTCTGAGCCTAACTAAAATAAATCAGTCCTTTAACACCTACTATGTCAGGAACTCAATGAGGAATACTTTAATTTGTGTAATTATATAATTGCATAGTACAGACCTTAGGATGGTGGTGGACCCAGAAAAGCTGCAAATTCTCCATCTGCATTACTATGCCGGTGGTTTTGCTTACACTGTCAATTTGCTCCTTGATCAATTTTCCTCCAGTTTAATACCATTCTTAACTAATATTCTGAACTGTAGACTATATTGCAGACTTTTTTATTTACTAAACTGTGGTAGGTCCCTGGGTGGCTTAGTGGGTTAAGCATCTGACTTTAGCTCATAATCCCAAGGTCCTGCTCAGTGGGACCTCTGCTCAGTGGGACTCCCTGCTAAGGAGTCTGTTTCTCCCTCTCCCTCTACCCCTCCTCCTGCTTGTACTGTCTCTCTCTGTCTCTCAAACAAATAAATAAGATAACAAAAAATAAGAATAAATAAAATTAAATAAACTATAGCAAATATATATATATAGCAGTTTATTACTGTTCTAACTGAATTAGACTATAGTATTTCTTTTCAATATTCATTTCTTTCCTATAATATTGTGATATTTTTCTGAAATTTACTGATGATTGACATTCTTCCTTTTAATTCACAAATTTAATTATACATATATTTTGCTTTAAATATACATATTTTTGGTTTTTGCAATGAGATAATAAACTAGCTTATTGATTTATATTTTACCTAAGTGAATTTCTGAGTCACCATATTACTTGCTTACCCTCAAACTTAGAACTTTCAATCATTTCTCTGAAGTTATTATTCTTGCACAAGTTTTAATTTCTATATATGTATATATGCATATTAATTCAAATTGCTTTTAAGAAATATCATATAAATCATGTCCACATTTTTATATTATGAAAAATCATAAGGCATCATTTATAGTTACTCAGATAGTGCATGGTTAATAAAAAATTTATTCATATCTTTTATTTCTTCCTATGATCTTATTTCCCCAGTTTTAATTTATTTTTACCTTTCTACTGCAATATATGACAAAATAAAAAACCACACACACATAATATATATAGCATGATTATTATAGGGCAGAAAATATTAGAACATACTACTCAAAGAATAAACTTTGTTAGCCAAAGTATCACAGGGATCCAGAGCCTTGATCAGAACCAGGTCCAAGGCTGCTGACCAATAGAAATTTCTTAACCATGGTTCCTGTTTTGTTGTTGTTGTTGTTGTTGTTGTTGTTGTTGTTGTTGTTTTTGGATATAACCCTAGTACCTAGTAGTTTCAATAACTTATTTAATATCTAGTATGATAAGATGTTCCAGGCCCATCTTGACCTTCCTGCCCCAGACTTAGAGACCACCATTTTTCCAAGAAGTCTTAGTCTCTGGACTGTGCAGTATTTTTTTAAATGAGTAGTTTGGATACTCCTTGCTACTCGACTAATCATTGATTTAAATTCTTTACTGAGGACAACATTAGGGAATGTGTGTGTGTGCACACACTTGTGTGTGTGTGTGAATGTGTGTAGTCCTTATCCTTATTTCTCCACACAAAGAAGCTTGGTTGTCATTTACAAAGGAATATTCTGTAATTTTGTTTATCCCAGATTAAACATATAGCACTCTTACCTCACATTTCCTTTCCTTGAATATATCAAATATTATTATATATTTTCTTATTGTATGCAAACTTGTCTGTGCAAAGTATTAAGAAAGAAAAATGATCCTTTTAAAGTAAAAAAGAAAACTGATGATAATCTAATTTTCTTCCTGTTTTAAATCTTTTTCTAATCCAACATTCACAGGTATAAAATTTGATTTTTATTATGTTTTAAAGTATGCAAGTTTAATATATATGTATTTTTATTTCATGAAGGTTACTTTATGTGTAACTTTTGTATTCTGCCCCCTTACTATTGCTTTTTCTTGATTGAAAGAAATTTTTTGTTATAGTTGATCTTATTTACCTCTCAATATCTATGCCATACTTTTGGATCCATTTTGTCATTTTGTTACTTATATTTTTAAGATATTTTTTTTAATTTTGAAATAATTTCAAAATTATAGAAAAATTAGGAGCACAATACCAGTAACATTATTTTTTTTTCCTGAAATTTTGGATAAATGTTTTTTACATGGTTCCCACCATCACCATATAATTTACCATGTACTTCCTATACAAAGGATTTTGTACAACACAATCACAATAAACTATCAAAATCAGGAAGTTAATGTAGTTACATTATTACCATCTAATCCTTAGGCACATTCAAGTTTTGCCAATTATCCCTGTCAAGACTTTCTCAGATTTTGCCAGATTTGTAAATTAACAAACTAAGCAATTGCAGCTTCATGAATACTAATCACATGCATGTGAACCTTGAGCTGGAGACAAAAGACCCTTTTACTCAAGTACAGCAAGCAAAATAAGCCTCAGATTTGTGTCAAATTTCTTGCTCCCTGATTCCTATGGAGATGAAAAGGTGTGGCTTAGGAAGTTGCTGCCAATGTAGTAGGATTGTGCCACAGATGAAAAACTTGGAGCCTAGGACACCTCCATATTTTTTTTTAATTTTTATTTATTTATGATAGTCACACAGAGAGAGAGAGAGAGAGGCAGAGACACAGGCAAAGGGAGAAGCAGGCTCCATGCACCGGGAGCCAGACATGGGATTCGATCCCGGGTCTCCAGGATTGCGCCCTGGGCCAAAGGCAGGCGCCAAACCACTGCGCCACCCAGGGATCCCCGACACCTCCATATTTTTGTCATGTGCTGAAAGCTCCCCTCCCAAATTTCACCCTGGAGAGAGACATTATCTAATTTTATTTAGTTATTACAGTTAAGCAAAAAAACAAACAAACAAACAAAAAACAAAAAAAAAAAAAAACAAAAAAAATATCTGTTTTTCATAGGAAAGTACCATCTCTCTCTCCCAAGGCTGTTTGTTATACAATCATTTTTGAAAAGAGCACAAAACACATTCCAGTAGTTCCTGTGTTCACAAGATTGCCAAAATGTGGAAGACTCAGAGAAAATTATCTGCCAACATTCCAACAATGTATTTTTATTTGTCGTGTCTCTTTGTTCCCCTTTAGTGGCCAAGGGCTTCTCAGTCATTCTTTTACTTTCATCATCGTAACAGTTTTGAAGAGTGTGCAGATTCCTTATTTTTAGTGTTTCTCAATTTGGGTATCTTTATCCTTTAAAAAAAAAAGATTTTATTTATTTATTCATGACAGAGAGAGAGAGAGAGAGAGAGAGACCGAGGGAGAGACCGAGCGAGAAGCAGGCTCTGTGCAGGGAGCCCGATGTGGGTGGAACTCGATCGCGCTTCTCCAGGATCACACCCCAGGGCTGAAGGCGGCGCTAAAACTGCTGGGCCACGGGGGCTGCCCGGCTTTATCCTTTTTATTTTTTTTTTATTTTATTTTATTTTTTTTGCTTTATCCTTTTTCATACATTGTTTCAGTTTATGAATTTTTGGTAAGAATATTGTAGAAACAATGCACTTACCTCCATGCATCCTATTCAATTTTCCCATTAAAAGAAAGGCTAACTTTTATCATTTTATTAAAGTAATATCTATCAGATTTCTCCATTAAAAATTACTGCTTTTCCCATTTAATTTACGAAGTAGTTCATGGGAGGATACTTTTTAAATATCCTGTTCCTTATCAACATTTACCATGCATTTTGTTATCTATTAAAGATTTTTGCCTTAATTCATTATTTCTTTGATGGTTAACAAATGGTGATTTTCTAATTCCATCCTTCCATTCAGGCTTTATTTATTGTCATTCTAGCTTAGAGTTTTCTCACTTGTATTTTCATTTATTTCTTTATATTTGTATAGATTCATGGATTTCTGTTGTATTTAGTGGATTAAAATTAATTCCTCTCATCATCTATCCTATTCCTATCATTTATTTTACTCCTCAAATTTTGCAAGAATTGGCAACAGGAAACCATTTCAAGTTAATTTCAGTGGTTTTTGACAGTTCTATGGTACTGACATCTTATGGCAAAGAACAGTTTTTAGAAAACAAGATCTAAACATGTAGTGGGCTATTATCATTGGGTATTAACTATCCACAGGCCTTCACAATGGACAAAGATGAAAAATACAATTGATCGTATATTTATTGCTACATTACATTTATATTTATTTCCATATCTACCTCTATATATGGAAGAAGATGGATTCATAACTGATAACTCTAATTCCAATTCTATATCCAAAATTGTTCAAGAGGGAAAGAATGAAGGACAAAAGGAAGGCAAAAGACAACAAGAGAGGCCTCAGTATTTCATTTTAATTTGAAAATGATTCTTCATTTTTATCTAGCTTTTCTCTTAAGGTATTACCTATTATCTAAGATCTGATCTTGTGTTTCTTCTAATTTAGTCTTCTCCAGCTTTTAAAAATCTAATGCCTTCTTGAGCTCTTCATCTTATTTCTGAGATTTTCTAATTCTGACTTGTGTTATTATAAAATATGGTTTATTATTATCTTTGAGGATATTTTGAAATAATATATTTTTATTCATTTTTTGAGTATGCATTCTGAAATACTTTCATCATAGGGATGCAATTGTATGCTTTTACATTTTTTTTTCTCCTAGTGACTTTGAAAAAGGTTTGACTTTAATATTTTTTCTGCTCATATTAATGTAAAATTGGTTTTCCCAGCTCTTTAAAATGAGATGTGATCCAGGCTAGTTTTTATAAATTTGTGGAAGTTTCAATAGTTTACAAATTTCAAACTGTTCCAGTTACTTTGGACCTTGTGCTGTGCCTTCCATTACTGTGCAGATTTGTCCACCAGTGATTTCCTCTTGGCTCTTTGAGGTTCTCATTCATATTCTCCAGTTTATCAGATAACCCTTTAATTTCCTCCTCTTTCACTCTGAGTAAGTATTGATACCATGTAGGTTTTTTGGTGATTTGTCTTTACACATATATTTTGGGGGTATATGGAAAAACCCTTGTTACTAAGTTTTGCTGCAAATATTGCTCAATCATTTTAAGGTTTGCTGTCTCATTGTATTGTGTGCTTTCATGTAATGAAGTGAGAAGATTAAAAAATTATGTCACTGAGATCCTGTACATTTGCTTAGAATCTTCTCTTGATTCTTTTAGAGTATCTTTTATAATAGCACTTAGGTTGAATGTTAATTTTTATGTTATTTTTAGAATTTTGAAGTGTTTCAGACAAAAAAATCAGACTAAGTATTATAAGCTTTTTATTATTCAGGAAAAGTTTTCTCTACAAAAACAAATATATTAAAAAAATGGCTTATGACCCTAAAACCTAATTGCTCCCACAGTGCAATAAAGTTTATTGAAAATTGAATTTGTATTTTATCAAGAAGAAAGATGAAAAACACATAATAATTCTATTCTTCAATATTCTACCATTTGTAAATAGTATTTTCCATTGTATACATATTAGATAAAGATTTAATGCATGGAGAAAATGTTCATATAATTATAAACTGCATTATACTACACGTACAGTTTTGAAACCTTCTCATAGTATTTTTCATATCAAGTAAGTATATTTCCAATTGACAAATGTGATAACCTGGAATTAATCTCAGGTATAATAATCTACTAATCTGTTTTCTTTATCATTTTGGAGGATTTGAAATCTGCACATAAAATAGATGGTAACATGCTATGATGGTAAATGTTTAAAAATTGGATAAATGTAAATACATATCCATAAATGGAATACATCATTAGGTACCCTCACACTGTTTTGAGGTAGAAACTCTGTCCTAAATAATTGTTTTTGCTTGTGAGTTTTAATGAGCTTTATTTTAGAGGGAATATGCCTAAGTCTAATCAGAAAGAATTCTGTGGTCTTCAATGTTTGGAGCAGTTTTTCTCGACTTAAACATTTTTAGTGCTCTCTAAACATATGCTGAGTTTTAAGATCCCAAATTCAAGCAGGTATTTATAGGTTCTATCTCACACGTGCGCGCACACACACACATTATAATTACATTTTCTCAAAGCAATCAGAAGTATATTAATTGATAGAATTCAGTAAGTATGCTGAATGTCTAATATACCTGGCAAAATTCTTAGGGGTAAAGATATAAAAATTGGCTAAATAGATAAAAATTTTCCATGTGGTATTTATATTATTGTAATAATAAGAATGTGTAAAGTATATTAGATGTTAGAAGGTGTAAATATTTTAAAAATTCATGAAGAAGGTAAATAAGGTGAGATAGTAGGGGTTATTACTCTTTAAATAGGTTAGAGAAAGCCTCACTGAGAAGGTGACTTTTGAGCAAAGGTTTAAAGAAGTTGCGTAGGTGAGTCAAGAAGACATTTTGAGAAAGGAGTATCAGTGTGAATAGCAGAGGTAGAAGCTCTGAGCATGCTTAATATGTTCATAGAACAGGAAAGAAAGAGCATAATTAATAATAATATAATTCATAAACAGGAGCTGAGCATAATTGGAAGGCAGGAACAGTAGAAGAGATGAGGCCATAGAGAAAATGAGAGAGAGGGCAGATCGTAAAGAGTCTTCTAAGCTTATTATAAAGATGAGATTTTACTCTGAGTAAGATGGCAAACCATTAAAAACTTTTGAGTGGAAGGATGGCATGATCATTTTTAATTTTTAAAAGATCACTCTCATACTTGTGTTGAGAATAGAATATAATACAAAGAAGATGTAAAGAGATAGGACGGCTTAGTTAGATAAAGAGATAATTCAGGCAAAAGATGATGGTTTAGTTTCAATGGAGATGGTGAAAAAGAGATTCTTTATGAATTTTTAAGGTAGAACCAACAAAATTTGTTAGTTGGATGTAGTAGTCATCTGAGTTAACATCGTGAGTATGTGACATGTGTAGTTGCACAGGGCTACAAACTCAGAAACACCCTGTTCTTGGTGTAATGCTTTGTTTTTGCTGTTCAGAAATTCTTAATAATTTTCTTTCAAGTTGTGTTTTGCATAAGTCTGATATAACAATATATCATGTGCTTAAGTGGAGGAGATAAGCACAGTATGCATGCCACTTGTCATCCTTTACACTCTGTTCATTTATAACTGTTAAGAATCCCCACAAGCACAGAATCCCATTAGGCCCAAAATTCCAAGTCACTCACTTCCATAATACACTAACCTTGTACTCACTGTAAGTCTTTTGGAATTCCCAGAGATAATACATCCACTAGAGTTGTATGCTCTGGGAGGCCATGCTTTGCTTTCCAACTAGAATTTGCTTTGAATGTGGAGGCACTAAGATAATGTTCTAAGAAACAAAAATAACCAAGAAACCTTATTATACCCTTTCTTATTCATGTACTCCCCTCTGTTAGCCAAGCATTTGTGGTGAAAGTGATGATGACATACATGTAAAGGGCAACATAAGACAGCCCACACTCCTTTTCCTTCAATTATTTTTTGCTCTTCATTTAACTGAAGGTAATGGGAATTGGCAGAATGTGTTCATAACAAAAAGCAAAAGAAAAACAGTTGAGTAGTTTTGTATGGTGTTTTCACTATTCTGGTAGAAACAAAGTAGCAAATAAATAGCATGTGAATATTATCATGGGAATAATCCAGGAAAAAGGTACGATTTGGAGATTTACTGGGAAAAAATTAAATTACTTATGTAATATTCTTAATTGGTCAAAAAGAATAGAATCTAGTTCACAAGTTACAGATTTGGCCTTTGAAAGAAGAATAAATAGTTCTTCTCTAATAACTGGAGAGGGCAAGATCTATCCCTATATATCTACATATGTATATCTATAGATATCTATACATATAGATATACAGATATATAGATAATATATAGATATTCATATATATATGTAGACAGGTTCTTCTGAAGGTGAGAATGGAGGCATGGGGAGAGGGGGCCACTGGATCTGTAAGGAAAAAAGAATGAAAATGATTTTGCTCCACTGTCCAGTTCATCAAGAGGTCTTTCCTCAGCCCCTAAAAATTTTTGTTGCCTTGCACCATCTTCTTTGCTTTATGTGACTTGACATTTTATTTGTATGTTTAATTTCATGTTTGAGGGCACCTGGGTGGCTCAGTGGTTGAGCATCTGCCTTTGGCTCAGGTCATGATCCTGGGATCCTGAGATCGAGTCCTGCATCAGGCTGCCCACTGGAAGCCAGCTTCTCTTTTGTGTATGTCTCTACCTCTCTCTCTCTCTCTCGGTGTCTCTTATGAATAAATAAATAAAATCTTTAAAAAAATAAAAATAATTTCATGTTTGACCCATGTATATTTCTCCCAGTAGATTGTAAACCCTGTGAGTGTAAAGATCATGACTTTCTTATCAATAGTTGTGCCTAGCACAGTTTTTCCACATAGTAGACACAACATTTACAGCTTCAGGTACATCTGGGTGGCTCAGCGGTTGAGCGCCTGCCTTTGGCCCTGGGCGTGATCCTGGAGTCCCAAGATGGAGTCCCACATCAGGCTCCCTGCATGGAGCCTGCGTCTCCCTCTGCCTGTGTCTCTGCCTCTGTGTGTGCGTGTGTGTGTGTCATGAATAAATAAATTAAATATTTAAAAAATAAAAAAATAAAAGACTTTAAAAATAAATAAATAAATAAATAAAATGAATTTACAACTTCTGGGTTAAATAATCAGTTAGATATGTGTTCTTATTGTGAAACCGTCATTTTCTGTGACCAAAAAATCAGAAGAATCTTAAAGGATAATTGGCTCAAGCTTCCGAGTCCACTTTCTTCAGGATATCCAATTCTTTTGCCATATTTTGTAAAGTCTAGCCACTCTCATTTTCATAACTGGATTTCTGATTCCCCCAAAATAAACAAATTGTGAAGTCTCCATTACCAGAAGTATTTCTTTCATTCTACTTCAATACCGATGAGAAATTAAACCCCTTTTTAATGATGTTTTAACCCTAAAATCAATTGCACACTTTATAAATAGGATATCTTAATGAAATTATTGATGACATGGACATAGTATTTATATAAGGCAATGCAAATAATTATAAATTCAGTGGTCACAGTTTCATTATAATTTTCTGGTATGTCATTTTTCTTGAAAGTAACAGCACCTCACCTAATCGTTGGCCTCTTTTTTTCTTCTTCTTCTAACTTATCTCTGTTATAATCCACCTCCAAAATCCAAAACCTTGGCTTTCTTTGTTTCCTTGTAATATTTTTTTCAGTCTTTAAGAATTTAAATATGAAAGCACTTTGTCCACATGAAAAAAAATTGTAGTGTGCTAGAGATTTTAGATTCAGTCTATCAAATCATTTCAACCTATTATACCAACATGGTATAGAAAAGCAAATCTTCTCTTCTTAATACTACTTCGTTAAACTACATCAATTTCTTATATTCTTATTTATATTTTAAAAAACATAGAGTGAGGGGTATCTGGGTGGCTCAGTGGTTGAGCATCTGCCTTCAGTTCAGGTCATGATCTCGGGGTCGTGGGATCAAGTCCCACCTGAGGCTCCCCACGGGGAACCTGCTTCTCCCTCTGACTATGTCTGTGCCTCTCTCTCTGTGTCTCTAATGAATAAATAAATAAATATTTTTTTTTTAAGTGAAAGGAAGGAAAGAGGGAGGGAGAGAGGGAAGGAAGGAAGGAAGATAAAAGAAAAGAAAAGAAAACTCTTAAGCCCTTGAGTATGGAACTGCAAACTTCTTCTTTTGGGCATAGATCAAGAACCACTGTTGTTGAGGGAAGGAAAAGATGAAGTGAAGGGATATGGGAGCCTGTAACTCCTGGAGCAGAGACAATAAATTGTCCTGAACCCAGATGATTAGTGATAACACAACACTGCAAAAGGGGCAGATCACTGAGAAGGGCCTATCTCTGAGACTCAAAGACATTAAACCTGCCTAAGACTGTCTAACCAGGATGTAAAAAAAAAGTGAAAAACTTCCTCACTGTCCAGCAAACTCTCCAAAATAAATAGTTAGAAGAAGGGGCCATGCCAGTTCCCAGGCATGTGTGTGTATCTTTCTGCTTGTCTGTCTCATAACTTTTTAGTTGAAAGACTGTCAGCAAGAGAGACTAACTAACTCTTGATTTCAACTCAGATCATAATCTCAGGGTTGAGTTCAAGATCTGTATCAGGTGCTGTGCTGGGCATGGACCCTGCTTAAGATTGTCTTTCTCCCTCTGCCTCTCATGAATAAATAAATAAAATCTAAAAAAAAAAATACTGAAAGAAGATGTAAAGTACCAAAAGAATTAACATTTTCTGTTTTCTATACCTGAATATTCAGGTATTCAAATTAATTAGAGATTCATCCTGTATTTCATTTAAACATGTCATCCATTCAGTGGATATTCAGAAAGAATTTGATTAGTCATGGGAATCACTCTGCCACAAGTTGGATACTGGTTCTATGAAGAAATCACATCTTTCTCCAGGAGACATTGAACATACGTACTCATGGTTTAATATGCTATTATTATTAATTTTTTTTACAATAGCATTCTCTTTGTGGAGTTGTTGCTACACAGTGGAGGAATCTAGTTACTTTTCCTGTGGAGCCAGTGGCTATGTGCAAGTTCTTTACCTGTTATATTATTTGAATATTGCTTCTCTGTTCTTGATGCTATGTCCTTCTTCATTTTTTTTTAATTTTTTTACGTTTTTATTTATTTATGATAGTCACAGAGAGAGAGAGAGAGAGAGAGAGGCAGAGACACAGGCAGAGGGAGAAGCAGGCTCCACGTACCGGGAGCCTGACGTGGGATTCGATCCCGGATCTCCAGGATCGCGCCCTGGGCCAAAGGCAGGCGCCAAACCGCTGCGCCACCCAGGGATCCCTCCTTCTTCATTTTATGTCATAGCTTTGTTATATTGTTTTTAATTTTCTTTCGGTCATTTAAAAATCTTCTCCAGCTTGGATTGTTTTTCCAAGTGCCCTAGGAACTCCTCATCCTTTCTAATAAAAGAGAAGGTAGGTATTTCTTAAAACCTTTAACCTTTTCCACTAAAAGAAAATTTGGTTTGTATTTAAAGCACACTTAATTGGTATTTGCCTTGGGTAGGAATACATACAGAGGACTCATTTGAAGTTTATTGGAACATTTCTTCAGTATCTCAACCCAGTATTTCATTGGGGAAACTGTGGTCTTTTGTAATCTCCCTAAAATGGTTTCTAAAAATAACTTTGAAGGTTGTTCATAGGTTATATTGCTAATCTTGAGTTGGTTGGTTGTATATTATTTCTTTTCAACCTTTCCTCCAGTAGAACCTAACATACCAGTTTAATGCTGAATGTTGATAATAAGGTTTCAACTATACACAATCTCAAATACATAGAACTCAATAATCTCTTATGTGTTCTGAAAATAATGCATTAATATTGAAGCACAATCATTAAAAATAAATTTCTACTTAATACTAGAAGAAACTAAAACATTTTTCTGAATTCAGAAAATAGAATTTATTTTCTAAATATGGAAACATGTTTACCACATGATTCTATATTAATCATACCACCTGCTATGTTTCTAAGGAGATTCCATTCAGTCTTTTTTAATACAATTCTGTATAAAAAGAATAAATGGGCCAGAAAAAAAAAGGTTGAAAAGTAAACAATAGGTTCCATTTGGAATATAATACTTAAAAATTTAGGCATGCAACTTTTAGTGATGTAGGTGAGGATGGTGGAGCTAAATTACCTCTGTTTTACTAAATCTACCTTTGTGTATAAGTGCATAGTCAAGACTAAAAAATCTGGCCTTAGCTGACTTCATTATGCTGAGATGTTGCAGGAAGAGAGTTATGATAGTATCCTTTATTGTAATTACATGTAATACTGTATCTTCTATTTTTATCATGATAAAATGATTCTTCCAGATGTTGTGTGTATATGTGTGTGTGAGTGTGATAGAAAGATAAGACCAGTATGAACGGCTACCGAGTGTCTCAAGATAGCATAATGCATATCTTCTGATCAGTAAATTACATGTGGCAATATTCACTGATGAGAGAGACAGTGCTTCTTCATAATGCTTCCAGAGCTAAATAAATACCATAAACAGAACTGAAACAGGAAGCTACTCCTTTAACAAGGGGAAAATACTATTCCCTGAGTCTACCTACTTATTTTTAATTTAGTGTTCTACTTTCTTTTATCTCTAATCCCAGTTAATGATCTGATATGGCAGCAGTTATATAATTGATTTTTTAAAAAATAATCTGTGTCTCAATGATTTTCTCTTCACCGTTTTTTAATATTCCACCCTTAATGATCAGAACTGGTTTGGAGGATATGCAGAAATATAAACTGGCTTTTTCTGACAGATTGAAGAAGTTCCATGATTTATGTGAATATCAATTATGATAGTTATAATAGAACAAGAAAAGGTAAGTATTTTAAGTTAACTTGTAAAGAGTATGCTTCATGAGCCTTGTCCCTCTTTTCCTTCCATCATTTTCTTCACCTACTTAAGGAAGCTGTAGTTTGACTACCAGGGTGCGTTGTATGCATGGTAGTCCATTAGTATCTCAAATTTGACCAAATGCTCTGCCCAGTAGAAGGAAAGGGAATAATTTAAGAAAATTTGCTGAATTTGGTGACTGGGACACAAGAAGGATGTGGAGACAGGAGAAAGATAACCAGAGATATTTCATAAACACCACTGGAAGGGAAAATTGCTAGACTATCTTTGGTTTCTGTTCCAGTTCTTAGGCATCCTAAAAGAATATGATTTTCATGGAGGACTAAGTGTGCATCTGTGGTTATAACACCTTAAAGGGCCTAAGGAGCATGCTCTTGTTTCTATATATTTTTTTTTTACCTTAAACCTACATGATGTTACATGTCAATTATATCACAGTAAAAAAAATGCAAGGATATTAAAGGGTAAGTAACATAGACATTGGAAATATATTGCCAGAGATTATGAAGTCCCATGGAGGGGAGGGTGTCTGTCCCGGGAAGGGATTGCTTCCTGGTCAGCTAGTCAGCTGCCCTGGGAGGAGGCCAGTTTGGGGAATGGAGGGGTGTGCGTGGTTGTGGGGGGTGGGGTGTGGACAAAGGATATTTCTTGGCTCCTCCTCTGGTCCATACTCGGCCCAGTCTTCATGTTACGGAATTTCCCGGAGCACTTCTCTTGGGGTGGGAGCTGTTCCTTGTCACAGGGCAATAACCGTGGGGGCAGGCAGGGAGTGTGCAGAGGAGAGGACCTCTGCTTGGGTCCTGGCTGCAACAGGCAAATCTTTGATTTGATTTTGTAATAATTGTAACATCTATATTGGATTAATAATAAGAGGAAAAGTAAAATCAGTAGGATACTCAAGTTTGGTGAAGTTATGGTTTAAAGTGATGATTATATTGTTCTTTCAGAACTTTGAACAATTGACTATTAAAAGATTAGAATGATTAAGTTTTCATTTTAAACTTTTATGCTAAGATTTTCCATTTATTTAATAATACTTTTTTACAGTGGTTTAAATATAATTTCATTAAAATATCTACGATATTTATGGTGTACTATTTAGCAAAATACCTTCTTAGGTGAAATTTCACAGGTGACAAGGGTACTATATACTATTTAATTCATGCATAATTGTCACAAAAGCTCCAGTACAATGCAATTCAATAATTTTTGAACACTATTTTTAAACTTCTGAAAACCAATTGGTTTTGCTCTATCTAGATAGATACACAAAGATAAAAATAAACTACCACATGCAAATGACATAGAGAAAATCAAATGTAAAATTACAAGCTGGGGAAATGTTTATAGCACATTGTCATAGACATCAATTAGCAGGTGTCCTCTATTTATTATAAAAAAGATGACTTGCAAAATAACAGCCACCTTCTAACAAAATTGGAAAATGGACAAACACTCAAAAAATAAGGAAAATACATTTCAGTATATGGAGAGATGCCCAAATCTCATTCATTAAAAGAAAAATATAAACTAAAACTACATTGAGATGCCATTTCCACCTATAAGATTAGCAAAAAGTTTCAAAATTTTTATTACTCTGTTGGCAATGAAGCTTAAAACTGTCAATTCTCATTCATTGCTGACATAAGGGTGAATTTGTACAAAGGCAAGTAGACAGCCTCTATAAAAAAAAAAGTGGTAATGTACTAGGGCACCTGGGTAGCTCAGTGGTGGAGCATCTGCCGTCAGCTCAAGTCGTGATCCCAGGGTCCTGGGATCAAGTCCCACATCAGGCTCCCTGCAGAGACCTTGCTTCTCCCTCTGTCTATGTCTCTGCTTCTCCCTCTGTGTCTCTCATGAGTAAATAAAATCTTTAAAGAAAAAAAAAAAGCAGTAATGTACTTTTGACCCAGTGATTCTAATTTTAAGAATTTGTTCCATATATTGTATTTCATTTGTTAAAAAAAAAAGACCTGTAAAATTTTATTCACTCATAATGTTGTCTACTATAGCACACAACTGGGAATAGTGTCTAAAAACCAAACCATAGGTGAATTAAGGATTTTTTTTTGTCATTCATGTAATGGAAAGTTTTTTAGGCATTAAAAATTTGTGGAAGTTCTTTGTGTTCTGATATGAACAGATCTCTGAGATATATTGTTACATGGAAAAAAAATAGTGTGTCCAGGGAGCTACAGAGAAAGAGAAGGGGGAAAAAAAACTTTAAATTGTATGTTATTGTATCTCTCTTTTTAAAATATTTTATTTATTTATGAGAGAGAGAGAGAGAAAGAGAGAGAGAGGCAGAGACACAGGCAGAAGGATAAGCAGGCTACATACAGGGAGCCCAACGTGGGACTTGATCCCAGGACTCCAGGATCATGCCCTGATTCAAAGGCAGACACTTGACGGCTGAGCCACCCAGGCATCCCATATGTTATTGTATCTCAATAAAACCATTTGGAAGAAAAAACAAGAAGTTAAATAAAATTATGCAAGAGAAATAAAATTTGGACATTTAAAATTATGTCGCCAGGGGATATTTCAGTTTTCATAAAATTCCTATGCGAGTAGTACACGATGAATATGTAGATAAAAGAAAAAATAGATGTGTTTATTTCTTCATTTTACAGATATTGAAGGATTTATTATGTGCTAAGCACTGGCATACACATTAGGAATATAAAGATGAATCAGACCCAGATTTTGCCTTCCACAAACTTTGTGTAGAGTCTAAGGTTAGGAATGGGAAGACCAACTTCTTAGCCACACAATTTAATAAAATTCTGTGAGTGTTGGTTTTTATCCTCCAAAGTACAAATGCCTACAGAATGATAGATTTAATTTCATCTAAGAGAAACTACTAAACTTTGTAGTTGGTTGTGAAGAAACAAAGCAGTAAGAACAAAAAGCAACACTACAATGACAAAATAAATTCTTTGGTTAACCTGAAAAGAAAAGGTCTCTTAAAGAAGCTTATTTTTTTCTTTGACTGCCCAGTCACATAGAAGTATATGTACAAAGAATACTACTAAGCCTCTTAAGAAAAAAAATGTTCTCAAACTGTATACTGTGAGCCACTGTCATATTCAGGACTACTCTTTATCCTGAGAATAACTACAAATAAAAATGCTTCAAGTTATTTATATCTGTTTATATTTTTTTTGAAAATTGATTATTGACCAAGCAGGTGGATTAGAAAGAGAGTATTTTCATTTTCTTTATAAATTTCTTTCAAAATTATGAGTACTATTATGTATCTGGGTAATAAATGTGATGATGAGATCAAGACTATGCCACAATTCTCAGAAAGGGAGACCAAAGCCTTGGTCTTTTGGGCTGCCATTCTCAGTACACATTATTAGCTGTTAGATAAGCATTACACATAAAGAGGCCAGAGACTTTTAGATCATGTTGTCAGCTCTTGTTCTCAGCCCACAGAGACCATGAACTTTATCTCATACGAATGAACTAGACCAATGACTACTTTGCCCCTTTGATTTTTTTTGAGAAACAGCCTCTTAGAAATTCTTTTTGAGGTTAAGCTATTCTGATTTTTTTTTTTTTTTAAGATGAGATTCAGTTTGAATACTTTACTGGTAAAACCCATAGCTGGAACATAAGTCAGTCATTAGAGTTGGCAGTGCATGGGAATCAACAGATGACACCGCACTATGAATGGGATTAGTACTTTTAAAAAAGAGTCCCAGGAGAGCTCCCTTAACCTCCTCTGCTATGTGAGGACACAGAAAGATGGCCATTTTTTAACCAGAAAGCAGGTGCTCGACACTAGTGGAGCACCTACTTTCTATCTAGTTTCCGGCTTAGGTCTGTCGCTGCATTTTTCGCCCAGGGACAGGTTCTTTCCATTAAAGGATTGGCTCGCTCCCGGACCGGGGTGTGGCTAGTTTTAAACCCTCACAAGGGTCAACTGTCGTTTTCGCCCAGTGACAAGAGCCTCGCTCGCGCGGCATTGGTTGAAAAAGAACAGCCAAGCCACAGGATTGGGGAGTGGTAAACCACCACGGCCTAGAGAATAGGCAACTGCATTTGATGGGCTTGAATGCATAGAGCTTGACCAATCTCCCAGAGTCGCTATCTCACCCTGAGCGTGGCCAAACCCTCCTAACCCCAGGATTGGCCTGCGGCCTTAAATTTACGTTCTTTACACTACTGGGACTGGGGTCGCTTTTGACCAGTTCTGACTACGTGCCGCTCTACCCCATCCCAGGGATGGCCCAATCCTGTCCCTGCGTCTGACACCCTCATCGGTTGCATCCCACTACAGCCTGCCAAGCGTAGTCCGTCCTTGCAGTCAGGACGGCACCAGCTCCGCCCCTCTCTCCCCACCCCCACAGGTGCCCTAAAGGGCCCTTGTCCACCCAAGGTGGTGGGCAGGGGCCCTCGCTCTCCGGCCCTTGTGTGGGGAAGAGAGTCGTGGGTGGGGATCTGGAGCTGGGAGCTGTGGTCTGAGATTAAAAGACTTTTACCTCTAACAAATGAGTATGAAGTGTATTCATTCAACACTTTTTGAAGCTGAATGAGCAGCACCTAGTTGACTTTCTGTGTAAAACAAAAACAAAAACAGAAACAAAAAACAAAAAAATCTCCTGGCATCTTGATCTTGGACTTCTGAGCCTCCAGAACTGTGAGAAATAAATTTCTGTGGTTTATAAGCATGATAATCTGTTATAGTAGTCCAGATGGACTAAGATATTAGTCTTATAAGAAGCTTGAAGGGTCTTCACATGTCCATTTTAGTCAGAGATTTAAATGATGCAATAAGATACATATTAAAATACTAGCAATACCTCAAACACAGTTCATTGCTATGGTTCAATTCTGCTGTCAACACCTACTATCTTATATGTTTATCTCTTTTTCACACTTTGACTTGATTTTATTCTTTACCGGTTCTGCTTCTCAGCTTAAAATTAAAAAAAAATTAAAATTAAAATTAAATTTTAAAATTAAAATTAATTTTTTAAATTTAAATTTAATTTAATTTTTTACAATTAATTTAAAATTAAAATTAAAATTAAAATAATACATACTTTTTAAAATAGTCACTTTTCAAAAAATGGCCATCTTTCTGTGTCCTCACATAGCAGAGGAGGTTAAGGGAGCTCTCCTGGGACTCTTTTTTAAAAGTACTAATCCCATTCATAGTGCGGTGTCATCTGTTGATTCCCATGCACTGCCAACTCTAATGACTGACTTATGTTCCAGCTATGGGTTTTACCAGTAAAGTATTCAAACTGAATCTCATCTTAAAAAAAAAAAAAAAAAAAAGAAATCAGATATCTCCGCCATTTCTTAATAGTGCAGAATTGCAGTAAACAATTTTCTTTAGAAATTTGACCACCCAGTATCCATTCACCATCTCTTGTTAGAACACCCTGGCTTCCTTTGGAATTCATATCTGCTTTTTTGCCTATGTGTTTAGTGATATTGGCAGCACTGCCTTGTTTAGCATAAATCAATCAATAATCTATTCTAAAGTATCCTATATTGCCCAAAATGTTTTACAAGGTATAATGGGAGTCAGGCATGAATGGCTTTTGTGCAAATTATATAGCTGTAGGAGTAGAGGAGAAAGAAGCAATTATTTTAATGTGGGAGAACAGAAGAGGTTATTACTTGGGATTCATTGGAGACCATCTCCCTGTGGCTTTGGTATAATGTATGTTTTTTTTTTTTTTTTTTTTTTTTTTTTTCCCTTCGGTAATGTCCAACTGCTCAGTTTATAACTTGTGGGTTCTGGGATAGTAGCAGTGTTAGTCTTCAATATTCTGATGTTCAATCATTCACTTCTTGTGAAGTTGAGAGGCAGTTTATCTAGATCTTGTCCTTGTCATCTTGGATCAGGAAAACCACAGTTGCCTTACAGATCTTACATGGATACATTTAATTCGTGAAATTGATTGACATCCAGAATCCTCATTGCAAATTATTCTGGGAAATACAGTTTTTTGCTTTTAGAAATTATGATTCAGCAAGACATACCTGAAGGAGATGGGCATGAAATCTGAGTGCAAGTCAATCATAACTAACACAAGGAAGTAAATTGTCTATATCTGGTATATTTGACCATGAATTTAGCATAGACCTTCAGATCTGAAATCATAATGCTTTGGTGACAATATACATGTTAAAGATAAAAAAAAAAAAGAGATTAGAGGGGAACAGATACTTGATGGAGGAAACCATGTGGTCAGAGTGGTAATGGGCTTCATTTTGCTGTACATATATGGTTTATCTTGAATCCTGAGGATTTTTTTTTTTGAAAATTTTTTTTCTTGAAAATGTATTGTTTCCAGATTTCCAAACAGGATTTTATCTTAACGGTTATGCTAATTAATGCTTTGCAATTTCTTTTACCTGAACAGTATTGCTATAGGATCTTAATATGTGCTTTGTGAGAAAAAGGTCCTGTGTTCAAATAATTTAGGGTGTCTTATATTTATCTAAGGGTTATTTCCTTTTTCAGATTTCCCCACATTTCAGTACACCTCTGCCTGCTGCTTATCCAGTTACCTAAAGATAAAATCAAAACTATTTTATAAGGACAATTTTCTTGACTTCTTTTATTTTTCTTATACTATAACACACACATTTGACCAATTCATCCATTAGCAGTATACAAATGACTACCAAGACTTCAGTATTGCTTTAACACCTCGGCTAGTCACAGACTTGCTTCATTTGGGGGGAATATGTGCATATGTGTAGAAAAGATAATCACCTAATTGCTCACCTCTGAATCGCCTAATTCTGTGCCAAGGTGAGTGCTCATATATGTTCTTAATAAATTACTTGATTATTAAAATTAAGATAAGAAACGTCTTTAGGGTATGTCACAGACTTTTGCTTTCTTGAAAAAATAATTTTTAAGTATGGGCTAGGTAAACATTTTGATGAATAGGCAAAAAAAAAAAAATTAGACAGAATGACCCCTAAATCACAGTAGTATTGGAAAACATTGTTGCAGAGATTTCTCCATAAACATGCGGTCCTGGCCTTTTGAGCTAAGAACATAGTTGATAAGCAAACATGCCTGGAAGCTAGAATAGTATATCCTGATTGAATTGAAGACCACAAAGGAGGCATTTGGGCTCAGAAAATGAGTCAATATAAGTTATAATGATTATGAAATGATTTTATATAGAAGGTAGTGATTTCTGTGTCACAGCATTTATGATGCTTACCCTGAGTTATCAGCCTTTCTATAAATTGAATTGGCATAGTTACTAATATTGACATGAGTTCTTCTGATCGTTAAAGTTAATGTCTCCCTAGTCCAGGTTGAGATATAGACCTTGGGCCTTATTTTTTCCCCTCCCTTTATACCTACATCATGTAGAGAAATCCAGGTTGGTTATGTGTTCAGTATGTTTGTGTTCATTGATTCACTATTCTTCTTTCCTATGAGGGTTCATTTTATCATTCTGTAAGAAAAACTCCATGCAGTGGCTATTTTCCTGGAAAGCATAGCCCTGTGTTCAGTGTATAGTCCTTGATCAAAAATATTTTTTCTTCCTTCCTTCTTTTCTTTTCTTATATCTTCTTCTTTCTCTTCTTTTTTCTTTATTTCTTTATTTTTTTTTTCTTTCTTCTTTGAGTGTCATTCTGAATGTCTTTTCAAGTTTTGGTAACAATTCTCTGAATGTCTTTTCAAGCTTTGGTAACAATTCTCTGAATGTCTTTTCAAGCTTTGGTAACAATTCTCTAAACCACAGGAATTTTCTACAATAGCAGAACCTGGAAAAGATCTATAGCTATATTTTATCAATAAGACAGTCACTGGCAAAGAACCAGTCAGAGTTTTTAAGGAGAATTTGGTATGTATGTAAAAATTGGATAAGAAAAGAATTGAAAGGAATGCTAAGACACAGAGAAATTATGTACATACAGCTCAAATCTACATGCTATAGTTGACATTTTTTAAGTGACAGTTATATTCTTTTCTGAATATAGATTTAAAAGGTATGAAGACGTAAGTGACCTCTTTAAAGCAATTTGTAAAATTAACTGTGAACTACCTCTTCTCTTTTCTGCCATGAGAAAGCTCCCTTGCCACATAAAAAATTGCAGTGGCTAAAAAGATTAAATAAAATTAGTAAAATGCTTCAGTTTGAATTTTTAATGATACCATATTCAAAAGCATGACCTTGACTCATGCTCTTCTCTACCCACTGTTTCTTTTATATCCCATTCATGTTCCATTATAACTGAATTCCATCCTTTGAAATATTTTGAAAATTTTCAACTAAACTGTGTAGGCAGATTCCACTTTACCCAAAAGAAACCTTGCAAAACATTAATTATTTGGAAATCTCTGCTCACAAAAAGCAGAGACAAATCTTTCATTGGGCTATATATTTTTCTCTTCCTAGAGAAAACTCAATTTCAAAAAATTGTTTTGCTTATTTTAATCAGAAAAATCAAACTTAAATAACCAGGTTATTTATAAATGTTTATGTAAAACACACAAAAAAAGTGTGTTTAGTATATTTTATGGCCTAGAGTCTATGCCTATTTTCCCTGCAGGAAATAAATCAAATACCCAGAGTAATTAAGGAAAGTTTAATAGACATACTTTTTAAAGGGGTCAGGATAAGTTACGGAAAAAAGAAAACAACGGAGGGTTTAATATTAGGAGGCTAGCAATAGAAGGGCACTTTTACTACCTTAGGACTGAAAGGACAGGGAAGGGAGCATATACAAAGACTCAGAATATAGAGGCCACCCAAGAGAGAACACTGCATAAGGTGACTCAGCCAGTCCTTAGGGGAGTATTTACTTGGTCCTCATTCTTTTTCTACCTTGCAATATGCTGCTTGTGATGCCTATATATTTTTTTCCTCTTCCCTTCCTATCCCCTCCCTTCCCTTCTCTTTTCTTTTTTCTTTTCTTTTGTTTCTTTTTCATGCAGAAGATTAAATCCAGTCCCTCTATTCAGTCTTGTATGGAAGTAGAAGTTCTGTCAGATTCCATTTTAATTTTTGATTTGGAGGTGTGACTTTTTTTTCCTTTTTAAAAAATATGAATTATTTCAAGCATAATTAAAAATATAAATAATGTGAAGCAAATATTTTATTTTCTCCCAATATTTTTTATTTAAAAAGAAAATATTTTATTTTCTTTTATTTAGTGTTCGTGAATAACAATTTTCTGTATGAATGGCAGATTTATTTTGAAAATGAAAATAATAATACAGAATAATGGTTGATCAGGCTCTTTACAAAGGTAATATTCTGATAGTCAATAAGCTCATTAAAGGGTTCAATCTATTTTCTCATTAGAGAAATAAAAATTAAAGCTACAATGAGATACCATTACCATTTCAAATTAGTGTTTTTGTTTTCTTTGGGTAAATACCCAGTAGGAGAATTACTGGATCATATAGTATTTCTATTTTTAATTTTTTGAGGAGCCTCCCCAGATAACTAAAATTTAAAAGATTGATAATAGTAAGTGTTGGAGAGGATGTAGAACAACTGGAACTCTCATTATTTGCTACTGGGAAATAAAATGTGACAAAGGTTTAGGTTGTAGTATGTACAAAGTCTCAATGCAGATATACCCTACAATGAGGAAATTAACTGCTATATAAAATATGATATATGAATATCATATATATATTCACCAAAAGGTATGAGCATGACTATTCCTAGAAACACTTGTCCATAGACTGAATCAACATAAATATCCATTGATAGTACATGATTTAATGAATGAATAAATACTTAAATATTAATCTGGAGATTAAAATCCCATAAAACAATGAACATTAACAAAATACTGTTATCAAACGTAGTAAGCACAAATCTTCTAAACATAAATAAGCTTCAGTGAAAGAAACCAAACAATAGAGCACATACTTTGTGATGCTCTTTATATAAAGTTCAGCAATAGGCAAAACCTGTGGTGAGTAAGGAGAATGGTTGAAATGATCTTGAGAGAATTTTAAAGACACCGTTCCATTGTCTTCTATACTCCTATATTGCTATTGAAATAGCTGATAAGATGGGACAGATGAGATAGTCTCTGATTATTGATATTCTATATGTAGAACTGGGTGATAATAACATAGTTGTGTTCTGTTTACATAAATTTATTGAGTTGGCCACGTAGGATTTGTGCACTTTTTAAGGTACATTTTACTTTATATATAAAAAATTATGACTAAATATAACTGATACAATTAAAAACACAGATTATTTCCTCCCTCCATATATATATATATATATATACCGTTATTGAGAACTTGGAAATTGAATTCTATACAGATTTTTATATTCTTGTTATATATTTACAAATAAGTATAGACCTAAAAATATCATGTAGTGCTTTTTGAGTTTCTAAAACATTTTCTATAAGTGCATGACATGTAATTTATTAATATTTTATTCAGTATATTTTGAAATATATTTTGTATATGTATTATATACATATGTTTACATATTATTTATTCACTATAATTACTGTATAATTTTACATCGGTAAAATATACCAAAATGTATTTATCTCTTCTCTTCTTATAGATATTTAGGTTGTTTCCAATGTTTCCTTTCAAGTATGATACTTTAGTGAACATTCTTGAACATGCATATCCACAGACTTCCCATTGTAAACATACTTAGAAATCCTGGGTCATAGGCTATTGCATTTAAATTTTTTTAGTCTTTATAAATGTATCTTCAAAGATATTACTCCAAGTCACATATTTTGAAATACTTAAGTGACATGATTATGATCCCCATCCCTAATATTCAGAAATATGTTCTTCACCAGAGGTCTTTTCTCCAAGTAATTTCTGAGGATAGAATGATTACAAAATTAGTTGGTGAAAAAAAATTTAAAAAAAAATAAATAAATAAATAAATAAAAAAAAAAAAAAAAAAAGGGATCCCTGGGTGGCGCAGTGGTTTAGCGCCTGCCTTTGGCCCAGGGCACGATCCTGGAGACCCGGGATCGAATCCCACATCGGGCTCCCGGGCATGGAGCCTGCTTCTCCCTCTGCCTGTGTCTCTATCTCTCTCTCTCTCTCTCTTTGTGTGACTATCATAAATAAAAAAAAAAAAAAAAAAAATTAGTTGGTGAATTTTTCATTTATCTTGCACTCCCACTTTGAGTTACTTCTCCCATAGTTTTCTGGGCCTTCTCTGCCCACATCTCCAGAACTGCTAACCAATAAACAACCCATCCTCTGACTTCATTTTTCAGACCTTTCCAATACTGTTCCTCAAATCACATTTCCCTAAAAACATTCCATTTAGAAATTATTGTGAGGAAATTCTCTCTCTCTCTCTCTCTCTCTCTCTCTCTCTTTCTCTCTCTCTCCCCCAAATGCATTACATTTCTAGAGGCAAACATACTCCAGAACAGTTGATGACAGGTACATTTACTGTCTTGGCCTAAGTCCTTATTAAATAATGATAATGCAGCCTGATATGATTACATTGTTTTCTATAGTTATCTTGTTATATAGATATTTAGTTAATTAGTTTTTGAAAGAATAAAATGAATGAGAGAGGAATTGCCTGCTAAATATATATGTATTTTTTTCCCTTTTTAAGCATATTGTCATATTTCTCTGATCACTACAAAAAAAATGTTTGACCATGTGTGGTAGGCAGAATAATGCCCCCACTCCCCCAGATGTCCACATTTTAGTTCCTGGAACCTATGAATACATTACCTTTTAAGGCAAAGGGCCTTTGTAGTTGTGAATATATTAAGGATCATAGATAGATTATCCTGAATTATCTGGGTGGACATAACATAATCACAAGGGTACTTAGAAATGAAAGAGGGAAACAGAAGAGTCAGAGTCAGAGAAGGAGATGTGACAAGAGTAGTATGATTGCTGACTTTAAAGAAGGAAAGGACCATGAGCCAAGCAGTCTGGTAGGCTCTACAAGCTGGAAAATAAAGGAAACTATTTTCTCTTGGAGCCTCCAGAAGGAACATAACTCTTGTCAATATCTTCGTTTTATCTGAGGGAGGCATTTCAGAATTCTGACCTCCAAAACTGTAAGCTTAATAAATTTGGGTTGTCTTAAGTTATCAAACTTGTAATTTGTTACAGTTAGAATATGAAACTACTACACTGTGTTTTGCATTTCACTAAGATTCTATGTGTAGATTTATTTTTATGTATTTTGCTTAGCATTCACATTTTTATTCAATACCAGAACACGTTCAAATATTATTTCTTTTAATAATGCTTATTGCATTGTCACAATCTGCTTCATATTATATAAATATACTTTCATTTTGTTTCATGAATTTTCTTCTGTTTTTTTTAATTTTTTAGGTTTTTGTTGTTGCTGTTAAATTCCAATAATTTTTTTTAGTTAATTTTCTACTGGAATGTGTCTTGATTCTATTCCAACTATTAGAATTTTTCTTTATTCTTGAGAATAAATATAAATCACTAGTTACATGTAATTTTACATAAATGAATAAATATGATCATATTGTAGGTATTCATGGTCCTTTTAAGCACCTTTGTTTTATTTTACTTGCCTTGTACTACCCTGGTGATCCATAATATATAAATTATATTGTCAATCATTTAATTTAGTGTTAATTTTCATTGTATCTTATGATAAAAACAAACATCTAAATGATAGCTCTTTTAAAAATATGTGTTCTGGAATATGTAGGAATGTTACTAGCATTAGCTATGAGAGTATTTGGATTGGAGTCATGTTTCAGATTCATTTCTGTTGCTTACTAACAAAGACATGACTTTGATTACATTTCCCCAACTATTAATTGATAGTGTTTTTCTCTCTCACAAGGAAAAGAAGAAGGAGGTTGAGGGAAGGAGTGAGAAATAGAACAAAAGCCATAATTTGTAAAGCAAATGTACCATGACTCATAAAATAGATAAACTGAACAAACAAGACAACCTAACTTAAGTTAAAAATTTTTCAACATGGGTGGCTCAGTGGTTGAGTGTCTGTCTTCGGCTCAGGGTGAGATCCTGGGATCAGGGATTGAGTCCCACATTGGGCTCCCTGTGAGGAGCCTGCTTCTCCTTCTGACTGTGTCTCTCATGAATAAATAAATAAAATCTTTAAAAAAATTTTTTTTTAAAGTTTTTAATAGTTTGTTAAGGCCATATTTTTCAGGATAAGAGCATACACTGATTTAACTCTAACATTAAATAGATTCATGTTCCAAGGATGGAGTCACCAACTATTCTAGTAATTGCCATATTATCAATCATCAATAATTCTGCCAGACTTCCCCTTTGAAACATTCCTGAGACTCTAGAAAGATTGTACTTTGCCTTTAAATTTTAATAAAGCCAGCTTTGCTTGATCAACAATTTTTTCTGGTGGCCTTTTTTTTTTCTTTTAAGATTTTATTTACTTATTCATGAGAGACACAGAGAGACACAGGCAGAGAGAGAAGGAGGCTTCATGCAAGGAGCTGGATGTGGACTCGATCTTGGAACTTCAGGATTATGCCCTGAGCCAATGGCAGAGCTCAACCGCTGAGCCACCCAGGCGTCCCTCTGGTGGTCTTAATAAGAAAACTTCAACGGGAAAAATTAGAGAGGGTGACAAAACATAAGAGACTCCTAACTCTGGGAAACAAACCATGGGAAGTGGAAGGGGAAGCAGGCTGGGGGAATGAGGTGACTGGGTCACGGGCACTGAGGGGGGCACTTGACGGGATGAGCACTGGGTGTCATACTATATGTTGGCAAATTGAACTTCAATAAAAAAAATAAAATAAAATAAAGGAAACTTCAACAAGAATGAATAGGTAAGAGTAACAGAAGGACTTTTAGGGTATGGACTCTTTATAAGACAAGCAGTATATATTATAGAAGGAAAAATAAATAAAAACAAGAGGAACATAGCTCTAGGAATTTGTGTGAATTATAGTCAATTTAGGCCAAACAGTAACCCTAATAACCTCTTAAAGAATGAAAAAAAAACAAAAAAGAAAAAAGAAAAAGTAAGCAAATGGGAGAGAGGGTGAAAAACTAAAGGAGGAAGAAAAACCAAATGTGAAAAACATGCATGAAAATGAAGAGGAAACAAGTTTAAATGGTTTTGAGGGATGCCTGGGTGTCTTCAGTGATTGAGCTTCTGCCTTTGGTTCAGGGTGTGATCCCAAAGTTGCAGGATCAAATCCCATGTCAGACTTCTTATGGAGAGTCCTCTTCTCCTTCTGCCTATGCCTGCTTATTTCTTTGCCTGTTTCTCTGTGTCTCTCATGAATAAAATAAGATCTTTAAAATGGTTTTGACTAGTTTGTCATTTTTGTTTTTATCTGCTTAGTCAGTTTCTTCAAATATTATTAAAATATCTATACTACCCAAAGCATTCTGAAAATTTAATGCAAGCTCTACCAAAATGCCCACAGCATTTTAAACAGAGTTAGGACAAACAATCCTAAAATTTATGTGGAACCACCAAAGATCTCAAATAGCCAATGCAACCTTGAAAAAAAAAAAAAAAAAGCAAAACTGGTTGCATCACAATTCTGAACTTCAAGTTATATTACAAAGCTGCAGTGATCAAAACACTAACGTGCTAGCACAAAAATAGACACATAGATCAATAGAACAAAATAGAAAGCCTAGAAATGAACCCAGAACATTATGGTCCGTTAATCTTCAGCAAACCAGGAAAGAGTATTCAATGGGTAAAAGTCTCTTCAACAAATGGTGCTGGGAAAATGGACAGCAATATGCAGAAGAATGAAACTGGACCACTTTCTTACACCATACACAAAATAAATTCCAAATGGATTTGAAGCCCTAAATTTGAGACCTGAAAAAAAATTGTAGAGGAGAACACAGGTAGTAACCTCTTTGATATCAGTCATAGCAACTTCATCTAGCTATTCTCCTGAGGCAAGGGGAACAAAAGCAAAAATAAACTATTATGACTTCAAGATAAGCTTATGCACAGCAATAGAACAATCAACAAAACTGAAAGGCAACATATTGCAGGGAAAATATATTTGCAAATTGCATATCTGATAAAGGGTTAATAAACAAAATGCATAAAGAGTTTAATAAACTCAATACCTAAAAAACAATCCTATTAAAATATGGGCAGAAGACATGAATAGACATTTTCCACGAAAGACTTACAGATGGCTCATAGACAAAATATGTGCAACATCACTCATCATGAGGGATATACAAATAAAAATTACAATGAGATATCACCCCACATCTGTCAGAATGGCTAAAATCAACAATACAGAAAACAATAGGTGCTGGCAAGGATATGGAGAAAGAGGAACACTCATGCACTCTTGGTGGGAATGCAAACTGATGCAGCCACTTAGGAAAACAATATGGCGGTTCTTCAAAAAGTTAAAAATAGGACTACCCTATGACCCAGCAATTGTATAATTAGGTACTTACCCAAAAGATACAAAAATGCCAATTCAAAGGGATTCATATACCTCAAAATTTATAGCAGCATTGTCTGCGATTGACAAGTTAAAGAAACAACCCTAATAAATGTCCATTGACTGATGAATAGATAAAGAGGTGGAATATATACATACATACATATATATCATATAATACATATATGATACAAATATATCATGATATACATATATATCAGCCATTAAAGAGATTGAAATTTTGCCTTTTGCAAAGACATGAATGGAGCTAGAGAACGTTTACTAAGCAAAACAAGTCAGAGGAAGACAATAACATATGATTTCATTCATATATAGAATTTAAGAAGGAAAACAAATAAACCTAGGGGGAAAAAAGAGAGAAACCAAGAATTAGATTCAACTATAGAGAACAATCTGATGGTTACCAGAGGGGAGGTGGGTGGGGGCGAATGTGTTATTTGGATTATGGGAATTAAAAAGTGTACTTTGTGATGAGCACGAGGTGTTGTTTGTAATGTTGAATCACTAAATTATACACCTGAATCTAATATAACACTTTATGTTAACTAGATGGAATTAAATAAAATCTTTTAAAAAGATCAAAACAAAAGATAAATGTGTGAATGAATAAAACTAACATTGGTCATAGAGGGGTAAAATAATGTCATATCTCTTTTGTTAATTGGTTATGTTATAATGTAGAACAATTAATAAATAAATAGTAAATAGCTTATTACTGAAATAATCATTTTTAAACTTACTAATATTTTTTAACTTACTAATATTGACAGTAAGATAACTAGTAGTGGAAAAATATGATGTGCCATTTAAAATGAACCAAAGAAAAATAAAAATCAAATCAAATCAAGACAAAAATAAAGGAAAATGGTAAAAATTAAAAGAGATAAAGTAGACTGAGAACTGTAAAATATGTTAAAAATAAGGTCAAATTTGTTATTAGTAAAAATAAGATTGGGTTAGGTAAGTATTTATTAAAATCAGTAAATCACATATTGGGGAAAAAACCAGACTACTTTGCTCCAAAAGTCATATCTTTAAGTCCCTCAGGGGTATAGGGATCATGAAAAACGTTAAAATATAAATAATAGGTTAACTGTTTTAACATGAGATAAACTGAAGATGGTAGCCTACATATCAAGAAGGAGAAAGAGGGGATCCCTGGGTGGCGCAGCGGTTTGGCGCCTGCCTTTGGCCCAGGGCGCGATTCTGGAGATCTGGGATCAAATCCCACGTTGGGCTCCCGGTGTATGGGGCCTGCTTCTCCCTCTGCCTCTCTCTGTGTGACTATCATAAATAAATAAAAAAATTTTAAAAAAAAATTAAGAAGGAGAGAAATTGTTTATTCTCATTAGGTAAAAATAAATTAACATTTCATAATCAAATATGGGTAGACATTTAATGATTGATCAAATTATTTTTATGAACTTAAGTTATTTAAAAACACAATGAACAACATTATATATGAATGGAAAATTTATAATTATTATGTATATAGACAAATACCTTTTCATTAATAAGTAAAAACTTGTATAAGTCCATTAGGAAAATATTGTTTCAGAAGGAAACATTAGCAAAAAACATAAATGGTTACTTCCTAAAATTATTAGTCACAAAACAATTATAAGAAGTAAAATATCGCCAGTAATCATATAAAACACTGGACACTATCTTTATGTAACTTACATGTAATTATAAAATTCAGTAATATGAGGTGCCTGGATGGCTCAGCGGGTTAAGCATCTGCCTTCTACTCAGGTCATGATTCCAGGGTCCTAGGATCAAGCCCAGCCTCCCTGCTCAGTGGGGATCTGCTTACCCCTCTTGCTCTGCTCTTCTGCTTGTGCTTTCTCTCTCTCACTCTCTCTCTCAAATAAATAAACAAAATCTTTTAAAAAAGAAAAATATGTAAAAGGCTCTCACGTATTATGTGTATATGGATGTATGGAATTGTGTGTATGTGTGTGTAAAAACATCTGTATCACAGCTGTTTCTATAACTGGAAATTGTATCACAGTATTAATAGAGTTATCTGAGAAATGAGATTCTAATTTTTTGTTTTAAATATATTTTCTTTTTCTACATTTTTCTGCTATGTAGCAAAAAAAAGTTCTACAGAAGAGGTGATAGAATATATAGAAGTAATTACTAGTATAAACATAGGTGTACAAATGTTGATATAAATAATATTAAATATATATATAATTCTGTCCACTAGATGACCTAGAATAAGTACCAATGCAATAGTGTAGAGCTTACACCATATATACAAATTTAGAATTCTAAATACCATTCATCACTATAAGGTCCCAGGACTCCTTGAAGAGTTGGCTGATTATAGGGTTGGGACAGAGAAAATAGAAAATAAACCTGGAGCATCTTGCACTGAAAGTTAAGGAGGTTCTCAAATTATGATGGGGAAATATCTAAAGGATCAGAAGCCATTTGAAGGAATTTCCACTGGCCAAAACTAAGACAATTTAAATATCAAAATAAATAATGATAGTTATAGATCATAACCAATTGCATTAAATTGAAATCTGTGTACCTGGGGCACCTGGGTGGCTCAGTGGTTGAGTGTCTGCCTTTGGCTCAGGTCATGATCCCGGGGTCCTGGGATAGAGTCCCACATCAGGCTCCCTAAAGGAAGCCTGCTTCTTCTCCCTCTGCCTATGTCTTGCCTCTATATATATATATATCTCATGAATAAATAAATAAGTTCTTTAAAAAATAAAATAAAATCTGTGTGCCTATACTGATAAAGAGAAATAAAGAATATATAAACAAAAGAAAAAGTTCTATTAGACACTGAAATGCCAACTAATACACAGACAAGTAAGAATGAAATTTAAAAATTATGTTCTCATTCATTTGGGGAATATAAATAATAGTGAAAGGGAATATAAGGGAAGGGAGAAGAAATGTGTGGGAAATATCAGAAAGGGAGACAGAACGTAAAGACTGCTAACTCTGGGAAAAGAACTAGGGGTGGTAGAAGGGGAGGAGGGTGGGGGGTGGGGGTGAATGGGTGACGGGCACTGGGGGTTATTCTGTATGTTAGTAAATTGAACACCAATAAAAAATAAAATAAAAAAATAAAAAAAATAAAAATTATCATTTGGCAACCCTCAGAGTAATAATTAATTTGGAAAAGATTTGTGAATGGATACTAAAATTACTGTGTAAATTTGATGAGGAATAAAATATTACAGAGGGCCTGGCTGGCCCAGTCAGTGGGGTGTGCTACTCTTGTTTTGTTTTTGTTTTGTAAGAGTCTCTATTAATGTGGGTAAATGTTCATGCTTTACTTATACATGGAAAAAACAGCAATTACATCACAGAATTATAAGGTGATCTTATTTTTGCTCAGAGTTGTGTGTTCAAACCCCACACTGAGTGTAGAGACTACTTTAAAAAATAAAATCTTTTTAAAAAGAAACTAGAATATTACATAGCCTCAAGTATCTTCCTATAAAGTACGCTTTCAGTAAAATAGGGAAAAAACAATTTTGCAATGATAAATCTAATAGATGCCACCTTAATCAAATGATCAGAGATCAAGACTAATGGAAGAAATCCAGTAAAATGCAATGTGAAAAATACAGCGTTACTTCTGTCATATTCTGAACAAAATTTCAGGGGCGCCTGACTCAACCGGTTAGGTATCCGCTTTCTGCTCAGGTCATGATCCCAGAGTCCTGGGATGGAGCTCCTCATCAGACTCCCTGCTCAGCAGGAAGTCTGCTTCTCCCTCCCCCTCTCCCTCTCCCCCCACTTGTGTGAGCGCTCTCTCTCTCTCTCAAATAAATAAATAAATAAATATTTTTAAAAATTATAACCTGATTCCGAGCATAAAGAATGTTAGACAAATCCAAATTGAGGGGTATTTCACAGAATATTTTCAGGTAAACAAAAGTTTTCAGAAACTTCCAGATTAAAGGATATTAAAGATACAAGATGAAAAAATCTTGGCATGATATTGATCTGGATCATTTTGGCATAAAAGAAATAACTGGAACTTGAACAAAGTTTATGCATTAGATGATATTAAAGCATCAATCTCAATTAACTGATTTTGATATTTACACTTTCATATAGCATAGTGTTCTGGTTTGTAGAATATATGCACTTAAAATAATATTCAAGAGTAATAAAGTATTATGGCTGTAATTTAGTTTCAAATAGAAGACTTTTTTGCTTCTTGCAAATTTGTAGCTATATTATTTTTATACTAATTACTAATTGAGAATTCAAGACATCTTTTCATTACCATTAGAATCCTAATATTTTCAGGGACAACAGAACATCCAAATAATATATTTAATTGGTATCCTTTTACACAATTAAGATGTCAAAAGTCAGCCATCAAATACCCTAATGTTTGTGCAAATTCAGATTATATGCAGATATAATGACTTTAAGAAGTCCTTCAGAATTAATGAAAGAAGATATGAACTATGATTCAACTTGTTTTCCCATAATTTCTCAAGTAATTCGGACCCTAAAATCTCGGGAATTATTTTCTTTCCAGAAAAGAAATAAAAATATAATGAATAGGTTTTCATGATTAAGATTTTCAAACTGTTAATTTAGCCTTGAAAAGGATTTATGCATTAGACTTGTTAAAATATTTGTAGTCATAAGTGGATTAAATTCTTTAGTCTTGAAATTTATAATATCATTACATCACTACTATTTGTAGAGAAGCTATGCATTTATTCAGAGTTGACTGCAGTTTATGAATTATCTAGGCCTCTTTTTAAATGAGTCTGCTTCCCATTTTCAGTTCTTTGAAAAGTTTTGTTTGCTCCCCCACGGAGACTTCTGTACTTACCTCATGATTAATTTCTCCTTCTTTTCCCTCTTTTTCTCTTTCCTCAAGCAAATCCACCTTATGATTGCACAAAGAAACATCCATTAGCTCTGATGCAGTACCACCTCAGTGGTTCTAACATCAAGATCATCACACTCCCCAATCCTGATTAAAATAGAATTTGTCAGGTGAAAACAAAACAACAGAGAAGTTTCTTTTGTTTGGTTTTGGTTCTGGTTTTTGTCTAAGCCTAATGTTTCTCTTCCATTATTCTCTGTAAAAAGTCATATAATAGTTGTGACTTCTTACTGAAGCCACTTAGGGACACACTGCAATACTTTTTAATCTCATTTTCTTAGTTTTCTTAAAATTGTTTTGTAAATACCTCCCTTTCCTTTGTGGGCTACTTGGTTCTCATATTAAGAAAATCTTTAGGATCACTATTAAGCCATATAACTTTTCAACACTCAGACCAATCTTAGATGATTCAGTCTTTATTCTTTCTAAGCTCTAAGCTATCTTATACATATTAGGTATTTCCTTCTAAAATACCTATGGTTGGGGTGCCTGAGTGGCTCAGTCAGTTAAGCATCAGACTCCTGATTTCGGCTAGGGTCATGATCTCAGGGTTGAGATAGAGCCCTGACTTCGGCTTTGCACTCAACACAGAGTCTGCTTAAGATTCTCTTCCTCTCCCTCTGCCCCTCCCCACCCTACTCACGCATGCACTCTCTCTCTCTCTCTCAAAAAGTAATTAAAATGAAATAAAACACCTATGCTCACTCGAACATCATCTGTGCCAAATCAATATCTTGCTGCCCAGAGATATTCTTCCTTTTTTAAAAGTTTTTATTTATATCCCTAATAGTTAACATACAGTATAATATTAGTTTCAAGTATATAGTATAGTAATTCGACAATTTCATACAACTCCCAGTGTTCATCACAAGGACACTTAATTCCCATCAACTATTAATTCATCCCTCCACCCACCTCCATTCTGGTAACCATTGGTTTGAATTTGTTCTCTATAGTTAAGAGTCCTATTTCTTGCTCGTTCTCTCTCTCTCTCTCTCTCTCTCTCTCTCTCTCCCTCTTTGCTTATCTGGAAACATATTAAAAGTCAATAAAAAGAGAAATTTCACTTTCATCCAGACTTCTGTCTCAATCATAGCACCTCCTTTCCCAATTCAGTCTGCAGATCTTTTAGATTTAGCAATCTCAAAATTTGTACCCCTTTTGCTGCACAGTAACATCACTTTTTTTTTTCTTTATCTCCAGGAAGAACTTTCTAATCAATCCTTCATACTACCATAAGAGTGATTTTTAAAAAATGTATATGTCTGATCATTTCCAATTATAAAATTCTTTAATGGTTATATGATGAGTTTAGGATAAAAGTTGGGGCTGAATGTATAAATGTGTAAGTCAACATTTCACTTAAATTGGTAAGACTTAATAAGATCACCAAACTAGTTAGATGGAAAAAGAGTAACATGTCTGTGTTTGGGCTATATAGCATCCAAAGTTTAGAGAGAAGAGCAGGAAACAGCAGACTGAGAATTGTGATATAAGGTAAGAGGGAAAGCAACAGTGTGCTGCAGTAAAAGATGAATATTGAAGACTAAGAATTGCTCAATGGATTTGGTAACATCGTAGTCAACAGAGGCACTGACAGGAATTATCTTGGTAGAATGTTGAGAATAAAGGCCTATGTACAGTTTCTTTAATAGAGGATGATGGGAGAACAGGGGTTATAAACAAAGTTAGATATCTCTTTAAAAAAATAACTGCAAAGGTGGAAAAAATGGGTGATATTAAGTGGGGAAATGACATCAATATATTTGTTTTTTCAATAAAGATGAGATAATTAACACGTTTTTATAGTGATGAGAAAAATTCAGTAGCAAGAGAAAGTTACGAGTTTGGGAAGACAGTAGAACCATTGGAGAGTAGCAGGTGATATGACAATATGTATTGTATGAGAAAAAAGTTGTACATTTACATTAACAGAGTATATCCTATTTATTTCACATCTTTTTTTCTGCCCTATGTCAAATATTTGTATTCTATACATGGTTCATTAATTTGTTATTAGGCCAATTCCTCTGTAAAACTAGTATTGTGGATAATATTTTATATTGTTTGTACATTGTAATTTTGCTAAACATTCCTATTAATTCTAATATTTTGTTCTTAGTTTTGTTGGATGTTTATATATAAGCTTATATATTCTTCGAATAATGTGGTATTTATTATTTCCATTGTAATCCCTTAAACCTATTTCTTTTTCTATTCTCTAAACCTTGGTCAATACCTCCAAAATATATTAAGCATTAGTGTTCTTAAAATAATCATGACATCTATAAATATTTTATCTATAGCTTTGAAGTTTCTATGAAAGTGCCTTTTATTCCATTTGAAAACCATACATATTTGTTAAACGATACTGTGTTTATTTCCTAGGGCTACCATAAAATAGTACCGTAAACTGAGTGACTTGAAACACCAAAACTTTGTTTTTTCTAGTCTTGGAGGGTGGACATCTAAAATCAAGAGGTTGGCATGGCTATGCTTCCCCTGAAACCCATAGAGGAGGATCTTTCCTTGCCTGGTGGTGATAAGTCCTTAACATTCCTTGGTTTATGGTTACATCACTGCATTATTTACTTCTGTCATTACATGGCATTCTTCCTGTGTGTCTCTTTCTTCTCTGCTTATAAAGAAGCCAATCATATTGGAGTAAGGCCCAACTTACTCTACTCCAGTATGACCTTGTCTTAATATGATCACATCTGCAAAAGCCAATTTCCAAATAAGTTACATTCATAGGCTCTGGGGATTAGGACTTCAACATATCATTTGGGAGAATACAATTAAAGTGTTATTAACTTTTTTTCTATCTGTGAGATAATGAAAAAATCTCTGACTTTGTTAGTATACAAAGGTCCACTTTAAATGGAAAGAAATTAGCATAGAAAGAAGGTTACTTTATAATTTAAAATGTAAATTCATCAGGAAGATACAAAAGTTATAATTTATCTCATAAAATTAGATGTATTTTTACATTTTGTTTATGCATTTTTCAATCCTTTGGAATTTGTTGATGCTTTCTGGCCAGCATATAGTCAATTTTCATTAAAATGTTTACATTTGTTTTTAAGTTTTTATTTTAATTGCAGTTACTTAGTTTACAGTGTTATATTAGTTTCAGTTGTACAATATAATGATTCAAGAATTCCTTACATCACCCAGTGTTCATCTTGACAAGTACACTCTTTAATCCCCATCACCTGTTTAACCATCCCATCCACCTCCCTTCAGGTAATTATCAATTCATTCTCTTTAACGAAGAGTCAGTCCATTTGTTGATTTGTCTTTCTTTCTCTCTTCCTCCCACCTTTGTTCATTTGTTTTGTATCTTAAATTCCACATGTGAGTGAAATCATATGGCATTTGTCTTTCTTTGACTTTTTTGGTTTAGTTGTACAGTCTGTAGCTCCATCCTGTAGCTCCATCCGTGTTGTAGTAAATGACAAGATTTCATTTTTTTGTGTGTTTGAGTAGATAGTTTGAACTATTTGATAGTAGAACTATTTGAGTAATAGTTCATATATCTATACATACCACATCATCGTTATCCATTCATCAATTGATGGACACCTTGGCTGGTCCATAATTTGGTTATTGTAGATACTGTTGCTTTAAACATAGGAGTGCATGTATCTCTTTGAATTAGTTTTTTTGTATTTTGGGGTAAATATCAGTAGGCAATTAATCGATCATAGGGTAGTTCTATTTTTAAACTTTTTGTGGAACCTCCATATTGTGTTCTACAGTGGCTACACCAATTTTCATTTCTACCAACAATGCATGAGTGTTCCTTTATTCCACATCCTCATCAACACTTGTTGTTTCTTGTTTGAGGACTTTAGTCATTTTAACAAAAATGTTTGCATTTGAATTATATGTATATTTAGTACATATGAGATAAGTGATCTCTAGATATCATTTAGGCCAAATGTCCTAATTAGGTTGCTTAATTATCCATATTGTTACTGACTTTTCTCCTGAGTGATTATCTTGTCATTCATTGAAAGATATTTGTTACAATCTTATTAGGATTATGGATTTGCCTATTTCCCAATTATCTTTTGAGTTATATCCTTTTTGTTTCATATATTTTGTATATATGTTTAGAATGACTATTTGGTCTTGTATATTGACTCATTCGTATGAATATTTCTCTGTGTGTCTGGTAATATTTATCATCTGAAAGTGTACCTTGTCTGGTATTAGTACTAGAACACCAGCTGTCTTTTGATTAATCTTTTACAAGGTCCATCTTTCTCCAAAATTTTCTTTTCAAACTTTATCTTAATATTTAAGGTGTGCCTCTTTTAGACAGCAATTTTTAATACAATTTTAAATGAAATGCAGATCCTATCTAGACTGAGAAGAAGTAAAACATCTAAGGATTCACAAGAGAAAACAAAACACATACTGGTTGGAGAGCATGGTTTTATGAGATAAAGATAACTGGATCAATACTTATTCAAATACTACTGGTTCTGGTGACATAGAAACTTGATATTTTTTAAGTAGTGAGGCAGTCAATAATTTAACATAAGATATTATGAATATCTATATTATTGTACAAATAAGCAGAGGGAAGAAATTGATGCCATTAAGATAAATTAAGAACTATTGCAGGGGGATCAGGAATGGTTTTATTATATTAATACACAATTCAATGATTATGATCATTATTAATAATGTGAAAGTAAAAGCACAGAAAAAATGATAAATCCATCCTGATACAAGGGAACAGAAAAAGGGATTTATTATATATTTTCATTTCCAAAATTTAGTGATTTTTGGTAGAATTGATGATTTTTGAAGATGGCAAGCAAAATGTACTGAGTTCAGTTTTAGTTTAGTTATTACTGACTGTGAGCTCACCAGAAACAAACAGAAAGTGCAGACCAAGCAAAGTTAAGTTTATTAAATTTCCTAAATAAAGGAGTACAGCATCTTAAATTTAATAGCACCTCAGTGTTGTCTCAAATCAAGGAAATAAAAACATTATTTACAATTAGGATGCAGGTTGTGGCATTTTAAGGTACTCTTAGTTGGGGAAAAGCTGGTAGAGTTTGGATACAGTTTATGGCATGTTAGCTTTAGATTGGTAGGCGTAAAGAAGAGTAGTATTGAAGAAAATTCAGTGTAGTTCATTTATAGAAGTTAATGTAACTCACTATATGTATTTTTCATTATTTTAATGATTCTTCATCTCAAGTGGTTACTGGTCCTCTGGCAAGAAACAGAACAAACAAGAAAACCTCAAACAAATGGAAGCAAATATACACATAAAAAAGAAACACAAACGAAAAATCTACATATAAATTATCTTAGGAGGCAAAACGACTCTTATTATCAGACCTAACGTTTATTCTCAAAACAGCCAAGTTTGTCCTTTGCTGTGGAAAGAGGTGTCCTAGAACAAAGAGAAGCCATGTGTACCACAGGAAAGAGACACCTGAATTGGGGGCAAACTCTAATGGGGAAATAACAAGGGAAAGTAGAACTAGGGACTGGGGAGTCCTGTGGATTTAATGTCTGCTTTATTTTCTTATCTGATTCTCAGGAATAGATTTAATGATGGACAGATAAAATTGAATTATAGGGCTTGATTTTTGAAAAGACTGATGTTCTAATCTCCTCTCACCAATTCCTTTTTTTTTTTTTCTGTTGATTATCTGGTTTTCTACACTATTGTTAGTCCCATAATATAAGATATTGCCGTATTCTAAAATGCAACTACCAAAGAAAAATGACACTTCATGCATTATGATTTCTTCACTGTGACATGTGAGTGATTTTTAAAGACCCTTTTCTGACAGGAAACAAAGTATTCAATAACCTACTAAGTGAAGTTCAAAAATTTCAATCACACAAAATACAGTGTGCATCATTTCAAGATTGGTACAATAAATATTGTTCATTCTTCAAGTGATTATGTTAAAAATGGAAAGATTTATTTATATTTGTTTTCATTTGTTAAACCATTAACAAATCTCTTAATCTCAGAATGTCAAAATTATCAGAGACCATCTTGTTTTGTTTTGTTTTGTTTTGTTTTGTTTTGGAGAGGGAGAAGGAGACAGAGCATGGTGGGGAGAAGAGGGGACAGGGGAGGGAGAGGGAGAGAATCTCCATGCTGAGCATGGAGCCCAATGCAGGGCTCAGTCTCAGGACACTGAGTTCACGATCTGAGCTGAATTCAAGAGTTCCACATTTAACAGATTGAACCATCCATGTGCCCACAGAGACCATCTCTTCTTGGCCAGCCCCAGAAGATATCAACTTTAGTGAACCTCACCTCTGTTTGGTGATGGGGTCTGGGAAGAAAAGCAATGAAAACTTATTATATACAAATTAATTTGTGGAGTTGAGAAGAATTTAGCTCCTACCTTCATAATTTACTATGAAAGCACTGCTTAGCCTTTCAGCTCTTATATTCTTCATCTACAAAATGCATATAATAGTGTGGATAATCAGAACCATGGAACATTTTTCACTGATGCTCACAGTAAGATCTTAACTTCCAAACTCTTCCCCCTACATCTTTGCTAAATTCAAATTGAACCACCAATGACTACTAAACTGAGACTTGCTATCTGTGTATCCTGTTCTAAGATTAACAAAATCTCAATTTCCATACACCTTCTGAGATTAATTGACATATAATATTGTATTAGTTTCAGGTATACAACACAGTGATTCAATATTTATATACATTATAAAAATGTCACCACAGTAAGTCCAGTTACCATTTGTCACCATACAAAGTTGTTACCATATTGTTGGCTATATTCCCTATGTTATACATTAAATCCCCATATCTTTTTTATTTTATAACTGTAATACTGTACCTCTTAATCCCCTTCACCTGTTTTGTCCACCTCACTACTCCTTTCCCTTCTGGCAACCAACAGTTTCTATGACAAAAGTCATTCCCTCTCTTTTTTTAAAATAGATTTCACATACAAGTGAGACCCTACATATTTGTTTTTCTGTCTGGCTTATTTCACTTAGCATGATTACCTTTAGGTGCTTCCATGTCGTCACAAATGACAAGATTTTATTCTTTTCTATGATTGAGTAGTATTCCCTTGTATATATCAATCACATCTTCTTTATCTATTAATTATCAATAGACATCTAGCTATTTCCATATCTGGGCTATCATATATAATACTTTGATGAACATAGGGGTGCATATATTTTTTTTCAAATTACTGTTTTTGTTTTCTTCAGATAAATACCTAGGGGTAGAATTGCTGGATCATATGATAGTTTTATTTTTAGTTTTTTTGAGGAACCTCCAAACCATTTTCCATAGTGCTGAAATAATTTACATTCCCACGAACAGTGCATAAGTGTTTTCTTTTTTCCACACTCTTGGCATCACTTGTCAATTCTGGTCTTTTTGATACTAGGCATTCTTACGTGTGAAGTGATATCTCTTTTTTTTATGATATCTCATTTTTATTGTAGTTTTGATTTGCATTTCCCTGATGATTAGTAAATTGAGCATATTTTCATCTCCTTGTTTGTCATGTGTATTGTTGTCTTTGGAAAAATATCTATTCTAGTCCTCTCCCCACATTTTAATCAGATCTTTTTAATATTGTGTTGCCTGAGCTTTTTCTATATTTGGGATTTAATTCCTAATAGGGCATTCATTTGCTTGTATCTTCTCCCATTCATTATGTTGCCTTTTCTTTTTTATTGATGGCATCCTTTAGTATGCCAAAGCTTTTTAGTTTGATGTAGTCCCATTTATTTTTGCTTTTGTTATCTTACCTTGAAGAAACAAATACAAAAAAATATTGCCAACACTGATGTCCAAGAGATTACTGTTCTTTTCTTCTAGCTGTTTTATGGTTTCAGGTCTTACATTTAATTGTTTGATCTATTTTCAATTTATTTTTGTATATAGTATAAATAAGAGATCTAGTTTCATTCTTTTGTGTGTAGCTGTTCAGTCTTTTCCCCATAATATAGTCTTTCCTCCTCTGTCATAAGTTAATTGACCATATGAGCATGAGTTTATTTCTGGGCTCTTTATTAGATTCTGTTGATCTTTGTGTCTGTTTTATATACCATACCATTTTGATTACTATAGCTTTGTAGTATAGTTTGAAATCTGGCAGCTTGATATCTCCACCTTCTTTTTCCCCCTCTATACTGCTTTGGCTACTTGAGGTCTTTTGCAGTTCCATAAATATTTTAGGATTATTTTGTCTAGTTCTGTGAAAGACTGCCATTGTTATTTTGATAGAGATTACATTGGATCTGTAAATTGCTTTGAGTAATATGGACATTTTAACAATATTAATTATTCTAATCCATAAGCAGAGTATATCTTTCCATTTATTTGCATCGTCTTCAGTTTCATCATCAGTGTCTTCCATTTTTCAGAGTACAGGTCTTTTACCTTGTTGGTTAAATTTATTTCTACATATATTTTTTTTGATATAACTGTAAATGGAATTATTTTCTTAATTTATCATTCTAATAGTTTATTATTAGTGTATAGAAATACAACAGATTTCTGTATATTGATTTTGCATCCTACAACATTTCTGAATTCATTTATTAGTTCTAAGTCAATAATTCTGAGAACAAAAGTAAACCTTGGCTGACCTTCCCCAGCGTATAAATCTGTATGCTAATTATTCCTTCCTAATATCCATCTTGCAGTGTTCTCACATTGAAAAGTTTTTAATGAAGGCTTAAACTAATTGATTTTTATTTAGTTTTTCTCATCCCATAGATTTAATGTCTCAGAAATACTGATAAGAATAAGACATACCAAAAACACTGTTTCTCCCTTACTTTAGGCTTCTGTGGCTAGAAAGCTAGGTGAGTTCTTCACTTGTTTTGTATTTTACCCTTTTGTGCTGCTCAAGCTTAATAATATCACTATTGTCATCATCATCCTTGGATGAGATTCTTCTACCTGTGTTTAGTCACTGCTAGGACCATTCAAGGTGAGGCAAGAGTGCAAGGATTTGATTAGGGGGAGGTTACTTGTATTTTTTATTTCTCACCACTGGAAGGCAATAGACAACTGTCAGCTGGAAGCTCACAAGCTGGTGCCGTATTTGTATAGAAGCCCACACCCTAATTATTTGAATGCTTCAAGGCATTTCACAAGAAAATTTATAATTAAAATAGCCACTTTGATTTGGTGTAAATTTTTTTGTTTATTTGAGAGGTGTCTTAAGACAAAAATGGTAGAAATCTGGTGGGAAGATTCCATAACCAGATCTATATAAAAGATCACTTGAGAGAGAGATTATTTTATTTAAATAAGCTATAATAACCCTTCTGTGTGAGTCAGTATGTGTGAGTGTTCAGGTTTCAAAATAGGCTTTCTCAAACTGTGGAAGGAGCCTCGGTGTCCAACGAAAGATGAATGGATAAAGAAGATGTGGTTTATGTATACAATGGAATATTACTCAGCTATTAGAAATGACAGATACCCACCATTTGCTTCAACGTGGATGGAACTGGAGGGTATTATGCTGAGTGAAGTAAGTCAGTCGGAGAAGGACAAACATTATATGTTCTCATTCATTTGGGGAATATAAATAATAGTGAAAGGGAATATAAGGGAAGGGAGAAGAAATGTGTGGGAAATATCAGAAAGGGAGACAGAATGTAAAGACTGCTAACTCTGGGAAACGAACTAGGGGTGGTAGAAGGGGAGGAGGGCGGGGGGTGGGAGTGAATGGGTGACGGGCACTGGGGGTTATTCTGTATGTTAGTAAATTGAACACCAATAAACAATAAATTAAAAAAGAAAAACAAAATAGGCTTTCTGCTTGTAATTATTCTTTCTTGTAGAGGGAAGATAATTAGCTTGTAACAGTGATAATTCCACATTTGTCTAAAATAAGCTCCTTAATTTTCCTCTGTGTATATGTGTGCATGTGTGTTCTTCCATTTTTTTTCTTCCCTTTGGATATTTTGAATATTAATAAGATATTTTTGTTATTATGGTTACAATCTAAGAGTATATACATATCTAGGTACACATTTAGAAGTTTAATAAAGAAAAAATATTATTCTGTTATTTTTTTGCTTAAAAAGTGGTCTGTGCTTAAAAAAATCTTTAGCTGAGCATGTAATAAAGTGATAGTCTTGTTAGCTAATTACTAGATGAGAAAAAGAGCAATCTAGGTTAAGTACTTGTAAACATGATCTAAGGAGTCACTGCACTATAGTTTATGTATACTTATAAATTATATTAACAAAGTTTGTATGGTATTTCTGTTAAGTATATGAATCTTTGGGCAAATTAGCATTATTTAATTCTGATTGCTGTCTCGTTCTTCATCCTATTATGTGAAATTAACGTCAACCCACTTTTCTAGTATATGTAACACTAAGATTAAAATTCTTATCTAATATTAATAACTTTTCTATAGTGATTTCTGAGAGTCAAATGAGTTGTCATTGTTTTTACAAATATTTAAGATTTTGAATATAAAAATTGTGTTCAAATACACTTGTGAAAATAGATGTCTTTTTAAAAAAGGTTAATTCATGAATAAATTCCTAATACATTACAAATAAGAGCTGAACTATTTTTTCAATTATAATTTTCACATTTTAATTAACTGAAGACACTACACTAATGTAATGTACTTTCTTTCAAAGTAAGAAAACATTATAAACTTTAGTGTCTAAACTTTTTATTTACCCTATTCTTGTATGTATGTGTAGAATGTACAAATGTCTTTTGATAATGCTATATACCTGTGTTTATTTTCCTTGTTACCTTAACATTTGTATAGTTGATTTACTATATATGTTCACAAAGATAAAGTATTAAGGGGATTGTGATTTTCTGTCTTCTAGTTTTCTGTCTCTGATTGGAAGAAACAGGAATTGATAATTGGTTAAAGGTGTTATTTAATAAAAAGTATTTGAAACTATGCTTAGTATAATAATTAGAGAAATGTATATATACAAGATAATAGATCTGATTTGTATCTATTTCTCAAAGAAATCATCACAGTTAATTGATACAGAAATTGTAATATAAATATACATTGTTTTAATATGTTGATAAAGTCATTTATGTTATGCTAAAAGTATGATTTACAAAGGTATGATTAATATACCTTAATATAAAAAAACATAAATATGGTAAAATTTTGATTTTTTAAAAGATTTTCAAAAATTTACTTTAGAGATAAAGAGAAATAGAGAAAGCCAGTGGGGGTGGGACAGAGAGAGAATCTTCACACAGACTCTCTGCTGAGCACAGAGTCCAATGCAGGCTCTATCCCACAAGCCATAAGACATGACCCATGAGATCATGACCTGAGTTGAAACCAAAAGTTAGTTACTTAACCAACTGAGCCACCCAGGTGCCCTTAAAATGTTTGTTTATTTTATTCAATATTAATCTCTTTATTCATAAGGAAAAGTTTTAAATTTTTATTTTTTTAAATTTTATTTATTTATTTTTTAAAAGATTTTATTATTTATTCATGAGAGACACAGAGAGAGACATAGGCAGAGGGAGAAGCAGACTCCATGCAGGAAGCCTGATGTGGGACTCAATCCCGGGACTCCAGGATCATGACCTGGGCTGAGACAGCTGCTTAACCACTGAGCCACCCAGGTGTCCCAATTTTAAATTTTTTTAAAGTAAGAAATTACTAGATATATAGAAGATATTAGAATTAATTTCTTTCTTTAAAACAAAGTTATTCTCTGCCAAGAAAATAATTTGTTATGCTTTTTAAAGTTATGTTACTAATAATCATTGTTCCTAATGCTGTGATTTTCCAGTAACTATTTATTCTAGTTAATTTTTCTCAAATATTATTTTTCTACATTCAAGGCTAAATTCTTTTTTTTTCTTTCCCAAGGCTAAATTCAAAAGAGTATGAAGGATAGTAGAATACATTACCTCAAAATATGACTTTAGGAGTTTGGGACATGCCACCCCACTTGGTTGGTATATTATTGCAGCTTTGGTATATTATTTTCAACTCTAGTCCTTGGAAAACAGCAAATGCAAGGAGAAGCTTTCTCTGAGTTCCTCTTATCTGCCTAAAGACAAATCCTCTGAAAGAAACTCAATTGTCAGAATTCCCTTCCCTGGAGTTTGTCAACCAGGGAAGACTGTTATCACAGGAGAGGAGACTAGAAGTCAACACAGCCCTTGGACAAATACTGTTATAATACTGAGTTATTCCTTTTGTCTGGCTATCTCTTAATGCATACATGTGGTATGCATGTCATTAAACTTCTCTTGTTTTTCTCTTAATTTTTTATTTATTTATTTTTATTTATTTATTTATTTATTTATTTATTTATTTATTTATTTATTTATTTATGTAGGAGTCTCAGCTAAGTACTCAGAGCAGAGGAAAAATTATTTTCCACTCCTTGTAATAGGTACAACTAGGGATGCCTGGGTGGCTGAGTGGTTGAGCGTCTGCCTTTGGCTCAGGTCATGATCCTGGGGTCCTGGGATCGAGTCCAACATCAGGCTTCCTGCAGGAAGCCTGTTTCTCCTTCTGCCTTTCTCTCTCTCTCTCTCTCTCTCTCTCTCTCTCTGTCTCTGTCTCTCATGAATAAATATATAAAATCTTAAAAAAAATAGGAAAACTATTAAGATACCCTTTATGTATAAAACTATTTTGGGGTTTCCTGAAATAGTTACCAGGTAGTAAAAAGATTTGCTTCTTGGCTTTTTAAAAAGAAGAACAATAAAAATAATTAAGTTTGTTTGTTATTCTCCAAACTTAAGTGATTGCTAACTGTGGTGAGAATTCTATCTTTACTAAATGAGGGGTGGACAAACTTAACAGACGATGAGAGAACTGCAGTCCCTACTGTTTTATTATGTGAAAGTAAGGTTTATTAATAAAAATTATTTCAATAATTATATACTTCAATAATTGTATGCTTCTCAGGTTAAAGGAATAAAGGAAGCATACTCAAATTCAAGTATAGAAACTGCTACAAGAGCTGTCTCTAAGTTAATTTTTGTGTTTAAATATTAATAATATCTTGTGTGGACAATTAATAGCAATTATTTATGTATGTTTTATTATTACATTAAAGGCCCTGGAGATTGGTCAGTGTCTTTTCAGCTTACACATGATGACTTCCAGGGTAATTATTGACTAAATCATTATGAGTTAATTGCATGTTATTCCTCTAGAGAGGATTCCTTTCTTTTCCATTCTTTTATTGCTGGTTATCAAAATAATAGAAGCAAACTGACTAAAATCTTAAATTAGCATCAGTGGGGCAAACTGACTAAAATCTTAAATTAGCATCAGTAGGGCAATTTCACTTAAAATTATTGAGAACAGTTCTAGCACGTTTTCTATCTGCCAAACTTATAACCCTGACAAAATTGTCGAGGTGAGACCAAGTAAGAACCAAAGCATAAAGATCATTTGAACATTTGCAAATGCGTATTAAATAATTACCTTCAGCCAGTGGATTTGTTTTCTTGGTTAGGAGTAGGAAAGATAAGTGGGAAATTAAGGTGACATCTCAGGGTCTATTAATGATCCTACTTCTAATGTTCCTAGCAGAATCATTCCATATTTTATGTTGTCCAGAGTCTAAGATGCTTCTGTGTAACTGCTAATTGCTAACTCAAGAGATGATCTTACCATCATCATAGAAAATCAAAACACCAGATTTTAGTCACCCCTCAAGAATCTTAGCATATGGACGGTTCTCTTTATCCCTTATTCCTAAATGCAAATTAAGTAGCCAATAAATGTTGCAGTTTCATCTTCCTGTGTTCCCATCCTGTCTCATGGCTCATTTTCACCACATTTTCCAAAACTCTGAGTAGTGAACAATTCTCAGTACAATACTGAACTTTGAAAGGCCCTTTTCAATCAGCCCTGTAAAATCTTTCAGCTACTTGCTCCCTGTAAAGCACTTGTTTTTATCTGCTCTCCATTTTGCAGCATTCTAAAATACTTGAGTTAATGACTTTTACTTGTTTGTCTTTTTTCTTCTTTCAGTGTAATATTTACCTTACAGAATTGTAAATGTAAAATATGTATACAGATTACTTAACACAGAAGAGTCTTTATAGATGATCTTCCAAAGATGGTAGTATTACTGTTGCTGCCAATAATTAAAATAACATCCATAGCCTGATGTCACTGGATGATGATGATGGTGGTACCCATGAGGTCAAGAAAGGTAAACAGTAAATAATTAGATAGCAACTCAGAACCATCGCAATGGAACAGTGAACTTTTTGAGTGTAGACCAAACCCAAAAAGAGGGTAACATGCCAACAGCAAATTGAAACATAAAACAGTAGATTACATTGGAGATCTTAAATAATTATTTTCATTAGTAACATTGCAGAGTGTCACAGATTTCAGGTCATTGTTTTTTTTTTGTTTGTTTTTTTTTTTGTACCAATGCTCCTCCTTAAGTTTCCTGCAGACATTTTTAAGGAGAGTGAATTTTATAGGTTTCTTGTTTCTGTGCCAAACCTTAGAAACAAATCAGGTCTTTCCTGCCATATATGCCTTAGACATTAAGGATAGAAATAATAACAAAGCAACTTTTTTCCTCATTGTAACAGGGAAAGTCTAAAAATTTGTAGTCTTGTCCCTTGATACCAAATTTTGTAGTGCTAAGTAAAGAACTTGCACATTTTTAAGAAAATGTTTAGATTCTGAGAGTGGATTCATTTTTAAAGTTCTCAAGGAAACTTAGTACATGAAACTCCAAACCAGTGAAAGGCCAACCTTGCCTTGAGGGCACAGACTCATTAGCACTTGTTCAGGGCCCTATTCTTTTCCCAGGAGATCAGGCTTGGCAAAAAAGAAATCAGGGATCATTAATTCTTTGCATTTGTAAGGGAAGTTGCTTCTGAACTTCATTCTTAACTCAATCCACCTGAGATCTAGATTTCTTAAATGAATTGACCTTTAGTGTGGTAGCCAGTCTTTATAGAACTGTATACCAGTTCAAGTTTTAGAGAGGTTGGATCTGTTTTTAGTAGAGTTATCTCTTGACTTCAAGAGTAAATGAGGGTTAACATTTACTAGGGCAAGCAGTTTCTAAAGGATATCTTTTGAATTTGCCCAAAGATTTACTGGGAAATGTTACCTATATCTCTTTGTATTATAAATTGATTGAACCACATATATAAGTAGATTGAGTTAATTCAAATTATTCAGAAAAGATGAAATTAAACAGTAAGATTTGTTTGCTTGTTTATAAGTACTAAAGTTTAAGTTTTGTGATACCAACAACTTTTGTTAATTTCCCTCTTACATGACCATAATTAATTACCTCTTTCCTATAAATGCATACTATTCCTTCACTGAAAGGGAGAGGTTTTTCACTATCTTTGAATGTAGACTGACCTTAGTAACTTGCTGAACCAAGAGATTAAGCTGAAATGACAGTGTAGCTAGGACATAAGCAGTTTCACAGCTTTTGCCTAGATATCTTAGAATTCTTTTCTTTGGAAAACTTGTACTAGAAAGCATAGCCAGCATATTAAAGGTTGGAATAACTCAGGCCATTTGGAGGAAGAGATACCATATGGAGAGAGGGAGAGCTAAGAGACAGCAAAGCACTAGATATAAAGTCTTCTCTTATGTGGATTGTGCATCCTCAGCCACAACAGAAATCCAATTCCTGAGCCACAAAAGTATGAGCAAAATAAAATAGTTATATAGAGTTACTAAATATGGGGCTGGTTTTAATGAGATTGATAACTAGAAGAGGATTTGGTCTAATTCTTTTTTTTTTTAAGATTTTATTTATTTATTCATGAGAGATGCAGAGAGAGGTGGACACACAGGCAGAGGGAGAAGCAGGCTCCATGTAGGGAGCCTAATGTGGGACTTGATCCCTGGACTACGATCAAGCCCTGAGCCAAAGGCAGACACTCAGCCACTGAACCACGCAGGCCACTGAACCACGCAGGTGTCCCAGTTGGTCTAATTCTATGACAGAAACTAAAACAAGCTGCATTGCTTTGAGATAGTCAGAAGTTGGTAGTACTTTAAGGATGCTTCTGATGATTATTTTGAAGATGAATGAGGAAATGTTATTAGATCCTAGAAAAAAGGGGACTTCACATTGTAGTAGAAGAAATTTTGGCAATACTGTTACACGTGGTAAAGTGGAAAACAGAAAGGGTAAATTAATAAGCCTTTGTCTGGCTTGGAAAAGTTCCAGGTAGTATCTAGAAAGTTCCAGTTGTATTTTCTAAATCTCTGTTTATAAAATAGAGAAGAGGATCAACTAAAGAAGGAACTATTCAGTTTTTGAGGAGAATTGTTAAAAATATACAGAGGACTTGCCGGTTTCAGAAAATGTTCATCTCCAATTACCACTTAGCGAAAAATTATCAAGGTAAAAAGTGGTCTCACAGAAAGAGTCAAATTTAGTATGGTACAAATAGAATAGGCTTAGGGGTCAATTTTGTAAAAGAATAACCCCAAGATCCTGTGTTGATATCTCTGGAAGATTTAAGGCCATCCTTGATAGGACTCCTTAGAATATTACAAGAGTACTCCTTGACCCCCTCTGCCACAAAAGTATGTCTCTAAGAATCCTCAGGGCATGCCACACAACCTTTTAACTAGACAAAAACACTTGTAAAAATCTTAAGGGGAATACTGCATAGCAACTTGACTTTTGAGTCAAGGTAGAGCAGAGCTTGACTTGAAAAGAAATGTGGATATGATTTTCATATAGTGGAGTGGATTAAAATCTGATATACTACAAGCTCACAAAGTCTTAAACACATTATATCAGCTTAGATAAAAAAGAGCAGGGATAATATAAAAAGCAAATAAATCTTTGATCTCTAAAACTTCTTTACACAGGAAACAGGCTGAAAAGTTTATTTCATTATGATCATGGTCTATTTCTTATGGAAAATAAGGACAGAACCAAGAACTCAGAACATGGAACAGAGATATGGAAAATAGTCACTGGAACCATAATCATGAAATTGGAATCATGGGCCAGGCTGGAGTGGTGATAAAAGATAAACTATATTAAAGATAAAATATCCTCTTGTCAAAGAGAAAAAGAGGCTAATAAACATGGAAACACCAACTTCGTGAGAAAGCCATTTTAGAAGTGAGTCATCTAACCCTAATCCTGCCAAAGAAACTGTCTAGCTGAGCTCTCTCTGTCTGATGCCTAAAATTGTAAACAAAGTAAAATAGTTGTTTTAATACCACTAAGATTTGATACAGTAACTTATTATACATCAATAAATGAATACAGAATGGGAGCTTGTCTTTCTTTACCACATTCAGTATAATTAGTATGATTATGAATTAATCTGGTTTCTCCCTTAAATCAGTTGAATATGAGACTTAAACAGAGCTATAATCCTCCCCCTGCCCATCAGGGTTTCCGCATAAGCAAAGTTATTATATGTTCTCAACAAAGTAGTAATAAATGATTGAGCTCCTTGAACCTTGGCTTTTGAGAAGACATTCTAAGCATATTTATTGGTTGTTAACTCTTATCATCCTAAAGACAGGCCTTTTGATAAGTCATTTGGTATTCAGCCCTTACTATGTACCAGGTAGAATCTTAACATCCTCACAGTAACACTTGTTAACATTACTGTTGAAAGTTTAGGTTCCAGAGGGAAGGCACTTTTGGCAAATGACAGATCTTCTTAGCAGAAAATCCCCAAAGAAACAAGGGCCTTAAATTATACACTGGACCAGATAGATTTCACAGAACTTTCCATCCAAACACAACTGAATACACATTCTTCTCAAGAGCATATGGAGCTTTCTCCAGAATAGACAACATGCTGGGTCACAAATCAGGTCTCAACCAATGCCAAAATATTGGAATTGCTCCTTGCATATTTCCAGACACAATACTTTGAAACTAGAATTCAATACAAGAAGAATTTTGGAAGAAACTCAAACACGTGGAGGTTAAAGAGCATCCTACTAAAAGATGAATGGGTCAACCAGGAAATTAGAGAATAATTAAAAATATTCATGGAAACTAATTAAAATGAAGATACAACCATTCAAAATCTTTGGAATACAGCAAAAGCAGCCCTAAGAAGGAAATATATCGTAATACAAGCATCCCTCAAAACATTGAAAAAAAAACTCAAATACATAAGCTAACATCACACCTAAAGGAACTGGAGAAAGAACAGCAAGTAAGGCCTACACAAAGCAGAAGTAGAGAGATAATAAAGATTTGAGCAGAACTCAATGAAACAGAGACCAGAAGAACTGTAGAATAGATCAACAAAACCAGGAGTGGTTCTTTGAAAGAATTAAGATAGATAGACCATTAGCCAGCCTTATTAAAAAAAGAGAGAGAGAGAGAGAGAGAGAGAGGAATGGGATCCCTGGGTGGCTCAGTGGTTTAGCGCCTGCCTTTGGACCAGGCGTGATCCTGGAGTCCCAGGATCGAGTCCCGCGTCGGGCTCCCTGCATGGAGCCTGCTTCTCCCTCTGCCTGTGTCTCTGCCTCTCTCTCTCTCTCTCTCTGTGTCTCTTGTGAATAAATAAATAAAATCTTTAAAAAAAAGAGAGAGAAAGACTCAAATTAATAAAATCACGAATGAAAGAGGAGAGATTACAACCAATACCAAGGAAATACAAAGGATTTTAAAAATGTATTATGAAGAGCTAGCTACAGGCCAACAAATTAAGCGATCTAGAAGAAATGGATGCATTTCTGGAAAACCAAAAATTACCAAAAATGGAATAGGGAGAAATTGAAAACCTGAACAGGCCAATAAACAGGGAGGAAATTGAAGCAGTTATCAAAAACCTCCCCAGACAAAAAAGTCCAGGGCCAGATGGCTTCTCAGGGGAATTCTATCAAACGTTTAAAGAAGAAATAATACCTATTCTACTAAAGCTGTTCCGAAGGATAGAATAGGACAGGATACTTCCAAACTCTTTTATGAGGCCAGCATCACCTCGATTCCAAAACCAGAAAAAGACCCCACCAAAAACAACAATTATAAACCAATATCCCTCGTGAACACAGACGCAAAAATTCTCAACAAAATACAAGCCAATAATATCCAACAGGTACATTAAGAAGATTGTTCACCATGACCAAGTGGGATTTATCCCGGGGATGCAAAAGTGGCTCAACACTCGTAAAACAATAAATGGGATAGATCATATCAACAAGATAAAAAACAAAACAAAACACAAGAACCATATGATCCTCTCAATAGATGCAGAGAAAGCATTTGACAAAATACAGCATCTATTCCTGATCAAAACTCTTCAGAGTGTAGGGATAGAGGGAACATTTCTCAGGATCTTAAAAGTCATCTTGAAAAGCCCACAGTGAGTATCGTCTCCATGGAGAAATACTGAGAGCCTTTCCCACAAGATCAGAAACATGACAGAAATGTCCACTCTTGCCACTGTGAGTTAACATAGTACCAGAAGTCCTAGCCTCAGCAATCAGACCAAAAAAAAAAAAAAAAAAAAAAGGCATTAAATTGATAAAGAAGAGGTCAAATTCTCTCTTTGCAGACAACATGATACTATACATAGAAAACCCAAAAGACCCACCCCAAGATTGCTATGACTCATACAGCAATTCAGCCATGTGGCAGGAGACAAAATCAATGCATAAAAATCAGTGGCATTTCTCTACACTAACAATGAGACTGAAGAAAGAGAAATTAAGGAGTCAATCTCATTTACACTTGCACTCAATAGCATAAGATACCTAGGAATAAACCTAACCAAAGAGGTAAAGGATCTATACCCTAAAAACTATAGAACACTTCTGAAAGAATTGAGGAAGAGACAAAGAGATGGAAAACCATTCCATGCTCATGGGTTGGAGGAATAAATATTGTGAAAATGTCTGTGCTACCCAGAGCAATTTACACATTTAATGCAATCCCTATCAAAATACCATGGACTTTCTTCAGAGAGTTGGAACAAATCATCTTAAGATTTGTATGGAATCAGAAAAGACCCCGAATAGCCAGGCGAATATTGAAAAAGAAAACCAATGCCAGGGCATCAAAATGCCGGATTCAAGCTGTACTACAAAGCTGTGATCCTCAAGACAATGTGGTACTGGCACAAAAACAGACACATAGATCAATGGAACAGAATAGAGAATCCAGAAATGGGCCCTCAACTCTATGGTCAATAATATTCGAGAAAGCAGGAAGACTATCCACTGGAAAAAGGACAGTCTCTTCAATAAATGGTGCTGGGAAAATTGGACAGTCACATGCAGAAGAATGAAACTAAACCATTCTGTTACATCAGACACAAAGATACACTCAAAATGGATGAAAGATCTAAATGTGAGACAAGAATCCATCGGAATCCTAGAAAAGAGCACAGGCAACACATTTTGTGAACTTGGCCACAGGAACTTCTTGCAAAATACATCTATGAAGGCAAGGGAAACAAAAGCAAAAATGAACTATCGGGATTTATTTAGGATAAGAAGCTTCTGCACAGAAAAGGAAACAGGTAACAAAACTAAAAGACAAACTACAGAATTGGAGAATATATTTGCAAATGACATATCAGATAAAGGGCTAGTATCCAAGGTCTATAAAGAACTTATCAAACTCAACACCCAAGAAAGAAAAAATCCAATCATGGAATGGGCAGAAGACATGAACAGAAATTTCACCAAAGAAGATCTACACATGGCCAACAAGCACATGAGAAAATGCTCCGCATCACTTGCCATCAGGGAAATACAAATCAAAACCACAATGAGATACCACCTCACACCAGTGAGAATGGTGAAAATTAACAAGACAGGAAAGAGCAAATGTTGGAGAGTATGTGGAGAAGGGGAAACCCTCTTGCACTGTTGGTGGGAATGCAAACTGGTGCAGCCACTCCGGAAAACTGTTCCTCAAAGAGTTAAAAATAGTTCTATCCTATGACTCAGCTATTTCACTATTGGGGATTTACCCCAAAGATACAGATGCAGTGAGAGACCAAGACACCTGCACCCCAATGTTTATAGCAGCAATGTTCACAATAGCCAAACTGTGGAATAGCCTCGGTGTCCATCGACAGATGAATGGATAAAGAAGATGTGATTTTATATATATATATACACACACACACATATATATATATGAATATTATTTAGCCATTAGAAAGGATGACTATCTACCATTTGCTTCCATGTGGATGGAACTGGAGGGTATTATGCTGAGTGAAGTTAAGTCAATCAGAGTAGGACAATCATTATATGGTTTCACTCACACGGGGAATACAAGAAATAGTTAAAGGAATTATAAGGGAAAGGAGGGGAAATGAGTGGGAAAAATTAGAGAGGGAGACAAACCACGAGACTCCTAACTCTGGGAAACAAACAAAGGGTTGCAGAAGGGGAGGTGGGTTGGGGGATGGGGTTACTGGGTGACAGGCACTGAGGACGGCACTTGATGGGATGGGCACTGGGTGTTATACTATATGTTGGTAAATCAAACTTAAATAAAAACAAATGTAAAAAAAAAGTTTCCTTGGTTATAAGTTAACAAAATGGATGTTTATAAGAGACTGCTTTTGAGATCAAAATATCTGAAATGAAGAAAATTGAAGCAAGATTCAAGAGAGGGAGGTGACTTGACATATACTTTCACCAGCAGTGTTTGTTCACACCATGGAGATTACTGGAGTTGATTTTATCTAGTCATATCAACCCAGTGCTTTCTGAGATGATTATAATTGTTTATTATAGTTATTTGTGAATTCCAAATTAATTGACAAGGCCAACTAGCATAAACCTTATCAGAAACGTTGATAGATTCCTACCAAAAAAAAAAAAAAAATCACAGAAGAATCCCAAATTATGGAAGTGAATTCTTGAATACCAAGATTCATTATTTTAAAATGACTTCTGTAAAATATTTTCTATTTTTAAAATAATTAATAAAACTGCTTGCAATCTGGACAGATGCAGCTTATCTAGAGTAAATTTTAAGTTATTATCACTGTTAGTTCAGTAGCTCAAATTTTGACTATTTCTCACAGTCACAAAATGGTCCTGAGACTTCAAGCTTTGTAACAACCATTTAAGACAAAAGAAACTTCCTTTATCAAGAAGACCATTTCCCCAGAAGCAAACTTCTACTTATGCCACATAACTCCCAACTGTATTATATAGCAACTGTTTCTTGAAAATGGTTACTGACAACATGCATACTTAGCTTTTCCAGCCTCATAATGGAGGTGAGATGAGAAAATTGAAACATGATGGTTTTTGATAACCATTTAATAGTGTCTAACATAGTGATATTCAAAATTGAAGTAGAACTTATTAAATAATACAGACTTTTACACTTGGAACTAATATTTTTTTTTCTTTAATCTTATAATGGTGAGGATTTTATTTATGGTTCTATCCTTGTATTAATATAAAATTACTGAGATTTCTGAAAATAAATTTTAAAACCCTAGAATTCCTATTATATAGTTTTTTGTTTGTTTTTTAGATTCTAGGAAACCCAGAGTTTTATTCCTGAAAAATAAATATAATCCTCAATTTGTACTCAATATATATTTGTATAATCTAACTACTTTTGGGAAATGTCCTTGCATACTATTTATAAATTCTCTATAGACAGATTTGTCATATCCCGAAGATTCCAAGTCTCTACAAATTTGTTTTTGCTTTACAGTTATTTTACTCTCAGGCCTTTATGCAGCCTTCAAATTTGATAAGTGTAATGTCTCATAGGATATGCATATCTGAGTCATATATACAAATCTGAACTATCATGGGGAGGTAAATGATTAACAGACAATTCCAGATGTCACCTTGGTATTTTAAAATTACATTATCTCTTCAGCATAAGACAATCTATTGTTCTATCGCTTGGTCCTTATTTGATTAATATGGTTATTCCAGTTAAATATATTCCTTCCCTTTATTTTAGTAAGGAACTGCCCAAATAACTAAAATTATTACTCCTAGTCTATCCCAACCCCTGGCATTTGTGTTTATCTTGTTGACAATTCATGTGCTGTAAGTGTTGGCCTTTAGCATAAAGCCATCTTCTGATCCTAGTATATTTTCCAGATTTCTAATTCTTAGTCTCATAAGACTTAACATTGACATCCACTAAATTTGCCCTTCATCAACAGCATGGCCACTTATGTGTCAATATTTGCTTATTTATGAATGTAAGGCAAATATGAATCATAGTATAAGGTTCAAAGAAAAATAGTTGATACCTAAAAAGATGAAAATATTTTATATGGAAGTAATGCAAAAAAATAAAAGATAATAGATTCCTTGAAACAACATGAGTTTTTATAAAATAATACTTTTATCTCCTCATATTTTTAAAATGTATTTTCAGAGCATAGTGGTTAATATTCAGGTTCCCAAACAGCAAGTGCCTGAGTTCAAATTCTACTTCCTTGGATTGTTACTCCCTTGAGCAAATTACTTAATCTGTAAGTGCCTCAGATATCATCTATCATATAGGTAATACATGTGGAATAATGTCTGGCAAACGAAACAGCCACATATATAATTGGGATATAATGTGAAAAGCTTAAATGTTAATTTACATATTAATACATATATTAGTGAGAAAAGAGTTTTCCTTTTGGCAAGACACAGAGTACCAGTATGGAGAATTTATTTTTTTTTAATTTTTTTAACATTTAGCATAACACCCAGCATAACACCCAGTGCTCATCCCACCAAGTGCCCTCCTCAGTGCCCATCACCTAGACACCCCAACCCCCCACCCACCTCCCCTTCCACTACCCCTTGTTCATTTCCCAGAGTTAGGTGTCTTTCATGTTTTGTCACCCTCACTGATATTTTCACTACTTTCCCTTTATTCCCTTTCACTAATTTTTATATTCCCCAAATGAATGAGACCATATGATGTTTGTCCTTTTCCGACTGACTTATTTCACTCAACATAATACCCTCCAGTAGTATGGAGAATTTCTAAGACTATCCTGTAGACCAGCATCAAAAAAAAAAAAAAAATCCTTCTATGCTTTTTGAATTAGTAACCAATGAAATAGTATTAACTCAAAATAATGAGGGATTAAGCAAAAAAAAAGAAGAGAAAATTCAGTAGGAGGAATTAGATTTTTAAAAATGTTGCCTATAGCAGATAGCAAAAAGGAAGGAAGAAACAATGCAAAGACAGTCCACATTGATATAATATGCAAAAGAAATAATGTGGAATGTGAAATGTGGAACTACAAAGGAAAAGCAAAGGAATAAACCAAGTTTATATTCTTGTCTCTTGACATTTTGAATTTAACTGGATTATATGATTTACAATACATTTTACAAGTAATATGCTTGCACACTTTTAAACCTTTTTGCTCTCTTAAAGCCTTGAAGCACCTCTGGAGTTCTCTATATTTTATAAAAGATATCTTAATAATGGTGGTTTCCCTATACACTATTTTCATCTGACATATGCAACCCAAAAATAATTATTTTTCAAATGAATATTTTAGAAAATAGACAACAGGATTCTGGTACCACTTTTATTACGATACAGTGAACTTCATTAGTGGAATATGTTGAGATATTTAGTTAGTAGGAAACTCCTAATATTTCTATGAGTTGACCATTTGCTCCAAATTCATGACATTATCAATATTACACTGAAAGGATCTTTTGTTGCCGTCAGGGCCAAAAGGCTGATGAGTTGATTAACTGGTTCACATTTTCTTTTTCTTTCTTTCTTTTTTTTCACATTTTTTTCTTAGGAGTTTCTTCTCATTGCAAGATTATTAGGTGGTTGGAGTACTTTAATATCCCTACAACCTCTTACCTCCCCCATTCCACTATTTTATTATTTTTACTAGTGCTCTGGTGTAATAAATGTATTTATAACTGCAACACTGTAACACATTTCAAGTATTTTCTCTTCTTTAATACTTCACCTGACTGCATTCAAAAAGCTTGGAGCATGAATTCTTGGGCAGAATTCTATTACCACTTTTATAATAGTTATTGTATTATACCAGTCTATTCTCAAAACTAAGATTATTGACAATAGGGTTTGAAGTATTTTTTCATCTTTGTATTTCCAGGGTATCCTTCAGTAGCAAAGTTATAAAAGCACCCTAGTATGTATTTCGCACCTTAATGAACTAATGAATGAATGATAAGATGAAGAAATAATTAATTTGTGAATAAGTATTTGCACAGAACTTATCACACTGACATTGCTCTAGTATCTATGAATATAGTGGGTGTACAAGACACAGAAGGATATACTTACATAGAATTTGTGGTCTTCAGTTTCCTTTCTCACCCAAAGTGCCATGTACTTCTATTTACTTCTGAATACCCTTATTCTCATAAAGCTCTTTTTTTTTTTTTTTTTTTTTTTAAAGCTCATTTCCCAGTGAGTTGTCCTGGGTTAACCTTGGAAGCATACCCTCACACAGACTGAGGCAAATGTTCGGTTATACTGCTAGAAATTTGTCACTTTTTCATTTGTTTTGAGTTAGTTCCTCAGAAAGAAAAAAAATAGACAAAAGTTTTATCTTGGCCTAAAATTTAAGTGCCACTTAATATTGGGGAGGGGGTGTAATTCAAAGATAGGTAAATTTCAGTCAATCTTATTTTCATTCTCTACCTGCTCATACTCCTACTATATTTTTTCACTGAAATTCATAAAAGATTTAACTTCTTAATTGTATAAGCAGTTTGGGTTTTAAAGTAAAGATAATATACATGAAACATTTGAAAAAAAAAATACATTCATTTGCTCCAATTACTTTAAATGTGAAAAGCTCTGTGCTTAGATGAGCAATACCTGCCTCCTCAATCAGGATAGAACTTGATAGAAGTAGAATAAAAGTTTTAATGTTGATCTGTTGGCAGGAGGTTGGGGGTGGCACTATTGAAATAAAACTTCAGTTTCAATTACTCAAATTTTGAATTTAAGTTGAAAGATACATTGAAGCAAGAGTGTGATTTTTAAATGAGAAATGTGGTATCATGAGCATGATTTTAGCATTCTTTAATCTCTAATAATTATTTAGACTTATAAGCCAAGAGTCCTAATAGCATGGCCCCAGGCTCAGAGCCCTATATCTAAAAGGAAAAAAAAAGTAAATAAGTAAGCACTGTGTAGAATTCAAAACAATCTTATATCATATTTCTAGAATTCCAGGATTCTCAAGTTCTTTGACATAAGATAACATTCAGATAACATTCCCAAAGAAACTACTGCAGACAAGTGTTTCTCCTTAGGGTCTACTTTCAGGGAACTTGAGCTAAGAAAACAATCTTATTAATGTAATTTTTAGTAATGCATAAGTAAACAGAACATTTGCTGCTAAAAAAACATATGGTAACAAAAAAAAAAGGTAATGATGCATTTGAGCATTCTGGGTTACTTTGGGAGAAAAACGTTATATATGTGAAGATGTGAGCAAAGGGCAAATCAGGACACATAATTACTGTCTGCCTCTCTGGATTGAACTGACCTCTGATCACAGGATGCTTCATAAATTAATACATTTATTTTGTGTAATTTTTAATAGTTTCAGTAAGAACGGTGAAGGCCGTCATTTAATGAGATACTCAGACCACTATGGCCAAAGACAAGACTATTTTGTAGCCCAGGTGAAAATGTTTGCAGGGGCACCTTTGGCTCAGGTCAGGATCCTGGGGTCCTAGGATCTGTTCCTGCATTTGGCTCCCAGCAGGGAACCTGCTTCTCCCTCTGCCTAGCTCTCTGCCTTTCTCTCTGTGCCTCTCATGAATAAATAAATAAAATCTTAAAAAAAAAAAGAAAATATTTTCTGGAAATTGTCAGGCTGTTCATTTTGCCATTCTCTGATGGAGAGCTATTTGATTATTTGGTAACTCTTAGCTACATGTGCCTATTAAGTACTTCAAACATGGTGAACCCAAGTTGAAAGGTGCTCTGATTGTACAATTACACTCAAATATTGGTGACGTTTCTTGAAGGTTTTCTTTTTCACTTTTTTTATAAGTTTGACTTTTTTCAAAAAAAATATGAGAAACTTTTTAAACACAAAAGAACATCAAAATAAGGAAAATTAAAATAGAAAACTAAAACTAATGGCATACATTAGGTGAGAAAATTATTAAAAATCCATGTCAAGACTACTAAGAAGACACTACAGTGCCACAGCTAAGAAATATTGTGCTTTCTTTTAGGTTCTATTATTTGATTTTTACAATAAAATTCTATATTGATACGTTTACTATAAAACAAGTAGAAAGAACCTATGACATTTAAATTCCTGAATTTCATTTCTTAAAATCATTTTCATGGTATTTGAAGTGTTAATTAATATAATTTTCATTTTCATAGTTTGTAAAACTGAGACTTGCCTTTTCTAAATATATGCCCACTAAAAAACAACAACAAAAAATGACCTAGTAATGAATAACTTCATTTTCAGCATTCATATTTCAAATATTCAATATTTTATATAGAATATATGCTGACATTTCCTAATTCATAATTCTATCATTTCTGTTTCCATTAGGCAGCATTCTTATACATGGAAGAATCATTTTGAAACTTGAGTATGCATAGTTTAAATGTTAATAAAACTTTTCACTTATTAAGGTATTAGAAAAATACTAAGGTACAAAACAAGATCATTTCAAATATCATTAGAGAATAATTTTTTCAAGGTTACATAGAAGATACATAACAGTTACTTTGAAATGTTCTTAATTTCTATTAAATAAAATATACCATTCTTAAGTTTATTTGTTAAATTTAGAAGATAGGAAATTCAAGTTTAATTATACTGAATTATCTTTTTCTTCTTTATTTCTTCTCACTCTTGATTTTTTTAAATAAATCCAAGAAACCCATTCATGTGTTTCACGTATAATATGTAAAGTATGCAGTGGTTCTAACAAATTATACATTTTTAAAACTAAAACATAAGCCCATAAAGCTACTAAAGTAATATTACTATCGCTGCTGCTAATAATAATAGTGATAACAAATTATCCCACGTAGAAGAATACTGGTTAATGGATATAGAAATAATGGAATTATGGAATTATACATTTCATGTAAAGAATAGAATGAAAAGCATATCCTCTTTCCTAGTTCCCATTCCTTCAGTACGAACTCAACCACTCTTCCATAAGTAATCTTTCTTAACTGTTAAGAAAGTTTTATATTTATAAAGCAAATATGAGTAAAGCACCCTTCTTCTTCTTACAAAAAATATAATATCCTATTTTATATGTGAGATATTGCCTCACTAGTTCACTGAGAACTTTCCCTTTCTCTAAGAAGATATTTTTTAAATGAAAATACCATAATATTTTAAAAATCGATAATCATGTTGATTTCCAATTTGACATTACAATGGTTTAAAAGGGTAATATTTGTATTATATTTATTTTATACTTCTGTATATCTGTAGGACAACTCCTGTGTGTAAAATTTCAGAGTAAGTGTATTAATATTTTTAAATTTTTTTTTAATATTTTTAAATTTTGATGTGTATTTCTGTCTTAATAGAGAGCATACTATTTACACCCTAATCAGTCATGTATGATATTATCCATTTCCCCACACTTCATTAACTGATTGTTTTCAAACCTTTGAATTTTTGTTCATTTGAAGGGGAGAAATGGTATCTCAGTATTTATTTATCTTATTAAGAATTAAGATAGGCATCTTTTCAAAATTTTGAGAACAGGTGAACTTATTTTGTTTAAAACTTATATTTTTGAATTGTCCATCTATTTTTAATACATTTTTCTGCCAAAATCACTATTAGAACAAGTATTATGGAGATTTGCCTATGGTGTGGATAAAATTGTCAATAATATTCCCAATTTGTCATTCAAATTATGTTTGTCTTTTCATTCAGAATTTTAGAATAATTCTTAGCCTTATGTATAAATATCTTCTTTGGGGTTTTGAGTCATGGTTAGAAAAACAATTTCATGCTCCAAGTTCATAAAAGATATTTCTTCTACATTTCCTTCTGGTACTTTAATAGGGTTTCATTTATATCATTCAAACATTTGCAATTTATCCATGAATGAGATGACATATACCAATTTTTATTTAATTATTTGTTTGTTTGACTGTTTTGTGGAGAGCTACCCATGTTTACAGATAGGATTTACTTACTTTTCCCTCTTTTCTCCACTGATTTCACATACTACTTTTACTACATAGTTAATTTGTCCTTCATTTATATATGCCCTGTTTTCCTTTTAATGTTTCAGTTTATTCATGAATCGTTACTGTCAGCGCAACAATTTAACATTCATCACAATAAAAAGCCAGGGAATATACATCTTTCTTGGCCTCCTTCAAGTTCAACCTGTGATTTTCTCTTCCTTTATTGAGTGCTTCATATATATGTTTTGTGTGTTTAATCTTATTACCTTATCTGCTACAGATTTAATATTTCTGAATTGCAGCTTTTTGTTACACAAGTGAGGATTTCATTGAGTTTTACTTGTTTTGTTTAGTTGTTTACTTAATTGTAAACATTTGATTATTTTTGCTTGCTGCTTGGCAACAACTTGCTAGTAAATGCTGTTCATGTGACGTAAGATCTGATGCTCAATCATATTCATATAGTTTTTCTCATAATACTTTCACTGCTTATATTCATGTTATTTTTTAACTCATAAGTACAATAAGAACATTTTTTGCAAGCTAGTAATTTTCCAGAGGTTTCTGTTTGTACTCTGTGTGGAGGGCATGGTGGCCTTGTTACTAGGAGTACATTTACATATTCTGTGTAATTCTTTGGGAAGGGCCCCCATTTTGCTTTTCTGAAGTATTTTTTTATAGTCAATGATTTCTTTTTACATTTTTAAACTTAAATTCAATTTGTCAACATATAGTATAACACCCAGGGCTCATCCCATCAAGTGCCCATCACCCAGTTACCCCATTCCCCCACCCACCTCTCCTTCTGCAAATCTTTGTTTCCCAGAGTTAGGAGTCTCTCATGGTTTGTCTCCCTCTCTAATTTTTCCTGCTCAGTTTCCCTCCTTTCCTTTATAATCCCTTTCACTATTTCTTATATTCCATGTATGAGTGAAACCATTTGATGATTTTCCTTCTCTGATTGACCTATTTCACTCAGCATAATAAATTTGATGCAAAAATGCTTTTAGCACGAGCCCTACCCATCCCAGTTTCCACATTCATATTGCAAATGACAGACATGTTTTGCACTAGGAAGTGAGGTCTTCAACTTCAGAAAGTATTTTCTGGTACTTTGTAGGATGTAATGAGGCTGAGCTCTCCCACACCTCTCACTATTTCTTCCTTTCACTTCTTTCTTCAAGCCTAAACAAATTTCCTTGTTTTTGGTAACCCTTATGCTTATTTTGGAATCTGAAGTATTTTCTCCTCATTTTGTTTTGTGTTTTTCTTTTAGATTGAATTATCAGGGTTTCCTTGGTTGTTGTTTTTCTTGTTCTTTTTGTTGCTTTTTTGTATTTTCTGTGAGAGTAAAGAGAAAGATGCTGAACTGCATGACCATGTTTCTGCCAGAAATTTTTGAAATAATTGGAACATATATAAATGCTTAAAAAAGTAAACAGACATATAACTCTTTCCATCTGGTGTGAACTTAAAAAATGAAAGAACATTCTTCAAAACAGAAAAAAAATATTATCCTGGGTTGTTGAATTTTATAATTATACAGTTATATAATTTTATAATTATAATTATATAGTAATAAAAATCATTAAAAATAGTTGGCACATGGTTTTAAAAATAAAGAACTGGGGGCACCTGAGTGGCTCAGTCCAGTTAAGAATCCAACTCTTGGTCTCAGTCCAGGTCTTGAACTCAGTTCGTAAGTTCAAGACCCATGTTGGACTGTACACCCAGCATGGAATCTATTTAATAAAAATAAAGAACCCCAACTAAATGATTATACTGGAGGCAATACATGTCACTCTGTTTCCATGCACCATGGTCGCAAAATACTGAAGGAAAATGTGTGATTTAAAATTAAGGAATAAATTCTAGTATAGATCAGCATGAGGTGAAACTAAATACCCATAGGATCATTTTTCAGAAATCATGTATTGTTCTTTTTTCAAAGTAAAATGAATTTTTAAAAATGTTTTGTTTGTGAATTTTTTTATGAATTATATTAGGTCCATCCTTGATAAGCATTAGAAATACTGGCCTTTGGCAAGTTTCACTCTACACTTCATTTCCTACCTCAACTCTCTGAGCTAATAAATATTCCTTATGCACATATAAATGGAGTTGCTCACTTATTTAACCTATGTATTTAAATCTTTTGGCATGAGTGGGAGATCCCTGGGCATTTCTACTCAATTTGTGGCTTCTGCAACACAAAGCATGATCCCTTGCACAATGACATTACAGAGTAAATCTTTGGGTGACATAACAGTAACATCAACTACAGTATAGAAGACAGTATGTACCACTTAGGTCAAATTGATTGCTTCTACTTCTATGTTCAGGTTTGAGTTTTTCTTTTAATTTAGTTAAGTAAAACATCTCATTCCTTTTCTTGTTTTTAACATTGCAACTAAATTAAAGAGATGAATGCAGAATAGGAAAACTGCTAAGAACACAGATTTGAATTGGGCTTAGTTATAAGTGTGTACCATAAAGATTATGGAAAAATAAATCTATGATTTATAATCACTAAACATAGCTTAATACATTTGATAGTGTTGTTAAATATTGTGACTACTATGAAAAATCAGTTTGCTGAACAGTGATCAATAATTAAACCAGAGACAGCCTCAAGGGTTAATTAGAAACAGCCAAAGTAAACACTATCTTCATATTGTCCACTGCAGAAAGCAAAGACTAGCCATCAAAGTGTGATCTTTGCTTTGGGAAGGATAACATTCCATGATGATAATAACAGTGATAATAGTGACAGACAAATCTAAAACCACTGACTTCAAAGGTAAGCAAATTGATAAAGTGATAAAGATCATAGAATCTTAGTAGAGCAAAACATACTGGGCCTTGGGGAACAAAGTCAGGTATCTGTACTCTCTGATGCTGATTTGCCCAGTGTGCATGGGGATGTCTTCCTTTAAGCTAGAAAATTTAATAATTAATTAATTAATTAATTAATTAAAAATTAAAAAATAAAAAATAAAAATAAAAAAATAAACTAGAAAATTAACAACAGGCCAGGTATAAAAGAGACAAACAAAAAAGTGGTTTACCTCTTAGAGGGCTTGGGAAATTTAAGATTCACCCCTTTCAGGGTGAGCTTCCTCTAACAGGGCACTTGCTATTTATTGTACTCTTCAGGATTGAGAGAATTTTTATTATGAGAAAGTAGGTAAAAGACTTCTGCATCTCTTCCAGGAAAATCAACCTTTGTTTAAAAGGTTGTATGCTGAGAGTTCCCTGGATGTGGAGAGTTTTAAGAAATTCAAAAATCAGTCAAATCAATAAGGGAATTTCTCCATCCAGATATATTCTTTTTGTATTGAGGTGCTTGAGACAACTGGTTTGGGAGTAGGACACAAGTTCTCAACTTTGTAGCAAGTTGCCAAATACTATAGTAAAGCAAAAGAGCACATACAAATATTTCAGCAATAAACATTTGTCACGTGTAATTTACAGTGCTAGTACTGGGACTTCAAGAATTTATAATATGTATCTGATCTTATGTGATTTCTCTAGGAAGAGACACAGGACTTATACACAAAAAGCACATGAAAGTCCAGAATAACCTAAGCCATCTGCCAAGTCATCAATACCTGAGGTCAGGCCTCTGATTTTTTGTTGCTTGGCATTTCATTGCTCTAGATTGTTCAATAAAAGGAAACAGCATCAGCAGCAAAGTCAAGATGATTCTAAGCAGCAGTAGAGTGTTTGCATGTATGTGTGTGCTACATAGAGTTTGGTTTTACTGGAGTACAAATTAATATATTAAGAAATTCCAAAGAGTTGAGTTTAGAGACAGTGTTGCACAGCATGTCAAACAGAATTCATTCAGTACTCTAGCAGCAGGTAATAGTGAGTAAGGATGTGTTGCAGGAGAAGAACTTTGATTCAGAAGACCCAATATGATCTAAGAGATGCTGTCAAAACCTATCCCTTATCCTCCTCCGGAAAGAGACATCCATTATCCTTATTGCCCCAGAATGTAAGTAGATCAGCTCCAGGAAAAGAAGTATCAAGACTATTTGTGTATACAAACACAGTTAAAAAATAGTCTGGAGTATATTAGATGTTAATGCCTGATGTACAGAAAGATGGGTAAGGAGAATGGTCTTTCAAAAAAAGATTCTTCTCTAATCTCTCCTAATCCTACTCATCTGGTTTAGATGTTTCTCTATGCACACTGCTCCCTAAAATAGAGTAGATTTACCAAATCTCCATGACACTGACAGATAAAATAACCAATACACAGTTAAAATGGAATTTCAGGTGAACACTTTTTTATGAATAAGTATGTTCTATGCAATATTTGAGACATACTTATATTAAAAATATTCTTTGCTTATCCAAAATTAAAATTTAAATGGGCACTATGTATTTCATTTGTTAAATCTGGCAACCCCACCATGAAACAAATGAAATATACGCTTTGGTATCCCTAATTTGCAGAGGTTCTTCTGAGGCCCTGATTGGGAGTCTATTAATTTTATACTTGTAATTTTGAATCAGTTTTCTTCAAGAGGGATTTCCAAATTCTTCTAGCAATGGAAAACCTGTATATTTCCTTATGTCCTATAATAATCTTCAAATATACCTATAGTAATGAGAAAATACATTCTTTAGTAGATAAAAAAGAGAACAGAACCATCTAAGCCTGAATGTCTGAATTGCAGATCAGAACTTTTTTTTTAGTGTGTGTGTGTGTGTGTGTGTGTGCGTGCGTGCGTGCACGGGCATGCATATGTATGTGACTTTTTTTATTTGGTAAATTCTTTTTTCTTCTTTTACAAATTCAATTCTAGTTTTTAAAATCCTACTTTACAAAACTTATGCCAAATATACGCTTTGAATGAACTATGGTACAAGTATGAAACATTTTCAGAAACTTAAGAATAGAAATTTCTTGAAAACTTACCATTGGGTCTTTGGGTCTATTTTCTAAAGAAATAAAAAGCAAGGGGTTCTCTAATACCTGCCTATCTTGTATGGATTACTCTAATCCTTCAAGAATCAACTCAAATACTACACTTCTAAAATCATGTCAAGTCTTTCATCTCACCTGGCATTATTCTATTTCATATCTCTCATAGAACTTATTACAAGATGCAGAGACAACTATTTATTAACATGTTTGCCTGTTTTCTTACACTAGAATATAAGCATGAATCTTGTCTCCTTGTTCACTGCCTTATTGTTTCATATACTGCCTGAAATTTGGTAGGCTGTCAAATATTTATTAGAAGAATGGATGGATTAAATATAATCATTAGGTATTTTCTTTGTGTTAGGCACTATGCTAAGGTCTGGGACTCCAGTGATAATAAAATTGCTCTAAGTTTAAAATTAGGTCAAAGAGATAGTAGGAGAAGTCTGATAGCCCATTTAAATAATAAATATATAGAACTTTGGGATCACAATGTTTTAAAGTATGAGGAAAGTAAACAAGAAGACCCTCAATTTGTATTATTTTTTTTGGTTAAGGGAAGCTGCTTGGGTTTCTCTTATTACCAACTTGCCCTGTGTCTTGGTTCTGTAGAGAGTCTTTCTGTGATTTTGTCATCCATATATAACAAACATTAATCTTTAAAAAATATTTGACTAATTTTAACTAAACTCTTGTAGTTGTAAACTCAGACTTTCCATACTTTTCAATTGCAATGTTCAATCAACCCATGCAAAATGGTCTACCTAAGGAGACCAGATGCTAACTCAGACCCTCAAACTAAAGAATATATTAATTTGCTCTTGTCCTGCTCTCTTGATTTATGAAAATCAAGTCAAATTACTGAAATTAGTGCCTGTCTTTATCATTGTACTTGTTCCTTTGTGATTAACCGAATGTCAAGAACTCCTACTTGAAAGTACCTGTAGCTAGTGCCTGAAAACACGTTTTTCCATGCATGAAAACAAAATCTTACCTGTGTAGACAGAACACTTAGCAATGAAGAGAACCTTACTCATAAAAAGACTGTGAATGCATGTAAGAACATGCTAAATGGCCTGCACAACCACAGCCAATCTATAAGATTATCAACAAATCCATTTTGAAAATTCACACTATAAATGATCTATTCCTGGGGAAAGAACCATAGCTAAATATAATCCATTTAAAAAAAATCTTGTAGATACAGTACATACAATAGGACTTACAAAGGCTACATTTTGATTTATGATATACCAAGACACTTAGTATTTAAAAACTTTTTTGCTACTATTATCTTTAAGAGAGAAATCCCTGGTAATATTTTAACATTTTCTCTTCAGACTCTAAAAGAAATCAATGCTTCCAGTCAAATTTGAAAGTAAAAACTAATCAGCCATAATTCCATCCTACTAATTAAAAGATAATTTACAACTTCTAGCATTCTGGTAGAGCTGATAACTTTTAATGGGTTTAGAAATGGTGTGTTATAGCTGGCTCAAATTAATTCATGAGAACCACTTTGAAACTTATTTGCAGCTTTCTTTTCCTCTTTCTCTTCTCTTCTTTTCTTTCCACCTACCTTCCTTTCTACCTGCTTTCTTTTGTAAAAAAAATTCTGCAGTGTTGAGCTATTCCACTTTAGTTTTTCAAATTTATTGAACCATTGCTTTCCTCTTGATAATACTATAATGAATGCTTAGTCTGGTGATGTTGACTTTTAGCACAGCCATAGACCTACTCTACAACAAACATAATACTATCTGAATCGTTTTCTTCAGGGGAAAAAAAGGAGCAGGGTGGTTAAAGATACTTATCTTGTATAGATTATTTAACCTTTTATTAACTAATGCCATATAATTTCATAATAAAATAATGCTTACTCCACTATACCTTAAAAATGTGACTTTCAAAGTTAGTTTTTCTTCTTTCCTTATTTTGACATGAAAGACATGCCCTAACAAAAAATAATACCAAAATGTTGTGGCATGATATTGCTTGAATTAACTTGATACTGTCCATTTTTAACTGTCTTTGCAATTCGTAGTGAGCTGGACAGCAGTGTGAATTGATAGGAGCATATTTTTTTCTGTTGCAACTCTTCAATCCCACTGTCCTGCCAAAATAGCCATAAGTAATATGTAAACAAATAAACATATTGTGTTCTAGTAACTATTTATGGACACTCACATTTGAGTCTCACATAATTTCACATCTCACAAATATCTTTATTCTTTTAATTTTTTAAACTTTTAAAAATGTAAAAATCATCTCTAGTTTGCAGGCTAAACAAAAACAATTTGAAGACCAGATTTGATCTGTTGACTCTATTCTAGATGCATCTGTTTTTATATTTCCGGATATTGATTAGTGCTTCATTATTTTTTGAATTTAATGAATAGTTTGCTCAACTTTCACTACTAGCCATTTCATTTCTGTTATGGAATAAATTTTTGTGTTCTTGATCAAGTTTTTGGATATGAATCAGTTCTTATGATCACAGTCTAATCATTATGAGGAGATGAGTCCTCTTAAAGAATTGTACAGTGCCACCCTCAGCATATCTAACAAATTTTTCTCAATATTTTTTAAAGCCACTTGTGGCCAGTTACAGGATACAGGATATAATTCCTCAAATTATACAGAATATAATCCCTCAAATTATACTTTGAGGAAAGGGACATAGATATTTCTAGGATATTACAATGATCAAAGGATCTATAAGGGTACTGTACAAAAAGGGGGGGTACTGTATTTTTCTTGTTAGGGTGGGGTAGATGAGAAAATAGATGTTAAATAGAGTTCTATCCAACTTCATCATGCAGCCAGAACATAGTATTCACTGGTTCACTATATATACATTTCTGCAACCCCCAGTACATAATTGGTAGGCAGGGTAAAAAGAATTGAGATAAATTAGAAATGAGAACCAGTATGCTAAAAATGACTGAGAGGAACTCTTGAAGCTGCCCACTTCTCCAGCCAAGAAAATAAATCACAAGTAATTATGTCATTTTGGGAGGAATGCACCACTTTAAGACTTTTAAGACCTATCTTTTTTTTTTAAAGATTTTATTTATTCATGAGAGACACACAGAGAGAGAAGCAGAGACACAGTCAGAGGGAGAAGCAGGTTACCTGCAGGGAGCCAAATGTGGGACTTGATCCAGGACCCCGGGATCATGCCCCTGAGCCAAAGGCTGATGCTCAAACACTGAACCACCCAGGTGTCCCTAAGACCTATCTTTTTTTATTTATTTATTTATTTATTTATTTATTTATTTATTTATTTTTATTATTTTTTTTAATTTTTATTTATTTATGATAGTCACACAGAGAGAGAGAGAGAGAGAGAGAGAGAGAGAGAGAGGCAGAGACACAGGCAGAGGGAGAAGCAGGCTCCATGCACCGGGAGCCCGACGTGGGAATCGATCCAGGGTCTCCCGGATCCGGCCCTGGGCCAAAGGCAGGCGCCAAACCGCTGCGCCACCCAGGGATCCCTATTTATTTATTTATTTATGATAGTCACACACACACAGAGAGAGAGAGGCAGAGACACAGGCAGAGGGAGAAGCAGGCTCCATGCACCGGGAGCCCGACGTGGGATTCGATCCCGGGTCTCCAGGATCACGCCCTGGGCCAAAGGCAGGCGCTAAACCACTGCGCCACCCAGGAATCCCAAGACCTATCTTCTAAGGCTTAAAAGAAGTAGGAGTGGTTGTCTCTATGTTAACCCATTTTATTTACTCTCTGGCCCCTGGAGAGTAAACTGTGGCGCATGATAGATGATGATGGACCATCATAAATATAAATAAGAGTAGATCTCATTGTAACAGCTGTTATGCCAGAAGATGCATATTTACAACATCAGATCAGCACTGCCTCTGGCATTTGCTATGATGTTATTGATCTGATGAATGCATTCTTTACAGTTTCTATTAGTAGAAAACCTAAAAATTCATTGCTCTTTGGGGGAAGGCCAGTAGAAAATTACTTTTATATTCCATTACATCACTGAGTGCAGGGATTTGATATTCTTGACATTCCAGAGAGCATCATGATGGTCCACTCTATGATGACACCATGCTATTAAAAAATTTAGAAAATAAATAGCAAGTTTTCTGGATATAGTATAAAATATATGTGCCACGGGATGGGAGATGAACATACACAGCTTTAGGGGCCTGTCTTATTGGTAAAATTTTAAAATATTTTAGAGTCCAATTATCTGAGGTTTCCTGAAACTTCCCTTTTAACATAAAGACAGTATATTATTTGTATCCTGCACAATTAAGAAAGCACACTGCATTTGGTGAGCCACTTTAGATTCTGAAGGCAAAATATATACACTAAAAAAATACTACTCTGATTTTTGTTGTTGATGTTGCTGTTGTGTGCCTCAAAATGCTGTCAGTTTTTAGTGGAGTTTATATTATGTTAAGATACTTCAACATGTCACTCACCAGTTGAGAAGCAGTTCCTGGCATATGAATAGGCCCTAGTAGAGATGGAATGCCCTGCCACTCATCACGTGTATACATGGCTGAAGCTTCTTATTATGAGTTGGTATAATTAGATACATCTAGTCACAAAGCTGGTCCATACAGAAATATTACATTCAGGATTGGGCCTGAGCAATATATAGGGGGCACAAGTAAGTTACATGAACATGGCCAAACCACCCAGTCACATATCTCTTACAGAAACTTTTCCATCAACCTACACTGGGGGTGGCATCATTAGGGTTTACTCATGGTCAATTATCACAGGAGAAATAAATTTGGCCTGGTTCACACATGGTTTAGCTATGTTGGTAGTGAGTGAAGGCAAACAGCTGCTATAATACAGCTCAAACAAACAAGGTCTAGAAAAAAAAGTTTTGAAAGGAAACAATTCCATGTACCAGAGCTGTGCACAGTACATTTGATCCTTCTTCCATATAAAGGAAGAAATGGCCTATAGAATGAATGTTGATGAACACCCGGGAAGTTTTGAATGATTTGGTTGGTAATTATTCATGTACTTCTTAGTTTTGCCTTGTATTATAAACCTACTTTGTAGAAAATATCAGCCTTTTTTTTTTTTTTAATCTTTCCACACATTTCTTCATTAAGGCCTAATAGATGTAGCTGATTCTCAGGGCTGCCATAACAAATTACAAACTTAGTGTCCCAAAAAACCAGCAATTTATTCTCTCATAAACTAGCGGATGAAAGTCCAAAATCAAAGTGTTGGCAGGGCCACTATTTTTCCAAAGGTTTTGGAGGTAGATCCTTTATTGTTTCTTCTAGTCTCTGGTGACTTCTGATGTTCCTTAGTTTGTGGCAGCATAACTGGAATCTTTTCTCAGTCTTTATGTAGCCTTCTTCTCTGAGTCTATTTGTTTCTATCTCTTACAGGGATACTTTCATTGGATTTAGGTCCATCTTACTCCAGAATGATCTCATCTGGAATTTTACCTTAATTACACCTTAAAGCCTCTACTTCTAAATAAAATCACATTCTGAGATTATGAATAGACAGAAATTTGGGGGGGGGGAGAACTATTCAATCTACAACAAGGTATTAAACTAATATTTAATTATTGATAATTTGTTTTTCTGACACAATTTAGAGTTTCAAAAGACAAATTTTAAGAAGTTTATTCTTTCAAAGAGATCCCTATATTTTAGATGACATACAGTATAGCTATTATTTAACTGTTATTCATACAATTTATAAGCTGCAATTGCTCTCATGTAGTATCTTCAATAATGCTATTTTAACATAGTATAAAAGCTCTTAAAAATAATTTTAATGTTGAAAACTCTTGGACTATAATCTAGTGCTACCGTTGTAGACCATTATTATGTCTTGATATGTTTTTCCTCAAAAAAAAAAAAAAAAAAGATGTTGAAGCTCTATCCCCTACTACTTCAGAGTGTGATTGTATTTGGATGTTGCTTTTCATACAGGTAATAAAGTTAAAATGAGGTCAATAGATGAAAACAGAGCTACCCTGCAACCCAATAATTGCACTACTGTGCATGTGCCCCAAAGATATAAATATAGTGATCTGAAGGGGCACCTACACTCCAATGTTTATAGTAGCAATATCCACAATAGCCAAACTTTTGAAAGAAGTCAGATCTCCATCAACAGATGAATGGATAAAGAAGATGTAGTGTAATAAATACTACTCAGCCAAGAAAGAAAGAAAGAAAGAAAGAAAGAAAGAAAGAAGAAGAAGAAGAAGAAGAAGAAGAAGAAGGAAGGAAGGAAGGAAGGACGGAAGGAAGGAAGGGGAATGAAGGAAGGGCCGAAAGAAAAGAAAGAAAGAAAGAAAGAAGAAAGAAAGAAAAGAAAGAAAGTAATAAAGAAAGAAGTTATTAAAAAAGAAAAATCTCCCTCCAAAAGAAAAACCCTCCCTATCCCTCCCTCCCCAGTCCCCCTCCCCCCCTCAAGAAAGAAGAAAGAAGAAAGAAAGAAAGAAAGAAAGAAAGAAAGAAAGAAAGAAAGAAAGAAAGAAAGAAAGAAAGAAAGAAATCCTGCCATTTGGAATGATGTAGAGGGAACTAGAGGGTATTTTGTTAATTGAAATAAGTCAATCAGAGAAAGACAATTATTGTATGATCTCACTCATATGTGGAATTTAAGAAACAAAACAGAGGATCATAGGGAAGAGAGGAAAAAATAAAATAAGATGAAATCAGAGAGAGATAGAGACATCATAAGAGACCCTTTAATCACAGGAGTCAAACTGAGGATCGCTGGAGAGGAGGGGTTAGAGGGATGTAACTGGATGATGGATTTTAAAAAAGTAAAAAAAAAAAATGAGATCATCAGAGTGGGCTAAATCCAATATAACTGATATCCTTATGAAAGGGGAGAATTTGGGGGATCCCTGGGTGGCGCAGCTGTTTGGCGCCTGCCTTTGGCCCAGGGCGCGATCCTGGAGACCCGGGATCGAATCCCACGTCGGGCTCCCGGTGCATGGAGCCTGCTTCTCTCTCTGCCTGTGTCTCTGCCTCTCTCTCTCTCTCTCTCTCTCTCTCTCTGTGACTATCATAAATAAATAAAGAAAAAAAAAAAAGAAAGGGGGGAATTTGAACACAGATACACACAAAAGGAAGATAATGTGAAGATACAACAGGCAGAAAATAGCCATGAGTGATGCATCTATAAACTAAAGAATGCCAAGAATTGCTAGCAGGCACTGGAAGCTAGAAACAAGGAAAGATTCTGCCCTAGAGACATTTTAGAGAGCATGGTCCTGCTGTTATCTAGATTCAGGTTTCTAGTGTCCACAACCATGAGGCAATATTTCTGTTGTTTTAAGCCACCAAATTTGTGCTACTTTTTAAATGGAGCCCTAGGAAACTACTACTAGTGCATTATATCATGGACTATTATGCATGTTCTTATGATATAAAATAGTAGTTTATATGTCTTTATAATGCATTTTAAACTATTTAATATGTGAGTTTATGGACAGTTTCAGAATTTTTCAATGATTGGTTGTTAAAATATGACTCATTCTTGAAAACAGGTAGATAATTATAGAGATTTTTAAACTTTTTTTCCCCTGTAGTACCATGGTTAATATCATCCTCACTTTAACTGCAAGTCTACATAACATAACAGTAATTGGATTGAGGAGTGAATTGATGAATGAAAAGTAAGTCTTCCCATATAATATTTAGCAAATAATGAAGCAAATAATGACAGAGTGATTGCTATTGAAAATCAACGTATATTTTCTAAGTTGTATTTAATATGAATACTCCACACAATTAACAAATATTTTTACAAGGTATCATTGGTTCATGTGACTTTTTTTTTTTGGTTTGGTTTTAGTTCTATGCATACCACATAGACCATTTATTGACTGATGTCTTAGAAATCCCATTGATTAGTCTTATGACACATGTGCATTTAGGTTAATGAAAAAGGATTCATTGACTTAGTTGCAAATTTCTTGCCAACCTAGTATATTAGGCATCAACTCTCATTGGTTGCAACTATTAGATATATATAAATGTCAACTTTTCATAGAGAGATGAATTTTCCATTTTTTTTAGATTTTTGTATAATTAAACCAAATTCCAATCTTATTACTACACTTGGCTTTTTGGCTCATAGTGATTGGTGTTAAATGATAGCTTTCATATTGTGATCGTTAATGTCAACTTGATTTTAGATAATTAGTTAAATTTGTTCTAATCATTTTTAAAAGAAACAAATTGAATTTGTACAATTTTTTCTAATATAAGTTGTGTTTCAGCAAGGCTATGTTAATTGTAGGAATTGTAATGATATTAAAAGTATTCTTTTTTCAGACATTTTCCCACTCATTTTAGATCCAATTTTAAAAATTTTAATTTTAATTTTGGTAAACACATAGCAGTAATTTTACCACTTTAAACATTAAGTTCAAAGATCAGTAGTGCTTAGTTTATTCACAATGTAACAGATTTCTAGAACTCTTTCATTTTACAAAGTTAAAACTCTATACTCAATAAGCACTAATTCCCCTTCACATTTCCCCTAGCACTTGGCACCTTTCTATTTTCCTTTTTTTCTCTATGATTTTTATTACTTTAGATATCTCAGTTGATGTAATTATACAGTATATATCTTTTTGTGATTCACTTGCTTTACTTAGCATAGTGTTCTTAAGGTTCATCCATATTATAGCATGTGACGGAATGCTTCTTTTTATGACTGCATAATATTCTATGTTGTTCTTGCATGTTTGTGTGCATGCACCACATTACCTTTGTTTTTGATCCAATTTTTTAAAGTTTACTTTGAATATGATGCTGCTGATTTAGAGTCTAGGAATCTTACTCAAGGAATCTAATAGATAAATTCCTTCCAGTCCCTTATATTGAATTATGCAATTTTACTGTAAAAATGTTTCCCATTCTCCCTAACCAGCAACTTCACATCATAAGTTAGATATCAGTGCAGTATAGAAATCTAGGCCCTATATTTTCCTCCAGTTCCCCTAAAATAGGAAGGGAAGTAAAGGTTTCCCAATTTAGGAAGCAAAACTTCTAGAACCAATGCTAATCCCAGGTATGGAAAAATACAACTCTGCATTTGTGGTGGGTGGTGAGACATAAAATTAGTGAAGCACCAACTCAGGCAGCAGTTAATATCTAAAACACTGAGATTCATTTATATGAATTATACCTAATAACTGACTGTATTTGTTACGGTTCTATAGAGAAACAGAACCAGTAAACTATAAATAAAACCAATAGGATTTATATAAAAGATTTATGACAAAGAATTGGTTCATGTGACTATAGAGGCTAAATCACATGGTCTGCTGTCTGCAAACTGAAGAACCAGGAAAGCTGGTGATACAATTCAGTCTGAGTCCAGAGACCTGAGAATCAGGGAAATTGATGGTTTAAATCCCATTTTGAGGAGCAGAGAGGATGAGACAAGGTATCCCAGGCAAAAATCTCAAGTAGACATGCAGGAAGCAAAAAGGGGGAAATTTCTCCTATCTCTGACAGTATTCTATTTACATCCTCAACAGACTGGATGATGCCCACCCACACTTGAGGGCATCTACTTACTGAATCTGCAGATTAAAATACTAATCTCATTTGGAAACTTCTGCACAGCCACACCCAGATATACTGTTTAATCTGGGCACCTTGTGACCAGCCAAGATGACATAAAAGATTAACTATCACAAGTCCACTTCTTTTCAACTTGGCAATCATCTGCATCCCCATAAACCATACTTAATCTTCAAATAAAGAAAATACTAAAGTCATAATTCTGGTTTACATGATAAAACTATCCTCTCCACAACAAAAACATATTAACCTTGTGCCCAGAGAAGTAGATTAAGTCCTTGAGTGGGTTTACTACCCTCCTCCATATACCAGAACTAAATACTATGATATAAAAGTAAACATTCTTAAATATTATGATATAAAATCAATATGCTTTATGCTACATGATAAGGAAACAAGAGAGGAAAGAAAACAAAGACAGTATAACAGGAATGGGGACCATGGGCATTTGGGCTACTTCTTATAATGTCATGTGCCTTCAGTCTCTGCTCAAGCTTGATAATTTACATATCACTTTCACTTGATCATGGAATATTGCTGTGCATTCTAAACTTTATGCCTTGGTAGGTCAGTTTACCACAGGCAGCTCAGGTCACATGGTAACTTTCTGTCCTGTGGTTAGGCATTCAACTTCTACTAAGGCCCAAGAGTAGGTTAAGTACTGTTTCTCAAAAGAAAATTATCTGTTGATGATGGTAGGGCCTTGCTCCAAAATCCTATGTTGTAATTCCCCCATAGAGGCTCGCCAAACGTTCCAAATAATATCCTTATCTGACACTGATCCTTCAAACACCATTGGATCAAATGGCCTAAGAGGCAGATCAGCTTGCACCACAGTCTGGACCTGTCACAGAGCCTTCCTTGTCTTGTTCTGTTGTTTATAAGCCATCCAGTTTATGGTATTTTGCTATAGCAACCTGAGCTGTCTAAGACAGGGCCCTGGCTGAGGATAACAGCTTTTTGGTCATTTGGTAAATGGGTCAGAGATACATACCCAGCTGAGGAATATATTGCTTCCAAAATCTGAAGAAGCCCATAGGCATGCTGTCTTTTTCTTGGTTGTAGAAGGGGCCAGATGCAACATTTTTTTTTTCACCTGAGAAGGTATATCTCAACATATCAACATCACTGGACCCCTGGAAAAAATTAACCACCATACTTCCCTACCCCAAACATCAATCCCCATCTATAAAACATCTGTTCCACTATTTATTTGATTCAGGCACATTGAGGCATCTCTTCAAATGCTTAAAATTCTTCTAATTCCTGGCTTCCTTTTAGGTTTATAAATTGTTTACTTTTTACTTCTGAGATCATGATTCATCATTCCTTTCTATATATATATTGATAAAAAGAATATCAGTTACCTGTCACATTTATATATTGACATATACCTAAGGTGCAACACTTCCAAATTCAAACAAGGAAGTCAATTATTAATGAGAACTTTGAAATTCTTTTTTTTTTTTTTTTAAACTTTGAAATTCTTATATGGATTGCAACATTGGTGAGCATCATCAGCAGACCTTGGTGACAAAACAAGCTTAAGAATTAAAGTGTCATCCAAAACTAGAAAAAATCAAAATCGCAACATTTTGCTGTTTTTGTTGTTTTGTTTTGTTTTTGAGATATTTCTCTTATACATCTTTGAGATGAGAAAGAAGATTAATTTTCTTGTTATGGAGTAGGTACTCTGGAGTTGAACTTCCTGCCTGAGTTCAACATCTGCCTCCTCATTTACTGATTTTAAAATCCTGAGAAGTTATAAATATACCTCAATTTTTCTATCAGTAAAAATGTCATAATTATGTATATAAAAGTGCTGTTGATTAGATAAGACATTGTTAGGGACATAGATAAGACACTGTCAGAAACTAAAAACTCAGTAATTATGAGTTATCCATTATTATTATGATTATTAATGTAAAGGAAGGAGCATTCAAAAAGTATCAGTTGTTGTGAATGTATATGCATAAGCTGAACCTTTGAAACATGGTGTGCACTTATGGAGTGGTTTTGAGAATCAGACTAGACAGTAGAAGAAAGGGCATTGTAAATTGTAAACTGCTATATAATATGTAGTCTTGTATTATTAGCATCACACAAGATACAAGTAGGATGGCTTATAAATTTCTTAGGCAGTGCATTTTTTACTTCTTATCTTGAATGCCTTTGGCATTCAGTTGAGACTGATTTTTCTTCATGAAAATCTCCAGGAGCAAAGGAGAAATACAGTGCAATTTGTTCTTGATTCCTGGAGCTCTCAGAAGCTCTCCAAGGAATGTGTAAATAACTTTAAAATTTTTCTTAAATTTTACTGCATCCTCCTTTTAATTCTATAAAATGCTTATGGGTACATCTTAAATTCTAACTTATTTATAGATAGGGAAGAATAACTTAAGTTTTGATATGTTCATGCCAAATATACATCAGGTATATATGTTCTGGTCAACAAGGATATATATCTTAACTTTCAGCCATGTTTTCTGAGTCTTTATCAGGCGTTAGAATGTTTTGTTCTGGACACACTGATGTTTGATAAATGATCATATTGGATGTTAACAACATTGAAACCATCCTTAAAAATGATGAAATTAAAATACTTTAAAACATTTAATTATAAAGTAAGCTCTTCCATTAAAAAGCTGATTAATATTGAGCAAATAGCAAACTTTCTCAAGGCCCTGTTTTATTATGTAAAAAATAAAAATAATGAAACAACTATTAATTCCTGAGTCTTCCATATGATGATATTCTTTCATTCAAAATCAAGACAAATATTGAAGACAGAAATATATCTTTCATTGTCCTTATTCTTAAAACTAAATCAGTTTTTTTCTGTTACCTTTTATAAAATTTATATATGACTTTTAAACATGCAGGTACTATTTTATTTTTTTCCTTAGCATTATGTTTTTTTAAGCCATTCCTGTTTTATTTTTTTTAATAAAATAATTTTTAATGGTGTTCAATTTACCAACATATAGAATAACACCCAGTGCTCATCCCGTCAAGTGTCCCCCTCAATGCCCGTCACCAACTCACCCCCACCCCCTGCCCTCCTTCCGTTCCACCAACCCTAGTTTGTTTCCCAGAGTTAGGAGTCTTTATGTTCTGTCTCCCCTTCTGATATTTCACACACATTTCTTCTCCTTTCTCTTATATTCCCTTTCACTATTATTTACATTCCCCAAATGAATGAGAACATACTCTGTTTGTCCTTCTCCGATTGACTTACTTCACTCAGCATAATACCCTCCAGTTCCATCCACGGTGAAGCAAATGGCAGGTATTAGTCGTTTCTAATGGCTGAGTAATATTCCATTGTATACATAGACCACATCTTCTTTATCCATTCATCTTTCGATGGACACCGAGGCTCCTTCCACAGTTTGGCTATTGTGGACATTGCTGCTAGAAACATCGGGGTGCAGGTGTCCCGGCGTTTCATTGCATCTGTATCTTTGGGGTAAATCCCCAATAGTGCAATTGCTGGGTCGTAGGGCAGGTCTATTTTTAACTCTTTGAGGAACCTCCACACAGTTTTCCAGAGTGGCTGCACCAGGTCACATTCCCACCAACAGTGCAAGAGGGTTCCCTTTTCTCCGCATCCTCTCCAACATTGGTGGTTTCCTGCCTTGTCAATGTTCCCCATTCTCACTGGTGTGAGGTGGGATCTCATTGTGGTTTTGATTTGTATTTCCCTGATGGCAAGTGATGCAGAGCATTTTCTCATGTGCTTGTTGGCCATGTCTATGTCTTCCTCTGTGAGATTTCTCTTCATGTCTTTTGCCCATTTCATGATTGGATTGTTTGTTTCTTTGGTATTGAGTTTAATAAGTTCTTTATAGATCTTGGAAACTAGCCCTTTATCTGATAGGTCATTTGCAAATATCTTCTCCCATTCTGTAAGGTTGTCTTTTAGTTTTGTTGACTGTATCCTTTGCTGTGCAAAATCTTCTTATCTTGATGAAGTCCCAATAGTTCATTTTTGCTTTAGTTTCTTTTGCCTTCGTGGATGTATCTTGCAAGAAGTTACTGTGGCCAAGTTCAAAAAGGGTGTTACCTGTGTTCTCCTCGAGGATTTTGATGGAATCTTGTCTCACATTTAGATCTTTCATCCATTTTGAGTTTATCTTTGTGTATGGTGAAAGAGAGTGGTCTAGTTTCATTCTTCTGCATGTGGATGTCCAATTTTCCCAGCACCATTTATGCAGAGACTTTCTTCCAATGGATAGTCTTTCCTCCTTTGTCGAATATTACTTGACCATAAAGTTGAGGATCTGCTTCTGGATTCTCTATTCTGTTCCATTGATCTATGTGTCTGTTCTTGTGCCAGTACCACACTGTCTTGATGACCACAGCTTTGTAGTACAACCTGACATCTGGCATTGTGATGCCCCCAGATATGGTTTTCTTTTTTAAAATTCCCCTGGCTATTCGGGGTCTTTTCTGATTCCACACAAATCTTAAAATAATTTGTTCTAACTTTCTGAAGAAAGTCCATGGTATTTTGATAGGGATTGCATTAAACGTGTACATTGCCCTGGGGAACATTGACATTTTCACAATATTAATTCTGCCAATCCATGAGCATGGAATATTTTTCCATCTCCTTGTGTCTTCCTCAATTTCTTTCAGAAATGTTCTATAGTTTTTAGGGTATAGATCCTTTACATCTTTGGTTAGGTTTATTCCTAGGTATCTTATGCTTTTGGGTGCAATTGTAAATGGGATTGACTTCCTTAATTTCTCTTTCTTCAGTCTCATTGTTAGTGTATAGAAATGCCACTGATTTCTGGGCATTGATTTTGTATCCTGCCACGCTACCAAATTGCTGTATGAGTTCTAGCAATCTTGGGGTAGAGGCTTTGGGGTTTTCTATGTAGAGTATCATGTCATCAGCGAAGAGGGAGAGTTTGACTTCTTCTTTGCCAATTTGAATGCCTTTAATGTCTTTTTGTCTGATTGCTGAGGCAAGGACTTCCAATACTATGTTGAATAGCAGTGGTGAGAGTGGACATCCCTGTCTTGTTCCTGATGTTAGGGGAAAGGCTCCCAGTGCTTCCCCATTGAGAATAATATTTGCTGTGGGCTTTTCATCGATGGCTTTTAAGATGTCGAGGAAAGTTCCCTCTATCCCTACACTCTGAAGAGTTTTGATCAGGTATGGATGCTGTATTTTGTCAAATGCTTTCTCTGCATCTAATGAGAGGATCATATGGTTCTTGGTTTTTCTCTTGTTGATATGATGAATCACATTGATTGTTTTACGAGTGTTGAACCAGCCTTGTGTCCCGGGGATAAATCCTACTTGGTCATGGTGAATAATTTTCTTAATGTGCTGTTGGATCCTATTGGCTAGTATCTTGTTGAGAATTTTTGCATCCATGTTCATCAGGGATATTGGTCTGTAATTCTCCTTTTTGGTGGGGTCTTTGTCTGCTTTTGGAATTAAGGTGATGCTGGCCTCATAGAACGAATTTGGAAGTACTCCATCTCTTTCTATCTTTCCAAACAGCTTTAGTAGTATAGGTATGATCTTCTTTAAACGTTTGATAGAATTCCCCTGGGAAGTCATCTGGCCCTGGAGTTTTGTGTCTTAGGAGGTTTTTGATGACTGCTTCAATTTCCTCCCTGGTTATTGGCCTGTTCAGGTTTTCTATTTCTTCCTGTTCCAGTTTTGGTAGTTTGTGGCTTTCCAGAAATGCATCCATTTCTTCTAGATTGCCTAATTTATTGGCGTATAGCTGTTCATAATATGTTTTAAAAATCATTTGTATTTCCTTGGTGTTGGTAGTGATCTCTCCTTTCTCATTCATGATTTTATTAATTTGAGTCTCCTCTCTCTTCTTTTTAATAAGGTTGGCTAATGGTTTATCTATCTTATTAATTCTTTCAAAGAACCAACTCCTGGTTCTGCTGATATGTTCCACAGTTCTTCTGGTCTCGATTTCGTTGAGTTCTGCTCGAATTTTAATTGACTCTCTTCTTCTGCTGGGCATAGGGTCCATCTGCTGTTTTTCTCTAGCTCCTTTATGTGTAAGGTTAGCTTTTGTATTTGAGTTCTTTCCAGTTTTTGAATGGATGCTTGTATTGTGATGTATTTCCCCCTTAGGACTGCTTTTCCTGCATCCCAAAGATTTTGAACGGTTGTATCTTCTTTCTCATTAGTTTCCATGAATCTTTTTAATTCTTCTCTAATTTCCTGGTTGACCCTTTCATCTTTTAGCAGGATGGTCCTTAACCTCCACTTGTTTGAGGTCCTTCCAAACTTCCTGTTGTGATTTAGTTCTAATTTCAAGGCATTATGGTCTGAGAATATGCAGGGGACGATCCCAATCTTTGGGTATCGGTTCAGACCCGATTTGTGACCCAGTATGTGGTCTATTCTGGAGAAAGTTCCATGTGCACTTGAGAAGAATGTGTATTCAGTTGAGTTTGGATGTAAAGTTCTGTAGATATCTGTGAAATCCATCTGGTCCAGTGTATCATTTAAAGCTCTCGTTTCTTTGGAGATGTTGTGTTTAGAAGACCTATCGAGGGTAGAAATCGCTAGATTGAAGTCACCAAGTGTATTATTATCTAAGTATTTCTTCACTTTGGTTATTAATTGGTTAAATATTTGGCAGCTCCCACATTCGGGGCATATATATTGAGGATTGTTAAGTCCTCTTGTTGGATAGATCCTTTAAGTATGAGATAGTGTCCCTCTTCATCTCTCACTACAGTCTTCAGGGTAAATTTTAGTTTATCTGATATAAGGATGGCTACCCCTGCTTTCTTTTGAGGACCATTTGAATGGTAAATGGTTCTCCAACCCTTTATTTTCAGGTTGTAGGTGTCCTTCTGTCTAAAATGAGTCTCGTGTAGACAGCAAATAGATGGGTCCTGCTTTTTTATCCAGTCTGAATCCCTGCACCTTTTGATGGGGTCATTAAGCCCGTTCACGTTCAGAGTTACTATTGAAAGGTATGAGTTTAGTGTCATCATGATATCTATTTAGTCCTTGTTTTTGTGGATTGTTGCACTGAACTTCTTCTTAAAGGGGAATTTTAAGAGTCCCCCTTAAAATTTCTTGCAGAGCTGGTTTGGAGGTCACATATTCTTTCAGTTCCTGCCTATCTTGGAAGCTCTTTATCTCTCCTTCCATTTTGGATGAGAGCCTTGGTGGATAAAGTATTCTTGGTTGCATGTTCTTCTCATTTAGGACCCTGAATATATCCTGCTAGCCCTTTCTGGCCTACCAGGTCTCTGTGGAGAGGTCTGCTGTTACCCTAATACTCCTCCCTGTAAAAGTCAGGGATTTCTTGACTTGCTGCTTTAAGGATCTTCTCTTTATCTTTGGAATTTGCAAGCTCCACTATTAAATGTCGAGGTGTTGAACGGTTTTTATTGATTTTAGGGGGGGATCTCTCTATTTCCTGGATCTGAATGCCTGTTTCCCTTCCAGATTAGGAAAGTTTTCAGCTAGGATTTGTTCAAATACATATTCTGGCCCTCTGGCCCTTTCGGCGCTCTTGGGACCCCCAATTAATCGTCAGTTTTTCTTCCTCAGGCTGTCGTTTATTTCCCTTAATCTGTCTTCATGGTCTTTTAATTGTCTGTCTCTTTTTTCCTCAGCTTCCCTCTTTGCCGTCAACTTGTCTTCTATGTCACTCACTCGTTCTTCCACCTCGTTAACCCTCGTCATTAGGACTTCTAGTTTGGATTGCATCTATTCAATTGATTTTTAATTTCTGCCTGATTGTATCTAAATTCTGCAGTCATGAAGTCTTTTGAGTTCTTTATGCTTTTTTCTAGAGCCACCAGTAGCTGTATATAGTGCTTCTGAATTGGCTTTCTGACATTGAATTGTAATCCAGATTTTGTATCTCTGTGGGAGAGAGGACTGTTTCTGATTCTTTCTTTTGAGGTAAGTTTTCCTTCTAGTCTTTTTGCTCAGTGCAGAGTGGCCAAAAACAAGTTGTATTGGGAAAAGGAGAAAAAGAGAGAGAGAGAAGGAAAGAAAAGAGAAAAAGAAAAAAGAAAAAAGGAAGAAAAAAAGGAAAAAAGAAGAAAAAGAGAAAGAAAAAGGTGAAAAAAAAGGGTGGGGGAAGCAATCAGAAATCAAAAAAAAAAAAAAAAAAAACACGGGGGAGTATCTTCTTATTCTGTATACTTTAGGTCCCTTGACTTCCCCTGGAACTTGTCCGTCTAGCTGGTCTTCTGGGGGAGGGGCCTGCTGTGCTGATTTTCAGGTGTGAGCACTTGGGGGAGCTGCTCTGCCCCTGCCTGGTGCAGGGCTCAGTGGGGTTGTTCACCCCGTGAGGCCCCAGAAGGAACAACCGCAGTGGCGGGGCCAGCTCTGCAGCCCTGGAGTCAGCCCCCGCAGTAGCTCCAGAGCTCTCGGTCTGCGGGGCCTGGAGGCTCCGGGCGGGGCCGCTGATCTGCTCAGCTCGGGGCAGGAGCGTCCTCGCTGTCCTGGGCCTTCCCGGCCTCCGCCTGTCCCGGGGGGGAGGGCGGATCCTGGGCTGTGTCCGGCGCCCTGTGCTCCGGGGCCTGCACTGTTGGATTCGCAGTCCCGCCCCACAGCCCCCTCTGCGGAGCCGCCGCCGGCGCCCCTCGGAGCTGCTCCCGCCCCGCAGCCCCCTCCGCGGAGCCGCCCCCGAGCCCCCCGAGCTGCTCCCGCCCGGCAGCCCCCTACGCAGAGCCGCCCCCGAGCCCCCCCCCCCCGAGCTGCTCCCGCCCCGCAGCCCCCTCCGCGGAGCCGCCCCGAGCCCCCCGAGCCGCTACCCCCCCCGTCAGCACGTCCGCCCTCCCCGGAAAAAAAAAAAAAATCCGCCTCCCCATGCCCCGCAGCCCGCCCTCCCCGGAGCCGCCCCCGAGCCCCCCCGAGCTGCTCCGGGTCCCCCGTGCGCGCTGCAGCCCTTAGGGAGCTCGGCGCACTCTCCCGGGGCGCAGGTGTCTGTTAGTGTCCCCGGAGCCCGAGGGCATCCCCGCCCTCCCGGGTCCTGCTCCACCTCCCTGCAGCCCCTTTCCCCCGGGAAGGTCGGTGCAGCTCCTGCTCCTCCGGGACGGGGCTCTCCTGTCCTGGGGACACTCGCCCCGGCCTCAGCCCGGCTCCTCGCGGGCCCCTCCCCCTTGGAGGCCTTTTGTGTCTTTATTTCTTTTTCCCCGTCTTCCTACCTTGATAGAAGCGCGAACTCTTCTCACTGCAGCATTCCAGCTGTTCTCTCTTTAAATCTCAGGCCGAATTCGTAGATTTTCAGAATGATTTGAAGGTTATCTAGGTGATTTGGTGGGGACAGGTGACTTGGGGACCCTACTCTTCCGCCGTCTTGCCCCCAGCAACCTTTCCTTAGCATTATGAAAGTATCTCTATCTGTTCTCCGTGCCCACACTCAAATCATTATTTGCAAGAATCATCACCAATGAGCCATTATGTCAAGATCAACCAGTATTGTTCTTAAAAGGGTGAGAAGAGCAAAAAGCATATATAGTACTAAAATGCTTTTATGTTAAGGCTCTGCTTTTGAAGCTGAGCTACATACTCTCGCCTGTGCAATTCTTTTTGTTTCAAGTGATGTTTCTGGTTCCCTTATCAGATAAAATCTCTTCTATGATTGCTAAATGTCTTGTATATATTTAGAGAAGGGAAGATGACATATACTATGATCATTTCTTCTAATTTGGTTCTGTAGTTATTTTATTTTGCAATAGGTCAGTGATTTATTGGCTTTTGATTCTCATTTGCCTTGCATCTCTTGAAAATAATTGCAGGTCTGGCAGCTGGTGAACACAGGCTCCAATCCCATGTTCTGCTGCTTACAAGCTATGTGCCATTTGGCAAGTCTCTTCAAAACTCTGGCCCTTAATTTAGTCCTTTATTAAGTGATTATAGCAATTCCAATATTTCTGTAAGGATTGTACTGGATACTATACATGAAATTGTGGAGTACCCTAGTAGGTTCTCCAAAAATATTAAGACAGAAAAGGAAAAAGGTATCATTTTTCCTGGTCCCAGATTTTTGGCAGATTCTCTTCAGCACAGTCCATCAAGTTGCAAACCACTAAACTTTTGTTAAATGTTTCTTTATCTATATCAAATTAAAAAGACATAAATACACTAGGCCAAGTACTCTGTGATGAATCAATTATAAAGTTGGTGATTAATTTCTAATTAAAATTAAATTAATTTCTAATTAAATTTTTTAAATGTCTAATTAAAATTCTCTCAGAGCAGACTTTTTCCCTCTGACCTGATGCTCACTATTCCACTACTGTTTGTCATTAATCTAAAAGGACTCACATTTTTATGAAGGGCATTTTTACCTGCACCACTTCCCTTCCCCAAATACTGACTTCTCAGCAATGGATCAGTGTTAATTACGCCATTTAATGCAGTCACTAAAAGTAACAAGAGTAACACAGCTGAACTATGCCAGTGGCTCTCAATGATTTAATGACACACTTGGTTTGATCACTAGTTGGTTGGTTGGTTTCCCACCCATACCACTCATCATGATTGATGATGTCCAGATGGATTTATGTCTCTTAAATAGTTTCAAGATCTAAGAAATTCTCAGGATATTACTTTCTTTAGTACATGAAAAATTAAATTGATATAACTGAATGTCATCCAAACTATTATTTAAAGTTTTCTGAATTTTCAGATATTTAGTCCATATTAATCAAATAAGGACCAAGTGATAGAACTATAGATTGTCTTATGCTGAAGAGATAATGTAATTTTGATACTACAGATTATCAGTAAAAAATTAATGTCCTATTAGGACTTCTTGTTCTAAAAAACTAATTCCTCTGGACTATTTTTAAAGTCAAAATCACCAGTGGAAACTGTCAACAAAATGAAAAACAACTTATTGAATGGGAGAAGATATTTGAAAATTACATATCTAGTAAGGGGTTAATATCCAAAATATATAAAGAACTTATACAACTAGCACCAAAAAAAAAAAAAAAAAAAAAAAAAAAAAAACAACAAAAAAAACAAACAATCTGATTAAAAAATTAGCAGAGGATCTGAATAGACATTTTTCCAAAGAAGACATACAGATAGCCAAGAGATACATGAATATGTGCTGAACATCATCAATCACCAGGGAAATGCAAATCAAAACCGTAATGGGATAGTGCCATATACCAGTTAGAATTGCTAAAATCAAAAGTACAAAAAATAACAAGTGAGTGTGGATGTGAAGAAAAAGGAACACTTGTGAACTGTTGGTTGAAATGTAAATTGGCACAGCCACTATGGAAAATTAAGAATGGAAATACCATATAATCCAACAATTCTATTACTGGATACTCATCCCAAGGAAACAAAAACACTAATATGGGAAACATATGCACCCATGTGTTTACTGCAGCATTATTTATAATAGCCAAGATGTGGAAGTAACCCGAGTGTCCATCAATAGACAAATGGATAAAGAATATGTAGTGTACACACACACAGACACACACACAGGATCCTGAAATATAACACAGTTATGAAAAAGGATGAGATTATGTCATTTGAGGCAACATGGATGGACTTAAAAGATATAATGCTAAATGACATAGATGAAGAAAGACAAATACCCTTAGTCCACTCATGTACAATCTAAAAAAATTAATAAACAAAAAGCAGAATCCGTATTATAAATATGGAGAAAAACGAATGATTGCCAAAGGGGAAGCAGGTAGAGGGTGGGCAAAATGGTTGAAGGGGAGAGGGAGATACAGGCTTCCAGTTATGGAGTGAACAAATCAGGAAATAAAAAGCACAGCATAAAGAATACACTTAATAAGATAGTATTAGTTATGTAGCTACACTTGTGGTGAACATAGCATAATGTATAAACTTGCCAAATCACTAAGTTATATACCTGTAATGTAACATTATGTGTCAACAATACTCAAGGAAAAAATAGATTAAAAAATAATAATGGTCTTTACAATAATCAATAACAATTTTTGGCTTCTGTTGACCACCCTTACATACCTTCTCATGACTAAGACGTATTTAATCAGATACAACATGATGGCAGTATTTACTAAGGTAAAAAAGAACTATATAAAATATCTGGTGGAAGTTTCCTATAAAACACGTTACTTTTTCCCTTCATCAAATGTATTTTTAAAAACAATATAGCAAAACATACATATTTTACTTAAAGCATTTGAAATTTTAACTACACAAATAATCATGGAGAAGTACAATTTTAATTTCTCTTCTATGCTTTAAGAAGCTGCCCATTCCCTGGAGACCCGGGATCGAGTCCCATGTTGGGCTCCCTGCATGGAGCCTGCTTCTCTCTCTGCCTATGTCTCTGCCTCTCTCTCTCTCTCTGTGTCTCATGAATAAATAAATCTTTTTTTTTTTTTAAAAGAATCTGCCCATTTACAAGAGTCACAATTAACTCTATGATAAACAAATTATATATATATATTATGCTTAATATATATATAATATATATAAGCATATATAATATTTATAACATAAATATTATGTTTATATAATTGATAAGTTTTATATATATATTATATATATATATATATATATATATATATATATATATATATATAATGCTTTCCTTTCTCAGGGCCTTAATTCAGTAAAGTGCCTATTAAAACGTTTCCTTTTAAAAAATCTTACCATCATTAATTTGAGTTATAATATTTCATATATACTTTTATGTCAGTGGAAAACCATTTAATGAAGGCTGGACATCAAATGTAGTATGATCCAAAAGCAAATCATGCTGCAAGCCCTCAAGTGCAAAAATGCACCAGATACATCCCTAAGTGATGGATTACTAAATTTGGATCCTGTTTAAATAAAGGACTCTTACAAATTTGAGTTCACTATAAGATATAAAAAATGGAAAGTTATTTGACATTTCACTTTCACTTATAATAAATTTCCCATCAAAAACCTGTTACTGTAAAATTAATCACTAAAATAAAACTTTTAAAATTTAAACAACTTTTTTACCGAATTAAAGAGTCAAATAAAAAGTGTTGCTTTATGTAAGTTAAATTTTTAAAATCTAACAGTTATTAAGTGTATTCAACATGCTTGTCACTGATTTAAAGGGCTTTAGGTATATTTTTTCTTTTAATTTTCATATAGATTTCATTAAATTGGTATGAGCAGTATCTCCAGGTCATAGATAACACAACTGAGGCACAGAGAGTTTAAAAAACTTATCAGAGGTTGCCCAGATAATAGATAGCAGAGCCAGATTTTGGATCCAGGACACATAGCTCAAGAACTTATGTGTATTAACAATACATAGCAGAAATAAAATTTTTAAGCAAAAGGCAGCTAGTAACCAGGGATGGGAGGTGGGAAGCAAAGATAAAGTAATCTGAGAAGTGAGTGTAGTATTTTTGTTAAATTGAAAAGATAATATTAGGCATAAACAAAGGATAAAATAAATACAGGATAAAAGTGTATAACACAGACACAAGCCAATTATTTTTTTCATGAGCCAATTATTAATACTCTAAGTACTAGAATACAATTATCCACAAAAGTACGTTCTTTTTGAGTATTATAAATATAACACATTAGTTTATAAATGTTAGATAACATTAACTCCAATTTGATATAGTGATCAATAATAGTTACAAAATAAGGAAAATTAATTTCAAAGCATAAAATACTCTTAAAACATCTACGTTCTTTTCCTGAGTACTGTATATTTTATTTAATCCTTGGAAAGAATAAGAAGACACATCTCACTAACAAGCAGAGGGAGAAAATCTATCTGATGTCATGCATTATTCTCTTTTGACAAATGAGGATTATAAACTAAAGGATTTACTTTTCTATAGATATGTATTTAATATAGATTCAGTCGTCTTTTTCTCATTTACTTAATTATGCTTTGGGACATTCAAACTACTTACATAATATCAATCTATATCACAAGAATTCTAAATCTCTCCTGTCTTTCCTTGCATTAGTACTAAATCCTTTATCACTGTGTGTCTATAAAATACTGCTGATTTCATCATTTCATTAAATTAAGAATTTATAGTAATTTCCAGTGAATTATAATCAATTCCTGGTTTCTCAGGTAGGAATTAAAGGCTTTCTAAATAGTCAAAATCAATCTACATTCCTTGAATCCCAGATATTGCTATCAAGTATTATAAAGTTGGATTGCTTCAAGTGGCCCTACAAAATATTATGCTGCTATTAAAACTTACTAAAAAAATAGGGAAACCTGGGTGCCTCAGCGGTTGAGCACCTGCCTTCAGCTGTAAGGCATGATCCTAGAGTCCCAGAAGGGAGTCCCATATCAGGCTCCCTGCAAGGAGCCTGTTTCTTTCTCTGCCTGTGTTTCTGCCTATCTCTTTCTCTGTGTCTCTCATGAATAAATAAATAAAATCTTTAAAAAAAAAAACTTACTTAAAAATCAATTGCTAAAAAAAAAAAAAATCAATTGCTATACATACATATATTTTATGTACAAACATATACCTAAAAAAGAAAATGTCAGTATTATGTTTTAGCTGTTTTGAGATCTCTAGACATTTAAAGAATGAACTAGCTGGTATTTATATCAAAACATTGCATATTAATAAATACAATTAATATATCTAAGCAATAATTCTAATCAATATTTTAAAATATTTAGTATAAAAATATCACTAGAATGAAGTACTAGATTTCTCTAGTCTATGTTAGGAATCCATTAAATAGCTGTTGAATAAAAAGACGGGAATATCAGTGAATGTGAAAGGCATGTATTTTGAAACTTGAACAAAACAAAACAGTAGCATCTCATTGCTTCAAAAACCAACTGTAAAATCATAAGGGATGGCAGTTTTAGGATCTTATGAGAGGTTATATAGTAAAACAGCAAAAACAAGGATGATCAAACATATTTCTCTCAAAACCATGCTAGGCATTTGATCCTAGAGAACTTTTACACTGAGATGACATTTTAGATAAAATAATATCTTACACAGGGCTTGTAGTTTACAAACCATTTCTTCATGGCTCATATTCAAATGAAATGTATTTACTACCACTGATAAAGTGAATTGCATTTAGGATATCACAGTGCATACTGTGCAGTGTATTTTATCTGTTCTGAAATTTTATTTTTATACATTTGCTGTTACTGAAGTTTCAAGTTCAGTTTAAGTCTCAGGAACTAGGGCAAAGAATAGACAATCTTTTAAAGAAATCTCTAGGGCATAACCTTTCTCAACTGCATGCTTTTATTTTTGTAATCAGGGACACAACTGAATCAGCACATGTTGACAAGTATGCTTATACAGGCTTCATAGACACTGTTCAGAACTACACTGAGAGAGTAAGTCTGACATAAAATATGTAGGCTTTTCCTTTAACTAGTTTTTTCCATGTTTGTCCATTTTGCCTATCTTGTTTGATCATTAGTTTTTGTTCAAGGATGCTAGATAATCAATGAAAGTAGAAGAGCCAGGAGCTCATAGCCTATAGTTAGTTAGTCAAGAAAAATACTGTATCCCGCAGCACAAGCACAAATCGACATTTCAAATAGCCTCTGTTAAATTGCTCCCTGGAAAAATAATCATTATCAGTGCCAGAACTGGACTTTACATAGTAAAAACTTAATAATTGTGTATACATAGTGAAGGTGGAATAAGAGGTCTCAAGGAATGAAATTTCTGGCAAGATGGCGGAAGAGTAGGTTCCCCAAATCACCTGTCTCCACCAAACTACCTAGAAAACCTTCAAATTATCCTGAAAATCTATGAATTCGGCCTGAGATTTAAAGAGAGACCAGCTGGAATGCTACAGTGATAAGAGTTCGCGCATCTATCAAGGTAGGAAGACGGGGAAAAAGAAGTAAAGAAACAAAGGCCTCCAAGGGGGAGGGGCCCGCGAGGAGCCGGGTTGAGGCCGGGGCGAGTGTCCCCAGGACAGGAGAGCCCCGTCCCGGAGGAGCAGGAGCTGCACCGACCTTCCCGGGGGAAAGGGGCTCGCAGGGAGGTGGAGCAGGACCCGGGAGGGCGGGGATGCCCTCGGGCTCCCGGGGACACTAACAGGCACCTGTGCCCCGGGAGAGTGCGCCGAGCTCCCTAAGGGCTGCAGCGCGCACGGGGGACCCGGAGCAGCTCGGGGGGCTCGGGGGCGGCTCCGCGGAGGGGGCTGCGGGGGGGGAGCAGCTCCGGGGGCTCGGGGGCGGCTCCGCGGAGGGGGCTGCGCGGCCCCGGGAGCAGCTCGGGGGGCTCGGGCAGAGGAAGAGGCTCCGTGCGGAGGGGGCTGCGCGGTTCCAGGAGCAGCTCGGAGGGGCTCGGGCGGCGGCTCCGCGGAGGGGGCTGCGCGGCCCGGGAGCGCGAATCCACCAGCGCAGGCCCCGGAGCACAGGACGCCGGGACACAGCCCAGGATCCCGCCTCCCCCGGGACAGGCAGAGGCCGGGAGGGCCCAGGACAGCGAGGACGCTCCTGCCCCAGCTGAGCAGATCAGCGGCCCCGCCCGGAGCCTCCAGGCCCTGCAGACGGAGTTCCTGCCGGAGCTGAATCCAGGTTTCCAGAGCTGCCCCGCCACTGGGGCTGTTCCTCCTGCGGCCTCACGGGGTAAACAACCCCCACCGAGCCCTGCACCAGGCAGGGGCACAGCAGCTCCCCCAACTGCTAACACCTGAGAATCAGCACAACAGGCCCCTCCCCCAGAAGACCAGCTAGACTGACTGACAACTTCCAGGAGAAGCCAAGGGACTTAAAGTACACAGAATCAGAAGATACTCCCCGGTGGTTCTTTTTTTGTTTGTTTGGTTTTGTTTTTGTTTTTGTTTTGTTTTGCATTTGATTTGTTTCCTTCCCCCACCCCCTTTTTTTCTTTCTTTTTCCTTCTCTTTTTCTTCTTTTTTTTTTTTTGTTTTTTTTTTCTTTTTCTTCCCTTTTTTTTTTCTCTTTCTCTTTTCTTTCCTTCTTTCTCTCCTCTCTTTTTCTCTTTTTCCCAATACAACTTGCTTTTGGCCACTCTGCACTGAGCAAAATGACTAGAAGGAAAACCTCACCTCAAAAGAAAGAATCAGAAACAACCTCTCTCCCACAGAATTACAAAATCTGGATTACAATTCAATGTCAGAAAGCCAATTCAGAAGCACTATCATACAGCTACTGGTGGCTCTAGAAAAAAGCATAAAGGACTCAAGAGACTTCATGACTGCAGAATTTAGAGCTAATCAGGCAGAAATTAAAAATCAATTGAATGAGATGCAATCCAAACTAGAAGTCCTAACGACGAGGGTTAACGAGGTGGAAGAACGAGTGAGTGACCTAGAAGACAAGTTGATAGCAAAGAGGGAAACTGAGGAAAAAAGAGACAAACAATTAAAAGACCATGAAGATAGATTAAGGGAAATAAACGACAGCCTGAGGAAGAAAAACCTATGTTTAATTGGGGTTCCCGAGGGCGCCGAAAGGGACAGAGGGCCAGAATATGTATTTGAACAAATCATAGCTGAAAACTTTCCTAATCTGGGAAGGGAAACAGGCATTCAGATCCAGGAAATAGAGAGATCCCCCCCTAAAATCAATAAAAACCGTTCAACACCTCGACATTTAATTGTGAAGCTTGCAAATTCCAAAGATAAAGAGAAGATCCTTAAAGCAGCAAGAGACAAGAAATCCCTGACTTTTATGGGGAGGAGTATTAGGGTAACAGCAGACCTCTCCACAGAGACCTGGCAGGCCAGAAAGGGCTGGCAGGATATATTCAGGGTCCTAAATGAGAAGAACATGCAACCAAGAATACTTTATCCAGCAAGGCTCTCATTCAAAATGGAAGGAGAGATAAAGAGCTTCCAAGACAGGCAGCAACTAAAAGAATATGTGACCTCCAAACCAGCTCTGCAAGAAATTTTAAGGGGGCCTCTTAAAATTCCCCTTTAAGAAGAAGTTCAGTGGAACAGTCCACAAAAACAAAGACTGAATAGATATCATGATGACACTAAACTCATATCTCTCAATAGTAACTCTGAATGTGAACGGGCTTAATGACCCCATCAAAAGGCGCAGAGTTTCAGACTGGATAAAAAAGCAGGACCCATCTATTTGCTGTCTACAAGAGACTCATTTTAGACAGAAGGACACCTACAGCCTGAAAATAAAAGGTTGGAGAACCATTTACCATTCGAATGGTCCTCAAAAGAAAGCAGGGGTAGCCATCCTTATATCAGATAAACTAAAATTTACCCCGAAGACTGTAGTGAGAGGTGAAGAGGGACACTATATCATACTTAAAGGATCTATTCAACAAGAGGACTTAACAATCCTCAATATATATGCTCCGAATGTGGGAGCTGCCAAATATATAAATCAATTATTAACCAAAGTGAAGAAATACTTAGATAATAATACACTTAACTTGGTGACTTCAATCTAGCTCTTTCTATACTCGATAGGTCTTCTAAGCACAACATCTCCAAAGAAACGAGAGCTTTAAATGATACACTGTACCAGATGGATTTCACAGATATCTACAGAACTTTACATCCAAACTCAACTGAATACACATTCTTCTCAAGCGCACATGGAACTTTCTCCAGAATAGACTACATATTGGGTCACAAATCGGGTCTGAACCGATACCAAAAGATTGGGATTGTCCCCTGCATATTCTCAGACCATAATGCCTTGAAATTAGAACTAAATCACAACAAGAAGTTTGGAAGGACCTCAAACACATGGAGGTTAAGGACCATCCTGCTAAAACATAAAAGGGTCAACCAGGAAATTAAGGAAGAATTAAAAAGATTCATGGAAACTAATGAGAATGAAGATACAACCGTTCAAAATCTTTGGGATGCAGCAAAAGCAGTCCTAAGGGGGAAATACATCGCAATACAAGCATCCATTCAAAAACTGGAAAGAACTCAAATACAAAAGCTAACCTTACACATAAAGGAGCTAGAGAAAAAACAGCAAATAGATCCTACACCCAAGAGAAGAAGGGAGTTAATAAAGATTCGAGCAGAACTCAACGAAATCGAGACCAGAAGAACTGTGGAACAGATCAACAGAACCAGGAGTTGGTTCTTTGAAAGAATTAATAAGATAGATAAACCATTAGCCAGCCTTATTAAAAAGAAGAGAGAGAAGACTCAAATTAATAAAATCATGAATGAGAAAGGAGAGATCACTACCAACACCAAGAAAATACAAACGATTTTAAAAACATATTATGAACAGCTATACGCCAATAAATTAGGCAATCTAGAAGAAATGGATGCATTCCTGGAAAGCCACAAACTACCAAAACTGGAACAGGAAGAAATAGAAAACCTGAACAGGCCAATAACCAGGGAGGAAATTGAAGCAGTCATCAAAAACCTCCCAAGACACAAGAGTCCAGGGCCAGATGGCTTCCCAGGAGAATTTTATCAAACGTTTAAAGAAGAAATCATACCTATTCTCCTAAAGCTGTTTGGAAAGATAGAAAGAGATGGAGTACTTCCAAATTCGTTCTATGAAGCCAGCATCACCTTAATTCCAAAGCCAGACAAAGACCCCACCAAAAAGGAGAATTACAGACCAATATCCCTGATGAACATGGATGCAAAAATTCTCAACAAGATACTGGTCAATAGGATCCAACAGTACATTAAGAAAATTATTCACCATGACCAAGTAGGATTTATCCCTGGGACACAAGGCTGGTTCAACACCCGTAAAACAATCAATGTGATTCATCATATCAGCAAGAGAAAAACCAAGAACCATATGATCCTCTCATTGGATGCAGAGAAAGCATTTGACAAAATACAGCATCCATTCCTGATCAAAACTCTTCAGAGTGTAGGGATAGAGGGAACATTCCTCAACATCTTAAAAGCCATCTATGAAAAGCCCACAGCAAATATCATTCTCAATGGGGAAGCACTGGGAGCCTTTCCCCTAAGATCAGGAACAAGACAGGGATGTCCACTCTCACCACTGCTATTCAACATAGTACTGGAAGTCCTAGCCTCAGCAATCAGACAACAAAAAGACATTAAAGGCATTCAAATTGGCAAAGAAGAAGTCAAACTCTCTCTCTTCGCCGATGACATGATACTCTACATAGAAAACCCAAAAGTCTCCACCCCAAGATTGCTAGAACTCATACAGCAATTCGGTAGCGTGGCAGGATACAAAATCAATGCCCAGAAGTCAGTGGCATTTCTATACACTAACTATGAGACTGAAGAAAGAGAAATTAAGGAGTCAATCCCATTTACAATTGCACCCAAAAGCATAAGATACCTAGGAATAAACCTCACCAAAGATGTAAAGGATCTATACCCTCAAAACTATAGAACACTTCTGAAAGAAATTGAGGAAGACACAAAGAGATGGAAAAATATTCCATGCTCATGGATTGGCAGAATTAATATTGTGAAAATGTCAATGTTACCCAGGGCAATATACACGTTTAATGCAATCCCTATCAAAATACCATGGACTTTCTTCAGAGAGTTAGAACAAATTATTTTAAGATTTGTGTAGAATCAGAAAAGACCCCGAATAGCCAGGGGAATTTTAAAAAAGAAAACCATATCTGGGGGCATCACAATGCCAGATTTCAGGTTGTACTACAAAGCTGTGGTCATCAAGACAGTGTGGTACTGGCACAAAACAGACACATAGATCAGTGGAACAGAATAGAGAATCCAGAAGTGGACCCTGAACTTTATGGGCAACTAATATTCGATAAAGGAGGAAAGACTATCCATTGGAAGAAAGACAGTCTCTTCAATAAATGGTGCTGGGGAAATTGGACATCCACATGCAGAAGAATGAAACTAGACCACTCTCTTGCACCATACACAAAGATAAACTCAAAATGGATGAAAGATCTAAATGTGAGACAAGATTCCATCAAAATCCTAGAGAAGAACACAGGCAACACCCTTTTTGAACTCGGCCATAGTAACTTCTTGCAAGATACATCCACAAAGGCAAAAGAAACAAAAGCAAAAATGAACTATTGGGACTTCATCAAGATAAGAAGCTTTTGCACAGCAAAGGATACAGTCAACAAAACTCAAAGACAACCTACAGAATGGGAGAAGATATTTGCAAATGACATATCAGATAAAGGGCTAGTTTCCAAGATCTATAAAGAACTTAGTAAACTCAACACCAAAGAAACAAACAATCCAATCATGAAATGGGCAAAAGACATGAACAGAAATCTCACAGAGGAAGACATAGACATGGCCAACATGCATATGAGAAAATGCTCTGCATCACTTGCCATCAGGGAAATACAAATCAAAACTACAATGAGATACCACCTCACACCAGTGAGAATGGGGAAAATTAACAAGGCAGGAAACAACAAATGTTGGAGAGGATGCGGAGAAAAGGGAACCCTCCTACACTGTTGGTGGGAATGTGAACTGGTGCAGCCACTCTGGAAAACTGTGTGGAGGTTCCTCAAACAGTTAAAAATATACCTGCCCTACGACCCAGCAATTGCACTGTTGGGGATTTACCCCAAAGATACAAATGCAATGAAACGCCGGGACACCTGCACCCCGATGTTTCTAGCAGCAATGGCCACTATAGCCAAACTGTGGAAGGAGCCTCGGTGTCCAACGAAAGATGAATGGATAAAGAAGATGTGGTTTATGTATACAATGGAATATTACTCAGCTATTAGAAATGACAAATACCCACCATTTGCTTCAACGTGGATGGAACTGGAGGGTATTATGCTGAGTGAAGTAAGTCAGTCGGAGAAGGACAAACATTATATGTTCTCATTCATTTGGGGAATATAAATAATAGTGAAAGGGAAAATAAGGGAAGGGAGAAGAAATGTGTGGGAAATATCAGAAAGGGAGACAGAACGTAAAGACTGCTAACTCTGGGAAACGAACTAGGGGTGGTAGAAGGGGAGGAGGGCGGGGGGTGGGAGTGAATGGGTGACGGGCACTGGGTGTTATTCTGTATGTTAGTAAATTGAACACCAATAAAAAATAAAAAATAAAAAAAAAAAACAGAGATGGAGGAAAAAATGGCTCAATCACAGGAAACAAACTGAGGTTCGCTGTAGGGGAGGGGAGTGGAGGGACAGGGTAACAGGTAGACGGGCATGAAGGAGGGCACGTGATGTCATGAGCCCTGTTGTTATCTCCAACTGGTGAATCCCTGAATTCTGCCTCTGAAAGTATAATACACTATACTGTTAATTAATTAGGTTTAAATTAAATTAAGTTTAAAAAATCAAAAAAAAAAAAAGGAATGAAATTTCTTTCTATGACTTGAACTAAACACTAAAAAATCATTTAATTTGTCAATTATTATGGCTCAGTAGTAAAAGAAAGCTTATGTCATTTTAAAGCATTTAACATGTAAAGATATATGTAAATAAACATGAGAAATTGTTCAGCTTTTGTATTGTCTTCCCTCAAAATGCCCTATTCTGACATGAAATACCATAGGTTATTTTTCTTGCTTTTGACTTTTGTATAAAGAAACATGCAGAAACATGCAAACCTTTTATGTTTGTCTACTTTTGTACAGCATTTCTTCACATGTGATATTCAATCAATACAGGAGTGATTGATTTATAACTTTATCCTTTCTGTTGTTAATGTACACTTTGATTGCAGTTTGGAGCTATAACAAGTAAGGTCATTTTGAAAAGTGTGTATATTTTTCACATTTCTTTTTGACTCATACCCCATGTGTAGTTCATGGGGCATCTACACTTTCATATTAGCAAATAATGCAAACTTAGTTTCCCAATGTAGTTGCAACAGTTTATACCACCTTAAGGCAGTTAAGAAAATTCTATAATTTCATATCCTCACTACAACTTGGGATTGTTTAGTCTTTAGAATTTTATCCCTTTTGATGGGTATAAAGTCATATTATATGGGGCACTATTTTACATTGTTTTTATACTGATGGGCATGATTTCACATGCTTATTGGTCATTGGGCATTGTCAGTTTTGAAGTTACTACTCAAATGTTTTGCTCATTTAAAAAAATTTATTTTCTTTGCTACTTTTATATAATTCACTGAGAAATGTGTATACAAATCTTCTGTCATCATAGTGTTTCACTATTATATCCATTGCACTTTTATTTGTCTTTTTTGTTCTTTATATATTTTGGGTTATTGGAAGCTGAGAAATTAAAGATTGCTATATCTTGCTGGTAGCACTTTCATTTTTATCATCAGGACGTGCCTCTCATTTCTGCAGTATCCATTTTGCTTTACCTTATCTGTTACCAATATAGTACATCATGTCCCTGTTAGTGTTTTGTAGTATAAGTTTTTTCATTGTTTTGTGTGTTTTTTGCTATTGTTTTGTTCTTTGTTTTGTTTTTATTCAGTCTGCTAGTCCTTGACTTAGATGTAGTTCATCACTTTTTTGAAATTAAGATAGCTTTTATTGTGCTGTTACACCTTTATCAAATGTGTTAAATGTATATTTATTATTGATCATCATTAAAAATATAATATGAAAACATATTGTAGTGTGATTTATTTCCCGTAATATTCTATATTTTATGTTATGCTTTTAAAAACATAAGTAGTCCAAGAGTTTACCAGACTACTTAAAAAAAAAAAAAAAGTCCTCCAAGCAGTCCCAAATGCTCAGCTAATCTCATTGAATTTCCTTCCCCTGATTTCAACCCATAATTCTTCACTGCTTTGTTAGTACTCTGCTGCATTCAATCATATAACTCCTTTTCCCCCCAAGGCTTAATGGTTGTTTTGGTGGAGGGATTGATCTGACTTACTTTGTTCAATATGACCAGAGATAAGCCATTCCATTTGATTTTCGTATTGGTCACTGATCATACATGAGTCAATCATTGATTTTTGGAACTAACCAATCTTCCTGAATTCTTGTATATTTTCAAATTTTTTGAACTGATTCTTTGGGGAAGGGACAGAATTACATATCTAAAAAATATTCCCTTTTCATGCTTTTTCTCATACCTTTTCTTATATGTAATTGTTTTGCCTAGTACTTTTTGAATAGCACTTAAAAACATTGATGGAAATGAGGATCACTTTATTGTTCCAGACAATAATGTAAATATTTCTTACATCATCAATTACTATGATTCTGACTTTTGTTTTTAATGTTAATAAAATATTAATCTATTTTTTTCTTTCTTTCTTTCAGAAAGAGATTGGGGTGAGGGAGAGGCATAGAGGGAGAGGGCGAGAATGAGAATCCCAAGCAGGCCCCACACCTAGCACAGAGCCTGATGGAGGGCTGAATATCATGACCCTGAGATAATGACCTGAGCCGAAATCAAAAGTCAGATTCTTAACCAACTGAGTCACCTAGGTGCTCCAATTCTTTCTATTTCATTATATGTAATCAGAAATGAATGCTAAAATGCATCATTCGTTTTTAACATCTCTGAAGATAACTTTTTATTCACTTACTTGTTTGGTTAATTTACCTAATATTTCATTACCTGTGCATTATTTCTTGAATCATTTTGACCACGTTTTATCATTCTTGAAATAGAGTGATAGATTCTTTATTAGCATTTTTTTTTCATTTTTCTGCATTTACTTATGAGTGGGGTCATTTGCTAGATTGTTTCTGTTTTTTATCTTAGTTTGATAATAATCTAAATGGCTATATTTTTATAAATAAAATAAAAAATATTTGCAATCTTTCATACTGTTTTTTGTTTCCATTTTTTTAATGTTTCAAGCTTTTATTTAAATTCTGGCTAGATAACATATAGTGTAATATGAGTTTCAGGAGTCGAATTTAGTGATTCATCACTTACCTACAACACCCATGGCTCATCACAAGTGCCCTCCTTAATACCCATCACCGATTTAGCACATCACCCTGCCCCACTCGAGTAACTCTCAGGTTATTCTCTATAGTTAATAGTCTTTTGTGGTTTGGCTCTCTCTCTTTCTTCCTCCTATGTTCATCTGTTTTGTTTATTAAATTCTTGGCTCCCTCTCTTTTTTTCCCCCTATGTTCATCTGTTTTGTTTCTTAAATTCCACATCTGACTGAAATCATATGGTATTTGATTTTTTTCTAACAAGCATATTTTACCTAGCATACTCTAGCTCCACCCATGTCATTGCAAATGGCAAGAGTCCATTCTTTTTTATGACTTAGTAATATTGTGTTATGTATATATACTACCTCTTCTTTATCCATTCATCAATTGCTGGACATTTGGGCTTTTTCCATAATTTGGCTATTGTTCATAGTGCTTCTGTGTACCCAGGTGCATGTACTCCTTTGAATCAGTATTTTTGTATTCTTTGAGTAAATACCTAGCAGTACAATCGTTAGGCTATAGGGTAGTTCTATTATTAACTTTTTGATTAACCTGTGTAATGTTTTTCCAGAGTGACTGCACTAGTATGCCTTCCCACCAACAGTGTAAGAATGCCCCCCCTTTCTCCGAATCCTTGCCAACGTCTGTTGTGCCAACGTCTAATATTAGCCATTCTGACAATAAGGTGATACCTCACTGTAGTTTTGATTTGTATTTACCTGATGATAAGTGATGTTGAGTATCTTTTTATGTGCTTGTTAGCCATCTATATGTTTTCTTTGGAAAGATTATTTATGTCTTCTGCCAATATTTCAATAGGATTATTTTTTTTGAGTTTGATAATTCTTCATAGACTTTGGATACTAAATCTCTATCAGATATGTCATTTGCAAATAACTTCTCTCATTCTAAAGGTTCTTTTAATTTGTTGTCTCCTTCCCTGTGCAGATGCTTTTTCATTTTGATGAAGTCCCAATGGTTCGTTTTTGCTTTTGCTTTCCTTGCTTCAGGAGACCTGTCTAGTAAGAAGTTGTTATGGCCAATGTCAAAGAGGTTGTTGCCTGTCTTCTCTAGGGTTTGGACGGTTTCTTGTCCCACACTTAGATCTTTCATCCATTTTTTTTTTTTTATGATAGTCACAGAGAGAGAGAGAGAGAGAGAGGCAGAGACATAGGCAGAGGGAGAAGCAGGCTCCATGCACTGAGAGCCCGACGTGGGATTCGATCCCGGGTCTCCAAGATCGTGCCCTGGGCCAAAGGCAGGCGCCAAACCGCTGCGCCACCCAGGGATCCCTTTCATCCATTTCGAGCTTAGTTTTGTGTGTGGTGTTCAGTATCATTCTTCTGCATGTTGCTGAACAGTTTTTCCAACACCATTTTTTTTAAAAGACTATCTTTTTTCCATTGGATACTTTTTCCTTCTTTTTCAAAGATTAGTTCTGAGTCCATTTCTGGTTTTCTATTCTGTTCCATTAATCTATGTGTCTATTTTTGTGCCAGTACCACACTGTCTTGATAATCACAGCTTTATAATATGGCTTGGAGTCCAGAATTATAATGTCTCCAGCTTTGCTTTCTTTTTCTTTTTCTGGATCGCTTTGGCTATTCAGGGTCTTTTGTGGCTCCATACAAATTTTAGGATTGTTTGTTCTAACTCTGTGAAAAATGGTGGTGACATTTTGATAGGGATTGAATTAAATGTGTAAGTTGCTTTGGGTAGGAGAGACATTTTAACAATATTTATTCTTCCAATTTTTAAAAAGATTTTATTTATTTATTCATGAGAGACACACAAAGAGAGGCAGAGACACAGGCAGAGGGAGAAACAGGCTCCCCTGCAGGGAGCCTGATGCAAGACTCCATCCCAGGACTCGGGGTTCATGACCTGAGCCAAAGGCAGACACTCAATCAATCACTGAGCCATCCAGGTACCCCTGTTCTTCCAATTCTTAAGTATGGGATGTTTTTCCATTTCTTTTTGTTATCTTCAATTTCTTTCATAAATGTTTTATAGTTTTCAAAGTACAGATCTTTTACCTCTTTGGTTAGTTTTTTTTTCCTATGTATCTTACGATTTTTGGTGCAATTGTATTGCATCAAATGAGATTGATTCCTTGATTTCTCTTTCTACTGTTTCATTATTGGCATATAGAAATGCAACAGATTTCTGTACATTGATTTTGTGTCCTACAACTTTACTGAAGTTGTGAATCAGTTCCAGCAATTTTTGGGTGGACTTTTCTGGGTTTTCTACATAGATCATAATGTCATCTGCAAATAGTGAAAGTTTGACTTCTTGTTCATTTGGATGCCTTTTATTTCTCTTTGTTGTCTGATTACTAAGGCTAGGACTTTCTGTACTATGTTAAATAACAGTGGTAAAGTGGACATTCCTGTCTTATTCCTAAACATAGAGAAAAAGCTCTCAGTTTTTTTCCCATTGAGGATGACATTAGCTGTGGGTCTTTATATATGGCCTTTATCATGTTGAGGCATCTTCCCTCTAAAACAACTTTGTTGAGGGTTCTTAAGAGTGGAGGCTATACTTTGTCAAATGTTTTTTTCTTAATCTATTGAGAGGATCACATAGTTCCTATTCTGTCTTATTAATGGGGCATATCACATTGATTGATTTGTGAATATTGAATCACTCTTACAGCCCAGGAATAAATACCACTTGATTGTGGTGGATAATTTGATTTGCTAGTATTTTACTGAGAATTTTTGCATTCATGTTCATCAGGGATATTGGTCTATAAATCTCCTTTATAGTGGAATCTTTGTCTGGTTATCAGATCAAGGTAATGCTGGCCTCATAGAGTGAGTTTTGATGTTTTCCATCCATTTCTATTTTTTGGAACAGTTTGAGAAGACTAAAGAATAGGTACTCTAACTCATCTTTAAATGTTTTATAGAATCCCCCTGGGAAGCCATCTGGCCCTGAATTTTTATTTATTGGGATATTTGATTACTGATTCAATTTCTTTGCTGGTTATCAGTTTATTCAGGTTTTATATTTCCTCCTTTTTTAGTTTTGGTAAATTATATGTTTCTAGGAATTTTATACATTTTTTCCAGATTGCCCAATTTGTTGGCATATGATTTTTCATAATATTCTTTTAAAATTGTTTGTATTTCTGTAGTGTCGCTTGTGATCTCCCCCCTCATTGGTGATTTCATTTATGTGGGTACTTTCTCTTTTCTTTTTGAGAAAGCTGGCTGGAGATTTATCAATTTAATTAACTCTTTTAGAGAACCAGCTCCTATTCCATTAATCTGCTATAGTTTTTGCTTGTTTCCATTTATTTTTGGTCTAATCTTTATGATTTCCCTTCTGCTGGATTAGGTTTCATTTGCCATTCTTTTTCTAGCTCCTTTAGGTGTGAAGTTAAGTTGTGTATCTGAGATTTTTCTTGCTTCTTGAGGTGAGCCTGTATTGTTATATACTTCCCTCTATGTCTGCTTTTACTGTATGGTTTTGGACCATTGTGTTTTCATTTTCATTTGTTTCCATTTATTTTTCTTTGTTTCTTCTTTTATTTTCTGTTTAGTCCATTTATTCTTACTTGGATGTTCTTTAACATCCATGTATTTGTGGTCTTTCCAATTTTTTTCTTGTTGTCAACTTCAAGTTTCATAGCATTCGGGTCAGAAAATATGCATAGTATCATCTCCATCTTTTTTATTTGTTAAGGCCTGATTTGTGACTTAGTTTGTGACATTCTGGAGAGTGTCCCTCATGCCCTTGAAAAGAATGTGTATTCTGCTGCTTTAGGATGAAATGTTCTGAATATATCTGTTAAGTCTACCTGAGCCAGTGTGTCATTCAAAACCATTGTTTCTTTGTTGATTTTCTGCATAGATGATCTATCCTTTGATGTAAATGAGGTGTTAAAGCCCCCTACTACTATTGTATTACTATCAGTGAGTTTTCTTGTGTTTGTGATTGTGACATATATATCTGGGTGTTCCCAGGTTGGATGCATAAATATTTACATTTTTTTAGATCTTTTTGTTGGATATACCACCTTATTGTGATATGGTGCCCTTCTTAATCTCTTGTCATTCTTTGGTATAAAATCTAGTATGTCTGATGTAATTATGGCTACTCCAGCTTTCTTTTGACATCCATTAGCATGATAAATGGCTCTCTATCCCCTCACTTTCAGTCTGCAGGTGTCTTTAGGTCTAAAATGAATTTCTTGTAGGCAGCATATTGAGGGATCTTGTTTTCTTTTATCCATTTTGATACCCTATATCTTTTGACTGGAGCATTTAGTCCATTTGCATTCAGAGTGATTATAGATAGATATGAACTGAGTGCCATTGTATTACCTGTAAACTTGTTTCTGGATATTTTCTCTGTTCCTTATTAGTCTTTGTTGTTTTTGGTCTTTCTTTCTCACTAAAAGCATCCCCATTAACATTTTTTCAGGGTTGGTTTAGTGGTCACAAACTCCTTTAGTTTTTCTTTGTCCAGGAAATCCTTTATCTCTTCTATTCTGAAAGACAGCCTTGCTAAATAAAGTCTTCTTGGCTGAATATTTTTCCTATTCAATATGTTGAATATATCATGCTATTCTCTTCTGGCCTGTCAAGTTTCTGGAAATAGGTCTGCTGCTATCTTTATTTCCCTTGCTGCTTTTAGGATTTTTTCCTTATCCCCGTATTTTGCAAATTTTACTACAATATGTTGGTATTGGCCTGATTTTGTTGATTTTTATGGGTGTTCTCTGTGCCTCATGGGTTTGGATGTCTGTTTTCTTCTCCCTCCTAGGGAAGTTTTCAGCTGTAATTTGCTCAAATATACCTTCTGCCTTCTCTCCTTCCCTCTCTTCTTCTGGAACTCCTACAATACCAATATTATGCTTTATGGAATTGCTGAGTTCCCTAAGTCTGCATTCATGAGCCAATATTTTTCTTTCTTCTTTTCAGCTTCATTATTTTTTGTAATTGTATCTTCTACATGACTTATTCATTCCTTTGCTTCTTTCATCTTTGTAGTCATTACTTCCAGTCAGTTTTGCATCTCAGTAACAGCATTTTTTATTTTGTCTGTTTTTAGGTTTTTTGTCTCTGCTGTAAAGGACCCCCTGGTGTCTTCTATGCTTTTTTCAAGCCCAGCTAGTATCCTTATGATTGTTGTTTTAAATTCTGGATCAGGCATATTACTTGTATCTGTTTCCATTAGATCCCTGTCCATGATCTTTTCATATTCTTTCTTTTGGGATGAATTCCTCTGTCTTGGCATTTTGTCTAGGTCTCTTTCTTCTTCTCCATGTTATGAAAGCATGTATATTTTCTGTTCCTGATAGTAACGGCTTTATGAAGAACAAGTCATATACTGACACTTCAAGAAGTATTTCTGGTATATGCTGTGTGTACTTTGCTGCTGTGTCTTGGTTGCTCTTTCTCTCAGGTCAGTCCTCTGCATAATTTCTAATTGCCTGCAGTGGGGAGTGTTTGGATCCTGTCCAGTGTGTGGCAAGTTTTAAGTAGGTGTGCTCTGGTCTGTTTGTTAAAAGAGGCCTAATCCTATTTCCACTAGAACTGAAACTTTTGCAGCACTTTATGGTCAGTAGACTTGGTGCATGCAGGGAGTTTGTGCTGGTCTTCTGTGGGAGGGGCCCACTGCTCTTGTTCTCAAGCACAGTTGCTCTAATAAAGAAGCACCTGCAGAGTGCAGGGCTGTAGGGCTTGGTGGCTTGCCCTGTGGTCACCCAAGTCATACTGCCCTCTCTTGCACTCATCTCTCTCTCTGTTCTCTCTGCATGATCAGGGCTCCCTCTCCTCCACAGCACCAGTGATTCTTCTCTCCCTCAAATCATATCTCCATACTTCCTACATTCCACCATGTGACCTCTTCTCTCCTAGTGGTACAGTTTGTTCCTAAGATCGATTTCTTGGATGTTCAGAATGATTTTATATTTATCTAGCTGTTTTGGAGGGACAAGGCAAACACATAGGGACCTCCTACTACTCCACCAGCTTAACCCATCACTTTCATACTCTTTTAATATAGAAGGTATTATTCAAATGTTCATTAAATAACAATAAATTGGCCCTGGAAGAGAATATATTAAAAATGAATATTATATCTTATATTATAAGAATACTTCTACACAAATAAACTAAGTCAAAATTGTAAAAAAAATATCAGACTACTGAAATTTAAATATTAATCCTGTTTGTCTGTGAGATCACCTATGGAATAAACTAGAGGCCAAGATATTTTATTTATGTATTTGTATTCATTAGAGGATTAGAAGTACTTTCAGAGAAAATAATAATAAAATAGGTTTTTTTTCAAAATTTTAAGATAACAGTACCCAGGCATTATCATATGTATACATATACATACATATATATATATATGTATATGTATACATATACACATGTATACTTATATACATGTATACATATATATCTATATATGTATGTGTTTTTTATTATTATGTCTTAAATTTTCTTCTATTGTTGGAATGAAATCATATTAATCCATAATGTGATTTAGGTGAACTATATATATATTTTTAAGATTTTATTTCTTTATTCATGAGAGACACAGAGAGGGAGGCAGAGACATAGGCAGAAGAAAAAGCAGGCTCCCTGCAGGGAGCCCAATGCAGGACTTGATCCTGGCACCCCGGAATCAAGCCCTGAGTATAAGGCAGATGCTCAATCACTGAGCTACCCAGGAATCCCTAAGTGAACTGTACTTTTAGGATTAGGAATATTAACCAGGAATTTTAGGATTATAAATTATCGGCAAACAACTTAGTGATCAACATATAAAATAGAATACAAAGTTTCCTGACAGGTATTCCTTAATTTTCTTTATGAATTCAATGTTTTCTGTAGTTCCACAGCCTTTCTATCATGAAAAAGAGGCATTTGAGATTTCATCTCTTACATCTACCATTAACCTAGGTTAGAAGAGCAAAATAAGAATATTCAAAAAAAAAAAACAAAAAGAACAGAATAATTTAAGGTAACATCTACCACATGTAAAGTGAAATTTTTTTTTTTTTTTTTGGTAAATGAAGTTTTATTATGTGCTTCAATAATCTTAGGAAAGAAAGAAAACTAGAGATAAAGCTATCCTTTTATTGACTCTTCCCTTGTGCACTTGACTATCTAGTTCCAGCTTTAACCTGTCACTATAGAGTCCTCACTTAATAGCAGTTTTCTGTAAGAGTCTTCAATGGCCTTATTGAGCCATATTAAAAATTCCAATTTTCTCTTTCATAAAATAGTGGATGTTTTCATTTATCTTAAATTATTCTATTTATCTTAGTTAACTCTTACAGATTTCTTCATAAAATACAGTGTATCTCAGTGTGTTTCCTTGCCATTCTCTTCTCCAAGTTTCATAGAGTGTGCGCAGAAATATCACTGCTATCAATATTTAACAGAAGATTCCATTACATGTGTTATTTAGCCACTCAAAATTGTCACAATTAAGCCTAGTTAGCTGATATTTTCACTTTTAAATTCTTTCTCTGGGTAAAATTTTACCTTTGGGTGTTTAGACAAATTCTTCTATAGTCTCTCTGAGAAAATATATAATCTCATTGCATGCTAGTAAGTATAATTTATGTTGGTAACAAATATATGTCAGTCACTAAATTTCACTGTTTATTTCATCATATTTTGCAGTTGAAGAATAGACCACAAATTAACACAGTCAAGGCAAGCATAGTCAACAGCACAGTTCAAATTGAAAAAATATTTTTTCCTCATAACAATATACTAGCACATTCTGTATTTACTGAAAATAAATTCAGCATGATTAAAGATTAGTGTCAACAGTTGGACTGTGTGATATTATCTTCTCAAATTATTTACTAAATTATTATATATTGGGAAGCCCGGGTGGCTCAGCAGTTTGGCACCGCCTTTAGCCCAGGGCCTGATCCTGGAGTCCTGGGATCGAGTCCCATGTTGGGCTCCCTGCATGGAACCTGCTTCTCTCTCTGCCTGTGTCTCTGCCTCTCTCTCTGTGTCTCTCATGAATAAATAAATAAATAATCTTTAAAAAAATAAAAATAAATTATTATATATTAAAAACATCATGCAGCTCTTAGCTAAATGTCATAAATAGCTCAATAATTACTATTTTAATAAATGAATGATTAAGTATACAAAGATGAAAATGTAGTTTGCTTTGACATTCAAGCTCTCTGTTACTTAGCTTAGTATATTCTTATGAGCTCTGACAATCTGCAAAACTGCTATAGAATCAATAGGAAAAATGGATCCCAAACTATATTCATACAAGATCTCATAATATAACACATTTAAGACATTAATCTATGTTTATGTGACTTTTTTGTATACATATCTACTTATTGCCAAAATAACAAAGTAAAACCCCTCCTTATAAATTGCAGTATTCTCTACAAGTTGGACCAGCAAGGCATGTCACTCTTTGCTTTACTTTTCTTTACTCTGCCACTCATAAACACAAAATACAAAACCTGCGCACGTTTATTTTTCTAAAATTCAGATACTTTATTATTTCCTGAGTGTGCATGCTAGCTTTTGATGCTATTGCATTTGATCGTATTACTCTCTGATACATATTTTCTTCCCTTCCATTTATCTTAGAAAAAAATCCCACCAGCTCTTATAAAAACCGTCTCAAATAAAAGTATCTTTAAATATTCAGTAACAACTGATTTCATTATTTTCTGTGTTTCTATAAGTTCATAGTAAGTTTAAGATGGCACTTGTATTTAATAGCACTTTTTGTTTTAAACCTTGATTTACAAATATACATGTATGTACATGTGCACACACACAATCTCTCAAAATAGATTAGTGAAGACTGCAGTTCTCATATATAGTAGAATCACCTTGGAAGGTTTTAAAGAACACTAATGCTAAGGTCTAAATCCCAGAGCTTGTTATTTAATTTTGAGGGTGGGATCAAGATACAAGTAGCTTTAAATACCAATCTGGGCATTTACAGTCTATAGCCAGGGTACTATCCACTGAAGTAGACATGTTTTTGTAAGAAAGAACTGGAATGACTAGGAAAAGCTATTATCTTATTATTATCTTCTGTAGAGTGTTGCATAGCCATCTACTCTAGTAAGATATGTTTTAATGCAAGTGGTAGAGTTATCTAAAAGTGAGTGCTTAAAAAGAATATGGTGTCTTCTTTGATTCCTCTGACTCTCAAGGCTTCCAGCTCAACACAGCAACCACACCAGCACTTGCCTCAGGTAACAGAAATAGACAAGCAAAGAAAGAGAAAGGAAAAAAAGAAAGAAAGAAAGAAAGAAAAGAAAAGAAAAGAAAAGAAAAGAAAAGAAAAGAAAAGAAAAGAAAAGAAAAGAAAAGAAAGACAACCAAAACCATGGAGACTTCAGCATCTAGCCAAGATGGAATAACAAAAATGTGCTCTTTTACCTAAAACAAAACATGTGAGCAATTGACAGAACATTTTGCCTGAAGAAACTGCGCATGCTACAGACACAGGAGAGGAAATAAAGCAGGATCCAGAAGTGTCTCTGACATGAGGAGATGGAGCTAGTAGTTCAAAAATTGTGAAGTGATATACTCCACAGAACAGAGCACTAGAGAGGAAAGAGCAGCACAGAGAAAGAGCACTGGGCATCTGCCGAGAGTCCTCAATTCTCTAGCTGAGAGCTAATCACTGCATGCATATTAGGAAAGTATCTGAATCTGGGGGAAAAAAAATCACCCAGAAGAATAAAAGAGAACAATCACAGAAGTTCACTTATAGCCAAGAATAGTTTCTCTTCCCATCAGCCAGAGTAGAAAAACTCTGATTGGGAATCAAGTAGAGTGCTCAGAAGGGTTTTCCTTCAGTACTGGGGCAAAAGTAACCCTAGACTAAATGTTTTCTAAATGTCTTAACATAGCCTAAAATAAGACCCAACTCTCAAGCACTAAAGGTGGAAATGAAAATGGTATAGCAACTTTGGAGAAAAAGTTTGTCAGTTACTTAAAAATGATCCAATCATTCTACATCTTGGTATTATTCCAAGAGAGATTAGATTTTACATCCATACAAAGTCTTAAATAAGAATATTCATAGCAGTTTTAACTCTATGAGCTAAAAATTATAGATGACCCAACATCTATCAGAAGGGTAATGAATAAAGAGATTATAGTCTATCAATATAGTAAAACACTTACTCATCAATAAAATGGAATGAAATATCCACACATGGAACAATGTGGAAGAACCCTAAAATAATTATGTTCCATGAAGGAACCAGAAAAAATGTTTATGCAGTTTATGATTCTACTTACATAAAATTCTAGAAAATAACAACTAATCTACAATGGCAGAAAGCAGATTATTAGTATTGTCTGTAGTTGGGAAAGGAGGATAAGGTAGGGTGGGAGAGAAAGTTACAAATTGGCATGAGGAAATATTTGTGAATGAAAATCCCCAGAAGAAATCAAAGTCATCCTCTAAATGTTTTACGTAGAAAAAAAGTCTTTTCTGGATTAAAATGTGGTCTGCTACTTCAATGAAAATTAGTCTTGTGCACCTTTAGAATCATCTTTTACAAGTCATGTTGAAATACTACTGATTTGTGTTCTAAACTAGAAATAGGTGTCATATATCAAGAAAAGTGTTTCATTCTTGCTTTTGTTTTTTCCTAAAGCTTCTAAACAATCTATCTTAGTTGTTTCTGCTTGTTCTCTCTTCCAACAAGGTAAAATAACAATGTTTCTTAGGATAAGCCATTGTTCTTCTGGAAAAATTCAAAGCAATCTTTTAAATCCCTGGCTTTCTCTTTTGCACCATTGTTTCTTCCTTTATTTGAAAGGTTTTTACAATTTTTTTTTATCATTACTAGGTCAAGTTATCTTTCAATACCCAGTAGAGCAATTTTTATTCTATACAAAATCTCACCTTCAAGTGACTTGCCATTGGTTTTATTACCTATAAAGGCTGCTATTTCTCAAAATAAAATTAAGAGGTTTAATAAATCTTTAATTATTGTATAAAATACAAATAAGTAGACTGCATATAATTGTGTCTTTGACCCTCTGTTGAATACTTTCACTTGAGTATTAATTTATACTTATATTATATTGACATTTATATTTATTTAAGATATTTTCTCCAAGGGAAAAATAAAGATAAATCAGTAGAAAAATAAATGTTTTCCAGTAACTACTCATATCAACTCTCCTATTTGTTAAGTGAATTAACAGAAGACATAGAAGACATAATGATTTACAATTATAAGAGATCATTTTTGAAAGTAAAAACAAACAAAACTTATAATTAAGTAAATACTATGAAATGTAAGAAGAGACTCAATTAAGAGGTTTCTGAATTCCTTATACTCCGAAGTATGATTTCTAATACACAAGATAAAGAAATCATTTCATTTAAATGATTTTAAAGAACTTAGAATTGATTAAAAATAAAAAAGCCACAAACATTCTGGGCCATCAGATATAGATGGACAATGACAGTAATTTGAATATTCTAGGAGAAACCCAAAGTGAAATTAATAAGCTTAAAGACAGAAACCTGGCTTAAGAAAGAAAATACAGTTCTCTACCAGTTCAGGTATTCTTCTACAGGATGACATAATTTATACTTCTGGCAATAAAATAAAATAAAATAAAATAAAAGAGGTAGCTAATAATTATATAATACTTCCCAGAAGATAAGTATTTTGTCTAGATGTTATATTATTTTTAAAGAATGCAGTGACTGGTTATTATCATTCCCTTAGTGCTAATGAAAGTGAAGTTTAGAAACATGAAATAAATAGCTCAACACCAGAAAGCTGGTAAGATTAACAACAGATTCACCAACAGATCTCCAAACCAAAGAGGCATGAGCAGGGAAGGCTTGGGGTCGTTGGGGACGTAGGAGGAAGGCTGAATGAAATTCCCTGTTAGGTACAGTATTGGCACACTGATTTGCATTAGTGTTAATCTAAGCCTAGATATATTCCTTCCAGTACTTGTTGAGTGATTCCTTTAATAATTAAAGGGAGGGAAGGAGAGAAGGAAAAAAGAAAGGACGGGAGTGGGGAGGAAGTGAGGGAAGGAGGGAGATAGAGAATCTCTAATGCTAAATATTCCTTAATAGGTTATGCCAACATCTACATATTCTTAGATGATAGGTGAGTATCATAAATGAAAAAAATCAGAAGAACATGATTTTTAAAGAGAAGTAATACTTACTGAAATATACTCTTGTGCATATTCAGAGGTATTGAAGTGTTTCTTTGAATTTGCCTCACCATAGTTGGGAGGCAGATAATCACTTTTATAATCTTACAGTTTCATCTTAGGTGGAAAGCCATGACGTTTAAAGTTACTTAAAAGTTACATACATTTATGGTATCATTTTTTTCTCTTTTGTTTCTTAATGATACTATGGAACCAAAGATGTAATTATTGTTTCTTACATGGCTTTCCAAATGCAGTTTATTAAGCCCAACATGACACAGGTCACAAGGCTAGAATGGATTTTTGACATATATTGCCTTTACATTATGAAAGGACACAGAAGCTGACTATTTGAAGACAAATTAATAGGGACTTTTAATACAATATGAACTGAGTATAGCAACCAAACACAGGATTTTGAGGCACATAAGCTCTAGAAATTGCATAACATCATTGCCCCTGTAACCCCAAAGGACCAGAGGGAACGGAAAGGGTCACCAGAGTCCAGTGAGAGCTGGTGTATGGTAAGGAAGACTACTTAATGGGAGACATAGCTGAAAAGCATCTTGGACCTTATAAAACCCAAACTAGAAATGAGCAAGAAAATAAACAATCTGGCTCTATTTTCCTCTTCTCCTGTAATCTCTTGTCATTTCTTCTCTTTGATTCAATCCATCTCAAAGCCAGAAAGCAAGGGCACCCAATTGATTCAGTTTCTAATAGTCAGTCTTCCAAGACACACAGCAGGGCAAAGGAGGGCAGGAAGTTTAAATAGACATTTCCCAGTTTACCCTCATTATGTACCTGTGAGGTAAAGTCATCCAAGAAGGCTGGAATGTGAGAATGTGTTGATCTGGTATTGATGTGCCTGTGTCATGAGTAGATGAGTTCAATTAGTGTAGATTCTCATTAAGCCATATATTTTTGGATTTCAAAAAGAGAAGACCTTATGTGAGGAAACAAATGATAAGAAACAGTTTTTTCAAAACATTTTTGAAGGAAGGTTTGAGAAAAGTGAATGTGTTTCCTGTGTTAATGTGTTAGCCTGTAACCATAGTTCATCAAATGCTGGACTTGCTATTTTTCCAAACTCCTGAGGGGGAACCAACTCCAGTACTTTAGGATAGCCTAATGTTCAGTTGTATTTTAAGTCTTCAAACATCTTCTGAATTACTGCTCCTTAAGCTATTGATGGCTGTGTTTGGAGGACAACTTTAGCTCTTCTCATCAACCCTGTAGTTGACTATTTGCTGCCCATTCATTGCTCTAAGATAATTTGGGTAATCACTCAGTTCTTCACTGCAGAAGCACCCTGCATTATGCTTATGTCTTTTATTACTTCTAGATTTAATATAGAACAATAAATTATTTCTACTATTACTCAATTTAAAAACATTACTACATTATGTATGAACCTCATTACTCAAATTTGAATTATTTTATTTTATTTCATCTCATCTTATTGCCTGGTTGGTTGAGTGGGAGAGAGAGGGAGCTAGAAAACTCTACAAGCCTTCCAAAATTTAGGCAAAATATGGTTAGCCATGATAGACTTTTATTTACTGAGAATATAGTATGTTAAACAAGAAATATTTGCCATATATTCTGCAGCTTCAGTCTTTCTAATTAAAGGGTTGTTCCCAAATTCTTTCTTTCTTCCTCACTACCAAGGTCCCTTCCTCTCAGTTTCCTATTTTTTAAAAAAAATATTTTATTTAAATACAATTTGCCAACATATAGTATAACACCCAGTTTCCTTCTCTTCAAAAAATTTCTCCCACTCACCTTTCCTAGGTCTCTCTATTCTTTTTTTTTAATATTTTGTTTATTTATTTATTTGAGAGAGAAAGAGAGAGAGAGAGAGAGAGAGAAAGTACATGCATAAGTAGGGAGAAGGACAGAGGGAACCTCCAGCAGACTACTTGCTGAACAAGGAGCCTGATGCAGTATTTGATCTTAAGCTTCCTAATAGTCAAGGATTTTTTTAAGCTACTTATAGGACACATAGTGTTTACGATTTAAAATAAAAGCCAGCAGAAATTCCAAAGAGTGACCCATTGATACATTCATTCTTTCTACAATGTATATTAAGCACTTATATGTGCCAGGAATTGGTTTAGGTTCCAGGATAAAAATCCTGGACAAAATCCATGCCTTTGTAAAGGTTCCATTTTAGAAGAGTAGAAAAGCAGCAGTTGTAATAAATATAAATAAAGTATGCTGGATTGTGATAAGAGATATAGAAGAAATATAAAATGTGAAAACAGTAATTTGTCTTAATTAAGAACAAAATATGGTTTCTCTAAGGAATTCTTGGACACCATGCCCTTTAAGCATTTTTACAGAATGTTATTTTTATGCAGTTTATTAATAAGAATTTAACTCAGCCCCCAATGCTAATTTTTGCTAATTAAGAACATTTTATTTTTTTAAAGAACAGTTTGTCCAAACATAAATTCTGGGAAGTGAGTTTTGGCTCCTCTTAGGGAAAACTTAGAACTCTAAGATCCAGGCCTATATTAATGGCTACCCGTGTTTGTAAGAAGGTAATCATCTCTATATTCTAGAGATCTGATTTTTAAACACTGCAAAAATTAATAGATTTAATAACTGTTAATTCTTTTTCAAGCAAAATTTTAATGTTCCTTATTTACATGCACCATTTTACAAAAATGTAAAAGCAATAACATTAACCAATACACTTAAAGTATAATGTGTTTTTCCAATCATTCAAAGAAACATAAATTTTTCATAGGTTTCAAGTAGAGTGATATTTTTCAGACAAAGAAACTAATGCTTGTTTTACTTCACTATTCTAAAAATATACATTGATTCATATTATTAAAAACCCTGGGTAAATAAAAAAGTACTTCTTAAGAGGTTGTAATTTCTGCCTTTACAAGATATAATACAAGTGCACATGAGACTGTTCCAGTCTCCCGATTACTGAAAAGGAAAGTGGTACCAGGAAACATACACCCTTTTGTCTTACACTTTTTAATTTCTGTGGTAAGAATAGGCATATTTTTCTTTATTCTTCAGTTTGAGGTTAGGGTTTGAGGAATATGTCATTACTTTATCAAACTTTGAAGACCAGATACATAATTATGAATAATGCATTGTATATTAGTATAACAACAAAGAATAGTAGTAAGTTCATGTGGTAAGGGGTAAAAATTCTCTCTGACTTCTCTTGGCTCTCTTTCAGTTTAGAGCCCGTACACAGTTCTTCAGGCTACCGTTTCCACCTACACATCTTCATGGTTCTAGTGAAAGTACACCAAATACACAGGCATTAATGTACAGAAAAGCTACTTTGTATTCTCATTAGTATCATTATTTTCAAACTACCTGATTTCATATATGGGATGTTGCAGATATATTGACTCTGTTGGAAATGGTCAGTAGAAGAAGTCACTGAATACAGAGTTTAGGAGAAAAGTAACAGAAATTACAGGATGGGAGACAAAGGCAGAGCATGTCTTTAGTCATTTCCTTGTTCTAATAGTGAAAATTATCCACCCTGGGCACTGAGTTTAATTGCTGCAAACAGCTCCAGAAGGCTGTACTTTCATCCCCATTGTAGGTCAATGAGCATATTTGCATGGTAGAAATTATTAGCAACTAGTCCTGTCCCCAGGAGAGTATCCATGATGCTATTCACAGACCATTAACAACAGAGTTCACCCATGACCAACAGAGGCTGTGAAGAAATGCTCTCTCCTTGGGAACAACCACTAGTGGACAGATTCCATTCTCTTCAGACATATTTATTATTTACATGTGCAACTAAAACAGATTTTTTGAAAGCTGTAATGAACCTAAGATATGCACAAGCAGGCATATTGCTGGAGTATATCTTAAGTGTTCATTTGTCCATTTCTTTGTTTTTTTAATAAAGCTGTTTCATAATCCTTTTGATATGGAAATGTGTTTGAATCTCTGTGATTCATCCTTTCTTTTTTGATCAAAATTTTTAAGTAAAATTACTGGATAAAAATATTTAAATAATTTGAATAAATCTAGTAATGGCTTGTTCTTTAATAAGGAAATTTCTCCTAAAAGGTAAGCCTGAAAGCACCAGTATAAGACTTCTTAAGTAGACTGAAAAATAAGCAAATTTAGTCTCCTGAGAAAAAAATATTGATCAATACCTAATATCCAGAATATATCATACTGGTTTATGAAATATACTTCTCAAATTGGTTCCTTGCAAAGGAATATGATGCTTTTTGCAACCCAGATATTAAGTATGTAGGGCAGGTAATTTATGTCCTGCAATATCACATTAATATGTGGTATGGAAATTTCCTGAGAAGGAATATTGTCATTTTAATCAGTTTGTTGAATACAAAAGGAAAGAGAAAGTATGATGAGAGTTACCTAGAAAAAAAGAAGTGATGGGGTGGGGGACAGTATATACTCATTACTAAAGTTTGACAATCAAGAGCTGGAATTAACTTTCAGAGTTCAGCTATTCCCACCTTGCCTTAGAAAAATAAGTGTACCGCTTTATAAAGAAACAAATTAATGTCTTTTTTTTCTAGTCACTGTCTGGCTTTGAGGAGACATTGCCATTTACAGCTCTGACTTGAATTTTCACTTAGTATATTGAAAATCTTCCAATTAAACCACATTAATGTTCCTATTTATTGCCAGACTCCTTTGTAGAAAGCCATGATTTTTCAAAATGACAAGATATCATCAATGTGCATGTTTCACTTGCTTTGTACCAAATTATGGTTCAGAGTTTATTGTGTTGAACACTTTATTTTTTAAAGATTTTATTTTTAAGTAATCTCCGCATCCAATGTGGGGCTCAAACTCACAACCCCAAGATCAAGAGTCGTACTGTCTACTGACTGAGCCAGCCAGGTGCCTCCATTTGAATTTAAAGAGGTTTTACTCCAAACGATCAATCATGAGGGACCCATCTTTTTATTTATCTTGACTGTATAAAACAACTACAATGCTCCTTTTGTTATTACTAGACAGAGCACCGAGATGGCATTCTTCCACTCCTCAGCATCCTCTGGTCCCTTCCATCTCCTTCCTGACTGCATTGTATAACCATATTCCCCAGAACCTCCTTGGTAGTTAAGAAAAACTTTCCTATATATCATAGCTGCATTATTTTTTCCCATTTACTCAGTGCCATGAGAATAATAAAATCATAAGATAGATATAACTAAAAATTGCACAGAATAATTATTTTAGGAGGTGTATAGCACCAGTATTTTTTTAAAAATCTAATTAATAAACTCAAGAATCATGAGAATGTGAAATGTATCCTCATATATAATAATAAATATTTCTCTTCTATTTCTTGGTTCCAGGACCTACATGATCTGAGAGTAAAATATACTTGGAACATACACTCCATTCTATAGAGAGTATCTCAAAATCAAAGTGTGTTGTCTTTCAGCCAACACCATATTTGAAACATCAAAAAGCAACATAAAGGGATACACTGAAGGAACCCACAATAGTGACATTCGAAGGAGAAAGGGCAATACAACTTAAACCAAATTAATGGTCTTTTCAGTGAGGTTTAGCCAACCTGACACTGGGGGACTGGTTGGTTACTGTGAGATATGATAGTATATTAAAGGACATGAATGTTGATGCTGACATGTGGCACCTTCAGTCATGGAAATAGGCAGAACTAACCTGGTGAAACCATACGTAGTGTTATATGTTTTTAGATACTTGATCTCTGAAGCAATGACTGCTTTGGAATAGAATTATGTGCTTCCACAATATTGAAAGTGTGTTCACCAGAACTCAATCCAGCTGGCACCTGGAATTGGACCTTTAGCTTTCAGAACTGTGTGAAATAGATTTCTGTTGTTTGGAAGCTACTGAATCTGTGATATTTTGTTATAGCACCCTGAAAGGACAAAAAGAATGGACGTTCATGGAGTAGGTGTTTCTCCTTCATGTGGTTACTAAGTGTTCTACCACAAAGGCAGCTTCTTCTAATACTCAAAATACAGAATAACTTTTAGTGGCTCATCTACTCATTCCCAAGTCTCCTTTGTTACTTTTTATTTTTCAAGTAGTAGGAGCCTCATAAACTATCTCAGATACATATTTACTGACATGATGAGCTGTCATTGTCACTCTAGAATAAAATGTAATATAAAGGCAGATAATTGACATACAGAGATAACTGAGGAAGGATTTCAAGTATAATGTTTTTGGCCTTTGTAGTGAGAAGGACACTCTTTGTCTTCCTTATCTTAGAATTCTAAAAGGAAGAGGCAAAGGAAGGGCAATAAAAGCTAGAATGACTAATGTTCATTACATCAGATTTTATCTTTAATAAGTAACTGAAAATCAACAGTAGAGCTTACATACTTATTTTAATATATCCTTGGTCTATTCTAATTTAAACCATTTTATCTCTTATTTATCAACTTTCTAAAAATAAAAATCTTAACCTCACTCTTATGGTAGAGCAGTCATTCATCTGGCCCCAGAATAAGCATAGATAGCTTTCTTCACCTGAAGTTGAAAGATAAAATTCTTAGATGTGGAATATTCTTGGATTTGAAATTTAAAGCACATGCAAGAAAAAGAAAAAATTTATATATAGTGAGATGAACAGAGAAGACAACGAAAATACAATATGATCATGGCAACCAAAGAATTCTATCTAAATAGTACCAAACAAGATTGATTTGTTTAATTATATTTTCTTAATATTTCATCAATACCTTAGTCACCATATACCGGTGATATCATTTGTGCATTGAATATGATCTATAATTTTTATACATAATACACATATACTTAAATATATCTAAAATGTATACATGCATATATACACATGTATATGAATACACATCTGTACACGTATATACCATTTACATAAATTTTTTGAATGCTCATGTATGCTTTCAGGTAGAAATAGCATAAGGACTTTTGTTGTCATTGTTATGGTTGTTCTAGAAATATTCTGATAGGTGGTGAAAGGTGAATTGAATCACTCATCAAATCAATGTTACTACTCACTCTGGGACAAAGTTTTAAATAAAAAGGAAAAACAAAGAGAGTAAATTATTTTATATAAAAAATAACTATAACCATATTTGGGAATTATTGTTCACAGTAGCTGCAGATTTGTGTGTATAGTGCTTGGTAGATGAGAAAGGAAGATAGGAAAAGGAGCCAATAGGATAATAGAGGGACAGGGGAGATAATGTCTTTGATTTGAAAATACAGGTATATTTCTAGAATGGGAAGAATTTAAAATTGTGTATGTCCTGTGTTGTAATTATACTCTGCCATCTGAAAACATTCAATATGTTTCATATATACAAGGGCAGTATAGAGGGATGAAGAAAAGAGATATATTCTGAACATGAAGAAGGAAACAACAGAAAATGACAGTCACTAGAGATGAATTACTGGATTCGGGATCGCCAATGATTATTGGCATCAGAGGAACAGGTGGCTGAATGGATCAATCAGGAAAAATTTTAGTCACTCATTCCTATTTTCTCATCCTCAAAACTCTTAGAAATATGGAGATGATATGTGCAACTGCTCAGATTGTATAGAATAAAAGTTTATGATATTCTACCTAAAATTTGAAGAAATATATGTCCCTAAGCTGGAAGTTTGGTGATAAAGGCATGTCTTTTTATGCACATGACTACATGGGTATATGTGTGTTTATGCTGATATTCATTTCAAGCAAACACATCTCTTTATGATTGGGTTAACTATTTATCCAACACTCTTATTTCTGTTCACATATACCATTTTGAATTTAAAATATTCTTTTGGAATTTGTGAAGGAGAAGGAGATAATAAACAACTATTGAAAGAGTATTAAGTGAAGGATTATCATACATTTTCTGATTCAGTCCCCACAGGAACCTAAATTTTGAGACTCTTCCAGGAAATTTAAGTTGTAATTTAGCACTATTTGTATTAAGTATTTATTGCCATAATAATGATCTATAAGAAAAAAAGCCTCAGTGGCATACAATAATAGTACCTAGTAGAATTGTTGGATATGTGAGTCTGCTGATATTAATAGCACACCCACATGTCTGTAGGTCAGCTGGCAGTTAACTAATGTTACAGGCCTCCATTGAGATACTGAGGTAATTTTGACTGATCTATGTGCAGTCTTGTTGGTATGCCATTTTCATGCTGATAACAGAGGGGTAAAATGCAAATAAAACTGTGCAAATGGTTTATCAAGTCTCTGCTTGTACCATACCTTCCAGAATTACATTGACTAAAGCAAATCACATGAGCAAGACGAGAACCAGAATGGGGGAGAGACTTGCAAAGTTAAATGACAAAAGGTATAGACCCAGGAAGATATGAAAAATACAACCTTTAAGGAAATTAATCTACCACACCATAAAATATATTTTTCTTTATTTCTTTTATCTCCATCTCTCTAGCCTACAAAGAAGAAATATAACAGCACTCAGGGCAGAATTTATAACACCAACGTCTTTTGAAAATGCTTATGTTCTTTACAATGTAAACCATAAATAATTGAAACATAGTCGATGTATAGTAAGTATTATTGGTCTTCTTGGAATTCAGAACATTTTATAAAATTTATCTGAGCCTCAGAAAGTGGAGGTAGATGCACCCATACTTCTGATATTGTTGGATGCAGTGGTTCCTGTAGGTTCCTTTGTACCTGTTCTCATCTTAGCCATTCTAGGTCACTGATTGAAAAAAAAAAAAAAAAAGTTGAATATCACCAAACTGATCTTTTGTTATATCAGCATCAAATAGACTGGAAAAAAAAAAAAAAAAAAAACCTGTCCAAATTTAGAAGACGTAGTTCAGCAAGTGACTTCTCAACATTTTAACTTTCAAGTCATGTTATTGTTCTCATTTATCCTACCAAGAGTTAGACTGTTAAAAAATGGAGTAATGCTCCATATGTGGTGGATCTTAATTTAAGATATGTTTAATGCATTCTCATGATAAATTGAAGTATGTCAGGAGGCTTGTCTTAAGATTATATTTTCTACCTTCAGCAGTAAATTAGGTCTTTTTAGGTCACTCAACTTTAAAAAAACAATATAATCAAAAATATTTTTAAAAACTTCTATTAAAAAAAAAAAAATAAAAAAAAAAAATAAAAACTTCTATTAAAACTGCAATGGTCTTTGATACAGGAAATGAAAAGACAGACATGGTGAACTTAAATGATGTTTTGAATATTTATTTGACTGTCTCATTATTTCATTTAAGAGCTTGAAAAATAACACCAATTAATTTGTTTATCTTCTTTCTTTTCAAATATAGAATTTAATATAATATTTCAATAATAATTATAACTCAGTTTAACCCTTATTGTTTGTCTTTATGTTTGTTAGGTTCCAGGATATAATGGAGGGCTAAAAGAAAATAAAAAAAATAAAAACTGCAGCAGTATTTTAACTTAGTATTATTTCACTAATCATAAACAAACACTAAAAATACAGAAAAGTTAACTGTTAAACCTGGTAAAATTCCAATTAGATGATCATAAAGATCACCATTTATGTTGATAAATGTTTCATCAGTTTTATATGTTTTTATATGTCTAGCAGTTTTATATGTTTATATAAAAACTGCTAGAACAATTTTGGAAAATTTCATGGAAAAAAATTAGTGCAAAGTTGAGAGTAATCTTCAAAGCCACCTAGAATTCTATAGTCATTTTAATTTATGTAGAGGGAAATATATTTTTATAAAGGAAAATTCAAGATTGACAAATTTGACTAAAATGAAACAGACGTTTAAAGAAATACAACACATACTTTCAAGTATTTTACTGAATGTGCAATGTTAGATTAGTAAGTAGGAAATTTACCATGCTATTCTCTTTGATTTTTGACAATTCTAACTTTCTTGAACCCCAAGAACCACTTCTACTGAACTTTCAGTGTCCCCACCAAATACATCTCTTCTCAGAGATAATTCTCAGACAGAAAAAAAAAAAAAAAAAAAAAAAAAAAAAAAGGCTGCTATCTATTGTTTATTTAGTGTTGTGGAGCTTGCCAATATTTCTCACCACTAAATTTGACACGGAATTACCTAGAAAAATAAATAAAGTATGAATTCTTTCTTCATTTTATCTACCTTTTGCTTTCATATATCTTTGATCTATTTACTGAATAATCTAGCTTGTAGAAGTAGTTTCTCAGCCTTCCAGTATTCTTCCCTAGTCTGCATAAAAGCTGGAAGTATATCATTGGTTTATTCACACCCACACGATTTAGGATTCTAACATTTTCACTACTTCATACTTTAGCTCAGGATCTGGGATACCACAAACAAGTATGGATTTTTACCTCTCTGAAGTCTTCTATATTATATTTTGTTACTAATCTAAGGATACATTGACTTTTTTGCTTATTGCACTGTGATTATTCCCCAGTTTCCCTGCCTTATGCCATTTTATTCCATTTTAATCCTAGGAATAAAGCATTGTTCTAAACTGTAGACAATGGGTAGAACATTGCCATTAATGAAGAGGAAAAAATTTTCTTTAATCGTCAAGATTCTTTTGGTTGTTCTAAGAATGAAATTGATATGAGATAGATTAACTGGAGAAAAAAAATAAAACAAACTTTAATTATATGCACACAGAAGCCTAGTAATGAAACAGAGACCAAAGAAATGAGCAAGTCATGCAGTTCTTATAAATATAAGACAGGGGCAGCCCAGGTGGCTTAGTGGTTTAGCGCTGCCTTCAGCCCAGGGCCTGATCTTGGAGACCCGGGATCAAGTCCTGCGTCAGGCTCCCTGCATGGAGCCTGCTTCTCCCTCTCTCTCGCTCTCTCTCTGTGTGTCTCTCATGAATAAATAAATGAAATCTTAAATATATATATATATATATATATATATATATATGACAAAAAAAAAGAAACATACATCTGTGAGAAATTGATGGGACAAAGACAACTTACGTTTGGGAGCTTCAATCAGTAAAGAGAGTTTGGGCTAGTCTAGTAAATTAGTAAAAGCTTCAAGGTTTGTTTATATAGACTTCCTTAGCCCGTCTGTGACACATAAGGATGTCCCTCTACATCCAGATACTTCTCATATTCTTCTCACCTGGAGACCTATTGCCTGCTTTCTAGAGACAACGAGGGATCAGAATTGCAGCTAAGCAAGTCGGTAGAGTTTCAGCACTACTTGGTCAAGATTCAGAACCACTCAGAAGAGATATCAAGGTTGGAAGTCTACAGAGGGAGTCTATCATACCAGAATAATTAGCTAAGAATATGTTATGCTAGATGAAATTAATATGCAAACACTTTTTTCCTAATGTGGCAGAGCTATGATGGGCCCTTAATGATAATTCAATCCAATAAGTACACCACAAAGACTTTGATCCACCAATCTCTTACCTTTACAAAGTAGTATACTTTTCTATTCTTAATAAATAATACATTTTTAGTTAAATATTAATTTTTACTATATATGTATATACATATATCCATTATACATTTTGACTTTTTCACCTACATATATTTATATATACATAGATATGCATATACACACACAAACTTGAAATTTATTATCTAGTTAGGGTTTGGCAAACTATGACCCACTAGGTCAAAGCCAGGCCACTGCCTGTTTCTATAAATAAAGATTTATTGGATCATAGCCACATCCATTTTTTAAATATATTATCTATGGCAGCTTTGGTGTTATAATGATAGAGCCAAGTATCTGTGACAAACACTTTATGGTCCACTAAACTCCAAATATTTGCTATCTGGTTTTTTTGTTTTTGTTTTTTTGTTTTGTTTTGTTTTTGCATAAAAAGTTTGCCTATCCCTGGTCTATTTATTTTTTTGAAAACCGGTATTTTCTTTTTTTTTTTTTTAAGACATCATTTTTTATTAAAGAAAGAGAGATAATGAGGGAGAGCATGAGCAGAGGCAGGGGAGAGGGAGAAGCAGGATCTCTGCTCAGCGTGCGGTGCTCCATCCCAGGACCCTGAGATCATAACCTGAGCCAAAGGCAGACACTTAACTGACTGAGCTACCCAGGCACCCAAAAAGTAGTATTTCCATACATGTTTAATGATTATAGACTTCAGTAAGTTTCATTGTCTTATTATTGTTTTTAATTACCCTGACATTAATTTGTGTAATTTGTCAACAACTAATGCTTATTTCTATTAATTAGGTAAAAATTCCAATTAACTTTAATTCTGTAATGATTTTGTTTGTTCTTCTACTAGTAATATTCCAACCCCCAAACAATCTGTAATTTTGTTAATGACAAAATTGCAATAATATGATATAGTGACTTTATATATTATTAATTTAGTAAGAATATGTTTCAGTCTATTTTTCCTAATATATAATTATATTAGATTTTATATTTTAGAGTAATTTGTTTCTATACACTAGATATATTAATAACTTAAAAGTTTTCCAATGCACAATAAAATATTACCCTTCCTTGTAGAAATCTATTTAAAATCAGTAAGAGTTAATTTTTGTGAATAGTATGAGATAGAATTCTACTTTCAGTTTTCCTCATGTGATTATCCAGTTTTCCCAACATCAATTATTGAAGAAATTATCCTCTCCCCATTAAATATGCTTACTTCTCTTGTCAAATATTAGTTGATAGTATATTAAGGGATTATTTCTGGGTTCTTGATACTGTTTCATTGATCTATCAGTTTTTATGATGATACCTTACTGTTCTGATTACTATAGCTTTGTAGTACAGTTTAAAATTAGAAAGTGAAGTTCACAGTGCTCCACACACAGTTTGAGGAGACTCCTGCTTTGTTCTGTCTGAGGATTGCTTTGGATATTCAGAGTCTTTTGAAGTTTGGTAAAAATTTTAGGTTTTTTTTTTTTTTTTTTTTTGCCATTTCTGTGAGAAGTGTCATTAGAATTTTGATAGTGATCACAACTGAATACTCAAAATTACACATTGGATCTTGATAGGGATTACACTTGCATATATAAGGTGGCTTGAGGTCATATAGACCTTTTAACAATATTAATTCTTCCTATCCTTGAACACAGAATGTCTTTCGATTTATTGTGTCCTCTTCAATCTCTTTCATCAAAATCTTTTATTTTCCATGCTATGGATCTTCCAACTCTTGATTATAAATCTATTCCTATATATTTTATTGTTTTGATGTTATTGTAAGTGGGATTGTTTTCTTTATTTTTTTAGATATTTTGTTAGTGTATATTCATGCAGCTGATTTTTGTATTTTGTATGTTGATTTTGTGCTCTACAACTTTACTGAATTTGTTGATTAGTTCGAACTTTGGTGGAGTCTCTGTGATTTTCTACATACAACATCATGTCATCAGCAAATAAACAGTTTTACCTCATCCTTTTCATTTGGCATGTCTTTTATTTCTTTTTCTTAGCTTATTTCTCTGTTTCAGACTTTCAATACTATGATGAACACCAGTGGTGAGAAAGGGCACTCTTTTCTCATTCCTGATCTTAGGGGAACAGCTTTCACCTTTGAGCGAGGTTAGGTGGTGTTTGTCATATATGGCTTTTATGTTGAAGTATGTTTGCTCTATACTCAATTTGCTTAGAGTTTTGTCATGAGTCAGTGTATTTTGTCAAATGCTTTTTCTGTATCTATTGAGATTATCATATGGTTTTTATCTTTCATTCTATTGATGTGATATATCACATTTATTGATTTGGGTATGGTGAAACATCTTTACATCCTGGGAATAAATTCTACTTGCTTACAGTATGTGATTATTTAATGTTCTGTTGAATTCAGTTTGCTAATATTTTGTTGAGTATATTTGAATCTATAGTAATATATTGGTAGAATTCAACAAGGAAGTCATCTGGTCCTAGTCTTTTCTTGTTGGAATATTTTCATATTAAATATTGCTTATTCAATTTCCTTACTAATAATTGCTCTGTAAGATTTCCTATTCCTTCATGATTCAGTCTTGGTAGATTTCTTATTTCTAAAGCTAATCCATTGTTTTCTAGGTTGTCTAATTTGTTTGCATATACTTGTTCATAGTAGTGTTTTATGATCTTTGCAGTTCTGTGGTACCAGTTGTAATATGTCTTGCATTTCTGATTTTGTCTTTTCTCTTTTTTTCTTAGTCAAGCTAAAGGTTTGTGAATTTTGTTTATCTTTTTTAAAAAAGCTTAATTTCATTGATCTTTTCTATTGTTTTTCTGGTCTCTATTTCATTTGCAACTCAACAAAGATTAAAGTCTTAAACATAGAACTGGAACCACAAAGTTCAAAAGAAAAATAAGGAAAAAGCTCCTTTAAAAAATTGAAAGAAAGAAGAAAGAAAGAAAGAAAGAAAGAAAGAAAGAAAGAAAGAAAGAAAAGAAAGAAAGAAGAAAAAAGAGCTGCTTGATATTAGTTGTAGCAATATCTTTTTTTTTAATATGAAACCAAAAGTATAAACAACACAAGTAAAAACAAATAAGTGGAACTGTGTCAAATAATAGTTTTTGTACATCACAAGAAACAATCCACAAAATGAAAAAAGCAGCCTATGAAATGGTGGGAAATATTTATAAGGGATTATTTCACACAATGAACTTATACAACACAATAGCAAGAGACCAAACAAAAAATGGACAGAGGGATAAGTAGACATTTTTTTCAAAGACATACAAATGACCAACAGATACATAAAAAGATGCTCAACATCACTAATCATCAATAAAATGCATATCAAAAGCACAACATACATACCTGTTAGAATGGCTATCATCAAAAAAGACAAGAGACTATAGGTGTTGGTGAAGATTTGAAGGAAAGGGAACTCTTCACACTCTTGATAGGAATGTAAATTGGTACTGCCATGATGAAAAGCAGTATAGAGGTTCCTCAAAAAAACTAAAAATAGAAGTACCATATGATATAGCAATCCCACTTCTAGGTTTATATCCAAAGATCATATTACTATTTTGAAGAGATATCTGCGTTCCCAAGTTCAATGCAGCATTACTTATAATAGTCAAGATATGGAAACAATGTGTTTATGAACAGATGAGTGGATAAAGAAAATGTAATATATACATATATTGGAATATTATCCAGCTGTAAAAAAGAGGGAAGTCTTGTCAGTTGCGACAACATGGACCTTGAAAACATTATGCTAAGCAAAATAAGCTAGGCAGAGAGAGACTAATACTATCATTTTTTGTAGAATCTGATAACCCAAATGCATAGAAACAAAGGGTAGAGTGGTGGTTGTCAGAGTTACAGGTGGGAGAATTGGGGAGATGTTGGTCAGAAGGTATAAACTTCTAGTTATAAGATGAATGAGTCCTGAGAATCTATGTACAGCAAAGTGATTATACTTAACAATACTACATCATACACTTCAAAGTTGCCAAGTAAATAGATCTTAAGTTTTCTCACTACACACACAAAAAATTGTGATTATGTGAGGTGATAAAAGTATTAACTTTTGGTGGTGATATGGCAATTAACTTATGGTGATACGGCAATCAGTTTGCAACACAGAAGTATATCAAATCAATACATTGTATATTTTATACAGTATAAATTATATCTCAGCAAAGTTGAAAAAAATTAAAATATTAAAAAAATTAAGGTAACTGTTAACCTTAAGGAAATGTCTTTGTAAAGTACCAAAAGAGAAGATTTATATTTAAAATAATATTCTATTAATGGTTTTCTTATGTTGTATGAAATACAATATTGATGGGCACAAACAAGAGAATAATTTAATAAAGTTTAACTCTTCCTATATCTTCTTAGCATCTAAAATAGTTCCAACTAATAAAACAAATTGGTGACTTTTCTGAGTATAAATTTGCACAGGGTTGAATAAGTTGAATATTTTGGAAAATATCAAAACAATCAGATCCCTGTTCTTGAGTTCTTACATTTTAATTATGGGGGATTGGTTATTTACACATCACAACCTAAAAAATGGTGAAAGTGGAGAATAAAATATATTCAATAAATTATCAAATAACTACAACCATTCTGAAGTACACATGACAAATCAAGAAAGTCTGGGATCCCTGGGTGGCACAGCGGTTTGGCGCCCGCCTTTGGCCCAGGGCGCGATCCTGGAGACCCGGGATCGAATCCCACGTTGGGCTCCCGGTGTATGGAGCCTGCTTCTCCCTCTCCCTCTGCCTGTGTCTCTGCCTCTCTCACTCTTTCTCTCTCTGTGTGACTATCATAAATAAATTAAAAAAAAATTAAAAAAAAAAAAAGAAAGTCTGAGGTCAGGCTATGTAAAAAGGATTATTTCAAAACATTAAGGGGGGAGAGCAAGAATGAATAAAGCACATGGGTGAATATACTTATGGAATCTTCAAGAGAGAATGCATAGATAATATAGGGGAGAGTGAAATAAAGTTAATGTAGGAAATAATGTATATCTATTGGTTTCTGGTCAGCATCCTGCTGTGATAAAAATAACTCTAATTTTCCTTGGGAAATTGCTTCTCTTCAAATTCTCAGTCATGAGATTTACGTGGAACTCATTCCATTCATGGTTATGGTGCTCAGTCATAATTGAATTAAGTAAAAAAGGATAGTCTGCCTTTGTCCACGTGGTGATTAATTTGTGAGTATATGACATAAACTGATTTCAGCTGTAAGATGATGTTAACCCAGTGAGAATGATACAAGAGATAAACTTGGGTGGTAATGATTGAGTATACATCTAATTATAACTGAACTAGCTATTTCTCTATAATTTACAGTTAAATGTACAAATAAACTTCCCTTTCTAGTGTAAGCTACTTAGAGCTGAATCATTTTCACTAAATATTAACTTAATATATAAGACTAGAATTATTTTTCACCAAATAGGTTTCAAGACAGACTCTTTTAAAATCGGAATGCCTAGAAAAGTTATCTAAAACATATAATTTAAAAAATTGAAGAATTATGAACAAAGTGCTTATAAAACTACAGTAGTATATAATGATCCTTCTAATAGCATTTTGCCAATGAATTAAATAGGAAACAGACTAGGGACAAAAAAATATTATTCATGTATAAAAATAATGAGAGACTGAAATAAATGATGGTTGGAAAAATAATATGAGATATATGTTGAGGTTATATAAAAAATACTAAAATTGTACAAATTAAAATACTTGGATTATTTGTTAAATTATTATTATTTTCTTTGTTCTGAGGGACTTGGCAGTCACAAATCCATTTTTATGTTTACAGGGGGCAAGAGGGGCAGAGGAGGTCTGTGAATTTGAGGATCACACTCAAGTGACCACCTATAGGGAGCTTTCTGCCTCCAGCTCCTCCTCAGAGTGCTCTAGTGGAGACAGAGCAGAGTCACCCACTGTCCTCTCTCTCAGTCTGCCCGTGGCTGTGGATAGTTTCCAGTGCTAACAGAACACAGTCCCACTTTGGGCATGCCCAATCCTCTCCCTAAGACTGCAGGGAGCCCCATTAGCTGCTGTCAAGCCTTGATCAGATTTGGTTTCATCTCAGACTTCTGCTCAATACAAGGGACATGGTCAGCATGCCCTTTCCCTCAACCCATTGGTACATTTTTTTGAAAAAAATCAAATTACCTTCTTCCTTAAAAAAATTGCCCTCTACTCCTTGATTTTAGCCAATTTAGAAATTTATCATGTTTTTTAAGCACATTTTTCCAGGTTTAATTAAGATATAATTGACATATAACATTGTATAAGTTTAAAGTATACAATATATTGATTTGTATCAATACACTTATAAATGGCAAAATGATCATCACACCAGTATTAGTTAACATCTCTATTCCCGCACATAATTACCATTATGGTGAAATATTGTGGTGAAAATATTTAAGGTCTACTCACTTAACAACTTTCAAGTATATAATACAGTACTATTATGTATAATCACGTTATATATTAGATCCTCAGAACCTGTTTTTTCTTATAACTGTACTCTTTGACCAACTGTACTTATAACTGTACTCCTTGACCAACATTTCTCTATTCCCCCAATCCCTTGGCTTCTGGCAATATCCACTCTACTCTCTGTTTCTATGGGTTTGGTTCTTTAGATTCTATATATAAGTGATATATAGTATTTTTCTTTCTCTATCTGACTTATTTCACTTTGTGTAAAGCCTTCAAGTTTTATCCAAGTTGTAGCAAATGATAGAATTTCCTTCTTTAGCATGATTGAATAATCTTCCATTGTGTAATCCTAAAACCATGTAGAGCACATGCCTTTGCCAGAGACAGTCTATCAATTAGAGAAATTTGCTCTTTCAATATTTGCTAATGCTGAAGGGTCTCATTATTGCATTTTTAATAATTAATATTTCTTTTTCTATCCAAATATGTTGCTGGTAATTATACAGAGAAGAAAATAGGCATTACCAAAGGCAAAATATGCATATGTTTGCATAACCTTCATGGTAAAACATAGGAAACTAAGAGCAAACAAACACAGGTATTGCAATGATTAGGTAATTTTTAAAAAGATTTTATTTATTTATTCATGAGAGACACAGAGAAATAGAGGCAGAGATATAAACAGAGGGAGAAGCAGGCTCCATGCAGGGAGCCCGATGTGAGACTTGATCCCAGGACTCCAGAATCATGCCCTGGGCTGAAGGCCAAAGCTCAATGGCTGAGCCACCCAGGCATCCCAATGAGTCAGTAATTTTGAAAAACTTTCATAATGACAGAATTCAAGTGCTTCTTCATACCACAGAGCATTAAAAAAAAGTTCCATTTGCTTTTTTTCCCTTTTGTTCTTTTGTTTTTGTTTTTGGTTGTTGTTTTTAGTGGTTATGCTTTTTTCTTTCCATTTCTGTTAGATACTGAAAAGATAAAGGACAACTCTCTAATAGTCTCTTGTTTGATGACATCAGAAATAAAGAAGTCAGATGGGAGGAAAGGAAAATCAGAGATGAGACATAAAGAGTCTCATACAAAAATGCCTAGAGACAGGGAAAACTAATACTTTCTTTAAACTATAAAGTCAAAATGAAAACTTGAAGTCACAAATAATTGGAATAGTACAATTGCACAAGTTTATGAAACATTTTATTACATCAATGTATATCACACAGCACATGATTATAATGTATGTTTACGATGAGGTAGATCATCTCTAAGGAAAGAAAGGTGAAAGTGAGATTAGGCATACATAATTTTTAGTATGTCTCCCCTTATGAGATAAAATCATCTCTAAATAATTATAAATGATTAAATGATTATATATTATTAATAAAATAATATATTTACTGTTGATATTTATAAATAAGATATAAATGATTAATGCTAAGTAAAAATGACAATATTATGAAATGTTTCAACCTTATATGCAACCAATTATCAAAAAGATCTGCACACAAAAATATAGAGTAGATAATAAACAGCATAGTGACGAAACCTAAGGAAAGAGTAAAGGTAGTTGATCAAAAGAATTAAGTACTAAACAAACAAAAAAAAGAAGTAATATTGTGGATTTAAATGTCACAGCCTATGTGGCAGAAAGCCCTGGTTTGAGTGTTTGGAAGCTTGGACCCTTGGACTTCTTCCACTCACTGACATAGGGCTCTTGAAGAGTAACATAAGACTAGAGAACAATTTTCTCATCTCCAATATGAAGTGAGTAAATGATATAACTAGATCAATTTTTTAAAAAAGATTTTATTCATTTATTCATGAGAGACACAGACTAGAGACACAGGCAGAAGGAGAAGCAGGCTCCCTCTGGGGAGCCTGCTGTGGGACTCAATCCCAGGACCCCTGTATCACAACCTGAGCCGTAGGCAGACACAGCCACTGAGCCACTCAGCCATCAATTTAAACTGACTAGATCAATTTAACAATGATTATCTATCTATCTATCTATCTATCTATCTATCTATCTATCCATCTATCATCTATACATCCATCCACCTACCTGTAATTCTTTCCAAAAATGCCTGTATACCCAGAGTCTGAGTGTCACAGGTTGGCTTCCCCAGAAAGCAAAAGCTGACATTCAGTTTAGTGTTCATAAAATCACCATTCATGGAAGAAGGGAGTATGGCAAGATTGAGCAGAGTGTAAGACTTGTGGTACAGATGTAAGCCATCTTTGGACCCTACAGGGAACATCAAAACTGAGGTGGCTCTTCAGAGTGTTCCTAACCTGAGTGAGGGAGCTGAGACTGCAAACTCTGTCTAGAAGTCAATTAAAACAGACTGCTGGGGCAAAAGATATGTCTGTAGAAAAAATAATCCCCAGTTTTGGCAATTTCTAAAGAGGATGGATAGTTAACAATTACCAGAAAAGAACCTTCTCAATAGTTTGGATAAGTTCTTCAGTCCTGAAGAAGGGATATGCGTGGTGCTGCACAGTACCATGATGTAGATAATGTTGAGATGTCCTAGCTTTTCAAAGGGATCTACTCATCTCATTGATATTCAGGGTGTGAGCAGCAATAACCAGAGTGCCCAGAACCATTTTAACAAAAACCAACTCCATCAGTGGAGTATAATGTGACAAGTTCATTTCTATGTTAAGTTTTGTTATGGTATAAATTCCTCAGAATTTATAAGGTTTATGGTATAAATTCCTCAGAATTTATAAGGTTTCTCCCAGAGAAACTTCTCTATTCCTTTGAGGAAGTAGTTTTCACATACCCAGTACATCTTTTTATTAAAAAATAATAATAATTTTAATGCCTCTTTTATTACCCTGAAATGAAATTTATAGATAATATAACCTATCTGTAAACATAATTTCAAAAGATCAATATAATACTATAACTATAACATAAGAAGTAAGAAGAAAGTCATTTATAATAAAATACCATGTATTTCAATATGTAAATACTCAGGAATGACAATATTAGAAGACATGGTAAAGTACTCAGACACATGCACTGTAAGTTGACTGTCACAAATATCCTATATTGGAAAATCAATTACCACTAGAGGACTTGCTATCAATGGTCTAACTCTCAAAATTAAGAATAACTCTAAATTCTTGAACAAAGCAAATTAACATCTTCTTTCCAATCTGCTAGGATTTGCATTTCCTGGAAACTTAATTGTTTAACTTAATCATAAACTGTAAATAAATTGTATTCATATGTAAAGAAAGTTAAATTCCAGATGAAGTTCATTATAAATATGCTGTTTATCCTTGTGAATGGCTGGTAGGACATTGAAAGTACATATGAAACAAGAAATAATTATCTTTGTGAGAGCACAGTTACAGGCTGCATTCCTTGACAACTCATTAAATACCAGTATCCCTCAATCACTGAGATAAAAAAAAAAAAAATGTTCCCTACACTTGTTTAATGCCTCCAAGGACAAATACTCCCCAGTCAACCATTATACCAAATTGTCTGTTCAGCTGTAGAGCGCATGGAGGAATTGCTAAGTACTGATTGTTTCTGGTGTTCATATGTGAAATTTCAGCCAAGTCTGTATCATATCTTTCAAAGAGCTGGGTACAATTTATTAAGAACTACTTTATTTGTTAAGCTTACAAGCATCCCCTTTTTATGATTTTTTTTTTCTCAATAGGCATGAAGAAAAGGCAAATTGCTTGAGACTTGTGAGGACATGGGTGATGCTCACACAGATTGGGGACCTACTTTTCTGCTTAGGATGTTTACAGTTATTAGAAATTAAACCATTATGAGTGTCAATTCTCAATCATTTGATTAAAAATACTACCAAAGGGACACCTGGGTGGCTCAGCAGTTGGGCGGCTGCCTTCGGCTCAGGTTGTGATCCTGGGATTCAGGATAGAGTCCCTCATTGGTCTCCTGCATGGATCCCCGCTTCTCCCTCTGCCTGTGTCTCTGCCTTTCTCTCTCTGTGTCTTTCATGAATAAATAAATAAATCTTTAAAAAAATGCTACTAAAATCCATGGTTGCTACAAAAATTAAAAGAAATAATGTGTAGAAAATCCAGCAATTAGCTTAGTTTGTGAGCAGCATATTGTTACTGATGTTGGAATATTAAGCTACAGGATAGAGGAAATAACATGATAAATATAGATAGAAAGGTACCTAAATAGATATATATACATATACATAGATCTCTGTATTGATGAAATCCACTGATAGATGGGAAAATGTGGAGGGAAAAGAAAATTCAATTCTAATATTGCTGTGTGATAGTATTAATTATGTCCTACATCCTGACTCTGGCAAAGCACTGGGATGTCTCAGAGGTGAGGAGACCATAGCCCAATGTGAGGCTCTATGACACTGAGACCACAACCTGAGCTGAAACCAGAGTCAGATGCCCAAGTCACTGTGCCACCCACATGCCCCAAGGCTAATGGTTTTAAATAAACTTTTGTGTGATTCTTAGTATATCTTACTAGTCTAGAAATAAATACAGATATTTCTAGTTAACTAACTTTCTGTACAATAAATTAGTTTTATATCCTTAGAAAGGATAATTCAATAAGAATTAACACTAATATATTTCGATGATATTTTATGTTCTCCTCTAATTAGGAGTTGCACTGAGTTCTGTAACACATGAATGCATTTCCTCTGCTTTCTCCAGGATTTTCTCAGCAAAACATTTCAATCTTGGTATAATGGAATTTTAGCTAAAATAATAAGGTCAACTATATTTTTAAGTGTACTGCATGACAACTTCAAGATGTTGAATATTTCAATCAGTCCCAAAATTTTCTTCATATCTCTTGCCACTTAGTTTCTGCTTCCTTGATGGCAACTGTTATTCCAATTTCTATCACTATATTTTAGTTCTGCTTGTTCTAAAACTATAAATAACTGGAATACTACAATATTTACCATTTTCATCTGTCTTTTGCTCAATGCAGTGCTTTGTCAATTCTTCTTGTGTAGTGTGTTAGTAATTTGTACATTTTATTGATGTACATATTCTATTAAATGAATATTCTACAAGGTGTTTATCCATTCTCCTGATAATAGGAATTTGGTGCTATTATGGATACAGTTACTATGAACAGACAACGTTTTATGGACATATGTTTTCATTTTTATTGGATCAATACTTAGGAATTTTGTCATGGTGAAGACGCCATATTACAGTTTTCCAATGTTATTTAAACATCAGTAATTCTGAATAGCAACATATGAGAGTTTCACTTGTTCTCCATTCTCATCAATATTTTGCATTGTCAGCCTTTTTAAGCACTCGTTATTGTAAAGAATGTACATAATTGCATCTCTTTTTGCCTTTAAGTGTCATATCTCTGAAGAATACAATGTGGAAAAAAATACATGTGCTTATTTACCTTTTCTTTGTAAAGTATATGTTCAAATAATTTTTACATATTTTTTATTTTAATATTCTGTTATTGAGCTACAAGATTTTTTTTATATATTCTGTATAAGAAGATTCATTTGTCAGAGGTTATGTGTTTACTTAGAATAGCTTTTTCAAGTGTTTCATTAATCATTTTTTAACACTGTTTCTTAAGAAATGTTTACATTCTTATGACATTCACTATAAACTCTTTTCTTTATAAGGAGGGTGTTTTCTGTTCTAGTGTAAGAAATCTTTGCCACACAAACAAAAGTCAAGATATTTTCTTAAGCTTTCTCCTGGGAGTTCTCAAGTTTAATTTTTATGTTTATGGCTATCATCCATCTCCAATTAATTTTTAATTTGAGATAAGATAGTGTTTGAGATATATATTTTTTCCATTTTTTTTTTTTTAGCCAGGAATTTCAGCACCATTTGCTGAGAATATTTTCCTTTTGTCCACTGGATTGCTTTGGACTTTTACTGAAAATCAATCGTATGTTTAGCTCTAAACTCTGTATTATGTTCCATCCTGTTTTTCTCTTCTCATGTTAACACACTGTCTTGATTACTGTAGTTTTATAGTAACTCTTAAAATTCTTCCTTTTTTGAAATAGTTTTGGTGATACCGGATCCTTTGTATTTACAAGTAAATTATAGAATATAATTATCAACTTATCATTGCATACTAAATGCCTATTGGGGATTTTATTAGAATTGATTAAATCTAAAGATCAATAAGGAGAGAATTATCCTTTTAGTAACACTTTCTTTTCAAAAAAAAAACTATCCTATCATATATTTTGACTTATTTAGGTGATTCCTATATTTTTTTTCCAAAGCATTGTTGTATTTTGTCTTCATTATAGAAACCTGGTATATCTTTTGTTGAATTTATCCTCTTTGTAAAGTACTTTTGATCGTAGTAAAATTAGTTTTAAAAGTTGTTTTCAAATTTTTAAATTGCTAATGTATAGAAATACAATTTGCTTTTACTTATGTCTTATATTCTGATAATGTTAAATTTAGTTACCAAAATATTTTATTCATGTTTTGTAAATTTCTTAAAAATTATACATACATACACACAAAAATTTATACATACACAATGGAAAGATCTGAAGAAATTTTTACATCTACCTTTCCAATGTTTGTCTTTCATTGCATTGTTTAGGAACTTAGGTCTATTGAATAAAAGTAGCCAGAGTGTATATCTTCTTTCCAAACTTAACACTTTCAAATGTGATAGTATCAATTAATGTCAAACTTTGCCAAATACTTTCTGTATCTATTGTGATGGACATATGATTGTATCCTATATTTAGCTAACTAATTAATTTTTTAAAAAATATTTAACCAAGGGCAGCCTGGGTGGTTCAGTGGTTTAGCGCCACCTTCAGCCCAGGGCCGATTCTGGAGACCCGGGATCGAATCCCACGTCAGGATCCCTGCATGGAGCCAGCTTCTCCCTCTGCCTGTGTCTCTGACTTTCTCTCTCTCTCTGTGTGTCTCATGAATAAATAAGTAAAATCTTTAAAAAACATATTTAACCAAAATTATATTTTGGAATAAACTCATTTTTCATGACATGGTGTTTTTTTTCTATCACATCACATTTGACTTCAAATTTTTAAAAATTGTTTTAAATTGGAGTTCAATTTGCCAACATATAGCATAACGTCCAGTGCTCATCCCGTCAAATGCCCTGCTCAGTGCCCATCACCCAGTCACCCCAACTCCCTGCCCACATTCTTTTCCACCACCCCTTATTCATTTCCTAGAGTTAGGTGTCTCTCATGTTCTGTCACTCTCACTGATATTTCCCACTCATTTTCTCTCTTTTCCCCTTTAATCCCTTTCACTAGTTTTTATATTCCCCAAAGGAATGAGAACATATAATGTTTGTCCTTCTCCTATTAACTTACTTCACTCAGCATAATACCCTCCAGTTCCATCCAAGTCAAAGCAAATGGTGGGTATTTGTGTTTCTAATGGCTGAGTAAGATTCCATTGTATACATAGACAACATCTTCTTTATCCATTCATCTTTTGATGGACACCGATTTCTATTTTGTTAGTGATTTTTAAATCTTACAATGATGGAGGATATGAATATCTGAATATGAATGCATAATCCTTCTTCTAGCATATTTATCTGATTCTGGCACCATGGTTATACCAGTCACATGAAACAAGTAGGGAGTTGATTTTATTTCTATTAATGTCAGGGAAAAAAATTGGTAATAAACATTATTTCTTCTTTAAATATATGTGGAAAATACTAGTAACGGTTGGTAGGGCTGGAGTTTAGGTAGGATTTTAAGTTAAGAATTCATTTTTAAAATACTATTTATATCTTCCTTTATTTTTTCTTTTATCAGTTTCTATGAATTGTTTCTTAAAAGGAATTTGGCAATTCATGTCAACTCTCAACTGACATAATGTTATTCATAATAGTTTCTTATTTTCTCTAATGATTGTAGAATCTGCAGTAAATTCCTTTTTTAAATATATTGCTCACATTGGTGAATTGTGTTTCCTTTTTTTTTCTCTTGACCACTAAAACATTTTTAAAATAAATTTTCAATGAGTCGTGCTTTATTTCATTGGTTTCCCTGTACTATTTTTTCTGTATTCTATTGGGTTTTTTTAAAATATATTTTGTATATCCATTCCTTCTACTTAGATTTTATATTCCCCTCCCCCCCTTTTTCTAGTTTTTAAAATGGATGCTTAATTCACTTAAAAAATTTTTGTTTTACATGTGCAGTTCTACAAATTCTTCTCTGAGCTATATTTGAGTTGTACTTGCGAAGGTTTATTACATTGTATTTTCATTGCCATTCATGTATAAACTCTTTAGTAATGATTACTGAGATTTCTGCTTGAATATACAAGATTATGTTGTCATTTTCCAATCATTTGGAAATTTACTAGATATCTATTATTTGTTATTGATACTTGTTTACAGACTTCTAACTTAATTCTGTCGGTCAGATAATGTGACTTTAGACTTTTGAAATCTATTGGGGGATATTTCATGTCAAAGCATATATTCTATCTTGATGAATGTTGAATAAACCCCAGAAAAGAATGTGAGTTCTGATGGTCTGGGGTGTAATGATCTATAAATGTCAATAAGGTCAAATTTTTAAATAATGTTTCTCAAATCTTTATGGTTGTTGATATTTTGTTCTACTTGTTCAATCAATTACTGAGATTGGAGTTTTAAAACTTTCAGAAAATAAAAGGTTGGAGAATCACTCACCATTCAAATGTCCACAAAAGAAAGCAGGGGTAGCCATCCTTATATCAGATAAACTAAAATTTACCCCGAAGACTGTAGTGAGAGATGAAGAGGGACACTATATCATACTTAAAGGATCTATCCAACAAGAGGACTTAACAATCCTCAATATATATGCCAGGAATGTGGGAGCTGCCAAATATATCAATCAATTAATAACCAAAGTGAAGAAATACTTAGATAATAATACACTTATACTTGGTGATTTCAATCTAGCGCTTTCTACACTCGATAGGTCTTCTAAACACAACATCTCCAAAGAAACGAGAGCTTTAAATGATACACTGGACCAGCTGGATTTCACAGATATCTACAGAACTTTACATCCAAACTCAACTGAATACACATTCTTCTCAAGTGCACATGGAACTTTCTCCAGAATAGACCACATACTGGGTCACAAATCAGGTCTTAACCGATACCAAAAGATTGGGATCGTTCCCTGCATATTCTCAGACCATAATACCTTGCAATTAGAACTAAATCACAAGAAGTTTGGAAGGACTTGGAACACATGGAGGTTAAGGACCGTCTTGCTAAAAGATGAAAGGGTCAACCAGGAAATTAGAGAAGAATTAAAAAGATTCATGGAAACTAATGAGAATGAAGATACAACCGTTCAAAATATTTGGGATGCAGCAAAAGCAGTCCTAAGGGGGATATACCTCAGAATACAAACATCCATCCAAAAACTGAAAAGAACTCAAATACAAAACCTAACCTTACACCTAAAGGAGCCAGAGAAAAAACAGCAAATAGATCCTACACCCAGCAGAAGAAGAGAGTTACTAAAGATTTGAGCAGGACTCAATGAAATCGAGACCAGAAGAACTGTGGAACAGATCAACAGAACCAGGAGTTGGTTCTTTGAAAGAATTAATAAGATAGATAAACCATTAGCCAGCCTTATTAAAAAGAAGAGAGAGAAGACTCAAATTAATAAAATCATGAATGAGAAAGGAGAGATCACTACCAACACCAAGGAAATACAAACGATTTTAAAAACATATTGTGAACAGCTATATGCCAATAAATTAGGCAATCTAGAAGAAATGGACACATTCATGGAAAGCCACAAATTACCAAAACTGGAACAGGAAGAAATAGAAAACATGAACAGGCCAATAACCAGGGAGGAAATTGAAGCAGTCATCAAAAACCTCCCAAGACACAAAAGTCCAGGGCCAGATGGCTTCCCTGGGAAATTCTATCAAACGTTTAAAGAAGAAACCATACCTATTCTACTAAAGCTGTTTGGAAAGATAGAAAGAGATGGAGTACTTCCAAATTCATTCTATGAGGCCAGCCATCACCTTAATTCCAAAACCAGAAAAAGATCCCACCAAAAAGGAGAATTATAGACCAATATCGCTGATGAACATGGATGCAAAAATTCTCAACAAGATACTAGCCAATAGGATCCAACAGTACATTAAGAAGATTATTCACTATGACCAAGTAGGATTTATTCCTGGGACGCAAGGCTGGTTCAACACTTGTAAAACAATCAATGTGATTCATCATATCCGCAAGAGAAAAAGCAAGAACCATATGATCCTCCCAATAGATGCAGAGAAAGCATTTGACAAAATACAGCATCCATTCCTGATCAAAACTCTTCAGAGTGTAGGGATAGAGGGAACATTCCTCAACATCTTAAAAGCCATCTACGAAAAGCCCACAGCAAATATCATTCTCAATGGGGAAGCACTGGGAGCCTTTCCCCTAACATCAGGAACAAGACAGGGATGTCCACTCTCCCCACTGCTATTCAACATAGTACTGGAAGTCCAGGCTTCAGCAATCAAACAAAAAGACATTAAAGGCATTCACATTGGCAAAGAAGAAGTCAAACTCTTCCCTCTTCCCAGATGACATGATACTCTACATAGAATACCCAAAAGCCTCCACCCCAAGATTGCTAGAACTCATACAGCAATTTGGCAGTGTGGCAGGATACAAAATCAATGCCCAATAGTCAGCGGAATTTCTATACACTAACAATGAGACTGAAGAAAGAGAAATTAAGGAGTCAATCCCATTTAACAATTGCACCCAAAAGCATAAGATACCTAGGAATAAACCTAACCAAAGAGGTAAAGGATCTATACCCTAAAAACTATAGAACACTTCTGAAAGAAACTGAGGAAGACACAAGGAGATGGAAAAATATTCATGCTCATGGATTGGCACAATTAATATTGTGAAAATGTCAATGTTCCCCAGGGCAATGTACACGTTTAATGCAATCCCTATCAAAATACCATGGACTTTCTTCAGAGAGTTAGAACAAATTATTTTAAGATTTGTGTGGAATCAGAAAAGACCCCGAATAGCCAGGGGAATTTTTAAAAAGACAACCATATCTGGGGGCATCACAATGCCAGATTTCAGGTTGTACTACAAAGCTGTGGTCATCAAGACAGTGTGGTACTGGCACAAAAATGGACACATAGATCAATGGAACAGAATAGAGAACCCAGATGTGGACCCTCAACTTTATGGTCAACTAATATTTGATAAAGGAGGAAAGACTATCCATTGGAAGAAAGACAGTCTCTTCAATAAATGGTGCTGGGAAAATTGGACATCCACATGCAGAAGTATGTAACTAGACCACTCCCTTTCACCATACACAAAGATAAACTCAAAATGGATGAAAGATCTAAATGTGAGACAAGAATCCATCAAAATCCTCGAGGAGAACACAGGCAACACCCTTTTTGAACTTGGCCACAGTAACTTCTTGCAAGATACATCTACGAAGGCAAAAGAAACAAAAGCAAAAATGAACTATTGGGACTTCATCAAGATAAGAAGCTTTTGCACAGCAAAGGATACAGTCAACAAAACTCAAAGACAACCTACAGAATGGGAGAAGATATTTGCAAATGACGTATCAGATAAAGGGCTAGTTTCCAAGATCTATAAAGAACTTATTAAACTCAACAGCAAAGAAACAAACGATCCAATCATGAAATGGGCAAAAGACATGAACAGAAATCTCACAGAGGAAGACATAGACATGGCCAACACGCACATGAGAAAATGCTCTGCATCACTTGCCATCAGGGAAATACAAATCAAAACCACAATGAGATACCACCTCACACCAGTGAGAATGGGGCAAATTAACAAGGCAGGAAACCATAAATGTTGGAGAGGATGCGGAGAAAAGGGAATCCTGTTACACTGTTGGTGGGAATGTGAACTGGCGCAGCCACTCTGGAAAACTGTGTCGAGGTTCCTCAAAGAGTTAAAAATAGATCTGCCCTATGACCCAGCAATTGCCCTGTTGGGGATTTACCCCAAAGATACAGATGCAATGAAACGCCGGGACACCTGCACCCCAATGTTTCTAGCAGCAGTGTCCACAATAGCCAAATTGTGGAAGGAGCCTCGGTGTCCATTAAAAGATGAATGGATAAAGAAGATGTGGTTTATTTATACAATGGAATATTACTCAGCCATTAGAAATGACAAATACCCACCATTTGCTTCAATGTGCATGGGACTAGAGGGCATTATGCTGAGAGAAGTAAGTCAATATATCAGAAAGGGAGACAGAACATAAAGACTCCTAACTCTGGGAAATGAACTAGGGGTGGTGGAAGGGGAGGAGGGCGGGGGGGTGAGGGTGAATGGGTGATGGGCACTGAGGGGAGCACTTGACGGGATGAGCACTGGGTGTTATTCTGTATGTTGGCAAATTGAACACCCATAAAAAATAAATTTATTTAAAAAAATGCCAAAATAAGAAGACATGTTTTCCACCCTAAAAGAAATAAAAATAAAAAGATAAAAAAATTTTAAAAAATAAAACTTTCAGAGTGTTTTAAATCTATTTTTTCCTTTATTTTTCTAAATATTTGTTTCATGAATGTTAAACACTTATTAAGTAAATATATCATCAGAAGTTTTATATCTTCTTGACAAATTAATAGAAACTTCCTTATCTTTTGAAATATTGCTTATATTGAAGGCTATTTTTTTCTAATATTTTTATACCCATCCTATATCTTTGTTATAACTTACACTGGCATTACATATCATCTTTGACCAACTTACTTTTCAGGCTTTCACCTTTACATATTTTAAATGTGTCTTTTATAAAGGCATAAATGGTGTATTTGCCATTTGAAGTGTCTGCTTTTTCATTAGTCTTTACATAATATGTATTTAATGTAGTTAATGACTTTGGTAGGTCATTAAAACCCAATGTTTAGTATTCATTTTCTATTTTAACAACCTTCTCATTTTTCTTTTCTTGTTCTTTTTTTCCCCCTGAAAGACAAAGTACTTATATTTTAATATTTTATTTCTTTATATCTATTGGCTTTTTATAAAATCTATTGTCTTTTTAACTCTAACCTCCTGGTTTATATTTCAACTGGATGCTCTACAGATTAATATAAACTTTTTTCTTAATTCACCGATGTCTACCATAAATTAATATTATACCATTTCACATATATATTAAAGACCTTTAAAAATATACTTACATGAAGTATATAAACAATAACAAATTTTGCCTCTTTTGCTTTTATGTTATTATTATGTTTTATATAAGTGTAAAAATTATAAATCCTAAAATGCTATATTACTATTTTGGCTTCATAAAGATATTTCATAATGTTTCTTAGCGTTTTTCCTCTGGTGGTAGATTCTCCCCATTTGTTTAACTGAATATATCTTTATTTTACAATTATTTTTAAATAGTATTTTCACTGAATAAAGAAATATTTGTTGACTTTATTTTTCCTTAACTATTTTAAAGATTTTTAATCGTTTTCTGGCCTCCTTGTATCCAATAAGTCAGTTCTCATTCATATTGCTTTTCCCCTCTAATAATTTGTCCTTTCTCTATGCTTCTATAAGATTTTCCTTTTCTTTTGTTTGCAGCATCTTAATCTCACTGTGCTTAACATAGTTTTCTTTGTTCCACTTGAGTTTATTGATGATCTTGGATTTGTCAGATTTTTTTTTAATAGATATGGACCTATTCAGGTCATCTATTTTTTCTTATGTGAGTTTTAGCATATTTTGTATTTCAAGCAATTGACCCATTACAACTAGGTTATGAAATTTGTGGGTACAGAGTTTTTAATAACATCTGTTTACTATCCTTTTAATGTCTATAGTGTTTGTAGTGATGTCTTATTCATTTCTGATATTAGTACTTATGTCCTTTCCCTAGTTAGTTTAGCTAGTAGCTTACTGATTTTATTGATCTTTTCAGAGACCAGGTTTTATTTCATTAATTTTTCTCTGTTGATGTGCTGCTTTTTAATTTCATTAATTTCTGTTCTAATTTTTACTATTTCTTTTACTGCTTACTTAGGATTTAATTTGCTGTTCTTTTTCTAGTTTTCTAAGGTGAGTTTTGGATTACTGATTTTAGACCTTTTTTCCTTTTTCATATGCATTCACTACTATAGTTTTCCCTCTGAGCACTATTTTCACTGCATCCCATAAATTTTGATAACTTTTGTTTTCCTTTCATTTACATAAATACATTCTTCAACTTCTGAGCATTCTTCTTTAATATTTATTTTTTTCAGTTGCTATATTTTATTTTTTTTTATTTTTTTTCTTCTTTGATATTTATCCTTATTTAAGTCCACCATATTTTTCTTCTGTAGTATCCAGTCTGCTGTTGAACTCATCCGTTAAATAAGGTGACTCATGATATCCTTTACTCTCAGGCAGTGTTTGTCAATCAGAAACAATTTGCACCCAGTAAACATTTCATTATGTCAGGTGATATTTTCTTATTGTCGTGACTTAGGGAAGAAATACTTTGACATCCAAATGTAGAATCCAAGAATATTGCTAAAGAACCTAAAAGGCACAGGAAAGCCTACCAAAACAATAAAAAGACAACCAAGGTTCCTGATCCTAAAGGAATGTAGATGAAGATCAGCCAAATACATAAAGACCCTTATTCATCAACATGCTGGTAGAATGTAAGGAAAACAGAAGAAAAAAAAAGAGAGTAAAAGAAGGCAGGCAGCCAGGAATGACTCCATTTTTACCAACTACAAAGTGGGGATTGTAAATGCAATTAGTATAATGTATTTCTCCCTTACACACCAATAAGAATAATGATGGGAAATAATAATTTGGAATTCAAGTGGAAGTGTAACAAAATTAATATTTGTGTCTGCTTTGTTGGGGGCTTACTCTTTAAACCATACAAAGGACAAGAGTACAAACTACAGGCCTAAAAATTGTAAATTTTACTGAATTTTTCCCATTTGTTGTGGGAGGTTGACATATTTAGACTTACAGCAACTGGCTATCTTGCCCTCCAGCTGCTGTTTGGGTTTGGTCCATGAGTAGTACCAGGTCAGATCTTTACTATGTCCTCACCTAGCCTGCCTCTTATTTAGTTTTCCTCATTTTCTTTGCTTGCCTCTGAGGAGTTTCTCTCAGATGTTTGTGTCTCTCAATCAAAGATTTTCTCCCATCATGTGTCCTTTTCCACATAAGATTCTGTGTCTCAAAGTTCTGGAAATGTTCCCTCTATAGCCTCTTCATCCCTGGCAGTGGTAAAGCAGAGCCTCAAGCCATATAATTACTTACTCTTGTATTTATTAATTCCTGTTTATATCTCTGTACATTGCATTTCCAATTTTAGACAATTGCATTATTAATCTATCTTCAGATTATCCTAATATGAGTGCACCATATATTTCCTGTTTAAGTGGATGATACAATTTCTATCCCCAACAGACTGTCTTTTGTTAAATAGCATCTAGATTAAATCTGCCAAAATTAACATAACCACATAATTAATCATTTAAACAAGGATACATTTGAAAATGAAAGAGAGATAGTATTAATGTATTAACAGTATTAAAGATGTAATGCATCATGACAGCAGGTATTATTAGGGACTATTCCAAGGAACCCAAAGTGTGTGCTCAACCTAGCCAGAACCCTTTGCCATCAACATTTCAGATGGGTATTATTAAGTAGTCCTTATTTGAATGTATATGAAGATTACCAGCTTTGGTTTGATCTGGATCTGAAAATCCAAAGGTTTTTACAAAACAAAGGCCTCTGTTCAATGTGCCATTGTTAATAATTCTAGTGGCCTGGAGGAAATGACAAATACCTAAACTTTAGCTATATAGCTATATAAATATGTTCATCAAAACATGAAGCAGTACTTCATGTACTTCACTTCATAGGGAAGAGTTAGGCTGAAAAAAATGAATAAAATAGAACAATGGGGAGGAAATTGATTTGAAAGTGTATATTTGACATAGCATTGAATTAATGGTATAGATTCATTGAAATCCAGATCTACTTAGAAATTTTCTGATCTGTTAATGAACTTAGTATCTACCCCTCAAGACTATATATTTTATGTGAAGAGATCATTTGCAACAGATAACAAATGTTGAACTCATTATAATATCTGAGTGACTAATTTTTCATAGAAAGAGAAAGTCATGAGGGACTATAGAGAGAACCACTACATTGTTCTGTCCTGGACTTTCCAGTCCTAGAGCATAGCAGCAAATTTAAGAAAAAACAAAAAGAAAACAAAGAACCAATGCACAAACAGAAAGTTCTTTTTGCTTTTGATATCTTTGTTGCAATTTCTAAATTAAGTTTGAAATAGTAAGATGATACCCATTAGAAAATAGTACAATTTAAAGCCATTTTTTGAACTAAATATAAACATCTAAAAAACACTATTATGAGAATAAAACATACAGAGGGATAAAATATATCCCTGTTTAAAAATGGGTTATTAATATTATGTAAATGTGCTGCCAAATAATCTACCTTCAAGAGATAATTTACTTCATAGTAAATCTTTTTTATTAAAAACCATGTTACTGTCTTGTCTTGATCTTTCAATACTTTAGTGACTATAATTTTCATTCCTTTGGCCAAAATAAATATTTTTCCGTTAGCTATAAAAGAAAATATAAGTTATTAAATTTTGCAATTAAAGTTCTCTTCAACTTTAGTTGGAAAGAAATTTGAAGCTTTCTTTTTGAAATAAAAAAGAACTATTCGTATGTCACTAGAAAGCTTTGTGTTACCTGATGGAAGTATTTGTGTTATGTAATTACATTGAAGTGTGAATATCATTTTAATTGTATTCACTCTTCCCACATGGTGAACCTTAGCACTGACTATCTAGGAAGAACCTCCTGAACTGGCTTTATAGCTAGAATCAAATTAACTTTAATTATATTGTCAAGGTCTCTTTTCATTTTAATTTCCTTAATACATCAAATTTGTAGATAACTATTTAGATGAACAGAGAAAACTGTTCAAAAGGAAAGTTATTTTGTATTATATCTTACTTGTAATATTGAATGTTTCTATTCTTATAATATCACAACTTAAAAACTGTCACTAGCTCCACCTACTTCCCTTTGTTCTATCTTAGAAGTCACTAACAGGCTGTTCTAATATAAGGCAACAACTTGCAGTGGTTCTCTCTGAGCATGTCCTCATTCTTTAGAGGATGCTCTGCTTGAACATCATCTAATTCAGAAATGCCAGGGGGATTAATGCACCATGCGTAATCATAAAAAATGAGTGTTGAATGTTAGTGGATATATATCTGAGTTCCCTCACCCTTCACTGTGACTCTGAGACATGTTCCACACAGTTCCCTATGGAAGGTTTCGAGTAGGATTGAACACCAGTTGCCCACACCAACATCTCAGTCATACACATCTTTCCTTGGCTTTCCTCCCTTACTTGTCTCATTTGTTCACTCCTGCAAAGTGTTTTCTAGTATTGCCTTCCAAATAATCTGCTTGCAACCAACCCTTTTCTCAAAGTCTATATTTGGGTAGCCCAAACTAAGACCACTAGTCTTGAAATATTTTGGTCGATTTCAGCCATTCAAAGGCAGAATTAAATAGAACCTTATCTAATATGTAACAAATTTATACTAACTGCAAAACCACACAATTTGGTATATTCACCGTGATTCTCTAGAGAAAATGCCTAGTAGAATACATATAGGAGGAGATTTATTTTAGGGATTTGGCTCACGCAATTATGAAGTCTGAGAAGTCTCCATGATTTGCCATTTTCAAGGTGGAGACCCAAAAAGCTGGTAGTGTAATTCACTTTGAACCAGAAGGCCTGAGAAACAAGAGTACTGATGGCGTAAATTCTAGAATGGGTCAGACAGCCTAAGAACCAGGGCCGCAGTGTCCGGGAAAAGATTGATGTGCCAGTTCAAGTAATTTAAGAGGAAAAGGCAAATTCTTCCTTCTTCCACCTTTCTGTCCTCTCGAGGCCCTCAACAGATGGGATAATGCCCATCCAGGATGGGAAGGACAAATTATTTTACTGAGTACACCAAATTCAAATGTTAATTAACCAAGAATCATCTTGATAGTCACACTCAAAAATAATGGTTAACCAAATATCTTGGCCCAATGTCTGAGCCACCCAGGTGACCCTTAGCTCAAAGTATTTAAGGAAATCTCTGTCCAACCACTAGCTGAGCACTACGCTGAATGGAACAGAGTTTTCAGATGTTATATGTGACCAAAAATAGAGATTACAAAATTTGGTCAGGAAAGTCTCCAAACAACATTCCAACATACAGCAACAACAAAACCTGGGAAGGGGAAGAATTTTATTTCCAGTTACCACACTGTATAACCAAAATGTCTAGTTTTAGGATGCCTGGGTGGCTCAGCAGTTAAGTGTCTGCCTTGGGCTCAGGGCATGATCCTGGAGTCTCCGGATCGAGTCCCACATCTGGCTCCCTGTGTGGGGCCTGCTTCTCCCTCTGCCTGTGTCTCTGCCTCTCTGTCTCCCTCTGTGTGTGCTTCTGTCATGAGTAAATAAATAAAATATTTTTAAAAAAGTGTAATTTTCATCAAAAGTAATACGAAGCACGCAGAGAAACAAACAAAAAATATGACCTGAATGCTTAAAAAAAAGCAATTAATAGAAATTTCCCTGAAGAAATCCAAACATTGTACTTACCAAAAACTTCAAAATATCTATTTATTTTTTTTTTCAAAGAGGGGTGCCTAGGTGGCTCAGTCAATCGAGCATCCAACTCTTGATTTTGATTCAGGGCATGATCTCGTGTCCTGAGATCCAGCCTCGTGTTGGGCTTCATGAACAGTGGAAAGTCACTTAAAGATTCTCTCTCTCCCTCTGCCCCTGCCCTTTATTCATTCTTTCTCAAATAAATAAATAAATAAATAAATAAATCTTTAAAAAAACTTAAAAAAAAAAAGAACCAAACAATGAAACTGGTTTCTCATCAAACAGAGAAATAGGTCAAGAGACAGAAATAATAAGAATCAAAGTAAAAATTCTGAAGCTGAAAAATTGACTAGAAGAAATAAATGGCAGATTATAATACCTGGTAGGTCTAAACGCAGCATAAAGTTGTTTAAAGAGTTGGTTCTGTCATATGCTTTATATTAGGGGAGTACTCAAAAGATACAGAGAGAAAAAAATGAGATTCAGATATATATGACACATTTATTTACTCCTGCTAAATACATTTCACTACATTTAGAAATTACTCATGTCTAATGTATCCTTTTTTCAGATAGTTTCAGAAGCCACAAAGCAACCATATTTTTTGTGTGTGACTAAAGTACTTGTAAAATATGAATTACTAAAAAAATGCTTAATAGTAAAATCTAAAATACTGTTAGATTTTAGGTAGAACTCATCAGTAGTTATGATAATATCTGCCGCCTGTGATACCATAGATGTCACACTAAAAGTACTTGCATAGCTAATGGCAGACCTCTAATAATGTTTAAAACATGCAGCATATGCAAACAAGTAAGGAAACTATTTGTTCAAATCTCGTACTATCTAAAGAGAGTATAATAAAACATAAAGCCATTTATACATGCCAAATGCTCCATGGCGATGATAAATGTGAACCAAAACTCTACTAAATTTTAAAATAGTGTTAGGAAAAATGTCCATTATGCTACATGTTTTATTTCCAAATTTTAAAAATAGATTTAATTTTTATTATAATATGAATATTAAAAATGTATAACTCTGGCTGCCAAATAAAACATCACTACATAAAATAAAATTCTATAAAATCATAAGCAAAATTCATGGCTGTGTTAAAATGGTATTCTCCTTTGTGTGCCAATTTTACTCTTACAGAAAAATAAATTCTTGACACAATCTAATATTCTTAACTCTTAACTTTTCTGATGAATTTTATATTCTACTGCATTACATAACTTAAGAGAAAAAATAATAAAATATCTGTTACTCTTCCTATGGTTTAAAACTATTCTTATAAAGCTGACAAGATATATATTTCATTTATAATATCTCCTATTTTAAATGTGAACAAGATTTAAGTTTTCTCTGGTAAAAGTTTTTATTTGAAAGTTGTGAGTGATGATTTTAAGCAAAACAAATAACCATAGAAATAACTCCCTTGGTTTTAATTGACTTTTGTTTTTATTCCAACTAATTGTGTATAATTGCTGTCTTTCCAACTAATAATAAACCAAAAGAAAACATTAAAGATAATTTCCAAATCAAGAATGATACTTGAGTGATTGTTCCCATAACAATTACTGATTGTATCTGAATTCATTGTCTATTCTATGTAAAACAAAGTATGTGTGTTATTTAGCCAAATTTCATAGAGTTAATTTCTTTCATAATACTCCATTGAAAATATTTTGTACAGAAGATTAAAGAAATAAGTTAAATTATCTTTACAGAAAAAATAAAACTAATGTCGAGATACTAAAAGTTTAACTATTGCAAACAGCATATAAATTAAATTTCTGGGATACATTTAAAATGTATATTTGATCTTTTTTAGTTATATATTTTAAAGAGTCTTAAAAGTGTCATGGAATCCTTTAAAATAAAATATGTATTACAGAAGTGGGATGGGGCACAGGTTTTAGAAAAACACAAGCAACAAAAGACTTCATAAAGGACAGTTTAAAGAAAAGGAAGCTAAAAAATAAAGTGGTCAACATGAAAGTACATAAGAAAAGAAAATTAAACTATAAAGAATCAATTATGGCATGCAGGAAAACGATAAAGAGTAATAATAGACTATGTTAGCTGTTTCAGTCAAAAGGGACAGAAATGTTTTTAACAAATATATCAGAAAAAGAGAAACATCAATGCAAATAATAATATTCAGTAAGAGACATAAAATTAAAATCACTTTCTAGTGTTGACTCTTAGACTTTCAGCTCCATATTATTTTAAACCAGGGAAGAGAAAATATTTGAAATGCTAGATTTCTTTTGAATCATTATACGAAATGATTCAAAAGAAATCAAATGTGAAATTTTCTAGCTGAAGCTTTTAGGTTCTTCCTCCATAGACATATAACAAATTTCTGTTTAGGAAGAGAGGACATAGGGGATCCCTAGGTGGCTCAGCGGTTTAGCGCCTGCCTTCGGCCCAGGGCGTGATCCTGGAGTCCCCCATCAAGTCCCACATCAAGCTCCCTGCATGGAGCTTCTCCCTCTGCCTGTGTCTCTGCCTCTCTCTCTCTCTTTCTGTGTCTTTTATGAATAAATAAATAAAATCTTAAAAAAAAAAAAAAAAAGGAAGAGAGGACACATATATCAATAAAATAATAAATGTGTAAATACAAATTCATGGTATATTTGCCTTAAAAATAACATTTGATTATTATATATTTATGATAATGCTACATATAATTACAGGCTATCCTCTTAAAGGTTAAAATAGCCACAAAAGATTGTCAATATAAAAGTGTTCTAAGAGGGATCCCTGGGTGGTGCAGTGGTTTGGCGCCTGCCTTTGGCCCAGGGCACAATCCTGGAGACCCGGAATCGAATCCCACGTCGGGCTCCTGGTGCATGGAGTCTGCTTCTCCCTCTGCCTATGTCTCTGCCTCTCTCTCTCTCTCTCTCTCTGTGACTATCATAAATAAAAAAAAATAAAAATAAATGTTCTAAGAGATTGCAAATATTTTGAGGGGCTATAAGTGAACCATAAAAATAAATGATATATTTTTTCAGTCACCTCAAGCTTTCTAATGAGTTACCCTGGGAACAGGGTCTAAATGAGTGCTCTAACTTCTTCATTAATGAAATTAAAAAAAAAAACAGGATATCATTTTAAATCTTAATTTCTGCTAAATTAGGATCAGTTAAAAATAGTAACATATTACAATGAGATCTAAACAGAATAAAAATAAATTAAGGTACTTAAGTGTACAAAATGTTAGCAAACTTACTTAACTTCATATAGACTATATATAAAATCACCAATAAATCCAAATTCATAGTTCATTTCTATCTCTTAGAAATAAGGATTGTCTGTGGTTTAATAGAGGTAAAGGATCTATAAGGATTAGAATGCAACTTGCGGTGAAATTTTTCTTTTGTTTATTTAGATATAGTATCCTTTAAGAATGTCCAGTCAAAAACAGTAAAGAGTATTATTAATAATTTCATTATGATCATTCATACCTAGTAGACAACTGCAACAGTATGATGCATGATGCTGGTTGTCTAGTTGGAGGAATTACATAATAGGCCTTGAGGCTCTCAGCAGCGCACATGATTTTGTGAAAAATCTTTCATCACATCAAGTTGCCAAAGCAATATCACAGGATAATGAGCTGCCAATTTTAGGATAAGAAGTGAAGTGATGCCTTACAAATTTACATTCATACTTTTATTTTACATTGAGAAAACCCTGGCATTAATAAGAATGAGTCTTCCATTGCCCCACCTCTGTCTCTTTTTGTCTTTCTATCTGTTTAGCCTGAAATAGCTTCCTGAAAAAGTGTTAAGTTTTAGAAAGCTTACTTCTGGCCTGGAAAGTGTAGGTAACGACTGTGAATTCTAAATAAAGACTGCTCATCTAATAACACTTTTTATGTCTAATTTCTCAGGGTTTTATCTCCAATATTTCTAATTTCCACATTTTAGCTATGTAAAGACTTCCACTAGTAGATAGAAATAATTCATGTAGGTTAATATTTAAATGTGTGTGATATATTACTTAATATAGTACAATATTCTTATCTTTAAAAAATAATGAAATGACATTTAGACTATCAATTCTTTACATACTGGTCTACTGTACTCTGGAATGAAAAAAAAAAGGAATCTAGCATTTTAATTCTAATATTTAGTATAAAATTTCTAAGAATATTTTCACCGAAGTGGCCTTCCTGTGGATTGAAACCATGTACACTCCATACAATAAGCAAAAAATAATCACTTCACCCTAGGCTATAATAACTTCTCAAATGCATCACTAAACAAATTTATGAGTGGCTTAGATTTTAGGGAAAGAAACCCACTTAAAACTTGATTAAATATATATGTGTGCCAATGGTATATTTTACTACTGGGGAATTTTTTGTTTTTTTTTCAGTCTGGCACTACTTTTCATTATTGTTATTTATATTGAAATGTGTAAATCAGTCCAGCCATGAAAAAGAGCACTGAACCATGTATCTAGGGTCCAAAAGAAATCAGGGCAGCCTAATGAAAAGCAGGTAAAGGGCCTCATGAGGGTAAGGAAGTAGGTGGAATGAAACATTTAATACATGTTGCTTGTCTTTTTAAAAGATCATTATGTTGATGTTTTGGGGAATCTGAGGGGGAATTCTGAATGTATCTGAAGAATAGAAACAGTAACACTTTCTCAATTTCAAAAAGAAAAATTTCTTAAAAACTTAGGAGGAGTGGAGGCATGAGTGAAGCAAAAGAGTCAATAAGAAAATAAATAGGTGTGATGAAAATTTTGCAAATCAAGTTTCTCTAAAATCATTGTTTTTCTCATATCGGATTTTAGTTGTATATTCCTTGTCTTTAAGTACCCAGCAGATAAACATAAGATACTCCTTTGGTTAGCGGCTACTAAAACTTATCAGAGTAATAGCTATTAAAAATGATCAAATGTTTATTTGGTGTTGAGTTTAATAAGTTCTTTATAGATCTTGGAAACTAGCCCTTTATCTGATATGTCATTTGCAAATATCTTCTCCCATTCTGTAGGTTGTCTTTGAGTTTTGTTGACTGTTTCTTTTGCTGTGCAGAAGCTTTTTATCTTGATGAAGTCCCAATAGTTCATTTTTGCTTTTTGCTTTTGTTTCTTTCGCCTTCGTGGATGTATGTTGCAAGAAGTTACTGTGGCCGAGTTCAAAAAAGGGTGTGGCCTGTGTTCTTCTCCAGGATTTTGATGGAATCTTGTCTCACATTTAGATCTTTCATCCATTTTGAGTTTATCTTTGTGTATGGTAAAAGACAGTGGTCTAGTTTCATTCTTCTGCATGTGGATGTCCTATTTTCCCAGCACCATTTATTGAAGAGACTGTCTTTCTTCCAGTGGATAGTCTTTCCTCCTTTATCGAAATTTGGTTGACCATAAGTTCAGGGTCCACTTCTGGATTCTCTATTCTGTTCCACTGATCTATGTGTCTGTTTTTGTGCCAGTACCACACTGTCTTGATGACCACAGCTTTGTAGTACAACCTGAAATCTGGCATTGTGATGCCCCCAGCTACGGTTTTCTTTTTTAAAATTCTGCTGGCTATTCGGGGTCTTTTCTGATTCCACACAAATCTTAAAATAATTTGTTCTAACTCTCTGAAGAAAGTCCATGGTATTTTGATAGGGATTGCATTAAACGTGTAAATTGCCCTGGGTAACATTGACGTTTTCACAATATTAATTCTACCAATCCATGAAAAGGATACAGTCAACAAAACTAAAAGACAGCTTACAGAATGGGAGAAGATACTTGCAAATGACGTATCAGATAAAGGGCTAGTTTCCCAGATCTATAAAGAACTTATTAAACTCAACACCAAGAAACAAACAATCCAATCATGAAATGGGCAAAAGACATGAACAGAAATCTCACAGAGGAAGACATAGGCATGGCCAACATGCACATGAGAAAATGCTCTGCCTCACTTGCCATCAGGGAAATACAAATCAAAACTACAATGAGATACCACCTCACACCAGTGAGAATGGGGAAAATTAACAAGGCAGGAAACCACAAATGTTGGAGAGGATGTGGAGAAAGGGGAACCCTCTTACACTGTTGGTGGGAATGTGAACTGGTGCAGCCACTCTGGAAAACTGTGTGGAGGTTCCTCAAAGAGTTAAAAATAGACCTGCCCTACGACCCAGCAATTGCCCTGTTGGGGATTTACCCCAAAGATACAGATGCAATGAAACGCCAGGACACCTGCACCCCAATGTTTCTAGCAGCAGTGTCCACAATAGCCAAACTGTGGAAGGAGCCTCAGTGTCCATTGAAAGATGAATGGAATGAAAAAAAAAAAAAAAAAGAAAGATGAATGGATAAAGAAGATGTGGTTTATGTATACAATGGAATATTACTCAGCTATTAGAAACGACAAATACCCAGTATTTGCTTCGACGTGGATGGGATTGGAGGGTATTATGCTGAGTGAAGTAAGTCAATCAGAGAAGGACAAATATTATATGTTCTCATTCATTTGGGGAATATAAATAATAGTGAAAGGGAATATAAGGGAAGGAGAAGAAATGTGTGGGAAATAACAAAATTAATATACTTAAATCTTTTGCATTTTTATACACCAATAACAAAGTAACAGAAAGAGAAATTAAGAAACAATCCCACTTACATTTGCACAAAAAAAGAATAAAATTTCTAGGAATACATTTAACCAAGGAGGCAAAAGATATATATTCTGAAAACTATAAAAACATTGATGAAAGAAATTGAAGATAACACAAACAAATGGAAAGATATACCATGCTCATGGATTAGAAGAATTAATATTGTCAAAATGTTCATAGTACCCAAAGCAAAATACACATTCAGTTAAATCCCTATCAAAACACCAATAGCATTTTTCACAAACCTAGAACAAATAATTCTAAAATTTGTATGGAACTACAAAGACTTTGAATAGCCAAACCAATCTTGAGAGAGACCAAAACTGAAAGCATCACAACCTCGGATTTCAATATACACTACAAATCTATAGTAATCACCAGTATGATACTGGCACAAGAATAGACATATTGATCAACAGAATAGAAAGAACAGAAATAAACCCACACTTATATGGTCAATTAATCTACAACAAAGGAGTCAAGAATATACAATGGAGGGAATCCTGGGTGGCTCAGCAGTTGAGCATCTGCTTTTGGTCCAGGGCATGATCCTGGAATCCTGGGATTGAATCCCACCTCGGGCTCCCTGCATGGGGCCTGCTTCTCCCTCTGCCTGTGTCTCTGCCTGTGTTTCTTTTCTGTCTCTCATGAATAAGTAACAAAATCTTTAAAAAATACACGATAGAGAAATATCAGTTTCTTCAATAAATAATGTTTTGCAAAAACTGGACAGATGCATGCACAAAGTGAAAATGGACCACTTTCTTACACCAAAACCAAAAATTAGTTCAAAATGGATAAAGACTTAAACGTGAGACTTGAAACCATAAAATTCTTTACAGAAAAGATAGGCAGTAATCTCTTGGACACTGGCTTCAGCAACAGTTTTCTAGAATGTCTCCTGAGGCAAGGGAAACAAAAGCAAGTAGACTATTAAGACAACGCCATAAAATAAAAAGCCTTTGCACAGTAAAGTAAACCAATATAACAAAAGAAGCAGCCTAGTGAATGAGAGAAATACTTGCAAATGATATATTTGGTAAGAGGTTAATATCCAAAATATATAAAGAACTTCACAATTCAACATCCAAAAAACAAACTAGATTATAATTAAAAATTGGCAGAGGGCCTAAATAGACTTTTTTCCAAAGAAGACATACAGATGACCAATAGACAAATAAAAAGATGTTCAGCATCAATGCTAATCGAAATCACAATGAGATATCACCTCACACCTGTCAGAGTGGCTTAAATAAAAAACACAAGAAACAAGTGTTGGTGAAGGTATAAAGAAAAAGGAACCCTCATGCACTGTTGGTGGGAATGTAAACTGGTGCAACCACTGTGGGAAATAATATGGAGGTTCCTCAAAAAATTAGAAATAGAACTACCTTATAATTCAGTACTTATGTCAGTGGGTATTTACCCAAAGAAAAGAAAAATATTAATTTGAAAGGATATATTTTTGGGGTGTTGAGTTGTATCAGTTCTTTCCATATTTTAGATAGCAACCCTTTATCAGATATGTCATTTGCAAATATCTTCTCCCATTCAGTAGGTTGACCCTTAATTTTGTTGGTTGTTTCCTTTGCTATGCAGTTTATATTTTGATGTAGTGCTAAGAGTTTAATTTTGCTTTTGTTGCCCTTGCCAAAGGAGATATATCTGGAAGGATATGTCAAATGTCATATGTCAAACATTATATGGCCAATGTTAAATAAATTACTGCTTGTGCTCTTTTCCAGAATTTGTATGGTTTCATGTCTCATATTTAGGTACTTAATCCATTTTGAGTTTATTTTTGTGTACAGTGAAAGAAAGTGGTCCAGTTTAATTCTTTTGTATATTGCTGCCCAGTTTTCCCAACACTATTTGTTGGAGAGATTATCTTTTCCCCATTGCAGATTCTTGCTATATATATATATATATATATATATATATATATATATATATATCAACATGGATGGATACAGACTGTATAATGCTAAGAAAATAAGCCAGACAGAGAAAAACCACTACCATATGATTTCACTTACATGTAGAATTTAAGAAACAAAACAAATGAACAAAGGAAGAAAAAAGAAACCAAAAACCACTCTTAGCTATAGAAAACAATAGACGGTTACCAGAAAAGAGGTGGATGGGAGGATATGGGTAAAATAGACAATGGGGATTAAGAGTCCACTTACCTTGATGAGCACTGTTATATATGGAACTGTTGGATCACCGTATTGTACACCTGAAACTAATATCACAATGTATGTTAACTATAATTGTATTAAAATAAAATGAATATGAAACTAAAAAGAATGTATCCCAGAAAATGATGTTCTTTTTTTTTTTTTTGGAAGTAGAACCACCTTTATGTCCCTGGAAAGTGATTTTCATAGATATAGGTAGTGTAGAACAAACAGATGCACTATTTTGAGAAGAGGTTTGGGTGGAATACATGGGGAAGACTGAAAGGTGATTTCAGGCTAAGGCATGCTACACGATCTTAGGAATTTCATTCATTCTTAATTTTTTTTTTGGTACATTGTGTGTGTTGTGGGAGGCAATTAGAAGAATTCATGGGTGAGAATGGCATATGATAGTTAAATTATTATTCTTCTCTCTAATAATCTCAGTTATAAAAATAGATTCTCAGATATAAGATATGAGGCTTCAGTTATATAATATCATGGAGGCATATTAAGTGAAGATTCATTCACAATCTGTGTGTCTTTATGAGTGGAGTTTTTTTGGTGACTGTTACCCCTAATTTTTTCACTGTGATATGATTCACATATGTGGTAAAATGTAAAATTTCTTCCTCAGCAAAAGAGAGGATTCAATAGTAGAAAAGTTGCCAACATAAAAAAAAGACCTACTAGAATTCAAATATTTCTTTTTTTTTAATCAACATATATATCTCTCCCTTTAAATAAGCACAACCACATAAAAAGAAAAAGTGAATTAGAATTATTCATAAGTCTGTCTCAGAAAATACTATGGAAGTGGCAAATAGAATACTCCTTCAGTAAAGAAAATCAAGAAAACCCAATAAATCAAAAATGCATTTACTTTTAAAAAACATATCAACAGACTGTTATTACTTTGGTTAAGTGTCCTGGCATGATGCATTTTTATTAACAGGTGCCTAATTTTAAAACAGCACTGAGCTTCACTAGTATCTCAACAGCAGATTTTATACGACAGATTTATTTGAATTGCTATTTAGATGTAGGATATTTGGAATGGCTCTATCTATTGTTTGGATGGGTTACCTTGTATGAACTAGAAATGTATGTTGAAACTGCCAGCTACTGCATAAAATATTTCATTAACATCATGACCTCATTTGTTAGATTAAATTGCAGTCTTTTTGCCAAATTTCCCCAATAGATATTTTCTATTTTAGAAAAATGAAATAAAAACAACACAAAAATGAGAATACAATTAATTTATAACTGTGAAACACTCAGAATGCCTAGAACGCAACCATTAATGCTGTATATGATACAAAATTGCAATTAAATTTCTATTTTTATTAAGGGTTAGGTAACAGACTACCACATACTTTGCAAATTTTTTTTTTTTATTATTTATGATAGTCACAGAGAGAGAGAGAGAGAGAGAGGCTGAGACATAGGCAGAGGGAGAAGCAGGCTCCATGCACCGTGAGCCCGATGTGGGATTCGATCCCGGGTCTCCAGGATCGCGCCCTGGGCCAAAGGCAGGCGCCAAACTGCTGCACCACCCAGGGATCCCTACTTTGCAAATTTTTAAACTATCTTTAATGGCAGTGATTCACTCACATTCAAATCAGATGCTCTTAATTCTCTCTCTTTCTCTCTCTCCTGCCCCCCACACACGCCCCAAACAAACATACCTACATATGCACATATACAAATTGAATGTAAATTAGTATTATTTGTAGAGTAAATATTTTAGATTTTATAAAACTATCTCTGTCATTTTAGAATACAACTTCTGGATAAGAACTATGATCATTAAACTTGTTGTATATCATAGGTTATAAAGGTGCCAAATGCTTGTCTTATGGCACATTAGGGATTCCAACTTGAGCCTAAACTGTGTTTGCTACTGATGTAACCAAATCTACCTGATGAGGTGCAAGAGTAAACTCAACAATAGTCAATTCTAAAAAGCAGATTGGCATAAAGCTCCATGAAGTCAGACTGAGGCATTGAAAGGGACTAGATAGAGAGAACAGCATAGGTTCCCCATCTTATTGCCACCTTACAGCTATTTGAACCCAATGGAGAATAAAGCTGAAGGGTTCTGTGTGATTCAGGAACTGATTTGTTCACACCTGAGAATGTGTAATTTCAAAGGGTAAAAGGGGGCATTCTTAGATAAATCAGAAAATGACCTCAGCACATGGAAGATCCTAGAGAAAAAGAGAGTCAGTATGTGGAAGAAAGAAAAAACAGTGTTCAGGGAATTTGCTGATGTGATAATACAATACAGCAAAAGAAGAAGGTAACTGGCAGATGAAAACGTACCATGTGGAGGATGACTTACCACCATGACATGCATATTTAGAAACACATGGGCATACCTTCAATGCTTTCCACAAATACATGCATTAGACTATGAAGATTAAGTAAGCTTGCCTAAAACCACTTTCTACGTGAAGACAAAAAGAGAAAACAAGAGTGCCAAGGTCTGATTTTAAGGTGTATGGTACAGGAGAAGGATAATCTGTGTGAATTCAAGTTCTAACCACAGTCAATGTCAATAACTGTGAAACCCCATAATACACATGCATATATATGTGTTTGTGCGTGTGTGATTTAGTAATGCTGTAAGATCCTGCTCCTATTTTGTACACCTTCACACACAGAATTTAGAAATTAAAAAATAATAATGCCATATCTAATCCTATTTCACAGTTTCCCTATTAATTTTTCTTCTTATTTCAGTCCTCTGCCTAGCTTGATACATCCCTTTCAATATATAAAAACTTTTCCCAATTTTCTAACCAACATCTAAGGTATGCTGAGTATATATAACGTGTCTATCTCTTTCTATTTAGTTAAAGCTTCACCTGGGACAATATATATAAGAGTAGAGGAACGTAAAGGAAGGAAACTCCAGAACCAAGTTAGGACAGATTCTACAACAGTTTTTATTCAGCAAGAGAATTTTCTAAAGCTGTTTTCAGTGTAGCAACACATTGTAAGAAATTGCCTATGTTTAAACAAATAAATGAATGAATGAATGAATGAATGAATGAACAAATATATAAATAAATATTCCTACTGAGATAGATAATATGAGTTGGCCCTATAGCTCCAGGTACTTAGGATAAGGCATTGGGCATCCCAAGCTCCATAGGCTTAGAAATGGCCAAGACGTCCAGTTGCCTAGCCATACCATATCTTATCATCATCAGTTGGCATGACTTGAATTTCAGTTTGTGTTGTCCTCATAACATTTTTATCCTAACTCTGAAAATTATCTATAGCCTCTATTTTACCCTATTTCACTTGAATTAATTGTATTAGCAGTGAAAGTTTCACAGTTCTCAGGCCGTTTATCAAGCCTGCGGTTGTTTAGCAATACTAGATCAAATGCTCCCCAACAAAACTAGGCTATGCTACTTTTTATTCTCTATTTTGGTCTTGATTTATCTTTTCCAGTGACCTGATCACCAGTTTCATATTTCTTATTAAAAAAAAGTCATTAAAAAAAAAAATAAATAAAAAAAAAATAAAAAAAAGTCAGAAGTTTCTGGGTGGCGCAGCGGTTTGGCGCCTGCCTTTGGCCCAGGGCGGGATCCTGGAGACCCGGGATCGAATCCCACGTCGGGCTCCCGGTGCATGGAGCCTGCTTCTCCCTCTGCCTGTGTCTCTGCCTCTCTCTCTCTATCTGTGTGTGACTATCATAAATAAATAAAAAAATAAAAAAAATTTAAAGAAACATTAAAAAAAAATAAATAAATAAAAAAAAGTCAGAAGTTTTTACAATATTTTTTAAGAACCCAGTGCATTAGTTACACAGCCAGATCCCTGACAAGTAAATAGACACACTTAGAGACTCTACAGTGGTAGGGGTTAATTCTCAAGCAATCTGACATAAAAATCTTAAAATTCTTACTGACCCTTTTCCAACTCTCAGTCAAACACTCTTTTCTTACTGTGCTTGAACCGCAATTCCAGTCCTCTCTCCCTGAATCTCAGCTGAGCTCCTCACAATTATTTGTAGTTTTTGGCATAAAACTGATCAATCACAGATAGCAACAATTTTTGGTCATTCTCCTGAAACAGTCCTGAGTCATCAGCTGCCTGCTTGGGTGTCTTATCCAGCCTATACTTATTAGTCATGGGCTGAAATTTAACAACAACAACAAAAAAAAGGTTTCAGTTTCCTCTGAAAATTTAGTGTCAGAAGATACCAACTTACATGTCAACCTTCATGGCCCAGAATTCACTAATATTTCCTTAGGAGTCTGGGTTGGAGATGCCTGGTCTCCACTTACCACAACCTGAAAGGTGATTGATTCTAGCATCCTTACTTTCCATGTGTAGCCACATTTACCACTTGAAAGCTCTGTACTGAGATTAGCCATCCTGGTTGGGTATACCCCTGGCATAGCTATAAGAATGTGATTTAGGCAACCTGGATGCAGTACTTTGTTTCAAATATGCAAGGCAGCAGATAAAACTGTAATATAAATACTGGATCCTCTCATTTAATGAGAAAAAGAGTATGATTGTCTTCTAGAAGTGGGGAGATAACAATGTAATCAGATTTCCTTCAATCAGGTTGTCCAGAAAAGTCCATAGATGTGTAACTGCAGTTGGGTTAGTGTGGGGTAGGATAAATTTACATTATGGCTCTTAAGTACAAGCATCTTAGATGTTGACGAAAGAAGCTACCTTGGAAACACTGAGATGAGGGAGTAAATATACAATGAAGCCAAAAGGCATCAGCAGGGGCAATTTCTCAGAGGGTCATGCATTCCATTCTAAGAAGTTTGGCATTACTTTAAATGAAACAGGAACCATTTAAAGATTTTACATGTAAAAAGAAAAAAGATCAGCTTTTTACTTTTTAAAGTGATTTCTTTTAGAGCAACATGGAGGATTATGACAGGGAAAGGTGACATGATTATAGTTGTAGTTTGGAAGAAGTCAGGCAATAGTTCAGAAGAGAGAAGACAAATATTACAAAGAGTGGAGTGAACAAGTGAAAGGAGGATAAATTTTAGAACTATTTGGAAGACATCAGGAATACAGTGAGTTTGAGGGCAGGGCAAGACAGGGAAGAGCAGAGTCCTCACCTCACCTGGCCCCACCCACTCCCCCAGATAACTTCCAAACCATCCTGAACACCTACAGATCAGACCTGAGATGTAAAGAGAGGACAGTTAAATACTACAGAGAGAAGGGTTTTTGCTTTTAACCAGGTAGGAAGGTGGAAAAAAATAAAGAATTGAGGGGGGGAGGCCCACGGGGAGCCAGGCTAAGGGGGGGTGGCGGGAGCCTTGGGACAGGAGAGCCCTGCCCCAGAGACACGGGAATTTTAAAAATCCACTCAAATTCTTCCCAGACGGAAAGCACTCAGCAGGAAAATCGGGCAGAAGCGCAGGAGGAGCAGGACGCCTCCAGTCTCCCGGGGTCACTGGGAGAGGAGGAGCGCTTGGGGGATAGTGCACCCACACAGTGGCCGATCTCGGTAAAGGGCTGGAGTGCACTGGGCGGGGCCTCAGGGAGAAGTCCATTGGTCAGATGGGGACTCTGGGCAGAGGGGGCTGCACCCTGCTGCCTTTGGGAGCCGGTCCCATGAGCCCGATTCCAGCAGTGCAGGCCCTGGATCCCAGTGTGCCAGAGGACGTAGCCCCAGATCCTGCGATCCCCCTGGGACAGGTGAAGGCGGGGAGGGCACAGGACAGTGAGACCGCCTCTGCCACCGGGCACCCCCAAGCTGTGCAGGTCAGGGCCCCCGGGGGAGCACCTAGGCCAGTGCAGACTGGGAGCTGCAGGTGGTTGCTGAGGGAGCTGACTCCAGGGCTGGAGACCTGGCCGCTGCCACTGGTGTAGTTCCTCCAGTGTCACCGCGTGTCTGGGGCGGGTCGCACGAGGGGACAGGGGCCCCACGGGGTCAACAGCTCCCACTGAGCCCGGCACTCGTTGTGGAGGCATCTCCCCAGGTGCACACATCTGAGAATCAGCACAGCAGCCCCTCCCCCAGAAGATCAGTTGGAAGGAGAGGGGAAGAGTAAGTTCTTGAACAAGAAGCCCTGGAAACCCCCAGGGCTGAGGGAAAATAGTATATAGCACTAGAGGGTCCTTTTTTTTTTTTTTTTCCTGTTTTCTGTTATGACTAGTTTATATATCAGACTAAAAATGTCCAATATGTTTTCTCTTTTCCTACCTTAACTACAATATTTTACCACCTCTTTACTTTTAAGTTTCTTCCTTTTTGACTTTCATATTTCCATAATTACAGGTCTTAAACATATTTTCCACTTCTGGATTCCCCTCAACATATGCAATTTAATTTTGGGAGATATATGAGATAAGGGCTTTTGTTTTGTTTTTTGTTTTCTCTGCCTCATTTTGTTCTATGATGGTGGAAGTTAATATTTTCTAAAACATGACCAACATGCACCCAGAACCAAGTGGAATACTGTGCTGGTTCATTCTGTGAGATTATATTCTCTCTTCCTTCCCATTCTGCCCCCATCTTTTATCTCTTTTATCTCATTTATGTTTTGGTGGTCAACATTGGGGTATATATAAGTACCGCTGGTATATATAAATTTAGGATTGAGCATCTTCTAACATACAGAACTTAATACATTCAGAACCAAGAGGATCACCTTCTAGGACCCCTTTGGTAGACTACATTCTCCCTCCACTACAATTTCTTCACAATCACCATCTCCCAGTTCAGCCCCTTTTTTTTCTTTTTTTCTCTTTTCTAAATTTCCCCCTTACTTTTTTTTTTCTCTCTTATTTTTCTTTTTCTTTTCTTCTTCTTTGAGATTTTTGGCCTTTAATTCTTTACTACTTGGTTTTAAAATTTGTTTTTCACTTTGGTGATCCTTGTTTTATTTTGTTCTATTTGTTTTCATTTTCTTGTCTATGACTTTGTCAGAATTATCTAGGGTGAAATTTACTTAGGTTGTGATTGATATTTTTGACTCAGATCGCTCACACAGAAACTCTGCAGTGAGCAAAATGACTAGAAGGAAGAACCCACTACAAAAGAAAGAAGCAGAAACAGTACTCTCTGCCACAGAGTTACAGAATATGGATTATAATTCAAAGTCAGAAAGCCAATTCAGAAACACAATTATAAAGCTACAGGTGGCCCTGGAAAAAAGCATAAACGATTCTAGAGATTTCATGATTGCAGATTTTAGATCTAATCAGGCTGAAATTAAAAATCAATTAAATGAGATGCAATCCAAACTGCAGGTCCTAATGATGAGGGTTAATGAGGCAGAAGAAAGAGTGACATAGAAGACAAGTTGATGGCAAGGAAGGTAGCTGAGGAAAAAAAGAGAAAAACAATTAATAGACGATGATGAAAGGTTAATGGAAATAAATGATAGCCTGAGAAGGAAAATCTATGTATAATTGGGGTGCCAGAGAGCCCTGAAGGGATGGAGGGCTAGAAAGTATATTTGAACAAAACATAGGTGGAAACTTCCCTAATATGGGAAAGGAAACAGGCATTTAGATCCAGAAGATAGAAGCCCCCCCCCCCAAATCAATAAAAAAATGTTCAACACCTTAAATTTAACAGTGAAATTTCCAATTTTGAAAGATAAAGAGAAAACCCTTAAAGCAGCAAGAGACAAGAGATTCTTAACTTATCTGAGGAGAAATATCACATTAGCAACAGACTGCTCCACAGAAACCTAGCAGGCCAGAAAGGGCTGGCAGGTTATATTCAGGGTACTAAATGAGAGGAACATGCAGCCAAGAATACTTTATCCAGCAAGAGTCATTCAGAATAGAAGGAGAAATAAAGAGATTTCACAATAGGCAGAAACTGAAAGAATATGTGACCACTAAGCCAGCTCTGCAAGAAATATTAAGGGGGACTCTGTAAAAGAAAGAGGGAGCCCAAAGAAATAATCCACAAAAACAGGTACTGAGCAGGTATTACGATGACACTAAATTCATATCTTTCAATAGTTACTCTGAACGTGAATGGGTTAAATGATCCCATCAAAAGACACAGGGTTTCAGACTGAATAGAAAATCAAGACTCGGGGATTCCTGGGTGGCTCAGCAGTTTAGTGCCTGCCTTTGGCCCAGGGCACGATCCTGGAGTCCTGGGATTAAGTCCCGCTTCGGGCTCCCGGCATGGAGCCTGCTTATCCCTCTGCCTGTGCCTCTGCCTCTCTCTCTCTCTATGTCTATCTATCATAAATAAATAAATAAGTAAATAAATAAATAAATAAATAATAAATCTTAAAAAAAGAAAAGTAAAGCAAGACCCATCTATTTGCTGTCTACAAGAAACTATTTTAGACCTAAGGACACTTCTAGCCTGAAAATGAAGGGGTAAAGTACCATTTACCATTCAAATGGTCCTCAAAAGAAAGCTGGGACCCATCCTCATATCAGATAAATTAAAGTTTATCCCAAAGACTATAGTAAGAGATGAAGAGGGACCCTATATCATACTTAAAGGATCTATCTGACAAGGAAACATACAATCATGAATATTTATGCCCTTAATATGAAAGCTGCCAAGTGTATCTATCAATTAATAACCAAAGTAAACACGTACTCAGATAATAATACACTAATAGTAGGAGACTTCAACATGGCACTTTCTGCAAATGACAGATCTTCTAAGCATAACATCACCAAAGAAACAAGGGCTTTAAATGATGCACTGGACCAGATGGATTTCATAGATATATACAGCACTTTCCATCTGAATGCAACTGAATACACATTCTTCTCAAGTGCACATGGAACTTTCTCCAGAATAGACCACATACTAGGTCACCAATCAGGTGTCAACTGATACCAAAAGATTGGGATTGTCCCCTACATATTTTCAGACCACAATGCTTTGAAACTAGAATTCAATCACAAGAAAAAATTTGGAAGAAACTCAAATACGTAGAGGTTAAATAGCATCCTATTAGAAGATGAGTGGGTCAACCAGGAAATTAGAGAATAATTAAAAAGATTCATGGAAACTAATGAAAATGAAGATACAACCGTTAAAAATCTTTGGAATACAGCAAAAGCAGTCCTGAGAAGGAAATACATTGCAATATGAGCCTCTCTCAAAAAATTGAGAAAAAAAACTCAAATACAGAAGCTAATCTCGCACCTAAGGGAACTGGAGAAAGAACAGCAAGTAAAACCTACACCAAACAGAAGAAGAGAGGTAATAAAAATTCAAGCAGAACTCAATGAAATAGAGACCAGAAGAACTGTAGAATAGATCAACAAAACCAGGAGTTAGTTCTTTGAAAGAATTAATAAGATAGATAAACCCTTAGTCAGCTTTATTAAAAACCAAAGAGAAAAGACCCAAATTAACAAAATCATGAATGAAAGAGGAGAGATCACCACCAATACCAAGGAAATACAAACGATTATAAAAACATATTATGAGAAGATATACGCCAATAAATTAGGCAATCTAGAAGAAATGGATCCATTTCTAGAAAGCCAAAAATTACCAAAACTGGAACAGGAAGAAATTGAAAACTCAAATAGGCCAATAATCAGTGAGGAAATTGAAGCAGTTGTCAAAAACCTCTCAAGACACAAAGGTCCTGGGACACATGGCTTCCCAGGGGAATTCTATCAAACGTTTAAGGAAGAAACAATACCTATTCTACTAAAGCTTCTCTGAAGAATAGAAAGGGATGGAGCTTCCAAATTTTTTTATGATGCCAGCATCACCTTGATTCCAAAACCAGAAAAAGACACCACCAAAAAGGACAATTAAAGACCAATATCCCTGATGAACATGGATGCAAAAATTCTCAACAAGATACTAGCCAATAGGATCCAACAACACATTAAGAAAATTATTCACCATGACCAAGTAGGATTTATCCCCGGGACACAAGGCTGGTTCAACACTCGTAAAACAATCAATGGGATAGATCACATCAAGAAGAAAAAAAAAAAAAAAAACAAGAATATGATCCTCTCAATAGATGCAGATAAAGCATTTGACAAAATACAGCATCCATTCCTGATCAAAACTCTTCAGAGCGTAGGGATAGAGGGAACATTCCTCAACATCTTAAAAGTCATCTATGAAAAGCCCACAGCAAATATCATTCTCCATGGAGAAAAACTAAGAACCTTTCCCCCAAGATCAGGAATATGACAGGGATTCCACTCTCACCACTGCTATTCAACATAGTACTAGAAGTCCTAGCCTCAGCAATCAGGCAACAAAAAGAAATCAAAGGAATTCAAATTGGCAAGGAAGAAGTCAAACTCTCCCTCTTGCAGATGACCTGATACTATGCATAGAAAACCCAAGATTGCTAGAACTCATACAGCAATTTGGCAGTGTGGCAGGATACAAAATCAGTGCACAGAATTCAGTGGCATTTCTATACACCAACAATGAGACTGAAGAAAGAGAAATCGAGGAATCCATCCTATTTTCAATGGCACTCAAAACCCTAAATACCTAGGAATAAACCTAACCAAAGAGGTAAAGAATCTATACCCTAAAACCTATAGAACACTTCTGAAAGAAATTGAGGAAGGCACAACGAGATGGAAAAACATTCCATGTTCATGGATTGGAAGAATTAATATTGTGAAAATGTATATGTTATCCAGGGCAATGTATTCATTCAATGCAATCCTTATCAAAATCCATGGATTCAAGCTCAAGAGGTATGGAATCAGAAAAGACCTTAATAGCCAGGGGATATTGTAAAAGAAAACCAGAGCTGGGGTATCACAATGCCGGATTTCAAGCTGTACTACAAAGCTGTGATCATCAAGATACTGTGGTAGTGGCACAAAAAGAGACACACAGATCAATGGAACAAAATAGAGAACCCAGAACAGGGCCCTCAACTCTATGGTCAGCTAATATTCGACAAAGCAGGAAAGATTATCCACTGGAAAAAATTCTCTTCAATAAATGGTGCTGGGAAAATTGGACAGTCACATGCAGAAGAATGAAACTATACCATTCCCTTACATCAGACACAACATACACTCAAGATGGTTGTAGGATCTAAATGTGAGACAAGAATCTATCAAAATCCTAGAAGAGAAGACAGGCAACACCCTTTGTAACTTGGCCACAGGAACTTCTTGCAAGATAAATCTATGGAAGAAAAGGAAACAAAAGCAAAAATGAACTAATGGGACTTAATCTAGATAAAAAGCTTCTGCACAGCAAAAGAAACAGTCAACAAAATAAAAGACAACCTACAGAAAGGGAGAAGATATTTGCAAATGACATATCAGATAAAGGCCAGTATCCAAGATCTATAAAGAACTTACTAAACTCAACACCCCAAAAAACAAAAAATCCAATTGTGAAATGGGCAAAAGACATGAACAGAAATTTCACCAAAGAGTTACACATGGCCAACAAGCACATGAGAAAATGCTCTGCATCACTGGCCATCAGGGAAATACAAATCAAAACCACAACGAGATACCACCTCACACCAGTGAGAATGGTGAAAATAACAAGACGGGAAACCACAAATGTTGGAGAGGATGCGGAGAAAAGGGAACCCTCTTGCACTGTTGGTGGGAATGTGAACTGGTGCAGCCACTCTGGAAAACAGTGTGGAGGTTCCTCAAAGAGTTAAAAACAGAGTTAGCCTATGACCCAGCAATTGCCCTACAGGGATTTACCCCAAAGATACAGATGCAGTGGAACACTGGGACACCTGCACCCCAATGTTCACAGCAGCAATGTCCACAAGAGCCAAACTGTGGAAGGAGCCTCGATGTCCATCGAAAAATGAATGGACTGGCACCCCAAGTGGCTCGGTGTTTAGCGCCACCTTCATCCTAGGGCCTGATCTGGAGACCTGGAATCATTCCCACATCAGGCTCCCTGCATGGAGTCTGCTTCTCCCTCTGCCTATGCCTCTGAGCCTCTCTCTCTCTCTCTCTCTCTCTCTCTCTCTGTCTCTCATGAATAAATAAAATCTTTAAAAAAATGAAAAGAAAGATGAATGGATAAAGAAGATGTGGTCTATATATACAATGGAAATTACTCAACCATTAGAAAGGATGACTACCCACCATGTGCTTCAATGTGGATGGGACTGGAGGGTATTATGCTGAGTGAAGTGAGTCAATTGGAGGACAATCATCATATGGTTTCACTCATACGGGGAATATAAGAAATAGTGAAAGGCATTATAGGGGAAAGAAGGGAAAATGAGTGGGAAAAATTAGAGAGGGAGACAAACCATGAGAGACTCCTAACTCTGGAAAACGAACAAGGGATAGTGGAAGGGGAGGTAGACGGGGCGATGGGGTGGCTGGGTGACAGGCACTGAGGAGGGCACTTGATGGGATGAGCCCTGGGTGTCATACTATATGTTGGCAAATCGAACTTCAATTAAAAAACATTAAAAGAAGGAATACAATGAGTTCATAAGAAGTTTAATTTAGTTAATATAGGCCTATTTTTAAAAGATTTTATTATTTATTTATTTATTTATTTATTTATTTGAGAGAGAGAGAGAGAGAGAGAGAGAAAGCCAGTGTGAGTGCAAGCAGGGGGTGTGAGAGGGCAAGCCATAGTGCTGAGTCAAAGAGCCTGATGCAGAGCTTAATCCCATGCCCTTGAGATCATGATCTGAACATAAATCAAATGTTTGAGTCTTAACAGGCTGAGCCATCCAGGCTCCCCAACGGAGGAATATTTTTAGTTAAATATACTGATATGCTATTATAATAAACCACCTCTGTAAGTCTGCTTTCCCATTCTAGAGTTTTACCGTCCACTAGGGATTGGTAAGAGGAAAGAATTGGCTGGAATCCTAGTATATAGGTAAGAGTGGGCATGTTGTGAGCTAGGGGAGTGAGATCTGGGTTTATTCAATGTTTTCTCAAATGTCCATGAACCAGTGCCCTGGGCATAATGGTACTATGTGTGGGAAAATTATGAAAATGTGTTTAGAATAACTAAAAGAAAGGGAGCTATATTCCACCCATGGAACTTTTGATTCAAACAAATATAGCATAAAAAATTAAGAGATTGTTTTTCAATATTAAATAATATGTTACTGTGAACACCATAAAACTTTTTTCTCTACTGCTTTTTAATAACACATTTTGTGGAGAAATGTCACAATTAAGATTTCAACACAGAGTCATTTTTAAAATGCCAACCCAAATTTGGCACAAGACTTGAGGAAAGTGTCTTACATGAAAGGAAAACACTTGAGGAAGAAGGTTCAAAAGAAAAACATACCCAAATCTTGATTTACTATCAAGTAAGCTGATAAAAAGAACATTCAGACTTTTGTGAATCATCAAAGCTTATCTTTAATTTAAATTACAAATTAATTTCTGCCAAACCCAAAAGCTTTTTGAGGAATGAAGAAACCCTAATAAGTATTTTGAATTTCACTAATCATAAGGCACAGCTATAATATTTAAGAAAACTTTAATTGTATGAGTTATATGCTGATTTTGCTTTTGTTAGATCTTGAAATCATTAAGGAATTTTTTTTTAAATGAGATCCCGCCATACCTTCAATACCACAAACCTTCAAAAATACTTTCTCATGAGTATAGCAAGATAGGCATTACTTTTGCAGTGTGCATCAAATTTAGTTTGTGATAAAAACGGCCTATTTAACTTACATCTATTTATAGACCAATTTTGGTCAAAGTGCAGGACATCTTTATTGATCATTCCATTATTATTGCTGAATACACAATTCTTTAGTTATACATAACAAAAAAAAACATGAATATCATGCAATGATATCTAATTTACATAGAAATTGTATCCATTCTTTACTTAAGATCTTGTTTATTTAGGTATTACCTTGCATTACAAAATCTAGACAAACAGGTTAACTCCACTGAAGGCATATAGAATAGCTTCTACCCTGAATCTCCAAGGAAAGCAGCAACCATTTGTGTAGTCTACAATAGTCACCACCAATCCCCAGGAATAGGTTTTATTACGGAACTCATTTTCACTGTCTTTTCAAGGATATCAGATTGCTTGACTTGCTGGCTGCAGGGGATCCCAGTAATTTTTCTTACACACTAGCCCTAGAAAATTCACCCCCTACACAGGAAGAAATCTCAAGAAATGAAGGGGTAGCATGGATTTCAAACTCTCAGAGGGAAGAAAACTATTTGTTTCTAATTGTGTTTTGGTTTGAGCTATAATAGAAATCATCTCTATTGCTATGTGATATGTACACAGTAAATAGGTTTTCAGAATGATTAAACACCTTAGCCTCACTTCAACTATTATTTTCAAAAGCCATTTATTTTAGGCATAGTAGAAAAAAACTATAGCAAATATTTATGAAATCATTTGACTTCAGTGATGCTGCTATGAATATCTTTAATATCTCATGTTTCCTAAAGAACATGTATCTTATGTTTCTGAAGTAATAACTAGAAGCCAATAGATACCTTTTATAAATTATAATTCATAAACAATACATTATTAATAATATTAATTAATATTTAATTGTTTATTAATGAAGATTTCTTATTTCCTACAGAGGTTGTGACCTGACTTTACTTTTCCATGTTTTCCTAAAAAATTAGAATCTAGGATTATTTTAATAAAAGTGACTGTGAACAAAGTAATTGATTTTAGAGGAGAATTTGATAAAGAGTTGAATACCAGTAAAAATACTCCAAAGCATGAAACAAAAAGTCATTATAGTAAGTCATCTGTGGCTAGCAAAGATGTTTAATTTTTAAAACTTTTTGTTCTTAAAAAATGATAAAATATTATTTGATGTGGAAAAATAGACTAAGGTTGTCCTTGAAAATATTTTTCCTGATTACCTGATAATCTTAATTGAGAAAAGATAAATAATATCTCTATTTTCTCCATACTATTTCTTCATCTATATTTTAGTAAGTATAGGATAAGTTTTGTCTCAGTAAAAATAGAAATTCTAAAATTGCAGGGGATTAACACAACAAATATTTAGGTCTTTATCATTCTACTTATCCATCACAATTTTGGATGGAGGCTGTATTCCACAGAGTCACACAGGACACCAGTCTGAAATACGCTTCACTTTCTTACACATGCACCTTCTGGGAACATCTAGTCACCTGGATCTATGAAACAGAAGAAGAAACAACTGGAGATGTGTGTACCAGCTCTTTTTTGCCTTGGTCTGTAATTAGTACACATCATTCTATCCATAACTCATTGTCAAAATTTATCACATCATGCTTCTCAGCCAATCACATGGAAGTTGAAAAATGTAGGAGAGACTATGAATATTTGTTGACCATTCTATTTCTGACATGATGATTAAGAGAAAGGAAGTAGGACCAATGTATTAAGTATCTCCAGTTATAACACCATGTCATTTTATATTTTTATATCATGTAATTCCCATCTGTATTGTCTTATAAGCCTTACAGATTATATCAGAGATCTTTAGGTTTTCCACATATCTTTATATGCATTCAGGATGCGATTTACTTTTTACAAACCAGTCCACATACACTGATCGTCCTAGTCACACATATACATAAACGTTTCTCAACCTGGATTTTTAGAAACACGGATTTTTGTTTTCTTCTGGTGTGCTATCTTTAGACTCAGGACAAAATGTCTTAAGTTCTGGGACACACATCACTAAATTTGAAGAATAAATAAGGTAACTACAGTAAAAATAATGTACCTTAAATGATAACTTTGTTAGCATGTGACTCTTCAAAGACCAACTTGATTTTCTTGATTCTGCATTCTTCATAACATTTCACGCAAATGTGAGGAAAATTTCTATATGTGATTTATGGAATTGTTTTAATTAGATTGGAAGATATAAATATCCCAACATTCCATCTTTTAAGATGTTTCACAGTAAATGAATATATAAAATAAATTATCTCTGAATTTTCTATTGGTACTCAGTATTTCTTTCTTTTCCCAGTTTTCCAATTAATTGGTTAACCTTCCCTGTATTTTTGGAATATTACCTTGAAAAGATAATTTTTTCTTTTCCAGAAGTAAAATGATGTCCCTAGAGGCAACAATTAAGTGTTGCCATAAGTACTCACATTTTCATGATCATGCCAAGTATTATCACAAAGACAATTATTCTGAGCAATTACTTCTATTGCCCCTTCCACTGTTAGTGGTTTTCCTCCCACAGAGCTTTTTTTTTTTTTTTAATAAATGATAACTGACTTCCAAGCTGTAATAATGCACAATTTCCTAACATTGGAAAATCTGTGGAAAAAAACCATGAACTTTCAATGATATATAAAGATAACATCAATTCTTACATAAAGCATTTTTGTTTGTTTAAACTTGGTATTAATGGTCGAGTTGCTTTATGACAGATCTGACTTTGCACATTTTGAAAACCAGAAAAATGGCTGATTATTAATTTTATAAAGAAAACTTATTTTATGATGTGTATAACAAATACCATGTGTCTTTTAATATATACATATAAATCTATGCACATATATTTAATATATAAACATATATATTTAATATATACACACACCCATGTATATTAAATAATTTATATTATGTAACAATTCATTATATCTTTATTGTGACCAAGGTAACTGACCATAATCCCTTACAGCCAGACAAATTCACTCCAAGATCCAGATAAGCTGACTTATAGTTATGTAGTTTTAAAATCCTCATTAAGATTATTTTACTTAAATTGATTTTATTATGATATTCTAAAAATATTTTCCTAATCTCTATGTCTATGCTGTATTTGAATATTACAAAGTAAATACTTTTCAACCTTAAAAATTAAAACATTTACATATTAAAATAATGATGAAAAGGAAAAAATAAAATTTTTTACCTCTTGAATTCACTCATTGAAAAGCATAATGAGGTAACAAAAATGAGAATAGAATGGACTCGATAGGCAAATATTTCTTATATAAAAAACACAACAGTTTTTGTATATGGTATATTCAAGTAAACTGTAACTATGATTCTATAATAGTAGTTTTGATTCTTTTGGGACCAATTTGTACAGGCCTTCTCTTCTAGATCCAATTGAAAAATCTATGGACAATTAATTCAATCCCTGTTCCTACCAAGACATGCATGAATAAAAATTAGATAATTTAATGTGATTCTCTTATTGTTATCCCACCAAAAGCACATAAGAGTATGCTTGAAACATTTTCTACTTACAGGTGCACTGAACTAAACATATTTTAATTGCTTTATGTGTTCTTACTTGCACTATGGTTAACGAGCTTTAAAATAACATATTTCTTTCCCTAATAGGTAGACTTTAAACTAAGTGTTTCAGAAGATATAAATCAAGTGTATATTTCAGAAATATTCTTAGAGACATTTAATCATATTATTTCATCAAACTTTCTTGGAAACAGGGCACCAAAGGTGTCCTAAACCCTCAAACACAATTACAAAAGCTAAGTTGTCTTAAGTATTCCCTAATAGAACATCAAGAGGCTTAGTTCACCTGCTATGAGGCTTTATCAAAGGTAAAACTATATATCCAGATAATCTCCAGGCACTAAACCCCATTCATGAAGTTCATTATAATTAGATGCAGCTATAGTTTAAAACAGGTTACACTGATTTTTGTCATCATGGTTTGCAGATATAAATAGAAACTCTGATTTATATTAGAGTAGTGATGAAGCCAGAATTTTTTCTTCTATATAACTTTATATTCTTCATGAAGGACTTACAGTATTTATTACAGTACTTTATTAGCCTCAAATTGTATTAGAAACTGGTAATTCATGATTCCTTCCACCTGATGTTTTTGCTACCTGTTTTTGCTGCCTGTAGGAGCAGTCATTTCAAATGATGATCCTTTCACCCTGTTGTATTTTGTAATTCATAAAATAATATTCTGCATGTTTTGCTTCTAGAAAGCTTAACTCCAAAACTCTATTTTTAGCTAAATACATTTACAGCCAGATTTTTTTGAAGGGGCATCCACCATAATTATTTCATATCAAATTTAGTCTAACCACTGCTCATGAATTCAGTCATTATTCCTACCCTACAATCCTGACATTTTTATCCTTAGTGGAATAAATTAGAAACACAGATGGATAATCTGGGAAATATTCCACATGAATATTTTTTAAACAGAATTCTTGTCAAGCACAGATTTTATAAGATTCAGTTTATAGTTTTAATAAACAGGGTTCTGATTATTAACTGTACCATTTCAAAATTAAATGAGACATAAGATCTTTTACATAAAGATTTATACAGCTCTACTGCTTTAAGAATCAGTTTGAAATCCAAGCTGTCTTTTCCTTATGGTGTTAAAAAAGCAAAGTAAGTTTGACTGAGGACAAAGAAAGTGCTTTTGCATTTATTTGTTCAAGGGCCATATTTAAGTCTATTCCTTTAGGAAAATGCTTACTGCTCTGTGAAAAATACTAATCCAAATTTTAGTGGGATGTATAGATCTAATATTTCAACTTACCTTTTGGTGCCATAATGATACTTTTTCCTCTTATTTATTTTCCAGTCAGATGTCTTATTCCATTATGTCCCTTCGTCTTTATTTTCCTATGTGCTACTGAAAATGGTTAGTTTGCTTTCTTTAAATATATTTCCATGGAGTGATGATCCAACAGCAGACATATATCCCAAAGTAGGCATAGTATGATGGCACAAACTCCCACATATACCACACAGCATCACCTTGTATGTACATTCAATGCCAAAAGAAGAGAATCAGACTCATTAGATCTTTACTTTTTTTCTTAAACAGCTTTGGAAATGAACCATGTGACAATGTGGATAGGAAAATCATTAAAGACAAATTTATAAAGGGCTTAGTCCTCTAAAAATAGGGAGGTATTCAAAACAGTCACAGATAGATGACTAGTGGCAGAAATAGTCTTTTTTTCCTGCATTACTATCCTAAATGCCCATATCATGGAGACCTATGAAAAAGAGACTTTTGCAAAGGTGCCAAATAAGTTATCCAGTATCCGTAGCAGGTGAACTGGGGTGGAAGTGGGAGAATAGACTGGTCTATGGCTCCCAGTTGAGACAGCAGGAGATCTCAAAGTCTTCATTAACCTCAAATGTAGACTAGACTAAGAATGTTTCAGATGAAATTTTGGAGAATTAAAGCCACTGATTACTAATGAGATGAGTATCCAATATAGATGAGATAATCTGTTCCTTAGTTTACTAGAGAAAAGATGGCTCATAGATAATTAGCAGTGCATACTGAGCAGCTGAAGGTGAACAAGAAATAGTAACTAATAAACATAGCAAGCTAGATATTTTTTTGTGTACCTGTCCAGATCCACTCTTTGTCCTTTTCTGCCCTGTTTTGTACTACAGGAGCCTGACTTTTGCTCACTTTTTTACCTGTAGCCTGTTGATCCCTGGCCTTCCTTTGCTTTAATCCAATGGGATTCACTCACAGGACATTAAAACATGAAAGAAAAAACAGGTGGTTTGCTTATTCCCTTGGGGTCACTAGGGCCTATAGTTTGGCAATGACCCCAATCTTCCATCTAAGACCAGAGCTCCTGTATCATGGCTGCTGTTTCAAGGCTAAAGCTCTCAGCAGATATAGATTATTGCTTTCTCCTTTTGCTTCTTCAAACCTAAGGAGTATTAAGGTGTAGCCATTTTTAATAATCTCTGAATTGCTTACCATTACTTCTTGGTTCCTTTAACCTTATTCTCACTTTTGTTTACAGTTCCAACATTGAAATTCAAGAGATCTCATGTTTCCTTTCAAGTCCCTGTATATAATAGTTCCTGGCATAAGGAAGGTAAGTTAGCATTTTATACTTTGAATGATTTTCTCTTCAAAATATTGGTATAATTGGAAAGTTTCTCTTCAATACCAGTTTTATAACTAAAAATTTTTCTTTATGCTTAAAAAAAATGATCACACCAAAACATTAGTGTTTTATTTCTGTGGAAGTATTCATCATGAAGATATTAACTAGTGATATAATTGAACTGTTTAATAATAAAAAAAGAAACTCACCCACCAATGTTGTTTCATATAACTTTTACTTTTTTGCTCTCCTGAAATAGATTTGGAGTAAAATTTTCCATATATCTTATGTCAAAAAAATACTATTTTATAGCACTTTACATTTTATCATTCTTGGTCATGTATTCAATTATCATCCTTTCTACACCTCTAGAAATAGAAATTATTACCTATATTGTGGAGGATGAGAAAAGTTAGGAGTCTTGTCTTATAATAACTGGTAAAAGTGGGACTCAAATAGCAATACTAGTTTTGATTCCTCCTATAATATGCTATCATTTCCAGTTGCAACTTTTTTTAGATGTTGACATTGGAGAAAGTTCAATTAAACAGTGGCTCAGATGTTAAGAAATATTAAGCCTACCTGAGGGGCAAGCTGTGTAGACTTTAAGATCATTTTTCATGTTGAGTATAAAGGCAAACCAAAATTATTCTTGGGAATGATTTCATGATGTCTGCTTCCTTAAATAAATGTCAATTCTTTCTTGGTGTCCTGAAGAGGCACTTAAACTCCAAATGTTCCTCCAAAGTTCAAATGACAAATGTATGCCATCTGGAAACTGCAATTAAGGACTTTAAAATATATCTAAAAGGTTACTTCTCATTTACTCTTAGGATATAGGAAGTGGGAAAAAGTGTTCCTTCAAATCTAACAACCAGTAAGAAACAGATAATCTCAAAATCAAAATTTGTCTTGAACCCATCAGAGACTTAAGGTTGCAGGACACCCAAATAGCCTTAGAGGTACCTGCCTTTGGTTAGATGAGAAAACTGGCACAATTGTGACACCAAAACACACTGGGCTGCAATGCAAATGAATAAGAATTCAGATTTTTTTTTCATTAATTGCTAACAGCTAAATATTGTCTTTCATGAGAGTACAGAACCTGACGGAGCCAAAGACACAAACAGGGTTTGTGCCACTCTCAGGTTCTACTTCATGATTTTCACTGGCTACTCATAAGAAATATGAGTGTAGGATGCAGAGTCAGACAGTGTTTCTCAGTGGTACAGGTCTGGGAGAGGAAGGTGTGCTTGTGTGGAAAAGACAGGAACTCTGCTCAAACCTTTTCCCCGAAAGAAAAAAAAAAAAAAAAAAAGGAGGCCATCTGGGTGGTTCATTGGTTGAGCATCTGCTTTTAGCTCAGGTCATGATTCCAGGGTCCTGGGAGGGAATCCCACATCAGGCTACCCGTGGGGAGTCTGCTTCTCCCTCTGTCTATTTCTCTGCCTCTCTCTGTGTCTCTCACGAATAAATAAATTTTAAAAATAAAAAAAAAAGAAAGGAAGGAAGGAGAGAAGGAGAGAAGGATGAAAGGAATGAAGGACGATAAAAGAAAAGAAATGAAAGCTCTTACGCCCTTCAGTGTGGAACCGCAAACTTTTTCTCATGGGCACAGATCAAGAACCACTGTTGTTGAGGGAAGGAAAAGATGAAGTGACGGGATACGGGAACCTGTAACCCCTGGAGCAAAGACAATAAATTGTCCTGAACTCAGATGATTAGTGATAACACAACACTGCAAAAGGGGCAGATCACTGAGAAGGGCCTATCTCTGAGACTCAAAAACATTAAATCTGCCTAAGACCGTCTAGACCAGGACGTAAAAAAAATGAAAAACTTCCTCACTGTCCAGCAAACTCTCTGAAATAAAGATTTAGGAGAAGGGATCATGCCAGTTTCCAGGCATGTGTGTTTACCTTTCTGTTTGTCTGTCTCATAACTTTTTAGTTGAAAGACTGTCAGCAAGAGAGACTAACTCTTGATTTCAACTCAGACTCATAATCTCAGGGTCTTGAGTTCAAGATCTGCATCAGGCTCTGTGCTGGACATGGACCCTGCTTAAGATTTTCTCTCTCCTTCTTCCTCCCCCACCCACCACATTCTCTCTCTCTCTAAAAAAAAAAAAAGGAGAAAGAAGTTCCTATTTGCACAAAATTCTAATATTTCTTAAAAGTAGTTTTTTGAAATAGAATCTCTTCATAATAAACAAATGGTTCATAATTTTAAAACTAGAATGGAAGCAGTCAGAGATTGCTGCATTATCAGTCTGACTTATAGGTAAAGAAAAACATAGATTTGAATATAAACATTTTAGATTAAAATGAATTCCTTGGCATAAATTGTTATTTTGAAAAAATAAGAAAGATATGGGGGAAAGGCCATTGAATATTGAACTTTATGTCATAATTTCCTTGCTCTTCTCATGAGAACTAAATGGCAGACAACTACTTGTATTCCTCCTACAGTTTTCATCATAAGGGTGTAGACACAGGGATGCTGAGTAAGCCCCGAGGCCCTCCTAACTGGCTATACAGCATGCCTGCATAAAGGATGACTAAAGATAGGCTTAGAAAGAATGTCCATTGATTTTTACGTAAGCATTTCCTAATAGTTTAAATATTCACATTTCAGTAGTGAAAGGGAAATAATGCTATTATTACAAAATTAATTTAATAAAATTTAATTAATTTTAATATAAAAATACTACTTGATAGAATCGAAGAAAGAGATGTTGAAAAATAATAGTGAGAGAGGATAATATCCTTGTCTTGTTCCTGATCTTAGCAGAAAAGCTTCAGATTTCTCACAATTAAGTATGATGTTACTTGTAGGTTTTTATAGTTTTTACCAAGTATAGAAAGTTTCCCTCCATTCCTAGTTTACTGAGACTTTTTGTCATAAACATGTGTTTGATTTTTGCCAAGTGCTTTTGATGCACCTACTGATATGATCATGTAGTTTTTCTGTTTTAACCTGTTGATATGACAGATTACCTTAATTGATTTATAAATGTTGAACGATCCTTGCATATCTGGATAAATCACATTGGTAATGGCATGTGATTCTTTTTATAAATTTTTGGAATTGATTTGATAATATTTGGCTGACGATTTTTGCATCTATAATCATGAAAGAAATTAGTCTGCAGTTTCTTTTCTGTGTAATGTATTTATTTGGTTTTGTTTTACAGTAATGCCGGCCTCAGAATAAGTAAGCAAGTATTCTCTCCACTTCTATCCCCTAAAAGGGATTATAAAAGAGAACTGGTTTCATTTCTTCTTTAAATATTTAGAAGAATTCACTAGTGAGCCCATCTGGCCTTGGTCAAGCTCTCTCTTTAGGGAGATTAATTATTGTTTCAATCTCTTTAAGAGCTATAGACATATTCAGATTGTCTATTTCTTTTATGTGAATTTTGGTAGTTTATGACTTTTAAGAAACTGGTCTATTTCATCCAAGTTATTTAATTTGTTGGCAGAGAGTTGCTCAGAGCATGTCTTCATTATGCATTTAATGTCCATGGAGTATACTGATGTCTCTTTCATTTATGCCAATAATATATATCTTCTCTCTTTTTTTTCTTAGCCTGGATAGACACAAACCTATTTTATTAATGATTTCAAAAAGCCAACTTTTGATTTTGTTGAATATATTATAGATTTTCTGTTTTCAACTGCACTAATTTCTGCTCTAATTCTTATTGTTTCTTTTCTTCTACTTACTTTGGATTTAATTTACTCTTCTTTTTCTAGTTTCCTAAATTGGAAATTTAAGATCATTGATTTTAGATCTTTCTTCTTTTATAATATATGCGTTCTATGCCATGAATTTTCCTGTATCCCACAAGTTGTGATAAATTGTTTTTTGATTTTCAATTAGTTCAAACTATTTTTTAATTTTTCTTGAGATTTATTCTTTGAACCATGTGTTATTAAGAAATATGTTGTTTGATCTCCACATATTTGGAGATTTTTCCAGTTATCTTTCTGTTACTTATTTCTAGTTTAATTGCATTGTGGATTTCAGTCATATATGAAATTTAAGAAACAAAACAAGCAAAGGGAAAAAAAAGAGAGATAGGCAAACCAAGAAACAGATTCTTAACTATAGAGGACAAATTGATGGTTATCAGGGAGGCGGTGGGTGTGAGGATGGGTGAAATAGGTGATAGGGATTAAGGAGTACACTTGTGATAAGCACTGGTCTTGTATGAAAGTGCTAAATCACTATATTGTACACCTGAAATTAATATCACACTGTATGTTAACTAATTGGAATTTAAACAAAGATTTTAAAAATAAATAAAAATAGGTATGGTATTATTTCTCTTTTTTAATTTGTTAAGGTGTGATTTATGACTCATTATATAGTCTATTATGGTGAATGTTCCATAAGAGCTTGAGAATGTATGAGCAAGATACATTTTGCTATTGTTGGATGAAGTAGACTATAGATGTACATTATATCTAGTTGACTTATGGTGTTATTGAGTTCAATTGTGTCCTACTGATTTTCTGGCTGCTGGATTTGTCCATTTCTGATAGAGGGCTGTTGAACTCTGCTAGCGAATTAATATTTTTCTCTTTTCAGCTCAGTTTTTGACTCACATAGATTAACACTCCGGTGTGTATATGTATATTAAGGATTATTAATTTTTCTAAGGAATTGACCTATTTATCATTATGTAATGTCCCTGATTACTTTATGTCCCTTATAATTTTCCTTGCTTTGAAGTCTGCACTGTCTGAAGTTAACATAGCTACTTCTGTTTTCTTTTGATCAGTCTTAGCATGGCATATTTTTTCCCACCTATTTATTTTTAATTTATATGTCTTTTTATTTAAAGTAGGTTTCTTGGGACTCCTGGGTGGCTCAGTAGTTGAGCATATGCTTTTGGTTCAGGGAATGATCCTGGAGTCCTGGGATCGAGTCCACATCAGGTTCCCTGCATGGAGCCTGCTTCTCTCTCTGCCTATGTCTCTGCCTCTCTCTCTCTATGTCTCTCATGAATAAATAAATAAAATCTTAAAAAAATAAAGTAGGTTTCTTATAGACAACATATAATTGGGTATTGTTTTGTGAACCACTCTGAAAATTTCTGTCTTTTAATTTATGCATTTAGATCATTGACATTCAAAGGAATTATTGGATATATTTAGATTACTATCAATCATATTTATTATTGTTTTCTATTTGTTGCTTTTTCCTTTGTTCTTATTTTGCCTTCTATTTTTTCTGCCTTGTGAGGTTTTAATCAAGCATTTTATATAATTTTCTCTCCTTCACATATTGCTTTTATTTATTTATTCTACTCTTTATAGTGATGTAGAGTTTGCAATACACATTTGCAACTAATGCAAGTCTACATTAAAAGAATGCTATATTACCTCAAGGGTAGTGTCAGTACCTTACAATAATAGATAATCTTAACTTCTATTTTTTGAGTCATTGCTTCATTCATTTCACTTATATATAGCACACAGAAGCATATAAAAATAACAACAATGTATTTGATTATATATGCTTATATATGTAAGGTATATATAAGAAAAATAAAAAAAAATTTATCTTACCTTCACTTAGTCCTTCTTTAATTATTTTTCTTTATAGATCTGAGGTTTTTACCTATATGCTTTTCCTTCTCTCTAAAATACTTCATTTAATATTTCTTACTAGATATGTCTACTGGCAAAAATTCTCTAGAATTATGTTTATCTGAAAAGTATTTACTTTTCCTTTATTTTTGATGGAAAAATTTCCAGAGTATAGAATTTTAGGTTTTTTGTTTCTTCTGTCGACACTTCAAATATATACTCTACTCTTTTCTTGCTTGCCTGGTTTCTCGGGGGAAGTAAGATCCAACTGTCATCTTTGTTCCTCTTTAAGCATTTTACCCCCAAAATAAATCATCCAGTTAAGAAATAGGCAGAAAATACGAACAGACAATTTTCCACAAAGAACACATACAGATACCTAACAGACACATGAAAAGATGTTCAACATTACTCATCATCAGGAAAATACAATCAAAACCATGATGAGATACCACCTCATTTATCAGAATGGCTAAAATTAGCAACATAGGAACTAACAGATGTTGGCAAGGATGTGGAGAAAGGGGAACGATCTTACACTCTTGATGAATGCAGACTGGTACAGCCACTCTGGAAATCACTAAGGATGTTCCTCAAAAATTTACAAATAGAGGAGGGGAAGATGCGGAAGAATAGGGTCCCCAAATCACCTGTTCCCACCAAATCACCTAGATAACCTTCAAATCATCCTGAAAATCTATGAATTCGGCCTGAGATTTAAAGAGAGACCAGCTGGAGTGCTACAGTGAGAAGAGTTCGCGCTTCTATCAAGGTAGGAAGACGGGGAAAAAGAAATAAAGACACAAAAGGCCTCCAAGGGGGAGGGGCCCGCGAGGAGCCGGGCTGAGGCCGGGGCGAGTGTCCCCAGGACAGGAGAGCCCCGTCCCGGAGGAGCAGGAGCTGCACCGACCTTCCCGGGGGAAAGGGGCTCCAGGGAGGTAGAGCAGGACCCAGGAGGGCGGGGATGCCCTCGGGCTCCGGGGACACTAACAAACACCTGCGCCCCGGGAGAGTGCGCCGAGCTCCCTAAGGGCTGCAGCGCGCACGGGGGACCCGGAGCAGCTGGGGGGGGGGGGGGCTCGGGGGCGGCTCCGCGGAGGGGGCTGCGGGGCGGGAGCAGCTCGGGGGGCTCGGGGGCGGCTCCGAGGAGGGGGCTGCGGGGGGGAGCAGCTCGGGGGGGGGGCTCGGGGGCGGCTCCGCGGAGGGGGCTGCGGGGCGGGAGCAGCTCGGGGGGCTCGGGGGCGGCTCCGCGGAGGGGGCTGCGGGGCGGGAGCGCGAATCCACCCACGCAGGCCCCGGAGCACAGGGTGCCGGGACACAGCCCAGGATCCGGCCTCCCCCGGGACAGGCAGAGGCCGGGAGGGCCCAGGACAGCGAGGACGCTCCTGCCCCAGCTGAGCAGATCAGCGGCCCCGCCCGGAGCCTCCAGGCCCTGCAGACGGAGAGCTGCGGAGCTACTGCGGGGGCTGACTCCAGGGCTGCAGAGCTGGCCCCGCCACTGCGGTTGTTCCTTCTGGGGCCTCACGGGGTGAACAACCCCACTGAGCCCTGCACCAGGCAGGGGCAGAGCAGCTCCCCCAAGTGCTCACACCTGAGAAACAGCACAGCAGGCCCCTCCCCCAGAAGACCAGCTAGACGGACAAGTTCCAGGGGAACTCAAGGGACTTAAAGTACACAGAATCAGAGGATACTCCCCCGTGGTTCTTTTTGTTTTGTTTTGTTTTGTTTTGCTTTTTGTTTGTTTCCTTCCCCCACCCCCTTTTTTCTCCTTTCTTTCTTTTTCTTTCTGTTTTTCTTCTTTTTTTTTTCTTTTTATCTTCCTTTTTTCTTTTCATTTTTTCTTTTCTTTCCTTCTTTCTCTCCTCTCCTTTTCTCCTTTTCCCAACACAACTTGTTTTTGGCCACTCTGCACTGAGCAAAATGACTAGAAGGAAAACCTCTACTCAAAGAAAGAATCAGAAACAGTCCTCTCTCCCACAGAGTTACAAAATCTGGATTACAATTAATGTCAAAAAGCCAATTCAGAAGCACTATTATACAGTTACTGGGGGCTCTAGAAAAAAGCATAAAGGACTCAAGAAACTTCATGACTGCAGAATTTAGATCTAATCAGGCAGAAATTAAAAATCAATTGAATGAGATGCAATCCAAATTAGAAGTCATAACGAGGAGGGTTAAGGAGGTGGAAGAATGAGTGAGTGACATAGAAGACAAGTTGATGGCAAAGAGGGAAACTGAGGAAAAAAGAGACAATTAAAAGACCACGAAGATAGATTAAGGGAAATAAACGACAGCCTGAGGAAGAAAAACCTATATTTAATTGCGGGTCCCGAGAGCGCCGAAAGGGACAGAGGGAGAGAATATGTATTTGAACAAATCCTAGCTGAAAACTTTCCTAATCTGGGAAGGGAAACAGGCATTCAGATCCAGGAAATAGAGAGATCCCCCCCTAAAATCAATAAAAACCGTTCAACACCTGGACATTTAACAGTGAAGGTTGCAAATTCCAAACATAAAGAGAAGATCCTTAAAGCAGCAAGTCAAGAAATCCCTGACTTTTTCAGGGAGGAGTATTAGGGTAACAGCAGACCTCTCCACAGAGACCTGGTAGGCCAGAAAGGGCTAGCAGGATATATTCAGGATCCTAAATGAGAAGAACATGCAACCAAGAATACTTTATCCAGCAAGGCTCTCATTCAGAATGGAAGGAGAGATAAAGAGCTTCCAGGACAGGCAGGAATTGAAAGAATATGTAACCTCCAAACCAGCTCTGCAAGAAATTTTAAGGGGGACTATTAAAATTCCCATATTAAAAGAAGTCCAGTGGAACAATCCACAAAAACAAGGACTGAATAGATATCATGATGACACTAAACTCATATCTCTCAATAGTAACTCTGAATGTGAACGGGCTTAATGACCCCATCAAAAGGCGCAGAGTTTCAGACTGGATAAAAAAGCAGGACCCATCATTTGCTGTCTACAAGAGACTCATTTTAGACAGAAGGACACCTACAGCCTGAAAATAAAAGGTTGGAGAACCATTTACCATTCGAATGGTCCTCAAAAGAAAGCAGGGGTAGCCATCCTTATATCAGATAAACTAAAATTTACCCCGAAGTCTGTAGTGAGAGATGAAGAGGGACACTATCTCATACTTAAAGGATCTATCCAACAAGAGGACTTAACAATCCTCAATATATATGCCCCCAATGTGGGAGCTGCCAAATATATGAATCAATTAATAACCAAAGTGAAGAAATACTTAGATAATACTTGGTGACTTCAATCTAGCGCTTTCTACCCTCGATAGGTCTTCTAAGCACAACATCTCCAAAGAAACGAGAGCTTTAAATGATACACTGGACCAGCTGGATTTCACAGATATCTACAGAACTTTACATCCAAACTCAACTGAATACACATTCTTCTCAAGTGCACATGGAACTTTCTCCAGAATAGACCACATACTGGGTCGCAAATTGGGTCTGAACCGATACCAAAAGATTGGGATCATCCCCTGCATATTCTCAGACCATAATGCCTTGAAATTAGAACTAAATCACAACAAGAAGTTTGGAAGGACTTCAAACACGTGGAGGTTAAGGACCATCCTGCTAAGAGATGAAAGGGTCAACCAGGAAATGAAGGAAGAATTAAAAAGATTCATGGAAACTAATGAGAATGAAGATACAACCATTCAAAATATTTGGAATGCAGCAAGAGCAGTCCTAATGGGGAAATTCAGTGCAATACAAGCATCCATTCAAAAACTGGAAAGAACTCAAATACAAAAGCTAACCTTACACCTAAAGGGGTAGTGAAAAAACAGCAAATAGATCCTACACCCAGCAGAAGAGAGTTAATAAAGATTTGAGCAGAACTCAATGAAATCGAGACCAGAAGAACTGTGGAACAGATCAACAGAACCAGGAGTTGGTTCTTCGAAAGAATTAATAAGATAGATAAACCATTAACCAGCCTTATGAAAAAGAAGAGAGAGAAGACTCAAATTAATAAAATCATGAATGAGAAAGGAGAAATCACTACCAACACCAAGGAAATACAAACGATTTTAAAAACATATTGTGAACAGCTATATGCCAATAAATTAGGCAATCTAGAAGAAATGGATGCATTTCTGGAAAGCCACAAATTACCAAAACTGGAACAGGAAGAAATAGAAAAACTGAACAGGCCAAAAACCAGGGAGGAAATTGAAGCAGTCATCAGAAACCTCCCAAGACACAAGAGTCCAGGGCCAGATGGCTTCCATGGGGAATTCTATCAAACGTTTAAAGAAGAAACCATACCTATACTACTAAAGCTGTTTGGAAAGATAGAAAGTGATGGAGTACTTCCAAATTTATTCTATGAGGCCAGCATCACCTTAATTCCAAAACCAGACAAAGACCCCACCAAAAAGGAGAATTACAGACCAATATCCCTGATGAACATGGATGCAAAAATTCTCAACAAGATACTAGCCAATAGGATCCAACAGCACATTAAGAAAATTATTCACCACGACCAAGTAGGATTTATCCCCGGGACACAAGGCTGGTTCAACACTCATAAAACAATCAATGTGATTCATCATATCAGCAAGAGAAAAACCAAGAACCATATGATCCTCTCATTAAATGCAGAGAAAGCATTTGACAAAATACAGCATCCATTCCTGATCAAAACTCTTCAGAGTGTAGGGATAGAGGGAACATAACTCAGCATCTTAAAAGCCATCTACGAAAAGCCCACAGCAAATATCATTCTCACTGGGGAAGCACTGGGAACCTTTCCCCTAAGATCAGGAACAAGACAGGGATGTCCACTCTCCCCACTGCTATTCATCATAGTACTGGAAGTCCTAGCCTCAGCAATCAGACAACAAAAAGACATTAAAGGCATTCAAATTGGCAAAGAAGAAGTCAAACTCTCCCTCTTCGCCCTTGACATGATACTCTACATAGAAAACCCAAAAGTCTCCACCCCAAGATTGCTAGAACTCATACAGCAATTCGGTAGCGTGGCAGGATACAAAATCAATGCCCAGAAATCAGTGGCATTTCTCTACACTAACAATGAGACTGAAGAAAGAGAAATTAAGGAGTCAATCCCATTTACAATTGCACCCAAAAGCATAAGATACCTAGGAATAAACCTCACCAAAGAGGTAAAGGATCTATACCCTAAAAACTATAGAACACTTCTGAAAGAAATTGAGGAAGACACAAAGAAATGGAAAAATATTCATGCTCATGGATTGGCACAATTAATATTGTGAAAATGTCAATGTTACCCAAGGCAATTTACATGTTTAATGCAATCCCTGTCAAATGGACTTTCTTCAGAGAGTTAGAACAAATTATTTTAAGATTTGTGTGGAATCAGAAAAGACCCCGAATAGCCAGGGGAATTTTAAAAAAGAAAACCATATCTGGGGGCATCACAATGCCAGATTTCAGGTTGTACTACAAAGCTGTGGTCATCAAGACAGTGTGGTACTGGCACAAAAATAGACACATAGATCAATGGAACAGAATAGAGAACCCAGATGTGGACCCTCAACTTTATGGTCAACTAATATTCGGTAAAGGAGGAAAGACTATCCATTGGAAGAAAGACAGTCTCTTCAATAAATGGTGCTGGGAAAATTGGACATCCACATGCAGAAGAATGAAACTAGACCACTCTCTTTCACCATACACAAAGATAAACCCAAAATGGATGAAAGATCTAAATGTGAGACAAGATTCCATCAAAATCCTCGAGGAGAACACAGGTAACACCCTTTTTGAACTCAGCCACAGTAACTTCTTGCAAGATACATCCACGAAGGCAAAAGAAACTAAAGCAAAAATGAACTATTGGGACTTCATCAAGATAAGAAGCTTTTGCACAGCAAAGGATACAGTCAACAAAACTAAAAGACAACCTACAGAATGGGAGAAGATACTTGCAAATGACTTATCAGATAAAGGGTTAGTTTCCAAGATCTATAAAGAACTTATTAAACACAATACCAAAGAAACAAACAATCCAATCATGAAATGGGCACAAGACATGAAGAGAAATCTCACAGAGGAAGACATAGACATGGCCAACATGCACATGAGAAAATGCTCTGCATCACTTGCCATCAGGGAAATACAAATCAAAGCCACAATGAGATACCACCTCACACCAGTGAGAATGGGGCAAATTAACAAGGCAGGAAACCATAAATGTTGGAGAGGATGCGAAGAAAAGGGAACCCTCTTGCACTGTTGGTGGGAATGTGAACTGGTGCAGCCACTCTGGAAAACTGTGTTGAGGTTCCTCAAAGAGTTAAAAATAGACCTGCTCTATGACCCAGCAATTGCACTATTGGGGATTTACCCCAAAGATACAGATGCAATGATATGTCGGGACACCTGCACCCCGATGTTTCTAGCAGCAATGTCCACAATAACCAAATTGTGGAAGGAGCCTCGGCGTCCATCGAAAGATGAATGGATAAAGAAGATGTGGTTTATGTATACAATGGAATATTACTGAGCCATTAGAAATGACAAATACCCACCATTTGCTTCAACATGGATGGAACTGGAGGGTATTATGCTGAGTGAAGTATGTCAATCAGAGAAGGACAAACATTATATGTTCTCATTCATTTGGGGAATATAAATAATAGTGAAAGGGAATATAAGGGAGGGGAGAATAAATATGTGGGAAATATCAGAAAGGGAGACAGAACATAAAGACTCCTAACTGGGAAACGAACTAGGGGTGGTGGAAGGGGAGGAGGGTGGGGCGGTGGGGGTGAATGGGTGACGGGCACTGAGGGGGGCACTTGATGGGATGAGCACTGGGTGTTATTCTGTATGTTGGCAAATTGAACACCAATAAAAAATGAATTTATTATTAAAAAAATTTACAGATAGAACTACCCTGTGATCCATCAATTGTACAACTGGATATTTACCTAATAGATACAAAAATACTGATGCAAAGGAGAACATGTACCATGATGTTTATAGCAGCCTTATCAACAATATCCAAATTATGGAAAGAGCTTCAATGTCCATCAACTGGATGAATGGATAAAGAAGAGGTGGTATGCACACACACACACTCACAGGAATATTACTCAGCCATATAAAAATAAATCTTGCTATTTGCAATGATATGGATGGATGTATAGTGTACTATGGTAGGCCAAAAAACAGTCAGACAGAGAAAGATAAATACCATATGATTTCACCCACATGTGAATTAAGAAATAAAACAGATGAAAATAGAGGAAGGAGGGAAAAAGAGAGAAACAAATCCTAAGAGACTCTTAACTGTGGAGAACAAACTGAGGGTAGATGAAGGGAGGTGGATGGGAGATGGGCTAAATGGGGATGGGTATTAAGGAGGGCACTTGTGATGAGCAGTGGGTGTTGTATGTAAGTGATGAATTATTAAATTCTACTGAAACCAATATTACCCTATATGTTAACTATCTAGAATTTAAATAAAACTTGAAACAAAAATAAATATGCTCTCTAAGCATCCTAGATCTGAAGTTTGTTTCTGAGATTAATTTAGGGAAGTTTGCAGTCATTATTTTTTTTTAAAAATTCTCCTATCTCTTTCTGTCATCTTCCTTATAATATTAGTATTCTATGCATGTCACAACTTTTGTAGTTGTTCCACAGTATTTGGATATCCTGTTCTATTTTTTTCCTTCATTATTTGTTCTATTTGCTTTTCAGTTTTGGAGATTTTTAATAAGATATCCTCAAGCCCAGAGATTCTTGCCTTAGTTGTGTCCAATTACTAATGAACTGACTCATCAAAGGCATTCTTCACTTCTTTACAGTGTTTTTTAGCTCCAGCATTTCTTTCTTTTTTTTTTCCTAAAATTTCTATTCTCTGCTTATACTGCCCATTTGTCCTTGCAAGCTGTCTACTTTATCCATTAGAGCCCTCAGCATATTAATCAAAGTTGTTTTAAACTCCTGGTTTGACAATTCAAATATCTTTGCCATATCTGCTTTTGATGCTTGCTTTGTCTCCTAAAATTCAGATTTTTATTTTTGGTATGCCTTGTAATTTTTTCTTGATAGCTAGACATTATGTACTAAGTAAAAGAAACTGCTGGGCTTTTAGTAACATAGTAAGATGTTGGATGAGGGAAAGCACCCTATAGTTCTAAGAATAGATTTTAGTCCTTTAGGGAACTTATGCCTCTGAACTGTGAACTTCACAAAAATTTCTCAGTTTCTGATTCTCCCTTACATGGAAGAGAATGCTTAGTGTGGAATGGAGTTAGGAATTTCCCTTTTCCCATTCAGGACGCTAGAGCTGAATGAAGTTGGATAGTTCCCTTTCCCCAGGTCAATTATTTTTTGATAAAACTCCAGCAGAATAGGCTCTGGTTAACTAGTTTTCCCCAAGGGCAGGCCTTATTAAGAACAGAGTACTCTAGGGTATTTAGAAATGATTCTTTCCCTTCCCTCTGCCAGGACATGAGGGGATTTTTCCCACATATATAATGCAAGAACCTGATAGAGCTCTTGGAAATAAATCTCATAAAGTTGGGCAGCCCGGGTGGCTCAGCGGTTTAGCGCCGCCTTCAGCACAGGGCCTGATCCTGGAGACCTGGGATCGAGTCCCATGTCAGGCTCCCTCCATGGAGCCTGTTTCTCCCTCTGCCTGTGTCTCTGCCTCTCTCTCTCTCTCTCTCTCTCTCTCTCATTCTGTGTCTCTCATGAATAAATAAATAAAATCTTTAAAAAAAAAATCTCATAAAATTGTGGGGCCCTCTCTTACTGGGTCCCCTTATGTTTTTAACTTTCAGAGTTGTCAACATTGAGCCTCAACTAATCCATAAATTATAGTTCATGTTTTCCTACCCAATCTAACACTGTTTCTACAGAGATTTCTGCTAGTGAATCTTCATTCTGTTAAGCCACAAAGCCACGAATCCCTGTATTTGCCTGACTTTCTCTCTGTTGGTGGAGGCCATGGTTTGCCTTGTGTCCTTATCTCTCTGTAGATCTTAAGAAGTTGATCTTTCAGTATATTCAGATTTTTACTTGTTGTTAGAGTTGAATGGCAACTTCCAGGCTCCTTATATGTAGAACCAGAAACCAAAAGTTTTCAATATAGTCATTTTTCAAATAAAATATTTAAATATTCATAATGCAAATTCTAAATTTTTTAATTAAACAGCACGGCAAATAACAACATTTTTATCATTATTCTCATGAAGAGTAAGAGAATTATCAAAACCAGATTTTGAAAAGTAACAGGATGACAGTTGCTTTATAAGGAAAGATATGTATGTTGATGCTCCTATCTATGCTCTAAATTTCAATGGAAATACAACTGATAGTATAGGTCTTCATCAATTTCACTAAGAGTGCCTTTCTGTAGTCACTCCTGCCAGACTAAATATTCACTGAATCTCTTTCCATTTTGGGAGATAAAAAAATCACAGCACAGAACATGAAATGCCTCAGCAATGTTAAAGTGATTCACTTCTGCTAGATTCAAAATTGCCATTTGCCAGCACTTTGGTAAAATGAAAAAATAAAAATAATAATAAAATAAAAAAGACTTTTTAAGCCTATATCATATTGAAGCAACTTTTACAAATCTGTATGTCACAGTCAAGATTAGCCTTTTTGGATCAGTTATAAAGGGTCAAAATTGCTTACATAATGACTTTTCAGTGAAGTGAATAATCACTACCCTCTACAAACCAATGATAATTTTATAACTTATAATATCCAAAATACCATATAATAAAGGATTGTCATGCTGTTAGAAAGGCTACTTTAAAATATATTGCATTGCATCCCCACTTTGGATAAGCTAATAAAACTTTAAAGATGTTGTAATATTCACATCCTCTGATTGAATTAAGTGTTTCCAATTGACTCAAAACAAATTGAAAATTTAGGTACACTCTTAACTCTACTAATAATAAAGCAGTCTTAAGTCCATAAATTAAAGATCTATGTGTATGCTTTCTACAATTGAGAGTTAAAACATACAGGCAAAAAGTCTCCTAAAAACCTATCATAAGATCTAATGCTTTGTGAGAAAAGCAAGTGTCTGGAGAATATAGTGTCTCTCAACTTAATGAAAAATGTACATTTTCCTCAAAATTTTGCTATCATGATTGACTACTTTGGTAATTCATAATTGAAATCAGCAATATTCTAAAGGGAAGATTAAATTAAATGAGGCTTCTATTCTAACGACAGAATTAATCTAGGACAAAATTTTTAACTGGTAGGACTTAGCCTAAGAGTTTTTAGTTTAGTTTTTTTTTTTTTTTTTAAATTTCTGTTCCAGCTGTCTTTAGTTGACACAGCTTATTTTCTGGATAACCAATACCTAGGTTATATGCAGGACAAGTTCAATGCAGTGCTACAACTATTCAACTAGGATTTGGCTTCTGCAAGCAGTGCAATATTTAAGCCCTATTTGTCCTCTCTTCCACCCAAATTTATTTTACTTTACTTTCCCTACCCAAGATTAAATGTAAATTCCTTTTCTTCAAATCTTTGTGGTCTATTATCAAAAGAAAAGTTCCTTTCTTGATAATAATAACTTCTTTTTTGCAGATAGCACTGTCTGTATCATACTTGAGTTTGCATACTTATGTTTGCATCATATCCTCCAAGAGATAGGGATGGTGTCTTTGTGCCCATCATAGTACTGAGCACAAGATTCTCTACATATTAGGGTCCATAAATGTTATTAGAAATTAATTTTTAAAGAAACAAAAAATGCTTAATTGGTCTTTCTTTGTGCTTCTGTTTTAAGTGGGGTAAAAAAAAATCATTTTGGCCTGGACTTGAAGAAATTCTGAGATAGTTATACCAGGTGGAAGAAATAGTTAGCAGCTGGGAGAAAGAAATTAGAAATAATTAAGGTCAGCATATTAACTTTTTATTATCCTTCCTTTATAATTCCCTTAAGGTTTTTATTTAAAAAAATCATCTCTTAAAAAAAAATCATCTCTTTGATATTTCCACCTATTCATCTATAGTTTCTGATGTGTAAGCTCTAGATTCCATTGCTGGATTGAGGTAGGTTACACCCATGTTATAATTGTAACCCACAAAGAAGGGAACCCACCAAACTGCACTAAATGTTAGAAATTGATTTTTTTTTAAGATTTTATTTATCCATTCATGACAGACAGAGAGAAAGAGGCAGAGACACAGGCAGAGAGAGAAGCAGGCTCCATGCAGGGAGCCTGATGCAGGACCCGATCCCGGGACTCCAGGACCATGCCCTGGGCCAAAGACAGGCACTAAACCACTGAGCCATCCAGGGATCCCCTGAATTCTTAAATTATGAATAATTTATGTATAAATGCTACCAAGTGTTTGGTGAGTTATGCATGCTTATTACAATGATAATATTTAGAATAAGAAAATAAATATTAATTTTATTGTCTCACATTCTCCTAATGTGTTTAATCAAAACATATATGATACCTGCACTGATAACCAGTGAAATTACAGTGTAGTCTTAAATGCAAGGCAAGGAAGACAGAGGAAGACAGAGAGAAGATCTTGTTCCTAAATTATTTTCTATCTTGAGTTGCAGCCAAGAATTTTGATTTTGTAAGCAATCACCTCACCAGATGTCTTGATATACCCCTGCCATGCCCTTGCTATTCCTTTTCTCAGTGGTGCATGTGCTCACATGTAAATAATAGATAGGGTACATTAAGACATGGGTAATATGAACAGCTTTATTTGGCACTGAGCAAACATCTGCTATACAAAATCAAAATTAATTGCCATCATGAGTTTCCTGTACTAACTTATTGTCATCTATTTAGAAAATATCAATTGTCCTAAATAATGCTAATAGACACACAGAGGCAAACACATTCATAAGAACTTGAGCCCTTAGTTTTCAGGACCAGAATTCTGTGACATTGAGCTCCAAAACAATTGCATTTCTCATCATTTTCTGATCTCTGGGAGTAAGGTAGGACAAAATAAAAATAAAATCAGAATGAGTGCAAATGTTTTCCTCCAAGTCTTTGCAAAATCTTCAGTGATTCCTCCAGGAACCACTGGGGTGGATCTTAATTACAGATTCCCCTTTTCAATGTCTACTCTAGAACACTGTATGTAGCCATTAATGATGGTGCATTTCAGGCCAATGAATTACTAGTTTCCTCTCCCTGTAAATTCTGGCCTATGAAGAATAGTTTTTAGTGTTTTATAATTGTTTGATGAAAGAAATTTCCAGCTTTTCCTCAAAACGTGGCCCTAAGTAAACTAGTTTTATTTCTAAAGATTTTATTAATTTATTTAAGAGAGAAACAGAGAGAACATGAATGGAGGGAGAGGCAGGAGGAGAGGGAGAGGGACAAGCAGACTCTCCAGTGAGCACAGAGCCCAGGACCCTGAGATCAGGACCTGAATGAAAGTCAGACACTTAACCAACTGAGCCACCCAGGGACCCCAAAAGATACACTGTTAAAAGAAAATAAAAAATGGATTCTAAAAATAAAGGTAAAACTCTCAAAAACAATGGAAAAACTTCAGGTTTCAGTGTTCATTTTTCATGAAATTTAATTCAGTAAGTCTGTTCACAGTATAGAATTCTTAACTTCAGAAATTGTGTCACAGAAATATTTATAAGTCTTATGTGATTCCCTACAAGATTACTTCTGCTACTTTTCTGCTTAACTGCTTATCAGCTAATTACATAATTTGCCTCCCTGCTTAGTAAATTAAAATCCCAATTCTCCTTATAGTACATTCACTCCAGATGAGTCAACATCTGTACATAAAGGATAGCGACCATTCAGCAAGGATGCTGCTGTTACCTATGGTGAAATACTGAAAATGTCAGCAGGACTTAACACAGAGGTGAGCGCTACATTATAAAGGTGAAAACACTCGGAAAATGTTTAAATAAAATGTGTTGTACATGAAACACATTCTATGTTAACCCATATATCTGTTTTAAACCTTTTTTAAAAAGTTTGTTGTAGTACTAGATATAATTATACTGTCCTCCTTACCAGCACAGTACCACATCTTTACATACTAATTTTGAATTTTAAAAAAGGCTTCTTTTCCCTTCATCATTTATATATATATTTTTTAATTTTTATTTATTTATGATAGGCACACAGTGAGAGAGAGAGAGAGAGAGAGGCAGAGACACAGGCAGAGGGAGAAGCAGGCTCCATGCACCGGGAGCCCGACGTGGGAATCGATCCCGGGTCTCCAGGATTGCGCCCTGGGCCAAAGGCAGGCGCCAAACCACTGAGCCACCCAGGGATCCCCCATCATTTATATCTTATATCACTCCTGTGAAACTGAAAGGGCTAGCATTAATACCTTTAATTTACATATAAGAAAACTTAGAATTACAGGAGCTATTCGGTAGTAGTATTGGGTTTCAAGATATCTTTTTTCCTCATTCCATACAATCTTATTTATAGAATATTATACAACTTTACATACCTTATATCACTTTTCTATTTATCAAATCTGAGCCCCTTACTTGAGTAACTCTGGCAACTGCATTCTGATTTCTGGAACTTTGAAGAAGGGAGCCAATTTTTTTTTTAAGATTTTATTTATTTGACACATAGAGAGAGATAGAACAACACAGCACAAGCAGGAGGAATGGCAGAGGGAGAAGGAGAGGGGTAAAAGGACTCCCTACTGAGCAGGTAGCCCAACAAGGGGCTCCATCCCAGGACTCTGGGGTCAGCACATGAGCCAAAGATAGGTGCTTAACTGATTGAGCCACCCAGGTGCCCCAAGGGAAGTCAATTTTAAGATAGAAATGTGAGAATAAAGGTATAAATGAGACAGGCCAGATTACAGAATGAAATAAGAGAACATTTTCATTGTGGAAATATGTAATAAATGAGGGAGGTGCTGCAAAAGTAAACTTGAACCATTTAGTACCATATAGTTTGCTTTTCTTTCTTGATATTGGACACAAAACCTTGCCCTAGTAGCTAATTCTCTTTATTTTATTTTTATATTTTTAGCCTCTCAGTCAGCAGATACTGAACTTTTCCACTCCAAAACACTCAAACCGTTTACTTACATGCTCTTCCCCAAATTATTTAAAATCAACCTCCCCCACTCCCTTATCTCCTCATACGTGCCCTTCTAACTGAGTAATGAGACACTGTCCCAAAGCCTTCTTTGAAGGCTTTCTTTTCCTCTTTCCTGATGAGGAAGCATCCCACATTCAAGTATCCAATTTTCCTTCTATCAGAGAGCATTTTTCAGAGTGGTTTCAAGTAGGATACTGAGCATCACTGACTTGCAAGGAATTATGGTGGCTCTCCACTAGTAAAAGAGAGGTAGAATTGCCCTACAGGGTTTGGATAGGGCACTAGAAAGTGGTCTAATGGGATAATGATTTAGTGATAGCTCTAATTATAGCACAGCTGACCCCAGCAAATGAGTATTGAACACAAAGCCATTTAGCAGGAAGTTGCAGGCTTCTCTGATGGCAGAAATAAAAGCTACACATCACTGTATTTGTTAGTAATAGGTCTTTATTCTCCTGACTCAGAGTCTTTTCCTTTTCTCTGAATGTGAGTGTAGGAAGTACCACTAGTCCAAATTTGCTATTATTATTATTATTACTATTATTATTATTGAAAATTTCCAAAAGTGAAAAGTGGCCAGCTTTAAAGATTCCATAACATTAGTGAGCACTGTGATTGAACTGATTATTAAATCAGTTGAAAAGGAAAACTAAACAGAAAATCATTTTTGGATCTTTGAATGAAATAAAAACAAGACTATTATCATTATTGCTATGGTTATTTTAGAATCTTAGAGGTCCTAGAGTTAATTTTATTCAGAAATTAAGGTTACCTGATTTTTGTTTCTCTGTAATTTCAATTATCATCTACATTTCTATAAGGTGACTATACTGTAATTCTTTTAAGAATATTACAAAGCATCATCAAGACCTGAGAAATCAGGAGGATATTTTTTTCCCTATTATATTGTTTAAACCAGTATAATGGACTAGCATGAAGATCTAAAATGTAACTTAAGATATTTGTGGACCTCAAAGAATGAAATTTTACATGTTAGGTGTATTAACATTCTAAAGAAGAATATGTTCCTTAGCATGTAGGTTTGGTCAGATATATAAGCACTGAACAAAAGAATTCTCGAGATGAAATTTCAAAAGTTGTTATTCCCTATTCTAACATCATCAAAGAAAGAAAACTTCAAAAACAGTCTTCCAATGTTTGTTTGTAATTCACAAGGCTCTTCTTGTGGAATGGTTGTAACTGACCATCATAGTTTCATTCAACCAAATATTTTAATTTCCATAAAACTCATATTCTCAGCTCGTTTTCACTAAAACCTGCTAATGGTTTGGCTTCCCCACTAGATCTCCTTTAAGTAGAAGATATTATGGTTAATTTTTTAAAAGATTTTATTTATTTGAAAGAGAGAACATGAGTTGGGAGTGGGGCAGATGGTAAGAAAGAAGCAGACTCCCCAATGAACAGGGAGCCCAACGTTGGGTTCAATCCCAAGACCCCAGGATCATAATCTGAGCTGAAGGCAGCCGCTTAACTGACTCAGCTACCCACATGCTCCTGGATAATTTTTTATGATGGTTACATTTCTACTCTTCTTCTTCTCCTTTTTTTTTTTTTTCTACTCTTCTTATAGTTACATCAGTCATTGGATTTAGGGTCCACCCTCATCCAGTATGCCCTCATCTTAACTTAAGTACATATGCAAAGACCCTATTTCCAAATAAGGTCACATTCTGAGGTCTCAGGGGGACATGGATTTGGAGAAATACAATTTAATGAATTATCTCTTCACTCAGAGATGGCCACAGAGATAGCCAGAATTATTTACTATAATTTATTTCCACAACAAAGAGTAGAGCAAAAAAGAGAAAGATATAGAAATACCTGTGGCATGTACAATATTACAAGTATCCCTCCTAATTAGTTACAGGATACAGATGTTAGAATTTATGATAGGTCAAGCTGACCTAAATGACAGGTCTGAATTGCTTAGCTGGACAGCTAGACTCTACTCTGACTTAATTTAGGGGACATACTGAACTAATTCCACTCTAGACTGAATGTTTGCTAATTCAGTAAAACAGAATTTGTTAAAAAGGCAATAATGCATAAATAATTGAACCAACAGTGATAGAAAATGAACAATACAATGTTTACAAACACATTGCCCCAAAATGACAAGCTCAAACTAACCAACAAAAATGTATCTCACAAACATGGCTCTGAATAGAACAAGATTAGTGATTCAAAGTCCAAAGAATGAAAAGTAAATCATTTAATTTATTTAAGAGAGATAATCTGGGTGGCTGACACAGGTAAAATTTCTCTGATGACACCCAAAAGTTGATATTTTACAATCTATAAAGATGCCTCTCAACATTTTACTTCAAACAAGTATGAAATGAGCTTCATTGCATGGTTTCTTATAATAACCTAACATAATAAAGATCAAATAGTGTCTGTGTTAGATACATAAGAATTTTATCACCGTAAGTAAATATACAAACTTCTTTCAGGCTCATTTTTCGCCTCAGTAATTGGGCCTCATAAATTTGCTTTGAATATCTAATAAGGAGATACTTAAACATAGTATGGAGTTTGGCCTGTGGTTATCATTAAATGGTAACCATTTCATTAGAACAAAATCAGCATTTATTAACTTATTATAAAATGTGTATACTCCCAGTGTCCAGAATTATTATTATCTGTCTGTGGAAGTATTTTTATGGACTTAGTAACTTGGGATCTAATTAATAAACAGAGTATTTCAAGATATATAGAAGAAGGATGATATTGAAAAGTATTTCAAATGAGCCCTAATTAAGTCTGGTGAACCTTTTTTGCCAAACAACCAAACAGACTTTTTTGCAGCAATACAAAGTTTGAATATACCAGATGCCTTCTCTTTTTATCCTTACCATGTTAGATTAATATTAGAAAACTCTAGTTCTTTGGATTACTATCGAGTTTCAAGAAAACCACTAATCTACTAATGTGCTATACCTTCAAATAGACTATAAGTGATTACACTTTATTTTACATTTATTCTTGTTTTAGTTTCCTAAGACAGCTTTATTGTATATATAGGGCTATCACAAAATGTTCTTAGGTTCTCATTTAAAAATAATTCATTGGGACACCGAAGTGACTCAGTGGTTGAGTGTCTGCCTTTGGCTCAGGTCATGATCCTGGGGTTCTGGGATGAGTCCTGCATCAGGCTCCCCTCAAGGAGCCTGCTTCTCCCTCTGCCTATGTCTCTGCCTCTCTCTGTGTGTCTCTCATAAATAAATAAAATCTTTAAAAATAATAATAATTTATTGTGAAAAAATAATTTATTGTGTTTATTTATATAATACTGACGATATTTAGGTGTTGCCTCCAACTAGTTTCTTTGTAAGCTTTTGGATCACCTTACCATAGCTTGTCCTGACTCCAGCTGGTAAAGAGTAAGAATTAAGTTATCTATGGCATGATAAAGAGTCACCTGGCACTGTAAATTAATGTACAAGCATTTGTGATGATGATGGAGATTTTCTTCTTTTTTAATTTTTTTTATTTTTATTTTTTGGGTTTTATTATTTTTTTAATAAATTTATTTTTTATTGGTGTTCAATTTACCAACATACAGAATAACACCCAGTGCTCATCCCATCAAGTGCCCCCCTCAGTGCCCGTCACCCATTCACCCCCACCCCCCCGCCCTCCTCCCCTTCCACCACCCCTAGTTCATTTCCTGGAGTTAGGTTTTCTTTCATTCTTGTTATATGTTAAAAATATTTGTTATAAAAAAAATATTTGTTATATTTTTACCACAGTTAAGAATTTAAAAGGTCATTTTTAATTGTTAATCTTTAGAAAACATAGATGCATGTTTAAAACAGATTAATGACTTGGAGAAAAAATATCATGTGCCACTCCAAAAATTTGTCAAAAAAGGACTAGTTTAAAAGTTGATCTGTCAAATATTTTTAAATTTAATATAAAATGTATACAGACACACATATATATATATAATATTGGATATTAATAAACTAAATGAAGGTGCAAAATGGGAAAAATCTTCAATGACATCTATAGAAATTCAGCAAGATATATCAAAAGCATATGTGAAATGAAGGCATATACTATACTTTTACTTACTAGCTATAGTAATTCAACAAGGCAGTGTTTTATGTAAACTCAAATGGCAGATATAGTGCAAAAGACTTGAGAATTTCTGTACCCTTATACTTGTTCTATGTCTTCGGATAGAATATGGCATGTATCTTACGAAGCCCACAGGACTGAAAATCAATTTGAATTGTATATCTTCCATTTCCCAGGTGTGTGATCTTGAGTAAGTCATCTATTCATTTATAACATCACTTTCCTCCTCTGTAATTATAAAATTAAAAAAATTAATAGGGTTAGTGTGAGAATTAAAAAAGCACTTTACATAGAACTGACTTATAAACAAAAAACTCAAAATATAATGTTAATATAAGGCATTATTACCATAGCAAAATATAAGGAAATTCTACTGAAGACATACAAAAAGTAAACCGTCACCCCACAATTTTTAAATGGTATTTTTCTTTTATTACTTCAACAACAGTATTACCTGCAGAGTCCAAAATAGAATGATTTCAAATTAGATGGTCTCTGCAATGTATTTTGTTAATATTCTTTTTGATTTGAAGGCTTACATTTAAACATAGTAGCAATATATATAAAATAAAAAATAAAATCACAAAGTTTCCATATAATTAGAGAAACCACTTCCATTATAGTTTTCATTGTGGGTTTTTAAAACAATGCTAATATAAAATCATATTCAGTGGAAGAAAAACTGTGGACAAGGCCTATGGCCTTCAAGATGAAGTAATAGCTCTAAAAAATGGAAGATATTTCTCGTGAGGTTTTCTGAACAAAATTTTACTAAATGCAGAGTTAAAAGTAATTAACTATAAAATAAAATGAATTTTGGTGTTTTAGAATAAAATAAAAACTTGGTATCCAAAGAAATCAATATAAATAGTGTTGTAGAGTTACTGTAAATGAAGAGGCATCTTGTGGCATTAATAATTACAGGCAGAAAACATCATTCAAAATATGCTCAGTAGGGACACCTGGGTGGCTCAGCGGTTGAGCATCTGCTTTTGGCTCAGTGAGTGATCCCAGGATGCTGGATTGAGTCCTACATTGCTCTCCTTGTGGGGAGCCTGCCTCTCCCTCTGCCTATGTCTCTGCCTCTCTCTCTCTCTCTGTGTGTCTCTCATAAATAAATAAATAAAATCTTTAAAAGAAAATATGCTCAGTAGAAAAGAATCACACCACGACAAAAATATATTTTCAAGATCAAATAGGACAGAGTTGTTAAAAGTTAAAGTTGTCAAATTATAGGGTACTAAATAATTTTTTGCTCTCATTAGATAAGCAAAATTATTCATATAGTCATCGCAAATTACCAATAGGTTAAAAATGCAAGAATAAAAAATGCAGATGAATTGAACAGCCAACATGTTTATTAGAAATGTTTTTCACATATAGACAGTAACAATTCATCACTTGTTTATCTTTTTTAAAAAAAATTTTACTAGATAGTGATTAAAAGCTACACCATAGATCTATTGCCTGACTCACAGATTATATAATTCATTTTTAATTTTTAAAAATATTTCATTTATGTATTCATGAGAGACAGAAAGAGAGAGAAGCAGAGACACAGGTAGAGGGAGAAGCAGGCTCCATGCAGGGAGCCCAATGTGGGACTCCATCCAGGGACCCCAGAATCATGCCCGAGCCAAAGGCAGGCACTAAACCACTGAGCCACCCAGGCGTCCCATATTATATACTTTATATACAGAAATTTATTTTGGTGGTGGTTAGAAAGATGTCATATTGGTTATATTTATTTTTATAAGCACACATTTAGCCTAATAAACAACTCATGAAAACTATTTAAAACCTATTGCTTTATCTAATAATAACTAGTTTATGTTCTTTACAAGTATACTTATGTATCCATCATTCTTTATTTCAACTTCATTTCTGGTGCCTCTAGTTTATGTGTTATAATTACCTTGCTCATAATCAATATCACTGACCTATAAAACACACTACCTATGCTTGAGAGGATAAAATCAAGATGTATAAAGAAATCCAATTGCCATTTTAATTGCTATGGACATGATAAAAATAAAAACTACTGGTATTCAGTCATTCTAGTGAAAATCTACTTGGTCTTCTTTTTTTAAAGATATAATTTAGATTGAATTTAAAGATTGTTAAAAATTTTAAAAAAATAAAGATTGTCAAGAAATGATTTTTCATCTAGTAGAGCTCATGTGCTCATACATTATCTCTACATGCATAAATACTCTCCACATTGCTTGGAATGTTTTCCACAATCATCAGTGTGTCGTCAAGTTTAAACTTAGGCTATGGAAGTGGAATATATAGGGTATGCGTTTGTGATGCTGTGGAGACAGAATATTTTGAATAGATTAAGATTAGGCAGTGAAACAAAGTAACTACAAATTTTGGCACATAACGGATATTGAATAAATACTCCAGTGAAGTAATAAATAGACCTTAAGAACATCTCATTCAAGACTACATGTTAAAGATTTTAATGACATTAATCTTATAATAACAGCAAATATAGCAACATCTGACAAAAAACTGTACAGTTTAACAATAAAACAACTATATAATTATTTCTTAAGTATAGTCTGTAATTACTGTTTAGTTTAAATTATCTTGTAATATTTCATACTATATTTATATTTCCAGATACTAAGTTGTCTGTGATCTATACAAACATTAGAATTTTTAGAAAAAAGTCTTAAAGAAAGTACTACCAGTAAGAGGAAACGTTTTACACAGAAAGACCCCAAAGGTAATTAATATATTTTCTTTACATATCCAATAACATTTTAAAAAATGTTATTGTGGTAATGACACTTAACATGAGGTTTACCCTCCTAATCTTTCAAGTGTATAATATAGTATTGCTATTTATAGGCAAAATGTACAGCAGATCTCTAAAATGTATTTATCTTTCATTGCTGAAATTTTGTATCTGTTAATTAGCAACTCCCTGGGTCCTCTCCCCCAAACCCCTGGCAACTATAATTCTCTTTGCTTCCATAAGTCTATTTCAGATACCTCATATAAATGGAATCATGCAGTATTTGTCCTTCTGTATCTGGCTTATTTCAATAAAATAATAAAATGTCCCACAGGATCATCCATATTTTTACATATTCCAGGATTTCCTTCTTCTTAAGGTCATTAATATTCTACTTTAAATATTTACTTCTTTTATATTCATTCATCAGTCAAAGGACAGTTAATTGTTTCCCTATTTGTGTATTATGAATACTGATGCATGAACGTGACAGTGCTAATATCTCTTCAAGATACTAATTTTAATTGTTTCATTTATTATCATTTTATTGTATTGTTTTCATGTCTTGACCATATTCTGATGCTTTAATATGTAGTGCCTTGCTGTTGATATTTTGATAGGAATTGTACTAAGTCTACAGATTGCTGATTTCAATTGTTTTACTCTGAATAAAATTGCTGAATCATATATTAGTTCTATTTTTAATTTTTTGAGGAACCCCCATATTGGTTTCTATAATGGCTGCACCATTTCAGATTCCTACCAGCAGTGCCACAAGATTTTCTATTTCTTCACAACTTTGCCTATACATATTATCTTTGCATTATTTTGGTTTGGTTTGGTTCTGGGTTTATTTTTCTTTTCTTTCTCTTTCCTTTTTTTTTTTTTTTGAAATAATTGTCAACCTCACCTGTGTAAGGTGATACCTCATTGTGGTTATGACTCCATTTCCCTGGTGATTAGGGACACGAAGTATCTTTTCATATGTCTATTGGCCATTTTTAAGTCCCTGGAAGGTAGAGGTCAGTGATTCATTAGTCTTATGTAATACCCAGTGCTCATTACATCACGTGTCCTCCTAATATCCATAACCCAGTGATCATATGGTTCTTATAATTTTACTAATGTGGTGTACATGTTAATTGATTTGCAAATATTGAACCACTCTTGCAACTGAGGAACAGATCTCACTTGATTGTGGCAATTTTTTTTAATGTATCATTGTGTTTGATTCGTTAGTATTTTATTGAGAATTTTTGCATCCATGTTCATCAGGGATATTAATTAGCCTGTAGAGATCTTTTTTAGTGGTATCTTTATCTGGTTTCCACATCAGGGTAATTCTGGCCTCATAGAATAAATTTGGAAGTTTTCCTTCCTTTTCTGTTTTTTGGAATAGTTTGAGAAGAATAGGTACTAATTCTTCTATAAATGGTTGATAGAATTTGCTTGTGATGCCTGCCGTCTGAACAAGGACTTCTGTTTTTTGGGAGTGTTTTGATTACTAATTCAGTTTCTTTCTTGGTTATTAATCTGTTCAGGTTTTCTATTTCTTCCTTTTTTAGGTTTGGTAGTTTATATATTTCTAGGAATTCATCTACTTCTTCCAGGATGTCTAATTTGTTGGCATATAGTTTTTCATTATATTCTTTTATGATAGTTTGTATTTCTGTGATGTTGGTTGCTATTTCTGCTCTCTCATTTATGATTTTATTTATTTAGGTCCTTTCCCTGTGCCTCTGAATCTGGATGTCTGTTTTCTTCCTTTCTGTTTTATCCTCAGATTGGGTAACTTCTCAGTTATTATTTACTCAAAAAAAAAAAAAAAAACAACAAAAACAAAAACAAAAAAAAAACTTCCGTCTTCTTTCTCTCCTTCATCTGTGACTCCTATAATAGCAGTGTTCTTAACATTCGATGGAATCACTGAGTTCCTAAAGTCTATTCTCATGTTTCATAATTCTTCTTTCTCTCTTGTTCAGCTTTATTATTTTCCATTATCTTTTCTTCTAGATTACTAATTCATTCCTCTGCTTCTCCTAATTAGCTATTCACTGTATCAAGACTGTTTCCATCTCATTTCTTTCATTCTTCATCTCTGATTGATTCTTTTTTAACTCTTTTATCTCTGTGTCAGGGGTCTCCCTGATGTCTTCTATTCTTTTTCAAGTCCAGTGAATATTCTTATGGTTGTTGCTTTAAATTCTCCATCAGGCATGTTATTTATATATATTTTGCTTAGATCTTGGCTGTGGCCTTATTTTGATCCTTCATTTATGGCATCTTCTTCTATCTTGGTATTTTGTTCAAATCTACCTTCTTCTGTGTATTATAAAAGCCAGTAATGTATGCTGAAAATAATGGCTTTATGTATTAGGTCATGCAGTACCCAGAGGCTGACATTTCCGAGAGTGTCTCTTATTGTGTAGATTGTTTCTGATGTTGTGTTTTGGTCACCCTGTCCTTCAGGCCAGTCATCTGCAGAGGCTCTCCTTCCCTGATATGTACAGTGTTTGGTCCTTGGCCTGAATGTGGTGAGTCTTAACTAGGTGTGCTCTGGTTTAATTGTGAAATGAGATCTGATCTGATACCATTTCCAGGAGCCTGAGGCCCTACAGAAATCTGGTCAGGAGACATAGTATGGGCAGAGCTGTCTTGGAGAGGAATCTGCCGCACTGGGACAGAGGGGGAAGGAAGATTGGCTAAGAGGGGCATCCTGCCACAGCACAGGGTCATGTGGCTCATAGTAAGCAAGTTAGGCAGCTAGTGTAGAAGCTGTGCTTCTTCCTGAAAGTGGTTCTGTGTTTATGCTGAGGGATATGGGGGATAAATTGCACAGGCTAGCTCCTTTGTTCCCAGAGGTGTCTCCTTGAACATTACCTCTTAGAAAAGAGCCACAAGAAGAGTGAATAATCTTTGTGCTGTGTTCCACAAGTGTTTTTCAGATCACTGCTCTATGCTTTCTGTGACTGGGTTGTTTCCCTGTCTTCTGTCTAAGTAAAGGGAAGTGCCCTCAGGGCTCTATCCCAGACAAACCCACTGACCTTTAAAACTGAAGGCTTTAAGCACTATTGGTTGCCAAGAATTCACAAAATTTAGCTGCTCTCATTTTCCAAGCCAATGGCTTTCAGGAGACAATCTCCTTGTGCATCCCGCTGTGTGCTCCTCTCTCTCACGCTTCTCCATGACCATAGCCTTCTCCCCTCCACAGCATCATGCGATCTGTTTCTCCCTAAACCACACCTCCATCCACACTTCCTACCTTCTTTGATGTGGCCTCTTTTCTCTCTTTAGTTGTGGGAGTTTGTTATGTTAATCTTCAGGTCAATTTCTGGGGTATTTAGGATGATCTGATAGCTCTCTAGTTGTGTTCATGGGACAAGACAAGCCTTCAGTCTTCTTACCCAGTCACCATCTTCCCTATCTGTGTTTTGCCATATTGATTTTCAAATGTTGAACTATCATTGCATCCCAGAAATAAAAGCCATTTGACCAAATAAATATGGTTTCTTTAATGTGCTGTTGAATTCATTTTATTAGTGTTTTGTTGATGATTTTTACAACTCTGTTCATCAGAGATATTTTCCTGTAGCTTTCTTTCCTTGTGGTGTCTTTTTTCTTTCTTTGGTATCCAGGTAATACTGGCCTCATGAAATTGCTTTGGGAATGTTCTATTCTCTTTCATTTTTTGAGAGATTTTGAAAAGGATTGGTATTTGCACTTAAACTTTTCAGTAAAATTCCCCGATGAAGGCGTCATATCCTGGGATTTTCTTCTATATGGTGTTTTTTGATTACTGATTCAACCATCATATTAGTTATAGATCTATTCAGACTTTTAATTTATTTTTCTTCATTATTCAGTCTTGGTAGTTTTATATTTCTAGGAATTTTTCTTTTCTAGGTTATCCAGACACCTTGTATAAACTTATTCATAGTACTTTCTTATGATTTTGTTTTAAATTCCATAAAATAAAAATTGTGATCTTGTAATGTCTCCTTTTTATATGTACTTATCTTTTTCTCTTTTCTCTTAGTTTGTCAATGTAGTTTATTTTTTCAAAAAATCCAACTGTTAGTTTTGTCAAATTTTCTATTTGTTTTATTTATTTTTGGCTTAATATTTATTATTTCCCTCCTTCTGCTGAGTATTCTCCTCTCTCTCTCTCTCTCTCTCTCTCTCTTTTAGTCCCTTGAGGTATATAGTTAGTTGCTTATTTAAGATCCTTTTTTTTATTGCAAGTATTTACTGCTATATCGTTCCAATTTTAGTATATGTGCTGCCGAAGCAAGCACTATTTACTGCTATAAACTGCTCTTTTAGTACTGCTTTTGGTGCATTCCATAAATTTTGGTATGTTGTGTGTTTATTTTCATTTGTTTCAAGTTATTTTCTAATATCTCTTTGATTTCTTGTTTGACTTGGTTATTTATAAATGTGTTGTTTAATATTCACATATTTGTAAATATTAATGTCTTCTTTCTGTTACTAATTTCTAGCTTTGTTTTAGAAATTTTTTTTATTTTTTTTATTTTTTTTTTATTTTTTATTTTTTGGAGAAGGTACTAGGTATAATTCCAATCTTCCCAAATTAGTTAGGATTTTTTTGTTTCATTTTTGTGATATAACATGTGACCCTTACTAGAGAATATTCCATGTGCACCTGAGAAAATGTATATTCTGCTGCTGCTAGATTGAATGTTCTTCATCTGTTATTATTTGGTTGATAATGTTTAAATCTGCTGTTTCTTTCTTGATATTCTGTGTGCTTGTTCTATCCTTTATGGCATAGGGTGTATTGAAGTCTTCTACTTTTATGCACTGCTATTTCTCCCTTCAGATTTGTCACTGTTGTCTTATGAATTTAGGTTCTCTGCTATCGGTGCATATATATTATAATCGTTATGTTTTCCTCATCAATTTTCATTATTATACAATGTCCTTAATTGTCTCTCATGACAGTTTTTGACTTTTAATCTATTTGTCTAATATATTTAGCTACTTCCTATTTCATGTAGCATTTTTGTGGGATATCTTTTTATGTCCCTTAACTTCTGGCCTAAGTCTACCTTTAAAATGAAGAGGGGTCTCTTATACACAGCATGTAGATAAACCTTGTTTTGTTCAATCAATTCAACCACACTATGTCATTTGTTTAGGGAGTTATATCCATTTATACTTAATTATTGATAGAAACAAAATTTATTATTGCTTTTTGCTCATTATTTTATGTTTGTTTTGTAATTCTTTTTTTATTTTTATTTTTTTAAAAAATTTTTATTTATTTATGATAGTCACAGAGAGAGAGAGAGAGGCAGAGACATAGGCAGAGGGAGAAGCAGGCTCCATGCACTGGGAGCCCAACGTGGGATTCAATCCTGGGTCTCCAGGATCGTGCCCTGGGCCAAAGGCAGGCGCCAAACCGCTGCGCCACCCAGGGATCCCTGTTTTGTAGTTCTTTTGTCCCTCTTTTCCTCTCTCACTTTCTTCCCTTATGTTTCTCTCCCTCTCTCTCTCTTTCTGTTTTAACTTGTGTTGCTTCCTCCCTCTTTTTAAAAAAGATTTTATTTATGTATTTATGTATTTATGTATTTATTTATTTGAGAAAGAGAGAGAGAGACCACAGGATCAGGGGGAGGGGCAGAGGGAGAGGGACAAGCAAACTCCATGCTGAGTAGGGCACCAAACCTGGGGCATGATTCCAGGACCCTGAGATTGTGACATAAACTGAAGGCAGATGCTTATGATTGTCATGGAGTTTACATAAGATATGGTTAACATAGTCTGTTTTAAACTATTTCAGTCACATACAAACTACACTTTAACTCACCCCCTTTATGTTATTGGTGTATCAATAAATATTTCTTTATACTGTGTTTTATCTTATATTGTGTACTATCTTGTTGTTTAAATTCCTTTATTTTAGGATGAAAAATTCCTTTTAGCATTTCCTTAAAGATTTTTAAAAAGATTTCATTTATTTGTTTGTTTAATTTATTTATTTTAGAGAGAAAGAGAGCAGGGAGAGGGGCAGAGGGAGAAAGGAAGAGAGAATCTTAAGCAGACTCCACACTGAGTACAGCCCAATATGGTTCTGAGATCATGACGTGAGCTGAAATCAAGTTGGAAGCTTAACTGATTGAGCCACCCAGGCATCCCACCCCATCTTTAGTATTTCTTATAATGTAGGTAATAATGAAGAATTCTCTCAGTTCTTGTTTATCTTGGAAATTCTTTGTAAACTTTTTTTTTTTTTTTTTAATAAACATCTCTTTCATTTTTGAAGGAAACTCTTGCTGGGTATAGTATTTTTGGTTGGCATATGTTTTTCATTCTTTTTTTTTTTTTTTTTTTTCCTTCCCCTCTCCTCCCTACCCCCTTTCCCCCTCAGCAATTTCAATATGTCATCCTACTTCTTCCTGGTCTGAAAATTTTCTGCTGGAAAATTTGATAATACTTCTTAGGAGTTTCCTTATATGTGACAATTTACTTTTATCTTGTAGTTTTCAAAATTCTCTATCTTTGACTTTTTAAAATTTGATTATATGTCTCAGAATGAATTTATTTGATTTCATCATACTTAGTGTCCTTTGAACTTTCTGGATCTGGTTTTCCATTTCCCAGATTTGGGACATTTTAAACTTATTATTTCTTGAAAAGCTTTCTGGTCCTTTCTAGGACTCTCTGCTCCTTCTGGAATGTTCATAATGCATATATTGATCTATTTACTGGTATTCAATAATTCCTTTAGCCTCTTTTCACTCCTTTAAATTCTTTTACTTTTTCCTTTTCTGACTAGATAATTTCAAATGATTTATCTTCAAGTTTGTTTATTCTCCCTTCTGCTTGCTTTAGTCTAATGTTGAATCTATCTATCAAAATTTTCAATTTAGTTATCTTATAGTCCAGCCAAAGATTTATTTGGTTTTATTTCAGATTTTCTCTCTGTTGAAATTCTCCCTTTATTTATTTATTTTTGCTACTGAGCTCACCAAACATTTTTATGACAGTTATTTGGAATTCTCTGTGAGGTAATTCATAAATCTCCATTAAGGGTGATTTCTGAAGTTTTTTCTTGTTCTTTTATTTGTATCATGTTCCCCTGTTTCTTCATTTTCTTTGACTCTGTGTTGGTACCTTCACATTAGGGAAAACAACACCATCTCCATCTTTCTGGACTGGCCTTGTACAGGAAAAGATCTTCACCAATGAATCTGGTCTGAGCATTTATATGTCTCTCATACCTTCATGTCAACCCAAACTTCTGCCTTTGTTTTTAGTGGTCTCCAGGGATCTAAAGTATGCCAAGTTCCACTGGCAATCTGAGATAGGCAGGGCAGGGCCAATCCCTTGCATAGCTACTGGAAAAGTTATAACACTGAATGCATGATCTGACTCTTTTACTCCCCAGGGAGAAGTTGGAAACTGTGAATTATCATCTCCTTATTCTTTAATGAACTTGAGTTTGCTATCATTAAATGTTCTCCCACTAGTTCAGATTGCTACTTTTTTCTCTGTAGGCACTAAGGACTAGCAAGTATATGCCAAGGTTCAACAACTCTCTAAGGCAGGAAAGACAGAAGCCAGTTATTGAAGTAGCATCCCTCAAAGTTGAAATGCTTAATTTGCATTTGCTTTTCTCCTCAGTGGGAAGCTAGGAGTTGGGATTTTTTGCTCACTTTCTTTACAGTAAGCCAGGGAGAGAAGTTTTAGGGGTATTTGCCCACAATTTAGTGCTAACTACCACCTGGACATTTGTAGTTTCCAAGGGACTAGCATATACTAGAAGTTGTCAGTGCTCTGAGATAGATAAGACAGTAAATAGTACCTTGTGTAGTACCCAAGAAGATAGAATTCTAGATATTCACTTCAACTTCTTCAGAGAGAAACTGGCAACTGGGGTTCTATCCCTGGTTATGTCCTAGGGGTGGGGATTTTGATGAGGGTGTGTTTTCTCTTTCCTACAAGTTTTGCTGTTGTGGGTTTTGCAATCAGTAGGTGTGCAGAAACCTCTTAGGTAGTTTCTACATTTCCCATGTCATTTTACTTCAAATAAAACAGTGTCTGTGGAGAGAAATGGAAGTTCATTGTTTCTTATCCTGCCATATTAGTGACATCTACAACAACTATGTATTTATTAAGTGGTAAAGTTGTTGGTAGAGTTTTTCCTCATGAGTTTTAATATTCCATAATTAATTAAAAACATAAAATTAATTGAAGGTATTATTTTCTGGCTTTTTCTGAGGTATGTTAGAGTTCAAAATATACTAATAATACTTTTTCTATTGGTTATTTATACAGGCTACTATATTTCTGTGAGGAAATTCTAAAATAGGACAAATACTCTGAATTAGGATTATGTTAGTATTAATCTACTTCATGAATATCATTCTGTACATTCTTGAGGTGACGCAGAGCATTTCAGACTACTGATTTTATTTTTTTAAGAAATTCATATATCTTAGTGAAAAGATTTCCAATGCATTTCTGAGAACACTATTCTTTTTAGTACATGCTTTTGTTACATACCTTGTTCTTGCATGCTAATAAGATGACTCCCGAGGGCCACATCTTTTCCCATTGAATACTTAAATGGTTTTACTGCTCCTAGGACACATATGCAAATCACATTAAATTACAGAGAACATGCAACCCACTGTCAAACATCATAGACTAATGTTCACAACTGCTGAAGCGAATCTACCAAAAAATATGTAAAATGTAGAGGAAAATTTGAATTAAAGTTCAGACTTTATAAAACTTGTATTGATTAGGTTAAAAGAATACATTAAAAACTAGTAGTTTATAGAAATAAGAAAGGGATTGAGATACATGAACCAAAGAATTTGTGTTAAACAATAAATGTCATTCATCATTTTCTTTTATTATCTAACACCAGGAGATGCAGATGAGCAACAGAAAATAGAGTCTCACTAGTTATACCCAAATTGAAGTAAGAAAAAAGGGATACATAGAAAATCAATAAATAAATTCAGTCAGGGTATATAGTTTATTATATTAAAATTCTTCCCCCATTTCAAACTCTATTCTGTAATAGCATTTTTATAACATTAGTGTTTATCCTGTTTAACTTATTACAGTAAGTGGAAATTGATTGGGAACCTTAGATCTATTTTGACACTATCTTCATATTTTAACTCATGTTTTTCTTTTTAAAAACTATTATGGAATAACTTTTGTCTCATGAATTCTTACCTTTTGTAATGATTTGATTTGCACTTTCCATATTGTGCCACTACACAGTATAATTATATATATATATACACACACATACACACACACCATATATACTATATATGTCTACACACCATATATATTACATAAGACATATATATAGTTTTATACATATGTATCATTTATATATTTATTTATATCCTTTATGTGTGTGTATGTATAAATATGATGAATGCAAGTATAAAGATTAGAACATATGTTCTTTGTTGTGATAAACATTTTTTTTCTTAACTTTTTAGTTAAAATCTAGAAAATTATTGCTTGGTATAAAATAGTACTATTTTCAAAGAAGCAACAAAAAAGAAATGGACAAAGTCTTGGTTTCTGCTCAAGATGTGATGTCAGGTTTGTGAGGTTGAGCCCCGAGTTGATACCATGCTCAGCATGAAGTTTGTTTGGGCTTTCTCTCCCTCTCCTTCTGCCCCTTCTCTCCATGCTTGCTCTCTCACTCACTCACTCTCTCTAAAATAAATAAGAAATCTTAAAAAAAAAAGGAAAAAAGAAGAAAAAAATCATGTGAAATATGCCAGTGCACTCTATTCTTAACAAAGCCTGCTCTCAAGAGAAAGTAATTACCCAAAGACTCATCTGCTGGGTATTTTCAGTGCCTAACTAACTTAGAAGGGACATTTTCAACTGCAGCCCATTTTCACCATCCTCTCCCACCCAATGGGGGAAGCAAAAAACAGAAATACTTGTCAAGTTTATAGTCCAGATACATAGAATCCCTAGAAGACTGAGACCTAATCACAGGACTATACAACATTCCCTCCTGTCACATCCCTCATCATTGTATTAGTAAAGACCTGTTTATAGTAATTCTTTTTACCAGACATGACAGGGATATTGGAATTATCAGACTAGGGATTTAAAACAACTATGATTAATATGCTAAAGGCTCTAATGGATGATCAGCAGCATTCAAAAATAGATGGACTATGTAAGCAGAAAGAAAACCTAAGAAAGAACAACAAAATGATAGAGAAAAAAAAATCATTGTAATAAAAATAAAGAATGCTTTTGATGAACTTATTAGTAGACTAGATACAGCTGAGGAACAGACTGACATTATTCAACTACAAGACTTACTATAAGGTTACAGCAATCAAGATGGTGTGGTATTGGTGAAAGAAGAGACAAAGAGATCAATGGAAAGGAACAGAGATCCCAGAGTGATCTTTGAGAAAGAAGCAAAGATAACACAATGGTCCAAAGACAGTCTTTCCAACAAAGGGTACATCTACAGACAATAAAAGTGAATCTTACATGAACCTTACACCCTTCACAAAAACTAATTCAAAATTGATATATTTTTTTAGGATTTTATTTATTTATTCATGAGAGAGAGAGAGAGAGAGAGGGAAAAAGAGAGAGAGAGAGAGGCAGAGACACAGGCAGAGGGAGAAGCAGGCTCCATGCAGGGAGCCTAACATGGGACTGGATTCCAGGTCTCCAGGATCATGCCCTGGGCTGAAGGCGGTGCTAAACCGCTGAGCCACCCGGGATGTCCAACAAAATGGATATTTAAATGTAAATATAAAACTCCTAGAAGATTACATAGGAAAAATCTAGATGGTCTTGGGTATAGTGATAACTTTTTAGATACAATTCTAAAGGCATGATCTAAGAAACAAATAGTTGTTAAGCTGGACTTCATTAAAATTAAAAACTGCTACTCTATGAAAGACAATGTCAAGAGAATGAGAAGGCAAGCCCTAGAGGAGAAATTATTTGCAAAAAATGAATCTGATGATGGATTGTTAGCAAAAATACACAAAGAAAACTTAAAGCTCAACAACAAGGAAACAACCCCTCCAATTTAAAAATGGGCCAATGATTTTTTTTTAAGATTTTATTTATTTATTCATGAGAGACACAGAGAAAGAGGCAGACATTGATGGAGGGAGAAGCAGACTCCTCACAGGGAGCCCAATGCAGGACTAGATCCCTGAACCTGGGATCATGCCCTGATCCTGAGCCGAAGGCAGACAGTCAACCACTAAGCCACTCAGGCATCCCTAAAATGGGTCTATGATCCTAACAGACCCCTCACCAAAGAATATATACGTATGATAAATAAGCGTATAAAATGATGCTCCACATCAAATCTGACCAGGGAATGTAACTTAACAGTGAACTACCAATGCACACCAATTATAATGGTCATAATCTGGAATACTGACAACACTAAATACGAGGAGCAAAAGGGACTGTCATACCTTGCTGGTGGGAATGCAACATGGCATACCATTTTGGAAGATCATTTGGCAGTTTCTTACAGAACTAGACATATGCTTAGGATACAACATTCATGCTTCTTGGTATCTATCCAAAGGAGTTGAAACTCATGTCCACACAAAAATCTATGCAGAGATATTTATAGCAGCTTTATTCATAATTGCCCAAACTTTGAAGATACCAAGATGTCCTTCAGTAGGTGAGTGGATAAATTGTGATGTATCCAGGCAATGGAATATTATCCACTGTTAAAAAGAGATGAGCTATCTAGCCACGTAAAAATGTAGAAGAAATTTCAATGCATATTACCCAAAGGAAAGAAGCCAATCTGAAAAAAGGCAAAATTACAGGACAAGTAGAAAGATCACTGGTTGCCAATTGGAGTTGAGGGCATTCCCTCAACAGAGGATTTTTAGGGTACTGAGAATACTGTGTGATACCCTAATGATGAACAAATGTCATTATACACTTTGGAATCCATAGACTATATACCTGAAGAGTGAACCATAATGTAAACTATGGATTTTGGGTAATCATGATGTGTCAATGTCTGTTTGTCAACTATAACAAATGTACCACTCAGGTGAGTGTGTTAATAATGGGGAAAGCTATATGCATTTGTGACAGTAGGGGAATATGGGAAATCTCTTTACTTTTCTCTCAGTTATCCAGTTAACCTAAAACTGCTCTATAAAATAACATCATTAAAAACACATGGAAAGAAACTGAGGGCATCCAGTACCACCTGCCTGACATGAGTGAAGCCATCTTGGAACTTCTAGTTTCAGTTAAGTTACATGCAATCCCAGTGGAGACCAACAGAAGAACCACCCATATTGCCAACCCATAGAATCATGAGAAAAAATAAAATATGATATTTAAACAAAGTATTGGAGGTAGTAACATGATAATATATTATCGATATTATACTTCCTTTCTGTAGTATGTAATTATTTCAAGTCACCATATACTGTAGTACTTAACAATAAAGTACTTGCAAATTTTCCAATAAGGTGAAGAACATAAATGGGCTGGTAATGTATTGAACAGACAAAGTTTCATGGCCAGCTGCTAGGGAAAGTGTGGTTATGTCATCAGCAAACACATTTCTCTTCTTGAGTATACAGCTAAGCTGTATTTCTAAGTAAGAATTCATATGATAGCAGTCATGACAAATCAAATAATAATTGACCAGTGAAATATATGTGTAAATGACATGCTAGTTCTATGCCAAAGGAAGTTTCTTTTCTTTACTTTCTCTCTTTTCCCCCTGGCTTCTAGTTAGAAAATCTGGAAATGTCTAACCATGTATGGAAAATGCCATATTTAAAATTTGGAACAATCCTAAATCTCTGAGTCACTGCTGGAAGAAAAGTCCCCATTGCTACCACCCTAACACTAATCATACTGGGTAATAAAGTGCAGAAGCAATGGACTGTTATTTTGTTAACCAACTGAAATATATGGTTTCTTTTTTTACTGACCTATTGCTTAGCCTACCTAAAACATTCCTATTTGTGAACTAGCTCTCTCATATTCCATGTGGTTTATGTGGGGCTATTTTCCTTCTCTTCTGTGGTGAATACATGACCCAGATTTGATCAGTAAAAGTCTATCAGTATCTCAGACACAGTGAGTGATTCAAGAATGACACTGAACCCAAGTGGGGCCAATCAGCTCATTCTCTGGGGCATGTATGCTAGAGTTATCAGAACAGGCTTTTCTCCAGCATTGGGATTAGAAGCTGAAAAATGGATGTTATAAATTGAAGTGGCTGACATCTATCCTTCTGGGCCTAACGAAACAATGTGTTTGTCATAGGAAAGAATGAGGGGCAACCTGCAAATACAAGCAAAGCTGAGAGATGTGGAAAGAAGGAAGTATCCCTCAGAACACATTTTGAGGATATAGTTTTAGTGATGCCTAAAGTCAGTCCTTCCTCTAGAATTTTAAAAAAATCTGGTTAATTTTATGTACTTGTTTTCTTTTCCATGTAAGTTAATTTGAATTACATTTACTTTAGTTGTAAACAGAGTATCACGTAGTGTTTCCCATCCTTATTTTTTAATATTTTGTTGAATTTTATCTAATGCAATAAGAAACAGTATAAATTCTGAAGAAAATTTATATATTAAAATTATATGGGGGAGGGGCAATATGGCGGAAGAGTAGGGTCCCCAAGTCACCTGTCCACACCAAATTACCTAGAAAACCTTCAAATCATCCTGAAAATCTATGAATTCGGCCTGAGAATTAAAGAGAGACCAGCTGGAATGCTACAGGGAGAAGAGTTCGCACTTCCATCAAGGTAGGAAGACGGGGAAAAAGAAATAAAGACACAAAAGGCCTCCAAGGAGGAGGGGCCCCGCGAGGAGCCGGGCTGAGGCCGGGGCGAGTGTCCCCAGGACAGGAGAGCCCCGTCCCGGAGGAGCAGGAGCTGCACCGACCTTCCCGGGGGAAAGGGGCTCGCGGGGAGGTGGAGCAGGACCCGGGAGGGCGGGGATGCCCTCGGGCTCCGGGGACACTAACAGACACCTGCGCCCCGGGAGAGTGCGCCGAGCTCCCTAAGGGCTGCAGCGCGCACGGGGGACCCGGAGCAGCTCGGGGGGCACGGGGGGGCTCCGCGGAGGGGGCTGCGGGGCGGGAGCAGCTCGGGGGGCTCGGGGGCGGCTCCGCGGAGGGGGCTGTGGGGCGGGAGCACCTCGGGGGGCTCGGGCGGAGGAAGAGGCTCCGCGGAGGGGGCTGCGGGGCGGGAGCGCGAATCCAACAGCGCAGGCCCCGGAGCCCAGGGCGCCGGGACACAGCCCAGGATCCGGCCTCCCCCCGGGACAGGCAGAGGCCGGGAGGGCCCAGGACAGCGAGGACGCTCCTGCCCCAGCTGAGCAGATCAGCGGCCCCGCCCGGAGCCTCCAGGCCCTGCAGACGGAGAGCTGCGGAGCTACTGCCGGGGCTGACTCCAGGGCTGCAGAGCTGGCCCCGCCACTGCGGTTGTTCCTCCTGGGGCCTCACGGGGTGAACAACCCCCAAGGAGCCCTGCACCAGGCAGGGGCACAGCAGCTCCCCCAAGTGCTCACACCTGAGAATCAGCACAGCAGGCCCCTCCCCCAGAAGACCAGCTAGACGGACAAGTTCCAGGGGAAGTCAAGGGACTGAAAGTACACAGAATCAGAAGATACTCCCCCGTGGTTCTTTTTGTTTTGTTTTGTTTTGTTTTGCTTTTTGTTTGTTTCCTTCCCCCACCCCCTTTTTTCTCCTTTCTTTCTTTTTCTTTCTCTTTTTCTTCTTTATTTTCGTTTTTTTCTTCCTTTTTTTTCTCTTTCTCTTTTCTTTCCTTCTTTCTCTCCTCTATTTTTCTCCTTTTCCCAATACAACTTGCTTTTGGCCACTCTGCCCTGAGCAAAATGACTAGAAGGAAAACCTCACCTCACAAGAAAGAATCAGAAACAGTCCTCTCTCCCACAGAGTTACAAAATCTGGATTACAATTCAATGTCAGAAAGCCAATTCAGAAGCACTATTATACAGCTACTGGTGGCTCTAGAAAAAAGCATAAAGGACTCAAGAGACTTCATGACTGCAGAATTTAGAGCTAATTAGGCAGAAATTAAAAATCAATTGAATGAGATGCAATCCAAACTAGAAGTCCTAACGACGAGGGTTAACGAGGTGGAAGAATGAGTGAGTGACATAGAAGACAAGTTGATAGCGAAGAGGGAAACTGAGGAAAAAAGAGACAAACAATTAAAAGACCATGAAGATAGATTAAGGGAAATAAACGACAGCCTGAAGAAAAAAACTTACGTTTAATTGGTGTTCCCGAGGGCGCCAAAAGGGACAGAGGGCCAGAATATGTATTTGAACAAATCATAGCTGAAAACTTTCCTAATCTGGGAAGGGAAACAGGCATTCAGATCCAGGAAATAGAGAGATCCCCCCCTAAAATCAATAAAAACCATTCAACACCTCGACTTTTAATAGTGAAGCTTGCAAATTCCAAAGATAAAGAGAAGATCCTTAAAGCAGCAACAGACAAGAAATCCCTGACATTTATGGGGAGGAGTATTAGGGTAACAGCAGACCTCTCCACAGAGACCTGGCAGGCCAGAAATGGCTGGCAGGATATATTCAGGGTCCTAAATGAGAAGAACATGCAACCAAGAATACTTTATCCAGCAAGGCTCTCATTCAAAATGGAAGGAGAGATAAAGAGCTTCCAAGACAGGAAGGAACTGAAAGAGTATGTGACCTCCAAACCAGCTCTGCAAGAAATTTTAAGGGGGACTATTAAAATTACCCTTTAAGAAGAAGTTCAGTGGAACATTCCACAAAAACAAGGGCTGAATAGATATCATGATGACACTAAACTCATATCTCTCAATAGTAACTCTGAATGTGAACGGGCTTAATGACCCCATCAGAAGGCGCAGAGTTTCAGACTGGATAAAAAAGCAGGACCCATCATTTGCTGTCTACAAGACATTTTAGACAGAAGGACACCTACAGCCTGAAAATAAAAGGTTGGAGAACCATTTACCAATCGAATGGTCCTCAAAAGAAAGCAGGGGTAGCCATCCTTATATCAGATAAACTAAAATTTACCCCGAAGACTGTAGTGAGAGATGAAGTGGGACACTATCTCATACTTAAAGGATCTATCCAACAAGAGGACTTAACAATCCTCAATATATATGCCTCGAATGTGGGAGCTGCCAAATATATCAATCAATTATTAACCAAAGTGAAGAAATACTTAAATAATAATACACTTATACTTGGTGACTTCAATCTAGCTCTTTCTATTCTCGATAGGTCTTCTAAGCACATCTCCAAAGAAAAGAGAGCTTTAAATGATACACTGGACCAGATGGATTTCACAGATATCTACAGAACTTTACATCCAAACTCAACTGAATACACATTTTTCTCAAGCGCACATGGAACTTTCTCCAGAATAGACCACATACTGGGTCACAAATTGGGTCTGAACCGATACCAAAAGATTGGGATCGTCCCCTGCATATTCTCAGACCATAATGCCTTGAAATTAGAACTAAATCACAACAAGAAGTTTGGAAGGACTTCAAACACGTGGAGGTTAAGGACCATCCTGCTAAAAGATGAAAGGGTCAACCAGGAAATTAAGGAAGAATTAAAAAGATTCATGGAAACTAATGAGAATGAAGATACAACTGTTCAAAATCTTTGGGATGCAGCAAAAGCAGTCCTAAGGGGGAAATACAAGGCAATACAAGCATCCATTCAAAAACTGGAAAGAACTCAAATACAAAAGCTAGCCTTACAGATAAAGGAGCTAGAAAAAAAACAGCAAATAGATCCTACACCCAGGAGAAGAAGGGAGTTAATAAAGATTCAAGCAGAACTCAACGAAATCGAGACCAGAAGAACTGTGGAACAGATCAACAGAACCAGGAGTTTGTTCTTTGAAAGAATTAATAAGATAGATAAACCATTAGCCAGCCTTATTAAAAGAAGAGAGAGAAGACTCAAATTAATAAAATCATGAATGAGAAAGGAGAGATCACTACCAACACCAAGGAAATACAAACGATTTTAAAAACGTATTATGAACAGCTATACGCCAATAAATTAGGCAATCTAGAAGAAATGGACGCATTCCTGGAAAGCCACAAACTACCAAAACTGGAACAGGAAGAAATAGAAAACCTGAACAGGCCAATAACCAGGGAGGAAACTGAAGCAGTCATCAAAAACCTCCCAAGACACAAGAGTCCAGGGCCAGATGGCTTCCCAGGGGAATTTTATCAAACGTTTAAAGAAGAAACCATACCAATTCTCCTAAAGCTGTTTGGAAAGATAGAAAGAGATGGAGTACTTCCAAATTCGTTCTATGAGGCCAGCATCACCTTAATTCCAAAACCAGACAAAGACCCCACCAAAAAGGAGAATTACAGACCAATATCCCTGATGAACATGGATGCAAAAATTCTCAACAAGATACTGGCCAATAGGATCCAACAATACATTAAGAAAATTATTCACCATGACCAAGTAGGATTTATCCCTGGGACACAAGGCTGGCTCAACACTCGTAAAACAATCAATGTGATTCATCATATCAGCAAGAGAAAAACCAAGAACCATATGATCCTCTCATTAGATGCAGAGAAAGCATTTGACAAAATACAGCATCCATTTCTGATCAAAACTCTTCAGAGTGTAGGGATAGAGGGAACATTCCTCAACATCTTAAAAGCCATCTATGAAAAGCCCACAGCAAATATCATTCTCAATGGGGAAGCACTGGGAGCCTTTCCCCTAAGATCAGGAACAAGACAGGGATGTCCACTCTCCCCACTGCTATTCATCATAGTACTGGAAGTCCTAGCCTCAGCAATCAGACAACAAAAAGACATTAAAGGCATTGACATTGGCAAAGAAGAAGTCAAACTCTCCCTCTTTGCCGATGAAATGATACTCTACATAGAAAACCCAAAAGTCTCCACCCCAAGATTGCTAGAACTCATACAGCAATTCGGTAGCGTGGCAGGATACAAAATCAATGCCCAGAAATCAGTGGCATTTCTCTACACTAACAATGAAACTGAAGAAAGAGAAATTAAGGAGTCAATCCCATTTACAATTGCACCCAAAAGCATAAGATACCTAGGAATAAACCTCACCAAAGAGGTAAAGGATCTATACCCTAAAAACTATAGAACACTTCTGAAAGAAATTAAGGAAGACACAAAGAGATGGAAAAATATTCTATGCTCATGGATTGGCAGAATTAATATTGTGAAAATGTCAATGTTCCCCAAGGCAATATACACGTTTAATGCAATCCCTGTCAAAATACCATGGACTTTCTTCAGAGAGTTAGAACAAATTATTTTAAGATTTGTGTGGAATCAGAAAAGACCCCGAATAGCCAGGGGAATTTTAAAAAAGAAAACCATATCTGGGGGCATCACAATGCCAGATTTCAGGTTGTACTACAAAGCTGTGGTCATCAAGACAGTGTGGTACTGGCACAAAAATAGACACATAGATCAATGGAACAGAACAGAGAACCCAGAAGTGGACCCTCAACTTTATGGTCAACTAATATTCGACAAAGGAGGAAAGACTATCCATTGGAAGAAAGACAGTCTCTTCAATAAATGGCGCTGGGAAAATTGGACATCCACATGCAGAAGAATGAAACTAGACCACTCTCTTTCACCATACACAAAGATAAACTCAAAATGGATGAAAGATCTAAATATGAGACAATATTCCATCAAAATCCTAGAGAAGAACACAGGCAACACCCTTTTTGAACTCGGCCACAGTAACTTCTTGCAAGATACATCCACGAAGGCAAAAGAAACAAAAGCAAAAATGAAGTATTGGGACTTCATCAAGATAAGAAGCTTCTGTACAGCAAAGGATACAGTCAACAAAACTAAAAGACAACCTACAGAATGGGAGAAGATATTTGCAAATGACGTATCAGATAAAGGGCTAGTTTCCAAGATCTATAAAGAACTTCTTAAACTCAACAGCAAAGAAACAAACAATCCAATCATGAAATGGGCAAAAGACATGAACAGAAATCTCACAGAGGAAGACATAGACATGGCCAACACGCACATGAGAAAATGCTCTGCATCACTTGCCATCAGGGAAATACAAATCAAAACCACAATGAGATACCACCTCACACCAGTGAGAATGGGGCAAATTAACAAGGCAGGAAACCACAAATGTTGGAGAGGATGCGGAGAAAAGGGAACCCTGTTACACTGTTGGTGAGAATGTGAACTGGTGCAGCCACTCTGGAAAACTGTGTGGAGGTTCCTCAAAGAGTTAAAAATATACCTGCCCTACGACCCAGCAATTGCGCTGTTGGTGATTTACTCCAAAGATACAAATGCAATGAAACATTGGGACACCTGCACCCCGATGTTTATAGCAGCAATGTCCACAATAGCCAAACTGTGGAAGGAGCCTCGGCGTCCACGAAAGATGAATGGATAAAGAAGATGTGGTTTATGTATACAATGGAATCTTACTCAGCTATTAGAAATGACAAATACCCACCATTTGCTTCAACGTGGATGGAACTGGAGGGTATTATGCTGAGTGAAGTAAGTCAATCAGAGAAGGACAAACATTATATGTTCTCATTCATTTGGGGAATATAAATAATAGTGAAAGGGAATATAAGGGAAGGGAGAAGAAATGTGTGGGAAATATCAGAAAGGGAGACAGAACGTAAAGACTGCTAACTCTGGGAATCGTACTAGGGGTGGTAGAAGGGGAGGAGGGCGGGGGGTGGGAGTGAATGGGTAACTGGGGGTTATTCTGTATGTTAGTAAATTGAACACCAATAAGAAATAAATTAAAAAAAAAGATGTTATCATTGGGGAAACTGAGTAAAGAATACGTCAGATCTCACTATATTATGCATTACAACTACATGTGAAGCTACAATGATCTCAAAGTAAAAATGTTTAATTATAAAATATTAATGATTATTTCTAGACTCTGTATTCTGCTTTATTGATTTACATATTTATCTTTATGTAAATTCCACACACTTTTGATTCTGTGACTCTATAATAAATTTTTGAATTTCCAGTGTAAAAAAAAATAAAATAAAATTATATGACTCTTCACCTACAAAACTTGATTGTATTACCTCACAATATATATAGCAAATCATCATTGCAAAATTCAGAATTTTTAGAAGTCTGCTTCAGTAAGGGACGCCCCTGCCTGAAAGTCCCACAGGTGGCAAATTGGGGAAGAATCCTAGGTGGGACAGTGTGGTCTCAGGATTCCTGGGGTCATGGAAAAAGGGTGCCTGAGTACGGCAGAGTTCACGGCTCGATCCGTGAGCCCAGAAGTGGGCTTTCAGCTCTGGTTGCCATAAACCACAGACAGGCACTGTTAGTGGAGTAACTGCTCTCCAAGCAGGGGCCCAGCAAGCGGCAGAGCTTCGGAAAGACCCCTCTCCTTCTCTGGGAGGAAGTAGTGTGGGTGCACACTGCAAGAATTGTCAATTCGGAGACTAGAAACAGGGATCTGGCAACCGTTCTACTAGCAGGGTCCCAGCAAGGGGCAGAACCTAGGCGACAGCCCTCACCTTCCCCTGAGAGGAGTGGCCTGGATCCACTCTGCAGGAGTCTGTAAAGTTTGGAGACTCGAAATAGGGTTGCATGCCTTAGATAAAAACTCTTGGTCACAGGCGGGGTGAACACAGAGTGCTGATGGAAACCAGGAAGACAATAGCAATTGACTGATTCTCCTAGAAGGCCCACTGAAGAGTGGAGGCGGCGATCTTTCAGCTCGGGCTGGAGACTGGGGTGCCACCATTTATTGTCATCCTCTGAAGCAGCGCTAAAAGCCCTCTGGGCACAATAGCCACATAGAGCTTAGTTAGCCCAGCCACTGGCCAGGGCAGTGCAAGTCTGCCTGGGCTGATATCCGAAATACCTGGGCACAACAGGGCCCTCCCCAGAAGGTCAGGGAGAAACCAGCAAAGACCAGGTTCAGCAATCACGCAGAAATGTAAAACTCCAGTGCTCGGGGAGGAAATAGTATGCTTTTATCTTAGGATTCTTTGGTCTTTCAATTTTAATTTTTTTTCTTTTTCCCTTTCAACTAATTTCTTATTCTATCAACTCTTTTTTTTTAAGTTTTTTTTTTAATTCTCATTTTTACAGTTGCATTCTATTATTTCATTGTACTTAATTTTATTTTTGTATATATATACATTTTTCTTTCTTTACAACTTTGAAAGGTAGTTTCTTCTAACAAACAGACCAAAATACAACCAGAATCTAGTGTATTGCTCTGTTCTGTTCACCTGTCTGATTATATTCCTTCTCTAAAAAAAAAAATATTTTTTGATTTCCATATTTACAGTTACATTCTATCCTTTCATTGTGGTTAATTTTATTTTTGTATATATATATATGTTTTTCTTTGTGTACAATGTTGAGATCTAGTTTTATAAACAAACAGACCAAAATCTAGTATTATAAACAAACAGACCAAAATACCCCTAGAATCTACTGCAATTTTTTTGTTTTGTTCACCTGTCTGATTATATTTTCTCCTTTTCTTTTTTTCTTGTTTGTTTTTGGTCGTTTCTGATTTGTTAATTCTGACTGTATAATTCTCTGGGATCATTGTTGCTATTTTAGTGTTTGGTTCTCTTGCTAATCTATTCTTCTCTGGACAAAAGTGACAGGATGGAAAAACTCACCACAAAAAAGAGAACAAGAGGCAATACTAATTGTCAGGGACCTAATCAGTATGTGTATAAGATGACACAACTAGAGTTCAGAATAAAGATTATAAAGATACTAGTTGGGTTTGAAAAAAGCATAGAGACTCTAGAGAATCCCTTTCTGGAGAAATAAAAGAACTAAAATCTAATCAGGTTGAAATAAAAAAAAAGTATATTGATGAGATGCAATAAAAAATGGAGGCTCTAATTGCATGATAAATGAGGCAGAAGAGAGAATTAATGTTATAGAAGAAAAAATGGTGTGGAATAAATAAGCTGAGAAAAAGAGAAATAAACAACTATTGGATCACAAAGGGAAAATTCAAGAGTAAGTGATACAATAGAGCCAAACAATGTTCCCATAGGAAAAGGAAAGAGAGAGAGAATATTTCAACAAAGTATAGTTGAGAACTTCTCTAATCTGGGGAAATAAACAGGCCTTCAAGTCCAGGAAGCACAAAGAACTCTCAAAATCAATCAAGATAGGTCAATACCTTGACACATAATAGTGAAGCTTGCAAATTTCAGAGACAAAGAGAAAATCCTGAAAGCAGCTTGGGACAAGAGGTCCATAATCTACAAGGGTTAAAACCTAAGACTGGCAGCAGACCAATCCACAGAGACCTGACAAGCCAGAAAGGACAGGCGTGGTATATTCAAGGTGCTAAATGAAAAAAAAAAAAAATGCAGCAAGAATACTTTATCCAGCAAGGCTGGCATTCAGAATTAGAGGAGAGATAAACAAACAAACAAACAAACAATTTTTTATATTCCCCAAATGAATGAGACCACGTTGAAGCAAATGGTGGGTATTTGTCGTTTCTAATGGCTGAGTAATATTCCATTGTATACATATACCACATCTTGTTTATCCATTCATCTTTCAATGGACATCGAGGCTCCTTCCACAGTTTGGCTATTGTGGACATTGCAGCTATAAACATCGGGGTGTAGGTGTCCCGGCGTTTCACTGCATCTGTCCAGGACAAACAGAAACTAAAAAAAAAAAAAATTGTGATCATTAAACCAGCCCTGCAAGAAATAATAAAAGGAATCCTTTAAGTGAAGAGAGAGCCCAAAAGTCAGATAGACCAGAAAGGCATAGAGACAATATACAGAAAGAGTGACTATTGTTAATACAATAGCTCTAAATTCATATCTTTCAATAGTTACTCTGAATATAAACAGACTAAATGCCCCAGTCAAAAGACTAAAGATATCAGATAGGATAAGAAAGAAAGACCCATCATTATGCTGTCTACAAGACTCATTTCAGACCCCAAAACACCTCCAGATTGAAAGTGAGGTAATTGGAAAACCATTTGTCATGCTAATGGATATCAAGAGAAAGCTGGGTCACAATCTTTATATCAAACAAATTAGATATTTAAGCAAAGACTCTAATAAGAGATGAGGAAGGACACTATATCATAATTAAAGGGTCTATCCAACAGATCTAATAATTGTAAATATATGTCTCTAACATGGGAGAAACCAATTAAATAAACCAATTAATAGCAAAATTAAAGAAACACATTGGTAATAACACAATTACAGTACAGTACTTTAACACCCCATTCACTGCAATGGATAGATTATCAAGGCAGATCAACAAGGAAACAAGGGCTTTGAATGACACACTGGACCATACAGACTTCCCAGATATATTCAGAGCATTCCATCCTATAGCAACAGAATACACATTCTTCTTGAGTGCACATGGAACATTCCTCAGAATAGATCACATACTGCACCACAAATCAGGTCTCAAGGTCTCAACTGGGGCCAAAAGATTGGGATCATTCTTTGCATATTTTCAGACCGCAATGCTTTGAAACTGGATCCCAAGAAACAGGAGAAATTTGAAAAGTACCCAAATACATGGAGGCTAAAAAGCATCCTATTAAAGAACAAATGGGTCAACCAGGAAATTAAAGAAGAATATAAAAAAAATCATGGAAACAAATGAAAATGAGATGCCCCAAAGGTGGTCTCAATAGGGAAGTTTATAGCAATACAAACTATTCTCAAGAAACGAGAAAGTTCTCAAATACACAACCTAACCTTACACCTAGAGGATCTGAAGAAAAAACAGCAAATAAAACCTAAACACAGCAGGAGAAGAGAATTATTAAAGATTAGAGCAGAAATCAATGAAATATAAACCAAAATAACAGTAGAATAGATCAACAAAACTAGGAGCCGGTTCTTTGAAAGAATTAATAAGATCAATAAACTTCTATCAAAAGAAAAGAGAAAAGACCCAAATAAATAAAATCATGAATGAAAGAAGAGAGATCACAACTAATACTGAAGAAATACAATTATAAGAACATATTATGAGCAACTATATGCCAGAAAATTAAGCAATCTAGAAAAAAAAATGGATGCATTCTTAGAAACATAAACTACCAAAACTGAAACAGGAAGAAACAAAAAACCTGAACAGACCCAAAGTCAGCAGGGAAATAGAAACAGTAACCAATAAATCTCCCAATAAATAAAAGTCCAGGGCCAGATGGCTTTCCAGGGGAATTCTACCAAACATTTAAAGAAGAATCAATCAATACCTGTTCTTCTGAAGCTGTCTCAAAAAATATAAATGGAAGGCAAACTTCCAAACTCTAGTAGGCTAGTATTATCTTGATCCTAAAACCAGACAAAGACCCACCAAAAAGGAGAATGACAGAGCAATATCCCTGATGAATGTGGATGCAAAAATTCACATCAAGATATTAGCCAAAAGGATCCGACAGTACAATAAAAGGATTGTTCACCACAATCAAGTGGGATTTATTCCTGGGTTGCAAGGATGGTTCAACAACTGCAAATCAATCAGTGTAATACACTACAGTAATAAAAGGACAAGAAACATATGATCCTTTCAATAGATGCAAAAAAAGCATTTGACTAAGTACAGCATCCTTTCCTATTAAAACTCTTCACAGTGTAGGGATAGAGAGAACGTACGTCAATATCATAAAAGTCATCTATGAAAATCCCACAGCAAATATCATTATCCATGGGGAAAAACTGAAAGCCTTTCTCCTAAGATCAGGAACACGACAGGGATATCCACTCTCACCACTGTTATTCAACATAGTACTAGAACTAGCCTCAGCAATCAGACAACAAAAAGAAATAAAAGGTATCTGAATCAGTAGTTAAGAAGTCAAATTCTCAGTCTTCACAGATGACATGATACTCTTTGTGGAATACCAAAATGACTCCATCTCAAAATTGCTAGAACTCATACAGGAATTCAGCAATGTGGCAGGATATAAAATCAATGCAAAGAAATCACTTGCATTTCTATACACTAAAAAGGAGACAGAAGAAAGAGAAATTAATGAATCAATTCCATTTATAATTGCCCCAAAACCCATAAGATATCTAGAAATAAAGCTAACCAAAGAAGCAAAGGAGGTGTACTCTGAAAACTATGCTCATGAAAGAAATTGAGGAAGACACAAAGAAATGGAAAAATAATCCATGTTGGATTATTGGATTGGAAGAACAAATGTTGTTCTAATGTCTATGCTACCTAGAGCAATGTATACATTCAATATAACCCCTATCAAAATATCATCAACTTTTTTCACAGAGCTGGAAAAAATAATTCTAAAATTTGTGTGGAACCAGAAAAGACCCCAAATAACCAGAGGAATGTGGAAAAAGAAAACTAAAGCTGGTGGCATCACAATTCCAGACTTCAAGATCTATTACAAAGCTGTGATCATCAAGACAGTGTGGTACTGGCATAAAAACAAACACATAAATCAATGGAACAGAATAGAGAACCCAGAAATGGATTCTCAACTCTATGATCAACTAATCTCATATAAAGCACAAAAGAATATTCAATGAAAAAAAGTCTCTTCAACAACTGGTATAAGGAAATTGGACAGCCAGAAGAAATTCATCCAGAAGAATGAAACTGGACCACTTTTTCACATCATACACCAAAACAGACTCAAATGCATGAAACACCCAAATGTGAGACAAGAATCCCTTAAAATCCTAGAGGAGAATACAAGCAGCAACCTTATTGACCTCAGCCATAACAATTTCTTCCTACACATGTCTCAGGATTCAAGGGGAAAAAAGGCAAAAATGAACTATTGGGATTTAATCAAGATAAAAAGCTTCTGCCCAGCAAAAGTAAGTCCACAAAGCCAAAGACAACTGACAGAATGGGAGAAGATATTTGCAAATGACATATCAGATAAAGGGCTAGTATTCAAAATCTATAAAGAACTTATCAAACTCAACACCCAAAGAGCAAATAATCCAATCAAGAAATGCGCAGAAGACATGAATAGTTATTTCTCCAAAGAAGTCATACAAATGGCCAACAGATACATGAAAAAATGCCCAGTATCTCTCCGCATCAGGGAAATACAAATCAAAACTACAGTGAGATACCACCTTACAATGGTCAGAATGGCTAAAGTTAACAAGCCAGGAAACCACAGAGTTGGTGAGAATGTGGAGAAAGGGGCACCCTCTTACATTATTGGGAATGCAAGCTGGTACAGCCACTCTGGAAAAGTTTGGAGGTTCCTCAAAAAGTTAAAAATGGAGCTACCCTAATATCCATCAATTGCTTTACTAGGTATTTATCCCAAAGATACAAATGTAGTGATCAAAAGGGGCACCTGCACCCCAATGTGTATAGCAGCAATGTCCAAAATAGCCAAATATGGAAGGATGAGTGGATAAAGAAGATGTGGTATGTATATACAATGGAATATTACTCAGCCAACAACTTCCAATCAAAATTTTGTCATGGATAATTCCCATGAATCCACTTCAAGGGATTTATCACCATGGATACACCAACACAAACTGTTTTGTTAAACAAATTAATAATAATCAGGTTTTTATTATGATCAAAAGACTGTCAATTCTCATTTTGATCAATGAGATTTTTGAAGTCCTAAAATTGGTTCAGATAATGCCAACAGATAATGCCAGTGGGGTATTTTTATTTTTGTAATTTATGTAAGCCATGTATCCTTGTTCTATTTTTCTTTTTTTTATAATTTTATTTTAAAGATTTATTTATTTATGATAGAGAGAGAGAGAGAGAGAGAGGCAGAGACACAGGAGGAGGGAGAAGCAGGCTCCATGCCGGGAGCCTGACGCGGGACTTGATCCCAGGACTCCAGGATAGCGCCCTGGTCCAAAGGCAGGTGCCAAACCGCTGAGCCACCCAGGGATCCCCTTGTTCTATTTTTCTATTTTAAATCAAGTTATACACATAAGTGGCAGGAAAATAAGGACAAAAGGTCATGATTGACACTTAAGATAATATTTATCTTAAATATTTAAGTTGGGGCACCTGGGTGCCTCAGTGGTTGAGCATCTGCCTTTGGCTCAGGTTGTGATTCCAGGGTAGCAGGATCAAGTCCTGCATCAGGCTCCCTAAGGGGAGCCTGCTTCTCCCTCTGCCTGTGTCTTGCTTCTCTCTCTGTGTCTCTCATGAATAAATAAATAAAAGTCTTTAAAAGTATATTCATAATCAAAATTAAAACATTTATTTTTCAGGAAGAAGAAATAATTTGTGTAAGTTCATAGATATATTTAGAAACACATAGTTTGCTCTGTTTGGGCCAAATTATGTATCATCTAGTATGCATCTCCATTAGTGATTATATACATAATCACTAAACAATAAATGTTAACAAAAATTTTAAAAAGGTTGTCAAAAGCAGAAGTAAAGATGAAGACTAAAAAAATGCATGGGTAAGAAAATACAGAAATAATTTATAACCTTGAAGAATGTGGTCAGGTGGAAGGTAAGGTTTGAATTATTAAAGATGGCAAAGGCTGTGTGTAAATTCTAGTTTTGTGCTTAACCCACTAACTTATGAAAATTTTTTCTATAAAGGAATTTACACTTAAAAGACATCTATTGGTTTCAGAATTAGTGGATATAGTTTAATTTTAATTGAATGAAACTGTGTAATGTCTAAATGACCAGAATATTCTGAAAAGCTTATTTCTTATTTGATCTCTAAATCAAACTAAGCTGCATTATGACTTCTAAGACATGCTAGAATTTTGTTAGTCTACCTTCCTGATAGTCATTGGGCTCTTTTCTATAGGGCATTAAACATCAAGATCATTACTTATATCAGATATGAAATACTTTAATGTTAAATTATCCCTGTTTTCACATTATAAATCTAGGTGGTGAGTTATATCATTTTAAAATATTGTTTTAATTTATTTTACTATTTTAATGCTGATGTTTTATTGAAGAATTCACATTTATATTGCAAGATGGTAGTGACATGTGATTCCTTTTATGATGCTTTCTCTTTTTTCAGGTTTTGGGATCATGAACATCCTAACTTCCTATAAGTAACAAAAATACTCCTTTTATCCCTGGGCTCTGGAAAATTTTAAATCACTTAGTCTTGTTTAAGCCTCTTAAATTTGAACTATTCACATATTAATCAATATAAAGAAGGTACATTATCAATGTCTCCATAATTATTAATTGATATAAGATAACACTTATACTATTTCTTGAATCAACTTTGGTACTTTGTATTAATTGTTTGAAGGTAAATTTTAAGATATTTTATAATTAACTATTCATATATGCATATTAATTACATCTATCTATCTATATAAAAATTCTCTATTCCTATGTGTTTTGTAACTTTACCTGATTATATGTTGATGAAGTCTTACTCTCATTCTAAGAGTATAAACACTATCTGTTTCTCCTGATTTTCCTTAAGTATTATCATCTTTTTTTTACATTCTTGCATTTATTCCTCATTTATAATGTTTCTTTCTGCTATGATGTCATTTGTTTTTCCTATATCCCTTCCCTAGGACTTTTGCAATTGTCTTTCTCTGTGCTTTTTTTTGTCTTTTTCTACTCTGTTGAGTTGAAAGATAAGTTTATTTTTCATAATACTGTTGTTTATTAAGTTCAAATTCATTATCTTATAAGTTTTCCCCTGACTACAGCCTTGATTGTATCACATAAATATTGATGAAGTGCTATAGTTAATATATTCTAAAGTGGAGCGTATAAACAAACTTCATTTTTTGTCTTTAAAGATATTTTTAGGAGAGAGAATTTTTTAGGTCCCTCATTTATTTTTTAAAAATATTACATTTTTATGTATCTGTGGGATGTGTGCATATGTATATTTGGGCATCCATTTTTGGTTTCTTTTCACAAATTTTTCTGTTTTAAGGAACTCTGCCATTTTAATAAGAAAATATGGAATGTAATTGGTACTTTTTAATACACAGAGAAATCTGCTTTTCTTTTTGGGAAGTGAGGGTTCATAAATGTTTTATTTTCAACAAAAATTTTAATTTCTAAATACAACACTATGAGACACATTTTATGATGGCTCCATTAATTACATGTGCAGCTTTCTTTGTTTACTTCCTCTGGTAAAAGTTGAAAAACTGTTTTTAAATTCTCATTAAAATTATATTCTAAAAGATTATCTTCCATTAAAGTTATTAATTATTAACTTAGCATTTATTGAGCTCCTTTCAGGAAAAGAGCTAATCAATATATCAGCCTTCATGTAGCTTTCATTCTAGTAAGACCTACAGTTTAATGTGAGAAGTATCAGTAGTGTCTAAGTGTCTGACATATAGGCATATAGAAGATGTTCAATAGAATTTTTGCTCCAAGGAGTGCTTGAATAAATAAACAAATATAGGGCAGCCCGGGTGGCTCAGCGGTTTAGCATTGCCTTCAGCCCAGGGTGTGATCCTGGAGACCCGGGATCAAGTCCCACATCAGGCTCCCTGCATGGAGCCTGCTTCTCCCTCTGCCTGTGTCTCTGCCTCTCTCTCTCTCTTTCTGTGTCTCTCATGAATGAATAAATAAAATATTTATAAAAAAATAAACAAATATATCTCAATGCCATAGTACTCCACCATTATTCCCCTTTTCAAATTAGCACATCATTGTTGCTTGTATCTTTTATCAACAATGTTAGGGAAGGAAACATTGTTTTCCCATTTTGGAAAACACCCCTATCTTCTCTTTCTCCCTTACTCATGTCTTCCCCTCAAGGGGTATTATACTTTATTGGTGAGTTTGGATTAAGAAACTTGGCATGAGCAGCTCTGTCTCTTCCTCTCTTTTCTCCATAGAAGCCAGGCTGTCTTCATAGATGTTTATTTTATGGTCTTTGCCTTTATGACACACATTTTACAATTATGAGCTTTGTGTGTGGAATGCCTGTAGATATCATACACTGGATATGACTGTGAGTTTGGGAAAGAGGGGGCTAAGAGTAAATCACTGTAGTCTGGAGTGCTTATTTTTGTTGTACCTGTATGTCACATCTTCCAATAATATCGTTTTATTAATTTATTACTTTATCAATAATAAAGCTGGTATTCTTTTTTTAAAGCTGATATTCTTATATTCATTACTTGATAGTTTTTCTCAATTGGTTCAGATTTTTATGGGGTAGTGGGGCCTATCTATTTATACTCAAAACCCATGTAGTCACTCTTTGTCTTAGCATGGGCTCCTTGAAGCAGATACTGAGATTAACAATTTTGTACAGAATGTTTATAGGGGAATGTTCTCAATGATATGCCAGTATGAAAGATATGGTCAAGATTGACATGAACTCACAATGTAATTGTAGCTGAGGCCTCACCAATCCTGAAGGTGCTCTGGACCTGGGGTGCCCTTCAGAGTTGTCCCGTATTGAGACAAGGAAGTTAAGCATTTATATACCACAGTCAGTTAATCAGTGGCCATCAGCTACCTCTGAGAATGGACATAATTGAGCAGAGCAGTTCTCTGCAGTTGAGGACAATTTCCAATGATGAACCCATAAGTAAGAAGTTTAGAAAATGATATTCACAGAAATTGTGGGAAAGATGGGTTGGCAGTAAAGTGTGTGTGGGGGGGTGGAACTGAGTGGAGCTTCCCAAATCCATCAGACTTTTGAACCATTTCATGATTTTGCTTTAATTTTAATTTGATATTAATATCACTAGCCTTATTATAAGGGAAAGGAGGGAACCTGAGTGGGAAAAATTAGAGAGAGAGACAAACCATGAGAGACTCCTAACTCTGGGAAACAAAGGGTTGTAGAAGGGGAGGTGTGGGTAACTGGGTGATGGGTACTGAGGAGGGCACTTGATGGGATGAGTACTGGGTGTTATAACTATCTGTTGGCAAATTGAATTTAAATTAAAAAATGTAAAAAATAAAAAAATAAAATAGGCTACAGATGAAAGAAATATATATCACTACCCTTGATTTGCATTTGAAAGTTTGCCTGAAATATATGTGAAAATATATATTAAAAAATTTTTCCAAATTTCCTTATAATTTGTGCAGTGTGTTTTTTATAGAGAGACTATCATTTATTTTTTGATAAATATTTTATTGATGTTTGACATAAATGCATATAGAAAAGTACATACATCAAAAATTGACAGCTAGTGGAATTATTGTATATTATATATTACCAATAGACACAATCCACATCAAAAAAATAATTTTGACAGTAATACAGAACCTCCATTCAACTCTTCTTCGCAACCTTACATTTTTTTGTTTTCTTGTTTTTCATTATTGTTTTATTTTTAATATAAATTAAATGATATGTTCTTTAAAAGTCTTGTGGTTTTGCTTTACACATTTCTCTATCTTTGATTAAATATTATCTACTTAAATACTATAGATTTGTAATTTTTCTTGCTTGATATCTTGCATAAATATAATTTTTTAGAGTATTGTCTTCGACATTCTTAATTCATTGCATTTAAAATGTATTGAGGTATGTAATAACTTCATTCTTGTCAGTCCACAAAAAAATAAGTGCTTGACAAATTTTAAACATGCGTATATAGTCATGTTACCATTACTCACATCTCATGATATAAGGCATCTCCCAGACAGATTAGAGCTCTGTGTTTTTAAAATTATTATTATTATTATTAGGGGAGAAGAACAAGTAGGGGTATTCAGTATGAAAAGCTTAGTCCTTTAATTGAATATTTGGTTAATTTACAGTTAATATGAACATTTATAGAATTGGATTCATTTTCACAATATCACTATTTGGTAATTTTTTTTTAAAGATTGTAATTATTCATGAGAGAGAGAGAGAGAGAGAGAGCAGCAGAGTCACAGGCAGAGAGAGAAACAGGCTCCATGCAGGAAGCCTAACGTGGATCAATCCCAGGTCTCCAGGATCACACCGTGGGCTGAAGGAGGCACTAAACCGCTGAGCCACCCAGGCTGTCCTCACTATTTGGTAATTAAACACAATTTGACCTATTCCTATTACATTACTGTTTTTCTGAGATCTGGACTTTTTAATGATCAGTTGTGTATTTTTTTGTTATTTATTTTTCCTCTATTAAATAGAATATTTTCATCCTTTTGCTATTTTTTAATGGTTACCTTAGAGATAACAAATTATGCCTTTGAATTATTAAATATAAATTGTCATTTTCATGATTCTAGAAAGTTAGATCATTTTATTTTTTTTAATAATAAATGTATTTTTTATTGGTGTTCAATTTGCCAACATCATTTTATTTTTTTAATAATAAATGTATTTTTTATTGCTGTTCAATTTGCCAACATACAGAATAACACCCAGTGCTCATCCCGTCAAGTGCCCCCCTCAGAGCCGGCCACCCAGTCACCCCCAACCCCCGCCCTCCTCCCCTTCCACCACCCTTAGTTCGTTTCCCAGAGTTAGGAGTCTTCCATGTTCTGTCTCCCTTTCTGATATTTCCTACCCATTTCTTCTCCCTTCCCCTCTATTCCCTTTCACTATTATTCATATTCCCCAAATGAATGAGAACATATAATGTTTGTCCTTCTCCCATTGACTTATTTCACTCAGCATAATACCCTCCAGTTCCATCCACGTTGAAGCAAATGGTGGGTATTTGTCGTTTCTAATGGCTGAGGAATATTCCATTGTACACATAAACCACATCTTCTTTAACCATTCATCTTTCGATGGACACCGAGGCTCCTTCCACAGTTTGGCTATTGTGGACATTGCTGCTATAAACATGGAGGTGCAGGTGTCCCAGCGTTTCACTGCATCTGTATCTTTGAGGTAAATCCCCAACAGTGCAATTGCTGGGTCGTAGGGCAGGTCTATTTTTAACTCTTTGAGGAACCTCCACACAGTTTTCCAGAGTGGCTGCACCAGTTCACATTCCCACCAACAGTGCAAGAGGGTTCCCCTTTCTCCACATCTTCTCCAACATTTGTTGTTTCCTGTCTTGTTACTTTTCACCATTCTCACTGGTGTGAGGTGGTATCTTATTGTTGTTTTGATTTGTATTTCCCTGATGGCCAGTGATACAGAGCATTTTCTCATGTGCTTGTTGGTCATGTCTACGTCTTTCTCTGTGAAATTTCTGTTCAGGTCTTTTGCCCATTTCATGATTGGATTGTTTGTTTCTTGGCTGTTGAGTTTAATAAGTTCTTTATAGATGTTGGATACTGGCCCTTTATGTGATATGCCATTTGCAAATATCTTCTCCCATTCTGTAGGTTGTCTTTTAGTTTTTTGACTCTATCCTTTGCTGAACAAAAGTTTCTTATCTTGACGAAATCCTAATAGTTCATTTTTGCTTTTGTTTCTTTTGCCTTCATGGATGTATCTTGCAAGAAGTTACTGTGGCCAAGTTCAAAAAGGGTGTTGCCAGTGTTCTCCTCTAGGACTTTGATGGAATCTTGTCTCATATTTAGATCTTTTCATCCATTTTGAGTTTATCTTTGTGTATGGTGTAAGAGAGTGGTCTAGTTTCATTCTTCTGCATGTGGATGTCCATTTTCCCGGCACCATTTATTGAAGAGACTGTCCTTCTTCCAATGGATAGTCTTTCCTCCTTTGTCGAATATTAGTTGACCATAAAGTTGAGGGTCCACTTCTGGATTCTCTAATCTGTTCCATTGATCTATGTGTCTGTTTTTGTGCCAACACCACACTGTCTTGATGACCACAGCTTTGTAGTACAACCTGAAATCTGGCATTGTGATGCCCCCAGCTATGGTTTTGTTTTTTAAAATTCTGCTGGCTATTCGGGGTCTTTTCTGATTCCACACAAATCTTAAAATAATTTGTTCCAACTCTCTGAAGAAAGTCCATGGTATTTTGATAGAGATTGCATTAGACGTGTAAATTGCCCTGGGTAACATATTATGAATGGTTATACGCCAATAAATTAGGCAACCTAGAAGAAATGGATGCATTTCTGGAAAACCACAAATTACCAAACTGGAACTGGAAGAAATAGATAACCTGAACAGGCCAAGAACCAGGGAGGAAATTGAAGCAGTCATCAAAAACCTCCCAAGACACAAAAGTCCAGGGCCAGATGGCTTCCCTGGAGAATTCTATCAAACATTTAAAGAAGAAACCATACTTATTCTACTAAAGCTGTTTGGAAAGATAGAAAGAGATGGAGTACTTCCAAATTCGTTCTATGAGGCCAGCATCACCTTAATTCCAAAACCAGACAAAGACCCCACCAAAAAGGAGAATTATAGACCAATATCCCTGATGAACATGGATGCAAAAATTCTCAACAAGATACTAGCCAATAGGATCCAACAGTACATTAAGAAGATTATTCGCTATGACCAAGTAGGATTTATTCCTGGGACGCAAGGCTGGTTCAACACTTGTAAAACAATCAATGTAATTCATCCTATCAGCAAGAGAAAAACCAAGAACCATATGATCCTCTCAATAGATGCAGAGAAAGCATTTGACAAAATACAGCATCCATTCCTGATCAAAACTCTTCAGAGTGTAGGGATAGAGGGAACTTTCCTCGACATCTTAAAAGCCATCTAGGAAAAGCCCACAGCAAATATCATTCTCAATGGGGAAGTACTGGGAGCCTTTCCCCTAAGATCAAGAACAAGACAGGGATGTCCACTCTCCCCACTGCTATTCAACATAGTACTTGAAACCCTAGCCTCAGCAATCAGATCATTTTTAACTTACATACCAGTTCTTAACTATTTTTTTCCTTCCTCTTATGGGTTTGAATTCTATATGTACTTTAAATCTCACAGGTCATTGTTATTTTATTTTAGTGATAAATTTTTATTATATTTATAGCCATATTTACTCTTTGTAGTGTCATACTTTCTTATAGTTCAGAGCTTCCTTATAGAATCATTCTTTGCTTAAAAAATATTTATTATTTCTTTTACTACATGAATGGTAAATTCCATTAATTTCTTCTGGTCTAAAAATACCTTTATTTCCCTTCATTATCAAAAGACACATTTACTTTGAAATAAATAATTTCAGCACTTTGAAAAAGGCATAAAAAAAAGAAAAGAAAGAAAGAAAAAGGCATTCCATTTACTGTGATTTCCATAATTTCTGTTAAGAGTCAGCTATAAATCCAATTGTCCTTTCTTTAATAAGAATGCATCTTTTGTTGTTTGTGTGGCTTCTTATAAGATTTGTTTTTGTTTTCATAGAACAACTATTTTATTCTCCCTAGAGTATGGCTAGGTATGGCTTTCTTTTAATTTATATTGTATGGGGTTTATACCTCTTTTCTATGTTTAGCCTCCTACCTACTTACATTCATAATTTTTCAAGTGTCTTGAGTAATTGGTTTTGTGTCTGAAGACCATCACATCACTATTTTTTCTCTTTCATTCTAAAATACACACAATGAACACTGATTGTTCATCTATCCTCTAGAAGCTAACCTCTGTCTGAATAAAACCCAAGTTTTTGGTGTCTTGTTCTGCCCTCCAAATCAGCAAATGCTTCAGATAAAAAAATTAGCTTTTGAATATCTCTTTATCTCCCAGTATTTTCCACCTCCCCAGAATCTTCACCCTATTATAATAATGGCTTAAGTAGCTCTATGATCCCTTCCTTACAGAATGTGTAGTTTTAATTACTAAGCTTTTCTAGTTATTAGGATTGTTCTGTCACATGTTTTTTCGTCAGCAACATTCACAGTTTCTTTCTGCTTTTCTTAAACTTTCAGACTCCAAATTCTACCATAAGCTACACTATTAACCACTTTACTTTGAAGCATGTTTGCAGGAAAAATGGCATTCTAAATGGATGTCAGAAGAGCCTACTCAACAGTAAGAGTCCTTAAAGCAGCTCAAATGCAGATGTCTCCATAGGTACAAGGGGAGATACTACCCATCATGCAAGTGCAAGGGTTGCCCTAACTTAAATGTCACTAAAGGTTTTATGTTCCACAGAGCCAATATTTTGCTAATAATTTCATAGGCCTAACTTTCAGTGTCTCTACAAGTGATATGCTGGTCATAAGAATAGGGTGCAAGACATCTCAGTATTTATATCTTACTTATAAATCCTCCATTCTACATGAGATTTACCAATAAGGAATTATTTATGTTATAGGCAATGCTGTATTAATATATATTAATAATGTTGTTATATTTTTGAAACATAATAACTTATCATGTTATCAGGAGAACAGAGATAAAGAATTTAACCAAAGATTGGATTTTCATAAAGTAGGGGAAAGGACCACAGTCTAGTTAGAGGTGGAATTTGATAGCTGACTACTTTTTGTGTCACCTTAGATATTTTAAAATAAGACAAAAGTCAGTAATGCTAATGACTGGTTTAGCTCATGTTAATTTTTCATATTGTTTTATTGCTTAGGTTTTCAATATATTCACTATATTCTTTTTTTTTAATTTTTATTTATTTATGATAGTCACACAGAGAGAGAGAGAGAGAGAGAGGCAGAGACATAGGCAGAAGGAGAAGCAGGCTCCATGCACCGGGAGCCCGACGTGGGATTCGACCCCGGGTCTCCAGGATCACGCCCTGGGCCAAAGGCAGGCGCCAAACCGCTGCACCACCCAGGGATCCCTATTCACTATATTCTTTTGGTCTGTTTTTGTAATGCTCCAGTTTTTCTCTTATTCTTTTTGTTTGTTTTTCTATAATTAATCTACCTGATTATTCTTATTTTTATAACTGTCACTTCAAAATTATAACTGATTATCTTAAACATCTATGTTCTTTTCTAATATGAAAATTTAGAACTGTAAGAATTTAAAACTATAGTATTTAAAATTATAAACCATATTAAACCATACTACAAAACATTTAAAACTATAAACATCCTGAAATAACTGCAATAGCTAAATTTTAAACGTTTTGATAGGTCATATTTTATTATTATTCAGTTAAATATATTTTAAAATTTTCATGATAATTTCTCATCCCATGGGTTTTTAGAAGTAAACTGTTTGGAATATACAGTATAATATTTATAATTAATTATAACTGTAATATTTAGAGAGTTGGACCCTTTGATTTTTTAAATGGATTTTATAGCAAAATCTACTTTGATAAAGAAATTCTGTATTATTTTCATCAATTGATATTTTGATTAGTTTGACTCTAGGACAATAATATGGTTGTTTTGATAACTATCCATGAAAAATTGAAAAGAATATATATTATACACTTACAATGATCGATGCATCATTTATGACAGTATTATTAATCATATCATTCAAGATATATATCCCTAACTGATTCTATTCTTTATGTCTCTATCATCAGCTACTGACAGTGATAAGAAGAAATCAACTATGATTTTGATTTGCTATTTTTTTCTTTCTTTATCTAAAAAGCTGAGACAGCATAGTGAGTACTGAAGGAGGAGAAACAATTCTCAGCACACACACACACACACACACACAAAGCTGACCATATATCTTGAATTTATAATTGGAGTTTGTCTGTCCAAAACAGGGTCCAGCTGTAGAAGGGAAAATCAATGTTTTAATACATTGGACTAGGGATGTCAACTAATGAACTAAGGTATTTTTTTAAACTAAAACTATAGAAGGACTTTTTATTTCATATGAGTTATCAGAAAATTCATAAATCTTGCTCTAATTTTACTCAAAAGATAAGTAAAAATTAACCCCCCAGAACACCACAGGCAAAGTGGTGTAGACATTACAAAAAAAGTTATTCAGCTTATTTGATACAGTGATCATCTTACTAGTTCTTCACTTTATTTGAACTTCCATGGCATAAATTGAGGTGGCAATTTTCTCTTAAATTAAACAATGCTACATTCTCTGGATTTTCTCTTACAACTTCAGCTCAATATCTTTTACTGAAAAGTTTCTTGAGGATAATAATTATTTTCTTTCTTAGTGCTGTAATCTCGTGCTGAGATATGTCTGGCAGAAAATAAATACCCATTAAATATTTCCTGAGAAACATTTTCAGTGACAGGCTAACTATTGGAGTTCTTCAAACTTAGATGTTGGATCTTATTGTTACTCATTTATGTCTTTACCCTAGATGACTGAAACCTTTTGGTGCTATAGAATATCATACATATGTTGATTTTGCTTAAAATTGAATTTTTTTCTGATAGCATAACTGAAACTGAGCATCTTAACTTTAATATTTTAAGATAGGCCTTGGCCAAACTCGCTGGATTCAGTTTCTTGTAACGTAATAGAAAGCTGATTATAGATACCCACAAAGTGCTTGTTGATAAATGCAAGAAAGTTAGAAATATGACATGTCTTCATTAATGAATATTCTATGAACAATGAGGCATGCTTAAGCTGTTGGCCAATAACTAATGAACCATAAACTCAAATGTAATGCAAGTGATTAACTAGTTTTAGAAAATTAGAATGATTTGAATATTCTAATTCTAATTTGAAATCTATGTCTAATTTGAATGTAATTCAAATTTGAAAAATTCTAATTTGAATTCTAGTTTTAATTGTAAATTCAATATTTTTCATCTACTTTTATTTTTCTTCTTAACTATTCTTATCTGTCTTTATAATTAGTCATATATTAGATCTCTTCTCTCTTTCATATAAACTGGTTGCGTTCTGAGTTATCATCATTTAATTTTTCTCAGTAGACTAACAACATTTTTGAATACTTGACTAAATTTCTCAGTTATCTACCTTAATACATAAACTGCATAATTTTTTATTCAGAACTTTTACTTTGTAATGTAGCCTTTTATAATTTTGGAGGGTTTCTCCCTCTATAAATTTAGCTTTCCTAAGTTCCAATAAAATATGGTTTATAAATTTTTGCAAGTTTAATTCCATATGATAATGTAAATCTACCTTTATGGGTGACTGCAATTATTATCTTTTCAAAAGTAAATATTTTTTATACACCTATCTAGAGTTTTCCTCCTTCCTTCTTTCCTTTTTCTTCTGATTTTGAAAGAGGACAAGATTTTTTCCTGATATTGCGTATCTTAGAGATAAGATAGAATTCTCAATTAGAAAGTTTATACTTTCTGTAAAGTCGTTTTTTGCTTGATCATAGGACTCTCGGCTGTAGGCTTATGCAACGGACCCTGGGAAGGAATGTGTTTATTATTTTCATGGACAACCAAGTCTACTGAAGACCACAGTTGCTGTCCCTTTAAATGGAAGAGATGTGTTGAGGTTTGCTTTCTATATACTGTTGCCTTTTCTGCTCTTGATTTCATTTCTTGTTTTTTGATCCTTGTGAAATGCTTGTTCTAAGTCAGACCTCTTGAGAAATGAAGATTTCACCAAGTATACTCTAGCTATGCCATTCCTGCCGAACAATTTTGGTTAGTTTTCTTTGTATTTGTGGTGATGACCAATATTTAACTGTGGTTTTATACTACCCTCTTTCCCCCCATCTTAGAAGACTGAGGTAATCTTTTTGTTCCTTATCATATCATACATTAAAAAATTAAAAACTGTGGCTGGATATTCCTACAAAATATACTTACTCAGGGTGCTAACAGAAAAATAAAAGTTTTCTATTTTTCCTCTGTCCATGATTTCTACTTTTACTCCATATACCTGCTCCTGAAAGTATGACAGTTGTCTGGTTTCAGCAGGAAAACAAAATAAAAACAGAATAATACAAAAACAAAACCTTTCAGATAAATCCTTTCTTCGTTTCTGTTATCTGACTGGCGACAAACATTTAATCCCAATTTTGTCCAAATCTCATAATGTTTGTGAGATGTCAAATGACTGTCTAGTTTAAATATTATCATGTTAGGGATACCTGGGTGGCTCAGTGGTTGAGCATCTGCCTTTGGCTCAGGGCGTGGTCCCAGGGTCCTGGGATCGAGTCCGGCATGGGGCTCCCGTTTTGAAACCTAAATACAGTATTGTTTTGAACTAAATAAAAGTGTAATCTGATTTTTCTAGAGCCATATCTAGAAGATCACATCTGAAACAAAGCTCTTCTGGTCTTGCCTCACCAGGAAGCCAAAGAGAAGAAAAACATCTAAATGCAATATAGAGGCTTATCATTTTCCTTATTGTGTCAACCTCCAAAAATTTGTACTCAGGTTGGAATAGAAAAACATTAATGTTACCATCCCCTACCACTTAGCCTCATTTCTCCCACATAGAAGAGTCAATTATTATTGTCAAGTATCATACTTTCCTTATGGCATGGCATGTAAGAACTTCCACTATCCCGACTTCTCCTCTGCATCCATTATACAGATTCCAGTGGAATGTGCCATTCTTTAAACAGAGATGTGGATTCACATGGCAACAATAATTAGGCAGGCCAATATGAATCCGGGGATTTTTATTCTCCTTTAAAAACCTATTTTTTGAGATAAACTACTTTGAGAATATTATCCTCTTTTCTTTATATTCAGTGTTCCCCTCCTCCAAATTCACATGTTAAAACCCTAACCCCTAAATTAATGGTATTGTGGTACTGTGGAGGGTAATTAGGTTTCATGAGATCATAAGGGTGATGCCCTCATAAGGGAATTAGTGCTTTATGAGAAGAAGGAGGACAGGAGAGTTCTCTCTTTTTACACTTTGAGGAAAGGTTATGTGAGCGCACAGGGGAAAATGGCCATAAGCAAGCCAAGAAAATGGTCTTCGCCAGGAAATGAATCTCCTAGCATCTTCATTTTGGACTTCCAGCCTCCAGAATTGTGAGAAATAGATATTTATTATTATCTAATAAATAGATATTTATTGCTTAAGTCACATTATCTATGGTATTTTGGTATAGCAACTTGAGCAGACTAAGAAAAATATTAAAACATTTTTTTAGAGTAGAAGTAGTATTTGGTATGTGTTAATATCATATCTCTTGCCTAGGCAGTGATTCAGAAAACTGGCATGTTAAAAAGATATAGGAAGAGTAGACACCTGGGTGGCTCAGTGGTTGAGCATCTGCCTTCAGCTCAGGGCTTGATCCCAGGGTCTTGGGATCAAGTCCTGCATCAGGCGCCCTATAGGGAGCCTGCTTCTCCCTCTGCCTATGTCTCTGCCTCTCTCTGTGCATCTCTCATGAATAAATAAATAAAATCCTTATTTTATAACAAGGATTTGAATGAATAAATTGATAAGAGAGAGAGAGAGAGAGAGTTATATGGGAACCTTTTAAGACTTATCTTAAGCTTTCCCTTATAATAAACATTTAATAGTATTTTTCAGACCAAACTTTCTACAGATAAGAAAAGTTGTATAAAGTATTTTTTTTAAAAAAAGTGTGAGAAGACATAGAGGAACTTAAACAACAGCAAGACTTGAGGACTCAAGATCCTGTAGAGTAAAAGCCCACAGAGTAAACAAGGCATTGGGCAACATTCTTTTCTTTGAAAATTTATCAAATTAAAAAGGTCATTAAGAAGGTGAGAGTCTAAAATAAAGCTTTCCTTACACTCAAGGGTAAATGAAAACGTTGGAATCTTTTTGTCCACAAAAAAGAAGGAGACCTGGTAAATATCCGACTTTTTGGTGGGACTTTCCAGAGCTATACTGTACGAGTAAGGGTACATGTGAATAGTCCAGTTCTAACAAAGAATAAAGAGATTCAAATGGGCTCAGTTATTGATTAGAACAAGTCAATCTGCCCCTGCACTACATCCTATAAGAAGCAAAGGTAATGCTCTCTGTAGGAAGATAATATGATCAATAGCTTCCAATTTTCTTCATCTTCCCTGCTAGAAACCCAAAAAAGATATCACTTGGCTCTTCATAATGAGAACCTAGTGGGAACACTGGCAGTAAAATCTGTGAAAGTGAAGTGCCCATGGGTTTCTAACACTATGTAGATTACAGTGTAATTAGAACAGAAATCAAAATGATATAAGATAGCTGGAAAATTCCCAAATATTTGGAACTAAAGCACACCCTTCTAAGTAAGAAATGGGTCAAAGAAAAATCTCAATGGAAGTTAAAAATACATTTTGAACTAAACAAAAGTGAAAATAAAAATAGAACTCATGAAAATGTGTTGGATACCATGAAAATAGTAATTAGAATCAAATTTATAGTGTTAGATGTATATGATAGAAAAGAAGATAGATCTAAAATCAATACTTTAGGGAATAAAAAATAAGAGCAAATCAATTCTCCTGCAAAAGAAAGAAAGAGTTGAAATAAATTGTAAACAGAAACATAACAGAGAAAATCAATGAAACCAAAAGTTGATTTTTAGATCAATAAAGCTGATAAACCTCCAGCCACAGTAACCCAGAAAATCAGAGAGAAAACACAAACTATTAATATTACAAACAAAACAGGGAGATTATCGGGATGCCTGGGTGGCTCAGCAATTGAGCGTCTGTGTTCGGGCCAGGGCGTGATCCTGGAGTCTCAGGATCAAGTCCCACATCGGGCTTCCTGCATAAAGCTTGGTTTTCTCTCTGCCTATGTCTCTGCCTCTCTCTCTCTTTCTCTGTGTCTCTCATGAATAGATAAATAAAATCTTAAAAAAGAGAAAGAAATAGGGAGATTATCAATACTGGTCTTGTGGACTTTAAAGATTACTATGAACGAACGTATGCCCCCAAATTTGATAAATTAGATAAACCAATACCTTAGAAGATCCACAATACCAAAACAAGCAGAAGAAATAAATAATCTGAATATGCCCATATCTATTAAAGTGATTTAATTGATAAGTAATAAAATTACCAAAGAGAAAACATGCAGGCCAGATAGTTTCACTAGTAAATTCTACCAAACATTGAAGCAATAAATGATACTAATTCTACTCTCTTCCAGAACATAGTCATAGAAAGAACAATTTTGAGTTTATTCTAATACTTAAACCAGATAAAAAACATTGCTAGTAAGAAAAACTATAGACCAAAATATCTCATGAACATATTTGCAAAATCCTTAAAAAATTATTAGCAAATCAAAACGAGTATGTATACAAACTATACACCATGGCCAAGTGGGATTATCCCACATATGCAAGATGAATTCCATATTCACAAATCAACTTAATCTATGTCACCAATTAGAAAAGAAGACTATTGTGATCATGTCAATTAATTCAGAAGCAAAATGGTAAAATTCAATAAGCATGATTGTTAAAATTCTCTCAATTAGAATTAGAAATAGAGGGAAACTTTTTTAACTTGATAAAGAATCTCTATAAAAATCTACAACTAACAACCTATTTAATGGTGAGACACTGGATGCTTTCCCCTATGACTGACAAGAAGGTAATGATGTCCCACTTCACCATTCTTATTAACATGGTACTGGAAGACCTACCTAGTACAATAAGACAAGGAAAAGAAAATAAAGGCATTTAGACTGAGGGAGAAGAAATAAAACTGTCTTTGTGAAAAGTACAAAGTCAACTAGAATATTCCCCATAATCAAAAAAATAAAAAATCTTGGAAATAAGTGATTATAGAGGTTTGCATGATACAAGGTTAATATGCAAAGGTCAATTGCTTTATAACATACCAGCAATTAACAATAGGAATTTGAAATTAAAATCATACTAACATTCATGATAGCATTTGAAAAATGAGATACTTAGATAAATAAAATATATTCAGAATCTATATTCAAATACATAAAACTCTGAGGAAGGGAATTAAAGACGAACTAAATAACTGAAAACATTATGTTCACGGACTGAAAAACTCAATATCGTTAAAATGTCAGTCTTGCCAAATTGATATACAAATTCTACAGAATCTGAAATAACAACCTAGTGAATTAATTTGTTGACATCAATAAACTGATTCTTAGGTTTATATGGAAAAGACCCAGAATAGCCAAAAAAATGTTGGAGAAAAAAGTTGGAGGATTGATGCTACCTGACATCAAAACATATTTTAAATATATAGTAATCAAGACAGCATGGTATTAATGAAATTCAAGGGTAGCCATTCCAACCAATGGAATATGAATAGTTGGACATCCATATTTTAAAAAAATTTGTCTAGATATATATTTTACAAATTATAACTTGATATGTATCAGCAAACTAAATATAAAATGCAAAATTATAAAGTTTCTAGAGGATAGCCTAGGACAAACTCAGGGCTTTGTTCACAGAGGATATACTTGCCTACATAGAAAATCCAGGGACGCCTGGGTGGCTCAGCGGTTGAGCGCCTGCCTTCGGACCAGGGCTTGATCCTGCAGTCCCCAGATAGAGTCCCGTGTCGGGCTCATTGCATGAAGTCTACTTCTTCCACTGCCTCTTACTCTGTGTCTGTCATGAATAAATTAATAAAATATTAAAAAAAAAGAAAATCCAAAAGACTGAGTGTATCTGGGTAGCTCAGTTGGTTAAGCATCTGACTCTTGATTTCAGTCAGATCACGATAGCAGGGTTGTGTGATCAAGCCCTGTATTGGGTTCCATGCTGGGTATAGAGCCCGCTTACAATTCTTTCTCTCCCTCTCCTCCACCCTCCTCCCCCATGCTCACACACACTCACTCTCACTCTCTCTCTTTAAAAATCAATCGCTTAAAAAAAATAAGAAAATCCAGAAGAATCAACAATAAAAAACTCCTAGAACTAATAAGATTACAGGATACAGGCTTCATATACAAGTTAATTGCTTTTCTATATAACATCAGTGAACAAGTGGAACTTGTTATTATAAGCTTATTATCATTTGCATTAGCATCTCTCAAAATGAAATACTTAGAATAAATATAACAAAATATTTACACAATCTATATGAGGAAGACTACAAAATTCTGATGATATCAAAGAAGAACTAATTAAATGAAGAGACATCCATGATCTTGGATAAGAGGATATCCATATTCTTGCATAGGAAGACTCAATGTTATCTAGATGTCAGTTCTTCCCAATTTGATTCAATGCAATTCCAAACAAAATCACAGCAAGTTATTTTGTGGATATCAAGAAAGTAATTCTAAATTTTATATGGAGAAGCAAGGAGAAGCAAAAGACCCAGAAAAGCCAACCCAATATAAGGAGAATAAAGGAGGAGAATAAAGTTAGGGGACGGATACTATCTGAACTCAAGAATTACCATAAACCTAAAGTAAATTTTTTTGCTTTTTAAAAATATTTTTATTTATTTATTCATGAGACACATAGAGAGAGGCAGAGACACAGGCAGAGGGAGAAGCAGGCTCCATGCAGGGAGCCCGACATGGGACTCAATCCTGGACCCCAGAATCATGCACTAAGCCGAAGGCAGATGCTCAACCACTGAGCCACCCAGGTGTCCCAAACTAAGACACGTGGTATTGGTGAAAGAATACACAAATAAAACATGGAATGAATAGAAATAGACCACCATAAATATAATCAACTTATTTGTGATAGAACAAAGGCAATATAGTGGACACAGACAGTCCTTTCAACAAATGGTTCTAGAACAACAAGATAGCCATATGACTTAAAAAAAAAAAAAAGAATGAAAGAAAAATAATCTGGACACAGATTTTATACCCTTGACAATAATTAACTCAGATCACAAACTTAAATATAAAATTCAAAACTATGAAACTGCTAGAAGATAACATAGGAGTAAATCTAGATGACCTTGGTATAACGATGCTTTTTAGATTCAACAATGTAGACACAACTCACAAAAGAAATAACTGATAAGTAGGCTTTCATTTAAATTGAAAACTTCTGCTCTGTGAGAGACAACATCAATACAGTGAGAAGACAAGCCACACACTGGGAGAAAATATTTGCAAAAGACACATCTGAAAAAGGACTAAGATCTAAAATATATAAACTCAACAGTAAGAAAACAAGACACTCGAGTGCCTTGGTGGTTCATTCACTTAAGCGTCTGCCTTTGGCTTAGGTCATGTTCTCCGAGTCCTGGGATTAAGCCACATGTTGGGTTCCCTGCTCAGCAGGGAGCCTGCTTCTCCCTCTGTCCTTCCCACTCACTCGAGCTCTCTTTCTCTCTCTTAAATAAATTATATAAATAATAAATAAATAAATAAATAAATAAATAAATTCTTGTTAAAAAAAAAAGAAGAAAAACAAGAACCTCAGACCTTAACATACACCTCACAAAGGAAAATATTGAGACTGCAGATGGCAAATGAGCATATGAAAAGGATCTCAATATCATGATCATCGGGGAAATGCAAATTCAGATAATGGTACACAACTTCACACCTATTAGAATGGCCAACATCTGGAACACTGACACTGCTAAATGCTGACAAGGATGTGGAGCAATGTGAACTTTCACTCCTTGCTTTTGGAAAGCAACATGGTACGGCCACTTCCAAAGACAGTTTGCCAGTTTCCTACAAAACTAAACACACTCTTACCGTATGATCCAGCAAACATGCACCTTGGTATTTACTCAAAGGAGTTGAAAACATATGTCCACATAAAATCTGCACATGGATGTTTAAAGCAACTTTAATCATAAATGCCAAAACCTGGAAGCAAGATGTCCTTCAGTGGCTGAATGGATAAACAAACTGTGGTTCATTATTCAGTATAAAAAGAAATGAGTTATAAAGCCATGAAAGGACATGGAGGCACTCATATGCACGTTGCTATGTGAATGAAGCCAGTCTGACGAGGCTATGTACGGCATGACTCCAATTATATTCCATTCTGGAGAAGACAAAGTTATGGAGACTGTAAAAAAATCAGTCTTTGCCGGTGCTCTGAGGGAGGGAAGAAAACATGAATAAGTAAAATAAAGGAGATTTTTAAGTCAGCAGAACTGCAGTATATGATACAATAATAGTTGATACATGCTATTATATATGGGTCAGAACCAATAGAATGCACAATACAAAGGGTGAACCCTAATGTAACCTATGGTTTTTAGTTAGTAAGGTATCAGCATTGGCTCCTCAATTGTAACAATGTATTATTTTAGTATAAGATGTCAATAAAAGGGGAAATGAGATGAGAGTGGGAAGAAGTGACAGTAAGGGAACTCTCTATACTCCTCACACAATATCTCTATAAACCTAAAACTGCTCAAAAAATCTATTAATTAAAAAAGAAAAGTGGGGTGTGTTCTGGATGAATAAAGTCACAGTCAATATAGGTACAATTTTGCTTTGTCAAAGTAAAAATGAAGTTTATAACATACAAACAAGAACAGGGAGGTGCTAAAAAATTGCTTACCCTAAAGAAAGGCAATTCGGCTTGAAAGAAAGTCAGTGGGGTTAGTTATTTTACATGTTGGTGTAGGAATGATTCTTTCCACATCAGAGCAGGCAGTCAGCAACAATGTGCTCAGAAGCAAGCTATGAGGGAACCGGAGGTAGTGGAGAAAGAATAATATTGACTATTATTCCCAGAGAGTTATTTATCTGGAAATTTTAGCAAACGTGAAAAGAATCATTGAACAAAGACGATATAAACCATTACATATAAATTTTTTTAAAAACTAGGCCCCTTGCCTTTGGATATATGAATCAAGTAGACGGAAAACAAAGGACAACAATTAAAAAGTAAAATGTGTGAAATATGAGTAAAGAGGACACTGCTAACAAACTGCAATGAAGCAAAATTGAAAGTGATCATAGCTATAAGCTTTCATCAGAAATGCAAAAGAGGAAGTTCAAAATTAAAACTCCTTAGGGTGGATAAAATGGGAAAGTTCAATCAAGGTGATAAGTAAAAAGGCCCTTTACAAGGCAGCTTCCCTTTTACAACACATGCTCATCTATCTTGGAGACACTGAGCTAGAGTCACTGTCAGCCTAGATACAACTTGGTTTTGTCAAAGAGGGAGGAAAGATTGCAGAGAAGGAGTTATTAGGGAATTGAATGATATGTACAGTTGGATCTAATTAGGGCAAAGTGATAAGTGATGGTTTTAGCACAAGAATTAACACAGATGGTCAAAAAAGACAAATTTAGTATCTACAATCTGGAAAATGTCAGGCTTAGCATAGATAATGAACTCCTAGAAAATAAAGAATGAAATAAAGGCCCTACTGAAATGGCAAATGATTCTAGGAAGGAAAGCATGCACACACTATTCTTAGAATTCCTAAATAGATAATGACTATATTAGCTTAGCTCAGATTATCTGCTATAGTAACATAATGAGTGTGAAAATTGAAAACTTGTCAAGATAATAAATATGAAAAACTTTTAGATTTTTATTTTAAAAGAAAATAATAAAGTATAATGACCACAGTTCAAACTTTATATTGCTTATTATTAAATACCTTTCTACCCAAATATATTTATAACCCAGTTCATTTTAAAGTGGTAATTATCGATAAAATTTTTAAAAACTGAGCTTTAATCATTATTTATTATTTCTTGGAATAATATGCAAATTGATGCTGAGACAATTATATTAAGTGAATTGTCTGTATTTTCTATGTAATATCAATTCCAAGTCAAATTCTATTGTAGCAAGAATTGATATGCTATTATTATATTATCCAAATTTGAGGTATCCAAAAGGCAGTATGATCAACAGGAAGCACTTGAGATTTTAAACTAAAGTAAGAACAAACTAATATTGGCTTTTTAATGGAAGACTAAAAATAATGTATCTTTTATTATACCTGAAGCACTTAGATTTTTCATTTGAACACCATTAACATTTCAGAGTCTGTAATTTTACATTAAATGCTCAGCACATGGTTTCTTTATCCAGGTCAGTGCTTAATAGAAGTCTGTGAAAGTAAATGCTAGTTGAAAACTGCTTAAGCATGTGGATAGTACAATGATGATAGGTAAAATACACACACACACACACACACACACAGAGGAAGGGAGGGAAGGAAAGAGGGTGACAGGAAAGGAAGGATGGGGGAGAGGGAGGATGAGAGAGAGATGTTGCTGCCAACAAACACAAGATAAATGTCTTTGTGGCAAAGATTCAGAATGAAAATGAAAGCAGTAAGTAGGACAGCAGCCTTAGATTTGCCAGACCCCAGATTCATACTTCTGTCTTTAAGAGTTTTATTCCCTTTGGAGTAAACTGTCTCTAATTATTCAGAATACTGGAAGCAAGATTACCACTTTTAAAACAGAGGCTGCTGTTGAACTCTGTTCATAGAAAGGTTCCCCCCAGAAAAAAAGAAAAATTGTAGGCAACTGTCCCTATAGCTTAGACCTATATAAGAGTAGGAAGAGCCATGTTCAGCTGTCTGTATCTTCAGTATTATATCCACACTACTGCAGGAAACATCAAACCACCTGAAAATGAGCTCATTGTTGACTAGTGTTATCAAAAGCTAGGGAGAGGCTGTAAAAAAAAAAAAAAAAAAAAAAAAAAAAAAGTAAAACAAAACAAAAGAAAATAAACTAATAAAACAATGGAAAGAGAAAAAAATAATTTTTATAAGCTTGAAAACGTCCAAAGAACATGAGCAAAATAACTCTAAGAAAGTAAAAAAAAAAATTAAAAATTAGAATATTTCATTAAATAAAAATAATAGAGCAATTTGAAAATAATTATTAAGACATAAATAAATGAACAGATGTATCATGTGTATGGATGACTTACATTCCACCTAGAATTATTTTTTCTGTAGAGCATGAGATAGTGATCATTTCCTTTTCCTCTATACCCTACTCAGTTGCCCCAGAATAGTTTATTAAAATGATGTTCCATTTCCTACTACCATGCAGAGCCCTGCTGGTCATAAATCACAATAGGCTTGAGCTTGGTTATGGGGTCAGTGTTCTATTACTTTTGTTTATTCTCGTATCCTCGGGCAGTGCATCTTAATTGCTATGACTTTATTGTAATTTGGATATCAAGTAAAGCAAATCTTCCTCTCCTTGTTTCCTTTTTGAAGACAGTCTTAGCTATTTATAGTCATTTGCACTTCCATGTGAATTCTGCTATCAGCTTTAGGTTTTTTTTTTATTGAGATTTCCGTTGTGTTGTATTTTATACATAAATCAAAGAGGAAAAATTTACATCTTTAAAGTAATGATAATCTGTTGCATGAACAAGGTCTGTCTCTCCATTTGATTATCCTTCCTCTTGATAGTGTTGTGGTTTCCTAGATTATTCAAGTTATTTAGAATTGTTGGTGATATTGCAAATAGTATCTCATTAAAATATGCCCTTTTGTAAATTAATTTTTGCAGATATGTAAAACAATACTTTCAAGTAAATAGTACACAGCTATCATTGTTAGTTATGTATTTGTTTACTTATTTGTTACTTATTTCCGGTTGCTCTCAGTAAAATTTTAGTTACCTGTGGGAATTGTTGTCTTTCTATCTTTCTATCTAAGTTCTTTGAAAATATCTGGCATACAACTAATCATAATAAATATCCACTGAATAAATAATTTATTGAATTAATCAGTATGTAAACCAAGACCATACTTTAAAAAAAAATTAGTAAAGCTCATGAACAATTACACTCAATTCTCATTTTTTTCTCATCTGAGTTTCTTGCCCATTTTAACAACTTTAATACAGGATATCCACCATCCTACAGCCATTTTAAACATGCTCTTTGCACCATCTGTTATATGTTTCATTTCCCTTCATTCTCTTTTCTACTTTCCTCTATGACTAGCTGTGTGTAGAGAACATAATAATGCAGATTGATGGAGGATAGGAGTATAGAAAAAAGAAGTGAGAAAAGATCAAGAGAGAGAAAAATCAGGATTTACAAACAGGCTATTATTTCAATTTCTTCTTTCACCATCTGTTCCCAGAAATTCTTTGACAAGGAGTGAATATTGCAAGGTCTGATAATGCACACTTTTATGCAACAAGAAGGCAACTCTGGATTTGGTTATTATATGTATATTGTTAATGGGAGAAAAAGAAACTTCTCAAAATAAAAATATAAATAAATCAAAAGCATCAATAAAACATCAAACACATTAATTCATGAGATACACTTGACCCCATGACCATCATAGGACAGCACTTTGATTTATTGTTGACTTATCTTTTGTGTGTTTTGTCTTACTCTAACAGATATTTCAATTGGTGCTCAACAGCTAAGAAGTGTTGAGGCCTCATTGCCTGAAGTTCTTTATATCATTTCTAGAATTTTTTTCTCTATAATTAGTATGTTTTGCCTTGATAAATATTGTGGCTGAGTATAGCTTTCTGCAGAGAATTTATAGCTAGTTCCCAATTCTTGTCCTAGACTTGAGAGAACAAGTATGAGGCATTGCTACCCACATTATATTTGTAATTCTCTTACATAGTATAATTAAAACCTCCTAAATCATTAAACTTCCAAGTTGGAAGTAGCCACACATCAACTATTCTTTCAAATGTAATTGATATTAATTTCTTTTTACTTGATAAAGGAGGCAACCACATCGGTAGGACAAAAACTATTTTGCAGTTCTGGCTGAGAAGGGAAGAATGCCAGTTTATATCCATCAAATGATATGCTTCTCTACTGAGACTTCCAACAAAGGTGTTAAATGCATCTCAAAAGACTTGATACAGTTCAATTCTTACAACTGACCTCCTTTTTCATCTATGAAAATATAATAATATGAAAATAATGAAAATTAAAGAGAGTTGCTGCAAAGTTAGGCTTTTCACATGATTAAATTGCTCACCATCAAAAAAGGAGAGGAGTATATGGTCAAATTGAAAAATGCATAAGTTGAGAAATAAATCCAGTATTGAGAATGTAAATTACTTTGGGTTACACATAGTAAGTGAAAATTGGAAATCCTGATTCTTTATTTTACCAAAGTAAGATAATGATTTGGTCAATGTTTTAGAATATCAAATAAAGAAATGCCCAGTCATGAAAACTTAAACTGGTTAAACCTTAACCATATGTAAATTAATTTAAGAAAGAACTACAAAGACATAGAAATCTGAACTGTGGAATGTTTTTCCTCTCTGTTATGAATAAGGTTTGAAGTCATACTGTTAACCTCAAGTGACACCAGGTTAGAAAAACATACATATAATTAAGATATTTCTAATGTTGTCTGAGAATATAAAGAGTGGCTTATACCAATTTTGTTTTACCTCCACTACTTGAATCTTCTTTCATTCATTTCTTCATTCATGAAGTATAAAACGATTTAACAACTAAAATGAGCATTATCGTGATCTTCCCATATACATAAAAGTGCAGAAGACAAGTCTCTACCCTTTGTGATCTTTATATTTTTTAAGAGAGATAAAAATATATGTATCAGGAGAAAATGGAAGAGTTGTTCTTAAACACTCAATGAAATACCTGAAAGTCAATGAAAATTATATGACCATATATTCATAGCACTATAGTCAACATTTTTTCACATAGCACACACATAAAATGATGATGTTTATGGCATATTAGAGTAGGGAGATCGCAATTTGCAGCCGGACCAGTCCAGGACCTGTGGCCACACTAGTTTTCATCTGGATGCTGAAAAAAAGATTAGTTCAGTGCACCTGCAAATCCATCAGTTCACACCAGTTGTCAAGCCTTACCTTGGGGAGTACCCAGGTGGAAAGAGATTGATACAAAGAGTATTCCTGGATCTGTTGATTTCTGAATCTTATTTAAATATACATTAATTCATACATGAAAATTTTAGATTAATAACAAAAATAGGGGATCCCTGGGTGGCTCAGCGGTTTCCTGCCTGCCTTTGGCCCAGGGCGCGATCCTGGAGTCCAGGGATCAAGTCCTGCATCGGGCTCCTAGTATGGAGTCTGCTTCTCCCTCTGCCTGTCTCTCTCTCTTTCTCTCTCCCTGTCTATTATAAATAAATAAAAATAAAATCTTTAAAAAGTAACAAAAATAGAAGAAGCAATGGAAACATGTAGAACAGATTAGAAGAATATCATGTATGAAGAAAATAGCTTGGGTTAAGCCAAAACTAAGTTTTTTTGTTTTTTTTTTTTCAAAACTAAGGTTTTTAAAGTGCATGTAAAAATGTGGTAAGAAATGTCACTTTAGTAGAAGCTGTGATTCAATACACTGAACCAAGATTTTATGTGATTCACATGTAGGAAGAAATCATTATTAGAATATTTGAAAGGGATCTGACAATTTTTTGAAATAGTTTCTGTCTTTGGAGGTGTTATAATAGAAATTGTATATTTTCCTACTCAAAAAAATCCATAAATTTATCCATGGACTAGCTAAAACTTAGAATAAAATTCTGTGCTGAGCATGTTGTTAAATGAACTAGACTGTGTCTCTTCATCATAAATAGAACCTTGATCCTGAATCACATGTTTATGACAGTAGTCATTTTGAATACTATTTTGGCTGTAGTTCATGTACTTTACAACATCATCACACAAAGTAAAATGAAATGCTAGCTGACTTTAGCAAATTAAATATTACTAACTGTCCTAAAATAAGTATAAATATTAAAACAAGTAAATTAATTATTTTTAAAAAAAGAAATAAAGAATAATTCACAGTCAAGCTTTTATACTTCCAGAAAAAATATTAGTTGGCTGTTTCAAGAATGAATGTCCTATCTACTAAAATAGCATGTTCTTTTCTGACTTACAGTCTCTAGACTCTTTAACATTTTCTCACAAACATAAGCAGAAGCACATACACAACCGAAAAAGGATAGTGAAAGTTATTTCTTGAAATTATTTTAAAGACTAAATACATGGCTATATGATTAAAAGAAGATCCTTATACTAATGCCTCCAACTTCACTCTTTTTATTCAAACCAGCTATTCAATCTTGAAATTTTTGAGTGAATTCTTGGGAAAGTTTAAAAATTTTGTTTATTTTTTTCTTGATTTCATACATCCCATAACAGGAAGTGCCACTTTTTTGTTAAACTTCATTATTTATGCTACCTGGGATATTAATATGGTAATGTACTTTTTGTAAAACATGACTAGAACTGATGATACTCTGTTAAATTATGAATTACTATAAGAACATGTAAAAATTGATAGATACACCTATATAATGAAGAAATATGTAAAAGGCCTTTGAGAAGCAGTAATTCAAATTCTGGAATATAAGGGGTTTTTTAGAATTTTAAAACCACATACATATATAATTAATAGATAAAAACAGCATCTTCTGGAAAAAATCAATTAAAATTTATTTTGAATTTTCATTGCCATCATTGAACAGCATACTGGATACAGAAATATGTTTCAATTAATTTTCTATGTGCATGCAAGTTATTACAAATAGACATTTCAATGCAAAATTAAGTTTTTTCTTGATCATTTACTCAAAGTATGACCCCATACTTCAAAAAATCTTCAAAACTATAGCTATGAGAAATGTTTATCACTGGCATGCAGATTTTATGTGCCTTCAATTTTGCACTCTACTGATGAGTTTATATTCACACACAAAAAAAATGGTATCTCATGTAAGCTAAAATAAGTGCTAATTTTGAACCAGATCATGGATAGGTACTGTTTTGTTTTTGTTTTTGTTTTTCTAATTAACCTTATATCAAGAGATCTGGTCACAAACTTCAATACCTAAATAAGATTTGTGGATGTAATAGGATAAAATAATATGACAGCAGCATACAAAAATATAACTTATATTGTTAGAAAACAATTGGGATGATTTATATGTCAAAACACCTGGGTAATGCAATCCAATGTTAAAGTACTAATAGGGTGGGAGGCAAGGCAATCATGTCCTGTGTTCCTTTATAGAATGATTCGTTGTTCCACATTGAATCTTTGCAGTGTGGTGTGAAGGATGCTGACCCAATCAATAATTCCCTCTTGAAAAAAAAAAGTTCAAAGATTCAATGTGAATAACATTATCCTATTTTCTCAAAAGCCCTTTCCTGCATCGAGTCATATGGCTTCAGACAAGAATTCCAACTGAGTTGTGGCATAAAAAAAGATTACAAGGATTCAGTAGATCAGCAGGAAGCACAAAAAGAAAGCATCCTTTCTTGCAACTAGCTTGATTAAACCAAATGATCTAAGATAAAATTAAGAGAACTTATTATCAATATCTCCTCTAAGACTTTGCTTTCCTAATTGTTCAAAGTGAACAAATATCTGCTACATTTTCTGAAAAGGTTTCATCCTCACTTTTTTTTCTTACACTTAAGACTCTTTAGTCTTGATTGGATTTTAAATCATCAACCACATAAACAGGAATGATTCCTTCCTATGCTTTTGGTGGAAAACCTCTGTGACTCTGCTCCTAATCTCCCCCATGCTTGATAAGACCTAAGGGACTTAAGCTTTTATTTCTTATTTTCTTAAAAATGGGTAACAAAAAAAATCTATTAATATGGTAATTATTTTCAGTGTATTCAATAAGAAAATATTTCCCTCTGTTTAATATCTAATAAAATTAAGTAAAAATGTTAGTTAGCTGATTATTTTCAAAATCATATACCCTCACATACTTCAATCTTGATTCATTTGAAAAGAAAGATGGCTATGTATAAATAGGAAAAAAATAGTTAACTTCTTAGATAACAATTATACATTAAAGTTTTATATATATAATAATGCTATATAGTCCTTTTAGTTCTAGATCTTAAAGGTGTTGCTCTCTTCCTTTATATGCTATGATATATATGAAAAGATATTGGATACAGCTATAGCAATTTATTTTGAGCGAAAAGATTTTGGCAATGTCTATAATCATACTGATAACCCCATTAACTGAGCCATTTCTTTTGATCATTATAAATATATTACCTTGAAAATCAAGCCAACACATGAACTAGGAGATGAGCCATAGGGTCCAGGATAATAAGGAAGCTAAATTTTCATCACTGGAAGTGAACCAATTATATTTCATATAAATAACATCTTTTAGAGCAACACCTGGTAGAAATGGTAGAAATAAAAATATTACACAGCCTTTTAATTTTTTTTCCAAGATGGCCTCCATTATTTCAAAAGGATTGATTTTTCCCACTTGGTTTTCAGAACAAGTGTTTCTTAGTTGGTATCTAGAGCAACATGGAAGTAAATTAAATTTGTAAGACTGGACTCCAGAATGCTAAAATGTGTTTATCTCATCTAAAACTAAAGTACACAGATATATACATGGAGGTTTATTTTAGCTTATTGCATCATCAAATTTACATACTTAAGTTCTTTTACTTATGAACATATCGATATCTCATTTTGGAATTATATTCATAGACTCTGTAGCATGTGTAGATTTCTTTTTTTTCTTTTTAAATTTTATTTATTAATTCATGAGAGACACAAAGAGAGACCAAGGCAGAGACACAGGCAGAGGGAAGAAGCAGGCTCCATGCAGAGAGCCCAGCGTGGAACTCCAGGATCACACCCTGGGCCGAAGGCGGGCGCCAAACCGCTGAGCCACCCAAGGATCCCGCATGTGCAGATTTCTAAAGTAGTCAATTTCCATTTATACATAGTTGACTTCCTTTAAAACCATAGATTAATTCATTGAATCAAACAAAGCATGAAACAGATAATGCTGGCCAACAATTTCTGAACCAGTTCAAATTTCTGGTAATTATAGCATTGAAGGATGATCCTTATATTACCTTACTGGGGCCTAGAATCCATTATATAGTTTTTTGTTTTTTTTTTTTAGAAAGGATGACTGATATCTGTTTATGTGTGAAATACATAAATGCGGATATCAAGCATGGATGTACACATAGACTATGTACACATAGACTGTTAATAGTCAAATTTTATTTTGTTCTCTTAAAGAAAAAAAACTTTTGCCTTTTTCTAAATATTCATTTACTTACTTATTATTTATTTATAGTTATTTTTAGAAACCCTTGTGTCAAGAGCTGACTTTCAATAGATCAATGAGGAGATTACTCTGCAAGGTACAAACCCCAACCATCTTTTCTGCCTTTAGCTTATATATCTATAAAGTTTAATGTAAGTATGCTTAAATCTACATATCATGTTTACATAAAATAATTTTAGTCAAATTTGCTTCTTGAACTGTATCTGTAATTTTAAATTGAAATAAATTTGCACTTATCAAAGGCTCATCAATTTTAAGAGGAGAAACATTGGGGGGGGAGACCATTCAAACACAAAAAAGCTCATTAAAAGGATAGCTGGAAATTAGAACCAAAACAGATCGTTTATTTGCTAATATAACCAACATACATTTAATGTGCCAAACCTTTTTTTGATCAGACAGTACAAATAATGTATGGATCATACCTTCTAGAAGTTCATGATTTATAATAGAGCACACAACCCTTCCAAGAACAAATAGTTGTCTCTCATCTTGATCGGCCCGCAGACACTTCTTTAGAACTCAGAAGGAAATGGTCCTGTAGAAGATTTTCTTCCCTGAACAGGTACAGTGTTTTGTGAATGTATTCATATAACATTCTAAGATTGAAATCTCCTCTGCATTAGATAGTTTTATAAATTGTTCTACCAAGAAACAGGTATCTTTCTGAATTAGGGTGTGAGATATCCAAAATATGGTATGTTTTGAGTAAATAAGCTGAATATAAAAACTGACATAGAAATCTAGACATATAACAATAAATATTACCTTTGACTATTAAGTAAAGCTTTGGGTTTTCTTCAAGAGGACAACTAGAAATTACGAGATGTGAAATATTTCCTATAAATTCAAAAAAAATACAACTGACTGAGAGTTATACAATGTTTTCAATTATTAGCCTTATTAGTATCACTGTTTATGGATTAAGATACTCAAAATATGTAACAGTGTCTCTAAAATTGGATAGAGACATGGACATTTAACACAAACTTCTATAACGCTTCATATTACCACAAAAATAAATACAGATATAAATTTGAAAATATATTTTTCTATGAATGACTGTGATCTAATGGTATAACTGCAGGCAGCCCAGGTGGCTTAGTGGTTTACCGCTACCTTCAGTCCAGGGTGCGATCCTGGAGACCGGGAATCAAGTCCCACGTCGGGCTCCCTGCATGGAGCCTGCTTCTCCCTCTGCCTGTCTCTCTCTCTCTCTCTCTCTCTCTCTCTCATGAATGAATAAATAAAATCTTTAAAAAAATATAATGGTATAACTGCAACATTATTATAACATCAGTTTTGAAAAATATGACTATAGTCATATCCTTAATTTATCACATATTTGTTTTTCCAATACTAGAGGTAATATTATTTTATGTGAAAAGACCGCTGAGTGACCTTGAAATTTTGGTGATATCTTAGTTTTTCTTAGAAAACTGGAAATAAATAATGATTATCACCCTGCATTGCTCTATAATTTTTATACTTAAAATATTCTTGCAACAACTTCTGAGAATGCTCTTAGGAGTGGCTAAATTCATGCAATATCAAGGATAGCAGCAACAGGAAAGAAGAGCAAAATTATATTTTCATGAAATACCTAACAAGGTGAACCAAAAAACATCTATAAATTTTCACAGATTTGCAACAGAAAATAACACTAATAATTTTATGACAAAAAAATATATCTCAGTGTGCTTTTTTAGGTTTGGGAAGGATAAAACATAAACAAAAGCTAAGAAAACTTGAGGTCTCTTAGAAAATTTAAATGGAAATATGTTTTTTATTTTATTTTTATTTTAGGAGGCAGGGTGGAAAAGTCATAGTGTTCAAAATTTTCCCTGTACATACTTTGCTCATCACTTTTCTTAAATTTACTATGATATATCTTATTTAAAAATAATACGTTCTAATAACAAAGGACATTTAATAAATAATGTTACACAAAAAAGAAAACTATCATGAATACAATGCAATGGTATTTTGGGGGACAGCCAGAAAATAGCACTTGAAATTTACTTTTAGAGAATGATATAGTCTCCAGAATTGAAAAACAAGTTTAATAAGTTAAAGGAGAGAAGTTCTAAATGTGAAATTGTGACTATAAAATTTTGAATGAATCCATTATAGGAAGAACCCAATATGGACACAGAAGAATCTAGTTATTTGGGGAAAAAAATTCATCAAATTTTAAAATCCATATATTTCCAAAATAAAATAAAAGAGCTGAAGAGACATCTAATAACAATAACAAAATATTAATCACTAAAGCTTAATATTTAATGGAAAAAGACTCAAATAGAAAAATCAAGTAGTTGATTGCATTTAATAATTGTATTATTTATTTATTTGTTTATTTATTTATTTTTAAGATTTTATTTATCTATTCATGAGCGACAGAGAGAGAGGAGAGACATAGGCAGAGGGGGAAGCAGGCCAATAAAATAAAATTAGGGTAACTATTAAAGATCATCGATTTGTAGACAACAAAAACAAAATAGTTCAATATGATCAAGCTTTTGCAGATTGTGTTCGTGGTGGGGGATGCCTAGGTGGCTCAGTCAATTAACCATCTATCTGCCTTCAACTCAGATAATAATCCCTGGGTTCTAAATTGAGCCCTATGTCAGGATCCCTGCTCAGTGAGGAGTCTGCTTATCCCTCTACCCCTCCTGACTGCTTGTGTTCTCTCTCCCTCTCTTATGCTCTCTCACTCAAATAGATATAATCTTAAAAAAAATTGTGCCATGGAAAAATTATTACTTGAACTGAACTATCAAGAGAGAATCAACCATGAGATGAGAAAGCAGCATCTTTTCTTTCTTCAACTATTTAAAATTTTATACAACTAATTATATTTGTTTTGTTTGGCACTTTTTAAAAAGATTTTATTTATTTATTCATGAGAGACAGAGAGAGAGAGAGAGGCAGAGGCAGAGGCATAGGCAGAGGGAAAAGCAGACTCCACGCAGGGAGCCTGATGCGAGACTTGATCCTGGGTCTCCAGGATCATGCCCTGAGCTGAAGGCAGGCACTAAACCGCTGAGCCACCCAGGGATCCCCAGTTTGGCACTTTTTAAAGTTGTTCAAAAATGTTAAAAATCAAAAGATTCACTATCCAAGGAGAAAGCTGTTCAGGTAAATGACTTTTAATATGTGTTGTCCAAGAAGAATGTCCATCTTTCAAAGTTTTGGGGCATAGGTGGATGCCGGAAAGGAAGGTCAAGAAATGGATGAGAAATTGGAGTAATGGTTTCCATGTGCTTCAAAATGATGTTTAGATCAGTTGTGATTTCAAGTTTCTATGTATTTCTGAGCTAATTTTCCTGTATCTTATCATAAAAAGGAAGAACAAGAAAAATATTCTACATATTTATTTTGAAGGGACACATTCCAATATTTTGATAGCAAAAGGAAAATATTATATCTCTTTTAATTTAATTTACTTAAATTCAAATGAAGAGAAAGAAAGAAAGAAAGAAAGAAAGAAAGAAAGAAAGAAGAAAGAAAGAAAGAAAGAAAGAAAGAAAGAAAGAAAGAAAGAAAAAGAAAGAAAGAAAGAAAGAAAGAAAGAAAGAAAGAAAGAAAGAAAGAAAGAAAGAAAAAAAGAGAAGAAAAGGACTAGGATAGATCTTATTTCAACATCTATACAAGTAACTTTTAGCAAATTGACGGTCAAGCACATGAGATCAGAAAGAGTTTTTAGGGAAATAATGGAAAAAAATTGGAGGAATAAAGGAATTAACACCAAAATGTATGTAGAGTTATTATCTTCAATAATTTGAAAAAGAAGAGGATTCCAGTCACCTTAGTGAGAGCTTTGTCAGTGATGCTGAGAGAATAAAAATAAGACTGCAGAAAGCTGAGGGAAGAAAATGGAAAGCAGTGGAGAAGACAAAAATACTGGATATAGAGTGCTTAAATCAGCAGATTCTGAATTAGGAAGAAAATGAACATTGTTATCTCAATGGAAGTTAAATGATAAGAACAGATGCTTTTAAGACTATATATATATATATATATATATATATACACACACACACACAATATATATATATACACATATATTGTATACATACATATGTGTATATATACAATATAAATATAAATATATATATAGTTTTTAAAGCAGGTTTATGTGCTGAAGGGGAAGAATAAATGATAGAAAAAAAGGAAGAAAGGCAGGTACTTCATGACGTGTTGTCCTTTACCTAGAGGAAGAGGACAGAATTCATTGTACAGGTGGCAGAGTTAGCTGTAGAGAGGGTAAAGAAAGTTTCTTCTACTGGAATATGAACAAAGGTATTAGAATCACTTCGCTTCACATGATCAGGTTTCTGAGAAATTTTGCTAATGGTTACAATTTTCTACAATGTCAAAAGTTTATAATGTATAGAAATAAAGCCTTGAAATTTCAACTTTCAAGAATAAAGTTAAGAGATAACCAGAGAGGCACTTCTATACCATTTATTAAGAATTCCTCATTAAATACTTAACCACAATCATCTATTCTTCTTAAAAATAAACAACAATGGGAAGATACCTATTTAAAATAATTACACTCATGTAACCAATATGATAGAATGAGATGAGTTATATATGTTATGTTTCAAGAGTAAGTTCAGACTCAATTTGTTAATGTAGAACGCCTAGAACAGTAGGAGAAAGGGAGCCTAGGGAAAGATTGTAATTAGCAGGTAATTTCTTTCTTCATTTTTTTTAATTGAAGAAACATGTTTTCCTAAAGTTTTATCTTTCACTTTTGTATACTGTCTTTAAAGTGATTTTTTGTGAAGTCTGGAAATTGGCTATTTAAAAATTTTTCTCCTATCAGTGCTACTATTTGAAACTGGCTTAATGTATATTAATATACCTGACAACACCATAGAAATGACTTAAGGCAGTTTTCATTTAATCCACTATTTTCAATATATTCATCTTCTAAATAAGTATAATTTCATGTTTGCTTGCATAAGGGTAACTTTTTATATGTACAAATGCCATTTTCATATGTTTATTAAGTATACAGTTAATAAACCTAAAATCTGTAACTATTTAAGAAACATTTCATGGAATGTTTGGGTGGCTCGGTCAATTAAGCATGTAACTTGGGCTCTGATCATGATCTTGGGGTCCTGTGTTACTGGGCTCAGTGGGGAGTCTGCTAGCCTCTCTCCTCCTCCTTCTGCCCCTCCCCTCACATTTGCATGCTCTCTCTCAAATAAAGTGTTTAAAAATTAAATATTTTTATCCATAAATATAAATGATTTCTATTATCATTTGCTGTATGATGTTTTATGAGAGGAAGAATAAGTTTTTTTGGAGGAATAACTGATTTCTATACCATAATCATAAAATGTTACTGCTGCAGACCATTAGGATTACTATAAAAAATTAGTATAGACTGGGTATTTTACAAATAACAAAAAGTTCTCATAGTTCTGGAATCTGGAAAGTTCAAGATCAAGGAGCCAGCAAATTTGGTGGCTGTTGAGCATCTGATTCCTGCTTAATAATAGACTGCCAAGTTCTAGATGTGTCCTTCATTCAAGAAGGTGCTAGAGAACTCTGGGATCTCTTTCATAAAGGCACTAATCCCATTCATAAGGACTCTATCCACATGAACTAATCACCACTCCTAGGTTTTACAGCTTCTAATACTATCATATTTGGGGATTAGGATTTCAACAAATGATTTTTGTGCAGACACATTCAGTACATAACCATTAGTATATACAAGACTATAAGTATATTAGAACATATTATAACTATTATACTTAAATCAATTTGAATCTAATATGTTTTAGAATCAACCAAAATGTTCACATTTTTTAACAAAGATTTTCTTAGTTTCAAGAAATATTATGTATAAAAATCCAAAAGTAAAACAACATTTCTTAATTCTTAACATTTCTTAAATTTTATTTATTTTATTTTTTATTTTTTATTTATGATAGTCACACACACACAGAGAGAGAGAGAGAGGCAGAGACATAGGCAGAGGGAGAAGCAGGCTCCATGCAGGGAGCCCGACGTGGGATTCGATCCCGGGTCTCCAGGATCGCGCCCTGGGCCAAAGGCAGGTGCCAAACCGCTGGGCCACCCAGGGATCCCCATATCTTTTCTTGAGAAAAGTAAAACACACACACACACACACACACACACACACGCACACACACATACATTTTCATCTGCTCTGTCTGAAAATCAAAGAGCATCACCTGGCAGAGAGCCTAGAAGAGCATAGAAAAAAAAAAATATATGTATAAAACTTTCTTCATTCAGGACCTAGTACCTGGCATGTACTTGTGGGTGCCAAATGAAAAATTTTGACAGAGATAACGATGACTACATATTGGCGCTGAGAATAAATTTATAAAATTTGAATTGCGTTTTATAGTAAAAAAATTCGGGGATCCCTGGGTGGCGCAGCGGTTTGGCGCCTGCCTTTGGCCCAGGGCGCGATCCTGGAGACCCGGGATCGAATCCCACGTCGGGCTCCTGGTGCATGGAGCCTGCTTCTCCCTCTGCCTATGTCTCTGCCTCTCTCTCTCTCTCTCTCTCTGTGACTATCATAAATAAATAAAAATTAAAAAAAAATTTTATAGTAAAAAAATTGCAGTTCACTATGTCATAATGATTCAACTGCTGGTATTTCTCTCTAATTCTGCCATTTTCTGCACTGAGCTTCATGCCCTTTTTCTGTCCTTGGTTTTCCATGATGTAAGATATTCCATAAGCAGGACAAATTAGAATAGGTTCATTTGATTGCCTCATTACCTTTTAGCATGAAGCCATAGTTGAATAACTTTTACTGAATCCACTGTAAAATAAATTGCATTGTAGTGGGATACCAACGCACATTACTGTTCATTGTAGGCAATAAAAACCTGTAGATTGTGCAGAGGGCACCACATCCAAACTCCTACCCAAATTAGGAATCTCCTCCATAGCATTAATAGTAGATGTTCATCTATCCTTCACATGAATATTTCTATGAATATAAAATGCTTTCAACATATTAAACTTCATGTTTAGATAGCTCTGTTAGTACATATTTCATTCCTTTAACCAAAACTTAAATTGAATTAGTTCCTAGCCCTTCCCCTTTGTTCAATTTCTGAGAACATACATTGACTAAATCTCATCTCTTTACAATATTATAGCTTTACAAATAGTTAAGATACTCCTCAGGTTTTTTATAAATAGTCTGATAGAATTTTCTGTTTGCCTATTAAAGTTCTAGTTTATATCTGCTTTCCGGGAAGAGCATTTGTCCAACTTAGAAAGTATCCAAAAAAAATTTTTTTAAATGAAGTAGTAGTATTAAGAATTAGATAAAATAATCCAGAATTGTTTTAGTTAGACCTTTAATCATTCCTCCCATCAAATGGCATCATCTAGTAGTGTATATGATATATGTGCAGTAAGAGTTATCAATTTAACATGTCATTAAATTTGAAAAATGAGCAAGGATAACTCATCATTCTTTTCCTGAGGGTACTTACTGATAAAAATATACTGCTAAGGAATAGGATAAGCTAGGAGCAGCAAATTCCTTGTATAGTAATTAAACACTACTCAAACATGATGTCCCTGTACCAGCCAACTCTACCGTGATCCATACTACAGCTTGTGAGATGCAGGAAGATGCCAAGCTACCAGTTAGTGCAGCCAGTAGGAAATGTGGAAAATTATACATTAGACATATGTGACACATACATGACAAATAAAGTGAATAACATCACCATAAGACAAATAGAGAAAAATAAAATGCTTTTGTAAAAGCAGTTTAGTTAGTTCCATGAGTGTGTAAATCTGCAATGGTTTATTTTATGTTTGTCATTCTTTAATCTGGCTTTCAGGTGTCAGTAAAAAAACTTATGATGAAATCAAATAAAAATAAAATACTAAATTTCTAATTTTTGACACTGAAATAAACATAAATGTTGCATGAAACCTGAAAACATGAAAAACGATATTTTAACATATGGAGTTACAGAATATGCTTTTATGTATCACTCTAAATTATGACTTATTTTTTTATAAATAATTATTCTTCCAAATTAATTTTGGCCTTTTGACTCCCAAGTTTTTTTTTTAAGTAAAAAAATATATATCTTAACTAGAACTTTGGTTATATTAACAACAGAAGTCATTTACAAATAGTGTCAGATTCATATTAATAGATGTTTTAAATAGAAAAATAGATAAGATTATTAAAATAATAACTTAATGTTTTGTCCAATAAATTAAATAAAAGTAAAGCTTTTGGAGGTTCACTGGACATAGTTTTGAAGTCATATAATTTCATTTAAAAAGTTGTACATTGATTAAATTAATTGTATATGTAGTAATACTATTGATAATCATATTGACACTGACAAAACAAATTTTGGTGACTCACAGAATTATGGTAAGAAATTTTTTTTCTAAATTATGAATTCTATGCAGCCAATGTTGTTAAAATTGATCATGTGAAGGAATTCATAATTGCATCCAAATGAGCAGTGATATTTTTGCAATTGAAACAATCTATAATTGTCAAAATTTGCATATACAAGTTACTAAAATACATGACTTTTTGTGGTAAAGCTGATGTTTAATCAACATTATCAAAATAAAAAAAATCATCATCATCATCATCATCATCATCATCATCATTTCTGTAGCACACTGATACACGGCTTCACACTTCCCTGCCTGGCATCAATTAAATTTAAGAAGTTTCATAATTACAAAAAGGTATTTCATAAATCAATTTGAGTACACTGTAATTCTATTGAACCTTTAATAAATGACCCTCTGCATTTGATCAGATTTGTTTCAAAAGCAGTTGGAAATCTTCAAATAATTCAGTGAATGAGAAATCAAAAGAAGTCATCTTTTTTAGTTTTAGAGACTTTTATTAATTAAAAATAAATCTTATAAACAAGATAATATTACAGAAATACACTGAAATTTATTGCTAAAAAGGTAAGAGGAAAAAAGTAAGACAGGAAACAAGCTGAATGATTGATGAGAGCTTAAATAAAGTACAAATTATAATTCTGAAAGTCTGTAACTGATCCTTGCTATAAATTTTAAGAGAAATATTTTGATATAGGTCCTATTTTTAATTGGATAAATTTATATTATATAGTAAAACAATTCTATTGAGGTGGCCAAATTTGGCAACAGTTTAAAAATAAATATTAAATATATTAAATATAAATAAATATTAGGTTGAAAATATACCTGTTTTTTACAGGGTTCTCTGAATAAAGATAAAAAGCCTGAAAATACTTGAGTTGAATTTTTACATATTTCCATATGAAAACTAAGATTGATAATATTACCACAATTATTAACTAGCACAATCCTGAGATTTCTAGGTAACTCAGAACTACATGCTGTTTTCTCAATTATAAAAACACATAGAGACAATTGACTAACATCAGTACCTACCTACCTTCACTTATTTTTGTTATATGAAGAGAGCAATAAACATCTAGTATTTTAAAACCAGTGTTAGTCTGGCTTTCAGTTATCTGCTGAAAAAAATTGTGACTGCTAAATCCACTTATAACTGTGATAAATAAATATTACTAATTGTGAATACATTTATAATGAACATAAATTGAAAACCCATCCTACTTGAATTGTCAACTTCGTATAATACAATGTTATAAAAGTTCTCTAAGGACTCCAAAGGATCCCCAGATACCACAAAACAGGTGTTGTGAGTATGTGGAAAGAACGAGTAGAACAAGTAGAATAATAGGTTATTGTGATTTCAGCTAGAGTGCTTCTAGTTTTATTTATTAGGCTTCCATGTTAGTTTTCTTTAAACAAAACAAAACAAAACAAAACAGTTCTAGAGCTAAGATATTTCTGAAAGCCTCTAGTGAAAGGAAAAGAAAATGTTAGACTACGTGTTGAAAATCCTGAGTTCCTGCCCCATTCTGACTTTATGACTTCTTGGTCATATCACCTCTGATAAAATAATTTTTAAATCTTTAAACAGTCAGACATACCTCATATACTTTTATATGAAAACTTTCATATAAAACTTTGCTGAATCTCACAGAAATATTTGTGGCACTGACCGACAAACTTTTGAACACTGTTTCACTTTATTATTATTATTATTATTATTAATTATTATTATTTAAATATTTTATTTATTTATTCATGAGAGACACCAAGGCAAAGACCCAGGCAGAGGAACAAGCAGGCTCCATGCAGGGAGCCCAATGCGGGACTTGATCCCAGGACTCCAGAATCACGCCCTGAGCCGAAAGGCAGACACTTAACCTCTGAACCCCCGGGCATCCCTTATTATGTTAATTTTGAAGAAGTTTCTGTATGTGTACAAGATTTAAAACGTGACTGGTGAGTTGCCTAATATTTCTAATATGTGATTACTCATTGAAGTAGGATTGCAGACAAACAAACGTCAACAGATGAATATTTTTGCACAAGAACACTTAAATCACATATAAACAAAACTGCATACAGTGGATGATTCTCTTCTCAAGGGAAGGATAATATAGTGAGACAATTTGACAAAAGTATTTTCTGTTTATCTTTGTTTTAATAAAAATTTTGTGTATTTTATGTTCACATGATACTGATATCCTTAAACGCTATTAAATATCAAAAATAGGAAAGTTAGAAATAAATAATGAATATATATAAAATAACAAAAATTTTCTATTTGAACACTAAAAATATCCAATTGTCCCTCATACACTTTACATGAACCTTATAAGGGTATCAAATTCAAAACAACTTTTTTTCATGTAATCAATTTTAAAATCCTTCTTTAAATTACTTCATGTAAATTTTAAGCTAAAATTAAGTTGAAAACTGTAGGAAGATATAAAATTACCATAGAAACTCAAAATTTTAAAAAGCAAATCTGTAGCAAGAAAGACTTGTATTTCCCCAGAATAAAAGAAAATATTTCCCCAAGATAAAAAAACAATATATATATATATATATATATATATATATATATATATATATATATTTATGCTATTACCACTAATTCTCATAGTAGGAAAGAGATGAAAGTGGGTGACTGCCTTATCCTGCCAAAATAATCCACCTTGAAATTATGACTGGAGGAACAGTTTTAGCTCCAAGATGATTCTTATAATTTAGAGTTCATTAAATATGAGAAAGTACCAAACTTGACATTTAAAAGGCAAAGAATTGCATTAGATGCAACCCATCCCAAAACTCTCCATGAATTCTTAGTTTCTTCTTCATGTCTATGCCAATTCCTCATAATGGCTTCTCCCACTCCTCCTCCTTTTCCTATTTTTCCTCCTCCTCTTCCTTTTATCTTAACAGTGTATGACATCTAAAGTCTTTAAGCAATCAAGTTTCCCATAACCACAGTTTATCTGCCACTTCTTATGGGCCCTTCCAGTCAGCAATCACAGTAGTCTGCCTTGGCATTATTATGAAATTACACACTCTTAAAGTGTTTCCTGTGGAGTCCCCCATGTCCCCTAACCTGGTATTTTATACTAGCAAGTATAGATCTTTTAAGTTAACAAAATTAAACAAGTGTTACAATGATCTCTGCTAGTGTTGACCATCAACTACCATTTTTTGGCATGTAAAGGTTTCTTCAAATGTATTTTGGATTAACCTTTATGGACTTTTGAAGTTATATCCTGATACTGTTCATGATTTTGAAAGATATTCATATTGAAGCCCTTTTTTAGATATATGCAAATAACAATTAGTATGGATGAAATGCTTATTTTGGTATCTGCAGAATGCTTCATATCAATTATCTCACCTCAAAACAACATTGAGGAAAGCACTTCTAAGGAATTTTTTCAAAAACTATTAAACTTGTTTTAATGAAGTAAATCTGTGAAGCTTCAAAATCTTTCTTTCTTGGTTGCTTTATAAGCAGGCATTGCACACTGATAGCCAGAGGCTTAGAATCCTCCTCACTGGAAATGAGCAGTAGGGACTCATTACACCTGATTACTGTTTTAACTGGAAAATTTATACGAAATATCATATTTCTCTTCACATGTTCTCTCTAAAGTAGGAACATAGCTTCTTGTTCTCCAAAAGAGATCTCAGCACCATGGATATCCAGGATAGATTTATAAAGTATAGCATAGTGAATAGATACCTAGATAAATACTGATACATACATACATTTCTAAATAGAGAAACTTATAAACAGGAGGAAATTAAACAAAATACAAACTATAAGAAATAAAAAGGGAAATTAGAAATATTTTGAAATAAATGAAAACAAATAAAATACATACAAAAATTTATGAGATATTGCTAAAGCAGTGGCTAGAAGGAAATTTATACCTGTAAACACATATAAAAAAGAAGAGAGGGTTAGGTTTAACATGGAAGCATAGCAAGATCTTGAAATTACCTTCTCTCATTGGAACAAAAATTCTACAATTACAGGGGCAGCAGGGCGCATGCATCTGGTGTCCCTGGGCTGACTGGGCTTTTTCTGGGGCCTGTGTGGCCCTGGGTGGCTGGAAAGAAAATGGAGGAAGAGCCAAAGTCCAAGGGGGCACCCTTAACCCCTCTGACGGAGGTCTTGCCCCTTTGCCACCAGAAACCTTCTTCTTCTCCTGACCTAGCATGCTCAAGGGCCCCAGGGGCCTGGACCTCACCAGTGGAATGGTTGCTGAGGCCCAGGGTATTGGGATTCTGTGGGCTTAGTGAAGGTCCCTGCTCCTCCCACTCCTTCCCTGCTTAGTGGGGAGCAGCTGTATTCACAGGTAGTTAGAGATAGATATCAGTGGTCACCAACATAGAACATTTATTCTACACTGATCCAGGCAAATGTGCAATACCAACATGTCTGTGTCAACAGATAGTGCTGTAAGCACTTCACAAATTCCAGCTTTAGAACAAGAGACCCTGGTGAGAGCAAAGCCATTGCTTTTGAAGTTATTAAAATCTGTTCCTGCACAAAAAGACACTTCTACTATGAAAGAGGTTATGTTTTATCTTAGTCAGTATATTATGACTAAATGATTATATGATGAGAAATGATAGCATATTGTATATTGTTCCAATTATCTTCTAGGGGATTTGTTTGGAGTGCCAAATTTCTCTGTGAAAGAAGACAGGAAAAAAAAATATATATATAGTGATCTGAGGAAACTTGGTATTGGTCAATCAACATGAGCCATCAGATTCATTCACACTTGTGAGTGAAAATAAGTGTCCCCTTGAAGGAGGGAGTGATCAAAGGACCCTGTGCAAGAGTTTCAGGAAGACAAACTTCCATTTTCAGATTTGGTTTCCAGACCACCTACCTCATCTAGGAGAGCAATTAGTGATACAGAGGAACATTCAGATGAATTACCTGGTGAACCACAGTGAAAGCGGCACAAATCTGATAGTATTTCCCTTTCCTTTGATGAAACCCTTGCTCTGTGTGTAATAAGGGAGAGGATGTTATGAAAGAAGCAATAGCACTGAATCACCAGAGACTCACTCCATCAAATCCAGATGTTGATGCTGGTGTAAGTGAACATTCAGGTGATCAGTTGAATTCGTATCAGACTGATTCAGTGTAGAATTTGAAGGTGAGTCTCTCAATTCAGAAGATTATAGCCTTCATGAAGGACAAGAACTCTCATATGAAGAAGATGAAGTATATTAACTCTGTGTCAGGCAGGGGAAAATAATACAGACTCACTTGAAGAATTTTCTGAAGTTTCCTTGGCAGACTATTGGAAGTGTACTTCATGCAGTGAAATGAATCCTCCTCTTCTGCCTCATTGCAACAGATGTTGGGCCCTTCATGAGAAATTAGCTTCCTGAAGATAAAGGGAAAGGTAAAGATAAAATGCCTGAGAAAGCTAAGCTAGAAAACTAAACAAATAAAAGAGGGCTTTGATGTGGTTGTAAAAATATATATATACACACATATATACAGTGAATGATTCCAGAGAATCATGTACTGAAGAAAATGATGATAAAATCACACAAGCCTCCCAATCCGAAGTGAGGACTATTCTCAGCCATCAACTTCTAACAGCATCATTTATAGTAGCCAAGAAGACATCAAAGAGGTTAAGAGGGAAGAAACACAAGAAAAAGAAAAAATCATGGAATCTAGTTTTCCCCTTAATTCCATTGAGCTTTGTGTGATTTGCCAAGGTCAACCCAAAAATGGTCGTGTTGTTCATCGAAAAATAGGACATCTTATAGTATGCTTTATGTGTGTTAAAAAGCTAAAGAAAAGGAATAAGCCCTGTCCAACATGTAGACAAACAATCCAAATGATTGTGCTAACGTATCTCATTAGCATTGTGGACATGCCTTTAAAAGTAGAATTCTAGATTTCTAACTATATAACCCTAAAATTTTAGATCACATGAAATTAATTATTTTGCACTTATCAAAGCAAGAAAGTATCTCAGTACATGTATAGTTCTCTCTATAGTGTAATTTACTTACTTTGGGAGGGGAGACAGTAAATTCTTCCTTCTAGAAAATTTTCACTTATGTTTATATTTTGTTTGTATTTTAGTGTAATTTAAATTGGATATATAGCTCACTCTTAACTCCTATTCCTCATATTTTAAATGATTTCTACTTTCTTAAAATTCAGAGAAGTATCTAATTTTGAAAAATATAACTAGGACACTTAAGTGTACATTATGTATATCTGGGCATAGTATGTACTGATGATGCTACTTACAAAACATACAAATTTGCAAATATTTTCACTCACCATGCATATGCAAAAAATTGTCCAAATTTTTAGTTTTAATATACATATACTTTTTATTGACTTACAAATAAAATATTAGATATTTGATTTTAAAAAAATCTGTAATTACATGTGGAATAATTACTTCTAAAACTGGTAATTGAATGAAGTCTCTACAACAAAGAAGAGAAAAACAGCATCAAGAGGTGAGAGGAAGAGACATGGATTTGTAAAAATAAAAACAACAACAACAACAACAAAAAAAAACAAAAAACAAAACAAAAACTATAGCAACACCACATTCACAGTGAGTCAGTGAGTCCTAATCAGGAATGATATAAAAGGTATGGAACCTTTTCCTGAGGACTGAGAGATTGCCACTCCACATAAGGGATACCAACTCTTAGATCATTCAGATCATTCACAGGAGAGACAGGTCCCCAAATCATCAGACTTTAAAAATCAACAGAGGGGTACCTGGGTGGCTCAGTCAGTTGAGCATCCAACTTTTAATTTGGGCTCAGGTCATGATCTCAGGGTCATTGGATTGAGCTCCATGTTAGGCTCCATACTTAGTGGGAGTCTACACTTGAGATTCTCTCTCTCCATCTTTCCCTGCCCCTCTCCACTGCATATTATTTCTCTCAAATAAAATAAATCTTTAAAAAAATAAAAATCAACAGGGATTATGTTCAGGAAAACTATAAAACTGTAGGGAATGGAAAACTCACTCTTAAAAGCTCCTGTGCAGATCACTCAACTTAGAAGTCATCACACACACACAAAAAAAAATCAATTTGAAAAGTGCATAGACTATAGGTATAAGAGATCCATTTACTAACCTTAAAGCATCTGCAAGGGAGGCAGGAAGCAGCAGGGACTGAGGTACTGGTAGGAGGCGTTTTTGAGATCTCAACCTACCGTACTAATAATACCCACACTAATGGACACTATATTGGAATTCTCCCTCGAATCTGCTAGTACCAGTGGGTATGTCCTGCTGATAGCTCAAACCTTCAATATGCCATGATGGTCGTGGATGCACCCCACAGCTGGGATGGGGACAATCATCATATAAGAAAATCTCATAACTAACATTATACTCAATGGGGAAAATCTGAAAGCTTTTCCTCTAAGAACTGTAACAACACAAGTATGCCCACTCTTCCCACTTTTATTCAAAGTAGTATTGAAAGTCTTAGCTATAGCATTTAGGCAAGGGAAGGGAAAAAAAGTATCCAAATCAGAAAGGAATGAGTAAAACTGCTACTATTTGCAAACAATATGGTATCATATATAAAAAATTCTAAAGAATCTACAAAAAACCCCGCTACTACTAATAAATGAATTCACTAAAGTTGCAGGAAAAAAATCAACTTACAGAAATTTCATGTGTTTGTCTACAGTAATAATGAACTATCAGTGAAATTGAGAAAACAAACCATCTACAATTACATCAAAAAGAATAAAATACCTAAGATTAAAATTAACCAATGAGGTGAAAGATCTATATACTAAAAACTATAAGATACTGATGAAAGTGAATAAGACACAAATAAGTGGAAACATATTTTATGATCATGGTTTAGGAGAATTAAATTATTGTTAAAATGTCCATATTAAAAATAAAATAAAATATGCATATATCCAAAGCCATGTGCAGAATCAATCCCAAACTCAACAAAATTCCAATGGTATACTTCACTGCACTGGGACAAATAATTCTAAAAGTTTTATGGAACCACAAAAGACTACAAACAGATTGAAAAAAAGTCTTGAAAAAGAAGAATAAAGCTGGAGGCATCACATTTCCTGAATTCAAACTATACTACAAAGCTATATTAAATAAAACAGTATGATATTGGTACTAAAAGAGACACACATATCAGTGGAACAGAATTGGGAGTTCAGAAGTAAACTCTCACGTATATTGATATATAGATATCACAAAGGAGCCAAGAACATACAAAGGATAAATGACGGTTTCGTCAATAAATGGTGCTAGGAAAGTTGGACAATCATTTGCAAAAAAAGTGCAACTAGAACACCATATCTTACACCATACATAATACACACAATTATCTTTTTTTTAATTTATTTTTTATTAGTGTTCAATTTACTAACATACAGAATAACCCCCAGTGCCCGTCACCCATTCACTCCCACCCCCCCCTTCTCCCCTTCCACCACCCCTAGTTCGTTTCCCAGAGTTAGCAGTCTTTACGTTCTGTCTCCCTTTCTGATATTTCCCACACATTTCTTCTCCCTTCCCTTATATTCCCTTTCACTATTATTTATATTCCCCAAATGAATGAGAACATATAATGTTTGTCCTTCACCGACTGACTTACTTCACTCAGCATAATCACACAATTATCTTATACCATACATAATATACATAATTCAAAATTTATTAAAGGCTTGAATGTAAAACTGAAAACCATTAAGTCCCTAGAAGAAAACATAGATAATAAGCTCCTAACTGCTCTTAGTGACATCCTTGTGTGTTTACTCCAATGACAAGGGGAAAAAAAGTAAAAGCAAATGAGACTACATGAAACTAAAAGACTCCTGCACAGCAAAGGAAACAAAAAAGCAACTCACTGAGTGGGAGAAAATATTTGTAAGCCATATGTTCAATAAAATGTTAATATTCAAAATACATAAAGAACTCATACAACTCAACAACAAAAATTAAACAACCCAATTAAAAAATGAGTAGATGATCTGAATAGACAAATCCTTCAAAGGAAACCTACAGATGGCCAGCAGGCAAAAAAACAAACAAAAGAAGTTCAATAACATTAATAGTGAAATGCAAATTAAAAGACCTCTAGCAGCCAAAGCAATCATGAAAAAAGAGAACAAAATTGGAGGTATCACAATGCCATATATCAAGGTATATTGCAATGCTGTAGTAATCAAAACACTTTGGTACTGGCACACACATGCACATACACACACATACACACACACATCAATGGAGAATAGGGAGCCAAGAAATAAACCCACAATTATATGGTCAACTAATCTCCAACAAAGAAGATAGGAATGTGTAATGGAAAAATGCAGTCTCATCAAAAAAATTATGCTGGGGGGCAACCTGGGTGGCTCAGTGGCTTAGAGCCTCCTTCAACCCAGGGTGTGATCCTGGAGACTCGGGATCGAGTCCCATGTCTGGCTCCCTCCATGGAGCCTGCCTCTCCCTCTGCCTGTGTTGTCTCTGCCTTTCTCTCTCTGTGTCTCTCATGAATAAATAAATAAAATCTTTTAAAAAATGATGCTGGGAAAACTGGACAGCAACATGCAAAAGAAAAAGAATGAATCTGGACCGTTTTTCACATCATAAAAGTAAATTTGAAATGGAATAAAGACTTGATGTGAATCCTGAAACTACAAAAATCCTAGAAGAGAGCCCAGGCAGTAATTTCTCCAGAATCAGCTGTGTTAACATTTTTCTAGATATGTCTCTTGAAGCAAAGGAGACAAAAGCAAAAATAGACTATTGATATTACATCAAAATGAAGTTTCTGCACAGTAAAAGAAATAATCAACCAAACTGAAAGACCACCTACTGAATGGAAGAAGATATTTGCAAGTGACCTATTCAGTAAAGTAATAGTATCCAAAATATATAAGGAACCTACACAAATTAATAATAATAATGATAATAATAATAATAATAATAATAATAATAATAATAGTGCAGCCTGGGTAGCTCAGCGGTTTAGTGTTGCCTTCAGCCCAGGGCATGATCCTGGAAACCCAGGATGGAGTCCCATGTCGGGCTCCCTGCAGGGAGCCTGCCTCTCCCTCTGCCTGTGCCTCTGCCTCTCTCTCTCTCTCTCTCCCTGTCTGTGTCTCTCATAATTAAATAAATAAAATATTTGAAAATAAATAATAATAATAATAATAATAAATCTGATTTTAAAAGAGCATAAGACATTAACATCTTTCCAAAGACATACAGATGGCCAACAAACACGTGAAAAGGTCCTCAACATCTCTCATAATCAAGGGAATAAAGATCAAAACCACAATGAGATATCATCTCACAGCTGCTAGGATGGCTAAATTCAACAACACAAGAAACAAGTACTGGTGAGGTTGTAAGAGGAAAAAGGCCTCTCATGAACTGTTGGTAGAAATGTAAGCTGCTGCAGTCATTGTGGGGAAAAAAGTATTGAGGTTCCTCATAAAATTTAAAGTAAAATTACCTAAGATCTAGTACTTGCACTACAAAAGAGTATTTACCCAAAGAATATAAAAACACTAATTTGAAAATATATATGTACCCCATGTTTATTGTATCATTTACAATAGCTCAACTATGGAAGCAGCCCAGGTATCTGTAAACCCATCAATAGATGAATGGATAATATTTGAGTAATATTCCATCATATTATATATCTTGCCTTTTGCAACAACACGGATGGATGCTAAGTGAAATAAGTCAGAGAAAGACAAACACCATGATTTCACTCATATGTGGAATTTAAGAAACAAAATAAATGAAAAATGAGAGAGGGAGAGAGAAGGAGATAGAAACCAAAAAAACATACTCTTAACAGAGTAAAGAACAAACTAATGGTTATGAGACAGGAAGTGGGTGGGTGGATAGATGAAATAAGTGAAGGAGATTAAAAGTACACTTATCATGATGAGCACTGAGTAATGTATAGAATTGTTGAATCACTATATTGTGTACACTTGAAACTAATATAAAACTTCACGATAACTATACTGGAATTAGAATTTTAAAAATTTAAAGAACATGAAAAAACTAACTTGAAAAGATATATGCTATGCCTCCTTATGTTCATTGCAGCATTATTTACAATAGCTAAGACATAGAAGCAACTTATATATTTTTCAATGGATGAATGGTAAAAGATATGGTATATTTATACAATGGGGTACTACTCAGCCATAAAAAAGAATGGAATGTTGCTTGCAACAACACGAATGGTTCTTGTGTTGTGTCAAATGAAATAAGTCAAACACAAAACTGTATTTGTGGAAAACTGGTCTTAATTCTTCTTAAATGTTAGAATTCATCAATGAGGATATCTGGGCTGTGTTACTCATTTGGGAGTATTTAAATTATTAATTCAGTCTCTTTACTAGTTATACAAGGCCTATTCAGATTTTCTATTTCTTCTTGATTCAGTTTTAGTAGTTAGCTTAAGAGAATTTGTCCAATTTATCTACACTAATTTTTTTGTCTTATAGTTGTTCATATTATTCCCTTATAATCTTTTCCTATTTCTGTAATATCTGTAATAGTGTTCCCCTTTTCATTCATGATTTTAATAATATAGCTTATTGTTATTATTATTATTTGCAAATCAAGCCAATATCAACCTATATAAGGTTGAGAAACCTTTCATTTTGATGAGTGGTTTTTTTTTTTAATCATAAAAGATGTTGAATTATTTCAGGTACTGAAATACCTGAAATTGAGATTGAGTTGGGAGCTTTGTTTCTCTTCTAATTTTTGGAAAACTTTGTGCTCCCTTATATAGAGCAGTATGGAAAAACTATAGCTAACACAGATAATGGTCAAATGAAGAGACACACATGCCAAAGTCTCACACAAAGGATTTTTGTCCTCACGGAACTGGAAGCCTTGCTCAGTGACACCTGGAAGCATTCTGGTTCCCTAAACATGGAAGCTCTGAAAAATGGATCAAAAAGCTCTCCTCTTGGGTATTTTGGAGACTTCATTATATAGTCATAATTGACCAAGTCATTAGCCATTGGCGGATTCAGTCTCCACCCCTTCTCTCCTGCCTGGAGGTCAGCAGGGTGCAACTCAAAATTCTAACTCTCTGATCATATGGTTGGTCCTCCTGACAACCAGCCCTCACCTTATTTGGGGTGAAAAATCATCTTCATTAGTAACAAAGTACCCATTTCACTTTTTTTGGGGGGGGGTGCTCTGAAACATTATTAAGAACTGTGATGAACACCAAATATATCTGACAAATATATTTCTTCTAAATCATTATATTGCAAAAGCTCATGATTACACATATCACAATTGTTAGGGTAAAGAATTATAGATATAAAAACAGCTCTATGCATAGTAATCAATTGATATGACTGAATCAGAATTTTAGAAACAAGTATTAAAAATTTGCCATGACTTGGCCTTAATCAGCTCTTTAAAAGGGATATTTGAACAAGAGAATTATCATGCTCAGGTTAACATTTATTGTTGTGATTACAACTGCCTAATAGAAAAAAACATTTCAAAAGAGATGAATCAAGCTTTTCTTCAAACAATTTTTAATGGAATTTCTAGAAAAATTGAGAACCTCTAAAACAGAACAATTAAGTTACTATCAATAGTGGACGAGAAGAGAACCAGGTGCCTGTTACATGTATGCTAGCATCATAAGTGTGCTAAATAAATACTAAATAAGAAATATTTTTACTAAATAACAAAATCAGCAAATAGACCAGGTTTTCTCCTGAGAAGTGTTTGAAAACAGTCTGTCCAATAGCCTCTAGGCCATCTGGGACTTGGTTTCAATATATAAAATCTTTTGAGGAATCTGGCAAATTTCATAGTGAAATAAAAATGAACAGGAAAGATAGAATATCACTTATTTTGAAATTTTCACCAAGCCATTTCACATAAAAAAGACATTTGTGCTATTGTATCATATATGGGTCCTTCTAAAACTATATCACTAATTATTGAAATAATTAATTTGACCCCTTGGTCTATGATATGAATATCATAACAAAAAATTACAAAGTGTGGGGGGGGGGAATTAAACTTTGAGTAGCAATCTGAAAGAATATGATATAATTTATATTCTATAATTCACTAGCAAACAATATGTTAGACTTGTTTATTTTTATATAAGAAAATCTGAAGGTATAGAAAGATAATGGCATACTCAAGGCTTTTTGTTTTTTGTTTTTTTTTGTCATTTTAAAACTAAGCACCAATTTAACATTATTGAACTGAGATTCTCTAATATTATTTAATCATGGAATTCTCTATAGAAGCAAACCACTAAAATATAATTTGGGAATGAAATCCCATATATTATACCATGAGCAATACAATTTAAAGTAATAAGCCCCCCTTTTCAATGTAATGTATTTTATATTGTAGTGAAATACACAAAAATATTCCATTAGTAACATTTGGCACATTCACCATTTTCAACCATAACTATTATCTAATTCCAGAATATGTTCATTATTTCAAAAGAAATCCTGTTTCCATTAAGCATTCAGCTATTCCTCCTCCACCAAGCCCCAGAAACTACTGATTTGTGTTCTGTCTCTGAGTTGCCCATGCTGGATATTTCATATAAATGGAATCACGTAGCATGTGATTTTGGTTTTGTTTTTTTGAGTGTGTTTTTGTGTTGTTTTGTTTTGTTTTTTGCTGTTCTGATTTTAATATATTATTGCATTTTGTAGTTGTTCTATTTTTATTTATGATAGTCACACAGAGAGAGAGAGAGAGAGAGAGAGAGAGAGAGAGAGAGAGAGAGAGGCAGAGACACAGGCAGAGGGAGAAGCAGGCTCCATGCACCGGGAGCCCGACGTGGGATTCGAACCCAGGTCTCCAGGATCGCGCCCTGGGCCAAAGGCAGGCGCTACACCGCTGCGCCACCCAGGGATCCCTGTAGTTGTTCTATTTTTAAATAAACATTACATTAATTAGTTCAAGTCCTCTAAGAGGCAAAAACCAAGATGAGATTAGATGTCCAACTACTTTATCAGAGGAAACTCCTCTGAGGACAGAGAGGAGGGGCAAGAGACAAGGAAAACCATCAAAGGAGATGCAGTTCTGATCCTTATGAAACCTTATGAGAACAAAGGAGAGTTACACAGGCAGTCTACAGTGCAGTTAATAAAACATTTTGGCTAGGCTATTGGGGATTCCTTAAACCAGTCCATCAGAGAAGTTCTGTCTATGGCAGGATTGGGCCACCTAATATTTTATTTTTATTTTTTGGTTACTTCAATTAAAAATGAATCACTAAGGAATATAGTTAATATTTCATGAAAATTGAAAGAATATCCTGGTTAAATTATTTCCTTGTAATTACTCTAAATATTTAAATAAGATTGACCTACAACCAGTGCTCTGTATCACAAATTTTACAGGAAATTCCTCTTCAAAGATAAGTTTGAACAGTATGAAGTAATATCTCTTTCATTCATATTAACTGAAACTAATGGGTTAAATAACATATCTTTCATATCAGATGATACCATTATTTACCTTTCTTAATACATGAGAAATTTAAAAAGTAAGTTGACTATTTCAATCAAACACAGTCAATATCTGTATAAACAAAAGGCTAAGGCTATATTTAATGTAATGGTACTTGCTGAGGGTTTCTTCAGAAATGAGAAAGCTGTGGGTGAGCTCATTAAAATCTATTTTTCAACATTTTATTGTCTAAAATATTTAACAGATATATTTTTACTTTACATCTAAAATTGTCCCAATCTTTTAAAAACACAAATGGCTATTTGGATAATATGGATTTTGAGGAAAGAATTATCAGTCCATGATGAAAGAATATACCACCTGAATACATGCTACCAACTGGCTTTCTACAGCTTTTTGAGGGAGAATTTGATTACATTAAGTGCATTAAATTATTTTGTTGTTGATATCGTTAGGTGTCCTGAAGATGACATCTTATATTAGTGCCCATTCTATTATATATAATATTTTCTAAGATTCACATTTATTCACACTTTTTATGTGAAATAAGAATGTATGTTTATCGGATGATATTTTATATCTGATAGAATGGAATGATATTCCTGTGGAAAAACAAAACAGCACAAAGGTTTGCTGAGATGATCAAATACTTTACTCATTACATGAGGATTTTATTTTTTAAGATACTAATAAATAAATAATCAAAGAGATGCCTTCTTTTAGGTGAATTTATCATCATGCCTGAAAGTATCAGATAAATGCTATTTTACTTTAGATTCCACAATATTTTTCCTAGTAAGTGAGGTAAGGGCAAAGTTTCTTTCTTTCTTTCTTTTTTTTTTTTTCTTTTAAGATTTTAACTATTTATTCATGAGAGACACACACAGAGAGAGAGAGAGAGAGAGAGAGAGGCAGAGGGAGAAGCAGGGTCCACGCAGGGAGCCCGATGCCCACTCGAACCCGGGTCTCCAGGATCACGCCCTGGGCCGAAGGCAGACGCTAAACCGCTGAGCCACCCGGGGTTCCCCAAGAGACAAGTTTCTATCCCAAAAATACCGTTCAGTACTTTACCTGAAAATATTGTGCTGAGTGAAATAAGTCAATTAGAGAAAAACAATTATATGGTTTCATTCATATATGGAGTATAAGCAGCACTGAGGATCACAGAGGAAGAGAGGGAAAACCAAATGGGAAGTAATCAGAGAAGGAGATAAACCAGGAGACACTTTTAACTATAAGAAACAAACAGGATTGCTGGAGAGGAGGTGGGTGGGCAGATGGGATAATTTGGTGATGGGTAGGGCATGTGTTATGATGAGCACTGAGTGTTATATGCAACTGATGAGTTATTATTAAACTCTAGATCTGAAATTAATGATGTACTGTATGTTGGCTAATTAAATTTAAATAAGATTTAAATACTTTAAAGAATATATATTTTTCAAAAAGGCAAAATCTATTTTACTCTATTTTTTTCCTTTAAACAATAGTGACCATGTGCAGTAAACTTTGTCATTTCTGGTAACATTAATTCTGTATCACTATAAAAATAATATTGTTTAAAAATTCATCTTTTATAAAATTCTACATTACACATAATAAAACCATTTTGCATTGGGACTAATTTGTGAAGTCATTTTGACTGCTTGCTATATCTCAATTTGACTATTGGATCTATCAAGTAAGTGGCATTGAAATCAGGGGAAAAGTGAGTAGGTTTGACATATATATCAAATCTTTATAATGGAAAGTGGAAAAGAGAGCTGTCTGCTTTAAGAAAAGTTTCTCTACGAAATGTGTCCTTACCTATCTCCAATCATCTAACTTCAACTCTGTGCTAGGGATTTTTTTTTTTTTTAAGAAATCACTAAAGTTTTGAAGTTTTGAAACCTCCTGTTTTGACTGGAATGTTGTTTTAAGTGACTGATGACAAACTCTGAAGATGGTAGTGTAAATCAGTGGTAGAGCAAATAAGGACCAAGGATTCTTCATTCTATTTATCTAAGAAGAACCAAGGTAGAACTTAGAAAGATGTAAAAATTAAAACTAAAAAAATTAAGTATTGTTTTCTAGATTATCATATTATCTATGTTTTTAGGGGATTCTAAGTGGATAATATGGGCTATGTTGAGAAGCATACTCCATACATTTATTTTCCTCATTTTTTAATATTGAGATATAATTAACATACAACATTGTATTGGTTCCAGGTGTACAATAAAATGACTCAATATTTGTATATATTGCAAAATGATCACCACAAGGAGTCCAGTTAGATTCACCCTACATAGTTACAGATTTTTTTAAGTCTTATAATGGGAAATTTTAAGATATATTCTCTTAGGAACTTTCAAATATACAATTATTATTAACTATAATTGCCATCCTGTACACTACATTCCCATGACATATTTATTTTATAAATGGAAGCAGATGCCTTTTGACTACCTTCTCCCATTTTACCCACCCACTCCAAACCCTCAGCCTGGGGCAACCACCAATGTGTTCTGTATATCTAGTAACTTGTTTTTTTTTGTTGGTTTTTGTCACTGTTTTTGTTTCTTCTTTCTTTCTTTCTTTCTTTCTTTCTTTCTTTCTTTCTTTCTTTCTTTCTTTCTTATTCCATATATCAGTGAGATTATATGGTATTTGTCTTTCTTTGATTTATCTTATTTAGCAAATAGCCTGGATTTTCATCCATATAGTTTCATTCCTTTTTTATGGATGAATAATACTTCATTGTATATGTATGCCACATTTTTTTTTTATTCATTCATTCATTGATGGCACTTCACTGAATGACTGAGCTCCTGGATCTGTTGCCTCTTGCCCTGCCCTGGAGGTGGTAGCTGTTTAAAAACTTTTTCTCTGCTGGTTATAATCCTATGGGACCTGTGAGCATTAGCCCTGTGGGCCATCAGAGCCAAGCAATGTAAAGAGATCTCCTGGCCACAGGCTCAAAAATCAGGGCACCAGAGAAAGCTATAAGCTTTTTGGGGGGGGTGGGGGGAATACTGGCCAGCTGGAAAGAGGCAGAGTGGAGAGCACAATGATCATTTTCAGTGGCCTCCATTCCCTGAAAACTGCTCTATGACTCTGAAAGGTATGCTAAGCTAAAAACTGCCTCTTGGTTAAGCCAAAACTCCTGGGCGAGTAAATAGTCCTTTTTCTCAGAAAGACTGGTGGTTTGTTTCAGTTCTTCTAATTGTGCAGTGTCTTGGGAGTGGTATTCTGCTAAAAACTGTCTCTTTGATTGTTACAGTCCCATGAGATCCAGAGATCAAGAGCCAGGTGATCTAGAGGTATCTCCTGGGTAGCAGTCACAAAAACAGTGTCCCCAGATATAAAACCTAGGTCACCAAATGTGTACAGAAACTCCCTCTGGGAGATTCTGACACTCTGGAGAGTGGCCGAGGGAGAGTGTAGGATGGTGTCTACTAGGTGGAGGAGGATAGGGGGAGTGCAAACATGGCACCCACCAAAAAAAAGAAGAGAAAAAAAATTGGGAAATAAAAGTAAAGGAAAAGGGGAAAAAAAGAGGAAACCAAAAAAGAAGAAAAAGACAAAAGGAGAAAGAAAAAAAGAAAACAAAATAAAATGACAGAACCTTTCAACTTTAGCAAGAGGGGGGAGAGCAGTGAAGGTGACAACCACCTGCTGGAAAATAAAGATAGTCCCCACCAAAAAAGAAAACAGGGAGGGGGGATGGCACCATAGGCTTTTACAAGGCAGGAGTTCAGGAGGATGGGGCCCACCAGCATCTGTCCCTGGAGAGTATCCCAGGAGGCTGCTGCTCCTCAGACCAATGCTTTAAATTTAGGAAATGAATCTCTTTCACATAGAGTCTGGGAGCTTTTCAAAGCTGCTTCTCCACGGAGCCCTAAGGTGGGTGACTCTGCTTACAAATCGTTTAAGAGCCATTCCTCAATGTGCCACAATCCCACAGCCTTCCGGCATGAACCCAGTTGGTCTTCAAAGCCTGATATTTTGGGAATGCATCTCTCAAGCACCTGTCTTAACAGTCTGTGAGCCTTACATGGGGTATGAACCTTTCCCTCCTTGGGGGGAAGCTCTGGACTTTGATTCCCTCCCAGTCGTGGGTCACGATGCCAGAGGTGGGATTTACAGTGAGATTGTGTCTCAGCCTTTTTCTAGCCTCTTCAATGTGGTTTCCTTCTCCTTTGATGCTAAGGGGTTGCTCTAGCCACGTTTAGTGTTTGTTTTTTTTTGTTTTTGTTTTTTGTTTTTTGTTTTTTGTTTTTTTTACCAGAGGAAATTATTATTATTCCATATAGAGTTGTAGATTTGATGTCCTTTGGAAGACGTGAGTTCAGGATCTTCCTACATCTCCATCTTGAATAGAATTGTACATAATTTCTTTAACGAGTAATGATAAATGCTGATGATTTTCTTTGTGACAAGGAGTAAGCAAAGAAGAGAAATTCTAGTCCCTTTAACAACCCAGAACATTCAGCTAAGGGAAGTGCTTACAGAAAAATGAAGCTTAATTATAAGAATGAAAGTCTTTTAAATTACAGTAAAAGAATTAAAGATTTATATTCTCCTTCTAAAATTTAGAACCTGTGGGCCACTTTCCATAGTAATTTATATTCATGATTATATTACTGTAGCTTTAAATATTTTGTTTAGAAAAAATATTTAAATTTGATTGAATAATATCTACCTATATTCACTTAATGCTTAAAAAAATTCTAGTATACTTAAAAGAATGACAGGGAGATATTTTATAACATAATATACTCAAATTGTTTAGAATAATAAAATATGCAATAGAATAACCTATTTCCTTTTCAATATCTGTCATTTTTGCATCTGTACAATGATGAGTGATGTGATCTGTGTGTTATTAGGGACATTGACACAATTTTTCATAAACCAAAATTTATTCTGAAGCATAAATTTTGATATTTCTATTAGTGCGTGAAGGCATTTATTATAAAACATCTACACTTTTAATTATCAAAAGCAGAAAAGGATAACCCAAATCCAAATGCATTTACTAAAATATATAAAATAAATTAAAAGTGTGTTGTTTCATATTGCCTGTAATTCCCAACAAAATTATTTGGGAAAGAGAACACTATGAAACAAAATATAAAAAGGAACCATTTCTTAACTATTCCAAAAAGTGAGCATGCACACACACACAAAGGACACATGATTTTTAATCAGAAGTGATAGATAAAAGTTGGCATTGCCAGGAGCAAAATGCATTTGAAAGCTATGGTCATGTTGTGTAAAAGAAAGACCGCCAACTTTAAACTTGAAGCTGTTAGCATAACCTTATCTTCCACTAGGGCTTCAACTCTATTATTTTTAACTGAATTCCTATTTCATTTTTTTTAAAGATTTTATTTATTTATTCATGAGAGAGAGAGAGAGAGAGAGAGGCAGAGACACAGGCAAAGGGAGAAGCAGGCTCTACACAGGAAACCTAACGTGGGACTCGATCCTGGGTCTCCAGGATCAGGCCCTGGGCCGAAGGTGGCACTAAACGGCTGAGCCACCCGGGCTGCCCTGAATTCCTATTTCAAAATAAATAAATCAGTAATTTATAATGTGTTCAAACAGTGGTTTGGAATAAAATATAAATTTAAGGGTTCAAAAGCCAAAAATAAACCTCTAAAAATATTACCAATACATAGGAAAATTTACTTTAGTATGAACATTTCCAAAGAGACAGAGCTAGAGAGAGTGGAAGCACAAGTCCAAAAGATGTAGATAGAGATAGTTAGAGGAGAGAAAAGCAAGGAGAGAAAGAGAGGGAGAGAGAGTATTTGATGAACACTAATTGCATTTTGAATATTGGGTTTGGAAAGGTGAATTATGGTAGTAAAAAGATAATTAAAAATCACCTGCTTCTCCCACCACAATCCTCCTATACCAGGTTGCCAGTTATAAAGATCAGACAAGGCAAAGATAGAAATACAAGAATAGGTATGTATTTGGTAAACTGGGTAGAGACTACACAGCTTCATAAATATTTTAACATTTTACTAGTTTAGAATTGATACTTTTATTGACGTGAAATGGAAAACAACCAGGCAAAAACCAATAAACTACAAAAACAAAATTGATGAAAACTAGACTGATTTGTGGATGTAAAAGTCATTTTCAATGATGCAGAACTATTAAAATTATCAACTGCTTGTCAAATGTCATAACTGTGCTATATTGAAGTGATTTCTACTGTAGGATTTTATTTATAATTATAAATTCCATGGCCTCAGAATCAAACACTAATCTATAGCTTTTAGATTATAGTATATAGTTCATAAGCTTATTATAGTCATTCAGTATATATGCTTTAGAAACGTTTGTTTGTTTTTACTGCTATTGCCATGAAGGTTCATGTTTATAGATTGGAAGGTCTCAGAAGCTAAAGTTAAAACCTCTTAAATTTTCATGCAATGATATTTAGCATAATATTACAGATAATTAGGTCTATCAAGGTCTTAACATCCCTCTAACCTCCCTCTTACTCCCTCTTATTACTTTAAGAAATAAATAAGCAAACAGGCAAACAAACTAAAACATGTTAATACATTTTGGGGACATATAATAATAAGATATTATAATTTATCAAAGTATTTTGGGGTAATAATTTGGATAGAGAAATATGTGATCAGATTTGAATTATAGAAAGATAACTATGGCTATCATATTATCAATGGACTCAATGCAATTAGGCTAATAAGCAATTGAAATAAGAGGAGATGAGATGAGGACTTGCATTTTGGTTTTTTTTTTTTTAAAGATTTATTTATTTATTTAAAGAGCCAGCATGCAGGTGAGAGTGGCAGAATGATAGGAAGAGTGAGAATCCCAAGCAGACTTCCTGCTGACCCCAGAGCCTGCCATGGAACTTGGTCCCATGATGCCAAGATCATGACCTGAGCTGAAATCAAGAGTCAGATACTCAACAGACTGAGCTATTCAGGTGCCCAAGGACTTGTATTTTAGACAGTGGCAGTTGAGATGGATTAGGAAGAAAATATATAAGATGAGGAGGTAGAAATTAGGACTTAATAACTTAATTGCTGTGGTAGCTGAGAAAAAAGGAAGATGTGGGGAATAAACTACTAGTTTCTAATTTGATAGTTGTTCAGAGGCTGACAATTGCTTTATTAAAAATACTACAAATTCGAAATGTGAGCTTATAATCTAAGATACAAACAAACCTAAAATACAAGTTACTTCAGATGCGATTATTGACATAAATTCATTTGTATCAATCTAGAACAGAATGTATCACTCACATTTAAAAATTAAGCCACGTGGACCATTCAAATCCAAGGGCTATCCAATAAATGATGCCTATTGGTAAGTGATTGCAGGATTGTGAGAAACATATATAATACCTTCAATTTTTTTAAAAGATGCTTTGATTTTTCCTATGCATATTCAGTCACTTTTGTCAAGCAAATTCTCATGAATGAGATACACCATAGCATAAAGAATGCATATTTATTATATATGAAAATGTAACAGAGAGAAAATATTATATATTCAAATGATAAGATTAGATTAGGTTTTACCATATGGTTATACATTTTTATTATTTAGTTTTTTGATGGATAATTCAAAAAGTGTCATAGCTTACAGCAGACATCATATCTTAAATTCAAGAAGACACAATTATGAAATTCACCAATTACGGACAAGGCCATTTTTACAACTTTGGTTGTGTATACATATTTTTCCTTTTAGTAGGGGAAATTGAAGTAAAATTGCCCACCACCCCCAACCAACAGACATATTTTCTTAGAGAATATTGTGGTGAGAGAAGGAATATTTGAGTTAGACATTTTGGAAATGAACCAGTTGCAAAATCTGAGTGTAAACCTGATAACTAGTGTTAGATATTGGGGAGTTTGTTACCAATGAAAAGGGCAAGAAGGATGGAAAGTCAAAAAGTCATGGTGTTGGATGTAGACTTTGGAATCACCCAATTTAGGAAGGCAGGGATTGGAAAGAAAGAGAATGAACTATTTCCAAGAAACAAATGAATGAGGAGAAATGCTTGGCAGTTTAGACAAATGACAAGTAGATGATTCCATCAGATGTTCAGTAATAAGTAAATAACTAACATTTGTATTTTCCTCCTTGGTATGAAAACAAATGCCACTCAATTCATTATAATATATTCAATTATAATATATTCTATTACATATTTTCTACAATACTTATACAATCAATGCTTATACAAACATTTTTGACCTTTGTTTAGAATAAAATAAACTTTTTTAAGACCTGAAATCAAAGAGAACCCTAAGAAAAATATTTAAAGTTTGAAATAAAGATTATGATTTCAAACTTTCAATACTTTTACAGAGACCAGAGGAGATGACAGAGGAAGTGATTTTAAGAATGAGAAATATTCTAGTCCCAAACTGTTGCAGTGTATGCTTGGGATAGACTATTTAGGAGAAACTATGTCTTAATCTCAGTAGGATGGTGGATTTCAAAGTTGACGTTAGAGAATTTTAGAGGAACATATTTTTAAGAAGAAATACACATATAAAAATATTTGGAAATCTTGAGGTGTATACATGGTTTGGTAAAATGAATAATATTGGAGTGCCCTCAATGAATACATTATCCAAAGCCTTAAGGATTCTTTACTAAATGAGTATAAATAAATGTAAGTATGACTTCTTAAAATGAACAATGATGCAATAGTGGAGATTATAAATTATATTAAAATATAATTTGAACACACAATTATTTTTAATTTAGATTTTTTTATTGAAATTATCTAACTCAGCTCTGTGCCAAAGTTTTGTTCTAGTTTCATATTACTTCATTTTCCCCTCTTAAGACACTATATTATAATTTGGTTTTATAGATAGAGCTTAAATAAGACAAGGGGATTTAACATACTGTTTAAATTATACACTTACCAAATGATGAAGTCAGGAATCTTCCTTACCAGTACACCTTACATTCTGCTTAGATCACGGTGACCTCAAATGAGTTTGGAACTAGTGAAGTTAACTTTTAATTTAAGACTTATAAATTATGTAACAGGGAATCCCCGGGTGGTTCAGCGGTTTAGTGTCTACCTTCCGCCCAGGGCGTGATCCTGGAGTCCCCGGATCGAGTCCCGCATGGGGCATCCTGCATGGAGCCTGCTTCTCCCTCTGCCTGTGCCTGTGCCTCTCTCTCTCTCTGTCTTGCATGAATAAATAAATAAAATCTAAATAAATAAATAAATAAATAAATAAATAAATAAATAAATAAATAACAAAACCTTCCTGAAGCGAGTATGTTTTCAGGTATCTCAATAATTTTGTATTTCATCTTATTACATTCCATTTCCATTTTAGCCTAGAAGTGAAAGATAATTTATGGAAGTGTCAATGTGTGGACACTTAAGCAAAATATTTAAAATGTTATCTTAGATTACGATAATTTTATTGGTGAATGTTATTGACATAAGGTATACTATAGTGACCTCCCTCTTACTGTTGATTTTTACTCATTGAAAAGAAGACAAATGTTCTAAGAGTACTGTAAGTTGTTGGAACTTTATATTTGCTTGCTTTTGCATAGAATCTTCTTTTATAAAAAATATTTAATTAATTCATGAGAGACAAAGAGAGAGAGAGAGAGAGAGGCAGGGAGAGAAGCAGGCTCCACACAGGGAGCCCGATGTGGGACTCGATCCTGGGACTCCAGGATCACGCCCTGGGCTGAAGGCCAACACTCAACCGCTGAGCCACCCAAGCATCCCTGTACAGAATCTTCTTCTTCTTCTTCTTCTTCTTCTTCTTCTTCTTCTTCTTCTTCTTCTTCTTCTTCCTCTTCTTCTTCTTCTTCTTCTTCTTCTTCTTCTTTTTCTTTCAGATTCTTCTGTAATAGGGTACATCAAAGCATATTATGGCGCTTCTCTTGAGATAAAGCATCCTTATTTTTAAGCCAAGTTCTATATAGAATTCTTTTATCATGCTTTGGGACCATATAAGTAAATATTACTTACTTATATGGGTTAAGTATTATAATATAGATAAAATAGCTATATTAATTAGATATTATTAATCTAAAATAGTTTAGATACTATTCAAATTCTTCAAATACTCCTTTATGTACATACTTCTCTAGGTGTATTAAAAGACACACATAGCCAATTATGTATGCCAATGTTAAGGGTGGTACTGATATTGTCATGTTTAGTGTATTTATCTAAAATTATTAAGTGACTCTTATGTGACAGAAGCTATGATAACTTCTGGAAATAAAAAGATAAATAATTCTTGTCTCTGTCCCTGACTAAGAGCTTACAACCTAATTAGGATTGGCAGAAGTGTACAATCCAGTATAACTAGAGATGTGAATCAAGTGTTCTGGAAGCTCTAAGAATAGAAAAGCTAAATTTTTGGAGATATTTATTATAAATAACAATGAAAAATACATAAGATAGAATGTTGGAATATGAAGTTCACAAATCATTATATGCTTATGTATTTTTTAAATTTAATTTTATATGATTCCATCAATTATAAATATCACAAATGACAGTTAAAGCATCCATATTTTATTATGATTTTTTAAAAGATTGTATTTATTTATTTTAGAGAGAGAGAGCAAGCAGAAGTGGGGGGTGAGGAGGAGTGAGGAGGACAGAAGGAGAGGGAGAAGCAGGCTCCCTGCAGAGCTCAATCCCAGGACCCTGGGATGGATCATGACCTCAGCCCAGCTGGAGGCAGACGCTTAACTGACCTAGCCACCCAGGTGCCCCATATTATGAATTTTTAAAATAAAAGCACAAAATTTTATTTTAAGACCTATAAGTTATAGATTAGCCATATACTGCAAATTACATGCAAATGCCCAATAACAGATAACAAATATTAATATAAAAATTAACCTCCATTTCTGAAGTATGCATTTTAGTATGGAATAATTTATTTCAAACAATTTTAAGTATAAAGATCAATAAAACTCTCTGAGATATTACCAGCTATTATCTATTTATATTGACAGGTAAATGTATATTTTATATATAAGTGAAAAATTGCATACAGACACACTTTAATTGCCTAATATTATGTATGAAAATAATTTGTTCAATTCTAGTTTATATTTTTCCAATTTACATATAATACTTTTAACATATATCTTTCTTTAGCAACCACATAGTCTTACTATGTGCGAAAGATTGATATTTGAGTTTTACCAACACTACTTATTTAATTCTCATGTTTTCATCCATTTGGGCTTTCATAACAAAACATTTTATAGACTGAGTGGTCTATAAACAAGATACATTTATTTTTCACAGTTCTAGAGCCTGGGAAATCCAAAATCAAGGCACCAGCAGATTCAATGTCTGGTGAAGTCCTGCTTCCTCGTCACTCTGTCCTCATGTTGCAGAGGGGGCAAGAGAGTCTCTGGGGCCTCTCTCATGAGGGCTCCACCTTCAAGACTTCATTACCTCCCAAAGGTCCCACCTCCAAATACCGTCACAATGGGGATTAGGTTCCAATTTACGAATTTTAGGGACACAAACATTCAGTCTGGAGCACCTCATAAAAATCCTAGGAAGGAGTTCTCATTATTAAGTCCATTTAAAGGTGAAGAGCACAGATAGGTCAAATAGCTCACTAACTAGGTTGTAAAACAGTCAAGATTTGAAACCAGACAGTCTGGGTTCAGATCAAGAAGTATCTTCAACCTTAGCTTATATTTTGTCTTGATGTTGTGCCCAAGATTGTGAATCCAAGAAACCACCAAGGAGCCAACACCGATGCAAGTACATGAGGGTTTATTAACAAGATCAAGCTTGGGTCCAAGTATACCTGTCACAGTGGAGCAGGGACTTGGACCCCGAGGTGGGTTTCAGCTGGGTTTTTATGAGCTGGTCTAGGGGATTTCCAGAAGGGGTGGAGGAATTTCTTAAGCTCAGTTTTCATTCTGATATGGGGCTTTCAAGGGTGTTCAGTGTATTTTTCCTGTAACTGAAGTAAGGTAAAGTTCAGCTCTTATTCATGGAGGCCTGAGATGGCTGTACTTGTGCTAAACTTAAGGTAGAATGGCCTGAGTTTTCTCGGCCTCCACACTTAATATACATTAAATAAGTTTGCATTCACATGTAATGATGTATCAATAATGTACTTAATCCCTATAGGTAAAGTATTTTCACTATAGATTTCTTCCTCATCCTTTCTGTACTTTAACAAAACAATTAACATTTCATAAACAGAAAAAAAAAAAAGGCAGCCCTTCAGGTTTAAATGCAATAGACTCAATGTAGCTACTCTGAAAATAACATAATTATATCATTAGAACAGATGAATAGGACACATAGAGGGAGTGAGAGGGCAGTGTATCAATGTACAGTGTACAATACAGAGTGTTAATACAATACAAAATGCTAAATAAACTTATTAATAATTATGTTTAGTTATTAGAACTGTAGCTTCTTAATCTCTTCATTGGTTCTTCACAATATTTTATATTATGTTAAAATTTCAAATCTGATTCTGTTATGGTCCTAGACTCTTATTTACAAAAGTCTTTTCAAATAAAATGTCTATAGAAAACTAGAAAACTTGCTTTTGCTCTGACATTTGCTTTTGTTTCTCTGTATAGCCCTGGAGGTTTATAAACACCCACAGCATTGTCCTCTTTGCTCATCTGTAATCTTCTAACTCATCTTTCATTTTTATGTTGCCTCTCTCACTTCCAAGTTTCAAATCTTTTTCTTGCTATCTTTCTAATTCCTCCCTACCTAGGCCATAGAACTAGACTTACCTTGCCCCACGAATGTCAATATCAGCATATGCTTTTTAGCAAGTTGGATATCACAGAGGGATTCTCCAATATGCTGCTCAGCAGGAAAATGCCAGGCAGCCATAATTCTGGGAATCACAGAAGAAGGAGGTTAGAGGTGCCACAGTCCAAAATGCAGGCTTTAATCTAAAGCCTTGTTTGTGGTACACGTCCCTCCTGCACTCATTTGAGCTTTGTGCCACCAAACTGGATGGACTATCTGACATCTGGTTGTGGGGGCTGCAGGATTCTAAGTTTTATAATCGTTCCATTTAGCTGACTTTCCAACATAACAAAATTAGTTCACATAATCTATTTAGCTATTTTTAAAATGTAAATAATACAATTCTACCTTTAATTCTAAGGTAAATTATTTTTTTTTCAACTACCCTTTTTTTTTATTAACTGAAATCTTACAAAGGCCAATCTTAAGTCTTCAATTAACTTCTCAGCAGTGGTTGTGGGTACACTTTCATTTTTGGTTTTGTTTTTGCTAAGAATCTCTCGGTTGTCAATGTTCCTTTTTCCCTCAGAGCCTGTAATACAGCAACCTCTCTTTAACTCCCCCCACTGAGAGTAAGCAGAGTAGGTCAAGGTTCTTCCTAGATAAGTCTTAAGCAAATGGCTTAAGTGTTGGCAAATTTATTTTCAAACCTACATAGCTTCTCATAAGAGAAAGCCAATGCAGATATTTGTCTTTTTATTTTGTTCAGTGAGAGAACAAGAGTTTTAAGCTCCTAATTTCAGAAAGTACATATAGGATGATAGTCAAGCCTGTCATATTTCAATCCCTTACAATAAAAATGTGTCTCTCTATAATTCCTACTGATAGGTAGCTCTAGAATTGTCCTACAATCCAAATTCATATGTAAATTATCCACTCTTATAACCCAACTGGTGATGATTGTACCAATAGTAGATATCCGACGTAAGGATATCATTCAGTAGACTCATCAGATCACTGGAGGGCATAGTGTGAAAATGTCTATTTCAAACTTGGCTTAAATCTCACTTTTCAGAACACTGTATTAAATTATGAAAGAAATATGAAATTCCAAAATAGTGAATGTACAGATTAAGAATATAAATTAGACCATGAGTAAACCAAAATTTAAAGTGATAATCATTTAGAAAATGCTATGCAATGGATAAGGAATGTGGAAGAGAAGCATGGGGGAAAGGATTGCAAAGATAAATGACCAGACTCAGGAATCATTACAATGATCCAAAACACCTGTCTCCGATATTCCTCAAATATACAGTTTTCTACATTCATGTACCTAAGATATAGGCCACACGATGGTTTTACTTTTTGTTTGTTCCTGTGGCTTACTCAATTGCTTTTGGACTAGTATATACAGTTGTGTAAATTATCCTGAATGAGGGTCTGGCCTTTTGAATTCAATAGGAATACTATAACAAAAACTCATGATTTATAGAGCTCAGTAGGGCCAGACACAAACACAGCACACCCTTCACACATGCATATCTGAAATAAATGTATGTAATAGGTACACATGTATTTCTTTTTCTACTATTGCATTTTGAAATCCTGAGCCTGATAAGCAATTTAAAGCAGAAGATGATTTAATTTGATGCCACAGCTCTATGAAATCCTGGTAAGTTTCATATGTAGGATTTTTTTCTCTTTGGTTTGTAAACTCTTTAGGATCTTTAATGCCAAAATCATTAAATATGGTGGGAATGGTTATATATATATAAAATGGTTATATATAATATATATATATTTGATATGTATTTAAATATAACTAATGTATGTATTACATTTAATACATATTTATATTAAATCTCTGCAAAACCTTTTTTTTCTATAAGACATAAGAATATGTATCTCAAATATATAATATTTCCATTCTGGTTAAATTGAACTTATGCCTAAATTACCAAAATTTAGAATTCAAGATGATCCTCTGAAAAAGGCACTTGGGTTCCCCATGAGGCAGACTAATTTGAACAACAGCAGCTTTGGAAAGACAGCTACCGCATTTCTCTTTGACCCCTGAGCCAGGCACTGAATATACCCTGTGGCTATATTAGAGCACTTATGGAGAAACATTATATGGTCTCATTCATTTGGGGAATATAAATAATAGTGAAAGGGAATAGAGGAGAAGGGAGAAGAAATGGGTAGGAAATATCAGAAAGGGAGACAGAACATGGAAGACTCCTAACTCTGGGAAACGAACTAGGGGTGGTGGAAGGGGAGGAGGGCGGGGGTTGGGGTGACTGGGTGTCGGGCACTGAGAGGCGCACTTGACGGGATGAGCACTGGGTGTTATTCTGTATGTTGGCAAATTGAACACCCATAAAAAATAAATTTATTATAAAAAAGAGCACTTATGTAGAATTGAATAAGAAAAAGCAATGCTGCATATTTCAGAATTTAGTTTGTTTTTACTAGACAAATGTATTCTTCTCCCCAAAAACCAGCTGAAATAAATTAATTTCTAAAATTGTAAATTCTATATAAAGAAATCAATTTTTTTTACATGTTAAATTCTTATGAAATGTGTATGTATGCATATTAGCTATGCCTCAAATAATCTGCTATTTTATAAGGCTGGAAAATCACCTGCTTAAATTAGAGAAGTGTAGGAGGAATGGGATATGCATTTTTAAAGCACATTGAGTTACATTGATATCACAATTTGACAGAATAAGCTTAATCACTACAGAAAACTAATTTATGTCTGGAAAACTTCATAGGCCAATGCTTATCATCTATTTCCCTTGTTAAATGATTGTAGGGGATCTAGAAATAGGTATATATTCTCCCACTAGTGCTAAATATGCTTTATTTTTATGACACTTTGAGATATTTTCTTCATGTCAGCTTTTATTTGATTTTTGCCTTTCCTTAGAACATTTTGTGAAAGTGTAAGTTAAACTAAAAAGAAGACCTAAAGATAGAACTTGTAGCATAATTTCAGAAATCTTTGTGGTTTCACATATTTGGTAGTGCAAAACAATGTGTTAAGAATTGACCTTGCTAAAAAAAAGAATTGACCTTACTATCTAAATTACTCCATAGAACAAAATAAAATATAAATTCAAAAAATAAATAAAATCTTATTTCACCAGAAAAATTTTAAGTTGTCTATTATAAGAAATTAATAATTTACCTAATTTAAAATGAATTCAAATGTAATATGTTTAAAAATGTGATACATTTCTAAGCTCCTTACTTCATTGCCTGAAATAAATAAAACATAAATGTTAATAACTAATTCTTTAGTTTCACAATTCTCTACAATTAAAGTGAAATATTTTAAAATTTAAAATTATCTTATTGAAAAAAAAAATTATCTTATTGACTATTTTACATGGACCAAAATATATTGTGTTAGTTTCAATAGCTTGCAATATATTCTTTATTTATATAACATATTCCCTGATTTAAGTGCCTTAGTGAAGCTTGTATATTTCCATCATAGTAATAAAATATGTATAATTGAGGCTACCACTGTCAGGTTTAGCTGACAGGATGTAGGAAATAAATTGGCAATGAATTTCTTCATTTTAGTTGCTACAGATAAATGCTACAAATAAATATTTTAATTATAGGATTAACGCCCTTATTCTACATAATAAAATATGTACATATATATATCCCTGCATACACATACATATTCCTGCTACTTATATGCCACAAAGTTAAAACCATTATACCAGAAAAATTTAGGATCAAAACCTGGCCTTACAAAGGTCATGAAATTAAAAAAAAAAAAAAAAAAAAAAGGTAAAACACACACACAAAGATCATGAAATAAAACAATGAAATAGTTTATGTATTCAAAAAGTAAAAAATAAAACCCTTATTTTCTATGCTTATGAATACCATTATACTTTATATCTGTTTGTATTTATCTTGAAATATTTAATGTCAGAAGAAACACAAGATACTATGGAATAGAATCATTCAAGGGGTGTCTGGGTGGCTCAGTCGGTTAAGCATTCAACTCTTGATCTCAGCTCAGGTCTTGATCTCAGGGTTATGAACTCAAACATTACACTGGACTACACACTGGGCATACAGCCTTCTTTAATTTTTAAGGTTAAAAATATATCAAATTCAAGCTTACATATGCTAAGCAAAATAAGTCAGTCAGAGAAAGACAAATACCATATGATTTTATGTATACGTAGAATTTTAGAAACAAAACAGACAAACATGAGAGGAAGAGAGAGAGGCAAACCATAAAACAGATTTTTAACTGTAGAGAACAAACTGAGGGTTGCTGGAGGGGAAGCCTGGGTTGCTCCTGGGTTAAATAGGTGAAGGGTATTAAAGAGGGCACTTGTGGTGAGCACTCAGTATTGTTTGTGATGAATCACTGAATTCTATTCCTAAAATTAATATTAAACTATATGTTAACTAACTGGAATTTATTTATTTATTTATTTATTTTTTTAATTTATTTTTTATTGGTGTTCAATTTACTAACATACAGAATAACCCCCAGTGCCCGTCACCCATTCACTCCCACCCCCCGCCCTCCTCCCCTTCTACCACCCCTAGTTCGTTTCCCAGAGTTAGCAGTCTTTACGTTCTGTCTCCCTTTCTGATATTTCCCACACATTTCTTCTCCCTTCCCTTATATTCCCTTTCACTATTATTTATATTCCCCAAATGAATGAGAACATATGTTTGTCCTTCTCCGACTGACTTACTTCACTCAGCATCATACCCTCCAGTTCCATCCATGTAGAAGCAAATGGTGGGTATTTGTCATTTCTAATAGCTGAGTAATATTCCATTGTATACATAAACCACATCTTCTTTATCCATTCATCTTTCGTTGGACACCGAGGCTCCTTCCACAGTTTGGCTATCGTGGCCATTGCTGCTATAAACATCGGGGTGCAGGTGTCCCGGCGTTTCATTGCATTTGTATCTTTGGGGTAAATCCCCAACAGTGCAATTGCTGGGTCAGGGCAGGTCTATTTTTAACTCTTTGAGGAACCTCCACACAGTTTTCCAGAGTGGCTGCACCAGTTCACATTCCCACCAACAGTGTATGAGGGTTCCCTTTTCTCCGCATCCTCTCCAAAATTTGTTGTTTCCTGCCTTGTTAATTTTCCCCATTCTCACTGGTGTGAGGTGGTATCTCATTGTGGTTTGGATTTGTATTTCTCTGATGGCAAGTGATGCAGAGCATTTTCTCATGTGCATGTTGGCCATGTCTATGTCTTCCTCTGTGAGATTTCTGTTCAAGTCTTTTGCCCATTTCATGATTGGATTGTTTGTTTCTTTGGTGTTGAGTTTCATAAGTTCTTTATAGATCTTGGAAACTAGCCCTTTATCTGATACGTCATTTGCAAATATCTTCTCCCATTCTGTAGGTTGTCTTTGAGTTTTGTTGACTGTATCCTTTGCTGTGCAAAAGCTTCTTATCTTGATGAAGTCCCAATAGTTCATTTTTGCTTTTGTTTCTTTTGCCTTCGTGGATGTATCTTGCAAGAAGTTACTACGGCCGAGTTCAAAAAGGGTGTTGCCTGTGTTCTTCTCTAGGATTTTGATGGAATCTTGTCTCACATTTAGATCTTTCATCCATTTTGAGTTTATCTTTGTGTATGGTGAAAGAGAGTGGTCTAGTTTCATTCTTCTGCATGTGGATGTCCAATTTTCCCAGCACCATTTATTGAAGAGACTGTCTTTCTTCCAATGGATAGTCTTTCCTCCTTTATCGAATATTAGTTGCCCATAAAGTTCAGGGTCCACTTCTGGATTCTCTATTTTGTTCCACTGATCTATATGTCTGTTTTTGTGCCAGTACCACACTGTCTTGATGACCACAGCTTTGTAGTACAACCTGAAATCTGGCATTGTGATGCCCCCAGATATGGTTTTCTTTTTTAAAATTCCCCTGGCTATTCGGGGTCTTTTCTGATTCCACACAAATCTTAAAATAATTTGTTCTAACTCTCTGAAGAAAGTCCATGGTATTTTGATAGGGATTGCATTAAACGTGTATATTGCCCTGGGTAACATTGACATTTTCACAATATTAATTCTGCCAATCCATGAGCATGGAATATTTTTCCATCTCTTTGTGTCTTCCTCAATTTCTTTCAGAAGTGTTCTATAGTTTTTAGGGTATAGATCCTTTACCTCTTTGGTGAGGTTTATTCCTAGGTATCTTATGCTTTTGGGTGCAATTGTAAATGGGATTGACTCCTTAATTTCTCTTTCTTCAGTCTCATTGTTAGTGTAGAGAAATGCCACTGATTTCTGGGCATTGATTTTGTATCCTGCCACGCTACCGAATTGCTGTATGAGTTCTAGCAATCTTGGGGTGGAGACTTTTGGGTTTTCTATGTACAGTATCATGTCATCGGCGAAGAGGGAGAGTTTGACTTCTTCTTTGCCAATTTGAATGCCTTTAATGTCTTTTTGTTGTCTGATTGCTGAGGCTAGGACTTCCAGTACTATGTTGAACAGCAGTGGTGAGAGTGGACATCCCTATCTTGTTCCTGATCTTAGGGGAAAGGCTCCCAGTCCTTCCCCATTGAGAATGATATTTGCTGTGGGCTTTTCATAGATGGCTTTTAAGATGTCGAGGAATGTTCCCTCTATCCCTACACTCTGAAGAGTTTTGATCAGGAATGGATGCTGTATTTTGTCAAAGGCTTTCTCTGCATCCAATGAGAGGATCATATGGTTCTTGGTTTTTCTCTTGCTGATATGATGAATCACATTGATTGTTTTACGAGTGTTGAACCAGCCTTGTGTCCCAGGGATAAATCCTACTTGGTCATGGTGAATAATTTTTTTAATGTACTGTTGGATCCTCTTGGCCAGTATCTTGTTGAGAATTTTTGCATCCATGTTCATCAGGGATATTGGTCTGTAATTCTCCTTTTTGGTGGGGTCTTTGTCTAGTTTTGGAATTAAGGTGATGCTGGCCTCATAGAACGAATTTGGAAGTACTCCATCTCTTTCTATCTTTCCAAACAGCTTTACGAGAATAGGTATGGTTTCTTCTTTAAACGTTTGATAAAATTCCCCTGGGAAGCCATCTGGCCCTGGACTCTTGTGTCTTGGGAGGTTTTTGATGACTGCTTCAATTTCCTCCCTGGTTATTGGCCTGTTCAGGTTTTCTATTTCTTCCTGTTCCAGTTTTGGTAGTTTGTGGCTTTCCAGGAATGCGTCCATTTCTTCTAGATTGCCTAATTTATTGGCGTATAGCTGTTCATAATATGTTTTTAAAATCGTTTGTATTTCCTTGGTGTTGGTAGTGATCTCTCCTTTCTCATTCATGATTTTATTAATTTGAGTCTTCTCTCTCTTCTTTTTAATAAGGCTGGTTAATGGTTTATCTATCTTATTAATTCTTTCAAAGAACCAACTCCTGGTTTTGTTGATCTATTCCACAGTTCTTCTGGTCTCGATTTCGTTGAGTTCTGCTCGAATCTTTATTAACTCCCTTCTTCTCTTGGGTGTAGGATCTATTTGCTGTTTTTTCTCTAGCTCCTTTATGTGTAAGGTTAGCTTCTGTATTTGAGTTCTTTCCAGTTTTTGAATGGATGCTTGTATTGCGATGTATTTCCCCTTTAGGACTGCTTTTGCAGCATCCCAAAGATTTTGAACGGTTGTATCTTCATTCTCATTAGTTTCCATGAATCTTTTTAATTCTTCCTTAATTTCCTGGTTGACCCTTTTATCTTTTAGCAGGATGGTCCTTAACCTCCACGTGTTTGAGGTCCTTCCAAACTTCTTGTTGTGATTTAGTTCTAATTTCAAGGCATTATGGTCTGAGAATATGCAGGGGACAATCCCAATTTTTGGTATTGGTTCAGACCCGATTTGTGACCCAATATGTGGTCTATTCTGGAGAAAGTTCCATGTGCGCTTGAGAAGAATGTGTATTCAGTTGAGTTTGGATGTAAAGTTCTGTAGATATCTGTGAAATCCATCTGGTCCAGTGTATCATTTAAAGCTCTCGTTTCTTTGGAGATGTTGTGCTTAGAAGACCTATCGAGGGTAGAAAGAGCTAGATTGAAGTCACCAAGTATAAGTGTATTATTATCTAAGTATGTCTTAATTTTGGTTAATAATTGATTGATATATTTGGCAGCTCCCACATTCGGGGCATATATATTGAGGATTGTTAAGTCCTCTTGTTGAATAGATCCTTTAAGTATGATATAGTGTCCCTCTTCATCTCTCACTACAGTCTTTGGGGTAAATTTTAGTTTATCTGATATAAGGATGGCTACCCCTGGTTTCTTTTGAGGACCATTCGAATGGTAAATGGTTCTCCAACCTTTTATTTTCAGGCTGTAGGTGTCCTTCTGTCTAAAATGAGTCTCTTGTAGACAGCAAATAGATGGGTCCTGCTTTTTTATCCAGTCTGAAACCCTGCGCCTTTTGATGGGGTCATTAAGCCCATTCACGTTCAGAGTTACTATTGAAAGATGTGAGTTTAGTGTCATCGTGATATTTATTCAGTCCCTGTTTTTGTGGATTGTTCCACTGAACTTCTTCTTAAAAGGGAATTTTAAGAGTCCCCCTTAAAATTTCTTGCAGAGCTGGTTTGGAGGTCACATATTCTTTCAGTTCCTGCCTGTCTTGGAAGCTCTTTATCTCTCCTTCCATTCTGAATGAGAGCCTTGCTGGATAAAGTATTCTTGGTTGCATGTTCTTCTCATTTAGGACCCTGAATATATCCTGCCAGCCCTTTCTGGCCTGCCAGGTCTCTGTGGAGAGGTCTGCTGTTACCCTAATACTCCTCCCCATAAAAGTCAGGGATTTCTTGTCTCTTGCTGCTTTAAGGATCTTCTCTTTATCTTTGGAATTTGCAAGCTTAACTATTAAATGTCGAGGTGTTGAACGGTTTGTATTGATTTTAGGGGGGGATCTCTCTATTTCCTGGATCTGTTTCCCTTCCCAGATTAGGAAAGTTTTCAGCTAGAATTTGTTCAAATACATATTCTGGACCTCTGTCCCTTTCGGTGCCCTTGGGAACCCGAATTAAACGTAGGTTTTTCTTCCTCAGGCTGTCACTTATTTCCCTTAATCTATCCTCATGATCTTTTGTTTGTCTCTTTTTTCCTCAGTTTCCCTCTTTGCCATCAACTTGTTTTCTATGTCACTCAGTCGTTCTTCCACCTCGTTAACCCTCGTTGTTAGGACTTCTAGTTTGGATTGCATTTCATTCAATTGATTTTTAATTTCTGCCTGATTAGATCTAACTTTTGCAGTCATGAAGTCTCTTGAGTCCTTTATGCTTTTTTCTAGAGCCACCAGTAGCTGTATAATAGTGCTTCTGAATTGGCTTTCTGACATTGAATTGTAATCTAAATTTTGTAACTACGTGGAAGAGAGGACTGTTTCTGATTCTTTCTTTTGAGGTGAGGTTTTCTTTCTAATCATTTTGCTCAGTGCAGAGTGGCCAAAAACAAGTTGTATTGGGAAAAGGAGAAAAAGAGAGGAGAGAAAGAAGGAAAGAAAAGAGAAAAAGAAAAAAGAATAAAGGAAGAAAAAAAAAGAAAAAACAGAAGAAAAAGAGAAAGAAAAAGAAAGAAAGGGAAAAAAAGGGGTGGGGGAAGCTAACAGAAATCAAAAACCAAAAAAAAAAAAAAAAAAAACCATGGGGGAGTATCCTCTGAATCTGTATACATCTGTATACAGTAAGTCCCTTGGCTTCTCCTGGAACTTGTCCGTCCAGCTGGTCTTCTGGGGGAGGGGCCTGCTGTGCTGATTCTCAGGTGTGAGCACTTGGGGGAGCTGCTCTGCCCCTGCCTGGTGCAGGGCTCAGTGGGGGTTTTTCACACCGTGAGGCCCCAGGAGGAACAACCGCAGTGGCGGGGCCAGCTCTGCAGCCCTGGAGTCAGCCCCCGCAGTAGCTCCACAGCTCTCCGTCTGCAGGGCCTGGAGGCTCCGGGGCGGGGCCGCTGATCTGCTCAGCTGGGGCAGGAGCGTCCTCGCTGTCCTGGGCCCTCCCGGCCTCTGCCTGTCCCGGGGAGGCCGGATCCTGGGCTGTGTCCCGGCGCCCTGTGCTCCGGGGCCTGTGCTGTTGGATTCGCGCTCCCCCCCCGCAGCCCCCTCCGCGGAGCCACCCCCGAGCCCCCCGAGCTGCTCCCGCCCCGCAGCCCCTTCCGCGGAGCCCCCCGAGCCCCCCGAGCTGCTCCGGGTCCCCCGTGCGCGCTGCAGCCCTTAGGGAGCTCGGCGCACTCTCCCGGGGCGCAGGTGTCTGTTAGTGTCCCCGGAGCCCGAGGGCATCCCCGCCCTCCCGGGTCCTGCTCCACCTCCCTGCGAGCCCCTTTCCCCCGGGAAGGTCGGTGCAGCTCCTGCTCCTCCGGGACGGGGCTCTCCTGTCCTGGGGACACTCGCCCCGGCCTCAGCCCGGCTCCTCGCGGGCCCCTCCCCCTTGGAGGCCTTTTGTGTCTTTATTTCTTTTTCCCCGTCTTCCTACCTTGATGGAAGCGCGAACTCTTCTCACTGCAGCATTCCAGCTGTTCTCTCTTTAATTCTCAGGCCGAATTCATAGATTTTCAGGATGATTGGAAGGTTTTCTAGGTAATTTGGTGGAGACAGGTGATTTGGGGACCCTACTCTTCCGCCATCTTGCTCCTCCCCCCACTAATTGGAATTTAAATAAAAACTTGAAACTACAGAATAAAACCCTTGAAACTACAAATAAATAAATAGACAATATAAACTCTAATGGCCAAAATATAAAAACAAATTAAATTAAAATACTTGCCTTGTTAAAAACTTTAAAATATAAATAAATAAAAACTTGAAAAAGAAAAAAAATTTTTAAAATAAATTAAATGCTCAATAAAAACGAAAAAAAAATCAAGCCTGTAGTTTTAGAAACAAATAATTAGAAATATAAGGGTGGATTTTATTCTTCCTTTTAAAAAGTAAATAAATCATAAGGCCTTTATTGCACTAGCTCTGCTTTCAAGTATATAAGAAATACATGTAAATATAGTAATTATGCTACTTTCTGTAGGGATAATGATTTAAAGGAAATTTATCATTTATTGCACGCAGAAATAATCTTTTCCACATTACTGCTAATAATAATGTTCTTCCAGAATTTTTTAAAGTTTAGTTGACAGAGGATGCAGTATGTCATAAAGAGCCTATATCGTTTTAATAGTAGCAGAATTTGCCACCTCCATATAATATGCTACTCTGGCATAAGGATTATTTTGAGCTGACAGCAATTGAAAAGAAATGGATACCAGAAAAGCTCTCTTCACTCTCTCATTTGTCTAAAAGTGGGTGGCCCCCCTCCCCTCCCTACCACAAAAGACAGAAGTTAATCTAGAGAAAATTCTAGATTCTTAATATCTCAGGAATGTACCACAAGAATCCACATAACAAATCTTGGTAAAATCATCTCCTATCATTAATTTCCCCAATATAGTTGCCTTCCAATAATTTGTTAGAAGCTCAAAGTCCTTTTTCTTTGTTTTTGCTTCTCAAGAAATGTATTATATTTTAAGACAGTATATAAGTCCAAGTTTTAACCATCCCTCTGAACTACTCATCTCTGAGTGTCCTCATGCCTATACATAATGCCTATGTGTGTAATAACTTTGGGGGAAACATAGGTGTAAACAATCAGAAATTAGAAAAAAGGGAATTTTAAGTGTTACTCAAAATTCTTAATTGAATCACTATTAATGTTTTTCAATTAATACAATAAATAATAATTTTAAATTTTATTTAATTCTGGCTTTTGAAAACAAATTCAGCCCTCCAAGAAGACTGGAAACAGTGGCAATTGTTTTTATCCCATTCAATTTAATTTTTCCCTTAAATCTGAATTTAAAAAAAAAATCTAAATCGGTCAGAAGAGTGAATAAATTTATTTTCTCATAATAGTTTTTCAAAGAGTAAAAACCAGTTTTAGGGGAGCCTGGGTGGCTCAGTCAATTAAGTGTCTGCCTTTGGCTTGTGGTTATGATCCCGGGAATCGAGCCCTACATTGGGCTCCCTCGCTGCTTCTCTTTCTCCCTCTGCTGATCCCCCCTGCTTATGTGCACTCTCTCTTTCTCTCTGTCAAATAAATAAAATTTTTAAAAATACATATATTTAGGGATGCCTGGGTGGCTCAGTGATTAAATGTCTGCCTTCAGCTCAGTTTGTGATCCTGTGGTCTGGGATAGAGTCCTACATCGGGTTCCTGCAGAGAGCCTGCTTCTCCCTCTGCCTGTCTCTACCTCTCTCTGTGTGTCTGTCATGAATAAATAAAATCTTTTTAAAAGTTTTTAAAATAAAAAAATATATATATTTAAATAGATAAATAAATAAATAAATAAATAATAATAAAACCAGTTTTTGTGTCCTTTACATGTCTACTCCTCCAATGCAATTTCAACTATTTAATACCTCTATTTTCTTAATACCCCCACACTATTTTCCAAGACTTTCATGCCCCTATTCACTCCATTCTGAAGATATTCTAAAATTTGACTAAGATCCTCTAATGTACTTATAATTGGAAGTGATTTCCAAATATCATCAAGTCTTCATGGGCTCATTCCTTGTCTTGGTTGGCATATTCTCTACTAATATACTCTGATTATACCATCCACATACTATAGCATGGCAACTTCAACTATCTCTAAGGTGCTAAGGGTCAATTAAAATTCTCATATTTTATACAAACTGCTGTCAAACAAAATATCCTCTATCCCACTTAATTATATCTTTAATTTATATGCAAAGACTTACATTAATTCATGTTAAATCATTAAACTTGCCAAAATGATATTTTATTATTTAAAACATTTGGAAAATGAGCCATCAATTCCATTTATATCATCTTCCATTACCATTATATTATATTTTATCTCTTAAGGTGGAACAAATTTTACATTTCCTTTATGTAACCTAGCTCATTGGAGGGCACCCCAATTCACACACTTTTCTAATTCCATGCAATATTCCATAACCGAAATCTGTCTGCACAATCTACAACCAAAACAAACCCACTTCAAGTCATTTAAATGGGGAAAGGAGTAAATTGAAACATATAAAATGTTCTAGATGGGAAGATTTAATCTAACAAACCATACAAGACTCTTAAAGTTACAAAATACACTGAGGGTGGATAGAGGGGAGGTGGGCAGTGGATGCATTAAATGGGTGATGGGTATTAAAGAGGGCCGTTCTTGGGATAGCACCAGGTGTTCTCTCTAAGTGATGAATCATTAAATTCTCCACCTGAAACTAATATTATACCATATGTTAATATGATATATCATACCTGCTGCTCCCGCCGCTAAAGCCTTCAGTGGGGTTTCCACGGCAATTTATTTATTTATTTTTTCACATGCACAGTTAGTGTTTTATTCTTTGAAGAATGGTTATGAAACATTACACTAAGTCAGGCTGAAAGGTAAAGTTTAAAATAGTTTTGTAAGGATATAACATGATTGTTCACTCCACAAAATTTTGACCTTAGAGCTTATGATACACTTAGTTGGCAGTAGCACCCAGGTTTTTCCAAATAGCCATCATTTTTCTTTTGTCTGCATAGACTTCTCCTTAGCTGCCTTCTGCTTTTGTTGCATTATCTCAGAGTCCCTCTGCTTTCTCTGAGAAGTGGTCAAGCTATCTTCTTTTCTTTCTCCCTTGCTAATTTCCTGGGATTTCTTCTTGTTTTTCTGGTGGGGGTAGTTCTCGCTGGTTTCCTCGGGCCATGCCCACGGCGGCCCTCCGGGGAGAGAGCTCCTCGGGGGAGCAACCTCCTCCTGGAATTTAAATAAAAATTTGAAGGAAAAAGGAATTTGGACTCTTCAAGACAGTGAAGAGTAGGGTCCTCACCTGACCTGGCCCCACCCACTCCCCCGGATAACTTCCAAACCATCCTGAACATCCTGGATCCAACCTGAAATTTAAAGAGAGGACAGCCCGATGCTACAGAGAGAAGGGTTTTCGCTTCTAACAAGGTAGGAAGGTGGAAAAAGAAAAAAAGAAAAAAATGAATCGAGGGGGGAGGGGCCCTGGGAGGAGCCGGGCTAAGGGGGGCAGTGGGAGCCTCGGGACAGGAGAGCCTCACCCTGGAGATACGGGAACTTTAAAAATCCTCTCGGATTCTTCCCGGAGGGAAAGTGCTCAGCAGAGAAATAGGGCAGAAGCGCAGGAGGGGGCAGGACACCTCCAGTCTCCGGGGTCACTGGGAGAGGAGGGCTCCGGGGAGAGCGCACCCACACCGGGGACCTCGGTCAGGGCTGCAGCGCACCTGGCGGGGCCTCGGGAGAAGCCGGTGGGTCAGGCGGGGGCTCGGGGGGGGGGGCGCTGCGCCCCAGGAGCGCGATTCCAGCAGTGCAGGCCCTGGATCCCACAGCGCTGAGGGACACAGCCCCCACCCTGCGGTCCCCCCGGACAGGCGGAGGCGGGGAGGGCACAGGACAGCGAGGACGCTCCTGCCGCCGGGCGCCCCCAGCTGTGCAGGTCAGGCCCCCACCCAGGAGCACCTAGGCCGGTGCGGACTGGGAGCTGCAGGTGGTTACTGGGGGAGCTGACCCCTGGGCTGGAGACCTGGCCGCCGACAGTGGTGTTGTTCCTCCTGTGTCACCCTGTGCCTGGGACGGGGGGTGGGAGGGGCAGGGGACAGAAGCCTCATGGGGTAAAGAGCTCCCACTGAGCCCCAGATGGCGGGGTGGGGGTAGCTGCCCAGGTGCACACACCTGAGAGTGAGCACAGCACACCCCTCCCCCAGAGACCAGCTGGAAGGACAGGGGAAGAGCAAGTTCTGGACCAAGCAGCGCTGGAAAGCTCCAGGGGAAGTCGACGGATTTACACTATATAGAACCAGAGGGTACCCCTTCTTCCCCACCCCTTTTCCAGTACCACTTGTTTTTATATAAGACTAAAAATTTCCAATATTTTTTTCTTTTCCCACCTTAACTACAATAATTTACCAGCTCTTCATTTTTAAGTTTCTTCCTTTTTGGCTTTCATATTTCTACAATTACAATTACAATTGATATCTTTTCCACTTCTGGATTCCCTTCAACATATGCATTTTAATTTGGGGAGATATATGAGATATACTTTTGTTTTGTTTTGTGTTTTTTGTTTTTTCTGCCTCCTTTTGTTCTACAAAGGCAGAAGTTAATATCTTCTAAAACATGATTAGCATGCACCCAGAACCAAGTGGAATACCATGCTGTTTCATTCTGTGAGATCATATTCTCTCTTCCTTCCCATTCTGCCCCCTTCTTTTATCTCGTTTATGTTTTGGTGGTCAATGGTGGGGCCCTCTACAAGTCTTTCTGGTTTATATAAATTTGGGACTAAGCATCTTCTAACATACAGAACTTAATACACTCAGAACCAAGAGGGTCACCCTCTAGGACCCCTCAGACTACATTCTCTCACTACTACCACTTCTTCACCAGCACCATCTCCCAGTCCCTGCCTTCTTTTCCCTTCCTCTCTTTTTTCTTTTTACTTTTTTCTCTTTACTTTTGCTTTTTTTTCTTTTTCTTTTTTTTCTTATTCTTTGGAATTCTTGACCTTTTATTTTTTACTTCTTTGTTTTAAAATTTGTTTTTCACTTTAGTGGTCCTTTTTGTTATTGTTCTGATCTTTGTTTTCATTTTCTAGTCTCTGACTTCGTCAGAATCAACTACGTTGAAATTTACTTAGGTTTTGGTTGACATTCTTGATGGAGCCCGCTCATACAGCCACTCTGCAGTGAGCAAAATGACTAGAAAGAAGAACTCATTACAAGAGAAAGATTCAGAAACAGTACTCTCTGCCACAGAGTTACAGAATTTGGATTACAATTCGAAGTCAGAAAGCCAATTCAGAAGCACAATTATAAAGCTACTGATGGTTCTGGAAAAAAGCATAAAGGATTCTAGAGACCTCATGACTCCACAATTGAGATCTAATCAGGCCAAAATTAAAAATCAATTAAATGACATGCAATCCAAACTGGAGGTCCTAACGATGAGGGTTAATGAGGTGGAAGAAAGAGTGAGTGACATAGAAGACAATTTGATGGCAAGGAAGGAAGCTGAGGAAAAAAGAAAAATAATTAAGAAACGATGAGGAAAGGTTATGGGAAATATATGATAGCCTGACAAAGAAGAATCTATGTATAAATTGGGTTCCAGAAAATGCTGAGAGGGACAGAGGACCAGAAAGCATATTTGAACAAATCATAGCTGAGAACTTCCCTAACTTAGAGAGGGAAACAGGCATTCAGATCCAGGAGATAGAGTGCCCCCCCCCCCAAAAAAAAAATCAATTAAAAAAAACATTTAACAACTTGACATTTAACAGTGAAACTTGCAAATTCCAAAGATAAAGAGAAAATCTTTAAAGCAGCAAGACACAAGAGATTCCTAGCTTATATGGGGAGAAATATCAGGTTAACAGCAGACCTCTCCACAGAGACCTGGCAGGCCAGAAAGGGCTGGCAGGATATATTCAGGGTCCTAAATGAGAAGAACATGCAGCCAAGAATATTCTATCCAGCAAGGCTCTCATTCAGAATAGAGAGATAAAGAGCTTCCAAGATAGGCAGAAACTAAAAGAATATGTGACCACCAAACGAGCTCTGAAAGAAATATTAAGGGGGACTCTGTAAAAGAAAGAGGGAGCCCAAAGAAATAATGCACAAAAACAGGGACTGAACAGGTATTACGATGACACTAGGTTCATATCTTTCAATATGAACATGAATGGGCTTAATGATCCCATCAACAGACACAGGGGTTCAGACTGGATAGAAAAGCAAGACCCATCTATTTGCTGTCTACACGAGACTCATTTTTGTCTTAAGGACACTTACAGCCTGAAAATGAAAGGTTGGAGAACCATTACCATTCGAATGGTCCTCAAAAGAAAGCAGGGGTAGCAATCCTCATATCAGATAAATTAGAGTTTATCCCAAAGACTGTAGTAAAAGATGAAAAGGAACACTATATCATACTTAAAGGATCTATCCAACAAGAGGACCTAACAATCATGCATATTTATATCCCTAATATGAGAGCTGCCAAGTATATCAATCAATTAATAACCAAAGTAAAGACATACTTAGATAATAATAATACACTAGTAGTACAACACTTCAACACAGCACTTTCTGCAAATGAGAGATCATCTAAGTTATTTTTCATTTTCAAAATTTAATTATGATGTATCCTGGAATATATTTCTTTGCTTCTATCTTTAAAAAAATAATTTATTTATCCATTCATGAGAGACACACAGAGAGAGGCAGAGATGTAGGCAGAGGGAGAAGCAGGCTCCCTGATGCGGGACTTGATCCCAGGACCCCAGGATAATGACCTGAACCAAAGGCAGACACTCAACCACTGAGCCACCCAGGTGTCCCTCTTTGCTTGTATCCTATTTGAAATTTGCTAGGCTTCTTAAACTTGTATATTGAATCATTCTGTCAATTTGGAAAGTTATTAGCCATTAATATCTTTGGATACTATTTCAACTCCACTCTATCTTCTCTGGGATTGTGATCATTCAAATGTAACCTCTTTTGTATCTTCCTACAGTTTCCCAAGATTCTGTTCTCATTTTCTTTTTTTTTTTGCTTTAGTTTTTCTTTTTAAATTTATTTTTATTTTTTATTCTTTTTTTAGAGAAGAAGTGAGAGAGAGACAGAATCTTTTTTTTTTTTTACATATTTTATTTATTTATTAATGGAGACACTGAGAGGGAGAGATGGACAGGCAGAGACACAGGCAGACGGAGAAGCAGACTCCATTCAGGAAACCTGATGTGGGACTTGATCCTGGGACTCCAGGATCACGCCATGGGCCGAAGGTAGGTGCTAAACCGCTGAGCCACCCAGGGATCCCCTGAGACAGAATCTTAAGGAGGCCCTACACCCAGCATGGAGCCTGTCACAGGGCTTGATCTCACAACCCTGAGATCACAATCTGAGCCTAAATCAAGCGTCGACACTTAACTTACGAGCCACCAGGTGCCCCTGCGTTTAAATTTTTGTCTATTATCTATCTGCTCTTCAGTTTAGGTGAATTCTTTTGATCTATTCTGATAATTCAAAGATTTTATCTTTTGCCATTTCCATTCTACTCTGGAATCCATTTAGTGAGATTTGCTCTTATTTTTCAGGTTATTGCATCTCTCATTTCTTTGTACCCATTACTTCTTTTTATAACTTCTACTTTTTTCCTAAGACTTTAATGTTTTTCCATAGTAATTCAGATATAGTTATTTTAAAATTTTCATTTTAGTTTCTGCTTAAACCACAATGTATCAGTATTACTCTTTGTGCATATGTGTACTTTAGTTTCAAATAACTAGGGATTTTTAGCTTGTTCTTGTTATTATCTTTATTTTATTGTTCTCAAATATGATAATATATATGATGCCTATTTTAGAAGTATTCTGAAATTTCTTTTTGACATAATTTATGAGTATATTATTTCCATGCTCTTAAGAAAAATGTATACAATCTAAATTATGGATGAGAACTTTTTATCTTAAGGGCAAACTTGTTAATTGTATTGTTATTTTTTATTTTTTTTTTAAAGATTTCTTCATGAGAGACACAGAGAGAGAAGAGGCAGAGACACAGGCAGAGGGAGAAGCAGGCTCCATGCAGGAAGCCCAATGTGGGACTCCATACCAGGACTCCAGAATCACATCCTGGACTGAAGACAAATGCTCAACTGCTAACCCACCCAGGAGTCCCATGTATTGTTTATTTCAACTATCTACTTGTTATTTTTACTCTCTCAATAATCAATAAATAGACATAAATATCCTGCTTTACTGATATATTATTTTCTCTGTATTTACATTAATCTATTTGATTTTTATGGATTTTATATAAAATATTTTATATTTATATGAAATATATTTTGACATTTAAATCTGGTACACACTTTTAAAAGAATTAACTCTTTTGGACAAATTGATACTTTTAACATTATTAATATGCAATAACACTTTTAACCAATAATTCTAATATTTTTATCAAGGTATGCTATACCTCATATTAAATAGCTGTATTATTTCACTATTATTAGTTATTATGTAGTGTGCTTTATTCTTTCATCTTTATTTTCAGTCTTTTTGTGTCCTTATACTTTGTTTTCTATTACATATAGTACATATGTTAAATGTACTATATATTTTTAAATGCAATGTTAGCCAATTAATTTTATTTTATGATATATTTTGTCATCTCCACCCTAACTATTCTCTCAGGTTGCTCTACTTTTCTTAGAATTTTTTTTTAAATGTCTATCATATAGTTTGAAAATTGAGTGCTATTTTCTTTATAGGGAGATAAAAGTTTTCCTTGACTCTCTTAGGTCCTTGGCTGGGTCTGAAAATTAAACTAACAAAAGAAATTAACAAGGATAAAGGAAAAAGACATGTGTATTTTTATTATGGGTTTGATGAAGAGTGGTCAGTCCTGATGGGATATAATACGCTAAGGAGTATGGAATAATTATAGTAAACTGCAGGACACTTAGAAATGCCAGTTTTTTACATTCTTCTTGGTGTCTCTTTGTCTTTGGAGGTAAAGCTGCTCCTTCCATCTAGGTACAAGGAGGGCACCTCTCACAGGAGGATTTTATGACCTGTTTTAGGGGAGAAGAGCAAGGGGAAGAGTTAGGTCAGTCCTTCCTGCTTCTCTGTTTTCTTAAATTATTTTAGCTTAAAATATTCAATATGCAAAGATTTCTGTCTCTTTTATTGAACTGTAAGAATTGTATTCACATACATGATGACTTTTATTTCATGTACCACATCCTGAATTTGGCTCACTTCTACTTTAAATACTTATTCCAGTCTTGCTTCCAAAATTTGTTTTCTGAGAGTTAATTCCTATGAGACTCACTATACCTGAGAATATTTTTATTATTCCCACATAATTGAGTTGCTGGCTACCAAATTGTATGTTATATATGCTTTTTCTTCAGTACCAAAGACAGTACTTGACTGATTGCAATATCCAATATTATGATTGAAAAATCAGATTATCAATGCAATTATTGTTCTTTTATATATGTATATGCATTGTGTGTTTTGTAATTTCGTAGTTTTCTTTTTTTATAATGTATCTATATGTTTGTTTGTTTGTTTCCCTTTCCTTTATTGTGTCTCTTGCCCTCTGCAGGATCTTTCAACATGCAATTGTTCTTTTCTTTTTTCTTTCTTTTTTTGATGAAGGGAAGGAAAAGCATATTTGAAGATAAATGGAGACATACTTTCCCACATATTAAAAAAAATCACTACCATATTGGACAAGAGTTACTGTATTTTCTGGTATATAACATTTTCAAAGAAGCCCAAATGCAATCATAATTGAATGGTATTTCTCTAACTCCAGTAGTTAAGAAGCTCTAATTGTGAACCTGGGTTGAATAATAAAGCCATTTAAACCTTCATTCATTTTGGGAAGATATTTCTGAATTCATGTAGCTATCATTGTTTGAACTTTGGCTCTGCTTAGTGGTAAGATTCCAGCCTTTGACCTACACCTAGTTCCATTTCAGTTGTCCTCATTCTTTAAGATATAATTTTACTCATTAGCATGGTTCTCTTTTATCCTTGTTTCTTGATAGATAGATGATAGTTGATAGATAGATAGATAATATATATATCTATATAGAAATATATATATATATATACATATATATATATATATATAGCCTACCCTTTTTCAGTATTTTAGGAGTAAAAGATGTGTTTCACCACAGACTCAGTCCACTATCTTGCTGTACAAATCTTCTGTATATATGATTAGTTAACTTTGGACAGAAGAAAAATGAGAGAATGAAAAACAATCTTTTGTGGCAAAAGAAAGGAGGAGGTTACAATTGAAGTTGCCATTCTCAGAGATCAAATTTAATGTGACTTATTTTTGCTTAGACATTATAATTGTTCTTGGAGTATTAGAAACAGCATTTCCAAAGCATAGAATCAACAAACTAACACTCAGAAATATGAGGGTGGCAGATGGGGAACAATGCTTCAGGACATTTTATATAATATACAATTTTCCGGGTACATAGGAACTAAGAATTTGAATGGATCTCAAATTAACAGTGATTTTGAAAAACGTACCTGATACTACAATTTTCAGAACAAAGAATCAAAGTTGTTCAGACAAATTTTATACTCGTTTTAAGTTATGGTTTTTGGCAATTTCATTATAAATTCTTTATCAGGGAGTGAAAATGAAGGTAAAACTAAGTATTTGAGATTTCTACTAGAAAGTTATTAATGATAGAAATGACTTGATGTTTAAAATTATATTACTTAAATATTTGGCCAAAGGGGCTTTGAATATCCTCACATAACTCATAATTAGAAGTGACTCTTGGGCAGCCTGGGTGGCTCAGAGGTTTAGAACTACCTTGAGCCCAGGGTGTGATCCTAGAGACCCAAGATCGAGTCCCACATCATGCTCCCTGAATGGAGCCTGCTTCTCCCTCTGCCTGTGTCTCTGCCTCTCTCTCTTTCTCTCTGTGTCTCTCATGAATAAATAAATAAAATCTTAAAAAAAAAAAAAAAAGAATCTCCCAAATGGAGTCCATATCCAAAAAAAAAAAAAAGAAGAAGAAGAAGAAATCACTCTTTAAAATAGCTCATCTATAAAGTCTCTAGAATGCCAAGCCCTTTTTATTTTTATTTTTTTGGTTACATAATATGTTATATATTTTCAACATAGTATCAATTGATGTCATATAAGATTTAAGACAAGTATAGTGTCCATCTGTCATAAAAAAAGAAGAAAATATGAAGTTAAAATTTTTCTTGTCTTCCATTCTAGTACAAGTATTAAAGCCTCTCAGTAAATAATTATAATTGAACCTCTAATAATCATTTTTTCAACAGTTAAATATCTCTAAACAATAGTTTAAAAAATAATAATTAAATAATTAAATAATAAATAGTTTATAAATGCATTATCACAGGGAATTGTGGAGAAAATCTTTTTGTAAAAGAATAATTGTAGACTCAAGCAACAATGGAATAGATAAATGGCCTTGGTAGTAATTTGCCCTAATTGTTTCATATTACAGCAAATAACAATCAATGAAAGAAATTATAATACAAAGCCATTTCTAAAATAAAAAAATACCAGTTTTAATCTCAGGTTTTGACCTCCATTTCAATATTTTTTCAACTATATTTTATTTCATTGCTTTCCTCCATAACATATACAGTATAGAATCCACAATGAAGAATCCAAATGTTTTTAAATTCTTGGGGAAAATATTAACATACTGATGGAGTGCTAAAGACCAAATTTTAATTTTCATTTAAATTGTTAAAATATTCTCAATTCATAAAGCTCATTTTTCATGTATTTTAAAAAATTTCTCATTCTCTGATAGCTATAACTTTATCACGAATCCCACAAATAATTTGACAATTTCCCTCTGATTTCGCCACAATGATAAATGGTTGATATGCTCTTTGCTTTAAGTTTTCCTCTTCTTTATTACTTAGGAATTTAATAAAATTACTTATCTATCTGAATCTACTCAACCAATTGCTATAATAAATACATTAAAAATTCAATAAAAGTAAATTAATATTATGGACTAAAACATACATATTATTTTGGGGTCTTTTGTAGATTGATCATCTTTTATATTTTGTGTAGTTTATTCTCATCATAAATTACAAATTGTCTCATGTATTATGAGTTATACTACTTGGTTTATTTACAAGTCTATAATTGTTTTAGACATTTATTTTCACCAGCAAAATAATCAATTTATTTGATTCTTTATAGGTTCATGGTTGTTTTTTTAAAATATACAGCATGGCTTTAATTCCAAATATATCATTTAGTATGTAATTTAACAAAAATAAATATCTAGCGCTTGTTTACTTTATGAAGTATTGGATAAATCAGTGTTTTTCATTTCATTTTAAATTATTCATTTTAAATTATTCATTTCATTTTCATTTTTTAAATTATTTCATTACTAAACCTCAAACTCTAATTCATTAGAGAAATTAGACTGTTTGCAATGATTTCCACACACATACATCAAATGATTATCAGGCTGATAGAATTGTTAATAAATACAATACTTATTTCATTTAGCTTTCTTTAAAACCTTTAATTAATATAAACCTTCTCACATTAATGTCCTTGATTTAGCTTTCTAAAAGTTCCATTTTTAGATACCCATTGTAACTTTTTTCTTCGAAGTTTTTATTGAAATTCCAATTAGTTAACATACAGTTTAATATCAGTTTCAGGTATAGGATTTAGTGATTTATCACTTACATACAACACTCAGTGCTCATCACAAGTGCCCTCCATAATCCCCATCTCATGTATTTAACTCATCCCCTCCCACCTCTCCTTCAGCAACCCTCAGTTTGTTATCTATAGTTAATCTATTTTATGGTTTGCCTCACTCTCTTTTTTTCGTTGTTGTAGTTTTTTGTGTTTATTTTATTATTCGTACATCAAATTTAAGGCTCAAAACAGATGAACACAGAGGGTGAAAAACACTGTTTTTATTCTAACTGTGGTCATTATCCCTTAAAATTAATTTCCTTGTGATGCTTTATTCTGGTGTTTTCAATTTTTAATTAAAAACCAGAAAATAGAGTATACAGGCAAGATGGTGGAGGAGTAAGGTTTCCAAGTCAACTGTCCCCACCAACTTACCTACATAACTTTCAAATCATCCTGAAAACCTATGAATTTGACTTGAGATTTAAAGAGAAAACAGCTGGAACGCTACAGAGAGAAGGGTTTGCGCTTCTAACAAGGTAGGAAGGTGGAAAAAATATAAATATAAAAAAGAATCTAGTGGGGAAGGAGCCCTGCAAGGAGCCAGGCTAAGGCTGGGTGGCGAGAGCCTCCTGGACAGGAAAGTCCAGGCCCAGAGAAGCAGGAACTTTAAAAATCCGCACTGGATTCTTTCCTAATGGAAAGGCACTCAGCAGGGAAACCAGACAGAAACGCAGGAGGGGCAGTGGAGCCCCCAGGTTCCCGGAAGAAGCTCAGGTGGCTGCTCAGGTGGAGGGGGCTGCGGCAGCCCTGGGAGCCGGATTCCCTGGAGCCGGGGGCGCTGAGGGGACATAGCCCAGGATCCCGCACTCCCCCCGGGACACGCATAGGCTGGGAGGGCACAGGGCAGCGAGGACGACACTCCTGCCACCGGGTGCCCTAGAACCCGGCAGATCAGCGTTCCCCGCCCTCGGGAGCATTCAGGCCAGTGCGGACTGGGAGACTGCGGTAGTTACTGTGAGAGCTGACTCCAGAGCTGGAAGTCTGGCCGCCGCCAGTGTGGTTGTTCCTCCTGGTGTCACCCAGTGCCTGGAATGGAGTGGGGCCGCCCGGGAACAGAGGCCTCATAGGATAAACAGCCCCCATTGAACCACGCACCTGGCAGGGGGCAGGACTGTTCACACAGGTGCACTCACTAGAGAGCACAACAGGCTCCTCCCCCAGAAGACCAACTGGATGGACAGGAGAAGAGCAAGTTCTTTTAAATCTTTTTTTTTTTTTTTAATTTTATTTATTTATGATAGTCAGAGAGAGAGAGAGAGAGAGAGAGAGAGAGGCAGAGACACAGGCAGAGAGAGAAGCAGGCTCCATGCACCAGGAGCCCGATTTGGGATTCGATTCCGGGTCTCCAGGATCGCGCCCTGGGCCAAAGGCAGGCGCCAAACCGCTGCGCCACCCAGGGATCCCAAGAGCAAGTTCTTTAAATTGAAATTTTTTTTAATTTTTTTATTTATTTATGATAGTCACAGAGAGAGAGAGAGAGGCAGAGACACAGGCAGAGGGAGAAGCAGGCTCCATGCACCAGGAGCCCGATGTGGGATTCGATCCCGGATCCCCGGGATCACGCCCTGGGCCAAAGGCAGGCGCCAAACCGCTGTGCCACCCAGGGATCCCCCAAGAGCAAGTTCTTGAACAAGCAGTGCTGGAAAGCTCCAGGGGAAGTCGAGGGATTTACAGTATATAGAAATAGAGGATGCCTCCATTTATTTTCTGTCTGTTTCTTTTTTCTTTTTATTTCTTTCTTTTTCTAGTACAACTCATTTTTAGCCACTCTGGACTAAGCAAATTGACTAAAAAGAAGAACTCACCACAAAGAAAGAATCAGAAACAGTACTCTCTACCACAGAGTTACAGAATTTGAATTACAATTCGAAGTTAGAAAACCAATTCAGAAGCACAATTATAAAGCTACTGGTGGCTTTGGAAAAAGCATAAAGGATTCTAGAGACTTCATGACTCCACAATTGAGATCTAATCAGGCCAAAATTAAAAATCAATTAAATGACATGCAATCCAAACTGGAGGTCCTAACGATAAGGGTTAATGAGGTGGAAGAAAGAGTGAGTGACATAGAAGACATGTTGGAAAAAAAAAAAAAGAAGACATGCTGATGGCAAGGAAGGAAGCTGAGGAAAAAACAGAGAAAAACAATTAAGAGACGATGAGGAAAGATTATGGGAAATATATGATAGCCAGACAAGGAAGAATCTATGTATAAATTGGGTTCCAGAAAATGCTGAGAGGGACAGAAGACCAGAAAGCATATTTGAACAAATCATAGCTGAGAACTTCCCTAACATGGGGAGGGAAACAGGCATTCAGATCCAGGAGACAGAGTGGTCCCCCCCTAAAATCAATAAAAAACATTTAACACCTTGACATTTAATAGTGAAACTTGCAAATTCCAAAGATAACAAGAATCCTTAAAGTAGCAAGACACAAGAGATTCCTAGCTTATATGGGGAGAAATATCAGATTAATAGCAGACCTCTCCACCCTAAATGAGAAGAACATGCAGCTGAGAATACTCCATCCAGCAAGGCTCTCATTCAGAGTAGAAAGAGAGATAAAGAGCTCCCAAGATAGGCAGAAACTAAAATAATATGTGACCACCAAACCAGATCTGCAAGAAATATTAAGGGGGACTCTGTAAAAGAAAGAGAGAGCCCAAATAAATAATGCACAAAAACAGGGACTGAATAGGTATTACAATGACACTAGATTCATATCTTTCAATAGCGACTTTGAATGTGAATGAGCTAAATGATCCCATCAACAGACACAGGGTTTCATACTGGATAGAAAAGCAAAACCCGTCTATTTGCTGTCTGCAAGAGACTCATTTTTGTCTTAAGGACACTTACAGCCTGAAAATGAAAGGTTGGAGAACCATTACCATTCGAATGGTCCTCAAAAGAAAGAAGGGGTAGCAATCCTCATATCAGATAAATTAGAGTTTATCCCAAAGACTGTAGTAAGAGATGAAAAGGAACACTATCCAACAAGAGGACCTAACAATAATGAATATTTATGTCCCTAATGTGAGTTGCCAAGTATTCCAATCAATTAATAATCAAAGTTAAGACATACTTAGATAATAATACACTAATACTGAGAGACTTCAATACAACACTTTCTGCAAAAGACAGATCTTCTAAGCACAACATCTCCAAAGAAACAAGAGCTTTAAATGATACACAGGACCAGATGGATTTCACAGATATTTACAGAACTTTACATCCAAACGCAACTGAATACACATTCTTCTCAAGTGAACATGGAACTTTCTCCAGAATAGACCACATAGTGGATAACTAATCAGGTCTTAACTGATACCAAAAGATTGGGATTGTCCCGTGCATACTTTCAGATCATAATGCTTTGAAACTTGAAATCAATCACAAGAAGAAATTTGGAAGAAATTCAAACATGTGGAGGTTAAAGACCATCCTACTAAAAGATAAAAGGGTCAACCAGGAAATCAGAGAATAATTAAAAAGATTCATGGAAACTAATAAGAATGGAAATACAACCATTCAAAATCTTTGGGATACAGCAAAAGTAGTCCTGGGAGGGAACTACAAGCAATCCCCCAAAAAACTGGAAAAAAAAACTCATATACACAAGCTAACCTTGCACCTAAGGAATGGGAGAAAGAATAGCAAATAAAACCTACACCAAGCAGAAGAAGAGACTTCATACAGATTTGAGCAGAATTCAATGAAATAGAGACCAGAAGAACTGTAGAACAGATCAACAAAACCAGAAATTGGTTCTTTGAAAGAATTAATAAGATAGATAAACCATTAGCCAGCCTTATTAAAAAGAAGAGAAAAAAGAAGAGAGAAAAGACTCAAATTAATAAAATCATGAATGAAAAAGGAGAGATCACAACCAATACCAAGGAAATACAAATGATTTTAAAAACACTATGAAATATGCTATATGCTATTTCTATATGCTATATGCCAATAAAGTATACAATCTAGAAGAAATGGATGCATTTCTGGGAAACCACAAACTACCAAAACTGGAACAGGAAGAAATGGAAAACCTGAGCAGGTGAATAACCAGGGAGGAAGTTGAAGCAGTCATCAAAAATCTCCCAAGACACAAAAGTCCAGGGCCAGATATCTTCCCAGGGGAATTCTAGCAAACGTTTAAAGAAGAAATGATACCTATTCTACTAAAGCTGTTACAAAGGATAGGAAGGTACAGAATACTTCCAAACTCGTTCTATGAGGCCAGAATCACCTTAATTCCAAAACCAGGCAAAGATGCCATCAAGAAGAGAATTATAGACCAATATCCCTGATGAACACAGATGCAAAAATACTCAACAAAATACTAGCCAATAGGATCCAGCAATACATTAAGATTATTCACCATGACCAAGTGGTTTTATCCCTGGGATCCAAGGCTGGTTCAAAATTCATAAAGCTATCATTGTGATAGATCATATCAACAAGAGAAAAAACAAGAACCTTGTGATCCTCCCAATAGATGCTGAGAAAGCGTTTGACAAAATACAGCATCCATTCCTGATCAAAACTCTTCAGAGTGTAGGGATAGAGGGAACATTCCTCAGCATCTTAAAAGCCATCTATGAAAAGCCCACAGCAAATATCATTCTCAATGGGGAAACACTGAGAGCCTTTCCTCTAAGATCAGGAACACAACAGGGATGTCCACTCTCACCACTGCTGTTCAACATAGTACTGGAAGTCCTAGCCTCAGCAATCAGACAACAACAACAACAACAAAAATCAAAGGCATTCAAATTGGCAAAGAAGTCAATTCTCCTTCTTTGCAGATGACATGATACTGTACATAGAAAACCCAAAAGACTCCACCCCAAGATGGTTAGAACTCATAAGCAATTCGGCAGTGTGGCATGATACAAAATCAATGCCCAGAAATCAGTGCCATTTCTCTACACTAACAATGATACTGAAGAAAAAGAAATTAAGGAGTCAATCCCATTTACAATTGCACCCAAAAGCATAAGATACCTAGGAATAAACCTAACCAAAGAGGTAAAGGATCTATACCCTAAAAACTACAGAACACTTCTGAAATAAATTGAGGAAGACACAAAGAGATGGAAGAATATTCCATGCTCATGGATTGGAAGAATTAATATTGTGAAAATGTCCATGCTCCAGGGCAATTTACACATTTAATGCAATCCCTATCAAAATACCATGGACTTTCTTCAGAGAGTTGGAACAAATCATCTTAAGATTTGTGTGGAGTCAGAAAAGACCCCGAAAAGCCAAGGAAATATGGAAAAATAAAACTAGAGCTGGGGGCATCACAATGCCGGATTTCAGGTTGTACTACAAAGCTGCGGTCATTAAGACAGTGTGGTACTGGCACAAAAACAGACACATAGATCAATGGAACAGAATAGAGTACCCAGAAGAGGTCCTTCAACTCTATGGTCAACTAATATTCAACAAAGCAGGAAAGACTATCCATTGGAAAAAGGGCAGTCTCGTCAATAAATGGTGCTGGGAAAATTGGATAGCCATGTGCAGAATGAAACTAGACCATTCTCTTACACCATACACAAAGATATACTCAAGATGGTTGAAAGATCTAAATGTGAAACAAGAATCCATCAAAATCCTAGATGAGAACACAGGCAACACCCTTTTTGAACTTGGCCACAGCAACTTCTTGCAAGATACATCTATGAAAGCAAGGGAAACAAAAGCAAAATGAATTATTGTGACTTCATCAAGATAAAAAGCTTCTGCACAGCAAAAGAAACAGTCAACGAAACTGAAAGACAACCTACAGAATGGGAGAAGATATTTGCAAATGACGTATCAGATAAAGGGCTAGTATCCAAGATCTATAAAGAACTTATTAAACTCAACAGCCAAGAAACAAACAATCCAATCATGAAATGGGCAAAGACACGAACAGAAATCTCACAGAGGAAGACATAGACATGACCAACAAGCACATGAGAAAATGCTCCGCATCACTGGCCATCAGGGAAATACAAATCAAAACCACAATGAGATCCCACCTCACACCAGTGAGAATGGGGAAAAGTAACAAGACAGGAAACCACAAATGTTGGAGAGGATGTGGAGAAAGGGGAACCCTCTTGCACTGTTGGTGGGAATGTGAACTGGTGCAGCCACTCTGGAAAACTGTGTGGAGGTTCCTCAAAGAGTTAAAAATAGAACTGCTCTACTACCCAGCATTGTCCTGCTGGGGATTTACCCCAAAGATGCAGATGGAGTGAAACGCCGGAACACCTGCACCCCGATGTTTCTAGCAGCAATGGCCACAATAGCCAAACTGTGGAAGGAGCCTCGGTATCCATCGAAAGATGAATGGATAAAGAAGGTGTGGTCTATGTATACAATGGAATCTTACTCAGCCATTAGAAACGAGAAATAAAATACCCACCATTTGCTTCAACGTGGATGGACCTGGAGGGTATTATTTTGAGTGAAGTAAGTCAGTCTGAGAAGGACAAACATTAAATGGTCTCATTCATTTGGGGAATTTAGGAAATAGCGAAAGGGATTAAAGGGGAAAGAAGAGAAAATGAGTGGGAAATATCAGTGAGGGTGACAGAACATGAGAGACTCCTAACTCTGGGAAATGAACAAGGGGTAGTGGAAAGGGAGGTGGGCGGGGGGATGGGGTGACTGGGTGACAGGCACTGAAGGGGGCACTTGACAGGATAAGTATGGTTGTTATGCTATATGTTGGCATATCGAACTCCGATAAAAAATATTTAAAAAATAGAAGATATATTGATCTCACTTAGGGATCAAGTTTTGAGTGAAATCTAAATTTGGGAAGACTTCCTTTAAAAGAAACTTGAAATTCTTTATTTTATTTTATTTTATTTTATTTTTTTATTTTATTTTTTTTATTTACTCTGCCTCCTTTTATTTTATTTTTTTTAATTTATTTTTTTATTGGTGTTCAATTTACTAACATACAGAATAACCCCCAGTGCCCGTCACCCATTCACTCCCACCCCCCGCCCTTCTCCCCTTCTACCACCCCTAGTTCGTTTCCCAGAGTTAGCAGTCTTTACGTTCTGTCTCCCTTTCTGATATTTCCCACACATTTCTTCTCCCTTCCCTTATATTCCCTTTCACTATTATTTATGTTCCCCAAATGAATGAGAACATATGTTTGTCCTTCTCCGACTGACTTACTTCACTCAGCATCATACCCTCCAGTTCCATCCATGTAGAAGCAAATGGTGGGTATTTGTCATTTCTAATAGCTGAGTATTTTATTATTTTTTAATTTGAGTGTAGTTGCACACAATGTTGCATTAGGGTCAGTTATACAACTTAGTGATTTGACAGGTTTATACATTATGCTGTGTTCACCACAAGTGTAGCTGCCATCAGGCTTGACTATATTCCTTATGCTGTGTCCTTTATTCTCTTGACTTATTCATTCTATAAATGGAAGTCTATGTCCCTCACCCCCTCACCCACTTTGCCCTATCCCCCCACCACTGTGCTCCCTTCTGGCAACCATCAGTTTGTTCTCTGTATTTATAGGTCTGATTCTGCTTTTTGTCTGATTATTATTACTATCATTATTTATGAGTTGAATTATTATTATTTCAAGTGGAATTATTATTACTTATGACTAGAATCATATGGTATTATTTTTTTCAGTCTAACTTATTCCAGTTAGTGTAATAACATCTGTCAAAGAAGTTATTTATTTTAATATTTTATTTTTACTTTTTAAAACAAAAATAAAATAGTATTAAACACTTCCATTATGTAAAAGGAAAAAAATGGATACAAATTTAAACATTGATTTTTAAAAATATTTCTAACATTTCCTCTTTAAAAATTTCATTAAATTGTTCATGCTAATTTTGTCAAATTTGTCTTTGAGAATAATCATTATGTTTTTTTATTTTTGTGTTCATGATCATGATGATCTTGATGAAGACATCAAGGGGCAAATGATAGAGTTGTCATTTTAAGTCAATCAATAAGCTGGCATATATTTAGGATAGAAAAATATCTTCTCTTCTACAAACTAAAAAATAACATCCTACTTCTGTAGCTTACCATGTGAGAATAAAAAGATTTTAAGGAAATAGTCCTTTGAAATTAAGATTTATTTATTTATTTTTTGATGCAGGATTCATGGAAACCTTGGTGTATTTGCAGACACACCTGCAGATGACTGAGGCTGTGGATTTTAAGAATTGGTAAGAGAAGAATCCAGAAAGTCAGGCAGATGTCAGAATCTTGTAGTTGATGCTAAAAAATTTGAACTTTGTCCTGTGAGTGATGGGGCCGATTCAAGGTTTTTAAGCAGGGCAATAAGTTGGTCAGATTTGTATTTATGAAAGATCATTCTGGCAGCAGTGTGGAGAATGGATCAGTTGTGGACATGACTAGAGGCAGGAGAATTTGTTAAGAAACATTTGCAAATAGACCATTGATATGACACTGGGAATACAGGGCCCACATTCTAGCTTAGTCACTAATTGTTTGGTTCTGGTACCTGTGGCAAGTCTCTGGGCCTCTCTGAAGCCCATAGATCTCTGAGTAAAATGAGAGGGCTGGACTAGTTGGTCTGTAAGGCCCTTCCTACTCTGATGATGTGTTATAAAAGCTTCCATAGTGTGTTCCATACATTACAAAGAAAGACTCAGTGGGCATTTGTGTCTTTTCAAAATGACTCCTATTATTAGAATTTGTACCATAAACAGATTGCAAATCTTTCATATAGAAAACCCCAAAAAGTAACTAGTATATGAACAATTTATATCTGTTGAAATACTTATCTGGTAGTAATCCCTTTTGAGGCCCTATTCTGCCATTATATTAGAATTTGGGAAAAAAGATCTATGTCTAAAGTTAAGTAGTATTTCTTAGTCTAGTCAGTATTTCTTAGTTTCTGAAACAAGACAAGGATTGTCACTTATCATCTAACCCTTATAATTTTTAAGGAATTATGGATTCATATTGGTATAGTATAATACTCCTATTTATAAAAATATGAGAAAGCTTGTTTTTTTTTTGAGAAAGCATGTTTTAAGTATAGTTGATAATATGGTTTTCAAACACATCTCTGAATTTGAGTGAATTTTTTTAGAAATTCACATTATGAATCAAATAGACATTTATTTTAACTTATTTCTTTTTTTAAGATTTCATTTATGTATTTGACAAAGAGAGAAATCACAAGCAGGAAGTGCAGCAGAGGGAGAAGGAGAAGCAGGCTCCCCACTGAGCAAGGACCCCCGGGATCAGACCCAAGCCAAAGGCAGATCCTTAACCCACTGAGCCACCCAGGGGCCTGATAATTAACTTATTTCACATAAGCATATAGTTTCCCTATTGGAAGTTGTTAGTAGACATAATTTAAACTTAGCATAATAGGACCTCAGATGCTAGAGAATAGCTTTATTAATAGCTTCATTATTACTCTTATTATTAAAGTCACAGAAACCAAAATCATACACTCTTTGCTCATCTGTAAAGATTTGCACATTAATGTTTGTTCAATATAAATGACTTCAGGTATAATATCTGTTTTGAAAAATATCCACAGTTGTCTTGAATCATATTCTATGCCTATTATATGAATTCGCATGCAACTGATAAGCTAGTTTTATTTTTAAAAGTATTTTCAGTATTTTTTCAGTATTAAAAATGGCAGAATGTGATGCTATTTTTGTTTCACACTAGCTCCAATAGTCTGATATTTTCGACCTGGACAATTCTGAAGGAAAACTGTAACTGGTTCTAAATTTCATTTTTTTATTCTTTTGAGAATGAACATATTCCTCTTATAATACAGCATGTTTTCAAAGCCATATTTTTAAGGGATCATAGCTCCTCCAAACATCTAAAAACATGTTCTTTGGTTTTGGGAGTATTCTTGATTCTTAAGATTTATTTTTTTCTGGTTTCCATTCACTGCCTGACTCAGTTTTCTACGAGAACTACTTTATAAGGGCTGCTTTTGACAGTTTGGACTTATCCTGGATTCTTCTGCTCTTAATATTTTTCCTTGTAAGTTTTTACTAGGATTAATGTATGAGACAATAAATTCTAATAATTTAACATTAGAAAATTAGTAAATACTTCATATGTTTTACATACCTAATACATGTAACATATTAAACATTCTATGCCTGTAAAAATAACTCTCCCTGTCTTTTGAGCTATTTAGAGAAAAAATGTTACTGTGAATTAAATAGAGCTCTGGGAGCCAGGTTTTAACCATCATGCTGGTATTAATTATCTGAAGAATCTCAAGTGAATCTATTTACTTTTCTGATGTTCAATGTGCTCATCTTTAAAATGCATAAGGTATTTTTTCTTCCATCTTTAAATATTTGGTTCTGAATGCTGAAATTCTAAGATATAATATTCTTTCATAAAAGTACACTGGTAATTGTATAGCTGCATTTATTACAATTCTGAGGAACAATTTTGAATCTTCTCTCCACCCAAAAAACAAATGTATTTGTATCTTTTACAACTTTTAAGGTACACATGTATAATATCTCAGTCAGTATCTCCCTTGAACAGGGCAGAAGAAGCCTCTGATCTTGGCTAGTACATTAGAAGATTCAGATCATAAACACACAGAAAAAAATTCAATTTAATGGAGTGGGTAACTCTGTCATTCTGGATCCAATGCTCAGGGTTTGGCACAGGGTGATCATAACCCTAAATGTCTGCTCCTGTGAGCAATGCCTTTCTGGACCTGGGATAATGCTTCACTGCACCTCTTGTACATGTCCTTGAAATAATGGATGTCTGAATATTGAAAACATTTGTAGATTGTGCTGCTGCCTACACTATAAAATGTACTGCGACAGTGTGGAGATGATTTGAGCAGCAGAAGCATTTAGGTAAGAGAAAAGGCAAATTAATTAACTTGTCAAATCCTTCCTCTCAGCATGAATGCAATAGATTCCTGCATAACCAAGTATCATTTCCCAGTAGCACTGAGCGACCTTTTGTTCTTCACTTTTGTTTCAATCCGTGGTTCCATAGATACTCTGAATTACATGGGGTTTTCAGAACAGTTGCACATGGTGATTGAAGAACATACTGAAATATTAAACAATCTCTTATTGAAAGTGTATGTATATGTGTAAGTGAAGATACTATATAGCTTGATTTCAATTCTTTATATGAGTAACAAGATGAAAATTGATCATGAGAATTTTGAATAGTTTTATTTTGTATGAGACATTAATGGTTTAATTATTTTTTTCAAAAATCTAAATTATTAACTTAATGTTTATATCCTTTTGAATTTAAAGCATTAATTTTGGAGGCAGGGCAAGATGGCGGAAGAGTAGGGTCCCCAAGTCACCTGTCCCCATCAACTTACCTAGATAACTTTCAAATCATTCTAAAAACCTACGAATTCGGCCTGAGATTTAAAAAGAGAACAGCTGGAATGCTACAGTGAGAAGAGCTCGTGCTTCTATCAAGGTAGGAAGACGGGAAAAAAAAAAAAAGAAATAAAAAAGCATCCAAAGGGGAGGTGCCCCAGTAGGAGCCAGGCTAAGGGGGGAGGCGAGTGCCCCCAGAACAGGGAAGCCCCGTCCTGGAGAAGCAGGAGCTTTACCAATCTTCCCGGATGGAAAGGCATTGGCAGGGAGGTCCGCAGGATCCCAGAAAGGGCGGGGATGCCCTCAAGCTCCCAGGGGCACTAACAGAGGAAGTACACCCCGGGAGAGGGAGAGAGCGTGCCACACCCCGTGAGCCGAGCTCCCTAAAGGGCTGGAGTGCGTGCCTCCCAGGGCCCAGGGAGCAGCTCCGGCGGCTGCTGGGACAGCGGCTCTGCCCGGAGCAGGCTGCACAGCCCCGGGAGTGGGATTCCAGCAGCATAGGCCCCACAGTCCAGGGCGCTGGGGGACACAGCCCAAGATCCAGTGCTCCCCCGGGACAGGCAGAGGCCAGGAGGGCCCAGGACAGCAAGGACACTCCTGCCGCCGGGCACCCGGAGCTGTGCAGATAAGCGCCCTCGCCCTGGAACATCCAGGCCCCTGGGGACTGAGAGCTGCCATAGTTACTGCGGGAGCTGACTCCAGGGCTGTACAGCTGGCCGCTGCCACTGTTGTTGTTCCGCCTGGTGTCACCTTGTACCTGGGACTGAGCAGGGGCCTCACAGGATAAACAGCTCCCACTGAGCCCTGCAGCAGGCAGGGGGCTGAGCAGCTTCCCAAAGTGCACACACCTGAGAATCAGCACAGCAGGCCCCTCCCTCAGAACACCAGCTGGAAGGACAGGGGAAAAGCAAGTTATTGACCAAGCAGCACTGGAAAGTTCCAGGGGAAGTAGAGGGATTTAGAGTACATAAATGAGAGGATGGGCAGCCCCGGTGGCGCAGCGGTTCAGCGCCGTCTGCAGCCCAGGGCGTGATCCTGGAGACCCTGGATTGAGTCCCATGTCAGGCTCTCTGCATGGAGCCTGCTTCTCCCTCTGCCTGTGTCTCTGCTACCTCTCTCTCTCTCTGCATCTCTATGAATAAATAAATAAAATCTTAAAAAAAAAAAGAATCAGAAGATATTCCCCCTTGTTTTTTGTTTTCTGTTTGCCCCCCCCCCCCTTTTTTCCCTCTCTTTTTCTCCTTTTTCCAGTACAACTTATTTTTGGCGACTCTGCACTGAGCAAAATGACTAGAAGGAAAAACTCACCACAAAAGAAAGAATCAGAAACAGTCCTCTCTCCCACAGAGTTACAGAATTTGGATTACAATTCAATGTCAGAAAGCCAATTCAGAAGCACAATTATAAAGCTACTGGTGGCTCTAGAAAAAAGCATACAGGATTCAAGAGACTTCATGACTGCAGAATTTGGATCTAATCAGGCCGAAATTAAAAATCAATTAAATTAGATGCAATCCAAGCTAGAGGTCCTAATGACAAGGGTTAGCGAGGTAGAAGAATGAGTGAGTGACACAGAAGACAAGTTGATGTCAAGGAAGGACGCTGAGGAAAAAAGAAAAACAATTAAAAGATCATGAGGATAGGTTAAGAGAAATAGATGACAGCCTCAGAAGGAAAAATCTGTGTTTAATACAAGCTCCAGAGGGCGCCAAAAGAGACAGAGGACCAGAAAGCATATTTGAACAAATCATAGCTGAGAACTTTCCTAATCTGGGAAGGGAAACAGGCATTCAGATCCAGGAAGTAGAGAGATCCCCCCTAAAATTAATAAAAACTGCTCAACACCTTGACATTTAATAGTGAAGCTTGCAAATTCCAAAGATAAAGAGAAGATCCTTAAAGCAGCAAGAGACAAGAAATCCCTACCCTTTATGGGGAGAAGTATTAGGTTAACAGCAGACCTCTCCAGAGAGACCTGGCAGGCCAGAAAGGGCTGGCAGGATATAGTCAAGGTCCTAAATGAGAAGAACATGCAGCCAAGAATACTTTATCCAGCAAGGCTCTCATTCAGAATAGGAGAGATAAAGAGCTTCCAAGATAGGCAGAAACTAAAATAATATGTGACCACCAAACCAGCTCTGCAAGAAATATTAAGGGGGACTCTGTAAAAGAAAGAGGAAGTCCAAGGAAACAATCTACAAAAACAGGGACTAAATAGGTATCATGATGACACTAGATTCATATCTTTCAATAGTAACTCTGATCATGAATGGGCTTAATGATCCCATCCACAGACACAGGGTTTCAGACTGGATAGAAAAGCAAGACCCATCTATTTGTTGTCTACAAGAGACTCATTTTAGACCTAAGGTCTCCTCCAGCCTGAAATAAAAGGTTGGAGAACCATTTGCCATTCAAATGGTCCTCAAAAGAAAGCAGCCATCCTTATGTCAGATAAATTAAAGTTTATCCCAAAGACTGTAGTAAGAGATGAAGAGGGACACTATATCATACTTAAAGGATCTATCCAACAAGAGGACCTAACAATAATGAATATTTATGCCCCAAATGTGGGAGCTCCCAAGTATATCAATCAATTAATAACCAAAGTTAAGACATACTAAGATAATAATACACTTATACTTGGTGACTTGAATACAGCGCTTTCTATAATAGACAGATCTTCTAAGCACAAATCTCCAAAGAAACAAGAACTTTAAAGATACACTGGACTAGATGGATTTCACAGATATTTATAGAACTTTACATCCAAACGCAACTGAATACACATTCTTCTCAAATGCACATGGAACTTTCTCAAGAATAGGCCACATAGTGAGTCACTAATCAGGTCTTAACCCATACCAAAAGGTTGGGCTGTCCCATGCATACTTTCAGAGCATAATGCTTTGAAACTCAAAATCAATCTCCAGAATAAATTTGGAAGAAATTCAAACATGTGGAAGTTAAAGACCATCCTGCTAAAAGATGAAAGGGTCAACCAGTAAATCAGAGAAGAATTAAAAAGATTCATGGAAACTAATGAGAATGGAGATACAACCATTCAAAATCTTTGGGATACAACAAAAACCATCCTGAGGGGGAAATACATCACAATACAAGCATCCATCCAAAAACTGGAAAGAACTCAAATACAGAAGCTAACCTTGCGCCTAAAGGAGCTAAAAGAAAAACAGCAAATAGATCCTACACCCAGCAGAAGAAAATTAATAAAGATTTGAGCAGAACTCAATGAAATAGAGACCAGAAGAACTGTGGAACAGATCAACAAAACCAGGAGTTGGTTCTTTGAAAGAATTAATAAGATAGATAAACCATTAGCCAGCCTTATTAAAAAGAAGAGAGAGAAGACTCAAATTAATAAAATCATGAATGAAAAAGGATAAATCACCACCAATACGAAGGAAATACAAACGATTTTAAAAACATACTATAAGCAGCTATACGCCAATGAATAAGCAATCTAGAAGAAATGGATGCATTCCTGGGAAACCACAAACTACCAAAACTGGAACAGGAAGAAATAGAAAACCTGAACAGGCTGATAACTAGGGAGGAAATTGAAGCAGTCATCAAAAACCTCCCAAGACACAAAAGTCCAGGGCCAGATGGCTTCCCAGGGGAATTCTATCAAATGTTTAAAGAAGAAATAATACCTATTCTACTAAAGCTGTTCAGAAAGATAGAAAGAGATGGAGTACTTCCAAACTCATTTTATGAGGCCATCATCATCTTAATTCCAAAACCCGACAAAGACCCCACCAAAAAGGAGAATTATATACCAATATCCCTGATGAACACAGTTGCAAAAATACTCAACAAAATACTAGCCAATAGGATTCAGCAATACAAGAAAAGACAATTCACCATGACCAAGTGGGATTTATCCCTAGGATGCAAGGCTGGTTCAAAACTTATAAAGCTATCATTGTGATTGATCATATCCGCATGAGGAAACACAAGAACTATGTGATCCTCTCAATAGATGCTGAGAAAGTATTTGATAAAATACAGCATCCATTCCTGATCAAAACTCTTCAGAGTGTAGGGATAGAGGGAACATTCCTCAGCATCTTAAAAGTCATCTATGAAAAGCCCACAGCAAATATCATTCTCAATGGGGAAACACTGGGAGCCTTTCCTCTAAGATCACGCACACAACAGGGATGTCCACTCTCCCCACTGCTATTCAACATAGTACTAGAAGTCCTAGCCTCAGCAATCAGACAACAAAAAGACATTAAAGGCATTCAGATTGGCAAAGAAGAAGTCAAACTCTCCCTCTTCGCCGATGACATGATACTCTACATAGAGAACCCAAAAGACTCCACCTCAAGATTGCTAGAACTCATACAGCAATTTGGCAGTGTGGCAGGATACAAAATCAATGCCCAGAAATCAGTGCCATTTCTCTACACTAACAATGAAACTGAAACAAGAGGAATTAAGGAGTGAATCCCATTTACAATTGCACCCAAAAGTATAAGATACCTAGGAATAAACTTAACCAAATAGGTAAAGCCCTAAAAACTACAGAACACTTCTGAAAGAAATTGAGGAAGACACCAAGAGATGGAAAAATATTCCATGCTCATGGATTGGAAGAATTAATATTGTGAAAATGTCAATGCTATCCAGGGCAATTTACACATTTAATGCAATCCCAATTAAAATACCATGACTTTCTTCAGAGAGTTGGAACAAATCATCTTAAGATTTGTGTGGAATCAGAAAAGACCCCAAATAGCCAAGGAAATATTGAAAAACAAAACTAGAGCTGGGAGCATCACAATGCCGGATTTCAGGTTGTAATATAAAGCTGTGATCATCAAGACAGTGTGGTACTGGCACAAAAACAGACACATAGATCAATGGAACAGAATAGAGAACCCAGAAGTGGACCGTCAAGTTTATAGTCAACTAATATTCAACAAAGCAGGAAAGACTATCCACTGGAAATAGACAGTCTCTTCAATAAATGGTGCTGGGAAAATTGGACATCTACATGTAGAAAAATGAAACTGGACCATTCTCTTACAGCATACACAAAGATACACTCAAGATGGTTGAAAGATCTAAATGTGAGACAAGAATCCATCAAAATCCTAGACGAGAACACAGGCAACACCCTTTTTGAACTTGGCCACAGCAATTTCTTGCAATATACATCCATGAAGGCAAGGGAAACAAAAGCAAAATGAATTATTGTGACTTCATCAAGATAAAAAGCTTCTGCACAGCAAAAGAAACAGTCAACGAAACTGAAAGACAACCTACAGAATGGGAGAAGATATTTGCAAATGACGTATCAGATAAAGGGCTAGTATCCAAGATCTATAAAGAACTTATTAAACTCAACAGCCAAGAAACAAACAATCCAATCATGAAATGGGCAAAGACATGAACAGAAATCTCACAGAGGAAGACATAGACATGGCCAACAAGCACACGAGAAAATGCTCCGCATCACTTGCCATCAGGGAAATACAAATCAAAACCACAATGAGATCCCACCTCACACCAGTGAGAATGGGGAAAAGTAACAAGACAGGGAACAACAAATGTTGGAGAGGATGTGGAGAAAGGGGAACCCTCCTGCACTGTTGGTGGGAATGTGAACTGGTGCAGCCACTCTGGAAAACTGTGGAGGTTCCTCAAAGAGTTAAAAATAGACCTGCCCTATGACCCAGCAATTGCCCTGCTGCTGTTTTACCCCAAAGATACAGATGCAGTGAAACACCGGAACACCTGCACCCCAATGTTTATAGCAGCAATGTCCACAATAGCCAAACTGTGGAAGGAGCCTCGGAGTCCATTGAAAGATGAGTGGATAAAGAAGATGTGGTCTCTGTATACAATGGAATCTAACTCAGCCATTAGAAACGAGAAATACCCACTATTTGCTTCAACGCGGATGGACCTGGAGGGTATTATGCTGAGTGAAATAAGTCAATTGGAAAAGGACAAACATTATATGGTCTTTCTCATTTGGGGAATATAAAAATTAGTGAAAGGGAATAAAGGGAAAGGAGAGAAAATGAGTGAAATTATCAGTGAGGGTGACAAAACATGAGAGACACCTAACTATGGTAAAGGAGCAAGGGATAGTGGAAGGGGAGGTGGGCGGGGGGTTGGCGTGACTGGGTGATGGGCACTGAGGGGGGCACTTGGCGGGATAAGCACCAGGTGTTAAGCTATATGTTGGCAAATTGAACTCCAAAAAAAATTTAAAAAATAAAGCATTAATTTTCTTTTAATTTTAGTAATTATTTATATTAGAAAAGAAATTGTCTGAAAAAATATATCTGAATTTTACACTTACTTTAATTTTAACTTTGGGAATGTATATACAAGTTGCACATTTTGAGTACAACTATATTAGATTCTTAGAATACTACTATCAATAGGACAAAAATTTTGTGAAAATTTTTTTTTATATCAACAAGAAGAAATTTTGCTTCTGTGATGACAAAAAAATTTTATGGAATAATTTATAGTAATTTATTATTTTTAAATTATCATTCTTCCAAACATTGCTACCCCCTCAATTAAACAAACATGGAACATAAATATCAAATTAAATGATCCCTGGTATTTTGCTGATTTTCAGTCATATAAATATCATAGATTTTTACATAATTTCCCTAATTTATTGGTCTGAAGGTATAATTATGACAGTTGGAAGGGATGGAATATTTTAAAAATTTGTTATATGAATTTATAATTCTTTTTAAAGGATCCCTGGGTGGCGCAGTGGTTTAGCGCCTGCTTTTGGCCCAGGGCGCGATCCTGGAGACCCGGGATGGAATCCCACGTCCGGCTCCTGGTGCATGGAGCCTGCTTCTCCCTCTGCCTATGTCTCTGCCTCTCTCTCTCTCTGTGAGACTATCATAAATAAATTTAAAAAAATAAAATAAGTATATAATTCTTTTTAAAAAGATTTATTTTAAAGAAAGAGAGAGAGAGTGGGTGTGTGCATGCAAGCAAGGGGGGCAGGGAGGGAAGACCCCCTCCTCAGTGCAAAGCACAAAGTAGGGCCTGATCCCAGGACCCTGAGATCATGTCCTGAGCCAAAATCAAGAGTCAGCCACTCAACTGACTAAGCCATCCAGGCACCCCTCTAATTCTTAAATATAATTGTCTTTCTTGCTTTTGGCCTCACAAATGTAATGGCTCAATATCCATTATGTTGAAATAATGTGTTTCCTTACTTTCTGTGGCCATTTCAGTAGGAAACCAAACATAATCCCTGTCCTTGGTTAGCATAAGAAATGCAACATTCAAGCAAAATAAATTGTTCTTGGCAAGTGACCATTCCCAGCACAAAAGCACGTTTATGTGGAAACCTTTAATCTCATGTAAGCTGTTATCATTTTAAATTCTAGAGTCCAAGTTTACATTTAAAATAATTTTTATGGAAATACCTCAAGATCCTCTTTTGCCTCACTAAACCTCAGCTTCCATTTTCGGGGTTGCTTTCTTCTTTCTTTAACCCTGGGTATAAGACACCATATGAGCCAAAGTTTATTCCTCAGCATCCTTAAGCATGTGGGTGATATCTAAACAGTTTCCCTATGTGTATTCACCTGTTTCAGGAAAGTGATTGATTGAAATTTATCTTTGTGTCCTTAACACCTAGCTTAGTTCTTAACATACAGTAAGTACTAAATACAGACTTGCTAAGCAATTATATGGATAGACGAATGAATTATAGGTGATGTGACCAACCTCATTTAGGCTACATTCCCTACATGTTTTTGCTTTCATTGTTAGAGTTCTCATTTTAAATGTGAAATATACACAAATGTGCATTGAGAGATTAATAGGCAAGCTGTTTCAGACACTTTAAATGTTCTTCTTTGATAAATGACTAATAGTGCTAGGCACATCTAATGTAAAAAGAGTGAAGAGTTTTGAAAGGGATGTTATTTTTTTAAAAATATTTAAGGAGCACCTAGATGGCTCAGTCAGGTAAGTGTCTGCCTTCGGCTGAGTCATGATCCCTGGGTCCTGGGATGTAGCCCCACATTGGCTCTCTGTTCACCAAAGAGTTTTTCTCTCCCTCTGCCCTTCTGCCCACTTGTGTGTTCTCTCTCTCTCATTCAAATCAATCAAATCAATCAATCAATCAATCTTTAAAAAAAGAAAATATTTGAATAATTCCCTTACAAAAGAACTGTGTTATTTGTATATTCCTTACATAAGCATTTTCCTGAGTTACAGTAACTAACAATTGTATTGTTCTTCTCAGTCTCAGGCCTGGGTCCTAGCAGTTCTACAAATAACTCTTTACATCTCCCTAACAACACTTTAAGGTAGTTACTTTTACTCTCCCCATTTTACTGAGATACAAAGTGCATAAGCAACAAAATCACATAGCTACTCAGGGTCAATACTCTTAACTACTGTGCACCCTGCCTCTCTTCTGTTTTATTTTTTTCGTTCTCTCTCTTTTTCTTTTCCTAGAAGATATGAATTTTATTATACTATTATTCATACAGTGAAGATTCAGGAATTAGACAATAAATAAGAATCAAGAGAGAAAGACTTGCTTTCTCATGTCCAGGCTTTGAGGAGCTGAGATTTCCCAGTGTGGGTTTTTAGTTTGTTAGGAACTTGTAGGCATATCAAAAGATCAGTAAAATAGGGCAAGCAACATCATAATGCAAATAGTTTCAGTTAAAAATCATATTATCCAATTGTATGTATAAGGTTCTAAAATGTCTGAGACTTTACTAAAATTTTCTTTGAGTATTTTATTTTTAGAATTTTCTCTTCTGGAAGTAAAATATGTTAATGAGAAGCTTATGTGTCCAAAATTAGCCCATCATACTATGTGTGACACAGAATAATTAAGGGTAATTCCAAGGAATTATGAAATATAAATCTCTAGACAAGAGGAATGGCTTGATACAGCTTAGAAATGTTCTAAAGATAGCTTAAGTCAGAAAAAAAAACACTTAATTTTGTATTTCCTAAGAAAGGTATCTACTTTCCTTATGCATTTTTATATAAAAGAGACACTTAATTGAAGGAATTTTATTTTTCTGCTATGTAGTTTCACAGGAGAAAATATTCACAAACTAAAAACTTCTAAAATTATGAACAATAATTAATAGTATAGGGCCTTTTAAACCTTCTGGAGTTTATTTTAGGGAAATGAAAAAATATTAAAGAATATTAAGCAGGTAGGTGAAATAAAATTTGTATAACTGACCTCTTTTTACTGAATTGTGGCAACATTGGATGCGGGAAGTCCTAGTAGGAAGATTTGCAAATTTGCAATAGGCAGATAATGAATGATGGTGTCCTAGGCTACAATAGTATAATAGGCATGCAGAGGAGTGGATGAACTTAGGCTACATTTAGGAAGAAGCATTAGAATTTCATGACAAATTTGGTGTTGTATGTGAGGAAGAATGAAGAATAAGGATGACACACAGATTTCTGTGCATAGTGTGAAAAATGTATCGTTTGAAATTTCCATGTGACATGTATATAAAATATTATGGTTGGAATTAGGTATAGACTTAAGGGTAGTCAGCATATAGATAGCCAATCATTTAGTAAATAGCTGTTGAGTGCTGAATGTATGTCAAGCCAGCGAGGTGTCTCTAAGATTACAATGGGCTCCAAATCTAATGCTGCTTTTACCTAGTATTTGTGTCAGCTTTAGTGAGAAAGATACATGCTATATGATATTATGTAGCCCTTAATGGTCAGGGAGGATTTCCAGAAAAAGGGACGTTAGGTTGAAACATGTCATTAAATGTAATGTGTATTTATGGGTAGGGTGGGTTGGGGGAAAGGGATGGAATTCATGGAATAAGAAATGGTATATGAAAATGGACATGAACAAAATCAGAATTGGAAATAGAAAGAAATGTATTACAACTGTAGCTCAAAGAAGAAGAGAGGGAATATGATATATGGCTAGAGATTGGCAGAAGCCACATGACACAGGACTATGGGCCATGTTGGTAGCCAGTGAAATATTTCAGCTGAATATATGATTTTATTTTATACTATAAGACTTTAGCTGCTTTGTGAATAATATATTGAAGCCATGTAGAGGTAATATGGATATCCATAACTTACTTCATCTTTGTAGAGGATTGATATCCTCATACCTGCAGTAGACATAAAGGGAGGTGGATAAAATTAAAAATATTTAATATGCAGAATTTATGGGAATTTGGAATGTATTGAACCTGGGAAGTGAGGATAACCTTTTAGAATTCTGATTTGAACTTGCATATTGTCCCTTCTGGGAAAAGAAGCATTTGAGAAGTTATAGATGCTTTGATTTGGTAGAAAAAATGTAAATGGATCCATATTGGACATACTGAGCTCATGGAACTTAAAGTAAAAATCTGATTATATAGCTTTGTATACAAATCTACTGTTCAGTTTTTAAAGGGGGGGATCAATTAAATCATCAATAATCTGGAGGTCCCACTGAAGACATTGATAATTTGAGTGGGAATTCTTTATCAATCAAGATGTCACAGAAGGGAAGATTATGAGTATAGATATTTGAAAGCTTGAGTTAGTGATCTCAGAGGTGTAATGACTTTCAGATAATTTTTTTTCATGGTTTATCATTGACCCTCAGTGTATGGTAGATGAAGGTAAGTAGAGAAAGGATGTAAAAGTAAGAGGAGACTCAGGGCAGAATCCTGAGCAATTATAATTTAAAATGTGGTGGTAGGGGAGGAATCAAAGAAAAACTTGAAAGGAGATGCAAAGTATTTAGATAAAGCAAAGAAAACTTATAAATCAAACAGAAAAAAAAGATATGTAAATAAACAGGTATTTATATTGTCACACAAAACAAAGTAAAGGTATTTTGGCAAAGAAAATTTAAAAAGTCAATTATTTCACATATAGCCAAATGAACAGGCAGATGAATTGCAAAGGATAATTTGGATTTTTGACCTTGGTTTATAATTAATTAAATGACTAGAAAGAAGAAATGTAGATAACCTGTGAGAATAAGAGAATGAATATCTGCCACTTGTTAGTAACTATTATTATTATTATTTATTTTATTTTATTTTATTTTATTTTTTTTAATAACTATTATTATTTCACTACATGATAAGAATACACCAATAAATACAACACATGTTATTAAGGATCTTTAAATACAGGGTAATACAACCAGGTCCTTCCTATTTATCAGTGCAATTGAAAGTTACCTGCATAAGACAGATTTTGAAGACAAAATTTGTCTTAGTATTTTGCTCCAGATATTGGAAAGGTTTAGTGTAAGATATTTAAAACATAACTTCAATATGTTAATAATGCTCAGTATCACAGAATTGTACATCTAATCTGCAAATATGTTTATTTAAATATTGATCTCCATCTAAAATAGATATTCATCATTGAATAATTATACATGATGGAAAAGTATATAATAGTATTCTGGAATATACTAATGTTTTCACATAGCCTCCTTCATATAGTGTCCTCCTTTATACATATAGGTATATATTTAATAAATCTTTCTTGTCTAGACAATGGAATGTGTTTCCCAAGATCATACAAGAAATAAAATATAGTTGTAAATAAAGTATAAAAGTTCTTGTTTACCTGAAAAACAGAACATTTCCTTCAGTCCAGATTTTTCATCAAGATACAGTTATTGCTTTTGCTCTTATCACTCATTCTTCTTTACTTTGTGTTGAAAGCATTTGTTGGTATAAACTGTGTTTTCAGAGATGGTTAGGATCAATAAAGGCCAAAGAAAGAAATAAGGTCTCCCAAGAAGAAGCCAAAGACAAAACTTAGTATTTTAGAGCTTCCTAGGGGAATTGGGAATTAAGACCACTCCAGGTAGCCCTTAAAATCATCTAAAACTTTCACAGTATGGCAGTGTACTAAGAAGAAAATCATAAAAATTGAGTTCATGCTAGAAGCTTTTTTGTTTGCTAATCTTTTGAAGATTCAGCCCATTAAAAGAGACTGTGTCCCTTTCATTTAAACAATGTTTAATTACAACCATCTGATAAAAATTCCACATATCATAGAGCCTGTGGTAAAAGTAATTTCTCATGTCCTCATCAACAGTGAAACCGTCAAAGAAGTAAATAATTTCACTGAAGAAGACAATGTATTTACCAGCCCAGAGACTTTGTTCAGTTTCCACAAGCTACTTAATGCAAATATTGTCACCATTTTATTTCACACAATTGCAGGGAAAAATAGTGAAAATAAGTGGAGGTATATTGTTTTGGCTTGTGAAAAACTGTAGATGTCACCAATAGTTTTTTACTACTATTTACTGCTTAATTTGCATTCTAAACATTTTTCTTTCCTTCTTTCTTTTGGTAGTAGAAAAATATTTTCTTTGGGATTAGATAAAACAGTTCAATATGACTCATTAAAGATAGGAAAAATAAAAAAATGACGTAAGGTAGACTGACACTTTCAAGATATATTTTTTTTATTAAATAAGGCAAAATTTTGATTGATAAAGGTATTGACAAACCTGTCATTCATTTCAAAATCTCAAGTGTATTCTGACACTCCTATCCATCATTAACTTGTTGGTGGCCTCTGAACAAAACAAATGAAACAAAAAGTTTTGGAAAGTTTTCTGCCTTTGATGCAATTTTTTCGTTGTTTTTTTCACTTCTCTAATCATTCATTTCATGTCATCATGAAAGAAGAGTCCTTCTTGACTATTTTCTAACTTTTTTTTTTTTTTTTTTTTGGATTTTGGATGAGTTGGCTTATGGTTCTTGATTTTATTTATTTATTCATGAGAGAAACACAGAGAGGTAGAGACACAGGCAGAGGGAAAAGCAGGCTCCATGCAGGGAGCCCGATGTGGGATTCAATCCTGGGATTCCTGGACCACACCCTGGGCCAAAGGCAGGCGCTAAACTGCAGAGCCACCCAGGCATCACTTGGCTTATGGTTCTTATGCTCCTTCTTTGAACATGTCATAATTATATTCTTTTATATGCATATCATATTGCAACATATCTTTAAGTCAAAAGAAAATTTTCAACAAATATGTTACTCATTTATCATGTATTTAATAGTTGCCTACGTGTAGTGTGGAAATAAGAGTGAAAACAGATATCTGCATTCTTTGTGAAGGTTTTATGTAGGGAAATCTTATACCTGCACATCATGGCAATGAAGAATTTGAGGACATTATTGAGCATGTTATCATTTCAAGTTAAGTCTCCTTAATCAGTTACTATTTAAATATTAACCTATTATAGGAACGCCGCTCTGAAGGAAATCCAAGATGTAAAATTCCAAAATGATAACACAGAGTAATTTACTCCATAAAGTGCTCTTTTATCAGATACATTCTGTTATATCATCACCAAAAAACCCTTTCAATTTAGAAATTATATATATATATATAATATATATAATTTATATATATATTACAAATATATATATACTAACAAAGCAAGGTTCACCTTAAGTAACAATATTTACAAAGTAAACATTTATTTCTTTTTACAAGTATAAAGATGAAAAACAAACCACCAAGAAAATTAATAGTAAAAACATATCAAGCACTTATAATGTCAGGCAATTTAGTAGTGCTTTACACATATTACTTTATACAATGATTCTCAAAGTGTGGTTTCTAGCTCAGCACTCTCTGACTGAGAACTTGTTAGAAATGAAAAACCTCAGCAGGAACTCAGGGTGGTTGTGACAAAGTTAAAGCTTGAGAACCATTCAGCTAATATTGCTCTCTAACCTGTTTAGCACATGGTCTGCATTATCACCATCTTACAGAGAAGGAAAGAGTCATGGCTAGATAATCTATCTTGAAAGAGTCATGGCTAGATAATCTATCTTGCCCAGAAAGACCAAAAAAAAAAAAAAAAAAAAAGAAAAAAAAAATGAGGTTGAGTTAGCTTCCAAACTTAGAAAGCCAGTTTGATCCTGCCTTTGTGCCTTATCACTAGAATCTTGAACTATAAATAGAAAGGTCTTAGAGCCTTTTTAAGCAAAGAATTAACAGTAGTATAAGAATTTACAATATGGGGACGCCTGGGTGGCTTAGTGGTTAAGTTTCTGCGTTTGGATCAGGGCGTGATCTTGGTGTCCTGGGATCAAGTCCCGCATCTGGGTCCCCACAGGGAGCTTGCTTCTCCCTCTGCTTATGTCTCTGCTTCTTTCTCTGTGTCTCTCAGGAATAAATAAAATCTTAAAAAAAAAAAAAGAATTTACAGTATGGATCTTAGAATCAGTTCTCACAAATGTGATATTTAACTCACTCTCTCCCCTCTCTCTGTTTTCTTCTTCTAGGTAGACATAGTATTTTACTGTGAGTTTTAAATTAGAGGCCATATCTAATACACTTGGCTCTTAAATATTCGTTGTACAAATTTAGTCTCCTAGAAGTTTTGCAGGAAATAGTTGGACAGTCATTAGTCTATGCAAAATTTTTTATTGATTTTCCTTGACTTTTTGCTTTCTGTGTTTAATCTATTTGGGTAAAATTCACCACGTTCATAAACACACACTACTTTTAATATCCAATTAGAATAGGGCTAATAGGACAAAGGAGGGTACATTCATTACAGTATTTTAGATATGTTACAGAATATATATTATTAGATATGGCCCCAAGAATGTAATTTAGTACATATCTGACATTATATATGGAGAGCATAGGGCTGTTTACATTGTATGAAGAGCCATGGAAAATCTACATCACTTTAAAAATATTTTTTCTTTCTTTCTAAACCTGCCAGAAGTTCCACTACATTTGAGTATTTTTTTTTAATGATGCTTATGTCAGAAACCTACTACACCAATGTATCCCACTATTACAATATTAAATAGAATCATCTCATCAAATACCTTTTCACATTGACCAGTCAATGAGAATCAGAAACAGCTACTACAGAGAACATATGGCTCTGCCTTGGTGTAAGACAGAGACTAGCAAATGTAGTACAGCCAAGAGTCTGGGAAAAAGAGGAGAACAGATTTGGGTAGATAGGTAGCAACCTTAGTGTGAGGGAAGCCTTTATCATGCAAACAAAATACATCCTATCTTCCCTTAACATTAAAAACCAAAATCCACTTGGTTGCTCCATTCAGCTCAAAGTCCAGGAACTTTGAACGATGTGAATTGCTGTCGAGTGAGCTTCTTGTGGACCAGGCACTTTATGAAATAAAAGGCAAGTTATAATATTGCTTCCTTCTGCCAAATACATAGTATATAAAGGTGGAGCAAGGAGAAATTAGACACAATAAAAACTGCCATCAAAAAAGGGAAGTCTAGAAAATCACAGTGGTAACTGTGGATGGAACCCTGGAAGGCATGTGTGTGTAGTCCATGTGTGTGTAGTCAAGCTACCTTGACCTGACAGATAAGAAAGTTCCTCCAAAAGACCAAAGTCACTCTCCGGGAGAAACTTTCTTGATTATTATTTCTTATGGCTCCAGATCTGCCATCTGTGAAGTTCTTTTGTGTCCAATATACTCAGATGACCACATCAGAATTTGGTATCTCAGTGGATGGTCTAAATGAGGGATTGCAACTTTAAAAGCCTGCTTCCTCCTGCCGCAATTGTGCCAGAGTAGCATTTATTTTTTTGGATCACTCAATCAGTCCCAGATTCTCCCAGTGCAGGTTGTGGTAAGTTTGCAATACAGTTTCCTTGAAAACTTAGAAGGCTTCTGATCCTTTCACTTCTAGTCATTCTTTTGTGTCAGTAGCCACACTGTAACCAAATTCTTTTTCTGGCCATGCATATTACATGGGATTTATTTATTTTCTTCCTTGCCTTCATGCCTGTCTTTTCCTTTATGCCATTATCTTGAGACCACTTGAAACAATAGGTTTCAGTAGGATGACAACACTCATGTGTCTATCTTTGCTAAAAGGCTGTGTCACCATAGCAAATATAGGCCATGTTCTTATATTTGCTAAAGGGCTATTTTTGTGTGAAAATTCTTCATGGATCTCATTACTTCAAGTGATTTTTAGCTTTATCTCATCTTTTCATGGTTTAGAAGCAATGTGGCTTCTTTATGTTTCAAATAGGTTTGCAAGTTTTAGCAAATAAAAATTCAAGGTGCCCAATTAAATTTGAATTTTAGATAAACAATGAATATTGTTTTATTATACCCTATGCAATTGGGATATTCTCATACTAAAACAATATTTTTTAATCTGCAATGCAAATTTACTGAGAGTTGTATATTTTATACAGTAAGCCTTACTTGTGAAGCCCTTAAATTTTTGGATTTTCTGTATTTCTCCCAATATATCCTTGTTAGCCAACTGATTCCTATCCATATTGTTATAATACCTAAAATACTTTATTACAATACTTTGCTATAAGTGACAAGGAATGATCAACACTTGCTAATATTTTTTTGTTCTTTCCAATAGTTTTGCCTAGACCTACATAATTGGCAAGCATGCAATCTGCCTTCCAAACTAAAACAGGCAATATTTTTGCCATAATACAGCAATAGCCTCCAGCTTTTCACCCCACTATATCTGCAGTGTCCACCTGTAGTGTCCATTACCTGGTTTTAAAGCCAGTTCTACGTGTATGTATAGTTATTTGCTTTGGAAGATTTCTACTACAATGTATTAATACATTTATTGGTCAGGATAGACTAGCCACTTTAAAAGATACAAATAACTGAGTTTTATGAACAATGATATAATAATCCAATCAAAAAGTGTCTCCCCTATTTCATAATACAGACTAATTCCTACAGAGTATCCCAGATACAGATATTTAAACTTATTTTCTTAGTCTTTGGACTTGCCATGATTTAACTTTACTTTGTTAACTCAAGAAAATGCCATTAGACTTCACCTTACATTTTGTATGTTTACCAATAAAATATATGCCCATAGGTGAATTCTCAGTTGGTGTTGCTTACTGGATGGGAAGCATTGATTAGTGCTTCTGTTATGAAATTCAGAGACAATTTGTGGCTGTTTGGTAGTGACTTTTATTTGAGACTAGACAAGCCACATGAATCCAAGATAAAGCCTCTAAGAGAATTCTTTGTCTTGGCCTTGATTGAAGCCCAAAATAATAAAAACAATAAGCCCTATGCTCCATATAGAATCTACAGACTTCGGAGTTTAAAACTTTTGCCTGTAGACTTGGTTGAGACATAGTAAAAGCCAAATCACTGATAATAATTTCCAGATGAGGCTTCACTGAGAAGCTTCTTGCCAGGTTTAACTGCTTCTTCAGTCTAATCTGAAATGTAATAATGCCCAACTGTGTCTACAGCCTATGTTATAAATTCTGCATGGCTGGCTTTACTAGGGTCTCCCTATTTAGTGCTTGCCAAGGCCTGAGCTCAAAACATTTATCCTAAACATATCAAAATCTCAATCATTTTGGTTGCTTTACTCCACTCCTATTTGTCAAAATGGCAAGCCTACTCACCAAATTCTGAGGTGTGTATCAATAAATAGCATTATTTTGCCAACCTCAAAGAGAGAGAAAATTGTGAGATAGAGAACTGTCAAATAAAGATACAATTTCACTGAGAGGGCATGATACAGGATTTGCTTATTATTCTGGCACAAAGTGGAAATCTTATGAGGAAGCGTTGATATGATATACTGTAAACCTTGAAAAAAATCACTTTGGCTATTACATAGGAAATGAATTGAATGGGTCAAGTGTTTAGTGACATTCTTTAGGAAGCTGTTAGAAATTCAGGTAGAGATGTTTGTGTATCAGGGTAGAAATATTTCAGTGGAGAATGAGAAAAGATTAAAGTAGGATTAAATTTAGGAAGCAATTTTGACAGGCCTTGAGGGTGGATCAAATATGAGAGTTAAAGGAAACACTAGCATCAAGGAATACTCCGTGTTTTCTAGAAAATAAAAATCATTTAGTCTAAGCAGGATGATTAGGAAGGCAGCAGATTTTATGTGGGGGTACATAAAGAAAATGAATAGTTCTGTCCCAAGCACATTAAATTTGCAATGCTTATTGGGTATACAGACTGAGAAGTTTAGGCAATTAAATATATGAGTCTGAAAATCAGGGAGTGGTCCAAGACTAAAGATACATGTTTAGGGATAATTAGCATATCGATGTTTTCTAAAATCATAAGACTGATGAGGCCATTTAGAGAAGGTATATAGAGAAGGAGACCAGGTTATAGTCATGATAAATGCTGATGTAATAGATGGAATAGTGGGAGGAACCAACAAAAAACATTGAGAAGAAGCTGAGAGTGAGGTAATAGGAATATCAAAAGAGCATAGAGTCTTGGAATTCCAGATAATTACATGTTTCATCTTGGGGCAGGTTGCAAAACATATCAAACACTGCTTAATGTAAGGTGAGGTCAGAAAATATCTATTGGTTTGTCAAGATAAAAGTCAATAAGGACTTTGATTAAAATAATTTCAGAGGAGCTGACCACCAAACAATTGGAATAGGCTAGAGAGAGAAAGAGAGGTGAGAAGATAAAATAGCAACTATAAACAGGACTGTGAACATTTTCTGATTGGGCAGCAAAATGATCATGTGGCCATTGAGGTGTTCTTTTCTTTTTTTTTAATCGTATTTTGATGGTTAGTACTTCCTATGTTCTGCTTAAGAAATCAAGGGGCACCTGGGTAGCTCAGGCAGTTAAGCATCCAACTCTTGGTTTTGGCCAACTCTTGGCTCAGGTCATGGTTTCAGGATCATGGGATTGAACCCCTCGTTGGGCTCCATGCTTAGCATAGAGTCTGCTTAGATTCTCTCTCTCTCTCTCTCTCTGCACCTCCCCACTGTGTACTTTCTCTCAAATAGATAAATAAATATTAAAAGAAAAAAGAAATCTTATTAAAAGACAACAAGGCATTCTTATATGTTTCCTTGCAGATGCTTTATTGTTTTTCCTTTGATTTTAAGATGTACAATTCATCTGGAATTAAATTTGGGGTATAAGAGGCAAATTTGTCTTTAGAGATCATTTTCTTTTTCCTTATGTAAATACACAGTTGTGTATGTACATATATATGTAAATTGTGTGTATTTTATACAATTATATATGTAATATGACTATATACATAACATATATACATATATATACACATAACAATAACCCAGAATTCTTTATTGAAAAAACTCTCCTTTCTTCAGTGCTCTATCTATAACTTTGCCCTCAACAAAGTGTCCATTTATGTGTTGTCCTATATATGACCATTGTTTTGGAATTTTTTTCAGGGGATGCATTTTTTCAGTTCTTGCCTCAGGACCACAGTGTTCTAATTTCTCTAGTTTTATGGGAGGTCTTGATATACAGTATGGCAAATAGTTCCACTGTGTTCATCTCCTTCAGGTGTGCCTTTGTTCTTGGCCTATCATATCTTCATATACACTTTAAGTTAATAAATTGCATTCATAATCTCCCCTACTTCCCCACTCCCACACAAATGGTTTTGAGATACCCATATATGCACTACACATATTTTGTGGTTAAAACTTTTAAAGTAACAAAGGCAAAGTCTATCTAATTATAAATACCACATATTACACAATGCAAATCCTACATTAAAATCACTTATTTAATTACATATATCTCTAAACTGTGTTGGGTCTTCTGCATAGTTTAGAATCTGATAAATGTTGATATAATTACTCCTTAGAAAAATAAAAATATGCCCCAAATGATGTATGCAAAATTTGAGGATTCAGGACTTTGAAACCCATGTAAGAACCTCTGTTTAAAAGACCTAGTTTTAAAAAATAAATAAATAAAAATAAAAGACCTAGTTTTAGCAACTAATATGTCCTTCCTTCATTAGTTGAGTAAATCAATAAACTGCAGTACATACAATGAAATATTATTCAACACTCAAAAGAAATGAGTCATCTAGTCATGAAAAGACATAACAGAATCTCAAATGCATATTACTAAGTGAAAGAAGCCAATTTGAAAAGGCTACGTACTATATGGAGATAGTAAAAATATCAGTGGTTCCCATGGAAAATTGTCAGTGGTTCCAAGGGAGGGAGAGATGATAGATGGGAGAACAGAAGATTTTTAGGGGAATAAAAGCAATCTGTATGAAAAAAAAATCTATATGATACCATAACAATGGATACACATTATTATACATTTGTCCAAAATCCATATAATGTGCAGCAGCAAGACTGAACCCTAAAGTAATCTATGGTCTGTGGGTTATAATGATGTGTTAATATAGATCCATTAATTGTAACAAATGTACATGTCAATGTTGGTAGTGGAAGAGGCTATGCAAGTGTGGGCAAGGATATATGAGAATTCTCTGAACCTTCTACTCAAATAGTTAAGAATTTTAAACTACTCTAAAAATGTCTTGTTTTATATTTACTTTTCCATGCCTCACTTCTTTTAATAATTTTCCCTTATATATTTTTATCAAATAAGTATGAAAGTTATTAATTTCCTCCTTAATTTTCTAGCTATAAAGATTACATTTCAAATTAGCCTACAATCAAGATTTGATTCTAGGAGGGCTACCATATAGTTTTGATAAATGTACAACAACAGAAAGAATATATTGTAAGATATTATAGAAAAACTGTTTTGTGTCAATCTTTCCCCTGCAATTGAAGGGTCATTGGCTGGAAGGTACAACAAGCCTCTAATCTTTGATAGTTTACATTGGAGACTCACTGAGAGTACAGTACGGTCGTGCTGGTGGGCATTATATTAGGCATCAACATTCCAGTAAAAATAAAAAAATCCTCTGTATTGTGATTTTGAAATTAGCAATACAATGTTTCTCTTAAGCATTTCTGTGACCAAAAGGTTCTCTTTTTAATTTTCCAAATGAAGTAAAAACCTAATAGAATTTTTTTTACTATTAGTACTAAAATTGTACATTAAATTTAGGAGACAGAAAGGTCAGTTGTTTCCAATAATGAAGACATTTTTCATAAATATATCTAAGTCATTTATTATTTGATTTCAATCAATGTATATAAGCTGTTATAGTGTGATCAATAATATCAGAATATAGTAATCATATGTACATATGACCAATTATGTCAAATATATTTATATCCAATGACAATTTCCTTATTAATATAAGGGTTTAGAAATAACCTCATTTAAAATATTTAGGTAAAGTTGCAAAATGCTGGGAGAACTACTGCAAATTCTAGAGATTGGGTAAAAATTGTTATTGTACATATAAGGACAAATCTATATGACCATATGTTTTATATTGTATTAAGAAGACTTAAGATGAGTTCTACCCTCTTAAAATTTGAAGGGAATGATTCATTATTGTTAACTACTGACATGATGCTGTATAACTGATCTCTAGAACATGTTCACCTTGTATAACTGAAACTTTATACCCATTGAATTCCCCACATCCCCCTTCCTTCCTTCCCTGGTTACCATACTCTTCTCTGCTTCTATGAATTCGGCAATTTTTAGATAGCTTATATAAGTGGAACCATGCAGTATTGTCCTTCTGTGACTGGCTTATTTCGCTTGGCATCATGTAGTCCAGATTCATTCAGGGCCATATTTCTCTTTTAAGTCAAGTGCATAAGTAAGTTGAAGTAAGTAATGTAATTTCTATTATTTTATACCTTTTAAATATAAAAGAGATTTATGTATAGGGACAAAAGTGACAAAACAAACAAGCAATATTTAAACCCATCTCAAGTAAAAACCTAACACAGTGCCTCATGGTCTGTCTCCCACCTTCTCCCTAGAGGAAACCACTGTTCAGTTTCCAGACATTTTATACACATATGTTTCTATATATACTCTCACTATTTTGAAAGTTCTGTTTCATTTGATAGTTTTTACCCATGTTGCAGAAAATATTACACTACATCTTTAGAGTGATATTTGTGTTTATAGATGTATGTGTTTTTGTATAAATTGAATTATAACTTTTTGAGGGAAGTTTTTCAGGATTTCCCAATGATTTTTTTTCTTATGAAAAACCTTTTCAATATTAAAAACACCAGTTTAATCTTTCAAGTTACTAACATAATGAATTATATGACTAGCATTTCTAATATTAAAATATTTTAATTCCTGAAATAAACTGTAATAAGTCAAAATGTATTCTTCTTGAATATCCTGCTACATTTTGTTAAAATCTATTGAATCTTTTTTTCTATATTCAAAGTGAGATTTTTATCCCATTTGCCTTTGTGTAGATGATCAGATGCTGGTATCTATGTTATTCTGAGTCTATATAAAGGCTTGAAGTCTGTATGGTCTGCATAAGTTTAAACAGTTCTGTATGTTTGATAGGAGGAATACATGAAATTTTCTGGCTTCCTGATTTCCTGGAACAGGACATTTTGGTAGTTTTTCCTTTTACTGTCACAGTAATTGAATAATATGAATTTCCTAGCTTCCTTGGGATCACCCTTTTATGTTATACTTTCCTAAAGAAGTATGGATTTCATTAAATTGTTCAAATTTAAAAGCTTATTATTTATACTTCTGTTACGTTTCTACTTACAATTTTATGTATTATAATTTATGTCCCCCATTTTATAATTCAATTGGCTCTAGCATATATATTTAATGCTTGTTTTTAAAAGGTGAAGTTTTGGAACTCATTAATTCTCTTATTTTACAAACCATTTCTTTATATATATAATTATACTTTATTTCTGGATTATTTTGAAGTTTTATTTTTTCAGACTACCTAACTGTTTAAACAATCAATTTTATCTTTATTTTTTAAATTTACATTTGTTCAAAAATTTTACATTTGTTCTAAGAATTTTCCTCTCCTTATCCATGGGACATAATGTATAATAGGATACATATGCAATATATTCATTGTTATTATTTTCCCCACTGGTAATACTATATTCTCTTCTTTCTTCTCCTTTTCTCCTCCTTCTCCTCCTTCCTCTCCCTCTTTTTTTCTCCTCCTCTTCCTCCTCCCCTTCTTCCTCTTCCTCTTGCCTATCTCTTTCTGCTTCTTTCTTTTGCGTTTCAGATTTAGAGATCTGAGTTAATTCCACCTCAGTGCTCATGGATTACTATTATCAGTCTCTTCGATTTATCCTGTTTTCTTTTTGTGATGTATTTAACCTATTCATTCATATATTCCTGTTTTTTCTCTATTTCCTTTTTTCTTCCTCACTGTAGGCAACCTCCATTAAAGCTTTTGATGAATATTCTTAAACTCATATGTATCTTTGCCAAATGTAGTTCTGGCCCAGATATCTCCACTCTTTGGCACTGAAATCTAAATTTCTTCTAATTCCCTGCAACCACACCTGATGCTGAGATAACATTCTATTACTTTTATTGTAAAATTGTCCTTTTACTAGAGACAATACTTTAGGATTTGTAGTTGCTATATTGCTTGGCTGATTAGCTGTAGTAGTACAGTTGAGCTCCTACAGAAATACAAAGAATTGTTTATTCTTTAACAATTGAGTTTATAAATATTAATATGCACACTCATTTACTTCATTACTCATCATTCTCAGAGCTTTTAATATGACAATGCACATAGTGAATCTTCAAGAAATAGTATACTTATACAAAATGTTGCAAATCTATTTGAACATATAACCTTTATCCAGGATGCCAAATTACGTTAAATTGCTATACACTTAGGATATTATATATGGACCTCATGGTAACTACAAACCTAAAGCCTATAATAACACATGAAAAATAACAGAAAGAAATCCAAACATAACACTAAGAAACCCATGAATCTCAAAGAGAGGAAAAGAAGAAAAATGAAACAGACAAGAACCACAAAAGCAACCAGAAAACAACTAACAAAATGGCAATAAGTACGTATTTATTAATAATTTCCTTAAATAAAAACTGCCTAACTGCTCCAATGAAAAGATAGCAGAATGGATCAAAATAAGACCCATCTATCTATACGCTGCCTACAAGAGACTCGAATCAAGCCTAAAAAGACAAATAGATTCAAAGTCAAGGGATGGAAAAACGTTTACCATGAAAATGAAAATAAAAAACACCAAAAAGCCAAAGTAGCAATATTCATGCAAAATAGACTTTCAAACAAAGATGAACAAGAGGCAAAGAAGGACATTACATAATGAGAAAATGATGAATCTAACAAGAGAATATAACAGTTGTTAATATCTACTCAGTCAACACTGGAGCACCGAAATACATAAAGCAAATATTAACAGATATAAAGAGAGAAATTGATGGTATACAATAATAGTAGGGGACTTCAAAACCCATTTTCATCAATGGATATATTATCAAGGCAGAAAATCAATAAGGAAACAAATGTCTTTGAATGACACATTAGAGCAGTTGGATATATCAGATATGTACAGAACATGCCATCCAAAACCAACAGAATACACATTATTTTCAAGTGCACATGGAACATTCTCCAGAATAGATCACATGTTGGGCCACAAAACAAATCTCAACAAATTTAAAGATTAAAGTCATATTCTGTGTCTTTTCTGGCCACAGTGGTATGAAACTAGAAAAATCACTTTTAAAAAATTATTTTTCTCAGTCCAAATCTTGTGCTTTTAGTAACCATTCATTTCTTCTTCTTTAAGTGAGTCAAGGATATATTATTATAATTTTTCTGAAGAATTAATTAATGGATCAATGACTTTGTATATATATTTACATATATACACACACACACTTCCTTCAACTTTTTAATAATCTCAAATTATCTGTAAGTAGTTCTTTTATTATTTAAAGTGGTATATTCAAGTATTCCCCTGCTACTTGGTTTTTGCCAGTAATGCTTGCTTACATACATTGATGGTATCTTTGAACTTAGATCTTTGTGCATGCTGCTTCCTTAATGAATGTTTTTTCTTTATTGCTTTATTAAGTTCAGGTTTTATCATAGGATGCTCCTTATTCCCCCAAATCCTTGTTGATCCTTCAAGGATATGTTGTCTTCTCTTTAGTGATCTTTTGTGAATCACTACTGAAGCATTTAGCAAATCTATCATCATTATTATTTATTTCTATATTTTCCCTACTAGGTTCTAAATTAGAAACTATTTCTGAGAACGATTGTATTTACAAGACTAGCATTTATAGGTTCTAATAAATGTTATTGGATGAATATATTAAAATGTATGAGTCACATATAAAAATATGCATTCTTATCCAATGACAAATATATTCTTTCCCCTTCTTACCTAAAAGCAATCACTGTCACTAGCATATTTGATATTCTTACTAGAGATATAAACATATTTACAGACTGCATATGGCATTTTGTTATTTTCTCTTTTATTCAAATATAATATTATACCTTGCTATTTGGCCACTTTTTTTTTACTCAATATTAGTTTTGAGCAGTTATTCATAAAGAAAATCTGACTCTACTACATTTTTGTGACTACTCTACCATATCACATTATATGAGTATACCACAAATGATATATTTCTTTTCCTACTTTTAGACATTTGAGTTGTTTTGAATTTCCTGATACTGCATATAATCGAGAGACAAACATTATATATGCATATATATGCATTCCTATTCCCATAAATATTAATCGTTTATTTATATAGATTAATATGGGGAAATTCTCATGTATATATATAATCGTGGCTTGATTATTCTTTTGCTCTGTTCCTTTTTAATTTTATTAATTTATAGTAGCATTAATAGAGTAACATATTAATGCTAGAAAAAAATCCTTTCTATTTAAGAGAAGAGATGCAAATATAAAATCATATAACTTCAGCAGTTCTTTACTTTTAACCATAAACACAGTTATTTTTAAAAAATATTTTAAAAAAATATCACCTAACTCTGTTCACTAATAGGAGCCTAGAAGCAATAATACTTTAGTTGAAATGAGGACTCCTAATGTCCATGTTGATTTTTAAAATATCATATCCCAATAAAAAAACCCCAAGCTCCTCAGAAAATTATCTGATTCTAGACCTGGAGCCATGAAAGTGTAGGCTAAGTTTGGAGCATCTTATGCCAAAAAGCAGTGTTAGAAGATTAATGGAAGTAAAATGAATGGACACAGGCTGGCAACCACCAAATTCAAGACAATTTGAACATCAAAGGGATTGTTTTAATTGCTTTCAAAGACTGACTAAATAAAAATCGGAGTCCACTGTGTTACTCAGGTAAACCTTTAAAATTTTATGTTTCCTTTTAGATGACTATATACCAACTCTTTCATCTGAAAATTGGTCCAATTCTCTGATCCAATGGGGACTTCCCAGAATGTTATGATAGCACTCAATAATATAGAAGTAACATTTCAAATATGCACAGTGTTATGAAACAACAGGCATATGCATATGCTGTTACTGTAGCTGTGCTTATAATTTGCCATCCAATGCCAATATAAAATCCTCAGTAAGTCATTAGAACTATATGTAAATATATCTTTTTCATACTTGCTCTTCACATTGTGTTGGTTATCAAACAAGACAGTTAAGAAACATGGCAACTGTAGAAGTGACTATAGTAATTATGGTGCTTATTTTTCACTATTAAAGTTGTATGTTTCTTTACATTACAGAAACAATTTTTAGGGTTTTTTTGTACTAGGAAACACAGTTATTTGAAATACAATAAATGAAGACAATACATGGCTTTCCATTAAAAAAATAAAGATAGTTGTTAGAGGAAAAGCTATAAGCATATACTTTTTCATTTTATGAGTAATCTTTGTCATTCCAGTAGATTAAATAAGCTCTATTTTATAGAAGAATCCTAAATTATAAATATAGATGGGGAGGTAAAAAACAATTTCTTTGTAATATTCAATAAGTATATATACTGATAAGGAACACCAATGAGTGTTAAAATATTAGATACAATATGGTGGCAAACAAGGTATTCCAATAGTGTCACCTTATCACCTAATAGATGAGTAGCGAATTGCATTCAAGTTCAAACTCAGCATCAATAATCATGAGTAAACCATATGTGCATGTCTTATGATGTTATTTAATAATAAAATACATAGCATCACTTAATGATATTGTAAAAAGTACTTAAATTCAATTAAATCTTTAAGTATAAATATCATTCTATTGGAAATCAGAAGATGGAACATTGTGCAAGAAAGCATGTTGGTCTCATCAAAAAGTTAGTGTTATATTAAGAAGGTGGGGAGGGAGTCATGTTTCTAGAGTAAAAAGATGAATATCTAAAACAACATGAGCAGTTTGACTGGATATTTGATTTAACATAAAAAAAGATATGTAACACATTTTGAGAACAATTGTGAGAGTTTGAATATGGTTGAGATATTAAGTACTTAGGTTTGATAGAAATATTTATGTAGGAGAAATGTCCTTGTCTTACAATGTGCATGATACAAAATTTAGAAACCGTCATTTTGCCTACAAATATTTTCCATAAATATAACATGGATCATGCACACACACAAACAAATACATACAGTTCTGTGCAAGTATATAAGTTTATGTTTTATATATACATGTAAGCATATATATGCATATAAACATACACATAAAAGAATGGCAAAATATTAATAATTGTTATTATGATAATCTAGTGATTAGTATGTGGCTGACCAACCTTTCAACCTTGAGTGCTGGAATATCTTCAATTTAAACATTTTATAAATTATTTAATTTGGGTTAAAGTCATATTCTTTTGTGGTAAGGTTTATTTTTGTTACCATTAAATAATAGATTTCTTTTGTATGTTGGCAACTTTGTTTTGCAGGCACTTGCTGAGTTAGGAGGGATTTTTGTTTTTCTTCCTTGTTTTAGCTGTTATTCTTCTATATGTCTATCCCTGACTTTTTCACAGTTTTGCAGTTTTGTGTTGATGATGCTACCTGGTCATAAGTCTCCATCCTAAGCCAGGTATTGTAAACACAGGCTGTTGCTCCTGCTTTGTAGTGGTATTTGGGCTAGAAATTCATTTATGGGCCCAGTGTGAGAACTGATCAGTTTCTGCTTACAAAGCTTGTTGTCTTCCACCAAAGAGAAGCTTACTTTATATTTTTTAAGATTTTATTTATTTACTCATTAGAGAGAGAGAGAGAGAGAGAGAGAGGCAGAGGGAGAAGCAGGCTCCATGCAGGGAGACTGATGTGGGACTTGATCCGGGACTCCAGGGTCACGCCCTGGGCCGAAGGCAGGCACTAAAATGCTGAGCCACTCAGGGATCCCGGTTTGTAGCATTCTAAGATTATTAGATTTTACCATAGATATGGTAAAGACATTGGAGTTTTATGAGCAAGGTATGATATTACTGGAAAAATAACATTTGGGCTGATGTGTTGAGAATATAGTTTAGGTGTACAGGCATGATAACAGAATCACTATTTAAGCAGCTATTGAAACACTTCAGGGGAAGAATGACCAGGATTTGAGCAGAGTTATAATACAGGATGTAGCAATTCTGGAAAACAGATGATAGATAGCTGATAGATAGATAGATAGATAGATAGATAGATATAGGAATACACATATCTTACACATATCTTTAAGAAGATATGGTGGACAGAATAGCCCTCTAAATATTTTAATCTCCAGAATCTGTGAATTATCTTACATGGCAAAAGGACTTTGCAGATGTGAATAAGGAACTCAAGATGGGGAAATCATAGTATATTAACAAGATATACCCAAATCATCACAATAGTTCTTAAAAATGGAAGAGAGAAAGAGATGAGAGTCAAAGGGAGATGTTACCACATAAAGAAGGCACAGGGATGTGCAATATTGCTGGCTTTAGAGGTAGTAGAAACAGGTCTCTAGAATATGGAAGAGGCATGGAAAATGCCTCTCCTACATACTTCAAAGAGGAATACAGTCTTGTTGACACCTTGATTTTAGATCAAACAGGCCTATCTAGTATGTCTGACCATTTGACAGTAAATTTATGTCATTTTAAGCCAGTAACCTTGTGGTAATTTGTTATAGCAGCAATAGAAAACTCATAAATATTTTTATTCCTGGAAGTAGAATATTGCTATAACAAATACCTACAAATGTGAAAGTAGATTTGGAATTGGACAATAAATAGAAGCTGTAAAAATTTTTTAACAACAAGTTAGAAAAGGCTTAGATTGCCTTAAAAGGACTGTGAGTAGAAATGTGTGTGTTAAAAATATCACTATCTGAAAAGATGAAAAGATCATGGTATAGAAAACATGTATCACATCAGAGAATATCTAATTCATCTGTTGCTAGGAGCACAGATATTAAAGGCACTGCTGATTCAGAAGAAAATGAGGAGCATATTACTGGAAACTGTAGGAAAGGAAAATTCTTGGTGTATAATCACAGAAAACTTAGGAGAATTATGACCTACAGTTAAGTAGAAAGCAGCAATTGTAAACAATGAAATTGGACATGTAGCTGATGCAATTTTTAAGCAAAGTGTTAAGATGTGGATTTGTTTCTTAGGCACAAACAGTAAAAAAATGATGGGGGGAAATAAATTGGGAGAAGAATTACTAAACAAATAGAAAAGAGGAATCGATGATTTGGGAAATTCTTAGTCTATCCAGATTACAAAACATGCTAAAATTCACTGCTATGAACATATAATCTTAAAAAAAAAAAAAAAAGACCTAAGTGTGGCCGTACAACCTTTAGCTAATATCTTAGAAAGAGGAGAAGGTCAAAAGATTCAGTTAAAGTCTCTTTAGAGAGATTAAGGATATATCACAGATGCTCTCAATCAAATTAGAAAGAATCTTAGGAACTCGATGGATATGTTCCCTGAGTCATCTCTTTCAAAAATAGAAATGGGTTATATAGAAAAGATGTGTGTATGATCTCTTCTGTAATGGAATAAATCCTCATGATATACATAGAAGAACTATGAAGTTCTTGGTATTTTATACCAGTAGAAACGCTACCCACTAGACGGGACCAAAAAGGACAGAAAACTTTAAAAAAGGTTGTCATAACCCCAAATCTCTGTAGGCAGGAAACAGCCTCAACAAAATGTCTCAAATAGTAAATTTCATTTTATTACATTACATTTCAGAAGTCAGAGACACAAGTCCAGAGTATGGAGCCACAGCCACAAAAGAGTATTCCTAGACTATGACACCTAATAGAATTTTCCAGACTAGGTTTCAGAATTGCTTAGGACTGGTGGCTCCTTCATTTTCTCCCTTTGAGTTGGAACATCTGTGATAGTTCCCTTATGCCTGTAACACCATCACATTTTGGCAGAGGTCCACAGATGATGAAGATGTGTCTTAGGATAAATCACATCCAGAAACTAGTTTAGATGATTTAGATAACTTTTTAGTTGATGATATTTAGATAAGATTTTGGATTTTGGTTAGATCCTAAGTATGGCCTTTTGGGGAACTTAGGATAAATTCATTTTGCATGTAAGTTGGACAAGAATCTTTGGGAGACAGAGAATGGAATCTGGTAGGCTGAATAATGGCCCTCAAAATATGTTCATGTCCTATTCCCTAGAACCTCTGATAGGTTACCTAAGGAACTTTGTATAAATTATTAAGTTGGAAGTGGAAAGGGGAGATTTAAAAGAGAGTCAGAAGATGCGACTATAGAAGAAAGTCATAGAATAGAATGTTGCTGGTTTAATTTATGATACCCTGTCCTAAAAGAGGAGGAGGTTAGTGCACCCCTGAATAGTCAAGAAAACCTGTAAGAAATACTTGGAGAATCAGATACTATATTACAGTGTGAATGAATGAAGAAAGTGCTCACACAGTTCCCATTCTTTTGTACCACTGCCTCCCACGGGGCTCCAAATTGCATTCGTAAGAAGGAAGAGGCCCCAGAATCATGAATATTCTAGAAAAAAATCATCTCCCTCTCTAAACTCTTTAATACTCACAGTCCAACCAATACTATCTCCATTGGTAATTAAAAAGGTTATTTCCATAATAATATTTATCTCTTTAGATATTCCTATAAGAAACCCTAGTTCCAGATTATCTATTATTCCCAAAATCCACAGTCCAAATGACATTTAACATCACCTTGTTGGATTTCATTTTCCAACTCTCCCTCTCAATTCCCATAACTATTTCCCAAAGCCTAAAGGCATGCTTAATAGGCACCAGCAAAACACCTGTGTCACCAAACTTTTCTAAGAATGTTTCTAACTTTTTGTTCTAACTGAAACCTGATGATATGCATATCTTGAAACCATTTTACTCATTTACCACTTCTCTATCATATTCTTCATTGCCAATTGACAGTGAGACAGAGGCATTTTTCTGAGCTACATCCAGATCATTGCTTTGCTCCCTTTGTAATATTAACAATCATAGCAACAATAATAAACAGTTTTGAGGGTTAGGTGATTGTTTTGTATGACCAGCTATTACCCTCCCTCTTGTATCATTTCCTGGAGATTTCAGTTTTTGAAATAAACAGTGTCCTCAATTCTTTATTGATGTAAGTCTTATTTCTGTAACTTAATTTACTTCCCTCCTAATTTTCACTTTTATTATTACATTCTGGAAGAAAATTTCTGTGTTTTTAGGTTCCTCTCACAAGTACCTAGCTGCAATAATTCTCTGACCCCACTGGGGCCTACAGCCATTTGATTTTGCAAAGCTAATTCCTTGCAAGCTAATTCCCTTCTTTATCAAACTTAAATTCTGAGGAATATTATTCTAATAGTCTTATAAGCACTTTTCACTTACTTTCTCCATCTTCTCTTTTAAGGAAAAATGCAACTCCAGTTAAACCCAACTCTCTCTTACCCTCTTACTACAAGTGTTAAGTGCACTCTTACTACACAGTGTAGAGGAAGCTACAACTGGCTGGAGAAATGCAAATGACAGTTATTCAATCTACATTTCCTTGGTCCTTAGTGGGGCTTAGAAAGCCCATATTTACTCTTCTATTCTCTTCAACAATTGTTTCTTATTATCCCTTGAATCTCAAAGGACCAATAACATTCAGCTATCTGTACTTTCACATGATTAATTTATACTTTTTGAATATATATAATATATATATTCAAATATATATATATAAATATATAATATTTATCTCTTTAGATATTCCTATAAGAAACCCTAGTTCCAGATTATCTATTATTCCCAAAATCCACAGTCCAAATGACATTTAACATCACCTTGTTGGATTTCATTTTCCAACTCTCCCTCTCAATTCCCATAACTATTTCCCAAAGCCTAAAGGCATGCTTAATAGGCACCAGCAAAACACCTGTGTCACCAAACTTTTCTAAGAATGTTTCTAACTTTTTGTTCTAACTGAAACCTGATGATATGCATATCTTGAAACCATTTTACTCATTTACCACTTCTCTATCATATTCTTCATTGCCAAACATTGCATAAGTCAGATTTGAAGATTTTGTTAGTTATATATGAAACAATTAGAAAATAATCCCTACATCTCCTACCACCACTTCTCAACAGTTTATATCTGTACCAATATATCATATGTGTGACTAAAGAGTGTGTTATCCTTTATACTTATATGGTAAATCCATACCCTCCCCTCAGGAGTGTCCTTTCAAGAATTTTCCACACTCTTGCATGTATTACCAGTTTTTCTTTCTCTTTTGCACCATTCTAATAAGAATATGAATCTATGAGTCTCTTAAATTGATTTCCTATTAATGATCTTTTTAAAATTTTCTTTAGCCTTTTATTTTGATAAGAGATAATATTATATACTTGGTGGGCCCAATAAATCATATATGCATGTAAATTCTTTACAATGAGATTGTTAAGTCAAAGGGCAAAAGCACTTGCAATTTTGATGAATATTGCCAAAAAGACCCTCCTATGACATAATAACGCTGCCTATTTACATGTAGTTATACAAAGAAAATGCTGTTAGACATTGCCCCTTTTTTTTCTGCCATTCTGTGATGTGAAAAATTTTATCTCAGTAGAGTTTTAATTTGTATTTTTATTGTGATAGATTGATAACAAAAATGACCCAAATTCTCCAATTTCCCTATATTCATACCTTTTGTAGTATGATTTTGCATTTATTACTATTAGGAAGCAAAATCTGTTTCCTCACTTGTAGAGTAGGAGCTGGCCTTATGACATACTCTGGCAATGTAATTTCACAAAAGTGACAGTGTGCCAGTTCTGAGCCTAGGCCTCAAGAGATAATGTGTATTTCTGATCTCTCTTTTGGAACTCTTCTACCACCACGTAAATAGGCCTGGGCTAGCTTGCTGGATAACGAGGCCCATTCACTTCTATTACCCTAGCCAACTAACAGCCAGCCCACAAACAACTATCCATCAACAAAGTGAGTGGTATTATTTTAGATGAGCCTAATATCCTCAGCTGTCCTAACAGCTGACCACAGATGAATGGAGCAAGCCCAGCTTGGATCTATAGATATACAAAGATAACCTGCAGGCTTGTGAATAATAGTAAAAATGTTAACTACTGACTTATGCAATGTTTATAATGCCATTTCTACATAATTGACACCTATTATTGAGTTTGAACATTTTTGCATATAAGCTTAAGAGCCATTTTTTGTATTCCTTTTTCTTTGCACTATTATATACTTTCCTGAACTTCCTCAGTAGAATTTGTCTGTTCTTTATCAATTACTGGGAGCCATATTTCTAATGAGGAAGATTAGTCTTTTTCTGTGAATATATTTCTCCCTTTGCATCTCTTTTGATGTTCCTTAAGGCATCATCTGCCATAAAGCAGCTCTTATTTGTATATAATAAAAGTATCACTTTATAGGATTCTAGATGTCAACTGCTTTCACAGTTTGAAAGATTTCTGTTTTCTTACTTCATAAGGCAACTTGTTCATATTTTCATCTAGTACTTTAATTATTTGATTTTTTCATAAATTCAAATTTTGTTCTCCCAATTTGGAATTAAATAGAAGCAAGAGAGCATCACATTCATCCAAACCATGAGAAAAATCCATAAAACTCATTTAAGTTGTAGTGTTGCAGAACCTATTTTATTTTTTTATTTTTTTAAAAAAGATTTTATTTATTTATTCATGAGAGACAGAGAGGCAGAGACACAGGCAGACGGAGAAGCAGGCTTCGTGCAGGGAGCCAGATATGGGACTCGTCCTGGGTCTCCAGGATCACGCCCCGGACTGAAGGCGGCGCCAAACCGCTGAGCCACCGCGGCTGCCCTCAGAACCAATTTTAGTGCTGAGTTCCCAAAGCAACCAGGTGAACTAAATGTGAAAAAAGTGACATGCCTCTCAAAAAAAAAAAAAAAAAAAGACAAGACTCAAAGAGTTTCCCCGTAGTCAGAATGCAGAAGAGAAATTGCTGCCATATATGCAGATAAGAAGAAAACTACTGAAATGTTCATAGACAGATGACAAATTTTAGCAGAGATATGACAACTATGAAAAAGTGAAAACTGGATATGCTAGAAATGAAAAATAAAATATTAGGAATGAAGAATATATATATATATATATATATATATATATATATATATATTTGAAACTTTACGTCCTACCATCATTGTTTATTATAAAGGCAAACACTGATTCTGATTATATGATTATCAATAGGATTTCCAGTAGGAGCACAGACACTGTACCTCCAAACATTTTGGATTTGCTGTGATGGGGATCAGCTACCAGCAGGGCCTGTCATACTGGATGTGGATGTCTCCAATCTCCTTCTGAGAAGCCTCATCTGACTATATCAAAAGCCACCAGGGTTTTGAAAATGGACTGGCGGATTGCATAAATCTGGGCCATGCTCCTGTCAACCTTCAAGCAAACTCAGATGTTCATACTAACAAATCTCGCCTTACCCAGAAGCAGAACAGTTGGAGGAGGTTGTTTTGCAGCTTGACAGCTCCATCATCTCCAGGGGCCACTCATTCACTTTGGTGAGGCTATTGCCCTGCTTTCAGGGTTGTGACCAGTTCCTTGTGTCCAAAGATCTGCATGTCCATTTCCTGATCCCTTGGTCCCTTGGACTTCATGAAGAGATTTTGTCTCACTTAAAACCAAAAAGTCTGACCTAATTGACTCACCATCCCAATGAAATAAATTTTTTTCTCAATTAAAGCTGAAGTCCATAAAATGTACATTAAGTTCAAGTCATTTATGGTAGATAAAAAAAGAGCATAATATCATTTTGTTTATTAAAATTTTAAGTATATATATATATTTTTAAAGATTTTATTTATTTATTCATGAGAGACACAGAGAGAGAGAGAGAGGCAGAGATGGAGGCAGAGGGAGAAGCAGACTCCATGCAGGGAGCCCCACGTGGGACTTGATCCCAAGACTACAAGATTACGCCCTGAGCTGAAGACAGACGTTCAACAGCTGAGCCACCCAGGCACCCCTAATGTATATATTTTTCTTGAAATAATGATTGGAAAGAGTTTTCCCAAATACAAATAACATGAAACCAAAGATAGATTGTTTACAGCAACTTTTAAAAAATATATTGTAAAAAAAAAAAAAATAAAAAAATAAAAAAATAAAAAATATATTGTATATGAAATTATTTTAGGGAGGTTGAGCCAACATCTTACATATGAAAAGAGAAACATTCAAAATATTTCAATTAGTTGTTTATAATAGAAACAATTTTTGGTATGTCTACATCTAAAATATCGAATAAAGCAGTTAGATGTTTTAACCTGTATTGAATAGATCCTAGTTTGATTATCCCCTAAAAGTCATTTGAATATTAAATTTCAAATTAGGAGTGAAATTTTAAATTAATTATGTTCTCCTTTAGGTTTTAAAAGAAAACTATTTAAGCTGGCCTTTAAATAGTTATGCTGAAATTTAGTGTTAATAAGTTCCAGCTATGCAATATTTTTAGTAATTGTATTTTATGCAGACCTTGCTGATGTTAATGCTAGTGTTTATTTTAAAGTACATTTGATAGCACGTTTCTTAAAGCATCCATGAATATTATTCTAAGACAAGCATTTTGAATCTGTAATAAATCTGTAAGAAAAAATCACACATATCCCAAAAATTAATAGTGTTTGAGGAGCTTAAATTATACCTTTCATTGAATATCATCAAATATAATTCATAAACCTCCAAATATTCTTTGGAATTTTTTTATGATTTTCAGATGATAGCACATAACTTCAGCTTATTATTTCAAATAGTTTCATCTGCTCAAAAAGTGCACATTTCTAGCATTTTGTGACATAAAGTAGATTCAAAAGAACTGGCATAGAGGCATTTCAGAAGCGAGTCATTTAGACCAGCAAGAATTAGCACACTTTTTATACGAAGTGCCAGATAGTGAACGTTAAACCTTTCTGGGTTATTTGAATTCTGAGAAAACTACCCAAGTGTGCCATTTTCACATGATTGTAGTCATAGATTTTATATATATATATATATATATATATATATATATATATATATATTTATAGAAAGAGAGGGGGAGAGACAGACAGAGACAGAGAGAGAGGAGCATATTTTGTTCTAATTAAATTTTATTTACCTAAATTTTTATTTATCTAAATTTTTATATTTATTTATTTATTTATTCATTTATTTATTATTTACTTTTATTTAAATTGGCAGTGAGCTGATTTTGACTGAGGGGCCATAGCTTGCTCATCAGAGAGCCAAACTAACCTAAAATACAAAATGGAGAAAGGTTATAAGTATCTTAACTAACTGGCAACCATTTCTACACTTGTTGGTTTTGGTGGGTTTTTTTAACTTTTTAAAAAAGATTTTCCATTTGTCTCCGAAGTAAAATGCCTAAATTCCTCCATGTTCTTGTTCCTCAAACTACATTTGTAGTTTATATCTTCATGGCTCATTATTATCTTTATCTCACTTTGCTTTTTTTTCTCATTTACACTCTCACTTAAGTTTTCCTCATTAAAAAGTGAAAAGAAAAAAACTAAATGATGGAAGTCATAGAGATGACTCTATAACATTTTATTTTTTCCTATTTGATGTCCCTTTCCCTCTTTTTATATTTGTGTTTGCCTAGTGGTTCCAATAAAGCATCAGAGAAGACAGGGCCTCAAATAACAGACTATGGCACCATAAAAGATAAACTTAGAGACAACAAATTTTATACTCTAAATGGAGTTGACACAGAGACCTATTGGTCAGACCAGGATGAAATGATAGTGGCCTGGCAACAAGAAGGCAGGCTCATCAGTAAAGTACTTCTGGCATTTCTGGAAGTCATGTACTAACCATCATAGACCTTGTCTTACAGTGAATGACATCCGTGAAATGGCATTGTTTGGCACATTTGCACATCAGGGCAGGCATAATTTTGAGAATTTTATTAGCTTCAAAGACTCAAATCACAATGCATATTTCAAAGGACACTATGTTCAGGTCAAAATGGCATAGAAAAATGGAGAAGTGTCAAATAATCTTTCAAGAATATACAGAAATCTAAACATCAATCTTACTTCAGTTCCTAGGATTCTGAATCAATTTTTGAAAGCAGGCTATTGATCCACCTAATGAAAAAAAATCTCACAAACACATTAAATTGGATTTTATGCCATTTTAAACTTTTTAAAATTAATTTGCACCTACATTTGAGATTTGAGATATTCATGATATATTTATATAATACCTGGTTCTAATGAAGTCCAGGTAATTTATGGATATTATCTCATTAAACATATGCTAAGGGCACCTGGATGGCCCAGTTGCTTAAGCATCTGTCTTTGGCTCAGATTATGATCTAGAGTCCTGGGATCAAGCCCCGTGTAGTGCTCCCTGCTCAGTAGGGAGTCTACTTCTCCCTCTCCCTCTGCCCCTGCAACACCGCTTGTGTGCTCTCTCTCTCTCTCTCTCTCAAATAAATAAATAAAATCTTAGGAAAAACAAAAACAAAAACAAAATATGTGCTTAACATTCTGTATTGCATAACCCTTGGGTATCTGTTATTCAGATTTAATGTAATAACTGATGTCCACAAATTCCAAGAGAAATAGACATATGTAAAAAACTAGACCTATTAAAACTATATATGTATTATATATGTGAATATATATATATATATATATATATATATATATATAATATCTGTATGTGTGCACAAGTGTATGAACCTAATTGTAATATAATCATTCAGTAGGGCTTTAGGATAACTACTTAGGTGGTATTTTAATATCCAGTTAGTTTTTTTTTTTTAATATATTGTGATAAGAGTTTGTCAGTATTTCTCAGCTTGAATAAATGATATATAATAAAATTAGTTTATGTTTCTTGAAAAATTAATATAGAGCCTAATTTATTTTTAATTTTAGGGTACGTCTTGTGACTAATTTTATGAATTCAAAAAAACAAAATTAAGTTGATAGCTTATTCATGGGCATTATTCTTTTTCAAAAATTAAAATGCACTGACATATGAATGGCTTCATATAAATATTTTGAGTTGTCAGTCACTGGAAATATCAAGATAATATTAGTTTTTAGCATAGGCATTTGAATTTTAAATTCATTATGGTCATTTTCCTTTCAGTTATAGAAATAATTAGGATGTTTATATCATTATTTAGCATTTCAGTGAATTCTGGGTTTACTGCGGCACGTAGTAATGGAAAGAGTGAGATTCTTTATACTGAATAATCCATGCAATAATAAGTATAAATGATGTATTTGGAATTGTGTTTAAAATGATGATTTAAAAAATAAATAAAAATAAAATAAAATGATTTAAGTACTGGTTACTATAATTATTTTGTATTTCCAAATACATACATATGTATGTATACATACATATACAAATACATATTTCTCAGTTTGAGAAAATCACATTACAGCTTCAGATTCCTTGTCACTAGAAAGGGAATGATGAAAGTACTTGTTTCACTGTTAGTATTTTTAGGTCACTTTGTACTTTTGTATTTTTAATCTGAGAATTTATCATCAAAATACTCTGTTCAATAGCTATTGAAGTTAGTTTGCTACCCACATCTCTAATCATTTGAAATATAGTTGGATTAACTTTTTTTTTGTCTTCTATTATAGATTTTGTTTTTCTCCAGTCTTTTTAAAAGTTTTTTTTTTTTCTGAATTAGTGAATGTTGACAGAATTCTAAATGTCAAAATGATACAAAAATGTAAATTCAGTAAGAAATAGTGAAAGAGACTATAAAGGAAAGGGAGGAAACTGAGTGGGGAAAAATTAGAGAGGAAGACAAACCATAAGAGACTCCTAACTCTGGGAAACAAACAAAGGGTTACAGAAGGGAAGCTTGGGGGCTTGGGGTGACTGGGTGATGGTCACTAAGGAGGGGCACTTGATGGGATGAGCACTGGGTGTTATACTATATGTTGGCAAATCAAATTTAAATAAAATGTTTTTTAAAAATGTATACTCAGAGAAGTACTGCTTTCACAAATTAATTCCACCTTATCCCCATCATTCATTCTTTTACCCATTCCCAATCAAATCCTGTAGGTAATCACTGTCAGTAGTTTCTGGTTTATCATTCTTCTCTTTCTTTTTAAGGTTATTTATTTGTTTATTTGAGAAGGAGGAGGGGCAGAGGAAGAAGGAGAGAGATAATCCCAAGCAGACTCTGCCCTAAGTGCCCAAGGTGGACCTCAATCTCATGACCTGGAGATCATGATCTGAGTAGAAATCAAGAGTCCATTGCTCAGCCAACTGAGCCCCCACTCAGGTGCTCTTCCTCTCTTTCTTTTTGGGAAAACTAAGCAGATATATACATTTGTCCTTATTTCTTATACAAAAGGTATTGGTATCATACTATATGTATCTTTAAAATTTTATCATTTTCCATTAAACCTACACCTTGGGAATTACTCCCTGAAAGTTCAATTTATAAAGATAGTCCATATTTTTTAACTGTTATTTGATACTTCATTGTGAAGATGGATATACCTCAATTTAATTACTTATCTGTGTTTGAATATTTAAGTTATTTCCAATATATTGCCTTTATAAATAATGGAACAAAATTGTGGATATATAAGTGATATTTTTGGATAATTTTAATCAGGATAAATATTTACAATGATGGCTGAATCAGAAAGTAAGCACATGTATTTTATTATGCATTTTCCAATTCTCCACAAATGTACTCATTTCATCTTTCACAGGCAGTATATGAAAATAACTCTTTCCTCACAGCCTCAACAAAAGAATGATTTATCAAGCTTTTGTAATTTTCCAATATAATAGATGAAAAGTAATGTTCCAGGGTAATATTTTGTATTAAAATTTTATTGAGATAATTTTAGATTTACTTGAAGTCATAAGCAATAATACAGAGAGATCGCATGTACTCTTCTCATTTCCTCTAACAGAGGAAACACCTTGTGTAGTAAAAATATCTCAACCAGGATATTGACTAATGACATTGATATAATTCACCAGTCATATTCAGATTTCTCAAGTTTTGCTTTTCTTCATTTGTATTATGTGTGTGTATGTGAATTTAATTCTACATAACTTTATCATATATGTATTCATGAATTCACCACCATAGTGTACATACAGAACAGTTCCATCACCACAAGCACCTCTGGTGTTGTCCTTTTGTAATGACACCGACTTCCCTCACCCACCTCTACTCCCATTACTAACCCATGTAAACAAATAATCCACCCTCCATTTCTAAAACTTTGTCATTTCAAAAATGTTGTATACATATAATCATACAGTGTGATTTTGGCATCTTTCACTGAGTCAAGTTGTGTGTATGAGAAATTTGTTCTTTCATAATACTAGCATGGATTCCTTGTATTCTAGGGCATTGATGTATAACTGTTTAACCATTCACCTGTTGAAAGACATCTGGACTGTTTCTAGTTTGGGGTTATTACAAATAAAGTTTATACAAATCACAGAAAAGTTTTCGTGTAAACATAAGCTTTTATTTTTCTGGGTTAAATGTATGAGAGTATAATTGCTAGGAAACTGTTTAATTTTATATGAAATTTCCAAATCATTTTTTAAAAATAGCTATACTATTTTACATTCCAACCAGAACGTAATATTTTTTTAAAGATTTTATTTATTTATTCATGATAGACATAGAGAGAGAGAGAGAGACAGACAGAGACAGAGACAGAGACACAGGCAGAGGGAGAAGCAGGCTCCACGCCAGGAGCCCGACGCGGGACTCGATCCCAGGATCTAGGATCGCACCCTGGGCCAAAGGCAGGTGCCAAACCGCTGAGCCACCCAGGGATCCCCCAGAACGCATTATTGATCCAATTTTTCTATATCATAACCAGCATTTAGTGATGCCACAATTTTTTAAGCCATTCTGATAGTTGTAGGGATATATCACTGTGGTTTAGTATAAATTTCCCAGATGTCAAATGCCATTGAACATATTTTTATTCATTTTTTTCCATCTGCACATCCTTTTCAGTTAAATGTTCATTCATATTTTCCCTATTTTCTGATTAGATTGTTTATTTTCACTGTTGAAAGTCTGAAGTTTTTTTAATGCATAAGTGTAGCTACTACTCTTTTGCCAGGTGTTTTGCAAATATTTTCCATAAGTTTCCAGTTTGTCTTTTTATTCTCTTCATATAGACTTTCACAAAGGTTTTTCATTTTGATCAGGTACAATTAATCTTTTTTTTAATGGACTGTGCTTTTTGGCGTGCACTCTACAAACTCTTTACTCATTCCTAGATCCTAAAGATTTTATCTTATGTGTTTTTCTAAATGTTTTATGGTTTTGTGTTTTACAGTACATGAGTATTATAAATCTTGTATGTATTTATGTTCAAGTTTTAAAGCCTATAATGTGTAGTTTGAGATGGGTTTGTTTCGTAGGTTTTGGCTATGGGTTGAATACTCTAGCTTCATGGTAAGCCTGAATATCAGCAGAGTGACTCTCTATTCTCCTTTGTCATGAACACTTTAGCTAAACTGTAGTCTATACATTTTCATAGAAATATTACAATAAGCTTGTCTATGCTTACAGAAAATGTTACTGGGGTTCTGACAGAAATTGTTTTAAATCAATAGATCAATTTGAGGGAAGAGGATTAACATCTTTACCATATAAGGTCTTCCAATTTATGAACTCCAAACATATATCCACTTATTTCAACCTGCTCTGATTTCTTTATCAGTACTTTGTAGTTCTCAGTATGTGTTTAACTCTATGTTTATGGCTGAATATTTTACTTTTTTTGGATTGTTTATGGGAGATAGTGTATTTTTAATGTTGACTTCCTTGTATTCATTGTTAGTATGTCAAAATGTGATTCATTTTTGTGTTTTTGGCCTTGTATCCTGTGACCTTGTTGAACTCACTTATTCTAGGACTCATATCATTTTCTACTTAATAATGCCATCTGCAGCTTTAGTTTTCCATTCCAATCTATATGCATTTTATCAACATTTCTTGCCTTATTGCAATAGGTAGAACTTCCAGTGGTATTCTGAATAAGATTGATAAGAGTAGATATCCTGCCTTTTCTTGATGGTAAGGACAAATTTAGTCTTTTAATATTGAGTATATTTCAGTATAATTTTAAAGTTAATTTCTCTTTTGAGTGTAAATGAACTTTAAAAAATTTAACGGCCATTTTTTAAAGTTTTGTTTAAATTCCAGTTAGCATACAGTGTAATACTAGTTTCAAATGTACAATTTATTGATTCCATATTTACATAAAATACTTGATGCTCATCACAAGTGCCCTCCTTAATCTCCATCACCTATTTAACCCACACTCACCTCCCTTATGGTAACCATCAGTTTGCTCTCTATAATTCAGAATCTGTTTCTTGGTTTGCTCCTCTCTCTTTCTCTGCTTATTGTTTTGTTTCTTAAATTCCACATACGAATGAAATCAGATGGTATTTGTTATGTTAAGCACAGTAAGTCAGACAAAGAAACATTTAATGGTATATCTTATATTATCTTTGAGACTTGTCTGTTTACCACTTGAGCCCAATTTTCTGTTGGATGTTGCTGTTCCCTCATCCTTAATATTTTAGCTTTCATATATTGGTGCTACTAGCCTTTATCTGTTTTACCTTTTTACATTTGGATTTCTGATATATATGTGTATAGTGTGTGGCATGGAACTATTTTCATCTTTTGTTCAAATAATTGTTCAGTTGTTGCATAATTATTTATTTAAATATGTAACTTTGATACATTGTTTTCATGTCACCTTTATTATGTAATTTATTTCTATATATTTGTACAGTCTGATATTTCTATTTAACTCATTGATCTGTCTATTCATGTTAGAGGAAAGTCTAAATTTCCTAGTATGTTTTAGACAGTATATATGATTTTATATTTTATTACATACATTCTTTACTATATATTAATATTGCATTTTAATATCTTGTGAGGCTAGTACCCCTCACTCTTTAAGAGAACAAATGTTTGTATGAATAAGAAAAAAAATGCCCATTTGTACAAGTCTACTTGCATGTTTTTCAGGGATGTTTTAAAGTTTTTTTCAGGGGCACCTGGGTGGCCGAATCAGTTAAGATTCTACCTTTAGCCTGAGTCATGATCCCGGGGTCCTGGAATCGAGCCTGGCAACAAGCCTGGCATGGAACTGGCTCCCTGCTTAGTGGGGAACCTGCTTCTCCCTCTCCCTCTACCTCCTGCTGCCCGTGCTTATGCTCTCTCTCTTTCTCTGTCAAATGATACATAAAATCTTTAAAAAAAAATAAAGTGTTTTCATATAAATTTTGCAAATTTCTTGTCAAGTTTATCCCTAAGTATTTCACCTTCTAGTTGATATTTAAAGGTGTGTCTTTATTACTATACTCTTACCTGGTTTTTGTTTCTGTTAAGGTTATTGATTTCCATGTCCCAGTACTTTATTTTCTTCTGACATTTCAATTATATCCTGTAAAATTATACTAATGTTAATTTCCAAAGGATATGTATCATTAACATGTAGTCACTCATGGAAATAATGAAAACGTAAACAAACGTGTAAGAGAACAAAATGACAAAAATAAATATAATGAAAATGATAAAATAAAGTGTCAATACATATATGCATTAACCTCACTAATTAGCAAGGAAATGACAAGAGATAGTCAAACACAAAGAAAATAAAAGGAACGAATAACAAAAATAAAATAACATTAGTAAAATAAACGAATATTTTCAAGTTAGAAAAATATCAACACCAAAATAAAGTTTTTAAAAATCATTAAATAGTTGATATAACTAAAAAAAAAGACAATAGAAAGAGAGAGGAAGAAAAGGCATAAAATATTGGTATGCAGAATAATAGTGTCAACACTGAAGATTCTAAATATATTAAAAACAAATTAAGAAGAAATTACAAATAATTTTATAATTAAATTAATAGTTTGATAAAATGGTTCTGATTCTTGAAAAATACAACTTAGAGGAACTACAATAAAAATGTAAGAAATCTATATAGTGATATATGTGTATATATATGTATGCATGTGTGTATATATGTGTGTTTATATGTATATATCAAATAGAAAATAAAATTTTTGAAGTATACCATTTAAATTATCATTTAAAATGTAGAAATAGGTCTACTGAAAGATTTGCAAGACCTCAGCACAGAAAAGTGTAAAAGATTTAGTCAAACTCAGATTGATTTACAGATGCATTGGAATCCCAACCAAATGCCAGCATAGAAATTGAGGGGTAGTTTCTAGACAGAAGTTTACATTTTAAGAATAATCAAGACTATATTGAAGAAGAACAAATCAACATGATATATAACAATAAATATAAACATTTCATCTAAGGATACAATAAGACATTATGGCCTTAGCAAAAAAAAGGTAGCATAACAGAAATTAATAAACACATTCAAAATTAGGCTTACTTAATTCATGACAAAATTGATACTACAACACAGTTGAGAAGAAAATATCTTTTCAATCAATGATTCTAGGTGAATTGGACAGTCATATAAAACTTAATTTAATGCTTATCTTATATACTAATATAAAAATCATGGATTATATATCCCAAAAGTAGGCAATATATCTAAACAACAAAATAATACAATAAATACATAAGAATAAACATGGGAGACTATCATCGTATATTCAGGGCAGGCAAAGATTTCTTAAACAAGACATTAAAATGTCAATCCATAAAGAAAAAATGGGCAAAAAAGAGTTTTATCCTCTTCACAAAAGAAGACATCCTAATAGCCAAAAAATATATGACTATATGCCCTCTGCTTATTAGTAATCATGGAAATTAAAATTAAAACCACAAAAAATCCTTCATTCTATCATGATTAATAAAAATATTTAAAGATATAAAACGACATTTTAACATGGAGATACTGGAACTTTGGTACACTGCTGATGGATTTATGATTGACATAATTCCTTTGGAAAATTGTTGAGCATTTGCTACAAATGCTGAATACATTGTGACTCAGAAATTCTTTACTTGCACAGCAGAAATGCTTTCCTATTTTCACAAAAACACATGCACAAAAATGTTTATAGAAGAACTATTCATAATGGTCCTAAGTTAGAAGCAAGATAATTGGCCACCAGGAGTAAAATGTTAAGAACTTTGCTCCTTGGAAGCTAACCTATTTCTGTAACAACATGAATTTATTTCACACATTCAAAATTTGAACAAAAGGAGCCAGAATTTACAAGTGTAAATTGTATTATTCCAGTTATATGTAAATCAAAAGCAGGAAAACAAATCTATGGCATGAAAATCTAGGTACCACTTATCTTAAAGGTCAGTACCAGGAAGGAGGCACCAGGGATATATTTGGTACTGGTAATATTCTATTTCTTGATGTAGCTGCTGGTTTCATGAGAGAATTCACTTTATAAATTTTCATTGAGTTGCATAGTTATAACTCATATTTATCTCTTCACATATTATACTCCAATAAAAGATATTTTTCAATCGTTTGATAACAATTGAAATCATTAATCGATAAATCGATTAGGGATAAATCGATAAATTTATCCCTTTATCCCTAATCTGTCTTTTTAAAATTTTGTGTATTGGTGAGAATAAAGTGCTCTAGTTGTTTAACTGTTGAGAACTTCCTTTTTTCTGAAGCTTATAGAAATACACTTAGAATAGACAGTAATTTTTACTTAAGAATGTTGTTTGGAGAAATTAAATGACATGATACACATGAAATTACATGGCACATAAAGGTAGGTGCTCAGTAAATCTTAGATCAGCCTTCTTATTTTGAATTCAATTACTAAATAACCTTCTCCTTTTGGTTTTAATACCTGTCGGCTGCCAGAATAGAAATAGGGATTCCACCCTTTATTTGCAATGTTTCCTCTTTTATAGAAGTGGGAAAATTCACAAGAGCAAATTTCTTGTGTTCTGTTAAGTGTATGTTGGATAAATCAGCTCTTTCATAATAGAAGCCATGACTATTATAAAACACCTGTGAAATATTAAATGTACATATTTTTAAAGATTTTATTTATTCATTTGAAAGAAAGAGAGAGCAGGCATGCACACACAAGTGGGGAAGGGATGGGTAGATAGAGAAGAAGTAGGCTTCTGCTAAGCAGGGAGCCCAGTGCAGGATTCAATATCAGGACCCTAGGATCAAGACCTGAGCTGAAGGCAGATGCTTAACTTAGTGAGCCACCTAGACACTCCTTAAATGTTCATATTTTTGAGTGAAATAATGATCTACAATTTTACTATGCTCTAACCAATTGAGGCTAATAGAATATTCTCTGACTAAAACAGGAAATTAAACCAAATATGATTTTCAGAAACACTATAGCTCCAATAAATACCAAGGAGTTTTCATTCACATATCAACATTTAGGAATTTAGGTATAAGTGCATGCAATCATGGACTCTTACAAGAACATGGGAGTGAAAGGGCATATAAGAACACTGATTAGTATTTTCCTTCTTAGAGATGATAATTTGATATGACTCCACTCATCTATTGGCAACCTCATGAAAAAAATCAGTTTATAATGTATTTCTCATGTGTTAACTTTACATCTAGTTTTCTAAGCTACATTTGTCTTATCCCATTGTTTTATGTCCTGATATTGTTGCAGCTACTGCTCTCATTATTGTTAATGTTTTGTTGCTGTTGTTTGTTTGTTTGCTTGGTTTTTAAAACATAGTATATGGAACTGTATAATGTCCTTTTTTTCATCCAGGCTGAGTTGGTCCACTTTTGGCATTGGCTTAGTGGTAATAAAAGAAGTATGATTTCAATAAAAAAACAAAAAACAAAAAACGTAGCATAATTAGTCCTTTACAAGAAACAGTTTGGGGGCTTATTTTTAAATTTATTTTCTATTTAACATACATTTGTCAGTTAAATAGGTATGTAATTATTTTGCAATTATGGAGATTTTAAATTTAGAGAGTCTCTAAATTATTTCTTTATTTATTATTTTTTTATACCAAACATCAATACTGTGATGCTTGGATTGTCAATTTATATCTTAATTCCCAGTCTACATTTCTTTCTAATAGCTTGAACAATACAGCAGTCCCATCGTTTATCTACTTCAAACAGTTGAATTAGTAATTTAATTTTAAAATTACTGATTGTATAATATATTATTAAATATTTATTTGACCTTTTCCTTATAAACAATTGTAAGCAAATCATAAAAATCGAAACAATACAAAAAATGTACATCACAAAACAATACCCCTTAATCTATTTAATCTAACTCCCATTTCCAAAGGCTAACACAGTTAACATTTTCTTACTAGCACATATAAGAACATACATAGAAAGCTAGCTAGAGAGATATGTGGATGGATAGGTAGATGTTGTACATATTTAAATAAATTGAGTTCCTCTTTCAGGACTGCATGTAATTTCTAATTTTGTTTTAAAACACTTCATTTCATTCAGTATTTTGAATGGTCTTCAGTAACAAATAAATATGACTGAATTAGTCAATTAGCCCTTTAAAGCTGTCTGTTAAAAGATTTAACAAACTATTTTAATTAGTAATGTTAAAGATTATTTACCTTAAAAAATATGTCTACTTACAGTTAATGGATTTCCTTCATCTATAAAAATATTAGTTTGCTCAAATAACAACATATTTTAATAAATATTTTCAAAATCTGAAAATGATAGAATTAGTCTTCATATTGATACTTACGTTAAGTAACTTTTCTATTAAAATAATCACTACATTAATTTTAATTTTATTTTCAAAGAAATTAGTTCTAGTCATATGCAGCTATGTATTTGAAAATACCAATTTATAAAATTAGGATAGTATATCAATATCTAATAATACTTAAAGAAAACAAAACTACATTTGAAACAATATGCTTGAATATGCTAAGCATAATAGTTCTTCATGCTACATTCCCACCCACCCCACTGCAAAATATTTAGATAAGATTTCAAAAACTCCTAGGTACCTAACTGGCTCAGTCACTCTTGATATCTTGGTTGTGAGTGTGACCCCCACATTTGGTATAGAGATTAAAAATAAAATCATTAGAAAAAGAATTCAAATACTCCCAATTAATTTCCTTCCATAAAATCTTCACATTGCCTTCATATAATATGTGAAAGAAATTCCTTAAAATATTGTAGTAATACAGTTTTCTAGAAAAAAAGAAATTCCACTAATATATCCTGGATTAATATTGTATCTGCATCATGAAGTATCTACAACAGAACTTCTTTGGCTGTACGTGATTTTAAAAATACATTTATTCATAAGTAATTTTCCACTTTTTTAGAAAAAGGTGATTTTATTTGAGAAGGCAATTTATTTTCTGTGTCATTTAATACTTTTAGCGTCATCATGCTACATCATTCTATTAGTAAGCATAAAAATATGTGTTTATAATAATTTTCAATGTTTTTTTCATTAGAAAAAAAATTTTCAAAGGGAAGAGCAATTGAAACAGTTCTTTATGCTTCAATGTTCTTAGGCACACAAATGTCAACATGTTATATATTGGGGTTTTATTGATATAGCACTACACTTTAATACTAAAGGGAGACAAGGAAGACTCTTTAGAGAATCAGAAAATGTTTTTAACTAGGTTAAAAAAGTAGATGTATTCTTGCCTCCATTCCTTTTAACTCGTATTAATGTCTTGATTGAACTTTTGAATGAAATAGGTGCATTTACCTTTCTCTCTTGTCATAAAGAAATAGCAATATAAACATTTCCTTTGTGCTGTTTCAAGAACTATAAGAGCACTTTATTGATAAGTCCTCAACTCTCTGATGATTATTTAATCAAAAGACTTGTCAGTGTCACAATAAAAGTCAATCTTTTTCTGTTATCCAGAGGAAACTTCTTAAACATCTTATGTTAAATGCTTAAACATTAACTTTCTAGATATAATTTATAGTGGAATTTTACTATGTTGTAATATAATTTAAAATATTATTGTAGGCCAAACAAATATTTGAACTGAATTTATTTTGTTCATATTTCAGTTTTCAAAGTTATTTTTGAGGAAACTCATGGCATTGTAAGGTGTTTGGGGAGGAGAATACTTTTTAATCAGTGATGTACACCAATTAAGTTACACAGCTATTACAAATATATTATTTTATTTCTTTAAGATATAATATCAAATGTCTTTTTTTCTAGATACATATTATAAATATATATATATATATATATAATGTATATGAGGATATGTAATCAAAATCATTACGTCCCTCATCACACACATACAACATCATTTGGGGAAGATTAGTTGAAATATAATCTGTCTTTGAAATTCTCTAGATCAGGGTTTGCTAATTCAAATACCTTGAAGAGCCACACAGGGAATATAAATGGGTAAGTATAAATAAGTCCCAGGAGATAAATGCAAATGAATCTTTTCCAAGTGAAAGAGTATATGCTCCCATTAAATGGGGTTATTAAATAGATGTTTCCCATAGCAAGTAATAAAAATCTGACTCAAACAACTAAGCTTATGCAATCTGTTTATCATGACTGGAAGTCCAGCTAGAAGGTCAGCATCAGGTATAGCATTATTAAGACTCTGTTCGATTTCTTCTAGTTTACCCCTATTATCTCTGTATTGGCACTGTGGCACCTTCTTGACAATACCTACCTCCATTTGATGTCCAGAAGATGAAAAAGAGCCTTCCCTATAAGGCTTGAATAGAAGTTCTTTCTTTATCTGGCTTGGTTCCCTTTAGGTAGCATGTCCATTTTATGGCTAAAACAACCCCCAGGTAAATATTTACCCCATCAGGGTTTAAGCTGATTTTTTCTGAAGCTATTACCTGCAAGAGAAATCTAACTATCACAATTGGCCAAAGCTAATGAGGACTCACTTTTAGACCTGGATAAATAGTCAGTTTCTCTTGAGTTCCATAATTTGAATAGGCAAAGATTGAGTATCTAATTAAAGCTGAAATTCAGGGGCATCTCAGGTAGCTCAGTGATTGAGCATCTGCCTTTGGCTCAGGGCGTGATCCTGGAGACCCAGGATCGAGTCCCACATCGGGTTTCCTGCATGGGGCCTACTTGTTCCTCACTTGTATCTCTCTCTGCCTCTCACTCTGTGTCTCTCATGAATAAATAAATAAAATCTCTTTTTTAAAAAATTGAAATTCAGCTGGAAGAAACAAGGAAAAATAAAACCCAAAACCAAAAATAAATAAATAAATAAATAAATAAATAAATAAATAAGAGAGAAGAAACAAGCAAAATAATAGATGCTGGTGATCAATGAGGAGTGCCTATATACTTTTTGACCCAGCAATTATTCTCCCGGTATATAACCAAAAGAATTAAAAATCCTATACAAAATTATTCATAGGGGGCAACCCAGGTGGCTTAGCGGTGTAGTGCCACCTTCAGCCCAGGGTGTGATCCTGGGATTGAGTCCTAGTCAGGCTCCCTGTGTGGAGCCTGCTTCTCCCTCTGCCTGTGTTTCTGCCTCTCTCTCTGTGCTTCTCATAAATAAATAAATTAAAAAAAAAAGTATTCATAGCACAATAGTGCATAGGTGCAAAAGCTAGGGGAAAAAAAAGAAATGTTCACAACAGATGAAGGGAAACACAAAAATATAGTAAATACACACAATGGAATATTTTATTCAACCATAAAAGTGAATGAAGTAGAATGAACAATGAAGACATCTTGCTAACTAAAAGAAGTCAGTCATAAAAAATTACATATTATATGATTCTGTTTATGTGAAACAATTCAAAATAGGTGAATCCATAGCAGCAGAGGGCAAATCAGTTGTTGTCAGTGTGTGGGGTCAGTTGGAAATAGAAAGTGTCACCTTAATGAATATGTGGTTTTGTTTTGAGCTGATGAAAATATTTTAAAGCCTGATAGAGTTGGTGGTTGCACAGCATTGTGAACATACTAAACACAAGTTATTGTACACATTCAAATGCTTAGTTTTAAGTTATGTGAATTTTCATTCAATAAAAACAAATAGTTAAAATCTGTAAAGTATATTAGGAAAAAAGTATCCACAAACAGGGGACATTCCATATTCTTCTTCAGCCTTTTCAGAGCCACACATCCAGTATTGTCAAATCTTTTTGATATTTTGAATAAAGTTGAAAATCTGTGTTATGTGAAATATTTCAATAGTGAAAATAAATCAAATCTGAAGCTCTGTGAGGGCAAACAAACACCCCATTCACTGACACACCATGTGGAGCAATCAGTTCACACTTCTACTCTTATGAAAGTATTTTTGGATTATTCATGTTTATGCAAATTATTTACAGTATTTTTATGCCCACTTCAGTGCTACAAGTTAAATGTTATAAATATGAGATGACAAGTGCATATACCTCATACTAAATGCTTTTGATGTGTGTGAATGTGGGGAAGAAGGATGTTTTGAAGGGGTAGTGAGTGAAAGTAAAATTAAGGATACAGTTTCATTATTTGAAGTCTTTTCCACAGACCAAGCAAATAAGTAAATGTGGTGGAAAATAGTAGGACAGGAGAATAATACCACTTTGTGGGTTAGAGATAATGCACATAGAAGGTAAACAATACAGATCATATATAAAACAATATATATGAATAGAAAGAAAATAGTCATTTTAAAATAATTAAAATAATACATATTGTTATAAGTTTTTTTTTTTGAAAGGAAGAAAGGAAACATCAGAAATAATGGCATCATCCAGATTTTTATTTTATTTTATTTTTATTTTTTATTCATGAGAGGCACACAGAAAGAGAAAGGAGAGACAGAGACACAGGCAGAGGGAGAAGCAGGCTCCATGGAGGGAGCCCGATGTGGGACTCGATCCCAGGTCTCCAGGATCACACCCTGGGCTGCAGGCGGCACTAAACCGCTGTGCCACCGGGGCTGCCCATCATCCAGATTTAGCACAAATAATTTTCAAATGTTTCTTCCAGGTATATAATTGTGCACGCTTTATATATGTGATTATATATGACTATAAATAGAAATCAAATTATACATAATATTTTTAAGCTTAAACATTAGTGGCTTATACAATATTCTAAAATGTGTTATAATGGCTGTATATTATTCAAGAATATTTTATAGGCTGTAATTTAAAAATTTCCTATTAGATTTCTTATTTTTTTTTAAACTTTTGGTTTTCTTTTCTTTTCTTTTTTTTTTTTTAAGATTTTATTCATTTATTCATGAGAGACAGAGAGAGGCAGAGACACAGGCAGAGGGAGAAGCAAGCTTCTTGCAGGGAGCCCAATGTGGGACTTGATCCCAGGCCTCCATGATAACAACCTGGGCGGAAGGGAGGCACTCAACCACTGAGCCACCCAGGAGTCCGTCAATTATGTTTCTTAAATATTTTCAGTATGTTAATGTTACATGCTTTCAATAAATATCCTTGCTAAGATCTCTTTCTCCATATCTAGCCTTCACTATGTCCTTTTATATGTATGTAGAAGATGAAATACTAGATAACAAGTACGTAGGACATGTTAATAATTTTTTATAAATACTAATTCTTCTCCAAGAAATATATAAAAATCTACATCCTATGAGATCATCCATTTAAAACTTTCAGAATAATTCATAGAAAGTATATTAAATTACACATTGAATGGCTGAACTACTAACTAGAGACATTTATACATGAAGCAGCTCTTTTAAGAAATAAGACCCATAAATATGTCTGTCTTGGTATAATATATATAATTGAAATGAATAAAGTTTAAAACACCACTGTTGTTACACCATGTTCTGTTAAAATCTTTAAAACTCACACAATTAGAATCCATTTGTACAATATTCATATGTATAAACTTACATTTAAAAAAAAAAACTTTAAAAAGCCTATATCCTAATAAAAACATAAAAATCCCCCTTGTACTCCACCCTCCCAACATTGTTTTTATTTTTAATTATGTCTAATTTGACACATTTTAGAGTGGGATCATATTTTAATTAGCAGCTGTTTGATATGTGAAATGTGAAGTTAGTTTTTCTCCATATGTTTATTGAATATACATTGCTATTTTTCACTTGTGTCCTCCTTCATTTTTTCTAGTAATAATTCATGTTTTTAATTTTTCAATATTTTTATATTTTATTTGTCAAAGTTTTGTGTTTATTACAGCAAATATTAATCCAATAGCTAAAATCAAGATAATTATCAGGATATAATATTGCCCCAGATGTGGCACAACTGCAATTCTCATACCTTGTTGGTAAAACAAAAAATAAAACCTCTATTTTGGAAAACAGTCTGGCAGCTTATTCTAATGTTAAACCTATCCAAGGACACAGCCATTTCACTCTGGTGAAATGAAAATATGTGTTCATAAAGTATCTTGTGTAAAAATGTTATAGGTAGCATTATTCATAAGAATCAAAAACTAGAAATAACCCAAATGTCTCTCCACCTGACAGAGAACATATGAAATGTATAGCCTCACAATGGAGCAACTAAAAAAAGAACAAGTGACTGATACAACAGAATGTATGGACTTTTCAAATGTTATTTTGAGTTTGAGACAGAAGAGCACATGTTATATGATTATATTTTCATGAACTTCATGCAGAAACAAAACTAATGTATACTTTTCGAAATCATGACTCTGGATACCTCTTACGTGAAACTTGACTTCAAAAGGAGCACAAGAGAATTCTTTGATGTGATAGAGATGTTCTAATCTTGACTTCAACATGGCTTCTATGATTATAAACATTTGTTAAAAGGCATCAAAATAAACACTTAAGATACGTATATCTCATTTCATTTAAATTATTAAAACAGAAGTTGAATTTAAAAAATAAAATAATGCCCAGAAACATGTAGAGAAAGTGGATGAGGAGCTTTTCTCTAATTCTTGCATTTAGAAAATTTATTATGGAAAGTTTTAAAATTCCTAAGTATTTTTTCTACTTAATGTATCTTCTCAATTTCTCTTCTAAAAAACGATGTATTAAGATATATATATATGTAGATGATATAGATATAGATAAAATGTTGGGAGGCATGCCTGAATTAATTCCTAAGATCTCTTCCAGTTTCATTTGATAATTTGTAGCTAACAAGGTATACCCTTTGATAGATATTATGAATTATATCCATGAAATCATATTGATCATCTCAGTTTAGTTTTAAATAATGTTACATTTCACAAACTATAACCATTTTAACTTTTATTTTGGCTCAATTTAACACATTTATGACTAATTATAAAAATTTCAAGCTTACTCTAGTTCATTTCTTACATCATTAAAGCATGGAAGAGTTGTAAAATTTACTTTGTACTAAATAGGGCTCCTTATCAGAAATGTCTATTATGGTGGAATATTTTTAATCTTAAAAATAGATTATTTAAAGAAAAAAACTATGTTTTTTTTTTTTTTTTTTTTTTACTTTTTTCATTGGTTTGGGACATCAAAATGTTAGTGCTTATCATATTATGATTATGTTCCTTTATATTTTTTCCAATCATAATGTTCAAATAATCTTAGATTTTTCCTTTTATGTATTAGTGGTGTTTGACTATCATTGTCTAATCATCAAGAGCCTATTCTATTCAGGCACCCACAGATTAGCAAATAAAAGCTCACATAAATGCTGCTATTTGTTTTTAATTATGATGAAATCTATCAAGACATTTCTATTTGCAAGTAGATAACAGTCACATTTTTCAGAAAAGTATAATGAAAAGAATAGGCATACTTGAATAATTGTGCTGTATTTGTTAGCTTTCAAACAGGAAATCATATACACTCAAACTGTCAACAATTTAATAAAGAAATCTAGGGAAACCAGAGAGGAGAGTGCAATACAATGGGAGGTAAGATAATCACTCTGCTCTTGAATGGGTAGACATGATACCATCAGAACCAGAGGAGGCTCTTGAATGGAGAGTGCTGCTTGACAGGAGTGGTGATTCTAAAGACAGACATGACCAGCCTGAGGCAGCATATTTGGAAGTGATTCCTGTGAATAATTCCTTTACCTCCTTTACTCCCAGTCTCTGATCTCCTGTAGGTTGAGGAGGCAAACCTAAATTAAACTGAGAGAGCAAGGAATCTTTGACACTCCCCGTGTGGCCTTCTAAGCCACAGAAGGAAGCTGGAGAGAGATAGAGACGCAGCATAAGAAAATGCAGTAAATGGAAGATATCTAATCATCGTGGTTTTTTTTTTTTTTTCTCAAGCAAATATTAGTTCATTGTTCACCACAAATCTTTCCTCAATTCAAATTCCTTTATATTACCTAAATTTCATGTGAAAACAGAACACTTTTTTAATTGATATAGTTCTGTTCACTTGAATTTCTATTTAAAAGACATTGCAGAATCTTTTTTTAAAGAAACATTTCAGTTTCAGTCAAAATAACATATAGTACCATTCTTGATATATAATAGGAGATTTTGCCATTATTGTATACTTGTGATTCAAAAATCGAATAATCTAATATAAGGGGTCATCTTTATGTGAGTTGATGAAAAAAAATACTTTTTATTTGGTCTATACTATCACTATCACTATCAGTCCAAAATAAAGATAATGAAGCTTCTACAGTAGACAACTATACAATATAGTTTGGGACCAAGTGATCAAGAAATAGTCATTTCTTAAAAACTCTCTGCAAAATAAGTAAAAACTTTAGTCCTTCTTGTTTGAGATGGGAGATAGAAAGAAAACGGGAGCTAATCACCATTCACCTTACATTCATATGCAACTTACTATAGACATTTACTGTAATTTTCATTCATTCAAGATGTTTCTGTCCTTTTCCATTTTACTTTTATGGATTTCCTCATAACCTAAATATGGATAAAATAATGAGAAAAGCATATCATGGATTTTCATCAATTGTTTCATTTTATGACATATATGTAACTGGCAAAGAGACAGATAATCTAACATTGAAAAAAATCACAAAATATTCTAAGGAAGTTAAGAATCTTGACTTTTGGAGCACCCAGGTGGCTCAGTGGTTGAGCATTTGCCTTTGGCTCAGGTCATGATCCCAGAGTCCTCAGATTGAGTCCCACAACAGGCTCCCCACAGGGAGCCTGCTTCTCCCTCTGTTTATGTCTCTGCCTGTCTCTGTGTCTCTCATGAATATATAAATAAAATCTTTAAAAAAATGACTTTTGTGATTTCTACTAGCAATTTACATATTAATATTTAATTTCTAAATGTTTAAAACTTTTTAAAAATATTCCAATAAAACTAATATTTTTTCACATTGAAAGAAAAAAATGTCTCTAATGAGTCTTATGAAATGTAATCTAGGAAATACATAAAAATGCCAAAAAAATACATGAAAGATACACAGAAATTCCATAGATTATAAACATAGTTTGAAAATGAATCAGTTGGATAACTAGTTAACAAAGAGACACAGTGTAAAACTTTATTTTTATCTATAAGAATTTGACAAAGTGAAATGTACAAAAACAATTCAGAAATGTAACAAATATTGGTATGTCTCTGGCACACATTATATTAAAAATGAAATGTAATAAACCTATACATGTTGATTCATCATATATACATACATACATTCACACATACAAATAGTCCATACCCAATATATTTATTATGGCACCCAATGATATGGTTACATAAGTACTACTTCACACACTCAACCAATAAATGACAGCCACGTTGCTCTACTGCACTCTTCTCAGTTTGAGAACTACTTGCCCATCTGTGTCCTCACTCGAGGTATCTCATGTACCGCTCATTTGCATTCTGGGGAATGGTGTCTGCAGAGTGAAAGTGTTCTCAGTGCTGTAAAGGTGCTCAGCAAGATATCACACTAAAAATTCGAAATGAGAACTTTATGATCGCTTGAAGTGGCTGAGCCATTTACAAGGTGAGCCAGAGTGAAGATATGATAAATCTCAGAAATGGATTAGGAAGAATTGGTGATAGTTTTTGGAAAAGTGAACTGTAAAAGCAAAAAGAAGAAATTGTGGTTGAAAGTGTATCCCCACTGCAGCAATTTAAAAAGAGACAGAAATTGCTATTAATGATTTACCATGGTAGGAACACATGTCCAAATGCTCTATGCTGGGATTTCACATGTAACTAAATTTAATTAGCACTTATTTTAAGTAAAGTGATACCCTCAGTAACAAAGAGGGGGCTTCATTTTATAACATAGACACATTCAAATAGAGGAAGATACAATTATATTTATCACTCATCATATTGAATGAAATACATTGAAATATTTTTCAGACTGAATTTAATATACCTTTTATGTCTTACAACCATTATTCTCAGGTGAATGACTCTTGTAAACTTTACAGACTGAAATGTTCTATTTTAATGTAAATATTATTTACCCATTGTACTTTTCAGAGTCAACCTCTTCTTTTGATAATCCTCTTCCTAATGACAGTCTTTAGAAATCCCATCTAGGGCAGCCCCGGTGGCTTAGCGATTTAGCGCCACCTTCAGCCCCGGGCGTGATCCTGGAGACCCAGGATGGAGTCCCACATCAGGCTCCCTGCATGGAGCCTGCTTCTCCCTCTGCCTGTGTCTTTGCCTCTCTCTCCTTCTGTATCCCTCATGAATAAATAAATAAATTAATTAAAAAAAAAAAAAAAAGAAATCCCATCTAAATTAATAAGCCACATAAAACACACTTTCCTGGTGCACCAGGGTGGCCTACAAGGGTGAGCTACTGACTCTTGTTTTTTGCTCAGATTGGAATCTCAAGGTTATGAGATTGAACCCATTTGGGGCTCAGTGATCAGTATGGAGTCGGCTTAGGACTCTCTCCCTTGCCCTCTGCCCCTCCCCCTTGTGCTTACTCTGTCTCTGTCTCTTTCTGAAACAAATCTTTAAAAAACACACTTTCTTCCTGATATGTTCTTACATTACTCCAATTATTAGAGGTTATATCACTAGTGACTTAGGTTCAGAAAATAAATGTATGTCTATACTTAGTGTAATAAACAAAAGTCATTCTTATAAAGATTTATTGATTGATTGATTGATTGATTGATTTATGAGACACAGAGAGAGAGAGAGAGAGAGAGAGAGAGAACAGGGAAAGGGACAAAGGACAAGCAGACTCTCTGCTAAGCAGGGAACCAGACATGGGTCTTGTCCCCAGGACTCTGAGATCATGACCTGAGCTGAAATCAAGAGTCCATGCTTAAGTGTCTGAACTATCTAGGCACTTCCTTGTTATATTTTTTTTTTTAGGCTTGCAATAATCTTCCTTCAAAGACTCCTTCTAAGTGTATTGAAAATGTACCTCTTACTGCTAAGAGGTACTGCTTAGGGAATAGTCTAATGAAGAATTTGAAGTTGAAGATAATTGTGGGGATTAAACATAAGCAAAATAAGAAACTTAAGAGAATGAGAAATGGTTTTGTATACTGAAAACAAAAGCTATCAATAAGTTTTAATCTTCAAATTCTATAAGATTGTATCCTTTGATTCATCTTTCTTGGGGAGAAAACTTGAAAATATATTAGTTGAAACTTAGAGAAAAAAAGTAATACAAATAAGCTTCCCAAGACGCAACAGCCTTTTAAATCTAAAGCAACCTCAGAATTCAGCAAAATGTTAGAACAAGTGATTCAGAGTAAATGTGCCATCTGTCCTTTCTCAGCACTCCATATTTGATGGTCCTTGTGTCTGGTCATTTTATTTACTTGATTGATTATTTGATCAGAAATTCAATGCATCTTCAGATATAAAGTATTACACTTCATAGATTTCCCTGTTTATTCTTACAAGTTAACACTTCAATAATACTGTGATTCAAGAATTTTCCTTACAGCCATGTTCCCAACTTATTTGTGAAGATAAAAAGGAAGATCCTCTTAAAGATGTCAAGCAAAACAAACAAAACAGAAAGCAAACAAAACTTTATTACCTACAAATTCTTCTTAAACATGATACTTTAGCCGAAAGGATGCCATAATGCTTAGGAAAAAGGAATTTTCATACACTGTGGTGGGAGTTTTAATTGGTCAAGGATAGAAAAGGAGCCTTTAAAGATATGTAATCTTGGGCAGCCCCAATGGCCCAGCGGTTTGGCACCACCTCTGGCCTGGGGTGTGATCCTGGAGACCCGGGATCAAGTCCCACGTCGGGGTCCCTGCATGGGGCCTGCTTCTTCCTCTGCCTGCGTCTCTGCCCCTCTCTCTCTCTGTGTCTGTCATGAATAAATAAATAAAATCTTAAAAAAATAAAAATAAAAAAATAAAGATACATAATCTTTTACTTTTTAATTCTGCCTTATGGGATACTTAGGGATGTACATAATGTTCATAAAATAATGAATCAATTATGATATTTATTTATTTATTTTTTAAAGATTTTATTTATTTATTCATGATAGTCACAGAGAGAGAGAGAGAGAGAGAGAGAGGCAGAGACATAGGCAGAGAGAGAAGCAGGCTCCATGCAGGGAGCTCGACGTGGGATTCGATCCCGGATCCAGGATCGCGCCCTGGGCCAAAGGCAGGCGCTAAACCGCTGCGCCACCCAGGGATCCCCAATTATGATATTTATATGATGGAAGTATTTTTGAAGTGATATTTTAAATAATATACAAAATCCATTTATATAAAAAAATTAAAAAATCAAACTTATTTATAGGTATAAAAACATGCATATATATTACTAGAGCCAAATATGTTTTAATATATTTTAATTTTCCCCAATATGGTATATTTATTTTATAATTAGAAAATAAAAATCCTTAATTAAATAATAATCTAATCCATATGTATATGCAGAATTATAAATTATTTGGAAGAACATTATATGATTTGCAATTGTGCAGAATTATTTCTTATTTGTACTAATGTTTAACCAAGATACCCTTTTGCTTAAAATTAAAAATTTGAAAGTAAGATCTGCACTCAATAAATTTTGTAAATGGTATCATAACGCACATAAAATTTCATCTAACTTGTAGTCACAGTCCCACGACTTTGTGTACATAGTCTTTGTGTACCTTTCCTAAAATATTCAATGTTCATAGCTTTTTATATAGTATGAATTCTCAATCTCTCTATACAAGGAAGAACTCCCACTGTTCTACAATTTCCCTTTTTTCCATTAAGAAGTTATATTTGATATTTTAAAAAAATCAGCATGTATATGTTTAACTCATTTAACTGATTCATTTTATAGATGCATCATACCTTATTTAAATCAATCTCCTTTGATGTAAATTCAAATAGCTTATTACAGATACATTCATGCAAAAAATATATAGAATAAATTACTATAATTGGCAAGAAAGAGTAAAACAAATAAAGTAAGAAATATTCTTGATTGTTCAGTTGGTTAAACTACAAAGCTTTAACTTTAAGAAACTTTGTCAATATTTGAGGTAGTGATCAGTATGACTTAAGTCCCATTAAGGATTAATTTACTTGCTGTGTGCAAAATGGGTCAATAGAAGCAATATCATGTTTTATTTTCCTTCTGTTCTACCCTTCTTACTTCTTTTTCTTCCTTCTTTCTTCTCCCTCCCTGCCTGTATTCTTCACTGCCTACTTCCCTCTCTCCCTTTTTTCTTGCTTTCTTTCTTTCTCTCTGTATTTCTAACTTTGATACATTGTATTTTACCTTTAACTCAGCCTAATATCAGAAAACTCATTTTATTATGTTTGGTATGATAAATGTGGTAAATATTACAATATTTCATGTGTGTGATGATCATAAATTGTCATAAATACATTTCATTACATTTTTATGATATTTCATGCGATTATTTTGGAGTAGAAAATTCAATTAATGGACTTAACAGATCAAAAATTTATGTCTACTTCATTCAATATACTTCTTCTTTTTGTCCTACCTTCATTCCCAATGGTAGAAATTAGAACACTCCCTATTTGTAATTGTTCCTACTAATTAAACTATATTTAAAAATATATTACTTAGACTTTTATTATATCTAGAAATTCATAGCAAATAGCATATGCCAGGAATTATATTCCAAAATCAATAGCAAAATAGAACATGAACACACATATTAGAAGGGAAGGAAATGCAAAGTCATAGGAAAAAATTAGTTTGAAAACACAGATACCTAAGAGAATTATATGTTTTGGATATCATACCATTTATTAAATAATATATACATATACTACGTATACTTTTTTCAAGGTTGCTTTGACTCTTTGGAGCTTTCAAGGTTCCATACAAATTTTAGGATTGTTTGTTCTGGTCTGTGAAAAATGCTGATGGTATTTTGATAGGGATTGCATTAATGTGTAGGTCTCTTTAGGAAGTAGAAACAGTTTTAAAAATTCAATTAATTAACATATAGTGCATTATTTATTTCAGAGGTAGAGGTCAGTGATTCATCAGGCTTAAATAATACCCAGTGCTCATTACATCACATGCCCTCCTTAATATCTGTCACCCAGTTACCCCAATTACATCCCTGTCTTATTCTTGACTTTAGAGGAAAAGCTCTCAGGTTTTCCCCATTTAGGATGAGATTAGCTGAGGGGTTTTTATAATATATATTATTATGTTGATGTATGTTCCCTCTAAACCTACTTTGTTGAGAGTTTTTATCATCAAGAGATATTATACTTTGTCAAATGCTTTTTCTTCATCTCCTGATATAACATATGGTTCCTATCCTTTATTAATGTGTATCATGTTGGTTGATTTGTGATTACTGAGCCACCCTTTCAACCCAGGAATAAATCCCACTTGATCACAGTGACTGATTTTTCTAATGCATTGTTGGATTTGGGTTGCTAGTATTTTGTTGATTTTTGCACCTATGTTCATCAGATATTGACTGGTAGTTTGCTTTGTTGTTGTTGTTGTTGTGTCATTATCTGGTTTTGGTCTCAAGGTAATGCTGGCCTCATAGAGTGAATTTAGGAGTTCCTTTCCTTTTCTATATTTTGGAATAGTTTGAAAAGAATATATATTAACTCTTCTATGAATGTTCAGTAGAATTTTCCTGTGAAGCCATCTGGTACCGGATTTTAGTTTGTTGGGAGTTTTGGATTACTTATTCAATTTCTTTTCTGGTTATAGGTAGGTCTATTCAAGTTTATATTTCTTCCTGTTTCAGTTTTGGTAGTTTATATGTTTCTAGGAATTTATTCATTCCTTCAAGGTTGTCCAATCTGTTAGGATATAGTTTTTCATGCTATTTATTGTCTTATAATCCTGTGTGTTTCTGTGGTGGTGGTTACTTTTTCTCCTTTCTCATTTATGGTTTTATTTATTTGGGTCCTTTCTCTTTTCTTTTTGATAAGTCTGGCTAGGGTTTACCAATTATTAATTTTTTCAGAGAACCAGCGCCTGGTTTCTTTGACCTCTTCTATTGTTTGTTTTAGCTTCCATATCACTTATTTCTACTCCAATCTTTATTATTTCCTTCCATCTGTTGGCTTTAAGCTTTTTGTGTTCTTTATCTAGCTCCTTTAGATGTAAGGTTAGGTTGTTTATTTGAGATTAGGTTGTTTATTTGAGAATTTTTTGCTTCTTAAGGGAGGCTTGTATTGCTATAAACGTCCCTCTATTTTTCATTAAAGATTTTATTCATTTATTTGAGAGCAAGGGCACAAGCTAGGGGAGAGGCAGAGGGAGGGAGAAGCAGACTTCCTACTGAGCATGGAGCCTCATGCAGGGCTCAATCCTAGGACCCTGGGATCAAGAGTTGAGCCAGAGGCAGATGCTTAACTGACTGAGCCACCCAGTCACTCTACAATCTTCCCTTTTAAAATCACTTTTGTGGTCAGCCCGGTTGGCTCAGCAGTTTAGTGCCACCTTCAGCCTGTGCCTGATCCTGGAGACCCAGGATGGAGTCCCATGTCAGGCTCCCAGCATGTAGCCTGCTTCTCCCTCTGCCTGTGTCTCTGCCTCTCTCTCTCTCTCTCTCTGTGCGTGTCTCTCATGAATAAATAAATAAAAAGTCTTTAAAAAAATCAGTTTTGCTGTATCCCAAAGGTTTGGACCATTGTGTTTTCAATTGCATTTGTTTCATGCACTTTTTAATTTTTTCTTTGATTTGCTCATTAATCCATTCATTATCTAGTAGCACATTGTTTAACCTCTGTATATTTGTGGCTTTTCCAAATTTTTTTCCTTCTGGTTTTCTAGTTTCATAGCATTGTGGTCAGAAAAGATGCAGGGTATGTCTCCAATCTTCTTGTATTCCAGAAGCCTGTGTTGTGGCCTAATGTGTGATCTATTTCGAAGAATGTTCATGTACACTTGAAAAGAATGTGTATTCTGCTATTTTAAGGTGGAATGTTCTGAATATATCTGTTAAGTTCATCTGGTCCAGTGTGTCATTGAAAGTCATTATTTCCTTTTGATGATCTGTCCATTGATATAACTTGGATATTAAAGTCCCTATTATTATATTATCAAATATTATGTTTGTTTTTAATGGTTTGTGTGTTTGTTATTATGTTTGTTTTATGTTTGTTATTAACGGTTTTATGTATTTGGGTACTCTTATGTTGGGTGCATAAATATTCACAATTAATATATCTTTTTGTTATATTGTCCCCTATATATTGAATAGACTCTTATTTTTTCTCTTGTTATAATCTTTGTTTTAAAGTCTAGTTTGTCTGATATAGTATGGGTACTCCGACTTTTGTTTGACACCTATTTGCATATAACTGTTTCTCCATCCTTCCACTTTCAATCTGCAAGAGTCTGGGTTAAAATGACTTTATTGTAGGAAGCCTATAAATGGGTCTTGTTTCTTATCCATTCTGACATGCTATGTCTTTTGATTGGAACATTTAAACCATTTATGCTCAGAATAATTATTAATAGATGTGTATTCATTGCCACTTTATTACTTGTTTTGTTTCTAGGGATTTTCTCTGATCCTTTCTTGTCTTTCATGTTTTGCTGATTTTCTTTAGTGATATGATTGCATTTATTTCTCTTCATACTTTGCAAGTTTTTCCATGGTTTTGAAATGTGGTTACCATTAGGTTTATACATAACCTCTTGCAAATAGCAGTATACATTAAGTTGGTTGTCATTTAAGTTTGAACCTATTCTTTTCTCCTCTGCTTCCCATGTTTTAGGTATATACTATTATGTTTTATATCCTTTCTTTGTGGGTTCCTTGACTGGTTTTTTAACATAAATTATTTTTTTAACATAACATTTATTTTTACTCCTTTTTTGTTTCTTGCTTTTATGCTGTCACTTTGGTCTCTCCTTTCCACTCAGAGTCCCCTTTAATATTTCTTCCAGGGCTAGTTTAGTGATAATAAAGTCCTTTAGTTTTTGTTTGTCTGGAGAACTCTTTATCTCTCCTTATATTCTGAATGGTAGCCTTTCTGGATACAGAATTCTTGGCTGCAATTTTATCCCATTTAGCACTTTGACACTCTATTATATAACATGGCATTCTATTCTGACTTATCAAGTTTCTGTTGAAAAATCTCCTTCTAGCCTTATGGGTTTTCCCTTGTAATTTAATGACATTTTTTTTTTTTTGTCTTTCTGCTTTTAAGATTTTTTTCTTTATCACTATATTTTGCAAATTCAATTACAATATGTCTTGCCGTGAGCCTGTTTTTGTTGATTTTGATGGGAGTTCTCTGGGCCTCCTAGGTCTAGATGTCTGCTGCCTTCCATAAATTAAGCAAGTTTTTGGCTATTATTTCTTCAAAAGAATTTTTGCCCCTTTTCCTCTCTTTTCTTCTGAGGCTCCTATAATATGAATATTATTATGTTTGATGGGGTCACTGCATTGCATTCCCTAAGTCTATTCTTGTGTTCCATATTTTTCCCATTCTTTGTTCAACTACATTGCTTTCCATTACTTTTTCTTCTACATCATTAATTGCCTTTTCCAGCCTACTGTTCATTGCATCAAGTCTGTTTCTAATCTCATTTATTGCACTCTTCATCTTTGATTGATGTTTTTTAACTCTTTTATCTCTGTAGTAAGGATCTCACTGGGGTCTTCTATTTTTTTCTCAAGCCCAGTGAGTATCCTCATAATCATTACTTTAAATTCATCATCTGGATGTTACTTATATCTGTTTCACTTAAATCTCTGGCTGTGGCTTTATCTTACTCTTTCATACAGGATAAATTTCTCCATCTTCTCATTTTGCCTTAGTCTCTGCCTTCTCTGTGTTAGAAAAGTCAGAAAAATATATATCCTGCTCCTGAAAGTAATGGCCTTATGAAGACGAGGCCTTGTAGCACCCACAGCCTGGTATTCAGGGACTGCCATGTCCTCTACTCTTGTGTTCTGGCTATTTTATCCTTTGGGCAAGTTGTCTGCAAAGGCTCTCCTTGCCTGCTGTGGACAGTGTTTGGTCCCTGTCCTGAATGCAATGAGTTTTAAGTAGGTGTGCTTTGGTCTTCTTGTGAAATGAGACTTGTCACCACCTCCACAGGAACTGAGGCCCTGCAAAACTCTATTTAGTCAGGAAACATGGTTTCGGCAGGAGCTTATGCTGGTCTTCTGGGGGAAGTGCTTGCTGTGCAGAGATTGAGGCAAGTGTGACTCAGAAAGACAGTTCCACCAGAGTGCAGGGGAGTGGGAATTAGCATAAGGAAGTTAGGCAGCTGTGTCCAACCTGCCTGCCTCCCACAGGTAGCTCTATGTTTATGTTGAGGGATGGGGGAAGGAAATATCACCAGCCAACTCCTTTGTTCTCAGAGAGGTGTCTCCATGAATGTTGCTTCCCAGAAGAACTCTCCAAGAAAAGCACATAATCTGCCCCCTGTGTGCCTATACACTGTTCAGATTGCTATTTCCAATCTTTGTGTCCTCAGGGTTGTTTGCCTGACTTCTCTCCAGGAGCAGCCCGCTGCCTTCCATGTTCTATCCTAGCCAAGCTCTCTGATTTTTAAAACGCCAGACTTTAAGCCATGATGGTTACAAGAACTCAAGAAATTCAGCCCCTCTCCTTTACAAGACAATGGCTATGGAGAAACATTCTTGTACATTCCCCTGTATGCTCTATTCTCACTCTCTATCATACTTCTCCATGACCATAGATCCCTCCCTTCCATAGCAGCCAGGATCTGTTTCTCCCCTAAACCACCTCTCTCTACTTCCTACTTTCTTCTATGTGACCTCTTCTCTCCCTTGACAGTTGTGGAGTTTGTTCTGTCACTGTTCAGGTAGATTTCTAAGGGTATTTAGTATGATTTGATAGTTATCTAGCTGTATTTGTGGGACAAAGAGAGCTCAGTGTCCTACTCTGCTGCCATTTTTCTATGTCTAATATTGGTAGTTTCTATCATAAACAGAAAAAAAAAAAAATTCAAGGAACAGAGAAGACTGCAGACTTAAAAATAAAGTATGTTTTTTTTTTAATAATAGATGCTTCCTTCATGTGGTGTTATATATTTTGTTATTAAATATCTGTAATGGAGTTACTGATTTATTCTGTGTTAGCTGACTTAACAATGGAAATATGCCAGCAACAAATTATATAAGGAAGAGTAACCACTCTGATAGTTAAACATTTCCTTAAAATAACCTAGATTTGGAAGCAATTATGCAGTAGTAGTTTTACTTTCTTCTCCATCTCTAAAATATCCCCATTAAAGCATAATTCATTTAAAGCCATCTTCCAATAAAAGTGGAAGTACAGAAATAGTTATACCTTTCAGTGGAGAATTGAGCCAACCCAAGCAATTTTCTGCAGAGTTGCATTTGTGTTCAGTTTATTTCTTAACCTAACCTCTAGGGAATTGCTGTAGAAAAATTGACATAGAAATTATTCTCTAAGGGTAAATTTTCTTCTTGTCTTCTGCTTGCACTGAAATTCTGTCAGGTAAAAGGCCACCTCACCGTACTGCCTGCTTGTACTTACACCTTTAAATGGGGTGCTCTCTGGAATAACCACAAGAGAGATTTCCAGGAACCAAAGAATGATTTCCTTTTTATTTAATTTTGTATGTGACTAACCTAGTGATGAACTATTAAAAAGGAAAATGGAAAATTTAACAACCAAGAAAGTATTCAAATTGTAGCTATATTTCTGCAAAACTTTTCAATGTTTCATTATTACAGGGTTTAAAACCTTTCTGTTTAGTTTATCTAAAATTTAATAAGCCCTAAGAAATTTTACAAATAGTAGTTAACTAAGTATTACAACTAACAATTGGGACAGTGCTTAATCTGAGAGTCAATATGATGGCTTATAAAAAGGAATCCTTCTTTTCAATAGAAAAGAGAACCCATAACATTAAAATAATGGAGTCTATAGTCTGTATTCATAATCCAAATTAAAATTAAGAAATTCATAGTAGATTTCTTTCTTTTATCAGCTGATGATGTGATCTAGAGTCTCATTACAATTATCTGCAAATAGAACTAAAGATATTATGTCCCTTGCTCGTGATAAATGCAGTATGTTTTTCTGGTTTTACCAATCTCAGGTTTAAATTCCCTTAATGTCTAAAAGGAGTTATTTATCCAAAAATTGTTGTATTAAGCCCTGTAAGAAAAATAACGAGCCTTTCAATTTAGCTAAATAAATAAATAAATAAATATAAATAAATAAAAATATTTTAGGCAAACCATGTGCAGGCAATCTGTTATGTCCTGAGCAGATGAAGATGAATAGAGCTAAGCTCCAGTCTCCAAGAACTTTATAGTCAAACTAAAATACAAGATATACAACAGTATAAATCAAACATGCTGAATGTACCACCTGTGGCAAAGTTTAAATAGCCTTGATGAGTGTTGGCAGGAAAGGATATCTAAGGTGACATTTAATGGGGGAAAGGGCATTTGTGCTAAACTATTAAGAATGTGTGAGATTTCAGCAGGTCTTGATGTAGAGAACGAATATTCTATACAAAAACAACATGGTTATATTCATTCAGTAGGATAGTGCATACCTTATAGTATTCACTTAGGAAATATTTATTGAGTCCCTATTAGTTATTGGGGAATAAGCTAAATTCATGAATCATGAATTTAGAGTACCTTTCCTCAAAATTTCAAAGTCAATTGGAGGACTATAGACAACTATCAATGATAATCCAAGACAAGAGAGTTCAATAAGGGCCTAATACAGATGGGCCCATGAGAGTCTTAGAAAAGATATTTAACCATGTCTGAGTTAGTAACATGCAGTTATATAAAAGAAAGGTCACCTTCAATGTATACAAAATGAATTTGAAATTAATCAAAGTATAGAAACATGCCGAAGATAAGCACTGCAATCCAAAAAAGTTTAAGAATGTAATTATGTGTGACAGCATAGCTCTGGGAAATTGAAATTAGTTGATTAACAATGTGGCAGTAAGAGAGAAATATCATAAGTTGCCCAGCTATTGGAGAAAATTCATTCATTATAAAAATATTTATTGATTGCGCTCTATGTGTCAGGTTTTACAGTCAATGCTTGGGATACAACGAACAATGTTTTCTCCTTTCTCAGTGCTGTTAATAACATATTGGGAAAACTGACAAGCATGCAGGAAAGTGTAATTTAAAGTGATAATTGGATTAATCTCTAAAGAGGAAAAAGCATGAGGAAAGCTTAGTGCAGAGGAAATGTTTTATTTAATCCTACAGAACAGATTAACAAGGAAAGTGTATGGGATGGGCTGAGGAAAAAGAGACATTCCAGAAGTCAGGACTGGTTTGTGTAAAGGAATAGAAGCAAAGAAAGTGTAAACTTTTCAAGAAAGTTTTGGCTGAAAAAAAAGTGTAAAAAGTGCAAGATGAAGCTGGAACATATGAAAATAGATCCTAAAAGGCCTTTTACATTCTGATAAGGAGTTTGGGCTTTATTCTGAGGGAAACCAGAAGTCATAAATTAGGATAAATGGTGTCTTCATATTTGGTTAAAAGCATTTTCCTGTAGTGTGAATAGATACTATTAATAAAGATAAGAAGCACAACTAGGGACTATTTTTTAAGTTTTTATTTAAATCCCAGTGGGTTAACATACAGCATATTTGTTTCGGGTGTAGATTGTAGTGACCCAACACTTACACACAGCACTAGGTGCTTAACACAAGTGCCTTCTTAATCCCCATCATCCATCTAAACCATCCCCTTACAACCTTCATTCTGGCAAACATCAGTTTGTTCTCTACAGTTAAGAGTCTGTTTCTTGGTTTGCCTCTCTTTGTTTTTTTCCCTTTGCTCATTTGATTTGTTTCTTAAATTCCACATAATTGAAACTATATGGTATTTGTCTTTTTCTACTATTATAACCCAGAAAAGAGAAGATGGTGGTTTGGACCAAGGTAATGGGATTCAAAATATAGATTTACCAACAAATTTTAGATACTGTCATTTGCTTGGTTGTTTAAAGAGAAAGATAAGCCTAAACTGTAACCAGGTTTGGGGCAACCGTATGAAGCTGTGCCACTAATTGAATACATGACACTTGGCAAAGAACAAGGAGTAAAACATAGTAACTTTAATTTGAATGTGCTGTTTGAGAAGAATAAAACACAAAAAGGTGGTGATTGCCAGAGGTGAGGTGTGTGTGGGGGAATGGTTGAAACAGATAAAAGGGATTAAGAGGTACAAGTTGCCAGTTATAAAATAATAAGTTATGGGGATGAAAAGTACAGCATAAGGAGTATAGTCAATAATATTGTAATAACTTTGGTGACAGATGGTGATTACATTTACCATGGTAAGCATTGAGTAATGTATAGAATTGTTCTAATCATTAGGTTGTACGCCTGAAACTAATATAAAAATGTGTGCTAATTATATTTCAATAAAATATAGATAAGAGTAAAAACAAAGAAATAAAGCATAAGAAGGAAATACAAGGAAATATAATTTATAGGATTGGAGCTATATGATAATAGAATTTTATGATATTCAGTGAAAAATAGAATGGAATGAGGGAGGACAGTGAAAGAAATGAGGTTTTTATGTTATGGATCAAGAAAACATAAGTAGTGATGGGATAGTAGGCTACAGATGTGAAGATTGTTAATGAGGTTCCAATGATACAATTTTGTGAGGGCTGAATAAGAGGAGCAGATAAGGTTCATTTTCAGGTTTTAACCTTGGGAGAATAAAAAGATGTTGGAGACTAAGGAAATGACTTGGATGAAGAGAAATCTTGGGGGTGAAGATGAGTCCTTTTGGCCCGCATCAGTTTTAGATAGCCATGAGGTAATAAGCAGTGTCCAACTGTAAATATCAAGGAGATCCCTGGGCTGGAGATTTATTGTGTTTAGTTACTAGATCTTGAGAAAGAATGAAGTTAGTCAAGGAGCATGCATAGGTCAGTGTCAGAAAACCACCTATTTCTGACAGGATCAATGTTTGAGTCATCAATCATCCTGCTAGTTACTGGTCAGGAAAAGGAGAGAACTAGTAGCACTGTGCCATAGAAACCAAAAGGGCAGAGATCATTTCTTGAAGTAAGCCAAGTAAGCCAAATACAGATGAAATATCTAGAAATATAAAGACAAAAAAAATGATCATTGCATTAAACAAATTGAAGGCTATTGGTGACTGGCAAAGCAGTTGCATTGGAGTGATAAGAAAAGAGTTTATATTGAAGTTTAATAATATGACTGTGAAAAGAAAGAAGAAGAATGAAAAGAGCAGAAGCAGATGGGGGAGAAGGAAGGGGAGAGAGTTATAGTTAGATTCTAAATGATAGGAATGACTGAACAAATTTATATTACAAAACAAAACAAAAAATAGTATGTAAAAGGGGTTACCTTCAGCATAATATTTGAGGTCCTATAGTGAAAAGATTTGATATTCTTTCTACACAAACTGTGTATTAGAATTTATTTCAACAAAGCAAATACTCAAATAGGAATTAAGCCACTTTAAGTTATATAGTTAATGCTCTTTAAATGATGCAATCATCTAATAAAACTATTCCTTATATAGATGCTTGCTGAATCTTTTATATAAAAATATTTTTTCTTCAAAGATCTCAGGATGAGATTTTACTTTGAGAAGCATATATCCCAAACTAAGAGTTGACATACTATATAGATTATAAAAATTTCATCATTATCTTTAAATAAGAAGTATATGAATGCTCAAAAATATAAATGATGATTTTTATTTAGTAGTAAATTGTACTTGAAAGTATTAATTAAATACTAATTAAATATTTCTTCTCTCAAGAAATGAATACATAATTTATATTTTAAATTTAATTTGTTATGACATTATTATTCATCCATGCATTTTTATTTTAAAGAACCATTAAAAACAGCTTTTTCAAATGCTATATTGCAGTACTGAAACAAATTATAAGATAAAATCTTTCTTTGAAATTGGAAAGTGAATGACTATAACTATATATTACTCTTGAAATTCAGAAAATCAAAATATGGCTTTAAAATTTTAAACTCTATATGTAAAGAAAGAAAATAAAATCAATAAGTTTGCATCTTCTAGGTATATAACCTTGGGAAATTCCTTACTATTTCTGTGTCTCAGTGTCCTTATCTGTAAAATAAAGATAAAAATACACAGAAGTCATGTAGTTATTTTGAGAAATAACCTTCACTCCCTCCCTCTACCTCTTATGTCTCTCTTCCTCAAAAATTCCCTGGACAATGGTAAATTGTATAGAAGTATCAACTATAATATATTGTAACTTAAATTGATATTAAGCACATTTCCATTATTTTATCTGTATTATATTCAGTTTTAGTCATTCAGTTTTAGTCATTTAAATTTGCCTTTCAGTTTAAATGTGCTTTCCCCCCATTTTATGCAATTATAATCCCTTCATATGACATTCAATATGAATTCAAGAGGAAAATAAAATCTATGTGGAGTCTATCTTAAATAAAATAGGCATTTGATTTTTCTCATGTATATTTTTTGTTATTAAATAATTTTGAATGCTTTTCATTGTGCTAACCAAGCAAGAATTAAAATTAAATGTGGAAGGGATGCCTGAGTGGCTCAGTGGTTGAGTGTCTGCCTTTGGCTTAGGATGTGATCCCAGGATCCGGGATTGAGTCCCACATCAGGCTCCCTGCAAGGAGTCTGCTTCCCCCTCTGCCTATGTCTCTGCCTCTCTCTCTCTGTGTCTCTCATGCATAAATAAATAAATCTTTAAGAAAATGTGGAAAAAATTGTGTGTTAAAAATTTGTTTTGGAGTAATTAATGTTATGAGGAAATTCTATAATTCGAGGCTGTTAAAGGGAAAAGAAACTTAAATGAGATTTAAATTTCAGTTTCAATTTTTAATTTGACTTAAATGGAATTTAAATTAGAATATCAGCTTATTGTATTTTAAAATTGACTCTAATCTTTGTGTAGTCAAAGTAGTAAAGTTACTGCTATATAAATTAATACTGTTTTAGGTTTTTATTAACTTTCTTATATTTAATAACTGGGAACTCAAAAAATTGCATGTATAGAAATTAAATTCTGAAATGTAAGTCTTGAAATACCAAGTAAGTGTACACATACACAACTTTGTCTGTCAAAGGTAGGTACTATCATCATTTCCATTGCATAGATTAAAAAATTGAAACTTCAAATGGATAATGATTCTTCCATGGTCAAATTAAAAAATTGAAACTTCAAATGGATAGATTCTTCCATGGTCATGTCACTGATATGTGGCAGGATTATACCAAGCACAAACTAAGGATAATAACTCTGCTTATTTTAATACCATGATCATGACATACTTCTGAAATGGATCTGTCTTCTCTACTTCTCAGTCACTATGTATTTTTTATATGACAAGCTCCACACCTAAAATGTGTTCTCATTTTAATTCCTAACTGAAACTCTTGTAAGATCAGATACTAAATATGAAAACCTGTGATGTGGCAGGAATTTATAAAGTATATGACTAAGTGAGAAGAAACATGACACCTGTTTCCACTTCTTAAGAAAGGTAAGTGCTGACATTTGGGACCAAGTGAGAATCGCTTAGTAAATGTGAAAATTGTTCAATGTTGCTAGGAGAAGCTGTAAAAGGCAGACATCAGTGCTGACTTTTGGTAAGATTTAAGCTATGGACTTCTGGCAATTGATGTTTTCAAAGCTGTTTATATTTTCCATTGTTCATTTCAGTGGCTTGGAAAAATATGAAAAGTATTTTGTTTCTTCAAAGAAAGTACCTAAATCATAAACAAACACATATACATACATATATGAAAGAAAGGTAAAAATAAAGAGATGTAAAGAATATGAAAAACAAATAGCAAATGATATTATTATTATTATTAATATTCTGTCTGTAATATTAATACCAGACAGAAAAAAACACAGTTTTGTACATAATTATAAAAGGAACAATTTAACAAGGAAATTTAATAAACTGTCAAATGAGACTTTGATGAAACATGAAGTAAAAAATCAGTACATTTATGTGTACTCATTGAATTACATAATTTCACTTACATAAATACAAACTAAAAGTGCAACTGACACAAAGAGGTTTAGAAAGAAACTCACCTGGCATATATTACTCATTCAGTTCAGCTAACAGAGGTAGTCGTGAGCAGATTTGAAGAAAATAGCCTATCTGCACTCAGGATGGTTTTAGATGTTTTATAAGTTTAATGGAAAACACTATTAATCAAGAAAACCAATTTTGCATGTTGATTAACACAGATTTTGCTTTTTGTAAATATAAATATCAAATATATATATTTATATATTGCTGAATTAAATATGTGGGGCAGAATAGCATTGTGTTCATATAACCTGTTTTTCATTCTTCCTAAATGCATAGTTACAGTACATTTCCCAGTATTTATTTCACTTTGGTTTAGCTACATATCCAGATATATGTGGTTAGAAGTGATGTATACCACTTTAGTTCAGCCTATAAAAACCAGTCTGCTGTCTACACATTAGGATGTAGGGAACTCTCAAAAATAGTCACACATTTACTGTAGTACCATAAATGGATGGATAGATAGATTATAGATGATACAGAGAGAGAGAGTGCCTGGTGTGTGTGTGTGTGTGTGTGTGTGTGTGTGTGTGCGCGTGTGTTGTGTGTGCATATCACAGGAGGGTTACAGATGTGAAGCTGCATTTATTTAAGTCCAGGTGCCTTCCTTATGAATATTCACTAATCTTTCTTTATTCATGACTGGATATAACCCAGTGTTCTTGAATTCTAAGGTTCTGCCAAGATATTGGAAGAGAAACACTGATCTTTGTGGAGTTGGATAAGAATAGGACATTAGCAGAAGAAAGATCAGAAACAGGAACAAAATTAGGAACTCCCCACCTTCTAGAATTTAAACCTATGAGATTCCTAGGCCTCATCACAGGTTACATCATAACATGTGGGTTTGCTTTGACAGAAAGAATTCTAAAGATATAACCTGGTCACTGGAATAAATAGAGCTTTGCACTAGACAAATGAAAAGGGGCAGGGGGGAGGGGTAGTCAGCAATGATACTAAGACATGCCAGGCAGAACACTTAGGATGGTTAATTCTTGGTGAGATATAAAAAACAAAAACAAAAAACTTGTAAAAAGAAGATCAGAGTTTAATGTGTAAAGACATTTTAAAACTTAATTACAAGGAGGATTCCTGGCTGTGTGAGTCAATAGAGTATATGACTCTTGATCTCAGAGTTATGAGTTCAAGCCCCACTTGGGTAAGGGGGTTACTTTAACAAATAAACAAACAAACTTAATTACAAGAAAATATTTCCTAGAAAATGAATTTCAATTTACTAATTCAAACTAATGAGCTATGAAATTATAATTATTGTTTAGTATTAAATTATCAGCCTGAACTAAGGAAAAAAAAAAAGTCATGCACAAATAAGTAAAGCAGAATCTAAAAAAAGACACAATCAATATGAATGGAGAGGAAAGATAATGAAAAAAACAAAAATGAAAGGAAAACAGAACTTGGAGAACTTACTTGATGATAACACAAGTTTCAAAGAGAAAACAAATAGGCGATAGAGAATATACAATAAAAACATAAATAACTAGCCAATAGGATCAGGTCATTATCCTGGGGTCCTGGGATCAAAACATAATAACAGCATCTATAGCCATCAATAGATCAGGAAAAATGACAAGAATGTCCACTCTCACCGCTTTTACTTAACATAGTACTGGAAGTCCTAGCCATACCAATCAGACAAGAAAAATAATTAAAAGGCTTCCAAATTGACAAGGAAGAAGTAAAGCTTTTGCTATTTGCAAGTGACATAATACTCTATATAGAAAGTCCTAAGCACCACCAAAATCTAAGAGAACTGATAAATGAATTCAATAAGATTGTAGGATACAAAATCAAATATATGGAAAACACTGCCTTTCTATACATTAATAATTGAGTAGCAAAAAGAGAAATTAGGAAAACAATTCTATGTACAATTGCAGCAAAAATAATGAAATCCCTAGGAATAATCTTAACCAAGAAGGTGAAAGATCTGTACTCTGAAAACTATAAAACATTGATGAAAGGAATTGAAGATGATGCAAAGAAATGGAAAGATATTCCATGTTCATAAGTTGAAAAGACAAATTTTATTAAAGTGTACATACTACTCACAGCAACCTACAGATTTAATGCAATCCCTATCAAAACACCAACAGCATTTTTTTGGAGAACTAGAAAAATTTTAACATAACTGCAAAAGACCCCAAGTAGCCAAAGCAATCTTTAAAATGAAGGAAAAAAAAAAAAAACTAGAAATATCACAATACCAGATTTAAAGATATACAAAGCTGTAGTATTCAAAGCATTATGATACTGGCACAGAAATGGGCACATAGATGATCGATGCAACAGGACAGAGAGCTCAGAAATAAACCCACAGTTACATGGTCAATTAGTTTTTGACAAAGAAAGCAAGAGTATACAATGGGAAGAAGACAATCTCTTCAACAAATGGTGCTGGGTAAACCGGACAGCCACATGCAGAAAAATGACACTCGACCATTTTATTACACTATACACAAAAGTATATTCAAAATACATTAAACACCTAAATGTTTAGGTGTTTAACACATAAAGACCATGAGACCATAAAAATTTTGGAAAAATCACAGGCAGAAATTTTTCTGACATCAGCCATAGTAACATTTTTCTAGATAGGACTTCTGAGGCAAGGGAACAAAAGCAAAAATAAACAGTTGGGAATACATCAAAATTAAAAGCTTCTGCACAGCAAAGGAAATAATCAACACAAGTATAATACAACCTACTGAATGGGAGAAGTAATTTGCAAATGACATATCCAACGAAGGTTTAGTATCCAAAATATATAAAGAACTTATACATCTGAACACTAAAAAAAACCCCAAATAATCCAAATAAGAAATGAGGCAGAAGACATGAACAGACATTTCTCCAAAGAAATGATGGGCAGATGGGCAACGGACACATGAAAAGATACTCAACATCACACATCAGGGAAATACAAATCAAAACTACAATGCAATATCACCTCACACCTGTCTGAACGGCTAAAATTAACAACACAAGAAATAACAAGCATTGGTGAGAATGTGGAGAATGGAGAACCCTCTTGCACTGTTGATGGGAATGCAAACTAGTGCAGCAACTCTGGAAAACAGTATAGAAGCCCCTCAAAAAATGAAAAACAGAACTACCATATGATCTATAATCATATAACTTGAAATTTACCCCAAAGATACAAACACACTAATTCAAAGGGACATATAAATTATTTTTGTGTATTTAAGCATTATTTACAATAGCCAAACTATGGAAGCAACCCAAGTGTCCATCAACTGATGAGTGGATAAAGAAGAGATAGATTAGATTTGATAGATTGATAGATTGATAGGTGATAGATAACCATGATAGATGATGATACATGTTAGATAGCTAGATGATAGCTAGATGATAGATGATAGATAGATAGATAGATGATAGATAGATAATAGAATATTATTCAGACATAAAAAAGAATGAAGTCTTGCCACTTGCAACAGGGATGGATCTAAGGGAGTTCACTCATATGTGGAATTTAGGAAAAGAAAGAAACGAACAATAATAACAAAAAGAACAAAGCAGAAAGCAGAATAAACTCATGAGAAAAAACTCTAGAGAACAAACTCATGGTTACCAGAAGGGAGTTTGGTCAGAAAATGGGTGAAACAGGTAGAGAGGATTAAAAGTAAACTTATCTTGATAAGCACTGAGTAATGTATAAAATTGTTGAATCACTATATTTTACATCTGAAAATAATATAACACTTTATATAAACTACGAGCAAAAAGATACCAGCAAATATTAATAACAACATAATAATATCAAAGTATAATTGCCATGTTCATAGCAAATAATGTGATATTTAATGTTAAAGGCATTAAATGGATTGATGAGGAAAAATATATTATGGCCAAATTTGCAAAACATACAATATGCTAAACCATGCTTAACCGACGGAAAAAATTCCAATTAAAATGACAAAGTGATACTATTTTCATTTATCAGGCCGACTCATATTTAGTTTTTAAAGATTGATAATAGTGCCCTTATGTTATATGGGGAAATACATATTCTCTTATAGCTTGAAGGACTGAACTGATGGCAAATTTGTTGGAACAGAATTGCATAGTGTACAAAGTTTTGACTCAGAAATTTTACTCTTATATTCGTTCTATTGAATATTTTCTACTATTAATACCATTCTCGTGCTTGGACACAGGCTTGGATACATCTACACAGACTAGTGTTTTAGTAATTCTAATCTATCTGTAAGATAATCTTCTAAAGATGGATAATATACAGACAGCTTATATAATTAGATATAGTAGGAAGAGAGTAATAAAGAATCTGGTAAGCTCAATATGAAGATACAATATTTTTTCCCTGAGAATCTGTATGGCATTGTCAATATGATTTTTTGAAAAAAAAAATCTGATATTTAGTAATTTTAGGGGCAAAAACGGTTAATAGAATGTGAAGCAACAAATAAGCATTCCAATATATTTAAGTGTATTAATAAGATCCATATTCACAAAGGAATGTATAGCATATGGAAAGTATTTTTATCCTCAATTAGCCTGATAACAGAAACAGTATATTTTAAAGTTCAATTTAAAGTGTATGTGTAGGGATCCCTGGGTGGAGCAGTGGTTTAGCGCCTGCCTTTGGACCGGGGCGCGATCCCGGAGATCCGGGATGGAATTCCACGTCGGGCTCCCTGCATGGAGCCTGCTTCTCCCTCTGCCTGTGTCTCTGCCCCTCCCTCTCTCTCTCTCTCTCTCTCTCTCTCTCGGTGACTATCATGAATAAATAAATAAAATCCTTAAAAAAAAATAAAGTGTATGTATATCCAGGAAGCCTGGATGACTCAGTGGTTGAGCGTCTGCTTCTGGCTTAGGGCATGGCCCCAGTCCCGGGATCAGTCCCATGCCTCTCCCTTGGCCTGTGTCTCTGCCTCTCTCTCTGTGTCTCATAAGTAAATAAATAAATTTATTTATTTATTTATTAAATCTTTTTTTTTTTTTTTTTAAGTGTATGTGTATCCTATTTCACTTGTGCTGGCTTTGACCAAAACGCCTTATATTTTCTATGCCTTATAAAACGGTCCTCAGTCAAGAAATTCTGAATGAAGCATCAATAACATCTGCTACAAGTTCTATTAAAATTAGGGTTATAGAGAGGGGGGAGGGCAAGACGGCCGAGGAGTAGGGTCCCCAACTCACCTGGCCCCACCAACTTACCTAGATTACTTTCAAATCACCCTGAAAACCTACGAATTCAACCTGTGATTTAAAGAGAGAACAGCTGGAATGCCACAGAGACAAGGGTTTTCGCTTCTAATAAGGTAGGAGGGCAGAAAAAATAAAAAAAGAATCCAGTGGGGGAGGGGCCCCGCGAGAGCCCCCAGGACAGGGAAGCCCAGCCCTGGAGAAGGAGGAACTGTAAAATCCGCACCGGATTCTTCCCGGATGGAAAGGTGCTTAGCAGGGAACTCTAGAGGAACCGGAGGGGCAGTGGAGCCTCCAGTTTCGCAGAGTCACTAATAGAGGAGATGCGCCCAGGGAAGAGTCCACCACAGACTGCACGGATCTCCGTAAAGGGCTGGAGCGTGTCCCGGGGGAGAAGCGGGAGGGTCAGGCAGCAGCTCCGGGCGGAGGGGGCTGCGCCTGCTGCCTTCGGGAGCCCTGGCCCTGGGAGAACGACTCCAGCAGCACAGACTCCGGATCCACGGCGCTGGGCCGACACAGCCCACCACCCTCTGCTACCCCCACCCCCCAGATAGGCGGAGGTGGGGAGAGCCCAGGACAGTGAGGACACTTCTGCTACTGGGCACCCCCAAGCTGTGCAGATCAGCGTCCCCTGCTGCTCCGGGAGCACCTAGGCCAGTACGGACTGGGAGACTGTGGTAGTTACTGCAGGAGCGGACTCCAGGGCTGGAAAGCTGGCCTGCGACAGTGTTGTTCCTCCTTCTTGTTTCACTTTGCTCCTGGGAGAGGCAGGGACCACTGGGGGACGGAGGCTTCATGGGGGTAAAGAGCTCCCACTGAGCCCGGCATCTGGCAGGGGGCAGGGCATCTCCCCCAGGTGCACACACCTGAGAATCAGCGCAGCAGGCCCTTCCCCAGAAGACCAGCTGGAAGGACAGGGGTAGAGCAAGTTCTCCACCAAGCAGCGCTGGAAAGCTCCAGAGAAGTCGTCGGATTTACAGTATATAGAACCAGAGGGTATGCCTCCTTTTTTTTTTTTTTTTTCTTTTTCCAGTACAACTCGTTTTTAAATCAGACTGTAAATTTACAATTTTTTCTCTTTTCCCACCTTAACTACAATATTTTACCACCTCTTCATTTTTAAAATTCTTCCTTTTTGACTTTAATATTTCTAAAATTACAGGTCTTAGATATATTTTTCACTTTTAGATTCCCTTAAACATACTCAACTTGATTTGGGGAGATATACAAGATATGTTTTATTTATTTTGTGTTTTTTGTTTTCTCTGCCTCCTTTGGTTCTACAAACGCGAAAATTAAAAGCCTCTAAAACATGAACATCATGCACCCAGAACTACGTGATATACCGTTTTGGTTCATTCTGTGAGATTCCTTATTCCTATTCTACCCCTCTCTTTTATCCCATTTATGTTTTGGTGGTCAATATTGGGGGCCTCTATAAGTATTTCTGGTTTGTATAAATTTGGGACTGAGCATCTTCTAACATACAGAACTTAATATACTCAGAAACAAGAGCATCACCCTCTAGGAACCCTCAGGTAGACTACATTCTCCCTCCACTACAACTTCCTCAACACCAGCATCCCCCAGTCACCTCCCTTTATTTTCCTCTCCTTTTTTCCCCTCTATTTTCTTTTTCTTTTTCTTTTCTTTTTCTCTTTTCTTTTTTTTTCTTCTTCTTTGGGATTCATGGCCTTTTATTTTTTACTACTTTGTTTTAATTTTTTTTCCACTTTAATGATCCTTTTATTTTATTTCCTTCTGATATTTGTTTTCAATTTCTGGTCTCTGACCTCAGCAGAATCATCTAGGGTGAAATTTACTTATGTCATGGTTCATATTCTTGACGCATCCCATTCATACAGGCACTCTAGAGTGAGCAAAATGACTAGAAAGAAAAACTCACCACAAAAAAAGAATCAGAAGCAGTACTCTCTGCCACAGAGTTACAGAATTTGGATTACAATTTGATGTCAAAAAGCCAATTCAAAAGCACAATTATAAAGCTACTGGTGGCTCTGGAAAAAAGCATAAAGGAATCAAGAGACTTCATGACTGCACAATTGAGATCTAATCAAGCCAAAATTAAAAATCAGTTAAAAGAGATGCAATCAAAACTGGAGGCCGTAACAACAAGAGTTAATGAGGTAGAAGAAACAGTGAGTGACATAGAAGACAAGTTGATGGCAAGGAAGGAAGCTAGGAAAAAAGAGAAAAACAATTAAAAGACTATGAGGAAAGGTAAAGGGAACTAAGGACAGGGGAAGAGCAAGTTCTTGAACGAGCAGTGCTGGAAAGCTTCATGGGAAGTTGAGGGATTTACAGTACACAGAAATAGAGGATACCTCTACTTGTTTTCTGTTTGTTTGTTTCTTTTTTCTTTTTATTTCTTCCTTTTTCCAGTACAACTCGTTTTTAGCCACTCTGGACTAAGCAAAATGACTAGAGAGAAGAACTCACCACAAAGAAAGAATCAGAAACAGTACTCTCTGCCACAGAGTTACAGAATTTGGATTATAATTCGATATCAGAAAACCAATTCAGAAGCACAATTATAAAGCTTCTGATGTCTCTGGACAAAAATATAAAGGATTCTAGAGACTTCATGACTGCACGATTGAGATCTAATCAGGCTAAAATTAAAAATCAATTGAATAACATGCAATCCAAACTGGAGGTCCTAACGATGAGGGTTAATGGTGGAAGAAAGAGTGAGTGACGTAGAAGACAAGTTGATGGCAAGGAAGGAAGCTGAGGAAAAAAGAGAAAAACAATTAAAAATCATGAGGATAGGTAAAAGGAAATAAATGACAGTCTCAGAAGGAAAAATCTACATTTAATTGAGGTTCCAGAGGCTGCCAAAAGGGAGAGAGGACCAGAAGGCATATCTGAAAAAATCATAGCTGAGAACTTCCCTAACATGGGGAGGGAAACAGGCATTCAGATCCAGGAGATAGAGAGATTCCCCCCTAAAATCAATAAAAAAACAGTCAACACCTTGGCATTTAATAGTGAAACTTGCAAATTCCAAAAATAAAGAGAAGATCCTTAAAGCAGCAAGAGACAAGAGATCCCTAACTTATATGAGGAGAAATATTAGATTAACAGCAGACCTCTCCACAGGGACCTGGCAGGCCAGAAAGGGCTGGCAGGATATATTCAGGGTCCTAAATGAGAAGAACATGCAGCCAAGAATACTCTATCCAGCAAGGCTCTCATTCAGAATAGAAGGAGAGATAAAGAGCTTCTAAGATAGGCAAAAACTGAAAGAATATGTGACCACCAAACGAGCTCTGAAAGAAATATTAAGGGGGACTCTGTAAAAGAAAGAGGGAGCCCAAAGAAATAATCCACAAAAACAGGGACTGAGCAGGTATTACAATGACACTAGATTCATATCTTTCAATAGTGACTCTGAATGTGAATGGGCTTAATGATCCCATCAACAGACACAGGGTTTCAGACTGGATAGAAAAGCAAGGACCCATCTATTTGCTGTCTGCAAGAGACTCATTTTAGTCTTAAGGACACCTACAGTCTGAAAATGAAAGGTTGGAGAACCACGTACCATTCGAATGGTCCTCAAAAGAAAGAAGGGGTAGCAAACCTCATATCAGATAAATTAGAGTTTATCCCAAAGACTGTAGTAAGAGATGAAGAGGGACAATATATCATACTTAAAGGATCTATCCAACAAGAAGACCTAACAATCATGAATATTTATGCCCCTGATGTGAATTGCCAAGTATATCAATCAATTGATAACCAAAGTAAAGACATACTTAGATAATAATACACTAATACTGAGAGACTTCAATACAACCCTTTCTTCAAAAGACAGATCTTCTAAGCACAACATCTCCAAAGAAACAAGCACTTTAAATGATACACTGGACCAGATGGATTTCACAGATATTTACAGAAATTTACATCCAAATGCAACTGAATACACATTCTTCTCAAGTGCACATGGAACTTTCAGCTGTCGCTGAAGTGTAGAGCTCCTGAAGTCTCTCAGTATATCTATCAGGTCTACGACAGCATTTTGAAAAACTAGCAGACGGATCTGGTGCCCTCCAGCCACCCCTGTGATCGGTGCAAGCCAAGAATTCTTAACTGGAAGAAATCGTCTTGCCTCCTAGAATCTGAACTCAAACACACTGAGGCCACCCACCAAGGTAGTGACTAGTCTAACTTGTGCTAACATTAGGGCACAAGCTGTGGATAGTTTTAGCTTCCTGTGAACATTTGTAACCACTGCTTCTGTCACTTCCCACCTCCTGCCCCCTGCCACTGCTCTGTCCTTATCTGTGAGCTTCTTCATAACCTGCCAGTGCCTGGCATTTCTGAGAGCAGTTTCAGATTTTGTCATTGAGAGCTCATTTCAAAAGCAGAAAAAGACAAAAATATTAAAGCAAGGAAAAGTGTCACTGAAAAAAAAAAAAATAGACCACATAGTGGATCACTAATCAGGTCTTATCTGATACCAAAAGATTGGGATTGTCCCGTGCATACTTTCAGACCATAATGCTTTGAAACTTGAAATCAATCACAAGAAGAAATTTGGAAGAAATTCAAACATGTGGAGGTTAAAGACCATCTTGCTAAAAGATGAAAGGGTCAACCAGGAAATCAGAGAAGAATTAAAAAGATTCATGGAAACTAATGAGAATGGAGATACAACCATTCAAAATCTTTGGGATACAGCAAAAGCAGTCCTGGGAGGAAAATACAAGCATTCTTCAAAAAAATTAGAAAAAAAAACTCATATACACAAGCTAACCTTGCACCTAAGGAACTGGAGAAAGAATAGCAAATAAAACCTACACCAAGGAGAAGAGAGTTAATAAAGATTTGAGCAGAACTCAATGAAATAGACCCAGAAGAACTGTAGAACAGATCAACAAAACCAGGAGTTGGTTCTTTGAAAGAATTGGCAAAGAAGAAGTCAATTCTCCCTCTTTGCAGATGACACGATTCTGTACATAGAAAACCCAAAAGACTCCACCCCAAAATGGCTAGAACTCATACAGCAATTCAGCAGTGTGGCAGGTTACAAAATCAATGCCCAGAAATCAGTGCCATTTCTCTACACTAACAATGAAACTGAAGAAAGAGATATTAAGGAGTAAATCCCATTTACAAGTTGCACCCAAAAGCATAAGATACCTAGGAATAAACCTAACCAAAGAGGTAAAGGATCTATACCCTAAAAACTACAGAACACTTCTGAAAGATATTGAGGAAGACATAAGTAGATGGAAAAATATTCCAATCTCATGATTGGAAGAATTAATATTTTGAAAATGTCCATGCTTCCCAGGGCAATTTACACATTTGATGCAATCCCAATCAAAATACCATGGACTCTCTTCAGAGAGTTGGAACAAATCATCTTAAGATTTGTGTGGAATCAGAAAAGACCCCAAATAGACAAGGAAATATTGAAAAAGAAAACTAGAGCTGGGGGCATCACAATGCCAGTATTTCAGGTTGTCCTACAATGCTGTGATCATCAAGACAGTGTGGTGCTGGCACAAAAACAGACACATAGATCAATGGAACAGAATAGAGAGCCCAGAAGAGGTCCCTCAACTCTATGGTCAACTAGTATTCGACAAAGCAGGAAAGACTATCCACTGGAAAAAGGGCAGTCTCGTCAATAAATGGTGCTGGGAAAATTGGACAGCCACGTGCAGAAGAATGAAACTAGAGCATTCTCTTATACCATATAGAAAGATAAACTCAAAATGGATGAAAGATCTAAATGTGAAACAAGAATCCATCAGAATCCTAGAGGAGAACACAGGCAACACCCTTTTTGAACTTGGACACAGTAACTTCTTGCAAGATACATATATGAAGGCAATATTTACAGCAATATATATGTTTTACATAAATAATATGTTAAAGTCTAGTGGCCATAGAAAAATGACAGTTTTATATATAATAGATTAGGTTCCTTTTCCATTAGAATGAGTTTTTTTAAATATTTTGTTTATTTATTCATGAGAGACAACAGAGAGAGGCAGAGACATATGCAGAGGGAGAGGGAGAAGCAGGCTCCCCACTCAGGAACCTGATGTGGAACTCAATCCCAGGACCCCAGGGTCACGACCTGAGCCAAAGGCAGGTGCTCAACCACTGAGCCATTCAGGCATCCCCAATTAGGATGAGTTTTACACAAAGCTAATACTTTACTTCTATGAAAAAGGAAACTGATAAAGATGATCATGCAGATTTCTCTACCTCAAAATATGCTTTATGAAAACTATTGTTGGAAAAAGAGTATGCGTCCATGATAATAGGAGAAGGAATGATATTTGGAGTTTTTGACTTATTTTCTAGTCATGTTAAACTAATCTCTTAAATTGTTAAGATGTTTTTCAAAAAATTTAACCTCATTCAAGCCACCATGATATCATCCATTATATAATAAAACATTCCATATGAAAAGTGATCCAAATTTTTAGTTTAGAATTTATGTGGAGGAAAAAGATGCAATACCTAGAATGCTGTAAATTTTAATAGGTAAAACAACACTGCAGATTTGATTAGTCATGGTCTAAATGCCTCCTCAAAGAGTTACCTAATAAGCCTTTTATTCCTCATGTTTGAATCATAAATTTTCTATTGAATACCTTCATTGTATGAGGAAATTTAGAAAGTAATGGATAAATTCCGTCATTCTGTATCAACATTTCTAGCATGATACATACTGAGAACTGCATCCTCAGAGTTTTAACAACTCACAGAAAAGTGAACTGAAATTTCCAAAGTCTAGGAAATGATAAGAGAGAGGTGAGAGAGAGACAGTGTGCTAATGACCCTAGAGAGTTTGAAAACATGGTCAGTGCATTTTGAGAGAATCTCCTAAAAGGAGATACTGGGCATGACTGAATCTGTAAAGAAAATATCTCGCTGTCTAGTGCTTGGGAGCATGGTAACCAAGAGCCAGGGGCAGTCAGCCAGAACTTGCCCCTGAGTAAGTCACTGAAATCCTTCAGAGTGAGGCTGAGGCTGTACCTCTACTACCGGAATTGAATTAACAAGTGCCACTTTTTGCCCCCTCCACAATGAATTAACAGTTATATTTTTCTTCTTCTTCCTCTTTTTTTTTTCTTTTTTAGATAATGTGTAAATGTTAAACATGCATAGCGAAAGATATATAAAAGGTATTCCATGAAATCTGGCATGATATTTGGGAAATGAAACATCAGATTTGATAATTCTTTGTCATTCCAAATTCATAATTTTTTGATGTGTCCGACAATGGCCCTAAAGCAATTTATTTTATTTCTTTATTTCGGTCATGCATCAAAATAGGTATCCTATAGGCATTTCTATCACCCAGAATTGTGTTCCAAACTCTTGAATTAATGAGTTCCAAAATTCCTATCATTCCTGCTTCTTTATGCCAATTACACTTGTATTTGCCCATATCTTCCTCTCAATATTTTTTCTTCTTGTAATTATATCCACACTATAGAGACCAAATCATATAAGTAAACAGCTATACTCTTGGAAGTGCTGAATGTAATTATCCATTTCTTAATAGATGGCTTTAGCTTCCATTACAGTATTAGAACTGAGGCAATGAAATGTGGAAGTTCTTGAATGTTATTCTTCTCACCTAATTGACTTACAAGAATTCCTTCTTGGGATCCCTGGGTGGCTCAGTGGTTTAGCACCTGCCTTCAGCACAGGGTGTGATTCTGAGTCCTGATATCTAGTCCCACATTGGGCTCCCTGCATGGAGCCTGCTTCTCCTCTGCCTGGGTCTCTGTCTCTCTCTGTCTCTCTCTCTCTGTCATGAATAAATAAATAAATAATAAATAATCTCTAAAAAAATTCCTTCTTTACTCTTAATTTTCTTTTTGTCTGTACCTCAAAAAGAAAAGTCCTTCATTTATGAGTATAAGAGTGCCAACATTAAGGAGTGGGAGTGTGAAGGAGTTATAGTTTAAATAACCAACTTCTAGGGATCCCTGGGTGGCGCAGCGGTTTGGCGCCTGCCTTTGGCCCAGGGCGCGATCCTGGAGACCCGGGATCGAATCCCACGTCGGGCTGCCGGTGCATGGAGCCTGCTTCTCCCTCTGCCTGTGTCTCTGCCTCTCTCTCTCTCTCTCTCTCTCTGTGACTATCATAAATAAATAAAAATTAAAAAAAAAAATAACCAACTTCTATTCCTTCAGTCTTTCATAAGCTACAATTCAAAGCCAGTTACAAGCATTCTCCTCAGATTATATTGCTGATTCTTTTTCTTTTTTTTTTAAAAGATTTTATTTATTTATTCATGACAGACACAGAGAAAGAGAGAGAGAGGCAGAGACACAGGCAGAGGGAGAAGCAGGCTCCATGCAGGGAGGCTGACGTGGGACTTGATTCCGGGTCTCTAGGATCACACCCTGGGCTGAAGGCGGCGCTAAACCACTAGGCCACCGGGGCTGCCCTATATTGCTGATTCTTATAAAAATTCTGTTTTATTGTCTTCCTAGACGATAACCTCTAGTTGGAGCCATTTTTCATCTGTGTTTGCTTTTTCTTTCTTCTCTCTCTTCATTGACTTCTTCTCCATGACTATATACACATATTCAAATATCATGTTTAAGAAAAGTTGAGCTGAGTCTTGCTTCAAACTGCCAATAACTTAATGACCATAATAATGAGAAAGCTCTAATCCACAACTCCTCTACCTCTATTCATAATTTCTCTTAAACTCTGAACACATTAAATACCATAATAATCGTTCTTATAATATTGGCTCCTTAGAACTCACCGTTGTTTTTCTTTTTTCATGAATGGAGAATGTTACTTAAAAAATTGTAGATTGGCATGCAACTATTAATACAAGAAGATCCCTTGTGTATTTTCTAGTTTCTCTGAATGGTAACATTTGCACATTGGTAGTGTAATATCACAACTGGTCTATTGAAATGGATACAATCCATGAGTCTTATTCAGATTTCCCCAGTTTTATTTGTGCTTGTTCATGTGTACTAAATTTTATACAATTTAATCCTCCATGTAGGTTCCGTATCCATCCCCACAATCAAGATACTGAACGTTTCCAGCACCCTCAAACATCCTTCCTTTTATCATCTTACCTATTTCCTTCCTGCACTCTGCCTCTGTCCATAATACCTAACAATGACACATTCTTCCTGGTTCCTTTCTATTTGAACAAGAATCTTTCTGAATAGTAGTAGTACAGTTAAATCTTTCTGAATGAGAATTTGCTCCTGACTTTGCAGCAAAAAATTCTTGGCTTTTTTTGAGGGCTCTTGATTTCCTGACTCATTGTCTGTGGGTTGCTTCCTTCAGCATCTCGACAAGGATTGTGTGAGAAACTACTTTTGGCTCCCAAACAGGGATTACATGTGAAATGGGATTATATGTTAGGGATTATATGTTACAGAAAAGTCTAATAAGATTACTCTAACAGGGATTATATGTTAGAGAAAACTCTTGTTAGAATTTTCTCACTTAGTCTTTTTTTCTGATTAATCCTCCTCTTCCTAGCTATAAGTCTCAATCCATCTGGAGTCTAATCTCCCTCACTGACTATATGATCTGTCACTATGACACTAGTTTTTTTCTTTTTTTTTTTTTTTTTTGATCAGACAGCTTTTTGTATTATTTATTTTATTTTTTTTTGTATATATATATATATATTTTTTTTACTAGTTCTGTTTAATGACTTTTAAAATGGCAAAATTTTACAAAGGATAATTTGGAATTTTAATGATCTTTGGAAAATTTGAGATATTCCCAAACTGGCTCATGTAAGACTTCCCCTTCTATTATACCTGCTCATCCTTCTTCCTTTTCACTGCCTTTAACTTTCCTTTCAGGTCCCTTGAATCCTTTGATCTGTCCCCCTTCAATACCCCTAGTTTGTCCATCCACTTTCAACTCCTGCCAGACTTTTCCACTCCTCCAGCTCCTCAACTCATTATAATCACTAAAATCTGAGGCTTCCTGCTCTCATTGGTGACTCAAAGGAAACTCAAAATTAACCACCTGGTGTTGAAAAAGCTAATTAGGGATGACGGGGTGGCTCAGTGGTTGAGCGTCTGCCTTTCGCTCAGGGCCTGATCCCAGGGTCCCAGGATCGCGTCCCACATCAGGCTCCATGCATGGAGCCTGCTTCTCCCTCTACCTGTGTCTTTGTCTCTCTCTGTGTGTCTCTTATGAATAAATAAATAAAATCTTAAAAAAAAGAAATAGATTATATATTTTAAATACACAGATGACTTTGGAGATAACCAAATGGCTACACAGAATCTCTTCCATCTTTGCACAAAATTTAGTCCAAATCCTCCATAAAGTCACACCTCAGGACAAAGAAAATCTTAAAAGTCTCCTCCACAAATATTGGTGGATATTCTTTAGCCCTCATGTTGATCAGGCAATCTCAATTTTCTCCATCTGCCAAAAACACAATCATGATAAAAATACAAAACTGAGGCAGAGTTAAGTCTTTGTTATAAGCCAATGACACTTGAATTTCTGTGTTTATATTTGAATTATGATTAAGATTTTAGAATGAAAGCAAAAGTTCTCTACTTCTCTCTCTCTCTCTCTCTCTCTCTATATATATATATATATATATAAAATATATAATTTGGTACTAATATGGTAATTGGAATTAAGAAAACATCATATATAACATATATATATATATAATATATATATGTATGATGTTTTCTTAATTCCAATTACCATATTAGTACCAAATTAAAATTATAAAATCCCTTAGGTAGCTCTATTCTAAGCAGTTAGAAATAAGTAAATGTTTATACAAATTAGAGATCGAAAGTTCCCAAGAAATAAAAAGAAAAACACTAAACTTTAAATATTTTAAATATGAAAAAAAGAATCATAAAAACTAATCTAAATCTTTTAAACATTTAAGTTTAAACTACATAAACTTTGGCAAACAAATTTAGCTTAATATTCTCGATGTAATAAAAAAAACTATGTGTTCTGAATCATCAATGCTAATTATAAGACAAAACATATTTTATTCTATTTGGGTATAAGCTCCCTAAACTTATACAGATACTAGTCAAATAAGATAACACTTTACTACAAGGTGTATAGGTTTATTGAAATGTAAATGTGCCTTTAGTGATATCGAGTCATTATTCTAACAAACATCATACACAATTATGGGGCAGCCCCGGTGGCCCAGCAGTTTAGCGCTGCCTTCAGCCCGGGGTGTGATTATGGAGACCTGGGATCGAGTCCCATGTCAGGCTTGCTACATGCCTGCTTTCTCCCTCTCCCTCTGCCTGTGTCTCTGTCTCTCTGTCTCTGTGTGTGTGTCTGTCATGAATAAATAAATAAAATCTTAAAAAAAAAAACAAATTATGCTTTATAATATATCATCTTAAGGTTAATTTCCCAGTTCTTTTGGTTATTTAAAACCTTAGACTTTAAGTATTTAAGGTATGAAAGATGTGTGTGTGTGTGTGTGTGTGTTTAAGGGGGGAAATAAAAACAAATATCATCCTAAAGTAAAATGACTGGTTGTTCCAGAAAAGAAAAAAAGAAAGATAGAGGATAAAACCTGAATAGATATAAAATGTTATGAAAGTTTCACAGAAAAAGAATTTTATTCATCATGATCAAAAAATATAATGGATTTTTTAATAAGATTTAAAAAAAAACTTTAATATAAAATAATATACTGCTGCATATCTAGAATTTGTTTTTCCTCTCTTAATATGACAAAATTTTCTTGAATTATTTATTTGTTCTTAAAAAGAGTTTGTAAACTGTTTGCTTTATTTTCTGAATAATCTTCATGTAAGGCAAAGATTCTATATCTGATCAGAATAATTTTCAATGCTTTAGGGTCCAACCCTAGCTTTATGTCTAAAAACTAAAAAGATACAAAAACTACTATGAATAAACATCCATCTTAATTGGAGACCTGAAAGGGGTTTTATATACATATATAAATGTATATATACTTTTAAACTTTTGAAAAGTTTATATATATATATAAAAGTATCATACATATATTTATAAATCATCTTAATTGGAGACTTGGAAGATATCTAGATATCTAGATATATAGATATAGATAGATATAGATAGATATAGATAGATGTATTCTTATATAGGACTAGAACAATTTTTAAATATATTATACATTTCTATTTTATATATATGTTTATTTTTACTTTTAAATTTTGAATTCTTCTGCAATTTATTCAAAGGTATCATGTTTGAATAAATTCAAACCTTTATTTTTCCTGATTTTTTAAACTTTTTAAATTAAAAAATACATTTTTACCCATTGATTATAAATAATACTTTCACTATATATTATATTCTTACATAGAGTTGGGATTTTTGTGAACATCATGTTCCACAAGTCTCTCTAGCACTATTATGGTATTTTAATCATTTTTAATATTGAAGTTTTAAAATTCAAATTAATGATGGATACTTTATTTTCTCAGAAATATTATTAATATTTTTATCTTTTACTCACATTTTTAAAGTTCTTTTAAGAATTGATTTATACATGTTACATTATACCTGACAAAATTGTTTAAATTTCATATCATATGTAAAAGATTTTTACTTGATCTTCTTAGGTTTTACAGATAGACACTAATAATTTCTGTAAATAATAATATTTGCATATTGCAATCCTGTATTCATTTTTCATTCTCTTTATCTTACCTGATTGTAGCAGCTGTCACCCCTTATTTAATATAGGTGTTAAATTTAGATAATTATGACATCTTTAATTTATCCCTCATTTTTTAAAAGATTTATTTATTTGAATGAGAGAGTGCATGTTGAGGGAGAGAATCTCCAGCAGACTCCACACTGAGCAATCACAGAGACAGGATCCACGGGGCTCAATCCCACCAGCCAGGAGATCATCACCTGAGCTGAAACCAAGAGTCTGATGTTCAACTGACTAAGCCCCACAGGCACCCCATCTTTTCCCTCATTTTTATTAAGAAAACATTTTCTGTCAATTTATAAACATAAATCATATTCTACTATTTTTTAAAGATTGATTGATTGATTGATTGATTGATTGATTTTAGAGGCAGAGAACAGGAGGGGCAGAGGGAAAGGGAAAGAGTATCTCAAGCAAACTCCATGCTGGGTGAAGGTGGAGCCCAACTCAGGGCTCAGTCTCAGGACCCTGAGATCATGTTGAGCCAAAACCAAGAGTCACTCACTTACCAACTATGCCTCTCAGGTGCCCCTATACTACTCTTTTATTAAGAAAAAAATAGTAGAAACATTTGATTCTTTTAAAGATGTCTTTATCCTGAGATGTTCATGTAATTATCTTCTTTTAGGTCAGTATTTTTATTTATCTTAACAGATGTCCTTATATTAGTTTTTATTTGCTCTCTTTTTTACAATTTAACTCCTGTTTTCCTGGATTGTTCATTTTATTTGTCTAGAATGTCACTCATCAATGTTTTCAGATTTATTTGCATAAAGTTGTAAAATATAGTCATTTCTTTAGTTCAGTGGTTACATCTGCATTCTCATTTTACTTTTGTATCTGACGATCTCCCACTTTGTCCTTGACCTGAAGATGTTTCCATTTATTTTCCAAGGAATAACTCAGGTCTTTATTTATCATGTTCTCTATTTTCCTAAGTTGCTATCTTACAGTTTCAACTTTATTAAATTCTTCTACACTTTTATGGGGATTGGAGAGAATTGTGTCCTACCTTATTGCATAAGGTACTTGGTCATTTATTAACCTTTTTGAACTGAATACTTATTTCATTCATTTTTATCTATTTCATAGTTTACTTTTTTTAAGGCTGAGATATTTTTGTTCTTAGAGTTTTCCAATTTGAAGTTATCAATATCAATATTCTAAAACAGTGGATTGGATTTATGCTTTTATCCATAAGAAACATGTTTTTAATTTCCTTCCTTCATCATCAGTTTCCAGAAATTATATATTATTAATCTTGAATATTTCTACATTATTAGTTTCCAGTTTTCCCATATTTGCCTTTAAGGAATTATTTCTACTATTTGTATTTTCTGGAACTCGTCCAAATTTTTATGCCAATTATTATAAGTTTTTCACAAGAATTGTGCAGAGGTGTATTTTTGTTACAGTGTGTAATTGGTTATATTTAATTTGTATTGCCTTATTTATTATATCAATACCTCAATTCCCTTATTTATTATTCATCTACTTGATTCATCAGGAAATGAAAAAAAAGACACTATTTACTAAAAATATGTTTTTAGTAATTTCTCTTTAAGTGTCTTACTTTTTAAATTTTTTACTTTATTTTCATCGACTTTATTTGATTATACAGATAACATTTATAATCATAAGTGACTTCCTTATTTTGTCTAATGATTTTTTCTCTAAATTATATGTAATCTAAAAAAAATAAATAAATAAAAAATAAATTATATGTAATCTGATAATATTGGAAGCCTCCATTTTTAATGCAATTTTCTAATGCCTTTGGCCATGCTTTTATTTTTTTTATTTTAATATTATTTATTTATTTATTTATTTATTTATTTATTTATTTATTTGAGAGAGAGGGAGCACAGAGGGAGAATCAGAGGGAGAAGCAGACTCCCCACTGAGCAAAGAGCCTGATGATACCAGGAGGTGATCATAACCTGAGCCAAAGGCAGACGCTTAACTGACTGAACCATCCAGGTGCCCCTTTGGCCATGCTTTTATGAATCTTTTTGAGTCACAATTTTTATAGTCCTCTATATAATGCATATAGTTTATTTTTGCTTGCAATTCTGTCTGAATATCTGTTTCTTTCATTCTTCAACTAGGTAAAAAAAAAAAAAAAAACAACAACTTGTATGGCTTCTTTGAAGTGTATACAGAAAAATAGCTTTTTATTTATGAGCTTATTCTGTTTTTTAAAATTTAGCAATGGGGTTCCTGGGTGGCTCAATCAGTTAAGCATCTGTCTTTGGCTCTGGTCATGATGTCAGGATCCTGAGATCAAGCCCCATATAGGGCTCCCTGCTCAGTGGGGGGTCTGCTTCTCCCTCTCCAACTGCCCTCCCCTACTTGTGCTCTCACTTGTGCTCTATTTCTCTCTCCCAAATAAATAAATAAATAAATAAATAGATATCTCAAAAAAAAAAGTTTAGCGACATTAAAATTCCTAACCCCAGCCTTAAAATTGTAAAGTGCTACTATAATTTATCATTTTATAATCTCAATAAATGTTGAATTACTATATAAATTATTGAAATTTCCTATCTAAAAAAATTCATTTATGATAGTAAATATAGGAAAGATGATTTTCTTTAAGCTAGCACCAGCAATGGAGATAGAGGAAATATGGACAATTAGGTCACCAAATAACCTTGCCTTTAAGGAGATAAGTAGAAAGATTCTACATTATTTTCCAATATTTTGAAATATATTATTACCGATTAGATTTGGTATTAATTTTTCTATCAAAAGAAAAACATATTCCATTCATACAATATAATACCTGAAATATCTCAGAATAAGCCTAGATGGAAGTTTGGGGAATTAAATGAAGAAAATATAGAACTTTAAGGACTGGTATAAGCAGATAATTACATATTGGTAAGACGTATTGTTTTGGGGCTTTGAGGTTTGTTTAATACTACAATTAATACTACAAATACTACAATTACTAAAAATTAGTAATTTCTTTTAAATTATGTTTAGTGGTTTATAACTCTAAAACAGTTTCTACCAATTATCTATTTCCAGAAGGATAAATATTGGGAAATAGTGAATTATTGATATAAGGAGATTTCCATTAGATTATTAACACATATTAAATATATAACATATTTAAATATATATTACATCAGTATATATAAATATATATATAAATATTATTGAAGCCCAAGAATAAGCAGATTGACAAATGGAAGAGATTTGAAAGCCTTAAAACTGACACTAATATTTATAAAAAATTATTATATAAAGTACTTGTCACAAAGTAAAACATACATTATTTGGTTAGCCCATGTTTTAAGCGAGTACATGGTTTGGATATAGTAAAATTATATGTTTGTGTGTTTGCATGTGCATAACTTTACCAACAACAACAACAACAACAACAACAAAATAGGGGGGATCCCTGGGTGGCTCAGCGGTTTAGTGCCTGCCTTCGGCCCAGGACTGATCCTGGAGTCCCAGGATGGAGTCCGGCGTTGGGCTCCCTACATGGAGCCTGCTTCTCCCTCTGCCTGTGTCTCTGCCTCTCTCTCTCTCTCTTCTTCTCTCTCTCTCTCTCTCTGTGTCTCCCATTAATAAATAAATAAAATCTTTAAAAAAATTAAAGAAAGGGCAAATATCCATAAAGACCTTCAAGTTTTTATATTTTCTAAAATTTTTTACATGTTTTGGCAATAGTTTTGAATACTCTACCCAGTAAAAACTGTTGTTCAGAAATGAAGGAGAGATAAAACATTCCCAGACACAAAAGCTGAGGGAGTTCATCATCACTTAATATAAATGCTCAAGGAATGTCTTCAAGTTGAAATGGAAGTATGCCAAATAACAACATGAAAACATAAAGCTAACCAGATAAATAAAGCTGAAAAAATAATCTTTTATGAATGACTAATATGAACTATAGAAAAATTTTAGTGAAACTATCTGAGAATCTTATCTGCCATCATTTTTTTTTTTTTTTGCTCCTACATCTTCTCATTTTATTTAGAGCTGTCAGGACATGTTGGAGGTTGCAGGGCAAATCCAGCTTCTCTAGTCCCAGAGGAGCCGGAGCCACGGCCAGATCCCCAGCCCCCCGAGGCCCTCACACCAGCGCCTGGAAAACCCCCACCTTCCCCTGGTACAGGTGGTGGAACTGCTTGGCCAGGCAGTGGAAGGGGGCTTCGTAGTTCTCCATCTCCTTCACGGATGTTTCCAAACATTCCAGGCCTTGGCCCAGGGCCCCGACCGGGCCTGAGCTGAATCCACTGCTCGCCTGCTGGCCAGGTCTGTCTTTTCCGCACTAACACACCTACTCAAAAGAAACAACCAAAGCATCTCATTTAACTGTGGCAGCTTGGGAGGGCGGCTGGAGAGGGAAAAAAGCCAGCACATGACTTTTGAGGGGTATGAAACACTGTCGCGGGGAGGCTGCCTCATTCGAGGTGCTGAGCACAGCTGGGGGGAGACAGAGGCTCCAGGGTTGGCCCCGCCAAAGGCTGCCCCCCAACCCTCAGGGCCGTGGGAGAGCGGGCTTTGCTTTTCACACGCTGCTTTTGCTCAGCCCTTTCTCCAGACTTCAAGCGGAGCTGTCTGCCCTTTCTAGGAAGCCTTGAGTACATGTAAAACTTTTTCAGCTATAGTTACCTTGATAATATTTTCATAGAAATACTAGAATATTTCCTTTCCCTTTAACTTATGGATAACAAAATATTATTACGATAATGTACTATAATGTATTTGAATTCCATGTCAGGGAAAGTACATATCTCATTTCTCATAGAGAAAAGAGAGGATTTTGTTCTAGATTAATATTTCTTTTATTTCAATTTCTTGCCTTTTGGACTGCTAGAACCTCCAGTACAAGGCTGTGTAAAAGTGATAAAAGAGTATACATACTGACCTTACTCCCAGTCCTAGTTTTTTCATCATTAACTATGTTAACTATATATTTTTACAAATTCACTTTATCAATTGAAAATATTTACTTCCTTCTTAGTTTACCTGAACTTTTTTCATGAATGGATATTGAACTTATCAAATGAGTCTTTGCATCTGTTGAGAGGATCATATACTTTTTCTTCTTTATATTGATAGTATGGACAAATGCATTGATTTTCAAACGTTAGACAAAATTACATTTCTGGGATAAAACTCATCTAGTCATGCTGTTTTATACTTTTTTTCATTATTAGATTTATTGCCTAAATTTTTGTTAAGAATGTATGTATATACATAAAGGGCATTTTGCTTATAGTTCTCTTTATTTGAAATATATCTTTTTTTTTCCTTTTCCAGTTTTTGTTAAATTCCATTCAGTTAACATACAGTGTAATATTAGTTTTAGATGTTGAATTTAGTGATTCATACTTACATGTGTCACCCAGTGCTCATCACTAGTGCTCCTCCTTAATACCCATCATCCATTTAACCCAACCCCCAACCCACCTCTCCTCTAGTAACCCTCAGCTTATTCTACATAGTTAAAAGTTAGTTTCCTGGTTTGCCCCTCTTGGTTTTATTTTTTCCACTATGTTCATCTGCTTTCTTTCTTAAACACCACATATGAGTGAAATCATATGGTGTTTGTCTTTCTCTGACTGACTTGTTTCACTTAATATAATACACTCTGGCTCTATCCACATCATTGCAAATATCAAGATTTCATTCTCTTTGATGTGTCAGTAATATTCCATTCTATACTATATATATATATATACCAAGTCTTCTTTATCCATTCATCAGGCAATAGACATTTGACTCTTTCCATAATTTGGCTAATATTCATAATGCTGCCATAAACATCATCTTTATTTGCAATATCTATGCTGGGCCATGACGTTGAAGTAATGCTAGTCTCATATTATGAATTTGGAAGTTCTTCCTCTGTTTTTATTTTCCTGTAAAATTGGCACTAAATTCTTCCTTAAATGTTTAGCAGAATTCACTGGGAAAGTCATCTGGGCCTAAATTTTTCTTTATGAGAAAATGCTTAAACAGAACATTCAATGTCTTAATGAGATATAGTGCTATTTTTGTTATTCTTGATGGAATTTCAGTATCTTTCCAAAAAATGTGTTCGTTTCATTGAAGTCGTTAAACACACTGGCATGGAGCTGTTCTTAACATCTTCTTAATGTTGTTTTAAAATTCATAGGAATTTCTATTCTGTAAGCTTTTCTATTCCAGTTTGGGGGATCATGAACTAATATTAGGTCAGTGTATCTCCTAATGATTGATGTGCCAGATCCTTTCTTGTGGTCTCTCTGTGACTTTGGAGAGTTTTCTCACATGTGTACACTGATATGCACTTAGCTGAAGTCTGAAAAAAAAAAAACCCTTCTCAGGTCCAAATCCCATTCTATTTATATGAAATTCTCTTTTCCCCACTAATCTGCTCTGGAAATGTTGTCGGCTTTAGCTTCTATAAACCCTGAATGTTGTCCCCTCCACTCAGAAAGACAGCTTGCTTCTATTCAATGGAATGGAAAGTTTCCAATTCTGGAAACTGTCTTCATTCAATAAGATGGGGCTATTGTAAGTATTACCTCATTTGTTTCCCTTCTCTCAGGGATAACTTCCTTCTTGCCTGATGTCCAGTGTCTGAAAAACTATTGATATAGATACATTTACTATCACTTCATACTTACTGAAAGAGGAAGTCTGAATGTTATCTTTTTATAGAGAAAAAAATAGAGTGAAATGGTCCATTTTTCCAGAAATATACTTAATGACATTGAAAAAATTCATATTTTTCTTAATCTTATTTTCTTTTTTCTAGTCACATTTGTTTTTATATTTAGTTTAGTTATTTAGTTGATCAGTTTTTTGTTCATTTGTGTTTTGTTTGTTTTGGCTAGAATATGAAACCAAATTCAAAAATAAATACTATGGCATACAGGAAAGAAAAGTAGTTTAAAACAGCTCACACTAGTTGAGGAAAAATAAATTTTCAGTCAAGGAAAATATAATTTTATCTTAATATATAATGTGACAATTTTATAGCGGATTTCAAAGATTACTGGCAATATAGAAGGCTTTTTGGTTCACTGATTTATATTTTATTTCAGTAAAGGAGAAAAGTACAGATGCTTTGGACCTTAGTTCAGAGCTCAATTAACTTTGAAAGGTTTGAAAGTAATTTCCAAGACCATACAAGTATCTAATGAATCAAGTGCCAAGGGAGGTGAAAGTGCTTCAGCAAGAGATAATAATAAACCTCCCCCTTTTTGACCCACAAATCATGGATGACTTTCTGTAGCCTGGTAAGTAGGACAACAGATACTTCATGCTTAGGTTGAAGTGAATCCAATAAAGATACAGAAAATAAGACTGTTCTTTTTTAAAATAAATGAATGTACCTTAAATATAAAAAATAAATTTAAATAATTATATTTACTATTTATTGAACAACTTTGTTCTGTCATTCCTTTATATCCTCTTAGAATATGAAATTATTTGCCAAAGCAGCATCAAAGATCAGTGTTTTCTGTTACTCTATCTCCTCCCAGAAAATATGGATGTCTGTCAAAAAATCAGCTATTTTTATTATTTGGATGATCTCTTGGATGACTTGACAATATTACCCAACTGACTCAGGGTCATTTAAACAAATAATGTGTGTTCTTTCTTCTCTGCTTAGTTTTTACTAAAATCTTAAAACACATATTTTGAAAATAACAAAAAAAGCCACTTTATGATATGAAGCCTTTCCAGTATGAAAACTTATTGATCATATATCACATTTCACATGTTATTTAATTAAAGATTACTATGAGGGCACCTGAGTGACTCAGTTGGCTAAGCATCTGTCTTTGGCTCAGGTCATGATCTCAGAGTCCTGGGGTCAAGCCCTGCATCAGGCTCCCTGCTCAATGGGGAGCCTGCTTCTCACTCTCCCTCTGCTGCTACCCCTGCTTATGTGCTCTCTTTCTGTCGGATAAATAAAAAATCCTTTAAAAATAAATTTTACTATGATTTCATATATTGTTATGATTACTTACAACACTGATAATTTTTTTGCCACTAAAAATCACTTGTTCTAGAATATGTAATAGGAGATTGACAAGTGAATTTTTAAATTCTGGTTTAGGATTAATTAATACACGAAGCATTAGTCCCACTTAAATAAAAATTTTGCCAACAAAAATTGCTTACATTGAAATGTATAACAGAAAATAAGCAGGACTTTTTTCTATGATAATACATTAGCTAACAAATTAACCATTGGTTAATATTTAAGAATTAAATATTCTTAAGATCAAAGACCTCCATAGATTTTGAATCTCATTTAGAAATAATCAAATGCGTGTCTGAGTAATTAACAATGGCAATTCAATGCTACATTTTCAAATTGAAATATTGAAGAGTGGAAGGGTGATTAAAACTGTGTTAAATATGCATCTTTTTGTGCAAAGTGAATTTACTTTGGGAATTCATTCCTACACTATAATTATTTCCAGTAAGTCTTCTTAGTAGTGTTCCACCCAAATGCATAGGATTTATTCACAAAAGAAGTATGGAAAGAATCTCCATGATTTACCAGTGTGCAATCCCAGGTCGTCAATATACAACTTACTTTCAGATTTCAAATGTTATAGACCCAAGTTATTAATTTCCTTTAAAAAAAATATAGTCTTTAAAAATATCTAGTTTACAATATTGCTTCCATCATGTGTACATTTCCAAGGCTGTCAAAAATACTACTTTTTTCTCAATTCATCTGAATTTGGGCTATACTAATCTCTACATTTTCAAAAACTCCTTATAGATCAAGAAATTGTCCTGAGTACATACTATCAGACCAAACTTCCCTTTGTTGTTTTGGGTTTGTTTGTTTTTGAGAGAAAGAGAACATGTAGATGCGAACTGCGGCAAAAGGGGGGCTGCAGAGAAGGGGAAAGGAGAGAGAGAATCTTAAGCAGGCTCCACACTTAGCACATAACCAGATACTGGGATGATCTTATGACTCTGAAATCATGACCTGAGCCAAAAGCAAGAATCAGAAATATAGCCCCACTGAGTCACCCAGGTGCCCCAGACCAAATCTTCCTTTGAAACGCTCTTTTCCTCAGGTATCACTTCACCTGCACAAATAGTTTTTTTTTCTTTTATTGTTTCCACACATCACTCAGCTGAAATAGTAGAAGTTCTAAGTATTGTTTACCTATTGCTGTAGTGCTCTTCAGTCAACTTAGATACATTAAAATGACCTTCTTAATTAATAGGTAATGAATCAAAGTTGTAATGTGGTAATCAAAAAACACACATGGATTCCTAGGGGGCCTACTCATCATCCAATGAAGTGTATCTAGAGATCAAGCACATAAATTAGAATAATCAAATAATATAAATGGCAGATATTTGTGATTTCCTTTAAAATAACTAAAATAGAATAAATAAAATAGAATATTGCCCTTTTGAAGAACATTTCATTCCAAAAAATTTTAAGATTTTTGAGAAAATCAAATCTGTGTTATAAACCTAAGGAAAAACTGGTACTTAATTCTTATTAGATTTGTTATATTAAACTAAAAACTTCACTGAATAAGTGAATTAATTAAAATAGGTTTGAATACAATAATTTTAGAAAGAAGGTGCTATTACATATATTTTTTAATAAAACTTCCTTTTGATCTATCTTCAAATGAGACCTCTGAGCTTTATTTTAGCAGTAGAGGCCCATTTTCTTCATTAACATTCATTAAGCATCAGTTATTAAAAATCCTAGCTTGCTATTAATACCTTGCAATTTAATTCACAAGTATGAAATTGTCTCACATTTGAGAACTGCATGTACAGAATCCCAGCTTTTCAAAGCCATGGTTCATCCTATGATTAGTCTTTAGGGTTTGTTATATTAATAATATATTTGTTGGTACATGTTTACAGATAAAGGTTTAGATTTATTTGCCATATATATAAGAATGACATTATCACTGTTATATGTGGGCTTTCTTAAGATTTTATTTATTTGAGAGAAAGAATGAGTGGAGGGAGTTGCAAAGGGAGAGGGACAAGCAGACCCCCTGCTGAGCAGAGCCCCCCCCCCGCCCCCCAATGCAGCTCTCAATGCCAGGACCCTGAGATCATGACCTCAGCCAAAGTTAGAGGCTTAACTGAATGAGCCACCCAGGTGCCCCTATATGTGTGTCTTTTATTTGAACTTGTAAATAGATACAGTGAGAGTTAACTTAAACAAAATACCTTAACCGCATGGGTAACAGGAAATTTAGCCACATGACCCGAGTAGTAAATTACTCTATGTTTAATTTAGAGACCCAAATTGAATCTGTGACATGCTTGACTGCTAGTCATATTTTATGTAGATAAACACAATAACCTTTTCCAAGACTTGGGCAGTAAATAAAAGAGGCACTGATTTTATAATATTGACACACCATGAGAAGTGTTCCTGCATTTCTCTTAATTTCTAGAAAGCCTGTTTATTAAAAATATGTAATGTATAAAGATAATCACATTGGAAAACAAAATTTACTTAAAACTGTGGACTATTTTTTTGCCTATATTGTGCAACCACTTTTGATCTCTACACTTCACCTCATCAGCCACTCTAGAGTATTTTTGATATTAGAAAACAGAATATAAGGCAGCCCAGGTGGCTCAGTGGTTCAATGCCACCTTCAGCCCAGGGTATGATCCTGGAGATCTGGGATCGAGTCCCCTCGTCAGGCTTCCTGCATGGAGCCTGCTTCTCCCTCTGCCTGTGTCTCTGCCTCTCTTTCTTTCTGTGTCTCTCATGAATAAATAAATAAAATCTTAAAAAAAAAAAGAAAACAGAATATACATCTCATAAGCCATATAATAAACCAAGCTGTTTCTTAGTTCTTAAAATTAAAACATGTTTGTATAAAATAAACACTATTTGTCTAATTGTCTATACTAAAAGAAGGTATCTATATACTTAATATAGTAAGTGTTCTAAAAAGAACAACAGAATAAAGGTATTACTGTTTTTTTTTTTTTTTGATATATGAGGATCTAAAATTCATATCAAGTTGCCCTGAGAGTTATGTAGGTAAACCAGTAAAAGAGAAAACAAAAGTTTATTGTTGATAGATTTATTTAAAAACTGCAAATAGAATGAGTCAGAACAAATCATATCTGAAAATAATTTGAATGATATTGGTAATCTATGGAGGAAAACAAAACGATAAAAAATGATTTTTGCAAGGTGTATTTTTAAAATTTATTCTTTTACTACAAGTTTTTATTTAAATTCTACTTAGTTAACATATATGGCAAAATTGGTTTCAGATGGAGAATTTGGTGATTCATCACTTATATATAACACCCAGTGCTCATCCCAACAAATGCCCTTCTTAATGCCCATCATCCATTTAGCCCATCCCCTACCCACCACCCCTCCAGCAACCCTCAATTTGTTCTCTATTGTTAAGAGTCTCTTATGGTTTGCTTCTCTCTCTTTTTTTTTCCCCTTTCCCATGTTCATCTGTTTTGTTTCTTAAATTCCACATGTGAGTGAAATTGTAAGGGATTTGTCTTTCTCTGACTGACTTATTTGGCTTAACTAACACATTCTAGCTCCATCCACATTGTTGCAAATGGCAAGATTTCATTCTTTGTGATGGCTGAGTAACATTCCATTATGTATATATACTCAAAGGATACAAAAATACTTATTTGAAGGGGCACATGCACCTCAATGTTTATAGCAGTATATTCAAAAATAGTCAAACTATGGAAAGAGCCCAAATGTCCATTGACTGATGAATGGAAAGAGGTGTGGTTTATATATGTATTTTATAGATATATTTTTAAAAGAATATTTCACACGAGTTGTTCATTTTGGTTTTAAAAATATAATCCTAGTGTCCAAATGATTTTTTTAAATATGAAAATGTGCTCCAAATATCTTAGTAATTACCATCAGCACTGAGCATAAGTTTCAGTATATGATAGATGTTATGTGGTCAAAGCAGCATTGTATTGGTACAATAATAGCTACATAGATCAATGAAACAGAATAGAAAGCTCAGAAGTGAACACAACTACATGGTCAACCAACCTTTGACAAAGAGGAAAGGATATCTAGTGGGGAAAAAAAAAGTCTCTTCAACAAATGGTATTGGGAAAACCAGAAAGCAACAAGAAAAAGAATTAAATTGGAACACTTTCTTACCATACCCCAAAATAAATTCAAATGGATTAAAGATCTACATGTGAAGACTTGAAACCATAAAAATCCTAGAAGAGAACACAGGCAGTAATGTTTTTAATATCAGCCATAGCAACTTCTTACTAGATATGTTTCCTGAAGCAAGGGAAACAAAAGCAAAAATAAGCTAGGACTTCCTCAAAATAAAAAGCTTCTGCACAGCAAAGGAACGAATTACAAAACTAAAAGAAAGACTACAGAATAGTCTTTGTGCATTAGTACCCAAAATGCACAAAGAACTTATAAAACTCAACACTAAAGAAAATGAATAATCCAATTAAAAAATGGGTGGAAGACGTGAACAGACATTTTTCCAAAGATGATATGTGGATGGCCAAGACACAAAAAGAGGTGCTCAACATCACTCATCATTAAGGAAATACAAATCAAAACTACCAAAGTATATCACCACATACCTGTCTGAATGGTGAAAATTAACAACACAATAAACAACAGGTGTTGGCTAGGATGTGGAGGAAGGGAACCATCTTGCCCTATTGTTGTAAATGAAACTGGTATAGCCACTCTGGAAAACAAATAGAATGGAGGTTCCTCAAAAAGTTAAAAATGGAACTACCCTATGATCCAGCAATTGCACTATTAGGTATTTACACAAAAAACACAAAAATACTAATTCAAAGGGGTACACACACCCTGATGTTAATAGCAGCATTATCTACAATAACCAAACTATGGAAAGAGCCTAAAAGTCCATCAACCGATGAATGGATAAAGAAGATATAGTATATACATTCAATGGAATATTACTCGGTCATCAAAAATAATTAAATGTTGCCATTTTCAGAGAGATGGATGGAACTATAGAGTATAATGTTAAGCAAAATAAGTCAGAGAAAGATAAATATCATATGATTTCACTTGTATGTGGAATCTAAAAAACAAAATAAATGAGCAAAGGGGAAAAATAACAGAAAAGCAAACAGAAGCAGATTCTTAACTATAGAGAACAAACTGATAGAGAGGAAGTGGGTGAGGGATGGGGGAAATAGGTGATGGAGATTAAGGAGGGCACTTGCTATGATTAGTACTGGGTGTCATATGGAAATGTTGAATCACTATATTGTACACTTGAAATTAATATTACACTATATATTAACTAACTGGAATTTAAACAAAAGCTTTTGAAAATTCCAAAGCCCTACAAATTACATGACAGATTATACCATAAATAAAAATAATTGAAAGGAAGTAACTTTATAGAGATAAGCTGTATTTTCTAATTATGAGGTGAAAGAGCTGCCTATTTGATTTCTTCAAATTAATTTGACAATATTTTGGGAGTGTTAAGAGAGATAGAAATCTTACTGTCACTTTGGATTAGTTGTTTTTTTAACCACATAAGCAGGATTACAGCTAAGCCTCATGCTATATTTTATTTAACTATAACTACAATGAGATGACCAAGTGATCTTTTATTTCACATAGATATGTGTTTTATAAATATGCTCATTAGATTGGACAGTGATATGAATAGTAACTTTTAATCTCATTTTATTCCTTACACTGGAAATAAAATGGGGAAGACTAGATAGCTCTCCTTCCTATTTCACAGTTTCTATGTCTATTAGGGCTACTATAACAAAATACCACAGTCTGGGTAGCTCACAAACTACAGAAATTTATTTATAAAAGTCAAAGCCTGAGATCGGAATGCCAAAATGGTCAGATAAGGGCCCTGTTCTGCTATGCAAACTTCTCTTTGCATACTTATACAGTAGAAGGGACTGGAATGTTCTCTGTGGTTTCTTTTATAACAACACTCTTCTGCCCTCTTGACCTATGCATCTCCCAAATGTCACACCTCCTAACAAATACCGTCACCATTAGGTGGTAATAATCACCTTCTAAACTATTAAGATTTCAACATATGAATTTGTGAAGGTACAAATTCAGATTATAGCAACAGTTTAAATCAATGCCCTAAGTGGTTCTGCTTTATCAACCCAAGTTTAGATAGATTTGACATATAATCATCCAACAATGGTTGATTTAATTGAACAATATGTTGTGTCGTAACAAAATATGTAAGAATGTTGAGCAAAACATGGTCAAAGATCACAAATTATAGCTTTTCTTGACAACTTTATATACTATTGTTTATGATGTTGCTATTTTTACTCATATGCATTTTTTGAAACAGATTCACAACGCAATAAAGAAAAAAAAATGAGTTTCATCTTAGGTAGTGAAATCCCCTCTCAAATATTCAGATTACTTGACACTTAGAGTCATTTGTTTAAGAGTACCTCCAGGACATTTGTAATACCTCCACACAGTTATTGGTAGGGTAGATACAGAAATGCCACTTTCTTGTTGATGACTACTTCAAATTTAAAGATGCATTACACTTGGTTTAAGATTAACACCTTGACAACGTATAGGTGCAAGTTAATTTATAAATACAATATTATTTTTATTTTCCAAACATCAAAAGTTTGGCTTTCAGATCAGACTGAAGTTTTAAAATGAGAACTTGAGTGAAATTCATGTTTATTTTATTGACAGATTTTCATGGTACTGTTTGCATTTCACACTGTGTGAACCACATAATGATTCAAATATGTCATATCCTACTTTCAGGGGTAGTAATATCATGCACCCAACAGTGTGCATTTTATTTAAACTGCAATTGAGCATATTTGAGAAACAATCTGTTGTAGAATCACATGTATAATTTCAATGTTGAATATTTCTATTCTGAGGAAAATATGGTCTTCATAGGGCCACCACTTCAAACATAGAAGGCAAATTTTAAAAATTAGATCCAAGTACTGATAGTAAATGATGTGTCACTTATTTCTTTGAAGTATATATATATGTATATATATATAATCACTAAAACTTTGAAAAAAATATATAATATCACTAAAACTGTTTCTACTATTACAAAAGGAAGATAAGATGGGAAGTAATGTTTTGTAACATTGAAATTCAAACATTATCCATATGAAATGACCATGCAATTGAGGCATAAATGATATTTTGATCTTTAATCTTGAAAGGCTTTAATTATTTTACATAAAGAAATATTTCTAATAAGTGTTTTTGAAAGATTGTGAAAAGCATGCTTTATTCTGAACATAAAACATCCAATACTCATTCATTTATTTACCAACACATATTTTGGATGCTTGTTATATACAAAAGGTTCATTTGGTTACTACTAGTATAAAAAGCTCAATCAACCATTTCCAGTAGAGATCATAGTTGAGTAAGGGAGGATATAAACCTATAGAAGTGTAATAAAAAGGGGGAAAAGTGTCATAAACTAAGCACATTGTCAGATGAAATGCTGTGGAATTTCAAAGAAAAGAGAAATATTTGTATTCGAGATACCAGGGAAAGCTTAATTGAGGAATTTACACTTGAAACCAGGAAAGAGAGAGATTTGTTGAATCATGGGAAAATGGTGAGTAAAAATTACTCAAGTCTATGGAACAATGATTAGCAAATATACAACAAAATATTTGGCCCAGATAGAGAAATAATGGATTACAATATGTTTAATAATAGAATATGTATCCTTTCTTTTAGGAATTATCTTGAAGTCCAGAACAAATATATTTTAGAGCTGATATCCTTAAATCACCATTTTTTAATGAAATAACTCATATTTTTAAAAATGATTTTAAAGAGGTGAAATAAACAGTTTGTTAATTGAGGATATTGGAGGCCCTAATTGGTTTTGCATATTACCCCATCTACATTCACAAATTATCAAAGCATGTCTGACCACAAATAGCAGGCATCTTAAAGTATTAAAAGTATGGCATCTATTATTTCCACCTGGGCCAAATATTTCCTTGTTGCTGTATGCAAAAAGAGAGAGAAAGATAAATTACAGAAAATATCTTAACAACAATTTCACGTATCTCTTGCACATGGAATAATAATAGTTGGATATTTTCCTTGATGTTAAGGTCTCATAAAAAGAATGTTAGATTTTTGGATCCAATGCTTATATTCTATGTTGAAAATTTATAAGTATTTCAAATTAATTTTGTTTTTTGCTATATGGATATGCATGTTCATGTTCCTGTGTATTTATAATTCTTCACCACTTTGAGTCAACTCTTGAAAGAAAAACATATGTTAATTGATTGGAATTTGAATAAAAACTTTTAGAAAGTGGATAATTAGATCATCGCATTTCTTGGGAGATAACCTCATAATAGCTCAAATTTATTAGCAAAACAAAATGTAGGATTCAGGTTTAAATACTACAGTCATATAAAAATATTTGATTAAAAGAAACATGCAGAGTTGTTGTTTTGTTATATTAACACCTTAGAAAATCCTATCTAAGAAAACATATTTACTAACTAGTAATTCTAAAAATAATTGCATTAAATTTGATCTCATGGAGAATTCATAAGACCTAATTTAACATTATTTCTGTTTTTGAAATGCAAGTTTTTTCATGCTGGTTTATAATGAGTTTGCAAAATAGAAATAATAAACTAATATAAATTCACATTTGAAATTAAAGTTTGAAACAATGTTTTAGAACAGTAATAATATAACATTTTATAACTACCTTGAAAGAATGTTTGTATATTTTGGCCTTTTTGTTTGTTTTGTTTCTTGTTCTGTACTGAAATAGATACTAAATCTGAAAAAAACATAGATAGGTTTCCTTGGGGAAGTATATATATCATTCTTTTAAAAATAACAGGGCCTCCTTAAGAGGTCATGAAAAACAAAATGACTACATTTTATAATAACTTATGTTTTTACATCAATTGTTCAACAAAAATTAACAAAAAATGCTGCTTTATTTTTTTTTCTAAACCAAATTATTTTTAGTTTTTTTAGTATAGTCCTTAAACTCTTCAATATAGTTTTTAGTTTCTCCAATATAGTCTAGTTTCTCCTACATGGTCTTCAGCTTTCCGAGCATTTTCACATGTCCAGAGGACCCAAATGAAAAACATGTCTGACTCCCTCACTCTGAAGTCCAGAGACTTTGTTTCCTTCCTACACTCTGCCTTTAAGACTTTTTTTCCTACCAGATTCTCCAGTCTTTCTATCTTGATGACCTTTATTTTGTCCTGATTAGATTTAGATTGCAAACCACTACTTAAGATACATTACTGATGTACTGATGTATTTCCCATTTAGGAAAACATTTTGGAGACCTATACTATGCAAGAAACTAGGTAATGTCACATGACTGCCTATTGGAGTTTTTTTTTTAAGATTATCCTACCATTCTCACACAAATAAAGCTGATGCATACTCACACTTGCATGCACATCTTCACCAGCACTACTCCTCTATTTGGGTAAGGCATCAGATATTTATAAAGATGATCACACATTTATACACCTTTTATCATGCTTATCTGGGTAGGTTAAGTGTTCAAAAGTCCCAGATTGGGGAAAAGAAAGATATCTCAGTAAATGCAATAAAGAAGAAGTTATATTAAAGAATAATTTAACATGCCATCAGAAATGACCTTGATAAGTTTTTAGGTGCAATCAGTCTTCTTGTCCATAATTCTTCTTAGGTTCAACATTGATTTCTATAGCCTTTTCTACTAGACAATGTATTTTAAGCTGTGCCAATAGTAGCTGGCACAGAATTTTATTAAGTGATTGGATGCTTTCACATTTTTTACTTGAACTGTCATTGTGCCTTTCTCAAACTATATTTTTATTCCCTATTTAGAAAACCAAAGGATATAGTCCTCAAGGTTTTCATTTTTGTTGTTGTTTTGGGTTTTTTTGTTGTTGTTGTTTCATTTTTGTAATCTTTACAATTCCCCTCTCTTGAGGATATGAGGTAAGAGCTCTGTGACCTTGTAAAAGTTGAGGAAATCACAATTAAATAACCTCTAAGATATGTTACAGGCTGTCCTCATATTTCTCAGAGAATCCAGGTCTAAAGTAAGAGTTTGAATTCAAAACTGTTAATGTTCCATAACATCATAAAATATTAAAGCTAGAAGGGTTCAGAAAGATAATCTTATCTCTAGTCTCTTCTTTTATCTTAACAGTTTCAAAGTGAGTCTAGTCTAGTCACAATGTCTGTTAGCAACTGAAGATGTACAGAAACCTAGACCTCACGATCTAATATAACTTTCTGCAACTCATTGGATACAGAAACTTTCATATGTCATAGTAGTGACTGTGCAACAATACATAATCTACCTTGATTAATGACCGTGATGAAAGGTCTGATTAACACAATGGAAATAAATGCAGCAAGCAGAGTTATTAAATTTTAAAAGCTGTAATGTCTATCTGGTTGGCATTAGTGTGACGATGGTCTTTTTAATCTGCTTGTGTTATATTTACCAGGTCTATAATATCTGGTCATTCTGGCTGTTCATGAAGAAAGAAAAAATAACTTCAAAGATGAATAATTATGTTGGAAAAATGTGTAGCTACGGAGAAAAAAATGTTGCTGATATGTCAGAGAAAAATGTGTTCGTGTTGTGTGTACATGTGTGTTGAATTTATATATGTAATAAAGGAGAACTCTTCCCATATGTTCATTTGGAAAAACTGAAAGAATAAAAAGTAAAGAGGGACTGAAAAAAAAAACAAAACACTACTTGGCTTTTTAAAGTGAAACTGATATTATTTTAGACATTTATAAGAGCTCGTTAACATTTACAACTAATTATAATGGCACCTAATTTTTATTATAGCTTTTATTTTTCAAAAGCCTTTATTTTATAATCACGATCTTAATTTGCTCCCACAATAGCTGTGGGAAATAGTTAAAGGAGATTTTATTTTCTTCATATTACTGATGAGACAAAAAGGTCAAATGTTTAAGTGGTTTGCCCAAACAAATAAACTAGGTTGTTTAGATGCTTGACCTATATAATATATCAAATTAACAGTTTCATTCATTCATTTTCAATACCAAATTCTTTATAAAAACACAGCCATTTGTAACTCACATGATATGATTATCTGTTTACTATTGTTTATTACAAAACCTTCATAGTTGGTTTATCTATTCCATTTTCTCTATCTTGAAGAAAAGCAGGATATCCTTTTTATCCTTAAAAAAGGAACTTTCACCATGAATTTTTACCAAATCCATTTTATTAACAGCACACTACTATCTATAAAGTATAGCCAAACAACCTAAAGTCCTCCATACAATCTGTGATCCAATATAATACATGAAAATAGAACTGATCTTAAAAGCAGGAGCTATCAATTTATACCCAGGTCTATTAAGTATGTAGAAATATAGCCCCTTTAACATATCTTAGTGGTAATTATCAATAAGATGATTTTATTACAAAAATCCCTGTCATTTCCAAATAAATTCTTATTCATACATGTAGTTAGTTCCTAGAGTCAATGATAGAACTTGGGTTGGCCATGCTGTATTAATCCCAGTTTATAGTGTGAGTGTAGCAACTCAGTGTTTTCACTAAGATGTGGACATGTAGCCTTGTTTAATTGTTCTGCATGAGGGCACACTACATTATCAAGACACAGCAACCTTTTTGTTGCTACTTTTCAATTTCTTGAATCATCATGGCTAGAGATTATTACTTCTTTTTCTCTCTACCTTAATGACACCTAGTTTCTCTATTTCATTAAAGAAGCTTTAGATAGTTGTACTCCTGGCCCAGTATTAGCCCCCTCCCTTTCAGCAGTGATCTTCCTCAAGCCATCTCTATTGCCCTAGAATATATGATTTCATAATATTCATTGAAAGTGCTGAATTCAGTCAGGTGCACTCATTAGGACACAAAGCTTTACATTTTTAATGTGACTTCCCAGCAATGCTATTCACCCTGGCAATACTTTATGCAAATTCACAGCTTTTAGATTTACCTTTGGGAATAAGGCACTTTTGCTTTGAGATATTACACTTCTCATCTATATAAATTAAAACATCTACCTAAAATCTAATTTAATCTGTGTCTCCTCCTACTAGTTCAGGTCTGTCTGGCAAAAGACTGAAATTATTGAGAAAATCTTTACTGACCACAATGTTATTAAACTAGAACTCAAGAACAACAAGATAATTAGAAAATATCTAATAGCTGCATGAAAGTTTTAAGAAAAGCCATAAGTAATACATGAATATTAGAAGAAATAAAAAAGAAAATTTAAACATGTTCAACTTTTCAAACAACAAAACAAAACAGTGTAGGATTAGCATATGGAAATCAATAGTCTTCATTACACAAAAAATAACCAGTTAGAAGATATAATTGTAGGGAAAGGTCATTTACAATAGAAATAAAGAAAACAAATATATTTAGGAAGATGCTAATATAACAACAACAAAACCCTCAAATGTGCAAACATGTAGGGAAAACTCTAGGACACTCTTACCAAATACAAAAGTAGAATTAAATAAACACTCTTAGTCGATGACTAAGTGTTATAAAGATTTAAGTTCTAGCATTAAAAAATAAATAGAAGTTTTTTATGCACCTGCACAAGTTGATACTACTCAATATAGACAAATAAATATGTAAGAATAGTTTTTTTTCAAAGACAGGAAATATACAAATAGGACTAACCATAAAAAATATAAAAACAGATTATAAATAACATGTTGAAAAACTAAAAAAACAAAACAAAACAAAACAAAACCTAATGATAAAAGGTGCAGTTGCATCTTCCAGGTAAGATTCTGATGTCAAATATGAAAATAAAATTACATATAGTCAGAGGTAGCCTCAAACATACTTTCAATTATGGATAATCGCAGGATAGCATTTTGTGTGTAGGATAACACTTTCGATAGACATCTTTAGCGACACCTCTAACTCTTCATTAGTCATGTTTTCTCCATGACAGTCACTTAAATATTTGATAACTTTTTCTGACCTTTTCATATTTTTTTAAACATTCCAAATAACTCTTGAATCACAGAAGAATTATTTGAACACAGAAACTGACTCTGTGAGGGCCTTACTTATGAATGTGGGGGAGGTGCAGGTAATGGATTAAAAAAAAAAAACAAAAAAAAACAAAAAAACAAAAAAAAAAAACAAAAAAAATAAAAAAAACAAAAAACAAAAACAAAACAAAACAAAAAAACAAAATGAGGGATCCCTGGGTGGCGCAGTGGTTTAGCGCCTGCCTTTGGCCCAGGGCGCGATCCTGGAGACCTGGGATCGAATCCCACGTTGGGCTCCCGGTGCATGGAGCCTGCTTCTCCCTCTGCCTTTGTCTCTGCCTCTCTCTCTCTCTCTCTGTAACTATCATAAATAAATTAAAAAAAAACAAAATGATTTTGTTTTGCACAGGTTAAATTTGAGATTGTCCCTAAAGAATCCAAGTGGAATGTTGCAAATACACTTATATATATATAAAATATGTAAAATATATTTTATATATGTAATTTTATATATTATATATGAATATATTTATATATTAATTAATTAAAATTATTTATTTATATTTTATTATAAATTTAAAAATATATAAATATATAATATATGTAAATAAATATATGAATATATGAATATATAAAATATACTTTATATATTTTATTTTATATTTATTTATATTTGTATAAAATATATAATATATATAATATATAATACAGTTATATATGTATATAAAGTTTACAAAAGATATTGAGTTACAGATTAAAATTTTGTAGTCATCATTTCAGAGGCAGTGTATAAAATTGGAAACAGATGACATGACTAAGGAATTGCATTACAGAGAAACCTGAGAATTGAGATTAAACCCTGGACAATTCACGATTCAACATTTCATAGTTGGGAAAAGTAGAAAAAGTTAACAAAAGAGAATGAGAATTAGAGGAAAACTAGGAGAGTGTGATATTTAATGCAATTCCTACTTTAACAGTATATTTTTCTGGAGCTTTTCTTTCTGTTTATAATAAAATGCATTCTCTTTCTCTTTCTCATCATTCCACCATATGTGTCTTTGTGTGTAAATATGTCTCTGTGTGCTGAATAACAATGCAGATGTTAATGTTTCACAGTCAAAATTGTTTTATACCACTCTATAGTGCTTATTTCCTAAATCTTGCATAATTTCTTCTCTAGCATGAAAACTTTTATAACAATCTCTAATGAGCTGAATGTATTCTTTTTTATTACTATATGCTCAATTTTCCTCTTTCTAGATACTGGAATAAGTAAACATTGTTGGATAATCTTGATACATCTCTCCCATTTTGATTTTATAAATGGGCATGCACCTAACTAGAGGGTTCTTTTTATTGTTTCCTCCTTCAGTTGTTTATGCCACAGGCCAATGTCCTTCAAAGTAGGCTTGCTTTTTCTTTTGTGTATCATGGCGTAAATGCCAAATGTTCTTGCCACTCGTGTCCAAGTTGATTACAACTTCCAGAAAAGACAATTTAAGCATGAAGTTAGTTTGAATTTTTTTTATACAACATATATGTTATTGTCTTTGGAAACAGAAAAACTATATTCATATTCTATGTATTAATAAATCACTGTTCTCCAAGATCAATCATTTGGACATAGTTTGTAATAGATACAGTATTCAAGATCCCTTTAATATAACGTAAGAGTCTTCATAGATTATGCCGTATACTCAGCAACTCATATTCTCAAATCATTGGTGTTTATAAGAGGACATCATAAAATTCACTTTAGGTAAAATCCACAACAGAAAATTTATGTCTCAAGGAAAAAAATTATCTTGTGGCAATTTCTTTTAAGCAGCTTAGAAATCCTGCTCCAAAGAAATCATGACTACATAGTCTTATTACTAATTTTATTTAAGTTGTCTATGGGTATAGTATAATAATTGTATTACATATATTGTATGTATTATATATAATATACATACATTTTAATTGTATAATTATTAATTCTAATTATATATAATTATTGGTTATAATTAAGATCAAATTAAATTTTTCATTAGGAAATTATTGTTTAAATGCATAATTGCATTTTTAATGTTGATTTATAGAAACTATGGGTATCTCCTCTATACATTTAATATTGAAATATTTTACATCGCTGGTAGGTTTAGCATTAAATGGAAATGAAGCTAAGCAGCTGTTGCTAAGATTAGCAGTCACTAATTCCTAATGTTTTTGTAGCTATAGATGCTTCTATGTGTATGCTGATATATATTCATACATAATATGTCATACAATTTCAGAGGTTATTTTGGGGGGTGGGAGCAGAACACATTAGTTAAAATGAATCCAAACACATGGATACTTCTTTTTGATACTTTATTTTTTAATAAAATTGACAATCATTGAAGATATATGACATGTAAACCACAGTATTTTCTATTAAAAATACAAATATGAATAAAATATGGTCCCTGAGCTCTAGGGCATCAAAATTAGGGGAATAATCAATGTATGTAACTAACCATATCTCATAGTTATTAGGCCAGTGACAGTGATGGCGGCAAAAATAATTAGTTCTTTCTTTGACATTTGGAATGGCTATCCACGAAAAGGCAGGTCATGAAAATGAGTATCATTTCACTCACCTGAAATAGACAGAAGAGAAATGTGAAAGACCATGAGTCAAGCAGATATACAAATAAATAGGGGCTCTGCTTTATTTATGTCTGCATCATTATGGAGTAATACAGTTTGGGGCATAAAGCCAATATTAAAAAAAGTACAACGTATTAAGGTTATAGGCTCACTAAGACAGAAATAGAAGAAAAAGTTGGTAGAATGAATGTTGAAATGACATAAGACTTAAGAAATAAATTAGGGAAAGGTTTTTATTGTCAGTAAACTCTATTAAAATATACAGACTCTTTCCAGTAGGCAATATGAAGTTCTGGAAAGTATTAAACTGTGATTTACTATGTTTTAATCTATGAAATACTTAGGTAAAGAAAGTGACAACATGACTTGCATATTACAAAACCAAGGACATGATGTGTAAAGGAGGCTATTAGTACCTCCAGTATGAGATTAGGACAGAATAGATGAGAGGAAGGTGGAGAAAGTAGGGTCAAAACATATTTTGAGAGAAAATCAACAGTAGATTTTTGTCCAAAGCATTGAGTTCATTTATTTAACAAACATTTTATCAATCTTTATAATATGCAGGAAAATGCAATCCACAGTGGATATACGACTCAACCACTAACCTTAAGGAGCTAAAAATCTATTAAAAATTTATGAGGCAGAAATCTCAAATTATGTTCTAAAGTGACTTCAGTCAGCTATATTCTAATCTAGGTGTTTCCATTTTGAGGTCTTTTAGAATGCAGATTTTTCTTTTTATTATATTTCCTTTATGAACCGGATCTTGAAATTGTATCTGTAATCCTTCAAAAATGCAGAAGCATAATAATAAATACTGCCTTATCCTTTTAGCATATAAAGTAACATATAGTAAAATGCCATGCACATCCACAAAGTAATGAAAATATATAATCAGTCCAATTGTGCAAGGGAAGCAAATCAGGTAATGATTTTTGAGAGTTTTTCTTCTTTATGCACATTTTAGTGAATGCTCTTGTTATTTTTAAACACCATGTAGGAATGTTACCACTTACATGCAAGAGGTTAGAACATTTGAAAAATGTTTGTGAGTGTGTATATATATATGTGTGTATATATATACATGTGGTTCATATATGTATATAATTTCTTGTGTAGAATATGTCCTTTTACACATTCAACCAAAATAAAGATGCTAGTTTTCTTTCCTCAGCAACATTTTAGTAAATTCAAGTAAATGTGAATTTACACATGTGAAAACTATAGAATTTCTAGTTTTTTGATAATCTATAGTCAGATAATTATGTAAACCACAGCTTTGTATAATGAATAATATACTGGAACTTCTATCATTTGAACAAATGATTATTATTTCTTGGTTCTAGTATAGGCTCCTTATAAGTCTTTCTAAGGACCTGTTGCTTGATGGGTGAGGAAAATACATTAAAATCTGATTTTATAGAAATTTGATTTTTATATTTCTGTTGTATTTCAATTATATATATATATAAAACATCAAAATAGTGAACTTCTTTATATTCTCTTTTACACAAAACTGTCAGTAATTTTTGTCTTTCTTTCTAAGGATTTGCATTAAAATGATTCTATAAATCTTTCTTAACTCCTGCAAGGATGGCTGATCTTTAGAATGCCATTGAAAATGAACTTGTGGGACAGGTAATTCCTATGTGGCAAACCTATTTGCACACTGCCATCAGCATGCAATGACAAGATATAAAAATTGTCAGAGCAATTCATGTGAAGAACATCACACCAAATAACATCATAGAGGACCTGTGTAACCAATAACACATTTTTCCTGATCTCTTTAGTGCTACACATATAATAAATTGTTCACCTGATTGTATACTATAAAATATATATTTTATTCAATGTGTTTCTCTAAACAACACACACACACACACACACACACACACACACACCCACAAAGTTTCCCGTGCCTTAAGTTCTAGTGAGAAGAAATATGAGACACAGGCAGAGCCATAGACTCCCTGATACAGGCAAATCTTTTTAACCCATGGCACCACTGTAGCAGTTGTAGCCAGCAATTCCACAGACACTTAAATCTAAATTAGTTAATGGTCCTTGTCAGCATCCTGCAGTTCTAAGGATGCCGCAAAGTATTTTCTTTCTTCCAGTCACAGAGAGCCTTGACTGGAATGAAGGATATTGAGGAAGTAGGGCATGTGTCATCGATGAAATATATTGGATCTCTAATGTACATCTCCTAGAAACCATTATTAATCCCAAGTTCCTCAGCCTGAAAATCTAGTAGCTGCCAAAAGGAAATAGTGGTAGTGGCCATTAGAGTAACCCAGGCTTAAAAGTAAATGTCTTCCAGGCATGGACAATTGATAGCTATAGCTCAAACTGAAAGGTCTACTTACTATAGGCCTATTTTGAAACAAAACTAAATTTCAAAAAATGCAATGATTTTATTACATTGCAGAGTCTAGTTACATGTGTTGATCTATTGAAAAGGAAATATTTATCTGCTGTCTAATCCTGAGGAAGTTACCAAACATTTTTGGCCCCAGTTTCCTCTTCTCTAAAATGAGGATTTAATGCATTACCTATAAATTGTTATGAGTAAATATTTTATGTATTTTTAAAGCCCATGGTGTCTGGCACATAATGGGTATACAGAAGTGCATGGCAAATGGAGTAAAGATAGATTTGGAAAAGCTGACCAGAAAATTCAGTTCAAGTATCTGTTTAACTTCTGCCATGAGGCAGATGTAGCCCTCTCATTTAAGGCTCAAGATTCTTAGACAAGTTGCTTAATCTTGGTAAACCTCATCTATTAAATGGAAATACTACTTGTCTCATAGTGATAACCCTGAGAATTAAAGGTGCAAGTACCTGTTACATAGTAGATTGAACAAAATGGATATTCAGCATGGAAGAGGTAATATTATTTTAGCTTCTATTGTTACTAATTAGTGCTGGGCTTATCTCTAGGTTTTTTTTTCCCTTGTCCTCCTCGTGACCTATGTTGAACCTGATGCAAGCTTCCATCAACACTTTAATAGCAAATGCCTTCCCAAGCAGTGCTTATGCAGCACAGGCCTCATGGAAAGGAAACTGTTAAAAAGAAAAAACCTCAGGATACATTTCCAGAGGCATGTCTGAAAGTATAACACAGAAAGCTACTTAGAATCAATGACTTTTGAAAAGTGGAGAAGACTTACTCTGGTTGAATTCAACTTAGAAGTTGTTCTTTTTCTATCAAAAGCAGGAGCCAAAGATTTATAGAATGAGTAAGATGCAGGTCCATACAGCACAGAGGTATGGTTAATGATGTCTCTACAGTTGAGCTTGAAGAGTAAGCAGTTACAAACCGAGGGAATGAAGTTAGTATCCAAGCACCACCATAAGAAAATGACCATCTTGATTCAGATTAATTTGCTGTGAAGAAAGTGATCAGTTGACAACAGAAAACATGGGTGAAAAATAAGATATTCTGTACAGGATTAGGTAAAAACATCGATCTTAATCACATATAGCCAAAGAGTACCAATTTCTTTATTTAAAGAACTGCATGCTAACACGATAGCTATGCTGAATATTATGTGGCATTATTTGAGTGGCAGTGTGTATACCATGTACATATATATCGTGTGCATGTGATTTGCACAAAACTAATATAGAGAATATAGAGGCAAGCAAAGAATATGTTTGAAGGGTTAATGAGGAAAATAAAAATAAAAAATTAAAAATTGAAGGATCATGTCAAGGACATCATGGATAAAGGACAAATGGAAGAAAATATGACAATTACAGGAGAGTTAACTAAATTTCCTGTTGCCCTTTCAGTGGACTACAAGATAGAAGTGTGAAAATAAGCATAATTAAAAATCTAGATGAATATAAGTGAGACCACAGATCCACAAACAGCCACAATAGCATTGTTGAGATAATCTTAGGTTACCAATAAATTGAAAGCCGCATAATTTCAAATACCATAGTGTAAAAATCCAAGAACCTTATTGTAGTAAGGTTAATATAAAGAAAGGGGAGAGCTCTAGAATACATTGAAACTGAATTCAAAACAGGACAATCCATTCTAGTTGTTTTATTTTTTTTACTTTGAGCATTTTAACTCTATAATCCTTATCAATTTGTTTAAGAAATTATATATTCTATGTATGTCAAGATACATGATGAAGATGTAAAAGCCACATTTCCTATTTTTAGGGAAATCTAGTGAGGTAAGGGAACAGTGAGCAGATACTTTAGTATACTAAAGTATTATAAATGCTAGAGGGGGCTTTAATCAAGGCATAGGTTTAAGGGATTAAATGTGGTTAGGTATTTAGGAGAGGTAAAATCTTAGCTAGACTAAGAAAGCTGAAATTAACTAGGTGCCAAATGTCAGAAGATTATTGTTTGAAGATGAAGCCATCTGTTTAAAAGGTATAGAAGTATATGTAGAAGATGGCACTTTAAAAATTGCAAATAGGTCCATATGAATAGAGTGCAAGGATGGATGAGTTGAAACAGAGCAAAAGCATGTCATGATAGGTGATTTGGAATTAATATCAAATCCTGTAGGAAGCCACTGATGGATTATGAACAAGGAGTGAGTTTTAGAAAATCTGTTGGATGATGTAGTAAATGTGTTTGATGCTGTGCCCAGATAGCTTTTTCTAAGCAGTTGAACCTATTCCTTCTCAGAACTGTTGCTGCTGTGTTAGCTGCCCATGGCTCAGAGTTGCTCCTTTTTAAAAAGTGTCCTCAACCATGGTGACCTGACATACTCAGAATGTTATGCTCCCCCTACCCAAAGGAGCTCCATAGGCAAAATGACTAACACAGAGATATACAAGGTTGTACAATGGGAGCACTAGCCCTGTGGAATAGTTCATTCTCCAGCACAACTTGAGGATTGAAGGTGGGCTTAAGCAGAGACCACATCTTGGTTTAGCTCTTCTTTCCTGTTTTATTTAGAATCCATCATTTCTCTTCTCTGGATAGCATACCCTCAGTGAGCTGTTTGCACACGAATTTCCAAGAAAGAATTGGCTTTTAGAGAAACCAACCCAAATAAGTCATTTTATGTATAAGATGGGCCAGAATGGAAAACAAAACAAAAAAAATTACAGAAAAGAGTTAATTCTAAAATCCAAGTATGTATGGAGTTCTTACAAAGATGAGAAATCATGAGGACCAGAATAAAGGAATAGAACTTAAACTAGAATAGATGGGTATAATTGCCAAGATTGTTGAAGACTGAATTGACAGGACTAAGAGATATGGGCTAAGGAAGAAAAAAAATATAGAATAGGTGTCTGCATTGGGGGCAGGAAATGAGATCAAGGATGAAATAGAAAAAATAGAAATAGAAAAATATAAAATCAAACAAGAAGTTCCTGTACTAACAAATAATAATGGGCTATGAAGTTTATGATTAACGCTGCTTTCAATTTTCATACCATTGAAGTTGGAAAAAGAGTATAAGAGAACAAAGCAAATGGGGGAAATTTGATAGAAGAAGAGGTTATACATTAAGTTTTGGATGCATTCAGTAGAATTTTGAAAATTCTAGACTGGGCTTGAGAAAACTGACAGCAATATATTCATCTACAATGAGAAGGTACTTACCCACACTTGGGGAGAAATTATTCTACTCTATATGCAAAAACACTAGGCTCTGCCCCTAACACATATACCCAATAAATTTCAATTTTCCCTTTTCAAATGCCCTATTCCTGTGATTGAATCTGATTGTATATTGACAAATAGAAAATTCTGTTACCAGTTTGCACAATTTGCCTTATTCCCTAGTATCAGTGTTCTTGAACTTGCTGTTTGCCTACTGCTCAACTTTTCCTTTTGGGTCAGGTATCTACTTCTAAACTAAGGACTCTATTAGCCTCAGGCCTTCTGTTTTACTATTACCTGATCCTTTCAGCCAATTCACTACAGGTTTTCTTTGTATCCTATCAATGATCAATAAACAATTTGCCTTAACTGCCAAATATAATCACTTTGTCAATCAATGTATCCTATGTTAAGCTTAAAATCCTAAATTCTTTGTGTGAGTAGGGTTAGGTGGGAGGAAAACTTGCCATTCTCCATGAAATTCCCTAGACTGTAGTCACTAGAATTTTATATCCTAGTTAGCGAGATACAAGGTAAAATATAATAGATATTTAAATTGTTTTTAGTCCCTTAATATAAAGAAGAGGAAACCAGGGCCTGATGAATAAATGGTATATATAAAGTACACATGTTAACTAAAAAAAAAATAGACTTATTATTATATTTGGATTGCTATAGCTTCCTGTTTGGCTATTTGGATGTCATATAAATGAATCATGGCCACAACTTCATATAGGGAAGATCCAATTTCAATAGCCACATTACAGGCCAAAAAGACTTGTGGACTGTACAGAAACAGTAAGTTGAAGAAAGATATCAAACACATGAGCCAGAAAGAGACTTCGCAATAAGCACATGGTAGCCAAGTCTAGTTTAAGAGGTCCTGGGAAACCAGAACATGATACCATGATGTTTCTTTTAATCTAGAACAGATGTTATGCATATCTCTCTCTCAAGTCAGATCATTAAAGACAGATATGGAAACTATAACCTGAGTGGACCAAGAAGAGATTGAGATTGAGATGCTGACTCATAGTCTATCCTTTTGCTCATAAGTATGCTTATAAAGCCTTGCACATGCTCCATGTATACACACACACACTACACAGGACTCATCTGGAAGATATAGCTATCTAACAAAATTTGCTATGTCCATGTAATTTATATCTTTCACAGTATTTTAAAAGGGTTAAACAAAATTTTTGTATTATTTTTTGCCTATGACTAATACTAAGAAATATGTCATGTTGTCATTACACAACATGAGTGTGCAGACTTTCACATACAAATAAAACTGAAATAAAAATTATATTACTTATCCTATTTCTATTTTATTTTCCATTCTTTCTTTTTTCTACTTTTTCAATATTCCTCTTCTTCTTTTTCTTCACCTTCTTTCTCCCTTTATTTCACCATTTGTTCTTTCTTTTATTCTTTTATTCATTTTTTTTCTTTTTCAACTGAACCAACTAAATTAATTTCATGACAAATAAAATTATTTCATGACCCTCATGAAAAAAAACACTGTTCTGGGGACCCTGACTAGATATAAAGTAGCATTTTTTACTCAATAAGCAAATAAATTGAGAAAAATATGGAATAGCTAGGAATAAAAAGGGAATTTATTAAAGTAGTTTTGGGATAAAGACCTAGTTCCCACTTTGTTGGGGGAATATGATAGCTGAAGCTAGAGTAGAGATTTGTACAGACAAGAAGATTTACAATAAAAAGAGAATAATTGAAAATATAAAATTGATATATTTTCATTTCACCCTTAATTAATGTTCCTTTTCACTCTTCCACTATTAAGGCTAAATCATAAATTTTATCACCCCTAGCTGAAGGACATAGGATTATGATGTCCTTAATAAGATAATAGACTTGAAAAATCTATCTTTAAACCAAGAAAATTGTCTTTTAATTTACTTCATGCTTCATTAGTAAATCTTGAAACAGAGTTGTGGAAATAAGTCATAAACTCTTTACTATAAAGAGGATAATGTGTCTGAGATTCAGGATTAGCCATGGACCTTGAGTGGTAAGGAAGAAAGATGTCAGATAACACCTAATTTTCTTATATGTACGACTTATGATCCAAGAAAAATGTCCAAATCTTTCCTTTATGTGTCTTGGTACTCAGAAAGGAGGTTTCTATTCTTAGTGGTTCTAAACACCATGCAGTGAATTTAAGAAAGTATAGTTAACATAGCAGAGATAAGAAGGTGATGAAGTTTTTATAAGAAAGCATTAAGGATGGAGTAGCATAATCCTTAAATTGCATGTATTCTAGGTAATTCAGAACTAAGTTTAGGTCCAGAAAGCCTACTATTTAAATTTTTATGAGAGTGGATATCCAGAACCAACAGCATGGATGAAGAACATTATAATGTTCCTATTAAAATTGAAGAAAGTCTGTGTCTTCAAAGGAGCAGACAATAAACTCTACCAAGCTCAGGGAGATCAATTAACAGCAGTCCCATAAACCAACTGTGAATGCCAAAGAATGTCCTGAGAAGACCACTCACCTCTCAAGACAATCAAACCTATAACCAAGAACCAGGATGAAGCTTTAGAGTTCCCCTGTCTCTTACATTTAAAGATCATAAAAATCCTTTCTACATTCCCTTAGAGAAGAGCAGAAATAATTAAATTCTGAAGATTAAGGAATTATGCAAGCTACAATTTTAAGTTTATTAGAGGTGACAAAATTATATATTGGTCAGGACTAAATTCTTCCTGAACCCAAACATAAGGTTCATAAATTTCTGGTCAATTTAATCAAGACAAAAGACCAGCAATTTCTCTATACATACAAGTTGCAGTATAATTCATTTTGAGACTTCACACATATCGGAGAGTTAACTTTTGTGGATCATGTATAATACTCAAGCCCATATACTGAAATAAAGTTAATATTCCAGAGAAAGCATTTAAATCTATTGTCATTTTCAATTAATCCTTTTGTTAATAAAGCATAATACCACAGATGTATAAATTCTCCATTTAGTATGTTTTTCTCCCAAATAAAAGGGATTACCTTCAAGACTGCTCAAATGACTAATCCACTTACGCTGGGTTTTGCTCCTAATCTCTTGCTTATTTTTTTGCATGTTCTATAAAGAATGCTACTACATAGAATTATACTGATGGGAAAGGATTCTTAGGTCATAGAGTGATTTCCTTTGCCTTCAGTCAAAACTGAAAACATATTCTAAAACATAGTTATTTGTCAATATTAATATGTATCTCAAAATTTACAATATTAATTATGCCACTGACTACACTGAATTTAAATGTAAGAATATTTGGAAAATGAGACCACATCTTTATCAATAGCCCCTTTATACCTTTCCACATTTTTTTACCAATTCATTGAAATAAATTTTTAATTTATTATTAAACTTTTAGTATTTTTCTGTTTTTTAACATGACATTTTAGCCAAAATATGAACTACAAATACACATTTTATTCTTCATATTGAGTCATATGGGATAAATTCATGACTTGTAACACTGATCTAGAATGAAAAGCTTGTATGTTCACATGTGCAGACACACCCCTGAGAATCCAGAGACAGATTTCAAAGTTCACATCTAAATGAGTTGTGAGATCCGGATTGTATTATTAGATCATAAGGCAAAGAGAGGTAGTACTGAGGAGGTCACCATTTGAGTAGTGAATAGATGTTCATGAAGGAACAAACAGCAGATATTTGTGGCATTCTAGGCCAGAGAAAAATCAAATGGCAAAGTTCTGAAATGGGAGTGTAACTTTTGTGTTTGAAGACTGGCAGAGAAGTCATGTTGCTGGTTCGGAATGATGATTAGATGAGTGAAAGCAGAAGTAACTAACTAATAACCATATTGTACCATCCTTGGCTTTTACTCTGAGTGAGATGGAAAACAGTGGAGGATTTTGAACAAAGTAACTTATATTTTATCATGATCAATGTGACCATTTTATTAAGAAAAGATTGAAGTTCAGAAGGCAGGATACCAGTGGATGCCATTGCAGTTCCCAAATCATTGAAGAGTCTTGGAAAGTTAGAGTGTTCGTTCTATATTTTCCTGATTTTCCTTTTTAAATTGTTTTAAACTTATGATGTATTTATTTATTAAATTACATTTTTAAATGATCATATGTATTTCGTCATGCACATACTTCTGAGTTGAATGAACATGGTCACTGACCTCAGTGATGTTGGATATTAGAAGAAATACTTTAACAAATATATTCATATTACATAATAATTGAGAAATTTTATGTTCAGAAGATCCTCTTTGCTCAAATAACTTGAATTAAAATGAGCAGGGGGCTGTCAAGATAATGATAGAGGCAAAAAAAGAGAAAGAATGTCAAAAGACTGTGAAGACACAGAGAGGGAAAAAGATCATGGTATATTCCAGAAATTTAATGAAATCAAAGTGATTGTGAGCACAGGGTATAATGACTAGAAGGCTGGAGATGAAGACAGGTATCAGAAAGTAAAGGACCTTTAGATTATTGTGTTAATTTTCTATTTTATCATAAAAGAAATGAGACTTATTGAAAGAGTTTGGTAAAGAAGTTATCTTATTTCATTTATTTTTAAAGTTAATTACTCTCAGAGTTCTTTGTGGAATTGAATGGGGATACAGAAACAAGATTTGACAAAAGGAAATGAATAAAAGAATCATTGCAGAGATCTGACAGTACTTGATTTCAAGATCTTTTATAAAGCTATAGTAATCAGGACAGCATGCTATTGATGAAGAGTAGACAAATAGATCACTGGAATAGAATAGAGCCAAAAAATAGACCATATTAAAAAAAAAAAAAAAGGCAACTGATCTTTGACAAAGGAGCAATGTCAAAACAATGGATAAGAAGAAAAGATTATTTCACTCCTGAAAAGACTACATTATTGTATGATTCCAAGTATATGACATTTGGAACAGGCAAAGCTATGGATACAGTAAACTATGAATACAGTAAAACACAAAACAAAACAAAACAGTTGTTCATCTATTTTCTTTCTTAAATTCCACATATGAGTGAAATCATATGATACTTGTCTTTCTCTGACTACTTTTGCTTAGCATAATACACTCTAGCTCCATCCATGCCTCTGCAAATGGCAAAATTTCATTCCTTTTGATGGCTGAGTAATATTCCATTATATATTTATATATGAATTAATAAGAGGGCGTGTGTGTGTGTGTGTCAGTCATTGGATATTGGGCTCTTTCCATATTTTAGCTATGGTTGATAGCGCTGCTATAGACATCAGGGTGCATATGCCCTTTTGTTTTGTTTTAAGATTTATTTATTTATGATAGACAGAGAGACAGAGAGAGGCAGAGACACAGGCAGAGTGAGAAGCAGGCTCCATGCACCGGGAGCCCGACGCGGGACTCAATCCCGGGTCTCCAGGATCACGCCCTGGGCCAAAGGCAGGCGCTAAACTGCTGAGCCACCCAGGGATCCCCGCATATGCCCTTTTGAATCAGTATCCTTGAGTAAATATCTAGTGATGCAATAGCTGAGTCAAAGGGTAGCTCTATTTTTAACTTTGTAGGCAACTTCCATAGTATTTTACAGATTGGCTCCTCCAGTTTACTCCTACCAACAGTGTAAGAGGATTCCTTTCTTCACATTCTTACCAAAATATAGATTTAGTCCATATCCACTCTAAAACCCATCTAGTTTTTGTTTGTTTGTCTCAGAGAAACATACTGCATTGACATACTGTATTTAAAAATTGCAGAAAGCAAATTCCAAGAATAGCAAGGGGCTCCTGAAGAAGATGTGAGAGAATGTACCTAAGCAAAAATAGGTAATGATTATGAAAATATAGTTACTAAGATAATATGTTACTCATTTAAGAATAGGCAAATAGTACCATAAAATAGAGGTCTCTCTGTGCCTTTCATGAATAAATAAATAAAATCTTAAAAAAAAAACAAAGATAGGAATATGATGACAAGTATTTGAAATATGTTTAATTTTATTAGTCACCTAGAACACATAAATTAAACTGTAATTTTATACCTATTTATGAACACATACCAGTTCACAAAATCTAAAAGTATGATAATACCACAAGTGGTTAAGGAACTGGAAGAACAATGCATTTATACAAGTCTAGTGATGGGAATTTTTAAAACTATTCTTCTATTTTCTAATAACATTGAGAACAAACATACCCTAAAATCTAGAAATCCTACTACTCCATATATACTCTAGTAGGTGTTTGGCAGAAATGCACCTGGCAACCAAAAATATTGTTCATAGTAGCATTATTTGTGGCTGTAAAATATTACAAATAGCTCAAATATCCATGAGCATTTGAATGCATTAATTTGTTTTGTGTATTTTTGCAATATAATATTATAAAACAATGAACATGGATGAGTTGTATATATAGTTAAAAAATAAATACTTCAGTGAAAAACATGAGTCACAGATGAATCTATTTTAGCCTGAATCTATACGTTCATAAAGTTTGAAACAAAAATAAATAAATATATTTTTTCGGCATGCAAAATTTTGTGGTAAAACTATAAAAAGTAAACAATGACGAATGGAACTCTATTTTAATAGTAATTTTTGAAATGTAATTTACATATCATACACTTCCTTAATTTGGTGTATAGTTTATGAGTTTATTAAATTTATACAATTGTGCAATCATTACCACAAACCAGTTTTAAAACTTTTACCTCAATCCACTGTTACCTTTGTGACCTCCAAAGTTAAACAATATTCCAACCACAGTTCCAGGAAATAAAAGATCTTTTTTCTATCTCTATAGTTTTGCCTTTTCTATAAATTAGATATAAATTGAGTCATATAATATGATAGATTTTGTGTTTGGCTTCTCTCATTTAGAATGATATTTTTGTGATCTATCTAAGTTACTGTGCTTATCAGTGTCCCTTTCTTTTTACTGCTGTGTTGAATTCCATTTTAATGGAGGTTGCATTGACTCGATAAATCAATTTTAGGATAATTTCCAGATAATAGTAATAATAAGTACTTTAAAAATATTTTTTAAGTAATAGCATAAAATAAGAGTGTAAGAACGTATCTCAGGAAAAAGTAAAGAAACAATGTTGTAGTAAATCTAATCCTTTTATTACCAAGATAAAATAACATTTACATTGCGTATATGAAATCCAAAATAACCTTAAAGATATAAATTAATATACTGTAATCAAAGGGAGAAATTGACAAGTTCATAAACAGAGTAGGAGCACAACACTACCCTCATCAACTAACATGTCAATTGGCAAGATAGAATATGTTAATGATATAGTTCATAAAGTATAAAATACACCAGAAAGCTTTAATTTTCACAATTAAGCAGCTTAATAAATTTTCTTACAAATCAAATTCACTTTTGCAAACATTACCTGGATCAAGGGGTTGAATATCTACATCTGAAGAGGACTCCTTATATCACAACCTCCCCTCCAGTAGTGACCACTATCTTGATTTTTATGAGTATAGGTAAGTTTTGCTTTTTTTTTTTTCTTCTGTATATAAATAGCATCATAAGTATGTGGTTTTTTTTTACCTTTTGTCTCTGGCTTTTTTGGCTCAAAATTATACTTGTAAGATCCATCAATATTTTTGCAAGTACTGGCGGCTCATTTATTTGTATTGCTTTTACAACATTACATTGCTTAAATAGATTATAATTATTAATCCATTCCAAACTTGATGAATATTTGTGTAGTTTCCAGAGTTGTTTTCTCACAAGTACCATGTATATTGAAAATTTTATTGTGTGTCCATATCTTTGCCAACATTAGCATTTTGCTTTATGGTTTAATTTTGTCATCAAATTCAATCTTCATTCCTATGATCACTAAGGAATTAGAGCACTTTTACACATATAAATAGGGCATTGCCCATTTGGATGTCCCATTTTGTGAGGTGTCTGTTCAAAATTTTTCCTCTTTTTCTACTAATACATGTAATTTTTTTTCTTAACTTATATGGTTTCTTCAGAAATTCTTCACACAAGATCTTTCCCTCTAAATTATGTACTTAAAAGTGTCTTTTGATGAATAGAAGTTAATTTGAATATAGTTCACTTTATTTTTCCTTTAAGCTTAACCCTTTTGTTTCCTATTTGAAAAAACTTATTCAAAACTGATTATTATATCATGTAAAAGCCTTATTATTTATTATTTTTCCTTTTCACAATTAGATCTACTGTCCATGTAGAATCTATTTTCTTTGTACATTGTGATTTAGAGGTCAAAATGTGTGTGTGTGTGTGTGTGTGTGTGTGAATGCGTGTGTATATTTTTGCATGACTAACCATATGGCACAGTTCCATTTATTGAAAATACTATTCACAACCTTTTTAGATGGTATTGTTATTATTTTCACAATACAGGCTCTCTTAGATCAATTTCTGTAGTCTCTCTAATTCCATTGGTAGGATTATATTCCCTTGTATCAATGCTATCCCATCCTGTTTTTATTCCCATACCTTTATTGTCAGTCTTGATGTCTGGTACTATTGTATATAGAAGATTTGGCCAAAATATTCAACATATTTGATCAAGTGGGCATTTAGTCATCCCCACTTCCAGGTGTTAAAGAAGTTTTAGTTAATTTAAGTACACGAGGGGAATTATTTTTTAAGTCACCAAGTAATAGTCTAAAGACAAATAATTTACCAGGAATTACAACAGACTGTATCATAAAAATATTTCTCTGAATGCAATTCAATAAACTTTTAAAATAATAACAAAAAAGAAAACCAGATTTTATTTTGGAGACTTCCAACCACAAGATTAAATAATTTATGACATAAAACATCTTAAGGGAAATAGTAAAATGTGTGGAACTGAATAATAAAGAAAATAATAAATGCCAAAATGTGTAGCATGCATCTAATGCAGTAGTGGTACTTAGAAATAAATATAAATATTACATAATTAAAATATTAAAAATATGAATTTAATTTAAATAAGCTAGGCACTCATAAGAAAGAAGACAAAAAAAAAAAAACAAAAACAAAAACAAAAAACAGTAAACCCAAAGTAAAAGGAAAAACAAAATAAAGCCAAAAGCAGCTACAACTCTGTGAAAAACCAAGAATCATTAGGCATGATAAAAGCAAGTAGAAAGATTTTTGATTCAAGCAATCTTCACAAATTCCTAAGCAATGTGTATTATTAGCCCTACTTCATAGAAATAAAAAGCTGGACCTTGGAAAGTGTGTTAAAACCAGTTAATTCAAATAGTAGGTGTAGGAAATGGAGTAAAAACCCAGTTCTAGATCAAAAGCTTCAATATGTACTTGTTTGAAGAGAATATTTAGGGATGCCTGAATCACTCAGAGGCTGAGTGTCTCCCTTTGGCTCAGGGCATGATCCTGGGGTCCTGGGGATCCTGGGATCCAATCCAGCATTGGGCTCCACCTAGGAAGTCTGCTTCTCCTCTATGCCTATATCTTTGCTTCTCTCCCTGTGTCTCTCATGAATAAATAACAATAAAATCTTCAAAATAAAAGAGAATATTTAATTGGACATCCTCATGTTTATCATTATTTTCAAACAAGCAGACATCACCAATATTTAACAAGCCTAGTTTTGGGAAGGTAAGAATTAGAAAAGACAATACCACAATTCCTAAGAGTAAAAGTTATCAGTAATGATGATTTTCTTTTGGGAAAATTCATCCTCCAGCAAAACAGCAGTTGGATAAATCAGAACAGTGCATATAGAAGCAGACATGCTTCTGGGTGAATATATATGAAATTATCTTCCTGATTAGAGTTTTATGGACATAAATCTTCTGATATGAGTGATGATATTTAACCTATTGTATAAGCATTAATCATTAATTTCAAATAGAACACTATTACTTAAAAAATACTCAAAATATTGTGTAAATGCCCTTTTACAAAGACAGAGCAAACTTGCAAACATTTTACTAAAATGTTACACTGAAATTGAATGCCTACCACTTATATATCTGCAGTAGTCAAGATATGAATATTAGTAGGTATGAACAAACAGAAGAAATCAGTTATTTGTGTATTTGGAGGGACTGAAACAGAAATTCAAACAAAACAGTACTTTGTAGGTTGATTAGGTTATGCCCAGATTTTTTTTTTTTTTTTTTTTTTTTTTTTTTGTAGAAGTTGGAATGGTCTGTAGGTCTGAATTTAAGCATAAATCACTGAAATGTAAACACCCTAAGTAATACTAGGGAAAAATAAGTTTGCTTCTTCTTCTCTCTCATACACACACAGTCACACTTTGGAAACTTAAATATTTCAAAGAACTTAATGAGCCCATTTAAGTATTCTCTAAAATGTAATCAGATAAAAGTAAGCCATATATTAACAGACATGAATTTAAATTCTAGATCTATTTTCCAAAATGAAATAAAGTTTCATTCATTCTGGCTTAAAGATTTGTCCTTAAACTAAATGAAGAATTGTCACACTAGAAGAGAATTCTAAATTTGTTTGTTCAAATATCATGTCTAGAAATTCAAAGTATTTAGAAGGTCTCAATAAAAAATATGAACTAAGATTAGAGCTAGAGAATTATTTACAGCTTCTCTTAAAATTCTCCTCAAAGAGATTCTTCTTCTCTTTATATTCACTTTTATTTTGATTTTGGTTTTCTAGCCTAGGCTATTAATGTATATTTGTCAGAGACTTGTCTAAATGTTTCCTTCAAAATTTTATGATGAGGAATTCAAATTAGAAATGTAAAATTATAATTCTAATATATATTAGGTTTTGGCATAGCATAATATCATTGGAAATTCTGGTCACTAAGAAGCTACAAAAATAGGACTACCCACCATCCCTGTTCTGGTACAAATTTCGAACAAATTCTTAGATGATATTACTATTGCTGGTCCAAGGAACATATGCTTAAAAGCACCAGTTTAATAAGATGTTAGTGGAAAGGCTGAAATTTTAAGAGCCAGTGACTGGTTTGCAAATCTCTCTCTCCCTCCCCTCTCTCTCTTTTTCCCATCCACCATGGAAAACTGCAACTTCCACATACTGGCCTCTGTGTTAGTTAGCCTGGATCTCAGATGGAGGAGACATGGAAGGAGAGCCTGGGTGATAAAATACACATAGCATATATTTAATAAGAATGAGAATTCAATTTTGTTGCTTCAAGTAACTAAGATTTACAAGTTGTTGGTTTTCTTAGCATGCATAACCTAACCCAAACTCACTGAAAATTATGCTTTGCAATTTTTTTAAACATCAACATTTAAAAAAAATAACTGACTATAAGCAGGAGAAAATAATTTCTATATCTCTTTCTTTTTCTTAATTGTCTCAGAATTAAATTTGAACTCATTTCTTTAAATTAACTAAATTAAACTACTTTCTACCTTAATTTCAAAGTATATAGGAAACAACTAAGTAGGTAATTATGTATATTAAAATGAACTACACATTTTTACATATGAAATTTGATAAAAATTGACTTTAGTATAATTTGGTAAAAATATGATTTGGGGGGATCCCTGGGTGGCTCAGTGGGTTTAGCACCTGCCTTCGGCCCAGGGTGTGATCCTGAAGACCTGGGATTGAGTCCCAAATCAGGCTCCCTGCATGGAGCCTGCTTCTCCCACTGCCTGTGTCTCTGCCTCTCTCTCTTTCTGTGTCTCTCATGAATAAATAAATAAAATCTTTAAAAAATATATATGATTTGGGATTTGAAGAAATTTGTTGACCGGTTATTTGAATGAGCTAGGATAATAATTGCTTAACAGGAAAAATAATGCAGAGCAAAACTGTAGTATATCAAATACAAGACTTGGAGAATTTAGGAAACAAATGATTAATATTGTATTTTTAAATAAGGAATTTCAATTGATGAGTAAATATAATATTGTGGTTACAGAAAGTTTTTCATTTTTTTTCCTCAAGTCATCATCTACAAGGTAAGGAGAATATTCTCATAAATAAAATATATACCAAAAAAGGTAGCATTTTAAAATGACTCCAGAGTACTGATTTTTATTTTTTTATCTCAAGCCACAGGCCTTTTTACTTTAGAAATACAAAATTGAAGAATCCATCATATCTCATATTTTGTGTTTTGGCATTCAGATAGTAGTACTGGAAACATTTGAGCTACCATGGAGAAAACACCCTTTTCATTTGACGTACCTTGAAAAATCAAATTATACATATTGAATCAGATTAATGAGTCTTAAATATCCTCCAATTTCTTTTAGGATTATATCAGCACTATGAGACCATTCAATTCTGAAAGATTAAAGTACAAATACCTATAAATTGAAAAGACAATTTTTCATTGTTAGATTTATCTGATTAGACTACAACAAAACCTGCATATCAAATGGTTGTTGAAGAAAAGAATACTTTTGCTTTTCCTCTCAGCATTGCTTTATGTTATTAGATCACTGCTTGTAATTTCTGTACATAAAATTTTTATTTAGCAATCAAATCATTTGGTATTGAAATATTATTTTTTGCCTTAATCGTATGTTTGTTCATATTATAATATATAGTGCACACTACATGATATAATGTATATCTCTTATCTAATAATTCAATTAGAATAAAAGTTCCTCTGTCATAAAATAACTTCCTTGAAATAAGGTGGAATCTTCAAATTATTAAGGAGAATTCAAGTAACTTCTAAGGACTCTTGGTCATGCCATTTAATTTTAGAGAAAGGGAAAATGTCCAATCTGACCAATTTTTCAACATTAGGGACTGTTTTTTTTTACAATGTAGAGGTTGAGAAAACACTCATAAAATTTCATGTCGTTTTCTACGATGGACTTTCTGTAAATCACTTAATTATTTTGTATAAGGTACTATTCTAAAATAAAAAAAATTATTTTTCAAAATGTTAAGCATGGTTTATGCTCTATACACAATTCCCACACAGAATTATGTAAGAATATAATTTTTGTGTATTTACATATACATGTACCTTATGTGTATGAATGTATACATATATAAATTATTTATGCAAAAATAGACACATACGTGATTTTATTGGGCCTTTATTCGGCGTTTGAAATAAATAAATTCTAGGAGTGCCTTGGTGGTTCTCTCGGTTAGGCATATGACTTTGATTTCAGATCAGGTAATAATCTCAGGATCAAGCACTGTGTTGGGCTCCTCACTAAGCAGGAATCTGCTGGTGAGTCTCCCTCTTCCCCTCTTCTTTTGGCCTCCCCCTGTTCTCTTTCTCTCTCTAAATAAGTCCTTTTTAAAAAAGAAATACATATATTCTGTTTATTTTCATTTGGATATATATTTTGTGAATTTTTGTTTGTTTCTTTATTTTCAGCACTAATTTATGATCTTCCATCCATTAATTATTTTTCTAATTAAGTTGGACTCATTACTAATATTCCACACAGCAACTTGCCTAATATAGCTTGTCTAACAAAATTATAAATGTGTGATATGAATGTAGGTAAAATTTACACATCCTCTATTTTATATTCCCTTTTCAATTTGTATCTATTTTAGAAATTTTATAATGTTTGGTGATTCTTCTCTTAGTTATGTGCTTAACAGTTTCACTTCATCCTTGATTTTAATACATTTGTGATCCCACCCTTATTTAATAAAATACAATAGAGAAATTCTCATATTTTTTTTAAAGATTTATTTAGTTGACAGAGAAAGCATGAGCAGGGGTAGGGGCAGGGGGAGAAGCAGGGTACCCACTGAGCAGAGAGACTGATGCAGGACTCAATCCCAGGATCCTGAGATCATGATCTGAGCTGAAGGCCCATACCGGAGTCACCCAGGTGCCCCAGTTCTTATGTTTTTATATAGCTAGACCATTCAGTAGATTAAAAGGAGAAAATATAGAAATTGCCCCAGTAATGCCCCATAAAGAAGTTTCCAAAGTAATGCCTTCATGACCTCATTAATGGTTGTAAGTATAATACGAAGAAAGTTTAAAAATATATATTTATTTTATTGTAGTGATTTTTAAACTACAGTGATAAAGATTGCACCTATAACTGACCAAAATCGAGAGTAAAAAACCCTAGTACAGCTTTCTGTTGACTTTATGAATGTAAACAAAATTGCCCATCATTTTTTTTAATATCTATGTGGTTTTAACTTAAGACATAGGTAGAGTTTTTAAATGCGTACTTACTTTTCTTGCTTCTTTTTTAAGATTTAATTTATTTATTCATGAGAGACACAGAGAGAGAGGTAGAGACACAGGCAGAGGGAGAAGCAAGCTTCCTGCAGGAATCCTGATATGGGACTCAATCCCAGGACTCCAGGACCATGCACTAGGCCAAAGGCAGGCGCCTAACCACTGAGCCACTCAGGCATCCTTCTCGCTTACTTTCTTAAACTAGTACTGATATCATATATATGTGCTGTGTTATTATATAATAAACATATTACATATGTGTGTAAATTGAGATTGGGTGAATTTAGGAAACTAATCATTTCAATGATGTTGAAATAAGATGTTTTTTTTTTTGTATAAAATAGTAGGAGTATTGAATAACAATAGTTTATTCTGCAACATGTTGAATTATACCCAGAAATGTTATCATCTATACTGTTATGATTTTATTGGAAGAAATAATATAATATTCTTTAATATGGGTCAGCTAATAAAGTACATATGTAAAAGGGAATGAAATGGAAATAAAAGAGAATTTTCCAATGAAAGGGAAAAACAAATATTTAACAATAAACTACATTTTCCTAGTAAATCATTCATTTTATTATGTTTTCCCTGAGATTTATCAGAGTTCATTGCTACTAATTCTGCCAAAATACTCAATAATTGAGATTTGATCCTAAGAAGTATCAATTGAGATACCTATCACCTATTTATCAATCTATCACTTAAATATTACTAAATGCATGCAATTAACAATACTAAATCCAACTTGATTATTTAAGATTAACAAGTTTTTTTCCATATATCAATATTCCACACTCAATTATTTATAAAACTATTTTTAAACCATGCATTTTATTCCCTTGAAGATTTCTCTTTTTTTTTTTTTTAAGATTTTTATTTATTTATTCATGAGAGACACAGGCAGAGGGAGAAGTAGGCTCCATGCAGGGAGCCCAATGTGTGACTCCATCCCGGACCCCAGGATCAGGCCCTGAGCTAAAGGCAGAAGCTCCACCACTCAGCCACCCAGGTATCCGGAAGGTAAGATTTCTTACAAACTATGCCTACTATTGTTTTCAAGGTTTGGATTCTTATCAATTTCTTACAGGTTTTGAGGAAATGATTTATGTATGAATCAGGTTAAAATACTTCTGACCTCGATTGTTTTGATATCTAATAGTATTTTTAATTAAAGAGTAAGCTTTATTTTTAAACAAATTACAGTTTATACACTTGATGATACCAAAGACCAGCATTTTTTAATTATCTTAATTTGAAAAATAAATTGAAAACAAAAATCTTTGTTCCAAATCAGTCAAAATTATGAATATACTTAAACTTTTTCTGTATATCAACTACGTTGTTAAAAATGAAAAGGCTAATTACATTTTGCGTGACTGACACTATCTTAATGGTTTCAGATCAGATATTTTTTGTGATTTACAACAAGTAAAAAAAAATCAGACAAGCATGTGAATAAATGTATGGCAAAGACATTTTTGGGATCCCTGGGTGGCGCAGCGGTTTGGCGCCTGCCTTTGGCCCAGGGCACGATCCTGGAGACCCGGGATCGAATCCCACGTCGGGCTCTCGGTGCATGGAGCCTGCTTCTCCCTCTGCCTGTGTCTCTGCCTCTCTCTCTCTCCTCTCTGTGTATTCTCATGAATAAATAAATAAAATCTTAAAAAAAAAAAACAAAAAAAAAAAAAAAAAACAAAAAAAAAAAAAAGACATTTTTAAGAATTGGTCCTAATTTTTAACTGAATTTCTACATAAAATTAAAATCTATCATGCTTCTGAAATAACTGAAAATGAAAGGCAGTAGAAGCTGAGTTTTTAAGGATTTTTTCTGGCAGTCATAATTTCTGTTAGAATCCTCATAGATCTAGAGATAATTTTGGATTATTTACGTTGATCCAATTTTTAGCACTTTTTAATATTTCAAATATTTAGTTTGCAATTGGAAAATAAAAACTCATATGTTACCTTCTATTAAATGAGGAATTTCTGTTTGGGTTCCCCACCTGGAATTAAAAGCTTCATTGTTTTTTTTTTGTTTTTTTTTTTTAATCCTTATAAATGTAAACATTAAACTACAATGCTCTCAATCATTCCAATATAAATTGGTTTTTCCAATAAACATATGGATTACCTTTAGCCACATTTTATAGTTAAAATTGTGTAAAATATACCCTCTAAATTATGTATTCCCTCATAATATCTTTATTTATTTACTATTGTATATATTCCGTGTATTATGCACTTACCACATGACAAACAGTATGTTAAATACTTTTTATAAATGATTTCCTGTAATACTTAGAATAACCCCTGAGGTAGAGATCCTCACCCTCAACTGACATCTGAGGATTCTGAAAGTCAAGAATTGTGTGACTTACTCCAAATTGCTCAGCTATTGTCAGAATCAAGATTCAAACCCTGGTGTCTTAATGCTAAAGCTCATCTTTTTCATCATTATAGAATACACTGCCAAGATTCTTGAGAGAGTTGCCGACATTTACTGTCTGCTTCCTCTCTCCTCAGTTATTTGAATTTGGTGTCTATTTTCACCAATCCATGGCTAATGTTCCCTGTACTGCTACACAGAACATCTGCTTTGACAAATGGCCTCTCCAGTGCCATATCCATTAAATCTTATCAGTTTCTTTTTTTACTTAGCTGGCTGCTCTCAAAAATACATTATTTTTAAGATTTAGCTTTCTTTTTGTTTTTCTAATTCTATTAATATATTGATTGCTAATAGGGAAATATGACAAAAATTTTAAGGCGTCCAATAGTAATTAAAGGAAATGCTTTCAACTTTTGTAATGTGATTAGTTTTATTCCCTATAAAGTGTTCCTTAACGTAATTGATGCAAGAGTGGACAGGAATCTTTCAGTCTTAGAGTCTAATTTGGATACATCAAGAGTGAATGGTTCAATAAAGAAGTGAATAACTTTTCATCTTGAACATTAGTTTTCCCCCAGAAAAATGATATAGAAGGAAGCTTCTGACTTTATACCATGTAATAAAGTGGTTACGTAAAATGTAAGCTGAAATATGGTGATCTGTTGAAATTCATGATAGTCGTAAATTTCAGAAATCAGACAGCATATGCAAATATATAATTTTAGGTGCCTCTGATCATCCATATATTTTCATCACTTTAGATATGGTAATAAAAGATGTAGTATAGTTAAAATAAATACATTTGCCTTTAAACCACTGTCTATTGATTTGATTTTATATTTTCAGTTAGTAGTTACTTAGCCTATTTTTACAACCCTCACCTATAAAATAGAAATGCCTTTGGATTTATGACCCCAATAAAATAATTTGAAACAGCAAACACTCTTTCATATTTTTCATTTATTTCTAGCATTTTTAGATAAATTAAAATATAAAGTGTCATTTTAATATATATAATGTAAATATTTAAAAATAAAATTATTATCCTTTTAATATAACTTGATACTTGGCAATAAATATTTTTAAACTATATCAAAAAGCTCATCCTTAACTGTGGAAATTTTACTTTACTAAAAAAAATACATGTATACTTTTATTCAAGTATAACGAAAAATTTTTATCATAGTATAATGCTATACTTTGTAGTTTATTTTTTAAGATTTATTTATTGATTTATTTATTGATTTATTTATTTATTCATGATAGACATAGAGAGGCAGAGACACAGGCAGAGGGAGAAGCAGGCTCCATGCCGGGAGCCTGATGCGGGACTCGATTCGGGGACCCCAGGACCGTGCCCTGGGCCAAAGGCAGGCGCCAAACCGCTGAGCCACCCAGGGATCCCCTGTAGTCTTTTTTAAAATTTTTATTTATTTTTTTAATTTTAATTTTTATTATTATTATTTTTAAAGATTTTATTTATTTATTCATTAGAGACACAGAGAGAGAGAGAGACAGAGACACAGGCAGAGGGAGAAGCAGGCTCCATGCAGGGAGCCAGATGCGGGACTCGATCCCGGGTCTCCAGGATCACTCCCTGGGCTGAAGGCGGCGCTAAATTGCTGAGCCACTGGGGCTGCCCCTATACTTTGTATTCTTATGTTAATTTCCTTATACCTTTCTATGAAACTATGGATTAAAAATTGAAAAATTTTTAAAAACTTTTCTGCCTATAAGGTTCTTAGTGTTAAGTTTTTTTAGTTACAAATGAATTATTAAAATTGTTAGTAAAGGGGATCCCTGGTGGCTCAGCGGTTTAGCCCCTGCCTTCCACCCGGGGCATGATCCTGAAGTCCGGGAATCGAGTCCCGCGTGTGGCTTCTGGCATGGAGCCTGCTTCTCCCTCCTCCTGTGTCTCTGCCTCTCTCTCTATCATAAATAAATAAAAATAAATAAATACTAAAATTGTTAGTAAGTAATTCATCAAGCACGTAATATGAATTAATTAAACTTTTACTGGAAGTGCATTTCTGATGGGCAAATATTTTTATTAATTATTTTAATTAATTATTATCTGTAAATAGATGTTATTCAATGCTAAATGGGATAGTGTTCTTTCTGTAATCATATTTTTCACTTTATTTTTCACTTTATTTTCACTTTATTTTTCACTCATTTTTCATGGTACAGTGTTAATAAGTGGGAAAACTTTTGTCACTCCTATAAGTGTTCAGGAATTAGATTTTCATAGCACTGTCATTCAGTTATTTGAATTACTTCTGTAAAAAAAAAAAAAAGCCAAAACTAACCTAGGATTCATCATAAAAAATAATTTATTCTTTTAATTCTGCCTAAGGCAAAGAATGAATATTATCTGATTTTTATAGATTTTACTACTCAATAAATAGTTAAGCACTTTCCTAAATTCTTTCTTCCCCCTTGCTACTGGAAACACCCATTAATATCTGCCCCAGATAATCTAAGGTTTTGAGAACTTGTGATATCTTCAGTCTGGCAAAATCTAGAGAGGTAAGAAGGAAAAGACCAGGACTATGTCTATAGACCGAGTTTTTCTTCCACATTCACAGTTATGAAAGATTTTTACCTAATAAAAGGATGTATCATGGTATGGAGAGAATCCAGAACTGCTACACTATAGAAGTAACATTAGAATAGGGAGTGACTTAACGTTTTCTCAATATTAACAACATCTATTAATATTTTCATAACTTAACCTTGTCAATACAAAAATTATCTGTGCATAGTTGAGCCTTTTATGTTTACAGAAATATACATATTTATCCATATATCTTTTTATACCTTTAAAATAAAATATCCATCATATTAAAGGACAATCTGAGGCAAATTATTATTTTTTGCTTAATACTATATCATGAAAACTTTCTATATCAATATAAATGCTCTTTCTATACAATCTTTTTCGTTTCCTGTTATACTTTTCTGTTTTAAAGATCTAGAATTGAGAACATTTGAATTTGAAGCAATATCAAAATTCACTTACATCAATTTTTTTTTTTTTTAATTTCTGTAACATAATTATTTCCCAAGGCATCTTCCTTCCATTTCTTTTCTGGAATTCTCCAAATCATTTCTCATCTCATTTTTATTTTATTTTTTTTAAAGATTTTATTTATTCATGAGAAGCAGGCTCCATACAAGGAGCCAGATATGAGACTCAATCCTGGAACTCCAGGATCACGCCCTGAGCCTAAGGCAGACCACTGAGCCAATCATGTGTCCCTCATCTCACTTTTGTATGTCTTATCAACTGTATTTGTCATGATTTTTCAGAGAAATAAAACCAAGAAAAAAAATATAAATATATGTGAAGAGTTTATTATGGGAATCAGCTTATGTGATTATGGAGGTTGCAAAGTTCTCTGATCTGCCATCTGCAAGTTGGGGAACCAGGAAGTGGTATAATTCAGTCTGAGTCCAAGGCCAAAGATTGTGGAGGCCACTGGTGAGTCCTGGTCCTCACTAAGTCCAAAGGCCAGAGAAAATGGATGTCCTAGTTTAAGTCAAAAGAGCAAATCTACTCTTCCTTTGCCTTTTTGTTGTTTCTGCCCCCAGAAGATTGGATGGTATCTACCCACATTGGGTCTGTTCATGTTGTCTACCAATTAAAATGCTAATCTCTTCCAGAAACACCTCACAGATACATCCAGAAATATGTTTTACAGGATTTCTGGGCATCCCTTAGCTCAGTCAAGTTGACACATAAAATTGACCATCTAATCATCCATTGTTATCTTGCAACTCTTCTTGGAATAATTTTTCATGGCCTTTTTTCTCTATTTCTTTAACATTAGAAGAACTTTTTTTTTTTCCAGAAGATTTATTCAGCTTCCTAGAGCAAATTGTTTTTTAATATTCATTCTTTATGTGACTCATGTTTTAGATTCTTTTCCCTATTATTCTCTTCATGCACAGTAAAGTACCAAAGTAATTTTCAGTTACTTTTGTCTCATTTATTTCCTTCAGTATGAACTACAAATCCACATAAGCATTACCAAAATATAGTTAATACCCTTGTTATGTCTTCTCTCCCTTCAACATTTCCTTTGAAGAAAATAAGATAATTTTGCTGTATTATACTTAACTAAGAGACGAATAATATCTTTTTAACAATAAATACTTATTGGACATTTGAGATATCATTAAATCATCAAGATAATAAGATAGTAATATACACAGTGTATTTCAAATATATTATTAGAAGTTTGGGGTAATTTCAAGATTTTGTTATATGATACTTTTATGAAGTTTTATAGTATTCCTATGAATGAACTAAACAGGTAATGTTGTTCTTCCTTAGTTGCCCATTATTCAGTTTATTTATTGAAATTTAAAGCCTTTTATTCATTAATTTGTCTCATCTATGTTTTGTATTTACTCAGTGAAATTAATTTCTTTCTTTTTTTTTTTTTTAATTTATTATAGTCACAGAGAGAGAGAGAGAGAGAGAGGCAGAGACATAGGCAGAGGGAGAAGCAGGCTCCATGCACCGGGAGCCCGACGTGGGATTCGATCCCGGGTCTCCAGGATCGCGTCCTGGGCCAAAGGCAGGCGCTAGACCGCTGCGCCACCCAGGGATCCTAGTGAAAGTAATTTCTGAGAGTAGTATTTTGAACTAGAGAAGAACAATAAAGATATGAACTATCTGCTCAAATTTTGTAATCAGTATTATTGGCTTTCTGGGTAGCCATAAAATACTAATATCATACAAATACTTATGCTTCTTCTTATATATGTATTTTTTCATCCATATTCTTCTAACTTTATTCTCACAAATGTTATGCTTGTAATAGTAAGAATATTTGCTCTGTATCAGTTATCAAAATTAATGTAGATAATATAAGAATAAAAAGCATAGTTTGACAATTGGTTAGATTATGTATTTCTTAATTTCTCTAAAAAAGGTGTATTTTTTCTTTCAATTAATTGAAGGTTTACCAAAGGATATTTTTACTGGCTGTCATCATAAGTGTGTATTATTCATTAAGTAAAGGATGCCAAAATAAGTTCTATATTCTTCATTCGATTATATTTTGTTCCAACATAAGTAAGTATCAAAAGATTTATGAGAATGTTTCTTTTACAATTGTCGGTTTTAAAGTTTCTGAAAGAATAAGTGAAGCACTAAGTATTACTTTAAATGCCCATAATAGGGATGCCTGAGTGGCTCAATGGTTGAACGTCTGCCTTTGGCTCAGGTCATGATCCTGGGGTCCCAGAATCGAGTCCCCCCACATTAGGCTCCTTGCAGGAAGCCTGCTTCTCCTTCTGCCTATGTCTCTGCCTCTCTCTCTCTGTGTATCTCTCATGAATAAATAAATAAAATCTTAAAAATAAATAACAAATGCCCATAATAGATAACAAACCAGTTCTAATTTGGCAAGTCCATAACTGGACCACTATACTTCATGCTTATATTTAAGTCTTGCTCTTTTTAATGCTTACAATTACTAAGAAAAGGTGTATTATTATTTTATATACATCTTCATTATCAGAATTTATACACTCAAGGCTATTTCTCTGTTTAATAATATATGTCCTAGAATATTTTTAAAAAGCACAATTGTATGTAAGATTTCACTTTGCAAATGTTGCTACTTTATGAGAACTTTTATAGCATCTAATCCTGCTACTCTTTAATTTTAATGACTTTTTTGTTGTGCTAAATTTGTGACTAGTGGAAGACAAACAGAAATAAGTATGTATGTTAATTCTATAAAATTTAAAATCCTGTAGAAGTATTATTATAACCTTTTTAATTATACAAAAATGAATTTGTAGTTTATGTCTCATCAAAAAGAAAATATTTTTTTTTCTTTTTAACATTTTATTTGTTTATTCATGAGAGACACAGAGAGAGAGAGGCAGAGACACAGGCAGAGGGAGAAGCAGGCTCCATGCATGGAGTCTGATGTGGGACTTGATCCTGGCTCTCTAGAATCATGACCTGGGCTGCAGGCAGCGCTAAGCTGCCGAACCATGTGGGCTGCCCAAGAAAAAATTTTCATAACACAGTAAAAAAATCAATTAATTAGGGCTCAGGTAAATGTCTGAAGAAAATAGAATTTTTTCAGTATGACTCTATATGATGCTCTATTAGACCATAAAAAGAAATAATGAAGCAAGGAGAAATTGGCTCTAAGAAGGAAAAGGGTAGATCTTTTATGTTGTTTTAAAAAAGTGCAACTTGATCAGCTTCTATTAAATTATTGTAATTTATTTAAAATAATTTTCCAGGTAGAATACTTTGGTCATTATTGGTTTCCTTTTGATATGTGGAGGGAACAAGTACATAGAGAGAGGGGGAGATAGAACCCCTTCTGTAAACTTTTCAGTGATTTGTTGTGTCATTCATTTTCAAACACCAAAGGATTTATCTCCATTTCATGAAAAAATTATATTTGAATTAATATTCTTAGAAATTCTAAATATTAAGTACCTTTTTAAGAAATGACTAATTAGAATAATGTGTCTGTGAATAGACATCTATATCTGGGTATTGAAATTATTGCTTCATATAAAACTGTCATTAGGTATGTATGGTGGCAGTATAAAATGATACAATCACTTTGAAAAACAGGTTTCTCACTTGCAAAATATTTTCTTAAAAACAGTTCCACTCCTAGGTATTTACCCAAGATGAAATACAAATGTATTTATTCAAAAGATTGTATAAAATGTTTATAACAGCTGTTTCTCTAGTAATAAAAAATGGAATTAGCTCAATTTTCCAAGGAATGGATGAAAAGATAGTGACATTATGGTATATTTATATAATATTATTTGTTGTAACTCAGAAAAACAGAATGAGATAGCAATGCATAAAACAACATGATGACTCTTAATTTCATTCAAAATAGAACAAATCAAACACAAAAAAATACATACTCTGTGATTCAATTAAAATGAATTTCCAGAATGGATAAAACTAAGCCATGCTCGTAGAAATCAGAGCAATGATTGAATGGTTGACTGAAAAGAATATGTCAGAATTTACTGAGATGAGAGAAGTGTTCTGTATTTTAATGGGAATGAAGTTTACACTAATAGATGTATGTCAAAACTCATCAAACTCCTTTCTTTTTTTCTTCTTGTTTTCCATTTCTTTCCTTGCTTCTTCCCATCCTTCCTTCCTTGGCCTAATTAAAAAGCCATTAAGCAGAAATAAATAGGGCAGCAATGCAGTAAGGTTCAGAAATTGCTTATATATGAGGGATTAAATGAATACATAAATAAATACAACGAAGTTAATTGGAGCCAAGTTTCACATTTGGAGAAAAGATGATCCTCAAATATGAAAAGAGTGAATGAGTCCTGAAGTATAATACTGAACTTTGAAGTAGAGATATGACCTCATAGATACAGAAATAATTGTAGATGTCACATTCACACTGTGTATGTGTGTGTATACCTATATATATGAATTTGCATGCATTTATTTTCTGACTTCATCCACTTCTGGGACCAGCAAGTCCTCAACAGAAATAAGAATACTTAGAACTCAGAACTTGGTCAATAAATATTTTCCACTAAAAGAAACTACTATTTCTTGAGGAAATTATTTATTCTAGGGCTGGGGCTGGGAAAGAACAGCATGGCTCTGGCAAATTTTGTTGCACAAGAAACAAAGAAATGTTCAAAGGACAGAGAAAACACATTATAACGACATGGAAGCTAGTTTAAAGAAGCTAGCACTGTCATTGGCCCAACTGAGAAAAATGAATTCCAAATATAACAGTATGTGTGTTTATCACATTGAATAAAATAGGAATCCACAAAGCCACATTGATTAGATAAATAAACAAGTAGGAAAATAAAAATGTTTTCCTTGAAGTAGAATGCTGAGTAACAAATTTGAAAGAAATGATGAAATTAGAAAATTACCCTTTACTATCACCGCAATTAAATACAGGTAAGGAACATCAATTGGTGGTTAAGAGTGACTGGAATCTGGATGAGAAATAGGAAATCTGTATATCTCTATCTGTGCACCTTCAAAGTACTTATCTATTTGAAGAAGGGAGGAAAGCAGCTTTACAGTAGAGAATCCTTTCTGCTAGTACCACAAGGAATTATCTCAAGCATCACAAAAGATGGAACAAATTCAACTGTGTGGCCCCTGTTGGGATATTATAAGAATACAAAAGTATTCCTGTGGCATTTCTACTGAAAGGCATAACTTAAATCTAATCATGATGAAATAGGAGACAAATTAAAAACCATTCCAAAAAAAAATACTGTTCTGTAATCTTCAAGAATGTGTAGGATATTAAAGTCAAGAACAAACAAAGAATTGTTCTAGCCAGAAGACATCTACAAGTAACATGATCTTGATCTGGATCTTTTTGACATAAAGTATATTGTGGGGAAAATTTTTAGAATTTGAATTAAGAATCTGAATTAAAGGTAAATGATGTAAGTGGTGTATTTCTTACAGTTCTTCAATTATTTCCTGTAACTTTGAAATAAATTTGAAATTAGTAAAAAAAAAAAAAAGAAGAAATAACTTATTGAATTGTGCATCTTCTTTACAATTATACCTGCAATGTGTACTTCATTGTAAATGATAGCTTTTGACTCATATAGAGACAAAAGTACACAGCAGAAGAGATCATGAAATTAAAAACACAAAGTGAACAGTTCATAAATATAAAGAACAAATGGCAAATAAAAATGGAAAAATATCTAATTTTATGCCTGCTCAAAGCAACATTTACCACACTGACAAGTATTTTAAAATTGAGAATATTCCATAATATGAGAACTCAAGCAGACACTGTCATATAATATTGATGAATATAGAATGAAATATTAGAATTGAAAACCAATTTGACCACTTGCTATTAGATTTGTGAGAGTTTTTTGCTTTGCATTTTTTCTCCTACCTTCCATTCTGATAATGATGTCCTATCTAATGAAACTATCTTTATTTCAGTGTAATCAAAATCATCAGACTTTTTATGTTTTTTAATTTATTGGTGAATTATAAAAAACAGTCTCCTGTATTCAATATTTTTAAATATAAAAATGTATTTAAAATTCTCTAGACTCTGCCACTCATTCTGAATTCATTCTGTATTCAGCAAAACCAATGATAGTCTTTTTTTCTATTCTGTTGTTTTATATTTATGTTTTTCTGCTATGAATATGAATTATTCTTATTTTTAATTCCATATACTCATAGGCTCTCCAATGTGTCTTTAATGGTTTGATTTTCCCGAAGTGTTGATGGATTTTACTGCATGCAAAAGTACAGTAATTTGTACTTTTTTAATTTGTACTTTTTAATTTTTTAATTTGTCTAATTCAACAAGATTTTGATTTTTTTGTGTGTGTGTGCTGGAATCTGTGAATATATATAGTATACATATGTATATATATGTAGGATATATATGTATATATGGCATATATACAGTATGACATATGTGTATATATATGTATACATATAAATTGTTTTTAATTGTAAGCTTTTGCTGTTTGTGTTCTCTTTAGATTGGTAATATTTTAACAGTTAAAATTTGTATGTCCTTCTTAAATATTAGTCATTCTTTTCCAAAATACTATTGTGGCTCTTGAAATATGTAAGTATTAATCTATAAAAGGAAATTAGATTATATTTAATCATTATATTTGCTCCAAGAGGCTCAAACTATTTTGATCTACTCCATAAATCCAATGTGCAAGTTCAGGTGGTGACGTTTTCTCTATGTGCCCACCAGCTCAACTCTTGCTAGATTCCAAAGCTCGGCCAGATTTAAAGTTCTCAGTGGTGTTTTGGTGTGTTAGGTGGTTGACTGAATTCACATATTTCACATGGTGCATGAAGAAACTCAGAAGGACCTCAAACAACATCTAAGGACATTGATCATCATCATTACTGCTAAATAGTCACCAAGATTATTGTCTAGCAGCAGAGTTAAGCTTTTTTCCCCCAATTTTTAGTACAGTAAAATACATATAATTTATTATTTTACATTTTAACTCTATGGGTCAGTGGTATTAAGTATGTTCATATTGTTGTGCAACCATCACCTCCATCTAATTCCAAAACTCTTGCTTCTGTAAAACTATAGCCATTAAACAGTAACTCCCCATGACTGCTTCCCCTCAGCTCCTGGCAACTTCCATTCTACTTTTTTCCCTCCCATTTCCCTCTCTCTGACCCCTAGCCTTTGGTAATCACTATTCAAGTCTCTGATACTGTGAGTTCAGCCTTTTTTTTTTTTTTTTTAAGATTCCACGTCAGTAGGGTTGTGAAATATTTATCGTTCTGTGTCTCTTTATCTCATTTAGCATAATGTCCTCCAGTTCATCCATGTTGTCGCAAATAGCAGGATTTCCTCTTTTTTATTAAGGTTGAATAATACTCTATGGTATATATATACACATTTTCCTTATCCATGGACCCATCAATAGACATTCAGGTTGTTTCTATATTTTGGCTATTGTAAATAATGCTGTAATCACCATGGGAGTACACATATCTCCTCAAGAGAGTTACTTATTTCTCTTGGATATATACCTAAAGGTGGCATTGCTGGAATATATGATAGCTCTATTTTCAATTTTTTGAGGAACTTCCATGCTGTTTTCCCTAGTGGCTGTATCAATTTACCAACAGTGTACAAGGTTCTCTTTTCACTACATCCTCACCAACTCTTGCTATCCCTTGACTTTCTAATAATAACCACCCTAAAAAATGTGAAATGTTAAATCCTTGTGGTTTTGATAAGCGTTTCCCTGATGATTAGTAATGTTGAGTACCTTCTCATATCATTTACCTGTCTGCCATTGGTATGCCTTCCTTGGAAAAGTGTCTATTCAGGTCTTTTGCCCATTTTTAAATCAGGTTACTTGTGGGGCTTTTTTGCTATTGTGTTGTAAGAGTTCCTTATATATTTTAGGTATTAATCCTTTATCAGACAGATGGTTTGCATTTTTTTCTCATTCCACAGTTTGCACTCTCATTTTATTGTTTCTTCTGCTGCAGAACTCTGTAGTTTGATATAGTACCACTTTATTTTTGCATTTCTTATGTGTGCTTCTGACATCAAATCAAAAAATCATTGTCAAGACCAATGTCAAGGAACTTTTCATTTTCTTTTAGGAGTTTTACAGTCTCAGGTCTTACATTTGAGTCTTTGGGCAATTTTGAGTTGATATTTGTATACAGTATAAGAGAAGGGTCCAATTTAATTACCTTTCATGTGGCTTTCAGCTTTCTAAACCATATTTATTAGAGAGACTTTTCTTTCTCCATTGAAAACAGCCAGGAAAGCCTTTAGAGGGAGGCAAGGATAAGACCCACTGAGATGAGGGCTGAGCAGCCTGTAAAAATCAATTCAGTTATTTTAATATGCTCTCTATGAAAATGTCTCCTGTATCTATGCTTGGAATATATGTTCTGTTGTTCTAGCTGCACATATTATAAATGTATGATCATATTATAGTATGCACCTCTATTTCTTACATTTTGTTTCTTCAGTGCTTTTTTTTAAGATTAATACATGTTGTCATATGTATAACTGGCTAGTTGCTAATAACTAGTACTGAGATGCCTGCACATGTTTCAGTTATTCATCCTTCCAAGGACAGACAATATCCTATTGGTCATACAAGTCCATGTATGTATCCTAAAGTGTACTTATGTGAGAGTATTTTATATATATATTCTTGGATCCTGGGTAGTGCATATATTTAATTTGACCAAGAAGTATCAGACTGCTCTTAAGAATAGCTGCCCTGACAGGTCATAACATAAGCTCTACTTTCCCATATCCTGGCAAGACTCATCATTGTCCAGTTTGATAGGTTTAATATGATATCTAATTATTTTCCCTCCAATTTGTTTGACAACTAATTACAAAACTTTTTCTTTAGAACCACTTAGAACAGTGGTATTTAAAACATTCCTTCAAAAATATTCTCTCTCTGTCTCTTGTTTCTTAGCTATCCATCTCCCCATATTTCTCAAGCTAGTTACATTTGATTTTGTTACTTACTAGAATGACATTTTCCTTTAGCTTAGGTAGCTACTCCAGATTTGTTTCTCTCAGCTGAATGAGATTGCAGTTGATTTGGGATGAACCAGAATCTCAATGCCCTATTAATATGCCTCACTTTCCCAAAGTCTCCCAAACTACTTTATCATAATCTCTTTTATTATGCCATCAAGGAATTTCTTTTCTTAATTTACTAGAAACCAGCTCTTTCATCCTTGCTCTTTTGTAGGCTTACACTTTTGGAAACAAGTATCTTGTAGGATCATTCTTTGAGATAAGGAATCACAGAACCTGCTACTTGGTTAATTGGGGAACAAGAAAGGAGAAAACATGGAGGAAAAAAAAAGTAACATTTTTAAAGGACACCTGCCATATGCATATTAATGAGAGGTAGAAAGAATCTGTATACCACATTATGACAACTTCCAATTCAGGATATATTTGTGTAATGCTTTATAATTTACAGAGTGCTTTGAAATTCATGGACTCACAGAAGGATAAGCTAGCAAAGTATATTCACCTTACTAATGTGCATATGAATAAGGTCCAGTCAGCAACTCACAATGTAGAGTCAGATGTATTGATTCTCCAGATTTTCACACACAGTAAGCTTCCTTATTATCAACAATTTTCAACTAACTGTCCACATATGGCTGCAGTGCTTAGGGAATTTTTCATGTTAACTGACAAAAGTGCCTGCCTTTCTCTTATCACACATTATTTTACTGAGGTACCAATTATTATGCCTCGAGGAAAGAAAAACTAATTTTATTATTAGCTTAGGTACAACACAACTAGAAAGTTAAATCTACTACAGAAAATCACTTCATATAAATTCTTTTAAAATTAACTGCACTTTTAGATTATTCATGCCACTGCTTCTCTCCAATAACATGGATAAGTGAAAGTTGATGAAATTGCTAAATTGAGTTCCTCAGAACAGCAAACTGGAAAGTTTCCAGGAAGTTAACACTTTTCTTGATTGAAGATCAAATCATTTATTTTAAGGAATAGTCTCTTCACAGTATCACCCCAGAGCATTTGAACTGGGGGTTTCAAAATCACAGTTTGAAGTTTCTCATCTCACCAACTCCCACATCGAAGCTAGGGTCAAATATGTTGAAGTTATGAAACAATATACTCTAAACTAGAACCAAAAAATTTTTAAAAAGTGGAAGTTATAAGAAAGTCAAGCAAATGCAATCCCATTTTTTTTCTACTTGCAGACTTTCTAACTTCAAGAGGAATGCTATCTTCTGAAATCTTTATATCTTGTTACGTAATCCCATTTAAAAAAAATCTCAGTCCTGTTTAGAGACTATGTTTACATGATTATTCTGATGAAATTACGTGAATAATTTAAAAACATTGGTTTGCAATATTGAAATGGTTGATACATTGATTGGCTAGAAGAATTGCTTATTTATTTTGAAGCTGTATTGACAATCATTCCAAATATATACAGGCTATATATGTTTTGTATTAGCTCTTTTGATATTTCACAATAAATCCAAGTTTTTCACATATTCTGCCCCCTTAAAATGTTTTCAACATCTTAGTTTCCAAAGAGTTTTAATAGCCTAAATAATTAGTGTACCCCACTGTCTTCTTGGTAATAAAATCTAAATGCAATTTCTGTTTTGCTGATTTTCTAGTGGAGTCCCTCTGATGATACATCTCCCTGTGAGGAAATTTCACTAGCACCCTTGTGGGTAGATTTATGGCAAGTGCTGGAAGACACTTTTCTAGCAATTTCTGCCAGTGGCACTCCAGTGACTTATCTGCCACTCAGTGGCCAGCTTTATGCTTCTATAAAAGGTATGGACCTAGCCTTTGATGGTCCTCTTCCGTAGATACCTCTACTCTGGGGGTAGTAACTACACTTGTATATCCCATTCTTATGTTCTTTAGAGTAATGAGGAAATGGTCAGTAAGATGTAAAGAGAACTCTATTTTCCTATTATAGTTAATAACTTTTTATATTAAACTCTTCAAATTACTGTATGGTTTCTACCTCCTGATTAAATTCCTGATTAACATATATGGAGATGATAGCAGAGTAAGGCTGAACGAGATTCTCTTTTCCTGTTGACTGATAACAAATAGGTTGACCTTAAACATAATAAATGCTGATCGAATCTACTCTTGTGGAAAATATAGTCCTACAGAAAATGGTGAAACTTAAAATGGCAAGTGGAGGAGACAGATACTAATGTCTTCAATTAATGTGTTGCAATAAACAGGTGGTCAGAAAATGACAATGATCACGAACACAAGGCAATTCTTATGAATGAAGACTAGTCCTTCAGGTATAGTCTCTTCACAATCTTACCTCAGAATATTTAAACTGGATATCAGGAACTGAAAGAATGGGAGTGCCTGGGTGGCTCAATTGCTTAAACATCTGCCTTCAGCTGAGGTCATGATCCCAGAGTCCTGGGATCCAGCACCCTGTAGAGACCTGAGTCCAGCCCCAGGACCAACCTTGCATCCAACCCCTCACTCCCCTTACTGGGCTCACTGCTAAGCAGGGAGTCTGCTTCTCCCTCTCCCTCTGCCCCTCCCTGGCCTGTGCTGTTTCTCACTCTCTCAAATAAATCAAATCTTAAAAAAAAAAAGAAAGAAAAGAAAGAAAGAAAGAAAGAAAGAAAGAAAGAAAGAAAGAAAGAAAAAAGAAAGAAAGAAAAGAAAACCCCCCAAATGTGTGTATTTTATGAGTGTGAAACATATACTTTAAATCTAAAAATACAGAGTTGAGAAAATACTAGTTACTAATCCCCCCCACCACCACTTTATCTTTGTTATATAAAATATAAGTGAATGTGAAAGTTTTCACTAAAGGCAATTTCAGAGAAATTGGTCTCCTTGATGAAGAGCCCAGGTCCATTTACCAAGTTTTTTCTTTTTTTTACTCTAAAAGAGTACTCTATTTTTAATCATTATTTTGTAAAATAAATTCAGCTAGTAATTTTTTTTTAGGTCAATAGTCACTACACATTCTTGGATAATGTCCAGTAACCCTGAATATGTAATTAGAACAGATGGCAATGTAAACAAAAATGATACATTCCTATCTTCTTAAGCACAACCTTTAATTAATTTAACATATATTAAGGTAATTAATTATAGGAAATTCTGATCACTTCAAAAACTGGATAGCAAACTACAAATATTACAGCACTATCAATTATAGATTTTATAAATAAAATGCCAGATCACCATAAGAAGTAGTTTATTTGGTGGGCTCTGAACTTAAGAAAATCCATGTTAATATTTCATTTTACTTGAATTTTTAAAAATCGGGTGAGTTAGAGCTAATACCAAACCGAAGTCTCTCACAATTCCAACATTTTCTCTCATTATAAAAATAGGCAACTTCTGAAAAAAAAAATCTTTTAACAGTTACTTTTTAAAAAAAAAACAGTTCTTTGGATAATTTCTAGAGTAATGATTTCTGAAAAGATTTCAAGACAATCAATTCTAAAAAAATCATTGTTAACTGTACTCTCATTGTCTTTAAACATACACTTTATTTAAATAAACTGATTTATTATTTCAACTTAAGTAATGTTCAGATAATTAGTATAAAAATCTTTAAAACAGACCTTAATAAGCATTAATGTTCTCAGTTTTGCTCTGAATAATTACAACTTAATTTTACAAGCAAATACATTGAACAAATATATTTTACAAAACAAATAATAGATTCAGGCCTTGTCCAGTATTTTAATTTTGTCCATTTTATCTTTAAGAGTGTCACTTGACCAACATTGTGGCAAAGCCTAACTTTAACTTTTAGTCCTGTTGTTCACCTTGGGAAACATTCTGAAACTTAACAGCAGACATCCTTCTTACTAACCTAACTGAAGTAAAGGCCTGATATTGATAAATGTGTTTATTTTCAATATGAATTTTGACCATTCTTTCTAAGTAAATGAACTGTTAGGCAGTTGGCGTGAGCCGGGAGGAGAAAGCAGGTGCTGGCCACACCCTCAGGCCACCCAGAGGGCTTACAGCCACACCTTTAGGGCCACCTCTAAAGGCTAACACAACAGAACGGGAAAGGCCTAGCCTCAGAGCTGGCTCAAAAGCCACAAGGGGACTTCGAAGGGTTGAGCACACACACAAAAGGTGCAACTTGCCCTTAGGTTACCTTACAGTCACAACAAAGTCTATTAAAAGTCCATTAATACGCAATAGGTAAACAAATACAATTATAACAGAATGACTCACGGGTAGGTGCATGCGCAGAAGCCAAACCTTCATGTAACCACCAGCTGTCAATCAAAAATGTCAATGAAAGCCAACATTAAATGCACACAAAATAGGTATAAAAGGATGCAGCTAGAGCTTCTCAGGGCAGTTGCCACTGCTGCACCGGTAGCGGCCCACTTTCATTCTTGAAAGTCTACTACACTTACCTACTCCATAAACTCTCTCCCCATCCTGGTCTCAAGCCTCTAGTTCTTTGGTGCATCTGGGACAAGAACCAAGCCACCAGGTAACAGGACTTCTACTTTTTGCTTTTCCTCACAAGGACAGGTGGTCAGTGCTTTTTGTCAAAAAAGCTTCCCTTTTGCTAATCTCCTGCTGTCTGCTGAGATGCCTCAAACACCATACTGTGCCATCCTAGAAACTCTCACTGATAACTATTTTCCTTTCTTTGCTCTATGGTGCTTTCTGTTACTGCCCAGCTGCCATGCTCAGTCGGCTAGCTGGGAATTCCTCTGAACAGAAAATAACCTCCTCAAGACCCATCTATCATCAGCACCTAAACTGCATACATTTTGGAATGTTGGCTGAAGGACTAGTCTCATTACCTTAGAGGATATGGTTCTATTTTAAAATATAGAGTTTTGAAAATGTAGCCATTTTCCATAGACCTGGCTTAATTGACTCAATCAGAGAGCATTGGATTATGGCCCAATTAATTCTGGGAAAGATAACATGCACTTAAATAATCACTTATTTCCAGGTTTGTTTGCTTTTTCCTAAGCACAAATCTAGGAATACACTTTGAGCACTGTGTGTACTCAAGAATCTGTAAAATTATTTTTAAACTTTGTAGTCACTAATTAACATGGATTACCACTAATGTGGAATTTGACTATTGAACCAACTAGGTTGCCCTTTTCTCCAAGATCAGCTGTGAGTCTGATTTATTCTTTAAAAAGCCCACTCATGGGCAGCCCATGTGGCTCAGCAGTTTAGCACCACCTTCGTATCAAGTCTCACATCAGGCTCCCTGCATGGTGCCTGCTTCTCCCTCTGCCTGTGTCTCTGCCTCTCTCTCTCTCTCTCTCTCTCTCTCTCATGAATAAATAAATAAAATCTTAAAAAAAAAAGCCCACTCACTGTTAGTATTTCCACTCTTCATGTAGTGACACTCCAGTATTAATGTAATTGTTCGGCTCTGTAAATTCTACTGATCACTATGTTCAAACAATATGTTTAATAATACTTCTCTTGGAAAATACTTCCTCAATCCATGTGGTTTTAGTGAGAGTTATCCAAAATATTAACTGCCACTAGTTACCATCTCCCCTTGGTCCCCAGGATGGACACATGATGCAAGGGGGCAAAGAAATATATATTTTTTTAGATTATGTTGATGTGAGTACTGACTTGCTGTCAGAATTATCTCCACTCTTATTCCTTTTCATAGCTTAAGCTAATTTAGTTTTGGTTTCTATCATTTACAATGAAAACATTTTGACCGATCTAAAATCTAGCACTTATCGTTTCAATATCCTCACCCTTTCGATGTCAATAATCTGTTTCCACTATATCCCCTCTATGTTCTCATTTAGTTTGCTACACTGTTTTCATTGACAGTTTGTTAGCCTCCTTGAAAAATTAGTAAGTCATGTAGGTGTGAGACATTCTAGTATCATGTCACATTTATAGGTACTTAAAGGCATAAGACATAAAATTGGGTACATTAGATAAAATTTTAATGACTTCATGACAATAAAATTACTAGACATTTGTTGAGTATGTGAAATTACTGTGACTACCTTCTAAACTTTGGCAGTACTTGGTTTTAAAGATATATTTTTCTTTTCAAAGTTCCAATATCCCATTTTACATTGGCTTTGTATGTGATCAGTACTGTTACTCATAGAAAATTTATAACATTGTGTCAGATTTGCATATTCAACTCATCCATCCGGAATTGTATTTTATATGTCTGTTTTAATTGATGTGACTACAAACATATGTGTACGGTTACTGAAGAAGTGATAACAAATAAGGCATAACCGTTTCATATAAATGTTTTCAAAATTCCTTGCTGGCTGCCAATCTATGGCCTTCCCCAGTTCCTTGCCTCATAGGACTCTTTATGGGGTACCTCACAATATGAAAGTTGGGATCATTAGAACAAGCAAGTAAAAATAGCTAGTGAATATAATAACTTATATTCTTAGGATAATGTTTTCCAATAACCTCAGTTCTTGGATATTTATGGTTTAATGCTAAAATTATCTACTGAGATGTCAAAAATAGTTAACATAAGTATATGAGTAATGAAACATACAGACTTCATTAGAATTATTTCAATTATTTCCTTGAGATATATCTGCTATTTAATACTGTGTCTTGTTATTTTTTTAAGATTTATTTATTTATTTATTTTGAGAGAGAAAGATAGAGAAAGAGTAGGAGGAGAAGCAAGGGGAGAAGTAGAGAAAAAATCCTCAAGAGGACTCCCCACTGAGCCCACAGCCCGGAGCTTAAAGCCCAAGGTGGGTTTGATCCCTGGAGCCTGAGATCATGACTTGAGCCAAAACCAAGAGATAGCTACTTGACCCACTGAGCTACCCACGCAACCCTGTGTCCCATTATTTTTGTTTGACTCTTATGTTAGTTCACAGCTTTCTCTGGAGATTCCTGGGTGAAATCTGAAACCAGCCCGGTACTTGGAGTTGCAGGCAGAGACTGAAGAAAGAGTCCGGCAACCCCAGATTAGTAGTAGCAAGTTTACTAAGCAAGGGAGTTTACTTCTAAGGCTTGTGTGGCCACATGACAAATAGATTTCCATATCTGCCTGCCAGAATCCTAAACTTTTATATAGAGGCCTTAACGTGGTTCAGTCACATCCCCAGTCCAGATAGCCTTGGAGTAGGTCGTGGAAGTGGAGAAGGCAAGCAGAACACACATTCTAAGGACGATGGACAGGGGGTGGCTGGAAGTCTCCAACTGCCGTGGTCCAGCTGGCACATCAACTGGCAGTCACAGCTTCTTGATGACCACCTCTAAACAAACTAAAAATATATCTCCCATTTCATTTGCTTGTTACTCTATACCAATTAATATTTTTCTTAGAATTGCAAAGAAAAAAAACCCTAAAATGTAAAACATATTGAATCAAACTTGTCATAGGAAATACCAACCTAACAATTTTTCTGCTTATTACATAAATTAATTCTTAGATGTCTGTGAAATATTATTTTCTGCGAATACACTAGGAGGAAACAGGGAAGTTTCTGAGTAGGATGACTTACAAACTATTTTGTTTACTATTGTAGTTCTTGGAATCTTACTAAAACCAGTGTGGAAATTATGGAGAACTGGTTTAGCCCAAATACATCTATGATCTGAAATCAATACAGAACCACAGGATATATGGGATTTATCATCTCTCACTTGCCATGGTCAGGTCTCCACAATGTTTTAGCTGGGCCCACCATTCTAGATTTGACAAGATGGAAGTGCAGGTGTTGGCTGGGTGTGTCCTTAACTAGAGGCTTGACTAGAGAAACATCAGCCTCCAAGCTCCCTCTGGTTGTTGGCAGAATTTATTTCTTTGTAGCTATACAATCAACATTCCTGTTTTCTTAGTAGTGGTTAGCAGGGATCCCTGGGTGGCTTAGTGGTTTATTACCTACCTTCAGCCTAGGGCATGAGCCTGGAGTCCTGGGATTGAGTGCCACATCAGGATCCCTGCATGGAGCCTGCTTCTCCCTCTGCCTGTGTCTCTGCCTCTCTCTCTCTCTCTCTCTCTTTGTGTGTCTCTCATGAATAAATAAAAATATTTTTTAAAAAAAGAATAGTGAAAAGGAAAAATAAATGAATAAATAAATAAATAAATAAATAAATAAATAAATAAATAGTGGTTATCAGGATACTATTCTAAGGTTTTAGAGATCATACTCAGGTCCTTGCCACATGGCCCCCTCCATAACCCCTCTCACTCTGTAAATATCTTCCCTCAGTAAGTGTCTGATTAGATCAAGCCTACCCAGGATAATCTCCTCTTTGATTGAGGATCTTAATTTTATCTGTAAAATCCTTTCAATTCCACCCACATTCAAAGGGGGAATAATATATATTGTGTATACCAAGGAATATGAATCTTGTGACTCATGAAAATTCTGCTTATAACAATGGTTTTGTTGATAGAATATAAGTGGCTAAGGGAATCCGACAGGAAAGCTGAACAAAATTCAAATACCCTTTTCTCCCACTATAAAGAATGCTATGTAACAGTTTTGGAACACTGAAATATGTTAAACATTTTAATTATATTTCTCTTCAGTCTTGTGAGATGCAGTCGGTTAGCTTGAGTTTCAAGATATACAGATATCGGAAAGTCTTAATCCATGCCTCATAAACCCTTTACTTAAAATATGACATCATAATGTGTTTGATCACTGAAATAGAGATTTCCCATCACAGGACTGAAAATGCTTCTCTTCTTTGTTCTGATCTTCTTTCTGAAAAGAAACATATATTTAGCTATGATAATAATAGTAATAATAATAATATGAAATATTGTGCAGTTTCATATTCCTTGCCATAGAAAATTCTACCTTAGTACTCTTTATACATGAAGTTTTCAATAAACTCTAGTGAGGTATTTATGTTTTATCCTTTCATCCAGTTATTATTTATGAAGTGTCCAGAGCAAGAGAGACTTCTAAAAAGTTCAATGATTTACTAATAAAGGGATGATTATTCTTCCCCTTTTAGTGCACACTATCTTTCTTCTCTTCCCATTGATGTCTATTGCAAACTCTAGATAATTGATTCATATGCCTATTTCTGATACATATGTGATTTTAAGACAAATAAAATCATAATACATTATTTAATATTTCTTAATCTTTTAAATTAACAATATAGTCAATTATTAAAAACACATTATGTTCTAGGCACTATTCTAGCCATTGGGAATATAGCAGTGAACACACAGGAAAGGCTCCAAACAGCATAAATATTACTTTACACTGAGATGAGAAGAAAGGAAACAACAAAACAAACATCTAAGAAAAATAATCACCTAGAGGAGCAGGGACAATTCAAATTATGTAATTAATTGCTTTAGTTTTATTAGATACAATTAGGAAAGTTTAGTCTCTTATTTAAATCTCCTTACAAAATCTGGATAGTTTAAATAATTAAAACGTTGGCCTTTTTTAAGCTAGAAAGAAATTAAACATGAAATACTCGTCCAATGCTATTGATTTAATCATATTTGAAAAATTTTCTATATTAGTTTATCTAAGTTTCCTATGCCTGTCTGTATATTTTGATAGTTTATATTTGTTAGGGAATAAATTTCCGAAAATTGAGTTTTTTTAATTTGTCAGCTGTAATAGGCACCTTCTGAAAATGGCTCCCAATGATCCTTGCCCCTGGTCCTCATGTTCTTCTATAACCACCTTCTCTAGAGTGTGATCACACAAGTGAAATTTTAAAAAGACTACATCTTCAGTCTTGTTCCCCCCTCTTTTTTTCTGGCTGTTTTTGCTTGCTCATTCTAATGACACAAACTTTCATGTTGTGAACTGCCCAAGAGAGACTCCCATGTGGTGAGGACCTGAGAAGGGCCACTGACTGACCACAAGCAAGAAACTTAAGATCCTCATTCCAACCTGAGAGGTATCTTAACAAGTATCATACATGGATGTAAATCTTCCTCAGTTGAGCCTTCAGATAATTGCAACCCTACTTGAAGCTTTCATGGCAGGTTTGTAAAAGACCCTGAGCTGGAATAACAGCAAAATCACACCTGGATTCCTAAGACACTGAAATTGTAAGATAACAAATGTTGTTTTAAGTCACTGGTTTTGGGTTAATTTGTTACACAGTAATAAATAACCATCCCTATAAAATTGTATTTAGAAGTCTTCTATTGTTTTAATCTCTGCTGATTGCTTGTTTTCGTGTCCTCTCTAGTTACTAATCTGTATATTTTGTCTTTCTGCTTTTCCCTTGAACATACTTCAGAGGTGTTTTGATTCTTTACTTTTTCTTTCCTTTTTAGCATCTTGGAAGAACCAGAGTTTAGATTTATGTGTCTTGTGTTATTTATGTTATCACTTATTGATGTACTGTATCTTTTACAAGTTTAAGGCAAAAAAAATGTTTATTTCTTGGAAATTTTAAGATTTATTTATGACAAAGTTCACAGCTTACTTTTGTGTCTATCCCATGAACATAAAAATGAAAGGTACATCCTTTAAGGGAAAGTTCTAAATATATTAAACTAAACTGAGTTTCTTTAATGAAATTATTCTATAACCTTTCTATCTGCTAGATATTTCTTTTTATTGGAGAAATAAATTACACTCCCTGCCATAATTTTATTTTTACCAAATTTTCCTTGTTTTTTTGTTTTGTTTTGTTTTTGTTTTTAAAGGTTTATTTATTCATGAGAGAGAGAGGAATGAGAGAGAGAGAGAGAGAGAAGCAGGCTCCATGCAGGGAGCCTGATGCAGGACTTGATCCCAGGACTCCAGGATCACACCCTGGGCCAAAGGCAGGCGGTAAACAGCTGAGCCACCCAGGGATCCTTTGTTTTTTTGTTTTTGTTTTCGTTTTTGTTTTTATTTTTGGTTTTTGTTTTGTTTTGTTTTTAATGGAGAGTGAGCATAAGGGGGCAGAGGGAGACAGAGAGAGAAAATCTTTAAGCAGACTTCATGCCCAATACAGAGCCCACTTGGGGCTCAATCTCACAACCATGAGATCATGACCTGAGCCAAAATCAAGAGTTGTCAATGGACTGAGCCACTCAGGCATCTGTCTTTACATTTTTAATAAATTTACCTTTATGTAATTAGTTGCTTCCAAGATTAATGCAGTTAGTATATTTACCTTTTATTATTACCTAATGCCATTCTTTTTCCTAATTGTAATGTTAATCATAAATTTTACCTTTTCCAATATATATTTTTCCAGTTCTTGATTTCTGTATTAGTTTGCTCGGGCTGCCAAAACAAAATACCATCAACTGAGTGACTTAAAAAACAAACAATCTATTTCTCACAGTTCTGAAGTCGGAGAAGATCAAGATCTAGGTGCTGGCTGATATGGTTCCTGATGAGAGGCTTCTCTCCTAATCAAATTCTCATTATCTCTTAAAGTTTCCCATATCCAAGTACCATCACACTGACAGGCCAGGGATTTCAGAGTATGAATGGGGGCTAGGCTCACAACCATTCCCAAACTTTTTTTTTTCATAACATTGTTTTAAACATATTTCTAATAAGAAGCCAAAATAAAGTTCTTAATTCAATTTGTCTGTTTTGTATCAGAAGTTAGTCCATTCACTCTTTAAAGGAAGAGAATATGATGTAATAGTTGAATATCATATTTTTCAGAGGCTAATAAGGTCTATAATAAAAAGACTGGAACAACCAGAAACTGCAAGTGGCAGGAATCTTGTAAAAGATTTCATACCACGTGGTCACACAATGCAATGGGATTAGTTTTACTTTCTAGTTCCCCATGTTGACATTCATTTTCTTTACTGCTTTTCTTGACCCTTGGAGTAGTATATATCTCTACTAAATATCTGTACTTTGGGAAATTATTAAACTTTCAAATTCTGCTTTAATACCATCTCTTCAATGAAAGTTATATTTTCAAAAAATATGTATGTATGTATGTATGTATGTATGTATGTATGTTAGAGACAGAGAGGGAGAGACAGAGCATGGGGTGAGGGGAGGAGGCTAAGAGAGAGGGGAGAAAGAATCCAAGTAGACTCCATACTGAGTACAGAGCCCATCTCTGGGCTCTATCTCATGAGCCTAAGATCATGATCTGAGCCAAAACCAAGAGCTGGCCATTCAACTGACTGCACTACCCAGATGCCCCTGAAAGTTGTATTTTAAGCAATAAAAAATGATTTCAAGTGTGTTTTTATTATTATTGCTAATTACAATTTATAATTAATGTCAATTTTAGTGCACTATAACTAAATGATATATTCTGTTTCATTTCTACTTTAAAAACCATGGGGCGGGATCCCTGGGTGGCTCAGCGGTTGAGCATCTGCCTCTGTCCCAGGGCATGATCCTGGAGACCTGGAATCGAGTCCCACATCGGGCTTCCTCCATGGAGCCTACTTCTTCTTCTGCCTGTCTCTGCCTCTCTCTCTCTCATGAATAAATAAATAAAATCTTAAAAAAAAAAAATTAAAAACCATGGGGCTTGTTGGCAAATTGAACTCCAATAAATAAATAAATAAATAAATAAATAAATAAATACCATGGGGCTGTCATTATAGACTTACAAAATTGTCAATATATTCTCAAAACTATTTATTATGCAAAATTTCAAACTTAAAGATTCATTGAAAGAATAACATAATTATGTAATATTTAATAATTATTAACATTTGCCATGTATGCATTATTTACATCTATAGTTCTAAATGTAAATATACTTAGAGATACAAAGATAAATGGTATAGCAATCATGTATGCATCACTATTTATTTGGAACTTAATTGAAAACTGCTCAAAAAATCATAAAACTTCACCACCAAGTATGCATTTTATTTTTAAAAATATCCTCCCTTCTCATTATCCAATCTAAATCTACTTAAAAGTTATTCTTAAAATTATTTAACTTGTAATTCACACTTAAACGTACCACACCTGTCGAAGGTGAGGTAGATGCCTTACTAGGTTTCTTAATTTGAAAGCTCACTTAAAAGAAGTGAAGTGATGTGTTTTTAATAAGTTTTGCCCTTTATGTTTTTTTCTTCTCCTCTTCCCCCTTCTCCTCTTCTTCCTCCACCTCCCCTTTCTCCTCCTCCTTTTTCCATTCCTCCTCCTTCTTCCATTCCTCTTCCTCCTCCATCTCCTCTTCTTCTTCTTCTTCTTCCTCCTTCATTTTATGCACTTCTTCTTTCTTTATAGTTCAAAAATGAACTAGTCTATTGCTTTCCTTTTTTTTTTTTTTTTTTTTTTTTCCTTAAATCATCAGGCCTTCTTTGTCCCTTTCAAATCTTCCCCTCTGAGTAAAAAACAGTTCATCCATAAGACTTAAACGTTTTGGTCATTTATACTTCCCATGACCATTCCCCTAAACTGTATTGTAGCTAGTGCTCTGATCCAGTAGGCCTTGGAACTGTCCTTAATATGTCTCCTCTCAAAATAGTCTTTTCCTTCAGGGAATGACATTAGTTGATGGTTTTAATGTTACATATAACCACAATAGCCTTTCTAAACTGAATTATCCTTTGCTGTGATCTTCAGATCTGGAACCAAATTTGTTTTCAGATAATAGTTTCATTATCTGTTACTTATGCTGTTGGCTTGGGATATTGGTGAATTTTAGAACTATCCTAATTTTGAAGCTATAGAGAGTATTTTAAAATTTAATAACTACTTGTTCCTAATAGGAACCCCTCCATCGTGACTATATTTAAATTCGGGAGGCCAAAGAGGAAAATTTTAGATTGCTAAGAGTTGTATAATAAAGGAAGTAGCAGTATAAAAGTCAAACTTTCACATACTTAGTAACATCAATGAATAGAAAATGCAGAAGTAATTATGGTTAATAACTTTGATAAATCTTAACAAAAATTTTTAACGTTATCTGCTTATCATGGGTATATGTATATATATATACTTAAGAAAACTTCAGAGAAACAAATAAAATGATAGTCTTTGGAAAACTAGGATTTCAACATATGAAAATACATTGTTTCATAATTCTCTTTATCTCATTTATCTTAGTTATGGCTTACCTGTTACCTTAATTTTTATTCAATTTCCCAGATGACTATAGTGATCCATTTCATTCTACAGACTACTGTTGATTTCATTGCACTTCTAGCACTTTGCTAGCAAGTTTACATTTCAGAGATTTTTCCTGGCATGAAGTTGTGGGTTCTCAGTTATTTGCATAGAATCTTTCAGAAATTGTTTAACCTCTTGTTATGATCCTGAGACCCCTCTTGAATTTTCAGAACTGCTATATTCACATTTTTTTTTAATTTTTGTGTATTTCTAATGAAATTTAAATGTGAATTGAGGTGAAAAGAGACCTGTGTATGCACAGACTATCATGATGAACTGAAACACTCTTATTTCAAGGTTTTTTCAATATTACTTCCTTTATCAACTTTCTACAGATATGATCCAAAGTATATATATTTTTGATGTACAACTGAACTTTTTATTGATCTGTATTTGTGCTTTTCTTATAGTATTATAACCACAGTTTTCATGACATGACTATTTTTCCTTTTTCAAAAACTGAGAGATCATGTCCTTTCTTTTTTTTAAAGATTTTATTTATTTATTCATGAGAATACACAGGAGAGAGAGAGAGAGAGAGAGAGAGAGGCAAAGACACAGGCAGAGACACAGGCAGAAGGAGAAGCAGGCTCCATGCAGGGAGCCCGACATGGGACTCTATCCCGGGTCTCCAGGATCAGGCCCTGGGCTGAAGGCGGGCTAAACCGCTGAGCCACCTGGGCTGCCCAAGAGATCATGTCTTATTTTTGGATCCTTACAACATAGTTTGGTTTAAAATTATAAATTGAAATAATGTATATTAATCTTGTGTTCACTGTCCTGAATAGTTTATCATTTTATACAGAAAAAAAAAATAGTAAATATTCACACGTGATGCACCTTAATTCTGGAATATTATATGATTATATTGGTAAATATAAAAGTGCATTGATTGGCATATGTCTATATCACATTAAGTAATACCACAAAATACCAGAAATCTCTTGTCCCTAATAAGCTTTGAACTTATTCACTGTATGATAATCATTTATACTGTCTGAGCCTTAGTTTCCTTGTACATAATATGAGACTGATGCTGTCCTTATTTCCCGTATTTATATGCATTACTCATTAACAATGGAATAGAAACTATGCTTGGTTATTTAACACTGATGAGATAATTAAGGAAGACCCTATTACTAAACTCAAGAGCAAAAATATGAGAATCAAATGATATATAGTATGTTCAACTAAACAGTACATTTAATTATTATTACATGCATATTGTGGAGGCCGAGAAAAATTAAGGCCATCCCACCTAAAGTTTAGCATTAGCACAAGTACAGCCATCTTAGGCCCCTGTGAATAAGAGCTGAACTTTAAAGGGAAAAACTGCAGAATGTCCTCAATGTCGTCGGCAGTTAATCCCATATCAGAAAGACAACAGCCCACGCCCATGGTAGAAAATCCCCTAGACCAGCCTAATTATTCCATCCTTTCTGGAAATCCCCTAGACCAGCCTATAAAAAACCCAGCTGTAACCCACTTCGGGGTCCAAGTCCCTGCTCCCCTGTGTTGGGTATACTTGGACCCAAGCTCGAGCTTGTAAATAAACCCTCGTGTGCTTGCATCGGTGTCGGCTCCTTGGTGGTTTCTGGGATTCGCAATCTTGGGCACAACACATATCTTTGTAAAATAGTTAAAATATGAACACAAACTAAGTTATACCCTCTAAGAGTAGTCTGATAAAATTGGAGCCAACAGAACCTGATACTTATAGTATGTATTGGGTTATTTTTGGAGTTTAGATATAAAATTAAATTATAATGAAAACAGTGTCTTCTTAACAAGAAAGTACCAATGTACTATACATTGTATATAATTTGACTTACTGAGTTCAGATGCAAGAGAAATACTAAAAGGGTGGAATGATTCTCCATGACAGGGTTTGGCAAACTAAGGCCTATGCATGAAATTTATCCTGCTGCCTGCCTGTTTTTGTAGGGTCTGCAAGTTAACAAAGGTTTTTTTGTTTTGTTTTGTTTTGTTTTTTACAGTTTTAAATATTTGGAAAATATTTTTTAAAAGAATAGTCTTTTAGCATACTTGAAAATTATATGAAATTCAAGTTTTGTGTTATGAGCTCAAATATGTGCTCCCCAAACTGTCTCATTGAAGCTTCAGTATCCAAGTACCTCAGAATGTTGACTGTTTTTGGATACAGCCTTTAGAGGTGTGATTAAATTAAAATGGGGCCATTAGGGTAGGCCCTAATCCAATCTGACTGGTGGATAATAATAATAGGAAATAAAAGGAAATTTGGATGCACAAAGAGGCACCAAGGATGTGGGCATGCCCAGGAAAGACCATGTGAGGGCATAGGAGGATGATGTCTATCTGCAAGCCAAGGAGAGAGACCTCAGAAGAGACAAAAGTGTTAATAAGAAAACCACAGGTTCAAAAGTCATCCTTTAGGCTGAGTCCCAAACTGGGGCTTAATTCCTAATTTAATTGCAACCTCAATCTTCCCCAAGAAATATATTCTTAATCAGTAGGTCAGAAACTTTCCGGTAGATGCCAAGGAGTCGGCCACATGTGTCCTCTCCATCCCCCAAAGAATGATGGAGTAATTTGCATAAGACTGCTTTTCCATCTAAGGACTTGCCTGAAATAATCTCCCCTCAGGGAGTCTGCTTCTCCTTCTGCCTATGTCTCTGCCTCTCTCTCTCTCTCTTTCTGTCTCTTATGAATAAATGAATAAAATCTAAAGAAAAAAAAAAAGGAAAAGAAACTGATTCTTACTTCCATGGTAAACTGTAAAATTCTGCAAGGTAAGGGATAAAGATCCAAGAGATAATGTTCATGCTGCCTTATCTGGAATCATTAAGCCATGTACTGAGAATTGTTGTTATAGAAACTCAGGTGAATCCAAAAGAAATATTTTAATGAAAAGTTCTGAATAAGAGGACAAGTTAGCTAAGGTTCTACCTTAATCTTTAAGTAATGGTAAATATAGTAAAGAGTTAATAACAGAGGCAGCAATAGTACAAGTGTTGCTATCAAGTGGTTCTTACTTTCTTGAAAGTTGGAAGAAGTGTGAAAAAACAATGTGAGAAAATGCCAATCCAACTTTTCTTTTGAAATTTGGGAAAATACAATTCTCAAGGGACACAGTAGATGTAAAAAGTTACAAATGCTTAAGCCTTCCAAGGAGAGAAGACTGTCCAAGCCCCAAGGGAGGGAGGTACATGATGAAGAGGAGCTTCCTTGCCAAAAACTGTTGGATTGGGTTTCTGCAGCTTTATTTAGTACAAAAACAAATTGTAGGCAGTAACCTAGGTCTCCCAGCAACACAAACACACAAGAGGATGTGAGGTTCCATTCCATGAACTCACACAATTAAGTGCTCTAAACAGTTGTGTTCTTATTCAGTATGGAAGATACAAAGGAAATAAATGAACAGGTACAGTACCACTGTATTCTGTCGTCTATAAATGGATGCCCCTACTATGTGCCTAGTGCTCTCACTGAATCTGAGATAGAAATATGAAACAGGTAATAGATTTATGGAGGGGAAAGAACTCACTTTAACCGATAAACTTGCTAATGCAATAATTTCCTTAAAAATAAAGATCATAAAATTTTTGTTCAATAAAAGTACAAAGTATAAAATTATTTAATATATTTTCAGGAATTATAGGAATTACAAACTCTACCCTATATATACCTTTTATGGGCACTCTAGTCCTAATACTTGATAACTATCAAGAATTTAACTGTTAAAGAATTGCATAGTGATACATAAAATTTAGAGGAAAGTTACCAAATCGTTGATTCGCCCTATGTCAGACACTCCAGGAGAGGAGAGGAAGTGCCATATGTACCCTATTTAGACTTTTTCCATGTAGAAGAATTATAATTTGAAAGGCATCCTATATGCAATTTTATTTTTCATAAAGGTCCTCTGCATAGATCTGTAAGCTAGAGGCTGGAATGTGTGAGATATATACATGATACAAAATGTAAAGTGGGGATTTAAATAATGATTTTTTTTTTAATGGGGAAATGGTGGTCATAATTAACTTCTTACTTCCAATATCATAAATTCAGGGAACTTTAACACTTCTACCTATTTAAACTAAATTATGTTTTAAAACTGAAGTCAAACAGAAGAAGGTGCTGAAAAAAATCTTTTTAAATAAGTAAAACTGAAGTCATTTCCTTCAGATTTCATCCTTTGCCATTAAACAAATTAAATATATTCGCAGAAAAGTTTCTTAGGAATTTGTGGTTCTAATGAGTCCTAGATGCCAAAGTTCTATGCTTTTGCTGTCCTGGTTGGAACAAGGTTGACAATGATTGAAAGTCACCGTGGTCTACCATGTTCTTGTTTTAATTATGATAAATTAGTCTTTGGTGGTTTTTTTGTTTTTTGTTTTTGTTTTTTTTTTTTTCAAATCATAATATTTCCACTACTTCTGACTCAGGATATTTTTAGTATTCATACAGAAATATTGTGTCAAATTCACCTAAGGCAAAACCTATCCTCATATCCTTACAGTAATTTCTTCAAATAGGTTTATAGTCAGATGAAAGAACTCTGATCCATCTTCACTGCTATTGCATTCCCTAATGTAACAGAATTTACCAGATCATCTTTTTAGGTACTAAAACCAATAGCAATTAGTAAAACACAGGTGCTGTTTAATTTACCTGCTCCTTATTTCAAACTGTTTTTCAGTTAATTTCATTTCTCTATTTAATTATCTGCCATTATTTAGGCATTTTAAATCATTTTGACTCTTGTTAATTTGTTAATTCAGATAATAATGACCAAGCTTTTAATGATAACCCTAACAAGACCTCCACTGAAAAACATGAAATCTCATCTGGTATGTATTGCAGGTAATTATAAGAAAGAAGATATAATAAGGAAGTGTGGAGGCCAAGAAAATTAAGGCCATTCCACCTTAAGTTCAGTGTTAGCGCAAGTACAGACATCCCAGGCCCCTGTGAAGAAGAGCTGAAATTTACATTACTTCAGTTACAGGAAAAAAACAGCTTCCAGCTTAACGCCCTAGAAAGCCCCATATTAGAATGAGAACAGAGCTCAATGCCCTTGAAAGCCCCATATCGTAATGTAAACAGAACTTGAGAAATTCCTCCACCCTTTCTAGAGGTCCCCAGACCAGCCCATAAAACTAAGCTGGAACCCACCTCGGGGTCCTAGTCCCTGCTCCGTTGTGTCGGGTGTACTTGGACCCAAGCCCAAGCTCGAGTTTGTAAATAAACCCTCGTGTGTTTGCATCGGTGTCGGCTCCTTGGTGGTTTCTCGGATATGTAATCTTGGGCACAACAGAAGGCAGGTAAAATAAAAGAAAAAAAAAAATGGAACAAAGGTAAGAAGGAAGCAGGAAAGAAGAGAAAAAAAATTAAGAAAAGTTGTTTAATAACAGAGAAAAGCTAGCAAATTTCACATAAGTAGAGTTCATTTGTATTAAGATTCAGGAAGAATAAAGAATGTTAAATGGGTAGATACAAGTGGTGCTATGTAGATTAACTCTTCAAAAATATTCAGGGAAATACATTCATGTTTACTTAAATAACACCTAGAGATATATATTCATTTCAGATAGCTATTCCAAGATTTTAAATGTATGTGACTCTTGAATGGCTTAAAATACTATTTACTCATTATAACACTCACAGCCTTATTTTCTAATTTGTTACCAATATGTTATGTATCTTATGTTTCAAAGTCAGTCTTTCTCTCTCACTCTGTCCCTTCTTTCCTTCCTTCCTTTTTCATTCCATTTTTCCATCTTTCTCATTCTATCTCTATCTTTTCCTTCCTTCTTTCTTTTTTTTTAAAGTCCATTTCTCTTTTATTCTTCTTAGCATAAGATCACAGGAGTCAAGTGGGACCTATAGAAATTGCTTAGGGAACACTAACAGTAAGAAGATATTTATTAATACACTTCTTTGAAGTGCCCCTTATAATTATGAATTCAGATTTAATTGTTTATATTACAAACATAAGGAAGACATTACAAAATTTCCAAACTTCAAAAAAAAATATATGAGTATTTCCCTGAGCATTAAAAAAATAATGTTATGGCTATAAAATATAAACAGTTCTAGATTTTGATCTTGATACAGAGAATTCTGAATCATTCCTTGAGCAAGGATGAAAGATGTTGTTGTTATATTATTTTACCATCCAGGTGTATACCTAAGGGAAATTGGTAGGTTATTACTCACTGCTCAGCTCCATTCATCCAACTGTCTGGCAGAAGAGAGTCAAGCTTTGCCCAGGACATTTTGTAGCCAACCTGCCTTTGCAGGTCTACACAGTGAAATAGACATTTTTCTTCCTTTTCCTCTGGCACTGTATTTCATGAAAAATTCATTTCTTCCATTTCCCATCTCTAAGTAACTCTTTATAAAAAAACATAGACAAAAGGAAATGACCTTGGGTCCATTTGAATGACTAGTCCTGAACTGTTGGCTTGCTGTTTTCTGCTTTCACTGTGAGTGTCACACTGACACTTGCATACAAATAGATCTGCTCTCTTCTGCGGTGGTCACTCATACCAATTAGGTCCTCGAGACAGACCCCAGTCAGCTCCCTATTACTGAAGTAGGTTGGGTTCAAAGTTCTTCAGAAGACTACAGTACAAAAGTCTCAGTTTTTCAACCTTGCTAAATAGAAGCATTGGGATGAGTAAAATGATGTTGTTCTTAAAAATAGAAGGAAATGCAAAAAAATCAGGAAATATTTAGCAAGGAAGTTATCATCATGATGCATTACTCTGTATCTAACAATGACTATAATTAAGAGTTCAGGAATGGCTAACTATGCAATGATTCAACACATGGATGGGGAATAAAAGCAGTCCATAAAATCAAATAGAAAAAAAATCAAATAGATACAAGATAATATTAAATATAATAATGTAAATTCCCAACAATTTATATATTTTCCTTAGCATTCCTGGGTCATTTCCAGAAAATACAGGTGTCAGTTATTTCCAAAGGATAAATCTGTATCTCAGAAAAAATGAATGATTTCTATTAGTCAAAAATTATTAAGATAGAATGTCAGAGTCATAAATATTCAAGGAAACTGTTTAATCTTCATAAGGTTACAGTCATGCATCTGGAGAAAGAGTAAGAAATAGAGATAAATAATAGTTCTTAAAATCCAGAGATATAGGGAAAGTCCCTTTATTCTATATTCCATAGCCCTCTCATAGTAGGATTTGAGAACTAAAATATCCTATTTAGTTGCATGTCAGAATTACCAGGGAGATATATGTTACCTGAGCACACTGTGATTTGTTCAGCATTATCCAAACATTTACCATACATTTGGACCACATTTCTCTAGTTATTTTCCGTGATACTGTTTCCACCATGCTGCGTATATGACTTCCTTACACTGTAGCACTGGATTATGATCCTGACAATTTAGCTCCACCCTTCTCCAGGCCAACAGCCTTCTTCCTGTTCCCTTTATAGTCACCTTTAGGGTTCAATGGCTCCGCCCTTTGTTCTAACTCCTGACATTTTTAGAATCCTAATTTTTTAATGAATAATCCTAATTAAGATAATCAAAAACAAAACAGAACCAAAAACAAACAAACAAACAAACAAACAAAAAAAACAGAACCATAGAGTAACGGAATTGTGAAATGTTAGAAGAAAATTTTATATTCAAAAGCAAGTTCAGAAGCTATAAAGAGTAATTAAAGTATAATAACATGACCCATACTTTCTACAGAAGCATTTCTACATATATTTTCATCAAATAGTTATATGAAATAAATATATTTTATATACATGAAACCAAAACATTATAGAGGTGAACATATCCAAGGTCCCAGAATTGTGACTTGAATTTTTATTAATATGCCCATAGCCTATGCTATTCACATGAAGAATGATGGAAAGGCAGAAAACTGTTTTTATTAACTGTTAATACAGGTAGAAACTCTGTTGTTATGAATGACTGGCTGATAACTAAGTGAAAGCAGCATATATGAATTATTCTTTGTAAGATTTCAAGGATGAAAAAAGAGGATGATGGCATAGGGTAGTAAAATTCAATGATACTTTGTTTGTACATGGAGATAAAAGGCCAGAGTAAAGGGGAAACAGGAGAGAGGAAAACATAAAAGATTGAGAAAGCAAGACAGGAACAAAACCGGAGAGAGAAAAATAGAGCAAAGTGAAGGAAGAATATTCTTTTAACCTGGTGCTCTGATGGACTTTAGTTTTTAAGACTTATGAGAAGTTCAGAAAGAGAGGAAGTGGAAGCCAGCCAGATGAACAAGCCACTGAGGAATTTGACAATAGAGATATGTTAATGATGATCTTTTTCTACTTGAAACAAATGTAGTCACTGCTTTGTAAGGACTGGGAGGGAATGTGGGACCCTGAGAAATGGAACAAAATTTTGAAACTTAAAACATAGGTTATGAGACATTCTGTAGACAAAAAAAAAAAAAAATATATATATATATATATATATATATATACACACATATATATAGATATAAATTTGTTTGTAAACACATATTACAAACTTAATCCTTATCATCTGTTTAACCCATCCCCCCAGCTGCCTCACCTCTACTAACCATCAGTTTGTTATCTGCACATTGATAACTGTTCAGGAATTATATTCTTATTATATTGAATTGAATTACATTATACTATGTTTTATTACATTATATTTTATTATGGTTTTGACTACATACAATAAAATTTGAAATGCCCTATTTTTATTTATCCAAGTCTCCATTGTGACATATAATTTTCCCTAGGAATGAAAACCAAGTATTTTTTTTTTTTTTTTTTTAAGATTTAATTATTTGAGAGAGGGGGAGAAAAGGAGACTCCTGGCCTAGCACAAAGGTGGACATATAGTTTGATCCCACAACCCCGAGATCATGATCTGAGCTGAAATCAAGAGTCATGCTTAATCAACTGAGCCATACATGCACCCCCCAAAATAAATCTTTTAGTGGAGTCTTAAAATGTTTACATGACTTCACTGTAGCATTTTTTTTTTTTGTGGGTCAAATTCACTTCTCACTGTGTTATTTTCAAAGGTCTAATCTTGTTTTATGTATATTTTTCTTGATTTATAAGGAGTTTCTTTCATTGTTTACATAATCAACTAATAAAAATGTTAAGATTCTTAAAATATGTTTTGTAGCCAACAGATACATATATACTACATGCCTATTCAATAAAACTTCTTAGTTCTATTATTCCTGTACTCTTTATTTTTATTATTTTGCTTTAATTGACTTGCCAATTTTAAAAAAAAAAGGTATAATATCTTCCCTCTAATTTTTTTATGTGAGTATGAGATTTTGTTCAATATATTCCTATATTTCCAACTAAATATTTCTTCAGTTGATAGAAACATTTTGGCAACATACAGCTTTTTTTGTCTGTCCTATTGAATTTTTTTACTTAGAATTCAGTCTTCATGTTAATGCCATCATATTAGCTTTCCTTTATTTTGATGTCTACCCTCATATGGCCAACCACATAAGGCCTGATGATCAAACAAGCTGAGTTTCGTAATTTACTCTAGGAGTGAAGAAAAACATTTTGACATTCTGTATGGTGTGTCAAGAGGGAAGACTACAAGAGGAATGTAGAGGGTTTTTGGAATTGGTGACAAGCAGTTTAAAACGAGTCTTTCCTTATCAGAAATTAATTGGGATTTGGTAAAGTCTGTCCTAGGGAAGCAAAATTGAAGCAATTTTAAGCGGCCAAATTCTTGCTCAGATAACTGTGAGCAATGTTCTGGTTAGACAACCATTTGCCCAGGTGAACAAAATATATACCTGTATAAACTGGTTTGCAAGAACTTCCAGGAGTAAACACTGGAGGTACTTAACTTCCTAAGTAAGAATATCTTGGAGCGAATAGTTATGTTGATGCGGGTGGTCTCACGTCTCAGTCAAATCCTTTCAAGTTATGATAATTTAGGCAATCTCCACTTATCTCTGACCATCTCTTGATTTTTAAGTATTCTGCATAATTTCTGAAATTACATATTGCATAACTATTTTTTGGATTCTCTATTCTGTTCCTTAGATCTATATTTCTGTCCTTGTAACAATAGAACCTATGTTTTCTTCTAAGTTCTTATATTTATATCTTTTATTCATTTTAAGCTAGATGTTATATATGGTGTTAGGTAAAGTTTATGATTCTTTTTTAAAATGCATATTCGATTGTTTCAAGATTTTAGACAAGACCATCTTTTTACTAATTGAATTTCCTTTGCTCCTCTGTTGAAAATTAATTAACCCTATACAGGTAAATCTATTCTGAGATTTCTCTTTTTTCCCCAATGATCTATATGTCTATCCTGATGTCACTAACCCATTGTCTTTATAGCAAGTCTTAACATCAGTAAACTAAAGCACTAAAATCTTTTTTTTTTCCCATGGCAAAAATGGTTGCTATTCTATATGTTGTGATTTTCTGTGTACATATGAAAACAGTTTGTCAATTTTTACCTCTTCCCTCCCTTAAAAACTACCCTGCTGAGTTTTCATTTGGCTAGCTTCAAATTAGAGATCAACTTGTTGAGAAGTGTCTTTTTAATAATGTGGGATTTTCCCATTCCTGATATCTATTCCTAATCTCCTCATTTTTTAGATTGTCTTTAATTTCTTCCAGCAATATTTTTGTAGTTTTTAGTTAATGAGTGTTGTCTATATTTTGTTAAATTTGGTAAGATCTATTCCTAAATATCTTATAACTGTAAACAGTAGTATACTTTGATTTCAATTTCCAATTGTTTGTTATTGTATAGAACTACAACTTGATTTTGGTACATTGTGTAAATTAGCTGAGTGAACTTATTAATTCTCAGAGCTTTCATATGGATACCTTAAATTTTTCTACATAAATTATGTCATCCAATATATGAACACTTTTACTTTTGCCTTTCCAATCAGTATTTGTTTGATTTTGTTTATGTTCTTATTTACACTGGCTAGGATATACAGTATATTGTTAATTAAAAGTAGTGAAAACACATATTTTTCTTGTTTTGAAATTTGGATAAAGCCTTCAAAAAAAGCCTTTTTTTTTAAATGAAATATAAAATCGATGTAATTATTTAATGACAGGAAAATTGACACATTATGAAACAAGCAGTTTACAAGTAGGGGCTAGAGGATGACTTCACTTCTGATAGAAAATTTAAAAGTATATATACAAAACACCAGATGGCTATGTACGAAAATATTGAGTTTTTACTCCTGCTCTTTGATTAAAAGCAAGACTTCCCTTTGTTTTTGTGTATTTTTTGAGAAATAATTTCTTCTGAAACAAAAAAAGAAAACAAGTTCCTGGATATCTTAGATGAAGAGTTGTTAAATGCCAGGAGTCCAGCAGTCAAATCCTGAACCCCAGGACAGATCCAGTCAGGGGAACAGTGGTTAAGCCCAGACACAGAGTATCACTTTTTTTTTTTTTTTTTAATACTGGGATGCTATTTTCTTGTTTTGAAATTTGGATAAATCCTTTTGCATGTTAGCTGCACATTTTTTATACAAATTCTTTTTCAGATTGAGGAATTTTCATCCAATTTTGAGAATCTTATCATGAATGGGTGTTGAACTCTTTCAAATGCTTTTCCTGCATCTATAGAAATATTCAAATGGTACTTCTTTTTGGATGTGTTAATGTTGTAAATTTCATTCATTGATTTTTCATTTTTAAACTGTATATTTCTGGGATGAAGTCAAATTTGCCAAGATGTACTATGCCATATATATATATATATATATTAAAGTTCGATTTGCCAACATATAGTATAACACCCAGTCCTCACCCCATCAAGTGCCCCACTCAGTGCCTGTCACCCATTCACCCCATCCCCCACCCACCTCCCCTTCCACTATCCCTTGTTTCCCAGAGTTAGGAGTCTCTCATGGTTTGTCACTCTCTCTGATATTTCCTACTCATTTTCTGTCCTTTCCCCTATAATCCCTTTCACTATTTTTTATATTCTCTGTATGAATGAAACCATATAATGACTGTCCTTCTTCAATTGACTTCACTCAGCATAATACCCTCCAGTTCCATCCACATCAAAGCAAATGGTGAGTATTCGTCCTTTCTGATGGCTGAGTAATATTCCATTGTATACATAGACCACATCTTCTTTACCCATTCATCTGTCGATGGACACCAAGGCTCCTTCCAAGGTTTGGCTATTGTGGACATTGCTGCTATAAACATTGGGGGGGGGGGGTAGGTGTCCTGCCATTTCACTGCATCTGTATCTTTGGGGTAAAGCACCAGCAGGGCAATTGCTGGGTCCTAAGGTAGCTCTATTTTTAACTCTTTGAGGAACCTCCACACAGTTTTCCAGAGTGGCTGCACCAGTTCACATTCCCACCAATAGTGAAAGAGGGTTCTCCTTTCTCCACATCCTCTCCAACATTTGTTGTTTCTTGTCTTGTTAATTTTCCCCATTCTCACTGGTGTGAGGTGGGATCTCATTGTGGTTTTGATTTGCATTTCCCTGATTTGTATTTCCCAAGTGATGCGGAGCATTTTCTCATGTGCTTGTTGGCCATGTGTAGGTCTTCTTTGGTGAAATGTCTGTTCATGTCTTTTGCCCATTTCATGATTAGATTGTTTGTTTTAAAATCATTGAATTCCATGTGCTGAAAATTTAAGGTTCTTTGGGTCTATATTCATGGGGAATAATGATCTATATTATTCTTTTCTTGTAATATCATGACTGGTTTTGAAATCACTGCTGGCCTCAAAAATGAATTGAGAGTTTGAGCACCTTTTGATGTGTCTGTTGGCCACCTTGATGTCTTCTATTGGTAAATGTCTGTTAAGTCCCCTGACAGGTTTTTAATTTGGTTATTTGTTTTTTGGGGTGTTGACTTTGGTGAGTTTGTTACATATTTTTATATATCAGATATGATATTTGCAAATATCTTCTTCCATTCATTAGGTTGCCTTTTGTGTGTGTTTTGTTGATTGTTTCCTTTGCTGTACATAGGCTTTATTTTGATTAAGTCCCAAAAGTTTATTTTGCTTTTGTTTCCCTTTTCTCAGGAGACATATCTAGTAAGAAGTTGCTATGGCTGATGTCAAAGGAGTTACTGCCTGTGATCCTCTCTGGGATTTTAATAGTTTCCTGTGTCATATATAGGGTTTACCATATGTTTAATAAGTGGAACTCATATAAAAAAACTTGAGGGTAAAAATAAGTGTAGGGAGTATTAATATGTATAACTAATTGAAACTAAAAAAGGGAGCACCTGGATGGCTCAGTTGGTCAAGTGTCTGACTCTTGGGGTCAGCTCAGGTCATGAGCTCATGAACAGGCTCTGTAATTAGCAGGGAGTCTGCTTAAAGATTCTCTCCCTCTGCCCTTCCCCTAACTTATGTGTGTCTTCTCTCTCTCTCTCTTTCTCTAAATTAATTAATTCATTAATTCATTAATTAATCCTAAAAAAAACTTAAAAAAATGAGTTGGGGGTTTTTATCACCTCTTATTTTCTGGAAAAGATTTGGAAAAATTTGCCCAAATTTTCCTTAAATCTTAAGTAGGATGTTTTTAACTACGAATTTAATTTTTAAGTGGTTATATGGCTGCTCAGACTATCAATTTCTTCTATGGTTTGTTACATTTGTATATTGCTATACATTGTTATATGATAATTTTGTCTGTCAGATAATACATTTGTATCTAACTTGAGTTTACTACCATAAAGTTTTTTATAATTTATATATTCATAAGAATGTCATAGTTTGTATTCCATTACTACTCATGTAAGGTCTATAGTTTCTGTTGTATTGTTCCCTTTTATCTAACATTGGTCTTTTTTTTTTTTTCCTGGTTACTCTGGCTATACTCAATTTTATTGATTTTTTAATAAAAGAAGAAAGAAAAAAAGAGAAAGAAGAAAGAAAGAAAGAAAGAAAGAAAGAAAGGAAGAAAGAAAGAAAGAAAGAAAGAAAGAAAGAAAGAAAGAAAAGAAGAAAAAAAAAGAAAAGAAAAGAAGAAAAGAAAAGAAAGAAAAGAAAAGAAAAGAAAAGAAAAGAAAAGAAAAGAAAAGAAAAGAAAAGAAAGAAAAGAAAAAAGTCTTCTGGTTTATTTTTCTATTCTTTTTTTTTATTTCATTGATTTCAATTCTTATAATTATTAATTTCTTTTTTCTGCTTGCTTTGAGTTCAGTTTGCTTCTTTTCTAGTTTCTAAAGGTGTAAGCTTACTCATTGAATTTAGACCTTTCTACTTTTCTAATAAATGCAACCAATGCTATAAATTTTGCTCTGGATACTCTTTTAGCTGTATCTTATAAATTTTATTATTTAAATTTGTTTTTTCAGTTTAAAATATTTCAAAACTTTCATTTATATTTCCTCTTTAGTGCATGGATTATTTTGAAGTTTGTTGATTAATTTTCAATATGAGGGGATTTTCCAAATAAATTTCCTTTATTGATTTCTTTTTAAATTCTATTGTGTTGAGAGAATATGCATGTTTTTCCTTTTACATTTATTGAGACTTGATTTATGGCTCAGAATATGATCTATCTCAGTAAATTTTCCACCTACACTTGGGGAAAATTGTGTGTTATACTGCTGTTATAAATGTTAATTAGGAAAAATTGTTCTAGTCTTCTATGTCCTTACTGATTTTCTGCCTTATTTTTCAATTAACTATTAACTTCTAACAGAAGTTTTGATTTCCATCTCTTCAGGACATTTTTTTTTTGGGGGGGGGGTGCCTTCTGTCAGAGACTCACAGCTCTGTGCTGTGTATTGTCTAATTAGAGAACAATTTTTCAGATATTATCTAGATTTTTATTTGTTTAATTTAGGTTGGTAAATCTGGTTCTTGTTACTCAATCTTGGCCCAAAGATGAAAATATTTACTTCTGTTAAAAATTTCTCTGTCTTCCTTTTTCCTTTAGTGATATAGTTAGATAGTTAGATGTACAGCTAGATATATTTATTAACGTCAATTTTTGCAAGACAAAAAGATTACAGGGATCTTTCACTTTTCTTCTTTTCTCATATGCTGTTTCATTTTTTGCAATCTGATAATATTTAAATAAATACAATCTATTTTAATGCAATAATTAATTCAGTAATTTTAAATTCAACTTTGAGAACAAAGTAAATTGATATAGATTGTCCATTTTGTAGAAGAACCTAAACTTGAAAGTTTATTTGAATTATTTAAGTCATATTATTTTTATTTGTTGTCATAGGATTAAACTCTACCCTATTGGATCCTTAATACTGTTATCTGCAAGAATGTGTATTTTGTTACTCACCATAAACTTCTTCAATTAGTGCATTTGCATTTTTAAAAATCATATTTGACTTCAATGGAATAATAAGTAATACATTCAGAACTTTAAGCTAATTAAAAAAAAAGAAAAGAAATCCATACACCAAAATACAGTAGCCACAAATGACAAAGATATCAATGGATTTAAAGCTTTCTAAGGCGATTGTTTTGAACACTATTGTTTCTATAACTAGTGTATCTATTATTCTATCATTCATATTCAATGACACTAAGATAATATTTATTTATTTTTTGTTAAGGAATTTATTTATTTATTCATGACAGACACAGAGAGGGGGGGTGGGGGAGGGAGGGAAAAGCATAGGCAGAGAGAGAAGCAGGGTTCCCACAAGCAGCTGGATATGGGGCTCGATCCTGCATTCCAGGATCACGTCCTGAGCAGAAGCAGACACTCAACCGCTGAGCCACTTAGGCATCCCAAATATTTAAATGACAAATATAACTTACAAATGCCATCGTTATTTCAGTGCATAAAAAATATAAATTCAAAAAGCACCCTAATATTTTCTTCTATTCTTTAGTGAAGCTAACAGAAGAATTTCCAGAGTAGAGTAATTAGCAAATCAATGGGTTAATTTAAAGACATGCAATTTTCAATAATAATGAAAGTTAATATTTCTTATGGGAACTGGCTTAAACTGGGTTATGAGGAGGTATGAATAGTTGAAATAGATTAATTGTCTTTCAAGTTTGGGATATTAAGATTGAATAAAATGCTTTTAAAAACTCTATTAAAATGATATCTTTGTGTGAGCAATTCAGGTCATAGATCTCTTTTTTTTTTTCCTCCCCCCCCCCCCACCAAATTCATATTTTAAACAATTTAACTGTAAACCATTGAATGGAAATGATAGTTTATGAGATTCTTACCAATGACACTGAAAGTATATTAATGGTTTTATATACCTTTATACAGATAGATTCAGAATTCTTGAACAAGCAAAGGTTCTTCAGAAGCAGCCCATGTTTGGAATAGACATTTTCAACCAGTTATTTTATAGATCCAAATGTTAAACTTATATATCTACACTCGCATATAGCTTAATTTATTTTATTTATATATAGGCAAATTTGCTCAAATCAGCTTTGAAATTAGACTCTCAGTTTGAAAATTTTGTCAGCTCTCAATTATTTACATACAAACTCTAAGAAATTAAAAAAAAAACTAAGAAATTAATAGTAATTCACTTTTATTTTCATGGTTTCTACTTTTCTGTACCTACCTACTGCTGTAACATCTGTAGCTGTATAATTTGTACTTGGAATGCTGGCAAATGGCTGACTTCCAAAACTTCCTGCCAATATAAATTAATATGTACTATCAAAGGTACCCCCAAGTGGCATAAGAATGCAGTCTCTTGAGTTATTTTTATGGAAGAAGCTTGAAGCAAAACTGAATAGCTCTGGCTCCCATACAGCAGACATGAAAACATTTGTGCCTTTAGTGTTGTCCCTGATGGTATGTACTAATTCGCTCAAAATTATTCTAGTTTCTATTTTAAAATGAATGAGAATGAGGAAAAAAAATGCTTCCATATGTAGGTACATTTATGTATGCTTTTGTGCATAAATATATACAGAATATATCTAGTTATCTATCACCATATAAAGAGCCCTATGGTTAAACTTCTAGGAAGACCACTTGTATGCACCAGTTCTTTACTTTATGGAACAAATATAAAATTCTGAGTAGTCTCTATTAAGATATAATTTTAAAATTATAAATATCTTTCTTTAAATAGCAAGTTTTCTTTTTGCGTTATAAATTATTATGTCAATGTTTATTTTCTCATATTTTATAGAATCCTTTTTTTTAGAAAGATAAACACTTATCTATAAATATTCTTCTAGGACTGGTAAAGATATGGTAAAATATATTTTAAGATAATGAGTAAATTTTGGATATTAAAATCACTCTTCAAATATTTTAACAAATGAGTAAATAGCTACTGTTCCTCAAAGCTCTGATAGCGTGTAGACACACACAATACACGCAACTTTATAAAACATTTTTAAAAAATGATTTTTTAAAAACAGGGTATTTGGGGACACCTGGCTGGCTTCGTCAGTAGAACATACAGCTCTTGATCTCTGGGTTGCAAATTTGAGCTTCACATTGGGCATACAGGTTACTTAAAATAAAATCTTCAAGAAATAGGGTTTCTGTAGAACTCATACATGGATATTTCAAAAAACAAAACTTTTTTTAAGCAAAAAAGAGACTTTAAAAACCTCTTGGAAGTTGGCTATATTTTGACACTGTAAAAACTAATAAACTAATTTTAATTGCTTATATGTAATTTTCTTAGTTAAACAGCACACTTTTAGTAAACTTACAGTTTACATATTACTAGAAGTAGTGGGTAATATTACAGACTTTCTCCTTACCACTTAAATTTTACCACTTGCTACTTTTCCAACCATCATTAAGGCATAAAGCCAAGTCAACAAATCCATACCTGCTTATTATTCTCTGTAACTGGTTTTCTTAGGAAAGAGACATACCCACTTATTTGATTTAATAAAGTTTTATTTCCTAAAATGTACAGTTGGTAGGATTGCAAAAAAACAAAAATAAATAAAAGAATCAAATTATAGAGCCTTATTAAGAAAAATAAGGTATGATGCATAGGACAGAATAAAAGACATACACAATGTTATTTTTGATTAATTAAATTGTAAGGATACTTATCATAGTTATTCCAGGATATTTATTTCTTTTTAGAGGCCCATTCCTTTAGCATAGGCATCTTAGCTTCTTTTTTTTTTTTTTTAAGATTTTATTTATTTATTTGAGAGCAAGAGCACAAGTAGGAGGGAGGGACAGAGGGAGAGGGAAAGCAGACTCCCTGCTGAGCAGAGAGCCTGACTTGGGGATCAATCCCAGGACCCAAGATCATGACCTGAGCCAAAGGCACCCAGGTGTCCCATACATCTTAGCCTCTTTGCTGTATTATACTCTTGCCAAAGGTGCATATGACCATTCAATGTTTATTCATTATTTTTTCAAAAGACTCTTCCACTGATGCTATTTTCAGGATTCCAAAAGCTTTTGGGCCAGCAAAAGCTGGCCTGTACTCTTCTCTGTACTCTTTCTTTGCCAAGTCCTATCTCAAGGGCCTTCCGAGTATTAGGACTCAGCTGGCAAATCAGTAAGACTACAAATTAAAGGGTACATATATATTGTGAGCAACACAGCATTGACATGAATAACTTTATTTTTGTGTAGCTATTTAAGTGTAAAAATAAATATCTGATGTTTCACAAACTTAGTTTATTTTATATATAAAATTCATATGCTTGATAGTTTCAAAAATATTTGTTTTAATGTAATATTTCTAATTCTAAATAGTGAATTAAAGAAACTGCTGCTTGGAAAGTGAAAATATATAAATAAATTATAGTGCTCTTATCTCCATATCCATTCCATATTATTGATACCCTAACATCATAAAAGATAAATTGAAATGTAATTATGAAACTCTTGACTAGTTTTTCATAGTGATTAAAATGAGTCTAAACAAAAGCACAAAGTGTAGAGGTCAGTTTATTGTTTTCAGTTTTATTCATTAGTTTAATCAATACATATTAGTTCCTAACTAGTTACATTAGATCAATCAAGTATTTATTGTGTGTCTGACTTTACGTAGACAACTTCTAAGAGCTGATGACAATGAAGTCTCAGTTCTAATGATTCCTCTATTTTAGTGAGAGAAGCAGTCACAAAATAGCTAAGAGATATGTGAGATGTGAGATGATGAAAACTATGGTTAAAAAGAAAATACCTCTAGATCTCAAACCAAAATTAGTAGCAAATATGTAAGAAAAAATATTCCAGGAAAAAAATGAGCTTATGCAAAGGTTCTGTATTAGTTTCCTAAGGCTCTTGTAACAAATTCTTATAAATTGGATGAGTTCAAACAACAGAAATTTATTTTCTCATAGGTTTATTTTTTGTTTTTATTTGAATTCCAGTTAATTAGCATACAGTGTAATATTAGTTTCAGGTGTACAATATAGTGATTCACCACTTCCATAAAACACTAGGTACTCATTATAAATGTTCTCCTTAATCCTCATTCCTATTTAACTTACCCCTCACCTCCCCTCTGGTAACCATCAGTTTGTTCTCTATAGCTAAGAGGCTGTTTCTTGATTTGTCTCTCTTTTTTCCTTTGCTTATTTCTTTTATTTCTTGAATTGTTTCTTAAATTCCACACAAGTGAAATCATATAGTATTAACCTTTTTCTGACTTATTTTGTTTAACATTATATTCTCTTGCTCTATGTCTCTGCAAATGGAAAGATTTCATATCTTTTTTATGGCTCAGGAATATATATATATATATATATATATATATATATACCTCTAGATCTGTATATATATGACTGTTTATATATGTACATATATATGTATATATGGCTATTTCCATGGTTTGGCTATAATAGATAATTATAAATTCTACATATAGATAATTATAAACATTGTGGTACATATATCTTTTGAATTAGTGTTTTTGTATTCTTTGGGTAAATACCTAGTAGTGCAATTGCTAGATCATATGGTAATTCTATTTTTAATTTTTTGAGGAATCTCCATTGCATCTTCTAGGGTGGATGCACCAGTTCTCATTCCCGCCAACGGTGGAAAGGATTCCCCTTTCTCCACATCCTCACCAACACTTGTTGTTTTTTTATGTTTTTTATTTTAACCTTTCTGACAAGTGTGAGTTGATATCTCAATGTTGTTTTGAATTGTATTTCCCTAGTGATCAGTGATATTGACCATCTTTTCATATTTCTATTGGCCATCTGGATGTCCTCTTTGGAGATATGTCTGTTCATTCTCCTGCTTATTTTTTTAATTGGATTTTTCATTTTTGAGGGTGCTGAGTTTGGTAAGTTCTTTATATATTTTGGATAATAACCCTTTATTAGATATGTCATTTGCAAATATCTTCTCCCATTCCTTAGGCTGACTTTTAGTTTTGTTGATTGTTTCCTTTGTTGTGCAGGAACTTTTTATATTTATGAAGTCTCAATAGTTTATTTTTGCTTTTGTTTTCCTTGCATCAGGAGACATATCTAGAAAGAATTTGCTATGACTAATGTCAAAGAGGTTACTGCCTGTATTCTCCTCTAGGATTTTTACAGTTTCAGTTTTAGAGGCCAGAATTTAGAGATCAAGTTATCAGCAGAGCCACAATTCCTCTGGAGACATTAGTGAACAATCCTTTGCCTCTTCTAGCTTCTGATGGCACCAGATATTCCTTGGTTTGTGGCATAATTCCAAACTCTTCGCTTATCTTCTCCTTGCCTTCCCTGTTTTCTCCTCATGTAAGAATATCTTAAAAAAAAAAAAAAAGGATTTATTTATTTGAGAGAAAGAGAAGGAGTGAATGATGGAAAGGGAGGAGGGAGAGGGTGAGAGAATCCCAAGCAGACTCCTTACTGAGCACTCACAACTTTGAGATTACTACCCAGGCCAAAAGCAAGAGTTGAATACTCAACCGAGTGTTCTCTAGAGCACTCTTACAAGAGCACTTTCATTAGCTTTAGGGCCCATCCATATATTCCAGATAATCTCATCTTCATTTGTCTTGTCCTTAATTTCATTATACCTCCAAAGACTTTTTTCCAAATAAGATCATATCACAGGTTTCAAGAATTAGAGGGTAGTGATTGTCTTTTGGGGGGCCATCATTCTACCCACTACTACAAGACTCTAAGTCAAGGGCACACTTAGAATATTAAACAAAGAATGCTATTATGCTGTCTTAGTGCAAAGATCAGGTGAAAAAAAAAATCATTACTGACAGTATTTAGGATTGAATTGTGACCCCCAAAAGATATGTTGAAGTCCTCACACCCACACTCTGTGACATGATCATACTTGGAAATAGGGTCTTTGCAGATGATCAAATTAAGTTGAAGTCATTAGGATGTCCTGATCCAATATGATTGGTGTCTTTATATAAAAAAGGAAATTTGGACATAGACACAGACATTTACAGAGGAAAGATAATCTATGAAGATGGCTATATGATGAGGGAAGCAGAGATTATACTGTTGAAGCTGCAAGCCAAAAAATGTTAAAAATTGCTGTCTATTCCTAGAAGCTAGCAAGTGGCAAGGAAGGATTCTACACACAGTATCAGAGGAAGCGTGATACTATAGCCACCTTGATTTTAGTTTTCTATACTCTCAAATTGTGAGACAATAAATTTCTGTTGTTTTAAGATACATAGATGTGGTACTTTGTAGTACCATAGTAGCCCTAGGAAACTAATACTGTTATTATCTAGGGCTTTAGGGACAGATAAATCTAGGGCTTTGAAGAGCATATGTGTGTCCAATAAAGACTACGTTCAGCCACATGTAATAGAAAACTCAAATAACAATTTAATTCAATTTTAAGCATGTATTTAAAAACTTTATTATATAACAAGAGGTCCAGGGCTTTTATGACGGGTCCAGTTTTTCATGAAAAATGCAGCTTTCTTTTACATAATCCATAGAACATGGTCTCTATTCTTTTAAGATAGCTGCCCAGTTTAAACAACATACTTATATTCCAGAACACGGGAATGAAGAAGACCAAAGGAAAAAAAAAATGTGCCAGCTGAGCTTACTCCCATTGTAGGAACATTCCTGAAACTACTGTAAAATGTCTGTTTACATCTTTCTAGTCTTTATCTCTCTTCGTAAGGCATGATAGAAATAAAGTTTTGGGGATAATCACAATATAACTTCAAATAAAATCAGAATGCTATAAATGAGGAAAGAGCAGAATGGGCAAAAATAGATATTGGGTAGCCTCTGCAGCACTATATGGATTTGGAATTTTGTGCTGCTAAATAATAGAAACCATTTCAAATGATTTTGAACAGAGGATGCCAAAAACTTACCTATATTATAAAAAGTTATCTCTGCCCGCATTGTTGGCTGTAGATCTTGAAAGAACAAGGTTAAGAATATGGAGATCTGTAGGGACATTTAAACAAGAGGTAATAGTGGCTTAGACAAAGACATCAGCAGTGGTAATTGGGCAAAAGTGGTGATTTGGGCTATTTTGCAAAATTAAAGTTGACAAGATTTTGTCAAGGCATAAATTTGGGGTGTTTACTGTAAGAGGAATCAAGGATGATTACAAGATATGTGTCCTGGGAAACTAGAAAATAAAAATTGCCACTTACTAAGATGTAAGATGGAGGATACTGGTGAAGAGCAAGTTTTATGGTAGAATTCAAAAGTTCTGGGCTAATAAATGGCTAAGTTTAAACTGTCCATTATGTTTGTCAACATAAATATCCAATATAAAGAAGAATTTATGAGTCTGAAGTTCAGAATTATATCAAGGTTGGAGATCTATATTTAGGATAATGTATATATATGTTTTTCTTATTTGTTTTGTAAAAATATCAATATGATAAAACAAACATCAATTTTAAAAAATACAAATACAAAGTTTAAGTTACATTATTGTTATTAGCATTTTAGTGATAATTATCTAGGCATTCTGCATGCATTAAAGCATGCAAATAAGATTATTGTTTTGTATACATACAGAATTTTTAAAAATTATGTAATTTATTATTGACATAAAACAGTGATTCTTTCAAGATATATGTGCAGTAGAAAGTGCTAATCACTTGAAAGTCAAATGAAAAAATCCTTATTATATATGAAAATTTTAGTTTATTAGAAATGTGCTTAAATCTGATATTATAAAAGCCACATTATATTATGATGATATTTATTTAATGTGAAAATAAGATTAGCATGCTTTTTCTTCCTTCTCATATTACTTTCCATTTTGAATTGTGTTTAGGAGTTGGTTTTCTTTAATTGGTTGTGTTTCTCTTCTTTGGCATTTTCATATGTTGCTCTGTGCAGGATGAATTTTCAAGCAGCTAAGGTCTTCATGAGTTATTTTAGAAACTATAAAAATCTCTTCTGCCATTTTGGATTTTCTTATTAGCAGGAGGATTGAAGGTTGTGATTTCTTTGCAGCTCAAGGCAGTTGATCCTCAGTAGGAACAAATGCTCACAGCAACCTAAAACTTGAAAAGATTATTGTCTTTTCATATGAAAACAAAGATTCTGAATGCTACAGATAGCTGCAGGGATTTAAGCTTTTTTTTTTTTTTTTTGGGTGGGGGGCAGAGGAATAAACCTGATACAGTAGCCACAAGCTCTGAAGCTATATAGGGAGTATCAATAAGGATAGTTGTTCATGAACATTTCATTTTCAATTAATTTCCTATAAAATAAAGGTTTATAACAGCAAACCATAAAAAGTAAATACACATCAATGTTGCATTTTATATTGCACCATTATAAAATATTTAATTATTTTAAAACTGAATAGTTTTGGGTAGTTCTAGCTAAGTGAATTTTTTTTTATTGTGTATTTTTACCAAATCTAATACACAATTTGGTTGAACCTCAGAAATTCTATATAAGTTAGCTTTGGCTTTAAACAAACTTAGTTTTTTATTTTGAACATAATGGAATACTTTTCTACTGCTGAAATAATGACAGCATAATTGCAAAATAATTTGAACATTTTGTCTTATAGAATAGTGATTTAATAGGGTGTTTGGTATGATTGTGATACAAACATTAAAAGAAATCAAATGATCTGAGAATTAGTCTGTTCTCCTACTATGTGGATACAAATACATCATTTTCCCAGTCTATAAAAATAAAAACAGTTATCCATGATAACTAGCGATCTTAAGAGGGAACTCTACAAGAATCCTCAAAATGAAGGCACTTTCACTTTTCAAGCGTGTCACACTGGGCTTTCATGGAGGTATTAATGATTTTATATGGTGAATCTCATTTTGTTTTTGGATGATTATAACTGCCAAATGTGCCATTTGAAAATCATCTGGAAAACTTATAGTTTAGACATAGAAACAATAATTAATGTCACAAAAATTTAGATGCTATTTATTATTATTAATGTTAATTATTAGATAATCTTTGTTGTCTATGTGGAAAAAACTATGAGGGTAAAGCATAACAAATTAAGCAAAATCAATGATTGTTGGAAATAAACTTAGCAACTGAGGAGATACTGATAACATTAGAACATAACATTGTAAATCACAGTAGATCTGAAATTACATATATAATCTTAGGCCTATGAAATGAATAGTTTCCTTTTGCATATAAATAAATATGATGATCTTTATTTTTTTCTTTTCTGTGTGGATTTTAGTGACAGATTGTGATCATGGTAGCTTTACATTCATGGAAAAAAATAATAAGACAAAAATAATAAGATGAAATAAGACATTTCAGAATGAGAAAAGAATAAAAAATCATACAGAAGGAACTGATCATTTTAGAACTAACAGGCTTAAATTCAATGGTCATCTTAAGGATTACTTATCAGACAAAAAGATTCAACAATTTTTTGCCCAATAGATCAAAAAAGATTGAATGAATCCTGCTGTAAAAGGAACTCAGAATGCACACCTTAGTTACACATGTAGATCTTAGCTTGCTCACCCTAGCTTCTTTTTCACTTTTTCAGAGTGTCATTTTTTCCTTTATATCCTAAAGTATAGATCTGTGAAACATTTTTTAAATTATATATTTTCTTGGCTTCATCCCATACCATGTTAATATTTATTAATGTATCTAAATGATGACCTTTATGCTTGAATCTAGCACAAGTTATATAAACAACTTGCAGTAAACCGTCATCTGAATTATTCCTGTTGAGAATGTACCACTGTGTCCACAATTTATTTATTTATAATTTTATTTAAGTTCAACTAATTAACATATAATGCATTATTGGTTTCAGAAGGAGGTCAGTGATTCATCAGTCTTATATAATACTCAGTGCTCATTACATCATGTGCCCTCTTTAACGGTTATCACCCGTTACCTTGTCCCCTCACCTGCCTCCCGTCCAGCAATCCTCTTTGTTTCTTATGATTAAGAGTCTTTAATGATTTGTCTCCCTCTCTGATTTCATCTTTTTTTTCCCTCCCTTCCCCAGGATCTGCTGTTCTGTTTCTTAAATTCCAGATGTGAGTGACATCATATAAAAATTGATTGACTTTCTCTGATTGACTTACAATTAGTCATGTTACTGTAAAGTAAAATAACAATGAGATGATGCTTTCCAGCATCAGCTTAGTAAATATTAAAAATTGTGATTACTACTTTAGCATTGCAGGGAAAACAAAACTCTCATACTCTGCTTTTGAAGAAGTGAATTATAATAGCTTTATTGAAAAGCAATGTGGTAATTATTAAAATTTAAAACATTAACATCAGTGCCAATCACTCAAGAAGAAACTAATAATTAATAATTCTATAACTATCAAATAAATGTAATTCATAGTTAAAAACCTTTCATTAAAGAAATCATTTATAAGGGCGTTGGTCTATAATTTCATTTCTGGAAAGATATTACCAGAAATATTTTGGTATTAAAATAATGCTGGTCTCCTAAAATCAGTTGGGAAGTATTTCTTCCTTTTCTATTTTCTGGAAAAGGTTGAATAACAGAGGTGTTACATTTGGGCTACTTATGTAAATAAACAGTAAAGACTGAGGCATCAAAATACTTATTTATAATTTTGTTGATTACTGTGCATTTTGTTCACTTGTTGTTCATTGTTCAACAATGGTCCAATTTCTGGGAAAGATTACAGTCTGTGAAAGGGTCAGAATCATCATAACTTAAAAGAACATTAAGACTCAAACGAGATGAAGTGAATAAATTTAAAAAGAAAGTCCTCCGGGAATAAACATGGGTTATTTTAAGGAAACAAGAATGCTATCCATACATAAAGTCCTTTTAAAGAAAACAAATTTGGGGCTTAAAATATTTCACTCTAAATTATTTTTTCAGATATTGATAAGTGCCACTAATATGGTACAAACACCTTTTGCGATGTAAATTCATGTACAAATGAAATAAAATCTCCTTATGTGGTGGAATCGACCTTCCTCCCCATTGATCTTGTGTATTTTCTGTCAGGGTCACCCTCTACTTTGCCTTCAATGTCCCCTTTAGCTCTGGTTCTGCCTCTTGAATTCCCAGTGCGGAGGCAGTTGCAGAAAACAGCCACAGTCTTTTCTCTCTTGCGTTTTCTTGTGTTATTGGGTGACATCAGGCATGGAGGCTGCAGCAGATCATGAGATCCTGAAAACGATCTTGATACTTGTCTTATAAACTAGGCGCTTGTTGATGCTGCCTAGGTTTTGTTTGGGGGTTTTTGTTTTGTTTTCTTTTGTTTTTCACCTTTTGGAATTCCAGAGTTTTGGCCCTAAAACTTGGAGATGTGGACTGCTTTCTTTGTGATATGTTGCTGCTGCTACTCTTAAGTGGGGGAAGAAAGAGTTGAAAGGCGACTTAGGGTGATCTGAGGAGCTCCAGGTGGTCGTGGGGGCAAATGCTGTTTGGTTGGTTGTAGTGATGATACTTGGATAAATGGACTCAGGGAAGATCCTTTTTTATGCTTCTCTGCTAACGAAGGCAAATATTTCTTGAGGACTGGGAAGCTTATTTGTGAAGAGTGGGAGCCTCTGCATTGCTGTGGTTCGGATGGTGATTACATTTAGGAGGCTGGGTCCGGGCAATTCTTCTCTTCGGAGGTGGAGAAGGAGAATATCTCCTCTGTGTTCTAGAAGGAGTGTCTTCTTGAGGATGGTGAGCACCAATGTGGGAAAGGAGAACAGGAAGAAGAGGAGAAATAAAGGAGAGAAAGGGAAGAAAGGGAGAGGAGGTGGAAAAAGAGGTCACCCTCTGATGGGCAGTGGTGGCAACTTCTACCTCTGCAGCAAGGTAAGGCTCTGGCACTTTGGTGGATAGGCATCCTGGGAAGCGGAATGTGTCTGCAGCCGGCTACCTTTCTGTAATTCACTTGGGACCTCGTGAGTGGCAATTTGCTGAGAGAAACAGCCAGAGTCATATAAAGACTTTTGGTTTTGTTGGCCATACTTGCGTCTTATACCGGATCTGCTGCTCGTACACTGCCACTTTATCTTTTCTTTGGTTTCGATAACTACTTTTCTAGGTTTGGGTTCTGGTGACCTTGTTTCCCCCTTAGTGCCTTTAAGTTTGATCATTTTACTTGAAGTTCTCTCTGGAGAGAAAGAAACACGTCTTTTTCTTGTGCAACTGGATGGTACAGTGTTGATGGATACAGTTGTGGCAGGGGAGTTGCTGGAGCTCACAAGCAGGCACCTTCTTGGATGATTTGCTGAAGAGAACTTGCTAGTCTTACCTGCCAACTTGATATTCTCCTGGAGGTTTCTTTGGTGTGGCCCTAAAACGAGGACTGTGTGCTGCTTCTAGACAAGGGTGGATGAGCATTTTTTCGTCTCATTGAAGATGTACTCCTGTTAGGTCCTGGGGGAGGAGATGCCTGTCTGGTAGAGTTCTGGGGGCAATGGCCACGTTCCCGGGCTAGGCCACCTCTTCTGTATGTGACTGCGATCTTTACCGGGATTTGTGGTGCTGACTGTATTGAGAATGAGAAGTAGACCTCGAATGCGGTTGGAAACTTGATTTGGAATATGGTCAAGTAAGTCTGAGTGTCCTTTTCCCTTCTGTAATTTATTTTTCCCCCCAAAGAAGATTTTCTAGACTAATGTAGATTCAATAGGAAATTTTAGAATGTTATTAGTAGAAGTGGCCCTTTGCACTGAAGGTTCTGAAGGTTCTTTTACTTTTTTTTTTTTTTTTTAAATTTTTTTTAACTTTTATTTATTTATGATAGTCACAGAGAGAGAGAGAGAGAGAGGCAGAGACACAGGCAGAGGGAGAAGCAGGCTCCATGCACTGGGAGCCCGACGTGGGATTCGATCCCGGGTCTCCAGGATCGTGCCCCGGGCCAAAGGCAGGCGCCAAACCGCTGCGCCACCCAGGGATCCCAGGTTCTTTTACTTTTACCCAAGGTTTTGGTAGCACTGGAGTCTTCTTCATTTCAGCAACTGGGAAAGGGTTTCCCACCCTCTGCCCCTCAGCTCTTGGTTCAGGGAAGATGAGACAGAGAATGACCCATCTTCATGACAGGAGAAGTTCCCTGCCTAGGAGAAGGTGTGCTTTATTAGGATCTTTTTGAGCTTCCCGACCCCCTCCATTTTTTTTGTTTGTTTGTTTGTTTGTTTGTTTGTGCTTTTCTTTTTTTCGGTCTTACTTAGCTAATTTAGGCTTTATCTTGCTTTTATTTATTTTTTTATAGATACCAAATTCTTATCAACCCGTCTTTTTTTTTTTATTTTATTTTTATTCTTTTATTCTCCAGTGAGTTCTAGGAAAGCAGGAAGGAATTCAGTTATTTTTTCCCTGCATATAACAAGAGAGGCCATACTTACATTTTCTAGTTTTACCTTTCTTTCTTTCCTCCTTCCTTCCCTCCTTCCTTTAGCCAAGTAAGGTCGATATGAATTATTTTGTAGTCTATAGTCTTCACTTCCAACTAGTTGAATATAAACTCAACCACAATATCATTTTAAACCCAAGCATTTCTGTTATTTGTTTTGTTCTCCAGGGATTTATAATCTTCAAATTTACTTTGAACCTGGTTTCTCCTGAGGCCTCTCTTCTTGGCTTACAGACAGCCTCCAATTTGCTGTGTCCCTACATGGCCTCTTTTTCTGGGCAAGCACACTATCAGTGTCTCTTCCTCTTCTTCTGAGAGCACTACTCTTTTTGATTAGGGCCCCAATCTTATATCTTATTTAACCTTAATTACCTCCTTAAAGATCCTTTTCTAAATACAGATGCATTCAGGGTTAGGCTTCAACAAATGAATTCAACCTAGATGTAATGCAGTCCAGACAGAGAACTGAAAATAGAACACAGTTACAAATTATATTTCAAATTAACAACTATATTGACGAAAATAAATAATCTTCTTTAGTAAAATATTTTATTTATTTGAAAGAGAGTGAGCACAAAGTGAGGAAGGGGCAGAGGGAGAAGCAGACACCCCACTGAGCAGGGAGTTGGATGAGGCGCTCCATCCTAGGACCCTGGGATCATGATGTGAGCCCAAGGCAGCTACTTAACCAACTGAGCCACTCAGGTGCCCCGAAAAGAACTAATCTATGTGACTTTGGAAAAGAGTATTTTGGTTGGGTATTAATCTTTTAGTGTAAGACTAAAGGCAAAAGAAACTGCCCACAAGTACTATTCTATAAATAATATTTAGTAATTTCTCTCACAGGTGTATATATTATAATTCTGAAACACTTTTATATGTATACTAGTTTTAACAAATAAGTGAATATACTGTAGGTAAGTAAAACATGATTTTTCATTGTTGAAGAAATAAGTTCCTTGGTATTATAGGTAAGAACTAACTTTTCTATTGATTTATCTACCCATACATTATATATATATATATATATATACTCTGAAAGAGTTCTCAGTGGCTGAAACTAGTACAGTTAGAACAAAACAATAACATCAAGTTGTAAGCTATAGAATCAAATAACTGAGAGTCCATATGTTAAAGATAAATACATCAATGGAATACATAAATTATTGAGAACATGGCACAATTACCTCTTAGAGAAAAATCCCAATGGATAATATAGAAGGAATGAGGAAAATCAAAATTAGAACACCACAGTAGTAATCAAAGAAGGCAAGATGCACAACAAATACTAAAATTTGTGGTTGGAAGTTTGAAGAGAAAGGAGTATCTGGGTAGCTCAGTCAGTTAAGCATCTGACATGTGATTTCAGCTCAGGTCATGATCTCAGAGCTATGAGATTGAGCCCCATGTCAGACATCATCCTGGTTATGGAGCCTGTGTGAAATTCTCTGTCTCCCTCTCCCCTTACCCCCTCCCTTTCCTCTTTCTCTCACCCACTCTTAAAAAAAAAAAAAAAAGTTTGAAGAGAAATAGATACTTTGATAGTCTCAAAGAATCTCGAGATATTTCTGAATTATAAAAGGAAAAATAATAACTTTACCATAGAAAAACTTCAAAATTCAATTTTAATCAAATGATCAAAGTTAGTGAGTGCCTTCAGTAATCAGAAATATTATGTCCTCCTGGTAAGATCCAATGAGAAAGGCAATGGTGTATGTTATTCTTGGGGAAAAAACATGCATATTTTCAATCTAATCATGAGACAATTTCAGTCAAGCTCCAACTGAAGGCAATCTAAGCAATATCTGACCAGTATTCTTCAAAAGTATCCAGCTGATGAAAGACAAAGACTGAGGGACTGTAACAGAGTGGAGGAAACCAACAAGACATGTTGGCTAAATGCAGTTTTGAGTCCTGGAGCGTACTGGTGTGGAGGAAAAATATTAGTGGAAAAACTGATGCAATCTAAATAATATCTGTAGTTTAGTTATTACCATGCTGTTAATATTAGTTTCTTAGTTTTAATGATCATACCACGATTTTTTCAAGGTGTAATAATTAGGGGAAGCTGGGTCAAGGGTGCAGATGAAATATCTATTTTATTTTGCATCCTTTCTATACATACAAAATTATTTCAAAAGAAAAAACAAAGGACCTGAGAATTATAAATTTAAGTCTAATTTTTAGCTCTGGAATTTACTTACAATTTCAACATTTACATTGTGATGTTTTCTTGCTCATATGGTCACCATAGTTTATATCTAAATATGCAATACTCACAATTGTTCATTTATAGTTTTTCAGTTACAATTATATTTTTAGGTATACACTTTGATTTCCTTCTAAAGTTCTCAAAGTTCAAAGATAAATTTTATTAAAAACTAAAATTCATGGGCACCTGGGTGGCTCAGTCAGTTGTCTGCCTTTGCCTCAGGTCATGATTCCAAGGTCCTGGGATTCTGGGTCCTGGCCCCATGTCAGGCTTCCTGCTCAGCAGTCTGCTTCTCCCTTTGCCCCTCCTCCTGCTCATGCTCTCTCTTTTTCTCTCTCTCACTCCTCAAATTAATGAAATCCTAAACAAAACAAAACACCCTGAAATTTAGATTATGAAAATGTTTTCAGAAAAAAATATTAAGATCTGAGAAAACACAACACTGTTGATTAGGGGAAATGAAATTATTGTGTTAGAGGACTTTTTCTACTTCTTTTCAAATATGGCAAAAAAAAAAAAAAAAAAGCTTAAGCCTTGGTGATATGACTTGTGGACCTTGTTAGCAATGCATGCTCTAGGAGAGGTAATAGGACTAAATTTCTAATTGGCATCTTTTTCCCAAGAAGTCATTATGTATCCAGCATAGCATGTGTTATTTCAATAGGACAGTAATTCAATCACCACAACCACTGCATGGAAGTGTGAGTTAGTTTAATACATTGATGAATGCCTATGTTTTACAATTCTAGGGAATGTTACCTGAGGTTTCCTTTCAATAGGTGATATTAGTACACATTAATTTGATATATTTCCCACTTCCCTCAGGCTCATATATTTTAAAAAAGACTGTGTGGCTCTTCTGCCCTAATTAAAAATTCAACAAAACTTGTTCTTTCTCATACAGTCTCCTCTTTACCAAACAGAGGATGACTTACAGTTTTCTTATTGATGTTGTAATGGTAGTGGTGGTAGTAGTTCTGAACAATCAAAAATAAGAGTACTTAATTAGAGATAACATACATTCTACTCAACTTCATAAAGTGGCCTGATTAAGAAACACTTTTAGAGAATTATAATGTATTCCTCTACTAACCTAGGATGTCAATATTCAAAATCAAAACAGGTTCAATTACCATTTCACCTAATGTTTAATATACTTACAGGAACATTTTTAAAAGTCACTTCTATTAATCAGATATGAAGATAACTAGGAAAGAAATGGCTGCATAGATGTATTGCTTTGATTAATATAATGTAATTAAGTGAAGGTAAATGAGATTTTTCTACTGAATATTAGTAATAGGAGCAAAGTAAATTTAAAGAAGCAAATTAACATTGTTAGTATTTCCTCAGCATATAGTAAAAGAACACAATTTGCAGAATTACAGGCACAGGATACATATTGGTTGTATTCCTTTTTAATTATTCCTTGAATACCAAGTCAAAATAGAGTAGAATTTATTAAGCCATCTTTAGATTACCAAGGAGTTGGTTATAAGATTTGGCTTTTGAAATTTTCAGGTGAATGGTGTTCATAATATATTATTACTTTTTTAAAGATTGTATTATTTAATTATTTGTTTATTTAATTTTTTAAATTCATTTATGTATTTATTTATTTGAGAGAGACAGAAGAGAGTGAGAGAGGTGAGGGGTGAAGGTGGGGGGGGGGAACAGAGGGAAAGGGAGAGAGAATCTGAAGCAAACTCCCTGCTGAGCACAGAGCCAGATGAGGAGCTAAATCCCAGGGGCCAAAACCAAGAGCTAGATGCCTAACTAACTGAGCCACTCAGATGCCTCTATTTATAATATATTATTATTGTAATTATTACGAAAGAAGATAATCTGGATCCTATTTTTTAGTTGACTCCAATAAAATAATAAATTGAAAAATCAGACATACATGGACAAACTTTCGAAAAATGTTGATAAAATTATTTCAAATTTCTGTGGACTAAAGGAATTCCAATCCTACTCAAGTCCTAAATCTTTGAAAAATAACATAGAAAAATTACATATTCTAGGTAATTAGAACAGGCTTAATATACAAAACCATTTGCCAAGATGACAATATGTCTTCACATTAGGAAGTATTTCTAAATAGCTATATGAAAAATAATTTAAGCCCATTAATAAGTTTTTAAATTTTAATAAAGCCAATGTTACTAGCACTATACCAGTTTACCATTTTACCAAATGACCAATTTTAGAAGAAAGAAATCACAAATTCTACATAACACTGTTTTCTCTTATCAGAAAAATACATATTGTGTTAGACTTTGATGTAATATTTAAGTGGTGCATTGATAAAGGTGCTTTATCTACCTGGCTCCTCAAGGTGAAGTCCATGGACTTGCAGCAATAGTGTCACTTAAGAGTTGCTAGAAATACAGACTCTTGAGCTTTGTCTCACATCTCTTAGATTACAAATTGCATTTTAAGTTTGACAAATACCAAGAAATCGATTCTCTAATTTGGCTAACCATTGGAAACACATGATTTTAAGTACTCATGCTTTTTCAATTCCAGAAATTCTGACTTAATAGGCATACATACAGTGTAACTTAGACATGGTTTTAAATTTTATATATATATATATACATATATATATATATATATGATTCATCAGTTGAATATAATACTCCGTGCTAATTACATCAAATGCCCTCTTTAATGCCCATCATCCCATGCCCCATTCCCCCATCCACCTCTTCTCCAGCAAGCCTGTTTGTTTCATAGAGTTAAGAGTCTCTTATGGTTTGCCTCCCTCCCTGTTTTCATCTTATTTAATTTTTCCTTTCCTTTCCCTATGTTCCTCTGTTTTGTTTCTTAAGTTCCATATGAATGAGATCATACAGTATTTGTCTTTCTCTAACTTATTTCACTTAGCATAATACCCTGTAGATCCATCAACATTGTTGCAAATGACAAGATTTCATTCTTTTTGATGGATGAGCAATATTCCACCATGTGTATGTATGTGTACATATATATACACATCTTCTTTATCCATTCATCTGTCGATGGACATCTGGGCTCTTTCCATGTTTTGGTTATTGTGGACATTGCTGCTATAAACATCGGGATGCAGGTGCCCCTTTGAATCACTATGTTTGTATCTTTTGGATAAACCTAGTAGTGCAATTGCTGGGTCGTGGGATAGTTCTATTTTTAACTTTTTGAAGAACCTCCATACTGGTTTTCAGTGTGGCTGCACCAGTTTGCATTCCAGCCAACGGTGTAAGAGGGTTTCTTTCTCCACATCCTTGTTATTTCCTAAATTGTTAATTTTAGCCATTCTGACAGGTGGTATCTTATAGTTTTGATTTGAATTTCCCTGATGCTGAGTGATGTTGAACACTTTTTCATATGTCTGTTAGCCATTTGTATGTTTTCTTTGGAGAAATGTCTCTTCATGTCTTCTCCCCATTTCTTGACTGGATTTTTTATTTGTTTTTTGGGTGTTGAGTTTGATAAGTTCTTTATAGGTTTTGGATATTAGCCCTTAATTTGATAAGTCATTTACAAATATATTCTCCCATTCCTTAGGTAGAGTTTTAGTTTTGTTGACTGTTTCCTTTAATATATATATATATATGTTATTTATTTATTCATGAGAGACGCACAGAGAGAGGCAGAGACACAGGCAGAGGGAGAAGCAGGCTCCATACAGGGAGCCCAATATGGGATTTGATCCCGGGTCTCCAAGATCACGCCCTGGGTGTGAAGGCAGGCGCTAAACTGCTGAGCCACTCAGGGATCCCCTTGACTGTTTCCTTTTTTATGCAAAAGCTTTTAATTCTGATGAAGTCCCAGTAATTCATTTTTGCTTTTGTGTCCCTTAGTTTTGGAGCCATGTCTAGCAAGAAGTTGCTACCTGTGTACTCCTCTAGGATTTTGATGGATTCATGTCTCACATTTAGCTCTTTCATCTATTTTGAGTTTATTTGGAGTAAGGTGTAAGAAAGTGGTCCTGTTTCATTTTCCTGCATGTGGCTGTCCAATCTTCCCAACACCATTTATTGAAGAGACTGTTTTTGTTTCCCCATTGGATATTTTTCCTGTTTTGTTGAAGATTATTTGAGCATAGGGTTAGGAATCCATTTCTAGGTTGCCTGTTCTGTTCCATTGACCTATGCGTCTGTTTTGTGCCAACATAAAATACTGTTTTGATGATTACAGCTTTGTAATACAGTTTGAAGTTCAGAGTTGTGATGTCTCCAGCTTTGGTTTGCTTTTTCAACATTCCTTTGGCTATTCGGGATCTTTTCTGGTTCCATACAAACTTTAGAATTGTTTGTTCCAGCTCTGTGAAAAATGCTGATGGTATTTTGATAGGGATTACATTGTGTGTGTAGATTGCTTTGGGTAGAGTAGACATTTTAACAATATATATTCTTCCAACCCCCGAGCATGGAATGTTTTTCCATTTCTTTGTGTCTTCCTCAATTTCTTTCATAAGTGTTCTTCCAGGTCATTCTAATAAGCAGCAAAGTTTGAAAACCATTGTTCTAAGATGCATGATCAATCACCAATAGTAACTTATTGGCAACAGTGACCCAACCCAACCAAAGTCAATTACATTGATAGTTTTTATTTCTGTTAAAGAAAAAAAATAGGAATCCCTGGGTGGCACAGCGGTCTAGTGCCTGCCTTTGGCCCAGGGCGCGATCCTGGAGACCCTGGATCGAATCCCACGTCGGGCTCCCAGTGCATGGAGCCTGCTTCTCCCTCTGCCTGTCTCTGCCTCTCTCTCTCTCTCTCTGTGACTACCATAAATAAATAAAAATTATAAAAAAACTTAAAAAAAAAGAAAAGAAATAATAACTTATTTCAGACTGCCTATTAAAAAATATATTGTTGAAAAGGATGTTATTGAAAAGTGCATAATTCAAAGATTTATAATTTATTTTTTTCAAAGATTTATAATTTAGATAATAGACTTATTCATTAAGTTGTATTTTTTTTTAAAGATTTTAAAGATTTTATTTATTTATTCATAGAGACAGAGAGAGAGGCAGAGACACAGGCAGAGGGAGAAGCAGGCACCACACAGAGAGCCCAATGCAGGACTCGATCCAGGGTCCCCAGGATCATGCCCTGGACTTAAGTTTTATTTTTAAAGGGATTATAAATATATTTGTAATTGAACATCTATTTTGACTCATACATTATTAACATGCTTTGTGTGTTAAGTTTACAGTTTTAAAAATTAATCATGTTATAAACACCTTTGTCTTTAATCCAATTTCAAAATATGTCTTTTTTTGAAGTTAAAAACACAATCCTTATTTATTTTGATTATTAAATGTTGGCTTATGGTGGAATTAGTGGTTATTTCCAGAATTGAAAAAGCAAATTTCTGGGAAGGTCACATATTTTTCATTACCCTACACAGTACATTTAAATTTTTGTCCCAGTGAAAAGTGAATATTTTAATATCTACTAGAGATTTTTTAATAGAATTATGTTTGTCTCATATATTATGCCTTTAGGGCACAGGCATCACTCCTGGAACTTACTTTATGGCATTTTGGGTAGTACCAATTTATAAATGGCTATTTAATAAATACCAGTGGTTATGATTACTGTACAGTACTTTCCCTGAGGCAATATAAGAATGCATTTTGTGCAATAATATAGTTTTATTTCAATTGAACTATCTGAAGTTAATAATCCCATATGATAATTTACAATTCACCCTGATGACCCTTCCAGTAAATATAAAAATGGTATATATCTTTGTTTTTGTTTTAATAAGAATTGGGCATCAGTAACTGTTTGTATAATTTTCCTTCACCATACCTGTTAACTTACACTTATCCTTGTGTGGAATATAATTTTCTAGAGATTGTTGTCATGAGAAAGTTAATAAAGGAGGAGAAGATATTAAATGTAGTAAAATAGAAAATATATTTAATCATCTATAACTAGCTGATTAAGATCTTTTTTATGTTAAAGATTTTTATTTATTTATTTGAGAGATAGAGAGTGTGTGTTAAAGGTCTAATATACTAATTTAAGCTAATTAAGTAGTATCTTGTACCAACTTATATAGTGTCAAGTATATATAAATTATTTTATCAGCTTTGATTTGATAGAAGTCATTCTATTAACCATACATGCTCTGATTGCCATATAAATCATCAATATAGTTTTAAAATATTTTAAAAGTATTTAAATATGTCTGTACCTTTGTAAAGAGAATTGTAAGTCCTTGAGTCTTCACTGTTTTAAGGAGAGCAAAAGTCATCATCTCCACAATCCAGTCCTCACTTTTAGGTTTAGAGTTTTGAGACCAGAACTTCTGATTTCTAGAGCAATGTTATTCAGTTTTGACTGGGTATTAATTAGTCAATTAGCCCAAACTAACTGAAGAGTTACTTTTGGCATCAGGAATTCTGAGCTTTTACCATAAACACATTTGCAAAGTCTGAGTTTTAGATTCTGATTAATATGTATAATTGTGATCAAAGTTGTGGATGGAACTTTGATGTTTTTCAATGAAAAAGTTTTTTTGGAAGCTGATACCTTAATATTTCATGATACATAAACTTTTGCCTTTGCCTCATTTTTAAAATAAAATTAATGCAGTAAGTTATGTTTATTGCTGTAGATTTCCTACATAAACTTTTTTCCATGAGGAAAAAAATAAAACCAACACCCCTTCCCCCAAAAAAGACTATTGAAAAAGTACTAAATAAAGGAGAACTCATATCAGAAACATGAAAATGACAGAGTAGTAAAATAGCATTACAATATTTAGATAAAAGCTAAATTTCAAGAAATATAAATGGTTATAAACTCTTACTTTGGAATTTGAATTCATCCTGTGCCTAAAATACCAACAGCATTAGTTGTAGAGATAATCATTGTCAGTTTGGTGTCTACTACTAGGAATTTAATATAGCCACCTTATCCATTTCTTAAAAGTGTTATGTGTTAATTAAAGACTATAAAGCATCTTGCAAATAAAATGCTACATACATACCTAATAAGGCTAATAATGTTTATAATGATACCAGCTGCTGAAATCCAACACATATACATAATTAATGACAGTTGAAGTTTACCTACAGCTTTTCCATCTGCTTCATTAGAATACAATATCCAAAATTAAAAATAGTACTTTTACTTTAGAAGGCAAGATTTTTCTCCACACTCAATCTAAAATATGTGTGGGTTTTTTATGTAGCGTAATATATACTTCACATCTTATTTCAGTTAACTATCCAAAGGAAACTTTTATGATAAACACATTTGTGAATACCATCTCTTGCTCTAATCCAATTCTATTTGTATAGGTGTCAATTTCAGTACCTTATTTAGAAGTGAATAATAACACTAGTTTAACTTGATTTGTGTCACCAACTTTGTGCAGTTTTCTACCAAACACTACACATTTCATTCCTTAGGTAATATCCAGAACAGTACTGTGAGATAAGTATTGCTAATAGCTCAATTTTATAATGTAGGAAACTAAGGGTAAATCAAGTATTAATGCAGAGATAACTTTTACAAATCAGAGAAAATACCTTTATAATTTACAAGGGATCTTACACAGATAACTGTATCCACAAACTTAATAAAAGTGCAGAGACAGTAGAACAAGAACTCAAATTGGAGGTAAAAGAAGCTACAAACGATTGGATGACAAGAATATAGTTGAAGCAATTCAGAAAAATAAGCAATACTAGTGTAATAAATCAATACATAAACACCCAAAGACATAAATAGGGAGCTGAAAAATAGAATTGTGGCATGGACGAATAAATTAAAATAATCATTTTAAATGTAAAGAAAAAGCAAAGAATAAAACATTTAAAGAGGGTACAGTAGTTCTGAATGTCAGATGATCTAACACAAGGATAATCTAACACAAGGTCATTGTCGAAATAGAATAACTGGAGAAAGAGGGTAGAAAAAGTGTTGAAAATTAGAATACAAAAGGTACAAGGTCTAGAAATCAGAGGAAAAAATTAAGATGCAGTCTACTAGGACACAACTTACATAATGGGAAAAATTTAAATAATTACCATCAAAACATAACTCATTTTAATTACTGAGTTTCAAACATGAAGAATTCTTCAGAAACCTATTTGAAAAAGTAAGTTACCTAGGGTAGAAAGATTAGGTGAGATTTCTCTCCATCAAAGCCATTGCGGGAAAAAAGGTGAATTTGGGGGTTTTGGATGATATTTGGCTTCTTTATTTTTACATTTGTAATTACTCATTTTTTCAAGAAAATATCTCATTTTTATAAATATCAATTTGTCAATCTATAAAAGCAACATTGACTAATGTACTGAATGATGTTATTTTTTAAATAAAGATTTGAGGTATAAATCTATAAAAGCAACATTTATATCTGAAATCTTTATTTAAAAATTAACATCATTCAGTACATTTTTGTATCCTGCTATTATAATCTGAAAATAATGTTCTGTATATAATCTGCAGTACTCTTTCTTTAATACATTTAAAATATTTTACGATTGGCTTTTGTCTTTTTTATAGTATTCTAGGTTATAGCAGTGAATAGAATAAAGGAAATGACATGCCCTCAAGAAGCTTGCATTATGGGGATGCCTGGGTGGCTCAGTGGTTGAGTGTCTGCCTTTGGCCCAGGGCATGATCCTGGAGTCCCGGGATCGAGTTCTGCATCGGGCTTTCTGCATGGAGCCTGCTTCTCCCTCTGCCTGTGTCTTTGCCTCTCTCTGTACGTGACTCATGAATAAATAAATAATATCTTAAAAAACAAAAAAACACCATCAACAACAGAAGCTTGTATTATAAAGGAAGGAGTTAGAAAACAAGATAATATATAAACTATAAGCATGTTAGAAGTTGATATGTTCAATGGAGGAAATAAAAGAAAGAGCACAAAATATACAGGGTAGTGATGACAAAGTAGTGGTTTGACATTTTAGGTGGGGTTTGGGTAGATATCTTTGAAAAAGAGCAATTTGAGCAAGGACTTGGGTGAGGCTCCAGGAGTAGCCATGTGAACATCTGATGGAAGAGCTCTGAGGTGATAAACATAGGTGAAAATATGCCGAGACAGAACATGCCTGCATTCTGAAGAAAGTAAAGAAACCAGTGTGTTTGGAGCAAAGTAAGAAAAAAAAGAAACTAATAGGAAATAAGGGTAGAGAAATAAGGATGGGTTGAGGGTTTGTCTTCTAAACAAACTGGGGTGCCAGCAGAGAATTCTGAGCAGGAAGTGAAACAATCTGATTTACATTTTGAAAGGTTCACTGAAATTGTGTTGAGAATATATTTTAAGGGGACAAAGCTTGGGGAGGCAAAGTAATTTGAAAGCTAAAATTATAATCTGAATGAGAGAAAATGGTTGCTTGAACCACAGAGGCAACAGTGAAGATGGCAATGAAGTACTCAGACTTTGTAAAAACTTTGTGCACTTGCACACACACATACACACAACTTGATCAATTTTATTGAGGCATAATTTACATAAAACAAAACATAGTCATTTTATGTTTGCTTCTCAGTGAACTTTAAAAAATCCCCCAAATTTCTGTTACTCTCTTTTGCTGTCACTCTACCCCATCAATGCAAGCCATAGCAGCCACCTAATTTGCTGTCTGTCATAGTTTTATCTGTTATATAATTCATATTAATGAATTTAATATTGATAGGATCACATAGTATGTCATTTTAAGGTTTCATTTCTTTTGTTCAGCATAACATTTTTAGGATTTGTCTATGTTGCCTGTATCAATAGTTTATTTCTTTTTATTGTTAAGTGATACCTTCTTTATATATATTGTAATCTCTTTATCCATTCACTAATTGGTACAAATTTGGGTTATTTCTGATTTGGAGTTATTACGAATAAAACTGGAGTTATTATGAATTAAATAAAAATATAAACCTTTTTGTGGACATATACTTTCATTCCCTTGCCTAAGTACATAGGAATGGAATGGTCCCATCACATATTAGATATATGTTTTACTTTTTAAAGAAATTGTTCTCCAAAGTGATTATAGCATTTTGCATTCCAACCAGGAATGTAAAAGAGCTTCAGTTGCCCAGAATTCGTACTCATACTTGTTATTATCTATATTTCCCCTAATGGGCATGTAGTAGAATTTTATTGTGAATAATTATTTCTTTGTGACTAGTAATGTTGAACATCTTTTCCCTGGGGCATATGGGTGGCTCAGTGGTTGAGCATTTGCCTTTGATTCAGGGCGTGATCCTGGAGTCCTGGATCCAGTCCCGCATCAGGCTTCCTGCATGGAGCCTATTTCTCCCTCTGCCTGCGTCTCTGCCTCTCTCTCTCTGTGTCTCTCATGAATAAATAAATAAAATCGTAAAAAAGAATATCTTTTCCTAGGCTTATTGTATATATGTATCTTTTTTGTTATGATTATACAAATTAATTGCCACATTGTTTTATTATCAAGATTTGGGAATCCTCATATATTCTGGATTCTGTTATCTATCATGAACATGTTAAATAAAAGATGTCTATTAATCATCCAAATGAAGGAATTAAATAATGCTGCAATAAACATAGGGTTGCATATATCTTTTTGAATTAGTGTTTTCATTTTCTGTGGATAAATACCCAGTAGTGGGATTACTGGATCATATGGTAATTCTATTTTTAATTTTTTGAGGAATGTCCATACAGTTTCTCATGCTGGCTGCAACAGTTTGCATTCCCATGAACAGTGCATGAGCATTCCTTTTTCTTCCCATCTTTGCCAATCCTTACTATTTCTTATATATATTTTTTTTGTTTTAGCTATTCTGATAGGGGTGAGGTGATACCTCAGTGTTGTTTTAGTTTGCATTTCCCTGCTGATTAGTGATGTTTACTCCAGTATTATTTACAATAGTCAAAATATGGAAGTAATTCAAGGGTCTATACATAGATAGATAAAGAAGATACGGTATAAGTATATAACAGAACATTACTTAGCTGTAAAAAATAATGAAATCTAGCTATTTGCAACAACATGGATAAATATAAAAGATATAATGTAGGTGAAATAAGTCAATCAGAGAAAAATCAATACCAAATTAGTTCACTCATATGTAGAATTAAGACATAAAATGAATGAACAAAGGAAAAAAAGAGACAAACAAATGAAGTTTACAGAAAAGACCCATGTAGGAAATCAAATCTCATTGTTCACACACTTATCAAGCCTCTTAATAACATGTTTAAATTAAAAGATAATGGAGATAATAGAATCTTTATGTAATGCTTTTATCAGAATTTAGGTGCTCTAAGTTGTTTATAATGAACAGAATTTATGAATTTTAGAAGGCAGTACACATTGGATAATATCACTAGTAGGAAATTTTTGGAGTATAAAATGGAGATCGTTCATGACTAAAACTCTAACAACCCTTTCCATTTTTAGTAAGTTTCATACTGGAGAAGATCTTTGATTCTTCTCAGGCAATTTGGCAATATCCCTTTGTTAACACAGGGTAGCACTGTGGACATGATTGTTTTTCAGATCCACAGTTCATAAATGTCTAAATCACCTTTAATCAGGAACTAGGATGAGATGGAAAAACAACATGAAAATCTGAACACAATAAAGTCTACTGATCTTTGATGTAAAGTGGGAAAGAATTGGTTTTATGGGCTAGTCTGACCAGTGAAATTTAGAAAAATTAGACTTAAGGGAACTAGCCAAATGGGTGGATATGGAATATGCTATTGGGTTGAAGGGAAATTAGCAAAAATTTCAACACTGTTCTAGAAGTAGCTTTCTTGACAGAATAAAGAGAAATAAAACCAGAAATTCTTAGTCACGGGAAAAGCCTTCTTGTGTTGCCATAGCCATCTTGATAGCTGATATGTTTGTAGTTAAATTAACTCCATTAAGACCACTGATTACTCTAAAAAAATATATAAGAATGATGGCCATCGTCAGATGACCATGGAATCCCAAGGGTATTCTGCCAAAGAATTAGGGTTCTTTATAGTAGAAGCCTGACAAATCATCATTGACATAGATACATAGATTCTTAGAATTAACGATGGGGTGGGGTAAAGTTTGGTATATCCAGAAAATACTGAATGAAAGAAATCTTTAGGTTGCCAAATATACCCAAATAAATTTGTATGAGCTGACATTTCTGAATAGTGACTATTAACTTGCTATAGTTGGAAAATGAAGGTTTTTGGCAGATTGGCTCTGATAGAGGTTAACTGCCCATGCTTCTTTTGAATAAATAGACGTTTTATAAGTGAAGGCACTTCTAAACTAGCTTTATGATGATACATTTAATTTAATGTTATTGATGAGGACTATGGTAATATTATAGTATGACAAAGGATTCCCCAATCTTCTGTACCTTATGTAATCTTGTTGAGGCCTGGTGAGTATTTAGGAGGCAATAACTGACTTATTCTTCATGCAAAGAGTTGCATGAAAATGATGCCAGCTATGCATAAGAAGCTGCATAATGGTGGAAAATAGAAAAGGTCGACAAAAAAAATTAAGAGATACCTGGCATAACGGGTTGATTATGTAGATGGTCTTCAAAGAATGGCATAAAAACATAGAAACTTGATAGGATTCTCAGTAAGGGGTTAATGGCTTATTATCAATATAGGGTGGGGTACAGATATGAGAGAATTGCTCCACCCACCTCTTACATTGTCATATCTAATATTCTGTCTTTATTCTAGCCTAAAGAAATTTAAATTCAATTATGAGAATCATGATTTAGAATGAAATATATTGAATGGGCAGGAGTAGGGGAAGAAGATTGTAAATTTACAGGAACAAATGAGTAAAAGGCCTAGATTTGCATATCCAAACCCTGGATAGAGATCTTAAGACATGCAAAGAATTAAGTGACTTGTCCAGGACATGATATAGAACACATTTTAGATTTCTAAATGCAGGAGTTCAATATGAGCCCCCTGGTGGATACAGATGGCACTTTGATAGGCATGAAGACTATACTGGGAGTGCGTGGAGATGGGTGGTAGAAGAAACTGAAGTGAAACTGGAATAACAAATTGTCCAGTCAGACTGGAAAGATTAGTCTCTGGTCATGTAGACTTCACTTGAGTGAATGATTTAGGTGGGTATTGTGTATGAATGGGACATGTTCCTTTCATCTTTTCTATAGACTAAATCTGTTCTTCAACCAGTTAACTGATGAAGCTAACTATTGGACTTGTCCCATCTCTCCTCTAGAGCAAACATTAAACAATACAGTATTCTAGGAGTGCAGTGAGAGATCATGACTATGAGGAAGAGAATGGTTGAAGGATGATTTTTAATTCCCTGTAAATTCCTTTTTATCAGTGTTCTATGGCCAGTATGCAAAATAGATGATTCCAGGAGTTTGACAATAGACCAACAGAATTTAACAAGGTGATTCCCTAGATTGATTCACCTATACTTGAAATGGAATAAGCTTCATAGGAAGTGCTACAAGCTAGAGGGGACAGCAAGTCACAAGGCTAATGCCTTCATTTCCATACAAATGTGGATTCCATCCAGGTACAAAGGTAAGGTTGACAGATTTTAAAATAAAACGGAGAAGCCCAGTTAAATTTGAATTTCAGATTTAAAAAAAAAATTATTTCTTTTAGTATGTCTTAGATGCCGCATGAGACAAAGTAATGTGTTTTATCTGGCTCCTGTATGTGGCATTCTCTTGGATTGGAATTCAGTATACAGTTATCGTTTTGCTACAGGAATATTTGAATTGCCATAATCTAGTGATATAGGACTTGGACTTAGTAACCACTTAAAGTGTGTTAATAATACACTACATTGATGATATCATGATTTGCCTCCTCCAACAAAGAAGCATAGGAAGAGTTAAGGACTGAGATCCCTAGTACAACAAATCAAAACTAACTGATAAATCCAACTAAAATTCAAATGTCAGTCCAGTCTATGAAATTCCTGGGAGTTCTGTACTCAAAGGCTGTCTCTGCAGCTGCTCTTCATTAAATAGACATACACTACCTTGTTATAGGATGTTGGTGTAAAGGGCCCCAACTATAAAAGGGCATCAGGTAGTTCAGGAACCAGAAATACTGATGGGGTGATATAAGTGAGATTAAAATAGAGGAGATGATGATCTGCAAAGATTACTCATAAGATGGAAATAGTGTATTCCTGGGCATACTGAGTGAAAATTCAAAGGAGTTCACTTGTTCATGAGCGGATTGATTCCCTGCTCATAGGAGTGACTAACAGAGTAAGTACTCCAAGGACTTTCCTGCTTCCATTGCTCCATAAGCTGAACAATATGAATCTCCCCAATTGAGGCAACAGATTTCGTGGATCCCGATGAGGTTTTCCTTGTAGATGGAAATCATCTGCAGTACACCCTGCAGATGGTAAAATCTTAGTGACAGAAGGTCAGAGCTGAGAGTTGTTTATTTTGCAGCAGAAGAAAAATTAGGTTTGGGTGCTTAGAGCACTATTTGAATATTTACAGACTGTTGGGCAGGAGCTAGTGGCCTTGTAATATGGATAAGCAAACAGAATCTTAGATGTCTAGACAATAAAAACACCATTCTATGCAGTTCTCAGGAATGGAAGTTTCTGTGGGGATTTACAGAAAAAATTAAAGTGGTTCATGTAGACAATTGTGCGTGTATGTGTGTGTTATGACAAACACAATCAAATACAAAAATCATTTGCCAGCTCAGAGAGGTATTGATGCTTCTCTCAAACCTCCAAGTCTTCCTCCTTCAGTATGTTTCACATACTGAAATGCAGGTACTCACCATACACTGACAGAGAAAACATGGATTACCCTGGCATCCTATAAAACTGATAGAAGGCACAGAGTCTGTACCTATTTTCAATAGGAGAGAATTCACTTGAAAATGACTTGGGGAAAAATTTTACAGACAAGAGCCCCACCATATCTAGCAAGTAGATTATATTGAACCTATACCAATAACTCCAGGTTGCTACAAATGTTAACTAAGATTGATACTTACTCTATGCTTTACTTTTCTTGTAACGGAAGCAGCTTTGGATCATACAATTAAATGTTTGAGAGAGTAAATTCTCTATAATTATATTATACATTTCACTTCTACCAATGTAAAATGAGAAGAAACAAACAAAAGAAAGGAAAGAACAAGAAAAAGCAAGGAAACATAGTACAAGGACATACCGTATTCCTACCGTACTCTCGATCACTGATCTCACTTAAAATTAAAATGAATAATTGAAGCACCTGTTACTCAAAATATGTGATGAAAATTTTTAATTAAAAGTATGGATTAATTTTTAAATGATTGTACCCTCATGTTCCATATGAAATGAAATAAGCTAGTGACTTGATTGGAAAGATTTCAAAGATCAAACATGAGAATGAGGAATGCGGGAGGATGCAAGCATGGAACTTTCAATCTTTCCCACTTCAAAAATTCTTTGATTTTTTTTTCCTGAGCCTGTAGTCCCAGGCCCAGGTGTGAATCTGTGTATATCCAAAGTTAATATAAATACACAAGACACCCTATATTGCCATTATATTTGACAGCACCTATTCCTATATGTGCTGTGGAATGCATCATCACTTCACCCATAGAGCCAGATTGAGATTAACTGTGACTACAACTCCATCACAGGACTTGGACTTAGTAACCACTTAAAGTGTGTTAATAAGAATCAGGTGGGTCTGATAAAAAGTGTTAGTCACTATTGTTTGCCCTTTTGGTTCAGAAGTAGAGCTAAGCCAGGAGGAGAAATTCTGAACAAAGAGATATGAGTGTGAGTCAAAGACGATAATGTGTAAACAGAGGAGATCCTGGAAATAGGAGAAATGCTTGTAAGTGGGTAAGAATACCAGGAAGGAAATCAGTCATGCCATTTCCTTAGGAGTATCTCAGATCTAGAGAATGACTCTGTCCACTGCCTATTTTCTGTTTGGGTACAGTTTAGTGGCTGATGCTAAGAGAAAACCTCTGTGTAGACCTGTGATTCCCACAGAAAGAAAATTAGATTTCTGCTGATTAATATGAGGTCTGCCTAAATACTACACTTGGATAATCTGGAGCAGTAAAATGATATTGTGTGTCCTGATGATTCAACTTCCTGGTAGCTAAAACAGTTAACCATTAGGTTGTGCTATAACCATTAGGCTATATTACCATTGTGATTAATTTTCAAGTAAGGTGATTGACATACTACCGATGAATAGTATAGGGCAGAGAATTCTGCAGCAGAGCTTTTCTGTACTCTTTGGGGCTACAATCCACAATGATACCTTGATATAAAGGGAAAAAAAAAGTTTGCTGTCTTGACTAATGTTAAAGCTTGATTTACATCCACTGCCCTTTGATTATACTAAATATAAATTTAGATAGAAAGTATCTAAGGAAAGTGGAAATGAAATTAGTATAACATTAAGAGATAAGAATTTGGATCTTATTTGGTGGCCATATTTTACCAAAATCACCCTTACGAAAATGGGGATTTATTTTATTTTATTTTATTTATTTTTTTGACAATGGGGATTTATAGAAACTTTGTGAGAGGGAGTTGAATTTGATGGCAAAATATATAATAGGCTCATGGAACACAAAATATTTTGGGGTACACAAATCCGGTAATATTCAATAACAAACGTGTGATAACATGGTCAGTCCTGGCCCTGCTCTGCTGGTGCTATGCTGTGTTTTGAGAGGATTTTAGGAGCTAGTTTAGGGGTCTGAGTCAATCTAAAATAATATTCCTGAAGGTTCTCTGTAATCATGAAAAAAACTTGGTGATCTAAATAAAGCTTCTAACAAGAATTCTCTTCCAACAAATTTTGGAGGAATTCAAGTTTAGAGGAAAATAAAGCCATAATTGGACTAACAAAATAGTTGCTTTAAGGTAACAATGATGAGAGATAGCCTAAACTCTCATCCAAGAATGACCCGTGGGCACTTTAATCATTTTGGAATCTGGTGTACTTTTGATGAAGTTTTGGAATATAGATGACGTTTGGTGGGAGGAGGTCCAGAGCTGACGACCAGGAGAGAATTCTTGAGATGTCTTTGGTGCAAAATGGTGGTTTTATTAAAGCCAGGGAACAGGACCCGTGGGCAGGAAGAGCAGCTGCCCCGGGCCTGTGAGGAGTGGCTGATTATATACCTGGGAGTTGGGAGTGGTTTGAGGATAGCCTACTCTCTAAGGAATTATGGAAGCAAGGTTTCCAGGACCTTAAGGGGGCCAGCTATTGTTGGGAAAAGGTCACTTATTAGCATCTAATAAAACCTGAGTCATGAGACCCTTCAGATGTGTATTGGTGGTCCATGTGCTTGGGGGATGATTGCCAACATGTATCTTGAGGGTGTAGAGATAAAGGAAATTTCTAGAGGAATTTTTATTTTTATTTTTATATAAAATATATGTATTTTATATTTTTGTGGCTTAGAGGATCCTTGGGGTCGGGCTAGGATTGCTTCTGCCCTTAGCAAAGTATGAACATCAAGGCAGTTGAGTCCGTAGAGGAATGTCCCTCTGCCTGTTTCAAGGAATTGTCAATGTGTTTTGATCTCAGCTAATCCTCTCTTCCCCCATCACTTGTAAGATCAGTGGCGAGGATTTCTAGAAGGCCAAATTAGAGAAGTGCATTTATGGGAAACTTATTTATTATAACCTTATGGCATAAACTGTGATAGTGTCCCACTTGACTGATGATTTAATCTTTTTTTTTAAGATTTTATTTATTTATTCATGAGAGACAGAAAGAGAGAGACAGATACTTAGGCAGAGGGAGAAGCAGGCTCCCCGCAGGGAGCCCAATGTGGGACTTGATCTCAGGACCCTGGGGATCACGAGCTGAGCCAAGGCAAATGCTCAGCCTCTGAGCCACCCAGGTGCTGGATTTAATAATTTAATCATTTCTAATTACATTCTATGGTCTTTTGTTCTTTTGTGTTATGACTCATCTGGGTCAGATAAGAGAACAATAGTTCCTTATCAAGTTGGTGCCCTCCGTTACATAATGATATCTGGAAGCTAATACCTTAGTGATCTAATACTATGTAATGATCCTGGTGGCCTCAATGTGCTTTTCAACTTTACCAAACTTTAGACAAGTTTCTTCCTGACCAGAGGCCTTTGACTTCCTTTTATTAGGGCATCTGCTTTAGAAAAGTTGCGTTTGTAAATTCTTTGTCCTTTATTTTATTTATTTATTTATTTTAAGATTTTATTTGTCTTTTAAATGTAGATCTTCTACAACCCAGAAATGTCTTTCTAAAAGACCTGTGAGCCATCCCTCTGGAATGTAATCATCAAGATACTGCCTCTATTTCCCAATCCCTGTTGAGGGCTAGGAGTCTAATTTACATAAGAGTCAATCAGCAAAGATAGGTGGCAGATGGCCTAATCACCTTGCCCAATCATCCCCCTAATTTTATCTCATACTTTTTCATTAGCTGACACCAGAGTTTAAATATCTTACTGTTTTTTATTTCAGCAAGAGTTAAATTCAGTCTTTCTCTAATTGCATTCAATTTCTCCTATTACACCAGTTGTGGATAACGTCTTCTTCAGACTTTTTAACATTTTGAATAGCTGTTACAATTGCTTTTGGATGACAACAGTTTTACAGTAAACAGTAACTTGAAATAGCACATATTTATTATTTCATAGGAATAGACATCAGGGTACTATGTACCTAGAGATTTGAAGAAGAGCACTATTTAGCTAGCTTTCCTTTGACCAACTGAACTATATTCCCAGTCATCTGTTGATAAGATACCTAGTTTCTTTAACTTCTTGTAATCAACTAACTCTCTTGCCACTCTCTATCTCCTTATATTGCTTTACTTTACTTTATATACTGATCATCTGTAATGTTGCATGAATTATTTGGATATTATTTCTGTCATTGCCCAATAAAATGTAAGCTCATGAATGATAAAATTTTGTGTTTTTTATACTCATGTATCCCCATATCAAGTATATCATATGTCGTCAATATATTTTGATTGAGTGAATGATTATTATCAGGCTGGCATGTTTTATTGCTGATGTTCTTGAAAGATATATATAAATAAAATCCCTTGCGGGAAGTATTTATTTATGATTTTGTAACTTATTAGGTGTCTCACTATTGAAAAATCTGGAGAAAATCAAGCTTTATGTTCTACTTAAAAAAATTTCTGGAAAAAAATGCTTTTTCAGTGTCTGCTAAAAGAGAAACAGCTAAAATGTTTTTGCATAGAATTGCAAATTTAATGTTTCCTTGGGGCATTCCGTTCTAGAGCTTTCAATCATTTTCTCTTCCTTGCTCAAAAATGCCCGAGTCCTTTTAAACATTTAGTAATTTTTGAAGCATTTTTCTCAGTCTGACAATTCTTACTTGGATAGAGTAATTTTCTTCATGCTTCTTAAAAATCAATTTTACTTTTTCACTTTAGCGTCATAATTTTATCTCTTTCAGTGAATGATGGTTGGTTCTTCCTGTTAAAGCCTTCTCAAAGCCAAAAACCTTACAGTTTAAAGCTCTGGATAACAATTTAACAATATTTTTGAAGTCTGTCAAAAATTTTGAAATACTAGAATGCTCAAGTATTGAGTTACTCTTTAATCTTGCTGACTCTTACTACTTGTGCATATACTCATACTCAGAGTTTCTTGAATTTTAATGGAACATGTTCCTTGTAATGGAAAGATCTTCTCAGCTATGTGAATGTGTGATGTGCGTGTGTGTGTGTGTGTGTGTGTGTGTATGTGTGAGTGTAAGTTTACAGTAAGTGGAATAAACTTAAAGATGGAAAGGGAAAAAAAATCTCTGTAGTGATAAAACAAAAGAAAAGAAGAATAGTCATCAGGCTCCTGACCAAAATGGTGACATAGGAGGCTCCTGAATTTATGTCTTTCCACAGAGATACTGAATGTACCACTATTCACAACTGTTCTCTCTATGAGAAATCTGGAAACTAGTTGAGTAACTTCTACACATTGGGTAAGTAAGAAAATAATGACATCAGATTAGGCAAGAATGAGTGAGACACACTTCTAGGGTGATAAACACCATTGCAGCACAGTGCCATACAATGGGGAGGGAACCCCCAACTCCCAGCTTCATTGTGAGGAGCAAATGGTTTGGACTGCCACCTAGTTCCCTGATTTCTAAGGGTCCCTTTGAGGGACAGGCCTTCAAATGATTGAACTCTGAAAGCTAATGGTGGTTGTACTCCTGAGTCCCACAGGACTATGACAAATGGACAGTGTTACTGGATGTGTGAGCACTGTCCTTAGCTATCTGCTCAGGGCCCAAAGCAAAGGGAGCAGACAAAAATGTTCTAACCCAGTCTTGTCTATAAGAGCTTTGACTACATACGTTACAAGCTGCTGCCTGAAGTTCTGGCTTCTAATTAGCATGCATTTAAGTGTTGGTTGTTATCCTCTTCAGAGACCAGCCCACCAACTCGTAGGCACTTACTCACTTTCTCCCACCAATTTGCTTCACAATAAAATCAAGTCACCAGCATCTCTCTGGAAGGAATTTATCCATGTCTAACACTCCAACTTTTATAGATGCCATTTGAGAGATAGACATCCAAACACTGGGCTCTGATACCCAGGGGAGTTTGTATTCATGAATCCCACAGGACGGTAGCTAGACAAAAAGGTAGTTTTTAATAGGTGCACATGTGAGCTTTTGTTAAAGTTATGCCCCCAGGGCTCACTGCAGAGAGACCAGTCATTCTCATCCCCTAGTCTTTCCCTGGAAGGAGTTTGGCTATATAATTTAGAGTTTTTTTGCTTGTTTGTTTATATTTAAAATTTTATTCATTTGAGAGAAAAAAAAAAAAAAAAACAAGTGAGGAGGAGGCAGAGAGAGAGGAAGAAGCAGACTCCCTGTTTAGCAGGGAGCCAAAAACGGGGCTCGAACCCAGGACCCTGAAATCATAACCTGAGCAGAAGACAGATGTTTAACCGATTGAACCACCAGATGCCCCTTACTGACAAATCTTAATAAATTTAAGAAGATTGGAGTCATATCATACATCTTTTCCAAACACACAATAAGAAGCTAGATATCAGTTAAAAGGAAACTGGAAAATTCACGAATATGTAAAGATTAAGCAACATCTCTTGAACAATCAGTGGTTCAAAGAAGAAATTAAAAGGGTGATCAAAATGGGTCAAAAGAAGAAATAAAAATTATCTTAAAACACGTGAAAAGGGAAACACAATATACCAAAACTTATGAGATTCAGGACAAGTAGTTCTAATGTCATAGTGATAAATGATACAGTAGTGAATGCCTGTAATAGGGAAAATTCTACCTAGTGAGTCATCAAAAAATTTCTAGGGGTGCCTGGGTGGCTCAGTCAGTTGAGCCTCTGCCTCTTGATTTTGTTTTGGATTGTCATCTCAGGGTTCTGGGATCTAGCCCTGCATTAGGCTCTGTGCTTAGCGGGAATCTGCTTCTCTCCTTCATTCTCTGCCTCTTCCTGCATGCTCTCTCTCTCCTCTCAAATAAATAAATTAATTAAAAACAGTCTGAACACTAATCACTTACTAGTAAGGAGCTTGAATCATTAATCAAAAATTTCCTAACAAAGTCTAAGGTCATATGGTTTCACTAGTGAATAATAACAAACCTTCAAAAAAGAAATAAGAATCCTTCTTAAACTGTTCTAAAAAGTTGAAGAGAGGGAGGACTCATTTTGTGATACTAGCTAGCTTCGTCAAGGACACTACAAATAAAGAAAATTCCAGGTCAGTACCCCTGATGAACAGGAATGCTAAAATCATCAGTAAAATATTAACAAACCAAATTTAAGAACACATTGAAAGAATCAGATACTATAATTCACATGGGATTTATTCAAATGATGTAAGGATGGTTCAACACCTGCAACTCACTATTTTTAATACACTATATTAACATATGATCATCTCAATAGATAAAAAACAAACGGAAGAACTTGGGACAAAATAGAACATTCTTTCATGATAAATATTCTCAACAATGTGAGTACAGAGGGAATGTACCTTAACATAAAAAAGCCAAATATGAGAAGCCCACAATCAACATCCTGTTCAAGTTAAAATTTTCTTCTAAGATCAGAAAAAAGACCAGGATACCTACTTTTGGCATTTCACTCAACATAGTACTAGAAATCCTAGCCAGAGCAATTAAGCAAAAAAAAAAAAAAAAAAAAAAAAAAAAAAAAGGAGAAATAAAGATAATTAAATCAGAAAAGAAGTAAGATTGCCCCTGTTTGCTCATGACATGATATCAAAAATGGAAAATCCTAAAGACTCCACTAATACAAACAAAAGAAAACAAACTGTTTGAGCTAATAAATTGAGTAAAGTTTCACAATATAAAATCCATATATAAAAATCATTGTCTCTTCACCCCCATGTTGTTTTGGAAAGAATGTGCATTCTGCTTGCCTTCTCCACCCCCAGAATCTGCCTTGCAATAATGATGTACTACTGAGACTATCTGTTTGGTGTGTATGATTGAACCCAGTTAAAGTATCTACCTAAACCTTTAAGATTTGGAGGGTGGGTGTGAAGATCTACTCATTTTGCAGCCACTTAAGCCTCATATGTGAGTTCCCTTGGATATTAAACCTGCCACCTATCACTCTGAAATGGCCTCCCTCTTTCTTTGGTCTCTCCCTGTCCTCCCCATAAGGGGACAGCCTTCAGATTTCACCTAGGAAGCTCTTGAGGAGGTTGTGAATCAGTAAAAATGAAATACTATTCAGTGTTCAAAAACAATCCTGCCTTTTGAGACAACATGGATGAACTTGGAGGACATTATGCTAAGTGAAAAAAGCCAGGCGAAGAAAGACAAATACTGCATGGTATCACTTATATGTGGAATGTAAAAACAGTTGTACTTATAGAAACAGAGTAGTTGATAGATGCCAGGGGCCAGGTGGTAGGAGAAATTAGGAGAGGTTGATAAAAGTATACAAACTTTCAGTTATAGGGTGATTAAGGTTTCAGAATCTAACACATAATTTGGTGATTATAGTAAATAATAATATTTGTATAATTGAAATTTGCTGACAACAGAATTTATTTTCACACATTAAAAAAGGGTAAATATGTGAGGTGATGGATGTTTTAATTAATTTGAATGTGGGAATCCTTTCACAATATATACATATATCAAATCATCACATTGTGCACTATTACCATTCTATTTGTCAATTATATCTCAAATCTGAAAAAATGAGAATAGAAAAAAAATGTACTAGTGGAAACCACAAATACAACATGACAAGACTTTATTCATTTTTTTCTTTGCCCTTCCTTTTAAGTGAGAGAGTCAGGTACCTTTGTTTTGCTAATTCTATCAATTATGCATTAATAGAAATTATATTCCTTTATAGAAAAAATAATTCATCGATGTCTACATGTTTTGGAATTCTAAAATAGAGAAAGATGTCAACCACTAGATGCTAACATGAATTCAGGAAGAAGGCAAGAGTGCTTTTCATACTTCCACAGAAAGTTTCTCATTCACCTGCTTAAAGTTGGTTAGGCATGGAACTATATTAATTACAGGATAACCCTTATCAGATTTGATAAAATTCTATGGAAGCAAATCAACTGGTGATGGATCTGAAGGGGCTTACTATGAAGGAACTTTACAATGAATCAAAACATGATTTAGTATTTTTCATAGAAATGAATTTGAAGACACAGATTCATTAAGAAGACAAATTGAACTTTAAGATTTAATAGATGTGTAGTTTGAAAAGTAAAAGGAATGTAGGATAATCCAGAGGTTTTTTTTAGATATGTAAATTAGTGTGGGGTGGTTGATTAACTCAGATATTGGATAGAGAATGAATAATTCAGTGGTGGAAGATACTTTATATCTCATTGATTTTAAAATAGGTCACTCAAATAATGATGATTTCAGTTATTTATTGATGTGTAACAAACTACCTAAATACTTAAGAACTAAAACTGTAATTTATTATCTGTTGCAGTAGCATATGTTGATTGGGCCCAGCAGGGCAATTCTTCTTAGCAGTCTCTCAATTACCATTTTGGATGGTGGCTAAAAGCTTGAGTGGCCTGAACACTGAAGATGGCTCTTTTCTCTTAGGTTTGGAATCTAGGATGAGATGGTTGTACGGTACCTCTTTCTTTATGTGGCTAGCTGTTTTTTTCTTACAGCAAGGTGGTTCATCTCATGATAGTTGGACATTTTACTTAGTTGTTTTCTACAGAATGAGCATTCCAGAAAATTCAGGAGGAAGTTGCAAGGGAATAAGACCTAGAATGTCACTTTCTCTCATCTTGTTTGTCAGGTAAATCACTAGAGAGTACAAGGTGAGGGGAAGAATAGACTACACCTCTTACAGGGAAATTAATTGTGAGTACGTGGAGGAAAATAATTGATTATAAATACCTTGGGGATTAGCTATCGCATAATATTCCCCCACCCATTTACTTGAAAATGTGTGTGAAAATAAGGAGAGATGGATAGGATAAACATGTAGTTTTGGGAATCTTGAGCACATAAGAAGTAATTGTAGCCACAATAGTTGATTTGATTTGTTCAGAGACAGCATGGTAAATAAGGATAATAATATATTTAGAGCTTGTTGCATACCAGAGTTTAAAAACTGAGGACTAAGAACTGTGCAGTGTCTGAGATTCTTGAGAGCCTGTCCACACTTCCATTGATGCTGATATCTCTAGGTCAGAAAGAAAGAATAATATTACATGAACTCCCCGTTTGCCACAGTTCCCTTTGCCCCTCAGGTTCCACAGGGATGATGTGGTTGAACAAAGATGGAAGCTATTCATGTAGTGAGTTTGTGTCCCAATTGAGGACCTTGGGTATAGAAAACACCATTTTTTTATAATGATTGCAAGCAAACCTGCCTGACTTTTCCCCTGAATGAAGATATTGTATATATTATACTGGATAGCAAACAAATCTGTCCTCTACTCTGGAGGTAGACATCATCTCTATCTTTTAAGTCTGCTTGATATATGAAAGTGCTTGAAAACTAAACTCATGAACTGTTACTGCCATAACTAATCACAAACTCAGAGGCTTAAAATAACACAAAGTCATTACTTCACCATTATGTAGGTTAGACATCTCAGTTGGCTTAACTGTTGGTTCCTCTGCTCTAGGTTTTACATGTTTGAGATAAAGATGTTTATCAGCTGGTCTGTTGTCTGGAGGCTCTCAGAAGAATTCACTTCTAAGCCCATTCAAGTTGTTGCAGAATTGAATGCCTTGTGATTTGGGGGTTTAATTTCCCATTTTCCTATTGTTTTTCAGCAGCTGGATCTTCCCTAGTAACTAGAGGCCTCTCATTGGTCCTTACTCCTGGGTCCCTATATGTGAGAGCCAGAAACATCATATAAAATCTTTTTAAAAAAAAATATTTATTTATTCATGAGAGACACAGAGAGAGAGAGAGAGAGAGAGAGAGAGAGAGGCAGAGACACAGAGGGAGAAGCAGGCTCCCTGCAGGGATCCTGATGTGAGACTTGATCCTGGGACTCCAGGATCATGCCCTGAGCCAAAGGCAGACAGACACTCAACCTCTGAGCCACTCAGAAGTCCCTGTCACATAAAATCTTCATCACACTTGGGATATCTCTGACATCTTTGGCTTCCAGACCTAGAAAGTTCTATGCTTTAAGGGCTCATGATTACACTGTGCTGACTAGCATGAACTCCTTATTTTAAAATTCTTAATCATAATTGTATCTGGAAAATCTAGTTTGCCATGTAACAATATACTCATAGATTCTAGGGATTAGAGTGTGAAACTCCTTAGGGGGCCTTTTTTTCTTTTTTTTTCCAACCACACAAAGGTGGCCATGAACAAAATCTATCAGTGCTTTTGCCCAGAAGACATGCAAGGACATGAGAAATTCATGGAAAATTATCTCCTAGCTCTGCATAGAGGTGAAAAAATTCACCAAAGGAAGCATTCCAAAATGATAAAATTAAAAAAAAAAAATAAGGAAAGGATAGTGCTACTGGAAAAAAATACATGTAACAGTGTCAAATATTATATTCAGGAAAAGTTAGATACTAGATATTTGTTCCTTTGATTTAGTATTTTAAAAAGTCATTAGTGACTATTTAGAATCAACTTTGGTGGTATTTTGGGAGGTATGCTAAATTGCACTGGGAGTTGGAGTAGATACTTAGTGAAGAAGAGATACCAATAAGCGCATACTACCTTTGGCAAAGCTTATTAGTGAAGTAAAGGACATCAAAAAGTTTGAAGCTAGGACTAGAATCAGTGGTGGATTTTTTTGTAGGGATGTGTGTAGGTGGGGGACAGTTGGGCTACCATAACAAAATACCACAGATTGGGGGACTTAAACAACAGAAATTATTTTTTCAGTTTTGGAGGCTGAAAGAAAAAGATCAACAAGCCAGCAAGGTTGATTTTTAGGCATTTTTACAGTTTTGTTTTTCTGTTCTTGGATATAACCCACTAGAAACCTGTCATCAAATTTCTGGATTATAAAGTTAATATGACTTTTCTTTATGATTTATCTGCACAAGTTTATTTTTTTTAAAGATTTTATTTATTTATTCATGAAAAACACACAGAGAGAAAGGCAGAGACACAGGCAAAGAGAGAAGCAGGTTCCTTGCAGGGATCCTGATGTGGGACTGGATCCCAGGACCCCAGGATCACGGCCCGGCCGAAGGCAGGGGCTCAACGGCTGAGCCACCCAGGCATCCCAGTTTATTTTGTAATTTGCTTTAGAGATTAGAAATTTCATTTTGAACTTAATTTTATTTTGTTGTAATGTGAAACAATTGTGTGTTTCCAAAGTCAAATCCATGAAAGGTTTCCTGTGAAATCTTCTCCAGTGTCAATTGTTGCTGTCAGATGGACCTATCAAACATTTTTATGCAGAGCAAGAACATGTATTTTGAGAGTAAATTCTTGCTGCCATTTATCTGTGTTCTCCATTCTCAAGGCCATCAGAATTCCCCATAGTTCACCTTTTTCTTCCCACATGGGTAGTGATACCACCAGAGTCTAGTTATTATTGGTGATTTGACACCCTTCACTCATAAACTGATCCCCTCCACTTTATAATCAAAGGTTTTGTGAGGCAGATAGTATTTTTCAAAGGTGATTGTACATATTATACACACACACACATATTTACTGTGCTGGTAAATGTTTAACAAACTGACAATATATGGGTGGGAGAAGGCGATAGCATTTGTTGCATTTTGTCAGTTTTCGTGGTGTAAATACTACCACCATGCCTGATCTCAAACTATCAATGTGATGCTGCTGAAGATAGAGTTCGGAAGTAATGCTAACCATCAACCCACGTGACTCAACTCCAACAAAAGCTGATCCTATGACATATGTTCTACTTTCTTTTTTCTTTAATATTTTATTTATTTATTCATGAGACACACACACACACACACACACACACACACACACACACACACACAGAGGCAGAGACACAGACAGAAGGAGAAGCAGGGAGCCGGACGTGGGACTTGATCCCGGGTCTCCAGGATCACACCCTGGGCCAAAGGCAGCACTAAACCGCTGAGCCACCCGGGCTGCCCTATGTTCTACTTTCTATGTGATATCTTATTCCTCCATTGAGTTGGTAGAGATTAAATTATTCTCTTTGAACCTAGGCAGACTTTTGTAATGACCTCAACCAATAGGTTATAGCAGAAGTCTACATGACTTCTGAATCTAGATCACAATAAGCAATATAGCTTCCTCCTGATTTTCTTTCTCTCCAAATATGCACCTTGGGAGCCCCAATATATGTAATCTAGCTACTCTGAAGCTGCCATGCTGGAAACAGTATATAGAGTACCCAAATGGAGATGGAGAGACTTTTCCTCAGCCTTTTGTTTTTTCAAAGAAGGAAATAACTGAGCTTCCAGATGATTTCAGTCCCAGCCAACATTCTCAAGCAAGAACTACTTAGTGAGGCACAGTCTACTTTTAGACCTGTGACAGGTAGTAATACATTATTGTTGTTATTGTTGCTTTAACTTAATTTAGAAGTAATTTTAGATTTACCAAAAATTTGAAAATACAGTATGAAGTATATCATTCAGCCAACTTCCTCAAATTTTTTTAAAGATTTATTTATTTATTTATTTATTTATTTATTTATTTATTTATTTATTTATTTATGATAGACACAGAGAGAGAGAGAGAGGCAGAGACACAGGCAGAGGGAGATGCAGGCTCCATGCTGGAAGGCCGTCACGGGACTCCATCCTGGGACTCCAGGATCCTGCCCTGGGCCAAAGGCAGGCACCAAACCACTGAGCCACCCAGGGATCCCCAACTTCCTCAAATTATTGCTACTGTCCTTTATTGAGTCTAAGATCCAACCTCGAAACCCATATTATACGGCTTTGGATTGAGGGTGGTTTGTTATAGTACCTGGAACATTATTCCTAACTTTTGGCTAATAAGAGTCCGTTTATGTTATTGCTGTGATGGATACCTTCTGTTTTAGCTCCTAGATCCATTCTCTGTACCTTTCTCTAAACTTTCCCCTTTGTGATATGGATCCTTTTGGTTGAGAGCCTTATGTATTGAAGATGCAACTTTTCTATCTGACATAAATGAAACCAATACTTAATGGAAGAGGAACAAGATCATTATAAAAGCATTCACATTTAGGAAAGGGAACAAATTTGGGTAGTCATTTCTTTAAGCTCCAAGCTCTGTGGCTTCATCCAAAGTGATCATTGCCGAAATTAACTCTATTTCCATTTCTACTTTGTTTCAGGTAATAGGGATTTGGAGAAGCCCTAAGGTCATTTAAACTCCTGAATATTCACTTCCTATTTTGAGTCCAGGCCCATGATCTTTTATAATGCAGATCTCTTACAAACTTGGTAGTTTTCTTTTCTTTTTCTTTTTAATGTTAATTATCTAACAGTTATTTTCTATATATAATTCTGTGATTTGCAATAAGACATTTTGTGTGTGTGTGTTCTTGTCTACATGCCTCGTTTTATTCTCAACTAGATTGGACCTCACAAGCTTTGGCGAGAGAGTCTCATGTTTAGTGAGCTATTTATGTTAAAATAATCAGATATATTGGTGTCATATTCACTACTTCAACTCACCAATTTTTAAATTTATCATCCTTTCTATTTGATCTTTTTTGCACAACTGAGTTTTAGTTAGATTTAGTTTACATAACTATTTCCCAACTTTAATTTTCACCATTTGAGGTTAAAAGACAGTTGCCTCTTCCACATTTACTGATTCCTTATTTCTGGATTATTACTGAGAATTTGTGTCCCTTCTTGCATACTGGCCAATTCTGAACTTATTTTTTGTAATACTTTTAAAAGGTAAATGACCAAATATACTATTGTAATTCTAAAGACTCTTCCCTAAGAACCATGAATTATCTGCCATCAATATTATTATAGGATAATTTACTAAATATGCTCACATAATAAAACATATATTGCCATCCTTCCAGCCTCTGATATAAGTGTGTTTACTGCCTCACCTCTAAGCCAAAGCCACATATTTCAAGTTCTGGCTATGGAAATACTCCAGGAATAGGTACCTGTGTTGAGGTACCCCAAAAACATCCACAGACTCAAGGTTTTGCTGGAATTCCATTACTTATTGTTATCTTCATGGTTATAGTTTATTACGGGAGAAAAGATACAGACAAAATCAAAAGAGAAAAAAATTCATGGAGCAAAATTCAAAAGAATACAGGCAAAAACTTCCAGGCATCCATCCCAGTGAAGTCACAAAATACATGCTTAACTTCTCTGAAGTGATGTGTGACAGCATGTGCAAAGTGTTGCCAACTAGGGAAGCACATTTGAGCTTGATTGTTCAGTTTTCCTGGGAGTCAGTTGTAGGAATACAGGGCCTGAGTACTGACCTCTGTTATTCTAGCTCCAAAACCCTGGAGAGAAAGTAGATTTTCACAATAAATTACGCATTAGTATATACCATCTGGACAAACTGGTACACTGTGGGTCCAGGCTTTAGGCAGGCTAACATGCCCTTATTAGAACATTCAAGAAGCTTGGTTCTCAGGAGCTGACCAATGGCCAGTCCTGAAAATAAGCCTTTCTTTAGAAAATGTACATGTTTGAGCAACCCAGATCTGCTGAGTTAATCCTTTCCTGAATAGTACCCTTTTCTGTATCTGTCAGAATAGGCTGGGAGTAAAATTTGAAAGGACAGAAGTAAAATTTCAGTAGCTTTAGTGCATTAAAATCTAATTCTTATTACTGCAACAAGTCCTTGTAGAGTTAGTTGGGAACTCTATTCTATTTCATTCTCATTTAGAAGGTTGGGGAATGAAAAAAAAATCTACCTTTTAAAGTTTTAGCCTAGAAATAACACACATTTCAGTAATAAAAGTAAGTCACATAGTAATACCTAATTTTTTTTCAGATAGCTTAGAAGTAAAATTTTACCCTGTATACAGAGAGCAGAAAGGTATAAGGATTGGTGGATGCTACTAATGACTTGTATGTTATTATATTTATAATTAAAATGTGATTATTTTACCTATACAGTGTATATAAAATATGTAATCATATATATTTTATGGTTGTACCAGTGTATTATTATGTTTGTTTATTGATTTTACAGAGGTCTCAAAGATAATTCTCACAGTTTAATATCACTTCTGAAGTTAGCTATTGAATGTACAGTACCTTTCTTTTTCTTTTTAAGATTTTATTTATTTATTCATGAGAGAGGCAGAGAGAGAGAGAGAGAGAGGCAGAGATACAGGCAGAGGGAGAAGAAGGCTCCATGCAGGGAGCCCAACGTGGGACTCGATCCCAGATCCTGGGATCAGGCCCTGGGCCAAAGACAGGTGCTCAACTGCTGAGCCACTAAGGCATCCCTGTTTTTATTATTTTTTAAGGATTTTATTTATTTATTCATGAGAGACACAGGGATAGAAGCAGAGACACAGGCAGAGAGAAGCTGGTTCCCTGCTAGGAGCCTGATGCAGGACTCCATCCCAGGGCCCTGGGATCATGACCTGAGCAGAAGGCAGACGCTCAACCACTGAGCCACCCAGGTGCCCCTGTACTTTTCATTTGAATGACTATATGAAAAATATTCCTTTTACTTACAAATCTGTAGGTTTTCCATTCAGGACCAAACATTCCATTTCTTACAGAAGCTGAAGTTTGCTTTTAACAAGTTGCTTTTGACCTTCTTAGGGAGCTAACGTGTCAAATATTAAAGATCACAATCTGCCAGAAACAGATTCCTGTATCCACTTAGGCTTTGTGTTGAGATTCCAAAGGCCTAAATTTTAGGAGGGAGGGTAAATACAAAGTAGATAAACTTCCATGGAATTGTGGCCCAAACATGAATTCTTTGAATCTCTGAATGAAATAGATTTGGTATTTCTAGGACTTTTAGCCTAGCCAATTACAAAAGTAAATTTTATCTGAGGAAGATAACATTATCTGTAGGTATATGACATAGCTCTACAATTTTTCATATATAAGGTATCAAATTTAATAAATAAAAAAGCTGGGATGCCTGGGTGGCTCAGCGGTTTGGCGCATGCTTTCGGCCCAGGGCATGATTCTGGAGTCTCAGAATCAATTCCCACATCACATCAGGCTCCCTGCATGGAGCTTGCTTCTCCCTCTGCCTGTGTTTCTGCCTCTCTCTCTCTGTCTCTCATGAATAAATAAATAAATAAAATCTTAAAAAAAGTTAAAAAGCTAAATGAGACATCACACTAGTAAAATAAAACAAAAATAATGAGAATAACACCAAAGGTTAAATAACTGAGTCTAATTTTAGGATTACCACCAAATAATATTACAAAATACATAACTAAATTTAATTCAGATAAAATGGTTACAGAAGTTCAAAATTGTCTTGTAGTTATTTAAGATATCAAATCTACATATAAAAACACACAAAGAAAACTGAAGGCCTAGATGGTCCCACCCCTGAATTATACCAATTATGAAATAATGCCAATGTTATAAAATTTTTTCAGAGAATGGTTAATGAAGGAATATTTTTTATTGTATTTTATAAAGCTGGTATAATATTCATATTGAAACTTATCAAGAATTATAAGAAAGGAAATTTACAGGAAAATTTAATGATTATGTAAATATAACAGGTTCTAGTAAACTGAATCTAATGTAGGCACTGTAAAAATAAGCAGGTATTACCACATATGTTTTATTTAGTTAATGATTGAAAGAAAAAGATATTTTTGATTTTTTAAATATTTTTCTAACACATATTATGGAAGTTCGTCCTGGAATATATCTAACAGTCTACTTCTCTTTGAAGAGAATATCAGAAAGATTAAGATATCTATACATAGACATTTCAGTCACCTTTTTGTAGGTTGTGCTACTATTTTCACTTTTCTCAGTCTTGACAAATTGTCTTTGCTTAATAAAAGACATGTATGTTTCTGACAGATGTCATCCTTATAATGCCAAGATAAGTGGACAAAAGTCCATGTATAAAGAATGGAGAAATATGTCATCTGATTAGTTTTCTCAACTTACCTGTTTGTTCCATTTGTTCTTTTATTTCAGTGTACCTGTTTTTTCTATGGCATTTTTACCTTTTCCCAAATAAAAGCAAACTGAACTGAAAATGTCAAGAGTATCTGAGAAAATGAAAAGCGACAAAGCTATACAACATGGCATACTTTTATGGCTAGTTCTCTAATTTGAAGGTGCAGAGACTGCAAAGTAAGAATAGGATTTACTTAAGAGGATAAACCAAAATGGAATAATTTACAAATGCATTTTCCTGTAACACACTGATTTGGAACCTATAATTTAGCCAGAGCAAGTCCATTTATATTCAATTACAAGACATCTGTAGGGAAATTGGTATGAAATCAAATTCAATATATGTGGGAAAGCTCTTAGAAATCATTTGCTTCCAGTGTCACCAAGGAGTTTCCTGGGACTTCTTGGAACACCAGGATGGAGAGGAATTTCACAGGATATTACTGTTTCCTCAGAAATTATTTAAGGAGAACACATTCTCATGGGATCTTTAAGTGGTAGATTCATTATGCAGCATAAGTGGATTTCAAATATAATGCAAAATTTAATATCCTAACTAGATTTTTCAGTGGGACTTTTGTATTTGTGTTGTATTTTAGAGTTGGGATAGAAAAACTGACATATAATTCCATGTTATAGGTTAGGCTCTTGGGAGTTATATAACAAATGAAAATATATGGCATCTGCCCTTGACAGATGGTACTTAATTCTAGAACTAAAAAAGTAATAATAATTAAAAATTTGAGGGAGCTACTCTACATATTTTGTCAGAGAACTTACTTTAAACCATTTCTATGTTTATTGAGCTCTGCACCTTACAACTGCAATTTTGTTAGACAAACTAATTCCCCATTTTTTGGAGAACATTGACACAATGTGATAGGAACTCACTTGCCATTCTCTTTCTCACAAATTTTATGGTATCTTTCCCTTTCTTTCTTTTCCTTGATTTCTGTAGAATATTTATCATTTCTTCTCTCCAAGGCAAATCACTCTTCTATCTTAGGACTGTCTCCTTTCTCAAGAGTTTTGTTTTTTATATCACTTCCTTCTTGGCATTTTATACTCTACATCTCCACTTAATATTTACTTCCACTTGCTTTTCTAACTTTATTTAAGTCTCTCCTATCCTGATAAAATCTTTTAGTCCACAACCATTCACTCTTTTAATCATTAAACTTCTTGAAAGATCAGCCTATATAATCTGTTTCTATTTCATCACCATATACTCATCTTTTAATCTTCTATAATAACACTTCACTATTCAATCCTATATTTTTAACTGCTCTTAATGGGACAGCAATATAAAGTACTAGAGAATTTTTTTACTCTCTATCCTTAAAAACCATTTGTAGCCGTTTGCCATTCTTTCTTCTGCCATAGCTGTTATTTTCTTGTTTCATTTATCTTCAGTTTATTGTTACATCTAACATCCTAGTTTAAATCTTCATTCCTTACAGCTGAATGGTCAACACTGATTTCTAACTGTTGGGGTATCCTTAATATCTATGTCTTCTAATTCATTATGCACAGTTACTAAATGAATCTTTCTGAAACATTTAGCTGATAAGTAGTATAATGTAGAACACATCTGCTGAATTCCCCATTGTCTACAGAATAAAGACTAAAAGGAATTAACTTGTTTTTCAGGCACGCTAGTCTGATTCCAAATCATTTTTCTGATTTTACTTTTTACTACTTCTTTTCATGAACCTTAATATCTTGCCCATATGTTTGCTTGTTTATGCATTTGCTCCAGTTTTTCTGTAAAACATCTATCCTTTATAGCACATTCACAATTCCTTCTGATTCATCAATCCTTCCCTGATATTTTAATGCAGAAGAATATATGCTTTCTCTTTTTAATTTCCTTTAAAAAATTATTATTTATAAAATATAGCAAAGGCAATAGTGATACATGAGAAACAACATAGACATAAAAATCATAAAAAATATTTTGTGCCATATTTTAAATGTAATAAGTTATAATATCTTATTAATATAGTATCTTATTTGACTATAAGATTTTTCTGGCTTTCCTCTCTACAAATTAGTTTATTAGACTATCCAACTATATACCTTGTCAACTTTATTTTCAGTTAATTAAGTGAAAATAATATTGGTTCTCTTGGCAAATACAAGATTACAAATAATTTTTGATAATTTTTAATGTTAAGAAGGATATTCCTGCTGATATGATGTATCTAGATTTTTTTAAAAAACTGTTGAGTTTAGGGAATTTTCTATATATGTAGATTTTAAGTTCTTTATCATATATGTAGTTTTTAAATATTTTCTTCCATTATGTACTTTTTATTTTCATCCTCTTAGCAGAATCTCTCATAGAGAAAAGCAAAAATTGGGGGATCCCTGGGTGGTTCAGCGGTTTAGCGCCTGCCTTTGGCCCAGGGCGCGATCCTGGAGTTCTGGATCGAGTCCCACGTCGGGCTCCCGGCATGGAGCCTGTTTATCCCTCCTCCTGTGTCTCTGCCTCTCTCTCTCTCTCTATGTCTACCATAAATAAATAAATAAGTAAAATCTTAAAAAAGAAAAGAAAAGAAAAAATTTTTAGTGATATCCTATTTATCATGTTTTTCCTTTATGGATTGTATTTTTGTTTGTTTGTCATGTTAGGAACTCTTCACCAAACCCTGGTGATCAAGATTTTCTCCTATATTTTCCATTACAGTTTTATATTCTCATGCTTTATATTTAAATTTACAATTTATTTGAGTTAATTTTTGCAAAGTTGTAAGATTTAAAGTTTCTTCTTTCCGGGGCAGCCCAGGTGGCTCAGCGGTTTAGCGCCGCCTTTAGCCCAGGGCCTGATCCTGGAAACCAGGGATCGAGTCCCACGTCGGGCTCCCTGCATGGAGCCTTGCTTCTCCCTCTGCCTGTGTCTCTGCCTCTCTCTCTCCCTTTCTCTCTCTCTCATGAATAAATAAATAAAATCTTTAACAAAAAAAATTTCTTTCCTCTCCTCTCCCCTTTCTTCTTCCTTTCTCTGCTTTCTTCCCCACTCCTCCCTTCTTTATTCTCTCCACCTTTCTCATTCTCCTTTCCTCTCCTTTCCTCTCCTCTCCTCCCCTCCCCTCCCCTCCCCTCCCCTCTCCTCTCCCCTCCCCTCCCCTCCTCCCCTCCCCTCCCCTCCCCTCCCCTCCAATCCCCTCCCCTCCTCTCCTCTCCTCTCCTTTCCTTTTTCCTTTCCTTTCCTTCCTGTCCTTTCCTTTCCTTTCCTTCTTTCCTTTCCTTTCTTTTTTGAATAAAGATATCCTATTATTCTAGTACATAGTTGTTAAAAAAAAAATCCTTCTTTTGAATTGCTTTTGCATCATCATATAAAATCAGTTAGCTATACTCGTGTGTAACTATTTCTGGGTTCTTTTTTTTTTTTAAGATTTTATTTATTTATTCATGAGAGACACACACAGAGAGAGAAAGAGGCAGAGAGGCAGAGACACAGGCAGAGGGAGAAGCAGGCTCCATGCTGGGAGCCGGACATGGAACTCAATCCCAGGTCTCCAGAATCACACCCTGGGCTGAAGGTGGCACCAAACCACTGAGCCACCAGGGTTGCCCTATTTCTGAGTTTTTTATTCTGTGTCATTGATCTGTGTGTCTCTTCATTCCTCAATATCATGCGCTCTTGATTACTGTAGCTATGTAATAAATCTAAGAATAGTTAGAGTGAGTCCTCCCACTTTATTTTGCTTTTCTAAAATTATTATAGTGATTTTAGTTTTTTTTCATATTAATTTTATTTTATTTTATTTTTTTTTTCATATTAATTTTAGAATAATCTCACCAGTGTTTACGTAGTATTGCTAGAATTTTGATGGGGAGACGGTTGACATCTTCAGTGTGTAGAGACTTTAAATTAACAGACACAATATATCTTTCCATTTATCTAAGTCATTTTTTTATTTCCTTCAATAGTATTCTGTAATTTTCAGCATGTACATGTTCTGTTAGCTCTGTGTTTAAGTATTTCCTTACTTTTGAATTATGTAAACAGTTTTATATATCTAATTTTTGCTGCTTCAGTGCAGAATATATAACTACAGTTGATTTTGTATGTTGATATTATACCTACATTTTGAAGAACTCACTTATTAGTTTTAGGAGTTATTTGTAGGTTCTTTGGAATTTTCTATATAATCATAGTATTTGCAAATGTTTTACTTATATGTCAATAGTTATATATTTCTACTTTGTATTAAATGTGAGAGTTGTAGTGTATATCTTCTCCACTAATTTTATTTACTTTTTGTTTTATTTTAAAGTAAGAAAATATTTAAATTCAATTAGCCAATATAAAGCATATACTTACTTTCAGATGTAGTGTGGAATGATTTATCAGTTGTGTATTACACCTGGTACTCATCAGATCATATGCCCTCATGAATGCCTATCACCAAATTACCCCATTCCCCCATTCTCTACCCCTCCATCAACTCTCAATTTGTTTCCTATAGTTAAGTCTCTCATGGATTGTCTTCTTCTCTGATGACTTCCCATTCAGTTTTCTGTCCCTTACTCTATGATCCTCTGCCCTCTTTTTTATATTCCACATATAAGTGAAACCATATGATAATTGTTTTTCTGATTGACTTAATTTCACTCAGCATAATGCCCTCCAGTTCTACCCACATTGGTATAAATAGTAAGTATTCTTCTTTTCTGATGGCTGGGTAATATTTCAATGTATATATACACCATATCTTCTTTTTCCATTGATGGACATTTCAGCTCTTTCCACAGTTTAGCTATTGTAGACATTGCTGCTATGAAAATTGAGGTGCAGCACCCCTTTGCTCACTACATTTGTATCTTTAGGGTAAATATCTTGTAGTGGAATTGCTGGGTCATAGTTCTAGTTTTAACTTCTTGAGGAACTTCCATATTATTTTCCAGAATGGCTGTACCGGTTTGCATTCCCACCAATAGTGCAACAGTCTTCCCCTTCCTCCACATCCTTGCCAACAGTTGTTGTTTCCTGTCTTCTTAATTTTAGCCATTCTGACTGGTGTAAAGTGGTGTGGTTTTGATTTAATTTTAAAAACATGTAAGGACTGAACTTTAGTATTTCACATTAATAGTCCTCAATAAATAATTTTGGATGGATTGGATAAAATTTTCTAATTATCTAATTCATATCTATATAACACATAATATAGTAGAGTGAATTGTGAATTATTCTTTTGTTATATTGCATGTAAACCCCCAATATTTGGGAATTTTCCCAGCAATGTGTGGAATTATATCTGCAATAGAGTCTGTGGATTCTAATATTGTATAACAACCCCAATTTATTATGAATGGGTTGTACTTGTCAGATTCCCGATTCTGTCATTTGTCAGTTATCCTGGTGCTAACTGTACTAAGTGAATTGCCAAAGGACTTCAACAACTTTTAAAATGGGAAGTCCATGCTGTCATTTCAGATCTATTGAATTAAATAAAATCTCTTGGTCCTGAGGCTCTGGAATATTATTTTTAAAAAGCTCTTTAATTTCTAAAATTATGCATATTGCATGATTCCATTTGTATAACATCTATGAAATAACATAATTACAGATATGGAGGATAGTTTAGTAATTGCTAAGGTTTAGAAGTAGACAGTGGAGCAAGGGAATGTGGTTATAAAAGAGTAGCATGAATGAATTTCATCATGGTGCATTTAAGTATCTTGATTATGGCAAAGGTTACATGAAGCTGCACATATGATAAAGTTGCATGAAATGCACATGCATGTACACATACACACACAACACACACACGCTAAGGCACTTATAATTGGTGAAATCATATTAAGCTCTGGATTATAGTAATCTCAATTTCCTGGTTTTGATATACTGTATTCATGCAAGATGCTAATATTGGGGAAGGCCGGGTAAAGGGTTCATAAGACTCTGCTGTATTTTTCTCTGAAACTTCTTGCAATTCTGCAATCACTTTTAAAAATAGAATTTAAAAACAAAAAATCAAAACAAAATCTTCTCAGATAACTTTCATGCAACCTCTTGACCCTGCCTTGGCTGGCATTTGGGAGCCCCTTCATAAGAAGCTATTGAGGTAATTCATGAGGAAGTTGCATAAACATTTACCTCTTTGATGGTAAAAAATATTATAAAACTGTCATTAAAAATATGTGACTTTTAGTTTGAGTATCACAGAATCACTGTCAGGCATATGTTAGAAACATACTGCTTAATTTAAAATTAATCCACCCATCTCTTTCTGTTCCACAATGGGCTACCCAGACCTTTCATTATAGTGATAGAAGATAAAATGAATCTCAAACTCCCCACACTGGTAGATAATATATCCTGGGTAAGCTATAATTGGTAGTCATTTCATTATTGAGGAAGGTCACTGGATTTGCATGATTATTCTTTTATTGTGAATGTTTAATTCACATTTGATTCTATGAAGTGACATCTTTGGTTCTCTGGTTCATAATCCCAATGGGAGTTATTCATTAGCAGTGGGTAACAAGATGAACTAACAAGATGAACATGAGTGCACAATGTCATTTCTTACTTATAAAAACAGTGCAATACTGGGATTCATGGTGAGAAGAAGAATGTGTTGATACTGTGAGATAAATCTCTCATTATACTCAGCATCCCAGCATGGTTAAAACCTTTCATGGGTACTACATTAAGTTTTGGCTCTGCAACTTAAAAGGAACTTACAGAGGATTAAAAGAGAGTTCCATAAATGATTAAAGTATTAAATATATGACCTCCAAAAGAAGGTTAAAGGGACTGTAATTATTTAGCCTAAAGACTAGGAAGCCAAGAGATAAGTTAGAATTATCTGTTAAGAATATTACAAGCAATTATATGGAGAATACTATATTGTATTCTCTAATTCTTCTCAACGTGCCTGGAAGAGCTGAACATAAATTGTAGCATAAGGAACTTAGATTATATTTTAAATGGAATTTCAAGAAAATTAGGTCTTTTAGATATTTAAAATTATTGTCTATGGGTATTGTAGCAATTCTATCATGAAAGTAAATAAAAAGAATATTCAATCAAATTATATCTAATTGAATTGACCTACTTGAAAGAGTCCTGGGGATGAAGTGACTTTTCTGTCATAGAAACCCCTCAGGTAAGAGTTGCTGTAAATAATGTCACTCATATTGAACAGCAACAACAATTAAGGCACTTACATAAATTATATAAAGCATATATGTCTCTTTTTGCAATGGTGGAAAAAAATGCTTTCTGATCAAATGAAATGCTTTCTGACTCCCTTTATGGGAGTCAATCATAAGCAAAATTGTACTTTTTATCTGCAGAGTTTATTGTCTTTTCTTGAGCTCCCATATAGTATATTTATCTACTTTCTACTTTAGGAGTGTAGTGTTTTCCTTTTCTCCCTGTCTCTTCTCCTGTCCTTGTGGAATCATTTGTTTATGTATTCTACAAATACTTACTCAATATCTAATATGCTACAGGCACTCTGCTGGCTATGAGGATACAGTGAAAAATAAGTAAAACAAGGCAGGAATGACTATAGTCATCATGGAGCTAACAGTCAAGAAAGCATACAGAGAAGTAAACAATAAAATAAAAGATGCAAGGGGACCATGTAGGAGAGATAACTGACTTGTTAAGTAAGGATCACTTGATTGTATTTATGTGGTTCTATTTCTGGGCTCTACATGCTTTTCCATTGGTTTATCTATTATTTTGATAATATACAGTGTCTTGATTATAACTTTATGTAAGTAATATATAAAGTAACATATATATAATTACATATAGAGTATATATATATGTATATATATATACATAATAATATTTCTCCTTTTAGTTCTATCAGTATTCATGTTTAGTAGCTCTATTATTTTTTTGTGTATATATATATACACACACACATGCACACAAATTATATGTATATATGTATATTATTCTTGCTATTATATCCCTTTGATGTGTCACTCCTTTTTATCATTGTTTTGGAGACTACTTTTTCCTGATATTAATATAGACTGTCCAGCTTTCTTATTTAGTCCACTTATATTTCATGTGAGTACATTAGTCAGCTATAGACTAGGTGGCTTAAATGATGTATATTTATTTAATTTTCTCACAGTTCTAGAAGCTAGAAAGAAGTCCAAGATCAAGATTCTGGCCAATATGATTTCTGGAGGGAACTCTCTTCCTGGCTTGTGGATGGCTGCCTTCTTTCTTGCTGTATGCTCCCTTGGTCTTTCCTCAGTGAGTGTACAAGTGGAAAAACAATGGAGGGTGGGAAGGAGGGAGGAAAACAGGGAGAAAGGGAGGTCTCTGGTATATTTTTTTATATTTACAATAATTTTTGGGGATCAGAACCTTAGAGTCCCCATCTTCAAATACAGCCACACTGGGGATTAAGGCTTCAACATATGAATTTTGGGAGGACCCAAACATTCATTACAAAACAGTGAGCATTGTTTTTGTTTGTTTTGTTTTGTTTTTACTTACGTCTGCTCTTTTGCTATTTATTTTCTGTTTGCCTCATTAGTTTATTCTTTCTATCTCTTGACTTTGTGATACTTGTTTTTTTTTTAGTGTTCTACATTTAATCAATTCAGTGAATTACTTTAAGTAAAATGGTTGATTCTTAAAATAGCTAATTCCCTTCCTTCATATCATTTAATTATTTTTTTAAAGATTTTATTTATTTATTCATGAGAGACACACAGAGAGAGAGGCAGAGACAGGCAGAGGGAGAAGCAGGCTCCATGCAGGGAGACATGGGACTCAATCCCAGGTCTCCAGGCTCAGGCCCTGGGTTGAAGGTGGCGCTAAACCGAGCGAGCCACCTGGGCTGCCCTTTCTTCCCCCTTTTTTATTGTTACTTTCATCATTCATCTTTTCCTTGAACTACTTTTAAGACTGCGTTTTCTACCACTGTGTTAGTTAATATAGAAATTAATTCACGTATACCTAATATTTCAGAGTTTAAATTTGATGAATATATTTATACACCAAAACACAAGAGCTTAACAAAATGTAAATTCTGACTTTCTGTTGTATATTACTGTTGTTATTTGGCATAATTAATCTTGTCATTTTAAGTTCATAAGACATTATCACTGATTGATACTCTCTAAATATGTTTAGATTTACCCATATTTTTTCCACTTTCATTGATCTGTATTTCCTCTTACTCTCAGATAGTCTGAGAAGCTATATTCCTTCTGCTTGAAGTAGATTCTTTAAACATTCCACAAAACCTCAAGCTCCCTCCATTTCTTTTATTTTTAAAAAAGAATTCCTGGAGGTATCTTTTTAAACCTTTGTGAATGCATTTTCTTTTTTTGCATTTGAATATAGCATTCTAGGTTGTGGCAAACATTAATTCTCATCAATTTTATATTTTTTTCTCGTTCAGGCACATAGAAGACCTCACCTACATTTGTGTAGGGACATATTAATATGGGTCTGGATACGGAGATATGAGAAAAAGAGATTGGTATCACTGTATTGTAAGAAAAACTCAAAGACATTTGGGCAATGGACAGTAAAGGAACTTGTGGCAAAGCTAGGAAAGATCATAATTCATTTTTTGCAGTGGCAGAAACCTTAGTGGAACTGTGGTCTGCCCAAGGAGGAAGCTTAGAATGTGAATAATGTTAGGAAATGAATTTGGACAACAGAATATGAGTAGAATATGAGTAGAGTGTGTACATTTTATTTGCTGTCTTTAGCAATGTAGTACAAGAAAGAGAATAGCTTGGGAAAAAGTAAGTAATTTTGTAGGTAGAAGGGAAAGGTAATATTGAGGCTCCATAAATGTGGAGCCTTTCCAGGTATAGAAGAACCAACTGCTACATAAGGTAGTTGAAAATTCTTTTGAAGGGAAGTCTTCCAGTAAATCCCTTAATTTGTATAAATTGCCTATGGGTAAGAATGAATTTTAATTTCAATACACTCTCATTGCTTCCACAGCCATCCATTTCCTTTAAAGAATGGTTTAGCTGTGATTTATCTTGTTTTTGTAGCTGTTAGACTTCCTGTGACCTACTTCCTCTTTATCAGTTGTATGAATTTTCTCCTCAAAACTTTTTTTTTTTTTAATACACAGTTGTAGTGTTAAATATTTCTTGAGTCTGGAATTAAAAATCTTGTGATCACTTAAGTCTTCAAATAACCCTTGACTCACATACTCTTATAAGCAGAGAGTGGACTGAGAAGGCCAGGTAGCTTCCAAGGAAGAAAGAATATTATCCAACAACCACTTTAGCTAAAGCAAAAGAGAGTGTGACTCTCTTAGAGCAGGTGTCAGCAAACTTTTTTTTGTAAAGAACATAGCAATATTTTAGCCTTTGTAGGACTTATGGTCTCTGTTACTATTACTTAGTTCTGCCATAAAAGTAGCCACAAACAATATTTAAATCAATGTTTGCAGCTGTGTTCCACTAAAACTCTATTTAAAAATAAATTTGGCCAAGGGCTAGATTTCACCCTAAGGCTGCAGTTTGCTGACTGCTGCTCTAGAGATTGAGCCAGGGATCATGGGGCAGATTTGTATAGAGTTACTTTCTAAACAATGGAAACAGGACCTAATAATAATTCCTGTTAGGAGGATCATGACTGCCCTAGCATAGGTATGTCTCTGTGCCTTTGCACGTCTTCCATTCTTCCCTTCTCTGAAAGGGTGTAATTATCATCCCTCTTAAGCCATTTGATATTACATGTAAGTGCAGGTAACTTGTTTATTTAAATTACAACACTATGACCTAGTCTATCATGGCTAAATAGAGTGACAGATTATAGTCTTTCTTCCTATTGACAGTGTCATTTTACTGTAATTTTACATATTTTACATTGCTTATTGTGCCTGAGAACTTTTTTTTATGAATCTAAAGGCTTTACCTTGGAAGGTAATCTCTCTCTCATTTTAGGCTTCTGCTGAAACTCACATTTTCCCCCATACAGATATCTGCTGATTTCTGTTTTACTTAAGCTGATTGTGATTTGTTGGTTTTCTTGAATCTTTAGCTGTTTGTCTTTTGTTCATTTACAAAATTCTCACAGCTATCTATCTTTTTCTCAGGGCCATTCTCTTTCTCCTCTCCTACAGCAACCATGAAGGGACTGTAGAATCATGTAGTATCCTATTTGTCTTCTACCCTATCTTTCAGATCTAATATCTCTTGCCTTACTAGGCTGTGTTCTGGAAATTTTCTTTTTTTTTTTTTTTTTTTATTGGTGTTCAATTTATTAACATACAGAATAACCCCCAGTGCCCGTCACCCATTCACTCCCACCCCCCGCCCTCCTCCCCTTCTACCACCCCTAGTTCGTTTCCCAGAGTTAGCAGTCTTTACGTTCTGTCTCCCTTTCTGATATTTCCCACACATTTCTTCTCCCTTCCCTTATTTTCCCTTTCACTATTATTTATATTCCCCAAATGAATGAGAACATATAATGTTTGTCCTTCTCCGACTGACTTACTTCACTTAATCTTTTTTAACCTTTAAACCATCCCATTTTTAATTTTACTTACTATATCATTCAGTTATTATGATGTCAGTTATTATTTCTAGAATATTTATATGTTTATTTTTGAAATCTTCTTAATCATTTTTCTTACTTATATTTCCTACAAATGTATTCAAGTTTTTCTTTTTTCTTTTGAACTTATTAGGCACAGTTAATAAATTTTATGACTGATTTTAAAATTTACTTACCAAGTGACTTGCTTATGCATGTGAGTTTTGCCTTGAATTGCTTGTTTCTCTATGCAACCTAATCTGTGACCATTTTTAGGTATTCCTTGACCTGAGTTTCTCCAGACAGATTTGCATTTGCTATGGTCTCCTGCCTAGGGCCACTAACAACCAGGATCACTTTAAATTTTAATTCTGCCTTTGATATTTGATGTTTTTGAGAGAACCTACAGGTAGCATGTTGGGATGAAAAGTCAGTGCTAGAGCTATTTCAGGATTTTGAATTTTCAAAAAGGATTTTGTTTATTCTGTCAAAGTTCAGGTAGTTGAGCTTCCCTTCTGCAACTACCTCAGTGCAGCTTATTTCTGGCTGAATCTTACCCCGAAGGTGTACCCTTCGGAATGCTAAATTCTACAACAGATTTCTTCAGGTTTTCTACCTCCTCCCTGCCTTCCTGTGTTCAAAAGTCAATTCAGAAGCCTTTGGTCCTAGAGGACAGTAAATAACCCAAGGGTAAAAGCCACCTTCACCTCTCACTTTTTTCCCCTTAAACAGGATTCTGTTCTCACTTCACTTGTGGGTTTCTTTCAGTGCCTCTTCTGTTTAGAGACCTACCTGGGTGTGTTTATTTCCATCTGTCATTTTGTTCCATATGGAAAGCCATCAGAGTATATAAGTATATAAGATGCCATCCTGCAGGAGACAGAAATTCATTCCCACCACTTCCCCAATTTATAAAGTGCTTTAACTGTTTGCCTTGTGTTTGCCTTCTGCATGATTTATGAAAAGAAATGGTGTCTCTCTTGTTCACCAGTACGTCCAGCACTCAGCAAAGAGCCTGGTCCAGGGCAGCTAGTGGGTAATTGTTTGCAGAATGGACTACTTGAGTAGTGAGACTTTCTTCATGTCACCAGATTGTTTTAGACCCTAAAGGCTGCTGTTCCTTTTGTCCAGCACAGATGTCTCTGCCCATCTCTTCACTTTTCTCTCTAGTTCTCCCTTGAATCTCATGAATAGCTTTTTAAATTAAGTTATGAAAGAGCTAACGCGAGCGCTGCAAGTATCACCATGCATGGCACATCGTTGAAATTCAATACACGGCAGTCATAAGCTGCTTTCTCCTAAGTCCTGTCTCACCCATGTCCCAGTTCTGTTTCAGAGTCTGAGATACACATTGATCTCTTCTATGGTTTATGATTTAATTTTGGTTTGATTTTAACGATTCTCCTGTATTATAAATCATAGAAATAACACCTACACATCAGGCAGTAAAATTGTACTAAGCAGCTACATTGTTTTCACCTGTGGTTATAAAATTCCTGCTGAAAGATATATGTAATTGAAATCTGTCTCTTCATTAACAAATATATTATTATGACCTATCAATATCTTTTCCAGAAATTGGCTCTGTTATATATGAGGCACTGAATAGCATGATGAATATTCAAATAATATATTATATTCAGGCAATATTGACTTTTTGATAAAAAAATTAAGTATCTCAAAGATCTCAAGTATCTTTCTGTTTCAATACACACTAATGTGTATTGTCCTTTGTGTTGTTCAAACATATTTACTTTGTTTTGGAAAGTGTAACGATAATTGAAATTTGAAAACTTTTCTCTATTTAGAAATTCTCATTTGGTAAGCAATATAGTAGTAATGTTGACCTTTAATTCTGCTTGTTTTCATTTTAAATATTCTATATAATTTCCCTTATCTGGGAACTTTTCCTTTGGTTTCACTAAGTCCATAGCATTTACCCTTTTGGGGATACTTTTCCCATTTATTATAGACATATCTACATGAAGTATAATTGTTAATTTGCTTGACAGGATTAATCTACTGAAAAACCAAATGGCATTTTACAAAATAAAGTTTTAGATGCTCTGATGTTACACTAAACAAATAAATGCAATTTTGGATTTCACTTGTCTCTATGATACTGTTTCCTTGATTTCAAAGAATATCAGAGGGGATCCCTGGGTGGCTCAGTGGTTTGGCTCCTGCCTTTGGCCCAGGGCGCGATCCGGAGTCCCGGGATCGAGTCCCGCGTCAGGCTCCCTGCATGGAGCCTGCTTCTCCCTCCTCCTGTGTCTCTGCCTCTCTCTCTCTCTCTTTCTATGTCTATCATAAATAATAAATATTAAAAAAAGAATATCATAAAATATGAAATATATCAGAAAAAATTATAGAAAAAAGTTGAAGCACTTCTTAAAACAATTTATCAGAAAAAGCATGATCTTAGACAAGTGTATTATGGGGCAAAATTTCAAAGCAAGATGTAGAGTTTTCATTTAGCCTACTCAGAACTTGTTATGTATAATGGAAGAAGTAAGCTTTGTTGGGAAAGACCAATAGAATCTTTACCAAAATGAATTATCAGTGAGGCTTTTAAGGAATCTGTGCTAAAGAGAAAGGCCAAAATAATTTATATACTGTCTTGTGAATGTGTTATCTTAAAAGATAATAATCTGGTGTTCAGGAATCCAGGTTCTGTACTGGTGGCATTTTTCAAATTCAATAACTCTTTAACATCAGGAATCTGAATTATTGTCTATTAGCAGTGAGACCCTGACCACATAGAGCAAAAATGAGATTCTCTATAATGAAGATGGGTGGGGAATGAGGTCTCAAATAACTAAATAAGGTTATAAACTGGTCACTACAGTGCTCAAAGGGAACATAGACACAAGCCTAGCCACAAAAATTTAGCTCAGTGAGGAAATTTTGTTATTTGTAAATTTTGGATATTGATTGTTTTGTATTTGTCTTATTGACAATGTTCTAATTCCATATCCTGTCCTTGGTGACTCAAATATTCTCACTTTGGTTTTCATCCTATCCCACTGGCTGCTACTCCTCATACACCTCTGCATGTTATACTTTCTCAGCTGAAGCTTTTAATGTTAGCACTTTTCAGGTTTCAAGTACAATATATTTCCATTTTGGGCAGCTTGGGTGGCTCAGCGGTTTAGCGTGGCCTTCAGCCAGGACGTGATCCTGGAGACCCAGGATTGAGTCCCATGCCAGGCTGCCTGCAGGGAGCCTGCTTCTTGATCTGCCTGTGTCTCTGCCTCTCTCTCTCTCTCTCTCTCTCTCTCTCTGTGTCTATAACGGATAAGTAAATATAATCTTTAAAAACGTATGTATATATTTCCATTTTAAGACCTAGGGATTCTATGCTTTTCCATGTCATAAATATATACTGATATTTCCCAAATGGGTTTTAGATGCTTATATTCAGTAGCTTATTTGTCATATTCAGTTGAGACTTTCAAACGCATCTCAAACTTGGCAGTTATAAAAGAGAACTCTTCACTTCTGCCCAGAGACACATTATCTCCCTAACATTCACAGAATCATTTATTGATACTAGCAATCTGACTAAATGTTAAATACATACCTGACATTAAAGTTCAAAATCTGACCCTAGACTACCATTCTTTTTATTGTGTATTTCCTTACCCAGCCTATATTTAACTCCAAAATATTTGCTTTTAATCCACATGGACATTGATCATTTTCTAGTTACTCTATTTTTCCAGTTGTCTTCTTGCCTCTGACCTGTTCCATTTATCTTGGATAAGCCAAAATTAATGTTTAAAATAGCCTAAATCAGTTTATTCATTTGGTTTTATTTGTATTCACATACGGTATTTGTTTTTCTCAATCTGACTTATTTCACTTAGCATAGTACTGTCTCAGTCAATTCAAGTTGTCCCAGATGGCACAATCTCCTCCTTTTTATGGATGCATAATAGTTCATAAACCTATATGTATATATACCACTTCTTTCTTATCCATTTGTCGATGGACACCTCTGTTGCTTCCATACCTTGGCTCTTGTATATATTGCTGTAATAAACATAAGTGTGCAGATATCTTTTCAAATGAATGTTTTCATAATCTTTGGGTAAATACTCAGCAGTGAAATCATTACATCATATGGTATTTCTCTATTACTTTTTTTGATTAATTTTTTGAGGAACCTCCATACTGTTTTCCAATTTAAATTTCCAATTTAAATTTCTACCAACAATACACAAAGATTTCTTTTACTCCACATCCTCACCAACACTTGTTATTTCTTGTCATTGGATAATAGCTATTCTGACAAGTATAGGGTGATAGCTGACTGATTTTGATTTTAATTTCCCTGACCAGTGATGTTGAACATCTTTTTACATGTTTGTTGTCCATATTCCATTCTTTGGAAATATGTCTTTTCAGGTGCTTTTCCCATTTTTTAAAAATTTTTATTTATTTATGGTAGTCACACACAGAGAGAGAGAGAGAGAGAGGCAGAGACACAGGCAGAGGGAGAAGCAGGCTCCATGCACCGGGAGCCCGACGTGGGATTCGATCCCAGGTCTCCAGGATCGCACCCCGGGCCAAAGGCAGGCGCCAAACCGCTGCGCCACCTGGGGATCCCGCTTTTCCCATTTTTAATTAGTTTATTTGTTTTTGGGGTGTTGAGTTGTATGAGTTCTTAATATATTTTGGATATTAATCTCTTATTGGATGGCAAGATGTTGGAGACAAGGTTGAGGGGAGTGGGAGGGTATAGGCTTCCAATTATGGAATGAATAAGTCACTGGGATAAAAGGCACACAGCATAGGGAATACAGTCAATGATAGCCTAATGCCATTGTGTGATGACAGATGGTAGCTGCACTTGCAATGAATAGCATAACATAATAGAGAACTCGAATCACTGTGTTATACATCTGAAACTTACATTGTGTTAATTATACTCAAATTAAAAAAAAAACTTAAAAAAGGAATAGGGTTTATATAATGATATCATATTTTTATATAAAATTGTATATATCTCTTTAAGTCCACACAAAATACTGTTACTTTGGGGAATAAAATTGGGGGTGATGCTGACTATACTGGGAGAATAGAGTGGAAGAACTTAATTTTTCTTAAATATTTTTTATGCACTGGATATTTTTTACCATGTCCACACATTTTCTATTCAATAATAAAAATTTCCTTTTTAGAATGGTATAAATAAATTAATTAGTCAATAAATAAAATAGTATAAATCAGATGATGTCACTTCTGTGTTTATAAGTCTTGCCATTAAATTTACAGCAATTGCCAAATTTCTCCCATGCTCCTGGTTTGGTTCAGCCCCTGCTCATCCTCCTGACTCAGATTCTCAGATTATTCTAACGTGTTCAGTAATTTCCAGTAATACATTCCATCTGCCATTTCCTAGAGTATACCAAACCATTTTCTACCTCACAGGTTTTGCACTTGGTGTTCTCTGTGACTGTCTCTTTTCCTGACAGTTTGTTTGCTTAGATCATTTCTATTAATGGTAAGCTCTTTAATTTATTTATTTTTAAAGATTCTATTTATTTATTCATGAGAGACATAGAGAGAAAGAGAGGCAGAGAACCAGGCAGAGGGAGAATCAGGCTCCATGTAGGAAGCCCAATGTGGGACTTGATCCTGGGTCCCCAGGATCACGACCTGGGCAGAAGGCAGTGCTAAACCGCTAAGCCACCTGAGCTGCCCTGGTAAGCTCTTTTAAATGTCATCTTTAATAGACAGTTCCTGATTATTCTGTCCAAAGTAGGCTTATTTTATTATTTATTTATTGTAGAATCTTATTAAGTATTGATAACATATACATATTGCATATACACATAACATATACATATTGCATATACACATATATAATATATAAATATGTAATACATAACATATATATATAATACACATATAATTAAATTATATATGTGTTCTGGATGTCTTTCTATCCATCAATAAAGTATGTAAGCTCTGAGTTTGTGAACCTTTTTAGCCTTGTTCTTCATGTATCCCTAGCAAATAGTGTAGACTATGCACATACTAGGCTCTTAATAAATATGGTACAATTCAAAAATGTGTAAATAATTACTGCTATACAGTAAATCAAAAGAAATATTGAAAGAGGACTGAAAATAAGTATCTTAATTCCTTAATTTAAAAATTATGTCTCCTCTCCAAAAATATGAATGCTATTTCATTTCATCAGCAAACATGTATTGTAAGCCTAATATATGATAAATATTGCATTGGGGGACACCTGGGTGTCTCATTGGTTAAGTATCTGCCTTCAGCTCAGGTCATAATCCTGAGGTCCTGGGATCGAGCCCCACATTGGGCTCCCTGCTCAGTGGGGAGCCTGCTTCCTCCTCTCCCTCTGCCTGCTGCTCCTTCTACTTGTTCTCTCTCTCATCAAATAAATAAATAAAAATCATTTTTAAAAAGGTTTCATTAGGGGATGAAATTCATGCCATGGGTGGGTAAATGTGGTCTATCATCTGGAAGCTATATCCCAATAAAAAAAAAAAAGTATATTCAAATTATCAAGAAAAAGGATAAAATTTCAACTTTGCTAATGATTATAAAGGAATATAGAAATTATCATGTGAGTTTTAATATGAAGAAAAAATAGAAATTAAAAATGTGAATTGAAGATATAAAAACTGGAAGAGATAATTTCATATGAAAGCTTAGAGACCTGGCTGGATTTGTATTTTCTCCATAAGAATAAATATAAATTTCACTACTGTTTAAAGCATAGGATTGGAGAGGTCCAAAGCAAACAAGAAGTCTGGTCTAATACTGGAGCTCAAAGGAGGAATGTCATACTTTGGGCAAGGATGGCAGCAATTGAGATGAAGATAACTGAATTTAAGAAGAAGTTAGCATACAGGATTTCAAAAGCTGTTCAAAAGTCATCTGATCAGAAAGGCCATCCTTGATTATCCAATATAAAAGAGCTAGTCATTATTCACTATCAACTACAATCTGCTTTGTTTTAATGCATAGCAGCTATCATGAGCTCACAGATTTTTCCACTATTTTCTTGGATGTCTTTCTTTTCCACTTTCCCATTTGAAATGATATACCACAATGGCATGGGCTTTATTTATGTATTTGTTTTCCTGTTATATCCCTAGCATTTAGTTCAGGGCCTGGCTGACAGCACACAATGAATATTTATTGGATGGAAGATTGAATTTGGGAGCAAGAGAGGAATAGGAGTCAAAATAGCTTGAAGGTTTCCGGTTCCTAAAACTGGGATGGATGGATGGTTATGTGATTTATTGATGTTGGGAACAATAGTGGAGTAGTGAAGAGTGGTGTGGAGTAGAGAGTAGGGAAAATCATAAATATTGTTTGGGAATAATGAATGTGAGGTGGTCAGATATATAAACAATTACAAGTAGCTAATAGTCAAATAATTATACCAGTATCAAACAGAAAATAAGACATGACTAAAAATATACATCCTGGAATTATTTGAATATAGGTCTTACATTTCTGAGTGGGGAAGAAACTGACTATAAACGAAAACATTTTATTCCATCCACAATCCAGACTTGAGAAGACCCAACTTTTAATTACTGGCTAAAGGATCACATTATTTTAAAACAATGCAATAAATGAAAATAAATGGGACAGAAATGAATGGTCAGAGATAGAAGAAAAAACATATCAAAGCCTAATTCAATAGAAGCAAGAGAGAGGAGTTCCATCAAAGAGGGAAAGACCATCACTGATCATTTTTGGGGAGATGAAATGATAGAAAGATTGGAAATGTTCATTGGGGCTAGTGATATGGTTGCCATTGATTTCCTTAGATACATAGTGTTTTCTTGTGGAAGGAAAGAGGCAGAAGATATATTGGGTGGGGTAAGTGAGTGAAAAATGCATAGATTGGGATTGAGTATATTCTGTGATTCCTTCAAAGAGATTTGCTATTAGAAGAACATAGTCAGGGGCACCTGGGTGGCTCAGTGATTGAGTATCTGCCTTTGATTTGGGTCGTGGTCCCAGAGTCCTGAGATCAAGTCCCCCATAGGGCTTCCCGCATGGAGCCTGCTTCTCCTTCTGCTTATGTTTCCTTTTTTTTTCTGCTTATGTTTCCAATGAATAAGTAAATAAAATCTGAAGAAGAAGAAGAAGACAAAGATGAAGACGAAGAAGAAGAGGAGGAGGAGAAAGAAGTTAGTCTCAGAAAGATGTGGAATCCAGAAATTATTTTACAATGGGAGAGAAAATAACATAAATGTTAAGTAATGTTGAAAGGAAGAAATGGCTTAAAAATAGCTCATTGAGCATCTAATGTTTCTAAGAAGTTGGGTGGTTTGAGACCCAAAACATAGATGATAAGGGAGACTTCCTTTATTAAAACAGAATTCAGGGGTGGCGGGGTAGTGGTGAGAATGAGTGAATAGAATTTGAAGAAGTTCCAGTTGAATGGTTTATATTTAATCTATGCTTTAGGAGACAATCTCATTTTATAAAATGTTGGAAAGTTTTCATGGAGAGATAGAAGCTTGCAGGATATTAGGAAACTTTAGAAACAGCAATTGTGGAGAAGAGGAAATTAAATGAAGAATTACTATAAGATTGACAGGAAGCATTGGTGGTCCAGGTACAAGGCAGATGATCTTGAATAAACAAACAAACCAAAAAAAAATGCATCTTTTAGTGATGACAATAATAATAATAATAGAAAATACATAGAATTTTCTGAGCCAGGCCTTATTCTATGTTCTTTGCATGTTTTAAGTCATTTCATTAGAGAAGATATATATGTAATTTGTTCCAAGTCACACAACTAGTAAGTGTGAGGTTAAAGTAACAATTTGCAGTGAATTGTTAATTAGTCACTACTGCTGTGTGTTCTTACAGTCAAAAGAAATTTTACCTACCTTGGCTGTCCATATACCAACCAGTTTTTCCAAATCCATTGAAGAGAGGGAGAAATCATGACTACACGAATCTCTCTCTCCATTTTCTAAGTATTCAATACCGTGATACTTTTTACCCTCAGATACTAAGATCCAGGATATTCTTTTCTGACTCTCAGTAGATAGCTATTCCTTGTGTCCTCAGTTTGCTTTCAGTAGGAGGACTTGTCAATTTTCACATATCCTAACGTTTCATCCCATAGAAAAATCTTGATTTTTTCATTGAGAGAAAGTCCAAAGCTAGTATGAACCCAGATCCTACTTGTTTCCACCCTGTGGTTGTCAGGGAGTACATTGGACTCTAGCACAATTAGGGCAACTACTCATAAAAACCTTAAATAGCAAAGGAAATGCACATGCATATTTAAGCATTGTACAAATTTCCAGCCTCATTCAGCTGGTCCTGTCTCTCTGGATCAGTTGAACTACAAAGAATTATGGTTTGGTCACATGATGCATATCAGTCTTCTGAAAATTGAACATATCATAAGCAATATATATCATGTTTTCTCTTATTCTTAGATCCTACAATAAAAGCTGCTCAATAAAAATCAAAACAAAATCCATCAGCATTCAGTAAAATTAAATTGTATTTCTGTGTGATATGTATGAACTGTGAATGATATTTTTTTCTAATTTTTGCTAGAAATTTATCTTCTAGATTGTTAGTATTTTATGTAAGAAAATTACACATTGCATTGACGAAGGACCCAGTAGGAAACAGATGGCATAGTCAAAAGGGGGCAAATGGAAAGAGTGTTAGTGAAGAACCAACCTCTTTACACAGGTTGTGCCAAAGGAAAGTCAGTGAGGGATGGTGGACTATGATGGGGATACTTAAGACTGATGGAGCAAAGGAGGCTGACACTGAGATTTTTTTTTTATATATAAGTAGGCTCCACAACCAGTGTGGAGCCCAACATGGGGCTTTAATTCACAACCCCAAGACTGAGACTTCAGCTGAGATAAAGAGTCAGATGCTTAACCTACTGAGTCACCTAGGGTCCCCTATTTAATATATTTAGTTTAAGATACCCATTGATCTGGAATATTATTCAGCTTTTTTTTTTAAAGAAGAAAATCTTGCCATTTGTGGCAACATTATGAGCCTAAAGGACATTCATTATGCTTAGTGAAGTAAGCCAAATACATAAAGACAAATATTGCATGATCTCATTTATAAGTGGAATCTTAATAATCATACTCAAAAGTGAAGAGTAGAATGGTGTTTTCCAGTGACTAGGGTGAGGAGAAAATGGGAGACATTGGCCAAAAAAATACAGAGTTTTAGTTATGCAGGATAAATAAGTTCTAAAGATCTAATGTATAGCATGGTGACTGTAGTTAATAATACTTCATTTTACATTTGAAATTTGCTAAAGGATATATCTAAAGTGGTCTCACCACAAAAATAAAACAATACAAAACATAGTAACTATGTGAGGTAGTAGATATATTAATTAGCTTGATTGTGGTGATTATTTCACAATGTATATGTATATCAAAACATTAGGTTCTACACCTTAAAATACATACAATTTTTGTTGGTTAATTATACCACAGTAAAGCTGGAAAAAGAAAAAGATGCCCATTCATCCATACAAATGGAGAGAAGTTGGTTTTACTCTAAGTCAAGAGAAACTTGTATGATTCATACAAGAACACTTGAGTAAGGAACTGAAGAAGAGTTTTTTGAACTAGTGTGATATGTAGTCTCGCTCATCATTTTGTAACTGTGAGCAAGTTTGGTTTTCAGGCTTGGTGACAACACACTATTCTTTTAGTATAACAATTCAACAATGTGAAATACTTATGGTCTCTGAACTAGTAAAGTAGAAACCAGTTCTTACTTTTTTTTCCTTATCCACAAGAACTATTACTCTGTATTTGAAAGTACAATGTAAATTTTATATGGTTCTCAGCAGTGAATTTTGTCATTTTTATTCTAGAGAGGCTGATAAAGGGAGGAAATAGGGGGTATCAGAACCACTGCAGAGTCGACAGTTTGCTGTTTGTCACTGCCTAAACTCATCATGGATACGGGGTTATGAAAAAGACCTGCTGGAAAAATAAAGATTTTACTGGAACATTTCAGAATGATATTAAAGTGAGATTTATATTGATACTTAAGATGAAAATTAATGCTTACTCTGTTAGCTGCTGTGATGAGAGGAAATGTACAATGTTGAGGCATATTATCTTCCCAGCCAGAGCAAGTTATATAAGGTATAAAAAGGAATAGAGTAAGTGAAGGGGGTGGAGCAAACACAAGATAGATCTATGGTCTTTTAAGGAAATGTTGGAAAAAGACAAAGGACAAAAAATAGAGAAAAGGCACATAAGATTGTCATACAAATTTGGAATGCAGGAACATCAAACAGAAAGAAAACTGGTGCTAATTTCATATTTTATTTTATTTTATTAATTCCATATCTTAAATAGCACAGAAAAATAAAAGTTGAAGGGACAAGAATACAAACAGACATGAAAACATTCTCATTAACTTATTTACACATTATTCAACATATATTTTGAGTTATGGTATTTATTGTTTACTCTGAAATTATACTCACTTATTTCTTGACTCTATTTCTCAAGTTTAATAATTTTATTGTACAACTTTCAGTCCAAATATCAGCCTAATGAAGTCTTTATTAAGCTTGCATATGTTGTGGAGGGAGAGGATCTGCAGCATTAGTGGATAAAAGCTTAGGCTTCACCTGGTTTCAAAGTAAAATACTCTCTTCGCCTTTATTTCCTCAAATGTAAAATATGGCTGATTACAGTAGTACTTCTTGCATGCTGTAGCTGTGAGTATTACATGAATTACTTCATAAAAACACTGAAATTAATTATTGCTAAATAATATGTTCTTAATAACATTAGCATTATTATTACCACCTGCAGGGTAGTAGTTTATGCTTGTGTATAAATGGTTCTAATAACATTTACTACATTATATGCTTTTTTAATTGTTTATTTTGAATTAATTTAAGGCATACATAATAGTTGCCAAAATAACACAAAGTGTTCCTTACTCCTTCATTTCGCTTTCTCTTTGTTAGCATTTTATTGTAACAGTGGTATAATTGTCAAAACCAAGCAATTAACATTGGTACACTATTATCAACCATATTACAGGCCTAATAACATTACATCAGATTTTCCACGAATGTCCTTTTTTCTGTTTCAGGCTTCTAACTAGGATCCACATTATTTACATTGTTATTTCTCTTCAATATCTTCCAAGTCTGTAAGATTTTCCCAGCCTTTCTTTGTCTTTCATCATGTTGACACTTGAGGAATATTGATAGTTATTTTGTTGAATATCCCTTAATTTGAGTATGTCTGATAATTTTTCATCATAACAATAATGTTATGGGCTCTTTGAAAGAATACTTTAGAGACAGTGCTGAATCCTTTTCATTGCATCATATCAAACATCATAGTTACAATGTTTTGCTATAGATGTTATTAACCGTGATCACTTAGTTAAGGTGGCCTCTTTCAAGTTTCTCCATGGCAAAATTACTATTTTTCCATTTTCACTTAATAAATATCTTGGGGATACACTTTGAAATTATGAAATCCTTATGATTTCATAATCAAATTATGAAAACTTTTGCCTGATGATTTAGGATCCATCAGTGGATCTTGTCTTCAGAATTTACTATTGTATTTTTTGCCTAATAGTTATTTTATCTTTTATTATCTTCTTTATCAAAGAAGTTTGTCACCCTCCATATATTTATTTAATAATTATTTTATCAATATAGATTTATAAATATTGATTTTCTTCTGTGAGTTAAAATCCAATACCATCATTTATTTTATTGTTTAAAATTTTTCTCAGATTTTGCCATTAGTATATTTTTTAAATTAATTGTCTTCTTTCAACAAGACTCTTTTTTAGATCAATTCTTTGCTTTCTGATAATAATATAAGATGTTCCAACCCTTACTGTTTATTCTGAAGTCATTCATGTTTCTGAGGAATCATGATTCCTTTTATTAAGGAATGGTGTTTAGAAAGCAAAATGAAACACTGGATTTGCTGATTTATACAAGACTGTTATCATTTCTAGCATACATATATATAAACACACACACACATATATACATGCACATACATGAATATGACTATTTATATATCTCTATGTGTACATGTACATACATATATGCATGTGATATAAGCACACAGGCAAAAAGGCCTTTATATTACAATTATGAGTTTATTATAGTGCTATTTTATAGCGATCATTTCAGTATGAAGTTGAAAATCTGACTAAATTTTGAACCCGTATCCATATATTTATTTACTGGATACCCAGCCAATGTGACAATTGTAGGGAACTCTAAGCCAGCTGCAGGGTTATAGAAAACATAAATGATAAAATAATCACAGGATTGGTGGTGGAGCAAACTTAGCAATGAAATTGTAAGCATTCCTGTAAGCAGGAAGAAGAAACAAGTGAAAAAGAAATCAGAAGGATCAGGAATGAGTTAACCAAATTTTATAGGTCAGCATGCTAAGAGTGAAATAGAGTAGGACTCAAAGTCAATGATTTAATACCAGAGAGACATCTCTAGGGGGAAAAAAAAATAATTGGAGAAATGAGGACTGAAAGAAAAACTCTAGATAAATTCATTTCTGATCTCAAATTTGAATGAGGAGAAAGAAAATTGAACCTATGATGGTTTTCTCAAAATACTGATAGGATGAGCAGAATATAGAATGCAAAAGAATATTTTTCATGATTCATAGTAGTACTAAGAAGTGGCATATGAGATATGAAACCTATTAAAAGTTAGATGTAAAGTAAAACCTGAGAATTATCCTTTAACTTGGATCCAGTGAGGAACATGTAGCAATTACGTTGACAGTTTAGAGTCTAATAAATATCTTTAAGCTTTACCACTCTAATTGTGATCAGAAACAAGTGAGGCTAGGGTATAGTGTTAAATTATCCTAACTGATGAAACGCAGGGTGTCTTCAAACAGCAGTGGATTGTAGGGGATGCAGGGAAGGAAAGGAAAAGGTGATTTTCATTGCCCATTTGAGTCCAATGCTGTGAGTCATCACTGTTACTTAATCCATTATTTGGAAGGAAAAATATGTTCCTCTGTTGGTAGCACTCCTGGGAAATTCTCGAGCAGCATTAACTGCTAATAATCTGGCCTGGCAGAGTGAAAACAATGTGCTTGTTTGAATATAATGTGTCCAAAAGACAAGTCTCATAACATGACTCCACACAGGGTATGTATGGCAGAGTAATGACCCCCTCAAAGATATCCAAATCCTGATCCCTGGAAACCATGAATATATCACTGAGCACTGCAAAAGGGAATTTGTATATGTGATTAAGGTTATAATCTTGAGATGAGAAGATTATCCAGGATTTTCCAGGTAGGCCTAATCTAATCACTTGAGTCTTTAAAACCCGAGAAGATGAGAAATTATATGGATTTGACCTGGCATGCTGGCTTTAAAAAAGGATAAGGGGGTTCACAGAGCAAGAAATGAGGTGGCTTTTAAAAGTTGGAACTGGCCTACAATTTACAGCCAGCAAGAAAACAGAGCCTTTAGTTCTATAATTGCAAGGAACAACGGAATCTAACAGATTTTCCCCTAGAGCCTCCGGAGAGGAACACAACCCTCTAACATCTTGATCTTCACCCAGTGAATCCCATGTCAGACTTCTGACCTACAGAATTGTTAAGATAATAGATATGTGGGTTTAAAGCCACTAAGCTTATGGTAATTTGTTATAGCAGTAGTAGGAATTAATACACTGAGTTTTGCTTTAATTCTGTCTATATAGAGGAGCTTGAGAACAATCAGGGAAGCTGAAATGATTAAATTGAAAGCAAAATTACACTAAAATAGGTAGGAGGTAAAAGAAAATGAGTCTTTGTTAAGCACTGATTAAAAATATAACGTGTCTAGCGTTATATAAGAAATTATCATGTATAATCACCTCAATAACCCTATCAGATAGGTATCATTTTGCCCATTCTATACCTTTGGAAACTGATGCTTAATTGGAACAGTTGGGTAATATTCTAAAGGATATATGATTATGAAGAAATGATGTTGTAATTTCCAGCTAATGTAGGTCATGCTTCAAAGCCATATCCAACAAAAGGCCATGTTTCCTAATACATCTGGTCTCTGTTAAGTCCTGTGATAAATGCTTTATGTGTATTGTCTTATTTACTACTTAAAACAATTTTACTGAGATCAACTATAAGCTAGCATTTTAAAGAAGGAAAACATCACTCATTAGAACAGGGTTTGTTTTCCGGATTTTTTTTTTTTAAGTGAAATTGGAAGAACTGAGCTTTGAAGAGATAAATGGCATTTAGGTTGCTAGAGAATACCAAGGAAAGCAGCAAGAAGCTCCAAAGTTGCATTGTGTTTAGTGTGTTTTTTCTTTAATATCAAAAATATTAGATTTTTTTTAAATTTTTTATTTATTTATGATAGGCACACAGTGAGAGAGAGAGAGAGAGGCAGAGACACAGGCAGAGGGAGAAGCAGGCTCCATGCACTGGAAGCCCGACGTGGGATTCGATCCCGGGTCTCCAGGATCGCGCCCTGGGCCAAAGGCAGGCGCCAAACCGCTGCGCCATCCAGGGATCCCTAATATCAAAAATATTAGAAACACTAAGAATTGTGTTCATATGAGATAAAATATGTCCATATGACTGTGTACATTTTATAATATTGTCACTGTTTTCTGATGTACTATTTATGTAGGCTATTTTGCTTCATCTGACCACACTAATGGTTGTTCATTAAATGGATAGGATGTGGAAATTCACCTGATTATTAAAGAAAACTTTAAGAAAAGCTTATCAAACATGTAACTAAGGGAGAATTTATCACATATGATAATCTATAAGTATAGATTTTAGAAATTTAAATTATAATTTAAATATGCTATAGCATATTTATAGTCTTTAATCTATAGTTGTTTAAGCTTTATTCATGAAATACACACTAGAAGTAACTTTAAAGGGATAGTTGTAAAAATAAGTTATCAAAAAAATAGCCTTTGTTAATTAGCAAATAGAATTTGCTAAATTTTGATTGCCACACCTGAAGCAATGAGACAATTTTGCTCAATTTCGTTTCTTTCTTTTTTTTTTTTTTCTGGTTTTGTCACTAGAATGGAGTATTGGCATTTGCATGCTCCATTTATTCTGTGAAGTATAGTAATATGCTGTACCATTTTGACCTTTTGGAAAGTCTGAAATTTAATTAGTTGACTATTTTCCACTAGTCATCATCTCAACCTCACCGAGTTGTGAGAAAGGATAGGCTAGCCATAAAATGTTTGAACAATGATTAAGGCTTTAACATTTCATATATCTTTAATCCTCATGATCCTCTCAGTTCTGTTCCAGGAATCTCAGATATATAACCAGCATGTGATTATATCGAAATCCTGATAATATAGCATGATGCTTATTGCAACACACCTATCATGATGCTTAAAAAATTTAGCTCACTCTCCACATATCTAGGAAATGGTGTTCTTTATAGTGAATGTTTTAGTGTATAATAGATTTGATGGGTAGGAAAATTATTTATTATTTTGATGTCTAGAAGTTTTGTTTTTTATTGCTGATGAAATGAAGGGCAGTCATGTACAGGTGCCATAAATTACATGAAAGAAATAATCTAGCCTGCTGCTATTTTTTAAAAATCTGCTATTAGTCTTACATATGTTTCTTCCAATTTATATTGGTTAATACAGAAATGAATAAAATGCTTTAAGCATTGTATTTTTTTCCCCCAATGAGTGCATGGCCAATAGAAATTGGATATGTAGTACTTTACTTATAACCACATTTCTGACCAGTGAATTTTATGTTCTGAAAATAACTTTTTAATGTATGTGATATTGATAAGAATTTATATTTTGTATTCAAACATGATTTTTTTTGTGTGTGAAAAGCTAAACTATAGTCATACTTAAAGCCAGCAATATTTAAGGTCAATGTAATATTCTAGCTTTTCAACTCATATCCTAGGAAGATCTTTTAAAACAAGGATAATTTTTCTTTGTCACTTACTGGTGATCATATATCTCTTTCTTATCTGTACACAAATTGTGTTAAAGATAAATTGACGATGGGGAATAAGGAATGCCCTTATTGTGATGAGCACTGGGTGTTGAATGGAAATGTTGAATCACTATATTGTACACCTGAAACTAATATTAAACTATATGTTAACTATACTGGAATTTAAATAAAAACTAAAAAAAATGTTTTTAAACAAACAGACATTACATACGTATGGACAGTTAAAATGATATACAGTGGGCCCCCACCTGGGAGGCTCAATGAACATCTGCCTTCAGCTCAGGGCATGATCCTAGGGTCCTGGGATAGAGTCCCACATTAGGCTCCCTAAAGGGAGCCTGCTTCTCCCTCTGTCTGTGTCTCTGCCATTCTCTCTCTGGGTGTCTCTCATGAATAAATAAATAAATTTAAAAAAAATGATACACAATGGCATATCAGCTTATGAAGGCTTTTAAATCTAGGATACCATCTTAAACCTGGCATCTACATGTTGGTTATAGAACTCAGGAGGTATTATCCACATGACTTGCTTGTTACAAAAACAAATAAAAAGTACTGGAAGACTTAGCATTAGTTTGTGCTTTATGATTTAGTGAAATAGGCTTAAAAGTCAGAAAGTATTTTCATTTTATATATTCATAGTTTCACCTTCCCCAACATTCTCATTGGTTCTCAGAGCTCTCCTGCCCATGGCTAAATTCCTTTCTCTTTGCCACTAAATCAAATGCTAATCAGACTCTTTCCCCCAAAATGACATATTTTAAAATAATTATACTCCACTTACGCACTTTGTAAGAATGGGAACACTTTAATTAAGCCAAGTGAACAGGCTTTGAATTGTTACAAAGTAATTCACACCAAGGGAATAGTTATAAACAGTATAATAATTCAAGTCCATGAATATATTTTTATTATTACAAAGCGATATTTTAAAAACTCTCTCATTTGCTTGAGAAATCACATGAGGACACATTACACTTTATAATACCAGTTTCCTAAAATGAGAATAATTTTGAAAAATATAGAAGCTAAGGCCAAAGGAGGAATCTCTAGATGCCAAATTTGTTAATCTTCCCTAAAATAGTCAGTGTGTTTCATAATGATTCTATTGGCTTCTCTCCTGCAATGGCAGAATATAGGAGAGAAAAATAAAACCTATATATATATATATATATATATATATATATATATATATGCATATTGTGGTGTTTTTTCCCAATACAGACGACTAATACTATATATATTAATGATAGCACATTTGAAAAATTATTTGCCAGCTACACAATGTCTGGTTTCATTCCTAATGACATCAACAAAGATCTGTTCTCTAGAGTCTAGACTGTGACATTCATGAGTAATTGACAAAATAGCCGTGGAACATGGCAGTTGTATTCTTATTTATTATATCAGGTGTATTATTTTATTCATGTATTCATTACTATTATTATTGTCATCTTTAGGCATTTGTGATTCTTCTGATGCAACTTAAAGTATCCCATGGATGATCACTTTTCTTTAACATTATTTTCATCAAAAATCACATTCTATGTAGTACTCAAGAAGCTCTCACATTTCTATCTTCAGCTAAGATTCTAAGTAGTCAGAGATGAGGTAGCAGTAGTATGTAACATATTCTCCAAAACAAACCCAGGGGTTATTTTTTTAAATTATCGTTATTTATTACGAATGACTTCTTTGGTATTGAGGGAGTAATTGGGAACATTTTTATTGTAACAACTTCCCTTTTCTTAGACATGCACAATGCATGCACATGCACAGTCCTATCACTGGGTTAAACCTTAAAGAAAACTTGGTCAGTTAGTTAATTAATTTAGAATAGTCTACTTTGCTCACCAATATTTCTGATTCTTTTTGTTGTTGTTGTGTTTGCCCATCTCTGAATTTATAGGAGGCATAGTGAATTGCTTTTAAAGGAGAATTTGTTTCACTTTTAGGTGGAAATATTTAACATTTAATAGTCAGTTGGTGATTCTTCATGATCTTTTTCCCAGGTCACCATGATAATGGAAGTACGTATCAATACAGATACTGCATAAAATTAGAGTATTTTTGAAATGAGAGGTCATAACTTGAAGGGTCTTCCTTAAAGAATTGACTGGACTCAGGGATGCCTGGGTGGTTCAGTGGTTGAGCATGTGCCTTTGCTCAGGTCGTGATCCCAGGTCCTGGGATTGAGTTCCATGGGAGCCTGCTTCTCCATCTGCCTATGTCTCTGTCTCTGTCTCTGTGTCTCTCATGAATAAATAAATAAAATCTTAAAAAAAAAAAAAGAATTGCTAGACTCACAGTGAGCGAATGTTTGGTTGTTTCAAGTCACTGATTTTTTTATTTATTACTGAGGTACTGAAGGGTAACTTACTCTATTCTAAATTATACCAAAGCCAATTTCTACCTGAAATATTTACCAGTGGTGCAAATAGAAAGGGTGTATGTATTTTAAATAAGCAGAAATAGATATATGATCAAAAGAACTGTGGGTGAGCAAAATAAATGACACCATCGCGTGAATGGGAACAAGGAAAATAACTGGATAGTAATGTTTTTCCGGGAAGACACTCCACAAAAACCAAAGCTATAGAGGTCAGAAATCCTCTCTGTGACAAATTTTCCCACAGGCTTCAGGCTTCTGTAAATAGGGCTTCTTGAGCATTATCAGTGCTATTACAGGAGCACCTTAATTGTATGTTTCCAAATCTTAACTCATCATTTCTCCCTAAAAATATTCTATAATTTTATCTCATTTCATTATCACTTGCCCAGTCACTTCATCCAGAAACCCAGAGGGAATGATTTCTTCTTCTCCCTTTACCCTTTCATCTAGACACAGATGCTATGGATTCCAATCCTTAACATAATTCCTTTGTTTCTTTTGCTTGCTTTGCTACTCCCTTACTACTTCATTATCATTTGCCTGGTGTAGCCAATTAATTGGCTTTCCTATATCCATTTATTTTAACCTTTAGCCAAGCCTCCACAAAAATCCTGAGAGAAAGTATTTCGAAATTGCAAATCTGGTCTTGTTACTTCCACATATGAAATCTTCAGTGTTTCCCAACCTTTCTGGTAGTAGAATTTTTTATGGAATCCCTGTCCTTGGAAATATTTCTTGTAAAAATTACTTTTAAAAACTTAGTTTATGAATCACTTATGTTTGGTTATTTACAAAGCATAGAGGTATATTAAAAATTCAAAGAATGTTTAATTTTGTTTCATTGATTTTTTCAAATTTGTTGAACAATGAACCCCTCTTATTCATTTATAATATCTATTAACATCCTGCAGATCTGCTTTTCCAGATGGACTCCAGGATAAATGTCAAGCCTCTTAACATATCATGCCAGCCTGTTTGCTTCCCCAGATCTATATTTAGCCTTTAGTTTTACACTCTGGGAATTATAAAATGCTCTTAAGTCACTGCACATTCTTAGTTATTTTTCACCTTCCTAGGGTTGCTTTTGTATTCTCTCTAGAATGCCTTCCCCATCCAAACGTTATCTGCCTAACTGCTATTAAATCTTTGTGTTTCAGCTCAGGTGTAAATTATTTCCAGAAGCCATCTTCATATATACCTGTATCTATCATTTTGATTTTTATAATAAATACTTATTATCTATTTAAGTGTCTTTTCTCCTTAAGAATAAAAAACTTTTGAGAGTAAGGCTCATCTTTTTTTTTTTTTTTCTCTTGCATTTCAGTCCCTGGGAGATATTTTGTGTTTAATAAATATTTATAGATGAATGCAGAAAGAAATGTATACTCAAAAAATAAGTAATGTATTAAGTGATAATTATATGAGTGACTGTATATTACACATTAATGTGAATTAACTTTAAATGTTGAATTCCAATGGCGGTGAATTGCAATTCATTTCAAACTCTTTCTTGATCTTGATGAGCTTTTTTTTTTTTCAGAAAAAAAAATTCCAATATTTTTTATTTATCGTGTCATAGAGAATGCTTCTTTCCCACTCCTGATGTGTCTGTCTTGTAAACAGAGTTCAAATAGCATAATTCCAATTACTTACTTCACTTCAGGGAGTGGAGATAACAATTTGATTGGTTAATGTCAGTAAAGTAAGAGATCATGCTTGACTCAGCCACTTCATTGGCCTTTTTTAAGACCCAAGTCGGATTATGAAGTTCCTACAGCACATTCACAATATATAAATTTATCATGACCAGTTAAAACTGTCAGCCTTTGCTATTCACAAAATTTTTTGTATATGTTTGCTTTTAAACCTTTTTATGAAGTATGTGTTTTAATTTGATGAAACATATCTATAAAAATTGCTATCCTGGATTCCCCACAATTCAGAAAATATTAGGTTATGCTTTAATGAGGTAGGCTTACTCTCAAGATCATGGTTCATTTGTGTTTTGCCATATTGGTTTTGCTTCTGTTTCCCTGGGTGACAGGATGCAGTTATTTTTTTCTGTGGAGTCCTTAGCATTTGTATTTTGCCATGATGTTGGGCCTCCATTTCCAGATTCTTCTAAGTCCCTTCCACCAGCTTTAGTCTGCATTCAAATAACACATCTGAGAAGTCTCCAGAATCTGTGTTTCTTATAGAAACTTGCACTTAGATAATGAACCTGAATTCTAGATCATTGCTCATTGTCTCTACTTTGAGGTCCTGTAAGTGCCACTACTTGAGAACCAATCCTTTCCTCTTCTCCATCTCATCACCATCAGTCTCTTTCCTTTTTACTGTTTCTCAGTAAAGGCAACATCATTCTCAGAATCACCTAGATGTGAAAAATCTGATTTTCTTAAACTTTTTCTACCTAGAAACCCAAATTCTTAAAGTTTCTACTTTTACATTGTGCTTAGAAGCTTTTATGCCCCATATTTTTGGAGATCTAGCTCTGTGAGCCAATACAACAGAATCCACACTTTTCCTCTCTATATCAACTTGTTTTGCTTCTTATCTTGTATAAACTGACCCTTTGGCTATACTAAATCTACAATCATAATTTTCAGTGGAAGTCTCATAATATTTTTACTGGTTCATAGTATAATCTTATGTAAAACAACAATAACCAAACAACAGAAAACACCTCATTTTGTTGTATAGGCATACTGTTTGCTGTGTAATCTCAAATGGTTCAAGGAAGTTATATTTTTCAAGATTGAACAGAATATAGATGCTCTTTCAAGTCAGGCATTTAGTTATTATGGCTATGACATAAATTTTTGGTTCCTAATAAATCAGATGTCTTTGTGCAAACAAAACTTGTATCCTTACATAATACATTCTAAAATTCTAAAATTATGCATATCTATATATTGATACACATATACTTTTTCTTCATAAGCATCATAGATTAGCTGCACTCTATGTGTATCAATAATCTTTATGTTATTTTTGCGCAGTACTTATTAAAACTTCTTTTAAGTGAATAAATATTTATTGATAATTTTCTAAAGGTTATGTACTTCATTCTTATTCTGAAGTCTTATTTCTGGATTTGGAAATCCACAAAAGAATGATGTGCCTAAATCATATTATTTTGGTCTCTTAAGACAGGACTGCCAAGCCAGTGTTTTGTGGCTCACCAGATCACAATTTTACTGAGATATTGATTTATCTCTTGAGAGAACCACACAGGACCTGAGGGCAGGATCTTTCAGATTGGTTGCTCTGTCCCTAAGAAGTTAGGGACAAAGGGACAATATATAAATACAAGGTTATCATTCTATATGTGTACTTTAGTTTGAAACTGGTTGGAAATGTGCTACAGATGTTTTTAAATAAAATGTTTCTATGATATTATGGCATGTATTTACATTGAACTATATCATGTGAAAGATTGTACTATAATTACACCAGATGTCTGTAAGAATCTAACTTATTACTGTATCAGTTAGGGATCAATCAGAGAAACAGAAATAGTAAAAGATGTAATATGTATACGTATTTATATATAAACTATATATAGATATAAATTCTAAAGATCTATTTTATATAGAGAGATATATATTTATAGATATATATATCTATAGATATATATATATCTATAGATATATATTGGATATTTATATATTTATCTATGTATCTCTGTATTTATATACAGAGGGAGATTGGGAGGAGAGGGAGAGAAAGTTGTTTCAAGGAATTGGCTGATGTGATTGTAGAGAACAAGACAAGTTTGAAATCCATAGTGCAGCCCATCAGGAAGGGCATGATGAAACTCTCAGACATGAGTTGATGCTGCTATTTATAGGTAGAACTTATGCTTCCTCAGGGAAGCCTTGTTTTACTCTTAAAGTCTTTGAACTGATTGAATCAAGCATATCCAGATTACCTAGGATAATCTACCTGATTTAAAGTCAACTGATTATGAACTTTAACCAACTATACATATTATCTTTCACAGCAACACCTAGATTAGTATTTGATTGAATAATTGGCAATATATATCTTAGCCATGTTGATTAATAATACTGGCCTACATAACTACAAAGCTCATATAATCTTTTTTTTAAATTCACATAATCTTAATGACGCTCAAAGTAGAACTCCTTCTTCTTCTTCTTCTTCTTCTTCTTCTTCTTCTTCTTCTTCTTCTTCTTCTTCTTCTTCTTCTTTCTTCTTCTTCTTCTTCTTCTTCTTCTTCTTCTTCTTCTTTCTTCTTCTTCTTTTTCTTCTTCTTCTTCTTTCTTCTTCTTTAATAAACCTTCAGGACCAGGAACATATGATATACTTATGGGAATGTTATTTTAATCTGTGTGCTTTCTTTGAGTCTGTTTATTTTGCCTTATTGGTACCATGAATCAGATAACTGACCATAAATTCTGTGATACAAACACTAAGTGTTTCATACCCTTGTATATGACCTTCTCCTTGAGTTTGGACAGAATCTATCACTTGCCTCTAACAAATAGAATATAGCAAAGGTGATGAGATGTCACTCCTATAATTACAATACATCACATAAGATTCTGACTTAGGAGACTGGGATGAAAAATTTTACTACTGGTCTTGAAAAAGTAAACAGTCATATTATGAACTTGTTATGGAGAAACCAAAAAACATGAAATTTCAATGACCTGTAAGACCTGAGGGCAGCTTCTAGTCAACAGGTGTTAAGAAACTTTGACCTACAATCATATGAGTGTAAGGAGATTAATTTTACTAACACCGTGAAAGAGCTGGGAAGGAGATTCTTCCCTAGCCATACCTCTAGATGAAAATGCAGCATGACCCAAAGCATTAGGATCCTGAGCACAGAAGCCAGCTTAACTGATGCTTGATTCTTGATCAAGAAAACTGTGAAATAGGGATCCCTGGGTGGTGCAGCGGTTTAGCGCCTGCCTTTGGCCCAGGGTGCGATCCTGGAGACCCGGGATCGAATCCCACGTCGGGCTCCCGGTGCATGGAGCCTGCTTCTCCCTCTGCTTATGTCTCTGCCTCTCTCTCTCTCTCTCTCTCTGTCTCTGTAACTATCATAAATAAATTAAAAAAAAAAAACCTGTGAAATAGTAGATGACTGTTGCCTTAAATCACTAAGTTTTTTATCATTTGCTATGCAGAAACACAAATTAATAGGATTCCCTTTCTTTATTTCTGGTTAGGGAGGCCTAATTCTTGGTTGGGATTCTGTTAGCAAGACATTTTATAGCAATCTCATTAAGTTTATCCCTCACTCAAGATTATGTCAACAAGAAAGGTGATATTTTGACTTCTATGTTTTTTACTGCTTCTTTTATTGATTCAGAATTTACACTAAGTAGGGATTGTTTTAATTAGTTTACATGAGAGACTACACTGGTCTGGTTCCTGATCTGGGGCTTTAGGAAATATAAGAATGAGTGGAATGTGCAGGACCAAATAATAAATAGATTTTTGGTGGAGCTTCTGGGCTCCAAAACTTTTGAACTTATTGTAAGGCCCAGGTTAGGGCAATTTTTCTTCACAGTTTTTACAAGTATTGATAGCTTTAACATTTTTACTCAGTCTAATGATTTTTCTGTGAGGTCTTGATCATGAGGAAATTTTAGTCTTGTAACTGTAAGCATTGACCTTTATCCACTGTCCAGGCATTCGTCCAAAAATTGTGTGACTTGTTTACCTTGACATCATTCTGAGGCCTCTCTCACTCACCCTGTGCTAATTATCCGCATGAATATCTGAGATCAATATTCTGGCTTTACTCTCAGAAACATATTACTTAAAAATAAAAGGTAATAGGCGACCCTACCATGTCAGAGGTAGAAGATCCACTTGTAAAGATATATAGCCAGATGACTTCATAACAATGTTAAAGCCAAGGTACCTTTACAGAGTAGTTCTTCTGAGGTGACTGAGTAATTAGGCATAGTGCAAGGAAGTAGAACAAAAGATAGAGAAATTACAGGATACTTGAAATGAACAAAAGATAGTGGTTCAGGAAATCATTTCAGTAGTAGAGTGGCACAGGCAGAGAAAATGGAGAAACAAAAGAGCAGAGGGAAGTATTTTAAAGGAGACTTGAAGCTTCAAAGGATAATTAGACCTATAGTCTAAGTTAGAAAAGAGGGAGTATATCTATGACAACTCTATCAAATCTAACTGCCTTTTTAAAGACAAAGTTACAAAGGAGGAGGTTTGACTGGTTACTTGGTGAAAGAACACGACTGGAGACCAAGGATGTCTAATAAAAAAAGGAAAAGGATCAGTTAAGTAGAAGACTGGAATGACAACCCTAGGGAAAAAAAGGATCCAGGAAATTAAAAATCATACTTCTCAACGCTTAGTTTTATCTGATGCACACAAAAGACAAACTTGTCTTTAAAAACCTTTTGATAGCAAAATATTACTTCACCTGAATTCCATTGGGAAAAAAGTTGACTAGAGGTTATTTAAGCTCTTTACAAACCTTACTTTATGTGAACATTCATATGTTTGCTGCAGAGATGCTACTGTGTTGTGTTACAGAGTAATCACTTTCCCCATATGGGTCTTGCATAAAATATAGTATATGGACAATTTCACATTTCTATAATATCCAAATTTTGAATTCTGCAACATGCTTACCTCCAAGTGCATGGAATAGAGATTGTTGAATTCCTTCAAGAAACACCCTTTCACACCTGAAGATAGAAAAGACATTACACAAACTACTGGAAAACTACCTACAGTTTATGAGAGCATACAGAAAATGTAGAGTGTAGGTGGTGGCGTGCATATTGCCTGTCTCCTGAGAAAAAGTTATGATAATTTATGGATCTAACATTCTAAAGGATGGGAAAAACTATGATAACCCAGGTTAAAGAAGAGTTATATCTGACCAATAAAAATTTAATATAAGCCTAACATGAATTTCGGTTCCCTTGGAAAGTATCATTTGAATAGGATTTCCTAATGAAGATTAAGACAGCTTCCAAAGAGACCGCTGGTGCTATTAGAGACCTTATATAGCAAAGGTCCAAGAGCATATTTTGTAAATTTATTTTCTACTGGCTCAATCTCATTTTTCTTCCTATTTTCTTTCCCATATATTTTATTTTTTTTACTTTATCTTATGTGTACTTCACCAAATCTTTTTCAGTCCTACTAAAAGAAATGGTATGTAAGCAAACACAAATAAATATATCTGTATCATAGTAGCCAGGTTAATGTTTCTAAGGTGTAATTTCAATAACATCACTATTCTACTAAAAGATCCTTGATTGGATACCCATTGCTTATTCAACATAAAAGATATTCTATATTTCAGTTCTTATATTCCACGATTTTCTGTATTCTCTCAAGAATGTAGTAAACCTTAAATACTATTTTTAAAAAATACATATGTTTCTGAGAACTTTAATAAATGTGTTCATTTGTTTTTTCCATTTTCAATTGATGTGTAAAAAACTACCTTAAAACTTAGTGACAAGCCAGGGAGGTACTATTTCTCTTGACTGTGTAGACTGGGATTTGAGGCAGGACTTTTCTAGGTGGTTTTTCTATGGAACCATCCGGGAAGTTTATTCAGCTGCCTTCAGCTGGCAACTGGCTTATACTGGAACGTCTAACAAGGCTTTGCTCACTAGTGTGGTGATTCTGTATTCCTCCACGTGGCCACTTTCTTCCCTTGTATCATTTTTTCCAGAGCTTCTTTTTGTTGTCTTTCTCTTTCCCCTTCAGAATAGCCTGAATTTGCTTACAGCATGGTGATTGGCTTTACAAAACAGGAGGAATGAAAGCTGACAGTCTTCTTTAGGCCTAGATTTGGGAGATACAGAACAATACATCTGCTGCATTCTGTTGCTTAATGTAAGTGAAAATGCATGTACTGTAAAGGGACAGATTGTTAATGACTCTATTTAGTGGTTATCTGTTATTCAAAAATACTTATTCACATATTTAACATAGCAAGAAACTAAATATTGGCGATATGGGTACCGGAGACATACTTTTATTCAAAACTATCTATTTACATTTTTCATAGGTCAGACACACATAGCCTTATTTAATTGAACTATGTGTTTAATAATAAAGACAAATACTAATCTTATATCTTTAAAATCTGATTCTAGATTGTTATATTGATAACAAAAAAATTCAAGGAGCTTTTTGCAACTGTAACAAGGGGAACATCATTTAATTTGGGGGGTTGATGAGTAATTTCTGGACTGGAGATGAAGGTTGAATACAAGTAACAAGATGAAGTATTAGAAAGAGTTTGGTGGAATGTCAAGCAGAGATAAAATGTGCCAACACAGGTATGATAATATAGCAACATTCGGGTTAGCGAGTACTAGTAGATTGAAGAGATTAAGAGAAATAGTAGCTTGAAATGAGGTTAGAGAAGCAGGCTAGAACTGAGTTCTGGGTCTTGCAACCTATAGTAGGGGTCTTTGTCTTTATTCTTACAGTAATGAACTCTTATTGGTAAGGATTGATATGATTGTCTTCTTTATGTTTAAAGTTTACATTGGCTGCAAGGTATGCAATGGATTGGGGGAAATAAATGCACATAGGGAAGAATATTTATTTAAATGATTATTGCAACCCTACAACCCAGCAATTGCACTACTAGGTATTTACCCCAAAGATACTGATGTAGTGAAATGATGGACATTTGCACCCCAATATTCACGCAGCAATGTCCACAATAGCCAAACTGTGGAAGGAGCCACAATGTCCTTCGACAGATAAATGGATAAAGAAGATGTGGTCTATATATACAATGGGATATTACTCAGCTATCAGAAAGGACAAATACCCACCATTTGCTTTGATGTGGATGGAACTGGAGGGTATGATGCTGAGTAAAATAAGTCAGCCAGAGAGAGACAATTATCATATGGTTTCATTCATATGTGGAATATAAGATGCGGTGAAAGGCACCATAAGGGAAAGGGGGAAACTGAGTGGTGAAAAATTAGAGAGGGAGAAAAACCATGAGACACTCCTAACTTTGGTAAACAAAGGGTAGCAGAAGGGGAGGTTGGTGGGGAGGATGGAGTAACGGGGTGACCAGCACTAAGGATGGGAGGAACACTGGGTATACTTTATGTTGGCAAATTGAATTTAAATAAAATTAAAAAAAATAGATGACTATTGCAGTAATTGAGGCAAGGGATGCTGGTAGCTTCATCTTGGTGGTTGGAGATGGAGTTGGATAGGGGCTCACAGATGAGACTTTTTTTTTTTTTAAGTAAAATAAACAGAACTTGGTGAATTATTGGGCAGAGTAATTAGTGAAAGACATATATCAAGGATATAACTTTCTCAGAATGTGAAATTATCTTTCCAGTTTTCTGGCTTGAGAAGCTGAGTGAATTTTGGAAATGTGATTCTTCAGTGCCTTTGACATTTCCAAGTTGGAATGCTAAGTAGGGTCTTGGATATACATGGGATATATAAGATGGACATTTTTCTGCTGAATTTTATTTTTTAAATAGTTTATTTTATAAATTTAGTTGAGAATACATTATCATATCTATGTGTATACTTACATCCGCTATTAACACCTTAACATTATTGCATCTCCAAAGTAAATTTTAGATTGAATTAACACAGCTCCTAAGAATTATGTACTGTTTTAGCTCTTTCTCCTGAAATTATTTCGTGTATATTAGATTTATCTATTTCAGTACAAAACTTCTTCAGAATCATACGTTACAATCTTCTCAGAGTCTGGCATTTTCTTTTCTCCAGGTTCTTCCTACAGAAATAAAAACATACTTAGAATTTATAATCATGCAATATAGAACTTATTTAATATGTTATCTATTCAAATACAAATAATACCTGAATTTCAAACAAGGTAGAAAAGAGAGACTCTTTTTTTTTTCTCTTCTTTGAAGAAAATCACACGAAGTCTGGTATTTCAAAATCTGTTAGTTGTAGCTTAGTACTATTTCATCTTAAAACATTACACTTCTCAGGTAACAATCTCTAACATGTGCATTTAAATTCAGAATTAACTTTAAAGGACATTTTTCTTTGCTCTAGGACAGATGTATTTTGTTCCTCATGTTAAAGAGTCAGAGGAGGAGGAGGGCAAGATGGCAGATGAGTAGGGTCCCCAATCACCTGTCTCCACCAAATTACCTAGAAAACCTTCAACTTATGCTGAAAATCTACGAATTCGTCCTGAGATTTAAAGAGAGACCAGCTGGAGTGCTGCACTGAGTAGAGTTCGCGCTTCTATCAAGGTAGGAAGACGGGGAAAAAGAAATAAAGACACAAAAGGCCTCCAAGGGGGAGGGGCCCGCGAGGAGCCGGGCTGAGGCCGGGGCGAGTGTCCCCAGGACAGGAGAGCCCCGTCCCGGAGGAGCAGGAGCTGCACCGACCTTCCCGGGGGAAAGGGGCTCGCGGGGAGGTGGAGCAGGACCCAGGAGGGCGGGGATGCCCTCGGGCTCTCGGGGACACTAACAGACACCTGCGCCCCGGGAGAGGGCGCCGAGCTCCCTAAGGGCTGCAGCGCGCACGGGGGACCCGGAGCAGCTCGGGGGGCTCGGGGGCGGCTCCGCCGAGGGGGCTGCGGGGCGGGAGCAGCTCGGAGGGGCTCGGGGGCGGCTCCGCGGAGGGGGCTGCGGGGCGGGAGCAGCTCGGGGGGCTCGGGGGCGGCTCCGCGGAGGAGGCTGCGGGGCGGGAGCGCGAATCCACCAGCGCAGGCCCCGGAGCACAGGGCGCCGGGACACAGCCCAGGACCCGGCCTCCCCCGGGACAGGCAGAGGCCGGGAGGGCCCAGGACAGCGAGGACGCTCCTGCCCCAGCTGAGCAGATCAGCGGCCCCGCCCGGAGCCTCCAGGCCCTGCAGACAGAGAGCTCCGTGGTGACTGCAGGAGCTGACTCCAGGGCTGCAGAGTTGGCCCCGCCACTGCGGTTGTTCCTCCTGGGGCCTCACGGGGTGAACAGCCCCCACTGAGCCCTGCACCAGGTCGGGGCAGAGCAGCTCCCCCAAGTGCTACCACCTGAGAATCAGCACAGCAGGCCCCTCCCCCAGAAGACCAGCTAGACGGACAAGTTCCAGGGGAAGTCAAGGGACTTAAAGTACACAGAATCAGAAGATACTCCCCAGTGTTTTTTTTTTTTTTTTTTTTTTGTGTGTGTGTGTGTGTGTGTTTTGCTTTTTGATTTGTTTGCCTCCCCCACCCCTTTTTTTCCTTCCTTTTTTTTTCTTTCTCTCTTTCTTCTCTTTTTTTCTTTTTTTCTTCCTTTTTTCTTTTTTCTTTTTCTCTTTTCTTTCCTTCTTTCTCTCTTCTCTTTTTCTCTTTTTCCCAATACAACTTGTTTTTGGCCACTCTGCACTGAGCAAAAAGACTAGAAGGAAAACCTCACCTCAAAAGAAAGAATCAGAAACAGTCCTCTCTCCCACAGAGTTACAAAATCTGGATTACAATTCAATGTCAGAAAGCCAATTTAGAAGCACTATTATACAGCTACTAGTGTATAAAAAAGCATAAAGGACTCAAGAGACTTCATGACTGCAGAATTTAGATCCAATCAGGCAGAAATTAAAAATCAATTGAATGAGATGCAATCCAAACTAGAAGTCCTAATGAGGGTTAACAAGGTGGAAGAATGAGTGAGTGACATAGAAGACAAGATGATGGCAAAGAGGGAAACTGGGGAAAAAAAGAGACAAACAATTAAAAGACCATGAAGATAGATTAAGGGAAATAAACGACAGACTGAGGAAGAAAAACCTACGTTTAATTGGGGTTCCCTAGGGCGCCGAAAGGGACAGAGGGCCAGAATATGTATTTGAACAAATTCTAGCTGAAAACTTTCCTAATCTGTGAAGGGAAGCAGGCATTCAGATCCAGGAAATAGAGACATCCCCCTCTAAAATCAATAAAAACCGTTCAACACCTCGACATTTAATAGTGAAGCTTGCAAATTCCAAAGATAAAGAGAAGATCCTTAAAGCAGCAAGAGACAAGAAATCCCTGACTTTTATGCAGAGGAGTATTAGGGTAACAGCAGACCTCTCCACAGCGACCTGGCAGGCCAGAAAGGGCTGGAAGGATATATTCAGGGTCCTAAATGAGAAGAACACGCAGCCAAGAATACTCTATCCAGCAAGGCTCTCATTCAAAATGGAAGGAGAGATAAAGAGCTTCCAAGACAGGCAGGAACTGAAAGAATATGTGACCTCCAAACCAGCTCTGCAAGAAATTTTAAGGGGCATTCTTAAAATTCCCCTTTAGGAAGAAGTTCAGTGGACAATCCACAAAAACAAGGACTGAATAGATATCATGATGACACTAAACTCATATCTTTCAATAGTAACTCTGAACGTGAATGGGCTTAATGACCCCAACAAAAGGCGCAGGGTTTGAGACTGGGTAAAAAAGCAGGACCCATCTATTTGCTGTCTACAAGAGACTCATTTTAGACAGAAGGACACCTACAGCCTGAAAATAAAAGGTTGGAGAACCATTTACCATTCGAATGGTCCTCGAAAGAAAGCAGGGGTAGCCATCCTTATATCAGATAAACTAAAATTTACCCCGAAGACTGTAGTGAGAGATGAAGAGGGACACTATCTCATACTTAAAGGATCTATCCAACAAGAGGACTTAACAATCCTGAATATATATGCCCTGAATGTGGGAGCTGCCAAATATTTAAACCAATTAATAACCAAAGTGAAGAAATACTTAGATAATAATACAATTATACTTGGTGACTTCAATCTAGCTCTTTCTATACTCGATAGGTCTTCTAAGCACATCTCCAAAGAAAGGAGAGCTTTAAATGATACACTGGACCAGATGGATTTTACAGATATCTACAGAACTTTACATCCAAACTCAACTGAATACACATTCTTCTCAAGTGCACATGGAACTTTCTCCAGAATAGACCACATACTGGGTCACAAATCGGGTCTGAACCGATACCAAAAGATTGGGATCATCCCCTGCATATTCTCAGATCATAATGCCTTGAAATTAGAAGTAAATCACAAAAAGAAGTTTGGAAGGACCTCAAACACGTGGAGGTTAAGGACCATCCTGCTAGAAGATGAAAGGGTCAACCAGAAAATTAAGGAAGAATTAAAAAGATTCATGGAAACTAATGAGAATGAAGACACAACCATTCAAAATCTTTGGGAAACAGCCAAAGCAGTCCTAAGGGGGAAATACATCGCCATACAAGCATCCATCCAAAAACGGGAAAGAACTCAAATACAAACTAACCTTACACATAAAGGAGCTAGAGAAAAAGCAGCAAATAGATCCTACACCCAGCAGAAGAAGAGAGTTAATAAAGATTCAAGCAGAACTCAATGAAATTGAGACCAGAAGAACTGTGGAACAGATCAACAAAACCAGGAGTTGGTTCTTTGAAAGAATTAATAAGATAGATAAACCATTAGCCAGCCTTATTAAAAAGAAGAGAGAGAAGACTCAAATTAATAAAATCAGGAATGAGAAAGGAGAGATCACTACCAACACCAAGGAAATACAAACGATTTGCAAAACATATTATGAACAGCTATATGCCAATAAATTAGACAATCTAGAAGAAATGGATGCATTCCTGGAAAACCACAAACTACCAAAACTGGAACAGGAAGAAAAGAAAACCTGAACAGACCAATAACCAGGGAGGAAATTGAAGCAGTCATCAAAAACCTCCCAAGACACAAAAGTCCAGGGCCAGATGGCTTCCCAGGGGAATTCTATCAAACATTTAAAGAAGAAACCATACCTATTCTACTAAAGCTGTTTGGAAAGATAGAAAGAGATGGAGTACTTCCAAATTTGTTCTATGAGGCCTGCATCACCTTAATTCCAAAACCAGACAAAGACCCCACCAAAAAGGAGAATTATAGACCAATATCCTTGATGAACATGGATGCAAAAATTCTCAACAAGATACTAGCCAATAGGATCCAACAGTACATTAAGAAAATTATTCACCATGACCAATATGATTTATCCCCGGGACGCAAGGCTGGTTCAACACTCGTAAAGCAATCAATGTGATTCATCACATCAGCAAGAGTAAAACCAAGAACCATATGATCCTCTCATTAGATGCAGAGAAAGCATTTCGCAAAATACAGCATCCATTCCTGATCAAAACTCTTCAGAGTGTAGGGATAGAGGGAACATTCCTCAACATCTTAAAAGCCATCTACGAAAAGCCCACAGCAAATATCATTCTCAATGGGGAAGCACTGGGAGCCTTTCCCCTAAGATCAGGAACAAGACAGGGATGTCCACTCTCTCCACTGATATTCAACATAGTACTGGAAGTCCTAGCCTCAGCAATCAGACAACAAAAAGACATTAAAGGCATTCACATTGGCAAAGAAGAAGTCAAACTCTGTCTTTGCAGATGACATGATACTCTACATAGAGAACCCAAAAGACTCCACCCCAAGATTGCTAGAACTCATACAGCAATTCGGTAGCGTGGCAGGATACAAAATCAATGCCCAGAAATCAGTGGCATTTCTATACACTAACAATGAGACTGAAGAAAGAGAAATTAAGGAGTCAATCCCATTTACAATTGCACCCAAAAGCATAAGATACCTAGGAATAAACCTAACCAAAGAGGTAAAGGATCTATATCCTAAAAACTATAGAACACTTCTGAAAGAAATTGAGGAAGACACAAAGAGATGGAAAAATATTCATGCTCATGGATTGGCAGAATTAATATTGTGAAAATGTCAATGTTACCCAGGGCATTTTACACGTTTAATGCAATCCCTATCAAAATACCATGGACTTTCTTCAGAGGGTATTATGCTGAGTGAAGTAAGTCAGTCGGAGAAGGACAAACATTATATGTTCTCATTCATTTGGGGAATATAAATAATAGTGAAAGGGAATATAAGGGAAGGGAGAAGAAATGTGTGGGAAATATCAGAAAGGGAGACTAGAACGTAAAGACTGCTAACTCTGGGAAACGAACTAGGGGTGGTAGAAGGGGAGGAGGGCGGGGGGTGGGAGTGAATGGGTGACGGGCACTGGGGGTTATTCTGTATGTTAATAAATTGAACACCAATAAAAAATTAAAAAAAATATTTTAAGATTTGTGTGGAATCAGAAAAGACCCCGAATAGCCAGGGGAATTTTAAAAAAGAAAACCATATCCGGGGGCATCACAATGCCAGATTTCAGGTTGTACTACAAAGCTGTGGTCATCAAGACAGTGTGGTACTGGCACAAAAACAGACACATAGATCAATGGAACAGAACAGAGAACCCAGAAGTGGACCCTGAACTTTATGGTCAACTAATATTCCATAAAGGAGGAAAGACTATCCACTGGAAGAAAGACAGTCTCTTCAATAAATGGTGCTGGGAAAATTGGACATACACATGCAGAAGAATGAAACTAGACCACTCTCTTGCACCATACACAAAGATAAACTCAAAATGGATGAAAGATCTAAATGTGAGACAAGATTCCATCAAAATCCTAGAGGAAAACACAGGTAACACCCCTTTTGAACTCGGCCACAGTAACTTCTTGCAAGATACATCCACGAAGGCAAAAGAAACAAAAGCAAAAATGAACTATTGGGACTTCATCAAGATAAGAAGCTTCTGCACAGCAAAGGATACAGTCAACAAAACTAAAAGACAACCTACCAAATGGGAGAAGATATTTGCAAATGACGTATCAGATAAAGGGCTAGTTTCCAAGATCTATAAAGAACTTAGTAAACTCAACAGCAAAGAAACAAACGATCCAATCATGAAATGGGCAAGAGACAAGAACAGAAATCTCACAGAGGAAGACATAGACATGGCCAACATGCACATGAGAAAATGCTCTGCATCACTTGCCATCAGGGAAATACAAATCAAAACCACAATGAGATACCACCTCACACCAGTGAGAATGGGGAAAATTAACAAGGCAGGAAACCACAAATGTTGGAGAGGATGCGGAGAAAAGGGAACCCTCTTACACTGTAGGTGGGAATGTGACCTGGTGCAGCCACTCTGGAAAACTGTGTGGAGGTTCCTCAAAGAGTTAAAAATAGACCTGCCCTATGACCCAGCGATTGCACTGTTGAGGATTTACCCCAAAGATAAAGATACAATGAAATGCCGGGACACCTGTACCCCGATGTTTCTAGCAGCAATGTCCACAATAGCCAAACTGTGGAAGGAGCCTCGGTGTCCATCGAAAGATGAATGGATAAAGAAGATATGGTCTATGTATACAATGGAATATTACTCAGCCATTAGAAATGACAAAGAACCACCATTTTCTTCAACATGGATGGAACTGGAGGGTATTATGCTGAGTGAAGTAAGTCAATCGGAGAAGGAAAAACATATGTTCTCATTCATTTGGGGAATATAAATAATAGTGAAAGGGAATAGAAGGGAAGGAAGAAGAAATGTGTGGGAAATATCAGAAAGGGAGACAGAACATGAAGACTCCTAACTCTGGGAAATGAACTAGGGGTGGTGGAAGGGGAGGAGGGTAGGGGGTGGGGGTGAATGGGTGACGGGCACTGAGGGTGGCACTTGACGGGATGAGCACTGGGTGTTATTCTGTATGTTGGTAAATTGGACACCAATAAAAAATAAATTTATTTAAAAAAAAGAAAAGAAAAGTATTGGCACAAGAAATAAGTGAGAAAGCCTAACAATAATATAATTATGAAATGATGTTGAAGAGATAAACTTGGGCAGACAGTTAAGGAAAATGTGAAATATTTTAGAAGTAGGAAAGCAATATTTAGGGATAACTGGTTATGTTCAAAATGATGATAGAGAGGGGTCTCAAGTGACAAGTTTTATTATTTGGATGACATTCATAAAATATGAATCTAAGGATAATGAAATGATTTTATTTTTGTTTATAGTTTGGGACATGAGGGTAAGGAATATGATTTTCTAAGTTTTTAACATATTGTCTTTGGAATCTTGATGGACAATTTAGAGATAGCCAGAAGATAATAATAACATCTAAGGATTAAGACAGATTCCTGAACAAAACAAATGAAGTCTTGGAGATCATAATCAGAAATATGATCATTTCAGGCATCCCGGGTGCCCCAGCGGTTTAGCGCCTGCCTTCAGCCCAAGGCTGATCCTGGAGACCTGGGATTGAGTCCCACTTCAGGCTCCCTGCATGGAGTCTGCTTCTCCTTCTGCCTGTGTCTCTGCCTCTCTCTCTCTCTGTGTGACTATCATAAATGAATAAAAATTAAAAAAAAATTCTTATGAATAAATAAATAAAATCTTAAAAAAAAAGAAATATGATCATTTAAAGCAACAGTTTACCAAAGGCATGATTTAGAATGATAGGATCAGTGAAGAGAATGCCAGGAATAGACAAGTAGGAATAAATTTGTAAAAAGGAAACTGCGTAGAAAAAAATGAAGGAAAAAGAATCCTATAGGGATGAACATCAAAAAAGCAATGGGAGAAAGGGTGCTTTCAAGAAAGAAAATTTGTCAACAGCATGAAATCTATGGAGATGAAAGTAAGCTAAACTAATATTATAAATAGTCTGTTTTATTGTATTAGAAAGTTTCAGATTGTAGCCAATAAAGACAAATTTGGTGAACAAAATATAAAATAAAATAAAATAAAATAAAATAAAATAAAATAAGTCAAAGGAAATATTTCCTAAATATCATATGAGCATACTTTCCAGTGTGACTCTTCTGGTTTACACTTATATCTGTATACTTATTTTTAACCATTCTGTTATTCTCAGCCTCATCCCTTTTTGGATAATAAAGTATATGATCAACTCACTTAAAGACAATGAGTTCTCTTATATGCTATTTGTGAACTTTCTGAAGTCTGCTGTTTTTTTTTGTTTTTGTTTTTGTTTTGTTTTTTTTTGAAGCCCATCTTAAAACCATACATTTCCTTGGATTATACAATAATGTAAGACATTCTATATTATGTTAAATGCTATGTAAGGTACTCATCTGCCTTAGTTAATTTACATCCTTACATTTTAAAAAAATGTATTGAGGTATATTTGACAAAATGTTACATTACTTTCAGGTGCACAAAATAATGATTCAACCTTTGTTTACATTATGAAATGGTCACCATAATAAGTCTAGTCGCAGTCTGTCACCTGACAGTTAACACAATTTTATTACCCCTTCACCCATTTTGCCTTCCCACCACCCCCAACTTCTCTCCTGTCTGGCAAATACCAATATATCTATGAGTCTGCGTTTGGTTTGGTTTGGTTTTTAGATTCCACATACAAGTGAAATCATGCGGTATTTGTCTGACTTATTTCATTTAAGCATATCTTCAGGGTTGATCCAAAGGGCAAGATTTTTTATGGCTGCATATATATACCATATCTTCTTTATCCATTTATCCATTGATAGACACTTAGGTTGTTTTCATGTCTTAGTTATAGTAAATAATACTGCAATAAACTTAGGAGTACATACATCTTTTCATGTTTTATTACTTTTATGGAAGTATAATTAACATACAGTTTATATTAGTTTTAGATATACAATATAATAATTTAGTAACTCTAAATTTAGTAATTATATAATTTAGTAACTCCATATATTACTCAGTATCATCATGATGAGTGTACTCTTAATACTCTTTATCTATTTCACTCCTCCCACCACCTCCTTTCTGGCAATCTCCAGTTTGTTCTCTCCATATGAGTCTTTTTTATCTTTGTCTCTTTTTTTTCTTTGATTGTTCATTTGTTTTGTGTGTTAAATCCTATGTATGAATGAAATTATGTTGTGTTTGTCTTTCTCTTTTTATTTCACTTAGCATCATATGCTCTAGGTTCATCCATGTTGTTGCAAGTGGCAAAATCTCATTTTTTTATGGCTAAGCAAGATGCCATTATATATATACACACACCATATCTTCTTTATCCATTTATGTATTGTTGGAAACTTGGGTTGCTTCGATATCTTGAATATTGCAAACAATGCTGCAGTAAACATAGGAATGCATGTATCTTTTCAAATTAGTGCTTGCATTTTCTTTGAGTAAATACTCAGTAGTGGAATTACTGGATCATATGCTTTTTATATTTTTAATATTTTGAGGAACCTCCATACTATTTTCCATAGTGACTGTAGCAGTTTACATTCCCACCACCAGTGTAAAAGGATTCCTCTTTTTTCATTACCTCACCAGCACTTGTTTTTTCTTTCTTTTTGATAATAGCCCTTCTTATATGTGTGAGGTGATATCCCATTGTGGTTTTTATTTTCATAGCCCTGATGGTTGCTGATGTTGAGCATCTTATGTGTCTATTGGCCATATATATATCTTCTCTGGAAGAATATTTGTTCTGGTTTTCTGCTTATTTTTTAAATTGAATTATTTGTATATTTTTGTTACTGAGTTGTATGAGTTCTTTATATGTTGTGGATGGATATTAACTTCTTACTAGATATATGATTTACAAAAATGTTTTAGTTAATAGGTTGCCTTTTTTATTTTGTTGATAGTTTCCTTTGCTGTATGGAAGCTTTTTAGTTTGAAGTAGTCACATTTGTTTTATTTTCTTTTGTTTCTGTGGCCTTTCGAGTCCGGTTTAAGGGGAAAAAATTGCTAAGACAAATGTCGAGTTGCTTACCACCTTTGTTTTCTTTTAGGAATTTTATGGTTTCAAGTCTAACATTCAAGTCTTTAATCCATTTTGAGTTAATTTTTTTATATTGTACAAGATGGTGGTCCAGTTTCATTCTTTTGCATATACCTATCCCAGTTCCATTCATTGAAGAGACTGTTCTAGTTGTATATTCTTGCCTCCTTTGTTGTAAGTGAAATGACCATATATGCATTGGTTTATTTCTGGGCTATTTTGTTCCTTTATATTTTTATATTTTGTTTGTTTTTTTTCTCCCCATCACTGGAGTAACATTACGTTCATTCAGCTTTCTTTATCCTTTCATTATTTAATTTTTATTCTCTGGACTTTCTTCAGTATTCATTCTTAAAATGTGATGACCAGAAGTGCTTGCAGTATTCAAGGTGCAGGTGCATTAAGGTTTTCTACAAGAGTAGAATAATATGGACTTTTTTGGGTTTGCTTTTGCTTTTATATTTGCTGACTTCCAAGAGCTGTCCTGAGAGTGTTAAGTATTGTGTTGACTCCACCCTCTGCTGTAGCACATTGCCTTGATCTTCCCAGGAATGAAGCTCCAGCTTCCCACATTGATACTCAATATATTGGCTTAAGGGTGCCCCCAGATGTCCTCCGCTGCTGTTAAAAATTGGCAGTTCAGATATCCCTTTTGTCTTTGCCTGGAATAAAGCCTGCTCTGACGCCTTGAGTGTGAATGAATGAAGATGTCATATTTCCTATGAAAACCACTACCTTTGCCCTGGACATTAGTATTTTAGAACCTGACAATTTCTATTGTTCACAAAATGTTGATTTTTTTTTTCAGAGAGAAAGGAAATATGTTTCTGAAAACATGGATTAAAACTTCTTTTATTTCATCTATACAAATTAAATAAATCTTTCAGCTCCTGCCTGCAAAAAACTAGATGTTTTATATTTTATTCATTAAGCTACACTTTTTCAAAGCATTATATTATTAAGACAAAGAAATTGAAAAAAAAAGTTGTTTTCATAATTGATATTTACTATTTTACTTCTTAGGCAAAACTTCTTATAGTTTGAAGCTATATTATGAATACTCTGTATTCAAGTTCTGTTTAAGGAATAACATTTTACAGGCTGAACTTGCTAAGGAGAAGGACAATGTGGAGTCATTTTATTTAAAAGATAGGGAAAAAAATCCATTCTGTGTGCCTTTAGTTACTAAGATAGTTTCCCACCCAACTTTAAGAAAATGATTTGTACAAGCAACCGAGAATAAAGACAGTAACATTTATCTCTCTTATGAAGATTTTCATAAGCTAAGCAAGTCTCTTCAGGAATAGTTGCTTTTCATTTTAAATCTCATAGAGGGCATGGAAACTATCTCTTAGGTAAATACAGAGAAAAAATAAATATTAATAAATGAAAATATTGTCTCTAGATGATAAAGTTGACTGTCTACTCATAGAAATATATAAAATTATAACCAGAAAAATGTTTATTAATGATCATCTTTTTGTTTATATTTTTTGTAGTTTAGGATCGGTAGACACCATAAGAGGGGATTTTGAAACAAGGGGTTCTGAAATTCTTAAGGTATAAACCCACTTTTGATACTATTTACAGAAGAATTGAGCAGGTTTTTTTCTATCTTACCTATTTTTGATCTATCTTATATATTGAGGTTATTTTATTTTTTCCAGTTTTGTTATTTTTTCATTTTGACACACGTTTTAAAAATTATGTAATTAGTTCTATGCCATTATGCTATCTTTGAAAAAGTAATTTTAATTACTTTAAAATTTAAGTAATTTAATTTCTCTTAAAATGCTTTTCACTTAAAATGCTTAAAATGAGGAATTTCATGTTGAGATTAGATATGTACCAACACTTACTTTTAATATTAAAAGGTTTTATGAAAGTTTTTAAATATTCGATTCTTTGAGCCAAATAGAATTTATTTTTCTATGTCTGTCAGACAAGAAATTTAAAGGACTTTGTTTCTAAATACCTTATAAAGTCTGCTAGCACTAGCTATATTTATCATTCATCTTTTCTGCAAAGATATGTCGTGGCATCTTCTACAACTATAAAATTCTTATATATACTAGCTCTGTTCCTGGGATGTCTATTCTATTTAGTGAATATTGCTGTTTCTGCTTTGCAGATACCAGCATTTTAATTATTGCACTATCATTTATTTTATAATAAATTAATTTATTATATAGTAATTATTTCTAATTATAGTTATGCCTCTATTACTCTTACTTAGAAATTTCACTGTTTATTACATTCTATGACCAGCAAGATGAAATTGTCTTTTGTTTGCCTTTTTTTAATTAATATTTTGCCCTATTTAGATGGTTTTGGAAAGCATCATTAGAAAAGATATATCAGTTAAATTAAGTTAGGTTATGCTGAAATAGCCACAAAAACAAACAAACAAACAAAAAAACAAAATCTTCATGAGTGTTTTAAATTAAAAAGGGTTTATATCTAACCCATATTCCATGTCCTTTGCAGATTAGTGGGATGAGTTGGAGAAATGTTTTTCTCATAGTGATTAGCAAGAGTCTGTGCTGCCAAAGACACCATCCTGATGTTTGCATCCACAAGAGTTAACACAAGAGAGACCTACTGACTTTTCCATTCTCTCTTAATTCTTCTATCCAGGAGAGACATACATTCTTTTGATGATGTTTCATAGAAGATGAATCACATTATCACACCTACCTTCAAAGAGACAGTGGAGTATAACTCTGCTGTGTCTGAACAGGAGGAAATCTGAATTATTTCCTGAAGAGTTTGTCCTTCTGGTCACCAAAGGTTCAGTCTGTTCTTCAAATGTAAGACATTTGACATGTTAACTTTTCAACTATACTCACCTTCAAGAAACTACACAGCTTCAAGTTGAAAGTCTAGGTCTGGATGTTTATGTAGGTTTCTTCATCAGCAGGTGATGTCAACAAGTGATCTACAATAACTGAAAATGTGTTTTCTCTTCACTCAGAAATTTATGATACAAAAACAAACTGTTATATTTTTATCCATCCAATATACAATTAATACAATGGTGGAATAAGGACAGGCTACCAGTATATGTACTTCGATTCAGAAATAATTAATGGTTATAATGTAAAAGACTCAGGAGCCATATGTATGTTTTTGTATGTGTGTATACACTCAACAATCAAATATGTATATTTATTCCTAGCAGACATTATGTCACATGCCAACATAATTGTCCAACTATGTAATTGAGTGACCAACTTCAAATTCTAGAAGAAGTGAAACAATTTGAGCTACAGACTTTGACAAAATTATTTATGCTGTTAAGGACACAACTTTTACTTCTTTGATTATTTTTCAGATTTTTCTTTCTTGATAGGAATTGTATGCAATTAGGGAGTTAGTTTAAGGAGTAATCCCTTTTCAATATTAGAAATATTGATATTAGAGAAGAGATGTGTGTCATATGCTTTCCCTCCCTCTCATTTTCTCCCTATTTCTCCCATGTTCCTACAATTTATGCTGTTAATTTTATTTGCTATCGATCATCTCCTAATTATCCTGGACATAGTACATTTGATATAATACTATGTCAGTCATATAAAAGCTAATAGAAACCTAAATATGGTTTAGAACAAATTTAAGTTTATTTTCTGTTACACAACATTTTAAGAATATATGATATTCACTGCATGAAAATAAAATATGCAGGGAGATTTTATTTTTTATTTTTTTAATTTTTTATTTATTTATGATAGGCACACAGCGAGAGAGAGAGAGGCAGAGACACAGGCAGAGGGAGAAGCAGGCTCCATGCACCGGGAGCCCGACGTGGGATTCGATCCCGGGTCTCCAGGATCGCGCCCTGGGCCAAAGGCAGGCGCCAAACCGCTGCGCCACCCAGGGATCCCTGCAGGGAGATTTTAAAAGTCTCTGAGTTTGAATTTCTCAGATTTTCATGACATCTTATTTTTTAAAAACTTTTATTTATTTATTCACTAGAGACACACACAGAGTGAGAGAGAGGCAGAGACACAGGCAGAGGGAGAAGCAGGCTCCAAGCAGGGAGTCCAATGTAGGACTCAATCCCAGAACCCCGGGATCACACCCTGAGCCAAAGACAGACGCTCAACTGCTAGGACACCCAGGCATTCCAACATTTCATATGAATAGAGGCTTGCCTGCCATTCCCAGAATCTATTACTTTCATCTTAGGCATGTGTGTTCTATTGATGAATCACTCAGCCCGAAATAACATCTTCTATTGTCAAATATTCAGTTATGATGTTCAACATTTCATTCATCAAAGAAGAATTGGAGTAGTGGAGTAGAGGACTTAGGTAATATAAGATCTACCCAGCTGTTTAGAATAGGTAGGTGCTGCCTTTCTTTGCTCAGACTGACTTCCTTTCTTCCAATCGCTATAGGCTACATATATGATCTTTTAAATTCTTAGTTTCAAAGACAAATCATTAGTTCTCTAAGAAAGTAAGGAATAAAAAAATAGAAAATAACATTTTTGAAAGTTCTGCAACTTCTAAGGCTATATCGGTTACAGTGGATGTGAACATTCATCTTGTTGAGAGCAGTTATAAATTCTTTCCTTTATTCTATCCTTTTGAGTTGTATTTATCTCATGCTTATGGTAGTTACCATCAGAGATTGTTCTTGAACTACCAGTTTAGGTTCTAAAGATCTAATAAGGTCTTTGTCTTGAAATTTATTGGTGTGCACATATCTATGATGAATGGATAAAGAAGATGTAGTATATATATATATATATATATATATATATATATATATAATGGAATATTACTCAGTCATAAAAAAAGTCTTGCTATTTACAGTGACATGGATGAAACTAGACAGTATTATTCTAAGTGAAGTAAGTGAGTAAAAGAAAGACAAATACCATGTGATTTCACCCATATGTGGAATTTAAGAAACAAGATAAATGTGATGAGCACCAGGTATTGTATGGAATTGATGAGTCACTGTATTGTAATCCTGAAGCTAATATACTGTAAGTTAACAAACTGGAATTTAAAGAAAAACTTTAAAAAAAGCTAGCAATAAAATTTCAGATGTTCATCATCGTGGTTTTGGTTCATATTTGATTCATATTCCTTCTTTTCAACAATTTTATTAAATAGATATATCCTATTTATTCTTTGTCATATATATAAATTTTAAAGGTTTACTTGATAAACAAATTGAAAATATGTAAAGCATGTAATTTGGTAAGTTTTGATATATGATGAGACCTGTGAAGCCATCACTGTAGTCAAAAATACATGAATATCAAAATACATGAATTGAGTTGTTTTAAAAGTCAAGCTGAAATCCTTACTAGAATTGCATTGAATTTATGGAAAACTTGGAGAGAATTAACATCTTTATCATCTTAAGTTCTCCTATCCAAGAGCATGGAAGCTTTCTCTAATTAAAGTTTAATTTATATTTTTTAAATATAATTCCACTATAGAGACATTTTAAACTTTATTTTAAATTGTATACTTTAAGCTTGATATTTAGATATTTTATAGGTGTTGCTCTTCATAGTGGTATACATTGCTTTTAATTATATGTTATTTTTTATTCTTTGGGAGAAATGTTAATGATTTGTGTAGGTGATATTCAAATACATATTGTAATTTATTTTGCATAAAAATACTGAAATCACTTGTACTAATTTCATATTGTATTTTTACATAAATAGTTTAATAATCTTTAATAATAGCTTTATTTTCTTCACATGTGTGTGTATATATATACATATTATATATATATATATATAATATGTATATATATTACTTATTTTGTTTTTCTTTGTTATGTCCCTGATATTTGAAGGGAATGTTTTTTGGTTTTTGTTCTTTTTTAAGATTTTACGTATTTATTCATGAGGACATAGACAGAGAGGCAGAGACATAGGCAGAGGGAGAAGCAGGCGCCCCATAGGGACCCTATGTGGGACTCCATCCTGGGACTCTAGGATCACACCCTGAGCCAAAAGCAGATGCTTAACCACTGAGCCACCCAGGCTTCCCCATTTTCTGTTTCTTAATTGTTCATTTTTAATATAATGCCTTTACCAATATTTTATATCTAATAGCTATCATTACTTTAATATTTTAAATACTTTTTTTTCTAAAGATTTTCACTTTTTAAAATTTTGTTGATTTTTATCTCTACTATTCTTTTCATTTATCAGTCTTTGAAAAATAATATCAATAGTACTTCCAAATAAATGTAAGGTTATATTTGCTATTTTTATTGCTGTTCTGTATTTCATTGACATCTGTCTTCATCTTTATTATTCTCATTTTTGTTTGAGCATGCTCTCATGCTTTTTTGTCCAAAATTCACAAATTGAGTACTTCATCTATTTTTTGTTTTCTAATTGCCATTTTTAATACTTCCAAAAATTTGATAAGCACAGTAATTTTCATTCAGTTCTAAATATATCATTCCATGATGATTATCTTTTAAACTAAGAATTGTGTAATAACAATAGTACATTTAGTTTCTAGACTTACATTTGTTCTCATTATTTGATATTGATTTTTATTTTATTGGATTTTATTTTTTTTAAGGATTTATTTTATATTTGAGAGAGAGTGAGGGGTTGGGTGGGTATAGAGGGAGAAAATCTCAGGCAGACTCCTCGTTGAGTGGGGAGCTCCATGCAGGGCTTGATCTCATGACCCCTGAGATTCATAACCTGAGCCAAAATCAAAATTAAGTGGGTGCTTAACTGAGCCATCCAGGTGCCCCTATTTTTATTGAATTTTCATCAATGACCAATTTATTCATTTATAGCTATAGACATTATTGAAGTTGGTTTCTGCAAATATACTTGCTAATATGTTCATTTCTTTTGACTCTTCTGTCATTTGTTATTTTACATATTTTAAAAATTAATATTCATAACTCTGATCTTTCAGAAGTATAAAGTTTCCATTTCTAGTTGAATTTTATTTTGTCAAATATTAAATATGCTGTGCTCTTGTTCTGTTTTGTTTTGCTCATGTTCATACTTAGCTTTTTTTTTTTAATTTTAAAAATTTCATCCATTTTTATCCATTGCTTGGTAGTGGGAATCATGTCACCATTGCTGTCAAATAGCCATGTTCTATAGGTGATTGCTTCTTAATGGCATAATTTAACTTGTCCTTGCACTTCCTAGGAATTGGTATTTTAATCTAGAGTGTTGGTTATAGTCAAGTTAATTTTGTTTTAGGCAAGAATATTTCATGTTATATTGCATATTATTATGAGGAGATAGTATCTCATTTTCTCACTTAGTGAGTCTAAGATTGATATGTTACTTTAGGTGGTGCTTTGCTTCATTTGGTTTATTTTTTATTTATTTATTTATTTATTTATTTATTTATTTATTTATTTATTATTTATTTCTATTCTTTAGTTCTTCCTCCAGGAGTGTTTTTGTTATATGGCCTCCCCTCCAGCAACACTTCTGAGGCCTTGAATGCTTAAAAAAATATTTCTATTGCACATACACAGTTATATCACAATTTTATAGGATACAGTTTTACAGGATGTATATTCAAATGTCATTTATTTTTATTCATTGAAGACATTGTTTTTGTGTTAGATCTAGGATTGTTGGGAAAGCCTATGTTATTATTAATTTTTGTTACTTGTGGTAATCTGAATTTTCTTTCTGAAAGATTTTAGAATTCTTTGCCTCTCTTAATTTCTTAAATTTCACTGTAACATGTCTTGCTATACACTTTTATTTTCTATTCTATTTGGCATTTTTGAGCACTTTTAATCTTATATCTTCATCTTGATCTGATTCTAGACAGCTCTTTTCATTCTTTCTTCAAACATTTTCTATCATCATTTCTTTCCCTTTCCACTGAAACTTCTATTATTTGTATGATGATATTTCTCCTATTGTCATGATTCTTAGCTGTTCTATCTGTCTTTTTATTCTAATTTAGTATCTTTTGGAACAGTTATTATAACTGTTCTTTCAGATTATGTGTTTAATTTTTCCTTTGCCTCCATTCATCCTATATATCCTCCCTTTCCCAATTTTGGACTTTATTTCATTTATTTTATAAAATTAATGTCTTCCTCTAACTTCTATAGAATGTGTATATATACGCACACACACATCCCGCTTATATTTGTCACTATATTATATATGTTTCCCTTGGCATCTCTTCCACTGCTTTGTCGCTTATATATTGCTTTGTTTGTGGCTTATTTTAATGTAATGATATGTCATTTCAGAAGTCTAATTATTTTTGATCTATGAACTCATGTTCCCCCAAGGTTTTAGCTACCCTATCTCTGGTAGAGTAGTGAAGAGGAGCTAGATCTCAGGCCCCCGTTTTTTTCCCCTCTTGGTAATGTTAAGAAGACCGTAGAGACTGTGGTTAGATAATTTTAGATATCACAGATTAACTGTTGACCAACACAGTTTACAACCACTTCCTCACATAACTGTTAATTAGATAATCCCACTTAAACTTTTTGAAACGAGTGTCACTAGAAAAAAGACTGCTTAGTTTGTAATTCTCAAAATTTAAATATTCAGAAGAGCAGGGTCTAGAGCACAGTTGATTGTCTATACCTGTTTTCATCAGCTACTTTCTCCAGAAAAGCCTTAGCACTGTTGTATATTATACATCTTGTTTCTTATTATATGAACTGTGGCTGCCTATTTACATTGTATATTGGAAGTGGCAAAGACAGTGTCTTTTCCAAGAGCAGAAATTTAATCTCCCTTCCACTATATCCTCCTGATAATCCTATCACCAAACATCCCTAGCTGTTGTTAGTACATACCTCTCCTTTTATGCCATTTCAAAGAACCTTAGTCTTACAAATACTTCCCACAGTTACTTTTAGTCCCCTGGGTTCATGCTGAGCTATCTTTTCTATAGTTTCTGGACAGAAATTATAGTGAAAAGAGCCATCAGTTGGTGCCAGATCACCATCTCACCAGGATGTGAGTACCACCTTAAATTTAATTTCAGGATTCTCTCCTTATCAGTCTCCTTTGTAGATTCAGTTTTTGTGTGTATGCATATGGGAGAGATAATTTTATAACTATATAAAAATGCGTTTTCTAAAACTATTAGCAATCCTTACTTTAAATGTCAGTTGTAGCTTATATGTTAATTCAGGAAACAGCTGTCTTTGAAGACATAAATAACATTATTCTAGGTAAATGTGTATACACATGTGTCTATAAAACTTATACTAACTTGTGAATACCAAGCATAATATTAACTGAATTATGCACTAATAATAGATTTATGAATTTTTTATTTAAAAAAAAATCCACTCTGTGAGGCTAATCTGGCAAATCATTCCCTAAGAAATCAGAACTGATTCTTGTAAATATCTGATGAAATGGGAAGGAAAACAGTGTGTCTTCAAATACAATCAAGCTTTGAATAGCAGGCTTGAATTGCATGGGTTAACGTTTACATGGATTTTTTACAGTACAGTACTGTAAATGTATAGTTTCTTCCTTATGATTTTCTAATTTCTATAGCTTACTTTATTATAAGAATATAGTATATAACATATGTACAAAATACATGTTGATTGACTGTATATATTATTGATAAGGCTTTAGTCAACATAGGCTCTTTAGTAGTTAAATTATTGGGAAATTAAAAGTTATATGAAATTTCAACCTCCAACCCCCTGTGTTATTCAAAGAGCAATTGATATCTAGTTAGTGTTAATCTCAACTATATCTATATATCCAAGTTATTTTTTCTCTGTAGCTTTTTTCTTTTTTAATAAACCACAATGTTGATTGAAGTGATAGATATTATAAAAGGTAAAATGATGGACCCTCATATATTTCGTTTATGGCCTTTATATACTTATATATATTTATTATATATATTTTAAAATTTTATTCCAGGGCAGCCTGGGTGGCTCAGCAGTTTAGCGCTGCCTTCAGCCCAGGGCATGATCCAGGAGACCCAGGATCGAGTCCCACGTGGTCTCCCTGCATGGAGCCTGCTTCTCCCTTCTGCCTGTGTCTCTGGCCTCTCTTTCTCTCTGTGGTCTCTCATGAATAAATAAATTAAATCTTAAAAAAAATTATTCCAGTTGATATAGTGAATGGAACTTGAATTCTTAAATGGTTCATTCACCATCTTACACAAATTAAACAAGAAGGAAATACATACTTACAAGTACACTACAGTTCACCAGTTCATTCCAAGCCAAACCATTATTTATCATTCTGTACTACTTACATCTTTCATCTTATCTAGATATTAAAATAATAAACATCAACTTTCACAATATTATTAGTGAGTTTCATTACAAGAGACAAAGATTCATATAAATGCTGGTCAAAGCAGCAATTAAAAATTTAGACCAATTTTGTTCATTTGTTTTTTCTGACTTTTTCTATCCTAACATGATACTTAGGATATGTGTGATCAAAGAGTGATCAAATAGTGATTATACAAAAAGTGGCAAAATGAACATTTAAAATGTTTTTAAATGATGTAATCATGTATTACAAAATCATTGATGATGTTGAATTCGTTGTCATTAGAAACCATGGCTTACCCATGTAACAGTGAACTCAAGTGAACTAACTACAGTATAGGGAATCTGTTAATATGTATCATACAGTAGCCTAAAAATGAAGTATATCAAAACAACATGCAAGGAAGGTTTTGAATATTAATACCTGATATATGTTACCTCATGTTTATATTTCCTATTGCTCAGTGCCATACCAATTCCAAGAGATAAATGTTTATAATAATAGAGAAGGCCAAATAGTAAGGATACTCTTGCTCATATCAAATGACAAATGAAAGGATAATACAGCATTTATTATATTCTGGGTGCTTTATGTGTATTTATATATATGTAATATATATTTATATATGTAAATTATCTAAAAGTTATTAATCAAAAATTAAATACATGCATCATGTATTTTATAAATAGTCTAACTCCGAAGATCATGCTCTTAACTACCAAAGTATGCTAAAGATATTAATGTTTCAATGAGAATTGAACTTCATAATTTGTAAGCACCCAGGCAAGGTGAGAACTATTGATTTATTTGTTTTTCCTTCAGAAATTTGGGTGTGTCACTCATTTTCTAGTTTCTGAATCCTAGTTCTTCTTTGATACTCAGCTAATGCATGCATATATGTTTATGTACATCTGTGGTATGGAGGCCCAAAATACATTAATTTTGTATCCACATTGTTAGGATATCAGAAGCTTCTAATAAAGAACTATTTTCAATTTCTTGTCTTGTGATCAGTGGGTTGCAGTTTGTTCAGTATTAAGGGGGTTCCAGGATGCAGAACTTTCAATGTTAAAAACCAGGAAGAAAAGTTCTCAGGAAAACGATGATGAATTGGTTCATTTTTGCTTTGGTTTTGCATTACTAGAAGCAGTGTACTTACCTATCCTAGTCTTCCTCCACACACATTTAATAGTTTTTGCTTGTTTATTTGTTTTTAAGTTTTTGAAATAAACTAATATATCCTTTAATATGTATAGAGATGATTTGCACTAATATCTGAAACCTTTATAATAATATAATTTCTCCTCTTGTTTAAAAATTTGAAAAAAATAAAATAAAAAATAAAAATTTGCACTAAAAGTATTTCAATTTAGATGCACTCATAAATTGCTCTATGTAGGATTCAGTAATAGGGATTTTGTTATTAAGAGACTTTAAGAAAATACCTGAAACTTTTCAGACGACCACTGTTAAACCCTTTTCCCATAGAGAGAACTATTCCTATAAGCTTTTGTATATCATCCTTAATTTCCATTTAAGGGTCATAAATTTCAAGTGACACTCCTCTCCAGAGCTGGCAAATTGCACTTACCTCATTGCTTTCTGGCATTCAAACTGGAGGAGCCATATATCTTGCACTTGATGGCCTCATGCTGAATGGCCATCGTGTAATAATAATAATAATAATAATAATAATAATAATATAATCATAATAATAATAATAATAATATAAAATGTATAGGCGTGTGTTTTCAATGATTCACAGGGTGAAATATGACTAAAATTCCTCCTACCAATAACAGCACTTACGCTTGAAGTAATAGCTCTTTCAGAGTATGGGGAATGGATCTTTATAATGTTTAATTCTAAATCATTAGATGATGATAGGCTCTCATCTTAACAAAGCTCATGGTATGCATAGAGAAATTGCTTATTTTGATAAGATCATCTATGCACACTGCACAGCTGAAGAACATTTCAAACCCCCTAATGATTAGAACTACAATTATCATCTGTGACTTATGTCTGTGTGTATGTATACCTGCATGACTCTCTTATAACTAGTATGTTATTTAGGCATGTGTTGGGTGACCGGACTTGCATTCCAATTTTCTCAAGGCTGTATTACTTTATAAAAAAAATCAGTGCTGTGGAACACTATGGTAATCACATGTGTATTCCACTCTCAGCACATAAACATATATTATATAACTTTTCCAGACAAGGCTCTCCTACAGATTCTTAGGAGACCTCCTATGCAAGTATGTAATAAATGGGAGGTAAATTTCAAACAAATAGCTTATTTTTATTTCCAATTCAGTCATCCATTATGTAGGTCCATTATGTTTTGGCTCCTATGGAGGAGCTGAGCACCGCAGGAGTAATGAGTTGAGCAGTGCTGACTACCATTCTGATAAGACCAGAAGCTGAGACAGGGTAATTTAAATAGAATAGGCTGGCCAATGGCTAGATAGAAGGGTTTGAATGAAATGAGGAAGCCATTTACAGAATTGGACAGCATCACAAAGGCAAGATCATCTAGGCTCAATCCCTCATCTATATCTCATGTGGTCCTCCTTGGAATACTGTGGCCATCGCCTGCTGTTAAAACTCACTTTGTTCTCTTGCAGGTTAGCAAATAACATCTATTTGGAACTATTAAGATTTGCTGGTTTCACTGAGGAAAAACCCCACAGAGCTTTAAATAAGAAACTGTACTTGTACTTATCTAATTCTATCTTCATATAATCTACACTCTGATAATTGAAAATCAAGCAACAAATGTAAGAATGAAGATTATTTAGGCCTAAGAGTTTAGAACAAATAACAATAAAACTGTAAATCACATTGCAGCTGGAGGCAGAGATAATTATAGCAGATATTGGATAGCTTTCTTTGCCTTTAGAAAAACTGGGCAGTGAAAGAGACTTGAAGGACAAAGTTGAGGGCGAATCTTTGATAGCAAGTTTAGTTTAAACATTTGTGGATTTAATGATCCTGCCAAATCATTACAAATAATAGTAGTTCTTGTTGCTGAGATGTGAATTTGAAACACAGTGAATGTCAATGTGGAGAAAGGAGTCATGTGGTGAGGGTACAAGCCTGAATGAGTACCCCTTCTATAAGCAGCCTGTTGGTCTCATTTAATGCAATATTTTATTGAACTCAAATAATAAGGTCGTGAAACTGGTATTACTATCCATATTATACAGATAATAAATGAGGAAATGATGTGCTATTGTGAATTTCATGAATTTAGACAATTACTGATAATCTTTGAAAATACCCTTTGTTAAAAAAAAAAAAAAAGAAAGAAAATATTCTTTGTTAATGGTATCAAAAAGCACGTCGGAAATTACAAGTTTTATCTTCATCCTGGCAGTCTGATCCATTTGAATATAGTATCTTGAAAATAATTTGTTTTATCATCATAGAACTGATGACCAGTTCTCTGAATTAGTAGCAGTATCACGTATATTGTACAAAATTTTTTTACTAATCTTATTATAGATCTTTAACATTAAGAAATATTTAAATTAAATATCATTACATATTTTGACTATGATTAGGATTATTTATAAGGCTTTCTTTCATTATTTAAATATTCAATTAATGCTAAACACTTGCTTTCTTAAAAATGCTCTGAAGCAAATACTTTTCTAATTTTGTCTTCTGGTTTTCAGGATATAAAGAGTCCATTTGGGAGATTTCCTTTCTGAAATTAATAACTGCTTTAGTATGGAAAGTAAGTCCAAAAGATCAAATGCATGTGCAGATAGAATTTGGCCCTTAAGACAGCTTGCCTAAATCCGGCTTTCAAAAATCTGAAGACAGAATGATCTTGTACAAAATATTTTTAGTTGGCAATTTCCTCACCTAGTGCAGAGCATTTTTCTATACCTTAGGGTAAAACTGGCAGACTGTCATCCATCCTGTTTTTGCCTCCCAATACAAATTGAAAACATAAAATTTGGTGAGGATGAATTAAATTAATGGTAGGAAAAACACAAAAGCCTGTTTTATACTGTGATGCAAGCCTTTTTGCCATGGGTTAATTTATTTAATGTACTTTTTCTAGTCTGAAAGACATAGCCAACCTGCAGGTACCACACTCTTGGAGATAGCCCTAGCCAAAATATATACGGTTGGAAGGAGTAAATGCCTATCTTAGAGTTTGTGTTGTACTCTAATACTATTATTGGGGATGGAGGAGGAAAAGGATGTTTTTCCAAAGAACAGGTGCACATAGTAAACCAGCTAGAAGTAGAAATATCTTGTGTAATAATGTGTTAGTTTAATCAGTACTTTACCTCTCTAAATTTCAAGGCAGGAAGCTCCAACTTTATAGCACAGAGTATGCTTCATAAGTTAGTGTTGGCATTATTCGTGACTCGTCTTACTGTGTATGTTCCCAAATAGGGGATCCTAAAATCCACATCTCTTGTTTTTGGTGTGTCTTACTGAAGCAAAAAGTCTGTACAAGGTAAGTCAAAATTCCTTTCCCTGGGAAACATGTATGTTTTCCTTTGTAATGGGAATATTAAAGTTAACTTTTACATCTGTTCTACTTTCTAATTACACATGGAAACAACAAAAAAGTGTAATTCACAACTGTACCATAAAACATAAGTTGTATATGATTTAAATTTGTATGCAGTCTACACTTTGTTCCAGGCAATATACATCTGTTATGTTATTCTCCTGTCACAGACATAAATCAACAGGGAATGTCTTTCCCTGGGGAAGAATTTTCTGCTGCCTTAGCCTCTATGTAAACAAAACATGATTTTTCTCAGGAGAATTATAGACCAATATCTGATGAACATGAGCAAAATTCTCAACAAGATACTAGCCAATAGGATCAACAATACATTAGAAAAATTATTCACCATGACCAATATGATTTATCCCCGGGAAGCAAGGCTGGTTCAACACTGTAAAGCAATCAATGTGGATTCACCACATCAGCAAGAGTAAAAGTAAAACCAAGAAACATATGATCCTCTCATTAGATGCAGAGAAAGCATTTCGCAAAATACAGCATCCATTCCTGATCAAAACTCTTCAGAGTGTAGGGATAGAGGGAACATTCCTCAACATCTTCTTAAAAGCCATCTACGAAAAGCCCACAGCAAATATCATTCTCAATGGGGAAGCACTGGAGCCTTTCCCCAAGATCAGGCACCAAGGACAGGGATGTCCACTCTATCCATGATATACAACATAGTACTGGAAGTCCTAGCCTCAGCAATCAGACAACAAAAAGACATTAAAGGCATCACATTGGCAAAGAGAAGTCAAACTCTGTCTTTGCAGATGACATGGTACTCTACATAGAGAACCCAAAAGACTCCACCCCAAGATTGCTAGAACTCATACAGCAATTCGGTAGTGTGGCAGGGATACAAAAATCATGCCCAGAAATAGTGGCATTTCTATACACTAACAATGAGACTGAAAGAAAAGAGAAATTAAGAGAGTCAATCCCATTACAATTGCACCCAAAAAGCATAAGATACCTAGGAATAAACCTAACCAAAGAGGGTAAAGGCATCTATATCCTAAAAACTATAGAACACTTTGAAAGAAATTGAGGAAGACACAAGAGATGGAAAAAATATTCATGCTCATGGATTGGCAGAATTAATATTGTGAAAATGTCAATGTTACCCAGGGCATTTACACGTTTAATGCAAATCCCTATCAAAATACCATGGACTTTCTTCAGAGGGTATTATGCTGAGTGAAGTAGTCAGTCGGAGAAGGACAAACATTATATGTTCTCATTCATTTGGGGAATATAAATATAGTGAAAGGGAATATAAGGGAAGGGAGAAGATGTGTGGGAAATATCAGGAAAGGGAGATAGAACGTAAAGACTGCTAACTCTGGGAAACGAACTAGGGGTGATGGTAGAAGGGGAGGAGGGGGCGGGGGGGGGGGGTGGGAGTGATGGGTGAAGCGGCACTGGGGGTTTATTCTGTATGTTAATAAATTGAACACCAATAAAAAATTAAAAATATTTTAAGATTTGTGTGGAATCAGAAAAGACCCCGAATAGCCAGGGAATTTTAAAAAAAAAAAACCATCCGGGCGGCATCACAATTGCCAGATTTCAGGTTGTACACTACAAAGCGTGGTCATCAAGACAGTGTTGGTACTGGCACAAAACAGACACATAGATCAATGGAACGAACAGAGAACCAGAAGTGGACCCTGAACTTTATGCGGCAACTAATATTCCCAGTAAAGGAGGAAGATATCCACTGGAAAGAAAGACAGTATTCTTCAATAATAGGGTGGGGAAAATTGGACATACAACAGCAGAAGAATGAAACTAGACCACTTCTCTTGCACCATACACAAAGATAAACTCAAAATGGATTGAAAGATCTAAATGTGAGACAAGATTCCATCAAAATCCTAGAGGAAAAACAGGTAACAACCCTTTTGAACTCGGCCACAGTAACTCTTGACAAGATAACATCCACGAAGGCAAAAGAAACAAAAAGAAAAAATGAAAATATTGGGACTATCAAGATAAGAAAGCTTCTGCACAAGCAAAGGATACAGTCAAACAAAACTAAAAGACAAAACACAAAGGGAGAAGATATTTGCAAATGACGTATCAGATAAAGGGCTAGTTTCCAAGATCTATAAAGAAACTTGTAAACTCAACAGCAAAGAAACAAACGATCCAATCATGGAAATGGGCAAGAGACAAGAACAGAAATCTCACAGGGAAGACATTAGACATGGCCCAACATGCACATGAGAAAATGCTCTGCACCACTTGCCATCCGGGAAATACAAATCAAAACCAAAAGATGACACTCATCACACCGTGGAGAATGGGGAAATTATTAACAAGGCAGGAAACCACAAATGTTGGAGAGGATGCGGGGAGAAAAGGGAAACCCTCTTACACTGTAGGTGGGGAATGTGACCATGGGCAGCCCACTCTGGAAAACTGTGTGGAGGTTCCCTCAAAGAGTTAAAAATAGACCTGCCCTATGACCCAGCGATTGCACTGTTGAGGAATTTACCCCAAAGATAAAGATACAATGAAATGCCGGGACACACTGTACCCCGATGTTTCTAGCAGCAATGTCCACAATAGCCAAAATGTGGAAGAGCCTCGGTGTCCATCGAAAGATGAATGGATAAAGAAGATATGGTCTATGTATACAATGGAATATTACTCAGCCAATGAGAAATGCAAAGAAAACCACCATTTTCTCAAATGGATGGAACTGGAGGGTATATGCTGAGGTGAAGTAAGTCAATCGGAGAAGGAAAAAAATATGTTCTCATTCATTTGGGGAATATTAAATAATAGGTGAAAGGGAAAGGGAAATAGAAGGGAAGGAAGAAGAAATGTGTGGGAAATATCAGCAAAGGGAGACAGAACATGAAGACTCCTAACTCTGAGGAAATGAAACTAGGGGTGGGGAAGGGGAGGAGGGTATGGGGGGTGGGGGTGAATGGGTGACGGGCACTGAGGGTGGCACTGACGGGGATGAGCAACGGGTGTTATTCTGTATGTGGTAAATTGGACACAATAAAAATAAATATTTAAAAAAAGAAAGAAAAGTATTGCACAAGAATATAGTTGAGAAAGCCTAACAATAATATAATTATGAAATGATGTGAAGAGATAAACTGGGGAAGACAGTTACGGGGAAATGTGAAATTTTTAGAAGTAGGAAAGCAATTTAGGGATAACTGGTTATGTTCAAAGTGATAGAGAGGGTCTCAAGTGACAAGTTTTATTATTTGGATGACATTCATAAAATATGGATCTAAGGATAATGAAATGATTTTATTTTTGTTATAGTTTGGGACATGAGGGTAAGGAATATGATTTTCTAAGTTTTTAAACATATTGTCTTTGGAATCTTGATGGACAATTTAGAGATAGCCAGAAGATAATAATAACATCTAAGGATTAAGACCAGATTCCTGAACAAAACAAATGAAGTCTGGAGATCATAATCAGAAATATGATATTTCAGGCATCAGGGTGCCCAGCGGTTAGCGCCTGCCTTAGCCCAAGGCTGATCCTGGAGACCGGGATTGAGTCCCATTCAGGCTCCCTGCATGGAGTCTGCTTCTCCTTCTGCCTGTGTCTCTGCCCTCTCTCTATCTCTGTGTGACTATCATAAATGAAAAAAATTAAAAAAAAATTCTTATGAATAATAAAAATAAAATCTTAAAAAAAAAAGAAATATGATCATTTAAAGCAACATTTACCAAAGGCATGATTTAGAATGATAGGATCAGTGAAGAGAATGCCAGAATAGACAAGTAGGAATAAAATTTGTAAAAAGGAAACTGCAGTAGAAAAAAATGAAGGAAAAGAATCCATAGGGAGAAACATCAAAAAAGCCAATGGGAGAAAGGGTGCTTTCAAGAAGAAAATTTGTCAACAGCATGAAATCTATGGAGATGAAAGTAAGCTAAACTAATATTATAAATAGTCTGTTTTATGTATTAGAAAGTTTCAGTTGTAGCCAATAAAGACAAAATTGGTGAACCAATAATAAAATAAACTAAAATAAAATAAAATAAAATAAAATAAGTCAAAGGAAATATTTCCTAAATATCATATGAGCAGACTTTCCAGTGGACTCTTCTGGTTTACACTTATTCTGTATACTATTTTTAACCAATTCTTTATTCTCAGCCTAATCCCTTTTTGGATAATAAAGTATATGATCAATCACTTAAAGACAATGAGTTCTCTATATGCTATTTGTGAACTTCTGAAGTCTGCTGTGTTTTTTTGTTTTTGTTTTTGTTTTTTTTTTTTGAAGCCCATCTTAAAAACATACATTTCTTGGATTATACAATAATGTAGACATTCTATAGTATGTTAAATGCTATGTAAGGTACTCATCTGCCTTAGTTAATTTACATCCTACATTTTAAAAAAATGTATTGAGGTATATTTGACAAAATGTTACATTACTTTCAGGTGACACAAAATAATGATTCAACCTGTTGGTACATTATGAATGGTCACCATAATAAGTCTAGTCGCAGTCTGTCACCTGAACGTTACACAAAATTTTATTACCCCTTCACCCATTTTGCCTTCCCACCACCCCCAACTTCTCTCCCTGTCTGGCCAATACCAATATATCTATGAGTCTGCGTTTGAGTTGGTTGGTTTTTAGATTCCACATACAAGTGAAATCATGCGGGATTTGTCTGACTTATTTCATTTAAGCCATATCTCAGGGGTTGATCAAAGGGCAAGATTTTTTATGGCTACATATAATACCTATCTTCTTTATCCATGTATCCATTGATAGGACACTTAGGTTGTTTTATGTCTTAGTTATAGTAAATAATACTGCAATAAACTTAGGGTACATACATCTTTTCATGTTTATTACTTTTATGGAAGTATAATTAACATACAGTTATATTAGTTTTGATATAACAATATAATAATTAGTAACTCTAAATTTAGTAATTATATAATTAGTAACTCCATATATTACTCAGTATCATCATGATGAGTGCTACTCTTAATACTCTTATCTATTTCACTCCTCCCACCACCTCCTTTCTGGCAATCTCCCGTTTGTTCTCTCCATATGAGTCTTTTTATCTTGTTCTCTTTTTTTTCTTTGATTGTTCATTTGTTTTGTGTGTTAAATCCTATGTAGGATGAAATTATGTTGTGTTTGTCTTTCTCTTTTTATTTCACTTAGCATCATATGCTCTAGGTTCTCCATGTGTTGCAAGTGCAAAATCTCATTTTTTTATGGCTAAGCAAGATGCCATTTTATATATATACACACACCATATCTTCTTATCCATTTAGGTATTGTTGGGAAAAATGGGTTGCTTCGATATCTTGAATATTTGCAAACCAATTGCTGACAGTAAAAAACATAGGAATGCATGTATCTTTTCAAAATAGTGCTTGCATTTTCTTTGAGTAATAATCAGTAGTGAATTACTGGATCATATGCTTTTTATATTTTTAATATTGTGAGGAACTCCATACTATTTTCCATAGTGACTGTAGCAGTTTACATCCCACCACCAGTGTAAAAGGATTCTCTTTTTTCATACTCACAGCACTTGTTTTTGCTTTCTTTTTGATAATAGCCCCCTTATTATATGGGGTGAGGTGATGATCCCATTGGTGTTTTTATTTTCAATAGCCCTGATGGTGCGATGTTGAGCTCTTATGTGTCTATTGGCCATATATATATCTTCTCTGGAAGAATATTTGTTCTGGTTTTCTGCATATTTTTTAAATTGAATTATTTGTATTTTTTGTTAATGAGTTGATGGAGTTCTTTATATGTTGTGGATGGATATTAACTTACTTAATTAGAATATGGATTTACAAAAATGTTTTAGTTAATAGGATGCCTTTTGATTTGTTGATGTTTCCTTTGCGTAGGAAGCTTTTTAGTTTGAAGTAGTCACATTTGTTTTATTTTCTTTGTTTCTGTGGCCTTTCGAGTCCGTTTAAGGGGAAAAAATTGCTAAGACAAATGTCGAGGTGCCTTAACCTTTGTTTTCTTTTAGGAATTTTATGGTTTCAGCTAAACATTCAAGTCTTTAATCCATTGAGTTAATTTTTTTATATTGTACAAGATGGTGGTCCAGTTTCATCTTTGCATATACCTATCCCAGTTCCATTCATTGAAGAGACTCTGTTCTGTTGTATATTCTTGCCTCCTTTGTTGTAAGTGAAATGACCATATATGCATTGGTTATTTCATGGGTCTATTTGTTCCTTTCCTTTATATTTTTATTTTGGTTTGTTTTTTCTCCCCATCACTGAGTAAACATACGTTCATTCAGCTTTCTTTATCCTTTCATATTTAATTTTTATTCTCGGGAATTCTTTCAGTATTCATTCTTAAAATGTGATGACCAGAAGTGCTTGCAGTATTCAAGGTGCAGGTGCATTAAGGTTTCTACAGAGTAGAATAATATGCGACTTTTTGGGTTTGCCTTTTGCTTGTTATTTGCTGACTTCAAGAGCTGCTCCTGAGAGTGTTAAGTATTTGTGTTGACTCCACCCTCTGCTGTAGCACATTGCCTTGACTTCCCAGGAATGAAGCTCCAGCTTCCAATTGATACTCAATTATTGGACTAAGGGTTGCCCCAGATGTCCTCGCTGCTGACTGGTAAAAATTGGCAGTTCAGATATCCCTTTTGTCTTTTGCTGGAATAAAAGCCTGCTCTGACGCTGAGTGTGAATGAATGAAGATGTCATATTTTCTATGAAACCACTACCTTTGCCCTGGACATTAGTATTTTAGAACCTGACAATTCTATTGTTCACAAAAATGGTTGATTTTTTTTTTCAGAGAGAAAGGAAATAGGTTTCTGAAAACATGGATTTAAAAACTTCTTTTATCATCTATACAATTAATAAAATCTTCAGCTCCTGGCCTGCAAAAAACTAGATGTTTATATTTTATTCATTAAGCTACACTTTTCAAAGCATTATATTATTAAGACAAAGAAATTGAAAAAAAAAAGTTGTTTCATAATGATATTTACTATTTACTTCTAGGCAAAACTTCTATAGTTTGAAGTATATTATGAATACTTCTGTATTCAAGTTCTGTTAAGGAATAACATTTTACAGGCTGAACTTGCTAAGGGAGAAGGACAAGTGGAGTCATTTATTTAAAAGATAGGGAAAAAAAATCCATTCTGTGTGCCTTTAGTTACTAAGATAGTTTCCACCCAACTTAAGAAAAATGATTTGTACAAGCAACGAGAAATAAAGACAGTAACATTTATCTCTCTTATGAAGATTGTTCATAAGCTAAGCAAGTCTCTCAGGAATAGTTGCTTTCATTTTAAATCTCATAGAGGGGCATGGAAACTATCTCTTAGGAAAATACAGAGAAAAAAATAAAATTAATAAATGAAAATATTGTCTCTAGATGATAAAGTTGACTGCTACTCATAGATATATAAAATTATAACCAGAAAAAATGTTTATTAATGATCATCTTTTGGTTATATTTTTGGTAGTTTAGGATCGGTAGACACCATAAGAGGGGGATTTTGAAACAAGGGGTCTGAATTCTTAAGGTATAAACCCAACTTGATACATTTAACAGAAGATTGAGCAGGTTTTTTCTATCTTACTATTTTTAATCTATCTTTATATTGAGGTTATTTATTTTTCCAGTTTTGTTATTTTTCATTTTGACACACGTTTAAAATTATGTAATTAGTCTATGCCATTTATGCTATCTTTGTAAAAAGTAATTTTAATTACTTTAAAAATTAAGTAAGTAATTTAATTTCTTTTAAAATGCTTTTCAATTAAAATGCTTAAAATGAGAATTTCATGTTGAGATAGATATGTACCAAACACTTACTTTTAATTTAAAAGTTTTATGAAAGTTTTAAATATGCGATTCGTTGAGCCAAATAGAATTTATTTTTCATGTCGAGACAAGAAATTTAAAGGACTTTGTTCTAAATACCTTATAAAGTCTGCTAGCACTAGCTATATTTATCATTCATCTTTTCTGACAAAGATATGTCGTGGCATCTTCTCAACTATAAAATTCTTATATTATACTAGCTCTGTTCCTGGGATGTCTATTCTATTTAGTGAATATTGCTGTTTCTGCTTTGCAGAACCAGCATTTTAATGATTAGCACTATCATTTATTTTATAATAAATTAATTTATTATATAGTAAATTATTTCTAATATGTTATGCCTTATTACTCTTACTTAGAAATTTCACTGTTTATACATTCTATGACCAGCAAGATGAAATTGTCTTTTGTTTGCCTTTTTTAATTAATATTTTGCACTATTTAGATGTTTTGGAAAGCATCATTAGAAAGATATATCAGTTAAATTAAGTTAGGTTATGCTGAAATAGCCACAAAAACAAAAACAAACAAAAAAACAAAATCTCATGAGGGTTTTAAATTAAAAAGGGTTTATATCTAACCCATATTCCATGTCCTTTGAGATTAGATGGGATCAGTTGGAGAAAGGTTTTTCTCATAGTGATTAGCAAGAGTCTGTGTGCCAAAGACACCACACCTGAGTGTTTGCATCCACAAAGAGTAACACAAGAGAGACTACTTGACTTTTCCATTCTCTCTTAATCTTCTATCCAGGAGGAGACATTACATTAGTTTGATGATGTTTCATAGAAGATGAATCACATATCACACCTACCTTCAAGAGACAGTGGAGTATAACTCTGCTGTGTCTGGAACAGGAGGAAATCTGATTATTCCTGAGAGTGTGTCCTTCTGGTCCCACCAAGGTCAGTTGTTCTTTCAAATGTAAGACATGTGACATGTTAACTTTTAACTATACTCACCTTCAAGAAATCACAGCTTCAAGTTGAAAGTCTAGGTCTGGATGTTTTGTAGGTTTCTTCATCAGCAGGTGATGTCAAACAAGTGATCTTAACATAACTGAAATGTGTTTTCTCTTCACTCAGAAATTTATGATACAAAACAACTGTTTTATTTTTATCCATCCAATATACAATTTAATACAATGGTGGAAGTAAGGACAGGCTACCAAGGATATTGTACTTCGATTCAGAAATAATTAATGGTATAAGTAAAAGACCTCAGGAGCCATATGTATGTTTTTGTAGGTGTATACACTCAACAATCAAATATGATATTTATTCACTAGCAGACATTATGTCACATGCCAACATAATGTCAAACTAGGTAATTGAGTGACCAACGTCAAATTCTAGAAGAAGTGAAACAATTTGAGCTACAGACTTTGACAAAATTATTTGCTGTTAAGGACACAACTTTTACTTTTTGATTATTTTTTCAGATTTTCTTTCTTGATAGGAATTGTATGCAATTAGGGAGTTAGGTTAAAGAGTAAATCCCTTTTCAATATTAGAAAATTTGATATAGAGAAGAGAGGTTGTGTCATATGCTTTCCCTCCCTCTCATTTTCTCCCTATTTCTCCCATGTTCCTACCATTTATGCTTGTTAATTTTAGTGCTATCGATCATCTCCTAATTATCCTGGACATAGTACATTGAATTATACTATGTCAGTCATATAAAAGCTAAAGAAAACCTAAATATGGGTTAGAACAAATTTAAGTTATTTTCTGTTAAACAAATATTTAAGAAATATGTATTCATTGATGAAAAATAAAATATGCAGGGAGATTTTATTTTTTATTTTTTTAATTTTTTATTTATTTATGATAGGCAACACCAGCGAGGAGAGAGAGAGGCAGAGACACAGGCAGAGGGAAGAAGCAGGCTCCATGAACCGGGAGCCGCGACGTGGGATTCGATCCCGAGTCTCCAGGATCGCGCCTGGGCCAAAGGCAGGCGCCAAAACCGCTGCGCCACCAGGATCCCTGCAGGGAGATTTTAAAAGTCTCTGAGTTTGAATTTCTTCAGATTTTCATGACATCTTATTTTTTAAAAACTTTTATTTATTTAGTCACTAGAGACACACACAGAGTGAGAGGAGGGCAGGAGACACAGGCGAGGGAGAAGCAGGACTCCAAGCAGGGAGTCAATGTAGGACTCAATCCCAGAACCCCGGGATCACAACCCTGAGCCAAAGACAGACGCTCCAACTGCTAGGACACCCAGGCATTCCAACATTCATATGAATAGGGCTTGCCTGCATTCCCAGAATCTATTACTTTATCTTAGGCACGCCTGCTGGGGTTCTATTGATGAATCAATCAGCCCGAAAATAACATCTTTATTGCAAATATTCAGTTATGTGTGTTCAACATTCATTATCAAGAAGAATTGGAGAGTAGTGGAGTAGCAGAGGACTTAGGTAATAAGATCTACCCAGTGTTTAGGAATAGGTAAGGTGCTGCCTTCTTTGCTCAGACTGACTTCCTTTCTCCAATCGCTATAGGCTACATATATGATCTTTAAATCTTAGTTTCAAAGGACAAAATCGTTAGTTCTCTAAGAAAGTAAGGAATAAAAAAATAGAAAAATAACATTTTGAAAAGTTCTGCAACTTCTAAGGGCCTATATCGGTTACAGTGGATGTGAACATTATCATGTTGAGAGCAGTTATAAATTCTTTCCTTTATTCTATCCCTTTGAGTGTGTATTTATCTCATGCTTTCTGGAGTTAACATCAGAGATTGTTCGTGAACTACCAGTTAGGTTTCTAAAGATCTAATAAGGTCTTTGTCTTGAAATTTATTGGTGTGCACATATCTATGATGAATGGGATAAAGAAGATGTAGTATAATTATATATATATAATTATAATATTATATAAAATGGAATATACTCAGTCATAAAAAAAGTCTTGCTATTTACAGGACATGGATGAAACTAGACAGTATTATTCTAAGTGAAGTAAGTGAGTAGTAAAAGAAAGGACAAAATACCATGTGATTTCACACCTAGTGGAATTTTAAGAAACAAGATAAATGGTGATGAGCACCCAGGTATGTATGCGAATTGATGGTCACTGGTATTGTAATCCTGAAGACTATATACTGTCAGTTAAACAAATGGAATTAAAGAAACTTTCAAAAAAGCTAGCAATAAAATTTCAGTCAGATGTCATCATCGTGGTTTTGGTTCATATTTGATTCATATTCCTTCTTTCAACAATTTTAAATAGAATTCCTATTTATTCTTGTCATATATATTAAATTTTAAAGGTTTACTTGATAAACAAATTGTGAAAATATGTTAAAGCATGTAATTGATAAGTTTTGATATATGATGAGGACCTGTGAAGCCATCACGGTAGTCAAAAAATACATGAAATCAAATACATGAATTGAGTTGTTTAAAAGTCAAGCTGAATCCTTACTAGAATTGCATTGAATTTATGGAAAAACTTGGAGAGAATTAACATCTTTATCATCTTAAGTTCTCATCCAAGAGCATGGAAGCTTTCTAATTAAAGTTTAATTTATATTTTTAAATATAATTCACTATAGGAGACATTTTAAACTTATTTAAATTGTATACTTTAAGCTTGATATTTAGATATTTAATAGGGTGCTTTCATAGTGGTCCTATACATTGCTTTTAATTATATGTTATTTTTTATTCTTTGGGAGAAATGTTAATGATTGTGTAGGGTGAATTCAAATAGCATATTGTAATTTATTTGCATAAAAAATACTGAAATCACTTGTGTACTAATTTCATATGTATTTTAATAAATAGGTTAATAATCTTTATAATAGCTTTATTTTCTTACATGTGTGTGTAGACTATATACATATTATATATTATATATAATATGGTATATATTACTTATTTGTTTTTCTTTGTTATGTCCCTGATATTTGAAGGGAATGTTTTTGGTTTTGTTCCTTTTTAAGCTTGCACGTATTTCATCATGAGGACATACGACAGAGGGCAAGAGACATAGGCAGAGGGAGAAGCAGGGCCCCATAGGACCCTATGTGGGACTCCATCCTGGGACTCTAGGATCACAACCTGAGCCAAAGCAGATGCTTAACCGGAGCCACCCAGGCTTCCCCATTTCTGTTTCTTAATTGCATTTTTAATATAATGCCTTTACAATATTTTATACTAATAGCTATCATACTTTAATTTTAAATACTTTTTCTAAAGATTTTTCTTTTAAAATTTTGTTGATTTTTATCTCTACTATTCTTTTCATTTATAGTCTTTTGAAAAATAATATCAATAGTACTTCCAAATAAAATGTAAGGTGATATTGCTATTTTGATTGCTGTTCGTATTTCATTGACATCTGTCTTAATCTTTATTATTCTCATTTTTGTCTTGAGCATGCCTCTCATGCTTTTTGTCCAAAATTCACAAATTGAGTACTTCATCTATTTTGTGTTTTCTAATTGCCATTTTTAATACTTCCAAAAATTTTGATAAGCAACAGTAATTTTCTTTCAGTTCTAAATATATCATTCCATGATGATTATCTTTAAACTAAGAAGTTGTGTAATAACAATAGTACATTTAGTTTCTAGGACTTACATTTGTTTCATTATTTGGATTGATTTTTATTTTATTGGATTTTATTTTTTTTTAAGGAATTTATTTTATATTTGAGAGAGAGTGAGGGGGTTGGGTGGGTTAGAGGGAGAAAAGGAAAATCGCACGGCAGATCCTCGTGAGTGGGGAGCTCCATGCAGGGTTGATCTCAGAACCCTGAGATTCATAAACCTGAGCCCAAAATCAAAATAAGTGGGTGGTCTTAACTGAGCCATCCAGGTGCCCTATTTTTATTGAATTTTCACAATGGACCAATTATTCATTTAAGCTATAGGACATTGATTGAAGTTGGTTTCTGCAAATATTACTTGCTAATATGTTCATGTTCTTTTGACTCTTCTGTCATTTGGTTTTACATATTTTAAAAATTAATATTCATACTTGATCTTTCAGAAGTATTAAAAGTTTCCATTTCTAGTTGAATTTTATTTGTCAAATATAAAAGCTGTGCTCTGTGTTCTGTTTTTTGCTCATGTTCATACTAGCTTTTTTTTTTAATTTTAAAAAATTTCATCCATTTTTATCCATTGTTGGTAAGTGTGTGGGAATCATGTCACCCATTGCTGTCAAATAGCATTTCTGATAGGTGATTGCTTCTTAATGCCATATTTAACTGTGTCCTTGCACTCTTCCTAGGAATGGTATTTTAATCTAGAGTGTTGGTTATAGTCAAGTTAATTTTGTTTAGGCAAGAACATTTTCATGTTATATTGCATATTATTATGAGGAGATAGTATCTCATTTTATCTATTAGTGAGTCTAAGATTGATATGTACTTTAGGTGGTGCTTTTGCTTCATTTGGTTTATTTTTATTATTATTATTATTTATTTATTGATTTATTTATTTATTATTTATTTTATCTTTAGTTCTTCCTCCAGGAGTGTTTTTTGTTATATGGCCTCCCCTCCAGCAACACTTCTGAGGCCTTGAATGCTGTAAAAAATATTTCTATTGCAATACACAGTTATATCACAATTATAGGATACAGTTTTACAGGATTGTATATTCAAATGTCATTTATTTTTATTCATTGAAGACATTGTTTTTGTGTTAGATTAGGAATGTTGGGAAAGCCTATGTTATTATAATTTTTGTTAACGTGGTAATCTGAATTTTCTTTCTGAAAGATTTTAGAATTCTTTGCCTCTCTTAATTTCTTAAATTTCACTGTAACATGTCTTGCTATACACCTTTATTTTCTATTCTATTTGGCATTTTTGAGCACTTTTAATTTATATCTTCATCTTGATCTGATCTGGACAGCTCTTTTCATTTTCTTCAACATTTCTTAATCTTTCTTTCCTTTCCACTGAAATCTTCTATTATTGTATGATGATATTTCTCCTTGTCATGATTCTTAGCTGCTGTTCTATCTGTTCTTTTTATTTCTAATTTATATCTTTGGAACAGTATTATAACTGTTCTTTCAGTTATGTGTTTAATTTTTCCTTTGCCTCCATCATCCCTATATATCCTCCTTTCCCAATTTTGGACTTATTTCATTTATTATAAAATTAATGTCTCTCTATAATTCTATATAGAATGTGTATATATACGCACACAAACATTCCCGCTATATTGTGTCACTATAATTATATATGTTTCCCTTGGCATCTCTTCCACTGCTTTGGCGCTTATATATGCTTGTTTGCGGCTTATTTTATGAATGATATGTTCATTTCAGAAGTCTAAGTATTTTGATCTAGAAACTCATGTTCCCCCAAGTTTTAGCTACCCTATCTCTGGTTAGAGTAGTGAAGAGGAGCTAGATCTCAGGCCCCGTTTTTTTCCCCTATTGGTAATGTTAAGAAAGACCGTGAGAGACTGTGGTTAGATAATTTTAGATATCCAAGATTACTGTTGACCAAACACAGTTTACAACCACTACATCACATAACTGTTAATTAGATAATCCCACTTAAACTTTTTTGAAACGAGTGTCACTAGAAAAAAGACTGCTTTAGTTTGTAATTCTCAAAATTTAAATATTCAGAAAGGAGCAGGGTCTAGACACAATTGATGTCTATACTGTTTTCATCAGCTACTTCTCCAGAAAAGCCTTAGCATGTTGTATTATACATCTTGTTCTTATTATATGAAACTGTGGCTGCCTATTACATTGTTATATTGGACTAGTGGCAAAGACATGCTTTTCCAGAGCAGAAATTTAATCTCCCTCCACTATATCCTCCTGATAATCCTATCACCAAACATCCCTAGCTGTTGTTAGTACATACATCTCCTTTTATGCCATTTCAAAGAACCTTAGTCTACAAATACTTCCCACAGTTACTTTTAGTCCCCTGGGTTCATGCTGAGCTATCTTTTCTATAGTTTCTGGACAGCAAAATATAGTGAAAAGGCCATCAGTTGGTGTGCCAGATCACATTCACCAGGATGTGAGTACCACCTAAATTTAATTTCAGGATTCTCTCCTTATCAGTCTCCTTGTAGATTCAGTTTTTGTGTGGTTATGCATATGGGAGAGATAATTTTAAACTATTATTAAAATGGTTTCTAAAAACTATTAGCAATCCTTACTTTAAATGTCAGTTGTAGCTATATTGAATTCAGGAAACAGCTGTCTTTTTGAACCATAAACTACATTATTCTAAGTAAATGTGTATACCACATGTGTCTATAAAACTTATACTAACTTGTGAATACAAGCAAATAATATAACTGAATTATGCACTAATAATAGATTTTGAATTTTTATTTTAAAAAAAAATCCACTTGTGAGGAGCTAATCTGGCCAAATCATTCCCTAAGAAATCAGACATTGATTCTTGTAAAATATCTGATGAAATGGGGGAAGGAAAACAGTGTGTCTTCAAATACAATCAAGCTTTGAATAGCAGGCTTGAATTGCATGGGTTAACGTTTACATGGATTTTACAGTACAGTACTGTAAATGTATAGTTTCTTCCTTATGATTTCTAATTCTTAGCTTTACTTTATTAAAGAATATAGTATATAACATATGTACCAACATATGGTGTGTGACTGTATATATATTGATAAGGCTTTAGTCAACAGTGGTTCTTTAGTAGTTTAAATTATTGGGAAATTAAAAGTATATGAAAATTTAAACCTCCAACCCCCCTGTGTTATTCAAAGAGCAATTGATATCTAGTTAGTGTTTAATCTCAAACTATCATCTATATATCCAAAGTTATTTTTTCTTGTAGCTTTTTTTCTTTTTAATAAACCACATGTGATTGAAGTGATAGTATAATAAAAGTTAAAAATGATGGAACCCAATATATTTCGTTTATGGCCTTTATATACTATATATATTTATTATATTATTTTAAAAATTTATTCCAGGGCAGCCTGGGTGGCTCAGCAGTTTAGCGCTGCCTTCAGCCCAGGGCATGATCCAGGAGACCCCCGATCGAGTCCCACGTTGGTCTCCCTGCATGGAGCCTGCTCTCCCTCTGCCTGTTGGCTCTGCCTCTTTTCTCTCTGTGTCTCTCATGAATAAATAAATTAAATCTTAAAAAAAAAATTATTCCAGTTGATATAGTAATGGAACTTGATCTTAAATGGTAATTCACCATCTTACACAAATTAAACAAGAAGGAAGGAAATACATACTTTACAAGTACCACTACAGGTTCACAGTTCATTCCAAGCCAAAACCATTATTTATCATTTCTGTACTACTTACATTCTTTCATCTTATCTAGATATTAAAATAATAACTATTCAACTTTCACAATATTATTAGTGAGTTTCATACAAGAGACAAAGATTCCTATTAAATGTAGGGGTCAAAGCAAGCAATAAAAAATTAGACCAATTTTGTTCATTTGTTTTCTGACTTTTTCTATCCTAAACATGATAATTAGGAATGTGTGATCAAAGAGTGATCAAATAAAAAAAAAAAAAAAAAAAAAAAAAAAAAAAAAAAAAAAAAGGTGATCAAATAGCTGATTTATACAAAAAGTGGCAAAAACATGAACATTTAAAATGTTTTAAATGATGTAATCATGTATTACAAAAATCAGATTGATGTGTTGAATCGTTGTCATTAGAAAACCATGGCTTACCCATGTAACAGTGAAACTCAACGTGAACTAACTTACAGTATAGGGGAATCTGTTAATATGTATCAGACAGTAGCCTATAAAATGAAGTATATCAAAACAAACATGCAAGGAGGTTTTTGAATATTAATACCTGATATATGTTGACCTTCATGTTATTATTTCCTATTGCTCAGTGCCATACCAATTCCAAGAGATAAAGTTTAGAAATATAGAGAAGGCAAATAGTAAGGTGGAGTACTCTTGCTCTATTCAAACAAACTTGACAAGGCCAAATACAGCATGTTTATATTCGGTGCTTTATGTGTTTAATATATAGTAATATATATTATATACGTAAATATCTAAAAGTTATTAATCAAAATTAAATACATGCATCATGTATTTTATAACTAGTCTAACTCCGAAGATCATGCTCTTAAATACCAAAGTATGCTAAAGATAGTAATGTTCAATGAGAATGAACTTCATTAATTGTAAGCACCAGGCAAGGTGAGAAAACTTATTGATTTATGTGTTTTTCCTTCAGAATTTGGTTTGTGTCATCATTTTATAGTTTCTGAATCCTAGTTCTTCTTTGATATCAGCTAATGCATGCATTATATGTTTATGTACATCTGTGGTATGGGAGCCGAAAAATACATTAATTTTGTATCCACATTGTTAGATAATCAGCAAGCTTCTAATAAAGAACTATTTGCAATTTCTTGTCTTGTGATTCAGTGGTTTGCAGTTTGTTCAGATTAAGGGGGTTCCAGGATGCAGAACTTTCAATTTTTAATGTTAAAACCAGGAAGAGAAAGTCTCAGGAAAAACTATGATGAATTGGTTCATTTTTGCTTTGGTTTGCATTACCTAGAGCAAGTTGTACTTACCTATCCTAGTCTTCCTCCACACACATTTAATAGTTTTGCTTGTTTATTTGTTTTTAAGTTTTGAAATAACTAATATATCCTTTAATATGTATAGAGATGATATTGCACTAATATCTGGAAACCTTTATATATAAATTTCTTCTTGTTAAAAATTTGAAAAAAATAAAATAAAAAAATAAAAATTTGCACTAAAAGTATTTTAAATTTAGAGCACTCATAAATGCTCTATGTAGGATTCAGTAATAGGGATTTTGTTATAAGAGACTTTAAGAAATAACCTGAAACTTTTCAGACGACCACTGTAACCCTTTTCCCATAGAGAGAAACTATTCCATAAGCTTTGTATATATCCCAATTTCCATTTAAGGGTTCATAAATTTCAAGTGACACTCTCTCCAGAGTGGCAAATTGCACTACCTCATTGCTTTCTGGCATTCAACTGGAGAGCCATAATCTTGCACTTTGATGGCCTCAATGCTGAATGGCCTCGTGTAATAATAATAATAATAATAATACTAATATTATAAAATGTATAGGAGGGTGTGTTTTCAAGAATCACGGGTGAAATAATGGACTAAAATTCCTCCTACCAATAACAGCACTTACGCTTGAAGTAAACGAGCTCTTTCAGGTATGGGGAATGGATCTTTATAATGTTTAATTTAAAATCATTAGTGATGATAGGCTCTCAATCTTAACAAAGCTCATGGTATTGCATAAGAAATTGCTTATTTTGATAAGATCATCTATGCACACTGCACAGCTGAAGAGAACATTCAAAACCCTAATGATTAGAACTACATATATCGTGTGACTTATGTGCTGTGTGTATGATAACCTGCATGTACTCTCTTATAAACTAGTATGTTATGTAGGCTTGTGGTGACCCGGATTGCATTCTCAATTTTTTCTATAGGGTGCTTGTATTACTTTAAAAAAAATCAGTGCTGTGGAACACATATGGTCATAATCATGTGTATTCCACCCCCGCCCCACTCCTCAGACATAAACATATATTATATAAAATTTTCACAGACAAGGCTCTCCTACAGATTCTTAGGAGACCTCCATCTGCAAGTATGTCATAAAGGGGACGGTAAAAATTCAAAACAAAGTTACAAAATCTGGATTACAATTCAATGTCAGAAAGCCAATTTAGAAGCACTATTATACAGCTACTAGTGTATAAAAAGCATAAAGGACTCAAGAGACTTCATGACTGCAGAATTTAGATCCAATCAGGCAGAAATTAAAAATCAATTGAATGAGATGCATCCAAACTAGAAGTCCTAATGAGGGTTAACAAGGTTGGAAGAATGAGTGAGGACATAGAAGACAAGATGATGGCAAAGAGGGAAACTGGGGAAAAAAAGAGACAAACAATTAAAAGACCATGAAGATAGATTAAGGGAAATAAACGACAGACTGAGGAAGAAAAACCTACGTTTAATTGGGGTTCCCTAGGGCGCCGAAAGGGACAGAGGGCCAGAATATGTATTTGAACAAATCTAGCTGAAAACTTCCTAATCTGTGAAGGGAAGCAGGCATTCAGATCCAGGAAATAGAGACATCCCCCTCTAAAATCAATAAAAATACGTTCAACACCTCGACATTTAATAGTGAAGCTTGCAAATTCCAAAGATAAAGAGAAGATCCTTAAAGCAGCAAGAGACAAGAAATCCCTGACTTTTATGCAGAGGAGTATTAGGGTAACAGCAGACCTCTCCACAGCGACCTCTGGCAGGCCAGAAAGGGCTGGAAGGATATATTCAGGGTCCTAAATGAGAAGAACACGCAGCCAAGAATACTCTATCCAGCAAGGCTCTCATTCAAAATGGAAGGAGAGATAAAGAGCTTCCAAGACAGGCAGGAACTGAAAGAATATGTGACCTCCAAACAGCTCTGCAAGAAATTTTAAGGGGCATTCTTAAAATTCCCCTTTAGGAAGAAGTTCAGTGGACAATCCACAAAAACAAGGACTGAATAGATATCATGATGACACTAAACTCATATCTTTCAATAGTAACTCTGAACGTGAATGGGCTTTAATGACCCCAACAAAAGGCGCAGGGTTTGAGACTGGGTAAAAAAGCAGGACCCATCTATTTGCTGTCTACAAGAGACTCATTTTAGACAGAAGGACACCTACAGCCTGAAAATAAAAGGTTTGGAGAACCATTTACCATTCGAATGGTCCTCGAAAGAAAGCAGGGGTAGCCATCCTTATATCAGATAAACTAAAATTTACCCCGAAGACTGTAGTGAGAGATGAAGAGGGACACTATCTCATACTTAAAGGATCTATCCAACAAGAGGACTTAACAATCCTGAATATATATGCCCTGAATGTGGGAGCTGCCAAATATTTAAACCAATTAATAACCAAAGTGAAGAAATACTTAGATAATAATACAATTATACTTGGTGACTTCAATCTAGCTCTTTCTATACTCGATAGGTCTTCTAAGCACATCTCCAAAGAAAGGAGAGCTTTAAATGATACACTGGACCAGATGGATTTTACAGATATCTACAGAACTTTACATCCAAACTCAACTGAATACACATTCTTCTCAAGTGCACATGGAACTTCTCCAGAATAGACCACATACTGGGTCACAAATCGGGTCTGAACCGATACCAAAAGATTGGGATCATCCCCTGCATATTCTCAGATCATAATGCCTTGAAATTAGAAGTAAATCACAAAAGAAGTTTGGAAGGACCTCAAACACGTGGAGGGTTAAGGACCATCCTGCTAGAAGATGAAAGGGTCAACCAGAAAATTAAGGAAGAATTAAAAAGATTCATGGAAACTAATGAGAATGAAGACACAACCATTCAAAATCTTTGGGAAACAGCCAAAGCAGTCCTAAGGGGGAAATACATCGCCATACAAGCATCCATCCAAAAACGGGAAAGAACTCAAATACAAACTAACCTTACACATAAAGGAGCTAGAGAAAAAGCAGCAAATAGATCCTACACCCAGCAGAAGAAGAGAGTTAATAAAGATTCAAGCAGAACTCAATGAAATTGAGACCAGAAGAACTGTGGAACAGATCAACAAAACCAGGAGTTGGTTCTTTGAAAGAATTAATAAGATAGATAAACCATTAGCCAGCCTTATTAAAAAGAAGAGAGAGAAGACTCAAATTAATAAAATCAGGAATGAGAAAGGAGAGATCACTACCAACACCAAGGAAATACAAACGATTTGCAAAACATATTATGAACAGCTATATGCCAATAAATTAGACAATCTAGAAGAAATGGATGCATTCCTGGAAAACCACAAACTACCAAAACTGGAACAGGAAGAAAAGAAAACCTGAACAGACCAATAACCAGGGAGGAAATTGAAGCAGTCATCAAAAACCTCCCAAGACACAAAAGTCCAGGGCCAGATGGCTTCCCAGGGGAATTCTATCAAACATTTAAAGAAGAAACCATACCTATTCTACTAAAGCTGTTTGGAAAGATAGAAAGAGATGGAGTACTTCCAAATTTGTTCTATGAGGCCTGCATCACCTTAATTCCAAAACCAGACAAAGACCCCACCAAAAAGGAGAATTATAGACCAATATCCTTGATGAACATGGATGCAAAAATTCTCAACAAGATACTAGCCAATAGGATCCAACAGTACATTAAGAAAATTATTCACCATGACCAATATGATTTATCCCCGGGACGCAAGGCTGGTTCAACACTCGTAAAGCAATCAATGTGATTCATCACATCAGCAAGAGTAAAACCAAGAACCATATGATCCTCTCATTAGATGCAGAGAAAGCATTTCGCAAAATACAGCATCCATTCCTGATCAAAACTCTTCAGAGTGTAGGGATAGAGGGAACATTCCTCAACATCTTAAAAGCCATCTACGAAAAGCCCACAGCAAATATCATTCTCAATGGGGAAGCACTGGGAGCCTTTCCCCTAAGATCAGGAACAAGACAGGGATGTCCACTCTCTCCACTGATATTCAACATAGTACTGGAAGTCCTAGCCTCAGCAATCAGACAACAAAAAGACATTAAAGGCATTCACATTGGCAAAGAAGAAGTCAAACTCTGTCTTTGCAGATGACATGATACTCTACATAGAGAACCCAAAAGACTCCACCCCAAGATTGCTAGAACTCATACAGCAATTCGGTAGCTGTGGCAGGATACAAAATCAATGCCCAGAAATCAGTGGCATTTCTATACACTAACAATGAGACTGAAGAAAGAGAAATTAAGGAGTCAATCCCATTTACAATTGCACCCAAAAGCATAAGATACCTAGGAATAAACCTAACCAAAGAGGTAAAGGATCTATATCCTAAAAACTATAGAACACTTCTGAAAGAAATTGAGGAAGACACAAAGAGATGGAAAAATATTCATGCTCATGGATTGGCAGAATTAATATTGTGAAAATGTCAATGTTACCCAGGGCATTTTACACGTTTAATGCAATCCCTATCAAAATACCATGGACTTTCTTCAGAGGGTATTATGCTGAGTGAAGTAAGTCAGTCGGAGAAGGACAAACATTATATGTTCTCATTCATTTGGGGAATATAAATAATAGTGAAAGGGAATATAAGGGAAGGGAGAAGAAATGTGTGGGAAATATCAGAAAGGGAGACAGAACGTAAAGACTGCTAACTCTGGGAAACGAACTAGGGGTGGTAGAAGGGGAGGAGGGCGGGGGGTGGGAGTGAATGGGTGACGGGCACTGGGGGTTATTCTGTATGTTAATAAATTGAACACCAATAAAAAATTAAAAAAAATATTTTAAGATTTGTGTGGAATCAGAAAAGACCCCGAATAGCCAGGGGAATTTTAAAAAAGAAAACCATATCCGGGGGCATCACAATGCCAGATTTCAGGTTGTACTACAAAGCTGTGGTCATCAAGACAGTGTGGTACTGGCACAAAAACAGACACATAGATCAATGGAACAGAACAGAGAACCCAGAAGTGGACCCTGAACTTTATGGTCAACTAATATTCCATAAAGGAGGAAAGACTATCCACTGGAAGAAAGACAGTCTCTTCAATAAATGGTGCTGGGAAAATTGGACATACACATGCAGAAGAATGAAACTAGACCACTCTCTTGCACCATACACAAAGATAAACTCAAAATGGATGAAAGATCTAAATGTGAGACAAGATTCCATCAAAATCCTAGAGGAAAACACAGGTAACACCCCTTTTGAACTCGGCCACAGTAACTTCTTGCAAGATACATCCACGAAGGCAAAAGAAACAAAAGCAAAAATGAACTATTGGGACTTCATCAAGATAAGAAGCTTCTGCACAGCAAAGGATACAGTCAACAAAACTAAAAGACAACCTACCAAATGGGAGAAGATATTTGCAAATGACGTATCAGATAAAGGGCTAGTTTCCAAGATCTATAAAGAACTTAGTAAACTCAACAGCAAAGAAACAAACGATCCAATCATGAAATGGGCAAGAGACAAGAACAGAAATCTCACAGAGGAAGACATAGACATGGCCAACATGCACATGAGAAAATGCTCTGCATCACTTGCCATCAGGGAAATACAAATCAAAACCACAATGAGATACCACCTCACACCAGTGAGAATGGGGAAAATTAACAAGGCAGGAAACCACAAATGTTGGAGAGGATGCGGAGAAAAGGGAACCCTCTTACACTGTAGGTGGGAATGTGACCTGGTGCAGCCACTCTGGAAAACTGTGTGGAGGTTCCTCAAAGAGTTAAAAATAGACCTGCCCTATGACCCAGCGATTGCACTGTTGAGGATTTACCCCAAAGATAAAGATGCAATGAAATGCCGGGACACCTGTACCCCGATGTTTCTAGCAGCAATGTCCACAATAGCCAAACTGTGGAAGGAGCCTCGGTGTCCATCGAAAGATGAATGGATAAAGAAGATATGGTCTATGTATACAATGGAATATTACTCAGCCATTAGAAATGACAAAGAACCACCATTTTCTTCAACATGGATGGAACTGGAGGGTATTATGCTGAGTGAAGTAAGTCAATCGGAGAAGGAAAAACATATGTTCTCATTCATTTGGGGAATATAAATAATAGTGAAAGGGAATAGAAGGGAAGGAAGAAGAAATGTGTGGGAAATATCAGAAAGGGAGACAGAACATGAAGACTCCTAACTCTGGGAAATGAACTAGGGGTGGTGGAAGGGGAGGAGGGTAGGGGGTGGGGGTGAATGGGTGACGGGCACTGAGGGTGGCACTTGACGGGATGAGCACTGGGTGTTATTCTGTATGTTGGTAAATTGGACACCAATAAAAATAAATTTATTTAAAAAAAAGAAAAAAAGTATTGGCACAAGAAATAAGTGAGAAAGCCTAACAATAATATAATTATGAAATGATGTTGAAGAGATAAACTTGGGCAGACAGTTAAGGAAAATGTGAAATATTTTAGAAGTAGGAAAGCAATATTTAGGGATAACTGGTTATGTTCAAAATGATGATAGAGAGGGGTCTCAAGTGACAAGTTTTATTATTTGGATGACATTCATAAAATATGAATCTAAGGATAATGAAATGATTTTATTTTTGTTTATAGTTTGGGACATGAGGGTAAGGAATATGATTTTCTAAGTTTTTAACATATTGTCTTTGGAATCTTGATGGACAATTTAGAGATAGCCAGAAGATAATAATAACATCTAAGGATTAAGACAGATTCCTGAACAAAACAAATGAAGTCTTGGAGATCATAATCAGAAATATGATCATTTCAGGCATCCCGGGTGCCCCAGCGGTTTAGCGCCTGCCTTCAGCCCAAGGCTGATCCTGGAGACCTGGGATTGAGTCCCACTTCAGGCTCCCTGCATGGAGTCTGCTTCTCCTTCTGCCTGTGTCTCTGCCTCTCTCTCTCTCTGTGTGACTATCATAAATGAATAAAAATTAAAAAAAAATTCTTATGAATAAATAAATAAAATCTTAAAAAAAAAGAAATATGATCATTTAAAGCAACAGTTTACCAAAGGCGTGATTTAGAATGATAGGATCAGTGAAGAGAATGCCAGGAATAGACAAGTAGGAATAAATTTGTAAAAAGGAAACTGCGTAGAAAAAAATGAAGGAAAAAGAATCCTATAGGGATGAACATCAAAAAAGCAATGGGAGAAAGGGTGCTTTCAAGAAAGAAAATTTGTCAACAGCATGAAATCTATGGAGATGAAAGTAAGCTAAACTAATATTATAAATAGTCTGTTTTATTGTATTAGAAAGTTTCAGATTGTAGCCAATAAAGACAAATTTGGTGAACAAAATATAAAATAAAATAAAATAAAATAAAATAAAATAAAATAAAATAGTCAAAGGAAATATTTCCTAAATATCATATGAGCATACTTTCCAGTGTGACTCTTCTGGTTTACACTTATATCTGTATACTTATTTTTAACCATTCTGTTATTCTCAGCCTCATCCCTTTTTGGATAATAAAGTATATGATCAACTCACTTAAAGACAATGAGTTCTCTTATATGCTATTTGTGAACTTTCTGAAGTCTGCTGTTTTTTTTGTTTTTGTTTTTGTTTTTTTTTTTTTGAAGCCCATCTTAAAACCATACATTTCCTTGGATTATACAATAATGTAAGACATTCTATATTATGTTAAATGCTATGTAAGGTACTCATCTGCCTTAGTTAATTTACATCCTTACATTTTAAAAAAATGTATTGAGGTATATTTGACAAAATGTTACATTACTTTCAGGTGCACAAAATAATGATTCAACCTTTGTTTACATTATGAAATGGTCACCATAATAAGTCTAGTCGCAGTCTGTCACCTGACAGTTAACACAATTTTATTACCCCTTCACCCATTTTGCCTTCCCACCACCCCCAACTTCTCTCCTGTCTGGCAAATACCAATATATCTATGCGTCTGCGTTTGGTTTGGTTTGGTTTTTAGATTCCACATACAAGTGAAATCATGCGGTATTTGTCTGACTTATTTCATTTAAGCATATCTTCAGGGTTGATCCAAAGGGCAAGATTTTTTATGGCTGCATATATATACCATATCTTCTTTATCCATTTATCCATTGATAGACACTTAGGTTGTTTTCATGTCTTAGTTATAGTAAATAATACTGCAATAAACTTAGGAGTACATACATCTTTTCATGTTTTATTACTTTTATGGAAGTATAATTAACATACAGTTTATATTAGTTTTAGATATACAATATAATAATTTAGTAACTCTAAATTTAGTAATTATATAATTTAGTAACTCTATATATTACTCAGTATCATCATGATGAGTGTACTCTTAATACTCTTTATCTATTTCACTCCTCCCACCACCTCCTTTCTGGCAATCTCCAGTTTGTTCTCTCCATATGAGTCTTTTTTATCTTTGTCTCTTTTTTTTCTTTGATTGTTCATTTGTTTTGTGTGTTAAATCCTATGTATGAATGAAATTATGTTGTGTTTGTCTTTCTCTTTTTATTTCACTTAGCGTCATATGCTCTAGGTTCATCCATGTTGTTGCAAGTGGCAAAATCTCATTTTTTTATGGCTAAGCAAGATGCCATTATATATATACACACACCATATCTTCTTTATCCATTTATGTATTGTTGGAAACTTGGGTTGCTTCGATATCTTGAATATTGCAAACAATGCTGCAGTAAACATAGGAATGCATGTATCTTTTCAAATTAGTGCTTGCATTTTCTTTGAGTAAATACTCAGTAGTGGAATTACTGGATCATATGCTTTTTATATTTTTAATATTTTGAGGAACCTCCATACTGTTTTCCATAGTGACTGTAGCAGTTTACATTCCCACCACCAGTGTAAAAGGATTCCTCTTTTTTCATTACCTCACCAGCACTTGTTTTTTCTTTCTTTTTGATAATAGCCCTTCTTATATGTGTGAGGTGATATCCCATTGTGGTTTTTATTTTCATAGCCCTGATGGTTGCTGATGTTGAGCATCTTATGTGTCTATTGGCCATATATATATCTTCTCTGGAAGAATATTTGTTCTGGTTTTCTGCTTATTTTTTAAATTGAATTATTTGTATATTTTTGTTACTGAGTTGTATGAGTTCTTTATATGTTGTGGATGGATATTAACTTCTTACTAGATATATGATTTACAAAAATGTTTTAGTTAATAGGTTGCCTTTTTTATTTTGTTGATAGTTTCCTTTGCTGTATGGAAGCTTTTTAGTTTGAAGTAGTCCCATTTGTTTTATTTTCTTTTGTTTCTGTGGCCTTTCGAGTCCGGTTTAAGGGGAAAAAATTGCTAAGACAAATGTCGAGTTGCTTACCACCTTTGTTTTCTTTTAGGAATTTTATGGTTTCAAGTCTAACATTCAAGTCTTTAATCCATTTTGAGTTAATTTTTTTATATTGTACAAGATGGTGGTCCAGTTTCATTCTTTTGCATATACCTATCCCAGTTCCATTCATTGAAGAGACTGTTCTAGTTGTATATTCTTGCCTCCTTTGTTGTAAGTGAAATGACCATATATGCATTGGTTTATTTCTGGGCTATTTTGTTCCTTTATATTTTTATATTTTGTTTGTTTTTTTTCTCCCCATCACTGGAGTAACATTACGTTCATTCAGCTTTCTTTATCCTTTCATTATTTAATTTTTATTCTCTGGACTTTCTTCAGTATTCATTCTTAAAATGTGATGACCAGAAGTGCTTGCAGTATTCAAGGTGCAGGTGCATTAAGGTTTTCTACAAGAGTAGAATAATATGGACTTTTTTGGGTTTGCTTTTGCTTTTATATTTGCTGACTTCCAAGAGCTGTCCTGAGAGTGTTAAGTATTGTGTTGACTCCACCCTCTGCTGTAGCACATTGCCTTGATCTTCCCAGGAATGAAGCTCCAGCTTCCCACATTGATACTCAATATATTGGCTTAAGGGTGCCCCCAGATGTCCTCCGCTGCTGTTAAAAATTGGCAGTTCAGATATCCCTTTTGTCTTTGCCTGAATAAAGCCTGCTCTGACGCCTTGAGTGTGAATGAATGAAGATGTCATATTTCCTATGAAAACCACTACCTTTGTCCTGGACATTAGTATTTTAGAACCTGACAATTTCTATTGTTCACAAAATGTTGATTTTTTTTTTCAGAGAGAAAGGAAATATGTTTCTGAAAACATGGATTAAAACTTCTTTTATTTCATCTATACAAATTAAATAAATCTTTCAGCTCCTGCCTGCAAAAAACTAGATGTTTTATATTTTATTCATTAAGCTACACTTTTTCAAAGCATTATATTATTAAGACAAAGAAATTGAAAAAAAAAGTTGTTTTCATAATTGATATTTACTATTTTACTTCTTAGGCAAAACTTCTTATAGTTTGAAGCTATATTATGAATACTCTGTATTCAAGTTCTGTTTAAGGAATAACATTTTACAGGCTGAACTTGCTAAGGAGAAGGACAATGTGGAGTCATTTTATTTAAAAGATAGGGAAAAAAATCCATTCTGTGTGCCTTTAGTTACTAAGATAGTTTCCCACCCAACTTTAAGAAAATGATTTGTACAAGCAACCGAGAATAAAGACAGTAACATTTATCTCTCTTATGAAGATTTTCATAAGCTAAGCAAGTCTCTTCAGGAATAGTTGCTTTTCATTTTAAATCTCATAGAGGGCATGGAAACTATCTCTTAGGTAAATACAGAGAAAAAATAAATATTAATAAATGAAAATATTGTCTCTAGATGATAAAGTTGACTGTCTACTCATAGAAATATATAAAATTATAACCAGAAAAATGTTTATTAATGATCATCTTTTTGTTTATATTTTTTGTAGTTTAGGATCGGTAGACACCATAAGAGGGGATTTTGAAACAAGGGGTTCTGAAATTCTTAAGGTATAAACCCACTTTTGATACTATTTACAGAAGAATTGAGCAGGTTTTTTTCTATCTTACCTATTTTTGATCTATCTTATATATTGAGGTTATTTTATTTTTTCCAGTTTTGTTATTTTTTCATTTTGACACACGTTTTAAAAATTATGTAATTAGTTCTATGCCATTATGCTATCTTTGAAAAAGTAATTTTAATTACTTTAAAATTTAAGTAATTTAATTTCTCTTAAAATGCTTTTCACTTAAAATGCTTAAAATGAGGAATTTCATGTTGAGATTAGATATGTACCAACACTTACTTTTAATATTAAAAGGTTTTATGAAAGTTTTTAAATATTCGATTCTTTGAGCCAAATAGAATTTATTTTTCTATGTCTGTCAGACAAGAAATTTAAAGGACTTTGTTTCTAAATACCTTATAAAGTCTGCTAGCACTAGCTATATTTATCATTCATCTTTTCTGCAAAGATATGTCGTGGCATCTTCTACAACTATAAAATTCTTATATATACTAGCTCTGTTCCTGGGATGTCTATTCTATTTAGTGAATATTGCTGTTTCTGCTTTGCAGATACCAGCATTTTAATTATTGCACTATCATTTATTTTATAATAAATTAATTTATTATATAGTAATTATTTCTAATTATAGTTATGCCTCTATTACTCTTACTTAGAAATTTCACTGTTTATTACATTCTATGACCAGCAAGATGAAATTGTCTTTTGTTTGCCTTTTTTTAATTAATATTTTGCCCTATTTAGATGGTTTTGGAAAGCATCATTAGAAAAGATATATCAGTTAAATTAAGTTAGGTTATGCTGAAATAGCCACAAAAACAAACAAACAAACAAAAAAACAAAATCTTCATGAGTGTTTTAAATTAAAAAGGGTTTATATCTAACCCATATTCCATGTCCTTTGCAGATTAGTGGGATGAGTTGGAGAAATGTTTTTCTCATAGTGATTAGCAAGAGTCTGTGCTGCCAAAGACACCATCCTGATGTTTGCATCCACAAGAGTTAACACAAGAGAGACCTACTGACTTTTCCATTCTCTCTTAATTCTTCTATCCAGGAGAGACATACATTCTTTTGATGATGTTTCATAGAAGATGAATCACATTATCACACCTACCTTCAAAGAGACAGTGGAGTATAACTCTGCTGTGTCTGAACAGGAGGAAATCTGAATTATTTCCTGAAGAGTTTGTCCTTCTGGTCACCAAAGGTTCAGTCTGTTCTTCAAATGTAAGACATTTGACATGTTAACTTTTCAACTATACTCACCTTCAAGAAACTACACAGCTTCAAGTTGAAAGTCTAGGTCTGGATGTTTATGTAGGTTTCTTCATCAGCAGGTGATGTCAACAAGTGATCTACAATAACTGAAAATGTGTTTTCTCTTCACTCAGAAATTTATGATACAAAAACAAACTGTTATATTTTTATCCATCCAATATACAATTAATACAATGGTGGAATAAGGACAGGCTACCAGTATATGTACTTCGATTCAGAAATAATTAATGGTTATAATGTAAAAGACTCAGGAGCCATATGTATGTTTTTGTATGTGTGTATACACTCAACAATCAAATATGTATATTTATTCCTAGCAGACATTATGTCACATGCCAACATAATTGTCCAACTATGTAATTGAGTGACCAACTTCAAATTCTAGAAGAAGTGAAACAATTTGAGCTACAGACTTTGACAAAATTATTTATGCTGTTAAGGACACAACTTTTACTTCTTTGATTATTTTTCAGATTTTTCTTTCTTGATAGGAATTGTATGCAATTAGGGAGTTAGTTTAAAGAGTAATCCCTTTTCAATATTAGAAATATTGATATTAGAGAAGAGATGTGTGTCATATGCTTTCCCTCCCTCTCATTTTCTCCCTATTTCTCCCATGTTCCTACAATTTATGCTGTTAATTTTATTTGCTATCGATCATCTCCTAATTATCCTGGACATAGTACATTTGATATAATACTATGTCAGTCATATAAAAGCTAATAGAAACCTAAATATGGTTTAGAACAAATTTAAGTTTATTTTCTGTTACACAACATTTTAAGAATATATGATATTCACTGCATGAAAATAAAATATGCAGGGAGATTTTATTTTTTATTTTTTTAATTTTTTATTTATTTATGATAGGCACACAGCGAGAGAGAGAGAGGCAGAGACACAGGCAGAGGGAGAAGCAGGCTCCATGCACCGGGAGCCCGACGTGGGATTCGATCCCGAGTCTCCAGGATCGCGCCCTGGGCCAAAGGCAGGCGCCAAACCGCTGCGCCACCCAGGGATCCCTGCAGGGAGATTTTAAAAGTCTCTGAGTTTGAATTTCTCAGATTTTCATGACATCTTATTTTTTAAAAACTTTTATTTATTTATTCACTAGAGACACACACAGAGTGAGAGAGAGGCAGAGACACAGGCAGAGGGAGAAGCAGGCTCCAAGCAGGGAGTCCAATGTAGGACTCAATCCCAGAACCCCGGGATCACACCCTGAGCCAAAGACAGACGCTCAACTGCTAGGACACCCAGGCATTCCAACATTTCATATGAATAGAGGCTTGCCTGCCATTCCCAGAATCTATTACTTTCATCTTAGGCATGTGTGTTCTATTGATGAATCACTCAGCCCGAAATAACATCTTCTATTGTCAAATATTCAGTTATGATGTTCAACATTTCATTCATCAAAGAAGAATTGGAGTAGTGGAGTAGAGGACTTAGGTAATATAAGATCTACCCAGCTGTTTAGAATAGGTAGGTGCTGCCTTTCTTTGCTCAGACTGACTTCCTTTCTTCCAATCGCTATAGGCTACATATATGATCTTTTAAATTCTTAGTTTCAAAGACAAATCATTAGTTCTCTAAGAAAGTAAGGAATAAAAAAATAGAAAATAACATTTTTGAAAGTTCTGCAACTTCTAAGGCTATATCGGTTACAGTGGATGTGAACATTCATCTTGTTGAGAGCAGTTATAAATTCTTTCCTTTATTCTATCCTTTTGAGTTGTATTTATCTCATGCTTATGGTAGTTACCATCAGAGATTGTTCTTGAACTACCAGTTTAGGTTCTAAAGATCTAATAAGGTCTTTGTCTTGAAATTTATTGGTGTGCACATATCTATGATGAATGGATAAAGAAGATGTAGTATATATATATATATATATATATATATATATATATATATATAATGGAATATTACTCAGTCATAAAAAAAGTCTTGCTATTTACAGTGACATGGATGAAACTAGACAGTATTATTCTAAGTGAAGTAAGTGAGTAAAAGAAAGACAAATACCATGTGATTTCACCCATATGTGGAATTTAAGAAACAAGATAAATGTGATGAGCACCAGGTATTGTATGGAATTGATGAGTCACTGTATTGTAATCCTGAAGCTAATATACTGTAAGTTAACAAACTGGAATTTAAAGAAAAACTTTAAAAAAAGCTAGCAATAAAATTTCAGATGTTCATCATCGTGGTTTTGGTTCATATTTGATTCATATTCCTTCTTTTCAACAATTTTATTAAATAGATATATCCTATTTATTCTTTGTCATATATATAAATTTTAAAGGTTTACTTGATAAACAAATTGAAAATATGTAAAGCATGTAATTTGATAAGTTTTGATATATGATGAGACCTGTGAAGCCATCACTGTAGTCAAAAATACATGAATATCAAAATACATGAATTGAGTTGTTTAAAAGTCAAGCTGAAATCCTTACTAGAATTGCATTGAATTTATGGAAAACTTGGAGAGAATTAACATCTTTATCATCTTAAGTTCTCCTATCCAAGAGCATGGAAGCTTTCTCTAATTAAAGTTTAATTTATATTTTTTAAATATAATTCCACTATAGAGACATTTTAAACTTTATTTTAAATTGTATACTTTAAGCTTGATATTTAGATATTTAATAGGTGTTGCTCTTCATAGTGGTATACATTGCTTTTAATTATATGTTATTTTTTATTCTTTGGGAGAAATGTTAATGATTTGTGTAGGTGATATTCAAATACATATTGTAATTTATTTTGCATAAAAATACTGAAATCACTTGTACTAATTTCATATTGTATTTTTACATAAATAGTTTAATAATCTTTAATAATAGCTTTATTTTCTTCACATGTGTGTGTATATATATACATATTATATATATATATATATATATAATATGTATATATATTACTTATTTTGTTTTTCTTTGTTATGTCCCTGATATTTGAAGGGAATGTTTTTTGGGTTTTGTTCTTTTTTAAGATTTTACGTATTTATTCATGAGGACATAGACAGAGAGGCAGAGACATAGGCAGAGGGAGAAGCAGGCGCCCCATAGGGACCCTATGTGGGACTCCATCCTGGGACTCTAGGATCACACCCTGAGCCAAAAGCAGATGCTTAACCACTGAGCCACCCAGGCTTCCCCATTTTCTGTTTCTTAATTGTTCATTTTTAATATAATGCCTTTACCAATATTTTATATCTAATAGCTATCATTACTTTAATATTTTAAATACTTTTTTTCTAAAGATTTTCACTTTTTAAAATTTTGTTGATTTTTATCTCTACTATTCTTTTCATTTATCAGTCTTTGAAAAATAATATCAATAGTACTTCCAAATAACTAAATGTAAGGTTATATTTGCTATTTTTATTGCTGTTCTGTATTTCATTGACATCTGTCTTCATCTTTATTATTCTCATTTTTGTTTGAGCATGCTCTCATGCTTTTTTGTCCAAAATTCACAAATTGAGTACTTCATCTATTTTTTGTTTTCTAATTGCCATTTTTAATACTTCCAAAAATTTGATAAGCACAGTAATTTTCATTCAGTTCTAAATATATCATTCCATGATGATTATCTTTTAAACTAAGAATTGTGTAATAACAATAGTACATTTAGTTTCTAGACTTACATTTGTTCTCATTATTTGATATTGATTTTTATTTTTATTGGATTTTATTTTTTTTAAGGATTTATTTTATATTTGAGAGAGAGTGAGGGGTTGGGTGGGTATAGAGGGAGAAAATCTCAGGCAGACTCCTCGTTGAGTGGGGAGCTCCATGCAGGGCTTGATCTCATGACCCCTGAGATTCATAACCTGAGCCAAAATCAAAATTAAGTGGGTGCTTAACTGAGCCATCCAGGTGCCCCTATTTTTATTGAATTTTCATCAATGACCAATTTATTCATTTATAGCTATAGACATTATTGAAGTTGGTTTCTGCAAATATACTTGCTAATATGTTCATTTCTTTTGACTCTTCTGTCATTTGTTATTTTACATATTTTAAAAATTAATATTCATAACTCTGATCTTTCAGAAGTATAAAAGTTTCCATTTCTAGTTGAATTTTATTTTGTCAAATATTAAATATGCTGTGCTCTTTGTTCTGTTTTGTTTTGCTCATGTTCATACTTAGCTTTTTTTTTTTAATTTTAAAAATTTCATCCATTTTTATCCATTGCTTGGTAGTGGGAATCATGTCACCATTGCTGTCAAATAGCCATGTTCTATAGGTGATTGCTTCTTAATGGCATAATTTAACTTGTCCTTGCACTTCCTAGGAATTGGTATTTTAATCTAGAGTGTTGGTTATAGTCAAGTTAATTTTGTTTTAGGCAAGAATATTTCATGTTATATTGCATATTATTATGAGGAGATAGTATCTCATTTTCTCACTTAGTGAGTCTAAGATTGATATGTTACTTTAGGTGGTGCTTTGCTTCATTTGGTTTATTTTTTATTTATTTATTTATTTATTTATTTATTTATTTATTTATTTATTTATTATTTATTTCTATTCTTTAGTTCTTCCTCCAGGAGTGTTTTTGTTATATGGCCTCCCCTCCAGCAACACTTCTGAGGCCTTGAATGCTTAAAAAATATTTCTATTGCACATACACAGTTATATCACAATTTTATAGGATACAGTTTTACAGGATGTATATTCAAATGTCATTTATTTTTATTCATTGAAGACATTGTTTTTGTGTTAGATCTAGGATTGTTGGGAAAGCCTATGTTATTATTAATTTTTGTTACTTGTGGTGATCTGAATTTTCTTTCTGAAAGATTTTAGAATTCTTTGCCTCTCTTAATTTCTTAAATTTCACTGTAACATGTCTTGCTATACACTTTTATTTTCTATTCTATTTGGCATTTTTGAGCACTTTTAATCTTATATCTTCATCTTGATCTGATTCTAGACAGCTCTTTTCATTCTTTCTTCAAACATTTTCTATCATCATTTCTTTCCCTTTCCACTGAAACTTCTATTATTTGTATGATGATATTTCTCCTATTGTCATGATTCTTAGCTGTTCTATCTGTCTTTTTATTCTAATTTAGTATCTTTTGGAACAGTTATTATAACTGTTCTTTCAGATTATGTGTTTAATTTTTCCTTTGCCTCCATTCATCCTATATATCCTCCCTTTCCCAATTTTGGACTTTATTTCATTTATTTTATAAAATTAATGTCTTCCTCTAACTTCTATAGAATGTGTATATATACGCACACACACATCCCGCTTATATTTGTCACTATATTATATATGTTTCCCTTGGCATCTCTTCCACTGCTTTGTCGCTTATATATTGCTTTGTTTGTGGCTTATTTTAATGTAATGATATGTCATTTCAGAAGTCTAATTATTTTTGATCTATGAACTCATGTTCCCCCAAGGTTTTAGCTACCCTATCTCTGGTAGAGTAGTGAAGAGGAGCTAGATCTCAGGCCCCCGTTTTTTTCCCCTCTTGGTAATGTTAAGAAGACCGTAGAGACTGTGGTTAGATAATTTTAGATATCACAGATTAACTGTTGACCAACACAGTTTACAACCACTTCCTCACATAACTGTTAATTAGATAATCCCACTTAAACTTTTTGAAACGAGTGTCACTAGAAAAAAGACTGCTTAGTTTGTAATTCTCAAAATTTAAATATTCAGAAGAGCAGGGTCTAGAGCACAGTTGATTGTCTATACCTGTTTTCATCAGCTACTTTCTCCAGAAAAGCCTTAGCACTGTTGTATATTATACATCTTGTTTCTTATTATATGAACTGTGGCTGCCTATTTACATTGTATATTGGAAGTGGCAAAGACAGTGTCTTTTCCAAGAGCAGAAATTTAATCTCCCTTCCACTATATCCTCCTGATAATCCTATCACCAAACATCCCTAGCTGTTGTTAGTACATACCTCTCCTTTTATGCCATTTCAAAGAACCTTAGTCTTACAAATACTTCCCACAGTTACTTTTAGTCCCCTGGGTTCATGCTGAGCTATCTTTTCTATAGTTTCTGGACAGAAATTATAGTGAAAAGAGCCATCAGTTGGTGCCAGATCACCATCTCACCAGGATGTGAGTACCACCTTAAATTTAATTTCAGGATTCTCTCCTTATCAGTCTCCTTTGTAGATTCAGTTTTTGTGTGTATGCATATGGGAGAGATAATTTTATAACTATATAAAATGCGTTTTCTAAAACTATTAGCAATCCTTACTTTAAATGTCAGTTGTAGCTTATATGTTAATTCAGGAAACAGCTGTCTTTGAAGACATAAATAACATTATTCTAGGTAAATGTGTATACACATGTGTCTATAAAACTTATACTAACTTGTGAATACAAGCATAATATTAACTGAATTATGCACTAATAATAGATTTATGAATTTTTTATTTAAAAAAAATCCACTCTGTGAGGCTAATCTGGCAAATCATTCCCTAAGAAATCAGAACTGATTCTTGTAAATATCTGATGAAATGGGAAGGAAAACAGTGTGTCTTCAAATACAATCAAGCTTTGAATAGCAGGCTTGAATTGCATGGGTTAACGTTTACATGGATTTTTTACAGTACAGTACTGTAAATGTATAGTTTCTTCCTTATGATTTTCTAATTTCTATAGCTTACTTTATTATAAGAATATAGTATATAACATATGTACAAAATACATGTTGATTGACTGTATATATTATTGATAAGGCTTTAGTCAACATAGGCTCTTTAGTAGTTAAATTATTGGGAAATTAAAAGTTATATGAAAATTTCAACCTCCAACCCCCTGTGTTATTCAAAGAGCAATTGATATCTAGTTAGTGTTAATCTCAACTATATCTATATATCCAAGTTATTTTTTCTCTGTAGCTTTTTTCTTTTTTAATAAACCACAATGTTGATTGAAGTGATAGATATTATAAAAGGTAAAAATGATGGACCCTCATATATTTCGTTTATGGCCTTTATATACTTATATATATTTATTATATATATTTTAAAATTTTATTCCAGGGCAGCCTGGGTGGCTCAGCAGTTTAGCGCTGCCTTCAGCCCAGGGCATGATCCAGGAGACCCAGGATCGAGTCCCACGTTGGTCTCCCTGCATGGAGCCTGCTTCTCCCTCTGCCTGTGTCTCTGCCTCTCTTTCTCTCTGTGTCTCTCATGAATAAATAAATTAAATCTTAAAAAAAATTATTCCAGTTGATATAGTGAATGGAACTTGATTCTTAAATGGTTCATTCACCATCTTACACAAATTAAACAAGAAGGAAATACATACTTTACAAGTACACTACAGTTCACCAGTTCATTCCAAGCCAAACCATTTATTTATCATTCTGTACTACTTACATCTTTCATCTTATCTAGATATTAAAATAATAAACATCAACTTTCACAATATTATTAGTGAGTTTCATTACAAGAGACAAAGATTCATATAAATGCTGGTCAAAGCAGCAATTAAAAATTAGACCAATTTTGTTCATTTGTTTTTCTGACTTTTTCTATCCTAACATGATACTTAGGATATGTGTGATCAAAGAGTGATCAAATAGTGATTTATACAAAAAGTGGCAAAATGAACATTTAAAATGTTTTTAAATGATGTAATCATGTATTACAAAATCATTGATGATGTTGAATTCGTTGTCATTAGAAACCATGGCTTACCCATGTAACAGTGAACTCAAAGTGAACTAACTACAGTATAGGGAATCTGTTAATATGTATCATACAGTAGCCTAAAAATGAAGTATATCAAAACAACATGCAAGGAAGGTTTTGAATATTAATACCTGATATATGTTACCTCATGTTTATATTTCCTATTGCTCAGTGCCATACCAATTCCAAGAGATAAATGTTTATAATAATAGAGAAGGCCAAATAGTAAGGATACTCTTGCTCATATCAAATGACAAAATGAAAGGATAATACAGCATTTATTATATTCTGGGTGCTTTATGTGTATTATATATATGTAATATATATTTATATATGTAAATTATCTAAAAGTTATTAATCAAAAATTAAATACATGCATCATGTATTTTATAAATAGTCTAACTCCGAAGATCATGCTCTTAACTACCAAAGTATGCTAAAGATATTAATGTTTCAATGAGAATTGAACTTCATAATTTGTAAGCACCAGGCAAGGTGAGAACTATTGATTTATTTGTTTTTCCTTCAGAATTTGGTGTGTCACTCATTTTCTAGTTTCTGAATCCTAGTTCTTCTTTGATACTCAGCTAATGCATGCATATATGTTTATGTACATCTGTGGTATGGAGCCAAAATACATTAATTTTGTATCCACATTGTTAGATATCAGAAGCTTCTAATAAAGAACTATTTTCAATTTCTTGTCTTGTGATCAGTGGTTGCAGTTTGTTCAGTATTAAGGGGGTTCCAGGATGCAGAACTTTCAATGTTAAAACCAGGAAGAAAAGTCTCAGGAAAACTATGATGAATTGGTTCATTTTTGCTTTGGTTTGCATTACTAGAAGCAGTGTACTTACCTATCCTAGTCTTCCTCCACACACATTTAATAGTTTTTGCTTGTTTATTTGTTTTTAAGTTTTGAAATAAACTAATATATCCTTTAATATGTATAGAGATGATTTGCACTAATATCTGAAACCTTTATAATAATATAATTTCTCTCTTGTTTAAAAATTTGAAAAAAATAAAAATAAAAAAATAAAAATTTGCACTAAAAGTATTTCAATTTAGATGCACTCATAAATTGCTCTATGTAGGATTCAGTAATAGGGATTTTGTTATTAAGAGACTTTAAGAAAATACCTGAAACTTTTCAGACGACCACTGTTAACCCTTTTCCCATAGAGAGAACTATTCCTATAAGCTTTTGTATATCATCCTTAATTTCCATTTAAGGGTCATAAATTTCAAGTGACACTCCTCTCCAGAGCTGGCAAATTGCACTACCTCATTGCTTTCTGGCATTCAACTGGAGAGCCATATATCTTGCACTTTGATGGCCTCATGCTGAATGGCCATCGTGTAATAATAATAATAATAATAATAATAATAATATAAAATGTATAGGAGTGTGTTTTCAATGATTCACAGGGTGAAATATGACTAAAATTCCTCCTACCAATAACAGCACTTACGCTTGAAGTAATAGCTCTTTCAGAGTATGGGGAATGGATCTTTATAATGTTTAATTCTAAATCATTAGATGATGATAGGCTCTCAATCTTAACAAAGCTCATGGTATGCATAGAGAAATTGCTTATTTTGATAAGATCATCTTATGCACACTGCACAGCTGAAGAACATTTCAAACCCCCTAATGATTAGAACTACAATTATCATCTGTGACTTATGTCTGTGTGTATGTATACCTGCATGACTCTCTTATAACTAGTATGTTATTTAGGCATGTGTTGGGTGACCGGACTTGCATTCCAATTTTCTCAAGGCTGTATTACTTTAAAAAAAATCAGTGCTGTGGAACACTATGGTAATCACATGTGTATTCCACTCTCAGCACATAAACATATATTATATAACTTTTCCAGACAAGGCTCTCCTACAGATTCTTAGGAGACCTCCTATGCAAGTATGTAATAAATGGGAGGTAAATTTCAAACAAATAGCTTATTTTTATTTCCAATTCAGTCATCCATTATGTAGGTCCATTATGTTTTGGCTCCTATGGAGCTGAGCACCGCAGGAGTAATGAGTTGAGCAGTGCTGACTACCATTCTGATAAGACCAGAAGCTGAGACAGGGTAATTTAAATAGAATAGGCTGGCCAATGGCTAGATAGAAGGGTTTGAATGAAATGAGGAAGCCATTTACAGAATTGGACAGCATCACAAAGGCAAGATCATCTAGGCTCAATCCCTCATCTATATCTCATGTGGTCCTCCTTGGAATACTGTGGCCATCGCCTGCTGTTAAAACTCACTTTGTTCTCTTGCAGGTTAGCAAATAACATCTATTTGGAACTATTAAGATTTGCTGGTTTCACTGAGGAAAAACCCCACAGAGCTTTAAATAAGAAACTGTACTTGTACTTATCTAATTCTATCTTCATATAATCTACACTCTGATAATTGAAAATCAAGCAACAAATGTAAGAATGAAGATTATTTAGGCCTAAGAGTTTAGAACAAATAACAATAAAACTGTAAATCACATTGCAGCTGGAGGCAGAGATAATTATAGCAGATATTGGATAGCTTTCTTTGCCTTTAGAAAAACTGGGCAGTGAAAGAGACTTGAAGGACAAAGTTGAGGGCGAATCTTTGATAGCAAGTTTAGTTTAAACATTTGTGGATTTAATGATCCTGCCAAATCATTACAAATAATAGTAGTTCTTGTTGCTGAGATGTGAATTTGAAACACAGTGAATGTCAATGTGGAGAAAGGAGTCATGTGGTGAGGGTACAAGCCTGAATGAGTACCCCTTCTATAAGCAGCCTGTTGGTCTCATTTAATGCAATATTTTATTGAACTCAAATAATAAGGTCGTGAAACTGGTATTACTATCCATATTATACAGATAATAAATGAGGAAATGATGTGCTATTGTGAATTTCATGAATTTAGACAATTACTGATAATCTTTGAAAATACCCTTTGTTAAAAAAAAAAAAAAAAGAAAGAAAATATTCTTTGTTAATGGTATCAAAAAGCACGTCGGAAATTACAAGTTTTATCTTCATCCTGGCAGTCTGATCCATTTGAATATAGTATCTTGAAAATAATTTGTTTTATCATCATAGAACTGATGACCAGTTCTCTGAATTAGTAGCAGTATCACGTATATTGTACAAAATTTTTTTACTAATCTTATTATAGATCTTTAACATTAAGAAATATTTAAATTAAATATCATTACATATTTTGACTATGATTAGGATTATTTATAAGGCTTTCTTTCATTATTTAAATATTCAATTAATGCTAAACACTTGCTTTCTTAAAAATGCTCTGAAGCAAATACTTTTCTAATTTTGTCTTCTGGTTTTCAGGATATAAAGAGTCCATTTGGGAGATTTCCTTTCTGAAATTAATAACTGCTTTAGTATGGAAAGCAAGTCCAAAAGATCAAATGCATGTGCAGATAGAATTTGGCCCTTAAGACAGCTTGCCTAAATCCGGCTTTCAAAAATCTGAAGACAGAATGATCTTGTACAAAATATTTTTAGTTGGCAATTTCCTCACCTAGTGCAGAGCATTTTTCTATACCTTAGGGTAAAACTGGCAGACTGTCATCCATCCTGTTTTTGCCTCCCAATACAAATTGAAAACATAAAATTTGGTGAGGATGAATTAAATTAATGGTAGGAAAAACACAAAAGCCTGTTTTATACTGTGATGCAAGCCTTTTTGCCATGGGTTAATTTATTTAATGTACTTTTTCTAGTCTGAAAGACATAGCCAACCTGCAGGTACCACACTCTTGGAGATAGCCCTAGCCAAAATATATACGGTTGGAAGGAGTAAATGCCTATCTTAGAGTTTGTGTTGTACTCTAATACTATTATTGGGGATGGAGGAGGAAAAGGATGTTTTTTCCAAAGAACAGGTGCACATAGTAAACCAGCTAGAAGTAGAAATATCTTGTGTAATAATGTGTTAGTTTAATCAGTACTTTACCTCTCTAAATTTCAAGGCAGGAAGCTCCAACTTTATAGCACAGAGTATGCTTCATAAGTTAGTGTTGGCATTATTCGTGACTCGTCTTACTGTGTATGTTCCCAAATAGGGGATCCTAAAATCCACATCTCTTGTTTTTGGTGTGTCTTACTGAAGCAAAAAGTCTGTACAAGGTAAGTCAAAATTCCTTTCCCTGGGAAACATGTATGTTTTCCTTTGTAATGGGAATATTAAAGTTAACCTTTACATCTGTTCTACTTTCTAATTACACATGGAAACAACAAAAAAAGTGTAATTCACAACTGTACCATAAAACATAAGTTGTATATGATTTAAATTTGTATGCAGTCTACACTTTGTTCCAGGCAATATACATCTGTTATGTTATTCTCCTGTCACAGACATAAATCAACAGGGAATGTCTTTCCCTGGGGAAGAATTTTCTGCTGCCTTAGCCTCTATGTAAACAAAACATGATTTTTCTCTACAAACAGAACTTTCATTTCATTCATTTTTTGAGCAAAGTTCAAATGACTATATTGGTCCTGTGAGTTTGCTTTGATTCCAAGGACTAGCCCCAAACTTAAAAACAAAACAAAAAGTGCACTCAGACAGAAGTGGTCACTTTCATGAGAATTTTACAAACACCAAGTATATAGGAGGCTTTTTTTTTCTTTCAGAAATCTATTTTTTTCTTAACTTTGTATTTAAGAAAGTTTAGAGTTGAGTTGACTTTATGTGACAATGTAAATTTTCAGATTATGACCCTCATTAAATAAACCAAATTTCCAAGTCCATAGCCTCAAATCATACTAATGAATTCTATTTTCAGTCCAGTCAATTCATTTTCACACTGCCAGGAATCATTTCCTTGAATAAAGAAAATTTAGCCATAATATTTTAATTTGATTTGAAAATTAACTATTTCAAATAAATTACATAATTTATAATGAATTTGTGTTGGGATAACATAAAATACCAGATAATCACATTCTTGTCTGTATAGTACGTATTTTGTAAATGTAAAATAACTGGATAAATTGAATTAAAAAAATATATGTCTGCCATTCATTTCATTTTCCCTGACTTCATTTTCATTTTTATCTCCTTGTGCCCTGAGTTCTTTTATAAAGATGGCTACATGACAAGTCTTTCTTCTTCCAAGATCACTCTTCCAATATATTTTCTATGGTGTTCTCTGAGATTTATCATCCTTAGTTACAATTTTTGTGTGATTAACTTCATTTTTCTTTGTTATTCAGTTGGTTGCAAAATTATATCCAGTTCCTATATTTTGGATTAAGTCATACCATAGATCCCTTCCCTATCTTTATTCTCTAATTCTGGGAAATATTTTAGTCATCTTTGGGAAATATTTTTAGCCATCTTTAAGTTACACTGTATAATATTCTATTTGGTCTTACTCCAAACTTTTCTGCTTTCTCAGCATCAAACCCTATCTCTGTTACTCTTACTCTCTGTAACTGACTTTTCTTAGTGTATTTTTTTTTATTCAAATTCAATTAGCCAACATATAGTACATCATTGGTTTCAGATATAGAGTTCAGAAATTCATCAGATGCATGTAATACCCAATGCTCATCATGTCACGTCTGTTTTTACACTGAGGCCTTCGGGGAGGGGGGAGGGAAGAAAGAAAGTTAAAACCAAAATACTTCTAATCTCAGCATACCTGTTTTCCACTCCCCTGAGTTCAGAGGAATCTTTTAGTCTTATTTACCAGAGCTAACCTGCCTACTAAAGCTATAATTCTTTCCTTTAGTCATGTATGACTTTTCTTTTTTAAAATTTCTCTTCACTGTATCCTTCCAGTCCGCTGAAAATATGTTCAAGGGAACTTCATTCTAAAAACTAATACTAATAAAAAAATAAGGGTATCTAACCTCAAACTGTGTACCTGTAAAGGTTGAAAGACTGACCTCTCCACTGATGTAATTATTGGAAAAGTTAGTGCACATTTACTGCTTCTATTGTAATTCTACCTAAACCTTATTCTTTTGCAGATCGGGTTGATTCTCATCACTCTTTCATAACTGCTCTTATAAATATAGTCAAATCATTATTCTTAAGCTAATACTAATTGAAGACTTTCTATGCCAGATATAACCTAAAACCTTTACATAGATTACTTAATTCATCCTACTGACAGATAAGAAACTGGAAGTGTAGAAAACTTAGAAAATCACTGAAGGGCACAACAGATCTACCAAGTGGCAGAACTTGGGTTTGAACCCAGGTTTTCCTTTTTTTTTTTTTAATTCACAAGACGAAGTATTTATTTCTTTTTGGTTAGAACCCAGGTTTTCTAATTCCAAAGCCTACATACTAACTGACCTTTTCCTATTAGAAACCAAGTTTCAAACAAACAGGTTATTAGAATTATTTTAGCTGGTATCTTGAATTTCTTTATCATTCATCAATATTGACCTGCCACATTATTAATTCATCTTTCTCATTCTTTGGCATGTGATACTTCAATTTGTCAGTTCTCTTCTTAATTTCCTACCTGCTTCTTTCAGCATCTCTACTGCTGAATTTTATACCCTTTTCACTCCACCAATACAAATGTTACCAAATGGATATCTCCATGACCCCCTGCTCTCCCAGCTCCCTCTACACTGTTATATCTTTTCAACTATCACCTCTATGGAGCTAACTCCCAATTTTATAAACTCTGACGTGAGCTTTGTCCTGAGATACAACTTTCATTTTCAGTTGATCTTAATCATTCTTTACTTGTTGAGTTTGAATATAATTAACTTTACATCAAAATAAAAAGGTAAGGTTAAATATTACTACCATGATGTCACACAGATATTATTTTTTCTGGCCCCATAGCCACTAGTACTGCTAATCCAATGAATATTGAGGAACTGGTCCAAAAAAAAGATGTATTGCTCAAGACTATATATATATATATATATATGAAAAGATATATATCCATGTATATGGAAAGATATATATAAAAAGATATATTTTCCATAGATAGATAGATAAAGAAGTCAATTTATTAAGCAGTAAAATAACTGAAATTTGTATGTGAAACACAGTTTTTTAAGCTTTTGAGACAACATACTATATTTGGGACATTTCTTAGATGATAAGGTTTCTATGACTGTTTTTGTCAACTTTGCCCTTGCCTTAAAACCAAATCCTGGATTTAACCATAGTTTTATCTTCTCCAGTTAATTCTTTTACAGTGCTCATTTTTCTTCCCTAGTCCAAGTCATGTTCAGTGAATAGGGTGTTATGTTGAAAAGTACAAAATTTGTACATTTGTTTTGGTCAGTTTGATGATCTTTGTAAGACCAATGGATCTGAGATCCTATGATTAGTTTTCAGATGGGTGGGAGATGTATGCCATCATGGAGATAGTGGATATATGTTTCTTATATGATTTTTCTTGGCCTCACAACTATTCCATGTGACATATGCTGCACTACTTTTAGAAATTCACCAAGGAGTTTTATTAAGAATCTGAAACAAGGGGATCCCTGGGTGGTTCAATGGTTTAGCACTTGCCTTTGGCCCAGGGCGCAATCCTGGATCCCCAGGATCGAGTCCCATGTCAGGCTCCTGGCATGGAGCCCGCCTCTCCCTCTGCCTGTGTCTCTGCCTCTCTCTCTCCCTATGTCTATCATAAATAAATAAAATCTTAAAAAAAAAAAAAAAAGAATCTGAAACAATCTATTGTTCCTCTAGCTGCTAGTGGATTTGGTACTACAGGGAGTGAAAGGAAATCGCAGGATAAAAAAAATCAAAACAAAACAAAGCACTCTTCTTTCTGAGGGTTTCTGCAAGTTGATGATGGCCAGAACAATTTTCTGGATAGGGCTACCAATGCCTTGTGGTATGGCACTATTAGGCATACATTAAAAACTGCACCTTCAGAAATACCATCTTGGTTGAGAAAAAAAAAAAATCAGAAGGACGTTGACAGTTCAAAGGGAGTGAATGAGGGGTGCCTGGATGGGTCAGTTGTTTGAGTGTCAAATTCTTGATTTCAGCTTCAGGTCTTGATCTCAGCGTCGAGAGTTCAAGCCGTATGTTGGCCTCCACACTGGGCATGGAGCCTACTTAAATAACACCATTACAACTACAACAACAAATAGAGGGAGTGGATGATTACTATGTAATGCGCTAACGTCAAATGGGTAGTAGATGAGGCCTTATATTCAAGGAGAGAAAGCCAACATATTTAACTTGGATAATTTGTGAGCTAATGTGTAAATACCTTCAATGCATTTTTAATGTTTTTGTTGCTATCCATAATATGGGGTCACAGATTCCTTTAATAGAATTAAAACATTTTAGATTTCATTATAACTTTTAATCTGAAATTAGAGGATACTGAATATAGATATGGAGGATTTTGAGCATCAATGAATTGAAATAGTATATAATCTAGGAGCTCTGATTGAGGTTTTCTGTTATAAAGGAAACCTGAATTATTTAAATAGAGTATCCGTTGCCGAAGTGAATGGGTGACAAGAGTTGTGATGTACTATTGTGAGTAGACTATCTTTTATCATTTAGATGATGGGAAAGCTATGGAATGGCATGAATCTGAAATTAAGTTCACTGTGGCAGGAATTCCAGTGTTCTTAGAAGTTGGAGGTTTTTCAGCAATCTCCTTTACTTCCCATCTGTCCCTGTTCTAGGCCCATGGGTCTTTCATTTTTATATACTTAAGGTTACTACTTCCGTTGAAAGGCCATCAGAATTCCATAGGGTTATGTAATGAATGGGGTATGGTAGATTATTAGATAAAAATAAGAATAAACCAGTAGAATATTAGTGTAGCTCTCTGCTCAATCCAACAAATGGCCTTTATGATGAAATAGGACCATATGACCTCTGAGCTTCCTAGGACTCTGGAAAACTCTTCAGTTCCAGTCAACAACATCTGCACATCTGGCTGTTGCTTCAGCTAATTTTTGTGGGGGCTGAAAAATGATTGTGTAGATCTGACATTTTTTAGAGTTAAACTAACTTTTTGTCCCTTTCCTAAGATGTATGTCCCTTTCTTACAATATATGGGAGTCTACGTGTTGGTTTGGATTTCCTGGCTTTAGAAGTCAAAATTGTTATCAAGGAGGCTGACCTACACTGGCACAGTCTGAGTTTCTGGGCCACTCTCAGCTACTGTAAGTAGGTTGTGGTGCTCAGAAATAGCCATTATTGTTGGAACTACTCCACTAGAAGAAAATCTTCATGCACTGAAGACATCTTATTCTCTCTCATAGTTACCAAAGTTGTTCTCTGATCTTGCAGTTTTCTTTCTTCTGGAAATTTGTTAGGTTTGCATTTCTCTGTGTTATTAAGTAGAAAATGGCTGTCTGATTTGCTTTAATAAATGGAATATGAACAGAAGGGACACAGTTTACTTCTTTGTTGAAGCCATTAATAACCAGTGATCAATTTGCCAAACTATCTTCCTTCTGCATGAAGAAGGGTCTGTGTTCTCGAATCTTTTTAATTAATGCAGTTTACAGACCAACACCATAAACATTTTCTGTGAACTTTCTAAAATGCAGAATGTCAGGCACCTCCCCAGAGGTGAATAAATGTATGCATTTTAACAAGTGATTTGTATGCACATTAAAGTGTGAGAAGTGTTGTTATGAAAGCTCTGCCAGCCAGTGTCTCAGAGTGAAGACAATTTTAAAAGAGCTGCCAGCTAATCCACTGTGGACCTGTAATATGAGTGGAAATAATCTTTAGTTGTCTTAAGCCACATAGATAGGGTATTGTTTTTTATTGCAGCATAATCTAGCTTATTATAATTGAGACGAACATCAAAAACCCCACTGCTTTTAATAACATAGGATAAGTGATCCCACATACCTACTAAAAATGTGATATCTCAACCTGAAATATGAAATACCAGAATAATTAAGCCCTTCCTGAATGTGCAATATCATACATTGTATGAATTGTTTTAAAAATCTTGAAATTACAGCGTTTCCCAATTATACACAAATAATGACTTTTACTTTATTTTATACTTTTTTGTTGTTGTGGAAATGTATATATAACCTAAAATATATCATCCTAACCATTTTCATGTGTACAGTTCAGTGGTATTAAATCAATTCATAATGTGCTACCATCACCACCATCCATCTTTAGAACTCTTCATATCTGACTTTTAAGTAGAAGTAGTTTTTCTTTTCTTTTTTCTTTTTTCTGCTTTCTTTTTTCTTTTTTCTTTTTTTTTAATTTTAATTTTAATTTTAATTTTTTTTTTTTTTTAGAGAGAGAGTGTGAGCTCTTAGAAGGCTTCAGGGACAGGAAGGGGCAGAGGAAGAGGGAGAAGAAAAAGCATCCCAAGCTGAGCTTGGACCCTGACTGGGGACCCTGAGATACTGACCTGAGCTGAAATCAAAAGTGGGATGCTTAACCTATGAGCCATACAGACACCCCAAGCTTGTTTCCTTCTATTCCTTACTTTATTGAGTTTTGTTTTTGTTTTTTGTTTTTGTTTCTTGTCATGGAAAGATCCTGAATTTTGTCATATGCTTTCACTTTTTCTACATCAATTGAATCATCATTTTTTTTCATTTATTTTGTACATTGACCAATTTTCATATATGTAACCATCTTTGCATTTCACAAATATGTCCTTTATCAAATTTGGGAGGGTTTCTGACATCATTTCTTCAAATATTATCTGTGCCTTTTTCTCTATCTCTTCTCATCCTGAGAATTTCATAATATATATGTTGACTGCTTGATGGTGTTCCATAGATACCTAAAGCTATTTATTTTCATCAATCTTTTTTTTTCAGATTTTTAAAAAATTTTATTTATGATAGAGAGAGAGAGAGAGAGAGAGAGAGGCAGAGACATAGGCAGAGGGAGAAGCAGGCTCCATGCACCGGGAGCCCGACATGGGATTCAATCCCGGTTCTCCAGGATCCCACCCTGCACCAAAAGCAGGCGCTAAACCGCTGCGCCACCCAGGGATCCTTTTTTTTCAGATTTTTAAATGTGATGATTCACATTGTCCTATCTCCAAGTGTACTTATTATTTACCCTGCCTGCTCAAATCAGCCTTTGCTTTCCTTTAGTAAATTTTTGTTGTTATTATTATTATGGATTTTTTTTAAGATTGTATTTATTTGATAGAGAGAGACAGACAGAGCATAAGCAGAAGGACAGGCAGAGGGAGATGGAGAAGCAAACTCCCTGCTAAGCAAAGAGCCAGACATGGGGCTCAATCCCAGGACCCTGGGATCATGATCTGAGCCTAAGGCAGACACTTAACTGACTAAGCCACCCAGATGCTCCCTGTTAGTAAATTTTTTAAATTTCATTTGTACTTTTCAGCTTCAGAATTAAGTTTTGGTATCTTTTTAAGTTTTCTATCTTCTAAATTGATATTTCCAATTTTTTCATACATCATTTTAACTTTTCCATACCATCACTTTCTTTGCACAGTTTTAAGACAGTTGTTTTAAAGTCCTTGTCTGGTAGATCCATCATTATGTCTTTTTCAGGGCAAGTTTTGTTGATTTATTTTTTTCCTTCAAATGTGCCATATGTCATATTCCTATTTCTCTGTATGCCTTGATTTTGTTGTGGCTGTTGTTGAAAACTGAATATTTGAACCTAATGATGTGGTGACTATGGTAATCATTTCTCTCCCTCACCCAGCCTCTGCTTTTTTTCATTTTGTTTATTGTTTTTATTTATTTTTGGAGGAGGCATTATTGTTGACTCTTTCGGTGGTGAGGATCAGCCTGAGAGGTAAATGTAAGGTCTGCTCAAGTTTTGAGTCCATGCCTTTCTCTGGGCATGTGTGCTGACTTTAAAATTTTTCTTCATGTATACAGTGGCTTTTGAATGTTCTAATCTTTAATGTCTGGCTCCCATGAGGCAAAAAAAAAAAGAGAAAAAATGAAGAATAGTAAGAGCATCAGCTTTTAAGTCCCTCAGTTATCCCTTCAGTCAGAGGGGGGAGGCTTGCAACAGTGGTGGGAAGCACAGCAATAATACCTGCCTGCCTCTTTTGCCTGCACTCTGGAGATCACAAGCAATCAGTGATCAGAGCAAAGATCCCTGATTTTTGGAGGACGGGGTTCTTTTTGTTCACCTTGGCTCTTAACAGTTGATGCAAGCAGCTTCAGAAATGCATGTATGGTTGCCTGACCCGGGGAAAGGAGGCGGGAGCTAACATTGATGAAATTAATCACAATTTACACCTAAGCCTTCCCTGAGAGTTTCAAGGATTCAGTAGACTCCAGAGTATCAACATAATCATATCGTATAGATTCTGCCAATTCAATAGCTTCATGGATGAAGAGACAGACTTCTAGTGCCTCCTACTCCACCATCTTCCCCTGTATTTCTTTTACCTCTGCTTTTATAGTTGATATACAAAGAACTGCACATGTTGATGATGTACAATTCTCGAGTTTGGCCATATGCAAATGCCTGTGATACCATCCCTGTAATTAAGGTAATCATCCATATGCAACACCTTCCAGAGTTTCTTTGTGTCCCCTTTCTGTGTGTGCTGAAGATACATATCATGGAACGTATTCTCTTAACAGATTTTGAAGTGTGCAATACCGTGTTGGTAAGCACTGGCACTATGTTGCATAGCAGATGTCTAGAACTTACTCATCTAATGTAAATGAAACTTTATACCCATCAAATAATTGACTCTTTCTTGTTAATTAATAGAAGTGATATAAGAAGGCATGGCTTCTTCAAATCAATATTAACTGTTCTAGTATTTGGATTTCCTCAGAGTTCATTTAAAAATAATCATTGCTTTTTCTTAAATTCAGAGGGAATTTGCCAGCAGGTTCCTTTGCCACAAAGAGTAACAGCCTTGAATAATATTTTTGAGGCTTTTATTTATTTATTTGAGAGAGAGAGTGAGTTTGCACATGTAAGAGTGTGGGAGGGGCAGGCAGCGGGACCAGCCGAACTCCACTCTGAGTGTAGAGCCCCACAAGAGACTCGGTCCCATGATCCTGAGATCATGACCTGAACCAAAACCAAAAGTTGGCCCCTTAACTGACTGAGCCACCAGGCACTCGCTGGATAATTTCTTTTAAAACAATGGCTTTAGGGGTGCCTGGGTGGCTCAATCAGCTGATCATAAGCCTCTTGGTTTTGGCTCAGGCCATGATTTCAGGGTCATGACATCAAGCGCCATGTGGGGCTCCACATACTAACAACACAGTCTGCTTGCCCCTCTCCATCCTCCTTTGCTCTTCCCCCAGTTAATGCGCTCTCTTTCAAATAAATAAATATAAATAAATAAATAAATAAATAAATAAATAAATAAATAATAAATAAAGGCTTTGTTATGGAGAGGGAGATGAAAAGAAAAGATGAAGTCTTTTCTTAATTTTCCCAACCACAGAGCAAAATTTTAATAAAGTATACTCCAAGGGAAAGGTGAGCCAGTCAAGGGAGGCAATGGCCCCAGAAACTCCAAGGTGTGTGTTTATATCAGTTTTTTGGGGGTGGGTCCCAATGTTTAAATCACAAGCCTAGATTATATAATTAGCCAGCCATGCATGTCCTTTCCCAAGATGTATTAGAAATGCCTGCAGGGGGTAGGAAACTGCTACGTTATTTCTTATTCTGGAGACATAATTCAGATAAGGACAAGCCACTGCTTTCTGCACAAGTGTAACAAGCACAACAAACTTAACTCTGGCCTGCCAGGATCTTGTAACCACAGACTAACTGCTGAATGGGTGGAATGGGGTGTCCTGGGTGGTCCTTGGTTGGGGCTCTCAGTCAATATGTTGAGGTCCATCCTCCTGTGGCTCTGCCTAGCTTCCTGCCAAATGATTTAACAATTTTCATAGGAGCGTCAGATTATTAACAATAGTAATTCTGTGAGGCAAATCATGCTAATCAGCTATGTCATTATTTTCATAACTCTTTTAAGGGACACTTATTCAAAAGAACTATTTTACTTTCCATTCTAAACTTAAAAAAAATCCTTGATAGAAGTTAAAGAAAGCAAAATAAGAACTTTCCTGAAGATTTATGAGAATATGCATATAAAATTGGATCTATAAATGATGGATACATGTTTCTAAAAATTAGTAAGTAGACCTCATTTGGAAACAAGAGGAGTTTAAATCATGGGTTTGAATGAGATCACTTAGAAAATGTGAAGGAGGAGGAAACTAATGTTATCAGGAACCATAATTCTAGTAGAAATAGTTCCTTTGGGTAATTAAGAGAGAAAGTTTAATAAGAGAAAATTAGGAGATTTTATTAATGCATGGTGTCCATCACACCAGGGAAGTTGGGCAATGTCCTAATCCAGACTAAAATAGGAGTGGGATACAGTCACAAATTATGGTCCATTCACTCTCGTGGCTGTATGCTAATGTACCATCAATTAAGAGGGGAAGTCAGAGCAGAAACCTTCACTGATTTATCCTTCATGACATACTGTGCAGTGTATTGCATGGCATAGAATGTTACTCCAAAATGAAAAGCTTTAAGTTCAACATTGTATACTTGATTATGTAAAATAAATTTTACCTATCTGAGGAAATATTTTCTTGTCAGAAATCTATAAAAATATAATAAACATTCTAAGTTAAGTAGTGGAATGATAAGAGGAACAATATTAAAATGTTTCTATACACAAATTCTATGCCATACAATTCTATTGCTCCATGAGAAGTTGAAACCAAATATCTTTGCAGGACTCAAAGAGAAGATTCAAATATGCCTAACCACCAAATTAATCCCAATTCAATCATATTTTACCTTGCTTGTAATTGATGTTAGGCCTCTGTAATATCAGGACTCCACAATTTTAACCAGTTAACACACATATGACAACTCAGAAAACCTGGACAGTGCTCTGGAGAATGTGATAGAATCTGAACAGACAACTCACAAAGGAACTGAGAATATGTATTCAAGAAATAAGAACTAAACCTATGAGTTAAATTAAGAACTGTGTCATAGAAGCCGTTGGAGTGGGATTTCTGATAATATTGAGGTTCCAGCAATGAAACATATTAGTTCTGTGGCTTTAAACAAATCACTTATTCTCCTGAAAGCTTTAGCATCCTCATCTATAAAACTTTGATCTAATGGGCACCTTATTCTGAGGATTAAACAGATAATACTCATGAGAAATCTGATATATAAAAGACATTAATGTTAGCTATCTATCTCCTCCTAAGAAAGTTACCCTTAACAACTTAAATTCAGTAATATAATGTGAAGACACTGAATATAATGTGCATGTGGGTGTCTGTATATGAACAGAATCATTTTCTCACCCATCAGGACAAAAATGCTATCTGCCATTTATCAAAAGGTTTTCACTCCAATATATGATTTAATATTTACAGTTAGGTTAGACACTACTCCTAAAGATACTACTTTGATTTGATTTAAATCTATACAGATTCAGGACTAATGGACAATACATACCTAATGGATTAAGCAATTTTGAGACCAAAGGTGTGAAATCTTTTTAAATAATTTACCATGACTTGTCAACCAACTATAGAAGGCAGAGCTCAAAAAACTCCTAATTTTCTTTGAACAACAGGAGAAAATTCTCTTTCTTGAAAGCAGTTTCTTGGCACATGGGAACATTTAAATGGTAAGAAGCTTGATGTTTTCTTTATTTTAATTTATTAAGTTTTTATTTTAATTCCAGCATAGTTAACATAGATTACAATATATTAATATATTACATATATACAATTAGTTTTTATTTTAATTCCAGCATAGTTAACATAGATTACAATATATTAATATATTACATATATACAATGTAATATATTACATATATTACAATTATATTAATTTAAGATTACAATATAATGATTCAACATCTAGTGCTCATCACAATCTTCCTTAATCCCCATCACTTATTTCACCCATACCCCCGCCCACCTCCCTTCTGGTGACCATCACTTAGTTGTCTATAATTAAAAGTTTGTTTCTGGATTTGTCTGTCTTCTTTTCTTTCCTTATTTGTTTTGTTTCTTAAATTCCAAGCATGAGTGAAATCATATAGTATTCATCTTTTTCTGACTTATTTTGCTTAGTATTATACTCTCTAGGTTTGATGTTTCTGAAAGGCTCTCAAATATATGTAATATCATATTTTTCAAATGGAGTTGGAAATAAATCAGTTTATGAATCTCATGAATGAACAATCTAGTTCACCTCAGCTTATGTGCAATTAATTTTTTAAACATTGGTTATTTGAAATATTTCTTATTTTATTCTTTCAATGATATTTATGGATGAATAACAGTCCCCTCCTCTAAGGGAGGGCATCATGCCTTGTGTCTTCTTCTACCAACTGGCAGTTCTGTTATACCACTGATGTAACAAAAGGGTGACTCAAAATACCATTTGGCAATCTGGAGGAATTCACCTTGTTCAACACAAATTTTATCTGCAAATCAGTTAATTCACCAGTGTGTTTCTGCAATGTCCCTTGTCTATCTAAGCAACCTCAGGCCAGTGAAATCTTCCTTGAGATTAAAGGTGAGACAGTATTATTGGTGAGTCATGATAAAAGCTTGAAAACACTGAAAAATAGTTTTAGCAACTCATATTAATAACCATGCTGTGCATTGACAATGAAAAGGAGGTTGCTGCTTATCAGCTACTTTGTTTTAAATAGTGTTTTTAATGACACGGACCTCTCTTTTCTCAAAACTATATATTTTTACTGTATTGCTAAAAATTATAGTAGATGATGACACAAAAGTGTGGTTTTTTAAAATCTACTTAATCTTTCTTTTTTTCTATCTCTAAATCCATATTTTTGCTGTAAGAAGTAACACTGCATTGGATCATTGAAATGATAATGTATTCTGTTAAAATGGGAGGCAAAATTATAGAGTGGGCTAGGCAAAATTCTTTGTAAGTATGAGGAAATCTATTAACTACCTGCAGGGTAACTATACCCTCAACATTTATCACTAAAGTCTAGCACAAAACAAATAAACACACAAGAGGAAACCTCTCAAATCTCAAACAGAACATAGATGAAATGCTAGTCAGAAAATAGAATTTGCAAATATCACACAAAATTACCTGAAGAAAGAAATGGCACAGAATGCCATGTTAGGTGTTTTTTTGTTTTGTTGTTTTGTTTTGTTTTGGGTTTTTTTTTGTTTGTTTGTTTTGTTTTTTAGAAAGCAGTAAGGGTTTGTTTTGTTTTGTTTTTTAAGATTTTATTTATTTATTCATGAGAGACACAGGAAGAGAGAGAGAGGCAGAGACACAGGCAGAGGGCAGGCTCCATGCAGGGAGGCTGACATGGGACTCCATCCCGGGTCTCCAAGATCCGGCCCTAGGCTGAAGGTGGCGCTAAACCACTCGGGCTGCCCTCCTGTTAGTTTTTATGTGCCTTTCTTAAGACATTTCCTATCATGGAAGGGAAAGTTGATACCCCCAATCACTTACTCTCCAAAGGAAATTTTGGTTTGCAGTACTCATTTTATTTGGATGTTAAGAGTTTTGGGATCTGAAGCTTTTATACCTAGAAAACACTATTATCTGCCTTCACCTGTGCACTGACTTCGTCTATTCCATGTGGTTTATTTTCCTTCAGAATTGCTGCTGATATTTCTTCTTAACACACTTGACACCACCTTGGTTTTCTGCCATTGCCATCATTATTGCTGATGGTGCACCTGCACCTGGTAGGGTTTTAAATACTTGGAAATACTCCAGCCCTTTCATCCCCAAACTGTTTTTGTGTAAAACGTCCTGTCTCTGAAGCCTTGCTTAAAGTATGCATGAAATTATCTCTGCTTTCAGAAGTTCCAGACATTAATTGGGTGACTACGTGTAGGGCCCTTCTTTGTCATAAAGTGTGTATTACCTAATACATAGTACCTAATACATAGCACTTAATACATAGAAGAAGCTGCCCCTTCCTTTAAATCACAATAGATTGGAATGACACATAAAATATTATATGAATACTATATGATTCACTTTATGTCAGAAGAATGAACAGAGGAATGGCCACTAATCTGCATTCAGCAAAGGTTTTTTGAAAAGATGGCTGAATTGAATTTTAAAGAATACGTATTTTTTTGGCAAAAGAAGAGTGGTGGGTATGTATCTTGTATGGGGGTGCAAGTGTCCCTGGTTATATGTCTAGACAGAAAGGAAACCTTTGCATAGGTGCACATGTGTAAGGTACTATGGTATTTTTTGTACTATTGGAATACTGTACATAGTTTAGCCTAGAGTGGAAAAGACAATATTGAATGAAGAGGCATATCTAGAAAGAAAGGAATTAAAGCAGACCAACATAATACGAATTTGCTTGAAGAATGAGCTAGGGAACAGGTTGTGATGTCTTGTGCTCTTTTTGGCTGTCTTGACCCAGTGACTCTGAAATCATCCACTAGTACTTCTATTGCCACTCTCACTAGTACCATTGTTGAAGTCTCAGTATGCACCAGGTTTTGTGCTAGATGTTTTACACTCATTAAGTCCCTAAATATATCAACTCTATGTGGTTTATTATTATTTTAAAATTCCATTTAGGTTATATTAAATTTAGACGTTAAGTAACTTGCCCAACTTGTGCAGCCAGTATGCTGCTGCATTTGTTCTTTTTTTCCCAGACTGCCATGTTGTATCTGATACCTGTGTTCTATTTCTCTTAGGGTAGATCCATAATATGTTTGTATTCTGAAGTGCCAAAACTTGAACCTTCCTTTAAACAAACAAAAAATGATCCAGTGCTAATTATTTTCTGAAAGCTGGTTTAAAAATAATTCAGTCCTGTTTAACTTACTTTATGGTTTTGTTTTGTTTTTTCTTTCTCAAACATCTTAGTTCAAATGCCTCCAACACACATGCTTAGCAGATGATATTGCCACAGACTTAATTGTAAAACATAGAAGCCATTATTTGGGAATTCCTTCATTTCTCTAATAGCAACTCTAGAACTTATAGCCATATGCTCCAGGCTTTACTTTTTCCCTTGACTTATAAGAAGAAAGGGTTCCTCTTCTTAGCAGAGGCCAATTCCTTTACATTTGCTGAGTACCCCATGCTCTCTGATTTTAATAAATCCATACCTTCAGTTTTGCTCATTTTTCCTACATCTTCAAGATATCTCTTACAATTGCATCATTTGAGTTTTCTCAGTTTCCCATTTACAAGCTTCTCTTTATTCTATATTTCTTTTCTTTACTGCCCTACTTTTTCAGAGTTTCCTGCTAACTCTCATAGCATTTTTTCCTGACATTTTAAAAATATACATAGAAAGTCTTCAGTCTTCATCTATAATACCTATTTATTCTTTGTGTGTAGAGTGTGTTGAAGGAGGGCAGAGGTTAAGGTAACACTGATTTATTAAGATTGACTAGTTAAAATGAAGATTGGAATTAAATAATGTACTACTCCTCAACCTCACATTTGGAAAAAGTAAAATGCCCCCACTTCACACTTACTTGAATGTCCCACTCACCATTATCATGACCAGAACAATATGGTAAGAGTCAAGAAGCAGTTGGCAAGGTGTAGAAGCATTAGTTGGCCTATTGATGCATCATCAGCTTCAGAATCATTATATCTTTAAGGTCTAGATCCTGGTCTGTATAGTTCTTGGTTATCAGCAAGAAATTATTTCATTTAAATCAAACTGTGATTTTTGGCTTAGCTTTGCAAACAAATGGCACTCCATGAGCTGGTTGAACCTTGAAACTACATGGTCCCATATTGTGAATGTTTAAAGGTACTTATGGTTCTCTACTTGTCCCCAGAGCAGTAACTCTGTTATTCTCATCTGTTCTCTGATTCCCTGGGCAGATGCATCCAGAGTGCCTTCAGATGTCCCTTCATATGAACCAGTACAGCACTTCCATATCCTTTTGACAGTGTATTTAGCATAAGTTATCATGTACTAATGGTAGAAGTTAAAGAGCTTACTAATATGCCTAGTCTTGGGTTTGGGTTCTATCATTATCTTCCAAACAAAATCTCATAGATTAAGCCTTGCCCTTCTTGAAAACGTTGTCCAGAAGAAAGTTTCACACATCATATGCCATCACAGAACTAAGTCCTTAGCCCTACAAGGTTTTGCAGAGCCTAGTTCTCCTTTTCTTCAACCTCAGATGATTATTCCACTCCCATGCTTCTGGTCTTCCATGGACTTCCCGTATCTTATACTCTTTCCCAGGAAGGGACATCATACATGATATTTCCTATATTTGAAATTATCGTTTCATTATCCTTGTGCCACCCAAGGGATGACTATATCTTAATAATTCACTAAGTGCTAAGCCAAATATTCAAATTCACAGAAGCCATTCTCTAAACTCCAAATCTAAATTTAGAGACCCTGTTATTTTATCTTGACATGCTATCCTTTTCTTTATAACCTTACCAATTTTTCAAGCCCCTTGTTGGTCATTGAATTTTCAGCAAGTAGCACATAATCAGCACATAGTTATATTAGCACGCAAAGGGTCCTCAGTATTTTTAATGAAAAGATAAATGACTAATGTATGAATGAATATTGAATTTTTTATTTGTAGTAAAACTACACTTTTTTAATTTATTTATGATAGTCACACAGAGAGAGAGAGAGAGGCAGAGACACAGGCAGAGGGAGAAGCAGGCTCCATGCACTGGGAGCCCGACGTGGGATTCGATCCCGGGTCTCCAGGATCGCGCCCTGGGCCAAAGGCAGGCGCCAAACCGCTGCGCCTCCCAGGGATCCCCAAGTCTTTTTTTTTTAATGCTAAAAGCCAGAGTGGAATAAAATTTCTATACCTTTAGAGCATAGGAAACATGAGAAAAAAGTAGCATACTCATATGGCAAATTCATCTACGAGACAAAACAAGTGGCTGACAGCTTTCTTTGTAAAAAGTAGCATTGCATACTAAAAATGAAAAGATATTTAGAACATAGGAGTACAAATTATGAAAATAATTATATATCAGGAGATTCTTTCCTATTTTAGTAGTAAAATGCTGTATACTAAGAATTTCATCCATTCTTTGCATGCTTGAAAACCTTGCTAGGTAGTACCTCACTCTGTTGTACAAAAATATCATTTTGCATAATTATTTGACCAGTTCACTATTCAAGTCCCTTAAAAATATGATTAAACTTTCCCTGACCCTTTGGCATTAGAAATAGAGCTCCTGGATTAATGGTTTCATCTTGCTCCTTGAGTATTCTCGGTTGTGGGGCGGCGGGGGTGGGGTGGGGGGGAGTTGTGTTCTTCCTGAGTTGTGTTCCAGTTTATATCTGCTGAGGAATATTCTCATTCATGTGCATCTTACTGGCATCTGCTACTAAAATCTGCAGCTAATCATTTTTGTCTTATTTCTCTTGACTTAGGACTTAGTGGTGTCCCTTTATGGCTGTTCAGCTGAGGTACAGAATACAAAATGCTATTCTCTTAGACACAGGAACTGCATAAATATATTCCAGTCTAACAGGTTTAGTTGTGTTGTCCACAAAGGAATTCTAGGTATATTTGTATTAATATATGTGTATATGTGTGCATGTGTGGGTATATATATATATATATATATATATATATATATATACTGCGATTATAATATCTACATATATGAAAGATATATCATATCAGATATATATGCATATATGTAAATTTACATATATGTAAATATTCACAAATCAGGGTGAATAATTTTTTTGTTTTTATTTTTTAAGTTTATTTTTGAATACTACCATATATACTATTAAGTTAATTCTGTTGCATATCTTCTTGCACTAATGCATTACATCACATCTGAAAAACATTTCATGTCTTAATTTTATCTAAATAGGGATGACTTTAGGCAATTTTTTTTTCCAGGAAAATCTTCACAACATTGGCAAAGGCTTTAATGTACTAAATGCCCTACAGTATTAATGTTGTAATTATTGAAGACTTGTTCAGAGGTAATGAGCTAAAGTGTTGGCAGAATCTGTGATTATGAAAGCCTAATTGTTGGACATGAGATCCCCCTCACCACAGAAACACATATCAAAAAGCTTGATTCTCATAAATCCCTCTTAGTAGGCTATCCAACAACATTTCCCTTTGGCTGACAATTTATGTGGTATTCAGCTGTATGTCCTGGATGCTCTGAGTCCTCATAATCATATTATGTCTGCTCTTGCTCATTTTGAAACTGGCAAACTCATACGTGGTGAGTTGATTATTTAGTTGGCGGTTTCCTATTTTATTTCTGGAAAAGAAGTTGGTTGAATAGACCTTGATAATAAAAAAATATACCTTCTTGAGTTTTAAGGTCAGGCTCTTTCAGTTATTTATGAGGAACTCTCTTAACAAAGAGATATTTAAATATATATATTTAATCTTTAAAGTCTTATGTTCCATATTCATATTAATTATAAATTCTGCTGTGAAGATTTTTTTTAAAGTTTCCTTTTATTAACCATCTATAACACTTCTATCCAGATCACTACAGCTTAAAATAGATCACTACCCTTTTGCAGCTATTTAGTAGCCAAGAGCAATGGATAAGATCCATACAGCAATTCTGAAAAGTTCGCACTGTCAGTTCAGAACATCTGCTTCACCGAGCCGGATTGCTGATTATTTAAAAAGAATGATAAGAAATTAAACATCACAAATATGTTTTTGTCACCATTAAATGTCTGAATTTTAAACAGATTCTTGGACTGGTGGTTCATATCCATCAGGTTGTTCAACTTTAGCACCGGTCTCATCCCCAGTAGTTTTTCCAGAACTACTACCTTCACCATGAAGCTCCATGAGTTTTCCCAATTCAAACTTGGGCTTCTTCAGCAATTTTACTTTTCTAACAAAGACATCATGGAGTGGGTAAATAGACTGACAAGCTTTTTCTATATCTTTTCCGATGCTGTCTGGAATCAATTTATTGACCACTTCTTTCAAATCATTTGTCTGCACCTCTCAGGTCATGATTTCCATCATCTTTTTCCGAATTTGGCAGACCTGTTGGTTCTGAGCGTAAGAGGTCTTCCGAATCTGATTATTGCATTTTTTAGTAAAACCAACACAAAATAGACGAAGCAAATAACCATCAGTAGTTTTTACATCAACATGGGCTTCAATCATGGTCTGCCATTTTTTGACCATGGAGCACATTTTGTCACGGGTAAGATCCATGGAAATTAGTCCGGCAGTTTTTGCCCTGCACACCCTCAGTGATTAGCTTGAATTTCCTAAATGCAACTTCATCATTCTGCAGATCAGCAAGGCTAACTTCAAAAATGTGACCCTTGAGACCGTCAGATGTAATTTTGGTTCCTTGAGTTCTTGTGACTAGTATTTTTCCAGTATTTCTTATATTGAACATAGCTGGTGCTTTCACATCATACCAATCTTTCTTAGAAAATGGATCAACCTCTTTCTTCTTGGCTCCCTTTTTGCCGCCTTTCGTAAGGCACTTGTTCTTGCCAACTGCCACGACGCTGCTCTGGGAGCCAAAAGGGCTGCTGTGAAGATTTGAGAGCTAATTTAAAGTCTTTAAAATTGTGGGATCCCTGGGTGGCGCAGCGGTTTGGCGCCTGCCTTTGGCCCAGGGCGCGATCCTGGAGACCCGGGATCGAATCCCACATCGGGCTCCTGGTGCATGGAGCCTGCTTCTCCCTCTGCCTATGTCTCTGCCTCTCTCTCTCTCTCTGTGACTATCATAAATAAGTAAAAAATTAAAAAGAAAAAAGAAAGAAAGCTTTAAAAAAAATAAAGTCTTTAAAGTTGTAACAGAGCATCATACTCCTCTGATATTTTAAATAGAAAATTTGTGCATAAATACCTATTTTATGGTCATTTTTAATATTTAGATTACTTCTCACAGCTCTTCAGACTGCATGTTACTATGATATCAAGCAAAATTAAAAGTAGACATTATTAAAGTGTAGTACTTTCTTCTTCCTTACATCTCAGTCTCTCAGGCTTTACCTAAGCCAATTTTAAAGAATATCTTCTTCCTACCAATAAGTCATTGCCAGAAGATATTTATGAAGATGTTAGACAGTAACGAGTCCAGGACTAATAGGAAGGTAAGTATATTCCCAATCTCACTGTATCACTGATGATTCTTGAAATATGGGAACCATGTGTATGTTTGCGTGTGTAAGTGTGTACTCATAACTTGAGAAACACTGGAGTCACTGAATCCAACTTGTGGAGCCAAGCAAGGTTTATTAGTGGAAGTACCATTAGAGCTGAATGTTGAAGAGTCAGTAGGATGACAACAGAAATTTAAAATAATAATAATAATAATAATAATAATAATAATAATAATAGGTTGGGGAGGCCTGGGTGACTCAGCGGTTGAGCGTCTGCCTTTGGCTCAAAGCCTGATCCTGGATTCCTGGAATCGAGTCCCTTATCAGGCTCCTTGTTTGGAGCCTGCATCTCCTCACTCTGCCTGTGTCTCTGCCTGTCTTTCTGTGACTTTCATGAATAAATAAATAAAATCTTAAAAAAAATTAGATTGGAGTAAGATGGAAATAATCTTTATATTTTTCACTTTAGAGTTTGAATTTTTATCAACTAGTCAGCAGACAGCACAGTACTTAAAATGACCTGGCATGATCAATTTTGATCTTTAATACCTCTAGAAGTAGTGCAGAGGATGAATAGGAAGGAAAAATTGTCAAGGAGTCAATCTCAAAGTTGCTTCAATGATCTAGGTAAAATAGGATTATAAGAATGTGCCTTATTTTATGTTAGCAAATATTTAGCAAGTGTTTTATTTTTACAACACCAGTGCTTAACTTCTCCGTGAAGACTTCTCTAGTCTTTCTAACCATCTTGATATTATTAATTTTGATATTTCTAATTTTGAAAACTAGTATAGAGTCCTATAATCAGTACTGTTCTGATTACATGTTAGATTTTTGTATGTACTTTGACCTCTATAACTTGACTATAAATAGATCTCTTAGAACATATAGGAGAATGTCAAGTACATAGTATGCATTCAATATATATAAATTAGAATTTTTTAAAGTTTGTCACTGAAGTATAGTTTTAGTGTGATGTATTTAGTGTTTTAGTAAGGACACTGGTAAAACTATAACTGAAAGAAAAATATGTTTACAAAACAAAAGACAAATTAAAGAACCATTTAATCTATTTTCTAGCTGACTCAATCATAATTTAAGATACTAAAAAATAAGAATAAAAAGCTCAGACAGCCATGTATCATTATAATATAGTTTGGTCCTTGAATATTTATGAACAAGAGACTTTCATAAGCTATTACAAGATTATCCTTTTCAAAAGTAATTTTTTCCCTATCCTATCAGAGAAAAATAAGTAAATGGTAGAATTGCCTTAGCTCATCACATAGCTATGATTTTATTCCTTTACCCTGTTAAAACTTGAACAAATTTCATTTTTACTGATGACAATTTTATTTGAACAATGACTGGAAAACATCTTTTAATCAAATTGGGAATGGTTAAAATCATAAAATATGAATCGGGAAAGAAAGAACTATAGAATTAACCTTGAACAAAAAAAATCCCATTACTCACTTATTCTATCTGGTAAATTAAGAATTTATGATTTTGTTTCCTATGAGTTGCAATAACACTGAGACATTAAAGGGAAAATAATGTTTTAAGAATTTTGACTTTTTAAAATTGATTCTATGTCACTTTAAAGAAGGTTCCTCCTATATTTTGTTTAAAGAATGGCTCAAAAAAAAAAAAAAAAAGAATGGCTCAAAATACCAAAATTTTGTCTACAGAAACCTTAACTAGCCTCATTAGATAAGTTCAGAAAAGAAAACTGGGCAATGTAGCGAACTATCCAGTGACTGACAATTTTAAATGAAAAGAAGTGATCATTTGGAACCTCTTAAATTCTATTCTAAAATTAGTATGTACTCCTGTCTATATTTCTCATGTTTTTTTTTGTTGTTGTTTGTTTGTTTTTAATACATGCTGTCCACTCTACAGATTGGTATGTTTCCCTGGATCAAATTTTATATGATGAATAATGCATTACCAGAGAATCAAACACATAAAATGAGATTAGCATAATGTATAATGCAAATTCTCTCTTGGAATATTCCCCCAAATGTGCAATTTAGAAAATTTTAATATGGTGATGTGTGAGTCCAGAGGAGAGATTACCTACTAACATCAATCACTACTCATCACATATCCAAGTCCTGAGTGTATACTAGAAAATGTCTAGAATGAGCAAAAATAGTAGCTGAATTGATGAGTATACTAGAAAACTCCTTTACATAACAAGATCCCAGGGGTAATCCTTTATATTTGCTTAAAGACGCATAAATCACCAATATATTCTCTTGGTAGGCTACTTTAAGGATTGATTTATTGAATCATTCAATTTTATGGTTTATAAGCTTTTACATTCAAGACAGGATAATGAGATCCTCTTCCCACATTTGAAAAATTACTAGGTTTTTTAATGCAACTGAATCAACAACAGTATGGAAACATGGCATCCTAGCACAGTTTCAGCTTAAACATTTTACACAACAAAGAGTAAGGAAGATTTTATTTTTATGACTTATCATTTCCCAGTTCAATATCTTCATGTATGCTGACCTTCCTACAAAATAGACTATTTATTAGATGGAGAACTTGATATGGAATCTGCTTTTGATTTGGTGTGTATGTTTTAAATAGCTAATAGCTAAAGCATATGCTTACCTATTCTTATCTAGAAGGAAAATAATTCCTTTTCATTTCAGTTTGACATATTTTAATATCTTTTATTTTCATGGAATTTCAGATAAAATAAAAATGTAAGACACAGCACTGCATTTCAAATGGCTTTATCTGGCCAACCTGTCATCTTTCCAAGTAAAATTTAAGCTAGCAAAGAAAGGATGTATGGTTTTGTCAGTAGTGCACCCTTGCAATGCTTGATAATCTGATTTATATAAGATAGTTTGTTCTGGGGCAGCCCAAGTGGCTCAGCGGTTTAGCGCCGCCTTCAGCCCAGGGCCTGATCCTGGAGGCCTGGGATCAAGTACCACATCAGGCTCCCTGCATGGAGCCTGCTTCTCTTTCTGCCTGTGTCTCTGCCTCTCTCTCTGTTTCTGTGTCTCTCATGAATAAATAAATAAAATCTTTTTAAAAAAAGATTGTTTTTAATAGATACATTGTTATTAATTCAATGGGAAGATTTTCATGAGCAACTTCTAAACATAACTGCAGAAAACTAGAAAAGGAAAACCGGAAAAGGTAAAAAAAAAAAAAAAAAAAAAGTAATAAAGTAAGAACAAAATGTGAAGAAAAACAAAGAGAAAGTGAAGCTTAAGGCCATGACATAATTCTAGTTCCTTCTCTGTAAACTACAGAAGGAAAAAATGTTCATATAGGAAGTGCTTTTCTACACTATATTTAAAAAACTAGCTTGTCTCAGTTTTTAAAACAATGATTCCATATATTAAAATTCTGCTCATCATTATGTGAATATCTGCCATAGACAAAAAACAAAAACAAAAAACAAACAAAAAACAAAAACCCAAGGTCAAAAGTGTAAAATGAAAATACAATGTTCAGTGTTTTAGTTAAAATCAATTATAATGGATTATGTCTTCCATTGAGAAGATTTGTTCTTAAATCCTTGTTACTCTGGCATAAAGATATAGCCTACATTACATTTTCTCAAATAAATGAGGCTGAGATATTGCTCATCTGCTGCCTAAGGCTCTGCGTTGATCCCAGTTTTTGTTAAGTACCATCAAGGACAAGTGTTTGGGGATGGCAGAGGGTAGCCATAGAATAGAAGTCTAAAATATTGTTCAGTGACTCTGGCCTACTTTATCTAAGGTAGCTTGACAGCACTATTCCAGTAAACATTTATGACAGGACTGTTGTAAAGAATGATGGTTTAATTTGGTCATCTCTATATGGTGTAGGTGGTGTAGCCTTGAGGCAATGTAGCTTGGTAAACATGTTTTATTACCTGGGAATGTTTCTGTACTTTTAAAGTAAAACTGACAATATTTAAAATGAAAATAATTTTCCTAACCTATACTCAAAAGCAAATAAAATATAATCACTAAGTTGAGTTTGATCTTGGAGTGCTCAGAAGAAATGCTGCTACCTAATGGATCATTTTCTTTTTTAATATAGTTTATGCCTGATATTAAGTTTGCAAGCAGAACTGCAAACAAATCTAGTTTGAGGATAGCCACATGTTCAATATCTTCATTGTGTAATGTGTGATTAAATTTAGTAATCCAAAAAGTAGATTACATCTAAACAGTGCAGCTATGGTGATAGATCAAGAATATCTATAGGAAATAACATTTTCCTATATTAAGTATACTTCCAAATAAACTTACATAATAATATGAAACTTTCATAATATAGAAAATCAACATAGGATATGTGTCAAATGTCTATACTAATAAACTCACTTTTTTAAATTTAAATATATTTAAGTGAACAACTCTTATTAAACCTTTATGTGAAATTCTAAGTATTTGTGTGTGTGTAAGTGAGTATGTGTGTATTTGTATTTTAAAGAACTTACCATATTGAGAATAGGATCTCTTTTGAAAGAAGATATGCAAATCAAGGCTCTATGGGTGCAAAGGGACAAAGCAGAAAACAGTTCAAGATTAAAATAAGCGCATCTCCCATGCAGAATCTCTTCAGTTAACAAATTGACTGTATTGTTCCTGTGGACAATGTCAGTCCTTCGCATGTGTATTTTTTTCTTTTATAATCTTCCTTTTACCAAAAGCATGAAATTATTACTCAATCTTTGCTTCAAGGACAATTTTGAAATCTATTTCTACATTTCTTCCTGATGCCAGTGTGAATCACTTTCTATTGGAAGGATACTCTGATAAACAGTTTGCAGGAGGCAACATCATTATCCATCTTCTTGTTTTTAACTCTATCTCACACACACAAATAAAGTATGTATTCCCCCAATATCAGATTGTAAACGAGGTTGCAGAAAGTGGATCAGAAAAGGCAATATCAGCGGCAGCAAAATGAGTCTAACTCTGTCTTCTAGTATGTATAAGGGCAAGAAAAGCAAGTCTTAACACAGTTTCATTTAGGTGAGCAGATTCCCTTTGAAATAACTACACAATGAGAGGTGAATTGCAAAGTGACCTCAATTAACACAGAAATGTTGACTTAGAAGCTTACATTTCTTCTAGGTATATTATGTTATAATATTATGTCATTTGATAATTTGGTAATCAAGTTCTACAATTGACCTAGGCTGAGACCAACATATAAAGAGGTTTTTACCCTTTGCTTTATCAATGATTTTTGAAAGTTGACTTATTAGCTTGTGTAGTAAGGAAGAAAAGAGTACTTATAGTCTGAGTCACAGAAACCCTTGTTCTAATTTCTGTTTCACCATTTTTAATATAGTCATGCACCTCTGTTAATCCAACTTTTTAGGGGCACCTGACTGGCTTAGTCTGTTAAGCATCCAACTTTTAATCTCAGTTTAGGTCTTGATTTCAGGGTTGTGAGTTCAAGTCCTGAGTCAGGCTCCACACTAGGTATGGAGCCTACTTTAAAAAGCAAAACAAAACAAAGTTGTAGATATTTCCTTAACTTCCTTAGGCCTTAACTGTTCCATCTGCAAAATGATAATGATAAAATATTTTAACTGTTCTTGCTACAGATTATACCAGCTATTCTTTGCTGAGTTGATGGAGCTCCTTGACACTATCCCTTAGAATACCCATATTTCTAATGCTTTTATCTTGTGAGAGTCATCTCCAGGGCTACCTCACATGAGCTCAGCAGCTATAAAATACCTTTGGAAAAACATATTTTCATCTATTTAGGGATGAAATTGTTCACAGATGGGCTATATTTGAAAGAGTCTCCCTCATATTGTTTAAATAGCCTTTAGTTTCTTGGATATGGCAATAAAGAGCTTTAGGTCTCTATAGATGCTTTAGGAAATAGCTTATGATAAATCGGTTTTCATCATTAGATATTGTTTGTGATGTCAGAGTAATAATCTCTAAGGCAGGGCATTATAACCAGATGATGTCAAATGAATTTTATTCATTTCTACCTTGTGTTTATAATGTACATAGTACAGCAATTTTAATAATTGTGTTTATAATGTACAAAGTACAACATTTAAATAATACTTGGATATAATATAATAATAAATAACCACAGTTATTGAGGCCATGGTCTCAAAGCTTTTTCCTTATTGAGGTTTTTTATTACAAACAATTGAAATGCCATTGTGCTAAATGATTATTTGTCTCAGTACTACTGTGCTTTTTTATTTACATTTTAATAAATTTCTGGAATGCCATTAAAATTGGTCATTAGCTAGTTTATTTCTTAGTTTTATAAGGTTCTTAGTTAAATAGTACATGCTTTTAAAGACTGAATATCATTAAAATTCATTTTTTCTCATCAACTACATCTAATTATTACTATTATGACTAATATCCCAAAATAATTTCCACATGTTATGAGATAAATTTTCTGTATTTTTCCCTTATAAGTTCTTTAAATGATATTTGGATCTGTGAAACTGTACCTTCCAATACAGCAGGTACACTACTCATCTTCATCGATTATTTTCTTTGCTATAATAATTACTGCTCAAGATTTTGTTGTTTTGTTTTTGTAGTTGACATCAGTGTAAACCACACGATTTAAATGACTGCTGCAATATGCTCACAAGCTTCAAAAATCTCAAGTCTCATCATTTCAAAGAAGTTAAGGACTAGTTATTACCCCCTGACTTTGAATTCAGATTTAAGAAAACTATCTACTATTTGAAATGTTTCTATTTCACGTTTATCAATGTGAAATTTTCTTTATAACTGCAACCTGTTTGGTTTGATCAAAGGAAGGCTTGCATTCACCAGGAGAAATAATTTTGATATTTTTTTTTTAAAGAATATATCTACTATCAGCAGTGAGAGTAGCACAGAGTAATGGCAAGAACAAACAACAATAAAAAAGGAATATGCTTGTTTTATTTATTTTTTCTTTCATTTGATGATTTTGTTACTTTGACCATATCACTCAGACTTAATGAAGCTCCACTACTTTTCCTAAAAAAAAAAAAAAAAAAAAAAAGACAGGATATGCTTTTAAAAAAAGATTTTTGTGCACAGCTTTTTAATTTTGTGCACAGATTTTACAAACCACAGATCAGTTTATGTATATAATGTGTTATTCTTTTCACTAATCAGCCCACTAAAAAGAAAACTTTTTAGACTACTTGAAAACTAGAGAAATAATTAAAACCCATCATTTTGTTTTGAATTTCATTCATTTTTTATGTAATAAAATAATTCATTTTTTATGTAAATGCACCAGGCATACAGTTTGTTTAAAATTAGTCTGAAAAATAGATGAAAGTTTATATATAGATTGTAAGTTTACATATAGTTCAAAAATTTTAGGACACCTATCTTTGGTCAATTTTATAAGCATAGATTCTCTGTTAGTGGTAAATAAGTACTTTGTACCTTGAAAATGCCTCCTGAGATGGTACCTAAAGTGCAGAAGTGAGATAAAGTGCTATAGGAATCTATCATCTTCTGTTTCATGTAGTAACTTAATTCTGAACTTTTTCCAACTGTAGAAAGTGTCTTTGTGACCTAACAAATGTGTGTTTATATTCTTTCACTTACATGTTGTATAATTGTCTGTATTTCTAACAACCAGTTGGAGTGTGGGTTTACTGAGGACAAATAAGCCTTAAAGTTCCATACTTAAATAGACCTTGCCAAGTATGTACAGCTCAATAAATAAATAGTGTTAAAGAAAAAAAAAGAAGAGGAAGAAGAAGAAAAAGACAAAGAATTTGGGAAGGCCCTATAAAAGACATTGAAGTTTCAGTATGGAACAAAAAGAATAAATTTTAATGGATGAAAAGAGCAGACATTTTAGAAATGAATTTTCTTTTCTTTTTTTTTTCTTAAAGATTTTATTTATTTATTCATGAGAGACAGAGAGAAAGGCAGAGGCACAGGCAGAGGGAGAAGCAGGTTCCCTGTAGGGAGCTCCATGTGGGATTCCATCCCAGGACTCCGGGATCACACCCTGAGTCAAAGGCAGATGCTCAACCACTGAGCCACCCATGTGTCCGTCTTTCTTTCTTTCTTTCTTTCTTTCTTTCTTTCTTTCTTTCTTTCTTTCTTTCTTTCTTTCTTTTTCCTTTTTTTTTTTTTTTTTTTTTTTTGGTGTGTGAGAGAGAGAGCATGAGCAAGTGAGGGTTGGGGGGAGCAGCAGGGGGAGAGGGAGGGAGAGGGAGAATTTTAGGCAGGCTCCATGCCCAGCATGGAGCCCAATGTGGGGCTCCATCTAATGACCTTGAGATCATAACCTGAGTGAAAATCAAAAGTCAGACTCTTAATCAAGTGAGCCACCCAGGTGCCCCAAGAAATCCTTTCATGTTGTAAAATAATATTTAATCTATTAAGGAAAGTACTTTATAAATGAATTAAATTGGAGTCAACAATATACATATTATTATTCCCAATATCTGGAGTGCATGACAGGTATTACTGATTGATCTGTGTACTTTTTTGTGTTAATTATTGAAGGAGCTTAAAGAGTTTTAGTAAGCTCACCCAATCCAGCATGTGTACAAAGATGAAACTTGCCATTTGTGAGATAGTAATCTTGTTTAACTTAAAGTCATATATTTAACCTGCCACTACACAAAGAAAAAAAATATTTTTAATCTAAAGAAGAGTTCCCTTTGAATCTTAGATAGTTATCTTGAAGGTTTATCCTTTTAGTCACAGGTAATATTCATTCATTCATTTCTTACATTTCCACAAGTTTGTTAATTGCACTATGCTAGATATTCTGGGAGATCCAAAGGTATATATAAAAACTTCTTTTTGCTTCAATGATCTTTTAATCGAGTTAATGCTAGTAACAGTATAGAATGTGCTAGCAATATAGAATTTGTGCATATTATATATTAGAGTGGACAACTTAAAACTCATCAATCTTTAATTCATAAAGATAGATACACACACTCACAATTAGACAGCTGAAGAGAAATAATACATATATTTCGGAAACATTAAACATTTCAGCATTCTTTTCCTAGTGAGTGAACTTATAAATGCTAGCTTATTTATTATACTTTGAAAGGGAGGATGAATAAAACAGGCATTTTATTTATTGTTGCTTTATACCATTCATAAGGTGATATTTCTAATTCTCTTGCTCTTCTCACCATCCCACTTTTATTTTGTCCTCAGAACTTCAACTGGAAGTTAAATAAAAATTTAACTACCATTCCTAATGGATTCGGAATTTGTTCATCTACATATCATAGAATTAGTGAAAGAGAACTAGAGGGAGAGAGGAAGTGGCAGAGAGAGAGAGAGAGACTGAAAGAAAATATCTGATAAATAGCTGCATATGACACTCCAAAAGCTGGATTGATTTGTTATGACACACAGATGACATCTGGATGAGTATCTGTAACCATGTCTGTAAAAGTGCCCCTGTGAACACATTTTGAGGATGTTATTGTTCTCCTGCCCGTCAGTCAGACTTCTCAGGCCCCATATAAATAGTAAATGCAAATATATAACAAATACATATTATCAATAAGTGTAGAGCAATTCTACTGTTTCCAAATTTAAGCTTCAGGATAGAAATCTGTTAGCCACTTACATGGATATAATGGTTTACGATTATACATATGTATTTATTCATGATGACCTTAAATTAAATCTCTAGCCATTTCTGAGTTTTTATTCCTTCATCACTAAGTTTAATCTTCTAAATGAATGTCTTTTTTCTTGAAATATCTTTTATGAGCACTATTTCCTCTCTACTCATTTTATCATCATCACATTATCACAACTACGTAAAGGAAAGCTACAATAATTTCTCGGATTACCACTGAATCCACCTTCTCCCTCTTTTTCCCACATATTTAGATAGGGAAATATTCCAGTCATTAACCAAAACTTTAAGACCATTACTTTGCTTCCCATGATCTTATGATGCAGATTCCCAAGAAATCTAAGAAAGAGCAGTACACTCCCTATATATTTACAAACGTGCTTTCTATTCCTTTGTGGTATGAATCCTTCATTTTGAGAAAGCTCTTCATTCTTTGAATGATTCCTCACAGTTTTCCTTAAGTCTTGAAGACTGCAGGACTCTGTCCTGGCTGCAGGGTTTAGAGTCTCACACTTCTTTCTCTTCAAAATCCATTTAAAGGCACTTTCTCCAGACAAGGTGTAGGATTGTGTGTCATCAGTTAGGTCAGAAATTTCTAGTGGATGGGTGGAATGGATGAATTTCATACTATTTTATTCCTCTGAGAATTATGTTTTCTTCAGTGGAGATAATAGAGAAACCTAATTAATTTGTCTTTCCATCCCATTGAATAAGACAATTGTTAATATACAATAATGTCTTTGCATTATTCATGAAATGGCATCGGTCAGATAAATTATGGTGATGCAGAAAAATTATCGATAGATGATGAAATAGTACATTTATGGAAAGCAGCATATCTTACACTTAGATTCCCTTATACCTGGATAAGATATCTTATTAGAAGGTTCTTAAGTAGTAATATATTAGAAATATTACCCAAATAATCAATATACACTATAGATTCAATTAGGGTCTAAATGTGTGCTTTTCAAAACTGATATATTTTGTGAATTTAAGAATTGGCAAGCAATTATGAATTGCCAATATATAAATAATACATAACATTTATGTATTAGAGAAAAAGACCAATATTTGGAAATTATTTGCTTTAGGAATCAATGTGATATACAAAAGCCAATTTTTTCCTATAGATAGAGTAAATGGTGTAGGAAGTAAACATGAGCAATGCTTGTAAACATTGAAATGTCTTTCAATTATATATTATACAGTAGTTTGGGGATATATTCAATAGTACTATGACACATCAGAGTCAAACTTGCCCTGAATTTGTTATGTTCAAATGTATATTATAAAAAGATACAAAATGAGGAATGAAATATAAAAGTAGATCAAGGCATACAATATTATAGCAATATTTTTTAGCATGCAACATGCCAATATGAGTTCCGATTTAGTCATCTCATAAAATAGCAACATCAAATCTGTCAGCATTTATATAAAAGTTTTTCAAAGAAAATTGAGATTTTATAGGAAATCGTGAGGTGGCATCATTCATTTTGAGTAATATATAAAACAATCCTTGAGAACTTATAGAAGGTTGGCATTATTTCAATGCAATATAAAGCTTATTCTTTAATATTCATTATACAATGATAGTGTCATAACAAAGCTCTCTGACCCGGGCAAAACCTATTTGGAGCTTTTGTATTTGTTTGTGTATATATATGCATGGGTTTGGCACCTATGTCAAGTCATGAAAAAAAAAAAAAACAATTTTCTATTATTCTGTATGTTTTAAAATATTAATTTGCTTTTTTAAAGCTAACATAAATGCAGGGCACCTGAGTTGGCACCTGGGTTGCTAAGTGGTTGAGCATCTGCCTTTGGCTCAGGTCATGATCCTGGGGTCCTGGGATAGAGTCCCACATCAGGCTCCCCACAGAGTGCCTGCTTCTCCCTCTGCCTGTGTCTCTGCCTTTCTCTGTGTGTCTCTCATGAATAAATAAAATCTTTAAAAAAAAAACTGTCATATGCTAAAATCTTCCCACTTTCCTGTAATAATGCTCCATAAGTTTTATACCAATTTTGTGCTTAACATTAGCAAATAAAAATAAAAATAAAAATTAGTGAATATTTTGAAAGTCTGTATTACTGCAAAGGAAAAATCTTTTTTTTTTTGTATATTTTTTTATTGGAGTTCAATTTGCCAATATATAGTATAACACCCAGTGCTCATCCCATCAAGTGCCCCCCTTAATTCTTAAACTCTTCCATCATTGAGTCCCAAAGCCCAGCCACCATTACACAATCATAAAGTTATTTCATAAAGTAATCCTAATAATTTAAATAGTATCTTCTATAAATAATTTGTATATGTACTTTTTAATTTTTGTAGTGAAAAAAATCATATAAGATTTACCTTCTAGCAAATTTTGATGTGTATAGTACATTATTAATTATAATCACAATGTTGTATATCAAATCTCAAATTTTTCCATCCTGCAAAACTGAAATTTTTACCTATTGAACAGCAACCAACTTTCCATTTCTTCCTCCTTCAGACCCTTGCCACCACCATTTTACTCTCTGCTTCTATGTGCTTAAATACTTTAGATACTTTATGTAAGTGTATTTCGGCAGTATTTTCTCACTGGCTTATTTCACTGAGCATAATGTACTCAAAGTTTATCCATGTTGTTGCATACGATAAAATTTCCTTCTTTCATAAAGACTGAATGGAACCACATTTTTCTTTATCCTTTCATCAAAGGACATTTAGGTTGCTTCCACATTGTGACAACAAATGTGGGAATACAAATAACTCTTTGAGATCCTAATTCTAATTCTTTCGCATAAATACTCAGAAGTGAGATTCCTGGATCGTATGGTAATTATATTTTTAATTTTGTGAGGAACACTTATATTATTTTCTGTAGTGGCTGTACACTTTACATTCCCAACAGAGTACAACATTTCAGTTTCTTCATATCCATACTTTTATTTATTTATTTTTATTAATAACCATCTTAACAAGTGTAAGATAATAATATCTCATTGTGGTTTGATTTGTATTTCTCTGATGATGTTGAGCATTTTTCATATACCTACTGGCTGTTTGTGCGTTTCTATGGGCAAATATCTATTTAAGTCCTTTGCCATTTTTAAAATCTGATGGTTTTCTTGTTTGTTTTTTATTATTGAGTTGTAGGAATTCCTTAGATATTTTGGATTATAACCCCTTATCAGAATGTAGTTTGCAAATATTTTTTTCTATTCCATAGTTTGCCTTTTCAGTCTGTCAGTTGTTCCCTTTGCTGTACACACACATTCTAGTTTGATATAATTTAGCTTATTTTTGTTTTTGTTGCCAGTGCTTCTGTTGATATATCTAAGAAATTATTACCAAGACCAACACTGTGAAGCTTTTCTCCTATGTTTTCTTCTTGGAGTTTATAGTTTCTTTCGTTGGACACCGAGGCTCCTGAGTTTATAGTTTCTGTCATGAATTTAAGTCTTTAATCCATTCTGAGTTGGATTTTGTGCATTGTGTAAGATAAGAATCCAATTTCATTCTTTTGTATGCAGATAACCAGTTTTCCCAACACCACTTTTTAATCTCTGTTACATAAATGATGGTTTGTCCATGTAATAAAGTATCAAACAGCAATAAAGATATCATGCTGAATTGGGGACCAATCGGGCTAGGTGGGGCTAGGTTGGGGGCTATGATATCAGGCTCATAAAAATCCCCAAAATGCTGAGGGGTAAGGAAACCAGAGATAAACCAGACCATGAGACCACCCTGCCCTAGGTGTCTTGTTATATCAGATACTTGTGACTAAGGAAGAATTCCCAGACCCTAAAAAGGAAGTAAGCCATTAAAGATGTTATTACTAGCTCTAACTATCAACTCAATGGTGATATCAATAGATATGTTAAAAGGATTTAGGTTCCCTGGTTGGCTTCCAATAAAAGACCAACCCTACAAGCCCTTAGTGGCAACCCAGTTGGGACCCCTCTCACTTCTGAAATCTTTCTCTGTATCCTAACTTAATACACTTCTATCCCTTTATTCACTCTCCTTTGTCCACAGGATTCGTTCTTTGACTCTGTGAGACAAGAACCAAGCTCTCCTGTATTGTCTGCAAAGATTACTTTGCCAAAGTAATATTGAAAATGAAACACGGGAAAATGCCCATGTAATCATGGAAAGTGAAAAAAAATTTGCAATGTAAAGATGACTACGGTATGATTTGTTTGTTAAAATTGAATGAATGAATGAATGAATGAATGAATAAAAATAATATAAACTGAAGCTTTCCCTTCTCATTTTCATAGCATATACCAAAATGGAAAAGACTACAACTTATCCTTCACAAACCTTATCTCATGTTTTTTCACTTTCTAAACAAACCTGAATGGTGGGAAGCAGATGAAATTTTAAGAAATTTTAGAAGAACCTTTAAGAGCTAAGTACTCCATTGTCTGTTATTAAAATGGGTAAAAAGTCCATATAAAATTTTGAAACATTACTTTCTTTTTTTGTTGTTTTTGTTGGTGGATCATAAGACTTCATAATTTCAGGGATTATGATATCATGAAATGTGGAAATACTCCTTTTTATTATCATTTAGCATGTAGAGAACGAATAATCAAACAAGTGGGAGGCAATGTTATTTAGTGAAAAGAACCCTGGACTTGTCCTATTTCAACTTCTAGCTCCATTCAGTTATATAATCCAGAGATTTGTTATTTAATCTCTTTGAAACTTTCTTAGTTTTCTTGACTTTATCATTGTCATTGTTTTGTTTTGTTTTGTTTTCATTTTTAAGATTTATTTATTTCTCCCTTTAACCTATTTATTCCCCTCCTATATCTTGCCTCTCACAACCCATCTATTTTCTGTATCTATAAGCTTCTTTTTCTTAATTGTACAGAGACTGTGTGATATTTGTCTTTCTCTATCTGACTTATTTTGTTTAGCATAGTGTCCTCCAGGTCCATCCATGTTGTCATAAATGACAAGATTTCAGTTTTTATTATGCCTGAATAATACTATTCCATTGTATATATATACCACAATTTCTTTATCCACTCATCCTTTGATAGACCCTTAGGTTGTTGATACTTTTTGTTATAATTGAGTTGGGTTTGGTATAGTAAACTAAGCCTAAAGAATATAATCAAAATGTCTTTACTTCTAAAATCAGATGATAGCTAGTCCAGGCTTTTACGAATTATTGCTCAGTTTTTGAAGTACTAGAACATAGACTTTTATTCTCATCTTTTCAACTCTGAAAAATGAAATTTGGATCTCCAGCCAATGAAAAAATTCATTCATTTTATGCCACACTTTTTAAAAGAAGTGTCAAAGTTTTATTTGTTTTTGATTATTTCTCAAAATAGTAATTGTATAGAGCACAAAGTACAAAAAAAAAAAGCAATAGCTTTCTAAAAACAAATTAGAAATGACCACCTCACCTAGTAAGACTATAATATTAGAAAATGGATAAAGTGCTACTTTCTTTTAAACAACAAATGTCACTGTAATCAATATGAGTTTTTAATAGTACACTGAAATGACACTTGCCTGGATGTTCTTATAAAGGTATCTGAAAAGTAAAAATAATCTTTCTGAATACCAATTGTTTCTTTTTAAATTCATAAATAAAAGAAACTGTTTAAAACACATTATTTGCATGTTTTTCAGGATACAGTTACAAAGAAGACAGCACAAAACAATTCAGTAAATCTTTAATTTGGCTTTGAAAATTAGAGTCATATGTAAGCCTGTTTTATGGATGAAAAAGTTCAAATTCAAAACAAAATTATGTTTGTTTTTTGTACAAAAGTATTGCTTGACTTTAATTTCAATTTTTTGAAAGAAAAATAATAACATAGGATATATTTTTCAAATACTGTATGTCAAGTTAAAATCCCAATGCTACCAGACCCCACACTTAAGTCTATAATTATTTCCACTATTTAGCTCTGTGAGGCTTGTCTTGTATCATACACAAGGAGATAAGGATTACCCTGGTAGCCTTTTGTAGCACCAAGGGAAACTATATTTCCCACACACACATCTAGAAAGCAAGGAAGTGAAAACTTTCATTTCAATCTACTATGACTATATTTGTGGAAAATGATATCCAAGAACAAGTCAATGTCAGTATTGCCTTATTTTTTTAAAGGAAATTCATATGATTTCTTTTATAATGCAATAAAATGTGTCAAAGGTTTTGAAATGGTACATGGCCTTTCAATAGCTTAAACTACTTTTCCTAACATAATTAATCTTGTTTTTTTGAACTTGGCCATAGTAACTTTTTGCAAGATACATACATCTATAAAGGCAAGGGAAACAAAAGCAAAAATGAACTATTAGGACTTAATTGGATAAAAACCTTCTGCACAGCAAAAGTAACAGTCAATAAAACTAAAAGACAACCTACAGAATGGGAGAAGATATTTGCAAATGACATATCAGATAAAGAGCTAGTTTCCAAGATCTATAAAAAACTTACTAAACAGCAAAGAAACAAAAAATCCAATCATGAAATGGACAGATGCCACGAACAGAAATTTCACCAAAGAAGACATACACATGGCCAACAAGCACACAAGAAAATGCTCCACATCACTTACCATGAGGGAAATACAAATCAAAACCACAATGGGATCCCACCTCACACCAGTGAGAATGGTGAAAATTAACAAGACATGAAACAACATATATTGGAGAGGATGTGGAAAAAGGGGAACCCTCTTGCACTGTTGGTGGGAATGTGAACTGGTGCAGCCACTCTGGAAAACTCTGTGGGGGTTCCTCAAAGAGTTAAAAATAAAGCTATCCTGTGACCCAGCAATTGCCCTGCTGGGGATTACCCCAAAGATACAAATGCAGTGAAACGGCAGGACACCTGCACCCCAATGTTTATAGTAGAAATGTCCACAATAGCCAAACTGTGGAAGGAGCCTTGGTGTTCATCAAAAGATGAATGGATAAAGAGGATTTGGTCTATATATACAGTAGGATATTACTCAGCCATTTGCTTCAACGTGGATGGAAGTGGGGGATATTATGCTGAGTGAAGTAAGTCAATTGGAGAAGGACAATTATCATATGGTTTCACTCATATGGGGAATATAAGAAACAGTGAAAGGGATTATAGGGGAAAGGAGGGAAAATGAGTGGGAAATACCAGAGAGGGTGACAACACATGAGAGATTCCTAACCCTGGGATACGAACAAGGGGTAGTGGAAGGGGAGATAGGCAGGGGGATGCAGTGACTGGGTGATGGGCACTGAGGGGGGCACTTGACAGGTTGAGGACTGGGTGTTATACTATACATTGGCAAAACGAACTCCAATAAAAAAAAATATACAGAAGAAGAAGGAGGAGGAGGAGGAGGAGCACTCAGTAACCATTTTCTTACAGGTTTCTAAATAATCTTGAATTTATTCCATTTCAGTCAATAGTTGTTATTTATACAGATTATTTTATTCAGCCCAGTAATTTTGAACTGAATGATATACCTAGGTTCTCTCTCTCTCTCTCTCTTTTTTTTTTTTCATCAGATACTATATGCCCAATTCTGTGATAGATATCATAGTTTAAAGAACCATTGACTTTCAACTTGTCGGGGAGATTTTTATACCAATGAGGAAGTGAAACTATTGTGCATACAAATTAATACACTTATTGAAGCTACCATGAGATGGAAAAAATGAAAAAAATATTTAAAAAACGTAAGTGCTATGGAATTCTAAGATAATAGAGGTAAATATTTATCAGTATGGCTATGCTGAGCTATAAAAATCAGGAAATATTTGTGGAGATAGTGGGAATGAAGGAAGGGTATTCTATGATTTTACAGATGATTTTGTGGCACAAGGTTCACTTTGACTTAGTAAATGTTTAAATTTGGCCAGGGAACGAAGATATTCATTTGATTATCTATAGGTCTTTTCAAAGTGATTTAATTTCTGTTTGTTGGGTTGAGAATCTTTCTTTGAATGAGATATTCTTTGGTGTGTGTTTGGCTACTTTACAAGTCTGTCTAGGAGCAAAGCAATAATCCCTTTTTAGGTCATGGGAAATATTGAGTCAAACAAGAAGAAACAATCTTTTTAAGCACTAGAATAATGAAATATATAGTCTGACAGATAGGTACAAAGGCATGGTGAAAGGCATGGGAAGTAATTAAAATAATTCCAAGTTAAATTACTGTCTGATAAAGATGGTGATAGTTGAAAAAGAAATGAAACGTGAGGGGTCGTTTCATTAGACTGTATTTTAGGATTTTATAATGTATGATGGTCCCTGGCCTTTTACTATTAAGTATTATGCAGGATCTTTGAAAAAAACAACAAAAAAATTTGAAATGACAAATCCCAATTTGAGTGGGTTCAGTCACAGTTTTATAGAAGTTGGGGTGCAATTACACCTCTTTTTCTTCGTGAATCAGGTGTCTCTATCAAACCACAGTCATCTCCAGAATTAAAATGGCATATCAACTTTTAAATTTTAATAGTTCATATTTTCTAAAATCAGTAGATTACAGATAATAGAGACAATAAAAGTCAATAATGCCTTTTAGACATGTATCAAATTTAGATACTTTCTACCATAACTTGCAAATTTCATAAATAATTAGATTACCAAGCATGACTGTGTTTTTTCTCATAGAATGCAAGCTTCCCATATAGAATAGGAAGACACTGGGTATACTAGAAATACCTGATACTTATTGCAACAGAATATCTCATATACTTATACTTAGTCTTTTGAGTATATCCATCCAATGATGATTCTGAATAAACTGAATCACTTCCTTATAAGCTTCAAAAAATCAGAAGCCTATTTTCCCTATTGCAAATAGATAATTCTAGCGATTCTGAATTACAGAAAGTTCATAATTATAAAACAAAACAAAAACAATTCTTTTTTTTTTCTTACATTCATGTTTTCTTCTTAAATCTGAGTATAAGATAGAAGGATTGATTATCTAAAGATAGAATTTGAGTCAATAAGGAGAGAATAGATTTCTTTGTATTTTAATCCCAATATAGCTAACATACAGTGTTATATTAGTTTCAGGTGTATAATGTAGTGATTGAACACTTCAATACATCACCTGATGCCATTGTGATAAGTGCACTCCTTAATTCCCTTCACCCGTTCCCCACCAACTTACCCTCTGGTGACCCTCAGTTTGTTCTCTATAGTTGAGAAGAGGGAATAGGTTTAATAAATATAGCCATCCAAAATAGAAAAAAAAAAAAAAAAGAGCTGTTGAATGTAGGTTGTGGTTTATTCTGAGATGTTTCAGTTCAATTCTATACAAAGTTTGTAGGGATTTTTTTCTTCTTCTTTCATTTTGTACCCAAAGTGTAGTAGGAAAATAAAACATTGGGAAAGTTCCTGTGTTATATCAAGCTCGGCAGAATGAATGGATAATCATGCAACATATATATTTGTATTCTAGGGGCTGTGTATGTATAAGTAAATATTCTAGTTTTGAAGCATGTAGAAGTAAGACAGACATTTTTGTTCTGAATGAGCTCACATTAAGAACAAGGTAATTTAATTAGACAACTTTTTGCCTTGCCAGAGCAAAAAGGAAGGCTAGAGTCCCATTCAATTTGATAAAGAAAATTACTTCTGAGGTCAGCATATAGAATAAATCCTTTTTGGGGCAAAAATAAATGATAAATAGATTTCTCTGTAAAAAAACACTTTCCCTGAGTACAGTAAATTGGGATACATGATTGTATCCCAGGGAATTTTATACTTTTCCTTACATAGTCTATACTATTCCCTAATTTGTGGTTCTGAGACATCTGTAGTAGAGGTGCAGAGATTTTATGTTGGAACACGTTCATTTACTCATTTATTTATTAGTTTGTTTGGTCTTTCAACACGTATTTACAGAGTGACTACTACATGCCAATGAGATTTCATCGACAGGAGACCATTCCTTTGTGAGACCTAGTGAGAAAAACGGGAGTTTGGAGTCAGTTATATTGGTGTTCAAGCTGCAGATCCACAATTTACAGACTGTATTTAAAATCTAGGGTAAATTATCAAACATTTCTGTGTTCTCAAATCTGTTCTGTACCATATTCACAGGATCACCAGATGCCCAAATTAATAAGAGGTCTGCAGTGTGTAACAAAACTCTTAGGAAATGATAGGTTTTCAACAAAGTTTTGGAATAATCCATTCATTAAGATTTGTTTACGGAAACAATTTGATGTCATAAAAAAAACACTAAGGAAAAATTGGATATAATTTCTTATTCGTGATGGTAACTTTGGTCATATCACTTACAATTTCTAAGCCTTAATTTCTTATCTCTTAAATAGAAAGCATAACACCTATTCTCCCAAACTTAAATAGTTACTGTAAGATTACCATAAGAATGGATAGTTAAAATGATTTACAAACATATAAATATAAAATGTTTTATAAATATAAAAAATTGGGGATCCCCGGGTGGCTCAGCAGTTTAGCGCCTGCCTTTGGCCCAGGGCACAATCCTGGAGTCCCGGGATCCAGTCCCACATCGGGCTCCTGGCATGGAGCCTGCTTCTCCCTCCTCCTGTGTCTCTGCCTCTCTCTCTCTATATATATATATGTCTATCATAAATGAATAAATAAATCTTTTTTAAAATTTAATAAATATAAAAAATTATATAATTTTAAAAGTCGAATATATTCTATTTGTTTTTTGTTTTTTTCTTTTGATTCTTTTATTATAATTTCAAAATTATGTATATTAAAGTGAAATTTATTTTTATTTTCTCCATATATTTAATATCTTTTATTTATGGTTCTTGTTAACTTTGTCTTAATTCATTTGCTCACCTGTTTGTCCTTTGTTGTATTTTACATTGCTTTTTAATCTCTTTAATCTTTCATCTTAAATTAGAACATACCTTCCATAACTCTCCTTCCATTTTATTTAAAGATTTTATTTATTTATTTATTCATGAGAGACACACACAGAGAGAGAGGCAGAGACAGGCACAGGGAGAAGCAGGCTCCATATAGGGAGCCCAATGTGGGACTCGATCCCAGATCTCCAGGATCATATCCTGGGCTGAAGGTGATGCTAAACCCCTGAGCCACCCCCTGCCCTCTCCGTCCATTTCTTTTCTTAAAAAAAAAAAAAAAAAATATATATATATATATATATATATATATATATATATATATATATATATTTCAACCAAAATTCTTGGTTGAAGACCAGAAGTGTGAGTCCCTACAGTATTGAGAATGCACAAGACAGAGAGTATGCTCTCATGAATATATATATATATATATATATTCATGAGAGATACAGAGAGAGAGAGAGAGAGAGAGAGGCAGAGACACAGGCAGAGGGAGAAGCAGGCTCCATGCAGGGAGCCTGACGTGGGACTCGATTCCGGGTCTCCAGGATCATGCCCTGGGCTGCAGGAGGCGCTAAACCGATGTGCCACCAGGGCTGCCCTATCCCTCCATTTCTTGAAGAAACAAAACACACACATATATATCCATAAATGCATAATACACCTACCAACATTCTCTTTTCCTATTCTATCACAAAAAATTCTAACTTCTCACGTAAAGAATGGCAACTATTTATCACATTGATAATAATGACTAATATTTCTTGAATTCTTATTAATATGGTAAGCGGTATACCAAATGATTTTTTACGTACAAATATGATTTAATTCTTACAACAACCACACGAGGTTGACGTTTAGTCATTTAAATAATTTGCATAATAATTAGATGAGAAAGAGTTCAGTTTTACTGATTCTAGAATAGAATACTTGAATATTATATGATACTTATTTTTTGATGGAGAAAATTCCAATCAGAGTCATTTTATTTTTGGCAAATGAAATTATAATTAAAACAATAAGACAGTTTCATGGGGTAGTTATTATTTTAACGTGAGTCATTTTTCCAAATGCATGACATGTAGTATGCCTGTTATGTTCTACATTTTTCTTTTCTTTATATTTACTCTTTACTTCCCTTAATTGTCTCTTAGTCATGGTGTTAGTTTTTCTAAAAATAACTTTACCTTTGTGGATACCACTATAAAAGTGATTTAATTCATTGTTTAACAGTATGCCAGAATAATTAACCCCAAAAGCAGTTTTATTTATATTTCTATTACTATAAATAAAGATGGCTTTGAATAACATATAGATAAAAAAAAAAAAAACAAATTCCATCTAGTGGGCAATTGATTGGGAGTTGCTGTGTACATTTTTATCATATTACAAAATTATGTAAATAGACAATAATGTGAAGCAATTTCTAAGACAGGATCAGCTCCTATGTAAACCTATTTTATTAATAAAAGTTGCAAGGCTCTCGTTTGATTTTCACTCACAGCAAACAAGACCTTTGTTTTAAAAGGTTTCATTCAAAAGTTCCCTGCACAGCAAAGTGCATGACACTCAATTTATCTACCTAGAAGAAGATGAAGGGCTTAACTGGCCCTATGTGATTGGAAACTCTGGTTTTAGGAAGTCTCCTAGAAATACAGCCTGGTAAGCCACCCCTCTGACTCTCACATTGTTATTATATAAAATGCTATGATTTTTTTTCCTAAAGAAAGACGAAATTGGCTATTTTTACCTTGATACAAAGCATTTTAAATAGGAACAATATTATTTTTTCTGTCAGAAAACATTTTATCTAAGCACATTGAGCACACTTCACTAAATCAGCACAAACAGCTATAAGAGCAAAGTCAAACATCTCCAAGCCTAGATTTTATTAAAAATAGGGCATGCTCCTGGCAGTGGAAATTTAATGTGGGCATATATGAGGGGGGAAGAGTTTTGACAAAAAATAATAAAATTATGTAATACTTCATTTTTTAATATATGAAGCATGTAATTTTATGAAGTGCTCAGTTATTATGTATAATAGAGCACTGACTAATTTTTTTATCTTTTTTTTACTTCTTTGTATATATGCACACACAATAGCAGCACTTATAAATTACAAAATAATGCAAACAAGCAATTCACAGAAAAAAGTCATACCATCAATAAACAGGCAGAAAGGCTTAATTTTACTCGTAGCTATGAAAATTGAAACTACAACAAGACACCTTTTAAATTGGAATGCCAAAAATTAAATCTTTTCTATATTCATCGTTATTGGTGAGAGCATGTGGAAAAATGAACCATTTTGCTATATAGGGAAGGGATTAATATGGAATCCCTGTGGAATATTTTTGGAGGGTGGTTTGTCATTAGCTTGCCATAGGTAAAGTATAAAAACCTTTAGTTTTAGCAGGGATAGAAATTTAACTTTCAGTTATATAGTCAAATGTATGCAAGTAGAAATGTTTAGTTTTACATTATTCAAATGTTGGTCTCAAAAGTGGAAACAATGGAATAATTTATTAATGAAGTGATGGCTAACTACATTGTTTATAATTGTAGGGTGTATTAGTATGTGACCATTAAAACAATTAGACTCGTATGTTCCAGGATGGGAAGATTGCCAGGCTATACAGAAAGTTGATAATATACAAAACAACAGGAATATTATGACCTTTTTCTGTGAAAAAGAAAAGAAAAAAAATCATATGTGTAGATACTCTGAATGTTTCTGGTAAAGGATTGAGGTAGCTGATACAGAGAAAGGATTTACTTTAATGCATATATCTTCTTGTTCTTATTGGTTGTTATTGTTAGTGTTTGCTGATTATATTTGTACTTAACTATATACAACATTGGAAATAATTGCTTGAAAAAATGTTAACTCACCTGTGATGTATAGAATTGAAAAGTGGGGATTTGCTAGAATAAACCACCAATTCCACATAAGTCCCAACAATTTTATTTAAAGAAAATGATTCTTAATCATGTTTCTACAAAGGGGTCACTACAGAACATTTAAAAATACAAACTGTGGGACATCTGGGTGGCTCAGCAGTTGAGCATCTGCCTTTGACTCAGGTCATGATCCCAGGGTCCAAGAGCAAGTCCCACATCGGGCTCCTGCAGAGAAGCTGCTTCTCCCTCTGCCTATCTCTCTCTCTCTCGTGAATAAATAAATAAAATCTTAAAAAAATACAAACGGATAGTTAGAATGCAGATATGCTATATAAGCATTTGAGCATATGACCTGAGCATCTGTCTTTTTTACTGAGCTCTTTAGATTAATTTTAAGAAGGAATTTAAGGACTGGCAGTGAACTTTCATTTAAAATATTTTAATAGGGGGTATTTCAGTTATTCTTATAACTCTGATTCTCAAACTACTGTGGTAGTTTGTTTAATATATAGAATCAATGCCTAGATCCCATATGTACTGATATAATTTATTTGTTATGGGTCATTGGAATCTCTCTTTTTAATAATTACATAAGTATATGAATTGATTCTTATGCAGAATACAATTTTAGGTATACTGTGTAGCAGAAAGTTAAATCATCAATTTTTTTGCTAATAAAATCAGTACTATATTTGAGAATAGAATAACAAATTTCATTGTTGTAATAACAACTTTCATCTTGGCCCATATATATGGAGAGAGAGAGAATGCTAAGGATAACCACAGTATAAACAAAAACATGAATGATTGTGATTGTACTAAGGTTGCAGACCAGCTCATATCAAAAAAAAAAAATTGGAGAAACAATGGACTATAGTATACAATAGAGACTAAATCATTGTGCTATCTTTTCTGTAAACCAATCAAAATTCTTGGTTGAAGACCAGAAGTGTGAGTCCCTACAGTATTGAGAATGCACAAGACAGAGAGTATGCCACAATATATGTTATACATAGTTTTATTAATATCCCATCACCTAAATTTCCTGAAATCAACAAATTATATTGATGTGTATCTTCATTATAGGTTGAATGACATGGAGATGAGCTGTGTTTTTCCGGTTACCAAAATAATTCATTGAAGTTTTAATAGACTTACTATCACTTCTTTTTTCTTCTTTATCCATGCAAATATAGATTATAATATCTGTATTTAAGCACTTTGTTAAATATTAACTATTATATATTACAACATAAAATTCTGGTTCATTTTTTTAAAGCAGTCAATATGAACATTTCACATGTTTACAATATATTAGAACAAACAAACAAGCAAACCTGTTGGGACACCTGGGTGGTTTAGTGGTTGAGCATCTGCCTTCGGCTCAGGGTGTGATCCTCGGGTCAGGGATTGAGTCCCGCATCAGGCTCCCTGCATGGAGCTTGCTTCTTCCTCTGCCTGTGTCTCTGTCTCTCTCTCTGTGTCTTTCCTGAATAAATAAATAAAATCTTAAAAACAAAAACAAAAACTTGTTTACAATATAGTCAAGAATGTCTGAAAAGCAACATCTAAACAAAGAAAATGTAGGGAAATAGCTCTTTGACGTTGGTCTTGGTAGTGATTTTTTAGATTTGACATGCAAAACAAAGGCAACAAACACAAAATTCAGAAAATAGAACTACATCAAACTGCAAAGTTTCTGTTTAGTAAAAGAAATAATCAACAAAATGAGAAGACAACCTATGGAATAAGAGAAAGTATTTGCAAGCCATATATCCTAGAAGTGGTTAATATACAAAAAATATAAAGAACCCATACAACTCAATAGCAAAAAAACCAACAGTTCAATCACAAAATGTGCAAGGATCTGAATAAACTTTTTTCCAAAGGAGATACATAAATGGGCAAAAACTACATGAAAAGATGCTGAACATCAGTGAATTATAGGGAAAAGGCGAATCAAAACCACAATGAGGGGCAGCCTGGGTGGCTCAGCGGTTTAGCACCTGCCTCTGGCCCAGGGCCTGATCCTGGAGTCCCGGGATCGAGTCCCACATCGGGCTCCCTGCATGGAGCCTGCTTCTCCCTCTGCCTGCGTCTCTGCCTCTTTCTCTCTCTCTCCCTGTGTCTCTCATGAATAAATAAAATCTTAAAAACAAACAAACAAAAAAAAAACCACAATGAGATAGCACCTCACACATGTGGTTTTTGCTTTTGTTGCCTTTGCTTTTGGTGTCAAATCCAAAAACTCATTGCAAAACTAATGTCAAGGAAGGAGAAGCAGGCTCCCTGCTCAGCAGGGCTTGACCCCAGGACTCTGAGATCATGAACTGAGCTGAAGGCAGATGCTTAACTGACTGAGCCACCCAAGTGCCCCCCGACTATTTTTTCTTATGCTTTAACTCAAAAGATAAATTAATTTTCAAAATTGTCTAGCAAAATTCCTCATTATTTAGGAATGTAAGAAACACAAATCTGCTAAATATTGTCCTGAATATTTCATGAAGCCAGTAGACCTTTCTCAGAAGGTGTGGACAACTATAATCCCAGAGTGTATTGCTAAGCAGTTTTTTCTTTTTTCTTTTACTACCTATTGTGGATTGAATTGTGTCATCCAAAAAGATGTTGAAGTCTTAACCCCAATAGCTAGGAGTGTGACCTTACTTAGAAAGAGTGTCCTTATAGAGGTAACCAAGTTAAAATGAGCTCATTAGAGTAGACTCTGATCCAGTATTATGACCTTATAAAAGTTGAGGTAAATTTGGGCACAGAGAAATGCATAGAGAGAAGATGATCTGAAGACACAGGAATAATGCTATCTACAAGCCAAGAAATGAGTGAGGCCACCAAAAGAAAGAGGGGAGGCATGAGACAGATTTTTCCCTCACAGTACTCAAAAGGAACCAACATTGTGAACATTTTCTCTTTAGTCTTCTAATTGAGCACTATGAGAAATTTATCTTCTAAGTCTAGAAACTACAACACTACTTACAGGTTTTCTTTTCTTTTCTTTTTTTTTTTTTTTCTCAGAATGACACCAGGATTCCTACCCATCTTTTGCCTTGAAAGCATGTAGTATAAAGTACAGTCTCCAAATTCATATTATATGAGAGATACTGATGGAAAGAAAGAAATCAATATTATTTCCTCTTACATGTAAAAGCAGTTTCCATTTAGTAGATGTTTTATCTTTCTTAGGGCATTAGGAGATGAATGCAAAAGAAAATTGGCTGTAAGATTTATAATCATAACATTCTGAATCAGACAATTAATATTTTAATTTGCCTAATGCAGTATGATGATTTATCAGAGAGACTTGGAAGTTGTGGCCATGTCTAAACAATATTCTATTCTCAGAAATGAGATTATGATTTGATTTCATTTCTAATGTTCAGCATATGGTAAACTTCATGAAGGGAAAAAAAATCTGTTCTTGGATTATGATGAATGACTGATTATTACGAAGCAAAATGTACCCTTAGAACTCCTATACATTTCTGAGCCATTGAATATTGCACAAAAGTGGCTGCCTGTGGATCTTGGAATTGCTTAGTACAAAGGAACATGTTAATTAAGGCAGTCTCAATTCAGCACACAAAAGCATGTAAATTATAACTCAATACAAGATCAATAAAAGGCTATTTTCTTGTTTTATACATAATACCTAAAAAAATCAAACACATAAGTCTAGTCTTCAATAATTATAAGGTACAAATTCAGCCTACAAATATGAGAATATTCTGTTGCAATGTGGTCATCTACACTTATACTTCTTCCTCTAGGGTCCAACAAAATTTGTACTGACATGCCACAAAGCCAGTGTTGATACTGAATATGCACTGATTAAAAGGCAGGATCTAAATGGTGCTTGTATAAGTTACGGTAGTATTTTAAGGACAAAAAGAGAACACTTTGTGGAGACAGTCTCCAACTGGCTTATAAATTTTTTTCCTAAGAATATATTTAGTATCAGCATTTACAAATAGAATGTAAACTACAAATAATGTGTATTTCTTCTTTCATAAGTCCAAGGTCAACATTTCAAGCCTTAAGTATTTTCTTGGTACACTTTGGTACACTTTGAAGTATCATGTAATTAAAAAAAAAAAGAAAAGAAAAGAAAGAAAAGAAAAGACCCAAGACAAAATTACTAATATGTACCTAGAAATAAAGGAACTGGGTCATTGTCATAAAATAAGCAATTTTATGATTTTACTTGACTCATAATTTGAGAGTCATAGGAATATGTATATGGGCTGTCTATGTTTGATTATGGTTATATCTTGGATTTAAAAAATAAACAGAGAGTCATTGTTAATGATATGTGCTTCATGGAAGTAAAATTGGAAGTTAAAAAAATGACAAGCTTAATTTCAGTGATTTTTTTCACTTTTATTGATAATCTCAGAATTGTAAAGGACTTGAATATCTATTTGAAAATCTAGAAGATAGATATATGAAACACATGGCAGTTCTTGAGGCATATTGATGAGAAATAATAGTTGAATTTTAGCCAACAGAATATATGTAAAGGAAGGACCACACTTCAGTGACAAAGCCTGTACCACCTTTTGAGTGGTAGTGGGATCAGATTTTCATTAAAATTGAATGGATGTGAGACAAGAGACATTCCACCATTAGATTCCACCATTGGACATCCAGTCTATCATATACAGATTCAAAGTTTCCTTCTTAGACATGGGAGACTGACAGGACAAGGGAGCACTTAAATTTACTAAAAGATTAGGTGGAAATGTTTTCAGTAAAAACAGGAAATAGAAACTAAAGAAGAAGGTACATTGATTGGATCATAATATTGAACGAGAATTGGATTATTGGAGTGAGAGAAAAAATGGTGGTGTTAAATAAAAAATTTATTCTGACACTGGTTAAAAAGTAAGAAAGAGGGACACCTGGGTGGCTCAGTGGTTGGGTGCCTGCCTTCGGCTCAGGTCGTCATCCCAGTATCCAGGATTAGGTCCTGCATCAGGCCCCTGCAAGGAGCCTGCTTCTCCCTCTGCCTATGTCTCTGCCTCTTTCTCTCAGTCTATGTCTCCCATGAATAAATAAATAAATCTTAAAAAAAAAAGTAAGAAAGACTTTATTACAGATTATTATAATAGGAGTATTATAATGGGAGAAAGACCAGAGTCAACTCCAGATACAGCAAAGATAGCTGGAGATTTATGGACAATTGTAGAGTGAAGTTTCAGTGGATAGAAAATTACTGAAGAGGAGATCATCAAGAGTAGGGGGGACTCTTGCCAGTGCAATTTAACAGGCTTCTTGATGAAGGTAGCCCAAGGTAATCTGGTATCAAGAGTGAAGATAAGGAATTTGACTGAATATTGGGGGTGATCACATATTAAGGATGGGTGCATTCTTACCATACTGACTACACACCTGGCACCAAGACTAGGCATAGTTATTAAGCTATTTCTGTCTCACCTATTTTTCCTCAGTTGTCAAGCAGGCTCAACTACTTCCTCTTCTGTGGGGCCTGGACATACATAAATTTCATTATGAAATTTAAATGTTTAGCATTATTTTAAAGTAACCTATGATAGATGATTATTTCTTCCTCAAACACAAGATTTCATTTATCCTTTGCATATTTTTTAAAATGTTATTTTGAATAGTATAAATAATATTATAAAAAATGTTCCTGTATTATATTACGAAGTAGAATTCATAGAGACAAATTTGTGACCCCAATAAGGCACCTATGTAGGACTCCATGTAATGAATTTTGATTTATATTTAATTTTATTTATCTTAATATAATAAGATACTTATGATTGACTTTTTTAGTACATTAGCCAGTAAACAGTATTTCCTCCCTTTGGAGAGCTTTGATTTTAGAAACCCTGAAAGACCTCCTTCCAGTGCAGTTAATGCCATGAGAAAGAACATATATTGAGAGAGACAGAGAAAGAATATGTAATAACATTGAAGAGGAAGACTATGAGAAGAGAGAGAGACTAAGAGGGAGAAAATGCACAAAGTTCCTTGGGTTTCAGGAGTAATGAATGTTCTTTCTTGGGGCATCCTATTTGTCAAGGTTTGTGAGGTTATTTGGCTCACACTGGGAGGCCAACCTAGGTGTGAAAGGAGTAAAACCCGATATTCAGCAATTCTGAAGTAGAGACAATGAGCGATGTCCAATCCATTGCTGGAGCAGTGGATTGGACACACCAATGTAGTTGATCTGTGCCATCACAGATGAAGCTTAAAAATTGATACATGTCATGTTATAGATACCAATGCTATTTTCTTTGTGGCTTAAGAGAACTAAATCCTCCAAAGTCAGCAAGATTATTGTTTCTAATTCCTAATTTAAATGTAATGATTCTTAAAAGTCACCATACAGTGTTACTTATTATTAAAAAAAAATACCTCAAAAATTCTGACATTTCTCTTATTGAGATATAGGACTTTTACCACTTCACTTTGAAATCAGGCAAATTTCATGACTTCTCAGTGCAGCAGAATATTGAAAGGTGGCCATGTGCCTGTATCCGGACCCAGTCCTTAAGAGACTATGTGTCCTTGGAACACTTCCTTTGTGATACTGCCCTTTATATATTGCCTATAGGTGCTCTATTAAACAACATTGTAAGAGTTTCCAGACAATATTACACATCAACTGCCATGTATGAGTAAGTTCTCTTCAGCATCTACTCCTGAGACTACTTCAGACTGCATCTTATCTTACCACAACCACTTGATGTAACCCCAAGGAGAACCACATAGTTGAGTTCACTCAGCCCAGAGAAGCATGAAAGATAACATATTATTATTTGAAGCCACTGGATTTGATTTGCTTTCTTTGCGGAAGTACACAACCAAAACTAATTCTTTTATATTTTAAATTTTTTCTAGTTAGAATCTCTATTAAGTTGATGAAATGGTTACAATAAAGCAAGAGACATTTTTTTCCCTTCTTGTACTAGTTTCATTTTTTCAAGTTTTTTTTTATTTTTTTTTAAGATTTTATTTATTTATTCATGAGAGACGTAGAGAGAGGCAGAGACATAGACGAGGGAGAAGCAGGCTTCCTGCAGGGAGCCCAATGTGGGATTTGATCTCTTTTGACCCCGGTATTAGGACCTGAGCCAAAGGCAGACGTTCAACCACTGAGACACCCAGGCATCCCTCAAGATTTTGTTTTGTACCAAGTATCAATTTTCTAAATGTGAGGAATTTGTTATTACCCATTTAATTCATCAGATTAACAAAAGGCAGTTTATGTTTTCTCAAATTTTTATTACCCATTTAATTCATCAGATTAACAGTTGATTTTTTTCTCAAAATTTTTAATGCTGTGCCTCTCATTTCCCAAGGTTAAATACATTTTTTTCCTTAAAAAAGGCAACCCCTTGGAGTTCACTCATTAAATTGTATAATTGTTCATTAGATTCTAGACTTTTCCACATTCTCATTTTGAATATCCAATTTGTGACATGGAATAATTTACCAGATTATATTTGTTTCTGCTAACAATTCTTTATAGCTAAGTTGCTTTGTTCATAGATCATTTTTATAAACATTGAATAATTGCAAATCACACCTTTTTCATTACCTCTGAAGGTTCACTATAATTGCTTACCTGTAAAAGTTACCTAATCCATGTGGTCCAAAGGCATTTATCCTTTAGTCATTGCTTTTGTTGCTCTAATTTCCCCCCTAAACTATGAACATTATTGGAGACCTTTTCACCTTCATTTGGATTAGTGTTTTGGAATTTGATACAGAGAACTTCCACACTTCAGTCTCTCCACACAGTGAATGAAAGCTTCAAGCCATCATGTATTGTGGCCAAGGAATTATCACATTTTGAACCACAGTCACATTAAATGTTTGGCCCTTAAGACCATCTAGCAGCTGCCTCTGTCACTCTTTATTGACATTTGTTATCACTGTAATATTTCTGAGGATTAATTCAGCCAGTTTTTAAATGTTCCTCCACTGATTTGGGGAAAATAACACATAAAAATTTCGTTTTTAGTATTAGCATGGACTGTATTTCAAACTCTTTAAACCTGTGCAAAACATAAATTAAACCTGTGCAAAACATAAATTGAACATGATTATCCTCTGTGTAGCTCTAGAAAATCTACCATAATTCTCCTTTCTTTCTGGAATAAAAGCCAGTTTATAAAATTATATATTTAAGTTTTAGACAAGTGATCTAGCCCTATGATCTCGTAAAGCATCATTCATTCATCTGGTCAACAAAGAATTTATAAATATGTTGTGTGCCACATTCCATTCAGTCAAAATCTGCAGAAGCTACAATACTCTTGCCATTATCAAATGTCAGACAATAAATAAGCATAGAAACAAATTAAGTGTCGGGCAGCCTGGGTGGCTCAGAGGTTTAGCACTGCCTTCAGCCCAGGGCGTGATCCTGGAGACCTGGGATTGAGTCCCACGTTGGGCTCCCGGTGCATGGAGCCTGCTTCTCCCTCTGCCTGTGTCTCTGCCTCTCTCTGTCTCTCTCTCTGTGTCTCTCATTGATAAATAAATAAATAAATAAATAAATAAATAAATCCTTTAAAAAAATAATTTCATGTTGTAAGAAGAGCTAACTAGGAAATAAGCAAATTAGTTTTACATAGAGCACTGCAATGATGATCATAGGCAGAGAATCTTAAATGTTAAAGAAAAGACCCAGACATAGCAGGGGTAAGAGAAAGTGTATTTTAGGCAGAAAAAAACGAGCTTTATCTATTTGAGCGCTGAAATTGTGGGTAGCATGAGTAAAGTTCAGTGTGAAAAGGGAGGAGTGTTTTGAAAGTTGAGGAGGTAAGAAGATGTTCAATCATATTAGGGATTATATTCCATAGAGAAATATTTATATTTTGATCCACAGACATCTTGGTAATTTAAGCAAATAGACACTTTTTCAAACAATCCTACAGGTGCATTTAGATCTTATTGTGTATATATCTGTCAGGCTGGAGCATTCCTACTGTTTCTGTTATATGGATAATGGATAGAGATGACAATGATAAATGATAGGTAGCTGAATAGTTTATAGATAGATACACATAGGCAAATATCTGTCACTTTTTTATAGTCAATAAAATTGCAGGATTGCTTAGGTAAGATGTAAAATTTTATAACGATGGTACAGCTCCTAGGGTACTAGCACAGTGCTAAATAGCTCATTGGCCTTATAATTAGCAACCAATTGATTAAGTTGCATACATTTTTGTTTGTTTATTTTATAAGCATTGTTTTGGGGGAAAAAAAGTTACTTTTTGACTGTTAAGCGCTCACTTCTGATTAATTGAAGGTCTTATTTGGGGATTGTCTTTCTTGGCATACTCTTTGGGAAAGCTTTATCCTTTTTCCTACCCAAACAGAGCTGTGAATAGCCGCATGATTTGGGCTCAGCCAACCGGATGTCCCCTTCAAGTTCTTTAAAGGCACTAATACATTCAGTAGCTGCTTGGAGTGCTGCTTAAGCCTCCTATAACATTGGTTCTTTGGTTCTGTGATTTCTCAATAACCCTAATAATAAACTTTGTGTTGCCAGATAACCACATGATTTTTATGACATATTAGTTTACCTCCCTATATAAACTAAATCTATTTACTTAAATATCTAAACAAATATCTATATAGCTAAATACATATTTTATTAACATATATTAATATATAATATTATCTATTATATTACTGAGGGGGTGTTTATAAATACTTTCTAAGAAAAAAGTGCTAACTTCAGTGTTGCAGTTTATTGGCAAAATAGGTTTTTTAGTGGGTTAGTGTATTTGTACCAATACAGAATTCTGTGTTTCTAAAAAGGCATATGTTTGTTCTATAAAAAAACAAACATGTTGAATAGCTATATAACTAAACACTTGGTTAAGTTGATATTTTAGAAGCTTAAAAAAGCAAACCTTGATCCATATTAATAAAAATATATTTTAGTTAAATATTTGCATTTTGTTTATGCTTAAAGTGAAGCATATAGAAGCCACCAGTTGTTAATCAACTAATAGAGTGGATATCACCAGTGTAATAGAGAAAGCATAAGCTTTTCATCCACACGGATCCTCTTGTGTCCACACAGATCTTTTCTCTAACATAAAGTTTTACACTATGAACTTCTTCATGCAAATTTCTATCTCCCCATCCCTCTTCTTAAAAGCAGATGCATTCTCATCTTCTATAGAATTTCTTCGACAGCTAGAATTGAGCACTCTAAACTCAGAACTCATTTGGCATTTTTAATTTTTTATGTTAATTTGCAAGTATGATAAGGCTGGTGTTTCTGAGTCTCAGAATATGAGACAGTTGAGGGAGATATTATACCTTATTATATTTTTTAATTTGATTTACATAGTTTGCCTGAAGATTTAAGATGGCTATTAGAAAGAATTCTATGGACCTAGAAAAACAATAAGGTACAAGGCTAAGTGAAAAATGAGATTTATCAGGTGACGTTGTTACATAAAAGCAGAACATACCAGTCAGAAAAACCATTGTCTCTGACCTTCAAGTCTCCATAAATTTGTCCAGTGCTTCTGATAATCCCTGAACAGAGAGGGGATCTTGTTATGTCCATTAAGAAGTATGTCTTTTTCTCCTTTCGGGAATTACTAGACAGTCTTCTGTTTCTTCTCACTATTTTGAAAACTTACGGCAGCCTGGTTGGCTCAGCAGTTTAGTGTGGCCTTCAGCCCAGGGCCTGATTCTGGAGACCCGGGATCAAATCCCACATCAGGCTCCCTACATGGAGTCTGCTTCTCGCTCTGCCTGCGTCTCTGCCTCTCTCTTTCTCTCTCTGTGTCTCTCATGAATGAATGAATGAATGAATGAATGATTTAAAAACAAAAAAGAAATGACAACTTGTTTGCCCATTTCCAAGTGCAAGTAACAGATCACCAGATCTGTTCAATCCTGAGAAATTACTGAAAGACTGAGTGAATCAAAGGTAATGTAATTGGTTTTCCAGTCTCAGTAGGTCCAGATTTCAGCCTGGGTCCATTTCTAGACTAGGAAACACAGTACTGTTAGCATATTAGAAGCTGAAATGTCTGTAGGTTCAACAATAATATGTGTTGGCAGTGATTTCTGAAAGTTTGTTTCATAGTACAGTATTGCACACTTTTATTTGACTTATAATTTTTCCTTGGCAATTACTGAATTGGACATCCCTGACATATTAAGAGCCAGATCTACAAAATAAGGTTTCCATTTTTACTTCCTACCTCTCCAAAAGCAATCCAAGCAGGACTTAACTTTCTTTGGTTAAGTTCTGAATTTTTATTTCAGATAGTAAAATATGTATTTATGTGAAAATAATGGGGCTAAGGTGTGTTGTGAGAGACTTGAGATAATAAATAACTTGAAAGATGTGGAAAATATGTATATTAGTTTTCCTAGAGCTGCTATAACAAATTGCTGGCTTAAAACAGCGCAAATTTATTCTCTTAGCTTTCAGGAGGCTGTAAGTCTGAAATTAAAGTGTTGGTGGAGCCATGCCCTTTCTAAAGGTTCTAAGGGAGGTTACTTTCGGGCGTCATCCTCAGCTTCTGATGAATTCTGGAAATCTGGCATTCCTTGGTTTATAAAGGCATCATTCTAATCTCTGCCTGCCTTAGTTTTTTTTATGTTTTGTGTGTCTTTATATTTCTCCTCATAAGGGCATAGTTATTTTGGATTTAAAACTCGCCTTTTTGGAGCGCCTGGGAGTCTCAGTTGGTTAAGCCTCTAACTCTCGATTTTGGCTCAGGTCATGATTTCAGATACATGGGATCAAACCCCACATGGAGCCCCTGCATTGAACTCCACACCGGGTTCTGGGGAGCTCTGTGCTCAACGGAGAGTTACCTTGAGATTCTCTTTCCCTCTTCCTCTCCTCCTCCCCCAACTTGCACTCTCTCTAAAATAAATAAATAAAAACTAAGAAAAATAAATAAATAAAGCTCACCTTAACAAGCAACAATATGAGAAAGAAAGAGAGAGGGAGGGAGGGAGGGAGAGAGAAAGAGAAAATAGAAAAGAAAAAAAATGCTGCATAAGGAAAATTGGAGGACAATGTATGAGCCTGTGTAGAGAATTGTTTTTTTGTTTTTGTTTTAGTTTGAATTGGTTTTGTTTGATGTTTTGAATAGTTATGGTTTATTCCAGAGGAAGGAAGAAGAGATTAGAAATTTCTATCTTAGATGATTCCCAGAGAACAGGAACTTCAGTATTCACTGTTCCTCTCTTAAGTTATGAATATCATCAAGATCATCTCTAGAATTCAGAAAATAACTTTATTTACTTATTAATGAGAAAGAGGTAGAGACACAGGCAGAGGGAGAAGCTCCATGCAGGAAGCCTGATGTGGGACTCCATCCCAGGTCTCCAGGATGACGCCCTGGGCTGAAGGTGGTGCTAAACCGCTGAGCCACCCGGGCTTCCCTTAATGTCACTTCATAAAATATTAGATTGGAAGATACCTAGAATTTTGAGGATATTTACAAAATAGAGATTTAAAAAGATACCTCCACTTAGATACAAAAATTATTTCTGTTATTTAATATCTGATATCCTTTTATGGAATATACATACGTTTAGAGTAGTGATGTCAAGCATATTTTAGTGGTTTCTGAATATAAATTTTAAATTAAATTTAAGATTGTTTTATGGACATAAATATAATTTTATGTCTTATAAATATTGTTAAAATATAGGGAAAATAGATTAATCTTCAAATTTATTTAGTTTGGTTTTACTCTAGTTTTTAAAGTCTCCTATTTCAAGATTCTTTTAATATCATTTAACAGCATATTCATGTTGTAGTCATCAAATGAAGGAATGACATTTGTAACTAATTTGAAATTCTGATATTTTGTTCTTTATTATAGATCATTTCCACAACAAAGAAATTTAGGTTTTTAACCATATGGCATTTTATTTTTTCATCTTCTTATATAAAACAAGTAAGTTAAGGACACTCAACTGATCTTACTTTCATGTTTTAAAAAATATTTCTACTATTATAGTTTTTAATAGATAACATCTTACCTTGTATTGTAAATATGAAGCCATTCTCTAAACTGTTTGAGATAATGTCTTGAGATAATAGGTTATCATGCAATTAAAAAATAATATAGAGAAATCCCTTGTAACCTGTACCTGTTTCCCCAATAGTATTATCTTGCAAGATTATAGTACAGTATCACAACCAGGTAATAATATTGGGATAAATTAAGATGGAAAATATTTTCATCATCTCAAGGATCTTTTATATCACTCTTTATAACCATAGTCTTCTCTCACACCACCACCCATTCCTTAAATTCTGGCAACCACTAATAAGTTTTCCATTTCTAAATTTTTTTTTCAGATTGAGAATATTATATAAAAGTAATCATATAAAATGAAGCATTTAGGGATTGGCTTCTTTCATTGAGCAGAATTCTCTGGAGATCCATCAGGTTTATAAATGTATCAGTAGCCTGTTCTTATTTCTTTCTGAGTGGTATTCCCTGTTATGGATATAACAAAGTTTGCTTAGCCATTCACCACTTGGAGAACATCTGGGTTGCTTCCAGCTTTTGGCTTTTAAGAATAATACTGCAATAAATATTCTTGTACAGGTTTAGATGGAAACATGAATTTCATTTCCCTGGGATAAATGCCCAGGAGTGTAACTGTGGGACTGTATGATAGTTGCATGTTTAGTTTAAAAAAAAAAAAAAGCCAAACTATTTTCCAGAATGGTTATATTATTTTACATTCCTGCCAGAAATGTATGGGTGATCCAGTTGTCCACATTCTCTCTTGCATTAAGTGCTTTCACTATTTTTTATTTTAGCTATTCTGATAAGCATAGGATGATATTTCATTGTGGTTTAATTTGCATTTCCCTAACAGTTAATAAAGTTGCACATCTTTCCAGGTGCTTATTTTCTATTGTATTCTTTTATTAAATGTCTTTTCACATCTTCTGCCAATTTTCTAATTAGTTTTTATTTTCATTGTTGAGTTTGAAGTGTTTCTTATATATTCTAGATCCTAGCATTTTGTTGGATATATGATTTTAATACCATAAAACTCTTAGAAGAAAATATGCAGGATACCATCATGACATTAGACATGGTGATGATTTCTTGGCTATGACACCAAAAGCACAGGCAACAAAAATAAAAATAAATTGGGCTATGTCAAAAGTAAAAACTTTTGTGCATAATTGTACATTATCAACAGAGTGAAAAGGCAACCTATGGAAGAGAAAAAAATTTGCAAATAATATATATGATAAAGATTAATGCCTAGAATATAAAAGAACTCTTATGACGACAAAGAAAAAAGAAAAAAAAAAAGAAAGAAAAGAAAAAGAAAACAAACCCAAATCCCCATTTTAAAATGAGCTAAGCATCTAAATAGATGTTTCTAAAAGAAAAACTAGGGGATCCCTGGGTGGCTCAACGGTTTAGCGCCTGCCTTTGGCCCAGGGTGTGTTCCTGGAGTCCTGGGATCAAGTCCCACATCGGGTTCCCTGCATGAAGCCTGCTTCTCTCTCTGCCTGTGTCTCTGCCTCTCTCTCTGTCTCTTTGTCTCTCATGAATAAATAAATAAAATCTTTAAAAAATAAATAAATAAATAAATAAATAAATAAATAAATAAATAAAAGAAAAACTACAAATGGCCAAAAGCATATGAAATGATGCTCAAAATAATTAATCATTAGGGAAACACAAATCAAAAGCACAAAAAGATACCACTTACCATGCATTAGGATTGTTATTATTAAAACACAAAACAAAACAAAAAACAGAAAGTAAGTGTTGACTAGAATGTGGAGAAATAGCAAGTTTTGTGTATTGTTTATAGGAAGGTAAAGTAGTGCAATTACTAGGGAAAACAATATAGCAATTAATTCCTCAAAACGTTAAAACTGAAGTTATACCATGTGATTCAGCAATTCTTTATCTGAGTATACCCAAAGGAATTGAAATTAGAGATTCAAACAGATATTTATGTACCCATCTTTAGAGCAGCATTATTCACATTAACCAAAAAAGATGGAAGCACCCCAAGTTGCTTTCATTCACTGATGGTTGGAATAGATATACAATATGTTATACACATGCAATGGGATATCATTCAGCCTTAAAAAGAAAGAATTTTTGGTACATGCTACAACTGGATAAACCTTAAAAAAGTTACACTAAGAGAAATAAGACAATCATAAACGAACAAATTCTGTGTGATTCTACTTGTATGATGTATTAGTCAGGGTTTTCCAGAGAAACAAAACAATGGCATATCCAGAAGGCTGGAGAGCCAGAGAAGAATTGATATTGCAGCTCAAATCCCAAAGCAGTCTAAAGGCAGAATTCCCACTCCCTTGGGGCACCTTAGTCTTTTTTCTCTAAGGCTTTCCATTGATTGGATGAGAACCACTCATATTACGAAGAGTAATCTGCTTAACTCAAAGTCTAATTATTTAAATGTTAATCTAATTTTAAAAATACCTTCCTTCATACAAACATTTAGACTGTTGTTTGACCAAATATCTTAGTACTATGCTGTAACCGTGTTGACACACAAAATTAATTATTCCAAGTTTATCTCTTATCAATTTGGCACCCATATACATTTCTTTAAAGAATACCTAATCTACAAATAAATACAATAACAAGGTCATACTTTCACCTAACATGATACAACAATCCTGTGTATAAGCAAAACACACTAAGCCTTTCAACAGAAATGAATGAGAAGTCCTTGGGTGATTTTTCACTCTCCCTTGATGTCCTGTAAGATTACAGGATTACTAAATGTTATGAAGTAAAATTAATGATATTTAACAATATTTAAAGCAAATTTTGCAATATTTAACTATGAAGTAAAATTAACATCATTTAATGCCATGATGTTAAGTAAAATTGAATACCTAACAATAAATTTAACAATATATTTTTACTAAATATTTATATACTATAGAGTAGTGGTTCTTTACCTCGTGACATGACCTAAACCTTCATTCTTAAAGGGTATGGGACATAAGTAGTTCTGCCTAAATTGGATTACTCTATTTTTCCATTAACTTTCATCACAGGACATGGTGATACTAATGGGGAGCCTAAGGGATCTCCTGTACCTCTGTATGACCTTTGTTACCTCCACTGTGGGGTTGCAGTTCATTTTTCCAGTGTTAGTCAATATCGCACACCCCAGCCAGCATTAGTAACTCTCTCCTTTGCTTGTTGATTCAGAGTTACAAGGAACCCAAAGTGACCAGATAGCAGTCTTACCTTCCAGTTCAATAGAATTACTATGTCTCCTACTATAATTAGCCTTCCATTTGAAACTAAGATGTCTAGGCTAGCAGAGTATAAGTCATGAAAACAGAAAGAAAGATTTTTCCTAGGGCATTCCTAGCGTAAGACAAGTAATGCCACTCCCATTTCTACTCCTTTTCTCCTGTGAATCTTGAATATTGGAGAAACAGTGCTGTATATCAGAAGCTTATTCGGAACATTTACCATCTCCTGGAGAACCTTGCCCCAGCCTTGCAAGATGTTGCCGTCTATCTGGTACTATAATTGAACCCCAAAGAGGCCATTCCACACGTCTATGGAGTCAGCTGCTTCAGGATGGTGGGGAACATCATAAGACCAACCAGTTTCATGAGCATTGGCCCCTTGCTGCACTTCATTTTCTCTGAACAGTTTCCTGATCAGAAGCAATGTTGAGTGGAATACCATAATAATGGATAAGGAATTCTGCAAATCCACAGATAGTAGGTTTTGTAGGTTTTGTATGTGGGAAAAAAAGTGTTCAGTAAGAACAAGATGCTGCCCCTTCTGTGATGGAAGCAGTCCAATGTAATCAACCTGTATAGCTTCTTGAATCTATAGCTTTATGTCTTTTGTCAAAATGGGAAGTTCTTAACCATTATTTCCTCAAATACATTCATTTATTTTTATCCCCACTATCTTTTTCTCTAATGGCATGAATGTTATTTTTTGTTGTTGCTGTAATTGCATGGGATTCTAGTCTGTTTTTTAAAATTCATTTTTCTCTATTGCTCACATTGGTTGATTTCTATTTTTCTGTATTCCTGCTTATTGATTACTTCCTTTTATTTCTTTGCTGAAGTTTTCTATTTTTATATTTGTTTCAAAGATGTTCATAATTACTCATTGAAACACTTTCGTTGTGACTGGTTTAAAATAATGGTCACATAATTCTGCCATTATTGTCATCTTGATGATGGCATCTATTGATTATCTTTTGCATTCATTTTGAGATCTTGTTTCTTGATATAACAGGTTATTTCTCACTGAATCTAGCACATTTTGGGTATCAGAAGACTGGGTCTTTTCTAAACTTTTTGTATTAGCTAGCTATTTGACACAAGTTCACCTGGAGGAAAGTGAAACTATTTTGATATTTCCAGGTAGACATAGATGCCTAGATTCACTGTTTGGCCTCTGCTATACTCAAGGCAATAGATCTTTTCATTGCCACTTGGCAGGAATTGGCTTTCTGGCTTAGTGTGTATTCTCTAGTGATACCACACTAGGGTTGTACTTGTAATCTCTAAGTAATGGTCAAAGACTAGACTCTGCGCTTTCTCTGATAGCACCCTGGTGGGAGTGTTCAGGAGTGTTCAGTTATCTCATTATACTCTTGTGAAGATGTAATTTTAGTTTTTCTCCTTTATGAAAGACCTTTTAGCTTTTTTTTTTTTTTTTTTTTTTTTTTAGATTTTATTTATTTATCCATGAGAGACAGAGAGAGAGAGAGGCAGAGACACAGGCAGAGGTAGAAGCAGGCTCCATGAAGAGAGCCTGACCTGGGACTCGATCCTGGGTCTCCAGGATCATGCCCTGGGCTGAAGGTGGCACTAAACCACTGAACCACCCAGGCTGCCCAAAAGATCTGTTTAAAGAGAGAAAAAAAAGAGGGTGCCTGAAGAACATCAAAGTAATTCTTAAGTGCTTTTTTACAGATAGGCATAGAATTTGGAGAAGTTTTCGGCAATAACATCTCAGAATCAATAGCATTCATTAAGGTGTTTGAACTTTGACATTTTAAAGTTTTTTTTTTTTTTTCCTCTTTAAGTAATCTCTCTGCCAAACACCGGGCTTGAACTCACAACCCTGTGATGCTGTGAGCAAGAGGCAAATGCTCTACCACCTGAGCCAGCCAGGCACCCCCTACACTTTTACATTTTATTTTAGTTCTAAGGATTTATTTATTTATTTGAGAGAGAGAGAGCGAGAGAGAGAGCTCACATGTGGGCATGGGAGGAGTAATGGACAAAGGGAGTAAGAGAATTTCCAGAAAACTCCCCACTAAGTGAGGAGTGGGACTCAAGGCCCAGTATTACCATCCTGATATCATGACCTTGAGATCAGGACCTGACCTGAAGTCAAGAGTTGGATGCTTAGCTGACTGAGTCACCCAGGCACCCCAAACTTTCAACATTTTAAAGTTTATTGTTTTAGGGAAGGATATATATATATATATATATATATATATATATATAGAGAGAGAGAGAGAGAGAGAGAGAGAGAGAGAGCTGTGGGGGTGAAGGAGGGGAGCAGAGGGAGAGGGAAAGAAAATACAAGCAGACTCCACGCTGAGTGTAGAGCCCAACTCGGGGCTTGATCCACCCAACTCTGAGACCATGACCTGAGCCCAAATCAAGAGATACTCAACTGACTGTTGGATTTGAAGAGAGCATTTCTGTCCAGAATCTGTGCCATTAACCTTTACATTCAAATACCTCTAAAAATTTGCTATATATTAATCAGTATGTTAAAAATTACTGCTTTTTTTAAATCATATATTCTCACTCTTTAATGTTTTACAGTGAAAATCCTATGAGATTGTTAAGTCTTACCAAGTTTCAACTTTTCCACAGAAGCTTCCATGGTCTAAATTTAAAGTAATGTCTCCGTTGTTGATAGGTTAACACATTATTGTAATAAAATTTTACCTTATTATTAATATTCTATTTTGCCTTTATTGTATGTATTTTTAGATTCTATAAACTATATGGTAGTATTTTAAGTGAAAATTCTTTTTTTAAAGATTTTTATTTTTTTATTCATGAGAGACAGATCGAGAGAGAGGCAGAGCCTCCATGCAGGCAGCCCAATGTGGGACTTGATCCCGGGACTCCAGGATCACACCCTGAGCCGAAAGGCAGACGCTTAACCACTGAACCACCCGGGCATCCTTTAAGTAAAAATTCTTAATGTTGGTAAGAATGCAACTAATTCGATGATGGGATTATAAATTGGTTAAGTTACTAGGAAAAAAAAAAATCATTTTAACAAAATTCATAGAACCTCCAAATGTGTTATACCCTTTTTCCTGCTAATTTTAAATTTTGGTAATATTTCTAATCCTATTCTGGAATATAACCACAAAGAAATGGGAAGTACAGAAGAGTTTATACATAACCTATAAATTATAGTATTATTTCTAATAGTGGAAAATTGAAAACAATCAGAATATTAAGCTAAAAATAAGGAACTAAGTTACTCCTCATTTTTGTTACTATTGTCATTAAAAACATTGCTAACAGAGATCATTAATATCATGAGAAATTAACAATGCTTTCTAAGTAAAGTTATGCAAGATGTTTATGAGAGGTACTCAATATTTTTTCAAATGTCAAAAATATTTTAGAACAATTATTAAAAGTCAAAATCATTAATCAATTGTGTTTTCATCAGGATTTGCTCATGAATTGAATATTGACTTGGTTTTTTCCAGATGAGGTGGCTTGCTTTTTCCATGTCGTTGCATGCTATAGTATTTATTGAAATTTTTAAAGTATATCTTAATCCTCTTTTAAACAACATATGTGATACTGGGAGTAGGAGATGAATCTACGTTTTTTTTCTTTCTTTTTTTTTTTTTTTTTTTTTGGATATCTTCAGTTCCCAATAAGAATTGGTCATACAAAAGTTATTGAATAAATATAGTTTGAATGAAGTTAATTTAGTTATTTGCTATAAGATTTCATTGAAGAGATATCTATGGGCTGCCTCAGCCTTCTAGAAAATGTTAAACCTCTCATGATAACTAATCTAATAACCACCAATAATAGAATGAAATATTTCATTATAGCCAGTTATTAGTTCCTTTTCCTTTTCACAACATACATTCTGCCCATACTTATCAAAGGGCAACTATCAGATGTACATCTCTCAACACTTCCTTAACCTAATGGTAAGCACAAAATACATGCCAAAGTAAAATGTAGGTCACAGTTGATGCTTCTAAATGTGTCTTAGAATATTAGAAAAACACATACTTCTGAAATCATGAAAAAAATTTAAGGAGAAACATTTTCATCATTTCAGATGTTTATTCTTAATTCTCTATACATAAAAAGGACACAAATATATTCCTTATAATAAACTTTGTTCCTCCCTCATCTATTTTTGGAAAATCTATTCCATTTCTTAAAAATTTGATACAGTTTTAACCATCTGGGCCTGATATTTTCTTTGTGGGAATAATTTATGACTTAAAAAAAATCTGTCTCTTCAGACGTTCTATTTCTTTAATTTTGGGTGTTTACTAGGAATTATCTATCCTAGTCAGGTTATTGAACTTATTTGCAAAAAGGTGTTTATAATATTTTTCACTTTATCCTTTTTTTTCATTTTTTACGTTTTTTATTTAAAGTCATATATAAGATTATTCCTGCATCTTCTCAATTGTTTCTTCCTTCTATTTGCCCTTTTCCTTTCCTACTTTGCAAGATTTGGCTTTATGTTCAAGGAACATTTTGTGGTCTTTGTCCAGTTTTAGTCTAGTGATAACCACCTTGCCAGGATGAACGCCCACGCGGGCAGTTGTGCCAACTGCCGTCTCTCCTGTGCTTGTTCAATGTAGAAGATGTATTTTTTTCCTATAAACCCGGGGTACTCTACCAGTTTGCTGATTTGTAGTGTCCTCATACAACCTATACTTCATCTTCCTTTTGGATAGGCATAGATCCAACATTGTACTTCTATCTCAGCTATTCAGAAAGAGAGGAAGACAATCTTCCCTGTGATATTGGGAAGACTTAAATATCTTTTACAGTTCGTGCTGTCAGAAGTGACAAAGGGATTAAACATCATTTTGGCCACTGGTTCTTCAGCGATGGCTGCAAAAGGGAAGAGCTTGCTTTATTCTTTTAATGTCTTTAAGGTCTATGATAATATCTATCCCCTCTTATATTTCCTATTTTCTTTTTACTCTCTTTCTTTATTGTTGAGTCTCTATCAAGTCATTTAAGTTTTAAAAACTTTTCGAAGTACCAAAAATTTTGTTCTTCTACATTTCCTCCAACACTTGGTATGGTCCATCTTTTTAATATTTGCCACTCAAAGGAGTGGTAATAATTAATTGCACTGAGCGGTTTTTTTTTTCTTTTTGTATGTTTGATTGCAATCCATATATCTTAAAACCGCAAGAATTGTTTAACAAGAAGATAGCAGTACACAAGCATGTTGATTTAATTAGAAGAAATTATTTACCAAAATAAGATAGATATTAAATACAGAAATATTAAAAGTTCTCAACCAAAGCAGTCAATTGTATTACTTAGAGAGAAAGAGAGACAGAATGATGGAGAGAAAAACAGAGAGAAATATTGGATATATAATAGATTTATTACTTTGTTGAAGTGCTAAAGGGAGGCTGCCTAAGTTACCTTAATATAAATTACCTTGATATTTGTGTATGTATATGCTAAAATGTGTTTTATTAATAATTCACATTAATAATAGTCATTTGCATGACTAATCTATTATGTTTTATCTTCTATCTGGAATAGTTCACCTGTGAAACCTTGCTATAATGAGACTATGCTGACACTGTTGTTTTGTTTTGTTTTGTTTTCCATTTCATTTCCAGGTAGTTTCTTGTTCATCTTTTTATTTATTAACTATTTCCCTAAGAACCTAAATTCATTTATTCCTAAAATATTAGACTTTCTACAACTGAAATAAACTCTAAGTGGTTGTAACTTAAGAACAGTAGTAGTTCTTATAATTTTATGTACAAGATTTTAATGTTAATGTTAATTATGGTATTTATTTTTCCATAGGCCAACATTGATTTCAGCCCAGCCACTTTTCAAATCTCACCTTAAAACAGGCCTTTTCAGGAACACTGACAACTGCATGCCCTGTGGAGATGAGGTAAGTCTCAGGAATTCATAAAATGTGGCTTCATATCTGAACTGTGCTTCTGAGCCACTTGAAAAGGATAAGCAACTGATGGGCCATGTGCCTTGTTGATAGCAGGACTTACTTGGTTTCCTGTTGTTCCCCACTAAGCTCTTAAATCTCATTATTCTGAAGGACTGTGGAGAGGGATTAAGTATGCCTGAGAGAGGCAGTGGTAAATTAGAGGGCAAAAATAGAAAAATCTTATATTCTTGCACTATTGGTGCTTGATATTTCCTGGAATATTGATGAATTTACTCAAATTTATTGACTAATGATTATCTTTTCTTATGTCTTTAGCCTATCCCTTCATGATACATTTTCTCATTTGGTTCACTGTTCAATTTCTAGGATGTCCAGTGACCTAATTAAATCTTAGACAATAGGCTATTTTCTCCTTCCTCTAAAATGCAATTGTATATTGATATTAATAGTTCATCTATTACTTTCTGGAATAACACAAAATAAACCTGGACTCCTATTCATGTAGAACATCTTAAGTGATACCAATGCAGTGATCAAATTGCCCTCTAGGTCTTCTTTTCAGACTAAATATGACCTGTTTCTTCAAATTTTCTTAACCCAGAATGATTTCCTGCAATTGGGTCACCTTTCTGAGTCACTGTCCCTTCCAAAATATATATGAAGGGTTCCCTTTTCTCCATATTTTCACCAATGTTTGTTATCTCTTGCCTTTTGATGACAATAATCTCAATAGGTTTGAGGTAATGTCTCATTGTGGTTTTGATTTGCATTTCCCTGGTCATTAGTCATACTGAGCATCTATTCAGTTCCTCTGCCCATTTTTAAATCAGACTGTTTTTTTTTTTATTGACTTGTATGAATTCATTATATATTTTGGATATTAATCCTTTATTAGATATTTGATTTCCAAATATTTCTATTTCATAGTTTTCTTTTTATTTTGTTTCTTTTTTTTAATTTTTATTTATTTATGATAGTCACAGAGAGAGAGAGAGAGAGAGAGAGAGAGAGAGAGAGAGGCAGAGACACAGATAGAGGGAGAAGCAGGCTCCATGCACCAGGAGCCCGATGTGGGATTCGATCCCGGGTCTCCAGGATCGCGCCCTGAGCCAAAGGCAGGCGCCAAACCGCTGCGCCACCCAGGGATCCCTATTTTGTTTCTTTGGTATGTAGAAGTATTTTAGTTTGATGTGTCCTGCATATTGATTTTTGCTCTTGTTGTTTGTACTTTTGGTGTCATGTGAAAAAAAAATATTGCAAAGACCAATGTAAAGGAGATTTTTCCATTTTTTTTCCCCTCTAGGAATTATGTTTTCAGGTTTTATGTTTAAGTGTTTAACCCATTTTGGATTAATTTTCTGAGTGATATAAAATAGGAGTCCAAAATCACTTTTCTATAAGTGGATATCCAGTTTTCCAAACACCATTTGATGAGACTGTCCTTTCCCTATTTAATATTCTTGGCTTTCTTGTCCAAATAGTTCACCATTATTCATTATCTCCAACATAAGGAAATAAGTGTTCATCAATAGATGAATGAATAAAGACACACAAAATGGACTATTATTCAGTCATGAGAAAGAAGGAAATTCTACCATTTGCAGGAACATGGATGGTACTTGAGAACATTATGCAAAATGAAATAAATTAGGCAGAGAAAAACAACTATTATATGATATTACTTTTGTGTGATCTTAAGAGTTAAACTCATGGAAATAGAATAGAATGGTGGTTATCAGGGGCTGGAGGAGCATGATTGAAGAAGTGGGGAGATGTTGGTCAAAGGGTACAGACTCCCAGTTATAAAAGAATAAGTTCTGGGGATGTAATTCACAGTATTGAATTGACTGTGACTATAATTAATATTATTAGGTTACATACTTGAAAGTTGCTGAGAGAGTAGACCTTAAATGTTCTTACCACAAAAAAGAAATGGTAATTTTGTGATGAGATGGAGGTAAAGGTAAGAGAATAATCATTCTGCAATTATATAAGGGTATCAAATTAAAAAGTTGTACATCACTTATAAAATATATGTCAATTATAGCTCAAATGAAGTGGGGGAAAATTATATATGAACTATTCAAGAAATACTTCAGATAAATTCTTCAAAATACCAAGTAAAAAGAATACATATGGGGATACAGCACCACCAAGCAGTTGGTTTATTGGAATTAAACAATCAAAAAAGATACTTAAGGATTGAGACATTTGACAGGCTTATTGATTCTTAAAAGCAGTGCATTTCTGAGAAAAGTAGCCTCAGTAAGGCTTATCAGTATCTGAGAGTGCTCCATTAAGAAAGTGGGAGATGAACTAAAACTTAAAAGATGAATAGGTTTTCATAATGACTTACAGTGGTACTTAGTAATAAGGAACTATATTTCAAATAAAATAATCCTACTCAATGTCTCTTCTGTTTGATGTTTGTACAAGTGAAAAGGAAGGAGAGTCTGAATTGGCATGTGGCAGCACAGCAGGTGCTAAACAAACACAACACTTTGTGCTCTTGTACGAAATATCATGAAAAAAACACCTTCTCCTACTTTCCATATGCATACAAATGTATTAAATATGGATTCCTTACCTATACAATATAATAAATTAAGTCCCACATTTTAAGTATATATAAGTATAGGTATGCATACATTTATACTTTCATGTATAAGTTTATATTTTTAATAAAATGATCAGTGTGGAATTTCACACGCTTGTATGAAATTTTATAGTGGGTTTTATGATAGTTAAGTAATTAGTCAAATAAATCTTCCTCAAAATTATTGTACACTGTAAAGTTTCCTGTGATATAAAAAATAAAATGTTAATGATCCATGAATTTTCAAAGAACAAATGCAGCATACACAATATATTAAAATGCTAGCACTTTTATTTAAAAAAAAATCAGTGAGTCCAAGGAAACCTAATGACAAAATATAAAAATTGTTTTTATTATTCTAGAATCGGGACAAAAGTATCAGATAAGTAACATATTGGTTAAGTGATAATGATACTCTTAGGCTTGTTATTTAGGAAAACTTGTAAAGCAAGGAATATACTACATATTAATGCAAGCAGCCATCTTTTGTCTATAGTAATGTTCTTGAAAGGTTGAATTATTTGCGTGGAAACTATCAGGACAATTCAAGAAAATTATTTGAATTATTACAATGAATGAATGTTGGAGTTTATTTTAAGATGTTTACTGCTTGCAGCATTTTGGGGATTTCATATCTCTGGAATATAAAGAAAGTTCTGGCATTTTTTGTCCTTTATTGTTACTTCATATGTGCACAGATTTCCAGAAAGAAAAGACCAAAATCTGGTCAAATGGTTGAAAATGATGAGCAAGAGTGAAAGTACATGCTCATCATCTCAAAGAGAGTAAGTCTTTTTTACACTGACATTTAGGCAATCTGAACTTCATATACTCCATGGGGAAACTGACAATTTCTTGATTGATGAGGAGGAGTTGGTGATATAGAAATAACTGTTGCCAAGTTCTGGCCAATAATTCCAATATATTTCTTTCATTCTTAATAAAATTTCAAAACCTGAGATGTTGTAATAAAGTAATTGTAGCATGGTTCTTGGATGATGGAAAGAACTCGAGTGAATATCCTTTAATAAATGTTTTTTCTTGCCAGATTTTTAAAATAGTGTTTTTAATATATATATATGTGCTTGCTGATAAGAAAAATGCTAAATTTCTTCATCCTTTAATAGTTTACATATTGACTCATTCCCCTCTCTACTACCACCCAATAGTTAACTTTTAGTGGTCTGTTACTCATTAGTGATATTTTCAGTAAATTAAATCTATCTATAATTAAAATTTTTTTCAGTTGAATTATTTTGATGTTTCAATTTCCCCCTTCAAGATTTTAGCCAAGTATATTTGATGTATTTCACTGTATTTCACTGTTCCTGTGTTTTTAAAACAAGCACTAATGAGAAATTAAAAGTAGCTGTAAACACTCAGACTCAATTTTCTCAGTCGCTGAATTCAGTGCAGTTAAAGCTAACAAATACTTTATTATATTGTGGTCAACATTATGGTAGAATATTCTCATTGATGGATATAAATTTAGCCTATTCCCCCACTAACATTTTTGTTATGTTCCAAAAGCTGCCTGCAAAGAAGTTTAGCACTTTGAAATGCAGTTTTTTTAAAATTCCTCTTATAAACAATACCTTACAAGGTGATTAATTGTTGAAGCAAGTTCACAAATACTATTTACCATAATGTCATAGAAAAATATATTGACTGCAACATTTCTATTGTTATTAACCACAACTCATAACCTAGTTTCTATGGAAAGTATATTAAAAATTCTGTCGGGAAATGCAGGTCTATTTTCCCCAAGTAAGCAATGGGAATGGGAACTCCTGGGGTTGTTTTAGCAGTAGGAAAGAGATTCCAGAACGAGCTTCCACAAGGTGACGTCTTTAGGTGAAAAGATATTGGACAGCAGAGTATTGGGGTTACAAGAAGTATGGCTCATTTATTGTAAAAACACACACAAAAAAAACTCTAAATGAGAATTCTTAAGTGTTATTGTATACTGACATCTTCTGTTGCTCTCTGGCTGCCTAGAACCACACTGTTGGGTCAGCCTTTTACAGAGAGAGCCTCACATTCCAAAATATTTACTCCAAATTACTATAATAAAAACTTGCATTCTTCCAGAGAAGATGCTTTAGGATAATGTTTTGAGAAGAGACTGGTGAAAGAAATTCACAAAAATATTTGAAGGCTAATAGTCTAATCTTTTATTTCACACACTTTAGTCTGTATCTGAATGATAATTTCACAGTGGAGTTTGTACTTATAAAAGGACTTCCGTTAGCACCACTAAAAAAACTGTAGCATTAATATGTGTAGCTCAGTTATGTACAAAGGCCATTATAATCCTAAAGTAATATAGGGTGATGCCTTGTAAAATAAAGAATGAGAGAGAATTCAACTCTACTATCTTAATGGTCATTGATAAAAATCTATGTCTTGAAACCTAATGCCTTTAGTTATAGAATGGCATGATATTTTGGTTATCTTGAATAAGAATACAATCAATTATAAAAATGGTAGAAACGAAACTGATTATGTTATTTTCTGAACAAGATGACGGAACTGATAAAGATTTATTTAGTTTAATATATTTATAACGTGTAATATTACTGACATTAAGTATTTAATTTTTTTTATAATGCCTCTGCATGTAGAATTTTACCATATCTTCCAGGTTTGGGAGGATGGGTAATATATTTGATTCATTTAATAATCATTTTGAGTTTCTTTATGAATTCACTTATTGTGTATATATCTGTTAATATACAGTATTTTAGCATCAACTTTAATAACTACTTTCCTAGATAATGGTAAGAAATATTTCTTGTTTTCTTACACTATTTATAAAATTAGAGCTAATATTTATGTAGTGCTTAACATGCTCCTGGCACTGCTCTATGTTCTTTAACATATAAATGTATGAAATCTTTATAGCAATCCTATGTGATATTACTATCTCCATTTAATAAATGAGAAAACTGAGGTACACTATTTACGTAACTTGGCCAAGACTACACAGCTAGTAAATGTAGAGAGTATTATGTAATTTATCTATTTTACCAAAGATATTTTCCAGTGTTTAGGCATAGGAAAATATTCAGGATACTTTTAAAGTCATCTACCTTGAGAAGGTAGTCTATCTGGAGGGATGATGTTCTTAAATACCTAAACACAGGGGTGCCTAGTTGGCTCTGTCACTTTAGTATCTGGTGTACCTTCAGCTCAGGTCATGATCCTGGGGTCCTGGGCTCCAGTCCTACATCAGGCTCCCTGCTCACTGGGAATGTCTGCTTCCCCCTCTCCCTCTGACCCCTCTGCTATGCTCTCGCTCTTTCTCTCTAAAATGAATAAACTAAAAAATATTTTAAAAATACCTAAACACAGAGAAAACAAATATGTAATCACAATGTTTTTCAGTGTCCTGTGGTCAATTACATGACATGGAACAAATAAGAGACACGTGGTAATTTAGTAAGCATGGCATAGCTGAATATTTTCAAGGAAGGGGAATTATAATTTGAATGAAGTGTGGAGAATGACTTGTCAGGCAATAGTGATAACTTGAAGAAATCCAGAGAATTAATGATAGCAAGATGAAATTAGTGGCAAGTAGCAAGAGAAAAATTAGGGAGCATTTAGAAACTAGAATGCACATGTAGTTTGTAAGATATTGGCACGAGGTAGGAAATGGGGCACTGAATAGGCTTCTGGGCTAGGCGTTAGGGTAGTTGCTGTTGATAATCAGTCATTTAGACAAAGTAAAAGGAAAAAGCACCAGCACTGGCAAATTTGGGCTGGAGGATAAATGACTTCAGATATGGACATACTGATTTGAGTTATAATGTGGGAGATTTTGTATATGTGATGGCATAGGGACAAGTTGAATTCTGCTGTGATTATTATACTATAATTAGATTTTTAATGAAATTAGAATTTTTAAAAAATCTGAATTCAAATCAGAGTAGTATAGAGTTGATTTTACAAAAGTTCTTAGATTTATGTGACAAAATGGTGATTTATTGATTGTGTACTTCAAAAAAAGTTTATGTTTTATAATATTTACAAATGATTGTCTAATGTCTGACATTTTAAAAAATAAATTTTGCACTAGAGCCTCTGTGAAACTTTCTTTTGCTCAGGGTTTGGGTTTGTCGGGTCCTCAGGGCACTCCATGGGGCTGCCCCCAAATCTCCTCAACAGGTGAGCAAGTGTCCACTCCTGGCTTGACTACAAAAGGTGGACCAGGGCAGCGGCCCTCAACAGGCCTCTATCTATAGTGCAGACAAGAGACCATGGAAGGACCTTGGGCCGAGGCATTGAAGGACAGATGGTCAGCAGCACTTTAGGTTAGATAAAGAAGGATATTTCCTTAGTGTGGATTGCTGCCTTTAGTAAAAACATGTCCATTTGCCATTCACTCCACCAGTTGTGAAGAAACTGCTGGGATAGAAGAAATCATGTGCTGCCTCTGGATGAGCAGGTAGGAGAGCAGAATGGAAAAAAAAAATAAAAAAGTAGTTTGAGAAAGCAGTTAAATGTCTGGCAGAGAAACTAAAGAAAACAGGACAATTAGATAAGCTTGAGAAAGCCATCATCACTCAAAATTGTAATACTAAATGTCTTACCATACCAAGCACTTGCTCTGAAATTCAGAAACTGAGGAGACCCATTATGATAGATCAGTGGGATAAGACAGGCCTTCACAGCTTCTTTGAACAAACCAGGTCTCTTGATGGTTGTCTTCAAGTATCCCATTGAAAAGGACAGCCACATTTATGTGTTGCTGACCATGGTACTGGCCTGATCTTCACAGGCATCACGAAATCAAAGCAATTGTAAACTGTGAATGTGCTTTTAATCTTTAAAAAGATCTGAAGTATGTTTACACTTTACTATTACCAGAGATTTGAGACACAAGTTTTGCTTCCAGTATTGAAATCCTAATAGAACTGTCACCTCTAGATGATTATACCTGCTCCATTCCTGGAAATACTAATTTCCCAGTGAGAACTGAGCCACAGAGTAATTACACACCAGAAACTCCATCTCCTGGATGTATCATGGAAAATGGAAAAACATGATCAACAGATGAACGGATATAGGATCTCCAGCAGAACTATCTCCTACTACTTTTTCTGTGTTAACCATAGTTTGAATTTGCAGCCAGTTACTCATTTAGGTGTTCAGTAGCATATTATGAATTAAACTGGAGGGTTGGAGAGAATTTTCAGGCATCACTGCTCTCACTCTGTAGATGGCTTCACAGATCCATCAAACCCAGAAAGGTTCTGCATAGGGTTATTCTCTAATATCAACCAAAATGTGACTGTAGAAATGACAAGAAGACATATAGGAAGAGGAGTATGCTTATATTAGATAGGTGGGGAAGTTTTCACCGAGTGCCTAAAGTGATACTGTAGTCTTTTGCAGAGCCCCAAGTATAATCAGAGATAGAGCTAGCACCCTGCAACAGAGTGTAAAATTCCACCAGGCTGCAGTCTGAAGATCTTCACTAACCAGGAATTTGCTGCTCTTCTCGCAGTGTGCTAATCAGAGTTTTGAAGCTGTGTATCAACTAGGATGTGCATCCTAAGAATGAGTTTTGTGAAATACTAGGAAGCAGAATACAGAAGGCACATGGTAACGAACACTCACCAGATTGTGTTGGGGAATGACTGCATAAGAAGGTTTCCAGAAGGAACTGTCCTCTACAAAGATGCCATGAATGTGATGGTTCAGATGGAGACTTTATCTTATGCAAGGTCAAGCTGAAAACAGTATGGATTCCTCCTTTTGTCCCTTGAGAAAGGGCGGCCTAGCCTCAGATAATATGTAAACAACCTCTAAAGTAGATTGAGATGAAAAACAGAGGGTGTGCTTTGTCAGCTTTTGCGTGAGAACTGAATAAATGCAGCCTGCAAGGGCAAGAGCTTGCCCTTAGCCCTAGAGGCTTTGAGACCCCCACTGTGTATTCATTCATTCATAGCCATGCAGCACCAACAGGATTGAACTTCATCTGAATGGACCTCTACAGTGGTTGGACAAAGTATTAACTCACATATGATCCCTTTGTTACAGAGAACTTGGTTCTTGTCTCACAGAGTCAAAGAATGAATCTTGAGGACACAGGAGCGTGAGTAAAGGATAGAAGCTTATTAAGTAAAGATACAGAGAAAGCTCTTAGGAGTGAGAGGGGTCCCGACAATGTTGCCACTGAGGGCTTGTAGGGTTGGTCTTTTACTGAAAGCCTGATCAGGGAACCTAAATCCTTTTAAACTATCCATTGATATCACCATTGAGTAAGGACTAGTGATAACATCGTTAATGGCTTACTTCCTTTTTAGAGTCTGATGATTTTTTTGGTTACAGTAGGTGTTAGAACAAGACACCCTCCTCACCCACACCTTAGGGCAGTGTGGTGTGGCTTGTTCTCTTATCTCTGGTTTCCTTACACCTCAGCATTTTGGGGATTTTTGTGAGCCTGCTTCCCTGGCTGCCTACCTAGCCCTGCCTAGCCTCATCTGTCCCTGACTCACCTTCAGGTGTGTTGCTTAAGCATGTCATCAAGCTTTATTGCCAATCAAGTCCCATCAAAAGGCGAAATGTAACAACTCTTTTGTCTTTTGTCATAGTGTTTGTCATAGCCCCATGGGCTGTTTACTGTCTAAAAACTTAAAAGAGGAAAAAGCACTTAAAGTCCCACCAATTGAAGCACCTTGTAGAATAGGTTTTCTGCGTTTGAATATTAAATGGGAAATTTCATTTCTGGAAATACTTTCCTGTACAGGAAGAAGAGGAGATTTTAAAGACACGCTGATGTCTTCTTGGGCATTGTGGACGCTGAGAAAATTAAGGCCATTTCACCTCAAGTTCAGCATTAGCACAAGTACAGACATCTCAGCTCCCCTCCCCACCCCCCCGTGCTTAAAAGCCCCATATCAGAATGTAAACAGACTTGAGAAATTCCTCCCCCTTCTGGAGGTCCCCTAGACCAGCCCATGAAAACCCAGCTGAAACCCACCTTGGGGTCCAAGTCCCTGATGCTGTGTTGGGTATACGTGGATCCAAGCTCGAGCTTGTTAATAAACCCTCATGTACTTGCATCAGTGTGGCTCCTTGGTGGTTTTGTGGAGGCTGAGAAAATTAAGGTCATTTCACCTTAAGTTCAGCGTTAGCACAAGGACAGCCATCTCAGGCCCCTGTGAATAAGAGCTGAACTTTACCTTACTTCAGTTAAGCCCCATATCAGAATGAGAACAGAGCTCAATGCCCTTGAAAGCCCCATATCAGAATGTAAACAGAACTTGAGGAATTGCTCCACCCCTTCTGAAGGTCCCCTAGACCAGCCTATAAAACTAAGCTGGAACCCACCTCGGGGTCCAAGTCCCTGCTCCGCTGTGTCCGGTACACTTGGACCCAAGCTTGAGGTTGTAAATCAACCCTCGTGTACTTGCATCGGTGTGGGCTCCTCGGTGGTTTCTCGGATTCGCAATCTTGGGCACAACAGTTTCTCAGATTCACGATCTGGGGCACAACAGGCATAAAACTGAGTGTCCCAAAGGTTTATTAATAACAGTCATAGTTATGTGTACAGGTAATATATCATGACTCAGTATTGCAGTATTTGGCTGTTTATATACATTATTAATTTGCGTAAATTTGGTATGTATGTGCGTTTCTTGATTTAATAATGACTTCATAAAGTTACAGTTATCTGTTATTTCCACTTATCCATTATTTTTGTCTTTTTTTGATATAGAATATATATCAAGACTTTAATGTTATCATTTAGAAACAGATTTTCCTTGTAGCAAAACATTTTTTTTCTGCCTTCATGGGACCCAGGAAATTTAACAAAAATCCCCTGGCCCTGGACAAGCAGAGCAGGACTAATTCCATTTTGTGCTGCACCGGCCACCTCCTGTATGACCCCCACATGACCTGCTTATTGCTTAAGGCGCTGCCCCAGCCTAGTCAGGCCGCTGGGCACACCCTTATGGGAAATCGGCTCATAACAATGTAACTGTGCCCGCCACAACTGCGCGCCAATTCCGAGCAGAGTGATAGGCCAGTTCAAATGGTCACTATAGGGTAAATTGTGATTCTATCGGCCACCTGCGTGTGGACCGACGTGACTGTGCAACTTTCTGCGTATGTTGCAATCCCACCGGCCACGGGCCCCTATGAAGCTGCTACGCCTCTTAGCCTCGGGGCCCAAGTCCCTGCTCCGCTGTGTCGGGTACACTTGGACCCAAGTTCCAGCTTTTATTTACTTTATTTTTTTTAATTTTTATTTATTTATGATAGTCACAGAGAGAGAAAGAGAGAGAGGCAGAGACACAGGCAGAGGGAGAAGCAGGCTCCATGCACCGGGAGCCCTGACGTGGGATTCGATCCCGGGTCTCCAGGATCGCGCCCTGGGCCAAAGGCAGGCGCCAAACCGCTGCACCACCCAGGGATCCCCAGCTTTTAATTTTTTTTTTTTAATTCTTATTTTACTTATTTATGATAGGGCACACAGTGAGAGAGAGAGAGGCAGAGACACAGGCAGAGGGAGAAGCAGGCTCCATGCAGGGAGCCTGATGTGGGATTCAATCCTGGGTCTACAGGATCGTGCCCTGGGCCAAAGGCAGGCGCTAAACTGCTGCGCCACCCAGGGATCCCCCCCAGCTTTTAAATAAACCCTCGTGTGTTTGCATCGGTGTCAGCTTCTCAATCTTGGGCACACCTTTTACCAAAAATAAAGTCTTTTTTTGGAGGGGGCAGATAAAAATAAAATAATAAAACAAAATAAAATAAAATAAAAAATAACAAAATAAAATAAAATAATAAATAAAATAAAATCTTCCAACAAGAGAATTCTATCAGTCTTCAAGCAAAACAAAAACACTGTAATCTATTTACTGTGTTAAGTGGTCACACTTGTAAAAAATAATAATGCAAATAAATTGATATATTAGAAAACAAATAAAAATTCGAATTAGAAATTAGAAAATAAGGCATTCCATCTGGCTGTCTTACTGATTACTTACTGCCAATAAGAATTTTCCCTGCTATTGAAGTCTGCCTGACTTTGCCTGTAGAGAGTTTATACAAATTAATACATTTGCAATCTTTCCATCTAAAAAATAAAAATAAAAATCTGTAAGATGACAGATATATTATTTTCTCTTAAATCAAATTCCTTCTCATAGTTTTAGAATTATGTACCTGTTTGGTATTTAAAGTGAGACACATTTAGAAGCATCAACTGTGGCCTACATTTTATTTTTGGCCTATAGTTCCTATTTCCTGTAATCTTAAGAAAGTGGTGAATGATACACATATCTGATAGTTGCCCTTTGATAGCTGTGAGCAGAATCAATGTTGTGAAAGTAGAGGAACTAATAGATTGTTATTAAATTTTTCATTCTGTTATTGGGTGGTTATTAGATTAGTTATCATGAGAAATGTTTAACAATTTGCCCAAGCCTGAGGCAGCTCATAGATATCTTGTATTGAAGTCTTATAACATATATCTAATTTTATTCAAAATCTATTCATTCACCATCTTTTGTATGACCATTTATTTTAATCAGGAGCTAAAAATATCTTTGAAAAAGAGTGATTCTCTCACTCCCATCCCCAGTACCACCATGTGGTTTAAGAGATAAATTTTCAATACAATACCTCTAAAAATATATGATTTTGGCTTAGTAATCAGAAATTATAGTTTTAAAGTTTAGCCAAAGAATTGGAATATATTAAGAAATCGAGGTAATAATTGCCCCTCTGAGACTTTATATGAGACACCTCTGAAATATAAATATATTTTTAATAGAGGTTCAATGCACAAAACAATCTAAAATGTGTTATTTACCATTAATCTGTTAATAAAAAATGAGGAAGTTGATTAATAACATTATAAACATGACCTTAATGAAACTAGAGTTAAATAAAATATCCAATTAGTTGCATTAGCTTGCTAAAAGAAATTCTCTTGTGTGCCTTAGAAACTGTAAAAAATTGGAAACCTTTGAATGATATATTATCATTCTGTTGATGGTTTGAAATTTTAGTGGTAGTAAGAGTATAATCTGATTTGTGTGTTTGGTCAGACCACTCTATTGGTCAGATCTTGTACATGATACCATTCTACTTGGCAGATGAAATTGAAAATGAATGTCCAAAATGATGCATTTTATTTTCAGTGCAAGACATCAGAAGGCTAGCTAGTAGCTACTATATCCTAATAGCTGTACTCCAAATATTGAAAGGAAATTCCACATTACCACATTCTGTACAGTATCCAGAACAAGCAAAATATATGATTTATGCACATTTATAACGTAATCCAAATAAGCCTATTTCTCCACTGATACATGGAGTTTACCATGGTTAGTTTGGAACAGTAAGTTTATTTAAAGGATTTACTTTTTAACTTCAACTTATAAAGCTAGGGAACATATTTATATAATGTATCACAAATAGTGCCTTCACAATCTAGCTAATCTGTACTGTGCTTTTTCTACTTTGTCATTCTTGTACTTTATGTTGACTACAAAGCAAGGGTGTATACTTGTCCTCTGCAACTTCCCTGAATGTTTTGTTAATAAAAATGTTATTCATAATTTAGGAAAATGATAATTTCCTAAGACATGAAATTGCAGTATGCTTGTTTGTTACTATATTTTAGGTTGTATCTTTCTTAGAAGTCTCTTGCATATATGACAGAAGGGGGACAAATTATAACAATCATTTTGAGTATGTATTTCCTTTCCAAAGATATTTTCCATTTTCAAGCACAGGAAAATATGCAGCATATTTCCAAAATCATACAGCAATAATTTGAAAAGGATTTTAATTTTGCAGTTTAAAGAAGTAGTGTATTTGGCTAAGATGGAATGTGCAACTAGATATAATATTTGTGTTTCTATCATTTAGTTCTATTATTTCCTTTAAACTCTGAAAACATATTATCCTTCTGTATCTTGTATGATCATGAAGAGCTCAACCAAGATGAACTGTAGCGGTGGACGAGTGTTAAAAATTAACCTTACCCAAAGAGAGGTGAACTTTTGTCCTCATTTTCTAGAGGGTAATCTCTAAATATTTGGGATATCTTGCCTGATAAAATGTCCTTATCGGCCTGGGGGCCTGGGGACATGTCTGATAGTGTATACTGATATTTATTGTGGGAGCTTTGGACCTCTGGAGAGGCTAGACTTAGTCAGCCATATGGGCACTCAGGCATATCTATATGACCAAAATCCAATTAAATTCTGGATACCATGGGGCACCTGGGTGGTGCAATTGGTTATGTGTCAGCCTTCGGCCCAGGTCATGATCTCAGGGTCCTGTCTGGAATCAAGCCCTGCATCAAGCTCCCTGCTAGACCAGAGTCTGCTTCTCCCTCTGTGCCCCTCAGCCCCTCCTCTCAGACTCTATCTCTTTCAAATAAATAAAAATCTAAAACCAAAACAAAACAAAACAACTCTGGATACCAGGGCTTGGATAACTTTCCTTGTTGACATATTCCATGTATATTGTTAAACCTGAATCCTGGGAACTGTTACCATTGTTCACAGCTCCACTGGAAGAGAACTATTAGAAGTTTTAAACTTGGAAATGTCCTAGACTCTATCTCATGAACCTCTTCCTATGGCTGATTATAATCTGTATCTTTTCACTCTATTAGTTCCTGTGAATATAATAGCTTTTAGTGAGTTCTGTGAATCTTGAGTAAATTATCAAACTGGAAGGTGGTTTTGGGTACCCCCAGACTTGTAGTTCATGTGAGAAGTGAGGATGGCTTTGGTGACTCTGAAACTTTGTATAATTAAATATTTATCTCTTTAAAATTTGGTTTTGGAGTGGAGTAGTAGTTAAGAACAAGTTTCTAAGGCAGTTGGTGTGGGTCTGGGCTTATAGAGAAGCTGACAAAATCTTGTGAAGATTACATAATTTAATGTTTTAAAGCACCGAGAAGAAGGATGCCTGGGTGGCTCAGAGGTTAAGCATCTGCCTTTGGCCCCACATCAGGCTCCCTGCATGGAGCCTGTTTCTCTGTCTATGTCTCTGCCTCTCTCTCTCTGTGTGTCTCTCATGGATAAATAAATAAAATCTTAAAAAAAATAAGGCACTTAGAACAGTTCTTAAAGAAGATTAAGCACTGCATAAATATTAGCTCTTGTCTTAATTCTTTGACAGAAATAAAATCCTTTAAGTAGGACTTTAATATAGCCAGTACTAAAGAAATGTATACACAGTTAGTCACTGTTAAAATCTTAAGTGACTTTTGATTGACTTTGGCCAACTGCCATAGAGCCTGTACCCATCAGTCTCCTCCATTTACTCTCTAAATGAAGGGATTGCATTTTCAATTCATGGTAGTATGTTCTAGAATCTCCTTTCCTGTTGATGTGATGAAGTTTCTATTCTAGAACCTGCCAGCCACAGATCTGAGGAAATGTATTTTTCTGGATCTTTTCCTATGGTAATGAGCCAAACATTAGTATCTTCAACTATGAGAGTTATTTTCTGTCCAACTTCTGAACATTCTCAGAAACTCATTTTTTATTCATATAAAATGATATATTGATTTAATCTGTAATCTATTTGTGCATGATAGGTGCACTGAATCTTCTCTCCCATCTATTAATATCCTTAAAATGCTTGATAGTCTTTACATGAGGAATAAATTCAGTACTTAGAAATCTAATGATGCCTCCTGAAATCTTATTTATAAGAGTGTCTTATGTATGGTTTACTTTTATTTATTTTGAAAAAAACATTTGCATAATTTTGTCTTTTAATGATAATGCTTATTAGCCTTTTCTTTTTCTTTTCTTTTTATTTAAATATTTTACTTATTTATTCATGAGAGACACAGAGAGAGAGAGAGAGAGAGAGGCAGAGACACAGGCAGAGGAAGAAACAGGCTCCATGTAGGGAGCCTGATGTGGGACTCGATCCTGGGTCTCCAGAATCACGCCCTGGGCTGAAGGCAGCGCTAAACTGCTGAGCCACCCGGGCTGCCCTAGTTTTTTCTTTAGGAAAACATCTTCATTGGTTTTATAAATCTTAATATATATTTACCATATCACCAAAATTTTAATTTTCCATTTTTAAAGTGAATTAATCCAGATGAGACAAGCGACAAATATTACTACATTTCCTGATTTCTTGCCAAGTTATTAAAAAAATATATTTTATATATATATATATATATATAAAATATATTTTTTCTTCCTTAAACAACAATTAGCCCATACAGGTATCAGTAGATTAAGTTTCAATTATTACTATTTCATTTAATATTGGTGATTGGGCAGCCTTCTCCTTCTGCCTGTCTCTGCCTCTCTTTCTCTCTGTGTCTCTCATGAGTAAATGAATAAAATCTTAAAAAAAAAGTATATATATATATATATATATATGATCATTTTCTTTTTATATTTGAAAAGCTAATGTTTCTAATGTCTTTTATATTCTAAAGCAGATAATGGGTGAAATGTTTTCTTAGGAGGAATATATTTGTTAATTAGGTATGTGTTTAATGAATTATTAGCAAATTATTCCAAAAAAATAATCTATAGTTTGTTTTTAACAATACTTCTGAATGCCTTAAGCTCATTTATATAAAGATGTGGTATATTTTCAATTATCTTTATTCTAGATCAGGAGTTGTCAAATTTTTCCTTTGAATATAACCAGATAGTAATATTTAGGCATCTGTTTATTTAATAATAAAAAATATTTATTTATTTATTTATTTATTTATTTATTTATTTATTGGAGAGAATATGTGCAGGGAGGGGGCAACGGGAGAGGGAGAGAAACTAAGCAGACTCCCCACTGAGCATGGAGCCCAACCTGGGCCACAATCCCAAGACCCTGAGATCATGACCTGAGCCAAAAACAAGAGTCAGACACTTAATGGACTGAGCCACCCAGGTACCCCATAGGTGTCTGTTTCTTATGGTCTCTGTTGCAACTACTCAACTCTGGCATTGTAGTGCAAAGGCAACCATGGAAAATTTGAAAATAAAAGGATGTGACTGTAACCTAATAAAACTTTATTTAGAAACAACAGATGGCCAGTGCATGGGCCATAGTTTACCAGTCTCTGTTGTAGATTAATAATATATACATGTACAAATTAGTAGACAGATTAAAGTTATCTGAATGTGAGAACACTAATAAACTTCACCATTTTTATTGCTAAAATGTTATCCCATCAAAAACATTTGATTATTTAATATCAATTATGTAAACTAGACTAATAAAATATTTCAGTTTTTGTTTGTTTTGATTTTTTTCTGTGCAAATTCAGAGTAAGGAAAGATTGAAAAATAAGTGAACAGTGTTTTAGGGACATGTGGAACAATATTAAAAACTCTAACATATCTGTAATCAGTTTCTCAGAGAGACACAGGGACATAATATTTGAAAAAAGTGTCTGATATTTTTGCAAAAGTATTGCTAGATACAAATTTAGAGATTTGAGAAGCTGAGCAAAACACAAGTAGAATAAAAACAAAGAAAACGACCTAGGCATCTTGTCAAATCACTAAAATCAAAGTTAAAGAGAAAAATCAAGATGAATCTTCAGAGTAGCCAGAAAAAAATAGCATGTCTTGCACAAGGGGTTATGATTTGAACTATCATTGACTTCTTATCAGAAACAACATAGGCTTGAAGACAATGGAACAATGTATTTTTTAAGTGCCACGGAAATTGATTTCTGCATCCACTGAGAATGTCTTTTAAAAATGAAATTGATATAAAGATGTTTTCAAGTAGAAGAAACAAAGATAATTTTTTTTTCCAGAAAACCTGTACTTTAAGAAATGCTAAAAGAAGTTTTTTAAATGAAGGATAAAAATATAATAAAATAAAAAAATAAGGATAAGATGAAGAATACTGATATGAAATGAAAACTTGAATCTAGAAGAAATAATAACAAAAAATTGTGAATAAAATATATTTTCCTCTCAATATTTTTTAAATATTTTATTTATTTATTCATGAGAGACACAGAGAGAGAGAGAGAGAGAGAGAGGTAGAGATACAGGCAGAGGGAGAAGCAGGCTCCATGCAGGGAGCCCAACCATGGGACTCGATCTCGGGACTCCAGGATCATGTCCCTGGGCGGAAGGCAGACACTAAGCCAATGAGCCATCCAGGGATCCCCTCCACTTAAGATGCTTAATGATATATAACTATTTTGAGGTAAAATTATATTACTGTCTTGTGAGATTTAGAACATATGTAGTCATAACACATGTGTATATAACAAGTAGAGTATAATGGACTTGAGGTAGGTAAATTGTTATATATAGTCACAAAGTTTCCACATTTTCTGTTCGATGTAAATATGTTATTTCTTGTGGACTACAAAAACCTATGGAAGCATATTTTTGTCCATAGGGTAGGCACCAAAAATTTGTGCAAATATTTTTATCTAAAATGTTCTTAGGTTAACTAAAATGAAAGTCTAAAAGTATTCCCAGTAGTTCAAAAGAAGACAAGAAAATGAGACAAAAAAGATAATGATAAGCAATAAAATAAAATAAGATTCTAAAATTAAATCTAATCTCATCAATAATTGAACTAAGTAGTAATGAACTAAACATACCAATTAAATGTAATGATGACAGAATGGAGAAGTATAATTCTACAAATGATGCATTTTATTTTTTTTATTTTTTATTTTTTCAAATGATGCATTTTAAATAAAATGGTATGGAGATGTTGAAAGTAATTGGATAGAAAAATATATACCAACCCAAAGTATAAGAAGCTTAAGTAGACTGTGTGTACTAGAATAATACGGGAAAAAAGTAGATTTCATGACAACTGTAAATTGCAAGAGATAAAGAGCAGTATCTCATAATGGTGAAAGGTGAAATATTTGGAAATATCAAACAATTAAAAATATATATGTTCAAATAATAGAGCTTCTAAGTTTGTGAAACAAGAAAAAAAAAAGAATTGATAGATATGGAGATATACAATATATCATAAGCAGATTGTGCGATATTGAATTTGTCTTTCAGAAATTGATAAACACAACCAGGAGGAAAAAAACAAGGGAAACATAGAAACTCTGAGAAAAACTCTGTCAATCACTTGGAATTGATTGTGATCTACAGAATATTGAACCTAACAACTTCATGATATGCAATCATTTCAATTAGACATGGTACATTCAGCAAGATGCATTACTTGATGAAAGTTAAAGCAAATGTTAAATAATTTAAAAAAGCTAAATATTTTACAGAGTTAGTTGTATAAATAAAATGCAATTACAGTAATCAATAACATGTCTCTTAAAACTACAAATTTTGTTAAGTTTAACTATACACATAAATAATTCAGAAATGCTCACCTGCATGCACATATACAGAAAGATACACAAGATGAATATATTTTGATCTAGAAAGCATAACATATCAAAATCTATATGATACAGATATTAAAATAGTTGAGTAAATTTATAGTTCTAAAATTTATGTTAGAAATATTTGGAAGGAAGTTTATAGTGTTACACACTAGACCACTCATTGTATGATCCATTTAGGGGAGTTGGTAGAGGAAGCCAGGTGAGCATGTGCCAGAAAACAATCAGTATTATTGTTTTCTCTGGGTAAATGGATACAGGAATTGAAAGAGAAGGGGCATGAAGGCAATTTCTGTAGCAGTGATGGTGTTCTCTCTCTTGTTTGGGATTTCAATTGCAAATGGTATATTTATGAAGATTGACTATACCTCAAACAATCAAGGAAGATTCATAATAAAAAAATCAATATTAGACAGAGCATTGTCTGATCACAATACAATAAAATTAGAAATCCATAACAAAAATCAAATTGAAATTAAAACCTTGTTATTAATCAACTGTTGGGCCTAAAGGAAAATACTAAAATTTCAGAACATTTTGGAAATAATCAAAGAAAAGCAACTGGAAGTTATAGGATAACCAAGTTATGAGAAAAATTATAGTAAATAGATTTATATTAAAGAGATAAAAAGAAAAAAATGAAATTAAATATGTAATGAATAAAGCTAGGAAAAGAATTTTTACCAATAGTAAATGAATATATCCAATTCAGATATCCTTCAATAGAGATTAATTTAATAAATTCTATGTACCCAATGTAATGCTATGAAGCCTAACAAGGAATGAAGATGAGCTATAAGCATTGATATTAATATATTTTTAAATAAATAAGGTGGACAATGTGTGAAAGTATGCTTCCATTTTATCTAAGAAAGGATGGATGACACAAGTATGCATGTGTGTATTAAAAACAATTACACAAACATAAGCCAATAAATTAAAATAAAAGGTTATGCATGTGTAAGTAGAGACAGAGAACAGAGTAAAGAGCACATAAAGAAAAGTCACATTTCTAAATTGAACTCGATAAAAAAAAAGAAAAAGAAAAAAAATAAATGAACACAGATCTCAAAAGTAAAAAAACGTTAAAAAAAGAAAAAGAAAAGTTGCATTTCTGTTTTTGTACAGTTAGCTTTGGATACATAGACATTTTCCACAATTTTAAAACCAAATCATATAAAAAAGCAAATCCGAAAGAGTTAAAGATCAGGAACATAACAGGGATGTCCACTCTCACCACTGTTGTTCAACACAGTACTGCAAGTTCTAGCCTCAACAATAAGATAACAAAAAGAAATAAAAGGCATCCAAATTGACAAAGAAGTCAAATTCTCACTCTTCGTAGATGACATGATACTGTATGTAAAAGATTCAAAAGACTCCATCCAAAAATTGCTAGAATTAATTACAGGAATTCAGCAAAGTCACAGGATATAAAATCAATGCACAGAAGTCAGTTACATTTATAGACACTAGCAATGAGGCAGAAGAAAGAGAAATCAAGGAATTAATTCCATTTACAATGGCACAAAAATCCTTAAGATACCTAGGAATATCTAACCAGAGAGGTAAAGGAGCTGTACTCTGAGAATTATAGAACACTCATGAAAGAAATTGAGAAAGACACAAGGAAATAGAAAAACATATTGTGCTCAAGAACTGGAAGAACAAATATTGTTAAAATGTCTGTGCTACCCAAAGCAATCTACACACACAATGTGGTCCCTATCAAATACCATCAACATTTTTCACAGAGCTGGAACAAATAATCTTAAAATTTGTATGGAAAGAGAAAAGACCCCAGAAAGCCAAAGGAATGTTGAAAAAGAAAACTAAAGCACGATGCACAATTCTGGTGCATCACAATTCTGGACTTCAAGGTGTATTACAAAGCTATAATCATCAAGACAGTACCACAGTGTAGTACTGGCACAGAAACAGACACATAGATCAATGGACCACAATAGAGAACCCAGAAATGGACACAACTGTATGGTCAACTAATCTTTGACAGAGCAGAAAAGAATATCCAATGGAAAAAAGACAGTCTCTTCAACAAATGGTACTGGGAAAATTGGACAGCCACATGCAGAAGAATAAAACTGGACCTCTTTCTTTCTTTTATTTTTTGTAAGATTTATTTATTAATTAATGAGAGAGAGAGAGAGAGAGAGAGAGCGAGGCAGAGACAGGCAGAGGGAGAAGCAGGCTCTTTGCAGGAAACCTATGTGGGACTCAATTCCGGATCCTGGAATCATGACCTGAGCTAAAGGCAGACGCTCAACTGCTGAGCCACTCAGGTATCCAGGACCACTTTCTTACAGCATACACAAAAATAAACTCAAAATGGATGAAAGACCTAAATGTGAGACAGAAATCCATCAAAATCGTAGAGAACAGAGGCAGCAACCTCTTTGACCATGGCCACAGCAACTTCTTACTAGACATGTTGCCAGAAGCAAGGGAAACAAAAGCAAAAAAGAACTACTGGGCCTTTATCAAGATAAAAAACAAACAAAGAAACAAAAAAACAAAAAAACGAAACAAAACAAAAACAAAACTTTTGCACAGCAAAGGAAACAGTCAACAAAACTAAAAGCCAACCTAAGGAATGGGAGAGGTATCTGCAAATATCTTATCAGATAAAGGGATAGTATCCAAAATCTGTAAAGACCCTATCCAGCTCAACACCCAAAAAACCAAAAAAATCCAGTGAAGAAATGGGTGGAAGACATGAACAACATTTCTCCAAATGAGACATACAAATGGCCAGCAGACATATGAAAAAATGCTCAACATCACTCGGCATCAGGGAAATCCAAATCAAAACCAAAATGAGATATCATTTACACCAGTCAGAATAGCTAAAATTAATAAACTCAGGAAACAACATATGTTGGCAAGAATGTAGGGAAAGGAGAACCCTCTTCCACTGTTGGTGGGAATGAAAACTGGTGCAGCCACTCTGGAAAACAGTAATGGAATTTCCTCAAAAAGTTAAAAAATAGAACTATCTTACAACCCAGTATTTGCTCTATAGGTATTTATCCAAAGGATACAAGCATAGTGATTCCAAGGCACACATGCACCCCAATGTTTATAACAGCAATATCCACAATAGCCAAAATATGGAGAGACACCAGATGTCCATTGAAAGATGAATAGAGAGATGCCTGAGTGATTCAGTGGTTGAGCATCTGCCTTTGGCTCAGGGCATGATCCCCAAGTCATGGGATGAAGTCCCGTATTGGGATCCCTGCATGGAGCCTGTGTCTCTGCCTCTCTGTGTCTATCATGAATAAATAAATAAAATCTTAAAAATAAAAATAAAAATGAATAGATAAAATATAGTATATATATATGCAATGGAATATTACTTAGCTATCAAAAAGAATGAAATCTTGTCATTTAAGAGATGTGGATGGAACTAAAGGGTATTAAGCTAGGTGAAATAAGTCAATCAGAGAAAGACAAATATCATGATTACACTCATACGTAGAAATTAAGAAACAAAATAGCTGAAAGTAGGGCAGGGGAAGTAAAAGTTTAAAAGATGAAAACAAAGGAGGAGACAAACCATAAGAGACTCTTAACTATGGGAAACAAACTGAGGGTTGCTGGAGGGGTGGTGAGTGGGGGGATGGGATAACTGGGTGATAGGCATTAAGTAGGGCACTTGATATGTGGAGGACTGGGTGTTTTATGCAACTAACTAATCACTAAGTTATACTTCTGTACCTAATAATAATTGTATGTTAGTTAAATTGAATTTAAATAAAAAAATTAAAAATAAACAGTTAAAGTAAAATAAAACAAATGAATTTAACTATACCAAGCTGGTTGCATAGCTCATATGAAGTAAATATATCAAGTAATTTTAAAATATAGTAGTCTGATGAGGTATGTCTTAAAGAGAAAAAAAAACTGCAATAAATAAATAAACTGTTCTCATTAATCATATTATTGGTAGCAATATTGGTATTTTTATTCTGAAAGTGGCATACATGTAAAAAATTCATGTAAAGCAAATTAGTAATAATGAGAATTTGATTATGAGCCCTGTTTTTAAGTATAAAAAACACATAAGTATGAGATAAAAAAGTTAAGTAAAAATCCAAAGTCATGTACATTATCTAGGAATATCAGGATGAACTTATGATCTATGTGCATATGTATGTGTATTTTTTAGCTCTATTCCCTGAAAAAGAATGGAAACAGTGACTAATTTAGTAGCAATGAATATCACTATTGGCAGATTCTAGACTCTTCATATCATTCCCCCTAATATGAATGAGGGTTCTTTGGAGAAATAACTGATTCCAGTTTTTTTTTTGTGATAAGTAATATATAAACGCTTTGTCATATCAGAAAATGAGGAAACTGCCACAGAGGTCATGTCAAGAAGGCATAAATGCTATCATGCATTTGCTTTCAGTGGCCAAAGATGGCACAATTTTGAGCATCAATACACGTAATAATTATACTAAACATACATACTAAATACATCTGAATCCAAGATATTGTGCTACTTAAATATGTATAGTAATAACACAGATGCCACTTTGAATGATTCTAGAAAGCAACTCCATATTCTGAATTTTGGGAAATGAAAAGAAATAAGCTTTTAATTTGCCTTCCTGGTAAAAACTCTGCCTCAGAGTAGGCAAAGGATTTTTAAGGTAAAATTGCTTTTTACAGTGTCCAGCTAAACATGAAGTTGGGATGATAAAATTAGAATTTCAACACTTTGCAATCCATAATGAAGTAATAGATATAGGTAGCTAAATTTATTATTTTGTTATGGAATAGGAAAAATAATGATTGCCATGTATGTGCTTCCTAATGGAAGACTATGTCACCCATGATGTAGCCTTGGATAAAAAAAAAAAAAAAAAAAAAAAGACCAAAAAATCAAAATCAGATCAAGACTCTAGAATTAACAACCATTTTTAAGAAAATAAAGGACACATACCAATATATTGAAGAAACTTCATGGAGAAACTTGGCAAAATCACAACTCAATAGGATAAATGGCTTAGTTAAAACAAAAAGAAACATAACAAAACAAAAAGACTTTTGAAGTAATCAGTATAGAGGTAGGGTCAATTATAAATTATAAGAAATTCAAGAGAAATGCGAATGGCATTTTATTGACTTTTTTGTTGTTGTTGTGATTGTTCCTGATTAAAACATATTGTAAAAACAATTTTAAGACATACGACCATTGAAGACACTGACAGGATATTTGTTATTAGAATAATTGTTAACTTATTTAGGTGTAACAGTGGTTTTGGGCATTTGTATAGTTTAATTAAAGAGTTTCTGTCTTAAAAATGTAATAATCTATATAGATAAATACTAATTGATGCATAATATTGATGGCCTCCAGAGCCTTATATTGAGGCAAATTTCCAACTTAAGTTTATTAACCAAAATTTTGGATTGTTTTACTCTAGTAATGATTTTCATATATATATCCATATATATCCATATATATATATATGGATAGTTAAATGATGGATGGATAGAAAATACATACATACATACATACATACATACATTCATAACTGTGGTGATGGATGAACGGATAAAAAAGAGATGGTGACAGATGAGGTGGAGGAAAGGAGAGAATGTGGGAAAGGGAGAGAACTTGTACAGATATGTGCATGTAAATGTGCAGACAACCATTCTATGAACTTACTAGTCATCACAAGTTATTTTCCTATTTTATTAAGTGATTTAATTCCCCTCAGTCCCTTCCTTTCCAGTATTTCTGTGAAGATAATTCCAAGGAGAAATTGCAAAAACTTCCATCTCTTAGTAAAATTGTTCTTGCATTAGTATCTGGATTAAATGATCACAGTTGCCTTATAAATAATCAAATAACTATGTGTAAGATTAAAATCAGTATTTGAGAGGCAAAAAGAATGATCTTTATTGAAGTTTTCAACTGCACAGATGAAGAGCACACAATTTAACAGAGAAATTTAAACTGTTCCGTTTGGAATATTGATAACTGAATAATGAGGAATGGTGGCATGGTGTTACCTATTTAAAATGTATTTAAAACCAATAATGACTCAGCAATTAATTTATTGAGAACATAAATTTAGGGGATTCTCTGGAACCATTAAATGAGGTAACCTAACTTCATTACTATGTAAAAAGATATCAGAATTATTATTATTAAATTCTGTATTTGGTTTATTATATGTATTACATTACCTTATAAGATTATAATTCAAACAGTAGTTCCTTAAGAAAAATGATTTAGGCAAGATATAATTTGGTCAAAATGTACAGCTAAATAAGTCTGTCAGGAAATTCAGCTTTGGTTATAATTATTGGCAAAGGAATTATGTAAAGGAAATTGGAATTTAATAACTGAAACCTGAAAATTATTTAACAAACAACAGCAAAAGTGGTTTGCCTTATTTTGGTGTATTAAAAATTACTCTTTTTGGGGTGCATGGGTGGCTCAGTCAGTTAAGCATCTGCCTTCGATTCAGGTCACAATCCCAGGGTCTAGGGGCATGGGATCAAGCCCCTCATTGGGTTCCCTGCTCAGTAGGGAGTCTGTTTCTCCCTCTGCCTCTGCCCTTTACCACCTCTCACACATTCTCTCTCAAATAAATAAAATTTAAAAAAAATAAATTTTTAGGAATTGTGATATGATTCAAAAAAAGGTACAAGGTTTAAGAATAAATCCTTTCAGGACTCCTGGGTGCCTCAGTGGTTGAGCATCTGCCTCTGGCTCAGGGCTTGTCCCACCCACATCAGGCTCCTTGCATGGAGCCTGCTTCTCCTGTCTATTTCTCTGTCTCTCTCTGTGTGTCTCTCATGAATAAATAAATAAAATAAAATAAAATAAATCCTTTTTTTACTCCTATTTTTGCTCTTAAGCTACTTAGTATGTGTTTCAAGTTAAAAAAAAAATGTATCCACGAAGTATATAACTGGAGAGTCACATGATCTTATTTAACAAATTAAAACAATAAGTATAAATTCAATTAAAACATTGTTTGCCAATTTTTTTCAATATCAGACACTGTGATAGCCTTTCTTTGTTTAGATACACTGTCCTTTTATGGCCTTCTAAAAAGACCTAATAATGTATTATTTCTTTCAATTAAAACGAATTGGATTTTGAGCATTTCTTGACATCTTCATGACATCTCATAGCTAACTATTCATTTGAAGGAAAAGTCATAGGTCAATTTATTATTCCTTTTATAATTCTTATTGCCATTTTCTCTGAAGACAATTCAATTGTAGCTCAATGAGTTAATTCTGTTATTCATCCACTATACAATGTAAATAAATGTCTATAATTTTAACCTCTTTCAAATCTAGAGTGTCAAACTGTTTATAATTAGGGTCATGTATCAAGATTGAGTCCATTTTACTTTGTCTAACATTTGGAGTATAAAAGGTGAATTTATGCTATTTAACATTTATCTTTGTATTATTTATTTTATTATGGAAAATTGAAGTGTTTTCTTTTTCTTTTTTTTGTTTGAAGTGTTTTCTTAAGGTTTACAGAAGTTAGCACTCTAAACTGAAGCTTCCATTGCAAAAGAAATATTAACTCTTACTGAAATATATATACTACCTTAAATTTTAGTGAATATTCATGAACGCTATTTATGAACTGGATAAACTGGAGACTTAAATTGACCTCTCTTAAAACATTAAAATATGCCTGTAGGATGACTGGGAGAATATAAAAACACTTTTAAATTTTAAGCTATAAATATTGTCTCTGAATATAGATTTTCATTTATCGGAGATCTGCCACATTGTTTTCCTGCTTATCACAGGATATCTATATTCATCTCGGATAATCCCTCCCTTTCTCTCTCTTTCTCTCTCTCTTTCTCTCCTTCTCTCTCCAGTGACCCTCCCTCCCTTCCTCCTTCTCCCTTTCTCCCTCCTCCTCTTCCATGAGATTATAAGACATTCAATTTTGACACCAAGTGGGGATCCCTGGGTGGCTCAGTGGGTTGGTGCCTGCCTTTGGCCCAGGGGGCGATCCTGGAGTCCCAGGATCGAGTCCCACGTCGGGCTCCCCACATGGAACCTGCTTCTGTCTCTGCCTCTTTCTATGTCTATCATGAATAAATAAATAAAAATTTAAAAAAAAAAAACTTGACACCAAATGTAATTTTTTTTATTTTTTATTTTTTATGATAGTCACACACACACACACACACACACACACACACACACACACAGAGGCAGAGACATAGGCAGAAGGAGAAGCAGACTCTATGCACCGGGGAGCCCGACGTGGGATGGATTCGATCCCGAGTCTCCAGGATCTCGCCCTGGGCCTAAGGCAGGCGCCAAACCACTGCGCCACCCAGGGATCCCATTTTTTTCAACTCTTTAAACAATTGGAAACTCTGTAAATTTAGAAAAGGGACATTTTGTGTATTTTTTAAAGTCAAGACAGAAATAACATTCCCTTGAGTTTTACCAAATCTTTTCTTATCTCTGCATGTCTGTCTTTATCCATCTACATTAAAATCGGTCTGCGTTTATACATTCCCTGGTGGTTCCCATTCTGGATTTTTAAAATAAATGGATCATACAATTTAGATATTTCAATCATGTTTTGTCTTTTGTTCCTTTAGCATTGCTAAATCAGGCTTTTTGTTTTTATTTTTGTTTTCCATTTTTTTAGGTTCCTTGAATTTCAAAGCATTGTTAAGGCTTGAGAAAGGATCGAGATATTTATCAGCTTACAAAGAGCTTCTTAGTATTTTGGAATTTCAAGAACGTGGTGCACATTTTAAAATTCTATAAGGTATTACCCTACAGCTTTGGTATAAAATAAAACTTGGTATAGCTGTAAGAGCTTTCCTCAGCCTCAGTAGTCGTGTTTTCTCTGGGAGACTTAGCTTAATATAATGTCCCTTTCCCTCTATTTAGCTATTTAAAATCAATGGTCTAACAAAACTTCTGAGGTGGTAAGTTGGGTCAGTGTGCAGTAGAGAGATCTTTCAGACTGTGTTTTCTTTTATCTCTTTGTTTTATGAACACTTCCACATTTAGCTGTCTTATGCCCTCTGGGAGATCAACCAACCTCAGAGTATTTTCTTAAAGCCTTTTCTGAACTTCTTCCGTTATTATGAGAATTGTGAAGTCTTTTCTCTGAACCTTTTCCAGTTGATTAATGTGGTCAGCACTGTGTCTTTGTGTGAGCCACTTTGATTCCTCTCCCTGGGACTGTATTCACAATTTTTTACACTTTTTTGTTCCTTATTGATTCTCCCGCTAAGAACTTCTCTTTTTTTTTCCTGGGATATTGAGATTCCACATTGTTGCACATCCAATTCCTTTAGCTTTTAAGAAGGTTCTTACTGAATTGTTCATTCAACAGAGGGACTAGGAAAACCCAGTAGCAGAGAGGATTCCATGTCTGAAGATATGCACAAGAGGAAACCAAAACTAAAGTAAAAATCAATCAATAGATGAACCTCCCTAAATTATTTAAATACAAGTATGGAATGTTAAGGGAAAGGTGTTGTGGGATCCCTGGGTGGCGCAGCTGTGTGGCGCCTGCATTTGGCCCAGGGTGCGATCCTGGAGACCCAGGATTGAGTCCCACATTGGGCTCCCGGTGCATGGAGCCTGCTTCTCCCTCTGCCTATGTCTCTGCCTGTATCTGTGCCTCTCTCTCTGCCTCTCTCTCTCTCTCTGTGGGACTATCATAAATAAATAAAAATTTAAAAAAAAGGGGGGGGGGGAAGGTGTTGTAAATCATTATATGATAGAATGTTGGAAACATAAACCTTTGTAAATATCATCTACTCCAACACATCGTTTTACAAAAGAAACTGCATGAGAAGGCCAAGCCGTTTGTTGTCTGATCTGAAACAGGAAGATAATTATGGTAACATCATCAAAGGATATAGATCCTAACTGCTCCTTTGTAAACTTTTGCAAGTTTTCAAACTTCAGAAGGAATTGCTAGAGTCTTTGGTATGCATTAAATGATTGATGATCCATATTAAAACAGATATAATGTGAGATTCCAAGGAAATCACTAACAAAATTTATGGGTGTAAATACTTTAACCAAGAAATAGTAAGAAAATTATAATACAAACCTAGAAGAATTCGTCATTCAAACTTTAAAGAATTTTTAAAACTCTTTTGTAACTTCCAAGATAGACAAGAATATGTACATGATACATTAGGATGAGATATTCGAAAACCAGGCAGTGTAGAACTTGACTTAAAAAGGTCCTTTTTGAATACACACACATACACACATATGTAGATATATAAATCAGTAGATACATTTCAGTATTTCACACACATACACACACATATATATATATACATAAAGAGAAATAAATATTAAAGGATGTACATAGTACAATTTTGCTTGAAGACCTTTGCTCCACATATAAAGTATACTAAATTTCCTTGTAACCAATGACTATATTATCTTCATTTCTATTTAATTTATTTACTTACTTAAAATAGTAAAGAATATATTTTTATTGTTCAGCACAAAACTTGGTTGTTTCTTGGGGGAGGGATTCCTATAATCTTTTAACAGCTTAGATTGTTTTTGAAAATTACTGTCACACTTGTAATAACTAGAATTTTAACAAACTTTTTGGAACCTAAAGCAAATATTTAAATATTATACTGTTGTTCTCTACTTTTGTCAAGAAGAAAACTTCTTTGATTACTTTTGTGGAATACAGATTAATTTTTCAATCAATAATATTTTTAGGGGATCCCTGGGTGGTTCAGTGGTTTAGCTCCTGCCTTTGGCCGAGGGTGCGATCCCGGAGTCCCGGGATCGAGTCCCACATTGGGCTCCTGGCATGGAGCCTGCTTCTCCCTCTGCCTGTGTCTCTGCCTCTCTCTCTCTCTCTCTACCATGAATAAATAAATAAATAAATAAATAAATAAATAAATAAATAAATAAATCTTTAAAAAAATATTTTTTAAAAAACAGATAAAGTAAGGTCATAAAAGGCTTATTTTTAAATGTTTCATATTTTTATAATTTCTGCAGTGATCAAAAAATAAAAATCTCTCCTAAATTTTAGTAACAACACTTTTTTTGGGGGGGAGGAGTGCCTCCCCAGTGACAACACTTTTGTAGGGAAATTTTCTGACATTTTTCTTTCAAATTTCCCTGTTTTTCTTTTTTTATGTTAGAGGTTTATGTATTTATGTTTCAAATGGAAAGGAAACTGATGTGAGCCAAAATAAAAGAGCCATGATACCTGATTATCATTAACTCAGAAAATATCAAGGGTTAATGATGATTGATGAGTGTGAGGGCAGAACAATACTTAGATCCATCAATTATCCTCTATTTTGATGTTACATTGAACAGATAAGTCAAGTCAAGAAATTAAAAGTGTAATTATTGTACATCCCTCCATGAAATCTATTAATAACCATAGGTTGGAAAAAAAGGTGAAAATAATTTCACTTTAAAATATTCTAAGTTCTTACTAATATGATGCTAACTTTATTAAGCACCCTTCCTACAGGTCAAATGCTGCTCTAGATACTGAGGCATAATGTCATGGGCTCTCAGTGAGCTTCCAAATTAATAGAGGAAAGAGACCTGTTATTCCACAGTTAGAAGGGAGTGACTTCTAAACTGAGCTATGAATGATGAGTAAGAATATCTAGAGTTTGGAGGAGGCATAAGACAGTGCAACAAGGACAAGCTGCAGCGAAGTACTCTAATCCATTGCAAATCATAAGCTAATTCTCTGAAGCAAAAGAAAGATATCACCTTAGGAGAAATAAAATAATTTAAACAGTTGGAGGAGGATGGGGTGATAGTGTGTGTGCCATGTACACACACACACACACACACACAAGTGTACCCTCATTTGCAATAGAGGACACCTTGAAGGGTTTAGGAGCAACAGTCTGTTTAGAAAGAGAAACCTAAGAATATATTTGCTTCACCCTTTTCATAAAATAAGGAAATGCCAGTTTTCTATATCGGAGTGTTGGCTAGGTCAGTACTGATGCAGTAAAACCTCTCAAACTTGTGTTTTCTCAAATCCTCGTGGATAAATTTGCTGGGCCAAGGCACTGAAGAACCTTCTAATCCTTGTTTTTTTTTGTTTTTTTTTTTTGTTTTTTTTCTTCTAATCCTTGTTGAAAAGGTTGGACCATGTTCTGAAGGCAGAGAGATGTCATTCAAGAGTTCTAAGAAAATGGTAATGATCAGAATGTGTTTGTATTTATTTATTTATTTATTTATTTATTTATTTATTTATTTATTTATTTGAGACACAGAGAGAGAAAATGAGAGAGAGAGGCAGAGACACAGGTAGAGGGAGAAGCAGGCTCCATGCAGGGAGCCCAATGTGGGACTCGATCTCGGGACTCTAGGATCACACCCTGGGCCGAAGGCAGATGCTCAACACTAAGCCACCCAGGCGTCCTGTTAAGGGAAAATTTATAAGATATATGGAAATTTGAGAAGAAATTCCATATGTGAGTTATTGCTCTCTCTCTCTACTGGTCCTGGAAGAATACGTGTTCAAGTTGCTTTTATAAATGATTGCTTCTCAAAAATGGCAGATGTATTGTTAAAAAACAGTATGATTTTTATTATTTTAATCACCATTAATGCTAATAGCACCCTGAGTTGATAAGTACATTCATTAGGCTCTTTGAAGAATGTTTTCTGAAAGAATAAATTTTTCTCAACATATTTGGTTATGTATATTGTGACTCATTACATTTCCATAGTAGTGCTAAGAAATATGTTTTAAAAATTATTTTTGTTTATTCCTTAATAGCAATATTTTTAATGTCTTAAATAGTAAAGAGATGCATCTCTCCATCAAGTTGTAATTGAGACTAAGCAAAGTATTTTTAAAGTTTTCATATTTATTAAATATAAATATAATTCCATTCATTGATAGTTAATATTGCCTTAGTTTTTACAGATTATCATAGATAACCATGATTTTATATTGTTTGAAGTATAAAGATGGAAAACTTTGTAGAGTTATTAATTAGTCCTGAATTTGTGAATGTATATGTTAAGATTTTTCTAATTCAAAAGAAAATTGGGAAGCAAACAGCTTTGTTATTTATTTTGCTGAATTCCTATGACTGAATATTCACCATTTTATGTGCATCTTATGTAATGAAATATATGGATGTTCTGTTACATAAAACAAAGTAAGCAATATATAACAATTTGATGTAGAAAAACATTTAAAACTATTTAAGAAATAAATGATATGAAGAATAATCATAGGAAGAGTTTTCAATGTATCATTTGAAATGCTTATTTAGTCATCTGATTATTATTTTCCTATTTTTTAAATTTTTGAGTTGGCTTTACCAGATGAATTTATTGGGCATAACATGCAAAAGTATTTGTATATTAGTCAAGAGTTTTAGAGAAACAGAATCAGTACAATGTGTGTATGTACATAAATTTTTTTTTTTTTTTTTTTTTTAGGAATTGGCTTATGTGATTATGGACACTGGTAAACCCCAAGTCTGCAGGATAAATTGACAGACTGGAGACCTAAGAGAGAGTTGATTTTGCAGCTTGAGTCCAAAGACAGACAGGAGGCTTCCTTCTTTGAAGGAGAGGGAATTTTCTATAAAACTAGTTTTCTATGAAACCAGTGATTTTAAGGAAAAGTCCAAACATCCTGAATCTTTAAGTGTATTGTTATTTCATAGGACATCAACTAACTGGTAGAATTAAGGCTTGCTCTTTTTTATACCCTATTTTCTTCTTTTTTTTCCCTCCCTCCTTCTTTCCCTCCTTCCTGCCCTTTCTCCCTCCTTTTTTCCTTCCTATCTTCTGTTTCTTTTTGCAAGCATTGCACGTTCATTTTCATTTAAAGAGATATAGAAAGGCAACTTAAAAAAGGATATACAAAATTTTAGATGAGGATCTTTTTTCTTCATTACACCTATGCATATGTGAGCAAGGTTTTATTTAAACTTTTAACAAGGTTTTATTGTATCCATAGCTGAATGAAATACTTAAGCATTAATAGTTGTTTCAGAGGCATGATATAGTTTATGTGCAGCACACTTTATTTTATCCTAAATGTTTATGATCTAAAGAATAAAAACAATAGTTTAAATGTTCAAGTGACTTTCTATTCAGTGTTTATTAGAAATAGCTCTGATAGCTATGACACATAATATTCATAGCACAGCATACATATAATGAAAGTTCTGATTGCTAGCTCTTACTGAGGCAGTATCTACCCTGTTATTGCTGATGTTGGTAAGCTGAACACAGAAAATAGCACAGCAGAAGCTTCAATACAAGGCAATAGCACTTTCATAACTCATTACATTCAGTGGGAAGTGTGCACACATGTAACAAAGAGCAGAAATTTTGGCTAATAAATCTCTAAGACATTTCCTTTTCCTTTTTTTTTTAAACTCTACACAGATGCTATTGTACATTTCAGCATCTTAGATGGAGAATGGATAGTTGGAGGCAAGAAATTTTTTAAATCTGCAAAAATTCTTGTTATCTAAAACACATACACACATACACACACATACAGAAACAAAATGAGAAGGGCATAGTAGCTTATTAAAATGACTTATTTAAAAAGCCTTTACTATTTTTTGTGGTGGTGCTATGAATGTATCTAGTGGAACCAATGTATGTGGATGTTTTCTGATCACTTCATACTTTAGATTGGCTGTGTGTTTGTGTATGCACCAATGTGGGTGCATACTTGCATGCGTGCATGTCAGCGTTCGAGTGCATAAAAATAATAGAAACAGCAGAAACTTATTTGGGTCATATATAAATCTTAATTTAAAAATAGTGACAAAAGATATACTTTTTTTATTCTCCTGAAGTTTCTATTTCTAGATAAACCTAGAATCGTTTTATCTAGCCTCCAGGTGGCTCTCGCCAGCCCTTGGGGATCAGGAGACGTCCTCATCCTCATGGTGACCTCCATTTCTGTCCAGGATCCTGAGCTGAAAATGAGGACACCTGTTTTCAGCCTCTGGCTTACCCGGCGGGAATCATGGGAACTGCCCAATCCAAATTGGACCCTGAAACTCCGTTGGGTTTTCTAGTGGCCAATTTCAAGACTCTGGGCCTTTTCCCAGGACCTCTTTCCCTTTCCCAGAAAAGGCGCCCCCTCATTCATTACTGTGCAACGGCCTGGCCCCAATATTGCCTAGACAATCGGTCCCAATGGTCTCCAGAGGAAACTTTTGATTACCAACTTCTTATGGATCTTGATCATCTTTCAGGCACCAAGGCAAACGGCACGAGGTTCCTTATATACAAGCTTCCTGGGATCGGCGCTCCCACCCCTCCTTCTGCTCCCAATGTTCCACCCCCCAGGTCCTTTTGGTGTGGGCGCCGCTCCCTCCCTTCCACCTGTTCCCTCAGCTCCAAAAGCCCCCCAAACCTTTCCCCCTTCTCCTCCCTTGGAGTCTCCTGAGACTTTGGCCTGTCCACCTACTAGGGGACGCTAGGCTTCCCTCCTCCCTATCCGAAACCCCCTGCCCCCTCCTTCTCCTCCTGCCTCCCAACCACACACCTGTTTACCCGTTTCTGACCCCCAGCCTTCACCCCCTACCTCCCTCTGATCTCCATGTGCCCCAGATCCCGCAGGGTCTCCTCCTCCCCTGACCTGGTCTGCCCCCTGCAAGAGGTGGCAGGAGCTGAAGGGGTTGTTGGGGTCCCTGCTCCATTCTTGCTCCAGGACCTTTCCCAAGTTAAGCGGCTGGGCTCTTACTCTGCTAACCCGGGAAACCATACCGAGGAATTCCAACATTTGGCGCAGGCCTGTGGCTTGACTTAGCATGATTTGCACGTTATCCAGACCACCACCGTCACCCTGTCACCCTGTCACCCCGGAGGAGAGGGAGCGAACTCAGGCTGCTGCTGCCGCCGCTGGGCCTGCGCGGCCGTGCGGGTCGGGGCTCGGGCAGTTCCCGCCGTGGATCCCGGGCGGGATTATCAGACTGGCCAGGGGGGCCGCTGGCGCCGGGACCACATGGCCATTGTCATCGCTGCCATGCGGGCGGCCTCCAACAGGGCCGTCAACTATGACAAACTCTGGCGAATCCTTCCAACCCCAGGCGAAAACCCTGCAGTTTTCCTTAATAGGCCGACTGAGCCCTTAACCCAGCACCCTCCCCTGCACCTGCCTCCGCAGCCGGGGCCGCCGTCCTGGCAGCCCGTCTATCTCTCGGTCCTCCCGATACCCGATACCCGTAAAGCATTAAAGAAGGCCAGGGAGGGTCCTCCAACTCCCACTCTCTGGTGAGAATCTCATTCAAGGTCTTTAACGCCGAGAGGAAGCGGCTGAACCTAGGAGGCAGGCAGACTCCGGCGGAAGGTCCAACTCCAGAGCCCACCGTGGCGGCAGCCCTGCGGCCGGCTCCGGGGCCACGGAGGGGGAACGAGCTGCAGCCCGCCTGGGCCTTGCTTCAAACGCGGAACCGAGGGACGCTGGGCCCACCGATGTCCCAGCCCAAGGAGTCCACGCGGCCATGCCCTCAGCGTCGAATGATGCGCCTCTGGAAACCCAATTGCTCGGCTCTCAGAGGATCCTCGCGGATCTCCACGCGGAGGAAACCCTGAGCCCGTAAGTGCAGCCCTTCCAGCTACTCGGAGTGGACGAGGCCCGACGGCGCCGGACTCGGACACCCCCCGACCCAGGCTGAGCCCGGGGTCCTGCCCCAGGCGGCGGGTGAGTCCTGTCGGACACGGAGGCGACCCACTGTGTTCTGCCTTCCTACTCGGGGCCAGTTCCCGTCTCCAGTAGCGGGGGTGGGAATTGCTGGCACCTCCTCTATTGCAGGGACCACCCCACTCCTCTCTTGCAGCCTGGATGGGCCCCCCTCTCACATTCCTTCCTTGTAATTCCTCCTGCCCAGCTCCTCTCCTCGGCCGGGATATCCTGCACAAACTCAAGGCCACCGTTCATCTTTCTCCCTCACCTCCTGCAAGGCTACAATTGGAGTCAGCTGGGGTTGGTCCACCTGGGGACGGAGACTTTAAGGAATATCCTCAAGCAGCTGCCCAAACTCCTTTTGTTTTAGGAAAATTCCCTGTCTTATCAGGCCCGACGTGGGCTGCCTGTTCCCCCTTGTTGGCGGGAAGACTTGGCGTCTGCTCCCCTGTCGGAGCTGATGAGCTCTAGAACCGGGAGATGTTCTCTGCCTTCTGGCAGCACCTCCCCTCTTCTGCCTCCCCCTCCTCCTGTTTCGGCAGTGCCCTGGGTAAGGCCTGCAGAGCTCGCTTCTAGGCTATCCCCGGTGCCCCAAGTGAAGCAGTTCCTTCTCCCCTCACCATCCAGGAGCAAGAAGACCACAAATTACTTAACGCTGCCCACTCCAGGTTCCTCCACCAGTGTCTCGGGTAAAAATTGACACTGAGGAGCAAATTGGTTGACTTTCTAGGTGGGACATAAATAGGTACTAAATTTATTGGTTTAACTAAGATAGGTCTTGAAAATTATCACTACTAAGCCTGAAACTTTTGTTCTATTGAGGTTTACTGAAGGTCATATAAACTCTGTTATCTCTTTGCAATTTGTTAGTTAAAAAAAAAAAAAATGGCTAAAATGATGGTTAATTGTTTCCAAGTTTTCATAGGTAATTGTTAAAATACCTTTCAAAGTCTTTGGTAACCTGAAACCTTAAAGTTATGCCTGGATGATAAATGGGATTGAATTCATTGGACATCTAGGTCTTTTCCAAAAAGGAAAAAGTGCTGAAGTGTTAATTAATGGACATTACTTTGTGCTTTTAACTTCTGAAGGATATTCGAATCTTTTGGTGAGCATTCTTTGTACTTAACTGTTTCATAAATTTGCCATAGAAAGAATTGTTTTCTCTTTGCCTGCCCAAAAAAAAAAAAAAAAAAAAAAAAAAAAAGTTTCTATTGTTTTGCCTTTATAGGTCTTTAATCCTATATAGGTGTTTTAAAACTTTCTTAAGATTTTAACAAACTTATACAAACCACCCTAAGTAACCAAACTCACACATACGTGCACAGGAACTACTCCAAACCCACCTACAGACTAACCCAACTCAGGACCAGGACCCCTTCTCCTGGGTAAAACTTATACAACAAGGCACTTCTCTCGCCAGCCTTTCCGGCATGGGCAATCTGTCCCACTGTTTTATCTGTGCCACCTTGGGCAAATCCCCCCTGGTGGCTATTCCCTTCCCTAATGTATTTAACTGCTCCAACCCCACACCCACACCTCTGGGACATTCTCCCTCTCTCAGCAACATTCCCTCATTCACAGACCCTCTCAACCACCAATTCCCTTTCTGTTATTCTATCCCCTAATCTTCCCTCTGCAAGGCCATCCTGTCAAGGCCTTAGCTCTCATCACGCTCCTAACAGCAGTTTCTTTTGGTGCAATGGCACCCTATCTAAATCTCTCAATACCTCTGCCTCCCTCCTCTGTCTTCCTGTCTCCCTAGTTCCACGAATAACTATCTATAGTCAGGCAGAAAGAGCCCTCCTTACCGGCCCTCCCCTAGAAAAACAACAAAGGGCAATCTTTCCCACTAGTTGTCGGTGTCTCCCTGTCCTCAACCCTGGTGGCCACAGGGTTGGGTACGGGGGGCCTTAATTCACTCTGTAGATTCCACCAGGGGCCTATCTGAGAGGTTTCAAATGGCCATCCAGGCCTCAGCAGAGTCTCTGGCTTCCCTACAAGGCCAAATAACCTTGGTGGCCCAGGTGGCTCTTCAGAACCGACGTGCCTTGGACCTCCTTACAGCAGAAAAAGGAGGAATTTGCATGTTCCTCAACGAAGAGTGCTGCGAAACAGGTGTAGTTGAGATACCCTTGCCAAAGTTCGAACAAATTCGCGAAATGTGTCAGGAGTCAGTCAACCAACTTCTTTTACACCCCTAAGTTCACCTGCCCACCTCTGACATGCCCCACGACGCCCCTATATCAGCAGGAAGCAGCCAGATCTGAATCGTGGCTCCATTAAAACAAAATAAAAATATCAGAATGTTGGGTTGGCAAGACTGGTGACCTCAAAATAGCCGACCCAAGGCCAGAAACCTCCCAATAACGATGCCTTGCCGCCCCACCCCCATCTCCCTGCCAAAAACTCTTTATAGATCCCCCTGATGTTTGTCTGGGTGCCACTGACTTCCCTGACTTGTGCCTCCTCTCTGAGTCAGGGAACCTCGCCCGGAGGGCTCCCCATTAGAGCACTCTCCAACCTGGCTCTGCTATCTTTAATTTTGTCCTCCGATCATTAAAAAGAAAACCTAACACATTTTTTACTTTTTTCCATCACTTGTGAAAGAACTGATATTCAGACAAGGCACCCTAGTTTGGTATCTAGCCAAGTTGAGTATTCTTTCTAGTTTGGTGAAAGTTTTTACATATTTCAAATTTACCTTTGATTTCCAGTGTCCATAGTTCTAACTCTGATTTTTTTTTTAAGATTTATTTATTTATTCATGATAGACAGAGAGAGAGAGAGAGAGAGGCAGAGACACAGGCAGAGGGAGAAGCAGGCTCCATCCTGGGAGCCCGATGTGGGACTCGATCCCGGGACCCCAGGATTGCACCCTGGGCCAAAGGCAGGTGCTAAACCACTGAGCCATCCAGGGATCCCCCTCTAACTCTGTTCTTAAGGAGAGATCAAGTTCTCATCAAAAAGTTATCACTAATTCATCCGGGATTTTTGAGAGAATGTTTTTTGTTGTTGTTTTGAGACAGCAAATTGCTGACAATTACATAATTTCCACAAAAATATAGAAGACTGAATAGTAGTTTAAATCGTTCCAGATGTTTAATATAACATTTCTACACAGGACAGTGGCCCCTCTTGTAGTCCAATTATTAAAATCTAGGTTTTGAATAAAACCAAATCTCTTTGTGTTTTTTTTTAAGACTTTATTTATTTATTCATAGAGACAGAGAGAGAGAGAGAGAGAGGCAGAGAGAGAAGCAGGCTCCATGCAGGGAGCCTGATGTGGGACTCCATCCAAGGTCTCCAGGATCATGCCCTGGGCTGCAGGCGGCGCTAAACCGCTGCGCCACAGGGGCTGCCCCAACCAAATCTCTTTGATAGTAAACAATTTATTTCCTCTCTCCTTCCCTCCCTTTCTTCCTTCTTTTTTCTTTCTCTTTCCCTTTTTTTCATGCAGAATTAAAGTAGATCAATTTGTAATAAACATACAAAGGTGGTCACCATATTCCATTATTTGATGAGACAAAAATATAATCATGACTAACTGAATAAAATTTGTCACAACTATAGGGTAAGATGAATTATATCAACTCTGGATTGTTGATATAATTGTTTACCAAAACCCCCAAGAACATAAGACATACCCTGATTCATCGTGCTAAGAATTTAATGTAGACTGACATTCTTTTTTAGTGAGAAATACTAAATCTCGACAGACAGCTTTGCCCAGACATCTTCAAAAGAAATTGAATACCAGGAGTATGCAACATGAAAAACGTGTAATATATTCTAATAAAATAGAGTTCCAAACCATGAAGAAGCACGTTATTCTAAAATTATCTGTATTGTGCAACTAAAGTTTGACTCTCCCTTAATCTAGGACAAAGTATTTTCAGAAAATACTCACAGACAATCCAAGAACCAAAACTTAATTAGAATTACAGTCCATGATGGGAGAACGAGAGGAATGGCATACTCACCAACTCATTGCATTTGTGATCATGTGAGAGAACTATTTTTTTTTTTTTTTTTAATTCAACAAGCAAGAAGGAAGTCCTCTCAGGGATTATTCTAAGACTCATTCTGAAACTCAGAATTACACTGTTGCTTTAGTCTCCATCTCTAGGAAATAATGAGATAAAAGCCCATATTTGCCATTCTATAGGTTATGTGTCAGTGGAGTAATTGATGAGAGTATAATTCAACTTGCCCTATAGTTGTGACAAATTCTATTCAGTTGGTCATGATTATGTTTTTGTCTCATCAAATAATGGAATATGGTGACCATCTTTGTATGTTTATTACAAATTGATCTACTTTAATTCTGCATGAAAAAAAGGGGAAAGAGAAAGAAAAAGTAAGGAAGAAAGGGAGGGGAGGAGGGAGGAAATAGCATTGTTTACTATCAAAGAGATTTGGTTTTATTCAAATCCTAGACTTTAATAATTGGACTACAAGAGGAGCCACTGTCCTGTGTGAAAATGTTATATTAAACACCTGGAATGATTTAAATTACTACACTAATATGTGCTGATGTCACTTAAAGTTTCACTCCCTGTTATGTATTAAAGGTTTGTGTCTCCCCAAAATTCATATGTTGAAACCCTAACCTTCACTGTTGCTGTATTGGGTGATGGAATCTCTAAGGAAGTAATCGGGTTAAATAAAATCACAATGTGGGGAATGCACCTCAGAGGATTAATGTCCTTATAGAGAGACACCAGAAAGCATGCTCTCTTTCTCCATCCCTACACACCTAGGAAAGACAATGTGAGGGCAAATCAGTCATCTGCAAACCAGAAAGAGAGTCTTAACCAGAAGCCAAACCCTGCTGGAACTTTCAACTTTCGCTTTCCAGCCACTAGAACTGTAAGAAAAAATTTTTTTTCGTATCTTTAAGCTGCTTAGTCTGTGGCATTTCATGTGCAGTCCAAGCCTGCTAATTCATTCGCTGTACTCCAGACACACAACTCCAAGAACTCCTTCAGTCTTTAGGTTTGCTCTGCCCTAGTATCTTTCCTGACCGATTCTTGTTACTAATCAACATAGCCCTTTACCTCACATCATGAACAGTTTTATTCTATGTCTTCAGTTGTCCAGATATCTGCTGCTGACACTGTGACCTGTTATATCCAAAAGGGGAAATATGAAACTGGGGACTGACTGGTTATAGAGCAAAAAATTCCTGTCCAACAAAGACGGCTTCGGGGAGCAGTGACTAGAGATAAGGAATAGAGCCCTTTCATTCTAAAAAGCAGTAGGCAAAAGGAAGGGCTGAGAAAGGGCTAATTTCTTATATATATATACATACAGTATATGTAAAAGTATGAATCTTACTGTTTTTTTAACTTGTTTTGTGCATGTTTTCTGTCCTGTAATGAATCTGATGGCATTTAGTAGCAGAATTCAGCTATCCCTTTTGCCTTGTGAGCAATGAAGCCCTGAAGAAAGCAAATCTATTTTAATTCTGAATATCAGGTGCTATTTAAAACATCAGTAGACTTTGATAGTTTTTATTTTAAGGAACTCTGAATTCTGACCCAATTCTGTCACTAAGTTGTATGTTTCATATGTTTGCTGTATATTTGCAATTTTACATATTTTGAGATTGTCTCTGTTTTCTTTAGCTCCTTTAACATATTTATTATATTACAAATTTAAGTTGTTGTCGTCTAAACTAGACTATTAACTAGATTCTTCTTTAACAGATCTCGGAGAAACATAAAATGACATTGATAATTTCAGTGATGTTGTTTTCCTTTGAAATTTAATGAATAGTTGAATGACATATGAAAGGAGAAGATATACAATGTGTAGGTTTTATAAAGTGGAAAAATACAACAGAGATTTCTACTTCATTTTGCTAACTCTGACGTTAGCAGCAGCCACTCCTCTATTTGTCTATAAATGTATAAGTGACGTGTGCCTGGACATTATAAACCTTTAATATAAAAAATCACATTTCAAATTAGTTTGCATGGCTACTTTTAAAATTCAAACTACTTTTCACAGTTAAAAACCAAACAAACAAAAAGAATAACTTACAGATCTAGCCTGTCTCAACAATAAGGTAAATCCATCTGGTTGAAGAAACTATAAAGGCTTTCCTCAGGACCAAAAGAGTTTGCTAAATTTAAGATTTAGGAAAGCAGAGAATGCACTATTGTAATTCTGTAAGAGAAATCTGCAAGAGAAAGAGACTGCTGTGTGTTCTCGGAATCCTAGTTTACAACTTCCTGTTCCTTCAAAGATCGGTTGGAAAAAAACTGAAGATGTGGCCAAATTAATTTTAGAAATTTACTTTTTAACAATTTTTTATTGTATTGTTTTATAAATGAGGCATAACTCAAGGGCAGATTAATGACTAAAATGCATTTTGATTTAACTATCTTCTCTGATAGTGTCCTTGAGTTTGCTTTTTGAATCACTCTTACCAAGGAAAGTTATACAGATAATAAAACAATAGGAATCTATACTGGGTAGTTTTATCAAATTCACAATCAACTTAGAATTTTAAGTCTGAAAGGACTGTAAATGTGCCCCCCCCCCCCCATTTTACATAGTATTTCAAGGGATAAAGGTACTTGTTAAACTAAATTTATTTACCTTAGTCTGTGATACTTTGCATCATACTGAATCCTAGTTTATATCACATTTTAGAAAAGGATACCTATGGGTTAATCTTGTTTAATGGCTATAAGACCTGAGGATACAAGGAAACTAAAATTATCATCTATCTGACATTAGTAAAGGTGAAAGAAAGGCATTTACTCTCAAATGTACTCACTGAAGAAAATGCCCAGGACTGTTTTTGTTTCCTAGTCCTGAAACGTCCACATATATCTTTGTAGAGCTGTTCATGATGATCTTTATAAAAAATTATAAAGGTTTAATTTTTTTCCAGTGTGCAGCAGATGACAAGAAACTAACCAATTCCCACTGATCCTCTTAAATTCCCTTGGGTACATATCATATTATTTTCTGTTGTTTCTGCTTTGCTGAAGACTTAAAACCCTTCATTAATGTTTCAGACCATTTTTCATCACATTTTTTGCCAACAGGTAAAATGGAAAAGGAGACATACCATGCAATTATTAAAATGGTTCTTGCCAGTTTTCTATGTCTTGAACTGCAAATCCTCTGGATTTCCACTAATATTTCAAGTTTTTTTCTTTTGTTTTTAATTTCTCTAAAACTTTATTCAAAGTTATTTACCTCACTGTTAATAAGGTGTACAGTTAATGCTCTGTGCCAATATTATGAGGCTTGCCCATTGCCAGCAACGGACTTTGAGAAAAACCCATTTCCTGACACCCAAAAGTTAAATTACTCTCTTCAAAACATACTAAACTCCCAATACTTGTGAAAGTATTACATGCACCATTTTCCCATTAGTCTTTAAATGTGAACTTACATTATTAATCTACATCAGTGGATGTTAAAGTCATTTTAACAAATTGTACAAATCAAAATACCACTAGTTAATATTAGACAAGAGTATTTTACACACATTACATTACATATTACCTTGCAATTTGAAACATTACAGTTCATGCTTGTGTAAGTTTATTTTAGATAACTGAAACTTCACAGAATTTAACAGCAAATAAAGTTTAAAAAATTTAGTTCTGTACATTCGTTCCAACTATCTCTATTTTACAGTCTATAAGGCTCATGTCATACATAGTTCAGCACCAAAAATATCTACAAAACTATCTAACCAGTCTTCTTATTCATTTCATGTTGTTGTTGTTGTTTTAAGGTGAAAGTCTGAAAAAATTCTTTATAAATCCTACTCCCAGACCTTTAAATGGAATACTTTTTTTGGCTAGTCATACTATATAAAACTTGGGTTGTCCTTTTATTTATTTTCATTGAATAGATACCAGAAAAAGGGAAAAGAAAGGAAAAGAACACTTACATCCTGAATTTAGGCTGTCAGTCTGTAAGTTGAATTTGTAACACTGAAGTATCACAGGTAACCTAATAATGCCCTGTGCCCCATCCTTCTATTTTGTTTTAAATTTTTAAAAGACAGCCAGAAAAATGTTTTATTTATTCTTTAAAATAAGGCGCAAAGAAAGATTGCAACAACTTCCTCATACACCTCTCTATTACCATCTCCACCTTGAATCAATGATTCCGAAGCAGACCCAGAGCTACGTCCATAGTTTCCCAGTGTACCATGTTGTCTATACCAGACATCTATCTGCTCAATGCTAGCATCTCTCTGTTCAGAGGTCATTATAATAACTCGCAACTGCTGGCCTGGATTTAAAGCAACATTCCAGTTTCCAGAACCATTCCGACTTTTCTCCCTCTTTAGGATTTATGAATTATAGAAAAAGAATGTATTTGTCTTGCCATTTCTAAACAGGGTTTGTGCATACCACATTTTAAGACTACATTCCCTAAACTAGAACCTTTTTTTTTTTTCAAAAATCACAGGTACTTTCAGTAAGCTTGGTTCAAAGTACAAAAGTCTTACGTGTTTAAAAAAATTAAAATTGGAGACTAGTACCTCGGCTTTCTTTACCTGAAGCACACGATTCATGATACCACATTTAAAAACTAAGCTTCATGCATACAAATGGCCAGAGAGGTATGAAGTTTACAGAGCCCTTTAACATTATTCCTGTAGATTAAGCACTGGATGGACCACAATAGGAAGCATGTGAGCAAATTGAGCAAAGAGACTCCCCCAAGAATACGATAGTTTTCCAGACTTCATGTCAGTCACATAAAAAGTTACACAACATGTAATCCTTTAAAATTGTCCCCAGACATCCCATTCCCAGAACTGTTCCTATACAGACCCTCCACCCCAACCCGCACTGAAGTCTTCCACCTCATAGAAGTATCTTAATGCTCCCTGTTACTAATGACAGCTGCTTGGGGTTCTGCTGCTGTGGCAGGGAGTCTTGGCACTTTCTTAGCAGGACTTGGAATATGCTCAGTGACTGCACTTGAATGTATGAGTCCTACTCCTTCACCCAGAGTATCGTCGCTGGGGGAGGGCTCTGGGCATAGGTCCTCCTGTGCTTCTCATCCACTCTGACGAGGTACCAGGTCCCTTCGAAGAGGGAATCTACTGAGCTCTGAGGAATATAGTTCATCAAGTGATGAGTGTGCTCTCTGAGCTTCATGTTTTCATCAAAGACATCTGGTTCCACATAAGTTCTTGAGTCAAGTCTTGATTTGAGGTCACATAAACTTGCTGTTATTTTATCAAGACCAGACCCTGGTGTGGCATCTTGCATAACTCCAAGGGAGTACAGGGTGGCAGCCAAACCAGAACCATAAGAGAACACACCAATCCTCTTTCCTGCCAGCTGTTGAGGTGAGTACTGTGCTAGAACAGAAGCGAGGGAGCCATAAACAGACGATGTGTACATATTTCCATTTTGATTTGACACAAGCAAAGATGCCTTTGTTTTCTGATTAGAGTTCAGCACTAGCCTTCATAAATGCCTTTTCCACATCTCTATCAAACTAAGTATCTTCTAATTTAACATCCCCAAAGGCTTCCAGGCCATTATAGATACTATTTTTATCTCTGTTCTGGTCATTAAGGATGTCATTCAGCAAAATCTGAGCTAGAGACTTCTGAACCAGCTTACAGTAGGGTGAGTGGAAGATCATGAAACCAAAATCATTCAAGGTAAAGTCTTTATCATTTCCCTGTTTCTGCCACTGGGCTCGGATCTTTTTGTGATAGACAGAATAGTAGCGGTCTAGTGCACCGAAGTACCACTGTATGGAGAGTTTCCCATCTACTATAGGATATTCCGAAAGCATGTCAGGCTTGTAAAAGTCATAGGCATGTTACATATGTGTCCCACGAAGTCCTTGGTCAAGAATTAAAGGCGCATTTGCCCCAATTAGCAGAGCAGCAGATCTCACTTCACCTGTAGGTCTAGAATTTCCTGTGGCATATACAGCAATATCTCCCGCAACTACCAGGGCATACTGTCCATCCCAGGAGCTGGACTCAATCCAATTAACCCCATTGAAGACAGCAGCTGTGCTTCCATAGCATGCATTAGTTGTATCTATTCCTTCTATATCTGTGTTCCCAGACTCCTCAAAGAGCTACATCAAATTAGTCTTCACGGATTTTGATTTGTCGATGATTGTCTCTGTTCCAACTTCTAAATGCCCAATGCAATCATACAAAATGCTATCTCTCCATAAGATTCTGAACCACAGTCAGGCAAAGAGAGTTGCTATCTTCTCTATCTGTGCAGAAGCCCATCTTGGCTTGGCCCATGCCAATAATATACTTTCCAGCATCTACACCATCATATTTTTCCAACTCTGCTTGATCAACAAATTGAGAAGGAAAAGAGATCTCAAGGGCAGCAATTCCCACATCTTTTGGCCAGCAGGCTTCTGCATTCAAAGGAAGTGGCCCAGGCATGGTGAGAGAGCCAAAGATACCCAGGCGGTGGCCGTGGAAAGGGAGTGAGCCACGAAAGGGAAGTACCTCATGTTTTTTTCTTTAGAGAATCTCACTCCCTTCTTAATTGGGATGAAGACTTGAATATAGACAGCATTTTGACAACTGAGATAAAATTGGTCTTGTCAGTGTCACAACTGACATACGTTTGGCCTTCTGAAACCATACAAATCTATTATGGAAATTAAAGAAGATTTTACCTTAATTATAGGATAATTTTCAAATGAAAGCAAATGGAAATTGAAGTCAATAGGTGTATGAAGTTCTACAAATAATACTTTATAAGGGAAAAATCAGTACTATCAATTTGTTTTTTTTTTTTTTTAGTACTATCAATTTGAAAAAAAAATAAAATTAGCAAATACCTTGTGTTTCATGGAAAGTTATACTAAAAGAAATAACACGAGTTAATAACTTTTGAGTATTTTATTCTAGATAGCCAACATATTTTTAAAGTAATATTCGTTATAATAAACTTCCTTCAATGGGTTAAGTTAGGCTATACAATTTTTTTTTTTTTTTTTTTTGAGTACAAGTGAATTTTTAAATATGTCTCTGGTACTTTGCTTTGGGCTTTCTTCTGAAAGAAAACTAAGCAGAAATTTCCTGAAGAGGTTTATAGTGAATTGAAAGAATGGAAGTCACACTGAATAAAGCTAATGCAAACAAAACTTTGATTCGCTATTTAAAGCTTCATGGATTCTAACCTTTTAAACTTGTATTTTGCGAGCACACAAATGACCTTTAAACTAAGTGGTACCGTCTGTTGTTACATTCGTTGTAGTTTGATCCTGGTGCTGGGTGTTGGATTTCTTTTTTTTTTCTTGACATATCCTTAGAAATGCTTCTGTGTTCCAATAAATGGTGATAGTTAAATAGCATCAAAGGAAAAAGAAAACTCTGTCAGAAGAAAATTTTCTGTCTATGCACATCTTAATTTAAGCAGAAAATTGAAAGAATTGTCCAGTGACACAGTAACAAATTTATGTTCTACAATTTTCAGGAATAGGTTCAACTCATCCCATTTGGCTACTTAGCATAGAAGTTAAGGTGGCAAGATCTAAATTCTAAGACTGTGTACCTCTTTCCGAACATGTAGCCTTGGAAATTTTAATTAGCCTCTGAGTTATCCTTCCGTAATTTAGAAAATGAGGGCAAGACTAAACATTCCTTAGAGGGTTTTGTTGAGGATAAAATAATACAGTGTTTGTAAACCAATTATTTTGTTGCATGGTTCATGTTCAACTATTGCCAACTATTATAACTTTGATAATATTGAAAATCATTTCCATTCAACAATCCAGTTAATGGCTACAAACAACATGGATTTCCTGGTGCTTCTATTGATAGATTTCTTTTCTTTTTATTATTTTTTTCTTTTCTCCTGCCATAGTATGATTATTCATAAGAAGAGACTGAGCTCTTGATCTCTGCTTTCTAGTTTATATAGGGCAGGAAACTTCTCAGAAACTTTTATCGTTACTACATTTCCCATATTTCTAGAAGCTCACTTGATCCCCAACAAAGTATTTTTACTATTTTTTTCTTTTTTACTGACATCCTGGGATGGTTGTACTATTGAGACTCCTTACTCAGAAATAAAAACTATTTTAGAAGAAGCATTATATAAGATGTATCATTATATTATATAGTTTATTTGTATTCAATGCTCTTGAAACATAGCTCCTACATAGTGTAGCTCATGAATCTCTGAAATTTCAGAGAAATGATATGTAAGCATTCACACCTCTCACTGATCAATTATCTATCCACAATCATAACATTTACATGAGATTATCAATTATTATATATTTTAATCATATATCTTATAAAGATACTCCATAAAACTATATATAAATACATATACATATATATGCATAGACATAGTCTATATGTGTATATATGCACATATGTATTTATATGTGTTGTGCCCAAGATTATGTATCTGAGAAACCACCAAGGAGCCAACACCGATGCAAGCGCACGAGAGTTTATTTGGAAGCTCGAGCTTGGGTCCAAGTATACCTGACACAGCGGAGCAGGGACTTGGACCCCGAAGTGGGTTATAGCTGGGTTTTTTATGGGCTGGTTTAGGGGATTTTCAGAAGGGGTGGAGGAATTTCTCAAGTTCTGTTTACATTCTTATATGGGACTTTCAAGGGCATTGAGCTCTGTTCTCATTCTAATATTGGGCTTTCTGATACAGGATTCTCTGCTGAGGGCAATTCTGAACTCTGTTGCCTTTCTGATATGGGATTCTCTGCCGAGGACATTCTGCAGTTTTTTCTGTAAAGTTCAGCTCTTATTCACAGGGGCCTAAGATGGCTGTACTTGTGCTAATGCTAAACTTGAGGTGGAATGGCCTTAATTTTTTTCAGCCTCCACAATATGCTGCAGTAATGTTTTGAATGAATGTTCTTAAAAGTCTCAGAATTCAAACCATCAACTGTGAGTAGCCCATATTGGACACCCATGGCTATATTTAGGGATTGGTAGAAGTAAATTTTCTGAAAAGAACTGTTTATTTTAGTAATGTAAGTAATACTTATCATATTATGAATCCTAGGACAATGATAGTTGGTGTCATGGATCTGTACTTTACTGTCACCAGGGAATTTGAAAAAGTATGGAACCAGGCAAAGCATGCAAGGTAGAGGGACTAGTTATAGATGAGAAGTCTGTTCAGATGCTGCTGCTCACAAATGACTAGAGAGGAAATTCACATGGAAAAGAACAAACATGTATTTGGGAAGTGTTGCAAGAGGGGGTCAGGAGAACTGAAAATCAAACAGGTAAACATTAACAAGCAAAACCTGAGAATTCATGGAGGGAATTTTAAGTATCAATCGTATATAAATATTGAATAGAGAAACAAAGTTCATAAACATAATTGTTGCATAGGCTTGAGAATATAGGTCCTAATACTGATGTATTATGTACTATGTCTTGTATCTGTGATGGCCACTGGAGGCAGGAAGTTCCAAATAAAAAGATACTAATTTTAACTGAAAATAAATAAGCATATTAGTGTGTTTACCTTCTGGATAAAGTTACAGCTTCTTTTTGTGACTCACATATTTTTACAGGGAGAAAAGATCATGGGCTAGAAGTTGACAGGAAGCCACAGCGCATCTATTTCTATGAGATCTATTTCTCATGGGCATGTTTAAGACTTGTAGAAGATACTAGACAAGGTTGTGAAGTAAGGGGTTAGGATAAGACCAAATTATACACTTGATGAGAAACAGGAAGGACTACAGAAGCTTTTCAATAGAGATCCAGTATTTCCCACATACAAATTTACTGAAAAGGCAAAGTAGCTTAAGGCTGTTGTATAACCAAAGCTATTTGTTTCTTCAGGAGTTATTTGAACTATAGTAGGTGTAAAACTCCAAAGTTCATTAGAGAGTTTGTTCTCAAAGGAAAGGAGAAAAAGTAAGATTGTGTCAAAGTTACAGATAACACAGCATTTATTTATAAAGCATATTTAATATTATACTGGGCCTAAGTGGAAGAAAATATTAGCAAGAATGTGTACAGAATATTAACTGAACTCTTTTAGTAAGAGTCATTATAATTACTTTAAAATATTCTGTTCATTATGAAATATTTTGAGAAAAAAATTTATAGATCAAGAATTGAAATAATCCTGAATGGTGATTTAATGATTTTAATAAACTGTTTTTTGCAGGTAGAAAAATACGGATTAATGGAGATTAAAAGTTTAAAGGGATGTTAATGCTCATGAATCCAATCTTATCCCAAGTTTTCTCAGCATCAGCATCACTTGGAAACTTAATAGAAGTGCAAATTCTCAAAGCTCTCCCTACATTTAGTACACTCAGGTTGGGTCTCAGCAATCTTGTGTTTTATCAAACCCTCCAGGTCCTTCTTAAACATGCTACATTTGCAGAACCACTAATGTACTATTATACTTGAATTAGGATTGCCTGAAGGAAACCAAATAAGCAAAACCAACAGCAACAACAATGAAAAACAGGTTACTACTTCAATTAGATTTTTAGAACAATAACAAATTTTTAGTATAATCATGCCCTACATGGTACATTATTTGTTATTGTTCGTTAGTTGTTTATCTGAAGTTCAAATTTGTTTCTTTTATCTAACAATTCTATCTTGAATGGACAAGACTAGAGATAGATTGGTCAAGGTAACCCTTTTATTTTATTTATATTTTATTTTATTTTATTTTATTTTATTTTATTTTAGATTTATTTATTTATTTACTTATGAGAGAGAGAGAGAGAGAGAGAGAGAGGCAGAGACACAGGAAGAGGGAGAAGCAGGTTCCATGCCGGGAACCCGACATGGGATTCGATCCTGGGACTCCAGGATTGTGCACTGGGCCAAAGGCAGGAGCCAAACCGCTGAGCCACCCAGGCACCCCCACCCTTTTATTTTAAACATGGAAATAATCATGAGACTCCTAGGTGGCTCAGTGGTTGAGCGTCTCCTTCTGCTCAGGGTGTGATCCTGGAATCCTGGGATCAATTCCCATATCAGGCTCCCAGTGAGGGGCCTGCTTTTCTCTCTGCCTGTGTCTTGGCCTCTCTCTCTGTGTCTCTCATGATTAAATAAATAAAATCTTAAAAAAACAAAACATGGAAATAACCAGATTTAAGAAGATAGAATAAATGATCATGTTCCAAAGTTGATTTATTTCAAAAGATAGTCTGTGTGCCAATATGGTGAATTTTTAGAGCTCCATGCTCCTTTCACAATTTCCTCCTGATATACCCTAAACTCAGTGGAATGTTGTCTTAGTCTTCTAGTGCTGCCATTATAAAATACCATGGGCAAGGTGGCTTAAAGAATAGAAATTTATTTTCTCACAATTCTGGAAACTGAAAGGCTGAGATCAGGATGCTAACATATAGATAGAACATATCATGTTCTAGTGATAGCTTTCTTCTTGGCTTGCAGAAGCCCTCCTTCTTGCTGTGTTCTCATATGCCAGAGAGAACAACTCTCTAGGATCTCTTCTTATAGGGGCACTAATCCTCTCATGAGGGTTCCTCATGACCTCATCTATACCAAAAGCCCCATCTTCAAATGCCATCTAAACAGAGTTAGAATTCAACATATGAATTTGGGGGGGGACACAATTCAGTTCATAGCAAGTTATATGTCTTATAAATGTAAAACAAAAAAAAGGCCCAAGAAAACATATTTTGAAATTTAATACAAAGATGAATGCTGAAATACCTACTAAAATCTAGTATTTCTGAGCAAAGTTCTGGAATGTTTTTGGTCTGAACTACCCACATTCATGTATGTATGTATGTATGTATGTACATATGTATGTATTTATTTATGATTTTATTTTTCCACAAGACAGGCAGAGACATAGGCAGAGAGAGAAGCAGGCTCCCTGCTGGGAGCCTAATGTGGGACTCCCGGGATCAGGACTGGAGCTGAAGGCAGAAGCCCAACCTCTGAGCCACCCAGGTGCCCACATTCATGAAGTTCTAAGCAGTGCAACAATCAATGAAGCCACATAATCCAGAGTATAAACTGAGTCTGCCCATATTGTGTAATATCCACCAAAGTGCATATTTACTAGAAAGGATTAAATTTTTATTAAGTTAATAGACCTTATTCTTTTGAGCAGTTTCAGGTTTGCAAAAAATACAGTGTTCAATATACCTCCTCACTCATCCTCCATTTCTTTTATTATTAACATCTTTTATTAATCTGCTTGTTTGCTGCAATCAATGAGTCAATACTGATACATTATTAACTAAAGTCCCTTGTTTACATTAACTCTTTACATAAGATACTTTGCATTTTATATCCTGTGGGTTTTGGCAAATGTATAATGCCACGTATCTACCATTACAGTATCACACATAGTAACTTCATTGCCCTAAATGCCCCTGTGCTCAAGGATTCATTTCTAAACCAGATGTTTTCATTGATTGCAAAGTGAAATCTCTACTGCAGATATCTAAAAGGAATTATTTGAATGAAGGAAGAGAAACATCTTTCATTCTTATTCTCACAGAAGCAATTACTGTGGTTGTACATTTGTGTTTGCATTCTTTTTTCTTCTTTTTGTTTCCAGAAAGTTAGAAGGACTAAATGGTATGGCCTTTATTCATATCCCAATATTCACTTAGCATACTGCCAACTAAAATTAAAGAATTCGCTAATTAACCAATTAATTTAACAGAAAATAAGAATAATTTTAAAAGACCCAAAGAAAATCAGAATCTTCTTCCTTGAGTCTTTAGGCAGCACTAAGTGACATAGAGGGGATATTTATGCTACCTTCCTAATAGCAAAGCAATCTTTTTTATTTGCTGTATTCAAGCACTAGCATCTGTTGGTTACACATCAGCTAAATTTCATGTTGTTAATAGTCTGTTCAAAACAGCCACTTCAAAGATTTCTTTCTGTAGCTGTGTTTGATATTGGTATTTGTTCTTAGTCCTTTGTGGGGTACATTAATTGGATCATTTTGCACTAATCGAAACTGTTTGGCAAACAGTTACTTTGGCAATTTGGAATAGAGTTTCTATTTTTGTCTTGCATGCAGGCTCTATTTGGATCAGAGTAGATACAAGAAAACTGATGGATATGCATTTTCTTCTTACCAGTTCCTAGTATTTTAGCCTCATGTTTAATTATGTTCAATCTGCATACCTTTATAAATAATAGGAGATTTTAGTTGCAAAACCCTTTTTAATTACTATACCTTTCTAGTTCAGCTGGCTGGAAACTATACCTATTTGGGTCACTATATTTCCCCCTGTGATTATTTAATTCTAACAAAAAAAAATGCCATTTTTTTTTGTTTAACAAAAAAACATTGTCAAGTAAAACTGAGCTAACAGTATGAGACACTCATTACTTTTCAAACATTGAAATCTAACATATATTTTCCTAGAAAACTTTGACCTGAGATTTGGATGTAGAGCATTCTAGTTAAGCTACAAAATGATATTCAGTAAACAATCTATGGACATTCAACAAGGAAGACGTGTGTAAGAATACAATATTAAATATTGCAAAATTTAACACCATAAAAAAATCTTGAGTTATTTTTAGGTGAGTCCATTGTGAAATTTGAGAGTCAAGGATGTTAGCAATGAAGGGAAGGTTCTGGTTTTAATATTTTTTAAATGACACTCTCTTAAATCACATTAGTTTTTACTTACCAGTATACAGTAAATACAATATTATTTTACTTGGAAAATTGGGATAACATTTGACAAAATTGACAGCCAAAATTTGCCCTTGCCAGTTATGTGAGATCTTTCATTTAGATTTTAGATTTACCTTTATGTTGAATATCTCTATTTATCACCAGTGTTCTCATGTCTCCTGACTAATTTAATCAATGTTAAATGCTTAAAATACACAGTTTATTTTTTCAAATAACCAATCAGTTTGGTTGATATGTTGAGTCTGCTGTCTTCTCTCTTGAAGCACAGAAATTATATACTTCTATACCATTAATTATCATAGTCTAATCCAGAAATGGACCTTTATGGCAGTACTGTCTTCAACTTTTCCTCTCAATGTAATTTTTTTTTTTAAATCTAGGTTTGATTTTTTTTTTTATTTCAAATTCTAATTTGTTTCTGTTTTCTTTTGGAAGGTAACTCATTCCAAATTCTTTTTTGAGAAAAAAAGAAGAAAGTAGATGATCCTCTTCTTTAAAACTGCATGTCCTAAATGTAGTCAATAGAACAGTAGCCACATGGTCAAATATATTATGGAAACCCTTCATGTATTTTTACTCTTTTCCTTGTTAATTGTTAACACAGTTAAAGGTTCTGATGAAAATGCAAAAAAAAATCATGATTAGTACATAATTGACTAAATATATTTATTTTCCACATTCTTCCCTTCCATCTTTTTAAAGAGATCTGCTAATTATTACATAGTATCCATTGGAACATACTACTCTAAATATTGCCAGAGTAGAGTAGAAAGGACACAGAGCTCTGCTTTTATTTATTTATTTTTTAAGATTTTATTTATTTATTCATGAGAGACTTGGGGGCGGGGTGGGCAGAGACACAGGCAGAGGGAGAAGCAGGCTACTTACAAGGAGTCCATGTGGGACTCGATCCCAGGTCTCCAGGATCATGCTCTGGGCTGAAGGCAGATGCTTAACTGCTGAGCCACCCAGGCATCCCTAGGGTTTTGCTTTTAAACCAGATGATGATGTTCTTAAATCTTTAAACTACTAAACTGGTATGAAACATTCTTTCATCCTCCTTAGGATGTCTCACAAAATCAAAGTATGTCTACAGGCTTTATAGGTAACCAATCTTAAAAAATACTGAATAAATCCAACAAGGTCTTTGAGACAACCACTCCCCACCTACTCTGAAATTTACATGAATACTTATATGTTGCTTTTATAAGGATGAAAGCAGTTTTCCTAAAGTGCTTGATATTGAAAATGGAACAATACAAAACAAAAGAAAAATATGAGAGCAAAATCATATATTTGCAAATATTGACACAAACACTTCTACTAGAAGGTACAAAAGATGAATATGCCCAATTCCCCAAAAAGTGTGAACTTCTTAATTAAAAATACTTGACTCAGGGGCACCTGAGTGGCTCAGTTAGTTGAGTATTGGACTCTTGATTTTGTTCAGATCATGATCTCAGGATCATGAGACAGAATCCTATGTTGGGCTCTGCACTCAGTGGGGAGTCTGCTTGAGATTCTCTCTTTCTCCCTTTGCCCCTTTCCTACACACACACACTCTCTCTCTCAAATAAATGAATAAGTTTTAAAAAGAAAAAGTATTTCACTCAGAATTAAGTGAATAAAAGCTAGAGAACGGAAAGGAGAAATGCTAACCACAAAATCCAACTCTACAACTTACAGTTGTGTATCCATTGGATAACTCCTTGACACCTCTAAGTTTCAATAATAAAATTGGACTACAAATAGAAATAAAATAATAAATTAATTTGGATTTTGGGTGAGATTGTTGAGATAAAATCCTAACACAATGCCAGGCATGTGATAAGCACACATTTTATTAGTTACCATCATGAAAACCTGATGTGCAACATGTCAACCATATAAAATTTTCTGTGCTCACAAAAAGACAAAGATATTCAAGACTTGGCCAGAAAGAAAAAAAAAATTGGAAGAGATGAATGATCTTCTCAAATATTTGAGCTCTTCTGAACATTTGCTATTTGCAGTTAGAGGCTTGGGTAAATTTTATAAGAAGTAATATGATTTGCCACAGCCTACAGTAGAAATAATTCTTAGGAATGGGAAGAAGGTGCACCAGTAGCATCTCTTTAGAATTAAAGTAACCTAAATCTAGGGTGGTCTTTGAGGTATGTATTAAGAGGAGATTATCAAGGGAAGTACAAAAAGTCAGCTGTTGATTTCATTTCTATACTCTACCTATGAGCTATGGAGGTCACTTTGAGACTAAACTGTGTTTGTAATTAATGTCCTCCAAACAGAAATAAGAAGTTATGGATGCCTATAACTAGCGTTTTCTGTGTTCACACAGGATGTGTGGAAGCTTGAGACCCATCATTCTTAACTGTCTTTTACCTGAGTTAAAGTGTCATAAAATAGAATGGAGAAAAAAAAAAAAAAGGATCTCTAACTACAAAGAGTAATGTATTAATAGATTATAAATTATAAGAATTATGAATACACTATACTCATATATTGCTACTTGGAAGGTGGTCAAGAGTAGTTTGGAAAAGTATTCTACCATTAATGAGAGAAGATAGAAGGGTTGTGGGAGAAGATAATCTGTATTTTTCCTTTCTAGTTTTAAGAGTCTATAACTCTGGAGTGCTTGGGTGGCACGGTTGGTTAAGCATCTGACTCTTCGTTTCTGCTCACATCAGCCCCACATCAAGCTATGTGCTCAGCGTGGAGTCTGCTTAAGAGTCTCTCTCTTTCTCCCTCTGCCCCTTCCGCTTATGCCCTCTCTCTAAAATAATAAAATAATAAATCTTAAAAAAAAAAAAAAAGAGTCTATGACTCTGTTCTAACCTGATGAAGTGACCAGAAGATGCTGAGTGATTGAGCTCAGGATCATAAACTAGGGCGTTAAACTCTGAGGAAAGATGATCTGAAATGACTTCACTGAAAATAATAACCTGTGTCTAAGAATGTCAACAATGAATTAATAAAATTTCTTTTAAGAAAAATTTGTCAAAAATCTGTCATACTGATACAAAACTTTAAACAGATGTGAAAGAATACAAAGTGAAAAATTCACTTGAATATATGAATGCTAAAAAATTCTTTAAGTGTGGAGTTTTTGAAATCACACTACTTTATATCCTAAGCAGACATTGCACTTCCATGGTTGCCTTTCTATTTATTCTAAGGAACCGATGGTCTCCGTGGAGGACTCTGCCATTTCACTCTTTTATGTTGCTCTGGTCTATTGTCCTTATGTGATGTCATGATTTAAAATGGTGTTCATCAAGAAAATCTCTTTTCTCAAAAACAGTTTATTGAGGACTTGTTTGTTCATTACCTTTACTGCTGACCCAACAAAACAACGAATTGAACATTTTGACTTTTCACTTTTCAAGCAAATACTTGACATCATATTGGTAAAGTTTTAATCCTTTTGAATTAGTTTTCTTATCTTTAAGATTGCTGTTACTTGTATGCCTTTTGGAAAGGTTCTAAGTAATAACAAAAATATCTCTTACTGAAGTTTGTGGAACAAGGAAGCATACAGAAGATACTATTAATGACTTTTTTATTAATCCGTATACTTCCGTGAGGAGTATATCCTTGATATGCAGGTGAAAGAGGATTATATAGCAAGCAGTGATCCAGAGTGTTTCAATATAGCTTATGGAACTATAGCAAGAGTTTCTATTCTGATTAGGTTTACTGTTTGCTGAGAGTTGCTCTTGTTAGAAATAATCCCACAAACAGATTTAAGAATTCTTTTTTAGGAAAAATATAAATATAAACTATAAGTAAAAATAAAGTAGTTCTCACTATGAGCCTATGAAGCCAAATAAGGTGAATCAACATCCATGTAATAAGCTAGCCCTTAATAGGGCCACAATTGGAAAAATAAGATACAAATAATTTAAACCTTTGAGTGATTATTTTTAATTTTATGTTTGTATTATGTATATTGGAAAAATATTTTAGGCATCTATATTCTCTAATGTAAAATTAATGTTTGCTATCAGATATTTGCAGTTGTCTTTTAAAGACAATTTTTCATCCATGTATTTATTTTTCTCTCTCTTTTCTTTTTTTTTCATAAACAATGTGTATAGCATTACAAGAATTTTGTGATCAGCATAAAAATGTGATATTTACTCTCAAGGTGCTTAATATTTGCTGAAAGATAAATTTGAACTCTGAAATGTTTAAAATCAAGGAAATGATTGTGTTCACAGTGCCTGACCTGTATATAAATAGGTATCAGGTTAAACAACATGCCATAAGCAGTTATTGGGTTTATAAAATATATCAATATTCTTTGTTAAGTAACCTTACTTAAAATAGAAATGATACTAGAATAATATTTTTAGCAAATAATAAGTTTTAAATTATTCCATTGTTTCATTTGATATTAATGAACAATACTGTGAGGTATCTCATTCAAATTTAAAACTAGAAAATTATTTTAGTTTTTTATTAAAGTATAATTAATATATATTGTATTAATTTCAAGTGTACAACATATTTCAATAATTCTATGTATTACTCAGTGTTCACCATGACGTTTGGTAGCTATCTGTCACCATACAATTTTATTACAGTATTATTGACTATGTTCTCTATGCTGATTTTCATCTCTATGATTTATTTTATAACAGAAAGTTTGTACCTCTTGATCCTCTTGATTTATTTCACTCAGTACCCCTACCCACTGCCACCCTGGCAACCACCAGTTTGTCCTCTGTATTTGAAAGTCTATTTTTTGGTTTGTCTGTTTCTCTGTTGCTCATTTGTTTTTTTTTTTTTTTTTTTTTTTAGATTCCATATGTAAGTAAAACATATGGTATTTGTCTTTCTGACTGACTTATTTCAATTAGCATTGATACCCTCTAGGTCAATCCATGTTGTAGCAAATGGCAATATCTCATTCTTTTTATGCCAGAGTAATATTCCATTGTGTATACATACCCCACCTTCTTTATCCATTTATATGTAGATGAACACTTGAGCTACTTCAGTGTCTTGGCTGTTGTAAAAAAAAAAAAAAAGTGCTGCAATAAACCTGGGTACATATATTTTTTCTAATTGGTGTTTTAGTTTTCTTTGGGTAGAGACCCTGCAGCAAAATTACTGAATCATATGTTACTTCTATTTTTAATTATTTGAAGAGTTTCCATAATGTTTTCCACAGTGGCTGTAGAAATTTACATTCCCACCAATAGTATACAGGGAAGAAAATGAATTTTCTCCACATCCTCATCAATACTCATTATTTCTTGCCATTTTGATTCTAGCCTTCTGACAAGGTGGAAGGTGATAATTTTAAATCATTTTAAGAGAATTTAAGTAGTTTGCCAAAATTCACACAGGTAATAAATACTCTACTTATTTTACTCCAAATACAATGTTCCATATTCAAATCTAAATTTCTATGCTCTCTTCTTTATTATAGCAGCTTTGATTGCAGTCATAATACTTGAACACAGTCTTTCAAAGGCACATCAACGGAACCAGGCAAATGAGTGTGCATAATCATGAGTCACCGCTAATTGCAAAGTGATGCCAGTAACAGTGGTCACTGCTGATTTCTTCAAATAATTTTTGACATTTTAGATTCTATTTCTTAATAAATTTTCTTCTCCAGCTTTCATTTACATTTTGAAGTTTGAAAGCCTTCCTGAAAGAAGTTGCCTTGAGCTTGATGGTTAAGAAAACTGCCTGGATGTAGTTTACTATGCATGTATTGTACCCACTCTAACCTGAGGTCCTTACATTATTATCACATAAAATATGAAAATAATCTTAAACAGTAGTCAAAGATAAATATTTAAATATCAAAGTTTTTGCAACATCTTTAGAACAGGTTGCATATTACAATAAATATAAATCCATAACTGCAAATCAATTTAAATATATAATACAAATATTTTTGTATTGTTTACTCTTGCTGTGTGAATTGTTTATACTTATCTTTTTTACAACTTCTACTAGAGATTTTTCTCTGTATATTTTATCATCATTCCAAGATCTGTATTCATAAAACCAAACTTTCTGCTTCAGCATGTTTGTCATGTAACAACCAGATTAAATGTCATACGTTAAGGACCTACACAACTTCAATATTGCTTTTGTTTTTATATTGTATTTATTTTTCAATATTGTTTTTAGAAAATGTTTTTGGCCAGTCTTCCAGATGCCCTTGATAGTCTGAGCCTGTGATTATACCATTCTCCACAATATGTCATCCTAGGGAAGAAAGATGATCAGCTTCTGTTAAATACCTCCCATAAGTAGTGTCTTAGGAATATTTATTCCTTTAAATTAATTTAATAATTCTCAATGGTACAAGTGAGGAAAATTTAAGAACCATGCTTTAAATATTAGAAAATAAATTGAGGCTTCTTTTGTTACCCAGTTCCTCACTCTGAATAATACCATGGCCATGTTCCTCTTTCCCCAACTTTGCTTATGGCCAGTATGCTTTATAATCCTTCCAAATAGTCAAATCATGTCCTTACTTCAAAGTTTAGCTTATGTCCTATTTGCTTTATAAAATATTAATATTTTTTTAAATAATAAATTTATTATTTGAAGTTATATTGCCCTTAAAATTAATTTTTTATCAAATATAAGTAAGGTGGGACTCCTGAATGGCTCAGCACTTGAGCATCTGCCTTTGGTTAAGGGTGTGATACCAGGATCCATGATCGAGTCCCACATCAAACTCTCTGCATGGAGTCTGCTTTTCCTTCTGCCTTTGTCTCTGCTTCTCTCTCTCTCTGTGTCTCTCATGAATAAATAAATTAAATCTTTAAAAAATATATATGAGTAAGTTGAGGGCATGGAAATTGTTTTGTTCTTTATCAATTCCTCAAACCTGGTACATATCTAGTATGGGAAGAATGGGTAATGCACATATGTTATAAAAGTGTCATTGTGTTTATATCATTCCAGTGTTCTTATAAGTATTAAAAACTTTTGCAAAACCTGTATTATATTTTTAGTGTCAAGTTTCTAAAGATCATAAAATAAACCTAATTGAAGATGCAGCAAATATGCTGGTGGATTATGAATAAACAGCACATGATATATGTGGTTAGTCAAACTTTTTTTTCACTTAGAAGTTCATCTTCGTCAAATCCTAGGAAAGACATAGACAAGTTTCATTTTTTAAGTTCATTTTAAAATATTTTGTCCTATTTCTGTTTTTTATTTATTTAAATACATTTATGTATATATACACACATAATTATTTATATATAATATGTCAATAATATATATATATGTGTATATATATATATATATATATATATATATATATATTTTTTTTTTTTAAGAGCGAACACAGGGGAAGGAGCAAAGGAAGGAGAGAGAATCTTAAGCAGGCTCCATGCCCAGCTTGGAGCCCAGTATAGATCTCCATTCATGACCCTGAGATCATGACCTGACCCAGTCAAGAGATGGACACTTAACCAATTGAGACACCCAGGCGCCCTTTTTTTTTTTTTTTTAATTTATTTATTCATGAGATTGAGAGAGAGAGAGAGAGAGAGAGAGGGAGAGGCAGAGACACAGGCAGAAGGAGAAGCAGGCTTCCTTCGGGGAGCCCGATGTGGGACTCGATCCTGGGACCCTGAGATCATGCCCTGGGCGGAAGGCAGGCCCTAAACCACTGAGCCACCCAGGTGTCCCTTGATTTTAAATAAATTATATCTACTGGCTAAGAACTTGGAGAAAGGACTGTTTAAGGCAGAGAAGAATCCATTTCTTTACCTAGTCTTGAATAAAGTGTCCCACTGCCTTCTTGGTGAGAATAAATTTTATATCAGAATCTCCTAATGATTGACTATTTGTACAATGAAAAAGTGCTTCTGATATATGTATATGTAGGTTAATGAACATCTAAAGTTTAGTTATTCCTTACAGATTTTTTTTAAAATTTTTTTTATTTATTTATGATAGTCACACAGAGAGAGAGAGAGGCAGAGACATAGGCAGAGGGAGAAGCAGGCTCCATGCACCGGGAGCCCGACGTGGGATTCGATCCCGCGTCTCCAGGATCGCGCCCTGGGCCAAAGGCAGGCGCCAAACCGCTGCGCCACCCAGGGTTCCCATATTCCTTACAGATTTTTTATGCAAGTTCATCAGAACCTGACTTAAGGAATCTCTGGAAGGCAGCATTTTAAATGGATATCTTTAGAGGTTGAAACTTCATAAATAATATTTTTTAAATTCTTATATCATCTCCTGACAAAGTTGCATTCATTAAGACTTATTTTTGTTTAATTGAACTATAAAGCTATTTCTGTTTCTTATCCTCTCAAAGTGTCTTAAAAGTTTTTTTCTTACTTAACTTTGACATTTCATTTCTGAAAGCCAATAACCTCTCCAATTTTCCAAGAACCAGAATATATCAAACTCAAATAAAATTAAGTTATTAGTGCAAAGTGATGATGCCATGAATTTAATATTTTAAAAATATTTATTTATTTATTTATTTATTTATTTATTTATTTATTTATGACAGAGAGAGAGAGAGAGAGAGAGAGAGGCAGACACACAGGAAGAGGGAGAATCAGGCTCCACTTAGGGAGCCTGACGGGACTCAATCCTGGGTCTCCAGGATCATGCCCCGGGCTGAAGCCTGTGCTAAACCGCTGAGCCACCCGGGCTGCCCCATTCCATTATTTTTAATTTTCTCATAATTGTTGCTATTTCATTAGAATGTTAAATTACGATTGATACAAAAGTCAAAACTGTTCCCCATCATTTACATTTCTATTCGTGAATTCTTTTGAGAACTACTGTTGTTTTGACATTCAACATATATCCAAAACTTAGATTTCTTAAATGTGAGGTTTTATATTTCTTAAATTTCTAAGTAGTTTTTTCAGAGAAATTCAGATCAAGTGACAGAAAAAACAGCGGGATATAAGATCCTGTTCAGGATCTGTGTTTGCAAAAATATTTCAGATACATTTCAACTGAAACACATCAAGTGATACAGTAAAACTGGTGGAAAAAAAGAGATTCTATATTTTGAAACTGATTTTACAGAAATATTTTAGAGATATATCAGTTTCATAAAATAATGTTCAACTCTATCAAAAATGTGCAAACACATAAAAGTCTGTGCAAAATATCCAATTTTGTTAGATCTATTGTTCTCAAAAATTTAAAATACACAGATGGCTAAAGTACACATGATCTTTGGGAAGTCTTGCTCCCTAATGCCTCCGGGTGTGCTGTGCTTTGTTTGTCAAAATGGTATCAAGTCTGTTAGAACAGCTTGGCCAGTTTTGACAGAATTCTTTCCTGAATTAAAGCTAGCAAGATGATGCTTTCTGGAAACAAGTTCTATCACTAGTTCTCAGTGAGCAAAAGCTATTTCCTACTACATAATTTATATTTCCTTTTTCTATTTGAAAGAATGCTTAATTTTTTTCAGTGTTTTATTTAAAACTGTATGCATGCTTGTAACTTTAAAAAAATTGTATTGTACACATAATAGTAAAAACAATATGACTAAATTAACTATTTCATCAGACAAAACTTTGATATCAGGGAAAAGTAGATTTGAATTCTGATTGTGTCACTTCACACCTGCATGGCTGTATGTTCTTTGAAAAAAAGTCTTCAGTTAAAGCACAAAATATAATGAGATTTTTGTCAATATTTCAGAACATAACTAAAAGTATTTACCAGAGTGCTTAACAAATTAGGTCTGTATATGCACTACTTGTTGTTTCTGTTATTATCATTATGGGTAGGCTGAAGTCTTCAGTGAGCATTCTGTTAATTATATTTTGTGCATAGGGAACTGATAATGACCTGGGTGTTAAAAGGGAAAAAAAAATAGTGTGAAATGAAACTGATACTAAGGAATTATCTGCTATATACACATCAGAGCTAGGTATTGTGTACATACTAGGTCATCAAAATGGTGACCGTTTTACAGATGGGAATCATACGCTCCAAGATTAGATAGTTGTCTTGTTCAGTATTTATATTCCTAGAAAATAACTGACCCAACAGTTAAACCTAGACCTCTCTGAGTCCAGAGCCCTAGGCTGTGCTGTTATTAACATTGCCTCTCCTGTTGCATTGTGTTTGGATTCAGAATTATGGGAAGACCTCTGTACTGTGGTAAATTTTACTCCCTCTAAGATCATATCAAATATGATATGATTAATTTATAGTCACATTAGCTTCTTGAAAGTAAGTCAATAGACGTCATTTTTGTTCTAATATTATTATTACAGGAGGGATTAATTATATTAGCATTAATTAAGTTGGTGCTATAACTGTTTACTGGTAAAATAATCTATATAACTTTGTCTGAAAATGGTTTTTTTTTTTCCTGCGTGCTTTACCAAATTTGTGCCCGAAATAAACATAAATCACATTTAAAACTGTTTATATGACAAATAGCAACCTAATAATGTTCAAAGCACATAAACTACTGAAAATACAACTAATAATACAATTACTAAGATAATATATAGTTGACAGTAGTGGTTTCAAGTCATTTGTGTGAAATAGTTGAATTTCTAAATCTGATACATAATAAAAAATGATACTTATGTTTGGTAAGATGCATTAGGTATTATAAAACAAGACACACTGGTTTCCTATTTTATATCCATTAATAAGAATTAACAATAAAAACTGTGCTGTGATAAATTTTATGCTCTGCTATATCCATATCCTGTAAATACTTCTCCACCGTTAGATTTGATAAGATAAAAATTAAGTTAATTAACTTTTGGAGTCATCAGTTAATTAAGCTAGGTAATGAAGAACTACATGTTGAGTAAAGAAATCATTGACCCAGAGTCATAGAATAAAGCAAAGCCTTTTAGATTATAAGGATTTGTTCAGTATTTTATGTTCATCTTGTATCTTAAAGCTCATTTTCATTTTTTACCTTGTGTGTCTGTAGGGCAGCTATAAGATGTACAGTTGTAAGATAAGTAAGAGTATCCCAATTCTCTCATTATTAATGCTACTTTTTATTCATTTTCTTTATATGCTGTCTACATTCTATATAAAGTGTTTAAAGATAGGGATACAATCTGCAGGAGTTGTATAAAGTTAAAAGTTATTATGCAACGGTAAAAATGTATTTGTATTTAATAGACTCACATTGTAAATGAAACTTTCTGGGTTTTACTTTTAGGAAAAATAATTTGTATGGTGTCCTATTTTAGTAAAACCTAAAGGAGAAAGAAAATAAGAGTATTCAGAATGCATCAAGTCATGTGTTTTGACCAGTATGTATTAATGGAGTTGTAGAGGCACTAATGATGAACTGAACCAGAATTATGCTGCTAGGAATTACAGACCAAATTTTTGTCCTGGAATACAATCTTTTAGACACCTGTATGGCTTGGTTCTTTCAAGTGTGTTCTTAAGTGGAATATTATCGGATAAGCTTTTTTGTGAATGCTCTGTTCAGATTATTCCCCCTTTATTCTTTCTCCTTTAATCCTGCTTTATTTTATATTGTAATTCTTCTACCAACTGGCACAATATGTGCTTTGTTGTTGATGATGATGATGTTATATGTTTGCTTATTATCAATTTGTTTCACTGGAATGTTAAATCTATGAAGGCAGAGACTTTGTTTTCGCTAACTCTCCTCTTCCACACCTGTCACAATTATGCACTCAAAAATATTTGTTGACATTGAATAACAAAACACAGGAAGTTGAAAACATAACCCAAAACACATCTAAATTACAAATAATTAAATAAGATATTTAAAATTATTTTTATAGAAGAAGCATTTGATGAAATACAAAAAAAAATCATTTTAGTTGCAATGTAATCACAAAATTTATAACCAATTCTCACCTTCATGGTATTCTAAGGATTTCCTTCTGATAGAAATTCATGTTCAGAACACTGAAAGTACACTTTGGTGACAATCTGCACTTGGCAGTGAGGCACAGAATTCAGCACATAGAAGACACAAAACACATCAGGGAGAGGGAGATCCAGGATTTGGCATTATTCTCACACCCTTGGAACAAGACAGATGCTGGGGAAATGACCTAGATGCAGAGCTATGCTTCTAACAAACAGGTGGTGGGATTCTAAAAGGAGATGGCATTTGATTTATCTTTTAGTTACCCAATCGATCAATCAATTGGTCTACCTTCTACTGATTGTATCTTTCAGATAGTTGCCATATTCATTCTCTCTTAGCTATCTCTGTGTCCATTAATATAGTTTATTATGGACTCTCATTTAGTTAAGTACAAATTAATTTTCATATGGTCTCCAATTTAGTCCCACGATTCTTTATCTGTTCCTCTGTTTCTAAAATGATCTTGCATTCAAAACATACAGTGTTACTTCGAGATTCAAGATTCCTGAGGACATGCATTGCTAAAGATGTTATTACTATTTTTGTTGTTGTTGTTGTTACTGATTGTCTGTCTCCTGCCATCTAAAATATAAACCCTAAAAGGGGGAGGACTTCTTTTGGCAGTTTTGTTTCTTGATATATTCCTAGTTAATATACACTTAATAAATATTTATTGAATGAATAACAGAATAAATGGTCAAAGAACTATTTCTAGTCTCTTAATTCTGATCAGGCCCAGGATCATAAGACTGTGATTTCCAAGACTGTTTTCACGTATATGATAAGTTTTCTGTCTTATTTTACCTCATGTCCCTCTCCCTTGATCCCAATACTTCTCCCCGCTCTTCCCACCTCCACCCTGCAACAGCACACACACAAATTAACATCTATATTTTAGCCTACCCTCCCTGCGCCATGTGCCAGGAATGGCATCCTATTCTGAACATCTGTTATTTAGTTAAGCAAACACAAAGCATATAATTCATAGCATCATTTAAGATGTAATGAGTTAATTGAATGCTGCTAGACCTTAAAGAACAAATGGAAGAGAAGGAGAAGATGACAGTATATAATCATGACTGATCTTGTACATCCTATTAGAGGTAGAGACACAGGAACAGAGAAAGGGAAGCAGGAAGTGGGGCACAGGTGCACAAATGGTTGAGAAGGCTGAATTGGAATAGGGCTGTGATCATCACTACAGTTTCCTGAAAGATCCCTTTGCATCACACTGTCCTCATCATGTTATATCCTTTTATCCCTTTACTGGTTCTCTTTGCCAAAAGTTTTATCTGGTCAAATAGAACCTTTCAGATATCAAATTTGTTTTGAGAAATGGGCATATATTTGATACCCATTAAATGAATGGGAGGGGAAGGGCAAGAATATTTCAGCTTTTCCCACTTCGATAGAATTTGCTCCACACTGACTGAGCTAAAAGCATAGGGTTGCTGTGTCCCTTTTTGGGCCCAGCTGTGTGAAGTTAGTAAAAGCAGAGGCCAGAAATGATAGTCATAGGCTGATATAGAATATTTCCTTATTTTGCCTTTTTTGAAATTTAGAACATTTAAGTCCCTTTGGGTATATATACCTCAGTCACCCTCTAGAAAAATCTTGATTGAATTTAACTAACACCAAATCACATTCAATTGTGATCATATTAAAGAAAACCCAGGAGTAGGAATCAAGGTACCTGCCAAACAGAACCAGTGCTACACACCAGGGCTTCAGTCAAGTTGAGAGACATGCTTTTATTGAGAGGAAAGAACAAGAAAGAGAAATAGGGAGAAAGTGGCATGGAAAAAGAATCAGAAAGAAGATTGAATTGAAATTTATGGAACTCTCATAGAGACCTGTACTTCTTTTAAAGTTGCTTTCTAAGCCTGGCCCTGCTTTAAAACCATATGACTTATGACTTTGCTCAATGTAAGAAGAAAACGAATTTTTCATAGATTTTTGTTTAAGCTATCTGGAAGACAGACACATGATTTTGTATTCTTTTATAAACAATATGTTGATTTTAAAATAGTTTCTTTCTTACCCAGCAATTTCACTAACAATTTCGTTCAAACATCTCATATTAGACTTGTAGATGAGGTGAAGGAACACAAAATTTTCTTTGCCAGAAAGAAAAAGAACTTCTCCTTCCTTCCCTCTTTCTTTCCCTTTCTTCCTTTCTGCCTTCCTGTTTTGCTCCTTCCCTTCTTCCCTCCATCCTTCTCCAGAGGGGTCTTTCTTTTTTTCTTCTTTCTTTTTCTTCTTTCTTTCTTTCTTTCTTCTTCCTCTTGAGGGAGGGGGGGGGAGGGAGGGGGGGAGTTCTTTCTTTCTTTCTTTCTTTCTTCGGGCTTTCTTCTTTCTTTCTTTCTTTCTTTCTTTCTTTCTTTTCTTCTTCTTTCCGTTCTTTCTTTTCTTTCTTTCCTTTCTCTTTCTCTTCTTTCTTTCTTTCTTTCTTTCTTTCTTTCTTTCTTCTTTCTTTCTTTCTTTTTTAAAGATTTAATTTATTTATTCATGAGAGACACACAGAGAGAGGCAGAGACATAGGCAGAGGGAGAAGTAGACTCCATGCAGGGAGCCTGATGTGGGACTCCATCCTAGATTCTGGAATCATGCCCTGAGCATGATCAACTGCTGAGCCACCCAGGCATCCCACTTTCTTTCTCTTTCATGAAAGGAAAGCCAAAATGATATTGCACTGAATTGAAAGATGATATATGTGAGTAGAAGGAGCATAGAAGTAAATGGCACTTGTGTCATAAAGAAATACCCTATTAGGACTTTTGATCAGATAATCCTATCATTAAAGAATAAGCTTCCCTGAATGCTGTGTGTATATGTGTTTTCTAGCCAAAATCATAATATTGACGTTTTTGCAACAGTTGACAGTTTTCTAATATCAAAACTACTGCCTTTGTCAATGGAATGAAGCTCTGGCATAAACAGTTGGCCACTTTTCCAAATCCTTACATGTGAGGGACATCTTAAATGACTAAAGGACTAATGTAGTAATGAATGGTGCAAAAGCAATGTTGCTGTGCAATTGGGGGGAGTTATGCATTTGTTTCAGTTAAATGCATATGCTAGAAAGCTCTGTTTAAGGCCATTCAAGGAGAGAAAGAGATGGCTCAGCCTAAGGGCACAGAACAGTGAAATATTTCTTAAACAAGATCTATTCTAGAGTTCAACACAATGTCACTTTCACAAGTTGATATTCAAGGGGAAAAGAAAGGGAAATTGTAACTAATTTTTAACCCTTTTCCAGATATTTAAATTAAAGAGCAGCAGCGAGTGGAAGATTCCACCTACCCACCGTATTCCTCCTCCTGCCCACAAGAATAAGTACTTGGCATTATGCATTGCTGCTACACAAGGTGGCATTTTTATACTTACATACTGGGATTTCTTAAAGGCCTTTGAGCTTTTTAAGTACTAAATAATTCAAATATGCATTGACATTTTTTGACATTTAAATTTCTATTTAAGACTCACAACTTCATCAGTTTTAAATTGTCTAGACAATAATCATCCTTGATTAAAGAATTATTCTACCCCCAATCTGCTTTATTTTGAATATATTGAAATTTATTTTTATGCCATAAACTCTTTTCATGTAAACTTATATATTTATAACAATATGTTGGAAAAGTGTACACTTTTACAGTAATTGAATGATGAATCAGCTAAATCTGCATCATAACTATGCCGATTTTATTCTCCTACTGTTTTGGCCTCTTGCTTTAGTTTGTTTTGTTTTTAAGTATTAGCAGTACATTTGAGGCAAAATTCTCAAAGATTGAAGACTGAAGCTTGGGAGAATGAAATAGAAAAAAAATAAAAAGTCAAATTCTTAAGGAAAAGAGACAGTATTGATGCCCTCTAAAACCTGCATATAATCTCTATGATTTTCTCCCTTATAATTAATCTCTCAATTTTAAGTGCTTCCTTCTGGACCATTTTTATCAATAAATTCCCAATATTTAAATAATAATGATGATAATAAATAAATTAATTAATTAAAAAAAATAAGAAGGCTATGCATTCCTTTGGAAAGGTAAGGGACTTGGAAGCAGAAAAATTCTTCTGGTAATATCATCCGTGGAGCCAGAAAGAGAAGTGGGTAGGACGACTGAGAGGAAGAGTAAAAACCCAGCAAACACAAAAAGGAGAGGCATAATATTCCCAGTTTGCTTTCCATTTTAGTATGAAAATATCAGGAGTGAACTGGAATTTCCGTGATTAGATATAGTGAAGGGACATTTTGAAGTATCTACATTACTGGATTATTATTTTGCTGTTACTTTACTCAAGATTAAGAAGTTCACTTAGGTTAGTAGCAATGTGGGAAAGGCATTGAAGACTTCATGGGAGGAAAAGGGGGAAACAGGCATGACAACCTAACTAAGGCTGTGGCTGATGACACTCTGCTGTCTACGGTAGAGGGATTACGGCACTGTTACAGGCCTGTAATAGCTCTTTAAATAAGCATAGGGCATTGCTTTAAAACTTGTTTTCAGGAAGGACTTTATTTCCAAGTTGCAGGCTAACTTAAAGATTTTATTTATTTATTCATGAGAGACAGAGACAGAGAGAGAGAGAGAGAGAGAGAGATTGAGAGAGGCAGAGTCACAGGCAGAGGGAGAAGCAGGCTCCATGCAGGGATCCCAACATGGGACTCAATCCCGAGTCTCCCGGATCACACCCTGGGCTGAAGGTGGCACTAAACCACTGAGCCACTTGGGCTGCCCAACTCAGCAAAGAATTAAGAAAATTTTGAACATGCAGAAAATATCACAGATTGAAATGCTTTTGCCACTGGTGTACAAATACATAATAAATATAAAAATTACAAAGGTAAAATAATGCTGTGCTTTCTCTCAGATTGTGAGATGGCAAGTCTCTGAAGAGATGTTTTGTTCTAATTCCATTCGGGTCAGGTCAAGGTGAGATAAAAGTAAATGCAACCCCATTTTTATATTCATTTTCAATGTACCTTTTTTTTTTTTTTTTCCATTTCTCAGTTTCTTTGTCCTTGTGGGAGGTCTTCTTGGTCAAGTAATGAATTTTTAGTATTAGTATTTTCAAAAAGGTATGAAGTTCTTTGCTTTGTTTCCTCTGATCTCCGAATGCTCATCTTGCATTAAAAATCTGCCCTATTTGTTTGGAGTCAATAATGCAACTCCATGAGTTGTGAGCACTAGAATATTACCTTTGTGCACTAATTAATTGAATATGGTAATGAGGGCATGACTACAAAGTCAAAGTCAGAGAAAATGAGAAATAAGGCAATTTATTTACCAATGCAGAAACAGTAAAGGCAGGTTTTACTGTCCCTAAAATGATAGTTTTTGTAGTTATATTTTACACATGTAGTTATATGTTTGTATTTAAATAGATATATCATGAGAAGAGTCCATTTTATTTTAGTTTCTTTAATTGAAAAATAGCGACAATGCTTAAATTGAAGATATTGAGCTAAACTATGCGACTGTTCTAATAATTCTTCTTCCAAGTTACTGTTAAAATAATTTATTTCTGCTCATATTTATAAGCTTTAAATGTATTTAACTCTCTAAAACTGCATATTTTATATCCAAATCTTTATATTATGAACTACAATAGAGAGCATTTCTTGATCACTTTCACTATAATTTAAGGGCAAAAATAAAATTATATCCTAAGAAATAGTTGTTAATGTTACAATGATTTTAGCAGACAAATGCTATTTCTCAAAAAATTACAAATAATCACTAGTCAATAATAAATAAAACATTTTATTTTTATTTTTCATGAAAATAGATATTATCTGTTTAAAGATTTATTTATTTATGAAGAGTTAAAGAGAAGGTCAGAGGGAGAAGGAGAAAGAGAATCTAGAGCAGAATTCCAGCTGCATGGGAGCCCAACGTGGGGCTCAATTCCACAACCCTGAGATGATGACCTAAGCTGAAATCAAAAGTCAAGCCCTCAACTGCCTGAGCCACCCAGGCACCCCTAAATATTATTAGTTTAATTATAAAGGTTTTTCCTCACCTTACCAACCCATGATAGGGGCCAAGGGCAGATACCTCAGGATGGGCCACTCGGCGTGAATATTTTTTTGAGTTAAAAGCAATCCAAACCCAGCAAATTTAGGGAAAACTCTTTACCTCCCCTTCAATTACCTAAATTTACATTGGAAAGGAGAGGCTGTACCAAAATAAATGAGTTATTATTAAGAGATTCCTGTTTATCTAACGAACTTAACTGCATAAGAGGGCAAACTTTGCTTTCCAAGCATCTTTCACTTTCCTGATAATGGTCTTCCTTCCATTTGTATCCCTAGGCTCTACCTCTTTCCTTAGCTCAGGATGTCATGTCAGGATGCCTGACTGTCTTTGGAATTTCAAGTCTGTGTGAATCCTCATAGATAGTGTTGGGGAGGAAGAATTTCTTCTCCCCTTCAAGGTCCTTCTAGCTGGACTAAGAATCAAATTGACATCAGACAGATTAATAGGAGAAAAATCAGATGGGGAATCCACACAGACATGGAAATTCCACAGATAGTGGAGCAACGTGATGCTTATTCAGCTAAGGAGAGGGGTAGGGATCTGAGGATACTAAAGGGAGAAAAGCCATTAGTAGGAAGGTGAAAGGAGATGTTTGGAAAACAAAGGTTTCCCTATATTATGTAGATAAGTTCCTTAGGTAAGAGGAATCTCTATTAAAGCTCTCTTTCTGGTATAAGCAGATAATTGAGGCACTTTTCTAATTTGCTGGGTTTAGATTGCTTTTAACTGAAAATAATGTTCATGACAAAGTGGCCCATCTTGAGATGGCCTGCCCTTGGCCTCTACGGAGGGAAACTAATTTGTTTTTCTCCTGTCTCATGTCAATTTGATTCTTAGTCCAGCTAGAAGAATTTTTTGGGTTTGTGTGTGTGTGTGTGTTTGTTTTAAGATTTTATTTATTTATTCATGAGAGACACATAGAGAGAGAGAGAGAGAGAGGCAGACACAGGCAAAAGGAGAAGCAGGCTCCATGCAGGGAGCCTGATGTGGGACTTGATCCTGAGACTCCAGGATCATGCCCTGGGCTGAAGGCAGATGCTCAACCGCTGAGCCACCCAGGCATCCCTAGAAGAACTTTAGACGGAAGAAAATTACTTCCTCCCTGATACCACAAAAATAAAATTGGTGACTTTTTAACTAAAAATAAATAGATTTTAATTTTTCTTTGATGATCAATAATTTCCCTTATGTTTTAGGACCCTTTTCATGAAAAGCTGAAGTAGGTCCATAAGATTAATTATATTGAGAAAATGTGTATCATTAATGTCTGTAAACAAAGTAAATTAAGGGAAAAAAAAAGAAAAAAAAAGAAGATTGTAATTCATGGCATTGGAGTTTATTATCATAATCACATCAAAAGTCTGCTATTATTTCAAAGATGTGGTCATGGAAGATGACTACCATGCTTTTCCACAAAATGTCACTTTGACCACTGTCACTGTCAAAGAGAGATTACATTAGATAACTGGACTGATGACCTATGACATTTTCTCTGATCATATTAAATGTAATGGTGGTAGGGTATTGTTAATATAATATTTTGCCATTTGCATGTCAACTTGTAGAATTTTTATCTATTTAAAAAATTTTCCGAAGCGATATACTTTCACCAAGGGTAGCTGCTCCCAAATAAGCAGGGAGAAGTGCAGATGTAACTGAACTAATGTGAATTTGCTCCTTGGTGAGTTACAGATAGAAACTAAACCAGATGGAGTCCTCACACAAAGAAAACTTTATTTGCAGCAAATAAGGAGATCACAAGGAGTAGCTTCCAAAGCTGCAACTCCCTGAGCAAGGGTGAATGAGCATCTTTTACTTAGGGTTATAGGATGAATATTTAGAAAGGGGAGACTTACCATATATAGAGGTGAGCATGAAGTCGCACATGTACCTTAAGGAAACATGCCTGTACATACATTGTGTTATGTAAATGAGGTCTGTGCTCCTCCTTGGGCAGAAATTTTATTTTCTTATTTTTTAAAGATTTTGTTTATTTATTATTTGAAAGAGTGAGAGTGAGAGAGCACAAGCAGGGGCTGAAGTAGAGGGGGAGGCAGAGGGAGAAGCAGAGGTAGGCTTCCTGCTGAACAGGGAGCCCAACGATTTAGTGCCCAATCCCAGGGTTCTAGGATCAGGACCTAAGCAGAAAGCAGACACTGGGGCAGAGATTTTAGTATTATGAGGAGGTAAAGGTACTCTAAGTTACTCCATAGTCAATTTGTGCCTGGGTGAGTCATGTTAAACTCAAACTGGTTTGAGTGGTCTGGGCCATGAGAGCTCTTAATGTGGGCAGTCCTTATTGTTTGAGGGGTAGTTTTGGTTTCCATCACAGGATGGAAACTGTTGAGTTTTTTGCCTGAGTTAGGAGAAAAGCGGAAAAGAAGAGCTAAAGGAAAAATGTGGGGCAAAGGTTGGTGGGTAAAAGCAGATGAGCAGTAAAAATCAGGTCTAAGGGTTTAGCTGGTGACACAGATATTTAGATTTAAATTTACACTTGATTTTCTGATAATCCTTCATTAGAACAGAATAGGAACAGTGGTTAAATCTAGAAATATTCTTATAAGTAAGGATATTGTATTACTTTGTGTTCTCACCAGAAATATGTTATATAATGATGAGTCTGTCTACCTATCTATCTATCCATTTCCTTTATGATACTATACAATCAATTTAATTCTCTACTTCCTTTACTACAACTATTATTGAAAATAATAGTGTAATTTAAGTAATAATAATAGTGTAATTTAAGTATCTTTAAGTATGTTGATTAATATGACTCAATTTCTCTATTGTATTATTTATTTTCCTCTCAACTATTTGCCTATCTGTGAATATTTCCAGTCTCATTGTTGTGATTCAAAATACAAATGGCCATATCTTAGCAAACATTTTTAATATAATTAATACATAAAAAGAGCAAAATTAACTTTCTCCTAATTCAATCATGATATTTACTATTAAGAAAAAATAATCTAAGAATGTTTTCTTTCTATATTTTTCCATTTAGGCAAATATTTATAAACTGACTTTCAGAGAGGATTTATTTAATATTAATATTTCAGAGCAAGACTAGCCCAATGCAGTAATTTGGGACTTCTTCATCTAAAGCAGTGATTCATAAAACATAATGTAGATCTGAATCATCTGGGGGTGCTTGTTAAATATGCAAATTCTTGGATTCTCCTTCACATTCATTGAAGCAGAATTTCTGGGGGGAAATTTTTATGCAGATAAATATGGATTATGGTCTGCCAAACACTTAGCTAACTGAATGAAAGTAGCTAGCCTCTTAAAAACTACAGATTTCATTCCTTCTGTGTTCTTTGAAACTCATCTTAAAATTCACACAGTGCATCAAAATTAGCCAGTTTTCTTTTCTGTAAAAAAGGAACTAACATTTGTCAAAAGCTGGAAATTAGAAGGGTAGGATTCAAATACAGATCTGTCTGGCTCCCAAATTTGTGTTCTTTCTGCAGCAATATGGACATCTATTCTAGTTTAAGAGTTTCTTGCATGAATATATGAATTACTTTGGTATCTTTCACTGCATAATCATATAGGAAAAAAGGAAAATGTGGAGTTAGATTTTGCCTACATTTAAATTACAACTTACTTTATAATTCTGAAAAAATGTGAATGAAAATCTTGCTTTCTTACCCTCAAAAACCTCTATGACCTTTATATTTTAATTTTTATTTGCACATTCCTTTCCTCTAATTAATTCTTTTCCCATTTTTCTTAATGTTTTACTTATTAAAACCTATTTTGTCCTGTATGTCCTGAATTAATTTTAGATGCCTTTGTTCTCAAACTTTCATCTCTTATTTCTGTAACACTCTGCTCTATCTCCTTTCCAGAAGGAAGCAAATAAATGTGAGTAAAAAAAAATATTGCAATTCACTTTAAAAAATTTTTATTTTGGAGTGCTTTATTTGCAAAAGAATATAACTTTCCATATGCCCTTTACCTACAATTTATGTTAGCATTTTATTACATTTGCTTTGCCATTCTCTTTAGAGAAATCAGTCTCTCTGTCTGATTCTCTCCATATGTGCTCTGAAATGAGTAAGTTACACATGCCTTGTTCAGAGTATAATGATGAAAATAAGAAAATCAATATTAATTATGTAAACCAAAGATATTCTAATTTCATCAATTGTCTCACAAGCAAACTAATTTACTAGAATTTGATCATGGATCACATGATATATTAGTTATCATGTCTTTATTTGGAAATTTGGAAATTTTTAAAATTTTTCTTTCTTCAGAACCTTTGCATTTTCTAGAGCAAAGGACAGTAATTATATAGAATGCCCCATAATGTATATATCTATCTTATAATTTATATTTGTTATGCATTCAGCTTATGCTTTTCTGGTAGAAATTCCACAGAATAACTATATAGTTTCAGTGATTTGTAACAAGAAACATATGATGAAGCTTAGCTCCATTAGTAATTTCACAATGAAGAAAACTGGCTCACCACCTATTTTTCCCTGTAAGTATCTTGTGGGGAAATACTTTGTTACCTTGTGACAGCATATTATCATGTTTATCATTATTTTGCCCACAATACATGGATGATTAATACCTGTGTTGGGGAGGAAGAATTTCCTCTGCCCTTCAAGGTCCTTTCACTGGACCAAGAATCAAATTGACATGAGATGGATTAACAGGATAAAATCAAATTTAGTTTTGTACATATGGGTCCACACAGACATTCCAAAGACAGGCAACATGAAGGTAATATGACATCCTTAGCTGAGGAGAGAGATAGGGTCTGGGGATACAAATAGGAGGAATAGCATTAGCAGAAAGGTGAGAAGAGATATTAGAAAACAAAGTTGCCCTTTGTGCTCTTAAGTTTCTTAGGTATGGAGGAATTTGTTAATAGCTCTCTTTTTGGTACAGGCTCTCCTTTCCAACATAAATGTAGATCACTGAGGGGGAAATAAAGAACCTCTCCTGAGTCTGTTGCATTTTGACTGCTTTTAAGTAAAAAAAATAATTAATATTAATTCTAAAGTGGCCCATCTTGTGATGGCCTGTGCTTGGCCCCTACATCTGAAACAATTATTGTTATTCATTAATGATACTGCCTGAAAAATTATTATTTTGATAGTTGTTAAATGGTGATTTAGTAATTCCACCATTTATTTTACATTTATTACCTGGAAACTAGCCATAAGTTACGACCTTTCTTCTATTGGTCTATCTAATCATCTACCTATCAATATATTTATCTTCTACTTTTTATTTATGATGATATGATTGCACGGATTCTTATTTTATTCAGTGAGCAATAAAATATTTAGAGTCATATCTTAAGACTATAGAAGATCTCATTGAATTTTCTGTTTATGACATTTAGTATTTCAGTTTTTATATTCAGGAACTTGACACATATGGCATATATTCTTATTTCTGGTGAGATATGTGATTTTAACTGTCATATTCTGTTTGTCCAAAAACACTGTCCAGTTTTCTTAGCACCATTATTGAAAGATTTATTTATTTATTTATTTATTTATTTATTTATTTATTTATTTATTTATTTTAGAGAGAGAGTGAGCACAAGCAGGAGAGGGCAGAAGGACAGGGAGAGAGAATCTCAAGCAGACTCCACACAAGCATGGATCCCAATGTGGGGCTCCATCCCACGACCCTGATATCATGACTTGAACCAAAACTGAGAGACAGATGCTTAAGCAAGTATGCCACCTATGTGCCCCAGCACCATTGTTTAAAAGTTTATCTTTCCCACAGTGATTAGAAATTCCAAATTTAAGATATATTCTCTAATATTTGATATATATTCTTAAGGTATGACTTACCAATGACGTTGCTTATATCTTCTATATCTCATTCATATTTTGTCTATTTAGGCAGTCTTGTGGTGAGTCATTGAATTTCCTTTTGCCTAAGTAAAGGTGCATGCCATGTTATTTGGTACAAAGATGGTCATCTAAATTATGAATTGTAGCCTTACAAGAAGCATCCTTTGCATGAATAAATCTATTTCATTTGAATTACACTTTGAATGGTACAAGACTGCTAACAATCTATCACAGCTGCTAACCCAGGAAAGCAATGGGAAAGCCCTGGTGCACAGCAGCAGCCAACTGTTCTAGCCCAGGGAATCTCAAGGGGGCTGGACAAATCAAAAGCATAGCTCCTGGCTGGGTTTGCAAATGCTATTGCTGAATGGACTTGGATAAACTCATCACAAGTGAAGGCAGTAACTCAAGAGACAAGGGTTTTGGAAAGGAGAAGGAGAAATTTATTTCAGGTCCTTGCCACCAGGGAAGGTGGCAGGTTCAAGCCTTAAATGACCTCTCCACAGACAAGATAGACACCTAGAGTTTTATAAGAGGTTGGGGGTGGTGGTAGTGTGCAAAAGAGTAGGTCTTGGGCGGTATATGATCATGGGTGGGAGTTGGTATGTGTTTAGTACATAAGGGCTGCACGGAGTATAGTCTTCTGGGCATTCCTTTGCTATCAGAGCTTTTCTGGTCTGGTGATTTGAATGTTCTAGTCATTGTAAAACACTTTCATGAATGCCTCAAGAAGATGCAGCAAGAAATAATGAGTTGTAGTTAGAACATGAGTTAATCAGTCTCGTCCCTTTCTGTTTTTAACTGTTGGGGTCTCTAGCTCAGCAAAGGGATTCACTAACAAGATAACAAACCCTGCATCTTTATTATTTCAATTCTTCTGGTATATCTTTGGCAATTTCTTATTTAGCCTTTTCTTAATTACTTTAAGTTTATCTCTTATATTAAGCAAGCACATAGTTCAATATTTTTTGTGTATGAATCAAATTGGAAATATTTTTCTTGCAATAAGTTACTTGTACATCTGTTGATATGTCTGCTGTGTTTAGTCTCAATTTTGTTCTATTTTTTAAATCATAGTTAGTGAAAAGAAGGAAAAATTATCCTCTACACTCCAATGTCTTGCAGCTGGACTAAGAATTAAATTGACCTGAAACAGATTAATAGGAGAAAAATACCAGAGTTGTATTATGTATGCATGGAGGCCCAATCATGAAACTAAGACCCCCCCCCCCCAAAAAAAAAAAAAAAGATCAAGGCAAAGGGACAATAAGTTGTGAGGAATTGAGAGACAAAGAAAATTTAACTTTGGGAGCTTCAGTAAGTAAAGAATTCTAAATGGAATTAGGGCTCAACTATTAAATTAGTACAAAGTAACAAGATTTGTTTACATAGCCTTCTCAGCATTAAAATTCTCCATCTGTAGTGATAAAAATATCTCTCTATCTCATGGTAAAGGGCGGGTACCTTTCATATGGGATATGTATTTCCTGATTTCAGGGGTAGAGAAGAGGGTCTGAGTGTCCTTGCACAATTTTACTCTCAAGTGACTTTTATTTAAAATAATCAATATACCAAAGTGGGGACATATTGGGGACAGTCTGCCCTTGGACCCTACGATGATATATTTTCCATGTACTCATTGCTTTCTTTCTTTTTTTCTTTTTAGTGCATTTCCTTGTTTTCCTTGTTTTCCTATTAGCCTTTTATTATCTGGTTCATTAGCTTTCTATAGTACTCTTTCACCCATATTTTACCTATTCAACCATCAATAAACTAATTTACTTTCCCATTTCCTTGTTCCTTCTGTTCTCATACTGATTGTATTTTACTTCATCAGAATATATAATATTTGCATACTGTTCTACTTATATTCCATTTTTGTTTTGTATTGTTTTTAGAGTTTATATGAGTACAGTTGGTTTTAGGCAACCATTCGTTTCCTCAACTACTTGGAAGATCTTGCTACTGCATTTGTATTCTTTAATCTTTATCTTTGTCATGGTGCTTGAAATTTTCCATAACTCATTTTTTATCCTGAGGAATCATCCATGCCCTTATTTTTTATATTTTTACTATTCCAGTTTCTTAGTTTTATTTTTTAATATTTTATATAATGGCACTTTCCAGTGACTTATGACATTTTCATGAAACCAATGATTCAAAGATGCCAATAAATATTTGAAAAAGTAAAATATCATATCTGAATAGACATGTTTTTTTTTTAATTTTTTTTTTATTTATTTATGATAGTCAGAGAGAGACGGAGAGAGGCAGAGACACAGGCAGAGGGAGAAGCAGGCTCCATGCACCAGGAACCCGACGTGGGATTCGATCCCGGGTCTCCAGGATCGCGCCCTGGGCCAAAGGCAGGCGCTAAACCACTGCGCCACCCAGGGATCCCTAGACATGTTTTTAAATATGTGATTTAATAAGTATTTGCTACTAAATATTATAAGTACATATTTGATTATTCTATTGACATCTCTGAATGTTTAAATAATCAAGTTAGCTAAATATGTCTTTCAGTAGATATTAATCTTAGAAAAATGGGAGATTATCTTCTATTTAGGCTTTTGGAATATTTTCACTATGTATTATACATATGATTTTCATGTATAACTATAAAGAACTGACACTGTACATACGTTTAAACCTCACTACAACAAATATTGCTTTATAAATGATTTGTAAATAAGATACAAAAAGATTAAGAGACTTACATTTGTTCTAATAATGTATCTGAACACATGATATTTCTTAGGAAGAGGTAATTTACGTAAGAAAAGGCCAATCTATCTAGTGATTGAGAATTTTAGAAATGTGTCATTGGAATGATTAATTCTCTAATGAAATATCATGGTGCTTAATAGTTTGATGCCAACTATCTAAAAACTTCAGAAAATTTAAAAGGAGAATGGGTAAATATATTCAGAAGACTATGGTTAAAATGTTAAAGGCAATCACTGCCCTGTTATTAGGAGAGAAGTATCTGAGGGTGGATCATAAATTGTGGCCACATAGCTGTGTCTATACAACCAAAGAACTATTATGTTGAACATTAGATTATGTCTATATGAACTAAAAGGTTATAACAAGGTAATTGGTAAAGACAAGAGAAAATCAGTTGTCTAATAATAATAATAATAATAAAAACCCTTCCAATGTGATAGATTAAAAAAATGGCTACAATATTTTGAAGTTCCTTCTTAAGTACTGGTGTCTATTTTCCAATGTTTTGAGACTGCTGGCTTTGTGATTTGCATTAACCCTAAGACATGGTAAAATTTATGTTGTGCAAGTTACAGAGCTTAAGTCTAAAGAGATCTTCTAACTTTCACACTTGACTTTCATGAAATCTTATCCTGAGACTGATATATATGGGAGTTAGACTTGTTTACTGCAGGTTAAGAGGTCACTAGAGATTAGGGCCAGCATCCCATAGCTGACAGCTACCTTCTCTGCATATGATGTTAGTGGGGCCACCTTGGATTTTCTAGACCAGCTGTGCCTCTTACTTACTGCATCCACATGAGTAAGTCTCAGCACATTCTATAGGGACTCTACCCAGTCACCACACAGAATGTTGAGAAATATTGTCGCTTTAAGCTCTCAAGTTTGGGAGTAATCTGTATGTCAGCAATAGTTAATTCATGCACAAAATCTTCTGAGATATTCACAGACAAAATGAAGCATTAAACATTCAAATAACACTTCTCAAGATATTCTTAAATTAGATACACGCATAGAGAAGATAGTTGGAATAAATTACTTTAAGATTACTTCCAAATCTGGAATTTTGTCATATTGTGAAGAACAACTTTAGATCATAGGATTTCCCTCTGAGTTTTGCCATCAGCTAAAGCTTAAAACATTAAGATTTTACCCAAAATGTTTTTCTTTGCCCCCAAATACCTCAATTGACAAAGGGAAATCTACCTTAGAGATATGAGTACTGATCAGTACAGAGAGTGCCAACTAATGAAGTGGTCAAAAGAAAGCATGAGTTACTCAGCCCAGGCCATTTCTCCAAATACTGTCTCTTTGAGTGGAATTGTCTCTCTAGAATAAATTACAGCCTAAAATACACTGTATCTTGCTTTCCAGTTTAGATTTCTTTAAAGTGGAGATAGGCTATCATGATTCTTGACATTTGTAAATCAAATCTAGGGGAAAATAAATCTGAATTGTAATACTAACCTTCCCAAACTCTCAGTCTCTTCATACACACTGAATATGTTAGAAAGTTATCTAACCTTTCAACTTTATAGATCATTTCTAAGAACTCAACTAAGTTTACATAAAATCAACATTCTCTCCCTTTTCAAACTCATATTTAATTAATTTGCATAATATGTACTTGAACTAAGTAATTTCTGAACAATAAGCCTGATAAAATCATTTTCTGGGCATAGACACAACTGACTATTGGTAATGACAACTGTTAGGTGTAAGTAGAAGTGTAGATTATATTAGAGAGTAGTCTAATGCTTTGTACTTTACTTAGTAGTTTAAAGAGGGAACTTAATCATCAGTGAGTACAGCAAAACATTTAAGTAGAGATCAGATAAGGAACAAAGCATAAATAGACTCAGATACAGAGAACAAACTAGTGGTTGCTGGAGGCTGGGGGAGGTGGAGAGGGGAGGTGTAGGGGCGGGCAGCAGGGGAAGCAGGTGAAATAGGTGATGGGGATTAAGAGGTACGAAGTTATGGTTATAAAAAATAAGTCGGGGGGTATAATGATCAGGATAGGGAATATATCGCTAATATTGTTAACAACTTTGTATAGCGAAATATGGTAACTAGTGATCATTTCATAATGTATAAAAAAATCAATCACTGTAATGGTATCCCTGAAATTAATATGATATTGTATGCCAATTATAATTCAATAAAAACCCTCCTTGTATTTTTGTGAAAGAAAATAATACAATTATAAAAATAAAATGTTAAGATATATAAAGGTATAATGTTAAGAACCAAAAATATGGCAGGGGGGGAGTAGTTGTTTACTTAATAATAATTACATACTAACAGAATTCTTTTTTTTTTTTACTAACAATTCTTATAATGACTTGAATTTTCTATAAAATTTAAAAAATGACTCCAGTAAAACACCAAAATTTTAATAAAGGAAACTATTATAAATGTAGTTATATAGCAACTGAGAGATCAGTATTTCAAAGATTCTGCACATTGATCAAAGAATTAGTCATGGACACATTAGGTTATTGACTCAATGACTTCTTAAAACTCATTTATGAAAAATTATTTGGATTATAATATCTACTATTCTAGAAATTGACACGTGCATATGAGTTAACAATAGATATATCATTCACCGATAAATTCAGATAATTTCTAGGCAATAATGTATTAGCACTTTACAGTGATATGACTTAAAAGTTAAATAGGATGTTAATGAAAGATATAGTTGTAACAAATATTTGGAATTATGTTTTACTTTAAAAAGAGCAGTAATAAAACGCATGTCTAACTTTCACATAATTGTAAAACAAAGTTACCTTCTTAGAAAAAAAAAAAGAAAGCCATTCAAAAAAATATAATCTTGAAGTAGATGTGCTTAGTCATGTGGGAAACTGAGATTGGAAAATAAATCAAGTCAGTAAAAAAGTTCTGTTTGATAAAGACTCACCAGCACACTTGCATACATACATGAACATACATACACACACACACACACACACACACGCACACATTACAGTATTTACTATAACAGATTTCCATTTAATATATAGGGGTATTAGGACAATGAAAGATAAACCCAATGAATTGAATCACTACATTTTCTTAAACGTGGGAACCCTTATTTTCTACTATTTTTCCAAAAACCGGTTATCCCACACCCTTAAATATATTACCCCAATTTTCCTTAAAAATAATATTTTTATTTTGATTACAGCTACAATTTAGAGATTATGTAAAATGTGAAATCTGTCCTAAATATGCTATGATTAAAAGGGAACATAAAAAACTCAACAATACACCTAAACAGAGTAGAAATAGAAAAGTTAATTGACACGATGATGAGTGTAGGAAGAGATCCCAGAGATATGAAGTGAAATAGAAAGAATAAAATCAAAGGCAAAGTACCAAACAGAATTAAAACTTATCAGTGACCTATTAAGTTATTGAAGAATCTTTAAGAAAACAGAGAACTTTTATTACTGTCTAGATCTATATGGACAGATAATAAATAAATGTACTAAAGGGAGTAGTTTGTGGTCCAATCATTTGAGAGAGCTTTATAATCTGAAGCATGCTTTGCATTCCTAATGTGGGCAATTACCTAATACCAATGGCTTGATTATAATGTTCATATAAAATGTAATATGATATATGAATGCAGGCATGCTGCCACAAGTGTCTTAAATATCTGAATACTAACACGTCAAAAGGTAGGCTGTGTCATTCTATAGAAAAATTCCACATTATTCATCTCTGAAGGAAGACCACGAATTTTAAAGTCTATAGAACTTTTGATTAGCACATGCCTTTACTTATATATTCCCATAAATGTATATTATTTTAAGGCAGTTTAACATAAACACAAGCTCAAAGGACAGAAACACTGCAAAATCCAGGTAATAAAAATCCAGCTTGTATTTTTGTGAAAGAAAATAATACAACAATACAAAAATAAAAAGTTACCCTTAAAAGAATGTTGAGACTGACTTACCTGGAATATCATAATGAGTGGATAAATGATTTAGTCTTTAGGTTAAAAATATACTGTAAATTTTATATAGAGAAAAGGAAGAACAAAGATCTGAATGAAAATTACAGTTAAAAGCATAAGGAGCAGAGCTCTAAAATTGAACAAGTTATGCTGTATAAAAAAAATAAATGTTAAATGAGATTACTCTATGAAGATGTCATCTGTTTAGAACTTACATTTGCACAATATTCAAATGTCAATTAAAATACTTTAAGGAGGAATGTGTGGGTGGCTCAGTCAGTTAAATGTCTGCCTTTGGCTCGGTTCATGATCTCAGGATCCTGGGATTGAGTCCCTACCCCTCTCTCCCTCTGTGCTCTCTCTCGTTCTTCCTCTCTTTCAAGTAAATAAAATCTTTAAAAAAATACTTTAAGAATGAAACAGAATATAAGCAATTAATCAAAACATTTTATGGGCTATAGTCAATCTATTTGGAACATTGATAATGAATATTTACCCTCCCCCCAAAATCAATAACAGCTGAAATTTGAATCTCATGTTGCATCTGACACTGGCATAAGCTGTTAAAGATGATCCTCTCTAAGGACTGACTCCTGTTTTTGTTAATGATATCTAGTTCTCAGATTCAGATTCTGATTCTAATCATTTCTTGACCCTATCAGGCTCTTCAATTTTTTGGGTATACCACTTTTTACTCTTCCTCATGCTCTTCAAATCACAGCTTTTTCCTTAGCTGGCTTAGCTTCCACTGTCCACCACTGTAATTACTCTATCAATAGCTTCTTCGTCCTTTCATACAACCTTTTTAATCAACTAGCTAAAACCCTAACCTGATTAAATATATTACTTCTCTTAATCCAAGTCTAGAGAAAGATGTTAGTCCACCCTGTCTACTGGAAATTTATGCCTATAAACATTCAAATAAATTAAGAGATTAGAAGTTGATGTATATTTTCCAGTTTCTAAGTCCTTTTACTCTATTTGACTCAACAACTACCTCATTCTCTTCTAGCCTCCAATATATATCCACCCTGATTACTCTCAAAAATTTATCATTATTCTTGATTCACTGAAACAGTAGAAACAATAAATATAAAACAGTAGAAAAATTATTTTCTTATATTCTCATTAAATCTACCAACATACCTACACTTTCCATCCATATACTGTTTTTTTGTTAAAGCAATGACCCTCCCTATTCTAACAAAGCCTACTCTTCAACTGTTTCCTATTTTCTGTATTATTACATTAAGCTTATATAACATACTAGCTACATTTAACAAATACATTCTTTGAATCTATTTCCTCCAAGATCAGTCCCATTCCTCTGTTCAACTTAGCACAAATATTCTTCAAAAGAAAAATATTAACAGATATTTGTTCTCATCATTTTCTTTATTATCACTCTTTAGTCAATGCCCAATAGCCTTTCATCCTGCCATTCTATCAAAACAGCTCTTGTCAGTGTCACTAATGACCTCCACAAGCTAGATTTATTATAAATTCTTACCTAATTTGTCAGCCGCATTTAATACTGATGTACCTCTAAAAAGGGGGAAAACTCTTTTTCTTTGGATGCTGAGATGACATGCAATGTTGTGTCTTCTTCAATTGCATTTTCCTCTTTTTCTTAGACATGTTTGCATGTTCATAATCTTTCTAAACTGTTATGTGTTCCATGGCTCAGTCCGTGGTTCTCTTCTGTATCTAGATACACTATCTAAATGATACTATTCAGTTTTGTGGCATTAAATGCACTCTGTATATGGATAGTTCTTACATTTTTATCTTTACCTTAGACTTCTCCCTTGAACTCCTGATTCATATATTCAGTCCTTTACTCAACATTTATCTAAATATATTAGTTTGAGTAAAGACCAAGATATTGTAATGGGGATACCTCAAAATGCAGTGGTGTCAGTATATAAAAGTTTATTGCTTATTCAGATTTCAGTCTAAGATGAACAGACTATGCTCAACAAGGTCAAATAAGTACACTATTTCCTTCTATATCATTCCTTCACAATCATCTGGCATGCAGTCCTTATGTTTCTGCCCTTTATAACATCCATTATACAACAGATAAAAAAAGGAAGAACAAGATTAGAACATTTGTATTTCAATACACAGGCTGGGAGCTACATATGCCACTTCTACATACATTTCTTTAGATGTATTACCTAGACTGCAAAAGAATGGGAAAATTGTCTAAAATATGGATGTTTCAAGGATTCTTCTACCTACTAATAGTATGTTAATTAATTTGAATCAAAGCTCCCACTTAAAACTGAAAATGCTGATCAAGAGTTTTAAAATATCTAACCGGGAGGCCTGGGTGGCTCAGCGGCTTGGGACCTGCCTTCTGCCCAGGGTGTGAACCTGGAGACCCCAGATCGAGTCCCATGTTGGGCTCCCTGCATGGAGCTTGCTTCTCTCTGCCTCTGTCTCTGTGTCTCTCATTAATAAGTAAATAAAATCTTAAAAATAAATAAATAGATAAATAGATAGATAGATAGATAAATAAATAAATAAATAAATAAATAAATAAATAAATAAATAAACTAACCAAAGGAATCACAGAGTTAAGAAGTAGTGAAAAATGTGATGACAGGATTTGGGAAGAATAGATACACTCAAAAAGGTGAAAGTATCATTGAGTCTATATTTCTTGTATGGGAATCTAACAATTCTGAAATAAAGTGATTAGATCAAGAAGCTAATTGAAACTTTCAAGAGTCTTGTAGGAATAGGAATAATATAACTAATTGGGAGTCCAGTAACGACAAATGTGAGAAAATTATGAAACTCTGTCGGTCCTTTAGGAAAATTAAGTAGCCAAAACTTAGTAACAAGGGCAAAGCAAAGGTAGAGAAGTTCATGAAAAGACTGATAACCAGTTTCAATTGATTGCAATTCTGAAATTGCTTTCAGGTGTACTTGAATACCAGGACTTAAGCAGCTTGCAAGATAAAAATATAAATTCTCAAAAAAAAAGTATCATCCAAACTTCAGTTTTTGTTCATAATTTTAACATCATATATGATAAGGAATCAAACTTGATCATGAAGAATAGAGTGAAATCTCAGATAAAAGAGATTCATAGGAAAGATAGGTAATTGGTTCATGAAACAAAGTCTTTAAGTATATAATATTAATATAGTCAATGATATGAAACACTGAGAAAGTTGATGAAGGACTAGAAGCCTTTATAAAAGGGAAAAAAAATTCTAAAACTAAAAAATGAGAATGCAGTGAAGGGATTCAGCAGTCAAGTACAGTTGGATGAAGAGAATATTAGCAAGCTGGAAAATGGCAATAATAAAAATAATCATAATAAGATCCAGAAAAACAAAAAGATGAAAACTACAAATGGAAATACAACAAATGGAAAGTAGTATATGAATAAACGTGTACATGGAGTCAGAGAAAAAAAGAGAAGATAAAAATATTCAAAGAGATTATAGTTGAGAGTTTTCAAAAAAATATGAAAGATATAAAACACTAAATTCCTGAACAGTGAAGAAATAATCAGAATTAGAAAATATCTGGATCTAATGGTAGTTATATATTTTCTTAAAGCCTTAGGGTACCTTCTAAAGCTAATCTTGGAGAAAAAGTGATATCCTTGAATGTCTATATGAAAAAAAGTTGAGGGACCCCATGGGTGGTGCAGTTGGTTAAGTGTTTGACTCTTGGTTTCAGCTCAGATCATGGTTTGAGAGTCCTGGCATCAGACTCCACTTCTGGCTCTGCCCTCAGCACAGAGTCTGCTTAAGATTTTCTTCCTCCCTTTTCCTCTGTCCCTCCTTCCTCTCCTGCAAGGGTATGCTTGTCCTCTCTCTGTCTCTCAAATAAATAAATAAATCTTTAAAAAAATAGTTGAAAGGATGAAAATAATTGAACTAATTATTCTCCCCAGAAAGTAGCAATAAAAGGAAATTTAACCCAAAGAAAGAATAAAAGGAAAATAGAAGAAATATAATAGTAAAGTAATAAATACCCTCTCATTAATGACATTAAAGAGAGTATGGAAATTAAAATACAATCAAAAAGCCAAAAGCTGGCACTTTCAAAACACTAATAAAATTGGTGAGATTTCCGATAAAAAGAGAAAACATGAATGCATAATATTAAAAAACTCCTTTATACAGTTAAGATAGAGAATTCTTCACATGGACTCAGGGCAAAGTGGTTGCTTCAGAAAATGCATACCAGCCTCGCAAGACACATATACCTGCTGTATTCCTCAAGACTGCAGAAATGGTGGTGAAGATTGCTATCAACTAAGTCCTATAAAATTATGACACTCAGGACAAAGAAACCACAGAACCACAAAACAATATTGATAATATAAAATGAACATAAAGGAAGATAAGAAGTATTACTTAGTAAAAAAAAGGTTCATCTGTTGAACTCATTTAAAGAGTCAAAGTCAGAGGAATCATCTCAATAGTGTTTATTAATTCTTAATAAAACTAATTCTGCTAAATTTTTTATATGGAGATGTAAATATTGATTAGTATTCAGATTACTTTTAAATTAATTATTTAACATGAAAAGACCAAAGGAACTTGGACCATGAATAAAAGGCTCAAAAAGGAGGAGGGGTACTAGAATTTATACTGCTTATATAGGAAATTTCAAGGTTCTATTGGGCAAAATTTTTCAAATTAATATCTATAAAGGCTCTCCAAATTGCCAAATTATGAATCAACCCATTCTTAAAAACAAAAATGGATTTAATTCTTGCTTGGGCAAGGGAAAAACACAAAGTGTGGCCTCTCACCCAAGGAAGCGGCAGGGTTTTTAGATACAGGAGGAAGGGCAGTTTAGGTAAAATATAAATGAAGTTGTGTTTGATAGGCTCAAAGCAAAGCAGGAATGCATACGAAGGGGATTGTGTTATGTCTGGGCTGTAGACTCAGATTACTAATTATTGGAAACCATGGAATTAGAAGATAAATATGGGTCTCTTGTTTAGTCTCAGGATTTCTTTCTTTTTCTTTTTTCTTTCTTTTTTTTTTTTTTTTTAAACTTCTTATTTAAACTCTGGGTGGTGTCTGGGTGGTTCAGTCCAGTAAGCATCCTACTTTTGGTTTCCACTCAGGTCATGATCTCAGGGTCCTGGGATCCAACCCAGGACTGGGCTCCTTACTCAGCAGAAAGTCTGCTTGAAGACTCTCTACCTCTGCCCCTCTCTCCACTTGCAGGTGCATCCTCTCTCTCTCTCTTTCTCTCTTTCTCAAATAAATAAATAAATCTTTAAAAAATAAAAATAAACTCCAGTGAAATATTACATACAACGTTATACTAGTTTCAGATGTACAATATAGTGATTCAGCACTTCCATACAACAACCAGTGCTCATCACAAAAATTGCGCTCCCTAATCCTCATCATCTGTTTGACCCATCCCTCCACCCCCTCTGGTAACCATCTGTTCTTTATAGTTAAGAATCTGTTTCTTAAAAAAAAAAAAAAAAAAAAAAAAAAAAAAAAAAGAGTCTGTTTCTTGGTTCACCTTGCCTTACTTTTTGTCTTTTCTCCCCCTTTGCTCATTTGTTTTGTTTCTTAAATTCCCCATGAGAATGAAATGATATATTTGTCTTTCTCTGACTTATTTTACTCAGTATAATACTCTCTAACTCCATCCATGTCGCAGCATATGGCAAGATTTTATTTTTTCATGGCTGAGTAATAACCCATTGTATATATATATATATGTCACATCTTTATCATTTATCAGTTGGTGGATACTTGGACTGTTTCCATACTTTGGATATTGTAGAAAATGCTACTATAAATATTGGGGGCATGTATCCCTTTGAACTAGTAATTTTGTATTATTTGGGTAAATACCTAGTAGTGCAAATGCTGGATCATAGAGTAATTCTATTTTTGACTTTATAAGGAACCTCCAGTGCTCGCTTCGGCAGCACATATACTAAAAATATAAGGAACCTCCATATTGTTTTCTAGAGTGGCTGTATCAGTTTGCACTCCCACAAACAGTGCAACAGGGTTCCCCTTTCTCCATATCCTCGCCAGCATCTGTTGTTTCCTGTGTTGTTAATTTTCACCATTTTGACAGGTGATATCTCATTGTAGTTTTGATTTGCATTTCCCTGGTGATAAGTATATGAGAGTCTTTTCATGTGTCTATTGGCCATTTGTGTGTCTTTGGAAAAATGTCTATTCATGTCTTCTGCTCATTTTAATTGGATTATTTGTTTTTTTGGGTGTTGAGGTTTGTAAGTTCTTTATATATTTTGTATACTAGCCTTTATCAGATGTTATTTGCAAATATCTCCCCCCATTATGTAGGTCACCTTATAGTTTTATTGATTGTTTCCTTCACTGTGAAGAAGCTTTTTATTTTAATGGAGTACTAATAGTTTATTTTTGTTTTTTGTTTCCCTTGCTTCAGGAGACATATCCAGAAGGAAGTTTCTACAATTAATGTCGAAGAAGTTAGTACCTGTGTTTCCTCTAATATTTTTTGTGGTTTCAGGTCTCACATTTTGGTGTTTAATTTATTTTTAATTTATTTTTGTGTATGATGTAAGAAAGTAGTTCAGTTTCCATTCTTTTCCATATTGCTGTCCAGTTTTCTCAACATCATTTGTTGAAGAGATTGTCTTTTCCTAATGGATATTTTTTCCTGCTTTGTTGAAGATTAATTATCCATATAATTGGGGGTTTACTTCTGGGTTTTATTTTGTTGCATTGGTCTATGTGTCTTTTTTTGTGCCAGTACCATACTGTTTGATCACCACAGCTCTGTAATATAACTTGAAGTCTGGAATTTTGATGCTTCCAGCTTCATTTTTCTTTTTTGAGGTTGCTTTGGCTATTTGGAGTCTTTTGTGGTTTCATACACATTTTAGGATAGTTTGCTCTATCTCTGTGAAAAATGCTATTGGTATATTGACAGAGATTGCATTAAATGTGCAGATTGCTTTGGGTAATATAGACATTTTAACAATATTTGTTCTTCTGACCATGAACATGGGATGTTTTTCCTATTTATTTGTGTCCTCTTTAATTTCTTTCATCAATGTTCTGTTCTCAGAATACAGATATTTTGCTACCTTAACTTTATTTTTAGACCTTTTTAAAAAAGATTATTTATTTATTTATTCATGAGAGACAGAGAGATAGAGAGAGAGAGAGAGAGGCAGAGACACAGGCAGAGGGAGAAGCAGGCTCCATGCAGGAGCCTGACGTGGGACTCGATCCTGATCCTGAGTCTTCAGGATCACGACCTGGGCTGCAGGTGGTGCTAAACCTCTCTGGGCTGCAGGCGGTGCTAAACCGCTCAACCACTGGGGCTGCCCTATTCTTAGATCTTATTGTTTTTTACATAATTGTCAATGGGATTGTAACTATATAACAATACAGGCCTACTTCAGGAAGCAAGAAAAATCTCAAATAAACAACCTAACCTTACACCTAAAGGAACTAGAAAAAGAGCAGCAAATGAAACCTAAGGCCAATGGAGAGAAAGAAATAATAAAAATTAAAGCAGAAATAAATGATATAGAAACTAAAAAACAAAAACAAAAACAAAAACAAAAACCAAACCAAACAAAAAGAAAACAGTAGAACAGATCAATGAAACCAGAACCTAGCTCTTTGAAGAAATTATTAAAATTGATAAACCTCTAGCCATAGTTATCAAAAAGAAAGGAGAGAAGACCCAAATAAATAAAATCACAAATAAGAGAAGAAAAAAAAAACAAACAACGCCACAGAAATATAATTATAAGAGCTATTATGAAAAACTATATGACAATAAATTGGATAAAATGGGAAAAAATGGACAAATTCCTAGAAACATATAAACTACTCAAACTGAAACACAAAAATATATAAAACTTGAAGAGACTGATAACAAGCAAAGGAATTGAATCAGTAATCAAAAAACTCCCAATCAACAAAAAAGCCCCAGCCAGATGGCTTTACAGGCAAACTCTACCCAACATTTAAACAAGTTTTAGTACCTATTCTTCTCAAACTATTCCAAAATATAGAAAAGGAAGGAAAGTTTACAATTTCATTCTATAAGGCCAGCATTTCGCTCATACCAAACCATATAAAGAGTCTACCAGAAAAGAGAACTACACACCAATATCCTTGATGAACATGGATGCAAAAGTTCTCAATAAAATACTAGCAAAATGAATCCAATAATACATTACAAAATCACCACAATCTAGTGGTGCATTCCTGGAATGCAAGGATGATTCAATATTCATAAATCAATCAATGTGATACACCACATTAATAAAAGGATAAGAACCATATGAACTTGTCAGTAGATGCAGAAAAAAACACTTGACAAAATACAGTATCCATTCACGATGAAAATCCTCAACATACGTCAACATCATAAAGGCCATATATGAAGAACCCACAGCTAATATCATCTTCAATAGTGCAAAACTGAGAGCTTTTCTTCGATGGTTAGGAATAAGACAGGGGGGCAGCCCGGGTGGCTTGGCGGTTTAGCGCTGCCTTCAGCCTAGGGCATGATCCTGGAGACCTAAGATAGAGTCGCACATCAGGCTCCCTGCATGGAGCCTGCTTCTCCCTCTGCCTGTGTCTCTGCCTCTCTCTCAGTGTGTGTGTGTGTGTGTGTGTGTGTCTCTCATAAATAAATATTAAAAAAAAAAAAGAATAAGACAGGGATGTTCACTCTCACCAGTATTATTAAACATAGCACTGGAAGTCTTAGGTAGAGCAATCAGGCAACAAAAAGAAATAAAAGGAGGAAGAGTAAAAAGTGAAGTAAAAAGTAAGGAAGAAGTAAAATTGCCGCTATTTGCAGATGACATGATACTCTGCAGAAAACCTGAAGGACACAAAAAAACTGCTGGAAGTGGCAAATGAATTCAGTAAAGTCATAGGATACAAAATCAGTATATAGAAATCTGTTGCCTTTTTACTCGGCAGTTTGAAGCAGCAGAAAAAGAAATTAAGGAGTCTCAGAACTTCATATCTGAATCTTTTCACCTGCTTAAATTCAAGTTTCCTCCCCTATAATATAGTGATTGATTTAGATAATATTTTGGATAAGAAGATAAATCTTCTTTAGATAAGATTTTAGTGTCCTTGATACTTATTAATAAAAATAATTTTACTGGTTGACATTTTCTTAAATTCTAAGTTCACATTTTGGAACTATATTCATCAAAACTTTGTATTTTTTTGGTATATTTTCCTGACATACCAGTTGATACTGACTTCTTGCTGTGTATTTGAAATTCCTCAACATCTGTAGAAATTATGACACTTGTGCTCTGTGGCACAATGTCATTGAGTCTGCCATTAGGTAAGGAAGATTCTGTGGGATTTTTTTCCCCCACAAAGGGCCATTTCAAGTAACACTGATTACAAATAAGATCTTAAAAGTTTTAGGTTTATTTACACTGTAGCAATGACCACTGTGGGTTTTAACAGTAAAGTACTATCTTCCTCCCCTTTTCTGCCTCGTCACATTGTTGTTATTGTTGTTGTTGATCTTGAAGTCTCATCATTATTGACTACTTGCTCATTGTAGGTAGGTCTTCTTCATTAAAGTTATTTTTTTTATCATAGTGGAAAACTTTAATGGAACATTAAAATTTGCATAAAGAATCAATAAAAATAGAATTATTTGGACCCAGTTGGGCTAGAATCTGCTCTATCCTTGAGTCATGAAGAAACTATCAATTATAATTCTATCTAACTCCTGGGTAAATCAAAAGGGGCCAATAGCAACTCATTAGTAGGAAAAGAGACATAATTTGTTTCTTCATATTTTTATTATTTTGGATACCTATGATTTTCAGGAATCTTCATCATTATTATTAATTCCACACATTTATTTTCCTCTGTGGGTCCCTTTGCATTCCATTTATTTCCATTTTCTGAGTTGTTTTTGATTCATCCTTTTGTTTATCTCTTTGTTTACCACTGTGTGCTGAGTGTCTAGGACCATTTGTCATACGTTATAGATGTTTGATTATTTAACATTATGCATTTTTTTAAATAGCTAAGGCCTGATTTATTATTTTTTAAGAATTTTATTTATTTATTTGAGAAAGCACGATCGCACAAGCCAGGGAAGAGGCAGAGGAAGAGTTAGAAGCAGACTCCTTGTTGAACAGGCAGCCTGATGCAGGGCTCCATCCAGGACCCTGGGTTCATGACCTGAGCAGAAGACAGATGCTTAACTGAGCCACCCAGGTGCCCCAAACGGTATGTATTTTAACAAAAGCAGTGTGGAATATCTGGAACATAAAGGAAAACAGAAAGTTGCAGAGACAAAGAGCATGGGTTTGAAATAGTATAATTCCATATTAAAATCTTGCTCAGTCCTTCTGTTCCTTATTTGTGACATATGGATTTTATGTACATGAAATTATACATAAAAAATATCTGACAAACTAATATACTGTGCTTATTAGTAAATCTGGCAATGAACAACATAACAATAATTACAATAATTGCAAGATACAATCTAATTTACTCATAACTCCAGTATTTAGATATGACATTTTATTTTTTAAAGATTTTATTTATTTATTTATTTATTATTTATTATTTATTTTTTATTTATTTATTTATTTATTTAATTATTTAGTGTGTGAGTGAGGGGAGGGGCAGAGGGATATAGAGAATCTCAAGTGTACTCCATGCTGAGTTTGGAGCCTGATGTTGGGCTATATCTCATGATCCTGAGATCTTGTCCTAAGCTGAAATCAAGAGTCAGACATTTAAACGACTGAGTCACCCAGGTGCCCCTGGATATGACATTTTATTCTTTCCATTTCTATTTTTTCCTATAAACTTGTGTATTTGTTTGACAGAGTATTCCCTAAGCAAATATTCTTCATTTAGAATTTTAAGTATAGCTTCAAGATACTATTTCTAATACTCAAGATAATATACTTTATATAAATCTTGTTTGAGATGTAAGAAATTTCCAATTTTTATTATAATAGAAGTAAAATTTTATGAAATGTTTTCTTCTGACAGCACACCCTGAGAATGCCTATTTTTGTGCAATGTGTACAGTTTTAAATATTATCAGTTGCAAATGTTTTTCTAATCAGCTGACTTGCATTTCACATATTTTCAGTGTTTTAAGAATATTTCTAATATTATTACTCATCTGTATTTGTAAATAACCTGTTCATGTCTTTTGCCAAAATGTGTTTTTCTTATTTATTTGTATGTTCCCATTTTAGTAAGAATACCAACTTTTTGTCATAATTTTATTAAACTATTTTTGTTATTGAATGTATTTTAATTATATTTTCAACAGTTAAAAACTTAAATTTTATGCAATTACATCTATTTATAATTGTTATTATTCTGTTATGTGTCTCATAGCAATTAAATGTCCAGAGCTCGTGCCTGTTTAAAGAAAGTTCAGGCTTTCTAAAATTTAACTTTCTAATCCACCTTAAATATATTTTGATGTGTAAGATGAGAAGATGGTCTAATTATTTATTTTTTATTAAAAAATATTTTTATCACAGTATCGACACATCATATATCAAATGGTACCCCTTTTATTACAGTTTTTTCTAGTGATTTTAAGTTTTACATTACAATTAAAATTTAGTCATAGAATTTGATTGTTAGAATGAGGTTAGGATCTATTTTTGTTATCTTTGTAATGATTATTTTTCTGTGCCACCTTTACCATTCACTTTTTAAATTATTCCTACAATTGTATATGGAAAATGATATAGAGTGCATTTTTATATCTACATTTAGTACAGTGTTCAGAAAATATAACAGTAATAATTAAAATTACTAAGTAGTGTAGGACAGTGATAGTTTCTCCTACTTCAAATGTGTAACTGTCTAATTAGATTCCTTATAAAATATACTAATATTTCCTAATCAGAAAATCTCAAAATGTAGGAGAGACATTTTTGACTCATCTTTTTGCTCATCATCTACATTTGCATAGTTTAAAATTTTTAATTTCTTTATAAGCAGTATTTTTCAAGCTGATCAATAAATTGTATCCATTCTCTTTGTCACTCTGATTTAGATTTCCCTATATTTCACCAGAATAGGGATAATACAGCTTTTTACTTTTTTCCCAATCTCTTTTTTTCTCCTTACTCCAACCTTTCATTCCTAATGCTGTTACTTTTTGCTTTTAACATAGATTTATGATTAGATTTTTTTCATTAAAATGTATATACTAGTACTATAGTACCCACTGAATTTGTTTTAGGTTTTATTTATTTTATTTTATTTTATTTTATTATTTTTTTAATTTTTATTTATTTATGATAGTCACAGAGAGAGAGAGAGAGAGAGGCAGAGGGAGAAGCAGGCTCCATGCACCCGGAGCCTGATGTGGGATTCGATTCCGGGTCCCCAGGATCGCGCCCTGGGCCAAAGGCAGGCGCCAAACCACTGCGCCACCCAGGGATCCCGGTTTTATTTATTTAAAAAAAAGATTTTGCTTGTTTATTTATTTATTCATGAGAGACACACAGAGAGAGGCAGAGACCCAGGCAGATGGTGAAGCAGGCTCCATGCAGGGAGTCCGATAGGGGACTTGATCCTGGATCCCGGGCCCAGGCCCTGAGCGGAAGGCAGACACTCAGCACTGAGTCACCCAGGCAACCCAGTGTTTTACGTGACTGTACACACCTCAGTCTCCATTCCCAAATGGCCATGCACTATTGATCCAGTTTTAGCTTCCATAATGTCTTCAAACTGACTTTTTCCCTGTGTTCACCATTGATTTAAAAATTTTATGCCTTCCTATTTTCCCCTTCTATGAAATTTCTTTCCAAACACTCCTTATCCTTTTAATTCCAATATATCATCTCCTAAATTTTTTTTCTTAACCTACTTATAATAGTCTCTTTTAGAACCTACACAGAATATTGTATTTATTTCATTGTAACAGTATTCATCTTGTATTTGGCCACTTGATGTTTGTTCTTTCCTTCTTCTTCAATTATAAGTGATTTGGGTATTGCTCTGAACATTGGTCCTTTCATGTAGTAAAAATCTTTTTAATAACTTTATTATAAGTACCCAGTAAAAAACAAGTATCTAAAGTATGCAAAAATTTAAGTCCAACAATCTGGAGTATCCAAAATCACATTATTCTTGTTTCAGTTTAATAAAAGCCTTTATTTTTCTTAAGAAAACAAGATTTTGAAAATGTTATTGTAATCCTAAGTATTCTAATTTTGAGAAAAAATCAACAAATGATATTTGCAGTGATTATTAGATTTTAAGATTTCTCCCACCAATGTACCAAAAATATTTACACAAATAAATAAGGAAAAGTAAACAGGAGGTAGAGATTATCTAAGTTATATATTTAATTAAATGCATAGCCCATTTAAGGAATGTTTGGAGTTATGGTATACAATTTTCATATGTTTTCAGGAAAAAGGGAAAGGCAATTTGTTATTCTAGCCATAATTAGTAGTAGTAAAACTAATTTCAGTGTTTAAACAAAATAGTTTCAATTAAGAAAAAAAAAGAAAATAAGTAAAGAAGGAACTTGTAAAAGTATGGCAAAGGAGAGGAAAATGTATCAGCAATGTGTAGAGGATTTTTAAGGCAGTGGAAATACTCTGTGTGTTATAATGATGGATATATGTCATTATGCATTTGTCCAAACCCAAAGAATGTACACTAGGAAGAGTGAAACCTAAGGTAAACTATAGACTTTGAGTGATTTTGATGTGTCAGTGCAGGTTCCTCCTTGGTAAAAAAAAAAAAAAAAAAAATCTACCAATTCTGGTGAGTGATGTTGATAACAAGTGAGACTATATATATGTTGGAACAGGGAATATATGAGGAATTTCTGTACATCCCTCTTAATTTTGTCATAATCCTAAAACTCTCTAAAAAGAAGTCTTAATGAAGTCATGAAAAAGTAGGACAGAAATCAAGGTGAGTAATTGAAGGCAAATTGAATAAAATAACCTCTTTAATCCTCAGCTAGTCTTTTACCCTTAAATTCACACCATATATAAAATGATTACATCCAAAAATAATTCAAAAATCTTCAGAAGGGTCAACATTGCCATTGTTTGCTGGTTACCTAGAGGTCAAGTCTCCTTTTTTTAATGCTTTTATCTGTCTACACACTGCCTAAAATGTGTTAACTCCAATTCAATGTAAAATTATTGCTCTTGAACAACATGGTGCTGTGCCCCAAATTCAGATATAAAGTAAAAATAAAAACTATAACCCCTACATTAAACCACATATGCAAATATATAGTGTGATTATTGATAGATCTAATGTAAATGTTAAGATAATAAAGCTAATAGAAAAGAAAGACTATCTTTATGGTTTGTGTTTTCAACAGAACACAAAAATCACTAACATAATCAGAACACTGGACTTTATTACAATTACAGAGTTCTGTTCATCAAAATATACCATTAGTAGTGTGAAACTATAAGCAGTGCAGTGCGAGAAAGGATGTGTGATATCAGTAACACATGATAATACCATATATAGAATATAGACTGTATTTGAATTTCCTTACCTGGTACCAAAATCACAGTGTCTTAATTGCTGTAGCTTTATGTTATCTTGATCTCTGATACCATGATTTCTCAAATTTCTTCTTCAAAAGATTATTAGGCTAGCAGGGGCCTTGGCATTTTCCACATAAATTTTAGAATCAAGTTGTCCATTTCCACAAGAACAACAAAAAATTGCGAGATTCTATTTGGATTTATTTTGGTCATAACCTTATTACTGAGAGTGGTTTCAGAGGAACAGAATCAAGATGAGTTTCTGAATTGATTCTGGGGTTTCCAGAATATGTTCTCTAATCTGATTAGATATAGAGGCACTAATGACTATTTCCACTAGTAGAGGGCACTGATAGTCCATGGTGTCACGTGCAATAAAAAAATGTGTAGTATTACACTGGATGTGTCTATTCAAATTTTATTAGAGGGAATTCTGCCTCAAGGCTTCCATCAGCTTTGCCTGCAAATCAGCTTTTCCTTGTGTCTCCAGATGGCCGACTGACCCACTCTGCAGATTTCACACTTGCCAGTCCTCATAATGGTGAGAATCAATTCCTTAACTCTCTCTTCTTCTCTTTTTCTCCTTCCCTCCCTCTCTTCTTCTCTGTCTCCCTCTCTCTCATTTCTCTCTTTCTCTCTCTCAAGTATTTATAATATCTATAAATATAAGATATATATCTTATTGCTTCTGTTTCTCTGGAGAAACCTTACCAATGCAGATTTTTAATTTTCCAACCCATAAATATAAGAGTATAGTATCTACCCTCTTATAGAGAAGCTCCCTATAAAAAGCTTGATGTAGGACCTGATCCCAGGATCCCAGGATTACGACCTGAGTTAAAGGCAGACACTCAACCACTGAGCACCCAGGCACCCCAAGATTTTATTCTTTCTAGTGGCAAAATAATATCCCCTTGTATGTAGACCACCTCTTCTTCATCCATTCACCTGTCATTGAACACCATTATTTGCCTATTGTAAATACTGCTGCAATAAGCATCAGGGTGCTTTAAATCAGTATTTTTGTATTCTTTGAGTAAATACCTAGTAGTGAAATTGCTGGATTGTAAGGTAGCTCTATTTTTAACTTTTTGAGAAACCTCCATACTGTCTTCCAGAGTGGATGCACCAGTTTGCATTTCCACCAACAGTGCAAGAAGGTTTCTATTTCTCTACGTCCTCATCAATAGTTATATCTTGTGTTTTTTAGTTCAGCCATTCTGACAGATGTGAAGTGATACTTCATTTTCATTTTGATTTGCATTTCGCTGTTGGCCAGCTGGTCTTTGGAGAAATGCCTGTTCATGTCTTCTGCCCATTTTTAACTGGATTATTGCTTTTGGGGTTGTTGAGTTGTATAAATTATACACTTTAGATATGAACTTTTTTATCAGATATATTATTTGGAAATATCTTCTCCCATTCAGTAGATTGCCTTTTAGTTTTGTTAATTGTTTCCTTCACTGTGCAGAAGCTTTTTATTTTGATGTCATTCCAATAGTTTATTTTTACTTTTGTTTTCCTTCCTCAGGAGACATGTCTAGAAAAATATTGTTACAGCCAATGTCAGATAAATGATTGCCTATCCTATCTTTTAGGATTTTTATGGTTTCTGGTGTCACTTTTAGATCCTCAATCCATTTTAAGTTTATTTTTGTGTATGGTGCAAATATGGTCCATTTTCATTCTTTGGCATGTAGCTGCCCAATTATCCCAACACCATTTGTTGAAGATACTTTTCCCCATTGGAGTTTCTTTCCTGCTTGGTGAAGATAAATTATCCATACAATTGGAGGTTTATTTATGAGCTTTCTAATCTGTTCCATTGATCTATATTTGTACTTTTTGTGCCAGTACCTTACTGTTTTGATCACTATAGCTTTGTAATATAACTTGAAGTCTGGAGTCATCATGACTTTTTGCTTTTCTTTTTTCAAGGTTCTTTGGCTATTCAGGGTCTTTTGTGGTTACATACAAGGGTTATGATTGTCTGTTCTCTTTCTGTGTAAAATGCTGCTGTTATTTTGATAAGGATTGCCTTAAATGTGTAGATTGCTTTGGGGTAGTATAGACATTTTAACACTACTTATTCTTCTGATCCATGAGTTATGGGATTTTTTTTTCCATTTCTTTCTGTCATCTTCAGTTTCTTTCATCAACATTTTACAGTTTTCAGAGTACTAGTCTTTCATCTATTTTGCTAAGTTTATTCTTAAATATTTTATATTTAAATATTTTATTTTATTATTTGGTGCAATTATAAATGGGATTGTTTTCTTAATTTCTCTTTCTGCTGCTTCATTATTGGTGTATAGAAATGCAATGGATATCTGTATATTGTTTTGTATTCTGGGATCCCTGGGTGGCGCAGCGGTGTGGCGCCTGCCTTTGGCCCAGGGTGCGATCCTGGAGACCCGGGATCGAATCCCACGTCGGGCTCCTGGTGCATGGAGCCTGCTTCTCCCTCTGCCTTTGTCTCTGCCTCTCTCTCTCTCTCTCTGTGACTATCATAAATTAAAAAAAAAATTGTTTTGTATTCTGCGACCTTCATTCATTGGTTGACTGAATGTGACTGTGACTGAATTCATTCCTCAGTTCTAATAGTTTTTTGGTGACATCTTTAGGGTTTTATATGTGTAGTAGCATGTCAACCAATTTTTTTATAGTTTTAATGTAGAGCTGTAGTTCATCTTTGTTAGCTGTTTATATGAATGGAAACTTTAAGTTATTAGCTCTTAATATACAGAAAGGTAAATGTATATGTGCAATGACTTTACTAAATCGATTTATTAATTTTTAAAGATTGCAGGTTCTCTTGAGTTATTTTATTACAAAATCATAGTATTTGTAGTGTAATTAAATATCCATTTTTTTCATTTTTATGCTTTCTTTTCTTGCTTTAACAAACATTCAGCATAATTTGAATAGAGGTAATGATAATCAACATCTAGTCTTTTTTTTAAATAAATTTATTTTATATTGGTGTTCAATTTGCCAACATATAGAAAAACACCCAGTGCTCATGCCATCAAGTGCCCCCCTCAGTGCCCATCACCCAGTCACCCCTACCCCCCGCCCACCTCCCCTTCCACCACCACTAGTTCGTTTCCCAGAGTTAGGAGTCTTTCATTCAACATCTAGTCTTATTCATGAACTCAGGGTAATAGTGTTCAGTATTTCACAACTAAGTATAATGTTTCACACCTATGCTCTTTATTAAATTAATGATATCACTTTGTTCCTAAATTTTTATAATTTATCTTATGAACAAGTGTTTACTTTTGTTAATTGTAGTTCCATCTATTGAAACATGAACTTTTTCATTTATTCTATTGATAGGATTAACTGACTTGATTTATTTTTATTAATATTCTATATGTATGGATTTAAATTTTAATTATTTTGCTAATAATTTTTGTGATTAATTTATGGGAGATATCAACACATTATTTTTTTATAATGTCCTTCTTCAAGTTTGATTTGTGAGTCCTGAATTTTTCCTGGCCTCATAAAGTGAGGTGGAAACTAACCTCTTTTTATTTATTCCCTAGAAAAGAATATATAAAATTGATATACAATTCTCAAATATTAGGAAAAAGTTACCAGTATAGTCTTAGAGCCTGTAATTGCTTTGTGGAAGGTTTATAGATAGGAATCAAATTTCTATAAAAGATGTGCAGTAATTTAGTTTTACTATTTTTTCATGTGTTGTTTTGTTAATTTGATTTTTTAGACTTAGTTCTTTTCATGTAAAACATGAAATTTATTGGATGAAGTTGCTTATCAGATATTCTTACCATCTTTTTAACATCTAAGAGTCTATATTGATGGTCCTTTTTTTGTTCTTGATAATGATAATGTATGTTTTCTTTTTTCTTTTTTATCCTGAGGCATCTTTTAGAGTTTTATTATTTCATTAATATTTATAGAATAAACTTTTTGAGTTCTGAAATTCTCCTTAAAGGTTTACTTTTCTTTTCCTCATTCTACCATCTTTGATTTCAATATATTACTTTATTTTAGCCTCTTTACATTGATCTTTTACCTATTGTCATTTCTAATACATATATTAAAGCTACATTTTACTAATTTTATGTCATAATTTCATTATCATTGGTTCAAACTATTTTTTAATTTCCATTGCAAATCCTTTGTTATCCTTTCATTACTTAGGTTTCCAGCAAATGAATACTAAGTGATTACTGGACAATGTTTGCATTTTATACACACAAACACACACACACACACACACTTTAACTTGCTGTTGCTTAGGTGTCTGCATATTTGAATAGTCAAAATCATATTCTGGATTAGTTCCACAGACTAAATAAATACATATGTTTACTTTAAAACTTGCATTATAGGAAAATAGAATTACAGATATACTATGAGTAGATGATGCAATAAGAAATCAAAAGCACTTTTTCATAACAGCCATCAATTGTTCTTAACACTTAATTCACACTGAAAGAACTGTTGTGTGCCCTCTCCCACTTAAAAAAATGCAGAAACTATTATTAGGAATATTTTTCTTGTCTTAAATTAATTAAAACATTTGTATAATACTTTTCTGTGTCACAGGGAATCCAAAATGTTCTGTTTTACCATTTGCTGGCATCGTCAATCACTTTTGATATATTGAGACACCTAAGTTGATTTCTCTTCTCCTTTACATTTGGTTTTGTGGATATTTAGAGACCAGAACTGATTGACAGGTATGCAAGTGTACTGACAAACAGTGTGTTCTTTGTGGAGTATGCTTTTGCAACCCAGGAGGTATAACTATGCAAATACTAGCAGATGGCTATGTAAATATAAATGTAGTTGTTCTACTAAAGCCTGACATAGTGACACATTTAATTAATTTTAAATACATTAATAATTTTCTCAGAAAATATATATTAATAAGTGTTTTAGAGACTTCTTATCCATTGCAAAATTCTTCTTACCTGTTAGTTGGGCATGGGTCTTGTTAAATCTTGGCAGAACATTTTATAGTTGAGATATTTCAGTCTCATAGAGAATTACATGGCAGATGGCAATGTAAAGGAACTACTCAGCTATTTGAGTATTATTTTTAGGTAGCCATCTGCTGGGTATTCATTCCTCTGGGATTCACAAATTACTTGGGGGCTAGGAAGTGTGCCTATGGATTCAAAGTTGTTTAGAGTTCAAGTGTGTGCATGTGCATGCACACACACGCAAACTACATATATGAAGAAATATATAGTGAAATATTTAAGAAAGTATTTTAGTGGCTATGTAGCTGGTTCCTAATTTAAAATGTTTACTTAAGATATTTTACTGAATATTCTAAATAGTTATTCAGCAAGTGTATTGTTCAGTCTTTCAAATGAAAAGCTTAAAGCAGAATCCACCAATATTTAATCTTAGTCCAGTCCACAATGTATTTGGGATTATACTTGCAAAAATGTTTTATAAATAATTATGAGATGTATATTTTGTAGAAGAGTATACCTAAAAAATAAAACAATAAAACTAATTTACAAGAAGAAATTAAGCTAATAGGTTGTGGAGTTTGTGTTTTGTGGTTTTTGTTTTTGTTTTTGTTCCTTACTTTACCTTCCTCCCTTATTGAGTCTTTTTTTTTTTAAGACTTTATTTTTTTAAGCAATCTCTATACCCAAGTTGGGGCTCAATCTTACAACTGGAGAATCAAGAGTTTCATGCTCTACCAACTGAGCTAGCCAGGTGCCTCCTTGATTGTTTTGAGTAAAATGCAAATTAATTTATCAACCACTTGGGTAACTACACTAAATTATTTATACTGGAAAATACATGTTCAAATGCACAGATAGTGGGCAATAGAAACTCCATGATTGTATGTTGATTTTTTTTTTGTATGTTGATCTTTATACTAAAATAATACTCAAAAATGCACATGATCCTTGTTAAAAACATGCAAAGTCTTCTCTGTTGTAATTGAGTTGGAATATTCTCTTATCACTATAGAGATCAAAGTTTTTTGATGTATAATTTTGGCTTTTTTATAATTGAGAATCTTCTGTTAATGAAATATTGAAAAATTAGTTCAAATGATAAAAATTACTTTAAAAGTTTCTTATCTCAAATTATCATATAACAAAAGTAAAACAGAATTTTGTTTTGGGATATATTGTATTTTGAGATAGGCATTCTTACCAATGATAAATATCAAGAATATCAAACACTCATTGAAGAAAAGGCAGTATGTGCTCTAAGAAGTTTAGAGTTTAGAAGTTAATTCCTCTAAGTCTCCGGGATTGCGGTAAATTGAGATGTCCAGGGAATCAATCATGTCTTATTACCAGGCAATTGATGAATTATCTACAGAGTCTGATATGAATTTTTTATTGGCATTTCCTGAATAAAATGATCTTTTGAAGTTGATAGTTTTATTCTTATGAAAAATTCAATTCGTAGATTGCAAAAGTATCCTGCTCCTATTTAGGCCAGTTTGAGTAATCTTATAGCAGAACAACTTTACTTGGCTACTTTGTATTAACAATACTTGATATCCACAATGTCTAAGACTATTTCTAATAGAAAATCATCTTAGGGAAGCTCCTGTAATGATTTCATGGGTTTATTTTCCAGAACATCTCTGTAGATCCAATCCTCTAGTTTATCCATTTGTGCCAAATCATTAATACTCTCCTGATCTTTAGTAAAGAATTAGTTTCAGTTAGTAGCTTAGGAATCCTACAAGAATTTGTCTTAATATTAAGTGTCTGATCTCATACCATAATGCTGCTTGGGAAAATAGGATTCTTTTAGATGTCATAGGAAAAAACCTCATAGCAAATGTATAGTTTTCTTTATTCCTACTATAATTGAAACACAGGTAATGTGTCTTAAAATGAAATGTCTTATTGTTCATTAAGTTGTAAGGTAAGAAAGACATGAAAATATGATTAATTAGATACTTGGTGTGTCCCTTTAGAAAATTCTGTCAGTATTTAGCATTCCTTGATTAGTATATATGATCAATGTTTCCTGGGAAATTTATGTTTTTCTTATCTTATAGAAACTTCAGTTTATTTTAAATAGTTTTGCAGTACATTTTATCCAATATTATATAGGTGTCATAATCAACTCAAGTGACTAGTTATTCCATTAGAAAGCTGTAATTGGAAATCTGCAATATTTAATGATCTTAGTCAATTTCCTTACAAATGAGTTTAAAAGTCAGGGTGTGTATTTTGAAAAGGAGTATTTTAGAGATGAAAAATATATGTATATATTTATAACAAATGATAAAATTATTTAGAAGAGATGCACATAAAACTGCCTCAGTTTTTGTTTGTTTCATTTTACTGCCATTTCAGTTAATTTTTCTACAGGACTCAAAATTTTATTATCTACTTAGGCACTGACTTCATTTTAATGTTGTGTATGTTAATAATATTAGCATTGTGTGTTAATATTTTAATATAGATTATAACATTATTAATATTGATGTGTCTCACTTTCTTGACTGCAGATGAAACTTCTATAAATGCTCAATATTTTTCCTAACCTTCAGTGTAAATCTAGACATATATAATATTTTTAATAGCATACTTGTTATATTGAATTGAGATCAGAAGTAATACAAGATCTCCTCATTACCTATACCCCTCAAGAATTTGAAAATTCCACAGTTACTTAACCAATTCAACCAAGAAAGAAAAAATAAAAACTAGCCAGATATAACAGCACAGTCCTTATTTTAGCTAATCATAGGCAGGGCGATATTCAAGACTTCAGGTACTCTTAAGTATTTCACTTAAGTGTCTATAGGCATCAGACACTACCTCCTTAGTTTGCAGTACTCAATTGAGAAAACAAAAAAAGATTCATGATTGAAGTGAACTAACAATTGAATAATTCCCTAAAATCTTCACTTAATGTTAAAATAGAAAAATGATATTCAGTTTGTTGTTGACATTCTTAGATAAATAATAACTAATGTTTTGCTGTTAATCTGGATTTAAAATTGTTGGTAGTCTTGCTTATACTCAAGTTTTTAACCAAAAGTATATACAGAAAGAATGACACGTCCATATATTTTAAATGATAATTATTTGAATAAATTTGTCCTCTATTAGTGAATTCCATTTTTTGTCCTTCTATATTATTCTTCTGAAATTTATACTGCATTACGTCTTTTCAGTGATGATTTAAAAATCAGAACTGTTCATGATTGTATTATGTGAATTTCACTACTATAGATTACCCATTTATAGAAATCTCTTTTTAGAGATAATTGAACCTAACTTTGATTTTTGAAATTTTCATTTCCAAGAGGATATAACCTTTATCCTTTATGCTAAGGCAGGTTGAAGGTGATATATATGACAGCCCTATTCCTTATCTTAGATGAAATAGGAAACTACAGATTCAATTTCCAGGTGACTGTGCACTAAGAGATATTGTACTCTGTTCAGGTATCTTGATATTAAAAAGTTACTGAATAAATATAAAAGTGTCCACCCAGCTTTATTTTTTGAAATTTGACTCAAATGTTAACAAAAAGAAGCTTTATTAAAAGCAAACTGGAAATAATTTTAGCCATAGATGAACTACATTATTATTAAAAAAAATTTGATAACAAGATTATATTCGTTTTTAGGAGGTTTCTTTAAAAAATAATACAGAATATAAATTACACAAATTAGATATAAATATGAATACTTATTTAAAATGAGATGACATATCACAATAAATTACAAATGTTAAAAAAAATAACGAATACAACAAACCTCACAACAATCCATAAAAGTAAGATGTTTGGAAGATTTAATAGTTTCTATATCTCTAAAGTAGGTTTTTACCACTTTGATTAAATATTATTAGATATTATTTTCTATAGAGAAAAAAGAAACATAATTCTTATTTTCTTCCAGCATGGTTGATCAATAAATGTTTCTCATTATTAGAAATTAGAAAAAAAATTTTCATCTTCACAACATAATCATAACTTAAAGCAAATTATTAGGATGTATTCAAATTTGGAAAAAAATTCTACAAAGTTCCTTTCATATATTGTTGTAATACTTGGGAAAATTCTCCTATTTTCTTTTCTGATTCTATTTCAAACATCATCTCTATTCTACAACTGCACTGTTTATGTTTTGGGTAGTAAGATCACTGTTTTATATTTTATTCAATGTTAAGGTTTAATGTTTTAAAAATTAATTATCTGTAGCTTAGACTGTAAGGAAAGGAACAAGTTTGTTTGTTTGAACAAAATTCCAAGGAAACCACCTAGTTCCTTCACAACCATGACATATGAAAGTTGATGCCCCCACTCCACACTTTATCTCCAGTTATGCCAGGAGATAAGGAGATGTGGCAATTCTACTGCTAACTTGCCAGGTTATCCACAATGCTACTATCCATACTAATGTTGTCTACTGTCCATCCTATGTCTGTAAATTTTCTCCAGTGAACAGTATGCAGGTGGTCAGGTGTATGTGCTGGTTGGTCGTTGTTTTTGATGACTTGGAAAGAAGAAAGAATCTTCAAAGTTAGTAGTAACACTTTTGTATGTAACATTAACTTTTTTTTATAAGGGAGACTTCATTTTTATATAAAAATTATATAATATGAATAATTGTTAGGTAATTCTTCTAAGTAAGTACTAACTTCTAATGAATTTTCAACCAGAGAATTGATTTATAAATTGAAATATTATTTCCTGGGCATCATGATAGGCACAGAAATTATTAACAAATGTCTTACTTTTTTGAAACTTTGTTTTATTGGAAGGGCACAGAAAATAAACAAATATGTAACATACATTGATACAAAGTAAAATGAAACAGGGTAAGGAGATATAGTAGGGTAGAGCTTATATGTGCTGACAATGATATTGAAAATAACTCTTGTATTTTAGAATGAATAGTCAAACAGTGAATATAACATTAATAGTTCTGGTCAAAATTGTTAGTTTTTACGCTGGCAGAATTACAGTATTTCATGAGAAAATTCTTTGGTTCCCTAAATTATATGTGTGTGTTTATGGGTTGTTCAGGATAAATTGTATGTGTGTGTTTATAATGGACATATTACATTATAACAATTTCAGTTGTATAACGTAATGATTCAATATTTAATATGTATTGTGAAATGATCACCATAACAGATCTAGTTAACATCTATCACCAAAAATACTTACTTTTTTTTTTTGCTTAAATTAGTTTTAATTATGTATTCAACCTGCAGATAGAAATATATTTTGTAAAATGCACCATTAATGTTGGGAATAGAAAATATGACTCAATATATACTTGTTTGCTATATGCACCACTTTTCAAGAATAATTCAAATATAACTTTAAAATATCTGTAAAAAAAAGTGAAAATATCACAATACTTTTGGAAGATATTTCCACGTTTGTAATAGAAGAGTTCTATTATTTGGTCTTTTTCTATTTTATTCCAAAGTAGCTTAATGCATTCAAATAGCTTCTGCATACTCTATGTCTTTCTCACATCATTAGTCTAGAGCTACTGCTGAGAAGTAGCATTACAATATCAGCTTCCACTGAGAGGCTATTTACACCACTGGAAATTATGGAAATTTGAAAGTAGTGACAGGTGTTTCTAAAAACTCTTTTGAATTACTATGTTTATCTGCTTGGTGATGTTGTCTGAAGACAGTGCTCTTAGTTTTAATAATATGTTTAAAAAGTATTAATTGTTTATTAGACCCATGACATCAATTGAAATGTTATCTACCAAAATGTCATGTAAGTAAATATTGAGATAAGAATGAAGGATAAGTATCAGGAGAAAGTGTGGAAATATATGTGGGTGAAGAAGTTTCTAGCACATTAAAATTGCAATTTCAGAAATGAGGCTTATTGAGGAAAAAGTGGGGCTAATAACCTAAGAATTTCTATAGAATTTTTTTTAAATGCACAGTAAAAATTAGGCATTAAAGAATATGTTTCACCTCTCTTAAAAAACCAGCAGTTCCCCAAAGCTTAGAAGCACAGCTTTTCCTGTACACACCAGGTCCTAATTGTAGAACTCTTGTATGTATCCATGAGTGCTGCAGCACTATTTTAATTAGAAAATGTTATGTTCACTTTTGCTTTAGATTATTAATTCCAAGTCCTTGTGTATCTATTCTAGTAGAATGGAAATGGCGATAATTACAGCTACATAAAAATAATTCTTTGAAGCAACTGTCCACTTATTATCAAAAAGATAAAATCTCCTTAGGAGAAATGAATTTGAGCAATATAAAGAATATCAATCTCTTTAAAGGCCCCTAGAAGTGACTACACCCTAACAATTTCTATTGTGTCTAAATAAACAGAACGTAAAAACACAACCAGGGGATATAAAGTCAAAATCTTCCATGTGATTATCCCATTATGCAAATTACGAACACATCTAAAGTCCTACTTCACTTAGAATTATAATATTTTATATATTGTCCAATAATGAGGACAAATTTATAAAAAGCCACAAGGTAGTATAAGTGGCTTAAATTTTACAAGTACAATCTTATACAGGTAACAGTGTTGCTACATATATTATAATCCTCTGCAATTTGTGATTTTTGATTACATCATAGAATGACTAATATGTAGAATGCTTGGCAGGACCTTGCACAAGCGATGCTCAGTTGTCCAAATAGGGCATTTTCAGTGTCACATGAATTAAAACATAAGATCTCAAAGTTCCTAATTTATGAGATTTATAAATCTAGCATTATCTAGATACTGTGTCCAGGATTTAGGCAACTCAGCTTAGTTATCAGGCTCAAAAAGATCAGATCATCATCAACCTATAGTTTCAGAGATTCAGAAATTCTCCATATTCAACAGAGGATGAGTGACCTTGAGAGGAGGGGATAGTTCAGAATAAATTAGGATGAGTCTAGGAATTTTTATAGGAGTTCTCAGGATCTGATATCAAATTTGCTTGAGTACTTACCCCTAGGGCAGGATTGTTAAATTGCTTTTAAAAATTAGAAAATTATTCAGATAAATCTAGATTCATGGTAATCTAAACATTTTCTGTGTTTGGTTTTGTTGAAGAGGTATTGGCTCTTTGACCTCAACAAACTTTCTTATATTTCATCATATGCTTGTCAGAAAAAATTAGTCAGACTCTGCAACTGTGTATCTTTCTCTCAGGCTGTATTGCAGATACCCTAATTCCCTGGGAGAATATGTACTCATTTCCTTTTTGCTATCAATCTTATGTGTAACAAACGATGCATTTCTAGAAGATGCTATGTTGGACATTCTGTGACTTTCAGTTAACATGAAGCAATGTAATGCACTGTTCAGGACACTATCCATTTGTATGCTTTGGCAGAAACATAATTATGTGCAACTCTAAGTATCCTGGATTCCTTAATGGAAGAACTTTTCCAATGTCAACAGCAGCATATTTAAAATAAAGTTTTAAAAAAACCCGCCTAAATACCTGAAAATGTGAAAAACTTCAGAGGTATATTTTTTTAAGAAAATCTTGAATTAAATTGAAATTTTTATTTTAAGTATTTATATTTTTAGAAAGCCAAAATTGATTTGATAGAAAAGTCCTACTTTTCACAGTGAATACCTTAGAGATGTGTAGTTTTTTTTTTATTACTTATGAGATTTTGTTTCTATACTTTGACAGCTCCCACTACCTTGTTTTTCAGTTACAATTAATTTTCATTTTTATCAGTAAAATTGCCTTCTCTCTCTTCAGTCTTATATTTCACACTTTCTAAATATGTTCTCTATGTATCTAATTATAGAATGATACAAAAATCTGTGAAAATATTCTTATACTTTGTTTTTAAAGGTGTTAGTTAATTGATTTATCTTTTTATAGTAGGAATTGGATAGATTATATGAAGATCGAGTTAAAATATAGTTTATGGCCTGCCATGCTTTCGCATAAAATTTGTATAGAGATCTCTGCTCCTTGTGGTGGCAGTTAATGCATATAAAGTGGACTGTCACCAGCCCTTTGGCACATTACATTTGCACTTTTTTTTAATACCCAGAGTTACATAATTAATATCTAGCGCTTTTATAGCTCACCATTTGAAAGTTCTCTGGCAATAGTTTATTTTTTGCCTTTGTTTTCCCTGCCTCAGGAGATGTATCTAGTAAGAAGTTGCTACAGCAATTACCAAGGAGGTTACTGCCTGTGTTCTCTTCTAGGATTTTGATGGTTTCCTATCTTACATGTAGATCTTTCATCCATTTTGAATTTATTTTTCTGTATGGTGAAAGAAATGGTCCAGTTTCATTCTTTTGTATGTGGCTGTCCCATTTCCTCAATACCTCCAGCTTCACTTTTCTTTTTCAAGTTTGCTTTGACTATTTGAAGTCTTTTTGGTTCCATACATATTTTAGGATAGTTTTCTTTACTTTGTGAAAAATGTTGGTAGTATTTTGATGTAAATTTCATTGAATATGTAGATTGCTTTGGGTAGTATAGACACTTTAACAGTATTATTCTTCCAATCCATGAGCATGGAATGTCTTTACATTTCTTTATGTCCTCTTCAATTTCTTTCATCAGTGTTTTTTAGTTTTTGGGCCCCAGATCTTTTACCTCTTTGGTTAGGTTGATTCATAGACATCTATGATTTTTGGTACAATTGTAAATGGGATGGATTCCTTGACTCATCTTTCTTTTTAAAAAAAGGATTTATTTATTTGAGACAGAAAAAGAGTAGGGGGGCAAGAGAGGGAGTAAGAGGGTGAGAAGCAGACTCCTTGCTCAGCATGGAGCACAATGTGGGGCTCAGTCTCAGAACCCTGAGATCATGAACTAAGATGAAACTAAGAGTCAGACTCTCAACTGACTGAGCCACTCAGGCACCCATCCTTGATTTTTCTTTCTGCTACTTCATTATCAGTGTATAGAAATGCAACAGGTTTCTATATGCTGATTTTATATCCTGTGACTTTACTGAATTCATTTTTCAGTCCTAGCACTTTTTTTTTTTGGTGAAGTCTTAGGTTTTCTACATAGAGTAGCATGCCATCTGCAAATGTGAAGGTTAGACTTCTTCCTTACTCATTTGGATTCCTTTTTTTCTTTTTGTTTGTTGTCTACTGTGGGTAGGGTTTCTAGTACTATGTTAAGTAACAGTGACAAGAGTGGACATTCTTGTTTTGTTCCTAACTGTACAGGAAAAGTTCTCAGTTTTCCCCCATTAAGGATGATGTTAACTGGATTTTTAAAATAAAAACCATCTGCACAGTGAAGGAGACAGTCAACAAAACTGAAAGGACAGCATTCAGAATGGGAGAAGATATTTGCTAGTATCCAAAATCTACAAAAAACTTATCAAACTCAACACCCAAAAAAGCAAATAATCCAGTTTAAAAATGGGCAGCAGAGATGAATAGACATGTTTCCAAGGACATACAGATGGTCAACAGACACATGAAAAAATGCTCGACATCACTTATCATCAGGGAAATACAAATCAAAACTACAACTGAGATATTACCTCATACTTGTCAGAATGGCTAAAATTAAGAGCACAGGAAACAACAGGGATTGAATGTGGAGAAAGGTGAACCCTGTTGCCCTGTTGGTGGGAATGCAAACTAGTATAGCCCCTCTGGAAAACAGTATGGGTGGGGTACCTAGGTGGCTCAGTGGTTGAGCATCTACCTTAGGCTCAAGCCATGATCCCAGGCTTGGGATCAAGCCCCACATCAGGATCCTCGCAAGCAACCTGCTTCTCCCTCTGCCTGTGTCTCTGCCTCTCTCTGTGTGTCTCTCATGAATAAATAAATAAAATCTAAAAAACAAAAAAACAAAAAAAAAAACTATGGAGGTTCCTCAAAAAGTTAAAAATAGAACTACCCTGTGATCCAACAATTTCACTATTTATGCAGAGGATACAAAAATACTGATTCAAAGGGATACATGCACCCTGACACTTATAGCAGCTTTATCAACAATAACCGGATTATGAAAAAAGCCCAAATGCTCATTGAATGATGACTGGATAAAGAAGAGGTGGTATATATACACAATGGAATATTATTCATCCATCAAAAGGAATGAAATCTTGCCATTTACAAGGATGTGAATAGAACTAGAGTGTATTATGCTAAGGGAAATAATAATTTGTCTTTCTTAGAGAAAGACAAATATATGATTTCACTCAATGTGGAATTTAAGAAACAAAACTGATGAACATAGAAAAAAAAAGAGGCAAATCATAAAACAGGTTTTTAACTATAAAGAACAAAATGAGGGTTGCTTGAAGGGACGTTGGGGGGATGGATTAAATAGGTGATAGGTATTAAGGAGAGCACTTGTGATGAGCATGGGGTGATGTGCGAAAGTGATGAATCACTAAATCTTATACCTGACTAATACTACACTGTATATTTACTGACTAGAATTTAAATACAAATTTGGGGGGGGGGGGAAGAAAGAAAGCTCTCTGGCACAAAACAGAAACAATTTTGAAAAATGGTTACAGTGTTTAGACTGATGATAAAAAAGAATTCAAGAACTAGCTTCTAACTTTCAAGGACTACCTTCTAAATACAGTGATCAGCTCCTCAAGCCCAGTCCTTCATAATAGCATCATAGATTTAAATGAGACTCTTTTTTTTTTTCCTCAGACGAACTCAAGGAGTTTTCCCAAAGATTGTTGATTCTTAAAATTCCCAAAGATTGCTGAGATTCTTAATCTCTCAACATATCTATAGGTATGATTTCTCTTATTATTCCAATTTTCAATGAAGTTAAAATTGTAGCTTATATGTTTAAACAAAGTCCTTCTTGGAGCTTTTAGGAGTGTTTGAAAGATAATTATGTAATGAAGACCTCAGAGCTTTTTCTTAGGGTTTTACCTTCCTCTGCATTCCTCACTTCTTTTTGAAGAATCAGGTAGATCCTATTATAAAGACATGAGAAAATATAATGTTTTTACCATAACACAACCTTCTTGAGTGCAATGCTTATTCAACCTTATTCAATAAATACAACATAATATGGAACTTCTGTGAAACCAGTATATGTGTGAAGAATAGCTTTTATTTTTTTTTATTTTTTTTTAATTTTTATTTATTTATGATAGTCACACAGAGAGAGAGAGAGGGAGGCAGAGACATAGGCAGAGGGAGAAGCTGGCTCCATGCACCGGGAGCCCGACGTGGGATCCGATCCCGGGTCTCCAGGATCGCGCCCTGGGCCAAAGGCAGGCGCCAACCCGCTGCGCCACCCAGGGATCCCAAGAATAGCTTTTAGAAAAAAAAAAAAAAAAAAGAGAGAGAGAAATTTTTCCAAACTCAGCCTGTTAAAAAAATAATAATAATAAAAGCAACAACCTTGAAAGCTAGTATCAGAGTCTAGATTTAAGAAACTAAAAAGACAGCTTATTTTATTGATAAAGAACAATAGCAATTTATCTGTCACTAGCATTCAATAGAGGGTCAGTTTCCAAACAGAGGAGTTATAGATCTTAACAACATAGTCACAGAAAATAAAAACGACTGTAAAAGGACTTTAATATCATTTATATAAAGCTTGTGACTGCTGTCAACTCTACCAAAAAATGCACAGATTCTTTCAGATACAAGTGGCTTTTTAGCAATGTTGACATAATTTTATTCATCCCTTTGACGAAGATGGGAAATTGGTTAGTGTGTTGAGCAGTGTACCCAGTATTACCACATTGTCCTTCTTTACAAATAATTTTGTGATGAAATAAGGCACAATGAGTGGAAGGAAGAAAGCTTAGACTGCATGACTCTACAAAGCTAGTCCATTCAGCTTCTAATTTTAGGTAAAGACATTACCTGAGGAAAATATGTAATTACTCTAATATATTAATTTTAAACAGGTTTTTCATATTCAAAAAATGAAATTGTTTTCACATATTTTTTCCTAACAAAGGAATTCTAACATAATTTGAGAAAGACAACACACACATATATACATGCTCATGAGCTGCGATATTTATTCTCTACAATTTGCCTGACATAAGAGTATATAAAATATGAAAGATAATTAAAATATAAGACAGAAATAAAGTAATTTTAACTAATTAAACAAAATTCCAAAAACATTTTAATTTTTAATTAAAAAAAATTAAAGATTTTATTTATTTATTCATGAGAGACACAGAGAGAGAGGTAGAAACATAGGCAGAGGGAGAAGCAGGCTCCCCCGGGGGGCCTGATGTGGGACTCGATCCCAGGATCCTGGAATCACACTTTGAGCTGAAGGCAGACACTCAACTGCTGAGCCACCCAGACATCCCCCAAAACATTTTTAATTCAGGCCAAGTTTTGGAATGAGATGTAAACATTTTAAACATGTACAACACACACTCACGTGTACATGCACACACACACACACACATATATATATATATATATATATATATATGTAAACACACACAGGACATTCAGAACTAGAATAAAAATATAGACAAAATAAATAGGCTCATAAATTGAAAGGAGCCTATAACATAAACTTAATGAAAGCAAGAACTTTGTTCTGTTCTTTGTTGTATGACCACAATTTTATTTTATTTTATTTTATTTATTTATTTATTTTATTTATTTTATTTTATTAAGATTTTATTTATTTATTCATGAGAGAGAGAGAGAGAGAGAGAGGCAGAGACACAGGCAGAAAGAGAAGCAAGCTTCATGCAGGGAGCCTGACGTGGGACTCGATCCGGGGACTCCAGGATCATGTTCTGGGCCGAAGGCAGGTGCTAAACTGCTGAGCCACCCAGGGGTCCCATGACCACAATTTTAAACAGACAAATGTTTAATATATATATATATATATATATGGTAAATGAAAAAAATAATGGTAGTTTTTCAGAAAAATATATGAAATGTATAGTTAATGCAATATCACAGAAAACAAAATTCTGAAATTTTCATTATATGCAGATGTGAAAGCCTCAGAAAAAGTTTTATTTAAATATACCGACTACAGGGCAACCCGGTGGCTCAGCAGTTTAGTGCCGCCTCAGCCCAGGGCGTGACCCTGGAGACCCGGGATCGAGTCCCACGTCGGGCTCCCTGCATGGAGCCTGCTTCTCCCTCTGCCTGTGTCTCTGCCTCTCTTTCTGTCTGTGCCTCTCATGAATAAATAAATAAAATCTCTTAAAAATAAATAAATAAATATACCAACCACAAAAAAAACATTTGCAAAATCAGATTAATTAAAAAATCAATATTTTATTTTTTATGAAATAAATAGTATTTTATTAAATTTGTTTTCAAACAAGGAAGCAAAAAGTAATTTATCAGTTTAGCAATATGCTTAATTAACACATGATTTATTATATTATTGATACATTATTAGGGCATTTTTACATTTGAAAATGTGACAGAAACAATATAAGGGTAATGCTTTACTAAATTAACATGGGGAAAAATTATACTTTATCATGTATGTCTCATAATAGTAAGATACAATTCCATATAGATTGTAATAGCAAGAAGAGACTTTAGTCTTATTTTATGCTTATAAAATATTTCCTTGAATATTTGTTTTATAAAATTAGTAATTGTATGAACTTATTAGGGCAAATACTCAAATTCGTGTATCAAATGTTCCAATTTGAGATGTTCTATATTGATTGAGTTAATGGCCCATAACTTTGTTGCATTTTTCATTCTGATTCCAGGTTTAGCCTTGAGACTTGCCTTGAAAATTCAATATTAGTAGACCCAACACTAGGAAAGGCTACTTTGAGAGTACTTGGGTATTGTGCTTGCTCTCTTGTGTCTTTGCCATCACCTTGAGAACATACTCAGGCTAGTCTGCTGCATGGTAAGTGATGTAAATATCAGAGTCAAGTTACCCTAGTTTTCTGTGCCAAGGCCAGCTTTGATGCACAAACAGGCAGATATGTGAATAATCTGAATAATCCAGAGAAGAATAATGTTATCTGGATAAGAACAGGATCTGGCCAACCACCCCAGAGGCAAACAACTTATTGTCTATGCCACTGCAGTCTCACAGGGCTTGTTTTTGTTGTTGTTCTTATCATTGTTACATTGCTGTATATATCATTGGATAACAGATATCAAAGTACACACAAAAAAGTTACAGTACTTATTTCCATGCTCCTTTTGGGGTTTAGGGGCAACCCACTAATCTTATGCCATTAAATCACAAGCATACATTTTTCGAAATAATTTGGCAATAATTAATTCAAGCTCAATTTATCGCTACTAAAATAACTGAAAAGACCACAGTAGCAGTGAGAGGATTGATAATGTCCTTTTTGTGTCCTTATGGCAAACCAAAATTTGATCTCATGAACTATTCTGTTGATATCCCAGAGGAATTCTCTCAAGTGTTTTCCCTATAGATTTCTTTTTAGTTTTTCCTTCAAGAGCTTTTAGGAATTCACTAGCAACAAATAGAGATAAATCTATTTTCACTTGCAATGCCTGATTTTCTCCTGGTAATTCCTGGGCCCTTAAATTTGGAATTCACTGAAAACCTAAAGACATAAGCAAAAGCCTTTCCTTCTCCTTTTCTAAGGTTCTGTAGTATAAGTATCTTGGACCAACTAAGTCAGTTTAATTTGTCCTAAAACGTATGCATATCTTTCCAAGCTTTATCATTAATACCATTTTATAAATGTTGAAAATTCAAAATATATGTTCATTTTTTCTCAAACAGTAAGTTTCAGTGTAGTGGCCTGGTAGTATATGTAATTAAATTCTGAACAGGTTGAATCAAGTAATTTAAAAATATATTAAAGTTATTTAAAAATATGCCTATTTACATATTGGGGTGTTGTAGGATGACAACTGGCCCCAAAATATGTCCACATCTTCACTTCTTGAGCCTGTGAATGTTATCTTATATGGCATGAAAGGCCTTTGCACTAAGGGGGACACATGATGAGATGAGCAATGGGTGTTATACTATATGTTGGCAAACTGAATTTAAATAATTTTTTAAAAAATGGACTTTGCAAATATGATTGAGTCAAGGATCTTGGAAATGAAAGATTATCTGTTACCCCTCCCTGGTGGATCTGATGGAATCACAAGGGTCCTTATAGGAGGGATATAGGAGTGTCATATCCAGAGGAAAAGAGGATATGATAACGGACATAGAGATGGGACTGATGCACGTGGAAGATGGAAGAAGAGGTCACTAGCGAAATCACACACACAGCTCCCAGAAGCTGACAAAGGTGAGCAAGCAACTTCTCTCATCAGAGCCTCTAGTGGAAACCAGTCTTGTCGATATTTAGATTTTACCCCAGTGAAATCACTTTGGTACTTCTGATCTCCAGAATGGTAACATAATACTTTTGTGATATTATAATCCACTAAATATGTAATAATGTAATATGGTATGGCACCAATGAGAAACTAACATGAGGCTGGTGACTTTATATGTCTATTACCTGCTATTTTAAGACAGCGTTTAATTGTATCTATCTATCTATCTATCTATCTATCTATCTATCTATCTATCATCTATCTATCCATCTATCATCTATTTATCTGTTTTTTTGTTTATTTATTTTTCCTTCAAATTTTGGTTGTTTCTGCTTCTGACATTCCAGTGTTGACTTCATAAATGTTTGGACTTGAAATCCAAATTCCCTCCTCACATAGTTGGATCATGGAGTCATAGCAAGTGAGTCTGATTCACACATGGTTCTCAAAGCTATAAATACTATTACACTTGATCCTTAAACAACACAGGTTTGAACTGCCCAGTTCCAATTATATACAGATTTTTTTAAATAAATACAATATAGTACTATGAATGTATTTTATCTTCCTTATGTTTCTTTTAATAACATTTTATTTTCTCTAGCTTACATTATTTTAAGAATACAGTGTATGACAATAATATACAAAATATGTGTTAATTGACTATTTATCAGTAAGGACTCCAGTTAATAGTAGTATCCTTTAGTAGTTAAGTTTTGAGGGAGTCAAAAGTTATATATTTATTTTTGGCTGTGCAGGGATCAGTGCCCCTAATTCCCACATTGTTCAAGAGTCAACTGTACATAGAGTTCTCTGAGAAGTGGGATACAAGAACTCATTTGAGGGAATTTCCCTGGGATGTTTAGGTTTGGCACAGGTTATAGTAGTTGAAAGATTATTGCCTTGTTATTAAAATTTTGTTCCAGTTGTTTTATGTAATACAAATTTCCTGTCTACACTTGATGTAATTTGCTGTAAATTTTACAAACTTTTCTACACTTGTATGAAGCAACATTTCCTTTTATTTGTCTTTTTTTTTTAATTTTTTTTTATTTATGATAGTCACAGAGAGAGAGAGAGAGGCAGAGACATAGGCAGAGGGAGAAGCAGGCTCCATGCACTGGGAGCCTGACGTGGGATTCGATCCCGGGTCTCCAGGATCGCGCCCTGGGCCAAAGGCAGGCGCCAAACCGCTGCGCCACCCAGGGATCCCCGTTTTATTTGTCTTTAATGTACTATTAATCTTTCCTCAAAATGTTCTCCTTAATCTTACTATACTATATAGCAAAGAAGCCTGTGTTCTTCTACAATATAAAATTATCTTGACCATTTTGACCATTTGTCTTACTCTTTTACAAAATCAGAGATAAAAGTTTTCTGACCAAACTCATAAATTTATGTCTTCTCACACTTTTGTAGAGCCATTTACTCTTCACACAAGACTTTCAGACTTGGTTCTTTCTTCTTTCTTTCTTTCTTTCTTTCTTTCTTTCTTTCTTTCTTTCTTCTTCTTTCTTTCTTCTTTCTTTCTTTCTTTCTTCTTTCTTTCTTTCTTTCTTTCTTTCTTTCTTTCTTTCTTTCTTTCTTTCTTTCTTCTTTCTTCTTTCTTTCTTTCTTTCTTTCTTTCTTTCTTTCTTTCTTTCTTTCTTTCTTTCTTTCTTCTTTTCTTTCTTTCTTTCTTTCTTTCTTTCTTTCTTTCTTTCTTTCTTTTTTTTTAATAGAGTAAATTTTGGACAAAGCTGTGTATTGGGCAAACATGTGCCTTATTGCTTTTATACTTTTCTAGCAATCAGACATTATCGCTTTCCTTCTTAAAACTTAGATCTTCTTTCTGTAACACCTATCCTTGACTTCATTCCAGAATTATCCTTATGTTTGTATGAGCTCTCCAACAAGGTATGAGTTGATCTCTAATGAACTATGCTATTGGCAGAAAACCAGAGGGGATCTCCCAGGGAGTCATTATAGTTTAAAGAGAAATATTCAGGGATCCCTGGGTGGCGCAGCGGTTTGGCGCCTGCCTTTGGCCCAGGGCGCGATCCTGGAGACCCGGGATCAAATCCCACGTCGGGCTCCCGGTGCATGGAGCCTGCTTCTCCCTCTGCCTGTGTCTCTGCCTCTCTCTCTCTCTCTCTGTGTGACTATCATAAATAAATAAAAATTAAAAAAAAAAAAAAAGAGAAATATTCAGTCATAAACTTCTTCAAAATTAAAATAATAAAACTTCACAGCTAATCACATGTGATAAGGAGGTTATTTTGGATACATTTTCCCTGTGTTAAACCTTAAACCACTCCAATAGTTTATATAACTGAACTTCTTCCCTTTTAAGTAGCTTAAAATAATTTGAGTCCGTGGGAATTCTCTTAAGAATTAGCTGCATGTTTATAGTGAGAAACCATTTTCATTACACATAATGATTAATTCAAAGCCACTGAATGAAAGCACCTTTAGGTAAAAACAAAACATTGGTCCTTATCTTGTGTGTAACGTTAAGCACGCACACAGAAAGAGATACCTTATTATACACTCATTGTATATGTTTTCCCTTGAATTACTTTGTAGTGCTTTGTTAATTTTCTAATTCAGTGAATTCAGATAAATTTATCAGAGTTTTTTTTCTAAAATTCTCAATAATTAGAAGTAAATATTCCAGATAAAGGTTAAAATTCATAACTGGTGTTGGCAATTGTATTTTTGAAGTGTTTTATAATTTCTAACAAGATGCTACAGCACCTTTGGTTTTAAGGGTGCAACATCACTACATTGAAAGTTTGTTGATAGAATAGGGGAACACTTCTTGACATATTCTAGTTTTTCAAACAAAATTATTGTGACTTGCTACCCATATTGCTATCTTTCCATTTCCTAATATTCATTAACTAAGTGCCCTTTACTGCCAGTCAAATCACATAGATGATGACATCTAGAGAGCAGCATTTCTCAGACACATTAAAGTTGCAACTTTGGCAGAGGTAAAAAATGTTGATATTCTGAATCAAAGAAGTTTTCTGAGTGGAAATCAATAGTCAAGTTCTCAGAACAAAACAGGAGTGTAGGGATTGCATATAACACATTCTAAGTTGCATTTGAGTTTACTCAGAAGGTATATCCATGGTATGAATATGTGTGTGTATGTGTGTGCGTCTGTGTTCATGGCATGTCTTGTCCCACCACAAAATATTAGCCTAAAGTCTAAGCATTTTTATTTTATATGTTATATGCCAAGTTGACATTTCATGAAGCTTGAAAACTTCTCTTGTATGGAATGACACTTAGTTGCTTCTGGTTATTATTAATTCCACTAGGTTTCTGTTTTGTTTAAACAAGTACAATCTAAGAGTTTGTTTATAGTTTCAATGTTTGGAGCAAAAGGTCCTTATAAGGATGTCTTCTCATAATGGCTTCTTTGAGAAGAAAAAGGAAATATATATACAGTAAGGATCTAGTTTTTCTTGTTGCTGTTGTTGTTATTGTTAAAGAAATATCAAAAAAGAATGAGGGGAAAAAGGTTTAAGACTAAAAATAAAATCAGAGACTGCTTATCCTATCCCTCCTCTCCTGCTCTTTTTTGACCAAAATTCCTAAAGGACATGATCTTGCTGATCAGTTTTTCCTGCTGAATGTGAGGTTAGGTGAAACTGGAGATGAGTGAAGTTAGAATCAATGAAGTTAGAATAAACGAAGTGAGTAAAGAAGTATGTTATTACAGATGAGATTACTGAGAAGGAGCCTTGGAACTATATTTTTCCTGTTGCAAAACAATGTTTCTGAATTTAGCAGCATGCTATTTGTCTTCCATATTAAATGATTGTGAAATGAATATACACTTTCAAATACAAAAAACTTGGCTTTTTCTTTCAAAGGCCTTTGGTCTTTTGCTACTATAATGATATAATAATATAAATTAAAATATGGTAAGTGTCATGTTCTATGGTCTTACTTCTCATGAGTAACTACCTATTTTCAAATAGTCATGTAATTATGCAGCCTTAAGAATAAATCATATATATTTTCATCTAGAAACATTCCTGCTGACAATTACTCATTATTCATATCAATCTGAACATTTTTAGTGTGCTCAGAATTTATAATCATATACATAAAATATTCTCAATGCATTATTACTCGTAAGAATGTGTTAAAGCTACAGATCACACATAATATATGCATTGAGTGGTAGCATCTTCAGCATGAATTATATTTACATATTTATATATTTATTTAGATTGGAATAAATTATCAGCTTTGGCAAATTTTATCTTATAAAATATCCTTAAGGATATCCTAAGGATAGCTTGTTAAAAAATTTTAACATAACGTATATAACCTAGAAAACCTATTTTTTAAAGTACTTCAGTTTCCAATGCTATGTAATAAATGTTGGCTCAATAATTAACATTAAACATATTTCTTTATCATGGAGCTTATTAAAAAGAATAGAAATATGTATTTACTGTACTTAACATATATGAGACTGCTTAGATATTTGGATACTTAGCATATAATTTAGAAACATGACACAAAGAAGTAATTTAATAATAGTTTAATAGTTTAGAGCATCATCTTTGATATCAAGCTACTTGAGTTGAAGTCTTAACACTTAAATTTATTATCAAGATGACCTTGTAAATGTGGATAATACTATAACATAAGCCAAAGTTTATTGTGAGAAAGGAATTATATGTAAAGTTCTTAGAAATACTGACCTTGAGAAAAAACTCTTTAAACTATTTATTACTTTGCACTACTTTGTAACATTTTTGTCCTGTTATCATTTTTATATTTTCTTTCATTTTTTTTTTTCAAATTTGCAAATTAGATTACCGCAACATCTTATTTAAGATCTTATTTATATTGCTGAGATATGCTGTTAACATTCAATTGTTCCTTATTCCCAAAAATTACCAGTTGAGGTTCTAATGAGTCAGATGTCTAGGAAGCTGTCTAAATAGAGCATTTAAAATGCCATTGTTCATGATACATTGTTCATGAATGTAAGCAACAGCACCCTAGTGTAGTTCTGCCTATTAAACAAATCAAGACTAAAATTCCTCATATTAACAGACTATGAATGGAAATGTACTGATTCTAATGAAGGCTTTACCTTTGTTATTTAAAACAAAAGACAGACAAGACATAATAGTACCTCCACAGATCTAAATAACATTTTAAATTTTTGATAAAGGTAGTTATTATTAGTATAGGAGTCGGATCTAGATTGACCTTGTTGGACATATGTAGATGAATCATGATTATGACATGGATGATGAGACTTAAAACCTATTTGTTTTGCTTTTCCTTAATTTTTAATAGCCTTTATAGGATTTCTACAGTTATGTCTGTCTTATTGCTACTATACATACATTAAATTTTCATGCGTCACTTATATACATTTAGAAGAGACAGTGCTTTCTAATTAAAGTATGGCTTTGGAATGGAGAGTAGAATACTATTATAATTTTTCTATGTAACCCAATGCAAGATAAATGGTGAAAATAACTTGTGGTGGGACACCTGGGTGGCTCAGAGGCTGAGTGCTTGCCTTTGGCCCAGGGCATGATTCTGGAGTCCCAGGATCCAGCCCCACATTGGGCTCCCTGTATGGAGCCTGCTTCTCTCTCTGTCTGCGTCTCTGCTTCTCTCCTTGTCTGTGTCTCTCATGAATAAATAAATCTTAAAAAAAAAAAAAAGAAAAAGAAAAGAGCTTGTAGGTTTTCAAACAGCTCATTTTAACTCTTACTAAAATTCTATTGGTCCAATAACTTTGACTTTGTATTGTTATTCATGTTTATACATTTTAAAAATTGTATTTATTCCTTTTTTCCTTCTAAAACATTTTTTAAAGATATATTTATGATAGACATAGAGAGAGAGGCAGAGACACAGGAGGAGGGAGAAGCAGGCTCCATGCCGGGAGCCTGACGTGGGACTCGATCCTGTGTCTCCAGGATTAGGCCCTGGGCCAGAGGCAGGCGCTAAACCGCTGAGCCACCCAGGGATCCTCTCCCATTGAAACATTTTAAAATCAGGTGAGCATTTGTGGTTCTAGGATTTAACAATAAAATTGTATTTTATAGATAAGCTTATATTAGTCCTCTTCCCAAAAGAGAAAAAAATGCATAGTAGTACATTTTTATAATACTATTTTTTATAATACTATTTTTAAAGCCTGTTACATTTAGTTCACAGAATTGTCCTTTATTTTTAGATTATAACTATACTTTTATTAGTATAGTAAGTGTGGCAAGTGATAGTGGGCAATTTTTTTTTTTTTTTTTGGTATGATGTTCTTTCTTTACAAATAAACAAACAACAACAAAAATAAATAAAACCAAAATCCCTAACAATTATACAGGTCAATTTCCTCTTTTTTTTTTTTTTTTAAGGATTTTTGATATCTTATTGCTCTAGATGAAGTATAAAATTAAGAAGTCATTTTCATATTATAAATGTTCTCAATTGGTATGCTAAAGTTAACTCATTTCAAAACCTTTCCAGGTGACCAAAAGATTTGAAATGCTATTACAGGGATCCCTGGGTGGCGCAGCGGTTTGGCGCCTGCCTTTGGCCCAGGGCGCGATCCTGGAGACCCGGGATCGAATCCCACGTCAGGCTCCCGGTGCATGGAGCCTGCTTCTCCCTCTGCCTGTGTCTCTGCCTCTCTCTCTCTCTCTCTCTCTCTGTGACTATCCTAAATAAATAAAATATTAAAAAAAAAAATGAAATGCTATTACAGTTTAATTTGACAAATAGCCAATTAAACTGAAGAAGCCAAGAAATATATTTGTAGTGATATTTTTAAAATTCCAGGTATAAATCTAGTAGTGAATAATCATATCAAGCTGATTACAAACAGTTAACAAGTTTCTTTCATATAGATACAAGATCATTGCCTTATGAGCACATATTGGAATGTGTGCTCAGGGCAGTAAACCATTTAATTCAAGTAGTGACTAGGTACTGAAATGACTGAATAAAGAATGCATTATCTGTAGAAATATTTATAAAAGATGGAAAACATTGCTATAATTAGTCATTAAGTGATAATAATTTTGGGCTTCTTGTACATTCTTGTACATTTATTCCTTTAATAATACCAAATTCCTACAATGATGTTAGAATTTCAAAGAATATTAACACAAAAGATTTAGGTGCCACTGCTCTAGTCCATGGCGTGGCATGTGAATGTGCTTGTGTTAAGGCCACCTCAAAATAGTTCTACATACAATGCATAAACACACATATAGACTAATTATTGCAAAGGTATTAGGAAACTGAAACACAGACATGTGGAAAGTTAGGTGAAAAGATATGCATCAATAATGCTTTGCACCTTAGAAAGCATACCTTGCTCTGTGTGGTAAGTGCTGGGAGTGTATTTAAAGGGATTATAATTGAGCATCTACCTTTAGCTCAGGTTGTGATTTCCAGGTCCAGTCCAGAGACTGAGTCTCTCATTGGGCTCCCGCAGGGAGCCTGCTTCTTCCTCTGCCTGTGTCTCCGCCTCTCTCTCTGTGTTTCTCATGAATAAATAAATAAAATATTAAACAAACAAACATTCACAGCCTAGGAGAAGAGGTATTGAGTAACCTATTAAAATATGGCAGGGGGGCAGCCCCGGTGGCCCAGCGGTTTAGCACCGCCTAAAGGCCTTAAGTTAAGTGCTAGAAGGAAACTGAAGTCCTGTGCCAGCACTAGTGGAACGTGGGCAGGCACAAAGAGATTTTAGGAGACCTACAATTAAAACAGTGAGTCTCCCAGAGAGAGAAAGAGAGAGAGAGAGAGAGAGAGAGTCTCCCAGAAAGAGAGAGCGAGCCCCGGGTGTGATCCTGGAGACCCGGGATCGAGTCCCATGTCAGGATCCCTGCATGGAGCCTGCTTCTCCCTCTGCCTGTGTCTCTGCCTCTCTTCCTCTCTCTCTCTCTCTCTCTCTCTCTCTGCGCCTCTCATGAATAAATAAAATAAAATCTTAAAAATAAATAAATAAAAAATAAAAAATAAAAATAAAATATGGCAGGGTCTAACTGCCAGATAGAAATAGAGGAAATGGTAATTTTTGTTTTACTTTTGTAGTAAATAAATAAATAAATCTGGCTGTGATCCAAGTAAAATATAGATTATAAATTAATATATGGGAGGAAGCAGAATCTGGCAATTTTACTTCTGATTCACTGTCACTCCCAAACACCACAAACACACACACACACACACAGAGATATATGAAAGACAGACCAAAGAAATCCACAAATGCATACACACACACAGGTGCATGTGAAAGACACACAAATAGTAATAATAATAAAATCACAGACACATATAACTATATAAAGAACTTCTAAACTTTGAGACCAGAAAGAATTGGAAGGAAAAGTGGAAAAGATTCTAAGGACCACTGTGAAAGATGTATGTAAATCCTACCCCAAACCTGGATTAAGATCCACAGGAATAGTAGATAATTCTCCAGGAAATTTGGGGATTCAGAAGCAGAGGAGATTTGTACCCCACTTCTTCTGTGATTCTTGGCAATGGCAGGCTCCCAGGCCTTCTTTACATCACAGTGGTGAAATCAACAGAGGAGACATAGCTGAGTGGGACATAACTGTACCAAAGTGACAATATATCATTGTGAGGAAGCACTGCTAACTACTGGCATTCTTCTAAGGAGAGGAGAGAGTGACCATAATTTAAGGTTCTATCATGGATTGCACACAGAAATAAATACTTGGGAGAGATAGCTGGCAGATTCGAGAGGTACTCTGTGCACATGTGTGCTGCCAGGAGATACAGAGTGGAAGATTAACTTGATAAGATGAAGATGAGAGTATCTCAGTGCTTGATTGTGCAGTAAAGTGAGGAGAGATTAAGAATTCATCCATGTGTTCGTCTCAGCTGATATAGGTTTAGAAAGTCATTGACTTTCCAAAGACCAGACACATCTATTTGATATCATAATGCCAGATCGGACAACAGGACAAAGAAAAGAAAAATACTTAGAATTTTGAACTTATGATTACAAAATAACTCATTTTATTGCACTTTATTGTGCTTCTCAGATATCACGTTTTTCACAAATTGAAGGTATCAGACTTCAGTGGAGGAAGTAGCAACAGATGCGGTAGAAATAGGAGAACTAGAATTAGAAGTAGAGCTGGAAGCTGTGACTGCATGGCTGCAATCTCATGATAAAAATCTAAAGGCTAAGGAGTTGCTTCTTATGATGAGCAAAGAAAGCATTTTCTGGAGATGGAATCTACTTCTAGTGAAGATGCTGCGAAGATTGCTGGAATGACAACAAAGAATTTAAAGCATTACACAAACTTAGCTGATAAAGCAGCAGCAGGGTTTGAGAAGATTGACTCCAGTTTTGAAAGAAATTCTACTCTGCATAAAATGCTGTCCAACAGCATCACATGCTATAGTGAAACTGTTCATGAAAGGATGAGTCAATTGATGCTGCAGACTTGACTGTTGTCTCATCTTAAGAAATTGCCACAGCCATCCCTGCCTTCAGTGACTACCACTCTCATCAGACAGCAGCCATCAGCTTCAGAGAAAGACCCTCCACCAGCAGAATGATTGTGACTTACTGACAGGTCAGATGATGATAGCATTTTTTAGCAACAAGGTATTTTTAATAGTAAGCCTCATGCATTGCTTTCTTAGACAAAATGCTATTGGACACTAAATAGAACACAATTTAGTGTAAACATGACTTTTACACGCACTGGGAAATCAAAAATTGATTTAACCTTCCTTGTAATGTTTTCTTTATTGTAGTGGTCTGGGACCAAACCAGACCATATCTCAGAGGTAAGCCTGTAAATGTTTTACATTGAGGGTAACTTCCTTTATTTCTATTCAAAGGACAATATTTAGAAGAAATCCATTTAACTTACAAATATAAAAGAAAAACCAAAACATGTCCTTTAAAAAATTTTTAAAGTTATTTATAGATTGGGATTGGGTGAAAAAGTCAGAATGCCAATATTACTGATATCAAAAATGGCTAGTCAGCAATAAACCTGTAAGAGTATGAGTTAACCAATAAAATATATTTAAATGCAGGTTGGTCATTGAGTTATACATTTTATTGTTTATTTTGTAAATATAAATTAAAAAATCTATCAATGGAGCCATTAGAAATCATAAAATATAGCATGACAATATTTATTTAAAAATTGTCTTATTGGAAATTAACTTGTGTAGCCTGCATAATCTGGAAAAAAATATTGAATGAGTCTAGAATATATTCTATTTTGCTCAGATTTCAATTCTTAGATTCCCTCTTTAGGTCATTTTCAATAGTGATCACAGATTCTTTTTTTTTTTTTTTGCGTAATCCATCCACTGCTACTATTTTTTGTTCTAATTGTCATTGGTCATGCTGATAATTATTTGGGTTTCAATAAGTACCAGGTCTTCTTATTTTTGTGAAAAATGAAACAAAATAGGCTTCTGTTTCATTTAGAGTTCAGTTGCAAGCAGGATGTAAAACTCTGGAGATCTTGCATTTGAGCACTGTGAAAAGATTACTTCCATAGTTTTGTCATCAACTGCTAAACTAGGAGCCAAGCATGCCCAGATTATGTCAAGAGAAACGATTCCAATTCCAATATGAAGAGTCTGAAGAACCTGAATTATCTATTTTTGCATGTTATCTTTCATCATATTAAAAACCCAGAAAGTCATTTAAGTAAGTAATATTATATTCTTTTTTGAGAGGCCAGTAAGTGAATCCAATGACACTACTTATGGTTTGATCAGTAATACATAATAGGGCTCTTTCCATCATGATTTAAAAGCTTATTTCCTCTATTCTTCTAGAAGAAAAAGAGCAGTAGTTAGGTTATCCCTCAGGAAGTGGTTGTTTGGGCAGATATAATAGAAAGGATACATACATACACATTGATAATAAGACTAAGTATATGCTTCAGTCTCTGCCAGTAACAGATTGTAAGATTGTTATAATATTAACAGATGAGTAGAACAGTCATTATCATCTTCTAACAGGAATGTCTATGGGTCTCTCGGGAAGAGAGCTGAGGGAAAATATTTTGGTTAAGGTAGTGTTGAAGTATCTGAAGTTTATCTAGTTTTAGCATTAGAATCCTATTTGCTTTCTATCATCTTAGAAGGTTTAGGATCATTTCAGCAGTAAGAATTGAGGGATCCCTGGGTGGCGCAGCGATTTAGCGCCTAACTCTGGCCCAGGGCGCGATCCTGGAGACCCAGGGTCGAATCCCACGTCGGGCTCCCGGTGCATGGAGCCTGCTTCTCCCTCTGCCTATGTCTCTGCCTCTCTCTCTGTGACTATCATAAATAAATACAAATTAACAAAAAACAAACAAGAAAAAAACATCCATTTGAGATGATTTTTCTAGAGAGACATTTTATCTTTGCCAGATTATATCTTGGATTTTATAGTTTGATACTTTCCACGGTTTTCTTTCCTCTTAATTTTGTGCCAAATTTTGTGCCTTTCTCCTACAGTCCTTCAACCAGTCCATATATTTTATCAGAGATTCCTGTATAAAAGCATCAGTCAGGGTGGTCCCAAGTGGCTCAGCAGTTTAGCGCTGCCTTTGTCCCAGGGTGTGATCCTGGAGACCCGGGATCCCTGCGAGGAGCCTGCTTCTCCCTCTGCCTCTCTCTCTGTATGTCTCTCATTAATAAACAAATAAAATCTTTAAAAAAATCAGTGTGGTTTCCTTAATATAAAATATGCCAAAGCATTTCTCTTTCATAAACATACAAATAAAATGGTTTTGTATTAATCAGAAATCCTAAATAGGTGGTTCATGGAGAAGCCTTATTAAAGGCAAAATTTCTCAATGCTAAAATCTAATGAATTGAGTCACATTTTTTTTAAGTTTTTGTTTAAATTCTACTTAACATAGTGTGATATTAGTTTCAGGTATACACTATAATGATTCCACTATTTCATACAACACCCGGTGTTCATCACAACAAAGCACTCCTTAATCTGCATCACCTACTTAACCCATCTCCTCACCTACATCCCCACTGGCAACCACCAGTTTGTTTTCTATAGTTAAGAATCTGTTTCTTGGCTTGCATCTCTCTGTCTTTTTTTCCCCCTATGCTTGTTTTGCTTCTTAAATTCTACACGAGTGAAATCATATGGTTGTTTGTCTTTCTCTGACTGACTTACTTCATTTAGCATAATCTCTAATTCTATTCATGTTATTGCAAATGGCAAGATTTCATTCTTTTTATGGCTGAGTAATACTCCATTTTGTGTATACACATATATATACACACATATACACACATACACACATATGTATATATATGTATACAATATATTCTCGTGTGTGTTTGTGTGTATGTGTGTACCACCTCTTCTTTATGCATTTTTTATAGTCAGTGGACATTTGGGCAGTTTCCATAGTTTGGCTATTGGAGATAATGCTGCTATAAATATTGGGGTAATGTATCCCTTTGAATTAGTAATGTTGTATTCTTTGGGTAAGTATCTAGTAGTACAATTGCTGGATGATAGACTAGTTCTATTTTTTAACTTTGTAAGGAAACTCCATATTGTTTTCCAGAGTGGCTGCACAGTTTGCATTCCTACCAACAGTGCAAGAGGATTTCTTTTTCTCCACAACCTCACCAAAACCTTTTGTTTCTTGTGTTGTGTCTTTTCACCTGTCTGTTGGTCATCTGTATATCCTCTTTGGAAAAAATGTCTATTCATGTCTTCTGCCCATTTTTAATTGGATTATTCTTTTGGGAGGTGTTGAGATTTACAAGTTCTTTATATGTTGGATACTTCACTAGATATGTCATTTACAGATATCTTCCCCCATTTCAGTTTGCCTTTTAGTTTTGTTGATTTTTTCCTTCACTACGTAGAAGCTTATTATTTTGATGATGCCCCAGTAGTTTATTTTTGCTTTTGTTTCCCTTGTCTCAGGACACATACCTAGAAGAAAGTCGTTATGGCCACCATCAAAGAGATTATTTGCTGTGTTCTCCTCTAGCATTTTTATGGTTTTAGGTTTCATATTTAGGTTTTTTAATCCATTTTGAAGTTATTTTGTGTTTAGTGTAAGAAAATGGTCTGGTTTCATTCTTTTGCATGTAGCTGTCCAATTTTCTTGTTGAAGAGACTGACTTTTTTCCATTGGATATTCTTATTGTAATCTTATTACAAACAATCTTGTTTTTGGTGCAGTTGTAAATGGGTTTCCTTAATTTCTCTTTCTGCTGCTTCATTATTGTTGTATAGTAATCAATAGATTTCTGTATATCAATTTTGTATCCTGAGACTTTACTGAATTTTTTAAGTCATTTTAGCTGTTATTTGATGTAATCTTATGGATATCATGTTGTCTGCCAATAGTGAAAGTTTCACTTCTTGCCCATTTGAATGCCCTTTCTCTCTCTCTCTCTTTCTTTCTTTCTTTCTTTCTTTCTTTCTTTCTTTCTTTCTTCTTTCTTTCTTCTTTCTTTCTTTCTTTCTTCTTTTCTTTCTTTCTTCTTTCTTTCTTTCTTTTTTTCCTTTTCTTTTTCTTTTTTTCTGATTGCTGTACTTAGCTCTTCAGGTACCATGTTAAATAACACTGGTGAGAATGGACATCCCTGTCTTGTTCCTGACCAAAGAGGAAAGCTCTCAGTTCTTGACCATTGTGGATGATAATAGCTGTGGTTTTTAACATATGGCCTTTATATTGTTGAAGCACGTTTCTTCTCAGCCTACCTTGTTGAGGGTTTTCAATCATGAACGGATATTGTACTTTGTCAGATGCTTTTTCTGCGTCTGTTGAAATGATCACATGGTTCTTATCCTTTCTTTTATTAATGTGGTGTATCACCCTGATTGATTTGTGAATATTGACCCAAGCGTGCAACCCAGGAATCAATCCCATTTGATTATGATGAGTGATTTTTTTAACATATTGTTTTGGATCCGGTTTGCTAGTATTTTATTGGGAACTTTTACATCTGTGTTCATCAGGGATATTGGCCTGTAGTTCTCTTTTTTAGTAGAATCTTTATCTGGTTTTGGTATCAGGGTAATACCAGCTTCATAGAATGAATCTGGAAGTTTTTCTCCCTTTTCTATTTTTTTGGAAAAGAATGAGAAGAATAGGTATTAGCTCTTGTTTAAATGTTTGGTAGTTTTCGCCTGAGAAAACATCTGGCCTTGGACTTTTGTTTGTTGGGATTTTTTTGATCATGGATTCAATTTCTTTGCTGGTTATCAGTTGTTCAAGTTTTCTATTTAGTTTGATTGGTTTATCTGTTTCTAGGCATTTGTCCCTTTCTTCTAGGTTGTCCAATATGTTGGCATGTAGTTTTTTATAATATTCTCTTATAATTGTTTGTATTTCTGTGGTGTTGGTTGTTTCTCCTCTTTCATTTGTGATTTTCTTTGGGTCCTTTCTCTTTTCTTTTTCATATATTTGTCTTGCAATTTCAGAATATGTTGTAATCCGTCGCCTATAAATAGCCAATGAGTCCTAATAATACTTTTTAGATGGTTGGCCTTGGATAATCCTCAAATATTTAAGCTTTTCCTTGAAGAAGAACCTCCCTTCCACTGACAGGATATAGCTAATATCATGGACGTTTTATAAAATTTTAGGTTTTTCTTGGAGATCATGTATTCATTATCAGTTTTTTAAAAAGGTTATATTAACAAAAAAAATTAAAAAAGTTCTAGACATTCTCATAACTCTGTAGATCAGAAGAATTAAAAAGTCAATGCCTCCATATTAAATCAGTGGAAACTACAAGGAAATTATTTTTACTTTTCTGTTTTAATTTTTTTTTAAATAAGATGGGATTTCTTAGCCTATTCAGTTTGCTATAACAAAGCACCAGAGACTGTGTAGTTTATAAAAATTAAAAACAAAACAAAACAAACAACAACAAAAATCCCATACCAGAATATTTCCAAATACAGGAATTCCAGTGTTCCAAATAAGAACACAAGGAGACCCACAGCAAAACACATTATAATTTAAATGAAAATGTTAAAGACAAGGAGAAAATATTAAAAATAACAAGAGGAAGCCAATTGTTAAATACAAAGAAACTCTCCCATAAGACTGCAAATTTTTCAGCAGAAGCTGAAAGAAAAAATTCCAATCAAGACTACTCTACCCAGTAAAGTTATTGTTCAGAAGTGAAGCTGAGATAAAGAGTTTTTCAGAGAAGCAAAGGCTAAAAGAGTTTATCACTACTAAACTAGCCTTACAAAATGTGTTAAGGGATTTAGGCTGAAAAGAAAGGGTGCTAATTGGTAACAAGAACATATATGAAAGAATAAATCTCAATGGAAAGGTAAAGGTAATAAAAGTAGTGGATTAATTATTTATAAAACTAATATTAAGGTTAAAGGACAAAAATAGTAAAAAATAATAACTATCATTACCACAATTAGTTAAGGGATACACAAGATAGAAAGATTTAAAATGTGATATCAGGAACATAAAATGTTTTTGATGGGGAGGAATAAATATGTTGAATTTACAATGGGATCAAACTGAAGTTCTTATCAACTTAAAATAGACTATTACAGATATAAGTTGCTACATGTAAACCTCATGATAACCATGAAATAAAAACATTTAGTAAATACACAAGATAAAAAGAAAGGTATGTAAGCATAACACTAAAGAAAGTCATCAAACCACAGAGGAAGAGAGCAAGAGAAGAAAGACGAGCAAAGAAGAACAACAAAAGCAGCCAGAAAACAATGAACAAAATGGCAATAAGCACATATCTATTAATAATTACTTTAAATATAAATGGACTAAATCCTCCATTTGACCAACATAGAGTGACTGGGTGGATTAAAAAAGAAAGAGAATAAAAAAAAAAAAACTGTCTATAAGCTGCCTACAAGAAACTGACTTTAGATGTAAGGACACACACATACTGAAAGAGATGGCATGGACAGATACTTCATGTAAAAGAAATAAAAAGAAGACTAGAGTATCTATTCTTCTATCAGCCAGGTTGGCTTTAAAATAAACTGTGATAAAAGACAGAAGGGTGTTACATAATGGTAAAGGGGTCAATCCAGCAAGAAGATATAACATTTATAAATCTTTATGCACCCAGCATAGAAGTGCCTAAATATATGAAGCAAATATTAACACCTAAGGGGAGAAATAAATGGCAAAATTAGAATACAAGGGGATTTTAATAGTCCACTTACATCAATGAATAGGTCACCCAGATAGGAAGCCAATAAGGAAACATTGGCCTTAAATGACAAGTGAGATTAAATAAATTTAACAGATATTTACAGAACATCCCGTCTAAAAGCAATAGAATTCACATTCTTTTCAAGTACACAGGATTATTTTCCAAGAGAGATTGTATGTTAGGCCCCTTAATAAGTCTTAATAAATATAAGAGGACTGAAATTATTTCAAGCGTCTTTTCCAACCACAGTGGTATTAAACTAGAAGTTAATTACATGAAGAAAACTGGAAAACTGACAAATGTGGAAGTTAAATAACATCCCACTAACTAATTAATAGGTTAAAGAAGAAATAAAAAACACTTGGGACAAAAAATAGAAATGTAAAATACCAAAATTAATGATATGCAGCTAAAACAGTTCTTTTTTTTTTTTTTTTTTTTTTAGATTTTATTTATTCATTCATGAAAGACACACACAGAGAGAGGCAGAGACACAGGCAGAGGGAGAAGCAGGCTCCATGCAGGGACCCTGACGTGGGACTCAATCCTAGGTCTCCAGGATCACACCCTGGGCTGAAGGTGGCGCTAAACCCCTGAGCCACCCAGGCTGCCCTAAAACAGTTCTATTAATAGGGAAAATTATAGCAATAAATGCCTACTTGAAGGAACAAGTCTCAAATAACCTGAAATTACATCTGAAGGACTACCAAAAAGGAACAAAACCCAAAATTAGGAGAAATAAATAATAAATATTAGAGCATAAGTGCATAAGTAAACACAACAGAAACTAAAAAGAAAATCAGAAAAAAATCAATGAAACTTAGAGTTGGTTCTTTGACAATATAAACAAAATTGGCAGATCTTTCACTAGACTCAATAAAAAAAGAGAGAAGACTCAAATGGAATCAGAAATGAAAGAGGAGATGTTATAATCGATACCACAGAAATAGAGAATCATAAGAGGCTACTTTCATTAATTACATGCTAACAAACTAGACAAGCTGGAAGTAACAGATAAATTCCTAGAAACATAGGAATTTCTATGGCTGAATCATGATGAAATAGGAAATCTGAACTGACTGATAATTAGAAAGGAGATTGAATCCATAATCAAAAATCTCTCAAAACAAAAGATTAGGAGCAGAAGGCTTCACTGGTAAATTTTACCATGCATTCAAAAATTAATACCAATCTTTCTCAGACTCTTGAAGAAGAAGAAGAAGAAGAAGAAGAAGAAGAAGAAGAAGAAGAAGAAGAAGAAGAAGAAGAAGAAGAAGAAAGCAGCAGCAGGAGCAGTAGAGGGAGGAACTCTTCCAAACTTATTTAATGAGGCCAGTATTACCCTGATACCAAAACCAGATGAGGATGCCATAAAAAAAGAAAATTATAGGCCAAGATCCCTGAGGTATGTAGGTACAAAAATTCTCATTAAAATATTAATAAACCAAATTCAGCAATACATTAAATGATCATACACAATGATCAAGTTGGATTTATTCCAAGAATGCAAGGATGTTTTGACATACACAGCAGTTCATGTGATATACCACATTAACAAAATAAAGAACAAAAGTCATATGATCTCAAAAAATGCTAAAAAGCCTTGACAAAATTCAACATACATTTGTCATAAAAACTCAAAAAGCAGGTATAGAGGGAATGTACCTCTACATAATAAAGGTCACAAATGACAAACTCACAGCTAAAGTTATATTCAGTGAAGAAAAGTGGATTTTTTTTTTTCAGAAATAAGACAAGGACCCCCATTCTTGCCACTTTTATTCAGCATAATATTGGAAATCCTTAGGCAAGGAAAATATATCAAAATCATCCAAATTGGAAAGGAAGAAGTGAAACTGTGACTATTTGTAGATGACATGGTATTATAGATAAAAACCCTAAAAGAATCCATCAAAAACCTGTTTGAACTAATAAATGAATTCAGTTAAGTTGTGGGATAGAAAGTCAATAAATCAATTTTACTTCTATACACTAGTAATTAACTAGCAGAAAGAGAAATTAAAACAACTCCATTTATAATTGCATTAAAAAGACTAAATAAATATTTAGCTCAAGAGGTGAAAAACCTGTATATTGAAGTATACAAAACATTGATGAATGATATTGAAGATGATACAAATAAATGCTCAGAGATTAGAAGAATTAATTTTGTTAAAATGTCCATATTACCCAAAGGAATCTATGGATTCGAGGTAATTCTTATCAAAATCCCAATGGCATTTGTCACAGAAATAGAACAAACAATCCTAAAATTTGAATGGATCCATAAGAGACCCTGAATAGACAAAACAATATTGAGAAAGAAGAGCAAAAATGGAGGCATCACTCTCCCTGAATTCAAATTTTATTACAAAACAGAGTAGTATTGGCATAAAAACTGACATCTAAATCAATGGAATAGAATAGATAGCTCCTAATATAAACATGCAATTAATTTATGACAAAGGAGCCAAGAATAAGCAATGAGGAAAGGATAGTCTCTTAATAAATTGTGTAGGGAAAATTGGACAGTCACATGCAAAAGAATGAACTTACACCATACACAAAAATTAACTCAAAATGAATTAAAGAGTTGAACATAAAACCTGAAACCATAAAACTAGAAAAAATTATAAGTGGTAAACTCCTTGATATAGTTCTTGGTGATAATTTTTTAACATGATAGCAAAAGCAACAAAAACAGAAGTAAACAAGTGAGACTTCACCCAGCTAAAACTCTTCTACACAGTAAGGCAACCACCAAGAAAATGAGACAGCCTATTAAATGACAGGAAATATTTACAAATTATATATCTGATAAGAGGCTTGTATCCAAAATATATAAAGAACTCCTATAATTCAATCACAAAAACTAAGCATCTGCTTAAAAAATGGACAGATCTGGGGCACCTGGGTGGTTCAGTCAATTAAGTGTCTCCCTTTGGCTCTGGTTATGATCCCAGGGTCCTGGGATGGAGTCCCATGTTGGGTTCCTTGCTCAGCGGGTAGTGTGCTTCTCCATCTCCCTCTGCTCCTCCCTCCTGCTTGTGCTCCCCCTCTGTCTCTCTCAAATAAATGAAATCTTAAAAAAAAATATATCTAAGTAGACATTTTTCCAGAAAAGACATGCAGATGGCCAACAGGTACATTAAAAGAGGATCTATATTATTAACCAAATCACCAGGGAAATGCAAATCAAAACTACAATGAGATATTACCTCCATCTGTTAAATGGCTATTATCAAAAAGACAAGGAGCATCTGGGTGTCTCAGTCAGTTAAGCGTCTTCCTTTGGCTCAGGTCATGATCTCAGGGTCCCAGATCAAGCCCCCGTGTTGCATTCCCTGCTCAGCAGGTAGTCTGCTTCTCCATCTCCCTCTGCCCCTCCTCCTTTATTCTCCCTCTCTCTCAAATAAATAAAATCTTTTTTTTTAAAAAAAGACAATAAATAACAAATATTGGCAAGGATGCAAAGGAAAGAGAACCTTCATGCACTGTTAGAAGGAATGTAAATTCGTGCAGCCACTGTGGAAAACAGTATGGAGATCCCTCAAAATTTTAAAGTAGAATTATCCTATCATCTAGCATTCTACTTCTGGCTATTTATCCAAAGAACACAAAAGCACTAATTTGAAAAGATATTGCACCCTATGTTCATTGCACATTATTTACAATTGTTAAAATATGGAAACAGCCTAAGTATTTATGAATAGATGGATGGATAAAGATATAGATGTAGATATAGAACTTGGAAATAGTTCCGATTTAGCTCCAGACCATTACAATAAAGTGAATATTGGAAAAAGGATGTCAAATGAAATTTTTGGTTTCCCAGTGAATATAAAAGTTATGTTTACACTATAATGTAGTCTATTAAGCATGCAATAGCATTATGTCTAAAAACAACAGTGTATACACCTTAATTAAAAAAATACTTAATGGCTAAAAATGCTATTATCTGAGCTTTCCACAAGCTATAATCACTGATCGTAGATCACCATAATACATTTAATAATAATGAAAAAATTAGAGATATTATGAGAATTAACAAAATATGGAACAAGGACATGAAGCGAATTAATGCCATTGGGAAAATGGGGCCAATAGACTTGCTTGATGCAGGGTAGCCAACACCTTCAATTTATTAAAAAATGCAATATCTGCAAAGTGCAATAAAGTGAAATATAATAAAATGAGATATGCTTGTACAGTGGAATATTATCCAGCCATTAAAAAGAATGAAATATTGCCATTGGCAATGCAAATGGACTTCAAGGGCATAATGCTAAGTGAAATAAGTCAGACAGAAAAAGACGAATATAGTATGATATTTCTTATATGTGGAGTCTAAATGAAAAAATAGTCTCATAGACACAGATTTGTGGTTGTCAGAAACAGGGGTCAGAGGGTAGGTAAAATGGGTGAACTGTTTTGCTCTTTTGTATGTTTAGTTTAAAAAATTGATTTTTTTTAAAAGGAAAAAATAGATTTATATTTTACAGTTCTGAATGTTGGGATGTCAAGATCAAAGCACTGGCAGACTTGTTGCCCTATGAGGGCCCAATTTTGGTTCATAGATGGTGTCTTCTTGCTATGTCCTGACATGGTGGAAGGGGCAAAGATCCCTGTGGAGTATCTATTTTTAGAGTACTAATCCTATTCAGAGGGGTTCTATCCACTTTGATGACCTAAGCATCTCCCCAAAACTCCACCTCCTAATTCAATTACATTGGTCCTTAGGTTTCAACATACAAATTTTGGGTGGACTCAAACATTCAGACCATAGCATTGAGCTTTATGAAAATTTTGATGCATTAGTGTTCAAAGTATTTGGTTATAATATGTGAATTTGCATAATATTGGCTGTCATGATTGACTCCACATATGAACATCCTGTCAAAGTGCAAATTTTTCCTTCAAGTGGCACTACATAGGGCATAGTGAGATTGCAAACCGTTAGCAAACAATACATGATTATTTAGCCAACTGAAATAATTGATTCTCAACTATACTCTCAACCATTAGGCCTTTAACCAAAGGACAAGGTACTGCTAAGACAGTACAAAGAATACTGTTTTCTATAAAAAGATATTTGTGTGTACCTGAGGCTTTCTGTGAGTTCTATCTTAATAGAATACTAAGGTAGCTTAGTCAATATTTTGAGATGACAATTCAGGCTTTAAATGCTTTTGTTTTTATTATCCTACCTTGGTTTATGGGACCATTACTCCAGTTAGATCTATGAGACCAAGGTTTAGTTGCAGAAGCAATTAATTTTGTTAGTCTTAAAGGAGCAGATATCAGATCAGTGGCTATTGCTTAATTGGTAATACTCTTTTTGAGTACTTATTTAATTGAATTTAATACTGTTTTTGAGTACTTATTTTCTAGGATACATTCTATGTGGTCATGCATATACTTTAATTCCTCTGAATCAGTGATTCTCCATATAATTTAATGTTTTCCTTATTAAATGTCTTATATTGCATCTTAGTCAATTGACCAAACTTCCTTAAACTTGGAAATCTATTTCTATTGTTGTCACTAGACTCATTTTGATATTGGGAGAAAGTTTCATGAAGAGACTCTCTAAGCTATTATCAATTCTTATTTCTATATTTAGCTGTTCTTGAATTTATAGAACTCTGATTATATCATACTAATATGATCTATCTAGTCATCACTATTTATCCATTTTTCTCATCTGATGACTCAATAGATGAATTAAGTGATAAAGAACATGCAGTTCTAGGCAATACATTTGTAATACAGTTCTGAAATCAATTGTGAATTTAATTCTATCTTCTTTATTCTAGAAAAGTCTTTGCAGTGGAATGAAGTGCAATTCTGATTGCACAACATTGTTTTTTTGGCTTATTTTTCTTCAAGGGAAATCAGAAATTTCCTTCAGTAGGACTATCTAAGAGAAGGAAAATGTTGAAGACTGAAGGAGTGTTAGCAGGATACTAAAGTGTTAGAGAAAAATACAAGGAAGAGACAGATCTAAGGATATTATTACAGATTTGCTGTTGGACTTAAAAAAAGAAAAAGATGCCAATAATGGTACAAAAATTTTTAGGCTGAGCAAACAAATGGATGAAATTGTCATCAACTAAGATGGGAAAGAATGTAAGGGGAGCCAATTCAACATGTTACATTTGAGATGTTGCCTAGATTTTCAAGTAGATGTCCAGAGGAGGCCATTGAATAGTTAAGTCTGGAGTTGAAAAGTCTGGGACTCATGGACACAGAGATGTACTTACTGCTCCAAGACTGGGTAGATCACTGAGGGATTAAGTTTGCAAAGAAAATAGAAATAAGAAAAAAAGCCCTGGGTCAATCCAACATTAAGAATGTATATTTATGCTATGCATCTTTGTGCATATAGCTCACCATTTCATGTTCATTACTTCTTTTCAAGGAATGTCTTGTGCTTCTTCTTCAGTTGTCAGAGTCCCATCATTTTGGAAAATTCATCTCTTTCTTTCACCCTCCTAATCAAGCTGGCACTATTGCCTCCATACTTTTCAGTTTCATTACTGTCTTGTTACAAATACATCCAGCAGTTAAGAGTGAACATTTGGTTTTTCTCCATCTGTATGTGTGTTAGTTTTGTTCTTACTGCTAAATTTTAACAGCTTAGATGGGTATTTGGTAATGCTGAGTGGAAAAGGATTATTGGTATAATCATCCAATAAAATTATTTTATAAAAAGCAGTCAAAATTAGCAAAGGAAAATTATGTTTATCTCCCTGATTTTTCACTTAGAAGAATTAGAATTATTCTATTAAACTAAGAATACACCTCTGCCTCCTCAGGATGGGAAAACAATTTGTGATACCCCCATAAGTCTGCCCTTGGTGTTTGTAAACTGAGAACTGTCATCCAGGAAGATCAAAAGTAAAGGAGCAAATTCATATAACCTTAATGCTAGGATTGGAAGTAGGTAGTGTGTTTGCATAATGATTATACCAAAAACACCAAGGTGAATAACTCTGGAGTTTCAATGTGTAGTGGTTATAGTCAAGCTAAAAATGGAATTTGGAAGCATTTACTTCTTTGAGCATTAAAGGGACTGTTGTTCCTAGCAATCATAATAAATCCCCTCTCTTCTACCAAGGGACATGAGGACAAGGTTAGAGGGGAGAGCATATGAAGTATTATACTATTTTATTCTAGTAAGTAAATATAGGTTTCTTCATGTCTGGCATGCTAAATATTCAAAGTCAAAGAAGAAAAATGGAACTTTTAAAGATTTTATGTTCTGTGGTTTAAAGCTACCACTTTTTACAACTTCAGACTTAAAAAGTTAATTTTTAAGTATATATATATATATATATATGCTTATTTTAGGAATAATTATACATCTGCATAAAATAAACCATATGCACATAAGCACATGATAACTAAGCTTGTTGCCATAGTAAATATGGTGAAAACGATGGTTGCTTTTTAGAAACAGTTGATATTCCTCTAATAGACGATAAAAAAAACAAATTCCCACCCCCAAATATTTAGAAATATATCATTAAATTGAAGATTATGTCATGAGTAAAATAAAATGTACTACAAATGACAGTTATTTAAAATTCTAATAGAAAATGTCTATTTTGTTGGAATTATTTTAAAAACTTGCTATAAATACAAATATAGTTCTGATATATATTAAGCATTTTTTTTCTAATTTGAGAATTACTTTTTGGACAATCACTAAACCTAGTTTAGTGATTTCAGTTTCATTACTGAAAGTTGAGGTCGCATCTTGTTATGCTAATTTTATCTTATAATCAAGCTTTGAAATTTAAAATTTAAAATATTTTTAAAAAAATAAAAAATTTATTTTTAAAATATTTTTAAAATTTATATTTAAAATATCAGTATATGTAAAAATGTCTTACTAATTTTTTGTTTATCGACCATCAATATTAGTCATTAGAGCATTTTATATAATAGTAAACTACAATAAAGTTATTTTTATTCACTTAAAATAGTTCTTGGTACCATATAATGTGATTACTGAGTCAAAAGATAAACATCATTCAAACATATTTTCTATACTTTCAAGTATTGTTTTATGAATTTATTTATTTATTCATGAGAGACATGAATAAATGGAGAGAGAGAGAGAGAGAGAGAGAGGCAGAGACACAGGCAGAAGGAGAAGCAGGCTTCTTGCGAGGAACCTGATGCGGAACTTGATTCCAGGATCACGCTCTGAGCCAAAGGCAGATGCTCAACTTAATGAGCCACCCAGGCATCCCTCAAGTAATTCTTTAATTAAAATTTTGTGGGTTTTTTGTTTGGTTGGTTGTTTTTAGAGAGAGAACATGGGGGTGGGGTGGCAGAGAGAGAGAGAGAGAGAATATTAAGCAGGTTCCATGTCTTGTGCCAAGCGCCTGACTGTGCCGAGAGTCTGACTCGGGGCTCAGTTTCACAACCCTGAAGTCATGACCTCAGCCTAAATCAAAAGTTGGATGCCTTAGTCTGAGCCACCCAAGTGTCCTTTAAAAATGTGTTTTGTATACAATGGAACATTACTCAGCTATTAGAAATGACAAATACCCACCATTTGCTTCAACGTGGATGGAACTGGAGGGTATTATGCTGAGTGAAGTAAGTCAGTCGGAGAAGGACAAACATTATATGTTCTCATTCATTTGGGGAATATAAATAATAGTGAAAGGGAAAATAAGGGAAGGGAGAAAAAATGTGTGGGAAATATCAGAAAGGGAGACAAAACGTAAAGACTGCTAACTCTGGGAAACGAACTAGGGGTGGTGGGAGGGGAGGAGGGCGGGGGGTGGGAGTGAATGGGTGACGGGCACTGGGTGTTATTCTGTATGTTAGTAAATTGAACACCAATAAAAAATAAATTAAAAAAAAATAAAAAAAATAAATAAAAATGTGTTTTGTTTTTTTTAAGATTTTATTTATATTTATTCATGAGAGACACAGAGAGAGAGAGAGGGAGAGAGAGAGAGAGAGAGAGAGAGAGGAACAGACATGGGCAGAGGGAGAAGCAGGCTCCATGCAGGGAGCCTGACATGGGACTCGGTCTGGGGTATCCAGGATCACACCCTGGGCTGAAGGCAGCGCTAAACTGCTGAGCCACCTGGGCTGCCCTAAAAATGTGTGTTTAATTGAAGAATTGCTTAGTATTATATTTTAAGAATGGATATATGATTCTCCTACTTTTTTTTTTTTTTTTTTTTTTTTTTTACAGGAAAGCAGTGGCTTTTCTGTTCTCAAAATTTAGAATTTTCTTAGCCAACTATTAAGGACTGAATGTTTGAGTCTAATGCAAAATCCATATGTTGAAATCCCAGTCCACAATCTGATTGTATTTAGGAGATGGAGTCTTTGGGAGATTATTAGGACATGAGGGTGGAGCCCTCACAAATAAGTGCCTTTATAAGAGGAAACCAGAGAGCTTGCTCTCCCTCTTTCTTGTTCTCTGCCATGTTGAAGACACAACTAGAACTTAGCTAATTGCAAACAGGGCACTGCATCTGGCATTGTGCCTTAGTCTTGGATTTCCTAGTCTCCAGGACTGCAGAAATAAATTTCTCTTATTTAAACCATCCTGTTTTGGGTATTCTGTTATAGCAGCCTGAACCAACTAAGACAACAACATAATAGAATTTTCATTTATATAGATCAATAGGGTGGAAAAAAGTTTGTTTTTCCTTCTAGAATATCTTGAACGTGGGCTTATAAAAGAGAATATTATTTTTTATTATATGCAACCATATCACATAAAACCTATCCCTTTTAAGTTATACTCAATTTAAACACTATTTAAACTTTTAATCAGGAATATGAGATTGGGCTTTTGCTTATATAAAGTGAAAATTTGCATTTGAGGTACATTGGATTGATAAATCTTTATAATTAAGAGATAAAAATTATAGGGTGTATGTGTGTGTGTTCTCCAGATTACTTAGATATAGCAATAGTTTTCAACCCTAATATAATCTTAGAACCACCTGGTGGTCTTACAAAAAATATTACTTTTGCTGACAAAAAAGTAACTTAAAGGGGGAGAAGTGAAGACTGAGAATTGGTATAATTTACCAGAACTCCAAAATATTTCATTGTGCAGTGAGGGTTAAGAACTGCCTGCCTAAGTACAGGTAGATAAGGGGCATCATTTTTTTTTTTTTTTTTTTTAAGTAAATCTTGCTTCTGGTGAGAGAGAGAGAGAGAGAGAGAGAGAGAGAATAGTTAGTATTAGTTGAGGAAAGCTATTTTCTTTCCTTTGGTAAAAACATATTTGATCTTTGCCCTAGGAAGGAAACAAATGTTGAGACTGAGGGAAATCATTTGGGACTAAAATCTATTTTGGGCCATTTCCCTTTCTGTCTATCTGGGTGAAACCTTGTGACCTATCATTTTCAATATTTCTTGGTTACCTTGAGATACTTTAACAAAGCGTTGCCACACTTGTTTTATATACTCTCCATTTCCAGTATGAGCAAATTTAGATTCATTTTTCAAGCTTTTTTGCTGTAGCCAGAAAAAATAAGAAAGCTTAGGCATCTACAATAAATTGTGTTTGTCTTTGCAGGGAGTACTAACAAGTTTGTTTAAGGTATTATAAGAGTTGTTGGGCCATTTTATTTTATGTATAATTTGAAGCAGTGTAATGCCAGGACAAAAGTGCACAATCAGAAATATGTAATTTTTACATACGTCACAGAGAGAATGCATTTTTATAAAAGTGCTCCACATTTATTACTCTATGCATTTGATTTGGCAAAATTCATTGCTATTTTCATGTACAATGCAATGCTAGTTTCAAATTTGTATATATTGAATTTGAAAGGGTAGAAATGTGCTTGATGGATCTGTCAATAAACACCATTAGTACCAACTGTATATTTGATAATAATATATTATTAAAACAATGTCCTCATAACATTTTAGCAAATCCATCATGCTTCCAGATGGTGAACATGAGATTCTGTTTTAACTTAATATCATCTTAGTTTTGGTGAGATGATGTGTATAAATTGTAGCCTTAAGAATAACTGGAGCAAACAGAGCTGTCATTTCTCCTTTTCTAAGAAAGGAAGGAAAGGAAAAAAGGACAACTGGAATTCTCTAGGACCTGCTCCTCAAACATATTTGAAGAAAGAGAGCAGAACAATGAAGTAGGTAGGCTGTGGTAGACATGGAGATGCACTTCCTAAACTGTCTTCTCAGGTAGGGTTAGTTGGCTTGTTTTCTGTATGCATATGCACGGGATACTCATCAGACACCCTCTAAACCCTCTGCCTCCTTCCATATTGATCCTGGCAGGGTCTTAAGCTACAGCTAATGAGGGAGAGAAGGAAGTAGTTGACTTGAGAAAGAGAGGGAGGAATGATAATGATTGCTTTTGAATTGCTAAAATCCTTAATTATGGAAGGGGCAAGATGCCAGATCCTGTCTTTTGAGGTTACATGGATACAATTCTGAGTTTAAATGTCATTTTGTGGATAAGGAGAAGTTTTACGATTAAATATGATGGAGATGCTGAAGACCAAAATGAAGTTGTGTTTGCAACCTAAAGAGTCTCACAAACTTTTATGTAAAAGGCTACTAAAATAAGTTATGCATCTGAGGAATTTTTATCTCATTAAAAAGGAAGAAACACTCCATACTGATTATATTTTAAAAGGATGGTGGGAAAGAAAAATGTGTATGTGCCTTGATTAGGTCATGAGACAATTCAATATATTCATCATTTATATTATGTTATAATATATACATAATATAATGTATGAATATATGATATATTTTAATAATTGTAAAGTATATAAATATCAATATCATGGAAACACCATGAGGGCTTAGGCGTCTTATATTTCCATTGAATGCTATAATACCAACTGTAGAAGCCTGAGCCCTCATGGTGATTCCATGATATTGATATTTATATAATACTTTAAAATTATCAAAAGATAACATGTTCAGTTTCTTACAGTTCCATTGAATGCCATAATACTATTATCAAAATATTATTTTTATTTATTAAATTATATGCTATAACATGCATAATCCTAATGTTTTTATCGGGTTATATTGTTTTCTTTCTTAACATATATTTCTTTTCTTAATGATCTAAACTTTGTTGCCAGTGTGTAGGTCTGCAACTCAACTTACTTTTTAGACCAAACCCATTGCTCTTCTGCTTACATTTATAAATTATTTTTTGCCATATTGTATGTTTGTTCCAAACTATATAATGCATTATAATGCTTTACTGTTCTCTATTTGAACAACATAGTTATTTATTTGTTTTTTATTTAAGTAGGCTCCACAGTCAGCATGAAGCCCAATGAGGTGCTTGAACTCACGACCCTGAGATCAAGACCTGGTCTGAGATCAGAAGTTGGATGCTCAACCAACTGAGCCACCCAAGTGCTCCTCAACAATGTAGTTTTAAATACTGAATTTTATTGCAAGACATTTGAATGTTTTGGATGTGTCTTGTAATTTGTTGTTGTCATCTGTACCAGATGATGTCGTTTTAAAAAAAGATCTAGTCAATCTCCCCTGAGTTCACAGTGCAGCTACGGAAAGCTTACAACCTCTCATATCAAGCACTTTTGCTTCTTTCCTTTGGCTCTACTGTCTAAAGGCTTGCTTGAGAATTTTGGGGATTCACTTAGCCCTCATGTACAGGATGACACTAGGGATTTCATGTTCCTCAACCAATGAGAGACAAGAGTTGACAGACATAACTCCTAGCCTCTCTATTCCATACAATTCTGATAGGAGCTGCTCAAAGAATTCCCAGCAGGAATTGAGTCCAGTTACTCACACGGATAACTTTTTCATTGGAACACTATTGGCTAGTCTCTCCTTACTTTGTCAATTCTCTATTATTACTTGTACTTTCTAGTATCACCTCCCAAATGAAGTACCTGCCTTCCAGTGCCTGGATGTGCTTTCCAGGGAATCCAAACCAGGACAAGATCTGTTTCCATTTTTGTGTCACTGGCTCGTTTTCCTTCAGAATTAGCCTTAAGTAACATAGTAACGCCGAATAATCGTCTCTCAAAGATGTTCACGTCATAATTCATGGAATATGTGAATATGTTACCTTACATGGTAAAAGGGACACATGATTAAGTTAAGGTTTTTAAAATGAGATTGTCCTGAATTATCCAGGTGGTTCCCATGTTATCACAAAGATACTTACAGTGAAGAAGAATCAGAGAAGAGTAAGAGAAGAGAGAGTGGAAATAGAAGACACAGTAGAAAAGATTGTATATTTCTGGTTTTGAAGATGGAAGAAGGACCACAAAACAAGGAATGTAGGATGACATCTGGAAATTGAAAGGGCAAGGAAACAGAGTTTTTCATAGATCCTCCAAAGGAATGCAGCCCTGTAGACTGCATTCTTAGACTGCAGATCTCCAGAAGTATATGGCACTTAATTTGTGTTTTAAGGTGTTGTATTTGTGATAATAAGTTACAGCAACAATAGGAAACTAATACAAATGTCTCTACTTAAAAAGTTTTTCTTTATCCCCTTAACAACAGAAAATTTCCCTCAAACAACATATGGAAAATATGATCTGGTTTTGTTCTGTCACATAGTAAGTGTCTTGCATTAAGTCAAAAATAAGGATTTCATGCACCTTTATTTTACTATCTATAGTATTATTGTCACTCAGTATTATGGAAAAATCTATGTTCCCATCTCTAACTTATGATTCACATTTAAAGATTTATTTCAAGATGGTGTCTTACCACAATTTCTGAACTTGTTCACAGACATTATTTCCTCAGGCTATTTAGTGAAAACCCAGATAGTTTATTTTTCTGCCTTCTCAATTTGTGAGGCTACATATGCTTTACAGTTCAGAGATGTGTGTGATTTGTCAGGCACACAGTGATTTTGCACTTAGGTTATTTAACTATGCTGCTTAAGCTTCACAATAAACAATATAACTGATTATCTTCCTAATATAACTCCTTTATTACACGTCTCTAATCTCTTGTCAAAAGGACACTTATTTGATATGTTTCCTTATCTCTCAGTGTGCATAAAACATCTCAGAGCTCTTTAGTAAAAGAAAACAAAGCAAAAGCAATAAATAAAAGATACAAAAACCTCACCCTGACATACTCAGGTTAGGAAACCAGTTTATACCTGTTCATCACTATTATACTTTCTACTTATTTAGAAAATTACCTACTTTTTCCTAGTTAGCCAATGCTCAAATTTGTGGATCTTAATAGCACGTAGTGACACTTTGCTCTCCCACAGATCTCTACTATAAATTCAACTGTTTTAATTTCTAATGTATATATCTTCCTATCTTAATTTTTTGATGTGCTATTAGTTATATTTTATAGTATTTTTGTTTAGCCTAGATTTTTTAGCTTACCATACCATATTTAGCAGATCATAAAATGTCATGATTAGTAAAAATCCCAAATATTCTTTTTTTTTCCAAATATTCTTTTTAAATAAGATCTCTGAAAGATCAAGAAGATTCTGAGGGCTGGTTGTTAATTAAAAAAAAAAAAAAGCACTCTCTGTTAGATTATGGATTAATTGCTAGAAAGCTGCCTCAAATTATCCATAAATTAATGCATTTGATCATACTTTCTATAAGTATTTACTGAATACATAGGATAATAAAGACACTGTGTTAATATCTAGCATGCAGCACAAACTAAACATACATAGCCCTTGCATTCATGAAGCATCCTTGTGAGGTGTGGATAATAAAAAAACAAACAAACAAACAAAAAAAACTTAAGCAACAAACAAAAAACCTCCTTAGTTATGGTAAGTGCTCTAAATGATAATAGGGTATATATAAGAGAGAAAAATGGGACAGCCCAGGTGGCTCAGTGGTTTAGCACCACCTCCGGCCCAGGGCGTGATCCTGGAGCCCTGGGAAGGAGTCCCACATTGGGCTCCGTGCATGGAGCCTGCTTTTCCCTCTGCCTATGTCTCACCTCTCTTTCTCTCTCTGTCTCTGTGTCTCTCATGAATATGTAAATAAAATCTTTAAAAAAATATTTTAGAAAAATAGGAAGGATGTGTACTATTGTATCTTTGTCAAACAGTGAGAATCTCTTGGAAGGTGACATAAATTGAGAGTGGTAACTGAAGAATATCCAGAAAGAAGAATGAGGCCTCCCAGAAGGAGGACACACCATATGTAACATCCCTTAGGAAAATATGTGCTCATGAAACAAAGGAAAACTAGGACAAAATGTAGGGAGAGTGGGTAAGGGTAGGATTAGATAAAATTTGACAGACTTTGACCAGAACTTGAACAATTTTTTGAAGTCATCATGAAGAGTCTGGATTCTCTTTCCATGTTGGAGGAGGTCATTAGAGGAGGTAACCACCAGTTGACTCTGAGTTACACTTGGGCAGTTAGAGGCTCCTTACCTCTCTCCTTTCTTTGGAATATATGTTTTGTCCATTATTCTCTTCTATTATTCAATGGAAGCCATTTTTAATGTCACAACCTTGAGAAAGCAATGTGTTGTTGAAACCATCTGGATATTCTACATGACAAAACCTAGTTAAGGCCTCCATAGAAACTTCTAAAATTTTGGCAAGTGGGTCCAGAGATCTACTTGTCTTGCAGCCACTCAAGTTTGTATGTAAGATCCCTTGCTTATTAGAACTACCACCTACTAATCTGGAATGGTCTGCCTCTTTCTCCCATTTTCCTCACCCTCAGTACATAGGGACGAGTTCGAGAACCATCATACCATTGTAATGTGATGTAATTTTTAATGAAATGAGGTGACTTTATTTTCTTAGCACGCTAGGTACTATGGGAAAAGAGATGGGAGTCTAGATATTCCCATTTTAAAGTAAAAAACAGTAAACAAAAACAAACTAAAAAATACAGTGGTTTTGTTATTCTCATTCTTATAGTCAATAAAGTTGATAATTTAATTTTTAAAAATATTTTATTTATTTGAGAGAGAGAGCACAAGCAGATGAGTTGCAGAGGGAGAGGGAGAAGCAGATTCATTGAGCTGAGCAGGGGTGCCATCCCAGGACCCTGGGATCATGATCAGAGCCCAAGGCAGATGCTTAACCAAGTGAGTTACCCAAGCACTCTGATCATTTAAATTTTAAACCTGTAACTATTTTCCATGAAATCAGTAATTTAATTTAATTTAATTTAATTTAATTTAATTTAATTTAATTTAAGTGAAAGTAAAGCCACCCAAAGATTCTGATTTGTCTTCAGTTGATTTTTCTTCATAAACTGTTACTCAATCCAAAACAGTGAAAGCATGGAAAACATTACATGTCAATTACTCTGTTTACCCTCTTAGGAAAGTTGTGTGGCTAATCTTAATACAGCATATTCTCAGTAGAGATTACTTTCTTTATTTTCCTCTTTTATAATGCTTTTATAAAATTTCTTTTTTATTTTTGATCTAAAATTATTGCTCTATTTATAGATAGTGTGTTTCTTAATAGAAGAAGGCATCAGATTTTGGACACATAGGCCATTATATTGCCTCCCCATCACATACAATTGATTCTTAAATTAAAATCCCTAAATAGAATTTTTCCTTAGTTTAGATGCTAACAATTATTTACATCTAATATAAGCACCCTAAAGAACTAAATCTTAATGCATAAGTATGAGGCTAGACAAACAGATGTCTCCAAATATAATAAGATTTTCCCAAAGATCTGATTAAGAAAATGAACATTGCCTAATATAATATAAATAAAGAATAAATGCCAGTCAGTGAGTAGCAATCAATCCAAATCTCAATAAATTCTATGCAAATAGAGATGTAAAAATGCTTGTTTGCTATGGCATGCAGTAGCAATAATTACAGTACTGCCAGTAGCAACAGCACTAATATAAAGAACACCAATAGAATCAGGAAGAGGAAGAGGATGTTGAGGAAAAAGAAAAGGAAGATGGGAATGAGTAAGAATAATAGCAACAGAAGCAATGTTAATAATAATCTGAATTCAAGTAAATTATGGACACAAATGGATTTCTAGTCAAAAGTCATAGCTGATTGGTCTTAATTAGCTTGGATACTACATGGGTAATTTCTTTAATTCTTTTTATTGGCTTCACTTTGGTTTCATCAATTTGGATAATTCAAAATAGGTTCTGCTAAGAAGGCTGTACTGGCCACTTGTAAATTCAGTGAGAATTACTCTCAGTGACAGCCTCAGTGGTTTTATTCAGTTTGGAAGCAGTGAAGTTTAAATGAGTGATTAATTCATTAAAAATTATATCATGAGAAATATAGTAACAGGCTGAATACATTTCTCACCTATAAAACTAATTAATCTGAACTATATTTGTCTTGTAAACACTTGTCATAAAATAGAATTGACTTAAAGAACGAAAGCAGATGTTCTTTTTGTTTGTTTAATGATCTTTTTAGCAGAATGACTTATTCATGGAGGACCACAAAACACAATTGTAACAAAACTTTGTTGCGTGTAGACAAAATGATATGGAGATTTGTGTAAATTATCTTTGTTGAGATTAATAGATGCTCTTTTGCTGGAAATATTAGATATCCATGAGCATAATATAATTTTATGTTGTGTTGACAGGATAAATATCATATAAAGATGCAGAGTTAATTATTTAAGGAAGTAAGCAAATGGTATCCCCATTTTAAAGAGTTCTTCCAAGAAATTATTCACTGTTACTTAAAATATTAAGTCCAGGTATAAAAGCTAAACAAATATCAACATAGCAATCATGTAGTTTCTCTCACATTCATTATGGTCTATCAAAATCTAATTTTTATATTTAATTTTCTTCTAGTTGCCTGGCATTAATTTGAGAGTGCTACTCTTGCAATTTTCATATTGATTTTCATTACCAAAATAAAAGGGTCTTTTTATAGTTGTTTCCTCTTCTTGCATTTGTTCCTAAAAATTACAGCACTTTAATTAAACATTTGTGTTAATGGGCTTAGGACTAGTCCCTACCTCAATAAATCAGAACTACCAAATCTGTTCAGTTTACTCAAAGTGCAATCAATGCTAATTTCCTTTTGGTTCAGCAATTTCATTTACTTGTGTATTGGAAGTTCAATTATTTGCAATTATAGTTTCAGTGTGTTAAGATAAATGTGACATAACATCTAAATTGTAAATTACTGAAGCTCAATTTTTATTATTTTGTGTGTTGGAACTTATTTAGAAATAATCATAGAAAATAAATATAAATGTTCTTAATTCTAATATTTGTGTATTTTTCCTAGACATTAATTATGCAAATCTACACATAAAACATTCACTTTCAACATATACATTTTAAATGATATGAATAGCAGCATCATGTAGCAAAAGTTGAAGTAATCCACATGTAAGCACTGTTATGTAGCATAAGTATTGTACCATAGATGTTAATCTGTGCTCCCTTTCCAATTAATTGTTATTTAATATTTATGATTTTAAACAACACTAAAATTGTGGCACAATAAACAATTTCACTTAATATCAATACAGTTTTCCACAATTATACCAGAGTGATTCAAATCTCCTTTATGTATCTAAAACAAAGTTGATCTTCATATTTTATCTTCATAAAAGAAATCAGTATTTTTATCACCTTCATCATTACAAAAGAATGCTTATACATGAGTAAGAGAGTTAAAAATGCCAGTTTTTTTAAATAATAAAAATGATACACAGTAAAAGTAAAACTTTAGAGAGCTATTGTAATGTATTTTAAATATTACATATATTTTTCCCTATAAAGTATATTATTTTTGAAATGCCACTGACACTGAATATTTTGAATAACTTCACCCTAAAAAGGAGACATTATTTTCTTGCAGATGGAGAGAAAGATGTGCTGGCCTTACCTTTAAAATCAATGAAATCTTGAGAACAAGAGACTCATTTTAAAGACACTTGCAGATTGAAAGTAAAGGTATAGAAACATTTATCACACAATGTCAAAAGAAAGCCAGAGTGGCCATACTTATACCTGACAAACTAGACTTTCAAACAAAGACCAGGGCAGCCCAGGTGGCTCAGCGGTTTAGAGCCACCTTCAGCCCAGGGCGTGATCCTGGAGACCCGGGATTGAGTCCCATGTTGGGCTTCCCTGCAAGGAGCCTGCTTCTCCCTCTTCCTGTGTCTCTGCCTCTCTCTCTCCTCTCTCTCTCTGTGTCTCTCATGAATAAATAAATAAAAGATTAAAAAAAGACCATAAAAGGAGACTAAAAAAAAAAAAAAAAGAAAGAGGGGGGCATTAAATAATCATAATGGGGACAATCCAATGAGAAGATATAACAATTATAAATATTTACATACCCAACATGGAAGCACCCAAATATATAAAAACAAAACCAACATAGGGGAACAAATAGATAATAATAAATAATAGTAGGGGACTTTAACACCCCGTTTACATCAATGAGAGACATCTAAACAGAAAATAAGCAAAGAACAATGGTTTTTAACTAGATAGATCTAGTAGATAAGTCAGGACATTCCATCCTAAAAAAACATTATAAACATTCTTTTCAAATGCATATGGTACATTCTCCACACCAGATCACACATTAGGTCACAAAACAGGTCTCAATAAATTACAAAAAGATTGAAATCATACCTGCACATTTTCTGACCACAATGTCATGAAAGTAGAAATCAACCACACACACACACACACACACACACACACACACCAAAAAAAAAAAAAACTTGGAAAGGCCACAAATACATGGAGGGTAACCCCCATGCTACTAAAGAACTAAAGAATGAATGAGTCAAGCAGAAAATCAAAGAGGAAATTTAAAAATGCATGGAAACAAATGGAAATAAAAACACAAGTCAAAAATCTTTTTGTTACAGAAAAAAATATCTTAAGAGGGAAGTTCATAGCAATACAGGCCCTCCTCAAGAAGCAAGAAAATTCTCAAATAATCAACCTAACCTAACACCTAAAGGAGCTAGGACGATAACAACACATGAAGCCTAAAGCCAACAGAGGGCAAGAAATAATAAAGATTAGAGCAGAAATAAGTGATATAGGAATTTAAAAAACAATGGAACAAATCAGTGAATCCAGAAGCTGGTTCATTGAAATAATTATGAAAGTTGAAAAAAAATATTAAAATCGATAATTTTTTTGCCAGACTTATCTAAAAGAAAAAAAGAAAAGAAAGAACCACAAAAAAATAAAATCACAAATGAGAGAGGAAAAAAACAACCAACACCACAGAAATACAAACAATTACGAGAAAATATTATGAAGAACTACATGCCAACATATTGGACAACCTAGAAGAAAGGGACAAATGCCTAGAAAACTTGAACAGACTGCTAACCAGCAAAGAAATTGAATCCATGATCAAAAAACTCCCAACAAACAAAAGTCCAAGGCCAGATGGTTTCTCAGGCAAAAACTACCAAACATTTAAACAAGAGTTAATACCTATTCTTCTCAATCTTTTCCAAAAAAAAAAAAGAAAAGGGAGAAAAACTTCCAGATTCATTCTATGAGGCCGGTATTACCCTGATACCAAAACCAGATAAAGATTCTACTAAAAAAGAGAACTACAGGCCAATAACCCTGATGAACACGGATGCAAAAGTTCCCAATAAAATACTAGCAAACCGGATCCAAAACAATACGTTAAAAAAATCACTCATCATAATCAAATGGGATTTATTCCTGGGTTGCACGCTTGGGTCAATATTCACAAATCAATCAGGGTGATACACCACATTAACAAAAGAAAGGATAAGAACCATGTGATCATTTCAACAGATGCAGAAAAAGCATCTGACAAAGTACAATATCCGTTCATGATTAAAACCCCTCAACAAGGTAGGCTGAGAAGAAACGTGCTTCAACAATATAAAGGCCATATGTTAAAAACCATAGCAATTATCATCCACAATGGGCAAGAACTGAGAGCTTTCCTCTTTGGTCAGGAACAAGACAGGAATGTCCACTCTCACTAGTGTTATTTAACACAGTCCTGGAAATCTTAGCCTCAGCAATCAGACAACAACAACAACAACAACAAAAATAAAAGGCATCCAAATGGGCAAGGAAGAAGTCAAACTTTCACTATTTGCAGATGACACGATACTCTATACAGAAAACCTGAGAGATTCTACCAAACACAGCTAGACCTGTGGTTCTAAATTCAGTAAAGTCTCAGGATACAAAATTGATGTACAGAAGTCTGTTGCATTTCTATATACCAATAATGAAGCAGCAGAAAGAGAAATTAGAGTCCATGCCATTTACAATTGCACCAGAAACCAGAAGATACCTAGGTGTAAATTTAATCAGAGAGGTGAAAAACCTTTACTCTAAAAACTTTAAAACACTGATCAAAGAAGTTGAAGAAGACAAAAAATGAAAAAACATTCCATGCTCATGAATCAGAAGAATAAATACTCCAATATCTATACTACTTCATGCAATGTATACATTTAATGCAACCCCTATCGAAATACCAACAGTATTTTCACAGAACTAGCACAAACAGTCCTAAAATTTGTATGGAACCACAAAAGACCTTGAATATCCAAAGAAACTTTGAAAAAGCAAAGCAAAGCTGAAGGTATCACAATTCTGGACATCAAGTTATATTACATGGCTATGGTGATCAAAGCAGCCATGTGGTATGTACTGGCTTAAAAATGGACACATAGATCAATGCAATAGAATAGAAAACCCAGAAATGAACCCACCAAATATATGGTCAATTAATATTTGACAAAGCAAGAAATATATCCAGTGGAAAAAAGTATCTTCAACAAATGATGTTGGGAAACTGAACAGCAACATACAAGAGAATGAAACTGGACCACTTTCTTATACCAAACACAAAAATAAATTCTGAATGGGTGAAAGACCTAAATGTGAGACCTGAAATCATAAAAATGTTTGAGGAGAACCTAGTAACCTCTTTGACATTAGCCATAGCAACTTCTTCCTAGATATGTCTCCTGAGGCAGGAGAAGCGAAAACAAAAAATGAACTATTGGGGTATTCAATTAAATAAAAAAACTTTTTCACAGTAATGGAAATGATTGAAAAAACTAAAAGGCAACCTACAGAATGGGGGAGCATATTTGTAAATGACTTATCTGATGAAGACTTAGTATCCAAAATATATTAGGAAGTTCTAAAACTCAAAACCCCAAAACTGAATAATCCAATAAAAAAAATGGGTAGGAGACATGAATAGATATTTTCCAAAGAAGACATTCAGATGGCCAATAGACACATGAAAAGCTGTTGAATATCACTCATCAACAGGGAAATACAAATCAAAACTACAATGGCATATCACCTCATACCACTGAGAATGGCAAAAATCAACAACACAAGAAACAGTGTGTGTAGAAATGGGGAACCCTCCTGCACTGTTGGTAGAAATACAAATTGGTGCACTTACTGTGGAAAACAGTATAGAGGTTCATCAAAAAGTAAAAAAAAAAAAAAAAATAGAATTATCCTATGATCTAGCAACTAGGCTACCAGGTATTTACCCAAAGAATACAAAATTACTAATACAAAGGGATACATGCACCCTGATGTTTATAGTCACATTATCTCCAATAGCCAAAGTATGGAAACAGTGCAAGTGGCTATGGACTGATGAATGGATAAAGAAAATGTATTAATGTGTATACACAATGGAATATAAATCAGCCATAGGAAAGAATGAAATTTGCAAATATGTGGATGGTGCTGAGGCTATTATGCTAAGCAAAATAAGTCAGTCAGAGAAAGACAAATACCATATGATTTCACCCGTAAGTGGAATTTTAATAAAACAAATGAGCAAAGGTGGGGAGGAGTCAGAGGCAAACCAAGAAACAGATTCTTAATATAGAGAACAAACTGATGGTTACCAGAGGGGAGGGGAGTGGGGGATGAGTTAAATAGGTGATGCGGATTAAGGAGGGCACTTGTGATGCGCATCAGGTGTTATATGGAAGTGTTGAATCACTATATTGTACAACTGAAACTACTATTACACTGCATGTCAACTATCTAGATAAAAACTTAAAAAGATAATAGGATCAAAAAATGAATATATTATGTATGACCATGAAAAATAAATAAAATAAATGACATATTTTTAGAAAAAATATGTATTTAATATTCAGATGAAATTTTTTAAGGGCTCTTAAAATAATTTAAGATATTTCTGCCATCAAGAAAAGGAGAACTTTTTTACTTATTTTCCCTTGCAGTCTCCCTATGTTTCTTATATTTCTAAGGAAAAATTTTTAATCTCTTGAGATTTTAGCTTAAAAAACAGAAAATTTTGGGCTCTATTAATAAAGCAGATCTTTGAAATGGGAAGTATAACCAATTCTGAAAGTAATACTTGAGATTTTTACCATACTGGATTGCCTTCTAGTTGTCTTCTAATATTTTTACATTTATATTAATATCTGTAAGTTTTTTATGCTTCTGACCTTCAAATATTTGGTTAAGTTTTTATATTTTCACAGTGATTCACAACTCTAGCTCTGTGAAATTTCTGTTACCTACACAATAAATGGTTAAAATAATAAATGTATTACTTTAAGGACATGTAAATATGATTCTTAACTTCTATGTCTATTCTTTTATTAAAAACTAACTGTATCTCATGTTGAATTAAAAGCCAGTGAACACAGACAGAAAACTCCTAATAATGATTTTTAAAGGAATTGCAACATTTGGGCACTTTACTGGTTAGCTGAAATTTCACTGGTTAATAACAAGGAATGCACTTATTTTAAAGCTCTAGCTTGGACTCAGTTTACATGACTATTAATGTGTAAAATAGTTGCCTTACTCTACCTAAAGTTACAAACAATTTACTCAGGTTTTTATTTTCTTTCAAGCCAGTTTTTGACACAGTCTTAAGTTAGAGAGTTTGAAAAAAAACTGGGAAATCTATATATGACATGGTATTTACAGTTGTTTGCTATTAATTTTAGATGTAATATTTATAGATAATTAAGATACTTAATTTATTAATGTTGATATTTTCCAAATGTAGGATAAGTTGGCTTTTGTGTTATAAGGGACATTTTAAAAATCCCTATCATTTTATAAGTACTTAACTAAAAGATAAGCTTATTTTATTTTGAAGAAAACACCCATTAATAATTATCTAAGAGATTATGATTACACTTGAGAATATTCAGCAAGATAGCTGGATGTAATATAAAGCAAAAATGAAGAATGCCCATGGTTAATTAAATTGCATTTCTTGAGCAAAAGAGAAAGTATGCCAATCAGATATGAGGATCCTACTCTATCTCCCTGCTAAGCATTTAAGACGTCGGAAAAAAATAAAGGAGTAAGTTGGGTTTAGCATTATTAAAGATGTGAACCACATCACAAGGAGATAATACCATATTATTTTTCTGGAATGACAATGAGGACATTCACCTTAAGAGCCTCCCTTTGATTCAGTCTTTAAAATCTTGAGTGAGAGATGTGTTAGGAATAAAATAGAACCACAGGTGGTGTTTTGGTTCTCAAGTTCCTAATGCTTCAAATAGGAAGAGTGAATTAACAGATGAAATACAGAATCTGTACGAAGTCTGGAAGAAACTGTTCAAATATTTAATTTACCTGTTTAGATCTTATTAACAACAACAAAACACTTTATCACAAACATGAGCAGGGTTCAAGTAATTGCCAGTTAGGGTCATTATCATTTGTGTTCTATTATGTTAATTTTGAGTTTTGTTTTTTAGGACAAGTAAACTCTTCTTTTTTTGAAAATTTACTAGTGAACACTTGTTTATAATACTTTAATCACATTTTCTTTAGAGTGCTTTTTTTATTATTATTTTTAATCCATTGAGACTTTCCTTCTGGAGTAAAATTTAACTGAGGGGATACTTTTGTTTCTCTTTCCTCGCTATTAAGCTAACAGAGCTATAGTAGATAAGAAGTGCTGTGGATTTCACTTCCAGAAAAGTGCCTCACTGTCAATAACTTGTGGGTGTAGTGGCTAACAGGGATTATTAGATTGATAGATTATCAGTTTGATTTAGCTCTTTAGCGAAAGAGCTAAAGTCATGTTAACAACACTACTGGAGTATTTGTAAACTGTTTTAGTGAGTAATGGGAATACTGCTTGTTTTTCTGGGAGACAATAATATATCATGCAAAGGATAAATAAAAGAAATAAAGGAAAACTTTGGAGAATCCTGACCCTCCCCCATAAAGTAATCAATTTCAAAAAAATAATAATAAAATTCACTTAAACTGAAGAAATATGAACAGAAAAACTGTAATAAACTTCCAGATAATTGTTCAAATGATTGCAAAAGTCATCATTAAAAAGCATACACTTGAGGGCTGTTTTTTATGAATGTGTAATAGTATTTTTTATGGTAAAAGTTATTACTAAAATGAGGAACATTGTGGTTTAAGACTTTTGTAAAGTCACACACAGGTGTCCTCTGAGACAAAGACAAAAACTTCAAAGATTATATTCCACTATTTCTTCAGTAAAATAATACCTAAAAACTTATGAAAATGCTATGCCTTTATTAAAACATCTAAGTAACTGACAACATCACTTGATTCTAGCATGTGGCTCTTTTTTCAGTCCTTAGCAATGTGTTAAAAATAACCTTTTGAATATTTAAATAATTTAATATGTGTATTTTTTAAAAACCTAACTATGTGACTTAAATAAGAAGAGGTATTAGGAAATATATCATTGTTAATTTTTGAATAGTTTGGTTTTGATCCTTCTATAAACAAAAACCATAGCAGAGATATGGGTCCAGGCAGGACTATAGGGTAAATTAAAGAAATTAGCGGGATCCCTGGGTGGCGCAGCGGTTTGGCGCCTGCCTTTGGCTCAGGGCGCGATCCTGGAGATCTGGGATCAAATCCCACGTCGGGCTCCCGGTGCATGGAGCCTGCTTCTCCCTCTGCCTGTGTCTCTGCCTCTCTCTCTCTCTCTCTCTCTCTCTCTGTGACTATCATAAAAAAAAAAAAAAATGTAAAAAAAAAAAAAGGAAATTAGCTAGTAGGTCAAAAATCAAACCTTTGTTCTATCAAAAAAGGGTACCTGAACTCAGATATAACATACTGTTCTGTGAAATGTGGGTCAGCGTGGCCAAATCTTCTGTTTTTTTTAGAAAGAATAAGAATTCAGTTTCTATGTCGAGTATCCTGAGAATTAAATACAAGCAACAAAATAAAATGTTTTGAACATTCTGTGCAAATCACGAAATAATGGGTGAGGTTTGTACTTGCCATGCATGCCTCTAGTTCTTCTTCTCAAGTTATTAAAACAAGAGGGATAAAATATTTGTTTTGAGTGTGTCATTCTCTTCCTGAGATTATTTGTTCTTCTGTGCAATTTATTCAACATTTTAAAATTCTTTGGTATATTCAAAAGACTATTGTTCAATTTCTGAGAGTTGCAAAAATAAAATTTTAATGATCATCTAGTCTTTAATGGGATACTGCCTAAGTATACATAAGTGCCATAATTTATATGAAGTAGTTTAAGAGTTTGGAAGAGATTACATCTGTTTAGGGACACTGAAAAAGTCTACTTATATGGGGTAGAACTAAAATTTGAAATTGAATATTCAACTTAAATATAGCATTTGAACTTGAATATTTTCTTTCACTTTAAACAATTTAGTTTTATTTTTTTTAATTAATTAATTAATTTATGATAGACATAGAGAGAGAGGCAGAGACACAGGAGGAGGGAGAAGCAGGCTCCATGCCAGGAGCCCCACGTGGGACTTGATCCTGGGACTCTAGGATCGCGCCCTGGACCAAAGGCAGGTGCCAAACCGCTGAGCCAACCAGGGATCCCAACAATTTAGTTTTAACTAATACTATGGCACATCGTTGAAATAAATTGTATAATGCTAATAACATTTGGAACAAGATTCCTAATTTTATCCTTTAGTTAGTTTTAAGACTATGAATATTCACAAATTGTTATTTTGAGGTAAATTAGTTTGAGGACTGATTATTCTATTAAGCCCCTATACTCATTCAGATTTCTCACATGCTGCTTCTGTTTACTAAATATTATCCTGGTCTCACAAGTTCTAATGAATTTTTAATTGTGAAGTGATGATATGGCTTTCTGCTAACATTCAGAAGTCATCCATCATTAAATATATTTTACAAACTGATTCTCTTCAGCTCCTGATCATTTGAAGCTTACCTACACCTTTGACAACGTATTGTTTGACTTCGTTGAAATAAAACAAGAAATATATTATTTTGCTTTTGGATTTCTTCCTTATTATGGCAACTTAAATTGCAGTTTCTAATTTACATACAGTAACACCTTAATTGGATTGTTATCTTAGTTTCTCCTGGGAAATCCTCTTTTCATATGAAACTTTGCATTTTAGGCTCACTCTTGTTGATCCTGTTTATTTGCAAACATCTATCTATTTATTATTCATTGAAAAACTGCCTGTTCATATTTTGGATATTTTCATTTTTTAAGCTAAGAGAATCTTTGCAAACTATTTAAATATGTTTAAGATTCTGTCAATTTCCCAATTAAAAAAGTGCTGTTTAGGTTACCTAAAAGATGCCATAAGATTAGTTATGAATATAATTTTCTCACTTCTACATTTGAATAGTCTGCTTTAAAAATGATTATAGCTAGCAGTGAAAACTAGTTTGACAATCAGAAAATATATGCACTGTATAACTAAGATCAAATTCTTTTTTATTAGTGTGGTGTTTTGGATGACATGATTTTCAGGTTTTAATTTAGAACATTACCATAGGAAAAGAAATATGGCTCATTTAAGAAAAGGTAAAAGGTGAGAGAAATATTAAAATAAGAATAGTTGCAGGGCATTCAAAGAGTCATGAGTAGAGAATCCTAAATTCAATAAATTGTTCTGCATCTTGGAATGAGATGAATTGGCCTTTTAATGTGAATTTCAGTGTAAATAAATACTACTTCTTAGAAATAATTTTAATTAAAATTAACCATTTTGGAGGGTACCTGGGTGGCTCAGTCTGTTAAGCGTCTGCCTTTGGCTCAAGTCATGATCCCTTGATCCTGGATTTGAGCCCTGCATCAGGCTCCCTGCTCAGCGGAAATCCTGCTTCTCCATCTTGACTCCTGCTCTCTGTTACTATCTCTGTGTCTCTCTTTCTCTCTCAAATAAATAGATACAATCTTAAAAAAAATAATGTTTTGTGTAGTCTTTAACCCTAAAAACATATTGAATTTCAAATATGTAATGAGTGGAAATATGTAACTGTTTATATGGTTATTTATTAATCTCTTACTTTGGTTAGATATGGCCCTTATTCAAATCCTACACTAGATACAGGAAATACTAGATAGAGCAATAACTCTGAAATTAGGTGCACACAGCACTATGTAAGAAACAAGCTTCACCTTTTATTTTATCTATCCTTTCAATTCTTGTTTCAAAACCTACCCTATGAACATATGAGCCACCACTTTCTAATAAAAGCTTCCTTATGAGTTGAGACCATAGTGGATAATCACAATCTCCAGAGCAAAGCTAGACTTCTGGTTGGAAGACTTGGTCACCATAATTTCTCCCTGATATGCCTGCCAAAGTAAATTCTAACAATTCTAACAATTCAATTCATTTCTCTGGTTTAAGGTTTTGCCTACTACTGGAAAGCAAATTAAGACATAGTAACCATGAAGCCTCAGCTTGAATTATGATTCCCCAAACATGTGTCTGATCACTGTCATTTCAAATAATAATGTTGAAAACATTAAGCTGGTAGAAAATCACATAATATAGTATTTTGGAAAAACAAAGTTTTGGAGGGGAAAAAAGTATTTGATTTTAATTGCTAGGTCTTCTATTTATGTCTAATTTACTTACCTATCTATCCATAACTGACCTATCTATAAAACTAGGAATGCGACCTCACTTTGCAGTAGATAGATCGTGGAACTGAAATGAAACAACATATCCATCATGGAATCTGTCCTAAATCAATGGTCTCTCCAAATATTGATGAAGAAGATTAGGGTATGTGGAGTTGAATAGGAGACAGATGTGTGTGGAGGTGAAGAGAGATGTGAAAATAAGAGAAGAAAGAGCCAAACCTAACAAGTTGAACAGGAAGCATATAGGATCAACAAAGGGAGATAAGACTTTTTTTCCCTAAGATTTTATTTATTTATTTATTTGAGAGAGAGAGAGAGAGAGAGAGAGAGAGCACAAGCAGGGGTGAAGGGACAGAGGGGGAGGGGAAGCAGACTTTCTGCTGAAGAGGGAGCCTGACTTAAGGCTTGATCCCAGGACCCTGAGATCATGACCTGAGCCAAAGGCAGATGCATAAGTGATTGAGCCACTCAGGCACTCAAGATTATGTAATTTCTGTTCTTTTCCTCCTTTAACATTCTACTGCACTAAGAATGAAAATCTATTTTCCATTCTCTGATAGCTTACACCAATGTGTCTATTCTTCCCTAATAAAAGTAATCCTGACTTAAATTTTGAATCTTTTCTAAATATTTTTAAAATAAAATAATGATGAGAGAAGACACATAATTAATTTCCCAATTATCTGTTTTCAGAGAAAGGAAAAAGCTGAATACCACACAAACAAATTAATTTGGAACATATATATGTGGTTTTTATATCCTTACCCACAAATATCTTCAAAGTTCCTGAGTATTAATAAAACCAGTAATTGGCCCAAAGGAAAGGGATAGAAAAACTGTTTTGGCCTCTAGGCTACAAAATTTGCAGTATTCAAGGTAAGAAGCTTTATAGAATATGTACAGTTCCTTCTTTTTTTTTTTTTTTTTTTTTGTCCTAGGCTCATTAGCAAATTATTCGGTCTCTAAACCTCACTAAGCTCAATAGCTAAGGGAGTGGTTTAAAAAGAGATGATATTATAATATTGTTATTATAGAATTGAATGTATAATAAGCATTTAATAAAGTAGTGAATATTAACTATTTACTCCATATAAGTCATGTTTTAAGTGGTTACAGGGATTAGTTTATTCAACTCTGTGCCAATCCTATTAAAGTAATGCCAGTTGAATACTTGAAATATTTTTTGTTGCTTTGTTAGGATCTGAAGATAAAACTATGAACAAATAGATTTTTCTGAAGACAGGTCTCCACTGCTTAATCTCCCACCAAAACAACTCTGGGTGACCTCTGCTCATCATTCTAGTAATACAAGTAAGTTTCATGTGTCTTAAATACAATAAAGATATTTTTAGTCATTATTTTATTTAACTACTGGGAACCGCAAAAATGTCCTGTGCTCTGCTTTGCTAAACTCTTCTTATTTGTAGTTACTCTGTAACTTTCTTTGGCCATTCTCTGTGGTTATCTTGACAAATTTCTTCATTTCATGAAAGCCAGTGCTTGGCTATTTTCTCTGTGCAGTTTCTCTCTCTGTCTAGGAGGGATTTAATTCATGCCTTGGTTCAGAAGTTATTGAATGGCCCATGTAATATTTCCATTTGGATGTCTTAAAAATACTTAAAATTCATGGCAAAAACCAGTCTTCATATCTTAAATGGGCTAGTCCAAAAAACAAGTTAAGACAAGGGCTTTAGGAGTGGGTAGCTTATTGGAAAGTGTCTTCAGGAAATGAAATGAAGAACTAGAGGGAACGAGATGCTGAAGAAAGACTGTGAAGTGTGTGTGCCATTGAGCTAGTCCTGTACTCAGGGCTCACTTCCTCTGGTGACCTAACAAGGGAATGTGTAGAATACATCAGCTTAGACCCTGCAAAGGGTAGGGTATTGAAAAAGGAAAGAAAAAGATTAACGAAATGAAATGAAAATTCTGTCCTCTAAAAACATTAACTACCAAAAATTAAAGGATAGAAAAAAATATTAAGGACTAAATATTGGCTGGGTTTTTTGTTTTGTTTTGTTTTTTTATTATTATTTTTTATTAGGTTGGCATATGAAGGATTACGGTGCTTTTTCTTAAGGCACATTTCTCCATGGGGCCCTATGGAAGCTAAGGCTCCTTTCAGTCTTAAAAAATAATACCTTGCAGCTATTTACCTCTTGTGGCTATTATGCTGAGTGATAATGTGGTCGCTACAAATGGATGTAACAGGTGGCCATCTGCCTTTTCTTGTGTACAAACAAAATCTTCATAGTAGATTGGTCAGTGAAAAAAGAAACATTGTTAGACATTAGAGTATGATCTCTTGAATGATTTTAATAATGAACCAATGTTCATTCTACAACCTATACATTATACGTCCATCAAAAATTCTACTAAGACAGAATATTATGCATTTTAATTATTGTCAGTTTAATAGCCAAAAGACTCTGTCTTTTCAGTCTCAATTAAGCTTTTTTATTTTTTAAAAAATAGGCTTTTTGGGTATTCCTGGGTGGCGCAGCGGTTTGGCGCCTGCCTTTGGCCCAGGGCGCGATCCTGGAGACCCGGGATCGAATCCCACGTTGGGCTCCCGGTGCATGGAGCCTGCTTCTCCCTCTGCCTGTGTCTCTGCCTCTCTCTCTCTCTCTCTCTCTGTGACTCTCATAAATAAATAATTTTTTTTTAAAAAATAGGCTTTTTGTTTTGTAAAATATGATTTCCAAAATAGAAGAAGAGAATGAGTTATATACTATTTGACTTTTTTGTTTAATCTAGAGAAGTAAAAATACAGAATAAAATTGATACTGACTACTGATCTCAGTGGTGATAGTGTAGAGTTTTTGTATTAATAATTTGAAAAATGCTTTCATGTTTTTATTACCCCTTCATAATTCTTTAGGTTGAATTTCCAGGTAATTTTCTATCCACATGTTACTTTAGTTTTCTAAATCTCTGTTTCTAACTTATTCAGGAGCTCCTCTTTTTATATATTAGTGTAAATATATGTATATATTGTATACATACTATATATTGCATATTATATCTTACTGTTCTTTGATGCTAACTATCAAGTCCAAGCATTTTGAAGATATGGAGCAATCAGAAACTTTGTAGTGGGGGCTTGAGATAGCACAACACCCTTTGGAAAATTCTTTGCCAGTTTCTTATTAAAACTAAGCACATACCTAACATATGACTTATAAATTCCACTCCTAGGTATTCACCCTAGATAAATGAAAAGACATGCCCATACAGTGCATATTTATAACAACTTAAATCGTAAGAAAAATACTTAAAACCTGGAAACAACATAGATCTCCATCAATAGGTGAATTGATGTATGAAGTGAGGCATATTTCTATAATACTATTCATCAATTTTTAAGAACTTACTGCTATGGGAAAAACATAAATGAATCTCAAAAACAGTATGTTGAGTGTAAGAACCTTATGCAAATGATTATACATTATATGGAGCCACATTTATGAAGTTACAGAAGAGGAAAAAAAACCTTAATCCACTATGGAAAAAATATCCCAAGTCATTGAACTCTTTGCAGTTTATAATAGGGGTGAGGAATGGCTGGTAGCAAGAAAGACGAACTGAGGCTGTAATGGGAATTGTTCTAAATCTACCTATAACTTGTGTGCACACAGATGTACACATTTGTAACAATTCAGTAACTGTATATTCAATATTTTGCATTTTATGTAAACTTTACCTCATATCTACAACTGTAAACACACATTGAAATATAGTTAATGATATTTATGATGAAAAATTTAGGGGGAAATATGCTTATTTCTGAAATTTATTAAAATTCTTCCTAAAATAAGATAGATTAACTAATAGGCACCTGGGTGACTCAATCCATTAAGTGTTTGCCTTCCACTCAGGTCATGATCCTGGGGTCCTGGGATCAAGCCTCATATTGGGCTCTCTGCTCATCAGGGAGTCTGTTTCTCCCTCTGCCTCTCCTCCTTCCTCGTTCTCTCTCTCTCAAATAAATACATAAAATCTTTTTTAAAAAAGATAGATTAGGGCAGCCCTGGTGGCTCAGTGGTTTAGTGCAGCCTTCGGCCCAGGGCCTGATCCTGGAGACCCGGGATCGAGTCCCATGTGGGGCTCCCTCCATGGAGCCTGCTTCTCCCTCTGCTTGTGTCTCTGCCTCTCTCTCTCTCTCTCTGTCTCTCATGAATAAATAAATACAATCTTTAATAAAATAAATAAATAAAAATAAAAAAGATAGATAAATAGATAAATAGAAGAATGACTAGATTAATATATATGCAATAAAGCAAACACGGTAATATGTTAATGTTAGAATTTATGTATTGTCTATTGTATAATTCCATGCTTTATATATGTTGGTGAGCTAATTACTTTTATTTGTCAACTTGGTTAACCCACAGTATCCAGAGATTCCGTCAAATATGTCTAGATGTTGCCTTGAAGATATTTTTTAAAGAGAGATTAATGTTCAGATTACTAGACTTTGAGTAAAGCAGATTATCCTCCTTAATATGAATGGGTCTTATCCAATCAGTTGAAGGTATTAAGAAAAAGATTGAATTCCCTTGAGGAAGAGGGAATTTGGCCAGCCTTTGCCTTCAGATTTTAACTGCAATATAATCTATTTCCTAGGTCTTCAGACTGCCCATCTATGCTGCAGGTTTTAGACTTGCCAGCCTCTGCATCCAATCATGGGAGCTAATTCCTTAACCATCAGTCATTCTCTCCTCTCACTCCCTCCCTCCCTTTGTCTCTCATTACGCTAGTTTCTGGGTAACTCTCTGAGAATAATGTGCATTGCCCACAACCCTAAGTTTTCTAATTTAAGTGGTTGGATCATGGCATGTTTTATGGTTAATTTTTTCTTTTACTAAAATATTTTTGCAAAAAAAAATATGCAGTGGAAATTTCTCCATGGTCATTGGTCATCACTATATTTATTAAGTTTGGTTTGGTTTATAATAATAAATTCAAATATATATTATTAGTTTGTAAAGTAAGATAAAATAAGTAAAATACTAAGCTAAAATGGATTAAAATGCAATTCAGTCTTCCTTTTTGCTGGAAAGGAAGAGTTTTCCTGCAACTCTGCAAAAAGGCTACAGGAAAATTCAAAGACCAAGAGAAAATGTGCTCTGTCAGGTTGTAGATTAATGCTATGGGATGTTTGCTTAACATGTCCAGAAATTTAAGACAGAACTATTAGATATTTGAATCTTGGAGAATGGATAAGATATGAAGAGGAGTTGAAAAGTCTTAGGAGTATTTCTATAATATTTGGTAAGAAAAAATATTCATAAAGCCAAAATTTTGCTCAGCAATTAGACCTTAAAAATAATTTTGCTTTATTATGATGATTTGGCCTTTGCTTTATTTATATTAGGATGTACCTGCTTTATCTTTGCCTTGCACTTAACTTTTAATTTTTTGATATTTTTATGTGTGTTATTTATGTCTGACATATTTTATATATATCTTATTTGACAGATTCTCATTGGATATTTAATTTTGAACCAACTGTAATTATTTTTAATAGGAAAGTTTCATTTTTATGAAAATATTTGTGCAAAATATCAAGCTATATAATATTTAGAACCTATTCACATAAGTAGGATAAAAACATTAACTTATACTTATCAAATATGATCTATGACTTTCTTTCAGCATTGAAGTGTTATTTTTCTCTTAAAGATTTTATTTATTTATTTGACAGAAAGAGAGAGCACAAACAGGGGGAGCAGCAGGGAGAGAGAGAAGCAGGCTCCCACAGAGCAGGGAGCCCCTGTTCCCAGGACCCCCGGATCATGACCCACACAGAAGGCAGATACTCAACCAATTGAGCCACCCAGGTGCCCTGAGGTATGTTATTTTTTTCTAATATTTTTTTTTCTCTTTCAGCTATATGTACTTTATAATGGCATATTAATTATGTCCTCCAAAAAGTTTTTGTTTGTTTTCTTGGTCATTTGAGTTTTTGCTTTTAGACACAATCAAAAGAACTTCTATCAGCTTATAAAGACTTGTAAACACTCTTAATGCAGCAATTGAAAGCAAAAATCTCAAATTACTTGGATATATTAACTCTAGGAATAAAATTGACAGTTATTACAAATTTGAAAATCAAATGCACAGCAACATATATAAAGACCTATACACAAAGATCAGATACAATGAGTCATATATATGCAAGGCTGGTTTAACGTCTAGAAAACAATTAATATAAGGCCTCATCATAATAAGATAAAATAAAAAAAAAAGATTATCTCAATAGGTGTAAAAAAATAATTTGCTAACATCTAAAACATTCACATTTTTTAAAAAAGAAAACCCTCAATAACTAGTAATATAAATTATTTTTCTTACTCTGAAAATGGCATCTACAAAAAAAAAAAAAGATGACAACGAATAGCACACTTTAAATATTTCCTCTACCCCTAAGATTGGATACATGCCATACAGGAGGTTTTATCTCAGTACTTCTGCTTAACAGTATAATAGAGATTCAAGACAATATAGTAAATTAATAAAGAATAGACGATTGAAAAAGAAGAAATAAAAATGGTCCTTTTTCACAAACAACACAATTTCTTATGTAGATATTTTAAAATAATTTACAAATAAATGACTAACTTACAAGGAAATTTTAGCAAAGATGCAAGATGCAATTAATGTAAAATGTCAATTGGATTTTTATCTCCTAACACAAAAATTCTCTGAATGTGAAATTAAGAAAGCACTCTTATTCACAATGCCATAAAAAATAATAAAATATTTAAGAACAATTTCAACAAAAAAAGTATAAGACAGGTACACCGAAAACTACAACACACTTCTGAGAGAAATTAGGTATCTCTAAGTGAATGGAGAAGTATATCAAGCTCATTATTTGGAAGAATAAATATTGATAGTATGGCAATTTTTTCAAACCAATCTGCAAAATCAGTGAAATTCCTATTGAAATCTTTATTTTGTAAATTAACAAGCTGATGATAACATTTATTTAGAAAAGCAAAGGATAGCTATGACAATATTTTAAAAATAAGTACAAAATTGAAAGACTATCTGAATTTAAAACTTACTCTAAAACTAAATTAAATCTTACTAATAAAGTATAATATTTTCATAAAGATAAACATATAAATCAAAGGAAAATAATAGAAAGTCCAGAAAAACACCAGCATGTTTTTGGTCAACTGATTTAGGGTAAAAAGTGCCAAAGGATTCAATGAAAAAGGGTCAGCTTCTCAACAAACAATGCTAAAACAACTGGGTGTCCCAAAACATACATACATTTAGGATAAATTAAATGAACTTAGACCCTTACCTCACACCATGCAAGAAAACAAAAACAAAAGCAAACAAAAAAATCTAAAAATGAGCAACAGACCTATACACTATATACAAAAACTAAAATTATAAAACTAATAGAGAAAATGCAGGAAAATTTTGCATGGCCTTAAATTAGGCAAAGATTACTTATACATGACACCAGATATATAATTCACAAAAGACAACATTAAAAGTGCAACTTTATCATAATTAAAAACTGACTTCTCTGGGGGCACCAGCAGTGTATGAGGGCTCCTCATTATAGTATTATCATTTTGCTGAAGACTAAAAAAGAAAAGGATATTTTCATATACTTATTGTCCATTGGATTTTTTTTAATAATTTTTAAGCTGTTTTTTGTTTTTTTTTTTTTTTAAGATTCATTTATTTATGATAGACATAGAGAGAGAGAGGCAGAGACACAGGAGAAGGGAGAAGCAGGCTCCACGCCCGGAGCCCGATGCGGGACTCGATCCCAGGTCTCCAGGATCACGCCCTGGGACAAAGGCAGGCACTAAACCGCCGAGCCACCCAGGGATCCCTGGATTTTTTTTTTTTTTTTTTTTAATAAAGTTTCTCCCTCCTTTGTAGGGACTGCTTGACTGGAGCAAGCAGTTCAAGGACTATTAGCTGATGTATGTGTCACATTTTAAGTAGAAGTGTTTTAGGGAATAAGTCTTCTCTCTTTTCTTTACTCTTAGGTATTAACTCCATCTGTTATTCTTCACTATAATTTCTCTGATGCTGTCAAAAAAAGTTTTTTTTTTAATAGTTTGCCAAGTTTTTCTAATTCTTCTCAGTAGGAATCTATTAGTCTAATTTACCTAGACCTCCTTTAATAGAAACAGAACATACAATTCACTTTTCAACAATGTCAAGTATTTTTGTTATTTCTAAAATCAATTATCTAGACTAAAATTTTCACTTACCAACTTACATGATGTTGTGTTGGAAAAAGTTTTTTTTAATTTCCAAGTTTTATAATTTGGAGTCCAGGGTCACCCCCATTTTATTCATAAAATGAAATAAAATAATATATTTTCATAATTTTAAAGTTTACAATTTGTGTTAATTCCTTACAGAAAGATAGAATTAAATGAAATTTTATTTTTTAAAGATTCTATTGATTGGTCAATTTATTAGAGGCCACACAAGTGGGGAAGAGACAAAGGGAGAGGGAGAAGCAGACTCCCCACTGAGCAGGAGATCCCAGGACCCTGAGATCATGACCTGAACCAAAGGTAGACACTTATAATCTGAGCCACCCAGGTACCCTGAATTTATGAAATTTTAATTTATTAAGATGCAATTTTCTGATAAGTATCAGTCTAAACAAGTATTGATATTAATTTTATACTGCAGTGGCACAAGAGTGGCCTTATTGTATTACAATCATAGAATGTTATTGAACAAAAATGGGATAGATTAACTAGAGTGATCATATACATTGTTCGCAAAGAAAACCTCTGAATAACTTCCAGCTATTTTTACCTTCAAAAAGACCAAATGTCATTTTTTAAATGATGTGTAGTTGACTAAAAGCCATTTTTTAATGCAAGTAAACAAGAAGGGAGTTTTACAGACTACTGGATTAATCAATTTTAATAAGATATTATTTTATAAGAGACTTTTATTTTATTATTATTATTATTTTTTAATGAACAGATATGTTCACACATGATTTTTTTTTTTTATTCATGATAGACAGAGAGAGAGGGAGGGGGGCAGAGACACAGGCAAAGGGAGAAGCAGGCTCCATGCTGGGAACCCGGCGTGGGGCTCTATCCCAGGACACCTGAGCCAAAGGCAGGCGCTAAACCGATGAGCCACCCAGGCATCCCCTATAAGAGATTTTTAAAAATCACATCAGTGAATGAAATAATAGTATAATTTATATAATTAACTTCTACTTTTGTTACTTCTACTTTTGTTACAGCAGTTCTCATTTGATTATGCATGGTTTAAGATTTACTTGAGTTAATTACTTGCTTTTTGTCCTTGTTTATAATTTATGTCATAAGACTATTCTCTATATACTCAATACCATGTTATACATTCTAGATGGAAGATAATCTTACCATCATTTGAAAGTTTAGTTTGTACTTTTATTTTAGCTTTGACTGCATAATTTAAAAGGTTATAAGAGCTAGTACACAGAACATATTATTTAGAATAACGTTTTTACCCATTTTCTCTTTAGCACAGACTATTTTATAAATTTTGTCATGTATTAGTATAATATTTTCTTATAGTACTTCAAAAAACTATCATTTACAAATTACTAACAGATTAAATCTATTGTGAAAACAATTTGTGCTATATATATATACATATATATTTTTAGTATATTTGATATAGCTTTTATCTTTGGCAACTATTCATAAAATATTTGTTTTAAAAACACTTAAATAAAAAAATAAAAATAATAAAAAAATAAAATAAATAAATAAAAATACTTAAATATACTGGCATTTTTCAAGCCTCTAGTTTCTTTAGCTTTGAACTGTCCAATTTATGTGACCTTTGGCTAGCTTTTGAAAATATGCTCTCAACACTTAGTTCACCACTGAGTTCCAATTTGTGATACACAGAGGGAACTCTAGGAGTCCATTTATATGACAGATAGAAACATGTCCTTTTCTTTCACTGAATATCACTTTAAGAACCTAATGGGGGAATGTAGCTTTCACAATATCTTCAGAGCCTCAAAAACTCAGCTAACTCTATTGAAAATTAGAAGACTGTAGATAGCTGATTTCCCCAATTGTACTCAAATGCACAGAGTCAACTTTGTATATTTCATGTATTCAGTGTACATTGCTAGCTTTTAAAAGTGTATATTTTGAATGTGATTTTAGATCAACTGTAATTAACCTCTTTTTAAATCTCTATTTTTTAAAATGTTTATTTTATAATCTTCTATTGAAATAAAGTCAATAACTAGAGATAGTCCATTAACATATCCAAGATAATTGAGAAACAAACAGATTTATATATGCCACATCCCTCAAGAATCAACTATATTTTGAAATAACTTTTGCCAAGAAAATTTTTTTAAAACTCCACATTCCCTCTGTAATTAATGAAGTTAGTTATGTCCCCTCTTCTCCAATTTGGGCCTGTGTGCAATCACATTGGATTTGAAAAATACTCTTTCTATAATCAAGCACTTTATAGTATCAGACCTAAGGCATCTTTATGAATAAAGCATGCATGAACAACAATGTTGGGAATTACGTGTGGTCAATATGAAGTCTTTGTAGCACTACGAGAAAGGTTCTTCCTCAGCCATGAACTGGGGAGGTGAATAATTCAAGTAAGAATTGACATTGCTAGAGGCCAAAATGCTGAAATATTTCTTGATTAGAATTATAAGAACATGAGAGATTTTTGGAGAGAGAATAAAGGTCATTTGGTCCATCAAGGCATATCCTTTTTAGTACTCCATTTCCCCAAGGATGGCATCTAATTGTTTCTTGAATGACATCCCTGCTTTTTGCCTCAACAACTTTGCCTGCAGGCTCTTCTAAGTATTAATTATTCTCCACATGAAAAGGTACTTTCTGAAATATGTGGTGAATTTATTTTTTAATTTCCATTTATGTCTTTTTGTCCTATAATCTGTATTAAAATGGAAATAATAATTTGGGTTGACATTATCTGTGGCAGTTAAGACTTTATATGCTTCAAATCAGACAGCTCCAACTCTGTCCTTAATATTATATGCCCAGATTTATGGTCCTAACAACCAGCACTGCATAGCAAACAGTGGTAGGGGTCCCAGTGAGAACATTTAATACTTTGAAAATTCATAATCCCTCAAGTATATATCTTTTCTTTGTAAAATAGAGATGGGTACTTACTAAAAATAACTGAAAAGTAAATGAATTAATTGCTGTATTCCCTATCACTTGCATATATACATATATATACATGTATTTTTATATACACATTTTTTACCCAAGATCAAATAATTATTTCATCATATTTGACTAAATATTTACAAAGTATAAAACATAATCACAACTTACACAAATTTAGAAATATGCATGTAAAATACATAGTATTTTCAAGTTAACTGAAAGCAAAAAAAAAATGCTAATAATTATTCTGTAGACACAAAGAAATCCGAAAACTCGTATTTTCTAAACAGCAACTAACAGCCTTTAATTTTTTGTGTTTTGAAATGTTAGGAAGGGGAAATAATTACTTATACAATACATGTCTCCCTTTGATAACATTAACTAAATTTTAGAAGATCAATTATTCTGTTGCAATGACACTATTTAACATCTTACTTAGGCCAAATGTTGTAATGAAATCTCCATTACAAAGACAGATCCAGAGTGAGTGGTAATCCAGGAGAGCCAGATAGTTAAACCAATCATTGCTTGACATTACGCTGACCACAGTGATTGGTTCTAGTTGATCCATTTAGATTAATGTTCCAAAGTTTGTTCTGACTTGTGAAAAACAATTATTTGTTTTCCCTTACATATGAAGGAGGAAATATGTGGCTTCACTGGTGTCAGCAAATTGCCAATTATAAAATAATCTAAGACGTGAAAATGTGAAATAGAGCCCTCTCAAAGTGGAAACTGAAGTCCTGGAGACCAATCTAAATTTCCACTTTTCAGTTACAGACCAGAGAAAGTTGTTTAAACTCTTTTAGTTTAGGTGTCATTAACTGCAAATGAAAGCATTCAAGCTGGTAATCTAAATTTCATTTTTAAATTAAAATATATCATTTTCGTGTTTAGATAATGTTTATGTGCTTCATATCTGTGTGAGTCTAGATATTCATAGTTACGTCATAAACTATTTTTAAGGATCATGATAAAATTATGAATAATTAAGATACTCCAATGGCAACAGTTTAAAGGTAGGCAACACACACACGCACACACACACACACACACACACACACACACACACATAGATATATGCTGGAAAAGAGGTAGATGGACTAAGGAGCCTATGAACATGGTCTATTGGCTGGTCCTGGCAGCATACTGACCTCAACAGTAGCTAGTAGAAACATCAAATCTAATTTAAGCTCCCCTCACCCCCGCTTTTTCAGTTATTACAGTATGGTCAATACCAGCACAGTTACCCAAAATAAATTTATCCACGGGATTGACCATTCTTTACAATATCCTGAAATAGAATGTCAGTTTAGACTTCTCACGTACATGTTACTTCTAAAAAAAAAGGACATAAGTGAAGAAAAATATTCTTTTACTATTATCATTGCTTTCAGGGCCCTTGTCATTAGTTTTTATTGTCACAAAAGTAGAAGAAAGTTTCATATGATCATGAGAGATACTTTAATCACAAAGGAAGAGGAAAGTTATGACAAGAGAAGTCTTTTTCTTTTATCACAAGAGCAGCAGGAGTCTCCCTTTATCCTGAGAAAAGTGAATCTCTTTTCCCATTTCTCTTTTTGAAACACCTTTTGGAATAGAGGATCATAAATTTTAGGAAGGGAGAATTGATTCTGAGACAATTTAGAATTTTTAGGCTTATTTTCTAATTTGAAAAAGTTGTTTAACTTCTAAGATTGCTTTTTCAACTATGAAAATCATCCTAATGTATTAAACCCTAATGGCCAAGGAATTAGAAAAATTAAAATAGAAAAATATAGTGATTCACAAATTTGTTTATTCATTCCTGTGATTCCTTGAGTTCCACAGAACATTCTATGGGCACTTGGTTGCTGGAGATAAGACAATATAAAATTAAAGTATGCAATATGTGCAATGTAAGTCAATGTGAGACTTTAGAGTAAGAAGGATTCTTGAAATTTAGTCAACAGTCATTAGATTGAAATGACAAATGAAAATTGACTTTTTAGTGGATAAACTATACATTTCTTATCACACTATATACACACTGTTCAAACTATCCCACTTCTGATTAATTTTATATTACCCATCAATTATGACTTTATTTGTAGTTAACAAAAAATGGTAAGTAGTAATATGACTGCTTGAGGACATTCTCAAACTTATATATTCCTTTTTATGACAAATTATACTATTTTTCTAAATCATTTTAGTAATAGAAAAACTGAATTCAATACATTTTCACCATGCCAACTATTCAAATACACAATTGAATTGATCTTACATTTTCAAAATAGTTTAAATAAATTTTTGCTATAGTAATGAAGCATAGAGTAGAAATAAACATGCACACTTCTAAAGATTTAAATATTACATATATTATTCAGCTATTTTTCAATGGCTAACAATTTCATATAGTTAATAAACACCTATTAGCTATATTAACATAGTTAATAGAAAGACTTTTTTTTGCTAATATGTTTGGAAAAGCCAAAAGTCATGAGTATGATTAGAAAATTATATGAATCCTTGCCTTTAATAATTCAATCTAAACAACTGATTTATATTATTTGAAGTAAATGAAGATATGCTTGCCCTTTAGGTGTTAATTATTTCAGCACAACTATAAATTCTTGATTTACAATGAAGCGTAAAGATTACTGCTCTAACATGAGCTTCATGCTTACCACATACCACAGTTACTCGAATAAATGACACCAGATTTCTAAAGCAAATAATTCTCTGTGAGTAAATTGCACTTTGGCTTGACACTGCCTCCCACAGAAGCGGGTATATCTCTTGCCAGTCTCTTTCTTCTCCATGATCTATCCCTTTTCAACAAACACATTTAACAGCTGTGGATACAAACAAGGCACATTTGGCAAAAGTAGGAACCAGATGCCAAAATCTGAATGTATGTTCTATTCAAAGCATCCGGCCCGGTTGCTAACTCCTTGGTGTCACCGCTGTTGGCTCCCTCTCTTAATCATCTACTGGCAGGCAACAGAGGCGCATCTGGGGATATTGTCGAGGTCATGTAGCTGTGCTCTGGCTACCTTGTGAGTTGCAACCATTTTGAGGTAGCTTCCTATTTCTAACAATGTTTTGAAAAAACTAATATTATGAAATATGTTATATATTATGACATATTTATATTTTTATAATATATGAAATACACACACATACACACACACACACACACACACACTGTTATGAAACACTAAAAGAGCTCATTGAAAATAAAATTCCCAAACTTAAGACTTTCAAATTTCTGCCTGGGAGCAAGACACTGTTATCTGAAATAGTTAAAACACATCCTTACAAAGTACGTGTGAACAAATGTAAGGTACAAATTAATAGTAAAATCTGCATGATAAATGACTTTAGATACCTAGGCAGAGGATTTGTCCTAGCTCAGATTCTCTTATGCCTGAGGCTGGCTTGCATGTGTGGAGTTTATTTGGAATTTGAGCCCAGAGAGCAGAAGGGAGGAACAGAGTAGTGAGGTGAGGTGGGAAGGGGCAGGTAGTTAAATAGGGAAGTAGGAAATCCAACAGTAAGGTAGGCATTTCTTGATTTTTGCTGGATCCTATGGTACACACTCTGGGGACGCTCCTGAAATATTTTTTTCAGAGATGCACATCTGAGGGAGGAAAAGGGGAAACATTGATTTTTATTCCCCCATCTGAGAATTATTTCCTGTTTTCCTGTGCCACTTAGAAATTTTGGAGTTGTGCATGTGAGAATGTTGACTAGATTACTGTGGTCTCCTCATTGTATGTAAGAGAAGAAAGCAGTATTTCACATGGCACGAGCTTGTGTCAAGGCATTGTTAAATTACACCCAAAGTTGCTGGATTCTGGAATCTAAGGTGGAACTTATGAGATTTGAGTTGGTAAATAAGCAGTAACAAATACACAGCTACTATTTCCTTAGCTTTCTACATACATTGTCACATTAATGTTCACAGTAACTCTAAAAGTAGATATTCTTATCATTATGCTTCTATTTTATAGTTGAGGAAACTAAGGATGTAGAAAAGTAAGGCAGTTTTCCCAGGATCATTCAGATAGAGAGGCCCAAAACTAGAATTTGACCTTTTTCTGGATGATGTACAAGATTCAGTCCCTGTTAACAGAAGCTCTTATCCACCAGTGACTTAAAGATCTGTTCCTCAGCACAGATGAAATGCTTTGTTCATTCCAGGCGATAGAAGGTCTGCCAGAGTTGCTACACTTGAAAATTACTCCCTAATGCTGACTCCCTAATGCTCATGCCTCATTCTCATCTATCATCCCTGCTCAGTTGACCTTCATTTTTTTAAACAAGATTTTATTTATTTTGAGAGAGAGAGAGAGAGCAGGGAGAGGGGCAGAAGGAGAGGGAGAGAATCCCAGGCAGACTGTACTAAGTGCAGAGCCTAGGCAGGGCTTGACTTTCCCAGGACTCTGAGGTCATGACCTGAGCCAAAAGTAAGAGTCAGACACTTACCCAACTGAGTCATCCAGGTGCCCATTAGGTGATCTTCCTATAGTGTCTCCTAGCTCCTCCCTCTGCCCCTAGGCACTGACTCATTCACATATTCACTTTCTTAGGGTTCTCAAAAAAAGAGTTGGTAAATAAATCATAGCAAAACCTAACCAAACAGATTAAATATTTTTTTTCTTTCAACAGTATTGAAATAACCATCTATTCTTCAAAGGAATTATAGGTGCTGTTCAGTCACTGAAAAAGGAAAACTGAAGAAAAATAGACCAAGAAAAGGAACTAAATCATCTATATTACAACCTACCATCATTTTATGTATAGAAGAATAACCAATTTCTACAAACTATCCCTTTATGGTTTGGTTAAATTTAAGGTCAGAAGCAAGAAAAGAATATGAGTGAATTAAATGTGCATTGGTTAACATAGACAATTTGATTATCTAATGTGGTGGCACAGAGTATAAATTAAAATGAGGTATAGGGGTGCCCAGGTGGCTCAGTGGTTGAGTATCTTCCTTAGGCTCAGGGTGTGATCCTGGGGTCCTTGGATCGTGTCCTGCATCAGGCTTCTCTTGGGAAACCTGCTTCTCCCTCTGCCTATGTCTATGACTCTATGTGTCTCTCATGAATAAAGAAATAAAATCTTAAAAAAAAAAATAAAATAAAATGCAGATATACACAGAACTATATGGAAGACAACAGTTATTTTGAGTCTTACCTAGAGGAAAAAGAGTTTGCATTTCATAGGCAGAAGTGAAATCAATCTAAGTCCTCAAAGAGGAGTATGGGAGTATATAGCATTTGAAAAAGAAAATCCTTGGGCAGCCCTGGTGGCCCAGCGGGTTAGCCCTGCCTTCAGCCCAGGGTGTGATCCTGGAGACCTGGGATCAAGTCCCACATCAGGCTCCCTACATGGAGCCTGTTTCTCCCTCTGCCTGTGTCTCTGCCTCTCTCTCTCTGTGTGTGTGTGGTGTGTGTGTGTGTGTCTCATGAATAAATAAATAAAATCTTTAAAAAAAAAAAAAAGAAAATCCTAATAGTTATGTTAAGGTCTGGTGTGAATTGAAAAATCAAATTACTAAAATAAAAAGAAATAAGATACCTGATTTCTATAAAGTGAAATATGAGTTGGTAAGGGATCCAGATTTATTAAGGACAAAATTACCAAGATTTATTGATGGGAAAAGTTATGAAATACATGTATATATGTGACTCTAAGTCACATATTAGAGCATCAAGGTTTACTTAGAGTGATAGAGACATTAGATAGGACTGACAATTTCAAGGAAAATATATGATGGATGCTACTTTATTAAGAGAAAGAAAAAAGAGACTAGAAATGGCTGATCCCGGTAGAAAAATAAATATAAAAAGAGTTTTAGATAGAATGTTGATCATACTACAAGCCTTCAAAAGTTTTTCTAGTTAACAATTAAAGGGGGAAAAGGTAGTAATGAATGAGACATAAGATTGCCAGAAATTGAATAGGAGAATCGGGGACATTATCAATATAGAAAAAATAGTGGTGTTGGCATCCAGTCCTGCCAAAAATCCCCCAAAAATATGGAAAAAAATCCTTAGTATGAAGTAATTTATATCATAGAATGATTCCAGTGACAAAGAAAGAGCACCAAAATTTAAGAGATGAGGCAGGCATATAGACAAATGCAATGGAATCCTATATCAAGTTAATCTTACATTAACTAGGAAATATGATTCATCTTTAAATCTCTCAAAGCTCATTGTAGTGATAGTTGAATACAGAAAATTATTAGGTATAGTAAAATGTTTTTACTGAAACATTATAAAGTTAGCAAAATAAATGAAATATCTACTGTACTTCTGAAGGATGACGATGAAATATTAATGCACTATAAGATAAATAATATAGCTCAATAAGATTGATATATTAAAATATATAATCTATTAATATTTAAGGAATTATAGTAGTATTTATTTTATTTTTTTAATTTATTCATGAGAGACACAGAGAGAGAAGCAGAGACACTGGCAGAGGGAGAAGTACGCGCCCGATGTGGGACGCAATCCCAGAACCCCGGGATCACACCCTAAGCCAAAGGCAGACATCTAACCACTGAGATACCCAGATGCCCCAAGGAATTTTAGTAGTTTGTCAGATAAACATGCAAGTCCTTTAGTTGTAGACTTCAAAATTTTAACTTCTAGACCAATGAATATAAGATACATAATTATGTACGTAGTCCATTTTGCTAAGTAACATGACTACATGCATTTGAATAGATTTTTATCTAGTGAAAGAACTAACAGCATGACAGCTATTCACTGCCTCCTATGAATTGGAAAAACGGTATTGATGTTCTAAGACATGCATTTTTATTGTTGTTCAGTCAGAACTTTAAATATACTAAGAATTCCAGGACTCTGAGAAGTATTATGAGAAGGCAGAAAATATTATTTTAACATTTGAAGCAACTAATAAAAATGTCTATTCTAAACTGACATTCAAGTTTATTAATATATTAATAAGGGCAGCAATATGTTGTCATTTCTTCCTTACAGTCATGAGGAATTATTTCAAATATGAAGCTACATATTATTGATTGAGAAACTTAATATATAAAAATTAAAGATGTCACATGTAAAAAATATGATGTTCATCAGTTCAAACCAAAATCTCTTTAATATGGTTAAAATTTTATTTTACTAAATAAACATGTATGTAATATGCTTAAGAAGCATGCCGTTCAGAAGAACTATATATGTTAAATACTTCACTTAAGAATTTGATTATGAGTGCAGCCCTGGTGGCTCAGCAGTTTAGAGCCGCCTTCAGCCCAAGGCATGATCCTGGAGATCAGGGATCAAGTCCCACGTCGGGCTCCCCGCATGGAGCCTGCTGCTCCCTCTGCCTATATCTCTGCCTCTCTCTCTATGTCTCCTATGAATAAATAAATAAAATCTTTAAAAAAAAAGAATTTGATTATGAGGGATAACTGGGTGGCAAAATGGTTGAGCATCTGCCTTCAGCCCAGGGCATGATCCTGGGGTTCCAGGATCAAGTCCCGCATTGGGCTCCCTGCATGGAGTCTGCTTCTCTTTCTGCCTGTGTCTCTGCCTCTCTCTCTCTCTCTCATGAATAAATAAATAAATAAATAAAATATTTTTTAAAAAGAGTTTAATTATGACCATGAATGCCTTTTTTTATTTTAAAAGATAAAGTTATTTTAACACACACAATAGAGCAATGTCCACTGGTTGAATCATTTTTTTTGTTTTTGTATTTTAATGATAAAGTTGTAGGTGGTTGCAAGCAATATTTTTGCAATTTTAAAATTGAAAACTTTTACTTTATGAATACTAAATGGCCAAGAACTAAACATGAAGAGATGAAAAAAGGAGCAGCAGATGGGGAGGATGTGAAGCCAACCATACTTAAGAAGCCGAAACCAATTAGAAAGGTATCACTGAAAGCTATTCTACACAGCCGACCTAAAATGGAGAGCAAGTATAATAATAAAATGCCATGGTTGATAGCTCCTAAGGCCTGAGGAATGTCAAGAAGCAGTAAGAGTGTAATGTTAGCACCTTAATAAGCAATTTATGAGTAATTCAATGCAAGACTGTTTCTGTTTTTGGAATCTAGATTGAGCACTGGATGAAATGGAAAACAGTTGGGCAATGCTATTAATCTGTGTACTAACCACATGTTCAGATAGCTTCTGTTGGGCTGATAATTGGCAACAGGTTAAAAATGGAAGATCATTACATGTTAAGGATTTAGAAAATGTAATAGTGTATTCCTCCAGGGAAAGGAAAAAAATGAACCTATGGAGAAACTAAGGATTGCTGGACAAGTAAGGAATCATTTCATTATTAATTTGCTGTGGTAGACTTCAGATTTGTATTAAAAATTAAAGAACCAAATATATAGTTGTGAACTTTACAAGCTACTTTGAAGGAAAGGAAATATTTTTCATTTAATAAAAATCTTGAAAAACACATTTCAAATAATTTCTCAGTAGTTATCTTTGATGTAAATGAGTTCATATATTGTTTGGGTTTTAAAATATACACAATGTGATTTACTTTCAGTTTGTGTTATAAAGCATTTTTGAGAATCATAATAGCATATGTGAAGATTTTAGTCATAGAGTATAGCTGATCTTATTGTTTAAGAAAGCCAATCTTTGTAAAGAAGTAGAGTAACAATTAAAATGTTTCTCTCCATTAATAATTTGAAATAATTTTAGTATATTTAATATAACAGTATTTACTTTAAGTGCTTCTTGGAGGACACCTGGGTGGCTCACTGATTGAGCATCTGCCTTCAGCTCAGGGTGTGAGCCCAGAGTCCCAGGATGGAATCCCACATGGGCTTCCTGCATGGAGCCTGCTTTTCCCTCTGCCTGTGTCTCTGCCTATCTATCTGTCTCTCATAAATAAATAAATAAAATCTTTTTAAAAAGTACTTCTGAGAAAAATCACTCTAAAGCCATACATTATTCAAATTGGTTGTGCATCAGATGCTTTAAGTATATTTTTTCAAACTATTTATAATAATGTTACATATCCATATTCATTACATAGATTGAACATTCATATGTACAAATAAAACAATGTAATTGAAATTTAAACACTGTGATCAAAAAAACTTTGGGGAGAGCCAATTAGGAAATCATATTCTGCCTTCTTTGACTTAATAGATACCAAACTTACAATATATTAACCAAAGATTCTCTTGCAGTGGAAAACTTATCTGTATATGAAGATTGTAAAAACTCTGGGTTTACCTGGACACTCATTTTATAACAAGTAAATTAATCACGAATGTTAATTTTATACCTAAAACCTGGTCAATACTTTTAGGTTAATCAAGAACTGTATATATAAATATTCTGTATTATAATGAGAAGAAAGTAATCATTATTCCCTAAGTGAATACCAATATGTATGAACATCTATGTTTCTGAAACCAGTATTGAATATTGTCTATGAATGACTAAATTTTTCTTACTTTCTGTAAATTGTTTAAAATTAAAATTACAGTTACACATTAGAAAATACATATGCTATCACCTGGAAGGTTATGAATTATACTATCTTTACCTTGTTAGCCTAATCACTACTACTGCTTTCAATTAGAGATGAAAAGAAAGATGCAAATGACATTAGAGTTTCATGTATAGTCTTCTTATTTACTTTTGCCTCTGGAATATCTAGATTTTTCAAAAATGTGTAAAATTTTATCTCCAGCTATGCTGGAGACAAGTGCACCGACCTTAATGGGGCATTATAAGATCATCAGAATTTAAATGAGATAGAGAAAGCACAAAAAAACATAAGATACCTAGGAACAAACCTAACTGAAGAAGTGAAAGACCTGTACCCTGAAAACTATAAGACACTGATAAAAGAAATTGAAGAGGCCACAAAGAAATGGAAAAACATTCCATGATTATGGATTGGAAGAACAAATATTGTTCAAGTATACTACCCAGAGAAGTCTACACAATTAAAGCAATTCCTATCAACATCACCAGCATTTTTCACAGAGCTAGAACAAACAGTCCTAACATATAAGGGAACCACAAAAGACCCCGAATGACCAAAGCAACCTTGAAAAACAAAAGCAAACCTAGAGGTATCATGATTCTGGACTGCAAGTTATATTACAAAGCTCTGGTAATCAAAACAGTATGGTACTGGTACAAGAATAGAGACATGGATCAATGCAACAGAATAGAAAACCCAGAAATGAACCCACAATTATATGGTTAATTAATCGTCAATAAACAGGAAACGATATCCAATGTGAAAACCACAGTCTCTTCAGCAAATGGTGTTGGGAAAACTGGATACCAAAGAATGAAACCAGCTACTTTCTTACATCACATACAAAAATAAATTCAAAATGGATTTAAGACCTAGATGTGAGAACTGGAACCATAAAAATCCTAGTGGACAAACCATAAGAGACTCTTAACTATAGGAATCAAAATGAAGGGTGCTGGAGGGGACGTGGGGGGTGGTATGGGTTAACTGGGGGATGGGCATTAAGGAGGGCATGAGATGTAATGAGCACTGGGTGTTATATGCAACTGATGAATCACTGACCTCTACCTATGAAACTAATAATAAACTATATGTTAATTGAATTTAGTAAAATATATATTTTTTAATTCTAGAGGAGAATGGTAGTAACCTCTTTGACATTGGCCATATCAACTTCTTTATGGATATGCTCCTAAGCCCAGGGAAACAAAAGCAAAAATAAACTATTGAGACTTCATCAAAATAGAATGCTTCTTCACAGAAAAGGAAACAATCAGCAAAACTAAAAGGTAGCCTACTGACTAGGAAAAGATATTTGGAAATGACATATCTGATAAAGGGTTAGTATACAAAATATATAAAGAACTTATACAACTCAACATCCAAAAAACAAATAATCCAATTTAAAAAATCAGTAAGAGACATGAATAGACATTTTTCCAAAGAAAACATCCAGTTGGCCAACAGACACATGAAAAGATGCTTAATATCACTGATCATCAGTGACACTTGGGTGGCTCAGTGGTTGAGCATCTGCCTTTGGCTCAGGCCATGATCCTGGGGTCCCGGGATCAAATCCCCCAGTGGGCTCCCCATGGAGAGCCTACTTCTCCCTCTGCCTATGTCTCTGCCTCTCTCTATATATCTCTCATGAGTAAATAAATAAAATCCTTTAAAAACAAAACAAAAAATATATCACTAATCATCAGAGAGATACAAATCAAAACTACAATGAAATATCACCTCACATCTATCAGACTGGTGAAAATCAACAACATAAGAAACAATAGGTGTTGGTAAGGATGTGGAGAAAGGGGAGTCCTCTAGCACTGTTGGCAGGAATGCAGATTGGTGCAGGCACTGTGGAAAATAGTATGGAGTTTCCTCAGAAAGTTAAAAGTAGAACTACCCTACTACCTAGCAAGTGCACTACTAGGTATTTACCCTAAAAATACAAAAGTACTAATTCAAAGAGATACATGCAACCAGATGTTTATAGCAGCATTATTTCTAATGCCCAAACTGTAGAAGCAGTCCAAGTGTTCCTCAATTGAAGAATGAATAAAGAAGTGGTATCTGGGTGGCTCAGCGGCTGGGCATCTGCCTTTGGCTTTGGGCCTGATCCTGGAGTCCCAGGATCGAGTTCCACATTGGGCTCCTTGCGGGAAAACTGCTTCTCCCTCTGCCTGTGTCTCTGCCTCTCTCCCTCTCTCTGTGTGTCTCTCATGAATAAATAGATAAAATCTTTAAAATAAAAATAAATTTAAAAAAATAAAAATAACCCACAATGAAATCTTGCCATATTCAATGACATAGATGGAGCTAAAGATTATGCTAAGCTAAATAAGTCAGAGAAAGACAAATACTATATGATTTCTCTCATATGTGGAATTTAAGAAACAAAGGAACATATGGGGAAAAAGAGAGAGAGAGAAGTAAACCAAGAAATAGACTTTTAACTATAAAGGACAAACTGATGATTACCAAGGGAAAGGAGGCGGAGTGTTAAATAGGTATGGGGATTAAGGAGGGCATTGTGATGAGCACCAGGTATCATATGGAATTGTTGAAACACTATATTGTACACCTGAAACTAATATTATGCTGTATGTTAACTAACTGTATTTTAAATTTAAAAAATTTAATAAATGAGACGCAGAAAGTATTTTTTTAGTTGAATGCTTTCCTGGGAAAAGAAACATATAGCTAGAAGCAGAACTTTGAAAAGCCACTTAGGGTAAATAAAAGCACATATGATCCGTCCATATGAGCATAGTCTAATAACACCACTAGTTTACTCAGCTGCTTCTAAGGTTGGATTTTGCACCTATGGACATTTGTTTGGATAAGTATAGTATGCAGATTTAGGTCTATAATGTATCTGCATAGGACAATATACAAGAAGCTGAGTACTTATACTGGGAGCTCTCTCCCTCTCTTTTTTTCTCCTTTCCTTTCATCCTCATAGTGCTTAGATTCCTTTTTCCATAAGAGAAATATTTAATAAATTCCACGTAAACAGACAAAGCCCCTTTATTAGCTTGCTTGAGCATGTAGTAGTTTGAATGGGCTCTGAATCATCTCTAAAATGCTATGGTTGAAGATGTAATAAATGTATTAACTACCTGTTTCTTCCTCATTTGTGAAGCATCCACAATTGCCACAAAAGCATTAGATACCTATAAGACCCAGTCCTGTACTGATATTTATTTTAACTAATTATCAGATTAGAAGCTTATTTCTGAGGGACAGGGCTAACTCACTGTGTTATTCAGATTCCTCTTTCCCACCTCCACCTGGGGGTAAGAAGAAAAGTGGACGCTTCCTGTGGTCTTTAGTAGTTTCATACTCTATTTCCAGAGCCAATCCTATCATGCTTTGTTTTATTCTTTTTTTACTATGTAATGTAAACAGTGTCAAAAATAGTAGGTTTATTAGCATTTCTGAGTGCTAATTCCCACACTGTGTATATTCCCTTGAATTATGAACACTAAATACGTACTTGTCTCTTCCTATGAAGCTGTGTTTTGTATCTGCAATTATTATGAAGAGAAGGACTATTGTTATTTGACAGTCTGCATTTATAAATAGTAAGTATAATTTGATTTTCTAGCCATTTGTGACATTTAAGATATTCATGAACAGGACCCCAATTATCATTTATATATAAGGAACTTAATATGTTCTCAGTATTCTGTAATTTTCCCTCAAGATTTTAACCATGCCAATCAAGGGAAGATTGCATTATAAAAAAAAATGGAACTTTACTATAATTGATCATCATATTGAAAAATCGGTTCATCAATAGCCTCTCGTGGTGTTGGATTTGTCATGCAGCATATCAGAGGCAATCTGCATTTTTACCTCCTTCAGGGTGATTCTAAGTAGAAATGCAAGCTTCTGACTATTACATCTTGTAGTAGAATCATATCTGAACATTTATATGTTGATGAACATTATTTAATATAATTTCCTTCTATTTATTCATATTACTCCTAGGATATTGCATTAACTTTTAAGTTGTTTATATTTCCTATGAATTTTATTTTACAGTATTAAAGTGGTATCACATAATATTTATTATAAAATGGGACTCTGATACTTGTATGAGTATTGAGAAATATTGCTCCAAATTGCTCTCATTCTCATTTCTCCCCTGAATGGTTCCATTGTGTCATTTTTAAGTAAACTTCCCCATCACTCCATAATATTTTTACTTTAATTTAAATCTAGCTGTTCTTGAACATGCTATTTCATCTACATCCCTCTTAAATAGAGATTATTAATTTCTTCCTCTTATATTCTATGTACCAATGACATAAAGGAGATATAGATAAAATCTTTTTTCACATTTCTGCTTGCCAGTGGTCTCACATTCTTCCTTCTTAACTCATAGTCCCAGTCCATGGAAAGTTATCAGAGTTGATTGCATTTCATCCCTTCATTATTATTGTCATTTACTGAAGTTCACTTGTAAGTTCAGTACCTAACTCACCTTATCTTTCTCCTCTACTACTCTTCTCATTATTATGACTTAAAACATCATATCAATGATCTATCTAATCTTTTAATTTTATTTCTTTACCTCCTTATCCAGGACAATAATCTTTCTTGACAAAATCATAGGCCCCAAAACACATGTTTATATTCATGTCCTATCATTATTGATTTCAAATATTTCCTTTTATCCATCATCAAAAAGTAGAAATAGCCCAAGTATCCATCAACTGGTGAATAACTAAGCAAAAATTGGTATATTTATAAAATAGAATGTTATCTGGAATATTTCTATTAATTAAAGTATTAATACATGCTATAATATGGATAAACTTTAAAAGCGCTATGCTAAATTAAAGAAACCAGACCCCAAAGATCAAAGATTATTTCATTTATATGAAAAGTTCAGAAAAAGTAAGTATTTAGATACAAAGATCAGATTAGTGGTCACTTGGGAATAGAGGTGGGAATGGGGATTAATTGTAAAAGGGTGAGTGGAATCTTATTGGAGTTCTAGGAATATTCTAAAATTGGATTGTGACAATCTTTGCACAAATTGGTAAACTTCCTGAAAAGTATTGAATTTTGCACTTAAAATGAGGGAAATTGTTAAATTATAAACTTAAAATGTAAATTTACAAGGTGAATTTATAATGTAAATCATTCTTCACCAGCCTTATATGTCCCTTTCTTCTTAACCAATCTAGAGCTAATAGTCATTTTCTATTACTGACTGGAAAATGTGGTTAACGTCATCATACCTCCCCTGTCTGATGTATTAATCTAACTTTTTAAAGCTGCTAAATGTTCTTAGAGACAATCACACAAAGTGTTAAGTATTTCAAAATTATGACAAAAAATGTCAAAGGCTTATTACCACTGCCAGACAATCATATTACACTTCTTTAGTAAAGTTACCTTCTGAATTTCCATTTTACAACATTCCCTGTTTCATCACATCTCCTCTAAGCCAAGTCCTCCATCTGCTGGTACCCTTGTCATTCCACTCAGCTTCCTGTACTTGAAACCACACACTGTGCTTTCATTCTGACTAGAGTGGAGAAATAAGTGCTTGTTCCAATTTAAAGAGAACTCCTCTGTTTACACCTGTATTACCTGTATTACTACTCTATGTTGTATTACCCAGCCCATATTACCAGCAAAAGTAAAATAAAATGAAACAAATTTATTTTTTTTAAATGAAACAAATTTAATCAAACAAAAATTCCTCAAGCCTGTATTTGTAACAATTTTCTCCTTTAGCACCATTTTCTTCCTTTCCACAGAACTGTAGCCATCATTATTGTCATGCAATTACCACTGTTATATACCATTCCTTAATGGTTAATACCCATCTAAAGAAAATTTTGTAACCTCTATTATTATTCAGTTTTTGTCCTCTCTCTCTATTCCCCTTTCTGAAGCTCAAAAGTTGTGCCTGCAATTGTCTCCATTTCATTTCTTAATTTTTCTTCGGTACACTATAATTAGGCTACCAGTATTTTGTAGTTCCTCTACCATTAAAATTAAATAGCTCTTATTAAGGCCAACATTAACCTATTCTTTTTTTCAAAATCAATGGCTGGTTTTGTCTTCTTTTTACTTAACTTCTCAACAGTATTTGACACTATTGGAAATTCTTTACTTTATGAAGTTCTGCATTTGTTTTTCAGAATACCACGTGTAATTTATTTTATTCCTATGTCCTGAGTATATCATTTAAAATTTCAGTGCTGATCCCTCTTATTATTCCACAATTGACTCCAAATTATTTGCTGTTATAATCTTTAAAGTTGCAAAATAGATATCATTTTAACTATTTACATTTAAAAATAAAGTACACCAAAAACATCTAAAACTATGCTACAGTACTTTTAAAAATACATCCTTTAGAATCTCAGTGCCATAGATATTCAATATTTATCACCATCCCCTGGAAAAAATACACCAAGCTCTTCCTTACAAGCAAAAAGTAAATTTAAGTGTTTTTTTCTCCTTGAGCTTATATTTTTATTCCACATCCTCAACAAAATTTTATCCTAATATATTACTTACTAGAAAAATGCATTTATTGATTTTCTCATTATAATTTTCAGCCACAAAAATATGTGGATAAATTAAAAACCATTTTTGAAAGTTTAGGTTATCATAAATTCCTATATATTAAAAAAATATATCTTCCAGGAAAATTACTAGATCAGAGTTACTCAAATAATAGAAACATATTGCATACTTTGATATATAATACAGTTTGAAGCACAAAAAAACAGCATTGTATTTAAAATTCACTCCCTAATGAGATGAATGGATCTCTTTGATATATTAGATCATCAATCCATGGGTTAATTTTGGTTATGATAGGATGATGCAGGATTATATTTCTATGTTCAATTTCTATAGATTTAAACTTTGAGAAAATTTTATTTCATGAAAAAATAGACGGAAATTTGAGGAGTTTTCATTGGACACTGAAAGTTTTGAATTCCTTCAGAATTCTATGACAAAGTCACATCATGACTAGTATAAAAAATAACATTCTTTTGGCTAATGATTGTTTAGGTTTTATTTTAACTTTGTTGAAATTGAAAAAAATTGAAAACCAGATAAGTCACAAAAATATTTGAAAACCCAATCATTCAAATTATTCACTTTCATAATTCCAGGGAAATATAGAAAAAAAAGGCTTATCAAATAACTTAATTTTACCTGTTAGTTTTTAAAGCTACTATACTCAAAAAGGATTGTGAAAATTGAAATACTCTTAATTTTAAAATATCTTTAGTAATATCATGTTTGATGAAATTATTTTTATCTTTTCATGTGCTTTCCATATATTTTTGGCTAAATTTAAAATTGCAGATTTAGCTATTTCAAATTATGGAAAGTGTTGTCATATAACCAAAATTACAAAAATAATCAACCAAAGCAGACATTTTTTGCAGTTTTACTGTTTAAAATATTATCTAACACGGTCTAGTTAGGGAAGATGATCAGGTCACACATTATATTAAACTGCAACTTCATTTCTAGAGTATGAAGTCTTCAGATTCCTTCTATCATACCAGATACCGTTTTCTTTTTTATTTTGTATTAGGAGCCAAAAGGACAGGTGAGATTCTTACCTTCCAATTTAATAGAAAATTTTTATATTCCCTGGTGGAGGGATTACTCCCTTGGTTACCCATAAGACCTCTTAAACCAGCAAAGCTGAAATTCAGAGTCAGACTTCTTAAACTAGCAGAGCCTCTTAAACCAGCAGAGTCCAGATTTGAGGGTCAGAAAATAAGCATTTTACAAGTGGTTTTTGGTTGTAATGGTGATACATACCACCACCCCAATTCTATTCCTTCGTTCCTGGACTCATGTATTCCGGCTCTGAAAGAAACAGTGTGATATATCATCCACTGTTTTCGGAGCATATAGGACTGAAAACCCGCTTCTTAAGATTATGCTCACAGAAAGTACACTAACAGAGTATTGAATAGGCTGTGAAATAGCTCTGTAATATAGTAGTTGTTATGGAAAGGGTCTAATTGAATCACCATGCCACTAGATGCAATCCTGGTGTCACAAGTTACCATACTATATTAATGTACATTGGTCACTGCTGGGGCAAGCGTGGTGGCTCTGCGGTTTAGCGTTGCCTTCAGCCCGGGACGTGATCCTGGAGACCTGGGATCCAGTCCCACATCAGGCTCCCTGCATCGAGCCTGCTTCTCCCTCTGCCTGTGTCTCTGTCTCTGTCTCTCTCTGTCTCCCATGACTAAATAAATACAATCTTTAAAAAATTCTTAAAAAAAAAAAATTGGTCACTGCTGCTATAAGAAAAGACATCAAGAACAGTGTCACCCAGCCACCCACCAGCAGATTTGGTAAAAGGAGGCCGTGTCTTTGAGTTCCTGCTTAACTTACTTTCCTGCAACCATGGCTATTTTTCCCATGAATTCATGGCTGCATGTTTTGGGCCAATTTGTGTTTCCCCAAAAGCTAAATATTAAAGTCTCTACTTGCAATACTCTCAGAATGTGACTTTATTTGGAGATAAAACCTAAAAAGAGGTAATTAAGGTAAAATGAGGTCAAATAGGTAGATCTCAATCTAATATGACTGTTATTCTTATTAAAAGAGAGAGAGAGGGGAGAGATAAAAAAAGAGGGAGAGATTTGAGTACAGATAAGCTCAGAGGTAGGACCAGTGAAGGCAGGGGAGAAGGCAGCCATTTACAAAGCAAGGATAAGCCCTAAGAAAAACAAATTCTGCTTACACCTTGATCGTCGAACTCTAACCTCCAGAATTGTAAGAACATAAATTTCTACTGTTTCATCCACTCAGTGTGTGGTACTTTGTAATGGCAGTTCTAGCACACATTGGGGTAAAAGGTAACTGATACTCACAGGTCAAGTCATATTGTACATTTAATTTTAAAATCCTTCTCTTCAGGGGGTGTCTTCTGTATTTTACCACACTCTCAAAATCTAGGCCTATTTTCAGAGGCCTATTACTTTATCAAAACCTCTGATCTCATGAACAGCTGATTGTTTCCTCTAATAGAGCACAGTAGCAAGTCAAATTTTATTTGACATAAAAGGAAAGACTTTATTACATAAACCTCAGGACCATTACTGTAGTTTTCTCGTTCAGGTTTTAACAGTACTGTTTATCTTGGTTATACAAATCAATTACGCATTTACGCAATTACGCATCTAATTCATTTCTAGGGAATAGATGATTCCACTGGATCAGACTATTCTTTCTTTTCTTTTTCTTTTTCTTTAAGATTTATTTATTTTTTTGAGAGGGAGAGAGAGAGAGAACAAGTGAGAGGGTCAGAGGCAGAGAGAACCTAAAGCAGACTCCATGCTAAGCACAGAGTCCTATGTGGGCTTGAAGATGAAGACAATGAGGATGAAGATAAAGATGAAGAGAGGAAGAAAGTGGGAAAGGTAAAAAGAGGAAGAGAGAAACAGACGATGAAGGAGAAGATGATTAAAACCCCAAATAACTTGCAAAAAGAACTGTTCAGTATTGGTTGGACTGCTCATATGGATTTGGGAGCTGTTTAAAAAAAAAAAAAAAAAAAAAAGGAAGCTGTGATACAAACCCCAGGACACCCACACACCCAAAGAGCCAAAGAATAGTTCCTGTGACATTCCACCTTCCTCTATTTAGCCCCTCTTGGAAATTCGCCACCAAGCTTGGGGACTTCACCCCAACAAAATTGTAAGTGTTGTTAGGTTTTTGTGTCAGACTTGCTGTAGCGTGGAGAGCTGTGATTGGTGAGCCAGCCATCTGTGGCTTCCAGTTACACCGAGACTGTAACAGCATTTTTACTTTCTGTACAACAAAGAAGCTTTGTAAATAAAATCTTAACATTAAAAAAAAAAAAAAAAAAGAATAGTCTCAATCTCACAACCCTGAGCCCAAACCAAGAGTCAGATGCTTAACCGGCTGCACCACCCAGGCACCCCTGGATGATACTATTCTGAATACCATTTTACTCTGCTACTTATGACAGTAATCTTGTGCTTCTTGCTCTTATTAAAGAGTCCTAATTAGCTTCCACCACCATGAGAGCCTATTCCAATGGCAACGTCTTTCATTTTTATCATATATGGAAAAGATTTACTATAGTCATTGTTTAGAAATGCTGGTGCAATATTCAACAATGTATTTCTCCAGTATATTTCCTTTAATGAAGGACTTTCTGTAGCCAGTATTTGAACTTCTATGATATAGTATATATTATTTGTGATAAAACATGGCAATGTTTCTATTGTCCTAGATCTTTAAACCTCTTTTTCTACCTCTCACAAAGACAGGATTAATTTCATGCAATCACACAGAGACATGCACTCAGAAGGCCCCCACCAGTACCTAAACGTTCTAGTGCCTGAGATACAATGCAGCATGCATGTAAGCAAAGGAGATATGTGCAATATTTGTATTCTCTGTTCCCTACCTCCCTGTGCTTATATAGCATTTGTGAGGGCCCATGAACACAGAATTCCAGAAGATCCACAATTCATGGAAGTCAATAAGACTCAAAGCAAGTACAAAGTAAATTGCACATCTAGAAGTAAGCAGGGGTGCTCACTTTCTGTTCAAAATAAGACTTAATTCAAATTTTAGAGAAGACAATAGCATTCTAAAAACCATGAATGACCAAAGAACTCTATCCCTTCCTATTTTACTTGTGTTCCTTCCCTATGTTTGCTGACAACTCACACTGAAAATTATGTCATCAAGGAATAGGGAAATGTGGCACCACCCAGATTTTCCTTATTCATCTGTAATCCAAAGGAAGAGAGTATTGAGAGAATGTGCAAAATATCAAGAAATGAAGTAAAAGCAGTCAAGCTAAGCTGTGCAGTGTTTCTACTCTTCTGAGAAATGACATGCATGTACATCAAGAGCAATAAAACAGAAATTTCAGTGATTCTTAGGAATTAAATATTCTTATGTATGCATTAAAAAACTAACATTTCACAATATAGAAATGAACTATAAGTCCATGCTAATAATTTAAAATTTCAAATAGCAAATAATTAAAAAAAAAATGAACACTACAAGTCAAGAAAGAGCCCGAAAAGGGAAGGGCTTTGATTTTAGTGCCTTTAACAGGACAGTTTTTCTACTTTTTAAGTGAGGGTGTTTGTGGACGGCCACGGACTAGCTAGAAGTTACTAAACCAAACCAAGCACGGACTTGCGTCCCTCATTTACTCATAAGGCCTGGGAGCCCAAAGGGTAAATAGTTGGTTGACGCTTGAGAAAGGGCTTGAGCAATGGTTCCCGGAGCTTGCTTTTACGTGATCGCCCACATGACACAATTGATACAATGTGGTGGTGGTAAAGTTAAATAGGGGTCTGTGCTATTCTTACTGGTCTGTTAATCATATCTATTGTCCTTTTGAAAGTGTATGCACCTAGAATAGCATGTTTATCTATTAATTAGGACCCTCCTGCGTCAGTAAGGGTCTGTCATGCATGTAGGTATTCCTTTATCTTTGCTCTGCTTGTGCTGTATAATACCGCCAAGAACCGTGAATAAAGTTGACTCTGCTTGGACATCATCCACTGTGTCCCTCCTGTCCCCATCTCTTTACTTTTCTTTTATTTCCTCATCCCCTTACCCTCAGGACCCTGATCGTGTTGCTGCGGAGCGCGCAACAGGTATTTCACATTTTTATTTTGCACTGGGTACCGCAAGTCATGTAGCAGACCCTGCATCAAGCTATTTCTGGGATCTCAGCCATAATAAGCCACATTGAGTCCAGGTTTCAGACAACCAACAAGCAAACAATTACAAACATAATCAGTTGCAAAAGGGATAGGAAGGGACATGACACCTCAAAATATGTCACTTTGACATAAGAATAATTTTGAGCTGAAGGCAAGTGAAAAGAAACAGACACAGGATAAGTTCTCTGTCTTCTCCTTATCTTCCTGAAAGAAATGAACATAAATGCCCCTTGTAAAAGTGTTCCTCCCCTATTTCTGTACCAGGATGTAGATAACATCCTTATCACCGGAGTTGAGATGGCACTGAGTCTTTTGTTGCAATTTTCCTGATTTTGATTTGGTGATCAACTATTCAAGGAGTGGTAAAATCTGGCTCTAATCCTAAATCCAGAAACTTTAGTAAAATCATTATGATGTGTTTCCCAACACACCCTACATACCCAGAAAAGAAACACTTTATCAGATTAAAAAAAGCTACAATAACATTTGGGAGTTTGTTTTACTAGAGTCATTTTGATCTCCCCTATATCACCATTGCGGCTTTACATGTCCAGATATTTCCTAGTCAATACTCTCCTTCTATTTCCTTCACATTTTGGTTTCCATATACAGGAGATTGGTTGTGAGTTACATGGGTTATTATCTCTGACCATCATGAGGTTATAGAGCTGCTATTTCATAATGAAGGCAGAAAAGAATGTTTTACATACAAGTGATCCACTAGAGCTTCTCTTGGCCAGTTGTAACTGTAAGTGATCATACAGCAGCTATGACCTGCGAAAAGTATGGGAATCAGTATATGGTAGGAATGAAAAAATGGCACCCAGTTCTACCTTTAAGGAAGGTTTCAGGAAGTACAGTTAGCAGATAGCCTCTAGCTGTCAACACTTTCAGTGTTGCCCTCAGTTGCATACAGTCACTTCTCCTAAGATTCCACTCATGAAGGGGAAGCCTGCATCTGATGGCTGAGTAAGGCACAGGTGTAGAAGCCTGGCCATTTTGTTCTGACAAAGGATAACTCCAACAGACAACCTTTGCCCCAGAACTCACTGTTGGGCTGGACAAAACTTTATCATGACTACATTGTGCTCTCTTTGCTTAATCTGTTTCCTCTTCCTTCTTTCACAAGGTTATCCTTAATATATATCCTCTACCCCAAAAGTCTTAACTTTTTTTTACTGAAGAGCCCAACCTGTGACACAGAATCACTAATTTTTTATTGATGAGAGTCTGGGTCACTTCAACAAGTAAGCTACTTGGACCAGTAGAAATACTAGCTGGGGATCTAGAATGGGCTTAAGAAGGCAATGATGAATGTCAGTTATTGGAACCAACTTGGGACCAACTGCAGCATCAAAAGGGCTATAGAACATCTCAGTCACATTTCTCTTATGCTGCTTGACTTTTTTCTACTACTGTAAAGAAGGGGACTGTAAAATTCCTTTCATATATGTATATTCCCTCATGTGATTATTGATAAGAAAAAAATCCAAGAAAGAAAAATTAAAGGATCAACTTGAAAAGTATTTATAAAGGTTTCATATTGTGAGAGAAGAAATCAATGGGTTATTAACTGCACCTAACTATGGAATTTTCTGTGCTATATAAATATTTAGTTTTATTTTGTAGTACATTTATTAAGTTGGTTTTATTATTTACAAATTAATGTGATTTTAATGGCTCTAAAAACCAGATTTGTCAATTTGTGCCCAAAGTAATTTATAACACTGGAGAAAAGTATGAGAAGTATGTTAAACACTTGGCAAATTAACAGAAATCTTGATAGAAATATTCTTGTGAACTATTCTGAAATTAGGTAAGGTATTTCCAACTTTATGCTAATAAGAAATAATTTTTATTTTTTTAAAGTGTTGTTTGGAAAAATAAAAGAGATGTAACATGTGCATTTGTTTCTGAGAAGAAAATGCATTCAGTAATTTCTTAGTGTAACACATCTCCAGAGAAAACATTGATTATCTTTCAAGGTTGTTATACTTCAAATGGCATGACCTTTAGCCTGGGAACCTTAAGTGATCACTCTTTTGAGCAGCATAGGCATTGACATCATGCTATCCCATTTGGAGGCATATTAACCAGAATGATTCATCCATTTATTCTGTTATTATTTATGCATGCATGTATTCAAGCATTTGCCAATTGTTTGCTTACTACTCACCTTGACCTGGGCAATGCTGTTACTGTGAAAATATTTTGGAGAACAAAACAAAACAAATACAATCATCTTGTTTCTGCTTTTTAAGTAAAGGCTTTTTTTGGAGGATTGTTGTTATTTTGTTAAGAAACAATTACTTAAATATATGATTTACAAAGAGGAAATTGATTTAACATCTTAATGGGAGATTCTGCACAAGATCCTTCTCTGTTTCAACTCCTACTTACTAAAACATTAAGGTCTAAGTCTCTCATCTTACCACTATAAATCATCAAATCATTTCATGCTATAAACATCCAAGAGAACGAATCCAGAACATAACAGGTGGCAGTGAAAATGTATTTGTATATGTAATATGCAGCCATAGCAGTAAATCAAGGCACAAATGTTGCCTGGTGGGAGGAAAGAGTATTCAAAGACAAAGACAGAAGGCAGCAGTGAGGCAGACAGACTTTAAGATGGCCGCATGATTCTACCTCTTGGTATTAATGCTCTTCTAGAATCACCACCTCATCTACACCATCCTGATCTTGAGCTTGGGCAGGACTTGCTTCTAACCAATAATATACCAAAGATGATAGGATGTTACTTTCATAATTAAGTTGCCTTTTATAAGATCCTGTCTTGCTAGCATACACTTTCTAGTCTTTCTCTTCCTTTGTTGGCAGGAGGCAAACTGCCATGAATCTTACAATCACAATGAACCAAATGCTGCCAATAGCCACAGAAGTGGCAAAGGAGAAGCTTTCCTAGTAAGTTCTCCAAATGAGAAACCAGACCTTGCCAACACCTAGACTGCAGCCATGGGAGATTGTCTGCAGAGAGCATACCTGAACAATCTCTGAAATTCAGATCCACAGAAACTCTAAGATAATACATGTGCTGCAAATTTTGTGGTAGTTTGTTATGGTATACAAAACCAATACACCAAGTATGGCAATCTCTGAGCTGTCACCACACAGGCCACAAAAATGAGAGAAAGGAGAAAATAAATGAGGCCTGTTCAGTGCACTAAAATCTGAAATATATATATATAAAAAGATTGGTAACAATAAATAAATAAAGTCCTACTCTCCAAGTCAATGGTCTACCCAAGTAGACAATATCTCACCTTTATAAAAAACAAGATTTAAAAAAAAAATCTTATCAAGCACCCTTTGTGCTTCAGCCACACTTCTCTTTCTTCAGGTCTGAGAAAAAAAAATCATATTCATCTTTCACAAGATCTCATGCTTCTAACATCTTGAATTAGGTTCTCTTTACTTTGCCTGATAAAATTCTACTCACTTTTTATACCTTTATAACTGATCATTTCTTCTTCATGGATACTTTTTATGATCCTTAAGGCTAGGACAAATGCTCTATTTTAATTCTTATGGCATCATCTTTCTTTATTATATCTCTCCATGATATCATGCTCTATAAAATCTATATCTCATTACCACATCATAGAGGGTAAGGAAGTGAGTGAAGAAGCAACAACAGTAAAAAAAGCAAGGGCTTGAAGATTATTTGTTTCTAAAAACTAAGTATCCAAGTATGGTTAAATATTGTAGTATTGGTTAAATATTAATTCCTATGTACTAAATAATGGCAAGGAGACCACTTTTGACAGTGACAAACACATCTGAAAGTCATTGGGAGATTTGGAAGATGTAAACTTCCAAAGACTTCTGATGGCAATTCAAATATGTGGATGTTTCAGAATCTATTTTCTGTGGCATGTCTCCACAAAAACATCTTATATTAGTCATTCAAAATATTTAGTGTAGTTTTAATATATGTCAAGAATATTAAACTCAAGGAAATATAAAACACATATTATAATGGTCTAGTTTGTTTCCAGCACAGCAAATCGTATGCTTAAAGAAGTATTACAGCATTTTAGACTGTTGCAAATTAGTATGATTCAATGAAGTATCTTTTCTCTGAGACTTGTATTTTTCTTTTTTTCTTAAATATATATAATAAGGGATGCCTGGGTGGCTCAGCAGTTGAGCGTCAGCCTTCAGCTCAGGGCGTGATCCTGGAGTCCTGGGAACGAGTCCCACATCCGGCTCCCTGCATGGAGCCTGCTTCTCTCTCTACCTGTGTCTCTGCCTCTCTCTGTCTGTCATGAATAAATAAATTTAAGGAAATATATATATATATATATATATATATATATATATAATTAAAATTATCTGTCTTTTATTTCACAAGTATTTTTCAATCATGTACTATGTTCTAAGTATCATATTTTATTTTATTTTATTTTTTTTTTAAGTATCATATTTTAAATTTAATTTGGGGCATTTTTTTTTCTCCACAAGAATAGTACACCCACTGTAGTGGATGACAAATGTTAAGAGGACTCATTGACAATTGTGACCGAAGAATATAACCACTGACAAGTTCTATTTCTCTGGACAGTGTATTCATTTTACAAAACCCATTGACTAGCTACTACTTGCAATCTTTTTATACTGGAAAGAGTAGCTATTCCAACAGCTGTGCCTTAAGTAATTTCTTTCCTTTTATACTCAGTTTAGTCTGAAGTATATGGCTCTTCCTGACTTCTTGAAATATGCTGAAACAGCAGAAGTCGATATTTATTGAACATTTGCAAATCTTACCATGCAATAAAAGAATGCAATAAAAGTATTCTTTTGAAAAGGACTGTTGTATATATTATTTATTTTTGTGTTTTTATACTACCTTCCCAGCAAAACCTGTGAACATTTGTATATAAAATTTTAAACATATAAAGTAAAAAAAAAAACAGCAAATGAAAAACCAAGATGAATATGAAAAGAGTATGCATTGTAGGGAAAAAAATGAAGAAGAAATAAGATAAAAAGAAGGAAGCAGTCTTGGAAACATGGGTAGTTATTGCTTAGATTTTGTTCAAAAAATTGTATTATTATTGCCCACTATTTGGCATTTTAGCAAGAGGAAGTATATGACTTTTCTTAGAAAATTAAAATTGCAAAGTAGTCCACATTTCTATATGATATTCAACAATACTGTCAGAGCTTTTAGTACTTGCTCTGTTTAAATTCATATTTTCCATATTTTAAAATGTGTACTTTCCAAAGCCCATTATCAGGTATGCTGGCCAATCTGGTCATAGGTGCCTGCAATCTTCGCAGTTTAAATTTCGTGATAAGAAAACAAAGATTAAGAATGTTATAACTCTATTTTTAAACTCTATAAAAATATTTGGATGTAAATCTGAAAGCTGTTTTCTATTGCTGCCATTAAAAAATTACCACAAATTTAGTGGTTTATATAACACTCATTTACTATCTCACATTTCTAGGAGTCCAGTGGGCTCAGCTAGGATTTAGCTTAGTCTCCCAAGACTGAAATCAAGGGTCCACAGGGCTATGTTCCTTTCTCGAGGCTCTGGGGGAGAATATGCTTCCAGGTTACACAGACTGTTGACATAATTCAGTTCTAAGCAGCTGTAGAATTGATGTCCTGTTTCCTTGCTGGCCTTTGCCTGAGGGTCCTTCTCAGTTTCTAGAGACTGCCTGCATTCCCTGGGTGATAGCCCTCTTCATCTCAGAACTGCAAAAATGCATCAAATTCTTTTATGCTTCACATCTCACTGACCTCCCTTTCTGCTTCATCTCTTCTGCAGTGTCTCTCTATCTGACTCTCTGCGAGGCCATGGATAATCCAAAATAATCTTCCTATTTAATGGTCAGCTAATTTGCAAGTTCAATTCCATATATAAAATCCCCTTTGACATGTAACTGGGTGATTTGGGTGTGAAAATCTTTGGGATGGGACATTATTTAGCCTACACTCACAAACAAATATACCCACATGTATATCACACATAAATGTGTATATATATATATATATATATATATACACACACTTGACATAGAAACTTGATTAGGCTTTTTTTATAAACAATGAGCAAGTGTCACTGCTTGTAATGAAAACATTTTCAAATGAAAACAATTTCCATTAAAAAAATTATATAACCTATTAATAATTATGGTTTATTCCATTTCTGATCTTAAATCAAATTTGAGTGCTTTTATTTGCAGCCATACAGAATCTCAATTATTGTGCCGAATTTCTTACCCTACTTGTATCAGTAATATGAATTTCTTCCAGAAAATTTCACAACTGCTCTCCAATAACTAATTTCTTTACCTCTAAACAATTTCACATGGAGTTTCTTCATATTAATGTAGATAGGTATGCAATTTTTATTGATGTCATATACAACTGAATTTTAATAAACATTTTAATGTTTAATCATTGAAGGTGAACAAAATACACAAAGTATATTTTTGTATTCAGAAGTATTGGAAAAAATGATGGAAAAAACCTTTCTTCTCAATAAGTTTACATTTTAGAATAGCCATCAAAATTACAAATTAAAGTACTAATAAATGTTGATGGCTGGCAGTCTCAGAAACATTGATGAATATGTTATGAGATATAGGCCATAAGTAATGTATACAAGAAAAAATATACAGATGATCCAAATGGACATTTTTGAGGAAAGAAATGTCATAATAAAATGTGAAAGTGGAAAGAAAAGTAAAAAAGTTAACTGTGAGAGTGTAATGTCTAAATTTGCTAAAGTTTACAAAGTAGATTAGAGCCATATTAAAAGAAAAGGCTAGGGCACCTGGGTGACTCAGTCAATCCATCAACTCTTGATTTCAGCTCAGGTCATGATCTCAGGGTTGTGAGATTGAGCCCTACCCTGTGTTCTGTGCTCAGTATGAAGTCGGCCTCACACCTCTCCCTCCCTTCTCCCCCTCCTCTGCTTGTGTGCTCTCTCTCCCTCTGAAATAAATAAATAAATCTTTAAAAAAGAAAAAGAAAAAGCTGAAGCTTAAGATCAGAAGATAAAAATATTCTCTGTATATTATTACCTCCACTTCTTTATAAAGTCTACCTACTAAACAGAAATGACTCTCCTTGCCTCACAAACTCATCTCTGTGTTCTTCAGTCTACCGTTACTGCCACATTCAAGACTCTGCTTTTCCCATATGCACTCCTTTTTTTCCTGCATCACCAATTACTATCTCCCCTTTGCTTGTCAAAAATCTGGGAATCTAGTATCTACTTCTACCACCACAATCGTCTGCATATAAATTGAGTTTAGTCTTCGCTGAGATCAAGATTATTTGATATCAACTCTTTTTTCTCTTAATTTCTATCACAATTCAAATTAGTTATTATTTAATCCTTTTACACATTGTTTCAATCCCATATCATAGTAATTTTGCAAATCTTTAGCTGTGCTTGAATTCATTGCACCCCACTTTTGAATAAGCTGTGGTCAAAGTGGCAGAATCATTGATAGAAAACAACTTTGTTTAAACCACCCCACACAACAGAGTTTGTAGGAGTGGAATTGCCCATAAAGACGGCTATGCAAAATAAGGGTGAATGATTGAAATTCATGTTGCAAAATTTGGGCATTTCACTAGCTTGACAATTAACAGTGTACTTGACAAATGTTTAATGATGTTGAAAAATATTGGGGCCCAGAATCTTTCTCACTGTTTGATGGTATTCTGAATTGTTGTTCAAGAGTAAAGATTTTTTTTAATAAATAGAAACAATTGAAAAATAATAACATCCCTTTTCAGAGAAGCATTTTCTTACTAACCAGACTACATTTTATTTTTTTAAAGATTTATATAATTTTATTTTAGAGACAGAAAGAGAGAGAGCATGAACTAGGGGAGGAGCAGAGAGGGATAGAGACAACCTCAAAGAGACTGCCTGCTGAGTGGGGAGCCTGATCTCAGGACCTTGAGATCATGATCTGAAGTGAAATTAAGAGTCAGATGCTTGATAGGCTAAGCCACCCAGGCACCCCAACCAGACTACATTATAAATAGATTATTTCACAGTTAAATGGTTCTTGTGCACAGAAGTTATATTCATAATTATTGTTACTTTGTTTCTTAGTGAGTGTATGAATCTTATGAATTAATACTGCACCAAGCTACCTGTCATTAATTTTTAAAATATAATTTCACTTTTATATGATGAGATTATATCTGAGATTTTTCTAATGAATTTTAATTTCTGAACCATAGGTCTTTCCAGAATGGAGGCTTATTTTATATTTGTATTTATAGTAGTACCTGACCCATTGTGTTATATTCATTATTTGACCTCATGTTTTCTTTTTTAATGTTTTTTTTAGAATTACAAGTGTCATGTACACTCTCCTAGGGAACTGGGCTTAGTTTTCTTCTGTGGAATTAGGAATTAGTTTTCTTCTGTGGAATTAGTTTTCTTCTAAGCATTAAGTTATTTCATCATTTTTGAGCTAATTATTATTTTCTGATCTTTTCTGCACAGATAATGATAAGTGGCTACCAAAGCCAATGAACACTGTAAGGTTTTAGCATATTACTTTTTTATTTAAGAGATTACTAGGTTTACTCATTAAACAATTTTTTTTCCTTGCAAAGACCAAAATACATAAATATAATTTACCTTGGCTATTTCATAACTTAGATCTCTCTCTCTCTCTTGCTTTTCTTGCAAGGATACTTACTTTCTGGCAGCAACAAGATATCCCAGATACATATAATTTCTTTTCTGCTCTACATTGCAAAACTACTCTGCACAGATTGGCTTTAGCAATTTATAAATTGATATTGTCAGATTTTTAAAAATTGTTATATTCTTATCTAATAGTAAGTGCAAAAATAATCCTTTCCAACTCATTTAATAAGAATTATAGTAAGAGAAATGAAAAATACAAATATTACATTTAGAGCTCTTATTGTATATGAGACATAATCAAAGTGCTATTAAGATGTATTCACATTTAAATATCAAACCAAGCAATGAGGTAGATAAGAAAAGAAGATCAAACACTGCCTGAAAAAAAAAATCAGGTTAAATAATAAAGCAACAACACAATATTCATCCAGCAGAATTTCTGAGATTCCTGAACAGTATAGGAAGAGCTAAAGTTAGTAATTACATATTTCTTTTTAACACAATTTATTAAAATAAATTTAAAATTCTACACTAGTTATGTTTGTACAGGATTAGAGAGACGGATTAACTTGAAGCCTGAAATTAATTAAAGGTTGATATTTGAAAAATAAATGACTTGTGCACCAAATCTCTGCATGTGTTCTTGTCTTTGCAATCTACAGAGTATCCCTCAACTTATCATTACCTTATTAACTAAATTATTAATTTTACCTGAAAATTTTTCATACTTTTCAAAATATGAACTATATTGGCAATTTTAGTCAATGCATACACACACGGGGTTCCAAATGTTATATTCTTCATATTGAGATAAAAAAATACTTAGATTCAGAAGGAAAGAAGTGAGGGGAGGGAGAGAAAGAGAGAGAGAGAAAAAGAAGAAGGAGGGGTAGGAGGAGACTAAATTTTTCTGTAAAGCAGAGGAAAGCTGCAGATAATAAACAAGATAAGAAGAAAAAATAAAAGGTAGCTGTAGTGCTGGTGGCAGCCAAGATTGTTCATGACAACAGAATAAGCAGCAAGCAAGACAACAGATAGTTTAGAATGATAATATTCAGTTTCTCAGCCTGGGGAAAGGACACAATGCTCTATTCTCAAGTGTACCCAGGACCCATCCTGTCAGTCAGAAGAGAAGGATGAGAATGGGACCAGTAGAGATTCGAGTTTAGAAGTTCATCATGGGTCCAAACCTCTATAGCCACCTGACCTTGTCTAGTGATGGTCAGTCAGAAGATTAGGTGTCATTTCCTAGGGAATGAGGACAGTGGTTAGCTGATTATTTAATCTTGTTTTACTTATTGTCTTCATTGACTTTAGTATTATATTGACAAATGTGATACAAGACTAAATGAGGCAAATACAATATGGTTTTGCTTAATATTTCAGCATGAAATATTAAAGTATTTAAACAATTTTAGAAAACAACATGCCAGTACCCAAACTTACCAACTTCTAACATTCTATAATAGTAATAATTTTCCCTTTTGTGAAAATACTTTTAGTTGAAACATTTATTCATACAGAAAAACCAACCAGACAAAAGAATGCAACTCTATGAAATTTTACAAACTCGAGTGGCAAATATCTCATCCCCCGTTCACTATGCCTCGAAAGGTAACAACCATCCTAACTTCTAAAACCAGAGGTTTCTTGCATTGCTCATGAACATTAAATAAAATCAATCGCATAATATAGACAATTTTTTTCTTGCTTACTTTGTTCAATCTTCTGTTTAAAGGATTCACCTTTGCTATTGAGTGTATAAATAATTTGTAATTTTCATTGTTGTAATCAAATTTGATAGTCTTATTTAAATTTCTACATATGTTGTGGTAATTGAATTTAGTACCCTTGGTGTGGTTCAATGGTGAGAAAGTATATAGTTAAGCTGTTACCCAAATCATATTATGTAGTTCATTTTTCAAATGAAGTGCAAGACTTTAGACATATACTTTTATATTTTATGTATTTAAAATTAATCCATGGATCCTGTATTACTGACTGATTTATTTCATCTAATTTTTACTTAAAAGTAAATTTTTTCAAATGAGTAACAGGTAAACAGAATAATTTGTTTACTTTTTATGAGTAAGATACCTGGATCTGAAATAGGCCCAATGAACCTGTTTTATGGGACTTCTTTGGAATTGTTGCTGTAGAAACATGGAATCAATAGGTGAGGTAAGATTAGGGAGGATGGACTGCAAAACATAGATTGGCCTGATGAGCATGGAGGGGCCAATGGATTTAGAAATTTATAATTGGTACAAAGGGCAGAATTTAATTGACTATGGTGCCTGTTTTGTGAATCTGAAATTCTGAGGGAACTAGGAAGCATGACTAAAGTCATAATAGAGAAGAAACAAAATAGTTCGATGCACAATATAAGTTCATTGAAGCTAGAGATGAGCAATGGAGGGAAAAAAAGTTCCTAAATTTTGAAATTGTTCATGATATCTGAAATTGTCTCAGAGAAAGAATACACATACACACACACCCACACACATACATAGAAGTATACATGAATACATGCACACATGGGTACACTCACACAGGCACACAAGGTGGTTGTCAATGCAGTGATTCAAGAGGCAAGACCTATAATCAAAATAAGGTTGGATCCCAGTACAGTCACTGCAGCAAAAATAATTCTCCTTGCAGCCAGGTCACTCTGCTTAGAACATAATAAACAGTCAATAAGTAGTTAACAATTATCCCTTTTTTTATTTTTTCACTGTTAGCATAATTATAAATAAGTAGGCCATGAAATTTCAATTTTAGGCTTTTTTAAAAAAATGAAAATCTTGATACTAATGTCATCAATGATGACAGCCTAGATGAAAGTAGAGATTAAAATTCATCTAATAACCCTGAGGAAGTTAAAACTCTTTGCTACACAAATATAGTCCAGAACCAGCAGCATGGGTATCAACTGGGAGCTTGTTAGAATTGCAAAAGCTCAGGACCACATCAGATTTAGTGACTCAGAATCTGCATTATGATAAGAATTTCAAGGAATTCTTATACACATCAGATTAAGAAGCCCTGAAATAGGTTACTGAGTACATTTAACTTCATAACGGGTAAAGATCACTAAAAAATATAAATTACAGAATGTATAATTAGAAAGATCCACAGAGATCATTTACTTCAAAGACTACATTATACTTTATGAGAAATTGAGACCCAGAAGGGTTAAGCTATTGCTTCAAGCCACATGGCTAGCTAGTTATAACTGCTTTAATAATGATGGATTGTCCCAAGGTATTTTCAGATTTTTAACTTTTAATATTTAAAAAGCATTGTCATATTCAGTATGAACTTATACATATATTCATCTAACTAATATAAATAGAAAAAGAAGCAATACTAAAATTTGTAACAGAGGAAATCGAAAATAAATATTTTTAATTGACTAATGTTTTTAAAGCCACAATATAAATGTGTTAAATATATATATCCAGGCAAATTAGTTGCTAAGGCTGCCATAACAAAGTACCACAGACTGTGTAGAATCAAAAAGAGAAATGTGTTGTCTCAGTTGCGGAGGCTAGTAGTCTGGGATTAAGGTATCAACGGGATTGGTTCACTGTGAGGGCAGTGAGGTAGGACCTGTTCCTTGCCTTTCATCTAGCTTTTGGTGGTTAGCAGACATTTTTTTGTGTTCTTTGGCTTGTTGAAGTATCAGCTCAATTTCTTGTGTTTTTTTTTTTTTAATTTTTATTTATTTATTCATGAGAGACACACAGAGAGAGAGGCAGAGACATAGCCAGAGGGAGAAGCAGGCTCCCTCTGGGGAGCCAGATGCAGGACTGCATCCCAGGACCCTGGGATCACGACCCTAGCCGAAGGCAGACAGTCAAGCATTGAGCTACTCAGGTGCCTCAGCCCAATTTCTGTCTTTATCTTCCTGTGGTGTTCTCCTTGTCTGTTTCTCCATCTCCAAATTTCCCCTTTACATAAAGGACACTAGTCACAGTGTGCTTAACAGCACACCTTAATGACCTCATCTTAACCAAATTTTGCAAATTGCATTTGCCAAAACCTTATTTCCAAATAAAAGCACATTCTGTAATACCTGGGTTTAGGGCTTCAACAAATGAATTTTGAAGGGACATAATTCAATCCATAACACCAGTTTTTAAATCTCCTCGAGAAAAGGAGAAAACCTGTTATTAAACTTAAAATTTGAAATTGTTATCAGTGGCTGCCAAAATAAATTGGAATCATGAAGTTTTTTAAATGAGCGTCTTTAATTGCTATTTAAAAATAAATACATTAAAAATACGAAAACAATTATTATAAAAACTTTGAAAATATATCTTAATTTATCCCTACAATATCTTTATTCATGTATGTAAAAGAACAATATATAATCAAGAAAGTGAAAGCAATTGTTAGATAATTATTTAAAATTCAAGTTTTTATAACATTTTTAGCATATTTTGTAATTTCAAACTTCAAAATTGATTACTCTAAAATTTCTTCTTCCTAGAATAATTATGATAATAAGAACATTCATTTCTCTAGCTAACACCTTACTAAATCAAATTTCACATATTTCAGGAAGAACAGACAAAATATCTGCAAACTGATAATCAATGAATAGGTGATATTCCTAAGTACATATTTTCCTAAGGGATTTTAAGAGGCCAGCCACACGTGCTCTCCTCTCCCTTCCTTTCCACTAATGTTTAGTCAGTATCTAAATCCATAGTAATCCTACTTCACTTTCTTTCCACTTGTCCAGTCTAGACCTACTGTAATTCCCTCAACAATATTACTATTTAAGACTGTGGTTTGCTTCTCTCTCTTTCTCTATGCTCATTTTTTTCTTTCTTAAATTGCACATATGAGTGAAAAGCTGTATGTAAGTGTTGAATCACTAAATTGTACACTTGAAACTAATATTACACTGTATGTTAACTAACTGGAATTTAAATAAAAACTTAAAAAAAAGATATGGACTATAGAAACAAAATCTCCAGCATTCAAATCTTAGCTTTAATGCTAATTAGCTGAATGAAATTGACTTCGGAGACATTTATTTATATTTACCATGTATCGACTTTCTTATCTGTGAAGCAGTGATAAAAATATTACCTGCCTTATGGGGATACTATGGGAAATAAAACATGTAATATGAATGAAGCATTGAAGGACTATATAAATGTCATCAATCATTGTCATTACTGAAAACTTCATGCAAAATTTACTAAAAGGATATGACCAAGGAATTTTTGGCTCTTAAAGCAACAAATTTAACATCAGACCTATTTCTGAAGACACAATTCCCTATTTATTGAAGATAGAGCTACTGTCACTATTCTTCAACCTTAATTATTACTAACATCACTTTCATTGTAAGAAAAGTGTCTCTGGGTAATAAAGGCTATGGTGACTGTATTTATATACTCAATTGTTCATCCCACAAGGATTTAATATACATTTACTTAAGAATTTTAAAACAAGAATTTAAAATCAGCACTGTGGTGAGCTCCAAAGAAGTAAACAAGTTTCAGATGGCTTACTCAAACCTATTGAGAGCTAACATGGATGGACGAAGAAGAGGGATAAAAAGAGCAAGAGTAGGAAGAGCAAAGTAGCACAGTGAAGAGCACTACACATTCTGCTCTCGCTAAACCGCTGAGCCACCCAGGCTGCCCAATTCTTTTTTTGTCTTAAGAATATTCATGCATACTTTGTTTTGTAAATCTTTTAGGCTTTTGCCAGATGGCTCCCTTCCTGCTACATAAGTCAACAGGACCACAGTCCATGACTCTTCTATGTGATCTTCACTTCCCAACCATTATCAAGGCAATTGTCTACTAACTTGTTTTACTCTTTTATGTATATTGTGCTTCATTGGGAAGTAACTATGTCATGTTTACCACTGATATAACTCTAATTATTAGTATATTAACTAACTAGAAGTCAGCAAATGTATTATCCATGGCTTTATCTGTCATGCAGAAACACATGGCCAATGATCTCTATATTTATTATTTATGCAGAATCATACAGCATAATTATAAGCAATGGAAAAAAAGATATTCAAGTAAAATTTATAATTAAAATACAGTAAAAATATAAACTAAAATATCACCATGAAAGTGACTAACTATGACATATCATAGTCATGCTAACAAACCATTGTAATTGCTGCCACTTTCCTTTAGCTACAGAAAGGGAAGAAGAGAGTTGACTAAGAAGATGTTTTGGAGAGTCCTAGTATACTTTTTCCCTCTTACATATCCTCCACTAATCTAAAACTGTGTTTCTTTGGCCTACATTTAAGGCAATCCAAAAAGTTATACTGAGGAAGAGAAATAAGAAACACATTATTCTAAGTCCCAGAAAAATTAGGAAAGAAAGCAGAGATTTAGAAACAGCAGGGAATAGCTCATGAGTCTGCCTCTTGTGATTTCTGTGCTTTTAATCCAGTTTTAATTTTAATCAAAAAGTGAACACTCAGAGAATTGGGAGTGGATAGGAAGAAAAAAGTAAGGCTTTTCCTGTTGGGCAAAACTGATTCATATTAAAAGAATGACAAGTTGATTGTGAGTAATATATATTTGAGAAATAAAATATGATCTCCTAATTCCTAATTTTATATAGCTTGGAACATATTTTTTAGTTGATTATTATGAAAACCATTGTATAATAATATCTCATTAACAACTGATAATAACTTTACGAGTTATGTATTAATATCAACATTCAAAGTGATTTTTGATATTAAATGAAAATAGCTACTAATCTCACTGTTAAAAAGGAGCATAATCCTTAGTGTTTAAGTCAATCATTGGATGGGTTTGGAAATAGGTATTTACTATTATCTGTTTGCTTGATTCTTATAAGTGTCCTTCTTTAAAAAAATATGAGTATACTGAGGCTTAAGGTACCCATATGAAAGGTAATAAAACCAGGTAGTAGAGTCAAAATTCAAACTGAAATCTCTATGTTCTCTTAACCACTAAAAGGAATGTGTCTCTTTCTAGAATTATAAGGTGTTTGTAGTTTTTCAAAACTGATACAAAACTTGATGCATAAATATTTTCCTTCAAATAACACATGTCTAACTAACAAGGCTTTTCATTTTACTTCCCACAGTATTTACAAATTAAACTACATTTTCTCCCATTAGTTAATTTCTGTTACTTAGCTTATTGTACACTTTTTTCCGAGTATAAAATATTAAATACAAGGACAAAAGATAAGGCCTATCAGGTAATACTGAAATGATTTAGCTCATCAAGATAGTATCAAACAATGTTGAGACATAGAAGCATAGCAAGATGATTACTATAATAAGGTTGAAACAATGTCCTGCATTAATAGTGTCAAGAAGATAAAGGTGGGGATCTTGGTGGTTATCTTATTTTCTTAAAGACATTTTCAAGTTTCCAGTAACACATACAAATTAAATTACAATAAATGATTACTGGAGAAATTTATAATAAAATGCTTAAATGAAGATTTTTATTTTCCATCACACCTTTAGTGTTAAGCATATATGGTGCAATATATAAAGTTCAACCTATTTTTGTTAATTCCTAAATAATTTTTATGACTGAAGCTTTATGGATGTGTTTCCAACCAGTAGAAATATTTAATAATGGTTTTAGAATTTAAATTCAAATACCTCCAAAATAAGAAGATTAGCCACTGGCACAAAATTAAATTACTTTAACATCAGTTAATTATAGATTACACATATCCCCAACACCACTTCACTTTTCTCTAGTAAAAATATATTTTAAAAAAGGTTTACATTACTAACTCTTTAGCTCAGTGGTAGCAAAAGGGATTCCTGCTGTGAGAATATCCTCAAGCAAATCTCTTTGGATCTCTCCAAAGAAATAGCTGTGGGACAAAAGCAACCCAAGGGAACATAGTCTCAAGGGTTACAATCCTCTGTCAATTTGCTCTATCTCTAAATTATCAGTCAATTAAAGAGACATTGGTTGTTACAAATTAATGTGAAATGGCAGAACAGGAAGAGAAAGAAGAAGGAAGAAAGAAAGAAAGAAAGAAAGAAAGAAAGAAAGAAAGAAAGAAAGAAAGAAAGAAGAAGAGAAGAAAGAAAGAAAGAAAGAAAGAAAGAAAGAAAGAAGAAAGAAAGAAAGAAAGAAGAAAGAAAGAAAGAAAGAAAGAAAGAAAGAAAGAATCATCCATTTAAAAAAAAGTTTTTATTTAAATTCCAATTAGTTAACATAGAGTGTAATATTAATTTCAGGTATACAATATAGTGATTCAACACTTCCATACAATACCCAGTGCTCAGCACATGTGCCCTCCTTAATCCCCATCACCTACTTTACCCATCTACCCACTCATTTCTCCTCTGGTAACCTTCAGTTAATAATTAAGAGTTTATTTCTTGGTTTGCCTCTCTTTTTGGTTTCCCTTTGCTCATTTGTTTTGTTTCTTAAAGTCTGCATATGAGTGAAATCAGATGGTATTTGTCTTTCTCTGACTGACTTATTTTACTTAGCATTATACTATCTAGGTCCATCCATGTTGTTGCAAATGCAAGATTTCATTCTTGTTTTTTTTTTTTTTAAGATTTTATTTATTTATTCATGAGAGACACAGAGAGAGTCCTGATGTGGGACTTGATCACAGGATCAGGCCCTGGGCTGAAGGCAGCGCTAAATTGCTGAGCCACCCGCGCTGCCCTCATTCTTTTTCATCTGGGAAATATCCCATTGTGTGTGTGTGTGTGTGTATGTGTGTGTGTATGTGTGTGTGTGTGTGTGTGTACCACCTCTTTATCCATTCATCAGTTGATGGAAACTTGGGCTATTTACATAATTAGGCTATTGTAGGTAATACTGCTATAGACACTGGGGTGCATTTATCCCTTTGAATTAGTATTTTTGTGTTCTTTGGCTAAATTTCTATTAGTGCAATTAATGGATCATCATCCATTTTTTATATTTTTTTCTGTCTCTCTCCCTTATTTCCTTTCCCCTTTTTTCTTTTTTTATTCTTTTTTTTTCCATTTTTTCTACTTTCTCTCTCCTCTTACATTTATCTTTGGATGGTAAGTGGACAATTGTTTTGCATTGGTTAGTCAGAAATCTGGTTATGAACTACATTTCTATTAGATGCTAGATAGAATAGGAGAAGAAAAAAGCAAAAGATGTAAATTGAAATACAAACACAGCCTCTGTACTTGGAATTTCTATTCCTTCTTTCCCACATGTATAGTTCCATACCCAAAACAAACCAAAATTCTGTGTTTTTGCTTATGAGGCTTATTTACCTGTATTATTTTTTCTATCTGCTAATCTCAGAAACTAATTCTGATATCACAGCATTTTTGGATGCTTCTTCCAAAACTACAGAAAGATAATATTATTGACATTCTAGTTTACCAACCCAGGATATTTATTGTGTTATTTTAAAATTACTTTAAATTAGTGGATCAAATTTGATTTCCATATGATAATAAACATGGGTTATTTTTTTTTATTCATGGGTTACAAATTTCCGTGAAATAGATATTAAACAAATTTCTATAGAACATTCATTTTAGGGATCCTGGGTGTCTCAGTCAGTTTAGTATCTGCCTTTAGCTCAGGTTGTGATTCCAGGGTCCTGGGTTCAAGTCCCCCATGAGACTCCCTGTTTCTCCTTCTCCCTCTGTCCACACTACACTCATGCTCTCTCTTTCTCAAATAAATAAAATCTATTTTAAAAGAACATTTACTTTTTTTTCCACTTCATCAGGTAATATGGTGATGCATATTTTTAAAAATTGTTCCATTTTTATTTTATTTTTTTTTCTTTTTCGTTTTTTTAATTTAAATTCTAGTTAATTAACATATAGTGTTATATTGGTTTCAGGAGTGATTCATAACTTACAACACCCATTGCTCATCACAAGTGCCCTCCTTAATACCTGCCATCCATTTAATCCACCTCCCTCCATGAACCATCAGTTTGTTCTCTATGGTTAAGAATCTCCTATGACTTGTTTTCTTCTCTTTCCCCTTCATTCTCTTATATTCTTCTGTTTAATTTCTTAAAGTCCATACATGAATGAAATCATATTTGTCTTTCTCTGACTTATTTTGCTTAATGTAGTACACTCTAGCTCCATTCATGTTGTTGTAAATGGCAAAATTTCATTTTTTTGGTGGCTGAATAATATTCCATTGTATGTGTGTACCTATATGTATACCACCTCTCCTTTCTTTATTCATTGGCCAATGAACATTTTGACTCTTTCCATAATTTGGCCATTGTGGGCGTTGCTGCTATAAACATTAGGGTGTATGTGCACTTTCAAATCAGTACTTTGTATACTGATTTTGGTAAATACCTAGTAGTGCAATTGCTGGGTCATAGAGTAGTTCTGGTTTCAACTTTTTGAGTAACATCCATGCTGTTTCAACATTAGCTGCACTGGTTTACATCCCACCAACAGAGCAAGAGATTTCCCCTTTATCCCTATCCTCACTGACATCTATCGTTTCCAGTGTTAATGTTAGTCATTCTGACAAGTTTGAGGATGATACCTACCTCATTGTAGTTTTAATTGCATTTCTCTGATGATGAATAATGTTGAGTATCTTTTCATGTGTCTGTTAGCCATCTGTGTCTTCTTGGAAAAATGTCTGTTCATATCTTCTGCCATTTCTTAACTGGATTATTTGGTTTTTGGATGGTCAGTTTGATAAGTTCTTTATAGATTTTGGCTACTAACTCTTTATCAGATGTCATTTGCAAATATCTTCTCCCATTCCATAGTTTTGTTGACTGTTTTCTTCACAGCGCGGAAGGTTTTTATCACGATGCAGTCCCAATAGTTCCTTTTAACTTTTGTTTCCCCTGCCTCCAGCAATATGTCTAGTAAGAAGTCACTATAGATGATGTTAAAGAGGTTGCTGCATGTGTTCTTTAGGATTTTGATGGTTTCCTATCTCACATTTAGGTATTTCATCCATTTTGAATTTATTTCTGTGTATACTGTAAGAAAATGGTCCAGTTTCATTCTTCTGCATGCTGTAGTCCAGTTTTCCCAACACCATTTATTGAAGAGACTGTTTTTTTTCCACTGGATTTTCTTTCCTGCTTTATTCAAGATTAGTTAACCATATAGTTGTGGGTACATTCCTGGGTATTCTCTTCTGCGCCATTGATCTATGTGTCTTGATATTGATCCATACTGTCTTGATGACTATGGTTTTGTATATAGTTTGAAGTCCAGAAATGTGATGCCTCTGGCTTTGGTTTTCTTTTTTAAGATTGCTTTGGCTATTTGGGTCTTTTGTGGTTCCATACAAATTTTAGGATTGTTTTTCTAGCTCTTTGAAAAATGTTGGTGGTATGTTGATAGAGATTGCATTAAATGTGTAGGTTGCTTTGGGTAGTACAGACATTTGAAAATATTTGTTCTTTCAATCCACTGGCATTGAATTTCTGTCTATTTCTTTGTGTCCTCTTCAATTTCTTTCATCAGTGTTCTATAGTTTTCAAAGTACAGACAGATCTTTTGCCACTTTGGTTAGGTTTATTCCTAGGTATCTTATGGATTTTGGTGCAATTATAAATGGGATCGATTCCTTAATTAATTTTTCTGCTGCTTCATTATTGGTGTATAGAAATGCAACAGATTTCAGTACAATGATTTTATATCCTGCAACTTTGCTGAATTTATGTACAAGTTATAGCAATTTTTAGTGGAGTTTTTTGGGTGTTCTATAGAGTGTCATGTCATGTGTGAATACTGAAAGTTGACTTCTTCCATGCCCATTTGGATGTCTTTTATTTCTTTTTGTTATCTAGTTTCTGGGGCTAGGACTTCCAGTACTATATCCATTGAACAATATTGGTGAGAGTGGACATCCCTTTCATGTTCCCGATCTTAGGGGAAAAGCTCTCAGTTTTTCCCCATGGAGGATGATATTAGCTGTGTGTCTTTCATATATGACCTTTACGATGTTGAGGTATGTTCCCTCCATCCTTACTTCATTCAGGGGGTTGTATTAAGAATGGATGCTGTATTTTGTCAAATGCCTTTTCTTCATCTATTGACAGGATCATATGGTTCCTATCTTTTCTTTTATTAATGTGGTGTATCATATTGATTGATTTGTGAATATTGAACCATCCCGACAGCCCAGGAATAAGTACCACTTGATAGTGGTGAATAATTCTTTTGATGTAGTGTTGGATTCAATTTGCTGGAATCTTGTTGAGAATTTTTGCATCCATGTTCATCAGGAATATTGCCTGCAATTCTCTTTAGTGGGGTTTTTGCCTAGTTTTGTAATTAAGGTAATGCTGGCCTTGTAGAATGAGTTTGATACACGTTTTTTTTTAAAGATTTTATTTATTTATTCATGAGAGACACAGATAGAGAGAAAGATGCAGAGACACAGACAGAGGAGAAGCAGGCTCCATGCAGGAAGCCCAACGTGACACTCAATCCTGGGACTCCAGGATCACACCCTGAGCCAAAGGCAGGCACCAAACCGCTGAGCCACCCAGGGATCCAATACATATGCTTTTTAATAAAATTTTATTATCATTACACTGAAAAGTTCATTTCTTTATAATATTATACTGTTATTTTAATAAATATGTTGAGATTAAGATATTGCATTCTGGAAGAAGTCTTCCACAAATATACTTCTTAGAAAAATATTGTATTACACTGTATGGGATGCTTTTAAGTGTAGAAATGATAAAACAAATGTGTTTCTGTACCTGCCCGGAAATAAACATTTGTTGTTGCTGCTTCTGTTATTGTTTTCTGTTTGATTTTAATGTATGTCCATACACTCGTTAAAAAAAATCTTAGAGAGCTCATAGTGTAAAGAATAATATGTGAAGATATTGACTTTTAATTCACACTGTAAAAAACATTTTGCAAAGTAAATGTAGAAAATCAAATGCCTTCTATAGATCTTTTCAGAAATTTCTTCTGCTGGACATTGAAACAAAATACTCATAATGACAAAATTAAATTGATTGTAAAAAAAATAAAATAAAAAAAATAAATTGATTGTAGATGGACCTTTAGAAAAATCAGAAGATAAATACAATTTTTTTTTGGAAGGGTTGCAAAATATATGTGGTGTTTCTTCATTGATAAACTTTTAGAGATTTGTTTTTCCTAATAACTTTCTAATGACTACTTTATATATATTATAAATTTTGAAAATACTTAGTAAGCTTTTTTTTTAATAGAATATCTTGAAATTAGAAGTTTATAGTAGCATTATCAACTACAGCCAAATTATGGAAAGAGCACAAAAGTCCATCCACTGATGAATAAAAAAAAAAAAAAATGAGGTGGTACACACACACACACACACACACACAACTGGATATTATTCAGCCATCAAAATAATGAAATCTTGACATTTGCAACATGGGTGGAGATAGTGTGTTGCACTATACAAAATAAGTCAGTCAAAGACAAATATCATGATATCATTCATAAGTGGACTTTAAGAAATTAAGCAGATGAACATAAGGGAAGGAAAAAGAAAGATAGGGAAGTAAGCCCTAAGAGACTCTTAACTATGGAGAACAAACTGATGGTTCATAGAGGGGAGGAGAGTGGGGGATGGGCTAAATGGATGATGAGCACTGGTTATAGTATATAAATAATGAATCACTAAATTCTACTCCTGAAACTAATATTACACTACATGTTAACTAATTCAAATTTAAATAAAAACTTGAAACAAACAAAAAGTATATATGGATATCCCTATCATCTTAATTCAGAGAGAAATAACCCTCTTTTTGGTTTTAGATGTGCCAAAATCAATTTCCCTAATATATTCATATAATATATACTTGTTAGCTTAATTTTTAAAATAATTTTATTATTAATTTTTCCATATGGGAACAAAGTCATCTTTTAGAAAGTATGGATTTATTCCACTGACTTTGAATAATAAGCATACATTTTTCTAATCTTAGGAAAATCATAAAAATTAAATTGAGTTTCTATTTTAATAATATTAGATCAGTCAAGAATAACAAAATAATGTTTCAGGAGATTATGATCTAAAATTCATAATTAGCTGAGATTTTGCTGGAAAGAATTATTATTGTCTTATGTAATTAAGCTTTCTTTTGTGACATAATGATATACATGATTGATATGATATAGGTGATATATAACCACACATGTAAATGTATGTTTTCACATACAACTATGTATTTAAGTAAATATTGTTAAGAAAATATATTTTAAAGTCTTACAGTAAATAAAATTTAACTAAGAAAGTGTAGTTTTTAAAGTAAGATTGTATACATCATTATATTTGACATTCTTATAACTATTGTGTGATCAATAAGATTTCTATAAAAATATTGCATTAAAAATGCCATGCTGAGACATATCTCATAGTAGTGGGTAGTCATTTTATCTATTAGATCTTTAAAGCAAGTACATTTTTAAAAACCAATGAATAAAGGCACAAGTGAAATCAGTCAGAAAATAAAAAGCAAAACATATTAAGGAGAGTGACCTGTGACAGAATAGTGTGAGAAATTCTGCTGACCTGTTCCAGTGTACAACTGATGAAAATTTAAACAAAGGATGCTTTAATATATTTTTCTTAGTTATTTTTTATCTATTTAAGAAAATCTCCAAAAGCTTTGTATGAAAATGAGAGTATGTAGTATTTGAACCAAGACCACTTCCTCTCTCCACCATTCCAGTGTAGTGAAGCTGGGCTGGTTAATCCACTCCTGACCTCTGTAGCCAAGAATCAGTTTTCCCTCTTTTCTCAGCTCCCAACCAAGGGTTTTCTAAGTAGGAGTAGGATGTCAGTGATACATTCTTCCTGCAGCTACTTATTGCCAACAGAAAATCCCACGAGTGGTTGAATGATTGGAACATCCTTGTGCCAATTCCCTTCATGGAATGGTAGGCCCCACCTTGTCACAGTGTGCTGGTATACTAGGGCTCCAACAGCTCTTGCTAGCTTATGAGGTGGTTGTTTCACTACAGGAGAAGAAATCTTGAGAAAATCCTGTTGCCCAAACCCACTCATGAAACAATCACTTTCCAGATCTGGGGCATCTGAGGAAAGTTTGCAATTGTCCCCACTGTGAACTCCAGAGCTCTGAATTGGAAATTTTGCCTGGAGGAAGAAGTAGATCATAAAACAGCTCCTAATCTCTTCCTTTGAAAACTAACTTCATTTACAACAAACCACAGAAAAGTTCAAGACTAAGCATACTTTTAAAGACAATATAGGTGTTTTGAAACTCATTTGGGAGGACATTCAAAAGACAGGATAAAATGTAGACCAACTAGTTTTCAGGAGAGAACCTGAGCATAAAGCAGATGGGAGAAGTCCTCCTTGGGGCTGAGCAAATGTCAAACACTGACCTTAAAAAAAACTATTCCTTCAAAGAAGACAAAATTGGATTAGTATGGAGAACAATTCATGATCTAAGGGGCTACTAACAATGATAGAGAAATCAGCAGGGAATTATTGGAATTCAATAGCTGGTGCAATCAGCAAAAGCACTACCTAATTTACTGGCACCTCAAGATTCAGGACACTGTGAGAGTCCCTGGGGAGCAAAATCAGTTAATAATGTATGTAAGGGGGTGAGGGGAAATATGAAAATAATCCATCCAGTCAAAAAACAAATAAAAAACAGATAACAATAAGAAGTCCCAGAGATGAAAAAGAGAATAATACCCAGGGTTGCTACACTGTATTATTGAAAATGTACAGTTTTTAACAAAAACTTTTGAGGTGTGCATTTCTGTGAAACATTTTCACAGAACTAAAGGAAACTATGATTAAAAAAGTACAGGAAGGTATGTTAACTATATCACATCAAATAAAGAATATCAATAAGGTGATCGAAATTATAATAAAGTAACAAATGGAAACTCTGGAGTTGAAAGGAATAATAGCTGAAATAAAAAGTCACTAATTTGGGTCAGCAGATTTGAAATGACAGAAGAAAGGAGAAACCTTGAAGAGAAATTGAGGAAACTCATCCAATTTAAAGAACAAAGGGAAAAAGCTAAAGAACAATTAAGAGCGTCTCAGAGAAATGTGAGAAACTTTAAGTATGCCAACATACACATAGCAAGAGTACCAGAAGGAGAGAGGAAGGACCAGAAAAATTATTCAAAGATATAAGGCTTGAAAACTTCAAATATTTACTAAAAAAATATAACCTGCAAATCCAGGAAGCTCAATGAAGTTCAAGTACAAAAAACCAAAAGAGATCTACAGATATACAGATCATAATAAAAATGCTTTGTTCATTCAGCCCTAGATTGGGAAGATGTTTCCTGGAACTATATTTTGGGGAGTGGGTAGGATGTCACAAACTGCTTAACTATTGCAGTAGGAGTATTTAAAATGTTTGGGAAAATCTTGGGGTACCTGAGTGGCTTAGTCAGTTAAGCATGTGACTCATGGATTTCAGGGTCGTGAGATTTATCCCCACAAGGGGCTCCATGATCAGTGAGGAGTCTACTTGAGATTCTCTCTCTCCCTCTCCTTTTACTCCTCCTCCTCTTGCTTGCAAGCTCTCTCTCTAAAAAAGAAAAAAAAAAAAAAAAAAAAAAGCTACAACTGAGATTCTTAAGACTTGTGCTAATTGTGTACTCATGAATCCAAAGCCAAGGATGCAATACTCATTATCTCTAGTTAGTTTTACTATATTAAATTTGAATAATCTTCCAAATATATATGTTTACAGTCACAACCAATAAGGAGAAAGATAGCAATTAATCACGTTACATATAATATATAGACATAAATATAAATTGATCAATCAGTTGTCCTTCCAAATATAATCCTTAAGAATACCAGGACTATCTACATGGAAGACACACCACACTTTAATATTCATTAAGAAAAGTCTTTCCAATTGTGTTTTTAATTATAAGCCCAAAGAATAAGTGAAAGAAATTCCCCAAAATTTCCATAGCAAAGCCCTACGCTGAAATGCAAGCCCAGGTAACACTTGGTCTTCTAAAGCTAGCACAGAACAGTGAGGTCCTGTCTACATGTCTAAGGATGTGGATGTTTAACTCATCATTTTATTTATTGCCTAATGGAACTTCCAGTATTCTATAACAGTTGAAAGAAAGAAAACTGAAAATAACCTAAAGTGTGTGTATGTGTGTGTGTGTGTGTGTGTGTGTGTGTTGTCTTTTTGGTATGCGTGGCATATTTTTAAGTTTAAAATACAGGTTAGAAGGACATATGCACAGTAAGATTGCATTTGGAAGAACACATTTATCTCTTTTGCATAAGAAGTAGAAGTCTGAGAGAGAACAAAAAAAGTTAATAATAGTTATCTGCTTGAAAAGTTTTTCTTTTTCATTATCTTTTGCTTTTCCACCTGTATTTTCTCTTATTTTTATAAGTTAAAACTTATTATGTAAATCTAGGTAGGCAAAACCAAACTGTCAGTTTCCAGTTTCGTGCCTGGAAAAGGGGTACCTTCATCTATATCTTTTAAATTTTAATTATGCAGAAATCTGTATAAAACTACTAGCTAATAAATCTTACATAATACCTAAATATACACATTTTTGTCACCATATCTTACATTAAATTTTCAGATCTTATTTACCTTATTGCTGTTAAGTTTGTATACTTTTTCCAACTTCTCCCTATTTGTCCAAATCCTAGCCCCTGGCAACCACTTTTCTACTTTGTTTCTATGAATTTGACTTAAAAAAAATTTTTAATTCCACCTATAAGTGATATCATGCAATATTTGTGTTTTAGGTTCTGATAGTCCCCTAAGTTTCACTTAGTATTGGAAAGAGTAGATGCTTCCTATATCTATTTTGGTTCCATTGGTGTTCCCTACTATTGTTAGCCTCTAGCACTGAAAAAAAAATTTTTTTAAGATTTTATTTATTTATTCATGAGAAACACACACACACAGAGGCAGAGACACAGGCAGAGGGAGAAGCAGGCTCCAAGCAGGAAGTCCGATGTGGGACTGGATCCCGGGTCTCCAGGATCACTGCGGCGCTAATTCGCTGAGCCACCTGGGCTGCCCTAGCACTGAAAATTTTAGGAATTTAACCAATTCCGTATCACTAAACCCATTCACTTAAAAATAATTAAGCTTCTATCTTCTTGAGTAATGCTGACTGATATAGTCAATGTGTTTTAAATTATATTTTGGTATTGTCTATTTGTACGAAATGTTTGTTAATAAATTAAAGGCAAATAATTCTAAAATAATATAATACATTTTTTGGTATGTTTTGATATAAACATATCAGAGAAAATAATGTGTTCATACCTCACAATAGAGGTAATTGTCAATAATAAAAGAATCACTATAGAGGTAATATGTCTTATGATTATTTAGAATCACAGTGCCAAATGATTACACATTATACATTTACAGTTCTATTCTAATTTAAGAAGAATTCCCTAAATATTTTCCTATCTTCCAAAAGAGAAGAGGACTTATAGTTCAATAGTCTCTATTTTCTACAGGACCAGAGTTCAAGATTAGGGAGACATAGGTGCTGCCATGTTATGTTAACTGTAGATCAAATAAAATGACTTTACTTTCTCTTTTTGTAAGTCATTCATATTCACATGAATATGAATTCCCACCAAAATGATTCTTCATCATGTCATCTTCTACTCCCAGATACAATTAATATGTATAGTTCAAAGGAAATAATCAAATATATATTTCTGGAGGACAGGAGAGTTTCCTAAAATTGAAATAACAAAGTTCCATGAACTGGGTGCTTTAAACAGAGACATTTATTTTTCTCACAGTTCTGGAGGGTGGAGCTACAAGATCAAGGTGTCAGCAGGTTTAATTTCTTCTGAGGCCTCTTTTTCTTACAAATGCTGCCATCTTGCTGTGTGTTAACATACTTGTTTCTGTGCATACATGTGTCTTGTGTGTGTCTCTCTCTCTGTTTCCTAATCTTGTTTTATAAAGACCCCAGGCATATTGGATTAGGGACCACTCTGATGAATGATCTTAGATACCTCTTTCAACTCTGTCTCCAAAGGCTATCACTTGTGAGGTACTGAGGATTAGGGCCTTGACATGAATTTTGAGGAAGTGCAATTCAGCCCATAACAAGAGAGAAAACATACAATAAATTATTTGACAGATCTTTAAAGATAAAGAGCCTATTATATTAGATTAAGTCTTGTGCTCAACTCGGGTTCATTGAGTTTATCCCAGAACTCAAATCCCCACGCCAATTTCAAGATCCTTCCATCTCACCTCTTTATTTCTGTGATTGTATCAATACACTACTCTGAATTAGGAAATTGCAAAGAACATGGTTGGCATAGTCAAAAGTGTTTTCTACTTTTTTTTTTATTATTTTACTTATTATGGGTTAACACTACTGTCAACTTTGGAAAAGTACAGTTTTCATTGGAGTTTATTGAATAGGCAGGAAACTTATGAATATACTAATATATTGGTATTCAATAAACATTGTACCCTCCATGATTTATAATCGTATGAAAATAATCATGGAGGAAAGAATAAGTACAGATTTAGTCTAGTCTAATTCCTAAAAAAAAAAAAAAAAAAAAAAAAAAAAAATTCTGGTCCTATGAGATAAAGCCTAAACTATGACATTTCTAGTGGAATATAAAGTCTGATTAAATCATGCAAATGACAAACTGCTTAAACATAAATATCAAGAATAAATTAAAAGGGCTTAAAGCCAAAATGGAGGGAGCCAATAAAAATGAATCCAAATTAGCTATGTATGTTTTAGAGTTTGGGTTAGAAATAGTAAGCATGCTATGATTCAGAATATTTATAAATGAATGTCATCCCACATCATCCTAAATTATGCCAGTCACATATTTAGTTGCCCTTTTTTTAGATCACAAAAGTCACTTTAATCTTCTGGTAACCTCTATAATACAGACTTCCTAGTCTACAAAACAAACTCTTGCCAGTGTAACATCATTGGATCTGTGGTGCCATTATTAAATAGCTAGAGTAAATAGATCTCTCAATAAGTGCATTCTGAAACAAAGACATATAAACCAAATTACTTGCCTAGTTTTCTGCAGATTTTTGATCTTTCACAAAATGCTTATTTCTTCACTTGGAACAAGCCTCTTGAATTAATAAGTATTAGAAAACCATATGCCAGATCTGCTTGAATGTAAAGCATAGTGTTTTATGGCAGTTGGCAGATGGACTAAAACCAGAATATGTACATATCTGGAGGTCTCATTTGAGAATAGGGTCAAGGCTTTAGAGGTATGACAGAAGAGTATGCTTCCAAACAGAATTTTGAGGCTGAACCCTGATTTATAGGTATATAGACAACACCTGGCATTATCGTAAGTGAAAATCCTAAACCAAAATTTAATATCCATATGTCTATATGGCCAAGGCCATGGAAGGCAAGCAGAGAAAGACTGGGTAATTATTCTAGAATGGCAATTAGCATCACAGAAGTCAGATAATCTATATTGCAATGTCATTAAAGTGAAAATGGAATTTCAAAGGAAAAAATTAAATGGTAAAACTTAAGGACAGATAAATATTTATGAGGACATGAGTACAAAGAGCTCAGGTACAGTCAGACCTATGATACGTTCATTTGTATTTGACAATGTGAATAAACTTGTGTCTCACTGAATATATATGATTTATTGCACATAGGACTTCTTGGGCACTCTGCTGACTGAGATGTCACAGATGCTATAAAGGTTCAGAAGCGTGAATAGGGTCACTGACCTTTAAAACTCTTTCATCATCACTGAGGAAACCAAGCAAATTATCTCTCTTGTTCATGAAGCCAAATGTGGTGGTAAGCCAAACTGCTACAGGTCAGAAAATCCTTTCCAACAAGAATATCTGAAAGGTAATTCTTTCAGATTGTCCTAACATTGCAAAGATGATGAAAGAGTATATCAAAACAATGCAGGACAGTGGTCAGCCACTTCTACTTGATAAATCTGGATATACTTACTTTACACATAATGATGATCACATGGCTAAGACTCATTGCTATTGATCCCATAGCTGGAGAACCAGGTAGACAGTAGCTCTTTAAGTTAAATTCTTATGCTAACAATTTCTGACACCACACATAATTCTCCTAGTGCTTACATATTTAGATAATTTCATCAAAGGCTGATTTCTGACCTACAATTTATTGTGATTCCTAATAATAAACATTGTTATAATGTCTGTAGACTGTAAAATATAAATTAAGTGAAGTCCTTAATTCCACAAAGTTTAGACTCTAATGAATCATAAGGTAGGCATTCGTCTCAGGGAAACTAAGAAAACAAGCCAAGGTTTCAAACAGAGAAATTTCAGAAAGATTTATTCCAAGCTGTCTCCTTTATCACCTTCTACTTCATCCTCACTTTTTTTTTCCATCTCAATCCATATATTTTCTTTGACTAATTTGATTCACACTTTATGAATCAGAGATTTAAACTTTATTTTGAGCTCTTGCTAGACATCTTCACCCAAATGAAACACGAATACAATTTCAGAGTGTCCCAAAATGAACTCATCACTATGTCTCCTTTCCATTCCTCAAACCAATTTTTCTTCTCAAACCTCCCATCTCAGTCAGTGCTTCTATATGTTTTCTTACAAACCTAAAAGTCAAAGACACTTTATATCCTTTCAGGTCCCCATTGTCCAATTCTTGTCACCCGGATTTTTTTTTCCATTAAGAATATTGTTCTGTTCATTCCTCTTTCTACATCTCCCTTGCTCTCCTTTTCTATAATTTCTATTTCCTATTGGCTTTATAATGTTCTCCTTGTCTTTTATTTCACTTTATTCTAAACTTATCAATCATTTTTCTTGTGTTGTTTCTAAAATGCAACCTGATCATTGCAATTATAACTTCTTGTTCTTTCAGAGTTTCTTACTTATGAACATATAGAGCCCTTCACATGGACTATATGATTCATTTTGTTATGGTCTGGTCCAACTGTCCAATCTTAGCTGTCTTGATAACTCCTCTGTATTGTATTTAGCAATTTTAACCACAAAATTTTCCTGAGCTCATACATTCACTGTCAAGACTTTGCCTATTTCCTTTGCCCTGAATATACTCAGACTCTGTGTTCCACCACCAACATTTATTCTCTTTAAAGGTTTCTGTAACACTCTCAGGCAGGGACATGATGTCTTTCTGTGTATTTTCACTCTTTCTGCATGTATTTCCATTAAACAGTGACTGCATTGTATTGAACCAATTCATTTGTAGTTTTATATGCTTTGTCTGTAGAACTGAGGGTCCTGGAGAACAAGGACTGATCTTATCATTATTGTGAATAAATAACTGAGCATTTAGCCTGTTGATATTCACCAAAATAGTCAATGCAGTTAGACATTTCTGACAGATTTTAAACCAGTGTCCTTTATACTTCTTCTCTCTGGAAATAGGATAACTTTAAATGTGTGAAGTTAGTGGAGTGGGCTAAGATTCATATTATCCAGTTGTAGGCATTAAAGAAAAGAAAATACTATGAATCAAGATACACTAGATTATACTAAGTTGCCAATCACCTCAAACCTCTGCAGTTTAATAATTAATATTTACATTTTACTCACCTTATCAGCTGTGAATGAAGTGTCCTTCTAGGGCAATTCTTTTCTATGTGACATCTAAACAATCCATAGTAAGGGAGAATTCAGAATACAGAATTATCTATTTCCACAATTAGGATGACAAAAAAAGAAAGACTGGAGAATATCCTATTAATTCTTATGTATTTCTTCCAAGAATTGATTCCCTTTTCATTGGTTTATTTTTCATTGGCAAAAGTAAGCCATATAACTACACCACAAAGGGACAGAGAAGTATAATCATCCCTTATTCCTAGGAGAAGAGAAAACAAGAAATAATGCTTTTTACTATAATGATACAGGAACTAAGTAACCACCTCAATTATCAAAAAGGGACTTTAATATTAAATATTTGCATGCCACTTTTGTACATTACAGTGAAGCCATTTCATATGGATTAGCTATCATCAGTGATACAAATTTTTTAAATATTTTGTTTATTTATTTGAGAGATAGAGAGAGAGCATGAGCTGGAGGGTGAGGGAGAGAGAATCTGAAGCAGACTCTGCACTGAGTACAGTACCGGATGTGGGGCTCAATCCCACGACTGTAAAAGCATGACCTGAGCTAAAACCAAGAGTTAGCTGCTCAACTAACAGGTATATGATTTTAAAAATATGTGGCTTGCTCATTTGTGCCTCAAACTGGATAATATCTGTTAGGCTAGCTGATACTAAAAAGTAAATATTGTGATTTAACATGGTAGGAGTTGCCTTTAAAAATAAGTTGCTATGCACCCTAAAACATATGGGCATTATGAAAACTATAAGTGTGAGCACTGTAATATGTATTAAATATTTTTATTAGTTCGTGTGGCCATTAATTACACATTTAAAATTTTTCCCAATTTCAAAAACTAAATCAGAATATGTACTTATATAATTGTTATTTAGAAGGGAGAGACTTTCATCATGGTACAATGTTAAGCCACGTAAGGATCTTTTTTTCTAGAAACATTACATAGGTATTTCTGTATTTAAGATACTGTATTTTAAAGCAGTTATGATTGCTACATAAATCAATATGCAAATAGTGTATAATTTCTTGTAAATGGAGTTCTATTGTCTATATTTTTGTGTGTTCTTAGTGATTATGTTGTAAGAACGGCTCCAACACACTTTGTAACTAATAAAACTGCCCTTTTCTACCACCTAAAAGAACTCAAATAAACAAATAACCTTCTTTTTGTCAATATCTGTCTAGATTGGCCAGCAGTCAAACTTTTGGTGGTTTTCTATTTGGTATTAATTCATTTGAATGACTACTAATCCATCCCATTTCCCCAAATACTTTGATTTGTTAGGCTGACAGCAGATGTTCTATTGAGTAGAAAAATCCCTCCAGTTTTGTTTCTGCCTCCTCTCCCTATTTCAGTCACACATCAAATACTCATGACAGTTAACTTTCTTTCTCAGAAGGTGACTTGAGTTTTCTCTTGCCAGCTGCTTTTAAACGATTTTTCATTTCTTCCCGAAGTTGATGGGATTACCAATTTTCTCTTCTTTTCTCTACCTTCTGATTTAGAATATTCACAAATAAATGCCATTGCACATCATAATTCAGCTCTGCATTTCAAGCTGAGAAGAATTAAAGTAAGGATTGGAAGAATCTCTCCTTTAGGACTACTAAGAGTTTAAAGAGTGTGGAGGCATATGATCATAAAATTATTTTATAATTCTCTATATGTTTCTCTTATTCTGCCTATTATTTGTTTATCTTATGCAATTTTCTCCTTAGTATTTAATTTTGAGCATGTCACTAGGTTACAAACTAATAATTTCATAGGCCCCTAGCTGACCCTAAATTTAGTAAACTCTTTGATGTGTGGTAAATTTAGTTCCCATTTAATATTGGCAGAGACTGTTGAGACCTTGGAGACAACTGAGGGAGACTTGCAATGTGGTAAGCAAGGAATGTTACCTGACTCCATCAATGTACTTTACATGTTGTTGTAGAAGGACCTGTCATTTTGGAACATTGATAGAAAAAAAAAAATCCTAACATCATAAAATACCAGCTTAGAGATTTATTTTATTTATAATTATAATTTTCCTTTTATCTCAAGTGTTGCCAAAACATGCATTAAAAGTAAGTTACTTATCCTTAAATTTGCCTTTGTACTTTTAAAGGAGATGCTACAAGATTTTGTATGCTCACTATTTCTATTATTAAATAATTTAACATATGTAATAGGCGATATAGAACAGAAATAGCTTTTATTTGCAAATAAATTTACATGAGCATGTGCATGTTTTATACACCTCATGGACTCATAATGCATAGGTATCTACATTGATATCTTTATTGAAGATACAGGATTTTTGCTCTTTTAATATAGGCCAAGAAAAATGGTCAACTTATGGTCCCATGATTATTCCCCAAATCAATATTAATTCTCTCAACTGAATTCCTAAAGAGGTTATATAAAAACCTAGACCTAATTATTAAAAATAATGACTCAAAAATTGTTATCCCTAATATCTACCTAATGTATAATTTTACTGATTGCAAATCATTGTCACTAATTACTGTAAAACACCAGTAAAAGGAAAACTAAAGGGTACATGTGCTAACAAATGTATTCATGAAATTTAAAATTTTCAGATAGCATGAGAAAATCTTCCAAGTTCCCACTTTATCTTTGAATTTGGACACAGTTAAAGCGACCTAGATTAGATTTTGCACTGGTGATATGTACACACTTATCAAACGTTAATAACTCACAGCACCAGATTTAACTAGTGAAAGTAAACATTCATTGTAGTGAAATTCAATAATAATAAATTTCAAAATAATAAACAACAATTAACCAGTTTTTAAACATTTACTCTTAACCACAAAATATGCTAATGCTTTATTTACATTAGTCCTGAGATAATTACTGTTATACACAATTTTCATAAACAGAAGTATTTTTTAAAAATGGATCCTGCAATGTCAGCCTGAAAAGGAATGTGAAAACTTCAAAATAGAGAAAATTTAAAAAGCAAATGTCCACTGAGGGCAAAGGAAGGGATGCATTATCTTCTGTAACAATTTCTTTCTTTTTTCGTAACAGCACACTAGTAGCTAACATGGCAAAATGTGAGTAGTATAATATTTTGTGTTTTTCAATACTAACACATTTTATGCTTATGAGAGAATCAAATTTGTATTTTTAATTTCTATTTTCATCATGGTTAGCTTTTTCAACTTTTGAAGTATCATTTCGATTAATGTCTATTTTATTTTTTTCTCTATGCGATAAGATCAGGCTACAGATAATACACTTTTTGTGATTAATGTCTGTCATATTTTTATAGTTTGTTCATTTTCCCCAAGAAAACTATTATGGCATTTGTGTATTAATGATTGTAAATAAGATTTTCTTTTAATTACCTCAAGATGAGAAACTTTTTTTTAGGCATCCACAGCATTTCTTTTTTGTTTTTGTTTTTGTTTCAGTTTATTGTGATCTCTTCAAATTTATTTAGGAAAGCAAAATATCTATTATACTATGTGATCTAATTTATTAAACCTTGTTCTAACATTTGAAACTACATCTATATAGACCACTACCTTGACCAGCATAACTGAATTGATTACCACTCAGTTAATAAGTAAGTGTTCAATAACTCAGAATGTTTGAATTGCTTGCATGTGTGCAAATTAAGCTACTACGTACTATAGTCTTTTGCCAGAAAAAGTTTGATAAATAATTATGTTTGAATGGATGAGGTCCAATTTTCCAGAGATTATGAGAATTTTTGTGGTCTATAAGCTACAAAATGGCAAACATGATTTCAGTAAGGACACTCATTTTCTGATTCTTATTGTATAGAGTTCGTATCATCTCAAAAGTAATATGAAGAAAAAGACTGCAGGCATATGGGTTTTTTTTCTTAAAATAAAAAATGTACTGAATTTGGAGTTTTTAAACACATCCAACTGGATCTGAATCAGCATTAGGCAACTTCCCCACATTTTGGCAAAGGCCAGCAGAGCTGGCACCCTGAGCTCTGCAAAGGCCCAGATCTTGACAAGGGGTTTTGGGATGAAGGTATAGTGTCACAGCTGTATGGGGGAACCTGATGGGGAATGTGTCTAAAATATTTTCCTAGCCAATATTAACTACTACTTTTCTTTTTCTTTTTCATAAATATTTATCAAATTCGAAACAAATAAATATAAAGAAAGAAAGTGAAATTGCTGGAATGGATGCATGTATTATCATTGCAATTTTAAAAAGAACATTATTAATATCAGTATCAGGAAAAGGATAAAAGGTAACATCAACAAGAAATAATATAAAATAAATAGGAAGGTGACTGTGTGTGTGTGTGTGTGTGTGTGTGTGTGTGTGTGTGTGAAACTTGTTCTGCTTGGAACTTTAATTACATTTTCTAGAATACAATTTTTTTTTTCCCTATGTGTTTCTGGTTAAAGTTAAGGTCACTTTTAAAATATTTCTATTCACTTTGCATAAAACCAAAGAAAAAAAAAGTAGAATGATATTCTTTTCTCCCTATTCCAGTTATTAAAACAGTTGAAATAAAACCAAACCTTTTAAAACATATTAATTATCTATAAACAGGAGCATCTGGAAATTGAACATATTCCTTCAATAATAAATAACATTTAAATAGGTATATATGGGCAAAAATAACTTCATAGTGTTTTCATCCATTTTCTAAAACTTCTTGGAAAACTAGGAGAATGATAGAAATCATAAATAGTAAAGAAAAAATTAATTTTATTAATTTCTGTCTAGCAAGTTTGAATATAATCATATAGTAAATAGTGCCACCCTCCCAAAACTTTTAAAATTGTAGTTAAAATAATCAATTTTTATTTTGATACTACTTATAATATATGACATGAAAATAAAAGTACATAAATTCATTTAAAATCACTTGAAATAAAAAAGTAATACTTGTTTAGTACATTGGCAGAATGTCTATTGTAACTGTGTATAATTTAAATAATTAATACAACTAGCATATTTTGAACATGTACTAAGTCTAAGGTTCTGTGTTAGTTACTTGAGATATAAAAATGTCTATAATAGGATGCTTGCTGTCACTCAGATTACAGTCTAGTGAGCACCTGTTAAATCAAAATTTTGAGATAGGGGATCCCTGGGTGGTGCAGCGGTTTAGCGCCTGCCTTTGGCCCAGGGTGCGATCCTGGAGACCCGGGATCGAATCCCACATCGGGCTCCCGGTGCATGGAGCCTGCTTCTCCCTCTGCCTGTGTCTCTGCCTCTCTCTCTCTCTCTCTCTCTCTGTATGACTATCATAAATAATAAAAAAAAAATTAAAAAAAATTTTTGAGATAGTTGTTGTAATAATGAAAATACAATTATACCACAATAATAAAACATCACCTAAGCATTAAAAAAAGGGCAACACCTGGGGCCCAGGGAGTGGCTCAGTTGGTTAAGCATCCAACATGATCAGCTCAGATCATGATCTCATGGGTCAGCTCAGATCATGATCTTATGGGTCACGAAATAGAGCCCCATCTTGGTCTCCCAGGCTCAGCAGGGAGTCTGCTTGAAGAGTCTCTCTCCCTCTGCCCCCTCGCCCTGTATGCAGGCACATCTGTACACTCTTTCTTTCAAATAAATAAAGAAAGAAAATTTTTAAAAAATTTTAAAAAGGACAACACCTGAAAATGAGTGGGATTTAGTCAGAGATAGAATCAAAGATAATAATCAAATTAAGAGAAAATAAGCAGATGGCAGATTGGCAAAGTGTTCCTGACACTTAATTTCCCCCACATCCACATCCTTTGCTGTGCAAGCTTACAGTGCCTTCTCTGGACTTTAGGCCAGATAATCATGTGACTTTCTTGTACCCATAATGGGCTGTTAACAAACCATATACAAATGGAACTTATAAAATCCCTGGCCTTTTCCTATTCTGCTTCTGCCTTCTGATATTGCCATTAAAAGAAGCACGGTGACAGAATGCAAGAGGATGAGAGAAACATGTAAATGTGTATTTGGTTTCCTGGGCAGCTTAAAATACCAGAGATTTTTTTTTTCTTTTACAATTCTGGTAGTCAGAAGTCTGAAATCAGTATCATTGGGATAAAGTCAAGGTTTTGGCAAGGGTCACACATCCTCCAAAGGCTAAAGACAGAATCTATTCAAAGTTCTTCCAGTTTCTGGTGGCTGCAAACATTCCTTGGCTTGGGCCACATCACTTCAGGTGATGCCTCTATGGTCACATTGTCAACTCTTCTGTTTGTCTCGTTTGTCTCTATAATATCACTCTTTCTCTCTTAAAAGGACACTTGTGACTGCCCACCCAGATAATTCAGGATAACCTCCCCATATCCCCAAATCCTTAATCATATGTGCAAAGACCCTTTTTCCAAATGAGGCAACATTTGCAAGTTCTGGGGATTAGTGTCTGATATCTTTTACTGCAGTTATTTTAGTCTACCACAGTCTTACCTCTGGTCCAAAAGATCCACATCCATGACACTTGCAAACTACATTTACCACATCCCAACATTCCCAAATGTTTTAATTAATTATAGCATCAATTCAATTCCAAGATCTCATCAAAATATCATCAGATCAAATGTCTTAAATCTCATTATTTAAATCAGGTATGTGTGAGACTGTCTATGATTCATCTTGGAGCAAAATCCCTCCCCATCTGTAGACTTGTGAAACTAGAAAACAAGTTATGTATTTCCAAAATACAATGGTGGGACAGGCATAGAACAGTTATAGATATTCTTATTTCAAAAGGCAGAAAATGGAAGGAAGAAAAAGATCACCAACCCCAAGCAATTTCAAATTGACCAGCAGGGTGAATTCCATTAGGTTTTAAGGCCTAAGAATAAACCTATGAGGCAGGAGGTTCCAGCTTCTGGACTCATGATTCTACCCTCTAGAACCATAGTTCTGGCTTCTCTTTTATAAAAACATATATGATTACTTTTATATCCACCCAGATAATCCAGGATAATGTCATCATCTCAAGATCCTTAGTCACATCAAGATATTTAATTATATCTGCAAAGACCCTATTTCCAAACACAGTGATTTACAAGTGCCAGAGATTATGATCTGACATTTTTTTTGGGGGGACCATTTTTCAGCCTATTACATGCAGTCATCCCAGCCAGGGCTGTTATAGATCAGTAAGTGCATACAACTAAGACTAGCCTAAATTACAGATTTACAGATTCAAGAACTACATTTAGCATGGAGGCCACAAAGAGTTTGTGATTTTTTTAAAAAGATTTTATTTATTTATTCAAGAGACACACAGAGAGAGAGGCAGAGACATAGAGGGAGAAGCAGGCTCCCCAGAAGGAGCCTGATGTGGAACTCGATCCCGAATCCCAGGATCACACCCTGAATCAAAGGAAGATGCTCAAAGACTGAGCCACTCAAGCATCTTGAGTTTGTGACTTTTATGGCACAACATTATTGTGGAAATAGATACTTAAAACTCATTGACAGAATTAAAGCTTCATGAGAAGATTATATGTTCTCAGACCTTGAAGGGATTCAATGTAGTTAGAACCTACAATTTATTGAGTGGGGTTGGGCACAGAGGTGGTAGTTGGCAAAATATGAGACAGGAAAGTAAGCAAGAGCTAGATTTTAAAGGACCATGTGAGCCATATTAAGACATTTCAAACTTTAAAATTATTACAAGGATATTTGGAAAACATTGAGGCATTTGATGCGGAAAAGGCATTTTAATTCTTTGAAAAACCAGATCAGACTAAGCACCATCCAAACCTCACAGACTGATAGCTCCAGAAAAAAAAGACATTGGTATCTTGTGGTCAAATATGCAAAGTCATGTGGTAGTGCCTAAGGGTCTCTAGGTTGCAGACTGAGAGCTCCATACTGCACAACAATTAACCCTAGAGTTTTAACTTTTTTTTTTTTTTTTAATGTGGTTCTATGAGCTTTCTGAGCAATTGGTATAGCAACTGAGAAACCAATTTCCTTTAGAGAGCAGTGCTTTTGGAAGAAATCTTTATACCCTTGAATATTACTTACTCATTATATACTGAGATATGATACAAGGAAGCTATCACCTCAAACGGCAGCTTTCAAAAGCTTTTTTTTTTTTTTTTTTCTCTCAACAATGTGAGGAAGAACATATTTCCAGTATCCCTGGGTAGGCCAAAGCATCCTACATGCCTTGAGTTAGATCTACAGGGTGTCTGAATGGTGCTAACTGAAAGATGGCAGAGCTTGTGTGGCTGATTATGAGAAAAGCTAACTTGATTGATGTGGTACAGACAAGCCATGCTTATTCTGACTGCCCTAAGAAAGAATGTTTTTCAGGATCTATTTTGAGGCATTAAAATTTATGTCTGATGCTTAATTCCAACAATTTAATGAGGATCTAATAAAACGATGATTTTAAGTAAAAAAAAAAAAAGAGAGAGAGAGAGAAATGGGAGAAAATAAGATTGAAGCTTTGGAGACCAACTTACAAGATGTAGCAATAATGTAGGTTAGACATATTGGAGGCCATAAATATGGTACATTAGATGGATTGAAATATTATTTAGGCTAAGAAGTTGATAGTATTTAATAATTAAGAAAAGAGAACATTATATAGAATTATCTTCACCCAAAAACTGAAAAAAATTCTGTAGCTTATGGAATGTGATATTAAAATGAGAGAAATAAATTTTTCAAAACAAGCAAAAGCAAAAACAAATAGCTAAAATTTGTGTATGCTGGGTGTTTTTTTATTTAAGATTTATTTATTTATTTATTTATTTATTTATTTAAGATTTTATTTATTCATGAGAGACACAGATAGAGAGAGAGGCAGAGACACAGACAGAGGAGAAGCAGGCTCCATGCAGGAAGCCTGATGTGGGACTGGATCCTGGGTCTCCAGGATCATGCCCTGGGCCAAAGGCAGGCGCCAAACCGCTGAGCCACCCAGGGATCCCCGTGTATGCTGGGTTTAAAGCACTATGAGATTCCCAAGTAATGAGGGCCCATAGACATATCAAAAAATGCTCAATATCACTAGGCATCAGGGAAATAAAAATCAAAACCACAATGAAATACCGCCTCACACCGGTCAGATGGTTAAAATTAATAACTCGGGAAGCAACAGATGAGGATGTGGAGAAAGGGAAGCTCTCTTATTCTGTTGGTGGGGATGCAAACTGGTGAGGCACTCTGGAAAATAGTATGAAGCTTCTTCAGAAAGTTAAAAATAGGGCTACGCTCTGACCCAGCAATTGCACTACTAGGTATTTATTGAAAGGATGTAAACAGTGATTTGAAAGGGTACATACACTCCAATGTTTACAGCAGCAATGTTCACAATAGCCAAAATGTGGAAAGAGCTCAGATGTCCATTGACAAATGAATGGATAAAGAAGATGTGATGTGTATATACATATAAAAGATGATGTTTTATATATATATGTATATATACATATATACCATTATATATGTGTGTGTATATATTACATCTTATATATGTATAATGGTATATATATATCATCCATGTATATATAGGAATAGTATTTAGCCATCAAAAAGAATGAAATCTTGCCATTTGCATAGACATGGATGGAACAAGAGGGTCTTATGCTAAGTGAAATAAGTCAGTCAGAGAAAGAAAAATGTATATGATTTCACTCATATGTGGAATTTAAGAAATGAAACAGATGAATATAGGGGAACAGAAGGAAAATTTGATAAAAATTGAAAGAGAGGGAAACCATAAGAGAGGCTGAACCTTAGGAAACAAACTGAGGTTTGCTGGAGGGGAAGTGGGAGGGGGGGAAGGGGTAATTAGGTGATGGGCATTAAGGAGGGCATGATGTAATGAGCACTGGGTGTTAAATGCAGCTAATGAATCACTAAATCTACCTATGAAACTAATTTTAGAAATATGAGCATTAGTCTGCTAGATATACGGTCACTTGGTTAAAAGCCTTGTGGGTTAGAAAAGAGTTTGGGGATTCATCAGTATATGGAGAGTAACTGAAACATTGAAATAGATGAGCCTGTTCAGGAAAATGTGTTAAGTGCGTCAGGACAAACTCTGATAGCATTAAACTTGACAAGTAAGGATTAGGAAAAGGATCATTAGAGGATATGAGGAATGTGAGACAGATTGAAGGAAAGCCATAAATGTTTCCAAACAGCTGATGGAAGATACTTTTTAAAGAAGAAAGGAGTGCTTACAGTCCTCTTGGCCTATGCTCTCAATTTGTTTGCCAAGACAGACCAGCAGTTCTTCTGTTTCCTTAGACTATTCTTAGTCACATTTTTTCTAGCAATTATTTCAAACATTTATATCCATTTTGACTCTACCATTCCTAAGCCTACATTCATTTCATTACTCATTATCAAAGAAAGCTACCAGAGAACTTTTTTTCAGTTTTATGCTACTGATTACAGTCTCTGTGAGGGTTCGTCTTGCTGGGTATTTATTAGAGATCGAGATTTATTGAAGGAAGTGGGAAAGAACAGGAAGGAGCAGAAAGAGAACTAGAACTGTAATCTTGGACAATCCTGAAAACTCTGGAACATGTATGTCCCCTCAGAGTTGTCTGATGTTTTGGGAAAATATATCTCAGCTTCAATCAGCCATTAATGTGCTGTCCTGGGAAGACCATTCCTTGGAACAATGTAGCTGAGACCAATGCTAAACCAGATGACAGCTGTGGCAGTCAATGCCTCCTTGAAGGCAGATCAGAGCAGTGCATCTCCAGGAGCATATTAGCAAATATACCATCACTCTTATTCTTCCTTTCTTCCCATTATATAGGAGAGATCTCTTCTCCAAGGCTAATTTCATTTCCCTCAACTTTGCACTTTTAAGTTTCTTTAAACTCTCCTTTCATGTGAGCTCTTTCCTAAACATATTTTAATTTTTTTTAAAGAGAATCTCACTTATCTACATTTCCTGTCCCAATCACAACCCTTTTTCTTAGAATCAAATACAAAACATTTAGATGACTTGTAAAGTTGTATGTAATTATCTTTCATGGCTCTCTCTTAATCTCATCCTCCTCTTTTACCTAGTGCTTATTTCCACTGCAGTCATATTGTCCATTGTCATTATTTACTTTTCTTTCTTTCTTTCTTTCTTTCTTTCTTTCTTTCTTTCTTTCTTTCTTTCTTTCTTTCTTTCCTTTCTTTCTTCTTTCTTCTTTCTTCTTTCTTTCTTTCTTTCTTTCTTTCTTTTCTTTCTTTTCTTTCTTTCTTTCTTTCTTTCTTTCTTTCTTTCTTTCTTTCTTTCTTTTTCTTTTTCTTCTTTCTTTCGGTTTTCCTTTCTGTTTCTTTCCCTGGATTGTTCTTCTCCCAAATATTCATATATTTGCTTTCTCCTTTCCTCAAGGTTTAAAGAGGATCCTATCATTCCTGCCCCTAGGGCATTCTTTATTTTTTGTTTTGTTTTTCTTCAAAAGATGAATCTATACCTGAAATTCTGTATCTTTATTTGATTATATATTACTTTTATTATCCTTCACTGAATGCAAGCTCTATGAGAGAATAACAGTCTCATCCAACAATGCACCACTAGTAGTAACATAATAATTCATAATACATGTTTTTACTCAAATGACATGTTAATTTGGTCCTTCTAACACCAATATCTCATATTTAAATATACAAAAGGAAATTAATAAATGTAATATATTCCCAACAACTAAGTGCACACTCTGTGGCAAGATTCTGAATTACAAAGACATATGCAATGTTGACTTCATCAGAAAATTCACAATCTCATGGCTATAGATACATAGACAAGAAATTGCATCCTAACATATTTACTTTTAAATATACTCATTTTTATAGCAAGCAGAGTGAGTGGTCACAGAAATTAACTCTATGTTAATAATCTATAATATTTTAATATGTCCTAAGGTCAGACTTCTAATCAACTAGCCTTATAATATTAATACTCTAAAAAATGTAGTAACACATGAATAGTTGAGACACATGAATAGTTCTCCTAAATCTCAGCCTAAATATTTGTATACTTTAGACTAATTTAGACTTATTATTTAGCTTATAACTATTATAACATGAAGGCGCATCCTTCAGATAAAAAAGCACAGGCTAAAGCAGTAAACCAAACCATGTGCTGCATCAGAACATGGGATCATCTGGTGCCATTGTGAGAAGCAGAAAGGAGAACTAGAACTGTAAAATGGACAATCCTGAAAACTCTGGAACATGTATGTACCCTCAGAGTTGTCTGCTAACAACTATAGCTAACAACTATAGCTGCTAACTATAGCTAATAGTTCATGTCCTGATCTCACATCTGTAGACTTTCTGGTGGAGATCCTAGTGAAAATGACCATGTGGGTAGACAACATTTATCAAGGAGTAGTGGCAACATTCACCAGCAAAGAAGAACCAAAGTGATGCTGTCAACAGGAATAGAACCACAATACAAAAAATTATCACAAGATATAAATGGCAGGTAGCACAGCATCTCACAGATTTAAGACAAGAAGAGACTGAGTCTATTGCTTAACATAATTAAAGAAAGCTAAAAGAGGAATATTTATTTTCCCTTTCATTTCCATGCAACTCACACTAACACTTCTGGGAAACAAACTAAATTATGGGGAATAAAATTCCAAAGTATATTTCAGAAGAAAGACATTTGTTCTGAAATACCACTAATGGTCTCTTTTCAGGCCAGTGGTGAGAAATATATATACATGAAATCATCTTAATTCCCAGCCCACAATTAAGGAGAAGGTAGCAATTAGAATAATTGTTCATGAAGCTTGCTTGCTAAATAAGACAATCTACTGCGTGGCTTTCGAAAAAGTATTAAAAATTAACCAGCCCATACCAATATTACTAATGATAAATTTTGGTTATGGGGTACATGAACATGTGGTTTAGAAATCTTCATGATGATTTGACGAATAAAAAATTGACTTTCAAAGGTATTAATGGGACCAGATGATGTTATAGAGAGAAGCATGAAGTAGGTAACACTGAAAAAGGAAAACAGTAGAAACAAAAACCAAGCCTAATAGGGACTATCAAAGTATAGCTAAACAGTTTAAAGCATTTTATGATTTCCTGATGGTATTAGTTCTTGTTTTGTCAAAAGAATGCTTGAAATGATATAAGAATTCGGGTAGTCAGAGAATTAGGGGTATAAAAATACTTAGGTTATAGAGACAAAATATAACATCTTATATTTTAGAAATAATTACATAAAGTCAAAGGAAGACTTATTTGAAGTTTGAAGAGTTACTTACAAAATATGTTTCAATAAAAGGTCTCTTTTACTTGAAAATTCCAAATAAATTATTCTACTCTTTCTTTGCCCAATAACTAAAATTATTTTATTTGTAAAAGTTTAAAAATATACCTTAGGGCTTAAAAATGATGACTTTATTAAATTTTAATTTTTAACAACAACATGTGTCAAAATGTATTGGAAACATATTTCCGTTTCATTTTAAAATATTTTATTTATTAAAGATTTTATTTATTTATTCATGAGAGGCACACAGAGAGGAAGAGACACAGGCAGAGGGGGAAGCAGGCCCCATACAGGGAGCCCGATGTGAGACTGAATCTCGGGACTCCAGGATCACGCCCTGAGCGGAAGGCGGGCGCTAAACTGCTGAGCCACCCAGGGATCCCCCCTCATTTTAAAAGATTTTGCCATAAGTCTAAAACTTGTTAATTAGCAACTGTGATAGATATTTGGTCAAGCCTCTGCCATTTGGACAAATGAATAAATCCCTTGTAAAGGTGTGAACTTTTTTGCTTTTCTTCTATTATCCATTGGTTTCTTAAGAACGATTCTTAGAATCATTCTCTAATCTGATTTCTAAGAACACAGAAAGACATCCTGTATAAATTCTTATAAACTACTAATAAGAATTATTTTAAAGATATTGATTTATTTTAGAGAGAGAGAGAGTGCTGGAGGGAAATGGAATCTGAAGCCAATTCTGCCTCTGCGCTGAGTGCAGAGCCCAACACAGGGCTCAATCTCACAACTTCGAGATAATGACTAGAGCTGAAACCAAGAGTTGGACGCTCAACCAACTGAGCCACCCAGGTGCCCCAAGAAATATTTTAATTTCCTACTTAGTAGAAATAATTTAGAAGGCAAATACAGGAAGAAATCACATCTTATAGGAAATCAAAGTGAATTACATTAAAAAAATTCCTCCATCCTATTCTTCACAGTTCAAGATGTAATAACTCATAATAACTAGGAATTGTGGACAGATGTGATATTTGAGAATTAGGTAACGAAATTTTGAAGTGAAAAACATTTGCTCTTGAAAACCTGTTTTGAAGAGTGCTAGGAACCTTTGAAAAATGAAAACTACATTCTGAGGCGAGGGAAACCGAACAGCTGGGAACAGGCCAGAACAGTACATGGAATTAGTAGCATGGAGAAACATTTGCCCAGACAGCAGCCCAAGACTGCCTAGGGGTTTGGTTGTCACAATGCAAATGAGCTAATTGTGCTATATTCTGGAGGAAGATGAGGGAAAAGAAGATTTTTTTCAGTCTGTAGTAGTACAGCTTTAAATGCTATACATAAGTGAAGGCTGATTTATCTTCTATCCCATGTCTGACTCCAACTATACTTGCACCCAAATAAAAGAACAAGAGAGTAAAAAAAAAAAGCAAGGCAAAACAAACAAATAAAATACACATTTTAATGTGTCAGAGTTCTTAAAAACTGAAACATATTTTCTTGAGCTGTGTTTCTACTTTTCAAGGCATTTTTGATTCAAAAGTTGTCTTACTTTCATCTTTTTTCAGGAAAATCTTTTTTCAAATGAATCTTAGCAGGAATGATAAAAGAAAAAAAAAGAGTTCTCTACATGTTGGTTTTCTGTAAAGGATTTTTTACTCTGTTCTTGATCTGAAAGAACAATTTTGAATAACCCAGGGTTCATAAAAAAAAAGTGAAAAAAATCTTGGAATTATCACTCTGGTTCTATATTCAAATATGTGAAAGGAAAGAAAAGCATATGGCCATGACTGAGAGACCTCAGAGTGGAGCACTTAAGGAAATCAGCATGAAAAATAAAATGCCCATTAACAAGTGATGATTTACTGTATAATTTATGGGAGGATAGAGTATGCTTGAAACTGTAGTTAGCACCTGGATGCCATGAAATATAAATTGAGATGAAATGTGTTCATGAAATTCCATTAATAAGAAGTATGATGTTGGTTTCCTTTCTATTTTGTTTCTAGTGTAACAGAGAGCACTGGTAAACTTGGGCAATATTCAGTATTTTCTACTTGATTTTTTTCTTAGATGCATTAAGATCTTTGTTTTCAGAATTTAGAGATTATCTCTAAGTATCTTTCTATCTCTTTCTCTATATGTATCTGTCTCTCTGTTTTTATACTCTCTCTCTCATCATTCAACATCCCTGACATATGCAAACCTAACACACCAAACTGTGCTATCCACATTATACCCTTGTGTAAGTCTCCTCTCATCCTGAATAATACCCAATATCTTACAATATCTTGTAAGAATGACTGTGTGTGACCTTCAACAATAGGTCATAAAATACATGATGGTTTCCACTCTGTGGTCTCTTGCATTACCTGCTCTGGGGGAAGTCAAACACCATGTGAAAGGCCAATGGAGACATCCACACAGTAGGGAACTAAGGCTTCCTGCTTATAGCCAGCCCAACTTGCCAGGCATGTGCTTGAGCTGCACTGGAATAGATTGCCTCACACTATTCAAGCATTCAGATGACTGTATACTCTGTACAATGTCTGACTCTTTACTGCATATGATGTTTAGTTTTGTCAACTTGACCAAACTTGGAGGATGTCCAGATAGCTGGTAAAACATTATTTCTGTGGATATCTCTGTAAGGATGTTTCCAGAATGGAATAGCACTAAAATTGGTGAACTGAGTAAAGCAGATGGCTCTTCCCAATGCAGGCAGGCAGCATGCAGTTTGTTGAGAGTCCAAATACAACAAAAAGGTGGAAGAAGGGTGAATCAGTCTGTTCAACATGAGACATCCATTTTATATTCCATCAGACATTGGCATTCCTAGTTTTGGGCTTTGGGTGCACACTAGGATTTACATTGTCAATTCCAACCCCCTCTCCCACTCCCTCCTTCCCCAATTCTCAAGCCTTTGGACTCAAATTAAATTGTACCACTAGATTTCTTAGTTCTCCAACTTATAGATGGCAGCTCATGGGACTTCTCAGTTTCCATAACCACATGAGCCAGTTCCTATAATAAATCTTGTATGTATGTATGTATGTATGTATGTATGTATGTATATATTTAGGTCCTTTTGGTTCTGTTTCTCTGGGGAATCCTAACTAATACACAACATGGGGAACCCAGGCAGTATTACTCAGCTAAACCACTTGTAAGTTCCTGACCATCAGAAACTATGAGATGCTTGTTTTGTTTTAAGGCACTAAGTTTCAAGGTAATTTATTACACATCTCTAGAAAAATAATAGTTTAAAATTGTATTCAGAGCTTTTTTCAGGTTGTCCAAACAAAGATAGAGTCCCATTTATGGATGATGGAGCAATGTTTCAGCTCTTTGCTTTATACAAATAACTTACTCTAGCTCCCTGTCTCATGTTAAACCTGTATTGTCATTCCCTGTCTCTGGCATAGATTTTCAAAATCTAGCTTATGATCTAGAACTCCTAATAGCTTATGCTTGTTCACCAGTAGCAGTTTCTTTTTTTATTTCTAGAATACAATTTTATTTTTTTATAATAAATTTATTTTTTATTGGTGTTCAATTTGCCAACATACAGAATAACACCCAGTGCTCTTCCCGTCAAGTGCCCCCCTCAGTGCCCGTCACCCATTCACCCCCACCCCCCACCCTCCTCTCCTTCCACCACCCCTAGTTTGTTTCCCAGAGTTAGGAGTCTTTATGTTCTTCCTTTCTGATATTTCCCACACATTTCTTCTCCCTTCCCTTATATTCCCTTTTACTATTATTTATATTCCCCAAATGAATGAGACCATATAATGTTTGTCCTTCTCCAATTGACTTACTTCACTCAGCATAATACCCTCCAGTTCCATCCACGTTGAAGCAAATGGTGGGTATTTGTCATTTCTTTTCTTTTTTTTTTCTTTTTTTTTTTTTGTGTGTGTGTGTGTGTGTGTGTGTGTGTGTGTATAATACAACAGTCTGGCATCCTGGGAAAGGAGGTCAGGTTTTATTAGAATATTAAAAAAATAATTTTCTCATCAAGCTAAAGATAAGCAGAAGGTTAAAACAATTTATGAATCCATCCTCTGTTAATACAAATCTTCCAAGTTTGAATGTCCATCATTTTAGAGACAAAGTGACCTCGACCTAACATTGCACGTAACATTCCATCATTGCCACCAGCCTTATCACCCTGTGAAGACCATGTTCCAAAATTACTTTTTCATTTCCAGAATTAGGATTCTGATTCCGTCAATCTTCCTGAGTCCAATGTAGAATATTAGGAAAGTGTTTGCTGAATGAATAACCTCATTAAAATAAGTGAATGCTCATTTGTTATGCTGGTTCATGGGGCTGTAGTCCAGGCCTAGTAAATTAGGTTATTAAATTTCTTGTGTGTCAATATCATGGGGTTTTAGCTGAAATTGTAATGCATTCTGGTGCTATACTTTTAGAGAATCTACTTTAATAAATCTGAACGAGGACCTGGAAATCAGCATTTTAACATCAAGACAGGGGGTTTTGATAAACTAAAGCTGATGATTGATTACTCTGAGAAATACTGTCAAGATTGTTTCTTATTTTCATTGATATATTTTTTCTTTCACTTATTTCCACTGATACTTTAAAAGTAGTTTTTGTTTTTGTTTTCTGGTTGGTTTTTCTTTGCCTGTTTGTTTTGTTTCTTTTATATGGCTTCCAAAACTGTGGTAAAAAGTGATATGGTCATGGAGAATAAATAAATAGAAGAGAAGCAACAGTAATGATTTATGGGTAAAAGCATTTGCAATTCATGTTTTTATAAGTCAGAAGCAACTGTGTAGTATTTCTGTGACAATGCAATTAAAATGAGTATAGCACAACAATGCAAAAGTATTCTAAGATAAATGGTAATATAAACAGTAGCAGACTCTTATACTTGTCTTTAGTTAACTGCCAAATGTTAACTATATTATAAATATTAACAACAAAATAAACCCCCTAATATCAGGATCAGAAGTATTGGGAATATTTCAGGTGAAGATGAAGGTTTTAATTGAGGTTTGAGTTTGGAAATATGTGCTCAATTTATAAAAAGCCATTAAGCCTCTTAGGGCACAGCAGGCACATCATGTTCATTTTAAGAAATGTTGCCTATTTGATAGGAAACTGCAAGTCCATCAGAGCTGATTTGATGTAAAACTCTTGAAGGGATATATGCATTTGTTTTTCTTTTATCAATATTAATTAGTTTATGGTCTTCATGAAGAGAGAGAGGAAGATTTATATTCAGGGTGAGAGAGTGTCTAATTTTTCTTTTCAGAGAAACATTCAGAAAAAAATAATAAAAGGATATGCACATTATCATATGTAAAAATTTGAATGACATATATTTGAATAGCATGACTTAGATAAATCTTACAGAAAGTTGTAATAGAAGAATGCAGTGAATATTTTGATGTTCTTTTTTTTTTTTGATGTTCTTGTAATTTTTATATGAAATTTAATGAAATTCTTGTAATATTGATTTTGATTTTGAATAGTCTGCTTACTAAGCACTAATACATTGAGATACCAAATAATTGATTAATAAAATTGCTTACTATACTGAGAAGAAGATAGGATTTTGAATGTAGCATTATCATTCAAAGTACATAATTATGGTTTCAGCTATCTGTGGGTAACCTAGAAAGTTTTTGACTTTTCATAGTAGTTTGTGATTTTGCTGAGGCTAGGTAAAAAATTTAATTGCTTGTGTTTCAAAGCTGATGTGCAAGAGAAAACCACAGAGGAAGTGAATGAACATATTCTGCCGAGAACACCATCATCTCAAACTGCTCTTTTGGCCTCTATTAATTATGAAGTACACATTACATGGGGGTAATGAGTTTGGATATTCTCAAAGGTTTTAAGAACATATCTCTGTTAATATTTCCTCCATTCCATAAGAATCTGCCTGAGACTCAGTTTCTTGTTATAAAACAATCTGAATATTAGTAAGATCTAATTTCATAAAACTCATATGAGGTAGAAAAAGATAATATATATGAAAAAATAACTCATAATTTCTAATTGCTTTAAAAACCCCTTTAATAATACAATGATTTAGAAACATCATAATGATAATGATTCATCAGTAATGCAGTTACAAAACATTTTCAATTCTTTTATAAGCTATTTATAAATAAATGCTGATTCTAAGCAATAGAAAAATATATTTTAATTAATTAAAGTCTCCTTATAGAGTACCAATACAGTACTATGGTGGGAAGTTGAAATTATATCATATAAGTCAGTAAATTAAAATGCTATTTTATTTAGCTGTAATCTACTATACGTATAAATAATATGTTTTATTTTTTATTTTTATTTTTTTTTAATAATATGTTTTAGAAATAACTTATTTTTCCATACAAACTTTGATTTACGATGCCAATAGCAAGAATCCCTCAGTTATCTTTCAAATTAACACATTTATATTTTATAGAAAAGAAATCTTTAAAGTGATAGCTACAAACATGAGTTGATCTCAGAGTGATAAATACCTCTTAGCATATATTTTTGCCTTTCACCTATTTCTTGGAAATGTGTTGTTGTTTCTGGAATAAGTAATGCATTTCTTTAAAACTTCAGATTGATATATATCAATACTTTTTTGAGGAAAAGTCAGCATTTTGGAAGTACCTACTATGTGTTAAATATTAAAGAGATAACAGAGATATTATGACCAAGTTTATCAAATAAACAGGAAAAAAAGAATAAACATTAATGAAAAAACACAACTTACCAAAACTGACACAAGAATAAATAGAAATCCAGTACAATCCTATACTCAGTAAAGAAAATAAACACAAAGAAATCTTTAAGCCAGATGGTTTTGTTAGTTGAATTTACTCCTTCATTGAGGAATAAAATTACACTAGTTTTTCATAATTCTTCTATATATTTATAATTCTCAACTATTTTATGAGACCAGTATAATCTTGATAGGAAAATCCTAATAAGAGCACAGCATAAGAGGTTGATTACAGGACCATCTCTTTCATAAACACAGAATCTAAAATTTAAATGATAATAATAAATTAAAGATTCAAACACAGCAAATTACAATACGTCCAATATTTCATAAATAAGTTGGATTTATTTGAAGACTGTAATACTATTTTTTCATAAAATTAACCAATTAAATCTACATGTTGATAGAATAAAAGAAAAAAAACTCTATCATTTTCGATGGATGATGCAAAAGTATTTTATATAATTCAGTATAAATTTAATGAAACAGGTAACGTATAGGCTAATTAGGAAGAGGAGGGAACATTCTTAATCTAATAGAATGTATTTAATCCTTCAGCCCAGGAGTAGGAATAAAGTGAAGATATTTGCTATCACTATTTTAATTCAAAATCATACTCAAGATTTTAAAGGAGCCAAAGGGGGAAAAAAAAGAAACAAAAAAATAAATAAATAAGGCTGGAAAGCATGAAATAAGTTTGTTATGGTCAAATGATTGTGCATGTAAATAATCCAGAAAAAAACTAAAGCAGTATTAGAATTAAAAAAGCAAATTCAGGGATCCCTGGGTGGCGCAGCGGTTTGGCGCCTGCCTTTGGCCCAGGGCGCGATCCTGGAGACCCGGGATCGAATCCCACGTCGGGCTCCCGGCATGGAGCCTGCTTCTCCCTCTGCCTATGTCTCTGCCTCTCTCTCTCTCTCTTCTCTCTCTCTGTGACTATCATAAATAAATAAAAAAAATAAAATAAAATAAAAAAAAAAGCAAATTCAGTAGGGCACCTACCTAGCTTAGTCAGCCAAGTGTCTGACTCTTGGTTTCAGCTCAAGTCATAATCTCATGAGTCATGATAATTTTTAAAAAGCAAATTCTATAATTTCACTTCATATTTTATAACTAAAAATAAATGACATTCCTAGATAGCATCCAGGTAAAGTTAATTTTAAAAAATGATATAATTTAAAACAGCTTAAAACATATCCAATAGATTTTTTTTTAATTTCCAGCTATGGTGGAGTAAAGAGATTGGCAATTTGTTCCCCTTAAATACAAGATACAGTTAAAAACTGGAAAATATGCCTCAAAAAAATCTCAATTTCCTGTCTCTGGAAATTGAACAAAGACCAATTATAAATTAATAACTGTTTCTTCAAGAAAAACTATTAAATAATGGGTAAGAACAATGGGAGTCTGTAGCCTTGCTTGGGGCAATTCTTGTATATCCTCCACTACCTCAACCTCTGCCCTATTAAGCTTGATTACATAATGTTACTGTATTTGGTCTGAAAAAGGGGAAACCGCTTTACTGCCAAGGGGCAGATTTGATTTGGGACTGAAGATGAATACCTGACTAGATCGTAAGTAAATGTAGCAAACTCTATAGGAAACAGTTGAGGAAATCCCACAACTCTTACTCTGGGATTAGCATCTCTGTTGGGTCTGTTATAATCTAGCCAGAAAATTGGTGGGGAATCTCTGAAATTAGAGAAATATAGAAGGATATATGACTTTTCATATATCGTTGGTTGAGTAGGAAGCTATGTATGCATACAGGGGACAGCAGAGAGCTTGGGGAAAGTCAGCAATAAGCAGGAGCTGAAAATGGCCACAACTGTGAATCTGGTCTCTAACTCACATACATATTTACTGGCAGATTGGAAGTCATGTAAAATAAAGTTGTTTAAGCTATGCTTCCAATTCTGGGTTAGCCACTAAGCTATGCTGACCTTTGACAAAGAAGTCAGAATTAAATAAAGTAAAAAAAAAAAAAAGAAAGGGGGGACTCCTGGGTGGCGCAGCGCTTTGGCGCCTGCCTTTGGCCCAAGGCGCGATGCGATCCTGGTGACCCGGGATCGAGTCCCACGTCAGGCTCCCGGTGCATGGAGCCTGCTTCTCCCTCTGCCTGTGTCTCTGCCTCTCTCTTTCTCTCTCTCTGTGACTATCATAAATAAATTAAAAAAAAAAAATTAAAAAAAAAAGAAAGAAAGAAAGAAAGAAAGAAAGAAAGAAAGAAAGAAGAAAGAAGAAAGAAAGAAAAAAAGAAATGGTATAACAAACCATTCACTGCAGAAGAGACAAGTTCCACAGATAAAGTCCAGGCAAGTTACTGAAATAGATAAATAAATACATAAATAAATTAATAAAAGTAAAATAAATAAATAAAAATGTAACAAGCAACAGCAACTACTGTCAAGGGAGGAAGGGTGGCAAATCCAGAGTTGCTACAAAATAGTAACTGAAATGTCCAGTTTTCAACAAAATTTGTCAGATATGCAACAAATTAGAAGGTATGGCACATACTCAGGAAAATACTGTTGATCAGGAACTGAGTGGACCACATGTTGGATACATCAAACAAAAACTCTATTCAGATATTATAAATAAATTTTAAAAAGTAAAGGAACCTGTATTTAAAGAAATAATAAAAATTAAGATTATAATACCTCAAAAATAGGACATATAGGAAGAAAAATAGAAACTATATAAAGTAATCAAATGAAATAACCAAATGAAAATAATCAATTTATATTGGAGATAAGCACAAGTAATAATACATATATGATGAGATTTATAAAATATGTAAGATCAGAATATATTAAAAAATAATGCAAAGGACTGGAAGGGAGACATAGAGGTACATTTGAATAAAAGTAGATTCTAATAAGCTAATCTTGATTATTATAAAGTGAAAAAAAAGATGCACACTAGAATATAGTCATATACAGCTAGTAAGCCCATAGAAGAGACAAATTGGAGTACTACAAAGTACACGTTTAGTGAAAAAAAGGGAAGAAAATTCACACAGACAAGAAATACAAGGACAATGGGCCTAAAACCAAATATATTACTTTCCTGTAGCTGCTATAAAAATTTAGCACAGCATGAGTGGCTTAAGCCAACAGAACTTTATTCTCTCACAATTCTGGATGTTTGAAGTCCAAAATCAAGGGGTTGGTAAGGCCATGCTTTATTCAAAGGCTCTGAGGAAGAATCCTTGCCTCTTCTAGTTTCTAGTGGTTGCCAGCAATTTCTGGCATTCCTTGGCTTGTGGGAAGGTAACCACAATTTGGGCCTTTATCTCCACAGGGCCTTCTTTCCTCTCTGTCTTTGTGTCTCTGTGTCTGAATTTTCCTCTTTTCATAGGGACACAAGACATACTGGATTTGAGGCCTACCCTAATCCTGTCTGAACTCAATTACATCTGTGAAGACTGTATTTCTGAGTAAGGTCACATCTACAGGTTATGCCCAGGTGGGCATTAATTTTAGGGGTAACTATTTAGCCCAGTATACCAACTAGATTTGTAATTATATATAAGTGATTCAAATACTCTAAGTAAAAGATTAAAAATATAAGAAAGGACAAAAAAGCAAAGCCTAACTCTCAGCTGTGTTTACGAAACACAATATAAAATTAACTATTCTAAATAGAATCATAAAAAAGCTAACGTGGAAATATTAACATTAGGCAAAGTTGATTTCAGATAAAAGGATATTACTAAAGACAAAAGGGACATATTTAATAATAAAAGCTTCAATTCATTAAGCATGATTAGTAATTCAAAATTTATGGATGTTTATAACAACAAATCTCAAAAAGAAATGAAACAAAAGGAGACAAATCTGAAAGCAGAAACGGAACAAACCCACAATCATAATTCGATATTTGGTGCTCTTCTGTCAGCAATTAATAGAGTCATAGAGAAAATTCACTAAAAATATAGAAAATTTGAACTATATATATATTTTTAATTTGAACAATATTGATCAGGTACTTGACCTAACTGACTCCTTAGAGGATTACAACCCAAACTACCAAAATATACATTTTATTAATGTGCACATGAAATATGAACAACACAGACAATAGAAAGCCATGAAAGAAATCTGAAAAAAAGTAGATGAATTGAAATCATAGAGAAAATTTTCTGATCAATAAAAAATTAAATTAGAAATCCATAAACACCATATAAAATCTACAAATATTGGAAAATTAGATAAAAGATCTAAAATAGCCCATGCGTTCAAGTAGACAAAGACACCTTAAGGTATAAGTAGTTAAAAAATGACTTTAAACTGAATAAAAAAAAAAGTGTTTTTTAAAAATATTAAGAAAGTGATAAGGTAAGCTTCATACTGGCCAAAAATATTTGTAATACATATACATGAAAGGGGACTTGTATCTAGAAAAAAAATACTGTTAAAATTTAATAAGATAAACATTCCCCTTTAAGACTGCGCAAATGATTTGTATGAATACTTCAAGAAAGAAGGTACATGAATAGTCTCTAGGATATGAAAGATGGTAAGCAATATTATACAGCAAGAAAATATAAAACAAAATCATAATAATATGCGACTACACAACTAGAATTCCTAAAATTATCAAGTATTGCTGAAGATATGGAGAATCTAGAACTCTCCTAGAACACTGATGGTACAATATGAAATGATGGAACTACTTGGAGAACTTTCTGGTAATGTCTATAAATTTAAAACTAAATTTATTTCATGACTCAGTTGTTCCAATCCTTCATTACCTAAGAGTTATGAAATATATGTCCATACATGTATTGTTACATGTTTATTAATAGGCTTATTCTTAAAAGTGTTGAACTATAAACAACCCAAGTGTCCATCAACCAGTGAATGGTTAAAAAAGAAAAAATCCTGGAGTATGAGTACAATGAAATGCAACTTGGCAATAAAAATAAATGGACTAGTAATGCACTCAATAATATGGATGGGTCAAAAATATAATCATAAGTAAAGGAAGACAGAAACAAATGAATATATTAGGTATGATTCCATTTCTTTTTTTTAAAAAAAGTAAAGAACAGGAAAACAAATCGATTGTGTCACAGAGTCCGTCCATAATTTCTAATCTATGATAGGCATTTGTGGACTACCTAGAAAGGAGAACCAAGGCTCTTTTTGGAGAGATGAAAATATTTGATATCTTGACTGAGTTTGTGGTTACATGATTTGTGGAGTTATTAGAACACATGTATTTGAATAATTACAGTGGACACATTTTATTTTATGGAAATTATACCTCAGTATGATTGTTTTTTCAGGTGTAAAACTTACAAAAATACTTAAGGGACCACACTAAATGAACACTAAATAAATGGGATTGTATTATTTTACTTTCAAGACATTCAGTTACCCTAATTTATAAAAAAACAAATTCACCCTTTCCACCGCCATCCTGGTTGCGTGTGGTTGACTGTGATCGCCATGTCTTCCCACAAGACTTTCAGAATCAAGCGATTCCTGGCCAAGAAACAAAAGCAGAATCGTCCTATTCCCCAGTGGATTCGGATGAAAACTGGTAATAAAATCAGGTACAACTCCAAGAGGAGACACTGGAGAAGAACCAAGCTGGGTCTATGAGGAAGCATCACACATCCTGAAATAGCAAACATAATTGGCACACATATTTAAGCCCCATGGAGATCTCATGTTCCTATCCTATCAATATGGAAACATCCTTCCTACCTGGCTAATAGACATGTCTTATCAAGGGAATGATTTTCTCTATTACTATGCCTCTATACCAGTAGGTTGGTTCAGTAATAAATGTGAGACCTTTCAGCTGAGCTGCTGTTGTGTCCTAATTTGTGAAGTGCTGAATTCCCCCTCCTGTCAGATCTCACATAGCACTGTCTGATAGAACTTTCTGCAGTGATAGAAATGGCCCTTGACAACGAAGTATTGAAAGTGTGGCTAGGGGACGCCTGTGTGGCTCTGTCTGCTAAGCGTCTGCCTTTGGCTCAGGTCTTGATGGGGAGTCAGCATGTCTCCCTCTCTCTGGTCCTCCCCCAGCTCATGTGCTTTCTCTCAAATAAAATCTTAAAAAAAAATTCAAAATATTATTAAGAAAGCCTTGTAAGAATTGACACTGTGTATTTCCTTTTTGGTTTTTTTTTTTTTTTATTGGAGTTCAATTTGCCAACATATAGCATAACACCCAATGCTCATCCTGCCAAGTGCCCCCCTCAACACTGTATATTTCCAATCTCTTTTGAGCCATGTTTCTTCCTTTTACTGTATCCCAAATATACTAGCTCCTTTATTTTTCCAAGCTCTTAGGTTCTTTACATATTATTGCAGATAGATACTGTGCTCCCTTAGCTAATAAGTTCTTGCCTCCTCCCATCTCTAATCCATTAGCCTCTCCTTTTCTTGAGGCCCACAGGTAAAGGTATCTCATTCATTTATTCGACAATGTTTACTGAGTATTTAGTATGTCTCTGGTTCTTCTGGGCCCTGGGACATGACAATAAACAAGATACAGTCCCTGCCTTCTCAGATTTTCATTCTGGGAGGCGGTAGTGAAAATAAATATACAAGTAAACATGCCACAGTTAGCTGTCAATATGTCTTATTACTAAAAAATAACCATATTAAGGAAGTCTAACCCTTTCATACTGGAGGAGGGTTGATATTTTATGTAGATGATGGTGACGCAACATTGGAACAGAGGCCTAAGATTTGAGAACAATGTAATTAATTATCTGAGAAGGTGTGTTCCAGATAAAAGAAATAATCAGATGTTTCCCTTGAATTTTTAGCTACTTCCACTGTTCTTTTTTTATTTTGTTTTGTTCTGTTAGTGTGCTTATTTATAGTAAGTACTATCAGAATTTTTAATTGTATTATGCATGGATTTGTCTTTCTTCAAAGACTGTAGAAGAATTTGTTCACTATTGTTTATAAACTTTAAAAAAAGCGTATGCCTATGAGAAGCATTAGCCAAATATTTGTTGAATAACATGCTTCTAAGTATGAATAAGTACACTTTAGAAGATATTTCTCTAATACTATTTAATTCACAAAGATTTAGTTTGAGTAAGAGCAAATGAATCATCAGATTACGAATCCATCTTATTTAACAGGACATACAAAACAGACTGAAAATTCAGTTTGCAATAGGGATGGGGTAATAAGTTTTCTTTTCAACATGTTAAGTTCAAGATATCTGTGAGGCAGTCAGATGATGTGCAAAAATAACATTTTCCTTGAAGCATTTTATTTAAGTTTCTCTATTTCTTTTAATGCACTTATTCTTTTCATTTATTTAAAAAAAAATTTCTGTCTTCATTGCTCTCTACTCACAATTCCTTAAGCTACAATGTTACCAATTAAGTTTTCCATTTCCAATAGTGCATTACTTATAATTCATCAAAGAGCAACTTTCAAGCAATGAGGGTAGAGTAAGTCAAGTTTTAACAAATACACAAGTGGCACAAGATTATCATAATTAAGATTGATTATATAAATGACGATGATGTATTTGTATTATATGCAGAGTATAAAAACATTGAAAAGTATATTTCAATGGGTATTATGATTATCCCACTCAAATACAGGAAGCAGAATAACATTTTAGAATAAGCATAGATTTTGAAGATCACTGGAAAATAATATTAAAAATTTTCCAGGGACTTATTAAACATTAGATATTTGTCTAAGCAATTAACAGAGATAATCTAATTTGAATCTTACAATGCTGTTGTATAAACACTACCTACATTTTGCAGATGAGGAAGAAAAAGCACACAAAATTTAGAAAACTTAGGCAAGTCTCTTCACTAGGAAGTGGTTGCAACAAATTTTGAAACCAGGTTGCAGGATTCCAGAAGCCACACTTTCCATTCCTGGGTTTGTATCACTGCTTCAGATGATCAGATTTTTATTTTATTTATTCATTTTTTTTTTTTTACCCACAAGTACTTATTTACTAGATAACTGAAGTTACATTTTTAAACTCTACAAGCATACATGATATTTCGGGAAATTAAATGAAAGTATATGTTTAACACTCCCAACATAATGCCCGGTTTAACAGAGACACTCAGAATTCTTAGTCTCTTTTCTTAAACTCAAGGATGAGAGCCCCTGTTATTTCACATTCTGTTTCTGCTTGGATCAAGTTTCCTGTGGGCTGTTACGGCTGCTAAATCAGATATCTCTTCACACATGCCACTTAGAAGAAGCAGGAACACTGTCTTCCTGCAGCTCTTGGGCCCTTAAATACAGAGTGAGAGCCTCTCCCTCGTCTGTCTGTGCAGCAGCTCACCGTCGGCATCTCCGTGAGGTCTGACCGGCACAGGAGCCTCCAGCTCCTTGATAATACACAGAGAAAGGTCTGCTCCCTGACTGAGGCTGATGGCAGGGGCTGCCACTCCCAGCGGGCTGTGACTTGGGCCACAAGCAAACACAGCATGTTACAGGCTGAATGCACTCTGATGAAATAGGATTCTCTCCTCTATAGGCGGGTTCATTGGACTCCTTCAGATTAGGTTGAAATTCTCACTGGAGCAAGTAGATCTTGGAAACTAATAATATTTTTCATTATTCCTTTGAGATGCAGTAAGATGCAGTAAGAATTTCATCCACAACTACTAAATCACAAAGTGACTTCCGGTCAGAATTGCATTCTGCAATATTTTATTTTGATTTCTAAAGTCATTGTCTCATGTAAAGTCTTATCATTAATTAAAGGAAATATTTCTGGGGCGAATGGGTGATTTAGTCCATGAAGCATCTGTCTTCACTCAGGTCATGATCTCAGGTCCCAGAGCCAGCCCTTCATTGGGCTCCCCACTCAACAGGGAGTCTGCTTCTCCCTCTGCCCCTCATCCCACTTGTGCTCTTGGTCTCTCTCAAATAAATAAATACAATTAAAAAAAAAAAGAAATATTTCCAAATCTCAGTTTCCTCCCCACCTACCATTTTCTACTTCTCTGCATTAAACTTCCTTAAAGAAACTTTGGTTTCATTAATATGTCATTGCATTGAGTACTTTTTTTGTTGTTTTTTTTCAGAAGCTTTAGGTTGGTTTAGAGATACATAGGACATATTAAGCAGAAAGGGATGCACTATTTTATGTGTCACAGATGAGAGACACATCATACAGTCGAGAAAAAGGAGGGTGGCCCTGGTTCACACTGTTTGTTAAATGATGGTAAACATGAGGACTTAAAAGCCCTTACTTGCAGTCTAGTGCACTTCACACTTTGTCACACATTCTCATACAAGTGAAATGAAAGACAGAATTTCTGATGCCAAATTAGCATAGTGCACTCTACTTATGTGGTATTATACACATTTTTGTGATCTTAGCATATTTTTTTATATACTGACCACATAGTTTAATAGATTAAAGATGGGTATTCAGTAAGCTTCATAGAAAAGGAATTTATTCTTGTTCATTAAAGGAAGTATTGAATTTTAGAGCCAAAGAAAAATAGAGTGAGAGCTGTAATACCAGTATTTTTCATTTTAATTTCAAAGATTTTTTTTTTTCCTTTTCAAAAATGTAATGGAGCTTATGAAATACTATTTTTAACATATATCAGGAGATGAGCTTATACAAATTATAAGTTGGAGAATAGTTACCCAGGTAAGCAAAGTGGAACTTCAAAAATAAATAGACTAATTTCCATACGATGAAATAATATTGATTAATCAATGATTTCATGTGGTGTTCTAATTTTAAAAAGTTCCCAAACCATGTTTCCCTTTAAAAATGTGTGTCTAAATTCACATCTTTCATATTCCTTTTAATCAATGAGCCAAGTTCACATTCCACACATTCCTTATCTGAGGATCTTGAAACAAGTCAAAAACTTTATGATATTGACTTTTTTCACCATGATATTTAATCTATATTATAACTGCCATAATCATAAGGAAGGAAATCCTCATAAGAGACAGGGAAGTAACACTATATTTGGAAGACTACAGACATGGGAAGTTGTATTCTTTTAATTCTTTAGATTCAAGTGAATCCCTTCTATTTCACTAAATTTTTCTATGTTCCTACCATAAATCTCTAAAATTGGATATGGTTGAGGTCTAATATAATATAATAAAGTATAATAATGCAGCAATCTTTTAAAATGACTATCACCAGAACAAAGGAAACATGTAGTTTAGATATGTATTTAAGAATCTTTCAAAAAAAAAAAAAAAGAATCTTTCTAAGATGGCAGTTGGAAATTATTAAAAAACTGCATTCTAGGCAGTCTATGAAATAAAGCCATCTCTTTGAATTTAGATTCTAGTCATGCCATTATTTAAAATTCAGACTACCCGTGTAAACTTTAGCAAAACCCAAAACTTGTTTATAGGTAGTAGAAGCTCTCCAGTATGACATGATTATAACTTGCAGTATGCAATACATCAAAATTTGGTTGAATAATGATACTATAAAATGATACAAAAAATTTTGGTACAAAAGAAACAGTAATTTCAAGCTCTGCCAAACCACTTGTTCCAAATCCTCATAAATAAAAATGCATAGTTAAGTTGGAAAATAATTAAGACACCAATGTAGACCAGAAAAAAATAAACAACTAACAACACAAACTGAATAAAACAAACAACCATGGGACAGTGATGTTGAAGCCAGTAGGGACCTCTAGGTCTGGAAGCAGGCACTGGGGCCTGGCACCTCAGCTATTTTTTGGCCAACAGGGCTAAAATGTGTTTCATGAAAGATGGGTAGCCTGGAGCCCAGGCTTGAGTCTTAGAGCTGGATGAAGATAATGCTCTCCTGTTTATGAAGGGAGGCAGGGCTACAACTTACAACAAACTTCTAGCCCAAATGAGAGAAAGTAGAAATTCAGACTCTTGACCAGCAAGCAGAGTCTCACTGCTCTCTACTATGGTGCATTGACAGGATACTTCAAAATTCCAGCAGAGGACAGAGACTCCAACAAGAAGATGTTGTCATGGAGGAGACAGGGGACATGCTATACAGCATAGTGTCTCTAGTCAGCAATTATGTAGCATGCACTCAAAAATTTGTTAAAAGGGTAGGTCTTATGTTAAATGTTTTTTTTTTTTTAAAGGTTGTATTTATTTATTCATGAGAGACACAGAGAGAGAGAGAGAGAGAAAGACACACACAGGCAGAGGAGAAGCAGGCTTCACGCAGGGAGCCCAACATGGGACTTGATCCCAGGTCTCCAGCAGGCCCTGGGCCGAAGGTGGCACTAAACCACTGAGCTACCCGGGCTGTCCATGTTAAGCATTCTTCTAACACACAGGCATGCACACACACACAAACCAAGGCACACAAAGACACAAGGAAACTTTTGGAGATAATGGATATGTCCATTACCTTGATTGTGGCGATGGTTTCACAGGTGTATTTATATATATATATAAACTGACCAAATTTTGTATATTAAATATTTGTAGCTTTTGTATGTTAATCATACTTAGTTAAAGCTGTTTTTTAAAGACTTAGAAACAACTATGTATAAATATATTTTAGAATTTTTACCAGAAGTTTTTTATAACATTTAAAAAATTTAGAACATGACATCATAAGCTTATGATGTTGAGTAGATTAAAATGAGAATATATATTATTTGATAGTCTATCTTCAATATTAAAACTAGCAAAATATTTAGGCAAGTAGTAATAAATTCAACTTTTCCAAAAATCATATAAAATATTTTGATTACTCTCTATTTAATCACATTAACCAAAATGATTATCCTTTCTCAAGTCACGTTATATAGTTGAGGTTGTGCTAATTTCTCTAAATAGGCTAACTACTTTAATCCACACAACTGTGTGAACTAATGCTACAACTACCTTCACTTTATAAAGAAATTGGCACGTGGAGAAATTTATGTCTTGCCCCAAATCACACAGTCAACAAAGCCAACAGCCATTTTTGCCACAAAACACTTTGACCACTCTGCTTGAGCTTTTAACTACCGCACTGCATCTTTACTGGTAAAAGAGCAGGTGGTGTGTATCTACCATGCCACACAGTTATTAAGAAATAGCGTGTATCGTACATCTATAAAAACACCCAAACATTATATTTAATTCTACCATTTTGCAAAGTCAGTAAAAAATCAAATGTATGTAAATTAATAAATGTATCATGCAACAATCTGGAAAAATATGAACTATTTTTGTAGGTTATTATTATAAATAATCATAGAACATTTGGTATTGATAACATGTAGAAAGTCCTTTTAAACAAAGGCAAGAAAAAAAAGTAAGTGCAGCATTTCATCCATAACCAGATGGCCAGGCATACCAAATCAGTAGTATGTAAATAACTTCATTGCAAGGACACATAAAAAATGACTAGCTACTCAACATCTACTTTATACATAGATGATCCCTATGTAGACAAGACAAAAATATGTACTTTTTATTGTGACTAATGCAGTCCCCAGAGCTGCCAGTATCATTTTGCAGTTCATTTATATAAAGGTATGAAAACAGATGTGTCAGGAACATCTGGATCCTGTGCTAAAATCAACTATGAAATATAGTGCATATGCAGTTCAAAATGCACATAAAATAAAATGGGAAAATACAGTCAACTGTTAAGATACTGAAAAGTCAGCACCATTATTTTCCATCTTGACGCTTATAGCAAATATCTTTTCCTTTAATATTAGCAAACATTACATAGAAAATAATCTACAGCCAATGTAATTATAACAACAAACAAATAATTTTGGAAAGAATACATGAGCACATACTGATGTGGACATTAGTTTATTAGTGACAGGTCTATCCTAAAAAATATTTTTCAAAATACTTGCTTCAAAGTAATATTTCTGACATATTGCAGAGAGGCTTTTAGCCAAAACAGGTCATCCACAGCTAATTATATGGCTTTTGTCTTTGTGCATACATTATGATTGGCAAGCTGCCAATGGACATGTATAAATAATGAACAAAGTGATGAATTTAAAAATTCTAAAGCACTGGACCAGACTGCTGTCTTAACAGCAGAATATTAACTTCCACACCTGGTCCCCATTCAGATAATCCTGAAGTATCTTCATCACATTTATTTACATTGTCTGCTCTCAAATATTAACACTAATAAAATAAAAGAGGATTATAATCCTTTGGATAAAAATAAAAAGATTAATTTGGCTGAAGAGTTATTTGCCTTAATAAAGTTCTACTTTCTATTTTTTTATTTTTTATTTTTTTTTGAAGTTCTACTTTTTTAATTGCTTCTAATATTGTTCACTTTAACTTACTTTTATAAAATCATTACTTCTCAGCCTCCACTCACGCTAACTATGTCATTTGTTTGCACTGGCTTATCCCACCTTTAACTCCTGCATATTTTAAATTGGAGGACATGTTGCCTTTTTGGATCATCCCTAAACACAGATCATTTAGTGGTATGCTCCCAGTGAGTTTTCAGATTTCTTCTTTAATAGATCACCTAGTTATGTCATAACTTCATTGGAGAGAGAAACAAGTGTACAATATTCCTCTATAATAACCTTTTATGCAATTTTGAGCCATTACTTCATTCTGTGAACCCTTTTTTACTAAGACAAAGAACTCTGCCCCAATTAGTTGTGGTTTTAAGAATTAATTTAAAGACAAGTGTAGTTGCATTTTGCCAACATTTATTAATTGTAGGAACATTTATTAGTTCTTTGCTAAAAACAGTAACATTTATTTTTCTATTAAGAAAGAAAAAATATGAAAGACATTTATTTAATTTTATAATTTCTTGTATTATTCAAGAAAACATCTACCATTATTTAACCTTTCTTGTATTTTTTATCTTTCCCTTCTTATGTATATATAATTAAACTTTAGATACATTTGACATTTATAGAATATTTGGTTTAGCTTTTACTATGAAGTTTCACAATAGGTTTCAAACTTTTTAAAATTTGCTTTTAAGTAAACTTCAAAAACCTAGGAAATCATATTCAGTTAAAGGAAAACATTGTAGATATGAATCTTACACATCTCTCATTTTAAATTTTTAACACATATGACACATATACCATATCTGCCATCACTATAATTTTCTGTGTCCATAGTAGGAGCTTTGTGTCATGTATAGTGCTTCCAAATTAGGGTTAAGTGTGGCCTTAAAATCTTTCTTGTAATCTGATTACACACAGACTACCCATGAATTGGATTTTGTGTCTCAAATCAGCTGTTATAGATCAGTCTTCTTAGGAATCATTCAGGGAGCTTTGTTGTAATATACACTGGGAATGTACATTTTGATGGGAATTCCTAATTAATTCTTATGAAGTTAGATTGGCACACATTTAAGTTCAACATTTAGAAATGTCTGATCTTGAGGCCCCAGGGTGACTCAGTCAGTTTAGTGCCTGCCTTTGGCTTAGGTCATGATCCCACAATCCTGCGATTGAGTCCAACATTGGGCAACCTGTTCAGTTGGGAGCTGTTTTTCCATCTCCCTCTGCACCTTCCCCTGCTTGTGCATGCTCTCTCTCTCTCTGTCAAATAAATAAATAAAATCTTTAAAAAATTTAATCTGATATAAAACCTTCAAATCAATGGTCCTCTCATTTTTTTGTGTGTTTATATATTTATACACTTATTTGTTTTATTATTTGTTTTCATTTGATTAGGTCATTGTATGGGCTGAATCTTTGTTTACCCAGGAAGCTTGTATGTTGAAGCCCTGAATCCCAGTTTGGCTGCATTTGGAGTGGGGATTCTAAGGAAGTAATTAAGGAGCGGCCTTGATCTGATAGCATTAGCATTCTTATAAGAAGCTTACCTGAAATCCAGCTTGCTGGCTCTCTCTCTATCAGCATGCTTGCACCTGGGAAAGGCCTTGTGAGGACATAATAAGATAGCCATCTGCAAGCATCTCTCACCAGAAATGAATCCTGCTGGCACCTGGATCTGGAACTTCCAGCCTCCAGAACTGTGAGAAAACAATTTCCTGTTGCTTATGCCACCTGTCTATGGCATTTTGTTATGGCAACCTGAGCATACTAATACAAGTAACAAATTCAATGGTAATTTCTATCATTCTTTGTTTTTTAAATCATCCGATATATATTGAAGCATCTCCTTATTTCCAAAAGGAATACTCCCCTTTTTCTCTATTGGTAGTCTAGAGGAGTGAAGTATAAACAAAACTAAACCCAATGGAAAAAAAAATGGGGGCTTGGGGAGAGTTTAAGGGGAAAAAAATACTCTGGAATGGGAAAGCCAGTGAATCAGAGAAAGTCTATACTGGTGCACAAATCAGAGCTATAAGAAAATCCAAGAAGTCAAACACTTCTGGAAACTGAAGAACAATGAGAAAGAGGGGTCTCTGAGCAAAGTCTGTAGAAATGGAAATTTACAGTTCTTGGGAAGCTTCTTTATTTGTTTTTTAACCATCCAAATTTCATGTAAATTTTACTCTTAGCCATCTATAATCTAAGACCCTGGGAAGGGAATTCATGGAAGCAATACTCTCAGCCTTCGCCAAATGCACATGACAAACCAGAACAAGAAGGAAAAGAAACCTGCAATTCAGCATTCTCTCCAAGTAAGAGTTAATTTTCTTCTCTGATTTTTCATAGTCAAATAGGATATAACAATAAAGCACTGACTTGGAAGTCCAAAAAATGAGAGAAAATGCTGTTTATTCCTCAAATAGCTGTATACCACAATGCAAGTCTTTCAACATTACCAGGTTAAACATTTCCTTATGCATAAAATGAGCTTATCAGATTAATGATGGCTGAGGTCCTTTCCAGGCCTAACGCTCTATTATTCTCTTTATTATTATTCTTTGTCTCTTTGTTGGCCATAGCAAAGAAAATCTAAAAATATGGCTAGCAGTTGGAGTCTTTACTATATTAAGGAGGTTAAGTCAATCAAATGCAACATGCACTGTTTATCCTTGCCCCTTGTATATTACATGCTCTACAAAGCCTTACATTATCCTGCTTTATCCCAGAGAAGATTTACTTTACTAACTCATTCAGGCTTGTGCTCCTTTCTCTACAATATGGAGATCATTTCTGATTATGATATTTCATCAATATGCACCCAATTTAGAAGCCACATTTATAAAAGGTATTACAGGCTATCTGAATTTAGAAAGTAATATTTTAATTATTAAGATTGCTCCATTAGAATAAAATGAAGAATAATATACTTTTCCTTAAAGTGTCATATTATGTCAAATCGAAGAATACTTTCTTATCATTTTTTTATTAAAAGATTATTGTTATAAGGGAGAAAAGATGAATCTTTCTTACAAATAAATCCCAGATAATTTATGAAGATACTCTCCTTTTAAGAGGTTGTACTGCTCTTCCCACTTGAGTGTAGGTTCCATTTAGTAAATTGCTTTGAAAGAGTAAATTATAAAATGGGGGCAGGGGTAACTTTACTGTAGAGAAACCTTGCAAACACTGCTTCAGATATCTAATTGTTAGCATTATTAATCATTAAGTCCTGTTGATAACATGTACTTCAGTTAACGTGATGACATGGTACTTCTGTGGAATTTCTCACAAATCATATAACCTTAGTTTAACCTCGGAAAAAAATACCAAGTAAACTCCATTAGAATGACATTGCACAGAATACCTTACCAGTATTTTTTAAAACAGCTACCCCATTAGAATGACATTGCACAGAATACCTTACCAGTATTTTTTAAAACAGCTAAGGCCATCAAAAACAAGTAAGTTATGAGAAACATCATAGGAAAGGAAGGCCAAGAAGACATTGCAATTAACTATGGCTGTGCTGGATGGGATCCTGGAACAGAAAAAGAACATTAGTGAAATTTGAATAAATTGTCAAGTTTAGCCAACAATATTATATCAGATTTGGCTTCTGAGTTGTGACAATGTACCATGAAAATATAAAATGCTAAAAATAAAAATGATAAAGGGCATATGGGAATTCTGTACTATCTTTGCAACTTTTCTAAAGATCTAAAACTAATCTAAAATAATGTTTATGAAAATCACAACAAGTGGCACCTAGGTGGTGCAGTGGTTGAGCGTCTGCCTTTGGCTCGGGTCATGATCCCAGAGTCTTGGGATGGAGTCCTGCTTCAGGCTCCCCACAGGAAGCCTGCTTCTCCCTCTGCCTATGTCTCTGCCTCTCATGAATAAATAAATAAAATCTTTTAAAAAAGTCCATAGCTAACTGGATAAGATTTGTAATTATACATTCATTCACTTAAGAAATATTAAACGCTCACATTTACACATCTATACACATCTAGATTTGATTTTTCTCTTTAAAAAATCTCATTGTTATTTTGGTTCTGTGTTCTTTACAGTAATGGTTACTTATTTTTGCCTTTAGACAAGATATGGACCATTCAGTTTACCAGTTTCCATCCAACTCGTCTATCTCATTTATTTTGTCTTCCTACTCCTTGTAACCCATTTTGTTTGTAATCCACTGTCTGGGCAGAGAGACAGAATATTAAGCCAAAGTTGGAATATAATCATAAAATTTGTGTTACATGAATGAAGAAAGAAGTAACTAACCTCCTCAAATTCCAGTTTGTGCATTGTGTTGAATTCTGTTTCACAGATATATCATGCTCAGATGTGAAGAGGAATGTGGCAGGAAGAAATGTGGCAATAGGGCAGGATAGGCTGAGATGCAGGTATAAAAGCTTTGACCTCAGGGGGTTAGCTGGAGCTCAGTCATGTAAGTGTTTTCTAATCTTAGGAAACCAGCAGAATCACCTGAGAATCTGTTAAAAACACAGTTCCCCTAGGACAGTGTTTCTTCAGGTGAAATCCCATTACTGGTAACATTAGTATCATTGGGAATTTTTGGGAAACAGAAACTCTTGAGCCCCACTCCAGGTTGAGTGACTCATAAACCCTGGAGATAACACTCAGAAATCTGTTTTCCTAAGCTCTTTAGGTAATTCTGATTTTAGACTAAAGTTTGAGAACTACATCCCAGATGATTTGAGTTAATTATCCTGGGCAGTGTTGTTGTTGTTGTTGTTTATCTAGCATTCATTTAGAATGAATTTGATAATGAGCATGGGAAATAGACGCAAATGCTTAGAGAGATGTGGATCCATTATCCTATGGGTTAACTCATAGAAGGAAATATGTTTACCTTTCATATAGAGCAGTGGGAGATTAATAATCAAAGAACAAGAGACTATATCTACATATAGTGTTTATAAACTGATGTTCATTCTAGATTACTCTTATCAACAGTTTCTTTTGTAACTTTTTTTATTTTAAAACTTAGGTGCCAGTACTTACTAAATATGAAGTATCTGTCCATTTCTGATGTCACCTAAAGAGTAAAGAGAAAAAGAATATGTTTAGGCAAATTTAAATATAAGTTTTGGAAAATATGTATTGAAACTATGTCCTGGCATTAATATATACCTTTTAAATTTATAGTTATATCACTGGGATATTTATGACAGGATATTTGATATATTTTCAGCAAATAAAAATGGTCATGAATTCTGACCAAGGAGCATTATACAAAGTGGATTACTCCTTCCAAGGAGTACAATTTCAATAATTAAAAATTCCATTAATAAATTATGGTAGACTATGACTTAAAGTTTTTTTAAATTTAAATATAATTATAGTTGTAATTTTAAAAATGGATAAATCAGAATCATTTGTGTTCATAAGAAATTCCTTAATAAAGGGGATCCCTGGGTGGCGCAGCGGTTTAGCGCCTGCCTCTGGCCCAGGGCGCGATAGATCCTGGAGACTGGGGATCGAATCCCACCTCGGGCTCCCGGTGCATGGAGCCTGCTTCTCCCTCTGCCTGTGTCTCTGCCTCTCTCTTTCTCTCTGTGTGACTATCATAAATAAATTAAAAAAAAAATTCCTTAATAAAAACTTTCATGGATTAGAAAACATTAAATTATCTTGTTGAATGTTAGATTTTTCTAAAACAATATCAGTGGTTGTGATTTATTCATCATTTATCTATTTTGAAATGAAAATAGATCTTTAAGATACTATCATGAGCAATTGTAATTGGATGCTGCTGATGAGGACTCTGACAGTTTGAGAAGCAATAGTTGCAATGGACTTTCTAATGCTGTCTTTTTCCTGGCATTTGAAGGGAGAATTAAACCACTTTAGCTTAGATTGTACACAAGACACAGCCAAGTGCTTTGGGCAAAGCTGTGAGAAGTCAGGGAAGAGGAGACAACTTTCTGCTAATGAGCATAGTGTAACTCATTAGCAAAAACTATATGACAATGTGGCAATATTTTTTACTTACAGTTAAACATACAAATTTTTATGGTTTTATTCTACTGTACAAATGCTGTTTGCTCAACATGGAACTGATAGTACAGGTGTGTTTTTCCTAGCTTGTTTTTATAATACTTTACCCCCCTTAATTTTCTATCAAAATATAGTGAAGTTACCTGTGTTCTTGTAATTGTTCATATCTTTTTGGGTTTAAATCTGGGTATTATACTTTTCAACCAGAATATACTTCTAAGAAGTAATCTGAAAAGTATTCTGTCCATGTGTTCTTATTTGGGAAATAATAATCATTTCTATTTTCAAAATAAGAGCAGCAGTTTATTTATTTCTTTATTTTTTAAAGAGTTTATTTATTCATGAAAGACACAGAGAGAGGCAGAGACACAAGCAGGGGGAGAAGCAGGCTCCCTGCATGGAACCTGACACAAGCAGGGGGAGAAGCAGGCTCCCTGCATGGAACCTGACACAAGCAGGGGGAGAAGCAGGCTCCCTGCATGGATCACACCCTGGGCCAAAGACAGGGGCTAAACTGCTGAGCCACCCAGGGATCCCCAAGAGCAGCAGTTTAACTGACCATTTAATCATTTATGGGAGACAATATCAGATAATATGAAACAAGATTACCAATCACTTCATATCCTATCTCCCTAGTATCTTTTTTGAATCTCAGTTTCTAAAGTTTTCTATCTTTGAATTTTTCTCTATTAATCTCAAACCAATCCTAAATTTATTTTCATCCTTTCAGTATTGATAAACAGTTTCATTTTTTTTTTTTTTTTTAGTTGCCCTAAAGATTGTCTTGTTATAATGTTTAACAGCAGTGGAGCTTTTTTTGCATTCATCTCTGCCTTTATGTCATTGTGAAGGTCAAAATCTGTCAGGCTATAGCACATGTACTCTTAATAAGGCTGTCTTTCTTTTACTTCTTCACCCTCAGGCACAAGGCATAATTCCTCATGAGTGTCTTCTGTCACAAAGAAATACCAGGACTCAAAAGTACTTGAAATGAGGGGTTTGGTGGCTTAGTGGATAAAACCCCTGACCCTTTACCTCAGAGAACATGGCTTCAATTCAAACTTTCAATGTAAGTGAAAAAAGATTTGCGGAGTTGCTGATATTACCTGTGCAGAGTGTTCTAGAATAAGACACAAGATATCTGTAACAGAAAAATCTCAAGACTACATTTACTTGCAACACTACTCATCTCCAGAGGACACGGCTTTGGAATTGGAAATTAGGATTGCTATGTAATCCTGAGTTTTTATTACCAACTCGGCTTTTCAAACAGAGCCTTCATCTCTGAGCCTTTGTTAATTTCTTCAGCATCCCTGAAAAATATGAAACCCTCAATTAAAACCGAGGCCTCCATCTATTTTAAAAAGAAAACCACCATTTCAAAAACCAGGTTTATCAAACGAGCCACTCTTAGAATACTCTGCTTTATCCAAGGTCAGGAGAAGGGTGTATTCCTCATAGAAACTGGACATCTGTGAACAAAGAATGTAAAAGTTTTCCTGTGAGAGAAAAGTCTATAATTGATTTAATTGATGGTGCCTGGGTTTTCTCAACTTCATGTTAGGCTCTGTATATGTCCTGATAGAGCTGAAAAATAATTATATTAGAGTACAATGCATAGTGCAAACTCTTCAGCACTATGTAAGAGAATCTGCATGTTAGCATTTGCAGATTGTGAACATAATAAAGCAAAGGTGACATTTGCATATGCAATGTGTAGTAGAGCCTTGAAAATAGGTCAGACCTCTCTTTACAGGAGAATGATACAAAGAAGCCTGAGTGATTTTAAAAGGTAGGTTAATATGGTGATGTCATGTACTTTACTCAAAAACAAGTATTAAACACTTCTTTTTCTTTGTGACTATATTAATGTTATTATAGTGTGAAAATGAAGAAAGGAAGCTTAATTCAATATGGAGTCAGGAAGCAATGAAAGGAAGGCTCTCACTCACATACCACTCATTGAAGCTTACTTTACATACACCAGCAAGAAGAAGCTTATTTTACATATACTAGTAGAAAAAGAAAGATTTTCTTTTTGCCTAGCAACAAACCAACCAGCCAGTAAGAAATCTATCACCACTCAGAGAGTGAGAGGCCTCCATAAGCCCGAACTCTTGCTCTTCTCTGATGAATTTTTGTTCAAACCAAGCCCTCCCAAGTTTCTCCTTTCCTGTATAAAAAGGACACTCTCCTCTGTTCTTCAGACTTGCCCATGGTTTGCCATAGTTTGCAGGTCCTCAACTGCCATTCTTCTGTTATTCCTGAATAAAGTTATTTTTTCTGGTTAAATAACCAGCTATTTTATTTTTAAGGTTGACAATAATAACATTATATGTTGGCTACAGATGAAGTACATATTTTTCTATTACTGAATGATCACTGTAAAATTTTATGTGACATATGGTTGTATAAATAATTTTTTTAAAATATCAAGGTTTCACATGGTTTAGAGTCACCTTTGGGAGATTAAGCAAAATAATTTTGTCTGGTAGTTTCTTAAAGCTCTCAGTTTTAACATCAAAAGAGCAAGACAGAGCCATGGAGATGGAAAATCTATTCTGTCAACATTTTCTTATGGAGGGGGATATTATATTTATCTCGAAAATATTTAGTTAAAAACTGGGGATTCAGTAAAGAGAGTCAAAAATGAAAAATGTTTTAGATGGAAAATGTTGCAAGTATTGTTCTCAGAAGTTAAAATTAATAATATTGTAAAATCTATTTTAAATTCAAAGAATGGATTCATTGAAAAAGTCACTCAGGTAAATTGCAGGTTACTTGAAGCAAACCATTTCAAATCATCCCAAATTAGAAATCTCCTACATTCAATTTTACATATACCTATTAGAAGCAGCTTCTAGCATCCCCTCATCTACACCCACTCTTTCTTATAGTTGTATGACAAGGTTTTTGAACTCACATTGAAATGACTGGCTGGCTCATGTTTGTTCAAAAATTTGTGTTGAAGGATGTTAAACTCATAGCATAAAGCTGACCTTGGTGAGAGATTTGACACCATGGAAATTGGCAAAAACTTCGAATCTGCTCCTCCACCTTCTTGGAGAGTTAGAGAATTGACTGTCAAACATTTACCAGCACACCAGTACTTTGACTCCAACATGTATGTCAAATTTATTTACCAGTCTGTCATTTTCAGGGAACTGCAAAGTATTTAAAATCAATATAGTTTTCAAAGGCTGAAATATTTATTAATGGACGATTCTCTATGTGTTAGGAGTTAGTTGGACAATAAGGTAGTCAGGGCCAGGGTCCCCAACAAGAAATTATGGAGTGAGGACAGCTAAGACAAAAGAGCACTAACATTCTGTTTTGCAGGTTAGATTGGACCACACTAGCATTCTGCTTTGCAGCTTTTGCAGAAATGACTTCTGCAAAATGTCCTAAAATAAGGCAATTAGCCATAAATCATTTGTCAATATCACAGGCAAGGGGCAGTTAAGAGATAAGTCCCCAGATGTCAGCAAAAAAGACCATCAGCATGTTGACATTAACCTAGACAGATACTCGACCAAAGCCCTTATTGGCTCCACTCATCCCACCCTAATTGCTTAAGATAGTTCGCAAAAGAGCTCATAAAAACTCCTAAACTTAGAAACTCCAAGGGCAAGCCTCTTCCTGTCCCTCCTTCTCCAGGAACTTTATACTATTGCTCAATAAACTTTGCTTTGCTGCCTACCAGTCTTCCTCTGGTCTACCTCTTGGTTCTTCACGGGAGTAACCAAGGACAGAGGGCACTAAAGAGAGAATTCTTGCAGTGTTGGACTCTGAAGATGGGGAGTGCAGAGGCAGGATACAAAGGTATCTCTGTGTGTCAGTTTATGTTACTGGTGTGAGAGTCTGCATTGTGTGAATGGAGGTCTCAGTTTGGATTCCCAATGAGAAGATTAATGTGGGGATCCGCATTTGAATAAAGATAGCAAGAAGGAAAGTAGCAAGAGACCCAAATGATGAACCAGGAAAGCTGATGGTGTTCTAGTCTGAGTGGCAAGAGAAGGCCAATGTCTAAACTCAAATAATTAGGTAGAAAGAGTTCCCTCTTATTCAACCTTTTGGTTCTTTCTTTTTTTTTTTTTTTTTTTAAGATTTTTATTTATTTATTCATGGGAGACACAGAGAGAGGCAGAGACATAGGCAGAGGGAGAAGTAGCCTCCCTGCAAGGAGTCTGATGTGGGAATCAATCAGAGGACGCCGGAATCATGCCCTGAGCGAAGGCAGATGCTCAACCACTGAGTCACTCAGGCGTCCCTCAACCTTTTAGTTCTATTCAGGTCTTCAGTTGTTTGGGATATAGCCCAGCCAACATTCAGAAGGGCTTTGTGCTTTATCAATTACCACTTCATATGTTATCTTATCTGAAACACCCTCACAAACATGTCCAGAATAATGTGTGACTAAATGTCTAAGCGTTTAATGGCTCAGTCAAGTTAACACATAAAATTAACCATTGCAAGGATTTATAAATAACAATGTTTTCCTCACAATTCTGATTTGGTAATTATGAACTAATTTTCACTATTGCAATGACAAATGGTTTTCCTTAGTTTCATATATATTCCCACACTTCATCCTAAATCCAACACCAACTAAAATACATTAAAAAATTATTTGGCAAATATTAATGCAGATATTCTTTCTCCTTATGTGGATATTAATTAATATCTTAACTTCTTTAAAAAAATCATTGAAAAAAACCCCAACAAAACCAAAACATTTATTACTAATAGAGAATGTGAGATTGAAGAATAGCTCCATAAAATTGGCAATGTATTGTATTATAACTACTTTTCTGGCATCCCTATTTACTACACAACTGTTTTTAAATGATTTACTGTATTATAATTTTTAAGTTTTTGATTATGTGTAAGTCATTGTATCTGTTTGGACTATCTGCTACCTCACCACAGGAAATCTTTGGTTCCACTCTATTGCTATAGATCTTCTTAGTGAATTTTTTACATAGAATAACAATTGTTTCCTCATGTAAATCCAGAGCTTTATGTCATACTTTCTCATTTATGTCTGACAGCAAGTAGATCCCTGGCAACTAGAGAGCTCTTAACTGACATTTGGGGAAAAAGCAAAAAGAACAAGTATTGAAATCTAAAAAATGATGTTTGGGGGTTAATTCAGTAGTTCTCAAATTCTTTTCAAGATAACACTGATGATAAAAAAAAAAAGATAACACTGATGATTTATAAATTAATCAGTAGTATATTACTGCAGAAATCAAATATTTAGGTCTATAACATATATATAGGGAAAAAAATCAGCTAACCCATAATATTTCCTTAGTTTTCTGTTTGTTTTCTTTGTATTTATTATGACTCTGTGTTAAAGTTCATGTAACCTGTAAAGTAGTCACAGTTTTCTGCTAAAAATGTACTCCTTATTTATATATGGGATTAGTTATCGTTGTGCCCAAGATTGCAAATCTGAGAAACCACCAAGGAGCCGACAAGATGCAAGCGCACGAGGGTTTATTAGCAAGCTCCAGTTTGGGTCCAAGTATACCCGACACAGCAGAGCAGGGACTTGGACCCCGAAGTGGGTTACAGCTGGGTTTTTTAAAGGCTGGTGTAGGGGATTTCCAGAAGGGATGGAATAATTCTAAGATGGGACTTTCTACCACGGGCATGGGCTCTGTTGTCTTTCTGATATGGGATTACCTGCCGAGGACAATGAGGACATTCTGCAGTTTTTCCCTTTAAAGTTCAGCTCTTATTCACAGGGGCCTAAGATGGCTGTACTTGTGCTAATGCTAAACTTTAAGTGGGATGGCCTTAATTTTTCTCGGCCTCCACATTTCCCCCTCTCAGAGGAACCTAAGGAAGGACCCAATCATGGGTCCAGGTTGGTCTCAGAGTGAGCCAGTGAGAATGATTAAATCATGATTCAAACCAACCTTGTGCTGTTCTCGCTCCCGTTGACGTCTAGCCAAACCTTTTCTGACTTTTGCCATAGATTCCCGGACTATTCCTGAGTGGTCAGTAAAGAAGCAACACTCCTCATCTGGGGCAACACATAACCCCCCCGCCCTTGCTTGCAAAAGCCTCTCTACAGTTAGGAGCATCTTATCTTTTTAAACCTTAAAAGACTTTAAAAGCAAGGCTGAATTGGGTGCACATTTTTAAATGGCTAATGGGGATTGGTTCTGGCATGAAGAGGACAGAGCATAAGGGCACAGTCTTAACAAGTCCTTGCAGCTGGCCCGGCTGGGTGTAGTGGACCCAGGGAGTAATCCTGCGACCTTGAGAGCGGTGGGAGTGGTCAGGGTCACGAGGTAGGGGCCCTTCCAGCGAGGCTGAAGTGTCTGGTGTCGGCATCTCCGCACGTACACCCGGTCACCCGGCCCGGATCGATGGGGTCCGGGGGTGGCCCAGTCTCTAGAGGGCCCTCAGCTTAGGCCACACCTGCTCATGGGTTCCTTTTAACATTTGGAGGGAGAAAAGGAGTTGGTGATCAAACTCAGCAAGCACCTCGGGTTTAGATCTGGGTACGGCCGGCGCGAGACTTACGCCCTGTCCCCCCTGTCCCCCGGATCTCAAGGGCCAGCGAGAGCTCCCCGGGCGCCGCCGAACGCGACGCTTCCAAGGCGCGGGCCGTCTCTCGGGGGAGCCCATTCCAGGGCGCCCTGCCCTTCACAAAGGAAACTGCTCTCCCGGGGCTCCCGCCGGCTTCCCCGGGATCGGTGGCCTTACCACACTGGACGCCTCGGCGCCCATCTGTCACTCCGGACTCGAGGATCTTACCCCGACTCCCTTTCCATCGGCTCCAACATGCCAGAGGCTGTTGGCCTTGGAAACCTGCTGCTAAACTGGGGATAACAGGTGGAGGAAGACCCAACTCGGCCTCTAGGGAGTCAGTCCCCTCTTATGGGGAGGTCCTCACCCTATATAGGGCGAAGGGGAGGAGAGTCACCCAGTCCCCGCCAGGCTCCAGGGCTGATTTAGTTAAGGTCTCCTCTAATGTTCTGCTCATCCTCTACCTGTCCTGAGCTCTGGGGCCTATGTGCACGATGTCATTTCCAATCTGCCCCAAGTACTAGGGCCACTCCCCATGTTACCTTAGAGACGAATCCTGGGCCGTTGTCTGACCCAGTCTTAACAGGAAAACCATCCCTCGGTGAGATGTCTTCCAGCAGTTTCTTGGTCACGGTCTGTGCTGTCCTCTGCTCTGCAGATCTGGGCTTTTTTAGCCGAGGCCCAGTATCCTAGAGCCACTACGGTTTGGAGCAAGTCCCTGGTGCTTCGCAGGCATGTGTCCTGTTCCTCCTCCGCCAACAGGATATCAAATGAGGGTGCTCGGAACAGAATTCACCCAAGTAATCGTTAGAGTGCGGTTTCCGAACCGGCAGCAAGGGAGTGCTCCACGCCGACTGGCAAGGCCTCAGTATGCCCAAGTCCAGCAGTCGCCGTATGTGGGGTGTGATTCCCCTACATGCTACGAGAGGCATGGGGTATTGGTGGACCCTGACAGGGTCTGCCCCCAGCTTTAGTTCTATGTATATGGCCAGTCGGTGCCGGGCCAGCACAATTCCTCCAATTTCTGCCCATGCTTGGGGAAATTCCCACAGCCAATGGTCAATGTCAGTCATTGGGGCTGAGGGCATTTGGTGGAGACAATATCCGTCTTCTAAACTCAGGAGAAGTACCTGAATAGGGTGCCCCTCCTTGTTTAGGATTTTTGCCTCTTCGGGGTGGAAACAAATTTGTGCCCCCATCTTGGTGAGCAAATCCCCACCTAACAACGGGTAGGGACACTCAAGGATGACCATGAAGGAATGGGATACTCAGCCCATGCCGAGATCCACAGTTCTTCGGGTAGTCCATGAGTACTGTTTGGTGCCCGTGGCCCTTGCACCCATGAAGTCTTGTTTGCCAATTTCCCTTGGGGTTGTAATAAAACCGAATGTTGTGCCCCAGTGTCCACTAGGAATTCAACAGGTTGCCCCTCTACTCTGAGAGTTACCCTGGGCTCGGGGAGGGGTGCTGAACCCTGGCTCCCCTAGTCATCCAGGTCATTCATAGCCAAGATCTTGGCAGGGGCCTTAGGTCTTTTGTTAAGACAGTCTTTCACCCGGTGGCCCTCTTCTTTGTAGTAAGCACATTGGTTTTCGTTCAGCTTAGGGCGCTCCCGACGGGGACCAGGGCCATCCTCCTTACCTGTCCCTGAAGCCAGCTTCTTGAAGTGCCTCCGTCTTTCCTGTGGGTCGTCCGTGGTTGTGGCCAGCAGGATCCTGGCCAGGTTTCAGGTCTGCCGGTCACTTAGTTTGGTTTGTTGCTCTTCTGGACTTATAGACTCTTTCTGCTACTATAAGTCATGCAAGCTCTTCTCTCCTAGTATTCTAAGAAGGCTGCGGGACTCTCGTCCTTACCCTGTCTTACCTGGCCAGATTGGTAGGCTTGCGCTCGGCAGCCGGGAGACCTGCCCCTAGAGTCTGGGGGTGGACGCAGAGTCTCTCCTTACCTTCAGCTGATTTGTGTGCTTTGGGGAGTAAAAATGGTTTTAGCCAAGGAGGGGAATTCTCGATCATGTCCTGCCAGACCAGGATGTAGGGCACCTGGTCAGGGTGGCCGTCCGGTTTGTCCCTGAAGATCACGGCCTTAACCTGTAAGATAATAGGTAGGTGGAAAGTTCCTTCTCGGGGCCATCCCACGTCAAAGGTTGGCCATTCTGACATGCGATAAATTTGGAATCTCTCTCTCTCTCTCCGTATGTCTATGCTCAGAATACGAGCTCTTTCCCTAACATCCGAGAAGTGGGAGAGCATAAGAGACAAGGGTGTGGTTTGCATCTGCCCCATTATGTCCCCCGTCCACACCAAGGCACAGACAGTCATGACAGTTAACAAACAACACAAACGCACAGTTAACAAGAACACAGTAACACAGACCAGCGTGCAAACCGTTAACAAGAACACGGTAACAGACAAATGTTCCATTGCGGCTACAGAGACAAGACAGAAAGTAATCCGAAGGGCTGGCAGCCGGTCCTCCTTACAGATGAGGACCCCCGTCCTCCTTACAGACGAGGACCTCCGTCCTCCAGGCAGGGTCAAGGGACGTCTCCTCAAGACCCCCGTGGACAGCCCGCCAGCGCGTCCACCTAAGCCGATGCCGACCCAATACAGACTGGAATCCCTACAGGTAGAGCTCTCAGAGAATATGCGCGCAAAAGGTGGAAAAAGTTGAGTGCACTCACCATGCATGAAACCCTCCGGATAGGGTCCTGGAGGTCTCTCGGATCCCGGACGAGCCCCCAAATGTTGTGCCCAAGATTGCGAATCCGAGAAACCACCAAGGAGCCGACACCGATGCAAACACACGAGGGTTTATTTACAAGCTCGAGCTTGGGCCCAAGTGCACCCGACACAGCGGAGCAGGGACTTGGACCCCGAAGTGGGTTACAGCTGGGTTTTTTATAGGCTGGTCTAGGGGATTTCCAGAAGGGATGGAATAATTCTAAGATGGGACTTTCTACCACGGGCGTGGGCTCTGTTGTCTTTCTGATATGGGATTCCCTGCCGAGGACATTGAGGACATTCTGCAGTTTTTCCCATAAAGTTCAGCTCTTATTCACAGGGGCCTAAGATGGCTGTACTTGTGCTAATGCTAAACTTTAAGTGCGATGGCCTTAATTTTTCTCGGCCTCCACATATTTAATCACTGGAGAATCTAACTTGTATATTTTTCTAATAAATGCTTTCTAATGCTGTGTACCAATGCTTTACAGACAGTTAGGAAGTATTCCCTCTTCCTGTATTCTCTGAAAGCAATTGTGGCTTTCATCTGTGAATTTTTTCCTCAATAAATCAGCAGACAATTTCATTCAATTATATTTCATATGTTGGAGAATTACTTTGTCTTTTGCCCTTTCCGTTTTAAATCATTTTTAGAAGTGACTATTGCCATGGTGACAGTGATATTTGGCAATATCAGCCAAAACATTTTTTAAGTTAGAAATGTGTCCAGCAGTACCTGTAAAGTCATTAAAAATAGATAGTTTTACTAGTTACTTGTTCATACTCCTTAGATTTTCCTCTGATAATGAAACACAAGGTATGATTTCATTGAAATATGGTAGTTCCAATATTCTCTTTACCTGATAAATATGCCATGCTATAAATTTGTATACAGTTGGAAAAGTTCTGAACTTTATTTCATTTTTCCTTCTAGCTACTCTAATTAGATAAAATCTTCACTTTTTATATGTACATCATATATTTTCCTATCAGTTAAATCAACTTAAAGTTATAAATCTGTTTTACCTTTGTATGCTTAACAATAATTCTATAGCAATTTACAACTAGATTGTCTTGAGTTAAATTTTAAGCACTTAATTATTAAATTTGTGTAGACATACATATACATATCTTTAAAATATAATTTAAAAGGTACTTTAGAATAACACGTTATAATGTAAATTATTCAAGTATGTAAGGTGAATTCAACAGAGTTAATCATCTATGGATTAGAGTGATCACATAATTATAATTAGGTGTGATTTTCATAGAAAAATGCTTTGGTTTTTAAATAACCAATATTTTTTAAAGATAAATTTAAAAAATTTTCCTCAGAGTATAAAATATCTATTATACTTCTTTACATAAAATAAAAATGTACTTATATTTCAGAATCTCATGATTCCTAATTCTTACAAGGAAAAATATCTTCTTAACTAGGAAGAATAAATATTTGTGAGGGAAGTAGTGATTGTAGTTTTTTAATTACTTTGCAAATGCCTTATCATCTATGGAGATGATCAGGTGTTTTTATCTTTTGTTCTATTAAAATGAGGTGTTCAGTAACAAATATTCAATCTTTATTAAACATATATGACTTTTATGGATAGTTTTCTTCATGTTTACCTAATCTGGCATTCCTAATATAAATCTGATTTTATCATAATATGTTTAACTTTTGATATGTTTGTATAATTAATTTACTAACTATAGTAGTCAATAATGATGTTAAATAAATATTTCTGGCTTTCTTTCTTCTGGGCATATTGTACAAGTATACTTTCCCAACCCTATTGAAGATAGGTGTCTTAACAGAGCTTGAGAGATAGGTTTACATGTAGGTATTTTATTTTGGGAATTAATTCCAGAAAATAGGAATGACAAAATGGGAAAGAATGAAAAAGAGAGGGGGGGAAGTTAATTCAAGGATGAGTTCTTGAGCTTTTAGATTTTTCCAGTGGACAACAGGCCTCAATCTCCCTGAAAACTCTTTGAGAAATCAGGCAGTCAAACATGGAACTGACTGCCTAGGAAAAGGGAGTTATTTTCATCCTCTATATCTCTATGAGATATTCATAGAGATTTCATCTATGAATATATTCATATATGAATATATAGAATATATATCTATATTCATATAGATTTCATCCTCTATATCTCTGATGAGATAATATCCCCAGATCAATCTGGGGATATTATTTCATCCCCTACATCTCTGATGAGATAATATCCCCAGATCGATCTGGGGATATTATTTCATCCCCTATATCTCTGATGAGATAATATCCCCAAATGAATTATTATCCTTTTTGCAAGGATATTATCCTTTTTGCAAGGATATATGCACATCCCATGATGGCTGAGTGAGCTCCCCTACAAATGCTTTTCAATGGCTGGATAGGCAACCTTTAAGCAGGAAGAAAGTTATACACCCTTTCCACTAAGGCATGGTGCTATAAGGCTATACATATATTATTGGTTACATACAACAAAAGTCAAAGCAAAAGGAGGACAGAGAGGTTTAGAGATGAGGCTCTTTAGGTGTGGTTGAATGACTTTTTCTAGATAATAAAATGAATGGAGATGAAATATACCACTTCCAGGTGGAAATACTAAGAGCCACTGGGCAATTTTTATATTTCATTCCTTCTCTCCATAACTAACAATAATCTCAATGATGGCTTCTTCTTTAGCTTGGATCCATGGGTAAGCCAGATTTGAGAAACCAACTGTCCCTTAATGGTAATGCAGATTGAGTGAGAAATAAACTTTTGTTCTTTTAAACTATCGAATTTGGAGATTTTATTTTTTTTTTTAACTCTGATAGTTTACTGTGGAAACATGGTGCTACTTTATATTTCAGTGTAATCAATTCTTAACCATCACACTTATTCTGGTGAGGGACAAGCTTTCTGTTGTTTTAAAGGAAAAACAATATATGTATATAAATTTGATGGGGAGCAGGGGGAGAGAGAGTTGTAATAATAGAACTGCCACATAGTTGAAGACTTCTGGCTGTGTCAAAAACTGGCAGTGTGTTCCTAGACAAGTCACTTTATCTTGCTAGACCTGTTTCTCCATCTTTAAAAGGCAAGTTTAGTCTAGATCTTGATGTGTGGCTCTGGACCAGCATTATTATCATCCACTGGAATCTTATCAGAATTGCAAATTCTTAGGCCTTACTTAGACCTACAAATCATAAACTGATTGTGTTAAACAACTGTTTAACAACTCCCCCACCCCACCAGTGATTTGAATACTTACTCAGTTTGGGAACAGCTGTGAATAGTCAAGATTCAAAAGCTTGAATCTCAGACACCAAAGCTAATGCTGCAGAAGAACCCAAACAGTTAAATCTCTGTTCCTGGAGGTCGTTTCTAGACAGTAAGTCTGTGATTCCAAGACTCTACTGGTTTTGTACATTATTGTTTGCATTTATTATTCAGCTTAACATTTACTGCCCATAGAAATCAAGTATTAGTTTACCTTTCAGAATGCGAGGGTGCATGGTAATAACATCCTGGAGCTCTAGTTTTAGATCCAGAAAAGCATTTGTTTGCAGCCTTGAGCATTCAGTGAGTGAAAATCATCACTGAAAGTTGAATGTTCATCTTGGTTATTGTTGAAAAATTATTAAAGACAGTTTAGGTGATGCAAACAAACTTTAACATTTCATGAAGTGGACAAACTACTTTGGAGAACAGCAAAATGGGGTAGAAGGCAAGAAGCTTTTATAGGATAAAGAATAAAGGACATGAATGAAAAATAGGAAATCTCTCATTGTCTAGCATTGCATAGCCAACTTTGTTTGTTGTGAGAAGGAAGAAGGAAATAAGTTTTTAGCCCAGATTTGGCTTGGTGCTTGAGGATTGGCTGACTGGATATACTGTGCTTCTGTTCAAGCAGAATATTTAAAGGGACATGAAAGTTATTATTTTTTTAAAGATTTTATGTATTTATTCATGAGAGACAGAGAGGCAGAGACATAGGCAGGGGGAGAAGCAGGCCCCATGTAAGAGCCTGATGCAGGACTAGATCTCAAACCCCAGGATCATGCCCTGAGGCAAAGGCAGATGCTCCACCTCTGAGCTACCCAGGCATCCCGGTCATGAAAATTATTTAAGTTCGGTTTGTTGATGTGGCACTCCAAGCAGGAAGTTTTGTCTTGAGCCTAAAAAGTTATGTCAACACATTTGCAAACAATAAAATACATTTAAAAAATTGAGTCTGTATCCTATTGCGTATTTTAACAACATCGGACCTCTTTAGAGTAAACACAGTTTCTAAAGTGGAACTGGTACATGTAAAGTTAGACAAAGCATTGGTATGACAAATAAGTGAACATTTAAGAAACTGTCTAGTTATGTAATGTAAGAACAATTGAATAGAAATAAAGCAGGGATTTTTTAGCAAAAAAAAAAATAAACTTCCACTGATAAAGTAACATTTATTCAAAAATATAGAGGACAAATTGCACTCAAAATGTCGTTTTGCATGTCTGCCTAATAATTGTCCTCTTCACAGTTATCAGGATGCTCACATTAGATTTGATGTTTCCCTTTTCCCATTTTGTATTTTTGCCTTTTATTTCAGCAACACATTTATATTACATTTTACCTATGTGCAACTAAAAATATATTTATAGTCTCCTTTTTTGATCTTCAAATGTACAAGTATTACCTTTTCTGTGGTCTTAATTATGCTTAGTATTAAATACTATAATTGAGATAAAGTTTACTAATATAAGGTATATCAATGACATTTGATACATATGCTGTTTTCACAATTTTTCCATACATGTGAATGAGAAAGATATTGTATCTTAGAGTTAACTAATTTACATAATTAAAATGTGGAATAAAATGTTAATTATATTTAACTAGGCTTTTTTTTTCTATTTTAATTGTTTTCCCTATATTTTATGGTTATGCTGTTTATGCTCCTTGTTGGGATGGAGATGAATATTGTTTATGGTTACTCAGCATCTCTTCCCACTACTTTGTATATTTTTTCCCTTATAATAGAATGGCTATATTTAAACAACCACATTTGTCAGATCTCTATGTAGGTTAAGAGTAATCTAAGTTAAGTTAGTTGTGACAGGAAGCACTCAAGTAAATATAGCAAATGGAAATGATTGTAGAGGCCATCTTTTCATGGCTGTGAAGGCTGGCAAGAAAGATTTCAAGACCTCATGGGTGCCAAGATCCATTCAGTTATTATTACCATTTGTTGAAAGTTTGAGGGGAGTTGAACTTTTGATATAACATTTTATAAATACCAGTAAATTGTTTTCAACTGATGAATAAAAAAAGAGAACTATTAATATAAGAGAAATGCTTATAAAGGCTAGGACAGACACTCTGAGGCAGTCTAGCTATAATAATTAATGAAAAAGCATTGTTTCTACTATCACTGGAAGGAGAAAAAAGTCCCCTCTCTCTTCCTCTCTTGACTATGTTCTCTGGTAGACTGAAACCATTTGGGACATGCGTATGAATATTTACTTTGAATCTTATCATTTATAGAATGTGGAATACTTTTCTCCAGTCAAACCATTATTACATTTATTCTAATAAGAATAGTATGTATTCTTTGAAAGAAAAATAAATTGTTATAATTTTAAAATGTGATGCTTATTATTTAAAATGTAACAGGCACATGAACCACAGAATACTCTTAAAACTGTTACAATGTTTTTTTTATTTACCCAGATATCACCTGTGTATGCACATAGACTTCATTCAATAACTGTAATCAGTAAAATTTAATGTTTTTTTAATATGTACTATTTCAGGAAATTTATGAAATAGTACAGTAAATATTTCAGTACAGAACAAATTTTCTACATGGGTGCCAATCAATATTCTAAAATAAATATCATTTTTAAAGATTTTATTTATTTATTCATGAAAGACACAGAGAGAGAGAGGCAGAGACACAGGGAGATGGAGAAGCAGGCTCCCTGCAGGGAGCCTGATGTGGGACTGGATCCTGGGACTCTAGGATCACGCCCTGAGCTGAAGGCAGACACCCAACTGCTGAGCCACTCAGGCGTCCCCAAAAATAAATATCTTAAACTCAATTTCAATCTTATTTTTAGACTAGTTCCTATGAGTTCTTTGTGAAATATTTTCTTAGCTTAACCATATCTGTTGTGTAACTAGTTTTTCTAGTACACGTGCATATATGAAATATGAATTGTTCACTGTGTATTCCCAGCTATTTATAATTTACATTTGATCATAGTCCTTTTTATAATGAGAATATTGCAACTGTTTAACATTGCTAGTGGTTGAGTACAAAAGATTTTCTGTATTAGTCAATCTGGTAATACTCCTAAACAACTGGAAATGTAGAGGAATATGGAAATTGGCTGATAAATATATTGGTCACTTTAGAAGTATGTTCAAATCTATCTTCTTGCTGTCCTAATGAATATGGAATCTTGTCCAGTGTGAGTGGACTAAAAGTTCAGGGGCTTTTTAAAGTACAAATCTTGTAGGTTAGTAGTGGCAACTGGAATATGGATCTGGGAAAAAAAAAAAAAAAACACAACAAAGCACTGTTTGTATGTATCCATTTATATGAAAAATTTAAGATGAATAGTTAGCAATATTGCAATACTATGTTGTAAACTAAACATGAGCTGTTAGTCTATATGCATTTTTTCAGTATGCATAGCACAAAGATGATAAATTAGATGGCTATTAAACACAGGAATTGTTTGATTACAATAGGTTTCTACATTTTACAAAAGCTTGTGTTGTCATTATATTAGCCATTTCTTTGGATCAAAGTAAACTTGAAGCTCATATCCATTAAAAAAGAACAGGAGAAATTATCAAATGATTTTGGTGTATAAAAAAATTACAAATACTTGATAAATGTGTTATGAACTCAGCAAACTAAAAAATGAGATTGGTGGTTAAATTCTTTTTCAGCCTTTAGGTCATGATCAGCTGTAGAAAATTAGAGATATATATATATCTTCTTAAATTATATATATTATCAATTGTTCCTTTACTAATATGTAAAGAAAACCAATAACATGTTAATTAAAAGAAGGATGGAATTCAAAAAGTTACTTCTTATCTTAAATTTCATGATTTAGGAAAAAAAAAGAATTCATGATTTAGGGAAAAAATCATTCACTGAGAATTCAACAAGACATATTAGCTATGCTGTTTTGTTTGATCTTAATTCATTGTACTAGTAAATTAATTCTTTAAGAACTTTACATCTTTAATTTCCATGATTGTTTTACATTAAAAAAATGAATAGGTGTTTAATGAATCAGTAACAGGTCAGCATTAAGTAGTAATTATCTAGTTAGTAGAGTAGGAAACACTTGATAGTTGTTTTCTGCAAATACTGTGAGAAAATAACATGCTGAATGATGAACAAAACTGCATATATACCACTAGAATAATAGAAAAGGAACTTTCTGCAAAATAATACTCTAATAATTCATAACCAAAAATGGCATAGACAATATATTGGGAAAATAATCATAATCCATGAAATCCAGTCAGTATCAAATTTTTATAATTTTACATAAAATAGTTTGTAAATGAAAGGATTATTCAATCCTCATTTTATATACCAAATCCTTTTAACTTATGTTTTAAAGAACTGTATATCTGCAGCTAAAATAAAGAAAAATGCATATCAATTAACACTTATATTTAAATGATAAAGAAGTATTAAAATAAGACATAAGACAATTGGCCTCTTGAAATTTAATTTTATTCATAAATCAGCCATTTGCAGCTTACATGCATTACAAGCATTCAACATCATTTTTATAACTATTAAAATTTATCCCCAAAGTATTCCAGGATAAATACAAGCTTCTAATATCACTTTCAAATAGATGAACATATATGAGGGGAGAAATACCACACATAAATCAGCCCTAAAATGATAGGAGGGAGGCAAAGACAAGATGCCAGCTTTGAAGAAATAAAGAGTTGTTTGCTATAATGTTTGGGGGAAAACTGTGAGAATTACGTGAATCTTATTGATGTTGCCACAGTTGTTATGGGTATAAAAATAAGACTCAGAATTCTAAGAGTCAGAGAGGGTAAATCCTAATGTCTTGAGCCTTCAGGTATAGTTTTAAATACTTTTTATTCATCTAGTTAACATTGGACTTTCTGTTACCTCCAACATTAACTCTCATTTATGCAATTGTGTATTAGAAAATATGATTATATTTCTAGAAGATAAATATAGAAAATAAAGCTGAAAATTGCAGATTCTATATCAGTCATCCCTTTTTTGTCTTCCTAACACAAATGCAAATACTAGGATTATTAGTTACTCATAAGACAACTAAATGATTCAAGATAATCAAGTCAGTGATAATTACAACACAATTATACTGCAGCAAATGTTTCTGGGTATCCATTCTCCTCTGTATCATACCAAGTATTTTGTAACCTTTTGAGGGACAATTCTACAGCCCTGACCACAATATTATGTTCTGGTTCAAATATGAACAATGGTTGTTTGTTGATGAAACCTGACAAGTTTTTTACACTTTAAATCTCTTTCTACACCACAATATATAACTTGCTTAGCTCAAATTCTGTTCTGAACATCTCCCTGACTAGTGTGTTTTCTAGTTGTAGCATTTTATTGTTTAATTATTATTTGATTGTGCACCTGTGAAGGACACTACAGTTGACCACCATTGCTCTAAATTGCAATTTAGTTTTGAAATTTTTGCTCTGGAGTATGTCCCATAAATCAATATTGTGATAATTATGCAGTATCTTGAATGTTTTTCATTTAAAAACATCGTATCTATATTTCTTTTCCCTCATATATTTATGCAATGATACAAACGAAGTTGATAGTGAAGATTAATGTCATGCTCTCTAATCTTTCATGATCAGTAATTTAAAGGTGCTAGAAATTTACCTAGAAAAAGTGACAGTAATAAGGAAAAATGTTTAGTTTAAATGACTGAAAACAACTATCCAAACAGGTTTAATTTCATTTGTAATTATGCTTTATGTTCTTATTAGTAGAGGAGACGTTGAAACATTATTGTTAGGAGGAAAAATAAAGGCTCCCATCTGTTCTTTCTCACAGCAAGGATCATGATCTTGCACATGATAGAGGGATCCTGATTTAAGTGTGGAACACATATTAACTCCACTGTTCCGCATTATTTCGATTCTCATCTCATTAAAAATTATAAGCATAAGCTAGAACATCAAGCTTTTTAATTTAGTAACAACTCTAGGGACTTGAATCTTTTAACTATAACTTAGAATATGTAATAACAAAAATCCTGCTAATATTTAAAACATGGCCCTTTATATTTAACTCGACTGTCTCTCATCAGTTAAATGAAATAGTTTTGGCAGCCAAACTCAGTCTTCACAATAAGAGAAGTTAAATATTTCATGTTACTCTGTTTTATTTGTATAAGCCTTTCTACTTTGCTTGCTTTGAATTTATCTCTTTTTTTTTTCCTATTTAAACTCTAGATAAATGGGATTACTCTGAAGATGAAATTTTAATAGGCTTCTAGTTATATCTACTTTTGCCTTCATTTAATTCTTAGAAGCACTGAAAACACACCTTAAGAGGAAAAGCAGAAGGATAAAATTCTTAATTAATTTCTATTTATTTTTATATGAGAACAAAGGACTTTTGAAAAGGATAAATTATCTTTTTATTCTACCTGCAATTTGTAAATAATTATTGGGGTAGCACTGCAGGTAACTTCATTCTAGATTGTTATGCCTTTCTATTAGATTATTAACATTGTTATTAAAATTTAGATTTCTTAGGGATAGATTATTTCTTGCTTATATGGTTATAGTTCATAGGAATACATGTACCCAGATATACCATAATCTGCAGCAGTATAATTCCAAAAACTGTTTTGAGATGGAAAGCTTTATCAACTTCTTCCCAGTTTTAGCAGCTCCCCTTCCACTCTTGATAAGAACTATTGGCAATAGTTCTCAATAATTTATACAATGTTTGGCAAACTCAGGTAACATCCTCATCCCTTTTGAAACCTAATTACTTCCCATAAAATTCACTTATATAACAATTTGTCAACACCCAAAATAATCTTTTTTCCTAGAGTTATGCATTAGAGTCAAGGCAAATTCTAGAGATATTTACACATGAAAGAGCATTCTTAAGATAATCACATCGAAGCATTGCAAAAGGCCAATTTTATTTATACATGTTTTCCTTTCACTGTCAAATGAAAAAATTCCTTTATGCCAGTATAAACTATGTACTTAAAAATATTTTTATTGCCAGAAGACAAGCAGATATTGTCATAAATTGACAGTATTAAAATAATTTATAGTGTATGAATCTAGCCAATATAAAACAACAGGCAGGAACACTAATAAGAATGAATGAATTTTCATAATCTTAAGTACCAGTTTATAAGAAAGATCAATTTGATAACTTTTTATTAGCTGTTCTGAGGTGTGGAGACGGTAACGCTAACCAGTAAAACATTAAGTAAATACTTTTGATTGCACAATGCCTTCCAGTTCTGAGAGATTATAGATGGGAAAAAAACTGACTTTAGAGGTAGTGTTATCCCAAAGTCAAGGTGAGGGGCTCAGCATAATACTTCTAAAAAGAATCCATCTCTCTTTAAAACAAATATTGTCATAGATATTTATAGGAATATGATAACACACTGAAGATAAAATAATAATTAAGATAAATTAATAATTTTATTTCCCTTTAGCAGATACTAGGGGTTACATTTTTTGTTATTAATAATCATCACCACTACTAACAATCAGCAGTAAATACTACTCTAAATGTGGCCTAGCTATTGATTAAAGCAAGAGAATGTGAATTATAAAACTAGGTTTTTAACTCTAGACAGTTGATATATATATGTAAGGAAGTCACTTGCATTATTTATTCTTAGTCTCCTGATATCCAGAGTTACTGTACAGTCTGAGGCTGTTGTTAAAATTAAATGATGAATGGCAAATACACCTTACAATATAAAAAATTTTATCTTAATCTTTTATATCAGTGTACCATGTTAAAAAAATACTTCATCAAGTAATTGAAACATAAAAAGGAGGCAATACTTGTGAAATTTCTAGCACAATGACCCTTATTAAGTATTGTATAAGTATTGTAGAACACATCACACTGATCTTTTGTTGTGATTTTAAATACTGAATGCTTTCATATATTGAAATATTTGATCTATGCATACATTTCTAAATAAGAGCAGTACTTTATTATTCCTTTTGAAAATAGTTTACAGTGCTATAATATTTGTATTACTTAGTTTTTTGTTGTGTTATATTGTCCCTGGGCTCTTTACTTTGCTAACAAATAAATTATAAAGTTATCAGCTAATGTATTAACAATATTGTTTATTTAATATTTGTAAAGTTGGCATACTTCTTGAGTTTCAAATGAGTAACTTTTCAAATTTTAGTCGAAATATTTTTAAGTTCCAGGCTGCTAGAGGACATTTTTTTTAAAAATGCTACATTCTAAATTGCAATTAATTTTCAACCCCTTTGAGCACATTTAAGTCTGAATTTGTTACTTTAATTAAACTGAATAATTCAAATATTAAATGAAACTGTGTAACCTCAACTAATTGAAAAATGAGTGGGCTGATTACTGAATATGAAGACAGACTTGAAAGTGTAGAGTTCTGTGTTAAATTCATATTTATTCTTAAATATTCTTAAAGATTATATGCTTATGAATCTGAAGAAAAAGGGAAATTCTCACTTTTAAGGTACAGATGTGTGTGTATGTTGAACAAAATTAGAATATTCCATCAAGTTTTCTGCTTGATATGCATTACTTTCATGAATCCCCAATAAAAATATTCTTCAGATATATTCTAACCTCCTTGATCAAAATGTATAAGTTCAGTCTTGATAAGCATCATTGATTAAAATATGATTTTATAGTAAAGTTGAATTTGGTTAAGTTAAGACTTTTGCATTTGAAAAATCTTAACTGAACTAATATAATATAGAGAAGGAAAATGTCAGAAAAGCATCCCTGTTGACTGTAATTTCAGTGGCATTAGAATAATTTACTTAAAAATGAATGTGTCTGATTAAGAAATTATTGTCTAAAGTAGATATATAGAGACACATACACAAATAGCCATTATAGTTCCAGTAATGTAAAAATGTTAAATAATACAAAAGTGCTTGCCTTTTAACGTTTTTAATAAGCAAAACAATGCATTTTAATTATTCACTATTTCAATAACAGCAACAATAATAAAATTCAAGTTGTGATTCTTACAGTGAAATAAAAGCTAAAAATCATTAGATTCCTCCCTTCAGTTTAGTATACAGCTTATGAATATTATTCTCCCATGAAAGTAGACTTTTTACCTTGGATCTTTTACATACCTTTAACTAAAAATGTACCACAATAACTAGTTCTATTTCCTTGTTCCTTTGTTAGAATAAAATTATTCATTTTAACATAAACTCACTTATAAGTGACCAAGTACATTCAAAAACTAGCTAAGAGAAAAATGAAGAATTTTCAAATTCCTTTTTGTTCTATTATTTTTGCAGTTTTTTTTCATGCTAATAATTAAATCAGAGGGAATTATAACAATGTACTATGCCTATATATAGAACTACATTAGCTCTTGTTTACTCAGTTGTTTACCACTTTTACATTTTGATGATTGCTCAAATCTTATTGTAAATGCAAGCCAGCTATTTCTGAGTATTGATTTTTCTTAAGTACTTATTTATTTCTCTATGCATACTAGACTTGTTCCGTAATTATCAATAACCATTCACCTAAGGGCTTTCAAGTTTTTCTTAGGCATTGGGACAATATTATGGGATAGTCAACTATCATCTTTTCCTTTTGGTACTATCATCAATGAAAATCATTCAGTCCTTATGAGTAGTTTAGCAGCTGTTTTTCATGTTCTACTGAAAAAGAAATAAGAAAAATGACCTGAATAAAATTTGTATGTTCTATTAATTTGAGAGTCTTCAATAAAGAAATTGAATAGAAGATCACTGAAGACCATTTTCGGAAGATAAATTTTTATCCAGATTGATGAAATCCATTAATTAGTACCTCAAGCATTGGTTTTCTTTACATAGCACTTTCTAAATTTTTCACACTTATTTTCTTAATTGGCAAATCTTGACACTATCTTGATGTCGCTAAAAACAGATATTATTGGCATAGAGATTAGAAAACTGAAAAGATATGCTTAAGATGATAAAATAATATCTAACAGGGAAAAACATTGTAAATTTTCAGACCTAAAATCCCATTTTCTCTAAACTGTGCACATGAAATTAAAGTTCTCCCCAATGCAGTGATAAATACAAAGTCTTCCATTCTTATTCTAAGAGATAATATGAATTGTCAGTATTGCTGTAGGCCCATTTCTACATAAAGGCAGGGTCTCATTGCAAAGCATTTTCTTTGTGTGGACACCCATCCAGTGTTTGGTCTTTAGCTTTCTAAAATATTCAGCATTCTGAGTAAATTTTGACATGTGAGTCTGTTATATCCTTACCCATACCTAATAAAGTTATATCTATGCTGAATGGGTACCTATTAATGTCCATAGAAAGAGATGTCTTTAAAGCGAAAAGCAGTTTTTATTCTTCCATATATTTCCCCTATAAGATAATTGAAAGTCATGTAAATTTATATTTAGGTTTGTTGATGAATATTGAATCACATGGGAAATCAATTGGATGATATTAATGTGTAGTGCTTTATGATTATGATGGATTCATGTAACCATCTCCAATTTACAGAGGACTACTGAAGGTATTGAAATATTTTTCTATGGAACTATCTTCCTGGCTATTGCTGGTGAGACACTCTCCTTCAGCTTTTCCATGTTTTAGTAATTCTATCACCCTCCTATTAACAGTTTAAGGATTGTACAGTAAAATTGCTTGGTTCACAATTATGCTTCAATTCTGTCTTCCTGAAAGTTCACCTCAGTTATTTTAATTTTATAATATATGCATTACAAGTTTATATATATTGGTCTGTTGTCACAGTGATCTAATGGTTTTACCCTTTTTTGGGATAAATTTTTCTAGGCTACCTTAATAGCCTAGGTTGCCATGAGTTTTCCTACCATGAAGTGGGTGAGTATCTATTACTTCACTGAACTTTCCCTTGGCATTTTCATGAAGTGGGTTGCAATATTGCAGAAATGAAATAATAAAATGAAGTTCAAAAGAAAGCTTTTGAAATAGCAATGATTAAAACATTACATCATTTACCCTTTTAAATAATGCAATCTATTTTATATCCTATTTTAATGTTTTTCCTATTTTGAGAGGCTATCAATATGCCTCTTGGATTCTATTATTTTTTATAATAATTATCAATCAGCTATAGATCAATTATATTGGCTGAGAACTCTTCAGAGATGAAAACTTCAGGTCATTAGGTTTTTATATTTTTATTATCTATAAGTTTAATTTTGACTATGATAAAATACAATGAATATTTATTTTGATGAACAAAAATGACTGAGGGTTCACCGTGTGCAAATACTGCACTAAATCAAACACTAAAATCAAAGGAACAAATTATTATTATTTTTTTTTAAATTTTATTTATTTATGATAGTCACAGAGAAAGAGAGAGAGGCAGAGACACAGGAAGAGGGAGAAGCAGGCTCCATGCACCGGGAGCCTGACGTGGGATTCGATCCCGGGTCTCCAGGATCGCGCCCTGGGCCAAAGGCAGGCGCCAAACCGCTGCGCCACCCAGGGATCCCCTCAAAGGAACAAATTAAAGAAGAAACTGCTTTTAAGCATTTTAAAATATGAGAAAGTTGATATATGAAGGTAAAATTTTGTCCTTTGTAACAAATAAATTGTAATCAATTTCAAGTTTGCATTGACTAAAGATTGGTGGTATTTACTTATCAAAATCTTTTCTTTGAGTGTTCCTGAAAACAATATTAAAGATTCAAAAGTAATCAATTTTGTCTATCTGCTTGTCAATATGAGGAATTTTCAGAAGTAATCACAGAAAGTTCTATTATCAGATCTACCTTTTCTCTCTAACCTCACGGGCCAGAAGTGTCATTCCTGTTTTAATTTGTATTACATCTATGAACTTTTTTATAATAAATAATGCTTTGTGTGTTTTAAATAAAATGTAACTATTATCAATTTATGTATCCTTTTCAGTTTGTTTTTTTCAGTTTGTTTTATCAAGGATTTATGTGGCATTATGACATTAATTTCCTATATTGTATAAAGATTATTATTTTCCCTATGGATTAAGAATTAGTTTTATTAATTTTTTCAAAATGCAAATAGTTGCTACAATGAATAATCTTTTATATAAATTTCCCAGTGAACATATGCAAGAAGTTATCACAGATCTAGAGATAGAAATAAAATTTTTGGACTGATACAGTATGAGTATTTGCCACATATATGATTTATTTGTCATTGCAAAATAGTTCTAGTTGCTCATATATATCATGACTTATTTCAAAAATATTTTTTAGTATTTTAAAATTGCCTCCAAAATGTGTATTTATTACTTCTTGTCAATGATTTCAGTATAATTGCATTGTAGTCAGAGAATGTAAATCCTCTTTTATTTATTTTTCAAAGCTTCATTTATTTATATGAAACAGAGAGGGAGAGAGAGAGAGAGAGAGAGAGAGAGAGAGAGAGAATTCCAAGCAGACTCTGTTCTGAGCAAGGAGTTTGACTTGGAGATCAATCTCATGACTCTGAGATCAGAACTTGAGCCAAAACTGAGAGATGCTCAAGCAACTGCACCACTCAGGTGCCCCTAAATCCCCTTTTAGATTACTAACACACAGACATCCTGTGTGTCCAGCTTCTTAATGATGCTTCTATATTCATAATATTTTTCTATATCCATATTAATCTTCTATGTCCATATTTTTTCTGCTTGATAGTGACTTTACATGTCAATTATTTTAGTGAAAGTCATAAAATTTATCAGTATGATTGTCAATTATTCTTGTAATTCTGACCTCCTGATGAATGCCTTTTGGCCTTACAATTTACCTTTTTGCTGTGTAAACATAGCTATGTTATTTTATCTTCATTATTCACTTCCTGAGGTTTATTTTCATGACTTTACATTCAAGTAGTCTCTTTCATAGCTTACTATGAGAAGACATTTTCAAATAGCTATTAAATTCTATCTAATTTCATTATGATGTTTTAATAAGCACTGGGAATAAGAATGGGTGATGGGATTACACAGGAATGAATTAAATCTATTAAAATATTTTAGTATTCCACTGATTTGGAAATGCAATCAAGAATAAATTGGAACTTTTCCAATTTTCCATTGTTATGGAGAACTTAACAAAAAGAGTTGATGGCTGCTCTAAAACCAACAAGACACATTCAATGTTTAAAACAATAGATATATCCTTTCACAGTTCTGGAGCTAAGAAGTCCAATATCAATGTGTTAGTAGGGCTACACTCACCAGAAGCTTTGGAGGAAAATCTATTTCTTTTTTTTTTTTTTTTTTCTTGGGTTCTGGTAGCTGCCGGCAATCCTTGGTGTTTCTTAGCTAGAATTTGCATCACTCCAATCATTGCCACTTGCTTCAGATCACCTTCTCTTGGGTGGATGCATCTTTTCCATTTTTCTAATTTCCCTCTACTTCCCTTATGAAGACACATGTCATTGGATTTAGGGTCCATTCACCCAGATAATTTGAGATTATCTCATCATCTCAAAAGCCTTATTTAATTACAGGTACAAACACTTTTTTTTTCCATATAACATGTATAGGCCACAGATATTAGGTTGTAGACATATTTTGGAGGTCCACCATTCACGTGAACCCATGAGAAACCCATGAAAACTTTACTGGTTTGGTTTTTATTAAGGAAGCTTATTTTGTTGTTCTTTTGTAAGAAATTTGAAAGTAATATTTCAATACACAGAAATTTAAAGCAGAATACATCCTACTTAAAAATACTATGAAAAGATTTCATGGGAAAAATTAGCATTTTCTCTATGGCATTCCCTTTCTAAAAATGGCTAATTTGTATTGGGATTGTTTTAAGTAATTTTTAAGATTATATTTAATCTTCATATTCCAAACATACTTAAGAGAATTATTACTATTAATTCACATGTAATTTGATAGTATCTTATATTTCACTGTATTCCTTAACACAAATGTTAAGATCAACTACATTTCCTTCGCTGAAAATCAATGTCTATATCCTAGTGTTAAACTTCTACAGAGAAACTACCTCTGGAATTTAACTGATGTCCCGATTAAGTGAGCTTTATATCAGAATTGCCTTTTGCTGTTGTTTTTTTGCCTACTGTTTCTATATATGTTATTCTTATTAGTATTTATTTCTTCTACTTAGGTGCTACATTCAGTTTAAGTGTTGTAATTTATGTTCTGTACATTGCACTACTGGCTTTGGGCAATGTGTACATTGTAAATAAACTAAATGAATAAATTAGTTTTGCTGTTCTGCCTCTTACCTCAAGTATTTCTCTGAAAACACATTGATTGCCTAAAGGAATATCTGAAACCCTATTTAGTTAGCAATTCTTAACAAACAATAGGAGGCAATTGCAAAATATTTATGAAATATAAATATTTAAATTGAAAGTATTTGTCATAATTTATTTTACATTTATTGACATTTCAAATATATAAAGTTGAGGGATCATTTAAGGAGGGAAAAAAACCCACAGTTCTGAAAGCCAGTATACTTCGGGAATGAGTTAAGACAGAATGGAGTAATATTGTGGATAAAAATGGATAAAAATCTCCTTTTACATTTCAAGTGACTGTAATTATTTAAAGTACAACTATGGAAAGACAAAGAGTTACACTGAAATATCTGTAGTGATTGCAGCTAAATATGATTGGAACTAACCATCTTATTGCACAGTATTTTACTTATTTTCAATTATAATGAAAAGTTAATTATTTCTTATAAAAGTTAATTAAGACTTAATATTTCAATAATATCACTCCCAAAACATTTTCTGATGTCTTATAGTTATTTTCCTTATTATTTGATTCTAGTTAAGGGTTTTGAAGATGTTTATCAATAGAACCAAATGTTTATGAAAATCTCTAAAATGAAAGACACTGCGTACAAAGTTGTAAACATTAGAAAGCCTACTTTTTTTTTTTTTTCCAGTTACATACTTTTTGGGCTTTTCTGTATCCTTTTATATAAAGTGTTTTTTCTTGTGGGTGGGGTATTTTGCTTGCTTCTTAAACATAGGAGTAAAAATTAATTCTAAATGGAATATTACAGAAATTTTCAAAGGAAAGGTATTCTCTGACCTGTGTCATCAAGAATTTTCTGGGTCTAGGGATCCCTGGGTGGCGCTGCGGTTTGGCGCCTGCCTTTGGCCCAGGGCACGATCCTGGAGACCTGGGATCGAATCCCACGTCGGGCTCCCGGTGCATGGAGCCTGCTTCTCCCTCTGCCTATGTCTCTGCCTCTCTCTCTCTCGTTCTCTGTGTGACTATCATAAATAAATAAATTTTTTTTAAATAAAAGAATTTTCTGGGTCTATTAGCAAAAACATTGAACTTTGTGATCATAATATAGCAAATGGACACAGATACAGCAGTAGTGGAGACTAAGATTATTTTTACATTAGCAGGTGTTATTCATTTTCTAGCAAATCAGTTAAAATGGAATTGGCATTTAGATTCATCATATTTGTGAAAAGTAGAAGATTGAATGATACCAACTACTGCAGAAACGTAGGAAACTCTCATGACCTGCTGCTGGTGAAGTTATACACATATACAGACACTTATATGTCAAAATATAAAAATGAACATTTCAAAAAAATTGAACATATTTAAATAAATATGTATTTTTTGGAAGATTTCAATATGTTCAGGATGTGACCACATTTCTGAATGATTTGGGTAAGAATGACTTTTCCCTCAGTATATGTCATAAACTTCTGCAATGACAGTATTATATTGAAAACTTTCTTTTTTTATTTTATTATTTTATTTTATTTTATTTTATTATTTTATTTTATTTTTTTTAATTTATTTTTTATTGGTGTTCAATTTACTAACATACAGAATAACCCCCAGTGCCTGTCACCCATTCACTCCCACCCCCCGCCCTTCTCCCCTTCTACGTTCAACGCCTCGACATTTAATAGTGAAGCTTGCAAATTCCAAAGATAAGGAGAAGATCCTTAAAGCAGCAAGAGACAAGAAATCCCTGACTTTTATGGGGAGGACTATTAGGGTAACATCAGACCTCTCCACAGAGACCTGGCAGGCCAGAAAGGGCTGGCAGGATATACTCAGGGTCCTAAATAAGAAGAACATGCAACCAAGAATACTCTATCCAACAAGGCTCTCATTCAGAATGGAAGGAGAGATAAAGAGCTTCCAAGACAGGCAGCAACTAAAAGAATATGTGACCTCCAAACCAGCTCTGCAGGAAATTTTAATGAAAACTTTCTTATAAATTTGTTTATCAATGTAAAATGCTATTTGAAAGTCCACAAGGGGAAGACATTAGGAATATATTAATTACAATAACAATATGCAAGAGAGCATTTTCAAAAAAGGACTGAGAGAGTAGAATCAAATTATTAATAAGAATGAGAGTCTTGGGGTACCCGGGTGGCTGGCTCAGTGGTTGAGCATCTGCCTCTGGCTCAGGGCATGACCCTAGCGTCTTGAGATAGAGCTCTGCATTGGGTTCCCTGTAAGGAGCCTGCTTCTCCCTCTATGTATCTGCCTCTCTCTTGTGTCTCTCATGAATGCATAAATAAAATCACACACACAAAAAAGAATGAGTCTTGGAAATTTAAATAATTGAATAAAAATTTCTATATAAGAAAAAGTGTGCTGGATTATGCTGCTATAGCCTACAAATTCAAATTATGGGTGGCTTTACAAAACATAAATTTATTCCATACAATGTTTGTTCTGCTCTATTTCCAAGTGTTTCTCCAGGGCATCAATGAACAATGTATTGCCATATTTTCAGACTAGTTTGATTATATGACATTCCTATTAGCCTTCAGTTCCAATATTATAATAGCAGGAACAGATATCATGGAAAATCATGAAGTAACTCTTAAACACTTCTACCCAGAAGTGACGCAGATCCTCTTCCTCTCACATTTTACTGGCCTAAGCTAGTCACATGTTTATGTCTATTTTTAAGGGAGTAGGAAAATGTAAACTTTCTATTTGCCTGAAAATTTGCACCCAATTTCAAATATTAGTTAGTAGCTTTACAGTCTATATCAAATTCCTTTTTAAAAACTTGAGATGTAGAAAAAAATGAAACAATGAAATTTATAACTGAAATTATGTCATAGTCTGCATTCCTTAGGATTACTCAATATCTTGGATTTTTGGTTTGGGGTGGGTGTGGCAAAGATTAAATTTCACTTGTAATGTTAATTTCTCTGGGTTTTGACAATACATAAAACCATGATCCCACCAGCACAATACTATCTAGAATAGTTCCCTCATCCAAAATTTTCCCTGGTCCATGGCCTTTATGGTAGCTATTCTCTGTCCTACAACCCTTGACAACCACAGATGTCTTTTTGCCCCTATTGTTTTGTCTTTTCTAGAAGGTCAAAAGTATGAAATCCTACAATATTCTGCCTTTGGGGTTTATGCATTTAACTTTGATTCATATTGTTGCATGAATGAATACCATGGTCTTTTTTTATAACTAAGAGCTTTCCATTTCATAGATGTGCCACAGTTTTACGCATCTATTTTCTTGTTGAAGCTTTTAATAGTTATGAATAAAGCTTCTATAGTCATTCACCTATGGGTTTTAGTGTGAACATAAAGTTTGAATTCTGGGCCATATATTCAGACTTCCAAAGTGTCAATACCATTGAGGAATTCCACCAGTGATAAATGAGAATTCCTATTCCTTTGCATGCTCCTTAACATTTAGTTTTGTCAAGCTTTGCATTTTAGCCCATCCAAAAAAAAAATGTGTAGTGGTAGTATCTCACTGTGGGTTTAAATTACAATCCCTTAATAAGAAATGATATGCACATTTTCAAATGTTTATTTTCCATCTTTTTTTTTAAAGATTTTATTTATTTATTGATGTGAGACACAGAGAAAGAGAGAGAGAGGCAGACACAGGCAGAGCAAGAAGCAGGCTCCATGCAGGGAGCCCGATGTGGGACTCAATCCCAGGACTCCAGGATCACATCCTGGACAGAAGGCGGGCACTAAACCACTGAGCCACCCAGGGATCCCCTATTTCCCATCTTTATGCCTTCTGTCTGTCCAGTTCTTTTGCCTATTTTTACTGGATTATCTTATATATACATATAAATATATGATATATTATATATTATATTTTAGATATAATTATATTTTATATATAATTATATATTTTAAATATACATTATATATTATATATAAAGTGTTTTCTCCATTCTAGATGTAATTTCTATGTCAAATATGTGAGCTTCAAATATTTTCTCCCAGTCCTTGACTTGTCTTCTTATTCTCTTAACAGTGCCTTTTGCAGAGCACACATGTTTTTTCTGACAAAGTTCAATTTTTTATTTTATGGATACTATTTTTGGTATTGTATCTAAACCTCGTGGTCAAACTCAAGCCCCATACACATTTTCTCCTATCAATTTTAGAGTTTATATTTCATATTTAAATATATGATACATTTTGAATTAATTATGGCATATTATATATTATTGATTTTTTTTATTTTTATTTATTTATTTATTCAAGAGACCGAGAGAGAGAGAGGCAGAGACACAGGCAGAGGGAGAAGCAGGCTCCACGCAGGGAGCCCGACATGGGACTCGATCCCGGGTCTCCAGGATCAGGCCCTAGACTGAAGGCAACGCTAAACCGCTGAGCCACCTGGGCTGCCCTTTTTTGTTGTTTCTTATGAATATCCAATTCTTTAGCATCTTCCGTCCACAATTGAATTGTTAAGATGAATTGCCTTTATTCTTTTGTTAAAAACCTATTGATTAAATTAGTCTGAGTCTATTTCTGGTGTCACTATTCTTTTTCATTGGCTTTCGTGATAAATTTTAGAATCAGCTTATCAATATCTACAGGAAAAATTACTGATATTTTTTATTTGTGTCGCATTTGCTGTGTTGTGTAGATCACATTGATGATAATTTTTTTAAAAGATTTTATTTATTTGTTCGAGAGAGAGAGAGAGGCAGAGACACAGGCAGAAGGAGAAGCAGGCTCCATGCAGGGAGCCCGACGTGGGACTTGATCCCAGGTCTCCAGGATCACACCCTGGTGGCGCTAAACCGCTGAGCCACCCGGCTGCTCCATTGATGAGAATTTAATCTATATCTTCTTTGATATATTTTATTGGTGATTTGTGGTTTTCCATGTACATATCCTGTATGTATTTATTTACATTTATACCTAAGTATCTTTGAATTTTGTGCTATTATAAATGATATTTTCTTCAAATTTATGGTTACAGTGGTTCATTAATGGCATAGAGAAATATAATCAACTTTTGCATTTTCTCCTAATACCCTGAAAACTGAGCAAACTAACTTATTACTTGAAGGAGTTCTTTTTGTGCGTGTAGGTTATTTAAAATTATATTTTTTAAATGTATTATTTAAAAGATTTTAGTTTATTCATTTGAGAGACAGAGAGACAGAGCATAAGCAGGCGATGAGGCAGAGGCAGAGGGAGAAGGAGAAGCAGACTCCCTACTGACCTGATAGTGGGAACATGGGCTGCATCCTAGGACCTGGAGATCATGACTTGAGGTGAAGGCAGATGCTTAACCATTTGTACTACCCAGAGGCCCCTAAAGTTTTCTAAATTAGAGTTTCTCATCCTTGGCACTATTGATATTTAGGGCCAGATTCTTGCTGGGGGCAGATGGAGGGTGTTGTGCTCTATATTGTAGGATGTTTATTATCATTGGTATCTAACATTGGCACCTACTCACTTAATATCAGATGCACAATCCCACTTGCAGTGGCCAAAATTGCCTCTAACATTTCCAAATATCCCCTAGAGGGTAAAATCACCCATGATTGAGAACTTCTCTTCTACATAGGCAATCAAGGTGTCTTCAAATAGAGATATTTCCAATCTAAATATCTTTTATTTATTTGCCTTGCTCCATTACACTAGCTATAACTTCTAATATGATGTTGAATGTAAGAAATGTTAAATATTCTTGCTTTATTGAATATTTTAGTGGGAAATCATTCAATGTCTTAACATTAAGTATGATGATATCTGTAGGCATTTTCTAGATACCATTTATTAGGTTAAAAGTATTTACTTCTAGTTTTCTGACAGGTTTATTTATCACGAAATAATTTTGCATTTTTTGGAGTGTACTTTTGACATATGTTGTTATGATTATGGCTTTTATTATTTTGTCTGTTAGAAAGATGACTGCACAAATTCATTTTAAGTGTTGAATCAATCTCACATTCCTGGGGTGATACTCAATTGGTTGTGATTCATTATCCTTTTTATGTATTGTTGGATTTGATGTTCTAATACTTTATTTGTAATTTTTTAATCTATGTTCATAAGAAATAATGGACTGCAGTTTATGTGTATATAGATATGAGGGTTTTTGTATGTATATTATATATATTATGTACATAATATGTAATACATTATGCATACATAATATATAACTGCATATATATGGATTTAATATATATTAAATATACATATTTAAACCATTAATATACATATTAAATCCATATATATACAGTTCCACCCTTGAACAATGTGGCAATTAAGGACACCAACCCCCTTTTGCAGTTGAAAATCTATGTATAACTTTTGATCCCCTCAAAACCTAACTCCTAGTATCTACTGTTGACCAGAAGCCTTAATGACAACTGTTAACACATATTTTTTTATGTTGTACATATTACAGACTGTATTCCTACAATAAAGTGTGCTAGAGAAAAGAAAATGTTCAAAAAATCTTGAGGAGAAAATATATTTACAGTACTGTATTTATTGAAAAAAAAAAAACACATATAAGTGGACCCATGCAGTTCAAGCCCATGTTATTCAGGGGTCAACTGTGTGTGTGTGTGTGTGTGTGTGTGTGTGTGTGTGTGTGTATGTGAGTGTGGCCCATGGACTATTCAAGAGTACATTGTTCAATTTCCAAATATTGGTGGAGTTTCCTTATATCTTTCTGTTTCTGAATGCTATATTACATTATATCCAAGACTATACCTTATATGATTTACATATAAGTTTTAGTCATTTTTACTTTAAGAATCTACTGAATGAATGTTTTATGTGCACTTAAAATCATAGATATTTTGTGTTGATGTTTGATGGAGTGTTATGTAAATGTCATTTAGGTCAAATTTAATAGTGCTAGTTAGGTCATGTATTTGTGTACTGAGTTCTGCCATTTTTTAAAACTGAAGAAGTACTGTTTAAGTCTCTATGATTTGGAATTTGTCCTCTTGCCCTTCTTGATCAATTAGTTTTTACCTCATATATTTTTGAAGCTTTATTGTTATATGGATATTGTTTAGGCTTATAAAGTCTCTTGAAGAATTGACTCCTTTATCAATATCAATTATGTATAATTTATTTTTATCCTTGATAATCTTCCTGGTAATGAGGTTAACATATTCTGAAATTAATATTTGTTTCAACATTTCATTTTTTTCTTAGTTTTTTCATATTATATTGTTTTCTATCCCTTTTTATAGCTTCTTTCATTCTTTATATTTATCTGAGTTTATTATGAAAAGCATATTTTTTCTTTTGTATGTAACTGAAAATCTGACATTTAGCTCATATATTTTAAACAATTTACATTTAAGGTGATTGTTGATACAGTGAAATTAAAGTCAACCATCTTGGTAACTGTTTATTTGTTGAATTTGTTGTTTCCTTGACTTCTATTTTGCCTTCTATCGTTTTGTTTGAGCATCTTTTATGATTCTATTTCATTTCTTCTGTTAACTTTTGTATGTGCATTTTTATCTACTTTAAGTGGTTTCCTTATAAAATTTTTAAGTACACTGTTTCCACCTTCAGATGATATTTCATTGCTTCACGAGCATATATTCCAATTCCTCTTCCCAATTTTTGCTATTATCATATATGTTACACTTACATATGCTATAATCACCTAACACATTGCTACTATTTCTGCTTTAAAGAATCAGTACTTTTTAGACATTAACATTAATTACTCAAGACTTGTTTACATGGTGATGGGATAGCGGCTTTCCTGATGTAATGATTAAGCTTATATTTGGAAAACACAGTGGATTTGCACATCAGTTTGGCGGATGCAAGTAGTCCTGACTCTCATCCAAGTATAGACCTCTCCTCCACCCAATTTTTTTCCCTCCTGTGCAGTTAATAAACCTCAAAATCCTTATGTTACATGGTTGAAACCTTTCCTCTGAGGATTATTTTGTTACTTAAGTGACATAAATTAGGTGAATCAGTAGAAATCTTCTTTCCTGTTTCTCAGCTGTGATGATATTCCAGCAGCGCTCTGAACCACAGCCCTTAGTATCCTTTATCCTACAAATAAGTTGTTCTGTGAGGGAGATAGTGAAAAGGAATCTGGCTGGAGTTCACAATGTCTGCCATTCCCCACTTTTAGCCTGAACTAACTGGAATACTTTTTCATATTGTCCCTAATCCTTCTTGCAGGAGCCTAGTGAGATTCCTGGTTGGAAAGACTAGAACTGAGTGGGAATTCTCCTATGACTTTAATCTCAGGAGGTTCATACTTTCATGCTAGCCCAACAATTTGTCAGTGTTACTGATTTAATAGTTTATCAGATTATATTGTGTCCACTGACATTTGCTTCATTTAAGTAAATGCTCAGGTTCTGTGCCACTAGATTTTATAGCTCTGTTTTGGGACTTTTTTCAGCTCTTTACATCTTTTAGCTGTTTGTGTGTTTTAACTTTTGTAATGGAGTCATTATTTTGTATATTTACCAATTTCTGGAACTTAGTAAAAAGCTTGACAAATTGGATGTGCATCAAAACTGGTGGTGAATATTATATATTTGGTGGGGCAGAATATGCTTTTTAAAATTTTTTTATTTATCTATGATAGTCACAGAGAGAGAGAGAGAGAGAGAGAGAGAGAGAGAGAGAGAGAGAGGCAGAGGGATAAGCAGGCTCCATGCACCGGGAGCCCGACGTGGGATTCGATCCCGGGTCTCCAGGATCGCGCCCTGGGCCAAAGGCAGGCGCCAAACCGCTGTGCCACCCAAGGATCCCGGTGGGACAGAATAAAATAATGCCCAACTCTAATGAATTTATAAATTTTGTGTTTTTTTTATGTGTACAAAGACACAAGGTGAATGGATCATGATGAGAGTGACAAGGAAGGGGCAGCCCGGGTGGCTCAGCAGTTTAGCGCCACCTTCAGCCCAGGGCGTGATACTGGAGTCCCACGTCAGGCTCCCTGCATGGAGCCTGCTTCTCCCTCTGCCTATGTCTCTGCCCCTCTCTCTCTCTCTGTGTGTGTCTCTCATGAATAAATAAATAAAATCTTTAAAAAAAAAGGGTGACAAGGAAGAAGTATATATATTAAAATAAATAATTTGCTACTACAATCCAATGATGAAATCTCTTTTTTTTAGAGCAGAAGTGTATTATGCAGGGTGGTGCAAGGCAAGAGTTATAAATTTACATGGTTTCCAATTTCTTTTTATGTAAATTCAAGGAAATTTTTACCATTATAAAGATTTTCATTTTTTTTCTTGAGAGTTTCAAAATTATAAATAGGAGATTGTAGAACTAGTTCTTGGCTTTTAAATAGATTTTAATCCCTGAGATCTACTACTTGAGAGCTGAGAATAGGTTTTAGATACCAGGATGAAGAAGTAGTAAAATTATTGACACAATTTGGATTAAAGTATAATGATTTTAAAATCTCTTTTATTATTTTTCCTAGTAATTTTCAACATGTTACCTATTATTTTTTCAAGGTTGTACATTTTATTTTTTATTGTTTCAAGATTGTACATTTTAATGTAAATAAAAGTGCTATTGGTCTGATTAATTTTTAACCAATAAAACACTTAAATCATATTAACTAGCCATTTCCAATTATCTTAAAACACAGTCTTGAAAATAGTGATCAATAAATTTGTTATTTTTAGGACGATCAATAAATTGTCTTGAGTGCTCTGGTTTATATAGATGTTTCCCAATTTTTCTCACATGATCTACAATTGTAATAGTCTTGAGCTCAAAAGGAGTTGGAATTAGAACACTTTAGATAACTTGACTCATAGTCATAAAAATTTCCATATTGGTCCTTTATTAAAACATTATCAGGGATGGTAACTTATATGTATCTGTGTTTGAGTATCTATTTATTAAAGTGGCAACCATTAACTATTAGCAAGTTCTAGCATTCATCAAAAGCTTTTTTCTCCATATTGCTTATAATGCAAAACACATTGCAAGGATTTGTTCAAAAATAAAAAACCTACTGAAAGATCAAGAGAAAGTGTTGAATATTTCACTTAATTTATTCTTGCTGTTGTTAATACTAGGTGATGTTTTAAACAAAGACATCATGTTTGGTTTTGTATATTTTGTTAGAACTTTTTTATGGTTTCAAACAGAATTATTCTTTATTCTTTTAAATACTTTATTATGTTTATCTTTTGATTATAGAAAACCAGTATGAAAAACAAGAACTCCAAAATTCCAATCTCAGGACATAAAAAAAAAAATTCATCTTCAAAGCCAACATTTTGTGAAGTAGATTTGAAAACAAACTATGATCCCTATGGAGTCATTAAACAGGCCTCCCTTTTTCCTGCTTAAAGAGCAAAGAAAATATCTTCCTTGATAAGCACTATTGAGAGTCATGACTGTCTGGCAGTTTATGTCATTAAAATATCTGTAATTCACTTTTCTTTATTTTTACAGACATCCAAGCAGCTTCAATGAACTATACACTCATATGTGTTGATGTGAGAAATTAAAGTTTATTCTCATGTAAAAATATAAAAAGACCTATACTTATTTTCTTTTTCTCTTCCTTTTATGCCATTTCATTTCATGGTTAAACTTTTGTCAAAGTCATCATCATTGTGAGACCTATATGTATGCATCTTTAAGTTGTTATTTTTTATAATCACTGGATTGGCTGGATTTGCTACTTTTGCCTATTTAACAATCAGAGACATCAAAGAATTATTCTTTCATTTCACATTTACGTTACATAATTTTAAGCCCTTTATATCAACTTTCTTCCAAATTTAAAAATAGTGATCACTTTTCACATTTTATATATATATGTATATATGTTTATATATACATGCACATACATATACAAACACATAAATACTCTTGCAATCAATGCATATGTATATTATTTATATATATACATATATGTATATTTGAATATATATGGAATCTTACTGGAAATTCACTTTCGTTGCCTCAAAGTATGGACAGTAATTAAAACTTTGTGATGCCTTATGAACCTTCTAAGCAACTATGAAGTTAAAGATACTCTTTACTAACTAATTAGAATAGTTCTTCTCTTTTTTTGAAGGAAATGTCATTATATTCTATAGGCAGTTGTGTGTTTTTGTTAGGACTGAAAAAAAGATGAATTATCAAAAGAACTAAAATATTTGTACTTCTTCCTTTAAAGATATAGAGTTTTCAGGGCACCTGGGTGGCTCGGTTCATTAAGTGTCTGACTCTTGATTTCAGTTCAGATTGTGATCTTACGGTGGTGAAATGGAACCTGATGTCCAGTTCCATTTGGGTGTGGAACCTGCTTAAGATTCTCTCTCTTCCTCTTCCCCTCTCCTTCCTTCCTTCATTCACACTCTCTCCCTTTCAAAAAAAAGAGTTTCCAAAGTCAGGCAATTGTTTCAATTCAATTATATGAAAACAAAAACATGGATATATGAGCAGAACTCTAAAATCACTCTAAATTTCATTTTATAGTTAATTATTTTTATAAGATTTTTCATTTTTTTATAGTTTATATATACACTTTATATAATTTTCAAAATATTTTCCTTATTTAGTTTTTACAAAGCCATTTTTGAATATCCAAGTTTCAGAAGAGGTGTGAATACCTAAAAGTTATATTAAAATTTAGTTAATTTAGATAAGTGTATTTTGGAAAATACAATACAGAAAAGAGAGATCTTAAATTATTATATTCTTCATTTATTTCACTTTGATATTTGTCACTCTTTCTCTGCCCTGGGATCTTATCAGAAACCAGACCTTGAACTGCTTTATTCTTTAAGCTTGATAGGCTTTCCTTGAAGCATGGACCTCATTGTCCTACTGTATCTGCATTGGAATTAGTTGCTTTCTCCTTGTCTAGCATTGGCACTCATATATCTCACAACTAGATTCAAGGAAATAAGCATCATTGCAGGTATCCATTCCTTATCTATATGACAAAGTGGGGAGAGTTGAGTTTATTTAAGACTATTAAGGAAGATGAATGTATATGTTGGAAACATTTAGGAGTGAGGTGTAAGAACAAATGCCTACTCTCCCCACATTAAGTTCTAGGCTTTAGTAAAGACATTGGTCTAAATTGCAGAGACAACAGAGAAGAAAATATGCAGTTTATAGTTCTATGTATTGTTTCCTAAAATAAGAAATGTATTAATTACTAAGGCAGCAGAATTTACCTTGATTATGAATATATTTATAATATTTCCTTTCTTGTGACTGCTACTTTAGCTCTGCTTTTCTCTTCAAATTAAGGGTTTTGTTAAATTTACTTTTTTATTTTATATATAGTCTTTAATGGTGAATATTTGATAACTGAAAAATTTCTTTGGAAGAACTACATTTTTATGACATTTATTATTTTTTGTTGTAGAAATAATAAGTTCTTGGTACCAAATTTGATTATAGAGAAAAAAATCTTCAAATTTTATGATTACAATAAATTTTTGTTTCTTTATAATACACTAAATACTGAATGCCCCTTTTCCCAGTTTTTATGTGATTTTTATATTAATTATTCTATTTACTTAGCCAATTGACATTTCTTTCAAAGAATATCAGTTATTATTTAATATAATATTAAATAACATTTAATATTTTAAATTGCATATTTTGACTACATATTTTCCATAATATTTAAAGCCCATTTCAAATATATCTTTATTTTAACATTTTATATAATTAACATTTTATATAACATTTTTAAATATTATTGATTGTATTCCATGATATCATTTTACTGGGTACAAAATGTTCCAGTATATTTTACCTTTATTGAAATTCAGAAATCAATTTTATTTTAAAACAAAAATAACTACATATACATATATAAACATACATTTAAAGGATAGTTTGGTGGCATGATCTTTGGAATTCCCTCTTATTTGTTTCATAAATGTATCTATAAACTATTATTTGCTCCCAAGCATTTGGATAATTCCTGATTCACATAAATTTCCATGGCTGTTTTGGTAAATTCAATTGAGTTTTCTATGCTTCAATTGAGTTTATGTTATGTAAATATTAGTGCTACACTATTTCCTTCAGCTATGAGAATAAATAAGTTTTTGCTTGTTTAAGCCTGAAAAAAACTTTATGATGGATATAGAGTATGAATATAGGAGATATCCAAACAAATAGGTGTTGTTTTGCTTCTCTTTTTGTATTCTTTCCATAATGTAAGTAGGGAAAATCTAAAATATCCTGGTCTTACATATATTAAGGGGTATGGCTTTTTAACAGTACACTAAAGTCACCATAGCATTCATGGAGTGACATATTTTGTTGCAATGTATTTTATTTTATTTTTTTAAAGATTTTATTTATTTATTCATGAGAGACAGAGATAGAGACATAGACATAGGCAGAGGAAGAAGCAGGCTCCCTCCAGATGAGAGACTCGATCCCAGGACCCCAGGTTCATGTCCTGAGCCGAAGACAGATGCTCAACCACTGAGCCACCCAGGTGTCTCTGTTGCAATGTATTTTAAAGAAGTCATCCTGCACTTAAAAAAAAAATTATTTATTTGAGACAGAGAGAGAGAGAGAGAGAGAGAGAGAGAGAATGGCAGAGGGAGAGGGGCAGAGAGAAAGAGTGACCAGCAGACTCCCCACTTAGCAGGGAGCCAACTCCAGGCTTGATATCAGAACCCTGGGATCATGACCTGAGCTGAAGGCAGATGCTTAACCAATTGACCCACCCAAGTACCCCCATCCTGTACTTTTTAGATTATAATTTGTTTGATAGGGATCTTAGAAATTCAAACTACCAACTAAAAAAAATTTTGATATTTGCAAGATCTTTAAGAATCTTATATATAAAATAGTTACAAATGACATATCAGATCACTGCTATCAGCATTTTTAAATTCCTTCCTAGTTTTCCTTTTAATTCTCCATGTTAACGAGTAGATTTTAGCCTATTATTTCTTTATCTTGTTAAATATTTTGCTCAGTATGTCTAAGAATGATGAGTTGCATAATGCTTTGGTGATATGTAAGTTGTTTTAAATTTTCATTTTAGAAAGTGCTATGAAGTATAGGACTAATTTCTTCCTAAAACTGTTGGTGACTTTTGCTTTATGACTGAGGAGTGAAATTAATTATTATATTTGCACATTTAAGGAGTATCAATAAATTACCTATAATTTTGCCATCACAGTAGGCATTCTTTTGCAAAATGATCTTCTATAGCTTTCCTAACACCAAGGGGAACATATATAATTAAATAAACAGCAGAACAACATAATTGCTGATGTAAGAAATCCAAGGTATGCACATGTTCAATCCAATATGAGAGGAATATCAAGTCTGAAATGGATTGTGTTGTGAGGGAGAAATTCTTCCAGGAGAAAATAACATTTTACATTAAAAAGAGGTAGGATTGGTAGAAGTTATCAAATATGGATAATTATTATTCAATGCAATAGGCCATTTGATTGTCCTCTCCTTCTAGCAGAGTGGGAGATGATACTTTCCTGCCTTTTGGACAATGGGTTTTGAGCAGGAGTTACATGTTTCTTCCTAGTACAGGTGTAACAATGCTAGAACTCCACTCTCTATGCCTTTCTTCCCCTACCCAGCAATCATGGAAGCACATGGTATTAAAGACTAAAGGTTGGTTTCTCTGGGGAGTTTCCTCAATCAGACACATAATTTTCATGAGACAATTTTACACCTTTGTTGTTTTAGATCACTCTAACTTGAGGGTTGTCTGTTTCTACGTTATAACCTAGAATACCCTAAGTAATATACCAACTGAACATAATGTGAGGAATTTATGCAGACAAGATTGGGATAAGAGAAAATTTTATGTTCATGTCAGGAATAAAAGAGGAAACATGACATTTTGTTGGAAAAAAGAAAAATTCAATATAGCTTGATTTGATAGAAAGTATGCAGGTGGAGTTGAAAAATTAGGCTGAAGTGTCCTGTATACTACATTTAGAAATGATATATTTAGATTTTATCATCAGGACAAATGGCAGCTAATAAAGAATTAGAAGGAGGATATTTACATATTAGAAAGCATCTTGGCTGTAGTTTGAAAAACTCATTGGCTTAATCAATTAAGTATATGGGGAATGATTAATAAATTTGTTCCAGGGATGGAAATGTTTTATTTTTATTTTTCCAGTATTTTAAAAATCTTGAGCCATTATTTCTACCTTTATTGTCTCTGATTAGTGAGTAATCAGCCACTCTTTATGTATTTGCTTTCCTCTCTCTATTATACCTTGTCACTGTGACAACTTTAAATATTTCCTATCTTTGGTTTGTGTGAGATTGCCTATGATTTGACAGGGTATGGGTTTGTTTGTATTTATCTTGTTGAGGGACAGCTAACTCTAAATCTGTATATTACATATCCCCTCCCTCAATTTTAGAAAAAAATCAAACATTGTATGTTTAAATCTTTTCTTTTTTCCCTGCCATACTCTCACTATTATCTCCTCTAGGATTCCTGTACAGGTATGTTTGATATTTGGTATTTTATCGCAAGTTACTGGAGTCTCTGTTAATTTTCTTTAGTTTTTCCTTTCCTTAGGATTGAATCTTTCAAACTGATAACTGTTCAAGTTCACTAAATCTGTATTACTTATCTTATGAAATGTTCATTTTAGTTACAATACCCTTCAACTTTAGCATTTCTATTTGGTACTTTACTTATAGCATCTATTTCTATATTGAAATGGTTAGGTAGAAGCTAGATATGAGCAGTGGAAGGAATGCCCTGAGGCAGAGTCCCAAGTCCCTGTGGGGGAATGATAGAGACAGGAGCTGAGATAAGGACCATGATAAGCAAGCTACACACTAAAAACTCTGGGGGGGCACAGCATCCTGATCTGCTGCTTCTAAGACCTCAGGGCTAACAGATCAAGAGCCACAGGTGAAGAGCACACACTTTCTTCTACCACCTCTGTCTCTAGGGTAACCCCTAGACTCATTATAATGCATTTGTATTGTGGGTGCCACCCTCTCCTACTTCTTCCTCCCCTGGAAGAAGGCTGCCATGATGGTTCTGGTATAAATCTTGTAGGGTCAAAAACTCCTCCTCCCAACCTGTAAGGAGAGTCCCCCAAATGATTGGAAACAGCCTCCCTTAGAGACCACCCCACTCTACATCGCAGCTCCTTCTAGCCCAGAGAGTTGCAATAACTATCCAATCTCAAAATAACCTGGGGCCAGTTCTACCCCCTGGAACCTGCCTGCTCTCCCACCTTGAGAGTGTACTTTTGCTTTAATAATGTGGTTTGGTATTTGCTACTTTCCTTCTGGCTGTCTGTATTCAGTTGCAGATTCCCATATAAACCTTCTCATGGGGAATCCAAAGACTAAGACCTCCATTCATACAACACAGACTTCCACAGACAATAGGATCACTTACCTATTTTTCTTTAAGATTATATTTTTTAAAGATCATGAACATATTTATAAAAAGCTACTTTTCTTTAGTCTTTTTTTTAATTTAAATGCAATTAGCCAACAATAGTACATCATTAGTTTCATATGTAGTGTTCAAGAATTCATCAGTTGCATATAACACACAGTGCTCATTACGGCAAGGGTCCTCCTTAATGCCCATCAGCCAATTACTGTATCCGTCCCCCATGTGTCCCCTCCAGCAACCCTCCATTTGTTTCCTATAGTTAAGAGTCTCTCACTTTTTCTCCCTCTGTGATGGAAAACTGAAAAATTCATTCAGTTTTCCCTCCCTTCTCCTATGATCCTCTGAGCTGTTTCTTATATTCCACATATGAATGAAACCATATGATAATTGTCTTTTTCTGTTGACATATTTTGCTCAACATAATACCCTACAGTTCCATCCACTTGGATGTAAGTGGTAAGTATGCATCCTTTCTGATGGCTGAGTGATTTTCCATTGTATATAAATACCTGCTTTTAAATCATTGTCTTCTAGTTTCATTATTTGTGTCTACGTGTTTCTGTTGACAGTTTGCAAATTGGTGGGTCACATTTTCTGGTTTCTTTGCATGTCTATTAATTTTTAATCGTGTGCTTTATATTATGGATTAACTATTGAAAGACTTTGGGATGAGTTATCTTCCTGTGGCATGTGTTACATTGATTTTGGTTCTAGCAGATAGTTGAATTACTGGCTAATTATTTTGATCTTTTGAACTCTTAAATTTAGGATTTGTTAGGGTATATGTGTAATTAAAGATATAAGGTGTTTTCAAAGCCTTTCTAACTTGGCATGACTTATAGTCCAATCTCTGTATTCTGTGAAGATATTGTGAAACCTTGGGTTTCAACTTTGTTTGAGCAGGTCTAGAAGATGAATTCTCATGTGTGGTGTTTGTGATTCTTACATGTAATCCTGGCATGTCAGCCAGATGCCTTTTGTGATAAACATATTGCTCTACTTTGGCTGAATCAATATCTAAAATCTCCCCTCACTGCTTGGCCATTGATGTATCTGCTTGTCTCTTGAACCTGTAGTAGGTTTGACAAATGAATACTCTCTCTGATAAGCCTTGAGTTTTACAATGTGCATTCACAACTTAGCTGTCATCTAAAGATTTATGGGGAAACATTCACAATTATTCCCAGTGCTCCCCTTCCACCTACACATCTATTTTCTAAGGACTTATCCTGAAGATTCTAGATGTGTCTTCCAATGATCATTTTGATCAGGGTATCACCATGATTTTTTGGACTCTAGATCAATGCAGCTTGGAACAAGGCTAATCATGTGGTTCACTTCATGAGTTTTTCTTCTATCATCAATTTGAAACTTGAATTTCCTATTAACCAATACGTGAAAAAAAACTGCCTCTTATATTTTGTCTATTTTAAAGATGGTTTACAGTGGGAGGGCTGATCAAGTAGCACTTAATCTGTTGTAAATAGAAGTGGAGTTCTACATAACTTATTTTTTAAAAACAAACTGAGAGATCAGTAGTCTAATAAAAGTAGCCTACTGATTTTCCCCCTAATTAACCCATCACTATTATGTTTCTGGCAATGCCTCTCTGTATGTCCAGACAGTTCACAGATGGGATTGAAATAGCTAAAGTCCATTTATAAGTGGAGGAACTCATAATGAATTTTTTTTAACTGCCTCTAAGCTTTCCCTAGAGTTCCTACTCTTCTTTTGAGCACAGCACTGTTCTCTGTTCACTTAGTTGGGCTTCTAACCTAGCTGAGCTTTGTTCACTTTTGTTTCAGCATCATTTTGTTCTGCTCCAATGTATCCAGCTCAGTTTGTTTACTTTAGTGCTCTCTGAGCTGAACTCTGCTTCCTTTCCTTTCCAAATTTGTTCATTTATACTAAAGACATGACTGGACGTCACTTCTCCATAGATTTTATTTAAGGTACTTAAACTGACTTGGAAAATGGTTTTGCCCACAAGATTTTAAAAAGACAAATGTATTCATTAGAATAATGATTTGTGGCAAATGTGCAAAATTAATTTTTACAATTACTTTAATCTGTATGACTGATAATTTAGATTTAGAATTCTGCTGAGTGGAAAGGAGACTAAGTGATTTTAATAGTATCAAGAATAATTATGATGTAGGTGAACACCATGGGAATGTAGGTTCTAAGCCATTCCTGGAACTACTTTGAATATGAATGCACAAAATAAACTTGTAACATTTTACTTTTTGAAAACTATAGTGAAATAATTTCGTTTGGTCAGTTTTACTGAAGCAGAATAGGTTATAAATACAAAGTATTTGGGGTTGATTAGAATCATCTACTCGTTCATGATATCCTGGCAACAGATGATAATCCTCACAACAGGAATTGGATCCTAGCAAAGAAGCATATGGAGAACAGCAGGACCAAAGAAAACATCTATCTAGGCTGCCTATTCACACTGTTCAGGCTCAATAAAAGGCTCTCAGATGTGAATTCTCAGTTGAGGTTAAGATTCAGACTGGTAGGGATCCCTGGGTGGCTCAGCAGCTCAGCGGTTTAGCGCCTGCCTTTGGCCCAGGGCACGATCCTGGAGTCCCGGGATCAAGTCCCACATCAGGCTCCAGCCACGGAGCCTGTTTCTCTCTCTGCCCATGTTTCTGCCTCTCTCTCTCTATGTCTATCATGAATAAATAAATAAAATCTTTAAAAACAATTCAGGCTGGTAATTCTGATTCAAGCAAGAAATTAAGGAGCATCAAGAATATATACAATCACTTCGGTATATTTTTGGTAACTTACTTTGAAGATATTTTATTTATTTATTTACTTAATGCACATAATGAAATTGAGTTTACCATATTAACATTACATTTTCAAAAATAATTTTGAGGGGATCCCTGGGTGGCTCAGCAGTTTAGTGCCTGCCTTTGGTCCAGGACGTGATCCCGGAGTCCTGGGATCGAGTCCCACATCGGGCTCCCGGCATGGAACCTGCTTCTCCCTCCTCCTGTGTCTCTGCCTCTCTCTATCATAAATAAATAAATAAAATAAATCTTTAAATTTTTTTTTGAGTGAAGTGAAGGATTTACAGACTTTTTAAAATATGTTCTATACTGTGCCAAACAATTTTTTTGCTTCAAATAGTAAAATCGTATATATTATAAATTTCTCAATTATACAGTTATTAAAAAATGTTTTTTACCCCTTTATTTCAGGTGATAAATCAACTTCCAGGTAAATAAAGCTCAGTTCACTTTAGAAATGTTTTATTTATAGTTTAAGTCAACATTTATCCTGGATTTTCAGTGTTAGGCAGACCTATAGCAAAAGCCATAACAGGTATGAAGACTAGAACGTCCCTTACCAATGGCATACTGAAGATGATGAACACTGGAAACAAACAAAAAGTGAATTCTGGCCTTGATCTGTCATTGATTAGATAATATTAGGTAATTTTCTTATTTGCAAAAATTGGCAATATTAAAATTATTTCTGAAACTTATAAAATAGCATCAAAATTGGCAGTATATGATACCAAAAATATATCTGTTATATAATTATGCAGCAATTGATGAAATTGAAATTCCAGATGAAAAGTGATGAATTCTCTACCATAGGAAACAATTAGGCAAATATAAGTGTATGTATTTATCTGGAGTATTATAAGGATATAAAGTATTTAGAGAGAAGGAGAAAGCAGGCAGGGACATAGAAAGGGAGAAACTCAAGCAAAGCAGACTCTCCACTGAGTATGGATCACCTGACCGTGAAGTCAGGACCTGAGCTGAAACCAAGAGTCAGCCACTTGACTGACTGAGCCACCCAGGTACCTCCATCAGGAGTATGCAAAAGAGTTTCCTATACAGTATGGAATCCCTGACAATCACAAACTCTACTAGTAAAACAGAATTGAACCACTCTTTTATTCCTTTGAATAAATTCATTGCAAACATTCGCTATTATCAAATGCTAAAGTAAAACAAATTCCCTTTAATTTATCTCTAAATATAATAATTGGTCTGTTTTCCAAAGTGCCACCATGGCCCCACTAGTAATATCATTTATTATTCCTAAAGATAGTAGGATGAAAACTCTCAGGAGAAGGCATAGAGGATAACTAAAATTAAACTGTTTTCTATCCTAGGCATAAATATTTTGAGTTTGAAAAAAAAAGGTATTTTTGTATTCTCCAAAGTGGGCTGTTAATATGGACAATATATTTAGTTAGGAATAATTAGCAATAAAAATGTTGAGTTGAATTGAAATCACATCTAATATGGAGCATCTGCTTTTCTATAAGAAAAAAAATCAGACAATAATTCTCAACACAAAGAATTTCAAATCCCACATTCAAAGCAGTTATTTTTATGTAAATTGTGGTTTATAATCTGAACATTCAACCCACAATCATTATAAACACTGATTTCACAACCATTTTTACTTAGTTTGTTAGCCTTTTATCACTATAAATGCATAATTTAAATAGTGTGTATGTTCTAAGAATTAGATAAATTCTGAATACTTTCTTAAAATATTTTATAATTAACATATAGTTAATAAAACTATATGTATATATACATATGTGTGTGTATACATATATATACTTTGTATCTAAGACTATGATATAGTATGAACCAAGGCTATGATAACTCCTTTTACAAAGGAGAATTTATATTTACATTTATATACATATATTTACTCACTGTTATATTTTCCAGTATTCATGTCAAACATATTTGTGATATATTTGTGGTTTGTATGTGTATGTGTTATTAGGAGACAATTAGCCATACATGTGTTATTAGGAGACAATTGGCCATACATGTCTCATATTCCTACATGATTAGGTATAAACAGCAAATTCCATCAGACTACCTTTTCTTCTGTTTGTATTAGTATAAATGCATAGCCTTGGAAAAATACAGTGACTCTCACTGAAGCAGATTTACTTAAATTTCCATATAACAAAAATAGAGACTTATCTCTCTTTTCCTGGAGAAGTTTCAATTACATTCCCGAATATTAAGAAAATGTCATTCTCTGGGGTGAAAAAGGCACGATTATGTGCAGTCTCATAATAAAATCAGGGTTTGTCAATCTCAGTGTTCATCTCCTGCAATGCATCCCACTGTATGCATAGACAATTCAATCTTTAATGTGTCACCCTGGGAAAATTAGGGCTACAAAACAGATGTAGGATGTTATTCATAGCCATTCCTGTGATCAATAGACTGTCTTTGTCTTTGATCCAAAGGCCTTGTCTCCTATGTCTATGAAAACTATGATAGACTAACTTCTGAGCTTATAATTAAAGTAAAATTTCAGACCCTTCAAATCTAACTTGACATTTTAACATGTGAAAATAATACATATCAAAATGACCTATTTAAAAAAATGATACTAATGGACATTATATCATGATTGTAACATATAACATACATGGTATATAATATATGATGCATAATACATAAATATAAATCCTAAATAATTTATATATATAAATTGTCTATAAATATGTATAGACACTGTTTATATATATGTGTATATATTCTATATTAAGGGACTCATACAAATAAATGGTAGTTTTAATCCTGAAATAGTTAATTTATAAGAATTAACTAAATTGTCCATTATTTATATATATTTATATACACACATATTTATGTATTTTATATATACATATATATGCTTATGTAGGAGTGTAAGATGGAAATTATCCAAAAAGACATAAGGCTTGAGTTCAAATGTACAAGAAAAATGGAATACATTATATATTACAACATATTATAGGTATCTAGCAAATATTGTAAAATTTTTATTTTATTCTTTCACCTACTTTTATTAACCTTTATTGTTGGTATCATTTGATTGAGATATGAATGTCAAAAGATTCTGGATAACTGATACTGTACAGTTCATACAGCAAATATTTCTAACAGAACATTAGGCTAAAAAGTGAAGCTATATAAAAATGAATGATAACTCTTTTTATATTCATAATAAAATCTAAAAATAATTCCCAGTGTAATATTCCCTAATAGACTAGGGAAATGTTGATCAAAAATGCTTTAGAAGGGTGACACCACCACTCTGGACTGCTGGAAGAGGCATAAGAGGGAGAATTATGAATGACTTATAACTATGCAGCTATACATAGTAATCCTATAGTAGTTGAATGAAGATGTAAATCTGTTTTCTAAAGCTGTGTGAATAGAAGCACCTAGTATTCTTGCCTTCGAGACACATTTTCACCTCCACTGTTTAAACATAGATTTTTTTTTAAAGAACAAAAATGTAAATGTAGAATCCCATATAATTCTTCCTTCAGCTTCATAAACTCAAAATCTGATCAAGCTATGATAACCTTCTATGGAAAGTATTAATCTTAATTTATGCTTGAATGTGGCAGGAATATAACTTTTAAGGACTCTATACCTCATTTAAAGTCTCGGTTTGGGTTACCATCCCAAATGGGTGACTGACTGGTGGAAAACCTTAACTTGAACCTCACTCATCATTTCACACCACCTCCAGGGTGGTGTTAAGGTCACAAGAAAGTTATGTGGTGTGAATGCTTTGGGGAAAGAGTGTACTTGCTCTGCTCCTTGAGTAATCTTTAACACTAAAGCCTCTGAAGTTATGATAAAACTTTAGGTTCGCTGACTCATTGCCCATAGTTCCATTTACCTATCGGGATCATGACATCTCCAACTGGTTTCCCCTGGGGTATTGCTGTCACCAGCTGTTCTGTCTAAAAAGTAGGGTGGTTATCCTGTTTGTAACAGGGCACCACAAAACTTTCTATTCTTATTAGCTGTTCCCTAATCGAGGGACTGCTATAGAGATAAATAGTAGTTTCAAACTTAAAATAGGTAATCTATAAGAATTAACTGATTTATTGAAAGAATATTTTTTTGAGATAAATGACTTCAAATAATTGACACATTTCTATGTAAATATACAGTCAACAGCTGAGTACAATTTAGAAAAATCTCTTAACCACCCTTCTCTCATATTGCACTCTTCATTCTCTTGCTGGAGCTGTCTACTTTCCCCAGACTCCTGTGCCTACAGAGCTACCTCATTTTTGTTCCACCAATGAGATGAAATAATATAAAATCTGGAAGTTAGAAGAAAAATCAAAGAAATATTAATCTTCATCCAACATCACCAGACAGGTAAACAAACGTGGGAGAAAGAATTTCTGCAAAGGTTTTGAAGTGTTCCCTTCTGAATCACCTACTTGAATGTGACAGGAAGCTGTGTATACCAATAATGAAACCTGCAATTCCTTACCTTACGAGAGGAACACCTTTCTGATTCTCTGAAAGCTGTAGGTAAACTGAAAAGTTTGAGGCATTCATGTTTGTCTTTGCTCCTCCAGCCTATTCAGTAATTTTGAAGCACCAAATTCTTGTGCTTACTCTCACATTAATTAAACAGGAATTCTAGAATGGTCTTTGCGTTCCTCATGGAATTCTATCTAAAATGACTTTGTGTGTGGTACTATGTTACACTCCTTGCTCAAAAAAAATTTATAACCACCTCAAAGAGGCTGTTTACACACACAAATTGTAGGAAAAAAAAACATAGAATGAAATAACCCTGAAAAGTGACATGCTAAGGATGCCAAATTATGCTGATACCATTAGAAAATATGACAGTGAGTTACAGTTGCAGCCAGAGAGTCATTTAATAGAAATGCTCTTTATAGGCAACCATCATTAGGGAAACATTCCTGAGGAAGTCAAACTTGGAGAAATACCGAATTAGGCTAAGTGAGAGAAGAAGACACTGCGGACTGGAAGTAGCTTCTACATGTGACCAATGAAATTCCAAGTGTATGTGCTGCCAAAGCAAGCACTGCATGTGAACCATGAAAAATAAAAACTAACTTAGTTGTAATTGAGGTTTCACTCTGGAGTTTCGTGGGATTCATAACCAGGCACATAAAATGGTATGCCAGATTTTGAGAAACAGTACAAACTTCAAATGTAATTTAGATTTAACATAATGCTTTAAGTTTCTGAAGTGCCATTTCTGCGCTGTAAAGTAGCGCCATCACTGTAAGAAGACTCTAATAATTATACTAAATCACTGGAACTTGGAAGTTATACTTTATCAAGTTACATAGCTTATTGTTTGCCTCTGATATTTTAAGTTTCCACCTTTTGGTTGACTACCAGTACCCCTAGTCTTTCCTTGTCACGTTATCCATACTAAGGATAGCTATAGCACCTTTTTTGAGAAGTACTTTCAACTACTCAGAAATAATTATGGCAAAATAAAGCATGGGATCATGGATTCGACCTTTACTAACACCTGCCATAATTAACTGCAATTAAAGTGTTAAAACCAACCTACCAACCACCCAACTAGCCAACCAATCACATCATCACACGTGCAACAATATATGTGAGAGACAGCCCTCAGCAAAAATTCCTCCTTTTCAAACAGTATTGATCTGTGTGTTGGAAGGCAACTTGGTTTTCATCCAAGTGTTATTTTTACAGTGTTTGTTTATTTCCTAAAGTACAGCAGACTAAAGGATGTAGCAGCGGGGCCTCCAACCCAGGTTATCAACTCTAACTTCCCATTGACTCCAATTTCTCTCTTTGCTATCTGTACTTCATGGGGAATGACCACTCAGGTCCTTTGTTTATATCTCTTGTCACAGTTGGAAACTTTTCTCTTTTTTAGTTGACTTTCCCCACTGATGTCCCACCACTGATTTTTCCACCAATCATTCACTGCTGTTAACACTTGTGTACCAGATGGTATAAAATGGCTAAGCATGTATTTGCTGAGTAACATAAGGAGAGCTGTCACTTGGCTTACTTCTCTTTCATTACTAACATTTTGTCATTAATGATTAGACAAGGTGATACTTGATGGAAACTGCAAAACCTGAACTTTTTGTGCTTTTGAATACAATTACTTTTTTATTCCCATTTTGTAGGAGATATTTTCAGGAAATGAATAATTTGGTAAGGGTGACATTTGCATTCCCTTTTTAAATTTTTTATTAGACTAATATTCAGTTTTCTTTCATTCAGATTGTTCAAGATTCTGAATAGATTTTTCTCCTTCCTTCCTCCTTCCCTTCTTTCCTTCCTTCCTTTTTTCCTTTCTTGATTTTGTGCATAAAGCCAAACATTTTTAATGATTGTTCTTTTAACAATATACTCTTGTAATTTCCTAGTTGTGTTGGGCATAGTTTTTGAAGGGAAGTTTGTTTTTGTCAGTAAACAGTGTCCCAGGATGGTGTGTCAGAATTGAAAAGAATGGAGAGCAAATGTGATTTTTTTTTTTTTTTTTTTTTAGTATTTTATTTATTTGAGAAAGAGAGCATGAGAAAGCATGAGAGAGAGAGAGACCACGAGCACAAGCAGGAGCAGAGGGAGAGGATGAAGCAGACTCTCTACTGAGGAGGGATCCAAATGTAGGGCTGGGGCTCCATCTCAGGACCCTGAGATTATGACCTGGGGGGAAGTCAGACAATTAACCAACTGAGTTACCCAGGTGCCCCTCAGATGTGATTTTTGAAAATCTCCTCTGGGTAAATGGATTATTCCTTTCTACAGCCAAACTTCATACATTTAAATTTTAACTATAATGTCAGAGAGGTTTTATTTTATTTCTATTAGAACTCAGAGATGATATACATACTTCTACACCACAAAATTATAAAGTTACATGTTCTCTAATTGATTGTACTTTTGTTTCTCGGAGCTACTATAATGGAAAAAGTTTATTTTGATATGTATTTTCCTATTTATCTTCTTGTTTGTTTAGGGCATTTATTTCAGAGTATTAGTTTGGATATATATATATTTTTTTTAAGTTTTAACTCCTTATTGTGATTATTTTTTTTAATTTTTATTTATTTATGATAGTAACACAGAGAGAGAGAGAGAGAGGCAGAGACATAGGCAGAGGGAGAAGCAGGCTCCATGCACCGGGAGCCCGACGTGGGATTCGATTCCGGGTCTCCAGGATCGTGCCCTGGGCCAAAGGCAGGCGCCAAACCGCTGCGCCACCCAGGGATCCCTCCTTATTGTGATTAATCAGAAAAAAACATTCTGTGAGAAAATCAACAAAGGAAGCTAAATATTATGCTATAGAAACATATTGATAGTATACTGAAGTCAGCTGAAGTATATAAAATTTTGTAGTGGAAAAAGTGTTTAAATGAAATATGAGTATGATATGAGCAGGCAATCATTTTTTACTTATAAAAACATGGGATATTATGTGCTTAATGAAAATAGTCATTTTCCATGAACAGAGGAGAAAAGAAATATAGATTTAGTGTTCCCTTAAAAATTTGATTTGAATTATCACCTTAATATTTTAAAAAATTACATATATTTAAATATTTAAACTGAAAATATGTTTAAAATTCTTTTTTTCTCCTTTAAGGGCACTGACATTTAAGGAAGACTAGTGTCCAAAGATAATAGTGTGCTTTTTCAATACTTTCTCCTAACTCTGCCGTGTAACACTGGAACTAATAAAATCTTCCTGAAAGTTCTCTCTCAGCCTTTTACTTTGTGAACTGGCTTCTTGGCTAGTTCAGCCTTTGCCTTAACTTTTGCAGCTCCATCTCGAAGGAAGAAGCTCTTTCCATTTCTCTGTCCATTTTCCCTTGGGCAAGGCCCCCCTCCACTTGTAACTCACCAACTGGCTCTGCTGGCCATCTCTCCATAACTCATTTTTGTCAGTTATGAATAACTTTGGCTAAATCTTGTCTATTTTGTGTGTTTATTGTTGTTAATTTTTTTATTTTGTTTAAATTTTATTGAAAATGACATTTTAAACATCATCTTAAATATAAATTTATATAATAAATATAAAGCAAATGTTTTTAACTCTACTAAAGTCTATGACTATAAATATCACTTTTTACTTCTTTGTCACCCCCCTTATTTTATTAAATGTATATAAACAATTTGGTAAATACGCATGCATTTCAATAGCTTTTTAATGATAATGGACATATTTAAGGTGTATGCTCCTGCATAAAATTGTAAAGGAGAACATGAAAGAAAATACAAATTGTTTATGGCATAGTTTTCTAAACCAGGAAATAGGTCCAATACTAGGGAATATATCTGAAGAAGAAAAAGTTAATTTCCTTCAGGATAAATATACAATATGAGAAATCTTGTACTGATAATGTTGATTAAGCAAGAAACATACATATCTTGTTTATATTTAAGCCATTAAAAGCAGTTGATCATATTAGTAGTTGAAAAATATTCAAGATCAATAATTTGATATTGAAGATATCATTCTGTGTGCAACAACTTCTAAACATTTTTTTATTGTCCATTAGTTTAAGAATATTAGCTATAGGGGCACCTGGGTGGTTCGGTGGTTGAGCATCTGCCTTTGGCTAAGGTTGTAATCCCAGGGTCCTAGGACAAGTCCTACATCAGGCTCCCAGTAGGGAGCCTACTTCTCCCTCTGCTTATGTCTCTGCCTCTCTCTCTCTCTCTGTGTCTCTCATGAATAAATAAATAAATACCTTAAAATAAAAAGAATATTAGCTACAAGAACTAATATTTTATAATAATTAGAGTTTGGTCTTATTTGAAGTGCTTTATATAGTCTATTTTTTCTTATAAAAAACTCATGAGACAGAAATTATGGTTATTTTACAGATGAGTAAGTTGATGTTTACAGAGTTCACCTTCCGGGACCTGTACTCTTAAATACTAAAATACAATGGCTTTTTACTTCAATCAGATAGAAAATAATGCACACCCAAAACAGGTAGAGCTAAAAGCTAAAGAAAGTGTTAAGAATATTGTCTGATAATTAAAGCCCATATTTAACCATCATTGTACTCTTATTTACTATCTGATGATAACGTTCACAAAGTTTTCTATAAGGGCTAAAAAATAAATCATAAACATTTTTATAGTCAAAACAAGCATTGGTATGATAAATATTGTCAACACTATAGTATTTCTAATAATTTATTTTGGCTTATATCTGGTTTTCCAAAGTGAATCAGTGGGATTCATTCAACTAGTATAAGAGTCCATCTTATTTCATATGTCAAGACCTCATGAAGAAAGTAAACATAAAATCTTATCAGTGTGAACTTCTTTGTTTGAAACCTGTAGATTCTTCATAGAGGTTTGGAGACACTGAATTCTTCTGGGGGCTTACAACAAATGATAACAAGTAAAGGAATGGTAGGACACTGGCAGAAAAGCTATAGTTTCTGAAATTACCTAGTATACTCTTTGGGTTAGGTCAAGATTGCATGATGGAAATGATTAGTACTCTACATTTATCTTACCTCCCTTTTTTAGAGTGTAACCACCACATTAAAAAATTCCCAACTTCTGCTGATTGTATGTTAGCAAAGATTTTTTTTTTCCTGAATATTGTCCTCAATATGGCAGAACAGACTGGTTCAAAGCAAAGTTTTGATGAAATGTTTTCTCAGGAAAATCTGTTTCTGCTGCTAAGAGACTGCCACCTACAACCATCTGTAGTTTTGTGTTCCTTGCCAAACTTTTATGTTGTCTTTATGTAGATACTATAGATACTTATGTAGATACTGCCATTGTCATTTTTGTGGTATCTGAATATGGCAAGCAATTCTTCCTGTTGCATTATTTTGTTAAAAGTGTTTTACTGTCCTACTAAATGTTATAGTGCACATTCACACACATATACACCCACATTATATGCCTTAGTACATTAGGTACTGTATCACTTTAGCCAACTTATCCAAATAGAAACATAAAACTGTCTTAAAGATTCTTATCCCCAACATTGGCAACAGTTATTTATATGAGTGTTATGAATTATAAAAAGAAATTAAGAAGTATGAAGAAGAGATAAACTATCATTCAGAACACAATTTTCCTGAGGCATCTATCACCTCTAAAGCTGTGTGTGTGTGTGTGTGTGTGTGTGTGTGTGTGTGTGTGTGTGTGTTTAAGGGGGGCAGTGCTACAGGAAATCCAGCAAAAACAAGCTGCTTTAATTTTTTTAAACATCAGAATTCCAGTAGTTTTTCTTGGCAAGAAGACAACAATTAGCTAGGGATAATGAGTCAAAAGAAAAATGTCTAGTTCAGATAAGATTCTGGAGAACCGTATCAAAAGTGCAAGCATATCAGGGTAGATTGAGGTAATATTCTCTATCAACCTTTCACAAGAAACAAATACTCTTTACAGAAAGATAAAAGTTCAGAGTTACTATTTTTTTCTTTACATATGTTTCCTGGAAGAGTCAACTCACAACAACTTTGTGTAATAAAGCACACCAAGACTCTGGCTGGACCAACAATCATTTGTTTTTATATTCACAGGTTCTATGTCTATAGTTTGGTCTTATCTAGTTTGGTTTAGCTGGGCTTGACTCCTACTGCTGGCTGTAGTTTAGATTCAAGCCTCATCTACATTCTTTTGTGGCTAGTTTCTTTCCAGGGTACACTCCTGATGGCAGAGGCAAAAGACAGTACATTACACACAGAATGGCTTTGAAAACATGCACTCATACCACATCTGTTAATTTTTGGCCAAATTTAGTAACATGATACATTCCAATTTCAATATGAGAGAAATATGCTTTACTTCTGGTGGGAAGAACCAAAAGCCAATTACATATGCTGAAAAATAATGCAATTTACCAATGCTCACATTCATTTAATACATTCAAAGCATGTAGGAAAACAGAGCCATGTGTTAGAAAACCAAAAAATAGGATATGGAAAAGTACATGTAAGTGGGAGGGATGTGTGGGACATAGTCTAACATGCTTAATTAGAACCCAGAAGACAAGGCAGCCTGGGTAGCTCAGCAGTTTAGCGCCACCTTCAGCCCAGGGTGTGATCCTGGAGACCTGGGATGGAGTCCCACATCAAGCTCCCTGCATGGACCCTGCTTCTTCCTCTGCCTGTGTCTCTGCCTCTCCCTCTCTCTCTGTCTCTCTCTCTGTCTCTCTCTCTCATGAGTAAATAAATAAAATCTTTTTTTTTTTTTAAAGAACCCAGAAGACAAAAAGTTAGGATGGCAGAAGAATAATTTGAAGATATAATGACTGTAAATTTTCAAAATTGATGGATGATATGAAGCTACAAATATAGGAATATTGACCATGTCTAAGCATAATAAACAAAAAATTAATCATAGCCACATAACAGTAACATATGTAATTTAAAAAAAGAGAAATCTTATAATCACACAATTTATTCCACTTCTGCTTAATGTGTATATAGATTGAAAAGGTGATTTTCCCAGTGTAGTAACAAGAAAAAATGTGGATAAAACCAAACACGATTTTCTTAAACCCACGAGAGTTACTTTTTAGTAACTTTCTTTAGTCAAAAAGTGGTCTGAAATCTAAGAAATGATATACCCCTTTAGAAGAGACAGGGCACAAGTGATTGTTCATCTTAAAGCATGGAGAGGAAGAGTTGCTGGGTGCCATAAAAGTGGGTCAAAAGAATCCAGTTAAAATCTTAAAAATTAAAAAAAAAAAATCTTAAAATTTGCTAAAGGGCAAGTGTAGGTTAGTGTAAAAGTTTAAAAGCACTTGGAACCAGAGATACAGTCATCCATCTTCTCTGTGAACTTCCATGTGGTTCTCACAAAAAAAAACAGAGAATAGGGTGTAGACTGGAGAGAATTCACTAGGTGATGCAATGTTAAGGAAGGGAATCAATTTTTACTATAGGAAATACACACAGATCCTGATTTATTTTGACGAATCCAAGCCCTCTACCATGAGAGAACTGGAAGAAATCCTGTTGCTGTCTGGATTAGGATGAAAACCAATTTTAGAAGGGATAATGCCAGAGAAAAATAAGACTTTACTTGGAGAAGTGAGACAGGAAAGAATGCCAGGAAGTCTAGCTAATGCCCTTAGAAGTCTCCTACCACTGGGGAGCAGGTGGGCGGAGATAGAAATACTTTATTCTATGATGATTACCAAGATACAAGTTAGTTGTTGGCTGCCAGTGGACATATAGGCAGGGCTGAGAATTCCCCTTTTTTGAGACCTGATCATGAGTTTTGACTCAGAGTACAAATAATCTCCCCCCAAACTTTGCCATCAGGCTATAAAGTGCCAAGTAACATCAACACTGGTCCCATACTGGGGGAGAAAACAAAATTGTGGAGAGGGATCACCTCTGTGCCATGAGCACAATTAACCTAATATTAAGAGTCAAAGCAATCAAAAGACTCAGATTCTCAACCAAGGCTCACAGATGTCTTTCGTGTTGACATTACCATAAAGAAATTTCTCCTATGGACAGCATACATTAACAGGCGGTGAATTGAAGCCAATAAATAAAAACTATAAGCTTCAAATAGAAATGCTAGAAAACAAACAATGTGGGAATAAAACTAAAGCATGCCTTAGATAAGCTCAGCAGTGGACTTAATGGAAAACCCTATCCTACAACAGCAGAATGCACATTCTTTTTAAATGTTCATGATTTACTCAGGTAGATCATATTCTATGTGATAAACACATCTCAATAAATTAAAAAGACTTTAAATTATACAAGTGTTCTTTGACTACATGGAATTAAACTAGAAAACAATACTAAAATGATAATGCTGATAGTTATAAATATTTGGATATAAGTCACACTTCTAAATAACTGATGGGTCAAATACAAAACTACAAGTGAAACAGGAAAGTATTTCCAATAAAATGAAATAAAAAAATTCAAATTTGAGAGAAATATGTAAAACATCAGTAGATGCAGTAAAAGGGCTTGCACAATTATTCATTATCAAAAAGAAGCCAAGCAAATTTAGAATTAAATGAAACTACTTTAACATAATTAAAAGACATCTACAAATAATCTCTACAGTAACATTATATTTGATGATGAAACACATTTTCCTTTCCCTTACAATTAGGAACAAACTCAGAATGTTTATTGTCAGCCCTCTTAGTTAATGGCTTTAGAACTTCATGAATACAATAAGGTAAAAAAGAAAAAAAGACATAGAGATTGAAAGAGAACAAGAAAGCTGCAACAGAAATACAGCTATTTATCCATAAATTTTCCAAAAAATATGCAAAATATTTTTTAATAAGTGAATTTAGCAAAGTCAGAAAATATAAGGTCAATATACAAAAAATAATTGTAATCCTCAATACAGTTAAGAATTGAGAATTAAGATTGAAGGGCACCTGAGTGGCTCAGTGGTTGAGCATCTGCCCGGGGTCCTAGGATCCTGCATTGGTCTTCCCTAAGGGAACCTGCTTCTCCCTCTGCCTATGTCTCTGCCATTCTCTCTGTGTCTCTCATGAATAAATAAATAAACAAACAAATAAATAAAATCTTAAAAAAAGAAAAAAATACAATTGAAAGAAGTATCATTTACTAAAGCACATGAAATCATTTAGAAGCTATGTATAAGTCTAACAAGTGTATGCAAGATCTGTATACTGAAAAGTGGAAAAAATTATGAGGGAAGTCAAAGAAGGTATAAATTAATGGAACTCAGAATTTTTAACATGTTAATCCTCTCCAAACAGATTTACAAATTCATATATATGTAATCTTAAAACATAGGCAAGATATTTTGTAGAAACCAAAGGTTATTTTTAAAATATGCATAAGGAGCCAAGGAAATAGATTAGCCCAACAGAAATGAAAATATATATTCACACTAAAACCTGTATGCAAATATTTAGAGGGGCTCTTTCATAATTAACAGAATCAAAAAACAATGAAAACATCTTTTAACTAATGAATGAATAAATGCATTATAATACTTCCATACAATGCAAATCTCCTTGACAGTAAAAAGAAACCAACCATACACAATACCATCAATGATTCTTACATGCATTATACCGAGTAAGTGAAGTCAAACTCAATTACATTTTGTATTCTTCCTTTTATTTGAATTACTGGGAAAAAAATGGGCATTTGAGTAATGAGAAATTTCTATATGTGTATCATGATGGTTACATAACTATCAGTTTATCGAAATTCATTTAATGGTAAACTAAAAAGGATGAGTTTTACTCAGAGTAATTTACAACTCAATAAAACTAATAAAAATTCGGCTTACACAAAAGGACTATAATAAGATGACAGCCAAGTTAGCATAAGAAGGGATGGAAGCCAGAATACAGTGCAATAACATCAATTGAATCAGAGGAAAAAGAAATACTTAACCTAGAGGTTTATACCCAATAAGATATATAAAGGCAGAAAAAAGATTTTTCTACAAATAGAATTTTATGTATGAAATATGTAAAAATGTGCATATAATATATAAAATGTAAATAGAATACATAAAATATAAGTAAATTCCTCAGCATTTAGTGGAACAAATATAAATACATTAATATTTAAATGAATATTTCTGAAATATTTTTCATTTTTTAGACCAAAAATATATTTCTTGAAATATATATCACCATATTTCAAATTTTCAATTAAGGTATTCAATTATAAATTCATACAAGTGCTCTCATAATAAGTTAGATAATAGTGAATATAGCTAAGGCATTTATCTCTCAGTTTCTTATCCTGAAAATATCTGCCTATTTCCATATAACTATACTACACATATTTTTATTTTTAATCCATGTTTAGAAGAATGTAATATCATCATGCACTTCCAAAAGTTTATAATTCTTTTAAGATTCTAATATAGAAGTTTTAGTTCTCAATAAGACTTGATAATTAGATAATAACTTTGAAGCCTAAGCTTTAGGAATGCTTGGCAAATATAGTTGCCTTAAGAATTTTTTTCTTGATAACTCAGAAAAATATGTTCAGAAAGATGTGTGTAATATTGAAGTGCAGTGAGTGAAGTACAGTGAAATACACACATGTATGTGCACATAACTGTAAGCTGGGGGAAACCTGACCAAAAGAGCTAAACAGTAGATAATTCTTCCTGCTTTTTAGCACATATGATCTCTTTATTAGGTGTTTCATAAAGCCCTAAGATGAAAGGGAAACATTCTATTACCTCCATTGGGTTTATTGAGGATATGTATCTTCTTTACTTACAGGGAAGTTTATGAAGTAGAAGAGTAATGAATCAGTAGCCAATATGCTTTGGCTATATACTGCAACACAGTGCTGTCTAACTGCCACATTTAGTAGTATCACCGGCAATTCTGAAAGAGGGATTAGGAAAAATCTGTGAAACCAAAACCATTCCTTGTTTATTATTTAACATGAAAACAGCATGTCATCAATCTATGCTAACATTTAAGTAAAAGTATATTTTAGAGGCAGCAGTTATGATTTGTGTATCTGTATTAGTGAAAATCAATCAATTTGTTTAGGATTGTGCTTCTCAGTCTTGGTCCTATATGGAGCCTCTCTCTGCACATCAGAATTGTTTGCATACATGAAGGTATTGGGAGTTCAAAATGCTTGTCAGAGGACTTTGAAGATAGCTGTGAATGACATCTACAAAAGACTCATAAAGCGTAATGTTTACAGTGGAAATTATTCAGACTATTAGGCTTAATGAATCCATTTCAAAATATATATTTAAGGAGTTCTTTTTTTTTAAGACTTATTTATTATTTTTTTAGGGGGGGAGAGAGAGTGCAAGCAGGGGAAGAGCAGAGAGGGAGGGAGACAGACAGAGAGAGATAGAGACAGAGAGACAGAAAATCCTCAAGCTGACTCCCCTCTGGGTGAGGACGCAAGGGCTTGATCCTAGAACCTTGAGATCATGACCTGAACTGATATCAACAGACTGATGCTCAACCAAGTGGGCCATCCAGGCACCCCAAGGAGTTCTTGAAATATTACTTGTTTTATATTAAAAAAAAAATGATATTTGATGTCAGTAGCTATGGGACAGAATTATTTTCTTGATAATTTACAACTAATAATGAGATCTTGACATATAAAAATGGTTTGCTGATGTGTTTTTAATATATCAACATAGATTTTTAAAAAATACATGATATAGGGTTTTTATAGTGTGTGTGGTTGTTGTTCTCTCATAGTGTTTATATATTTGTTGAACGTCCTTTAAAAATGTTTTAAAAACTTATTAATTTTAGTAATCTCTATACCCAACATAGGGCTCAAACTAATGACCTTGAGATCAAGAGTTGCTCACTCTTCTGATGACAGTCAGGCACCCCTTCTTTGTTGAACGTCCTAATTTGGCACCTCAGAGATGACAGTAGTCATCATCAGGCTGAAGTAAGAATCTAAGAATGGCCTGAAGGACCTTTTATAACAAGTAACAAACCATATATATTTGGTTGTCATATTAGCTGCAAAATGAGCCTCAATCCAAGGAGGGAAGAGTTTCTGTTTATAGAAGATACTTATTTCCTAATTAGTTGGTTCTAAGTCTGGCAAAAAACACCAAACAAAAATAAAAAGCACTGTAGTCTTAATGGTAGGAATGTTTTATGTCATAATAATTATAAGATTGTGACAAGCAACCTAAGAGGTCCATCGCAGTTAGTTATTTTTGTGATTGCAGATATATATCAAGCTTTCTTAAAATCATTTAATATAAAAGTATATTTATTAAAATATAATGTAATAATAAAAATAGTAAAAGATAAATTAACTGAAGCACCAAAAGTATATTTGTATATGCGATGGAAAGGGAGTAATAGCTATCTTTATGATATTTACATATTAAAGAAATTCTTTCTTTCTTTCTTTCTTTCTTTCTTTCTTTCTTTCTTTCTTTCTTTCTTTCTCTCTCTCTCTCTCTCTCTTTAGTTTTTTAGTGGAGGGAAGAGGAAAGGGGAGAGGGAGAGAGAGAGAATCTTAGGCAGGCTCTATGCCCAGCATGAAGCTCGATGTGGGGCTCAACTCACAACCCTGAGATCATGACCTGATCTGAAATCAAAAGTTGGATGCTTAACTGATTGAGACACCCAGGTGCCCTCAAAATAAATCTAAATGAAATAATTGAAAAAAATATATAGGTGTACATATACAGTAAAAAAATGTAATATTAATTTTTATGAAAAAAGATAAAGTGAAAAGCATTTCAAAAACTAAAAAATATGAATTAACGAAATGAGCTTTTTTAACAGATATCTACAAATGGAAGTTATATATCCAGGTTCAGGCATGAACAGAATGAGAGATCGTATATAAATATATTATTTATGTTTCTCCCACTACCACAAAAGATACTGATGTTTGATCAGAACTAAGAGTTGAGACAGTTTCAATTAGTGATATGAATTTTGCCATCAAACTGAATGGGATAAGTGCCTGATAACTTGAAGATTTGTGAATAACTTGGTTTAGTATGTTATCTAATGTAATCTTAATTTATTCATGTGTAAAATGAATATTTAAAATTGCCATTTCATATGTTTTGAGGATAAAATAGCATAACCCATGCAAAGTATGGTGTCTAGCATAATCACTCATTAAATACTATTAGTACTTTGTATTATTATTTAAAGTTAGACCAAACAAGATATCAAATTGCTTATGTTTGCTATATTAAGCTTCCCAACTCTTAAGACTTTCAACTAATTGGGTAATTAGGACAGGAATAAGAAAACACAATTTTAAGTCGCTAGGATGTTACTTATGTAAGAAAAATTTTTTTTCTCATTTTCTCTACAAAGCAATATTTAGCTAGGACAGCGTATCTATTATTTTTCCACAATATTTCATAAAAAATAAAGTTCTCTCATTTATTAAACTTTTCAGGTATATAAAATACCGTTAATTCTTTAAGTATTAATTTATATCTGACTCATTTATTTTATATTTTATATACTTATTTTGTTTTCATTCATTAATTTTGTATTTTTATAGTATAACAACTCATGAACCTACCATTCACACAAGGAGAACTAGACATTATGAAGGTCTTTCTGCTCAGTCTTATTTTGTTGCTTCCACAACTCATCATCCTGCCTGTCCCCCTTCTAAAGGTTACCATAACGCTGGATTAGGTGTGTTTTATTTCTAAGACTTTCAAAGTTATCTTTCTTTTTTGTTTGCTTCTTTTGTTGCTCTTTGAATAGTTAACCCTGATGTGATTTTTCCCTTCCTAATTCAAGGATGTTTGAAGAAAGTTAACTCCTAGTCAAATTTTTTATTGAATCATTGATAACTTATAAATATCTTATAAATCATGTTTTTGGTATCATATCTAAGACAGCTTTGCCTAGCCACAATTACAAAAGTGTCCTTTTTTTGGTTCTGGAAGTTCTATAGTTTTTTACATTTAGATTGATGGTCAAATTTAAGTCAATATCTATATGTGATGTAACATATATTGTGCTGCTTTTATTTTGCATATGGATATCCCATTGTCCCAACTCATTTAAAAAGATCTCATCTCCATGGAATTGCATTTACACCTTGTTAAAATCAGTTTTCCATCATGTGTTTTACTTTTTATTACACATAATAGAACTGGATTATTTGTCTAACTAGAAATTGATAGCATAGTATTTTGAGTATTTCAGTTCCATAATAAGGACTTAAAATCAGATAGTGTTGGTACTACAGCTATTTAATCTGTATAACAGGAAATAACATATCTAAAATAGTCAAAACAATTTTTCTGAAAAAAAATTTTCTGTTGCTGATTTTGAAACTAATACTTTAGTTCTTAAGAGCTTGAATCTAATTTTGAGTTGGCACAATTTTTTTTTAAGTGTAACTTTCTTGGTGTTTATTGAACAACTAAATATATAAATTTACACTTTATATCAAATGTGTTAATTTTCAATATTCAACAAATGGTTATCTTCCCTATTCCTTTTCTTCTTCTAAATGTCTAACATTTTTTAGACTCTTTCAAAATATATAATATTTATGTGATTCTGTTTATATTTTTCAATTTTTTTTTCCATTTCTCAGATTGGAGTGTATTTATTGAACTATCATTAAGTTCACTAGCTATCCTTCAATATCACAATTCTATTATTAAGTGCATGAAATAATATTTCTCCCATTTTTTATCTCAAATATTTCCATTTGGCTCTTTTTATACTTTAATTCTTTATTGAAATATCTTGTCTTCTCATTCCTTGAGAAGATATTTTAAAATATTTTTATTTTTACATTATACTTCCCATTTGGAAGTATTTAGGAAGTATATAGAGTGGCTCATATTAACTGTCTTTTTTCCCTTTAGAAAGGGCTCCATTTACCTTATCCTTCAAATGTCAAATTATTTTGAATTGTGTCTTGAATATTTTAAATTTTATGTTGTGGAGACTCTGAATTATTTATTTTCTTACAATTAGTGATTTTGTTGTTTTAGTAAGTAATTAACTTTATTGGACATAAACTACAAAGCCTGGTTCTTGCAAAGTAGCCCCAAGTTTCAGATTTTTTATCTGTAGCCGTGTTTTTTTTTAGTCTTTTCTGCATGTTGTGCTTCAGAGATCAGCCCAGACAGAACTTGAAATCTCCTCTCTGACTCTATTCTGTATGTTCCTGTATCTCCAGTGGCTTTTGTTGCTCCAAATCAGTGCTGATTCACATGGACAGAAAACTTGCAGTTTTTCTATCCCATCACTCTGCAGTGACTACAAGGTCTCCCATCCCATAAATAATGAAAGGGAGCACTTGTGTTTTGTTTTGTTTTGTTTTGTTTTGTTTTGTTTTGTTTTGTTTTGTTGTGAGAGAGTGAGCATGAGCAAGGAGAAAGAGGTAGAGAAAGAGGGAATAAGAGAATCTTAAGCAGGCTCAAGGCCCAGCACAGAACCTGACATGGGGCTTCATCCTAGGATCCTGAGATCATGACCTGAGCTAAAATCAAGAGTGGAACACTTAACCAACTGAGCCACCCAGACACCCCCAGTCACTTATGGTTTATAAATTCCCCATTCTGAAGTGAAATCCTGCCAGAATGACCACTCATCTTCAGTCTGTATTGCCCTCAGATAGTTACTTTTTTTCTATTACATCCAGAAGATATAAATGTTTATGGAGGAGTCAGTTCAGTAGCATACTATTCAACTACTACTGGATGAAGAGGTGACAATATCCCACTATAGATATTTAACAAAAGTGACTCAGCTCCAATCTTCACACACACACACACACACACACACACACACACACACATTGAAGCTTTAGATTCTGACCTTTTTTATTAAAGATTTTAAAATTTATTTTGGAGAGAGAGAGAGAGAGAGAGAAAGTGTGTGTGTGTGTGTGTGTGTGTGTGTGTGTGAATAGGGGGAGGGGTAGACTGAGAGAATCTTCAAGCAGACTCCCTGCTGAGCACAATCTTATAACCCATGAGATCATGTCCTGAGCTGAAACCACGAGTTGGTCACTTAACCAACTGAGGCACCCAGGCACTCAAGATGGTTTTTAATCCTCAAAGGTTAGATATTCCTAATACAATTTAAAGACAAAAATAAATAACAACAACAAAACACCAAAAATCTTTAAATGATGTCTTTTTGCATCTTACACCACTTTGAAAATATTGCCTTCTTTTTGATGTGTGCCCTTTAGTAGTTCATATAGAGTAGACTTTTCAGTGGTAAGTTTTATATGTTGTAAATATTTTTATATTGCTTTTATTTTATTGTTTCTATTGTGGTAGAAACACTTAACGTAAACTTTATTCTCTTAATGAATTTTTAAGCACACAATACAAGATTGTTAACTGTAGCTACAATGTTGTACAGCAGATTTCTAGATCTTATTCATCTTACATACCTAAAACTTTATCCACAATGAAGTGCATTTACTTTTGAAAGGTGATTTTGATAGATTTACAATTATAAGTTAAATGTTTTTATGTACTTTATCAATATCATTCCATTACCTTTTGGATTCCATTTTCTTGTTGTAGTTGTCCCACATTCTCTCATTATAATAATAAATTTTCTAATTATTTTTCCAGTAACTTTTCCAACAACTATTCCAATATACCTTTCCTTCTGGTTTATTTCATAATCTTCCCTGTCTCAAAAGTTTCAGAAGACACAGAAAACAAGGATGTATGATTTTATTTATTTGTTTTATCCTGTCTTTGATGTTATATTTTCCTTGGACCTATAGAGTCATGCTTTTCATCAATTCTGGAAAATGATAATCATTATTTCTTTATTTTTTCCTCCCTATTTTTTCTCTCTTACCCCCACTCTCAGCCCAAAATAAGATATGTAGTGACATTTCTGATTCTTCCTTATTTTAGAACTCTCATTTCTGTTTTTGATATTTTCATGTCTGTATGCTACTTTATAAAAAATCATAAATTTATTCAGATCACTAATTATCTCATCAGTTTTTTAAATAGTTATATAGTAGATTTCCAGAAATTCTATTTGCTTGCTTTTCCTAGTCTGAGTTGTCATTACTGTCAGTTTCTTATTTTATTCTTAGATTTGTAATTTCATTCATTATTTTAAAAACATTTTAATTATTATATTTTGTGAATATATAAATAATTATATTTTTTGAACAAAATAATTATATTTTGTGAACATGACCGCTTCCATCTGCTGTCTTTGAAGTTTAAATTTCTTTAGCTTCTTTCTGTGTCTCTTATTCATAGTGGCTTAATTTCACTAAAGTTTGTGTATATTTAGGATGTTATAGTTGGTAGATTTCATTCTTGTTCCAAATATCTTCCCATATTTTGGTTATTTTTTATGTGATTGATGTACCTTATATGAAACACAGAATGTATATCCCTATATCTTTGACATGAGATCATTTGTCTTATTCTGTCCAGTTGTTTGTAGGTGAAGGAACAGAATGTTAGTTCTGAGCCCAATCCTTTAGAACATCTTATGTTTCTATTTGTCTCTCACTCTCTGACATTGCTATAATAAAAACAGTATGCATGTTTCTTACTGATTCCAGAATATAAGAGTCATGAATCAACAATGCCCCAACTTATTTCAGAGCTATTGCTTGAGGTAAAGCTGATCAACATGTAGACCCCAAATCTAAACCAGAGATTTCTTAACTGATCTACTTTCTAGTGACCACAACAGTAAAAATCTGTTGCTATGCTGTTTTGGATTGCTTTTGTCTACATCATTAATAACTGATACTCATGATACCTAAAGTATTGTCTTCTCTATGGTAACCTCAATCTTTTTTTTTTTTTTTTTCCTTAAAACAGTGGCTACTAAATCTATAGTAAGGACTCTCATGTACACTTAGGTAATTTCTACTATGTGTTACACTTCTCATAGGCACTGATGGAATCAAAATATTCTTCCCAACTCTATTTTAATTCAAAATTTAACCTCATCTAGCTTCCCAGGTTTTTGAAATTTAGGAAATTCTACTTTTTTCTTAAAAATTCTTTATACTAATTCAATTTATACTTCTAAAAATTTTATTAATCAATCAATCAATTAATTAATTTATATAAAAGTGAATTCGAGGATCATTTGTATTTCTGGCATGTAGTTTTCATAATTTGCAAGTGTTCTGGAGAACTTGGGTTCCATTAGTCATCCCTCATCCTTTTTAATGCTGTTAACTGCATGTTAACTGGAAATGGGGGAGCTAGGAAAAAATGAAGATAAATATCTCCACTAAAGTTGTCTTCTAATTGTTGCTCAGTAATTTTATTAGAACTTTGGAATGACTTGAATAAAAGTAGAGTACAACTCAAAAGTTATGAGAAAATGAAAATTATATACACACAAGCATAACTTTTATTTGCATTTACATTTACTTTTATAATTATCCATTTAGACTTTATAAAAATGGAAATGAATGATTTATTTTATTTCAACATAAATGGCAGTGTATATGTGCTGCCAAAGCGAGCACCAACATAAATGGCAGTGTAAAGTCCCTGTAGTCTTTAGAATCCTCAGAATTTTATGTTTGATAACATCTTGTATGTATAAATATAAATTTTAATTTCAAGATGTTATTCTGATATGAGTATTCTAATTTCATCATCTGCAAGCTGAGGAAGGTCTATAATAGTAGGAATTATTAAATTATTAAATAGTTATTACATATAAATATACAATATACTGTATATAAATTAAATTATTAAATAATTATAATTATTTATTTATATTTAATTTAGTAAGATACTATCAGGAATCTAAATTTTATTTCAACATTTTCAAATGCAACATTAAGTAAGTACTACAGCTAATCATTTGAAATGGATAGGCAATTATCTTTCTTATATGTGATTAAAGGCAGCTCAGTGATCTAAGACAGAATTTTTTTGAAGTAAATGCTAAAATAGAAAATTTGCAGTTCAGTTCTCCTCACAAATATAAATTTTAATATTTAACATCAATACTAAATAATATTACAATATCAATAAATATTATAATAAATCATATAACAGTATTATTTTAATTAATAATAAATTAAACAATTTACTAATTATTAAATAATTAATTTATTAATGAATTAATGAGTAATTATTAACAAATAATTTATTAATAGTAAATTAATATTGACAGTTAATAGAATGACAGTCAATGAGAAGATTTTTTTTTTAACATTTCAGAGCAGTTTGTGACTACTGACCTATCTCCTGTTTATAGTATCAAAAAAGCCGATAGGATAGCTGTTTTTCCCGAGGCCTTTTTCTGACAGTCACAACAGGAAGAGGCCTATGAAGAACCGTAGGGAGCAGTCCTCTTCATTAGGCTGCAGCACTTAAGGTTTCTCACAGGAAAACCCCCAATGATTCAGTCTTTGGAATCTCCCACTCCATCTGCATTGATGGCAAATATAGCTTCAGCTTCAGGAAGACAGGGAGAGTCATAGATTTTGCAGATTCTGGTTTCCTCTCTTCCTTTCCTCAGATAACAGCCTGGTTGTTGAGGCATGAGCAATGATATTTCCTCCAATAGGTGGTTTAGGATCTGCAGCAAACATGGTTGCTCCATCCACTTGGGCTACCACCTGGTTGGTGATTACCACTGCTACACAGAGAGCCACATTGTGTTTTCCTTAACTGTAACAATGGGACAATCAAATCATAAAGATTTCTCTATGGCAAATGATAAAAATCTAAATACCCCACTTAAAAATTGGGCATATGTAATATTCTAATGAGTTTAGGATAATGCCAAACATAACTAGTTGTATGTAGATCTTCCTAATTACCTAGGAGGAGATTGTCTCCATCAAGAACATAAACATCTAGAATTCACAAATTATAATACTGATGACATTTAAATATACGTGTCTCTGTAACATGCCTGTGGGTTAATTTTTGCTGATGAGTTTATTACTCTGATTTCATTGCATTGCAATGAATTCCTATAGGCAAGCACCTGGAAGTAATTACCTGCAAAACTTAACTATATGCACAGGTATGGCTTAGGAGAGCAAAAATATGCTTTAGCTCATACAAAATTTAACAGCTTACCTACTGTGTTACTTTTCTGAGTTAAATGAAAATCATCACACATCTAAGATCTAACTAAAGCAAATCTATATAATTCAGGATGTTTTCCTTGCCAATAAATAATATAATATATATATATTATATATATAATAATTTTTGTTTCCTGATAAATTGTCTTTTAAATTTAAATTTTAGTAGTTAACATACAGTGAAATATTAGTTTTGGGAGTAGAATTCACTTATTCCCCACTTACATACAATACCCAGTGCTCATTCCAACAAGTGCCCTTGTTAATACCCATCACTCATTTATCCCAGCCCCCACCTACCTGCCTCCATCAACCCAGTGTTGTCTATCCTTAATAGTCTCTTACTGTTTATTTCCCCCTCTCCTTTTTTATCTCCCTTCCCATATGTTCACCTGTTTTGTTTCTTCAATTCCATATTTGTATGAGATCATATGGTATTTGTCTTTCTCTGCTGACATATTTCACTTACTATAATACACTCTAGCTGCATCCACATCATTATAAATGGTGAGATTTCATTCTTTTTGACGGCTGAAAATATTCCTGTGTGTGTGTACCAGCTTTTCTTTATCCATTGATCAGTCAATGGACTTTTGAACTCTCTCCATAGTGTAGCTATTGTTGATAATGCTGCTACAAACATTGGAGTGCATATATCCCTTTAAATCTTTGTATGTTTGGGTATATTCCTAGTAATGTAATTGTTAGATCATAGGGTAATTCTATTTTTAAACTTTGAAGAACCTCCATACTGTTCTCTAGAGTGGCTGCATTAGTTTGCATTCCCCTCAACAGTGCAAGAGGGTTTCCCTTTCTCCACATTCTCACCAACAGCTATTCTTTCCTGTGTTGTTAATTTTAGCCATTTTGACAGTTGTGAAGTAGTATCTCATCAGGGCTTTGATTTGTCTTTCCCTGATGATAAGTGATGTAGAGCATTTTTTCAGGTGTCTGTTATCCATCTGTATATCTTCTTTAGAAAAGTCTCTATTCATGTCTTCTGCCCATTTCTTAACTGGACTATTTGTTTTTGGCAGGTGTTTCGTTGATAAATTCTTTATAGATTTTGGATAGTAACTTTTTATCTGATATGGCATTGGCAAATATATTCTCCCATTCTGGAGTCTTTTAGTTTTGCTGAGTGTTTCCGTGGCCATTCGGAAGTATTTATCTTGATGAAGTCCCAATAGTTCACTTTTGCTTTTGATTCCCTTGCCTCAGGGACCAGCCTAGTAAGAAGTTGCTGTGGCTGAGGTCAAAGAGGTTGCTGCCTGTGTTATCCTCTAGGATTTTGATGGATTTCTGTCTCACAATGAGATCTTTCATCAATTTTGAATTTATTTTTGTGTATGGTGTAAGAAAGTGGTCCAATTTAATTCTTTTGCATGTGTCTGTCCAGTTTTCCCAACACCATTTGTTGGACTGTCTTTTTTTCTATCAAATATTCTTTTTTAAAAAATTATTTATTCGCATGGAGCCTGCTCCTCCCTCTGCCTGTGTCTCTGCCTCTCTCTCTCTCTCTGTGTGACTATCATAAATAAATAAAAATTAAAAAAAAAAGATATTAAAAAAATTATTTATTCATGAGAGACAGAGAGAGAGAGATAGGGAGAGAGAGAGAGAGAGGTAGAGACATAGGCAGAGGGAGAATCAGGCTCCCTGTGAGAAGACTGATCTGGGACTCCAGGATCACAACCTGAGCCAAAGGTAGATGCTCAATCACTGAGCACCACCCAATGGTGCCCTTCCATTGAATATTATTTCCTGCTTTATTGAAAATTAGTTTAGTTGACTGTATAGTTGTAAGTCCATTTTTGGGTTCTCCATTTTGTTTCATTGATCTAAGTGTCTGTTTTTGTCCTGTAACCATATTGTTTTAAACACTACAGCTTTGAAGTACAGCTTAAAATCTGAAATTGTGATGCCTCCAGCTTTGCTTTTATTTTCCTGATTGCTTTGGCTATTTTGGGTCTTTTGTAGTTCCATACAGATTTTGGATTGTTTGTTCTACTTCTTTTTTTTTTATTTTTTCTTTTATTTTTTTAAATTTACTTATGATAGTCACACAGAGAGAGAGAGAGAGAGAGAGAGAGAGAGGCAGAGACACAGGCAGAGGCAGAAGCAGGCTCCATGCACCGGGAACCCAACGTGGGATTCGATCCCGGGTCTCCAGGATCGCGCCCTGGGCCAAAGGCGGGCGCTAAACTGCTGCGCCACCCAGGGATCCCTGTTTGTTCTACTTCTGTGAAAAAATGCTGTTGGCATTTTGATAGGGATTGCATTAAATCCCTAAGACTGCCTTGGGTCGTACTGACATTTTAACAATGTTGGTCTTCCAATCCATGAGCATGGAATGCTTTTCTGTTTCTTATGTCCTCTTCAATTTCTTTCAGAGTGTTTTATGCTTTCAGAGTACAGGTCTTTTTACCTCTTTGGTTATATTTATCCTAAGAATTATATTGTTTTTGGTGCTGGAAGTGAGATAAATTCCTTGAGTTTTTTTTCTGCTGCTTTATTAATGTATGGAAATACAACAGATTTCTGCACATTCATTTTATATCCTGCAACATTACTGATTTTATGTGTTGGTTCTGGCAATTTTTTCATGGCATTTTTAGGTTTTCTATAGGAAGTATCATGTTATCTGCAAATAGTGAAATTTTGACTTCTTCTGTGCTGATTTGGATGTTTTTAAATTTCTTTTTGTTGTGGGATTGCTGAGGCTAAGCCTTTCAGTACTATGTTAAATAGTAATGGTGGGAACGGACATCCCTACTTGTTCCTGACCATAAAGGAAAGATTCAGTTTTTCCCCATTGAGGATAATATTATCTGTGGGTATTTTCTTTTCTTTTCTTTTCTTTTCTTTTCTTTTCTTTTCTTTTCTTTTCTTTTCTTTTCTTTTCTTTTTTTTTCTTCTTTTCTTTTCTTCTTTTCTTTTTTTTTTTTTTTTGGTCATTATGATGATGAGGCATGTTCCCTTTATCCCTTTTTTTTTTTTAAATCCAGAATGGATTCTGTATTTTGTCAAATGCTTTTTATGCACTTATTGATAGGATCATATTGTTTTTATTCTTTCTTTTATTAATGTGGTGTAACACACTGATTTGCAATATTGAACCACTTCTGCAGCCCAGGAATAAATTCAACTTGATCATGGTGAATAATTCTTTTAATGTACTGTTGAATTCAGTTTGCTAGTATTTTATTAAGAATTTTTGCATCCATATTCATCAAGGATATTGGCCTGCAATTCTCCTTTTTAGTAGGGTCTTTGTATGGTTTTGGAAGCAAGAAGCAAGGTAGTGAGTGCTGTTTTTGTAGAATGAGTTTAGAAATGTATCTTCCATTTCTATTTTTTGGAATAGTTTAAGAAGAATAGATATTAAATCTTCTTTAAGTGCCTGATAGAGTTCCCCTGGGTAGCCATCTGCTCAGGACTTTTGTGTTTGCGAGATTTTTGATTACTGATTCAATTCCTTTGCTCATTGTGGGTCTGTTCAAATTTTCTATTTCTTTCTGTTTCAGTTTTGGTAGTTTGTAAGTTTCTAGGAATTTATCCATTTCTTCCAGATTGACCAGTTGGTTGATATATAATTTTTCATAGTATTTTCTTATACTTATTTGTATTTCTGTGGTTGTGCTTTTAACTATTTGGGTACTTTATCTTTTCTTTTTGATAAGTCTGGGTGAAGGTTTACCAATGTTATTAATCATTTTGAAGAACCTGCTCCTAGTTTCACTGATCTGTTCTTCTGGTTTTTTGTTTGTTTGTTGTTTGTATATTGTTTACTTCTGCTCTAATCTTTATTATTTCCTTTTTTCTTTTTTTCTGCTAGCTTTAGGTTTTATTTGCTGTTCCTTTTTTAGCTCAATTAGGTGTAAGGTTGGGTTGTGTATTTAAGACTTTTCTTGCTTCTTAAGGTAGACCTGTACTGCAATATACTTCCCTCTTAGGACTGCCTTTGCTGGGTCCCAAAGTTTTTGGACTGCCGTGTTCTCATTTTCATTTGCTTCCATGTATTTTTTTTTTAATTCTTTAATTTTCTGGTTGACAAATTTATTCTCTAGTACGATATTCTTTAACCTCCATATATTTGTGGTCCTTCCAAGTTTTTTCTTGGGGTTGACTTCAAGAATCATAGCATTGTGGTCTAGAAATATGCAGATATGCTCTCAATCTTTTTGTACCAGTTGAGTCCTGATTAGTAACCCAATATATGATGTATTCTGGGGAATGTTCCATGTGCTCTCAAAAAGCATGTGTCTCTTGCTGCTTCAGGATGAAATGTTCTGAATTATCTGTTAAGTCTATCTGGTCCAGTGTGTCATTCAAAGCCATTTTTTCCTTGTTGATCTTCTGCTAGATGATCTGTCTGTCATTGCTGTAAGTGGGTATTAAAGTTCCCTACAGTATACTATTGTATTATTATCCATGAGTTTATTTAAGTTTGCTATTAATCGATTTATATATTTGGGTACTCCCATGTTGGGGGCATATTTACAATTGTTAGATCTTCTTGTTGGATAGACCCCTTAATTATGATATAATGTCTGTCATCTCTTGTTATTGTCTTTGTTTTAAAATCAAGTTTGTTTGATATGTGTATGACTTCTCCCGTTGTTTGTTTTTCACGTCCATTAGCATAATAGATGGTTCTCCATTCCCCACATCCAATCTGTAGGTGTCTGTAGGTATAAAATGAGTCTTCTGTAGTCAGCATATGGATGGATCTTGTTTCTTATCCATTCTGATACCCTATGTCTTTTAATTTGAGCATTTAGTCCATTTACATTAGAAATGATTATTGAAAGATATAAATTTAGTGTCTTTTTTTATTTTTTATTTTTTTTACCTGTAGACTTGGTGTTTCCAGTGATGTTCTCTGGTCTTTCTAGTCCTTGTTTCTTTTGGTCTTTTTTCTCCACTGAAGAAGTCCTCCTTAAAATTTCCTGCAGGGCTGGTTTTGTGGTCATGAACTGTTTAGTTTTTATTTATCTTGGAAAATCCTTATCCTTCCTTCTACTCTGGATAACAGCCTTGCTAGAAATAGTGTCCTTGGCTGCATATTTTTCCTATTCAGCACATTGAATATATCCTGTGCCTCTCTTCTGGCCTGCCATGTTTCTGTGGTCAGATCAGCTGTGAATCTATCATGTTTTCCATTGTAGGTTAAGAACGGTTTTCACTTGCTGCTTTCAGGAATCTTTTCTTGTCTGTGGATTTTGTGAATTTGACTATGATATGCATTAGCAGCCGCCAGCTCTTGTTGGATCTAATGGGAGTTCTCTTTGCTTCTTGTTTTTTGATATCTGTGTCCTTTCCCAGGTTAGGGAAGTTTTCAAGTATAATTTTCTTGAGTAAACCTTCTGCCCCCTTTTCTCTCTCTTCATCTTCTGGGACTCCTATGATATAATATATATATATATATATTAATAAGTCACTGTGTTCCCTAAGTCTACCTTTGTTAGCTTCATTGTTTTTCATAATTTTATCTTTTTAAATTTTTTTTTTTTATGATAGTCACAGAGAGAGAGAGAGAGGCAGAGACATAGGCAGAGGGAGAAGCAGACTCCTGCACCGGGAGCCTAATGTGGGATTCCATCCCAGGTCTACAGGATCACGCCCTGGGCCAAAGGCAGGTGCCAAACCACTGCGCCACCCAGGGATCCCCATAATTTTATCTTTTATATCACTGATTTGTTCTTGTGCTTCATCCATTCTCATTTTTGTGGCATCCATTCGGGTTTGTATGTTTGTTATAACATTTTTAATTTTGGCCTGACTAGATTTCAGTTGTTTTATTTTCTCAGTAAGGAATGGATTCTCTAGTGTCTCCTATGCTTTTTCAAGTCCAGCTAGTATCTCTGTAATTGTTGTTTTACATTCTACTTCAGACATCTTACATATATCTGTATTTATTAAATATCTAGCCCTCTTTTCTTCCTGTTCTTTTTTCTTTTGTGTGAATTTCTCCATCTTGTCATTTTGGAGGAAAGAAAAGACAAAATAAAATAACATTAAAGTTTTTTAAAAATTAGGAACGCCTGGGTGGCTCAGTAGTTGAGTATCTGCCTTTGGCTCAGGGCGTGATCCTGGGGTCTGAGATCAAGTCCCCCATCAGGCTCCTTGTGGGGAGCCTACTTCTCCCTTTGCCTATGTTTTTGCCTCTCTTTCTCTGTGTGTCTCTCATGAATAAATAAATAAAATATCTTTTTAAAAAATTAATTAAAAAATAAATAAAGGAAGCTAGACTCTAGGTCTGTTTTGGTCTGTTCTGCTTGTTACAAGAAGCTTGACAGAAAAATTTAGAAAGAAAGAAAATAGAAAAAAATTTAAAATTTAAAAAATATGTTAAATAAATAAACAAATAATTGCACTTTCTGTATCCAAAAAACCAAAAAGCCAAAAAAACCCAAAACACAGACAAAAACAAAAAAACAAACGAAATAACCAAAGGAAGCTAGATTTTGTTTTCCTTGGAACTGAAGCTTTATAGCACCCTATGATTAGTAGATTTAGTGTGGGTGATAGGTTTCTCTTCTCTTCTAGGGTAAGAACCTGATGCTACGATTCTCAGGTAGACTTGCCATAGTGGAGATGCACCTGCAGGGTTCAGTGGAGTGGAGCTTGGTTTCACAGCTCTGTTCTCCACTTTGTGGTACTGTTTAGCTCACTGAGGTGGATTAAACTGATGCGTATGGAGAGAAAAGGCTTTGCCCCATTCTCTCTTCTCTAGAGTGGAAATGCACACCACCTCTCTTCAAGAAGCCCTCACAGACACACAAACAATGACCCTTCCCTGTGTTCCTGATTCCATCAGATCCCTGCCTTCTTCCTATCTTTGTCTGAGCTCTCCACCTGCCAAGGATCACAGCAGGTGATCTTATCTCAGGTGCAGCTGTGTTTAGAAACCCCACACTTTAGAGAACCCCATGGCACAGACCCATGCTTTGTCTTATCTCAGGTGCAGCTGTGTTTAGAAACCCCACACTTTAGAGAACCCCATGGCACAGACCCATGCTGATCCTCTGGGGGAGGTTCTCATTTTACTGTAGCCAGTATTGGCTTGTCCCAGAAGACAGTTGTGCAACTGTTCAGTGGTTCAGTTTGTGGTAAATCACAACACACAGCTGGCACCAGGGTTTGCTACCCTCTGCCATATCTTTGTTACTATACTGATGAGCAGGACAGCTCAATTGCATCCACAAGATCCTTTGCCTGTTGGAGAGACCATGTTATCTCTCCAAAACGCACTTCAATCTGTGACCAGTGTCAGTTTATCCCCCCAAAAAGTCACACAACTTCAAAGTGGTTCAGAGTTTAGATAAATCATAACACAAAGCCAGTGTCAGGGATTGCTGCCTTCAGCTAGTTTTATTCCTATACAGGTGGGCAGGAGAGCTCAATGGTGCCCGCAGTGTCCTTTGTCCATGGGGAGGCTATATCACTTCTACCAAGGACACTCCAAGTAGAGGAACTGCTTCTCCCTGTGTTACCCTAGGGATCCTCAGGCTGCCCACTGCTGGGCCTCTGCCCTGCTCCCTCACCAGAGCACCACTCAGCCTTCAGGTGAAACCCTGATGATGTCACAGACCTTCAAAACTTCAGACTCTGTGCTCCACTGTATAAAATAACTGGTGGTATTGTAACCTTCTCCTTTTTCTCTGTCAGTGGTTTTGGAAAATAGTTTTCTTGTGCAGTCTCCTCAGTATTTTCACTCTTTGTGTGTGTGTGTGTGTGTGTGTGTGCTTTCTCTTTCTCTCCTTCTTCTCTCTTGCCACCTTCTCCTTGATCAAGGATCCCTCCTTGAGACAGCACCCATAACTCTTTTCTCCAGGAAATCCTCTCCACAATTCTTACCTATCATGGGTCATTTTTCTAGTTGTAGATTGCATGTCTCTAAGACTTGCAATCAAGTTCTTGGGCTGGTCAACAGGATTTGATATTTATCTAGATGTGTTTGAGGGTGAAGACAAGCTTAGGGTCACCTACTTCTCCTCCGTCTTATCTCCTATTCATCCATGAATATTTTTAATCTTCATGGCTCTGTCTACTTAAGACCAATTTATAAGATGAAGCATTATTTTAGAAAGAAGTAAGGATCTTTACCTGGTATTATGCAATTAAGTCCTGGCAAGACTTAATGATTTTCTAGCCTGTACTAAAGTTCTCAAAAATATATATATTCCAACCTTTCAACACATTTATTGTAATTAAATAAGGTCAAACACATAAATGATTCAGTAGGGTCCAGGTACATTGTAAAAACAGTCAGTAACTTCAACAGTGATCATCACAGCCCTCATTCTCATTATTATACCCCCATAAAACTTGTCATCAAATTGCTTCTTACTTCAGGATAGATTTATCTCTGTGAAACATTATCCGTGATTAAACTTACATATGTATTATACTTTTCATATTTGCTAAGGAATCCAAGAACTTTAATTTAAAAAAATGCTATTAAAATAATTCAAATTGTAAATCACTCTTACAGTTCTTATTAAGCACTATATACCAATACAACATTTATTTGAGAAAAAAATAATTTCATAAGATAATCTTCATTTGATGAAGCCAATACCAATATTTCAACACTGTTATGGCATATTGATAAATACATGTTAATACATGGTTTATTCATCATTAACTATTTTTTTGGAGCTCTGATTTAATTTACTTTGAAATCAGGTATGGAGATGGTACATATGAATATAAATAATTATTAGAGACTATAATAAAAATGATACCTGGAATCTCAGTTAATATGTTAGCTATAGAAATTTCCTACTATTACCAAGCCTTCATTATGATTGTAATTTATTTATCCTTATTTATTGATCAATAAAAATATAATTTCAAATATTTGTTTTTACTCTCCTGAAAGTCTGAATTTTATTTTTCCTTGTTTTCTCTTTAGGTTTATGCTCTCAGGATTTTTTAATAATAAACAACAGAAATGTCTGCTTCTAAATTAAACATCAATAAATAGCAAAAGAGCATTGAATAGCAAAGAGAATTGGAAAAATATCTGGTATACTTGCTTTCAGGAAGAAAAGGAACTAACATACGTCCATTGATCTCAGGAAAAGCAATGTGTGAAAAGTCTCTAGTATCGTGACATCAGATAAGCCAGCATTAACTGATGTCTATCTGAAGTCTCAACTCAGGGTTAAAGTTTTTTTTTTTTTTTTTTTTTTTTAAGATTTATTTATTTATTCAGTCAGAGAGAGCAAGAGAGAGGCAGAGACACAGGCAGAGGGAGAAGCAGGCTCCATGCAGGAAGCCCGATGTGGGACTCGATCCCAGGTCCCCAGGATCACACCCCGGGCTGCAGGCGGCTCTAAACCACTGCGCCACCAGGGCTGCTCCCCCCTCCTTTTTTTTTTTTAAAAGAGAATGTAACTGTACTTTCATGAGTCTCATGCTACTTCATATGGTCAGTGAATTGATATTTACATGAGATTTTGGATTTAAAGTCTTTTGGTGATGTTGGGACAGCTTAAACGTATTTTCATCCTAGGAATGACATGGATTTGGAGGAGCAGATGGGACACATTTATGGGTTGAGTTGTGTCCTCTCAGTGAGATTATATGTTGAAGTCCTAACCAGACTTCACCTTAGAGTGACCTTTAGAAATAGGATCATTGCACATTTAATTAGTTAAGATAGGATCATACTAGAGTGGAGTAAGCCCATAATCCAATGACTACTGTCCTTATAAAAAACAGAAATGTGGATACAGACATACTCACAGAATGAACATCATGTGAAAATGAAGGCACAGATGGGGGGTGATGCTTTTGTGTGCCAACAATGGCAAACATTGCTAGAAAATTGCTATTAGCTGCAAGAAAAACATGGAAAAGATTTCTGCTCACAGCACTTGAAATGAACAAAACTTGCCAATCAATACCTTGATGTTGGACCTCTAGCCTCCAGAACTGAGAAATAAAGGTTTTTTTGGATAAGTCCCTGTCTGTGCTACTTTTCTTCTGGCAGTCACATCATCTAATACAATTATAATGACTTTTCCTATGAGTAATTCCGATATCAATTTAGAAAATCTCACTTTTGAGTATGTTAGCTGTGGGTTTCTCATAACATAATTTACTATGTTGAAAGAGTTCCCTTCCATTCCTATTTTTCTGAGTACCTTTATCATGAAAATGGATTTTATCAAATGTTCTTTTTGCATCAACTGAGATGATGCAATGTTGTGATGATGTGAATGTTGTTGTATTACTATGGTGTATTACATAGATCAGTTTTCTTATGTTGAACTACTATTGCATTTCTGTAATAAATCTCACCTGATAACAGTATAAAATCCCTTTAATATAGTGTTGGATTCAGTTTACTGAATTTTATTGAGGACTTTGTATCAATATTCATAAGAGACATTGTTCTGCGTTCTTCTTTTCCTTTTTTTTTTTTTTTTTTTTTGGTGCTATTTTTCTTCATGGAAGGAGTCAGGAAATTTCCCTCCTCTTCATTTATTTTTGGAAGAGTTTGAGAGAAATATCTTTAAGAACTAATCTTTAATGTCTGACTTTCACTAGTGAAGTCATCCAGTACTGGACTTCTCTTTGTTGGGAAGTTTTTGTTTACTAATTCAATCTCATTATTGTGATTCTGTTATATTATGAGTCAATTTAGATAACTTCAAGAAATTTTTACTATTATCTAATTTGTTGGTGTAAATTGTCCATAGTGTTCTGTATAAATCTTTTCACTTCCATCAGATCAGTAGTCATGTCCCCGCTTTTATTTCTAATTCTAATTATTTACATTTTTTGTCAATCTAGCTAAATGTACATTGCTAGAAATGTTTATCTTTTTGACTTTTCAAATAACTTTAATTTTATCTCTCTATTGTTTCTCTAATCTTTATTTCATTTATCTCTGGTATCTTTATTATTTCATTTCTTCTGTTAGCTTCAGGTTAGTTTGTTCTTCTTTTTCTACTTCCTCAAAGTATAAGTTAGGTAGTTGTTTTGAGATCTTGCTGCTTTTATAATGTAGGTATTTGCCACTATAAATATTCCTCTGAGTACAGATCCTACTCTACCTCATAAGTTTTGGTGTGTTGTGTTTTGTTTTCAATTGTTTCTAAGTATTTTCTAATTTCCCTTGTAGTTCTTTTTTGACTTATCAATTTTAAGAGTTTGTGGTTTACTATCCACATCTTTGTGAATTTTCCAGGTTTTCTTTCATTATTTATTTCTAGTTTTACTGCAGTAGGAGAACATTTTGCATGATCTCAATCTATTAAAATTTAGGGAAACTTATTTTTTGGCCTAACATATGGTCTGTCTTGTCTGTCAATATGCACCTGAAAAAAATAGATGGACTGTTTTGTATATATTTACTAGGTCTATCCATTATTGTTCTATCTATCATTGAAAGTGGTATATTGAAATTTCTAACTATTAATACAGGACTGTTCTTTTTTTCTCATTTTATCTTTCTGTAAATGTTTGCTTCATATATTTGGGGACTCTGGTTTATTGCATAAATGTTTATAATTGTATTATCTTTTTGATGAATCAACTTTTTTTTTAAACGGTATACAATATCTTTGTCTCTTTTGAACAAATTTTGACTTAAAATCTATTTTGTGTGATATTATCATAGCTTCCCAGCTCTATTTTGGTTACAATTTGCATGGAATATCTTTTTCCATTTTCCACTTTTATCCTATCTGTGTCTTTAGATCTAAAGTATGTCATTTGTAGATAGCATATAGTTGGATCATGTTTTTATGCTTTCTTCTAATTGCAACCTTTTGATTGGAGATTTTGACCCTATGTTAAAAGTAATAACTTATAAAGAGATAATTGCTTCTGCCATTTTGCTATATATTTTTTAATCATGCTTCTTTTGTCATTCATTTCTACTATTACCACCTTCTTTTGTGTTTAGTGGGTTTTTTGATATCAAACTTTTTCTCTTTTCATTTTCTTTTGTGCGTGCATGTGTGTATGTATATATGTAAATATTTTATTCACCTATACTCAGAGGTTTTTTTCCAATTCCAAGTCTGTGTGTGTGTGTGTGTGTGTGCATGCATATATATTTGAATTAAAATCTTATGTTTTTAGAGAAGTTTTAGGCTGACAGCAAAATTCAGTGGAAAGTACAGAGATTCCCCATATATTCCTGGCTCCCACACATATATAGCCTCTCTCATTGTTAACATCATCACCAGAGTGTTACATTTGTTACACTGATAACCTACAGTGACACATCATAATCATCCAAAGTCTGAGAGATTGTGATGCACGCTTGGTGCATATTCTAGGGTTTGGACAAAATATATAATAACACATATTCATCATTATGGTACAATACAAGAGTATTTTGCTACTCTAAAAATTTCCTGTGTTCCAACTTTTATGCATGTATTTTTTTTAAAGATGCTATTTGTTCATGAGAGACACAGAGATAGAGGCAGAAACACAGGCAGAGGGAGAAGCAGGCTCCCTGCAGGGAGCCCGACCTGGGACTCAATTCCAGGACCCCGGGATCATATCCTGAGCTGAAGGCAGACACTCAACTGCTGAGTCACCCATGCATCCTATGCACATATATTTTTTAGATATTTTCTTTATGGTTACTATGGAGATTTCATTTAACATCCTAAACTTATAATAATCTAGTTTGATTCAGTTTGAACTTACTTTCAAGAGAATACAAAAACTCTGCTCCTATATAGATTTCCTCCCTATTCATAGTATTATTGTTATAAATTATATCATTTGAACTGTGTTTCACAAAACAGATTTATGAATATTAATTAGCCTTTTTTTTCAAAGATTTTATTTATTTATGTATGAGAGACACACACACAGAGAGGCAGAGACACAGGCAGAGGGAGAGGCAGGATCCATGCAGGGACCCCGATATGGGACTCGTCCTGGGACTCCAGGATCATGCCCTGGGTGGAAGGCAAGCGCTAGACCACTGAGCCCCCAGAGATCTTCTAGCCATTGTTTTTAAATAATGTAGGAAATAACAAAAAGTAGAGTTACAAACCAAAAATTAATATTACGATTTTATATTTGTTCCTTTACTAGAGATTTTCATTTATTTTAGGGCATGTGTAGTAGTCACAGACTGCTTCACCTTTTTTTTTTTTTTAATATACAAATCTTGTAATATGTCCCTCATTTGTGAAGGGCAGTTTTGCCAGATATAGAAATCTTGGTTGACTTTTTTTTTTTCTTTCAGGACTTTAAATATGTCATCCCACTGCCTTCTGGCTTCTAAGGTTTCTGATAAGTAATTGGATGTTAATATTATTGAGGATTTTTTGCATATGAGAGACTTTTTCTGCTTTTAACTATTCTCTTTGTAATATATTTCAGTATAGACCCCTTTGCTTATCTTACTTTCAATTTATTGAACTTCTTAGAGTATAGATTCATATTTTTTTTCAACAGATTTTCTGCTTTTTATTCTTCAAATATTCATTTTGAACATTATCTCTCTCTCTCTCTCTCTCTCTCTCCTATTTCTGAGCCTCCCATGATCCATTTATTGATCTACTTGATGGTACCTTTTTTTTTTTAATTTTTTACTTGATGGTACCTTATAGGTCCTTTAGGTTCTGTTAATTTCTCTTCATTGCATTGTCTCTGAACAATGATTAATTTCAAGGGTCCCATTTTCAAGTTTTCTGATTCTATTTTCTGTTATATCAAATCTGATGTTGGACCCTTCTAGTAAACTCTTTATTTTAGTTATTGTACTCTTCAATTCTAGGATTGGTTCATTCTCTTTTTTTATAATCCCATTCTCATTATTAATATTCTGTATAATTTATATATTGTTCTCCTGATTTCCTTTATTTTAGTTCTTTTTCTATGTTTTATGCTTGTGTTTTGGGCATATATATAAGACAGATGATTTAAAGTCTTTTTCTAGAAAGTGCATTTCCTGGGCTTCCTCAAAATAATTTGTCAATCTATTTTGTGCCTGTGAATGGGCCATATTTTCTTGTTTCTTACACTTAGTGATATTTTGTTGAAAACTAGGCATTTGATTTATTAAATGGATAGCTTTGAAAGTCAGATTTTCCCCTTCCCAGAGTTAGCTTTTTCTCTTTTTAAAAAATTTGATTGTTGACAACTATAGTGGACTACCTATTTAGTGACTTTTCTAAGCTATTTTAGTAGAGGTTATATTTCTTATTAAATATGGTCACTGAAGTCTTTGTTCCTTAGCTTGTTTTAGCTAGTGTTTTAACAGATATTTCTTTGAGGAGCTAAAAAAGAAGCAAACTTTACCTTTGCAGATTGATTCTGTGTTGAGAGTCTGTTTCAACACTTAGCCAGGCTTGCACTGAGGATACAGAACAGTCTGAGGAAAATTTAGGGTTTTCTCAGGTCCACTGACCATGTACCTTGCCCTGAGAATGTGTATCTTTTTCTATATTCTCCCTTATTCATGGGTTCTTTTTAATGCTCTAATTTTCCAAATACATTTTCTCCAGCTTTTCCTTCCACATCTTAATGTATCTATTGTATGTTTCAGCTGTGATCTTTTGCTCCAAGTTTATGCAGATTGTTCATCTGCCTTACAATTTGTCTGAGTAAAGCTCACTACTTCTCTCGACTAAGTGAATTCTATGTTAAGCAAAACAGAGGTGAGCATTTGTATCAGTTCTTCAGGTAATTCCTAGATAGGTTAGAACAGACATACACAATAATTTGTGAATAGGTTTACTCAGCTGTCTCCAGAAGCAAGGACCATGATCCCATTCTCAGAACAAGGATGGCCATCTTTAAGACTGACAATGAGCCAGGGAAGAGGGTGGCAAAAGGCATCTAAATATGGCACAAAGTTTTAGTATATCTAAGATGCCTTGTTCTTGATTCTGCAGTCCTCTGGTTGCTATAAACCTCTGATTGTTTTTTACAGAGATCTGATGAAGTTGTTCCAATGACTTACATTAGTTTTTCAATATTTCTATTGAGGAACATAAACTTCTTGCTACCTACTTTGTTACCTTGCTCATGTCAGTCCCAGGTATATTCATGTTTGGAGGTCTTTGCCTGTTTGACAATTAAAACTGGTAGCTTTAAAATTTTTGTAATGCTCTAAGTTTTTTGGATTTTCTTTTTAATTAGTGCTTATATCTCCTAAGTATTTTATTCCATCATTTTATTGTTTATCAGTGTATTAATCCATATTTTCTTGAACTTTAGTGGTGCAAATAATGCCAAAAACACTTCAGAAATTTAGAGTAAAAGGGCACCTGTGTGGCTCAGCAGTTGAGTGTCTGACTTTTTCTCAGGGCATGATCCCAGGGTCCTGGGATTGAGTCTCACATTGGCCTTCCCTGGTTCTCCCTCTGCCTGTGTCTCTGTCTCTCTCTGTGTGTCTCTCATGAATAAATAAATTTTAAAAAATTGAGAATAATTTTTTTTAGATATGCTATTTCTTTAAATTTTGAGTTGAAATTTAATAGTATATTTGAGCATAAAACTTTATGTTGGTTTAGATCATTGTGGATTTAAGGGCATTCCATTTATAAATTATATATATTATGATTTTTATGTCTTGTTTTGTTATTACTATTATTATTTTTTAAAGATTTTATTAATTTTTGACAGAGAGAGAGCACAAGCAGGAGGAGAAGCAGTTAGAGGGAGAGGGAAAAACAGTTTCCCTGCAGAGCAGGGGGCCCGATATGGGGTTTGATACCAGGACCCTGGGATGATGATCTGAGCCAAAGGTAGATGCTTAACTGAGCCATTCAGGTGCCCCATGTTATTTATTATTAAATAAATTCTTACATCAGTGTAATATATGCTATTATTTTAATTTTAGACTTTAGGTAACTATAGAAACTTTTATGCATTTGGACCAAGGTCACACAGTAACAATGTGACCATGATAGAATTCAACACCAACCTGTATTTCAAAATCAAATCCAATTAAACAAGAGGCTACACTGACTTTCAAATTTTTGGTTGTTTTTTTTCTTTACTCATCTTTGAATGAATATTGGTTTAGTCAATCGTGACATTTGCTCAAAAATCCTATGCATATATATTTCTTATCTTCCAATATCATATATAAATCCTCTTTCTGGAACATGAGTTGGATGGCTAGTTCATGGAAGTTTATATTAATAGCTTAGTGATCTGCAAGCCTAATGCATTCAGAGAAAAATAAAGGGTCACAGACAAACCCAGGTCTATGTGGAGTTTCTTTGTATTTGGGAAAGTCAACATACTCAAAGATAAATTTATATATCTAGCATTCTGTTTGATCCTCACTTTAATACCTCTTAGGACTGTGTCAGGCCTCCTTCTTATAGCTACCATTCATTGCTTCATGATTGAACACTCTCCTGACAGTGGTTCTGCAGATTTCTATTCTGTTTGAATGTGCTGATTTCACAAAAGGTTGGTGCTTCTTAACCCTTTGAATGGCCTTGTGAGCTGTCAAGTAAAGTGTTCAGCTCCACAGTCACCCTTGATTCTAGAACTCACTCTTTGGTTCTGGTACTTACTTCATTGCAACACTGAGTTTGTTGCCTTCTCTGAAAGAATTGCTATATATTTTCTGCATTCTATCTAGCAATAGGACTCAAAATATCTTTATAGTGGTAGATACCTTTCCCTGCTTTCCATCAGAGATTCATGTGTCTCCACATTTTTATATCAGTCTGGTGTTTTCAGCAAAATTCTATTGGAAGGTGGTTATCAAATTTATCCTATAACCCAGAGTTCAACATTTTAATTAAATTAAATCACTTAATAGAATGAACTATTTGCTTATATGTGACTGCTCTTTCCCCATATGTTTTAGAGTTAAACACAGCCTCAGCTATTTTATGTATATACCTTCTAAGAATTTTTTTTCTACATATAGACTTTAATAAGCTATGAATATTCAGTGACTTTCCAATGTGTTCCTTGCAGTGATATTTGTTCAGCAAATTAAGCAGATATTTTATGGATTTTTTCCTTTCTTTTAGGCATTATCCTTTAGATATTAGTGGAGCATGTCTCTTGATTCTGATTCACAGATTAGTAGAAAAGATAAATATACAAATATGTGTGAATATAAATATACATGGATATAAAACATATATATGATACAAAGTAATATATATTATAATAACATTATCATAGTTTTATCACCAATAATCAAATTCAAATTTACTTTTATCACCAGTGTGCCTTACTATTTGAGGAAATTTCTAAAAGATACAGTATATAAAATTTAATTTTTAAAAAATGGTGTATCAGCAACCATTGAGAAAATCAGTGGCCTTTGTGGGAGACAATTTATTTTAATCAAACCAACCCTCTGAACTTTACTCAATTCACTCATCCAATAGTTTCCTAATATGGTTATATTTGAAACTGGGTTGAGCCAACTCTGGGGCTGATGAACCATTCAGTCTCAATTGATACCAGGCTGCTTTATGGTACACTGCACTTCTGTGGCTTAGAAACATATATCATTTTCATAATAAGTGCTTTTTAAATAAAAATTCTTAATGTAAAACCCACAATAATAATAAATACTATTACATAATATTTTTAATTATTTTTTATGCTAAATGAAATTTGAATTTAATAAGAGGTTTTAAAAATATTTCATCCGAAGATGATTTACTGCACTTGGTGAGAAAAGTAAGGCCAAGTATTAGTTATTGTAAAATTAAATTAAAAGCTTTTTTTGTTATGTGTTGATATTTGAATATTTAGTCTTTTAAATTCTAATACATATTTTTAAACTAAGACATGTGTTTTAGCCATCATAAACGGAGCTATTAAGGATTTATAATTCAGATGAATGCTGTGATCAGATTAAGGTTAATTTTTAATGTTTTCCTTTAGTATTCCCTCTAAGTTTCCTAATTGCAATATATGGAGGTTAGAAAAAAGCTACAGGGATAACTTTTATATTTGGTAACATAAGCATAACTTTACTTTGAAATACAAGATCATATAACACCTAATATCATGTTGAATTCACAAATGACCATTACTAAACTACATTATCAGAAATTTTATATTAATCAATAGTTATTTTCATAAAATGCTTCAGAATTTTTTAAAATAGCATCAAAACACAGCTTTAAACTCAAATAGTTATATAGCATTATGTGGATGAAAGAATTTCTAAGAAATATATGTGTAAAAATATATATATAGTATATTGCATAATTGTACCATGGCATGTGTTTCTAGGATGGCAGATAGTAATCTATAGTTCTATATGAGATAGAAGGCTAATGAATATTTAATTCAAACTTGAAGCAGTAACAAAAACTATTTTCATAAGTAGAAAAAAACAAGCATTTGAATATTTGTCTAATGAGTGGTATTTTATTATTTCAAATATTCAGATATCTCAGTGACTTTTCTTTGATTTTTCTATTGGTATCTGAGGAATAAAGTGTTATGTTAAAAAATGTGATGAGTTAAAAAATGTGATGGCTAAAAGCAAAATGATATTCAAAGTAGGTGTTTTATTTTTATGAGTTATAAAACATATTTCATTTAATTCCTCATTTCAAAACAAGCAGGGTTGTAGGGTAGTTCTATTTTTAACTTTTTGGGGAGTCTCCATAATGTTCTCCAAAATAGAACATTGTGCCAGTTTGCATTCCTATCAATGTAAGAGGGTTCCCCTTTCTCCACATCTTTGCCAACATCTGTTGTTTTCTGTTATTAATTTTAGCCATTATGACAGGTGTAAGGTAGTATCTCATTGTGGTTTTGATTTTTCAAGTGTATTTCTCTGATGCTGAGTGATGTTGAACACTTTTGTATGTGGCTGTTGGCCATTGTATGTCTTCTTTTTTTTTTTTCTTTATTTTTTTTTTATTTTTTATTGGTGTTCAATTTACTAACATACAGAATAACCCCCAGTGCCTGTCACCCATTCACTCCCACCCCCCGCCCTCCTCCCCTTCTACCACCCCTAGTTCGTTTCCCAGAGTTAGCAGTCTTTATGTTCTGTCTCCCTTTCTGATATTTCCCACACATTTCTTCTCCCTTCCCTTATATTCCCTTTCACTATTATTTATATTCCCCAAATGAATGAGAACATATAATGTTTGTCCTTCTCCGACTGACTTACTTCACTCAGCATAATACCCTCCAGTTCCATCCACGTTGAAGCAAATGGTGGGTATTTGTCATTTCTAATGTCTTCTTTAGAGAAATATCTGTTCATGTCTTCTGCCCATTTCCTGACTGGATTTTTTTTTTTTTTTCAGTTTTGAGTTGGACAAAGTCTTTATAGATTTTGGATACTAGCCCGTTATCTGATATGTCATTTGCGAATATCTTCTCTCATTCTATAGGTTGCCTTTTAGTTTGTTGACTGTTTCCTTTGCTGTGCAGAAGCTTTTTATCTTGATGAAGTCCCAATAGTTCATTTTTGCTTTTGTTTCCGTTGCCTCTGGCAACATGTCTGGTAAGAAGTTGTCATGGCTGTGGTCAAAGAGGTTGCTGCTTGTGTTCTCCTCTAGGATTTTGATGGTTTTCTGTCTCACATTTAGGTCTTTTATCCATTTTTAATGTATTTTTGTGTGTGGTGTAAGAAAGTAGTCCAGTTTCATTCTTCTGCATGTGACTATCTTATTTTCCCAATACCATTTGTTGAAGAGATGCTTTTTACAATTGGATAGTCTTTCCTGCTTTGTTGAGATTTCTTTTTTTTTTTTTTAATTTTTATTTATTTATGATAGTCACAGAGAGAGAGAGAGAGAGAGAGAGGCAGAGGGAGAAGCAGGCTCCATGCACCGGGAGCCCGATGTGGGATTCGACCCCGGGTCTCCAGGATCGAGCCCTGGGCCAAAGGCAGGCGCCAAACCGCTGCACCACCCAGGGATCCCTTTGTTGAGATTTCATTGACCATATAGGTGTGAGTCTATTTCTGAGTTTTCTATTCTGTTCCATTGATCTATGTGTCTGTTTTTGGGTCAGTTTCATATGGTTTTAATCATTACACCTTTCAATACAACTTGAAGTCCAGAATTGTGATCTTCTGGATTTCACAGCTTTAGTTTTCTTTTTTCAACATTGGCTATTTGGAGTCTTTTCTGAATTTTTATTCTAAAACAAGTTTTAGAATTGTTATTCTACTTCTGTGAAAAATACTGGTGGTATGTTGATAGGGATTGCATTGAATGTGATTGCTTTGGGAAACATAGACATTTTAACAATGTTTCTTTTTCCAATCTATCAGCATGGATGTTCTGTGGGAAAATGAGACATTTTCCCATTTCTTTGTCTCTTCCTCAATTTCTTTCATATACTTCTTTGTGTTGACTTTATATTCTTTATTCTTTATATCCTTATATTCTGTGACTTTGTTGAATTCCTGTATCACTTCTAGCAATTTTTGGATGGACTTTGAGATTTTCTACATAGAGTATCATGTCATCTATGAAGAGTGAAAGTTTGCTTCTTTGCTGATTTGGATGCCTTGTATTTCTTTTTGTTGTCTGATTGCTGAGGCCAGGACTTCCAGTACTATGTTCAACTACAGTAGTGAGAGAGGACATCTCTTTTGTGTTCCTGATCTTAAGAGAAAAGCTCTCAGTTTTTCCCTATTGAGGATATTAGCTATGGGTCTTTTGTATATGGAACTTATGATGTTGAAATATGTTCCTTCTATCCCTACCTTGTTGAGGGTTTTTATCAGGAAAGGATGCTGCATTTTGTCAAATGCTTTCCTGTGGATCTTCTGCTTAGATATTCTGTCCATTGCTGTCAGTGGGGTGTTAAAGTCCCCTACTATTACTAGATTATTATCTATGAGTTTCTTTAAGTTTGCTATTAATTGATTTATATATTTGGCTGCTCCCAAGTTAGAGTCATAGATATTTACAATTGCTAGATCTTCTTATTGGATAGACTGCTTTATTATAGCATAGAGTCTTTCTTCATCTCTTATTACAGTCTGGTTTAAAATCTAATTCCTTTTTTTTTTTTTTAGATTTTTAAAAATTTATTCGTGAGAGACACAGAGAGAGAGAGAGAGAGTGAGAGAGAGAGGCAGAGACACAAGCAGAGAGAGAAGCAGGCTCCATGCAGGGAGCCCGATGTGGGACTCGATCCCAGGTCTCCAGGATCACACCCTGGGCTGAAGGTGGCACTAAACTGCTAAGCCACCCAGGCGTCCCTAAAATCTAATTTCTCTGGTATAAGAATTGCTACTCCAGCTCCAGCTTTCTTTGGATGTCCATTAGCATGATGAATGTTTCTCCGCCTCCTCACTTTCAATCCGCAGGTGTCTTTAAGTCTAAAATGAATCTCTTATAGGCAATATATCAATGGGTCTTGTGTTTTGCTTGTATCCATTTTGATATCCTATATATTTTAATTAGAGCATTTTATGCCATTTACATTCAGAGCAATTATTTAAAGATATGAATTTAATGCCATTGTATTACCCGTAAAGTTATTGTTCCTATTGATTGTCTCTGTTCCTTTATAGTCTTTGTTACTTTTGATCTGTCTTTTCCTATCTAAAGGATCTTCTTAAATATTTCTTGCAGGGCTGATTTAGAGTCCTTGAATTTCTCTGGGAAAAATTGAATACATCATGTCAGTCCTTTTTGTCCTTCCAGGTCTCTGTGGACAGGTCTGCTGCCAACCTTATGTGGTCTAGCCTTGTAGGTTAGGGAGTTTTTCTACTGAGCTGATTTTAGAATTATCTCTTTATCTTTATATTTTTCAAGTTTCACTATAAGATATTATGATGTTGACCTGTTTTTGTTGATTTTGAGGGGTGTTCTCTGTTCCTCTTGGACTTGATTAGGGAAGTTCTCAGCTATAATTTGTTCAAATAAACCTTCTGTCCCTCGTTCCTACTCTTCTTTTCTGAGACTCCTATGATACAGATACCATTTTGCTTTTGGAGGTGCTTAGTTCGCTAAGTTTACCTTCATGATCTAATAATCTTCTTTTCCTTTTCTTTTTAGCCTCATTATTTTCCATACTTTTATCTTCTATATGACTTATGCTTCCTTCTGCTTCTTCAATCTTATAGTTATATCCAGTCTTTTTTGCATCTCACTTATAGAATTTTTTCTTTCAGCCTGACTAGTTTTTAGGTCTTTTATCTCTGCAGCAAGGGTTTCTCTGCTGTTTTCTCTGCTGTTTTCAAGTCCAGGTAGTAGTCTTATAACTACTACCTTGATCTAAACTCTTGTTCAGATATATTATTTATATCTGCTTTGAGCAAGTCCTTGGCATAATATCTTCTTGACCATTCTTTTGGGGATAATTCCTCCATTTTATCATCTTGACTAAGTTTCTATCTTTTGTATATTTTGAAAGTTTGTTATGTTTCCTGCACCTCAGAGTCATGCTATATTAAAAAGAGGTCATGCACTGTCCAGGACTTGACACTTCAGGAAGTGTTCTGCTGTGTGCTGTGTGCACTCTACTGTTGCATTTTGGCTGCTCTTTCCCACGGGTCCATCCTCTATAGAGTTTCTCCTTGCTTGTATTGAGGAGTGTTTGGACCTGTAATTAGCTGTGCTTTGATTTGTTTGTTAAGATAAGCATGGAAAAAAAAAAAAGAAAAAAAGCCTGATATAAGACAAGAGAAAAAAAAGGAAGAAAAAAAAAAAAAAACAGGCAAACAAAAAACTATAAGCCTAATTCCAAAGAATAGGAAAGAGAAAAGAAGAAGAAAAAAGAAAGCCTGATCTGAAAAATAAGAAAAGGAAACAAACTAACAAATGAACAAAAAATTATAAACCTAATGCTAAAAAAAGTTAAAGAAAAAAATATATAAAAGATGAAGAAATAAAAAAATAACTAAAAAAATATATATAAAGAAAAGAAAAACGAAACCTGATCCTCTTCCTAGCAGAAGTGAAACTAATGCCAAAGCACTCTTTAATCAGTAGACATGATACATGTAGAGGACTGTGTTGATATTCTAGGGAGAGGCCTTCTGGGCTGCCTCACAGACTTACCCCTGTCAAGATGCCCCTGCCAGGCATAGAGGGGCAGGGTTTACTGTAAGTTACTCTAGCTTCCACTGTGTGTTGTTCTGTGTTTCTTTCTGAAATCCTTCTGTGCTGGTGGGTTGGTGGGGGATACCAGAGGTTGATAGAGGAAGATGACATCACCCTGCTCTCTCATTCTTGGAGAGAGGAAGGAATGCCTTGCTCAGCAGGCCTTCACAGAAAAGCAAACAATCTCCTGTGTCTTGGGGTTTCATCAGATCCTTGCTCTTAACCTGTCTATTCCTGGGCCATCAGCATGCCAGGTGCTATAGATCTCCTGTATTTTATGCCTGGCCAGTGGTTGGGATTCAAAACTCCAAGTTTTAAAATGCCTGGTAAGGTGCAGACTCACTCCCCTCCTTCAGAGGAGAGCCTTGCATTGTGCTCAGTACTATCCTGTCCCAAAAATGCAATTGCACAGCATGCCAGCATGCACATGGTGGCTGGAGTATTGTGATACATAGCAAAAAGCTGCCCCCAAGTTATATGCCATCTGAGTATGCCTCAGTCCTCTACTCCATTTCTGTCCCAGAAAAGCAGTTGCACAGTGGCTTGAGTCTATTGTGGCAGACAGTAGAAAATAGTGACCAGATTAATTACAGTCTCTGCATGTCTCTGCTCTCTGCTTCTGCTCAGCACAGACACAGTGGCTTAAGTCTATTGTGGCTCATAACAAACAGTTGCTAACAGTTATCTGCCCTAACGAGGCCTGCACCTCTATCCATGCTGTTGAGTGCAGCTCAACAGCTCCTAGCTGGCTTTTTATCCTTGGAGATGCAAAATATGCTTTCCCAATATACTCCAGGAAGAGGATCAATCTCTCTCACTGTGACCCAGAGGATCCCCTCACCATGGTGTGAACTCTACTCAGAGTTCTTTCCAGATCTCTCCCTTTCCCTGACTTTGCTCCAAGTAAAGGGTTCCCTCTCCTTTGTGGCCCTAAGAGTTTCCTCTCCTCCAATTCATGGGTCTAAACTTCGCATCTGCCATGTTCTCTCCCTCCATTTGTGCAGATTGTGTTCTTCATCCTCAGATCATATTTCTAGTTATCCAAAAGAGTTTGATGTTGCTCTAGCTGTGTTCAAGGGACCAGGCAAACTCCAGTCACCCTACTACTCTGCCATCTTAATAATCTCAGTGATACTTAATATTAAGTATTAAAGGAAATATAGTTATATATAATTTAAAATTCTCATGACATCAGAAATGAATTGATGGCAACATGAATAGTCAATAGTTTATATTTTAATATTGAGCCAAAAAAGGTAAAAATCATTAATACAAATCTATCTTATGTAAAGTAAAATTATTTCCAATTATTTCCAATACATATGACATTTAACAGTATTAACACATAAAAATTTTAGTGATAGATATTTTCAAAAGCAATCAATAGCTTTTTTTTAAACACAAAACTCTATAAGATTTCCCCCAAGTATTAATTTTCACCTATATAATCTCATAATATTTTGACCTATATGATGAACACTGCCTACAACCATGTTTCTAGAGGAATATTAAAAAAAACAGGGCACCATTATGAGACAATAATTTAGGAAAAAGAAACATACAAACGCAACTAGCTGTGTATGAGCAATTATGCTTTTACTGCCCCATGGGAAATGTGTATCCTGCTTGGAAGTATGCTAGTCGTTGGTTCATACAGTCAAGAGAGATTAGTATCCTTTTGTACTCCATATACATTCCTCTCTGAATCTGAGATCAGATCGTTGTGGTTTAATGAGAGAATTTGGGGCAATGTCCATATGCAAAAAGATATTATTTGGAAATGTGCACATATGTCATCTGGAAAAGGTCAAGTTAGAGCTTAAGAAGGATTCACTTTTAGACTAAGATGAAGAAAAAAAAATCTGCTTTTAGATACATAATCATGAATGGGAGAAAAGTGAAGTTTGTTGTATATTTTATGGCCAGTATCCCCCAGAACAATAAAGATTGCCTAAAGGAATTTTCTTATTGTAAATTGCATCTTTTCATTACCTTTTCCTCCATTACTTTAGGACCACCTTAATATGTATAATTTTTAATATTTTGTGGATTTTATTCTCTACACAAGTAAATAAGATGAAATACTATAAACTTGACTGGGAACAAAACCCCACAAACTATTGTGTCATTTACACAAGAAATCTTGCAAATTCTTTAAAAAGGCTTGCTAAGTATGCACTAAGTTATGAGCTTTCTACCAGTTGGGTATTGAATTGTTTCAGAGGCATTGAGCTGCTGCATCATCTTCATTTTCACAGTAAAGCTGGGCATATCACAAGCAATTAATCATGTACTTGTTTATTGTTTTGAATTAAATGTATTTTATACACTTTTTGTTTAGAATTTAATTTAACTACAAATCGTTCCAATATGAATCAGTCATTAATTTAGCATGTTAAAAAAAGGAAGAGACAACAGAAAGAAAAGAAATGACCTCTTGTTAAAATAAGAATGGTACTTTGGATGTCTAATGATTTTGATAAAAGAAATAGGACATTACAGTTAATTTTATCTGAAACTGAATGGTTTTGACAAAAAGTACATTAACTCTTTCATGCATCAGATAATACAGAACATCCAATTGGCCTTATTCACGTTATTTAATCACTGGGAAACCCATTTTAGGGATGTTGATGGTGAAAGACTAGTTAAATATTCAGTTTTTGGAAATAATTTATGGATAAAAATCTGTATGGTGATAGAGGAAAAACACATTTAAAAAAATCTTTCATGTAACTGATGGGAAATATTAAGATATCAGATTTCACTGAATATTGATTTGCAATAAAACTTCAAAAATAAGCATTTTTTAATGAGTTTTTTAATCTTCATTTGCCTGGCCATTTTTTTAAAAGATTTTATTTATTTATTCATGAGAGACACAGAGAGAGAGACAGAGACACAGGCAAACGGAGATGAGGGACCCTGATGTGGGACTCAATCCCAGGACTCCAGGATCATGCCTTGAGCCAAAGGCAGATGCTCAACTACTGGTCCACCCATGTGTCCCAACTCTGGCTATTTTCATATTTTATTTTATTTTACTTTATTTTCTTTTATTTCACTTTATTTATTTTAAACCATTTATTTTTAGTTGTTTTTTTAGGTACTCTCACAAATCTTGGTTTTCTAATAAAAAAGATAAATGGTTTTAGACCATTTAGAAATATTATTTTAAATAAACTAGCTTTATTAATGCTTATTATGAAATGGCATAAAGTTAGTTTATAGAAAGTTAATATAAGTTGACTTCCTAAGTAGAGCTTTTCTCAAGTATGTAATCTCAAATAAGAATTATAATTAAATCTTCAAATTTTACTAAACTAGTAAAGTTAAAAAATAGATCAGTGTTGATTCTATTCAGCACAAGTGCTTTAATAACTGAATTATTAAGACAATTTACAGCAGCAAATAGTAATTAAATTTGTTATGGAATTGTCACTGTTTTTATTTAATATTATTATTTTGGATCAATATGGATTTCAAAAATAGTAATTTCATAACACCTGAAAAAATTTTCTTAGTGTAAAACGCACTTCATTTTTGCTGCTGTAGTTCTAACTTCCAAGACTTTTGAACATGTTTGCTCTATTTTTTTATAACTTTGATATTTGCAGATTTAATGTGACTTATGTTTTCTTTCTAAGGTGTAGGGATAGGTGGAGAGGGATTTACACATGTCTTGTCTACTAGGAAAGCTAGAGTATAAATGGAGAAGCCAATCTTGTTTCATGGTTCTGCTAAAACACACCAGGATTTTCTTGACTCTTCATGTTTATTGTTCTTTATTTATTTATATATTTTCCAAATTTCTATTTAAATTCTAGTTAGTTAACATAGGGTGTGAAATTGGTTTCAGGGATAGAATTCAGTGATTCATCATTTACAAACAACACCTAGTGCTCATCCTAACAAGTATCCTCATTAATACTCATCACCCATCCAGGTCATCTCCCACACATCTCCCTCTATCAACCCTCAGTTTCTTCTCTATCCTTGAGTCTTCTATGGTTCATTACCCTCTCTTTTTTTTTTCCCCTCCCATATGTTCATATGTTTTTTTTAATTAAATTCCACATATGCATGAAATCAGTGTTTGTCTTTCTCTGTCTTTCACTTAGCATAATATACTCCATCCACATCATTGCAAATGGCAAGATTTCATTCTTTTGATGGTTGAGTAATATCCCTTTGTATAGATATACTACCTCTTCTTTATTCATTCATCTGTAGATGAATATTTGGGCTCTTGCCATAGTATGCCTATTTTTATAATGCTGTTATAAATGTAAGGGTGCATGTGTCCCTTTGTGTCTATATTTTTGTATCTTTTGGGTAAATACCTAGTAGTACAATTGCTGGATCATAGGGTAGTTCTATTTTTAATTTTTTGGGAAACCTTCATATTGTTTTCCAGAGTGGCTGCACCAGTTTGCATTTTCATCAAAATCAAGAGTGCAAGAGAAATCCCCTTTCTCCACACTCTTGCCAATAGCTGTTGTTTCCTGTGTTATTAATTTTAGCCATTCTGACTGGTGTGAGGTAGTATTTCATCATGGTTTTGATTTGTGTTTCTCTGATGCTGAGTTGAGCATCATTTCATGGTTCTACTAGCCATCCAGATATCTTTGAAAAAAATGTCTGTTCATGCCTTCTATCCATTTCTTAACTGGATTATTTGGTTTTTGAGTGTTGGGTTTGATTGATTCTTTATAGAGTTTGGATACTCACCCTTTATCAAATATGTCATGTGCAAAAATCTTCTCCCACTCTGATGCCTTTTAGGCTTTTTTTTTTTTTTCCTTCACTGTGCAAAAGCTTTTTATCTTGATGAAGTCCATATAGTTCATTTTTGCTTTTGTTTCCCTTTTCTCTGGCAACATGTCTGGTAAGAAGTTGTGGTGGCTGTGGTCAAAGATGTTGCTGCTTGTGTTCTCCTCTAGGATTTTGATGGTTTTATGTCTCACATTTAGGTCTTTTATCCATTTTGAATTTATTTTTGTGTATGGTGTAAGAAAGTAGTCCAGTTTCATTCTTCTGCATGTGGCTGTCCAATTTTCCCAAAACCATTTGTTGAAGAGACTGTCTTTTTTCCATTGGATAGTCTTTCCTGCTTTGTTGAAAATTCATTGACCATATAGGCGTGGGTCTATTTCTGAGTTTTCTATTCTGTTCCATTGATTTATATGTCTGTTTTTATGCTGTTACCATATTGATGGTCTTGATGATTATCACTTTGTAATATTGCTTGAAGTCCAGAATCGTGATGCCTCCAGCTTTGTTTTTCTTTTTCAAGGTTGCTTGGCTATTCAGGATCTTTTGTGTTTCCATGCAATGTTTAGGATTATTTGTTCTAGCTCTGTGAAAAAAATGCTGTTGGTATGTTGATACAGTTTGCACTGAATGTGTATGTAGAGTGCTTTGGGCAATACACATATTTTAATGTTTGTTTTTCCAATCTATGAGATGGAATGCTTTTCTTTTCTTTGTGTCCTCTTCAATTTCCTTCATAAGTTTCCTATGGTTTCCAGATGTTTATTGTCCTTTATATGGATATGATTCATTGATATCTTTGAATTGTGGTGCTTAATTCAATGAAGTATTATTTCTAAATTATCCCCCTTTTATCACTATGTTAATTAAATAAATAGCTTGTTTCTGAAGTGTTGAATAAAGCAACTTAGATATTTCCATCCGTTGTTCACATGGAAATCAGTCGCAAACTAGTTTTTCATATTTTAAAATATACAATTTTTGCAATCTAAACTCTAATGAGAAAGTACAATATTACTTTGCATTTTCAATTTACTTTTAATATGGAACAGGGTGTTGAACTTTGAATGCTAAAATATACTAATATTGTGCTTCTTAATATAGAAATATATTTTATTGATATAAGTGCCATACTCCTTCAATAATAAAGTTTAACTATTATAACTATATACTTATACTTGTGATTAGATATTTTTAGTGATTTAGATTAATCAATTTTGATATCTATTTTGATTAAATTCATTGCCAAATTGGCATTTTACATTCATCATTTCTCTGTGGTACTATGTGTATTTTCCATTGTAGTAGACTTAAAGAAATTAAATCAGAGAAGTGATAAAGACAATGAAGGAAGAAAGAGAACAAGAAATTGGAAAGAATAAGCTATAAATGGACAGCCTTCTAAAAGTTCTATTTTCTTTTCTTCTGGGTTTATGTATAGTTTATTAAACTCCAGCGAAGCTTAACCATGTACTGAGAACTGAAACTAAAGTTTTACTTTTAATGGAAACAATAGAAACTTCAATTATATAGTACTCTTATACATGTCTCTGACATCTTGTCTGAAAGTACTTTGAAAAATAAAAATAATGAATCATAGATAATAATTATCAGATGAGTCAATTAAATGCAATGATAAATTCTAGCTTTTATGGTGCAATTAAAGTTTCTATTTTATGGATTAAAAAAGAATTCTTTTTCATTTTGCAAATGAGTACAAAATGCTCCAAATTCATAAGTTACTGCAGACACTACTTAATTCAGCATTCTAATGAAAAGAAAGTATTGTAAAAGGTAGTAATGGTAATATATGCATTTAAAACTCTAGACTTCATAAATACTGCCATAAAGGCAGTTTGATCTTTGAGAATAAACACTGTAATAATTCAAACAACATCAATGAATATTTACTTGATTTAGGGTAATATCATTTGATTTTAATAGAGCTTTTGAAATGAAAAAAATATATGAATGAATGTGTGTATGTGAGTGTATACCCAAATATAATCATATTTTTCATTAAAAGATAAAATAGGATTATATAATTTTATCTATTTTAGGAAAGTATATTAAAGGAAATATTAAATTCCAATTAGGAGTATAGTAAGATTCAAACATTTTCTCTTCTCAGAATTCTTATAAAAATGTACACATTTTAAACACCATTTTGAAAATTTTGATCACTGTGTTCAGAGAGAACAATGTACTTTTAAATTTCTCTAAAGTACTTTCTCAGAATGATTATCAATTTCCAACTATTTTCTTAATTGTTTGAATTTCATAAGTTTCAAACATAAATTATTCTTGAAAGTTAGTAGTGTTTCAGGAGTATCTCAACTTTTCCCAATGATGCTCTACTCACTTTGGTTTCTCTTAATTATTTTTTTTCTTCCATGCTCTTTCTTTTACATCTCCATTTTGGAAGATTATGTAGGAGAAGATATGAGTTATTCCATTGTTTTAGTGTCTGATTCCTTCATATGCACAGATTTACCAGTCTCTTAGAGTGCTTTATTGTGTTATTTATTCTAGAAATATAAAAACTGGATTCAAAAATATTTTAAATGTATCTTATCAGAAGGGATGGGAATTACTGATAAAGTTTCTAGTTAAGACAAAAAGACTGGGAAGTCTTGGGATTGATGAAGAACTGGACTATACTGCCCAGTACCAGTAACAGACCTCTTACATTTTAAGAAGGAATGTTTTAGGAATGCCTGGGTGACTCAGTGATTGAGTTAGTTTCCTCAGCTCAGAGCATGATCCTGGTCCCAGGATTGAGCCCCACACTGGGCTCCCTGTCAGGAGTCTCTTCTCCCTCTGTCTGTGTCTCTGCCTCTCTTTTTGTGTCGCTCATGAATAAATAAAATATTGAAAAAGAAGGAATATTTTAATAAATATGGCAACATAATATTAACATTTTTATATAGTGATGAGATTTTAAAGAAAATTACAAGGTAAGACACCAACTGATAGAAGCTATTTACACAACATAACAGAGAAAGCATTAGCAGTTACAATGTATAAGACATTCACCACATCAGTAAGAACACTCTAAAAACAGAATCAAAAACTTTTTAAAGATACATATAGACAATTTATAGAGAGGAAACAAGGATGCACTGCAAATATATGATGGTTTCATATCCATTTGATTTACCAACTGCTTAAATATTAGAATTAGTCAGATTGTGAGTCAATAGTAACAAATATGCCTCTGCTAGAAGTATAAACGGATATAATATTTTAATTGTATAAATGGGTAATTGTCTATTAAAGAGTAAAACATGTATCCCCAAAACAGTGCCAACAGGTAATAACTGGCTATGGAAAGACATTTGGTGTTCAGTTTCATTCAGCTCTTTTATTGTACAACACATGGTGGATTATACTTCCGTACCCTCCTTATATTTAGTCTAGGTCATGTGACTTTTTCAGGCCAATAGATTGTGAGTAGAAATGCCTATTATGTCAGTCCAATGTATTTAATTGTTCATAGAGAAATCCAGTGTTTTCTTCTCCTTCACTGTAAACTACATGTTCCAGCTCTGAGATTCAGGTATGGAGACATCTTGAATTACTAATGGTCATGTTGTTCTGTGCATTGTGAATTTTTTGAGATGCCAGGGCTTAGCATAAATATATATTCTTTTAAATATATATTCTTTTAAATCAATGATATTTGAGGTTTGCTACTGTAACACAACAAAAACAATTGCAACTAATGCTAATACAGATTCTACTGTACATTTATAAAAACAAATAAACAAATATATATATACTTTATAATTGTCTATATACATACATACTTTATAATTTCAACTAGGTAAACATATTTGAATCATATAAGGGAAAACCATGCAGCAATTAACCTACATACTTGAAAATGATTGCTTATTGAATAATTTAGACTTCCAGGTATGCAAACTAGAAAACTGTTTTGTTTTGTTTTTTTCCCTTCAGAGCTTATACATGTTCTTCTGAACATTTATAACCACTTCCAGTTAATGACAATATGGGCAGATTCCATATTCCATATTCCATATTGACAATAATATTGTCAATTATTCTCACCTAACAGGGTGTTTTTTTTTTTTTTGTTTTGTTTTGTTTTGTTTTAAAGTTCAGTCCAAAGAAGTGAAAATTTAGAACAAATATAAATTAAAACTCATGCCCTGCCCCCAGCTCAGGTCTTGCCAGTGAAATGAGAACAAATATTTCTCAGCTTCTCTTCCCTGGGGAACATTCACAAATCTATTTGCCAATAGAATGCTCTGAGAAATAGCCTCCTAGGCGTAAACTCAGATCTGATATTTACCTGGTAAATATTGGCACAGATAGTTCCATTCTGGTTGGTCACTGCCTTGTCAATATTTGTTAAATATTTTAAAATTTACCCATAGAGTTTCCTTTAAGAAGTGCAAGCCCAGATGCCTTTTCTGCAAATGATCTTTAAGAAAAATCAGTTAACATTGCCACATCCAGTGTTGGATATGCAGCTTAATTACCTGCAGCATTACATGTTCTGTTTACCTTTGCAGGCTGTTCCAATCTACACCAAATTTCAGGTGTCTCAGATTATAATTCAGGAATATTTTATCGACATAGGTGGTTTTCACTGAGCAAGGTCATAGTCTATTGCATTATGTTTGAATATCAAATACCTTAAAATTTATATAGCCATACAGAAAGATAATTTCATACTTAACTTAAAAAGAACCTAATATATAGGGAGATGTTATCTTATAGTAAAACATTCTTAATATTCATCAGATATTTTTAAATGACTTTAAAATTCTGTTATTAAAAGTGGTATGAAACACTCATAAAATATAAAATAAAATAAAAGTGATTAGGAATATTACCAAAATGAAGATGTGATTCTAATCATGAAGAGGTCTAATAATTCAGGCAATTATAATAGATGGGAAAGGCTAAATCTCTCACACTTTTTGAAAAATGCCCAAATGTTTTTCCTCAAGTCTAAGTAGCTACAATGCTTTCATAGTAGATTTCTGTTCCCTCTTTCATTCACTGCAACTGTTTAAATATATCTCTATTACTTAACAAGTTCCTTTGGAAGGAATTCACCTTAGAGCTTTGTAAAACATAGGTAACTCACCATCTTCAAAGCACAATTTAGAATTTAGGAGTAGAATTTTAAATCCTCATGTATAGACATAGAAGACAACATCTCTGGATAGGTTTACATTATCAGCTTTCCTATGAGTTCTTGCGAGTTGCTGTGATGATTGGGATATAATAACAGGTTTATATTAGCATGAAAGAGCCTTATGAAAGTTTTTCCCTTTTGTTGGGTTTGATCTGAGACAGGATTATAATGTGATGAATTATATTAAAAGAGGACACAGAAATCACTTAAGCCAATCATTCTCCATCTCCATCTTGTATAAATAAAACATGAAGTCAAAAGGTGATTAAAGACTGAAAATCTATATACATATTTTAATGTTATTTTCCTTGCAGTAATTTTGTGAAAATAGTATCCTTCTATATTTTAGTCTAAGTCTGCTCACCTACTCATGTTCTGTCAATATTATGATCTGCCAACATATTATAATGTTAAAAGCTTTCTATTGATAACAAAATTTGGAAAACAGTACTCCATAGTACTCTAGACTCCTGAAATATTTAGAAATAGCATTCTTCTGTCACCTTTACCAGCAACTTTTTTCTCCTCTTTAAACAATCTATTCCCCAAATATTTTTGAAAGTTTCATTCTGCTGCATCAATGTAGTTGTTTCTTATTTGTCATTAAAATTCTATGGCATTGGGTAGCCCGCGTGGCCCAGCAGTTTAGCGTCACCTTCAGCCCATGGCCTGATACTGGGGTCAGGACAAGTCCCGCGTCAGGCTCCCTGTATGGTGCCTGCTTCTCCCTCTGCCTGTGTCTCTGCCTCTCTCTCTCTCTCTCTCTGTCTCTCATGAATGAATAAATAAAATCTTTTAAAAAATTCTGTGGCATTGAGCATCTTTTCTATGTTAACTTACCCTAGATTTAATCATCCCCAGGAATCATTTTCTAAACTACTCCTAATTAATTTAGTTTATCAGTCTTCTTTTCTTTTGCTTTACTTTGCTTCACTTCCTTTTCCTTCCATCCTCTTTTTCTTTTGTCCTTCCTTCCTTCCCTCTTTCTTTCCTTCCTTCCTTGCTTCTTCTTTCTCTCACTCATTTACCTACCTACCACTTACTTATCTTTAGTTCTATATTGCTTTCTCAAAAAACAATGATTTTTTTTTTGAGTCAGGAAGTGTGTCCTCATTTAAAGTAAACACCAAATATTTATTTTTTATAAATATTTACAAAATCAAGTTATGATAAGTTTGAGAGAGAAAGTGTACACATTAAAAACAATATAAAACTTTAAAAGAACATTAATTCATAAAAAATGAAATATCTCTAAGCATATAAACGGGTGTTACACAAAAAAATACACTAAATATTTCCTGAATTAAAAATAGAAAAAAAATTGTGAACATACTTGATAACTTAGATGACAAATTGTGAAATTTCTAGAGAAATACCAGTTGTCAAAATTCACTTAAATTAATACAGAAGATTAATTGTAAGAATATGAAAGATTAAATCATAGTACAGAAAAAAATTCTCCTAAAAGCAATTACCTAAACACAGGTGTAAGTAACTTCTACTTCTTACAAACCATTTCAGGAAATAGAGAAAGAGCAAAACCTATTCAAGTCAGTTCATAAGGGATAGCCCTGGTGGCGCAGCGGTTTAGCACCGCCTGCAGTCTAGGGTGTGATCCTGGGGTCACCGGATCAAGTCCCACATCGGGCTCCCTGCATGGAGCCTGCTTCTCCCTCTGCCTGTGTCTCTGCTTCTCTCTCTCTGTCTCTATGAATAAATAAATAACATTTTAAAAAAAGTCAGTTCATAAGGCTACCAAAATATTAAGAGTGAAATTGCATAAAATTTTATGAGAAAAGAAAGATATAAACTAATTTCCCTTAAAAAATATAGAAAGAAAATTCATGAAATAAGTGTTAATAAATTCTACATATCAAAAATTTTACACCATCATAAACAAGAAGAATTTATTCTGGGTAAGCAGAGATCAGTTTAATTAATAGAGAAAACTCTATTAACTTATTTACTTATATTAAACTATTTAAGGAGAAAAAATATTTTTAATAGATGTAGAAAAAATTCAAAAAAAATCAAAATCACTCCAAAATAATATGACTTTAAAATTAACAAAGAAGGGATGCCTGGGTGGCTCAGTGGTAGAATGCCTGCCTTTGGCCCAGGGTGTGATCCTGGGGTACCAGGATCAAGTTCCACATCAGGCTCCCTGCATAGAGCCTGCTTCTCCCTCTATCTCTGTCTATGTCTCTGCCTCTCTTTCTGTGTCTCTCATGAATAAATAAATAAAATCTTAAAAAAAATAAAAATAAAAAAATAAAATTAACAAAGGATAAGAAATTCTTTGATTTATAGCCAACAAAATAATGTTCTCTTTTTCTTTTTTTTTTTTTATTTAAAAGACTTTATTTATTTATTCATGAGAGACACAGAGAGGCAGAGACACAGGCAGAGGGAGAAGCAGGCTCCATGCAGGGAGCCTGATGTGGGACTCAATCCTGGGACTCCAGGATCACACTCAGGCTGCAGGCAGCACCAAACTGCTGCGCCACCAGGGCTGCCATGTTCTCTCTTTTTCACTATTTTTTAGTCATTACAGATTAAACTTAAACCAGATTGTGGACTTTATATTTATTCTGTGCATAAATCTATATTACCTCCTCTAGGACCTAGCTCTAGTAGGTCATTGATAACTAAGATAGGGAATAGAAATAGATCATTTTCTTGCAACTTACAATAAAATAAATTGCTAATGAAATAGGGACCAGTAGTGACTTTGAAAACTGAAAAACAATCTGAAGTACATATTGGTATTCTTTTATACAATAAAAAGATTCAGAACTCAAAAATAGTAATATTATGTTAAATCATAAAACATAGAAATAACAAAGTTACTTAAAGAAAAAGTAAAGAGTGGATGGGGAGACTTTCATCATCACAATGGGGAATACAATTAAAATATATAAAAAAGAAATTTCTATGAATTAGGAAAAAAATGAACAATAACCAAAGATAATGTATATGAAATTCAGAAAAGAGAAAATGAAAAGTGTTACAAAGTGTCAATTTTCAATTAACAAAAAAATCTGTTTGGCTAAGATGTAAAAATATATTTAAGTACTGGCAATATGTAGGAAAACAAAAATGCATATATAGTTGCTAGTGAGAATATTCATTAGTGTGATCTCTTAATAAAGATATTTCACATTTTCCAATAAAATTGATAGTGTATAACATACATCTAGCAGTTTCTGTTAGAAAGATGCATGAGAACCAGTATGAAATGTTTACTGAAGATCAAGTACTGATTAAGTACATGAATTCCAGAGTGGGTCTGTCTGTATTTGGATCTTGATGCCATCAATTACTAATTCTGTGACTCTCAGGAATCTGTTTAGACATTCTATGCATAATTTTATAAGCTTCATCATCTTTAAAATATGTGTATGTGTAGGTGTATAAATGTACATACATGCATATGTGAACACACGCATATGTATATATGTTTGTTTTAAAAGCTGTGTAGGTGTATGTGTATGTGTGTATGAAAATTATAAGAACATGATTAATCATGGTAGTTGATTTTGGAGAGGTAGATAAGCAGTGGGGTCTGGGAAGAGAAGCAGTGTGTGATCAGTTTTGTTTATAGTTTACTTATAAGATATGAAGCAACTATACAAAATATTTACCTGACACTTCTGTGGAATGTAAAGAAAGTTGTTTCCATTATGTTATTTTTTTATAGTTCATGTGCACTTTTGTTAATCATAAGAATATATAAACATAGAAAAAGTGGGCGGTGAGGAAGTGGAGATAGTAATATACACATGGATTTGAGTAGCATAGCTCTGCTTTATTTACTAAAGATAAGGGTGTTTGAATGTTGATGGGAAGTAGTCTCTTGAAGAAGGAACTGATAATTCAAAAGTAAGAGGATATAGTTTCAGGAGTAAGCTCGAGTAGACTGAGATTGAATAGCTAAATAGAGTAGATGATCTCAGTAGAGTAGAGAATAGCTAAGTAGAGCTAAGTAATAGCTTTTTGTTTGTTCATGACTTACAGTCATAAAGCATATAGACTTAGACACTGGACCTAGAGGACTAAAGTTCATTTAAAAAAAAAAAAGCTTTAAAGGAAAAAGCAACTCTCTTAAATCTTTCCTTCAGCAAAGTATAGATTTTCTTTGTCTCATTACTTATTCTCAGGATAAATAATTGTTAAATTGGTAGTAGTGTGTGTATGTGCAGCATCTCTCTATGTATATGTACATAAAAAGACTTATTCATTCTGACCATGAGGGAATAAAAAAAATTAGTCATTCTGTCTTAGAAGAACTTATCCAGAGGGCTGCTTCATGACTATGTGCAATTTGCAGTTTTTAGGAGTTTCATAGAAAACTTATTTGCTAACCTCTATAAAAAAAAAAATAACTTAGTACCCGTGGTAGAAAACTATTCTGTCTTTTGTAGTAAAGCTCAATTATTTGATCTATTTTACCTTTAATGTATTGATTTGCCAATTTGATACCAAAGGTTCAGTGAATTAAATTGTACTGCCTTATTTCTCTTATTCTCTGTTTCAGTTCACAATTACTCTCCTACATCTAGAATTTTCTGTGCGTTAATCCCACCTTAATGTTTTAGTTTGTATATTTAAAAGCCATAAATACAAAATGTTAAGAAAAATAAACAGAATGGTTGATGAATTGGTCTCTGATATATTACAACAAACAGAATGTTTCTTTGTATATATATATATATATATATATATACACACACACACACACACACACACACACACACACATATATACAAAACAGTTCCTAAAATGTGCTAATTCTGTTCTTTCTACCATAAAAGTCAGGCAATACAAAATGAATTTTTTTATTACAAAATTAAAGCAGTCAAGCTAGAGCATGTTAGGCAGCAAGTCAGCCTGAAAGTCTTTAAAAAGAACCCCTTGAGTGCATGATAAATTAGGCCTGGCTTCACTGGACAATACTACATTTATCTTTCAACAACAAACACAACATAATTTTTCAATTGCATGCAACAATCAGAATCAAGATTACTCTAAGGGAATTTATTATATCTCTGATGCTAATCGTATTTAAATATTTTTTCTTTCAACTTTGACCACTGTAGGAGAAATTTTTTTCTGTGTTAATGATCTAAACATGGCAACAAAAATCTTATATTGGAGTCGATAAAACTAGTAAATATAAAAGTTTAACATAAAGTTGGCAGTTGGCTATTTTTAATGTGATCAATTTGTATCATTTTCATTTTTTCTAGATATATTACAGCCTAGCTAAGCAGTCTATTTAACTAATTCTCACCTATATCCGCTTTTTAAATCTTAATTTAATTCATATTTAAGATAAAATATTATGTTTAGGTTTACTGTTTCAGGTAATTAAAAAAGACTTAATATCAATCCTTTATTATCCTTAGCAAGTGCAGAACTCACTTTGAAGAATTTCATGTAATGTGCACGGGGATGATTGGAGTAATCCATAAGATTTCATGTTTCATCCATTTCAATGTTTTCATCCATTAGTTAGAATATTGTGTACACCTTAATGTATTTATGGTTTGCATATAATTTAGAGTAAACTCAAGGTTTTGCAAGTAAGGTTAAAATTTACAAGTACTTTATATGAGCTCAGAGATAGACAATCTCTGTATGTGCATATATGTCAGAATTTCTAACTTAATAGTAAAAGTAGTGGCACAAAACAATTTTTATTTTTAAAATATCTTTTCCTTAAGGCTTCATTGTATTAAAAATTTATTTCATTTTATTTTTTTTAAAGATTTATTTTTTTATTTATTCATGAGAGAGAGAGAGAGAGAGAGAGAGAGAGAGGCAGAGACACACACAGGCAGAGGGAGAAGCAGGCTCCATGCCAGGAACCAGACACAGGACTCGATCCCAGGACTCCAGGGCCATGCTCCGGACCAAAGGCAGGGCCAAACCGCTGAGCCACTCAGGGATCCTCTTGTTTCATTTTAGATGCAAAATATTCCTTTAAGGGTACTCTGAATATATGATATTTCTGTGGTCAACTCACTATATTGTTTAGCCTAACCAAATGGCATCATGCCTTAAATAATCTGATACTGTATACAATAAAAATTAACAAGATAATCTTATAAGAGCTTGAAATGTGAAAACATAATTTAATGTGTTATGTCATTGTCTTTAATTCAAATACAACACCAAGATTTTTGAAGTACAAATGCATTCTTTCATGTTTGGACTGGACTTTTGATGTTTCTAAATTGTAATTCAAAGTAATTAAATTGGAAAATATAGTTTCATAATTAAATATAATAGCCAGGAAAATATGCAAAATATCTCAAGGCTTGGAGAAAAACTGGATTAGTGGTTTTAATAAGCATGTGCTTCCACTCAAACATCATTATGAGTTATTTTCATGGATTGTTTGTAACCATGCTTCTAGAAAGTGCTTTAAATAAGATGGTAGAGAAATTGCTCTCTGTAGCACCACATTATCTTGCATTAGTTGTGGTTTCCTTTACCATTTAGAAAATAATTTCAGCATCATTATGTTGTCTTGTTACAGATGATCAACATGTGTAAACAATGTCTAGGAATAATTTGAGAGATAGAAGTATTCAAGGGAGTAGTTGACAGTATAGTCTGCCAAAGAAGCCTCTCCCTCCCTCTCTCTTTCTCTCAGTCTCTCTCTCCCTCTCTGTAGCTCTAGGTAAGGAACCATCCTCTTACCTTGTCTAATCAATTAATATGTCATATTGTAATAATGCATGCTTTGAAATATAGCATAAAATGTTTTGAAAAATACAATATTTCCTTATTTTAAATTTAGCTGTGGCTTTTGGCTAAAGGCCAATTTCTTGAGTAGGACAAATTTAATATTCTTTCCTTTAAAATTGCTGAGCATAAAACAGTATTCTAAACCACTATTGGCATTTCACAATGACTACAAAGAAGTTTTCTAGCATGACAAAATAGTTTCCTCATTGACGATTACCTTTGATCTTTCTTACAGACCTTTGCTATAGTATTGCATAGAATTAAGGAAAAAAAAGCCTAAAATGTCACCTCCTTTTCATCAAATAATTGTTTTATAGAAAGATGCATAGTTCAAAAGAACTTTTGGAAAATTATGCAGATTCATCTTACTAAATGCTAGATGGTCTCACACCTTTTTATCAGATTGAATCTCATTAAGATTTTTCAAAACAATTGCCAATATATGGACACAAATATACAATATGTCAACAATTATGCTTTTTACAGAGTGAAATGAGAGTGAGTTCATGGATACATTTAATGTATCTAATAATGGCTCTAGAGATGTGATAAAAACAAAAACTCTGAGTTTGCATGATGCAAACGTCCTTGGATGTTCATAGGCCACATCTAGAAAAAGTAATTATACCAAAATATGGATGGAATATAAAAACTATGTCTGAAGCTCTGAAATCGTACAAACCATCGATCTAAAGTCAAAGACCTTCAAATATTATGCTTAGTAATTTATAAATAAATATCTAATCATGACACAAAATCAGGATATATCTGTGATCTAAATTAATACCAATTCTTCATGTATTACTAAAATGAATATTTTAATGGGATTTTGGAATGGACTACTAGAATGTTCAATAAAAGATACACTGACCTTTGGTAAAACTTTGAGCATTGATGTAGAGTTTAAAGACAAGTCATCACCTGCCAGAAGTATAATATGGACAAAATGTTTCAATATCTGTGTTTATGCCTATTTCCTAAAAGAAATTTGTCTTTCATACACTGTGTAAATTCCATAAGACAATTCTTTTCACTTGATTATTTTGTAATATGTGACTTTTTAATTTGCTTACTTTTTGTAATTTGCTTGTAAGTTGCTTACTTCTTAAAATACTCTTTCATATGTGTTCATATTGGCACACTCTCTTGTTTTCCAATATCTCTTTATCAAATGCCTTCTCATTAAGCACCTCTTTTTCCTTCTCAGTGCAACTCCCCATACAGTCATTCCTTTGGGAACCCTCCTTACCTATATTCTCTTGTTTTATGTTATCCCTAAACAAACACATCATGTTCTATATTTATAGACATCAAAATACTCAAATTTTGTACTTTGAATGATGAAGAAGCCAGGCTCCTTCTGGCTATCCTGGGCCAGTAGGAGAGATTTTTTTTTTTTTTAATAAATGAAGCATATCCTTCAATGACTGACCTGCATGCAGCAATTCAATCATCATCTAACCCAAAGAACTTTTACTAAGGACTCTGTCAGAGTATCGTGCTTGGTTTATACATGTCGCTATTGTCTTAATTCCTATGTTATTTTCCCCAAATTTTGTTTAAATTCTAGTTAGCTAACACAGAGCGCAATATTGGTTTCAGGAGTAGAATTTAGTGATTCATCACTTATATTTAACACCCAGTGTTCAACATGACAAGTGTCCTTCTTAATACTCATCACCTAGTTAGCTCATCACCCACCCAATTCCCTCCATCAACCTTCAGTTTGTTCTCTATCATAAAGAGTCTCTTATGGTTTGTTTCCCCCTCCTTTTTTTCCTTGTCATACATTCATCTATTTTGTTTCTTAAGTTACACATATTAATGAAATCATAAAGTTTTTGTCTCTGACTTATTTTGTTCAGCATAATATATGCTAGTTCCATCCACATTGTTGCAAATGGCAAGGTTTCATTCTTTTTTGATGGCCAATATTCTATTGTATAGAACAATTCTTTTCCATTCATCAATCGATAGACATTTGGGTCTTTCCATAATTTGGCTATTGTTGATAATAGTGAAATAAGCTTCAGTGTGCATATGTCCCTTCAAAACTATATATTTGTATCCTTTGGGTAAATACCTAGTATTGCAATTATTGAATAGGGCAGTTCTATTTTTAATTATTTTGGGAACCTCCATACTGTTTTCCAGAGTGGCTGCACCTGTTTGCATTCCTACCAACAGGGTAGGAGCATTCCCCTTTCTCCACATCCTTGCCAATACCTGTGGTTTCCTGTGTTGTTAATTTTAGCCATTCTGATTGATGTGAGGTAGTATCTTCATCGTGGTTTTGATTGTATTTCTCTAATGAGTGATGTTGAGCATCTTTTCATGTGACAGACATCGGGATGTCTTCTTGGAAAAAAATGTCTATTCATGTCTTTTTCCCAGTTCTTGACTGTATTATTTGGATTTTGGGGGGTTTGGGGTTTGATCAGTTCTGTATAGATTTTGGATACTAATCCTTTATCATATATGGCATTTGCAAATATCTTCTTCCATTCCATAGGCTGCCTTTTAGTTTTCTTGTTTCTTTTGCTGTGTAGAAGCTTTTTATCTTTATGATAGTGAACATTTAAAAAAAATATGTTGTTGCTTCTGCCAGGATTACCTTGTTCTTCATTTTATTAAATTCACACTTGCATGCATATCAAAACCTTTATCTGGAAAGCCTTGCTCAAGTCACTAAGTCTCTAAGTCTAGGCTAGGTGCCTATCTGGCATGTTTCTAGAGTACTCTTTTAGCACTTAATAATGTTTTGTAATTTTCTGTTTGCTTTTATCCTTTATATACTAGATTTACATTTCGTGAAGCAAAGACTATATCTGACTTACTGTATCCTCATTGTTTAATATTTAGTAGTTCCTCAATAAACATGTGTTCAATTAGTTAATAAATTATCAAAAGTATACACTCATTTTCTCAAAATAATACAATTGCTTCATGTATTTGTTTTCATCTTAATATATCCCACCTTCTACTAGAGATCTAGTTCATATTATTTTTTTTCATAAATGTACAATTCTATCCTGAAGGTTACAAAGTTGCCAGAATTCAATTCTATATAATTGAAAGAATAATAGTGATATTTACAGAAATCTGAAAGTTGAAGGAAATAAGGATTGAGAAAACTGTTAGAGATGGCTGAAATTGTCTCACAATTTTTGAGTTTGTGGAGCTATGAAAGTATTTGGAAAGCAATTTTGGTAGGTAATAGAATTTGAAAGCCTGAAGCTTAGGAGAGAAGCCAGAGCTGAAGATCTGAAATTAATATGCATAGAATTTATATATAAACCTGGGGTTTTGATGATATGATTAAATAAAATAATTAAGAGAAATGAGGACTGTGAACCACTACCTGATCCCCCCCAATCCCCCCCTCACACACACCTTTATTAAGGTATGGAAATAAGAATAGAAGAATGGAAGCAGAGAAGGAAAAGTCATAAAATTCAGGGTAGAACTGGATATATAGAAAACAAGAAAGGAATTTTATAAAGAGTGATGTTTCCGCTCAATATGATGCTGAAGAAATATAAGAATGGTAGAGTCTGAAAAATAACTTTTAAATTTGTTTGTCAGAAGGACAACAGTGACTTTTTGGCCAGAAACTTGTTTGCAATGCATAAATTTATTTTAAAAAATATATATTTATTGAACAATGGCTACATGAAAAAGCGTGCAATAAGCAAGGTTAAAAGAAAAAATCTTTTAAGACTTATTCCTTAAACAATAAGGGCTTCAAATCTACTGGGAAAGGTAGGAATAATAATGCTAAGGTTTATTAAACTATACAATATAATAAGTATTGTACTGAGAACTTCCTGCATTGTATATCCTCATAACAAGCCTATGGGATAGGTATTATATTATCAGTGCTTTACAGAAATATGAACTTCATAAATGTAAAATACCTTTCCCAAAGTTACAAAGGTAATGAATAATCAAGGCTTTATTTGAAAAGTAATATGACTTCAACACTGTTCTTTCCATCACTTAATTATAGAAACTATAATACAAGACTGATGGCAGTAAGAGGGCTCTTCTATATGGAAGAAATTGGTCTAAGAAAGTTTCCATAACTATATAAAAATGGGGATCCCTGGGTGGCGCAGCGGTTTGGCGCCTGCCTTTGGCCCAGGGCACGATCCTGGAGACCTGGGATCGAATCCCACGTCAGGCTCCCGGTGCATGGAGCCTGCTTCTCCCTCTGCCTGTGTCTCTGCCTCTCTCTCTCTCTGTGTGTGACTATCATAAATAAATAAAAATTAAAAAAAAACTATATAAAAATGTGTGAGTATACTGATCATTTAAGAGGTTAAACATCATGAACATCCATTGGTTGTTTGGCTACTAAGCTATAATATCCTCCTCCACACAACTACGTGTAAACAACCAGAAAAACTTTTGGTAGATAATTTGTTTATTTGTTTGTTTTAATTTGTTTTTATTGAGGTACAGTTTGCCAAAATATAATATAACACCCAGTGATCAACCCATCAAGTGCCCTCCTTGGTGCCCATCACCCAGTTACTCCAACCCCCACATTCTGCAACCCTTTGTTCATTTCCCAGAATTACGATATCTCATGGTTTGTCTCTCTTTCTAATTTTTCCCACTCAGTTCCCTTCTTTTCCCTTATAATCCCTTTCACTGTTTCTTATATTCTCCATATGAGTGAAATCATATGATGATTATTTTTCTCCAATTGACCTACTTCACTCAGCATAACACCCTCCAGTTCCATCTGCATCAAAGCAAATGGTGGGTATTCATCCTTTCTGATGGCTAAGTAATATCCCATTATATATATATAGACCACATCTTCTTTATCCATTCATCTGTCGATGGACATCATGGATCTTTCCACAGTTTGGCTATTGTGGACATTGCTGCTATAAATAATGGGGTGGAGGTGTCTCAGTCTTTTACTGCATCTGTATCTTTGGGGTAAATCCACAGCAAGGCAATTGCTGGATCATAGGGTAGCTCTATTTTTGACTCTTTGAGGAACCTCCACACACTTTTCCAAAGTGACTGTACCACTTCACATTCCCACCAACAGTGCAACAGTGCAAGAGGAACAGGGTTCCTCTTTCTCCACATCCTCTCCAACATTTGTGGCTTCCTGCCTTGTTAATTTTCACCATTCTCACTGGTGTGAGGTGGTATCTCATCGTGGTTTTGATTTGTATTTCTCTGATGGCAGGTGATGCAGAGCATTTTCTCATGTGCTTGTTGGCCATGTGTAGGTCTTCTTTGGTGAAATTTCTGTTAATGTCTTTTGCCCATTTCATGATTGGATTTTTTGTTTTTTGGGTGTTGAGTTTAATAAGTTCTTTATAGATCTTGGATACTAGCCCTTTATCTGATATGTCACTTGCAATTATCTTCTCCCATTCTTTCGGTTGTCTTTTAGTTTTGTTGACTGTTTATTTTGCTGTGCAGAAACTTTTTATCTTACGTCCCAATAATTCATTTTTGCTTTTGTTTCCATTGCCTTCATGGATGTATATTGCAAGAAATTGCTGTGGCCAGGTTCACAAAGGGTGTTGCCTGTGTTCTCCTCTAGGATTTTGATGGATTCTTGTCTCACATTTAGATCTTTCCTCCATCTTGAGTGTATCTTTGTGTATGGTGTAAGAGAGTGCTCTAGTTTCATTCTTCTGCATGTGGCTGCCCAATTTTCCCAGCACCATTTATTGAAGAGACTGTCCTTTTTCCAATGGATAGTCTTTCCTACTTTGTCAAATACTAGTTGACTATAGAGTTGAGGGCCCATTTCTGGGTTCTCTATTCTGTTCCATTGAACTATGTGTCTGTTTTTTTGTGCCAGTACCACACTGTCTTGATGATTACAGCTTTGTAGTATAGCGTGAAATCTGGCATTGTGATGCCCCCAGCTCTGGTTTTCTTTTTCAATATTCCCTTGGATATTCAGGGTCTTCTCTGATTCCACACAAATCTTAAGATGATTTGTTCCAAATATGTGAAGAAAGTCCATGAGATTTTGATAGGGAATACATTGAACGTGTAGATTGCCCCAGGAAGCATAGAAATTTTCATAATATTTATTCTTCCAATACATGAGCATGGAATGTTTTTCCATCTTTTTATGTCTTCCTCAATTTCTTTCAGAAGTGTTCTGTAGTTTTTAGGGTATAGATCCTTTACCTTTTAGGTTTATTCCTAGGTATCTATATAGACCACATATAGGTATCTAATGCTTTTGGGTGCAATTGTAAATGGGATTGACCCCTTAATTTCTCTTTCTTCAGTCTCATTATTAGTGTATAGAAGCACCACTGACTTCTGGGCATTGATTTTGTATCCTGCAACGCTACCAAATTGCTGTATGAGTTCTAGCAATCTTGGGGTGGAGGCTTTTGGGTTTTCTATATATGGTATCGTGTCATTTGTGAAGGAGAGTTTGACTTTGCCAACCTGAATGCCTTTTATTTCTTTTTGTCATCTGATTGCTGAGGCTAGGACTTCTAGTACTATGTTGAATAGCAGTGGTGTGTAGACCTCCCTGTCATATTCCTGATCTTTCCTGATTCTTGATCTTTCCTGTTTCCTGATTTTTCCCCATGGAGAATATTTGCTGTGGGCTTTTCATAGATGACTTTTAAGATGTTGGGGAATGTTCCCTTTATCCCTACACTCTGAAGAGTTTTGATCAGGAATGGATGCTGTATTTTGTCAAATGTTTTCTCTGCATCTATTGAGAGGATCACATGGTTCTTGTTTTTTCTATTGTTGATGTGATCTATCACATTGATTGCTTTACGAGTGTTGAACCAACCTTGCATCTTGAGGATAAATTCTGCTTCATCATAGTGAAGAATCCTCTTAATGTACTGTTGGATCCTATTGGCTAGAATCTTGTTGAGAATTTTTACATCTGAGTTCATCAGGGATATTGGTCTATAAGTCTTCTTTTTGGTGGGGTCTTTTTCTGGTTTTGGAATCAAGGTAATGCTGGCCTCATTAAATGACTTGGAAGTATTCCATATCTTTCTATCCTTTGGAAAAGCTTTAGTAGAATAGATATTATTTCTTCTTTAAGCGTTTGATAGAATTCCCCTGGGAAGACATCTGGCCCTGGACTTTTGTGTCTTGGAAGGTTTTTGATGACGGCTTCAATTTCCTCCCTGGTTATGGACCTATTCAGGTTTTCTATTTCTTCCTGTTCCAGTTTGGTAACTTGTGGTTTTCCAGAAATGCATCCATTTCTTCTAGATTGCCTAATTTGTTGCCATATAGCTACTCATAATATGTATTTAAAATTGTTTGTATTTCCCTTATATTGATTGTGATCTCTCCTCTCTCATTTGTGATTTTATTAATTTGAGTCTTTTCTCTTTTAATAAGGCTGGCTAGGGGTTTATCTATCTTATTAATTCTTTCAAAGAACCAGCTCCTGGTTTTGCTGATCTGTTCTACACTTCTTCAGGTCTCTATTTCATTGACTTCTGTTCAAATATTTATTATCTCTCTTCTTCTGATTGGTGTAGGCTTTGTTTGCTGTTCTTTCTCCAATTCAAAATTCTTAATTTTAGGTGTGAGGTTAGCTTGTGTATTTGAGTTTTTTCCAATTTTTTGAGGGAGGATTGTATTGCAATGTATTTCCCTCCTAGGACTTTCGCTGTATCCCAAAGATTTTGAACAGTTGTATCTTCATTTTCATTAATTTCCATGAATCTTTTTAACTCTCAAATTTCCTGATTGACTCATTCATCTTTTAGTAGGATGCTCTTTAACCTCTACATGTTTGAATTTCTTCCAAATTTCTTCTTGTGATTGAGTTCAACTTTTAAAGCATTGTGGTGTGAAAGTATGCAGAGGGCAATCCCAATCTTTTATATCAATTGAGACCTGATTTGTGACCCAGTATGTGGTCTATTCTGGAGAAAGTTCCATGTGCACTTGGGAAGAATATGTATTCAGTTGCGTTCAGATGCAAAGTTCTGTATATATCTGTGAAATCCATCTGGTTCAGGGTATCATTTTTGGCTCTTGTTTCTTTGGTGATGTTCTTTTTAGAATATCTGTCATTTGCTGAAAGTGTTATGTTGAAGTCTCCTACTATTAGTGTATTTTTATCTAAGTATCTCTTTAGTTTTGTTATTAATTGGTTGATATACTTGGTAGCTTCCACATCAGGGGCATAAATATTTATGATTGTTAGGTCTTCTTGTTGGATAGGTCCTTTAAGTATGATATAGTGTCCTCTTCATCTCTTACTACAGTTTTTGGGATAAACTCTAATTTATCTGATGGGAGGATTGTTACCCCAGCTTTCTTTTGAGGACCATTTGAATGGTAAACTGTTCTTCACCCCTTCATTTTCAGTCTGTAGGTGTCCTTAGGTCTAAATGAGTCTCTTGTAGACAGCATATAAATGTGTCTTGCTTTTTTATCCAGTCTGATACCCCCCTGCATCTTTTGATGGGATCATTTAACCCATTCATGTTCAGAGTAACTACTGAAAGATATGAATTTAGTGTCATCGTAATACTTATTCAGTCCGTTTTTGTGGATTGTTTCTTTGAGCTCCCTCTTTCTTTTATAGCACCCCCTCCCCCTTAATATTTCTTGCAGAGCTGCTTTGGTGGCCACATATTCTTTCAGTTTCTGCCTGTCTTGGAAGCTCTTTATCTCTCCTTCTATCCTGAATGAGAGCCTTGCTGGATAAAGTATTCTTGGCTGCATGTTCTTCTCATTTAGGGACCCTGAATATATCCTGCCAGCCCTTTCTGGCCTGCCAGGTGTCTGTAGAGAGGTCTGTTGTTAATCTAATATTTCTCCCCATGTAAGTTAGGGATCTCTTGTCTCATGCTGCTTTAAGAATTTTTTCTTAATTTTTGAAATTTGCAAGTTTCACTATTAAATGTCAAGGTGTTGAATGTTTTTTATTGATTTTTGGGGGGTCCTCTCTAACTCTTAGATCTGAATGCCTGTCTCCATACCCTGATTTGGGAAGTGCTCAGCTAATATTTGTTTAAATATATTTTGTGGTCCTCTCTCTCTCTCTCTCAGCTCTTCTGGGGTCACAATTATACATAAATTCTTCCTTGTCAAGTTATCATTTATTTCCCTAAGCCTTTCCTCTTGGGCTATTAATTGTTTTTCTCTTTTTTTCCTCAGTTTCCTTCCTTACCATCAACTTGTCTCCTATGTCACTCACTCTCTCTTCCACTTCATTAACCCTAGCAGTTAGAACACCCAGTTTGGATTGCATCTCATTTAATCGATTTTTAATTTCAGCCTGATTAGATCTCAATTCTTCAGTAACAAAGGTTCCAGAGTCCTTTATGCTTTTTTCCAGAGCCATCAGTAGCTTTGTAATTGTACTTCTGATTTGATTGACATCATATTGAAATCCATATTCTGTAACTCTGTGACAAAGAGTACTGTTTCTGGTTCTTTCTTTTATGGTGATTTCTCCCTCCAGGCATTTTGTCCAGTGCAAAGTGGCTGTATGAGTGGGCTGTGTCAAAAATATCAACCATGACTTAAGTAGAATATACCCTCGATGATTCTAAAGAAGTCAGAGACCAGAAAATTAAAAAAAAAAAAATAAGATGAGAACAAAATGAAAGGACCACTAAAGTGAAAAACAAATTTTAAAACATAGTAGTAAAAATAAAAAGCCAAAAACAAAAACAAAGAAAAAGAAAAAAAAAAAGTAAAGAGAAGAGTAAAGAGAAAAAAAATGTGGGGGGTTGGTGGTGGTGAATAAGTGGTAGCAGAGAGAGAATGTAGGGATCTGAGGGGTCCTAGAGGGTGATCCTGTTGGTTCTGAGTGTATTAAGTTCTGTATGTTAGAAGATGCTCAGTCCCAAATATATACAAACCAATAATATTTGTAGAAAGCCCCAATACTGACCATCAAAACATAAACAAGATACAGAGGGGGGCAGAATGGGAAGGAAGATAGAATATAATCTCACAGAATGAACCAGCACGGTATCCCACTTGGTTCTGGGTGCATGATGGTCATGTCTTAGAAGGTGTTAACTTACACTATTGTAGAACAAAATGAGGCAGAGAAAACAAAAAACAGGAACTCATATCTTGTATATCATTTCTCTGTTTTTGTAGAAGAGAGTTAGGGCTATACTCTGGTTCAGCTTTGGCTTAAGGGAATGTTGGGGTAGTTTGACCTTCCATCCTGTCCACTAAAACAGCAATAAGGCATTTCACTTACTCATCATTTGTGTGTTCATTGGAGTTCACAACTTGGTGAACCGCTTGGTACAAGAGGCCTAGCTTTCAGTCTATTTTGCCTTCCTTTTTTTTTTTTTTTTTTTTAAGATGCTATTTATTTATTCATGAGAGACACAGAGAGGCAGAGACATAGGTAGAGGGAGATGCAGTCTCCTTCTGAGGAGCCTGATATGGGACTCGATCGCAGGACCCAGGACCTAGGGATCAGGACCTGAGACAAAGGCAGATGCTCAACCACTGAGCCACCCAGGTGTCCCTGTTTTGGTTTTCAATAAATCTTCCTCACGAAGCTTGATCATTTCTAGTTTTTTATGTAAAGTCAGAGGTATGTGACTCATTTTTTCATTTGAACACTTAGATGTTATGGTAGGATAATTTTTTGGCCTAATTTCAATATTGTTGTGGCCAACAAGGCCAGGGAAGCCCCGATGGGCCCGTGGTTTAACGCCACCTTCGGCCTGGGGTGTGATCCTGGAGACCCAGGATGGGTCCCACATCGGGCTCCTTGCATGGAGCCTGCTTCTCCCTCTGCTTGTGTCTCTGCCTCTCTCTCTCTCTCTCTCTCTCTATCATAAATAAATCTTAAAACAAACAAGCAAACAAACAAACGTTGCTACTTCACTAATTTACTACCCCAAGCCTCCCAAATTTCCTTTTCTTGTCAATTCTACCTAAGTTTATTATTTCTTTGTCTAAAAGGTGTAAAAGCTGCCTGATTTGTTCACCGGTTTTAGTCTTATATTTTTTTAAGCTCCTGTATGTATCAAATTAAATTTGTTTTTCTCCTGTTAGTCAGTTTTATGTCAGTTTAATTAGGTCAGCTAAAAAACCTAGAAGGGAAGAGTTTTCATCTCATACAACATCATAGAAGAATATTTCAACGTAATTTTAGAAAATAAGTGTAATTCCATGGCTAGAATTTAAAAATGTTTTTAAGGGAAGAAGAGAAAGTTAGAGAATTATTAAAATATACAATTTTAAGTCCAATAAATCCCAGAACCAAGACAATGTGTTGGAAGAAATTAAAACAAAAACAAAAACTAACCAACAGGGATCCCTGGGTGGCACAGCGGTTTGGCGCCTGCCTTTGGCCCAGGGCGCGATCCTGGAGACCCGGGATCGAATCCCACATCGGGCATCCCGGTGCATGGAGCCTGCTTATCCCTCTGCCTATGTCTCTGCCTCTCTCTCTCTCTCTATCATAAATAAGTGAAAATTGAAAAAAAAAAAAAAAGACTAAAAAAAAAAAAAAAACTAACCAACACCCCCCAAACACTGTTATTCAAAGCATCTGCCAGTTCTTTGTGTTTCTAAAAGTGGACACTAAAGGTAGATGGCTCTTTTATTTAGTACCATTTGGCTATTAAAGAAAATATACTATCTGCAAAGAAAAGTTAGAGACAAAAAAGGAGCAATGCTACTTTACATTAAAGAAAAAAAGCTATTCTAGGTGGGTGCAAGATTATGAGAAATTTACATGGCTGTTGGACTTTTCTGTAAGTAGTGTTAGAAAGTTGTCGTTTTTTAAGTTCCTGAGACCCAAAGGGAAAAGTTTAGGGGGGATAGTGGGGAAGAAATTGGCCTTGTAACAGAAGAAAGAATCATAAAGTAAAAGATGTTCAAAAATTCATAATTTTTAATACTTTAGTAGTTCAATACTGTAATTTAATTTGTTTTCTATTCTGAATTACAACCCTTTTATTCCCTTATATTAAATACAAGTACCTTGTTCCCACTGTCACCACTAAGTCCATTGCCTTTTTCCTTTCCCATACCAAATACAGCATAGCTAACCACTGTCTTTACCTGTATTTGTCTTAGTTCTGCCTTGGGAAATACAAAGAAGGTCATGGTCTTCCTGGAAACAACAGCAAGCAGGAAGTTGAGAGTATGGACATAGATTACTACAAGTTGAGCCATGACTATAACCTAGTTTTTTGTTTAAAAAAATTTTTTTAAAGATTTTATTTATTTACTTGACAGAGCAAAAGAGCACAAGCAGAGGGAACTGCAGAGGGAGAGAGAAAAGCGGGCTTAATGCTGAGCAGGGAGCCTCACATGGGGCTACATCCCAGGACTCTGAGATCATGACCTGAGCCAAAGGTAGATCTAAACTGACTCAGGCACCCAGGTGCCCCAGTTTTTGTTGTTGTTGTTGTTGTTGTTTTTTAATAAGATTTATTTATTTATTTATTTATTTATTTATTTATTTAGTTAGTTAGTTATTATTTATTTGAGAGAGCACAAGAGGAGTTGGGAGGTGGGGGGGCAGAGTAGAAACATATGGAGAAGCAGACTCTCCGCCTAGCAGGGAGCCCAATGTGGGGCTCAGTCCTAGGACCCTTGGATCATGACCTGAGCCAAAGGCAGAAACTTAATTGACTGAACCACCCAGGTACCCCTAATTTAGTTTTTTGAATAGGTAATATATTCCAAAAGCTTAGAATTCTAAAAAAATTTAACAAAAATGAAAAAAATCCGGGGACATCCTTATGACTCTTGACATCCTCCCATGCAGAGAATATCACTCATATTTTCTGATGTATCAGCTAGAGTTTTCCAGGCATATTTAAACTATTATAAATATATATTTATAATTTCCTATAATTAAAAAAAATATATGCACACTGTTTTACCCAAGATTTCTTTAATCTAAAAAAACATTTTGAGGGAGAGGGGGCAAGATGGCGGAAGAGTAGGGTCCCCAAGTCACCTGTCCCCACCAACTTATCTAGATAACTTTCAAATCATCCTGAAAACCTATGAATTTGGTCTGATATTTAAAGAGAGAACAGCTGGAATGCTACAGTGAGAAGAGTTCACGGTTCTATCAAGGTAGGAAGACAGAAAAAAAATAAAGAAATAAAAAAGCATCTAAGGGGGAGGGACCCCCGTGAGGAGCCAGGCTAAGGCCAGACTGCGAGAGCCCCCAGGACAGGGAAGCCCAGTCCCAGAGAAGCAGGAGCTTCACCAATCTTTCCGGAGGGAAAGGTGCTGGCAGGAAGCTTGGGCAGGATCCCAGGAGGGGCAGGGATGCCCTCAGGCTCCCAGGGGCACTAAGATGACCTGCGTCAGGGGGAGAAGGCACCACACACCACGGCTGAGCTCCCTAAAGGGCTGCAGTTCATGCTTGCTTGGTTGGGTCCGGAAGCAGCTCAGAGGTGGCTCCACCCGGAGGGGGCTGCCCTGCCCAGAACGAGATTCCAGCAACGCAGGCCCCAGAGCCCAGGGCCCCGGAGGACACAGCCCAGGATCCGCAAATTCCCCCTGGGACAGGTGGAGGCCAGGAGGGCACAGGACAGCCAGGACACTCCTGCCCCTGGGCAGCTCTGAGCTGTGCAGATCGGTGGCCCGCCCGGGGGGAGCATCCAGGCCCCTGCAGTAGTTACTAAGGGAGCTGACTCCAGGGCTGGAGAGCCGGCCGCCGCCATTGGTGTTGTTCCTCCTGGGGCCTCACAGTGGCCTCACAGGATAAGCAGGATAAACAACTCCCACTGAGCCCTGCACCTGGCAGGTGCACACACCTGAGAATCAGCACAGCAGGCCTCTCCCCGAGAAGACCAGCTAGAAGGACAGGGGAAAAGCAAGTTATTGACCAAGCAGCACTGGAAAGTTCCAGGGGAGGTCGAGGGATTTACAGTATATAGAATCAGAGGATACTCCCCCCATTTTTTTTTTGTTTTGTTTTCTGTTTGCTTGCCCCTCCCACACACACTTTTTTCTTCTTTTCTTCTTCTTTTTTTCTTTTCTCTTTTTTCTCTTTTTCTCCTTTTCCTAGTACAACTTGTTTTTAGCCACTCAGCCCTGAGCAAAATGACTAGGAGGAAAAAGTCACCTCAAAAGAAAGAATCAGAAACAGTCCTCTCTCCCACAGAGTTACAAAATCTGGATTACAATTCAATGTCAGAAAGCCAATTCAGAAGCACAATTATATAGCTACTAGTGTCTCTAGAAAAAAGCATAAAGGATTCAAGAGATCTCATTACTGCAGATTTAGAACTAATCAAGCAGAAATTAAAAATCAATTAAATGAGATGCAATCCAAACTGGAGGTCCTAACAACAAGGGTTAATGAGGTAGAAGAACGAGTGAGTGACATAGAAGACAAGTTGATGGCAAGGAGGGAAACTGAGGAAAAAATAGAAAAACAATTAAAAGATCATGAGGATAGGTTAAGGGAAATAAATGACAACCTCAGAAGGAAAAAACTACCTTTAATTGGGGTTCCCAAGGACGCCAAAAGGGACAGAGGTCCAGAATATGTATTTGAACAAATCACAGCTGAGAACTTTCCTAACTTGGAAAGGGAAACAGGCATTCAGATCCAGGAGATAGAGAGATCCCCCCCTAAAATCAAAAACCCGCTCAACAACTCGACATTTAATAGTGAAGCTTGTAAATTCCAAAGATAAAGAGAACATCCTTAAATCAGCAAGAGACAAGAAATTCCTAACTTTTTATGAGGAGAAGCATTAGGATAACAGCAGACCTCTCCACCAACACCTGGAAGTCCAGAAAGGGCTGGCAGGATATATTCAGGGTCCTAAATGAGAAGTACATGCAGCCAAGAATGCTTTATCGAGCAAGGCTCTGATTTAGAATAGAAGGAGAGATAAAGAGCTTCCAAGATAGGAAGAAACTGAAAGAAATTCTTACCACCAAGCCAGCTCTGCAAGAAATACTAAGGGGGATTCTGTAATAGAAAGAGGAAGTCCAAAGGAACAATCCACAAAAACAGACTGAATAGGTATCATGATGACACTAAACTCATATCTTTCAATAGTAACTCTGAATGTGAATGGGCTTAATGATCCCATCAAAAGGCGCAGGGTTTAAGACTGGATAAAAAAGCAAGACCCATCTATTTTCTGTCTACAAGAGACTGATTTTAGACATAAGGACACCTACAGCCTGAAAGTAAAAGGTTAGAGAACCATTTACCATTCAAATGATCCTCAAGAGAAAGCAGGGGTAGCCATCCTTATATCAGATAAATTAAAGTTTATCCCAAAGACTGTAGTAAGAGATTTAGAGAAACACTATTTCGTACTTAAAGGATCTATCCAACAAGAGGACCTAACAATCATCAATATTTATGCCCCGAAAGTGGGAGCTGCCAAGTATATCAATCAATTAATAACCAAAGTTAAGAGATACTTAGATAATAATACACTTATACTTGGTAACTTGAATATAGCACTTTCTACAATTGACAGGTCTTCTAAGCATAACATCTCCAAAGAAACAAGAGCTTTAAATGATACACTGGACCAGATGGATTTCACAGATATTTATAGAACTTTACATCCAAATGCAACTGAATACACATTCTTCTCAAGTGCACATGGAACTTTCTCCAGAATAGACCACATACTGGGTCACAAATCAGGTCTTAACTGATACCAAAAGATTGGGATTATCCCCTGCATATTTTCAGACCATAATGCTTTGAAACTTGAAATCAATCACAAGAAGAAATTTGGAAGGATTTCAAACACGTGGAGGTTAAGGACCATCCTGCAAAAAAATGAAAGGGTCAACTAGGAAATTAGAGAAGAATTTAAAAGATTCATGGAAACTAATGAGAATGAAGATACAACTGTTCAAAATCTTTTGGGAAACAGCAAAAGCAGTCCTGAGGGGGAAATATATCGCAATACAAGCATCCATTCAAAAACTAGAAAGAACTCAAATACAAAAGCTAACCTTGCACCTAAAGGAACTAGAGAAAAAACAGCAAATAGATCCTACATCCAGAAGAAGAAGAGAGTTAATAAAGATTCGAGCAGAACTCAATGAAATAGAGACCAGAAGAAGTGTGGAACAGATTAACAAAACCAGGAGTTGGTTCTTTGAAATAATTAATAATATAGATAAACCATTAGCCAGCCTTATTAAAAAGAAGAGAGAAAAGACTCAAATTAATAAAATCATGAATGAGAAAGGAGAGATCACCACCAATACCAAGAAAATACAAATGATCTTAAAAACTAATTAAGAGCAGCTTTACGCCAATAAATTAGACAATCTAGAAGAAATGGATGCATTTCTGGAAAACCACACTACCAAAACTGGAACAGGAAGAAATAGAAAACCTGAACAGGTCCATAACCTGGGAGGAAATTGAGGCAGTCATCAAAAACCTCCCAAGACATAAAAGTCCAGGGCCAGATGGCTTCCCAGGGGAATTCTATCAAACGTTTAAAGAAGAAACCATACCTATTCTCCTAAAGCTGTTCGGAAGGATAGTAAAGATGGAATACTTCCAAACTCGTTCTATTAGGCCAGCATCACCTTAATTCCAAAACCAAAGACCCCACCAAAAAGGAGAACTATAGACCAATATCCTTGATGAACATGGATGCAAAAATTCTCAACAAGATACTAGCCAATAGGATCCAACAATACATTAAGAAGATTATTCACCATGACCTAGTGGGATTTATCCCTGGGATGCAAGGCTGGTTCAACACTCATAACACAATCAATGTGGTTGATCATATCAGCAAGAGAAATTCAAGAACCGTATGATCCTCTCAATAATGCAGAGAAAGCATTTGACAAAATACAGTATCCATTCCTGATCAAAACTCTTCAGAGTGTAGGGATAGAGGGAACCTAACTCAACATCTTAAAAGCCATCTATGAAAAGCCCACAGCAAAATCATTCTCAATGGGGAAACACTGGGAGCCTAAGATCAGAACAAGACAGGGATGTCCACTCTCACCACTGCTATTCAACATAGTACTAGAAGTCCTAGCCTCAGCAATCAGATGACAAAAAGAAAAGGCATTCAAGTTGGCAAAGAAGAAGTCAAATTCTCCCTCTCCACAAATGACATAATACTGTACATAGAAAACCCAAAAGACTCCACCCCAAGATTGCTAGAACCCATACAGCAATTTGGCAGTGTGGCAGGATACAAAATCAATGCCCAGAAGTCAGTGGCGCTTCTATACACTAATAATGAGACTGAAGAAAGAGAAATGAAGGAGTCAATCCCATTTACAACTGCACCCAAAATTAAAAAATACCAAGGAATAAACCTAACTAAAGAGGTAAAGGATCTATACCCTAAAAACTACAGAACGCTTTTGAAAGAAATTGAGGAAGATGGAAAAATATTCCATGCTCATGGATTGGCAGAATTAATATTGTGAAAATGTCAATGCTACCCAGGGGAATTTACACGTTTAATGCAATCCCTATCAAAATACAATGAACTTTCTTCAGAGAGTTGGAACAAATCATCTTAAGATTTGTTTGGAATCAGAAAAGACCCCGAATAGCCAATAGAATGATAAAAAAGAAAACCATAGCTGGGGGCATCACAATGCCAGATTTCAGGTTGTACTACAAAGCTGTGGTAATCAAGACAGTGTGGTACTGGCACAAAAATAGACACATAGATTAATGGAACAGAATAGAGAATCCAGAAGTGGACCCTCAACTTTATGGTCAACTAATATTTGACAAAGCAGGAAAGACTATCCACTGGAACATAGACAGTCTCCTCAATCAATGGTGCTGGAAAAATTGGAAAGCCACATGCAGAAAAATGAAACTGGACCATTCCCTTACACTATACACAAAGATAAACTCAAAATGGGTGAAAGATCTAAATGTGAGACAAGATTCCATCAAAATCCTAGAGGAGAACACAGGCAACACTGTTTTTGAACTTGGCCACAGTAACTTCTTGCATGATACATCCATGAAGGCAAGGGAAACAAAATAAAAAATGAAGTATTGGGCCTTCATCAGGATAAGAAGCTTTTGCACAGCAAAAGAAGCAGTCAACAAAAGGAAAAGACAACCTACAGAATGGGAGAAGATATTTGCAAATGACCTGTCAGATAAAGGGCTAGTACCCAAGATCTATAAAGAACTTATTGAACTCAACACCAAAGAAACAAACAATCCAATCATGAAATGGGCAAAAGACATGAACAGAAATCTCACAGAGGAAGACATAGACATGGCCAACAAGCACATGAGAAAATGCTCCGCATCACTCGCCATCAGGGAAATACAAATGAAAATCACAATGAAATACCGCCTCACACCAGTGAGAATGGGGAAAAGTAACAAGGCAGGAAACAGCAAATGTTGGAGAGGATGCGGAGAAAAGGGAACCCTCTTGCACTGTTGGTGGGAATGTGACCTGGTGCAGCCACTCTGGAAAACTGTGTGGAGGTTCCTCAAGGAGTTAAAAATAGACCTGCCCTACACCCAGCAATTGCATTGCTGGGGATTTATCCCAAAGATACAGATGCAGTGAAACGCCGGAACATCTGCACCCCGATGTTTCTAGCAGCAATGTCCACAATAGCCAAACTGTGGAAGGAGCCTCGGTGTCCATCGAAAGATGAATGGATAAAGAAGATGTGGTTTATGTATACAATGGAATATTCCTCAGCCATTAGAAACCACAAATACCCACCATTTGCTTCAACGTGGATGGAACTGGAGGGTATTATGCTGAATAAAATAAGTCAATCAGAGAAGGACAAACATTATATGGTTTCATTCATTTGGGGAATATTAAAAAATAGTGAAAGAGAACAAAGGGGAAAGGAGAGAAAATGAGTGGTAAATATCAGAGAGGGAGACAGAACATGAGAGATTCCTAACTCTGGGAAACAAGCAAGGGGTGGTGGAAAGGGAGGTGGGCGGGAAGTGGGGGTGACTGGGTGATGGGCACTGAGGAGGGCACTTGATGGGATGAGCACTGGGTGTTATGCTATATATTGGCAAATTGAACTCCAATAAAAAATAAAAATAAAAATAAATAAAAATTTTAAAAAAAGACGAAAAAACATTTTACAAAGCATTCCATATGATATAGAGGACTTTCTTAGAGCTACATGTATTTGTGTATGGATGTATTATCATTTAAACCCTAATTAATATTTGAACTATCTCAAATCATTAGCTTTCAAATTGATGGTGTAATGAATGATAATGTAAACATATCTCTAAGTACATGTGCAGCTACATGAGTTACTAAAACACTTGGAAGTGAATTGCTGGGTCAAAGGTTTTGTGAACTATTACCACAATTGTTTCCACAGGATTTGTATTTTTAGTTTATACTCCTATTGGCAAAGTATGAGAGTTGCTCTGTCCCCACTGCCTTTCTAAGTGTGATCAAAGGTATATGGATTTACCAACCAGTTAGATGAAAATCATGTTTTTTTTTTTTTTCAGGAGGCAGAGAAGTTAAGCTTCTCTTCATATGATTAAATGATCTTTTCTAATATTTCATTTTAAAATAATCACTTTTTGGGATTCCCAAGTGGCCTAGCAGTTTGGCACCTGCCTTTGGCCCAGGGCATGAACCTGGAGACCCAGTATCGAGTGCCATATAGGGATCCCTGCATGGAGCCTGCTTCTCCCTCTGCCTGTGTCTCTGCCTCTCTCTCTGTGTCTCTCATGAATAAATGGGTAAAATCTTTATTTATTTTTTTGGGGGGTAAAATCTTTAAAATAAAATAATCACTTTTCATGTACCTTCCAGTTTTTTTGTTCTGTTTCTAGGATTCTTCATATAATAGCTAGTATAGCCCTTAATTTGAAGTATGAGATGCAATTTTTTTCCCTGTGTTGTCTTTTTTATTGTGACTTATGATATGTATGTGTGTGTGCACACATGTGTTATTTTAATATAGAACATCTTTTTTAGAAAATTGCTTTATCAATCTTTTATCATATTTAATTTTTTATTTGGAATTAGAGTTAGAAAGGCTTTAGTTTATCAATGTTTCTAATAACATGTTCCAATCTTTTAAATATTTTTTACTGTTCTCTTTTTTAAACTTAAATCTTTAAAACAATTTGCAACTAATCATGGTGTGTGATATGATGTATAGATCCAAGTTTATTTTTGGCTTATGGTTAAAAAAAAATGAGTTGTATCTATTCAATGTCCAAACTCTTCCTTTGTGTCAGTAGTAGTATTTTAATTTTTTTTATTTATTGTCATATATATCTTTAACATTTCTCTTTAAATTTATTCATACAAATACTATAATTTTATTTATGATTGAGTTATTTCCTACAAGATTACTCTTTGTATACATGCACATAACAGGCATATATAAAATTGACTTATTGTAATTCCCTTCTTGTTTTTAATAGTTCATTGCTTTTTCCCTCAGGTATATTGGTATATTATTTGTGTAACTGATATTTTTATTTCCTCTCTTCATTTTCAATAATTCTTGCTTCTCTTCTATATTGAGTTGGATAATGCACTCCTTTTATTTCTAGCCTTAAAAATTCAACTAACCTAAATTTAGATAGTAATTTTAGAATTGAGGTAGAGCTATATCATTATATAAATAACATATCTGTCCAATCATAATAATCTTAAAAATGGCATTTTGATTGCTTCACAAGTTCTTTTTCATCATCTATGATATGGTGTTTTATCTTTTAATCTATTAAAATGCATTCACTTAACAAATGTTTATTAAGCACATTTGATTTATATCAATAGTTTTCCTAATGTTTACCTAAATTTGCATTCCTAGTATAAATCTCACATGGACAAATTATACTTTACTTTTGATGTGTAGATATAATTCATATTCAGTAATGATGTTCAGTGAATATTTCTGGCTTTCTTCTGGGCATATTATACAATTGTACTTTCTTAACCTTTTTGAAAATAGATGTCTTAACAGAACTTCAGAGATGTGTTTATATGTAGGTATTTTATTTTGGGAACTAAGAATAGGAATGAAGAAACTAGGAAGAATAAAACAAGAAAGGGAGGAAAGTTAATTCAAGGATGAGTTATTGAGCTTATTATATTATTCTACTGGGCAACTAGAACTCAATCTTTCTGATCATCTTATCATTTGAATTCAAACATGGGACTAACTGCCTATAAAGAAGAAAGTGTGTGCTATATTCATCCCATATAGGGCAAAGATTGATCTGGGGATATTATTCTTTCACAGGCATGAATTTTTGCATATCCCATGATGGCTGAGTGACCTTCCCTACAAATGCCTTTTCAGTGGGTGGGTAGGCAACCTTTATACAGAAAGTTATACACCCTGCCAGTAAGCCATGGTGCTCTAAGACTATACATATTTTGTTGGTTACATACAACAAAAGTCAATGCCAAAAGAAAGACTAAGAGGTCTTGAGATGAGGCATAAAAGATGTCAAACACTTTAGGTGTTCTTGAGTGACTTTCTGTAGATAATAAAATGAGTGGAGGTGAATTATGCCACATCTAGGTGGAAATAATAAAAGCCACTGTGAAATTTTTATATCTCATCCCTTCTCTCCTTAATTAATAATGATTTCTTTAGTTTGGATCCATGGGTAAGCCAGATTTGGAAAACCTGCTGTCCCTTAATGGTAATACAGATGAAGCGAGAAACAAACTTGTTCTTTTAAACTATTGAATTTGGAGGTTTTTTTTTTTTTTTTTAACTTCAATATAGTTTATTGTGGAAGCATGGTCCTACTTTGTTTTTCAATGCAATAATTTCCTAACTCTTCACCACTCATTCTGGTGAAGGTCAAGCTTTTTGTTGTTTTATTTTATTATTTTTTAAAGATTTTATTTATTTATTCATAAGAGACACAGAGAGAGGGAGAGAAGCAGAGACACAGGCAGATGAAGAAGCAGGCTCTATGCAAGGAGCCCGATGTGGGACTCGATCTCGGGACTCTAGGATCACACCTTGGGCCAAAGGCAGGCACTAAACCTCTAAGCCACCCAGGGATCCCAACTTTCTGTTGTTTTAAAGGAAAAACTAATATATATACATATATATATGTATATATATATATAATATGTACATAAATTTGATGGGGAGAAGAGGGAGAGAGAGAAATAATGAACTGCGACGTGCTTAAAGAGTGACTTCTGGCTGTGTCAAAACTGGCAGTGTGATCCTGAGCAACTGACTGTTTTTGTTTGTTTGTTTTTAAGATTTATTTGAGAGAAAGAGAGAGCAAGAACAAGAAGGGCAGAGGCAAAAGGAGAAAGAGGATTTTAAGCAGTCTCTGCATTGAGCCTGGAGCTGGACATGGGCTCAATCTGAAGATACTGAGATCATGACCCTGAAATCATGACCTGAGCTGAAACCAAGAGTCTGAGGCTTAACCAACTGTGCCACTCAGGCACCCCCTGGGCATCTCACTAAGCCTATTTCTCCATCTCACAAGGAGGAGCTTAGTCTAGATCTTGAAGTGCGGCCCTGGATGGACCAGCATTATTACCATTTCCTGGGATCTCATTAGAAATGCAAATTCTTAGACCTTATTCAGACCTACAAATCAGAAACTGGTGGTGAGACCCAGCCATCTGTGGTTTAATAAACCCTCCAGGTGATTCTGATGTTCACTCAAGTTTGAGAACAGCTGTGAATAATCCAATTCTAAAAGTTTGAATCTCAGATGCCCAAGCTAATGCTGCAGAAGAACCCAAACAGCTAAATCTCTGTTCCTGGAGGTCACTTCTAGACAGTAAGTCTGTGATTACAAGATTCTATCTGGTTTTATACATTATTGTTTGCATTTTATGTATCAGCTTAAAACTTGCCCATAGACATCAAGTATCACCCTACCTTTTGGAATGCAAAGATGCCAAGTAAAAAACAAACAAACAAACAAACAAACAAACAAAACTCTCCAGTAGGGATACCATCCTGAAGCTCTAGTTTTAGACCCAGAAAAGCAAGTGTTCATAGCCTTGAGCATTCAGTGAGTGACTATCATCACTGAAAAATGAATGTTCATGTTGGTTATTGTTGAAAAATTATTAAAGACTTTAGATGATACAAACAAACATTAACCCTTCATGAAGTAGACAGTCTACTTTGGGGAACTGCAAAATGTTGCATAAGGCAAGAAGCTTTTATAGGATAAAGAATAAAGGACATGAAGAGAAAACCAGAAAATATCTGATGATTTGGGGTCACATAGACCACTTTTCTGGAAGAAGGAAATTCAATGTAAAACTCATAGTGGGCTTGACATTTGGGAATTGGCTGGCTATGTATACTGCACTCCGGGTCAAGCAGAGCATTTATATGGACACAAAAGTAAATCTTAAGTTCCATTTGCTGACATGCACCCAGAACAGGAGCCACTGCATCTTGAGCCTAGAAATGTTTTTCAACACTTTCAACTCCTTTTTGTAGTCTTGGGATTTTGTGATCTCTCTACAAAGGAGGAAGTATTAGAGGATATAAATAAAACTAAATGAAGCACACTATCTTTATCTTTTCTAGTACACGAATATTTTACTAATATTTTTTAACATATTCATGAATAAATTGTTTGTGTGTGAGGGAGACAGACAGACAGAGAGAGACAGAGAGTGATCTGTAGAAAGAACAATCTTCTCTAAATCCTTAGAGTTATCTTTAAACATTTGGTAGTAGTCATCTGCAAACTATCCAACTGTATTAATTAAATTTAATTAAAAGATTTATTGACAAATTCTGCATTCCATCTATGAAAAGTTAGCTTTGTAGATAATTTCTTACTTCTAAATTATTCTTAAGTAAACTGTATTTTCCTAATATTTTATCTAAGAATTTTTTCAGAATATTGTAAAAATTAACTCATAATACTTCTAATTCTCTGGTTTTGTGCTTATTTTATCATTATTTCTTCTTTTTCTGTATGTTGTTTTTACAAACTTTTCTCTTTTTTTTTAAGTTTTTATTTTGGGACACCTGGGTGGCTCAGCGGTTGAGCAACTGCCTTTGGCTCAGGGCATGATCCCGGGTCCTGGGATTTAGTCCCACATTGGGCTCCCTGTGAAGAGTCTGCTGCTCTCTCTATGTGTGTCTCTGCCTCTCTCTCTTTCTCTCTCATGAATAAATACTTTTTTTTTAAGTTTTTATTTTAATTCCAGTTAATATACAGTGTTGTGCTAGTTTTTGGTGTATTGCACAGTGATTCAACAATTGCATACATCACCCAGTGTTCGTCATGACAAGTACACTCTTTAACTCCCACTACCAATTTAACCCATCCCCTACCCAAGTCTCCCCTGGTAACTGTCATTTCTCTATAGTTAAGAGTCTGTTTCTTGGTTTGTCACTTGCTCTTCAATCCCACCCCCCCACCCTTTGCTGGTGTTTTCTGTTTCTTAAATTCCATATGTGAGTGAAATAATATGTTATTTGCTTTTGTCTGACTTATTTTGTTTATCATAATACTCTCTAGTTCCATTCATGTCCTTGGAAATGTCAAGATTTCCTTATTAATATGGCTGAATTATATTCTAATATGTGTATGTGTGTGTGTGTGTATATATATATATATACACACATATATATGTCATATATATATGACATATATACATATATATATGTGTGTGTGTATATATATATATATATATATATATTGTTGCTATAAACATAGGGGTGCATGAATCCCTTTGAATTAGTATTTTTGTATTATTTGGGTGAACATCCAGTAATACCACAGCTAGATTATAGGTTAGTTCTATTTTTAACTTTTTAGGGAACCTCTATACTGTTTTCCACAGTGGCTACACCAGTTTGATTTGCATTATGGTTCCTTCTTCTTACTTCCTTGCAAATACTTGTCATTTCTTGTTTTGATCTTAGCCATTCAGACAAGTGGTATCTCATTGTAGGTTTTTTTCTTTTTAATTTTTTTATTTTGAGGAGAGAGTGAGAGTGAGCACTTGAGTATGAGCTGTGGCAGAGAGAGAGGGGGAAGCAGACTCCTTGTTGAACAGAGATTTCAACCCAGGGCTCCATCCTAAGACCTTGAGATCATGACCTGAGCATTTCCCTGATGATGGTTGATGCTGATCATCTTTCCATGTGTCTCTTGGCCATCTGTATGCCTTCTTTGGAAACATATCTGTTCATGTCTTCTGCCTATTTTCTAATTGGATTATTTGGGTTTTTTTTGGGGGGGTGTTAGGCTTAATCAGTTCTTTACAGATTTTAGATACTAACCCTTTATCAGATATGTCATTTGCAGATATCTTCTACCATTCTGTAGGTTGTCTTTCAGTTTTGTTGGGTTTTTTTTCCTTCACTGTGCAGAAATTTTTTATTTTGGTGACATCCCAATAGTTTATTTTTGCTTTTGTTTCCCTTGCCTCAGGAGACATATCTAGAAAAATGTTACTACAGCTGATGTCAAAGAGGTCATTGCTTTTGTTCTCCTCTAGGATTTTTATAGTTTCAGTGCTTACATTTAGGTCTTCATCCATTTTAAGTTTATTTTTGTGTATGGTGTAGGGAAATGGTCGAATTTCATTCTCCTGCATGTTGCTGTTATTTTACCAACAGCATTTGGTTGTTGTTTTTAATAGGGTTATTTTTTAAAATATATTTATTTGAGAGAGAGAGAAAGCAGAAGCAGGGACAGTGGCAGAGGAAGAGGGATTAGCAGGCTCCCCACTGAGCAGGGAGCCTGAAAGTGAGCTTCAATCCCAGGACCCTGAAATCAGGACCTGAGGTGAAGGCAGACACTTAACTGATGGAGCCTCCGAAGTGCCCCACCAACACCATTTGTTGAAGAGACTGTTGTTTTCCCATTGTATATTTTTCCTGTTTTGTCAAAGATTAAGCAACCATATAATTTTGTGGTTTTTTTTCTAGGTTTTCTAATCTGTTCTGTTGATCTATGTGTCTATTTTTGTGCCAGTACTATATTGTTTTGATCACTACAACTCTGAAATACAGTTTGAAGTTTGGAATTGTGATGTCTCCAGCTTTGCTTCTCTTTTTCAAGGTTCTATGGCTATTTGGGTTCTTTTGTGGTCCCATACACATTTTAAAATTGTTTCTTCTAGGGATGCCTGGGTGACTCAGTGGTTGAGCATCTGCCTTCAGGTCAGGCCCTGATCCCAGGGTCCTAGGATCGAGTTCCTCATCAGGCTCCCTGCATGGAGCCTGCTTCTCCCTCTGCCTATGTCTCTGCCTCTCTCTGTGTGTCACTCATGAATAAATAAAATAGTTTCTTCTAGTTCTATTAAAAACTGTTGGAATTTTGATAGGGATTGTATGAAATGTTTAGAATGCTTTGTGTAGTAGAGATATTTTAACAATATTCTTCCAATCAATGAGCATGTCTTTCCATTTGTTTGTGTTGTCTTCAATTTCTTTCATCAGTGCTTTATAGTTTTTGGAGTACAAGTGTGTTCCTAGGTATCTTATTTTTATCTTATTTTTGGTACCGTTGTAAATGGGATTGTTTTCTTAATTTCTCTTTCCGCTAGTTCATTATACATATATGGAAATGCAATAGATTTCTGTACATCGACTTTTCTGTCCTATGCCTTTACTGAATTTGTGTATCAGTTTTAGTAGTGTTTTGGTGGAATCTTTCAGGTTTTCAATACATAGTATCTTGTCATCTGCAAATAGTGAAAATTTGACTTCCTCCTTCCTGATTTAAATGCCGCTTATTTCTTTTTGTTGTCGGATTGCTGTGGCCAGGACTTCCAGTATTATGTTGAGTAGAAGTGGGGAAGCTGGACATCCATTTCTTGTTTCTGACCTTAAGGGAAAAGCTCTAAGTTTTTCCACCATTGGATATGATTTTAGCTATGGGTTTTTCATCAATGGCCTTTACTATGTTAGGTATGTTCCTTATAAACCTACTTTGTTGAGTGTTTTTATTATGAATGGATTTTGAACTTTTCAAATGTTTTTTCTGTGCCTATTAAAATTATCATATGCTTTTTATCCTTTCTCTTATTGATGTGATGAGTCACACTGATTGACTTACAAATACTGAACCACATTTGCAACCCAGGAATAAATCTCACTTAATTGTGAAGAATGATTTTTTTAAAATGTATTGTTGAAGTTGGTTTGCTGCCAATGTATTGAAGAATTTTGCATCTAAGTTCCTCAGAGACTTGCCCTCTTTTTTTGTAGTGCCTTTATCTGTTTTCATAAAATCCTCCTATGATTATTTGTATTTCTGTGGTATTTGTTGTTATTCCTTCTCTTTCACTTGTGATTTTATTTATTTGGGTCTTTTTTATTTTTGCTGAGTCTGGCTATAGGTTTATCAATCATATCGATTTTTTTCCCCCTAAAGGACCACCTTCTGGTTTCATTCATCTGTTCTATTATTTTGTTTTTTTTTTTTTTAGTTTCTATATGATGTATTTTTGCTCTAATCTTTATTATTTCCTTCCTTTCACTTGTATTAGGTATTGTTTGTTGTTCTTTTAATAGCTCCTTTAAGTTTAAGGTTCTGCTTTTTATTTGAGATTTTTCTTTCTTCTTTAGGTAGAGCTCTATTGCTATAAACTTCCCTCTTAGAATCACTTGTGCTGAATCCCAAAGTTTTGGAGTTCTGTTTTCATTTTCATTGGTTTCTGTGTAGTTTTTTTTTTTTTTTTTAGTTTTTATTTCATTTACTGGTTGAAACATTAATTGTTCAGTAGCAAGTAACTTAACCTCCATGTATTTGTGGTCATCAGAATTTTTCTTGTTGATTTGTAGATTTGAGGTCAGAAAAATGCATGGTGTGGCTTCCTACTATTATTGCTTTATTATCAATTAGTTCCTTTATGTTTGTTATTATCTGTTTTATGTATTTGTGTGCTCTTATGTTGGGCACATAAATATTTACAAATGTTATATCATCTGTTGGAATTTCCCCTTTATTACTATATAATGTTCTTCTTTGTCTCTTGTTATAATCGTTTTAAAATCTAGTTTGTTCCATATAAATATTGCTACTGTGACTTTCTTTTGACATCCATTTGCATAATAGCTATTTCTTCATCCCCTCACTTTTAATCTATAGGTATCTTTAGGTCTAAAATGAGTTTTTGTATATATAAAACAGGTTTTTTTTTTTTTAATCCACTCTGTCACCCCATGTCTTTTGATTGGAGCACTTACATCATTTACATTCAAAGAAATTATTGATTTATATGTATTTATTGCCATTTTATTTTGTGGTTGACTCTGAAGACTTTTTCTGATTTTTCTCTTTCATGTTTTGCTTATTTTCTTTGGTGAAAGATTTAGAGCTCCTTATCTTTATTATTTGCATATTTATTAGTAGTTTTTGATATATGTTTATTATTAGGCTTGTACATAACCTCTTATGCATTTGGCAGTCTATATTAAATTGATGGTGGTTTTAGTTTGAATTCATGCTTTTCTCCTCTCCTCCCCATGTTTTAGGTATATGTTATATTTTATATCCTTTTCTGCGTGTGGTTTCTTGATTTTTTTTTTTTTTTTTTAAGAAATACTCCTTATACTGCTTTTGTGTTTCTTACCTTTTTAGTGTCACCTTTGGTCTCTCCTTTCCACTCAGAATCCCCTTTAATATGTCTCACAGGGCTGATTTAGTGGTCACTAGCTCCTTTACTTTCGGTTTGTCTCAGAAACTTTCTATCTCTCCCATTCTGAATGATAGCCCTACTCAGTATTCTTGACTGCAGATGTATTCTATTCAGTATTTTGAATATATCATGCCACTTTCTTCTGGCCTGGCAAATTTCTGTGGATAGATCTGCTGCTAATATTTTTATCTTCCTTTATAAGTTAGGGAGTTGTTTTGTCTTGCTGCTTGTAAGATTTTTTTTTTTCTTTATCACTATGCTTTGCAAATTTAATCACAATGTCTTGGTGTGCGTCTGCTTTTATTGATTTTGATGGAAGTTCTCTGTGCCTCCCAATTATGGGTATCAGTTTCCTTCCCCAGATTACAGAATTTCTCACCTATTATTTCTTCAAATATATTTTCTGTCCCCCTTTTCCTCTCTTCTTCTGGAACTCTTATAATACAAACAATACTATATTTGATGGAGTCACTGAGTCCTCTAAGTGTATTCTGCTTCTCTCTTTTGTTCAGCTTGATTACTTTCTGTTACTTTCATCTATGTCACTAATTTGTTCCTGTACTTCTTCTATTCTGCTGTTCATTCCATAATGTGTGTTTTTCATTTCATTTACTGAACATTTTATCTCTGTGTTAAGGTCCCACTTATGTCTTTCACCCTTTTCTCAAGTCCAGTGAGTATCTTTATGATCATTGCTTTCAATTATCAGTCAGGTATGTTGCTTATATCTGTTTTGCTTATATCTGACAGTGCCTTTGCCCTGTTCTTTCATTTAAGATAAATTTCTCTGTCTTCTCATGTTGTCTGCCTCTCTGTGTTTGTGTTATAGTCACCTATGCCTTCTGTTTTTGAAGCAGTGAATTTATAATTTAAATTAAGTCTCCAGCAGTCCTGGAGTTCCCTGCAGTGCAGTGTCCCTTGTTCACCAGAACCTAGCACTTCAGGAGAGTATCATCTGTGTGTTACTTATGCTCTGCTGTTGTGTCTGAGTCACTTTTTCTTTCAGTGTGTCAACTGCACTGACTGCCTACTATGGTGTTAGTTGGATCCATGCATGCCAACTCTAAGGTGGAGGGCCCACTAGGGATGTTGGGAGTGGGGCAGCAGTTTTAACAGAATATGCCCTGGGCCACTAGTTCTAGCCAGATCTTCCTAAATGGTGCGGTGGCCTGGGGGTGTGGTGGGGGGGTTGGTGCTGTGCACTATGGCAGCTGGGGGCTATGCATGGCTTTAACACAATTTACCCAGAGTCCTGGCCCAAGGCTGGCTGGGAGTATGAGTGTCCTCAGGAGAACTTGTGGCCATGGTACATTGCTGGCAGTTTAGGTAGTGTCTGTGCAGTACTGCTTTCTGCAGGTGGCTCTGTGTTTATGCTCAGAGGCAGAGGATAAAAATATTGCCTATCAGTTTCCTAGTTTTTGGTTAAGTCCCCCAACATGCTCCAAAATCAATATGAACAGCTGTCTTCTGTTTGCTCCTGGCATTCTGTAAATTACTGTTTTTATGTTTTCTCTCCATGCAGGCTGCTATATCTTTAAGGGGTCAACCCAGCTATCACTTGCTCTCCCTGCTAGCCCAGGTAGGTAGGCTGACTTTTAAAGCTCCAGGCTTCAAGTCCCACTAGTTTTAAAAACTCATGGAATTCAGCACTCTGGATTTTTTTTTGAATTTCATTTATTTATTCATGAGAGACACAGAGAGGGAGAGAGAGAGAGAGGCAGAGACACAGGCAGAGAGAGAGGCAGGCTCCATGCAGGGAGCCTGACATAGGACCCTATCCCTAGTCTCCAGGATCACACCCTGGGCTGAAGGTGGCACTAAACCACTGAGCCACCTGGGCTGCCCAACACTCTGGATTTTAAAGCTAACTGTTATGTGGAGGGGATGAGTCTAACCCATGTGAGCTCCCTCACGAGAGGGCCCATTTCCCTGTTGTCTTTGTGTATGCAGCTCCTTCCCTCCTGCAGGCAGCCTCCCTCTCTTTTTCTGACCTTCCTAACCCTCCAGATGCAGTCTTCCCTATATTTAGTTGTGAGTTTGTTCAGCCCGTCTTTGGATCACTCTCTAGTTTATCTACTAGGATGTGGGTGATATTTAGTTGTAAATGTGGGGTTGGGAGAGCTCAGGGTCCTCCTACTCTACCATCTTCCTAAGCTCTCCCCACTTTTCCCATTATGTTTTATATTGAAATCGTTTATCATTTAAAATTTTTAAATGCTAAAATTACTGGATTTGTTGTTGTTGTTTGAGATTCTTTATTTAGATTTCTAGTGGGTTATTTTTAATAACAATGTCTATTTTTAACTTGATAAATTCTACATTTGGCCTTCCTATTGTTTGCTTTGATATTACTTTCTGTATCTTTTAGAAAGATGCTTAATTTACTTGTTGCTATTCATAAATATTAGCACTAATTATATATTTTTGTTTCCATTTTCCTCTGATAAACACCTTATCACATAGTTTTTGGTACATAATATTTGCAGTTTTATTATATTTTCAACCTTTATTGTCTTTAATTCAAGGACTATTTGGCATATTTTTTAAATTTACAGAAAAAAGACACTTAATTTTTGAAGTCAAGTGTCATTACAGTAGAAACACATATCTCTATATTTGATACTTATTAAATTACTAACAGTAACTTTGTGATCTTATAGTCCACTGTGAAAACTCTCTTGGCATTTTAAAAGAATGCATCAATGTTTTAAAGACACAGAAATCAACTCTATCTGAATTAATAATTTTCAGATTTCTGTGCACTTAAATATTTTTTCATAAGCTTATTCATGTATAGAAAAAGGTAAAATAAGATCTTGTATTTTATCCTTTTATAATAGAAACAACCCAAATGTCCCCAACTGATGAATGGGTAATTAAAATATGATGCATGTATATACTGCAATATTATTCAACAATTTATTTTAAAATATATACTGGTACTTGCTACAATATGAATAAAACTTTAAATCAATATGCTAAGTGAAAGAAGTCAGTCACGAAGGATGACATGCCTTATGGTTTCATGTATGTAAAATGCCAAAAATAAGCAAATCCAGAGACAGAGTAGATTAGCAGTTTCTCTAGTCATTTCCACAGAGAGACAACAGGAGACTGACTGCTAATGGGTTCCCAGTTTCTTATGAGGTAATAAAAATATTATAATACTGACTTTCATGATGAATGTACAATTCGATAAACTAAAAAAATAGATACTTCAAGTAGATCATTTATATGGTATATCAATAAAAGTGTCATGGAAAAGATATTGAATATTCTTATTGTATTGTTTAAATTGACATATAACAATGTGTAAATTTAAGGTGTACAAAATGTTGATTTGATACATTTATATATTATAATATGATTGCCATTGTGACAATAATTAGCACATCTGTTATACCACATAATTATAATTTCTTTCTGGTGGTTGGAATAATTTCCAGATCTAGTCTTCCAAGTAGCTTGAGGCTTACAGTACAATATTGTGTCTATATTCAATATACTGTGCATTAGATCTCTAGGACTTATTTACTACGTGTTGCAAGTTCATACCCTTAAACAATATCCGTCCTATCTCTCCATCACCCACCTTCTGGTAACCTCCACTTTACTCTGCTTTTTTGTTTGGCTTTTTCAGATCACACATGTAAATAATATCAGAGAGGGTTTGACAATCTCTGACTTATCTTACTTAGCATAATGTTCTCAAAGGTGATTCATATTGTTACAATGCCAGGATGTTTTTTCTCCTGACTAAATAATATTCCATTGTGTGTGTATATGTGTTTTACACATATGTGCATACATACATATATACATACATACATTCATATCACAATTTATCCGTTGATGGACATTTAGGTTGTTACCTTACCTTGGCTATTGTGAATAATCTCACAATAAAAATAGGAATGCATATATCTTTTTGATACTCTGTTTTTTTCTTTTGTTTATAAATCAGAAGTAGAATTACTGGGTCATATGGTAGTTCAAATTTTAATGTTTGTGATCCCTGGGTGGCTCAGTGGTTTAGCGCCTGCCTTCAGCCCAGGGCATGATCCTGGAGTCCCAGGATCGAGTCTCACATCTGGCTCCCTGCATGGAGCCTGCTTCCCCCTCTGCCTGTGTCTCTGCCTCTCTCTCTCTCTCTGTGTGTGTCTCTCATGAAGAATGAATTAATGAATGAATGAATAAAATCTTTTATATTTTTTTTAATTTTTTGATGACACTGTATATTGTTTTCCATAGTGTCTGAACCAATTTACATTTCCACCAACCATATACAAGGTTATGTATAAAACCATATAAAACCATATAAAAGGTTCTGCACATCCTCATCATTACTTGTTGTCTTCTGTCTTCCTGATAATAGCCATTCTAATAGATGTAAGGATATCTCTCCCTGTGGCTGAGGTTTGCACTTCCCTTTTGATTGGTGATGAGTATCTTTTCATATACCTGTTGGCCATTTGGATATCATCTTTGGAAAAGTGTCTACTTAGCTCCTCTGGCCATTTTGAAATTGGACTGTTCGGGTTTTTTTTCTTAATGTGTTGTATGAATTCTTTATATATTTTGGATATTAACCCATTGTCCGATAGATGGCTGGAAAATATGTTATCACATTCTGTAGGTTACCTTTTCTTTTTCTTTTCCTTTCTTTTTTTTCTGCTGTGCAATTTTGACATTTGATATAGTCCCACTTGTTTTTTGCTTTTGTTATTTGTGCTTTTGGTGTCATATCCCCAAAAAAAATCACTGCCAAGACCAATGTAGAGGAATTTCTTAAGGAGTTTTAAGTTTTAGGTCTATCTTGATACATTTCAAGTTAACTTTTGTGAATACTATAAAATAGGGGTCCAATTTCTGCATGTATTTCTCCCAATTTGGCTAGCACAATTTGAGGAAGAAACCATTTTTATTCCATTGTTTTTTTGTTTGTTTGTTTGTTTTGTTTTGTTTTTAGGATTTAATTTATTTATTCATGAGACAGAGAGAGAGAGAAAGAGGCAGAAGCATAGACAAGGTGAGGAGAAGCAGGCTCCATTCAGGGAGCTAGATGTGGGACTTTATCCTGGAACTTTGGGATCATGTCTTGAGCCAAAGGCAGATGCTCAACCACTGAGCCACCCAGGCCTCCCCCATTGGGTGTTTTGACTCCCTTGTCAAATATTAGTTGACCATATATGTAATGGTTTTGTTCCTGGCTGTCTATTCTGCTCCATTGCTCCATGTCTTTTTTTGTGCCATTACCATATTTTTTAAATTACTGTAGCTTTGTAGGACTGAAGTCAGAGGTGTGATGCCTCTGGCTTTTTCTTCTTTCTCAGGATTCTTTGTCTATTTGGGATCTTTTGTAGTTCCACACAAATTTTGAGTTTTCTTTTTTTGTGTAAAATACCATTGGAATCCTAGACATTGTGTTGAATCTATCCATGGTTGGGTAGTGTGAACATTTTAACAAAATTAATTATTCTGATCTGTGAGTACAAGTCTCTTTCTGTCTGTATCTTTGATTTCTTTCAACAAATTCGTCCAGTTTTTATTGTATGGATCTTTTACTAACTTGGTTAAATTTTTCCAAGGTCTTTTATTATTTCTGATGCTATTATGAATGAAACAGTTTTCATTTATTTTTCATGTTTCCTTACTAGTGTAAGTAAATGAGATTTTTATATGTTGATTTTATATCCTTCAACTTTACTAGATTTGATTAGCTCTAATGGTTTTTTTATTCTTTATTATATTTTCTACATATAAAAATCATATAGTCTGAAAATGATGACAATTTTACTTTCTTTCCAATTTGGATGGCTTTTCTTTTTCCTGCCTAATTGCTCTGGCCAGGACTTTCAGAATTATACTGAATAAAAGTGGTGAGAGTGGACATCCTCATTTTGTTCCTGATCTTAACAGAAAGGCTTTTAATTTTGCACCGTTGAGTATAATGTTAGGTAGTTTTGTTATAAATGGCCTTTATTATGATAAGGCATGTTCCTCCTATACCTAATCTGTTGAGGGGACATTCATCATGAGATGATGTATTTTTTCAAATATTTTTTCTGCATTTATTGAGATGATGGTGTGATTTTTTTTAATATTTCATTTTATTGATGTATTACATTTATTTGCAGATGTAGAACCATATCCTTGTGTCTTTGAAATAAATCCCAGTTGATCAAGGTGAATAAACTTTTAATGTGTTCTTGAATTGAGTGTTATTATTATGTTGAATTTTTGCATCTATAAAAGGCAGCTCTTTCTACCCATGGGTCCTATCTCTGTGGTATATTTTTCAGGGATATCATTCTATAGTGGTGGTGGTGGTGGTGTTTGTAGTGTTGCTTTGGTATCAGGGTAATGTTGGTTTCTTAAAATGAGTTTGGAAGTGTTCCCTTCTCTTCCATATCTTGGAGGAGTTTGAGATGCATTGGTGTTAATTCTTCTTCAACTGTTTAGTAGAATTTGCCAGTGAAGCCATCTGGTCCTGGGGCTTTCTGTGTTGGGAAGTTTCTGATTACTAATTCAGTCTCTTAATTTGTTACTGGTGTCTTCTGATTTTCTATTTTTTCTTGATATGATCTTGGTAGGTTTTGTATTTCTAGGAACTTTTTAGTTTCTCCTAGATTATCTAATGTATTGGTATACAATTTTTCATAGTATTACCTTTATGATTTTATTTTGTATTTCTGTAGCATTAATGGAATTGTACTGTCTCCTTCTCTAATTTTATTTAAGCTCTCTTTACTTCATTAGGCCACTTAAAGTGTTGCCAATTATATCTTTCTGAAAAAAACAGCTCTTAGTTTTATTGCTCCTTTCTGTTTTTTCTCTGATTTCATCTTTCTACTGATTTTGATTATTTTTAGCCTTCTGCTAACTTTGGGCTTAGTTATGTTTTTTGTTTTGCTAGTTCATTGAAGTATAAAGTTGTTTGAGAGTTTTCTAATTTCTTATATGCATTTATTGCTATAAAGTGTCCTTTCAGTACTAATTTTGCAGTATTTCACAGGATTTGGTATACTATGTTTCCCTTCTCGTTTGTTTGAAAATTTTCTAGATTTCCCATTTGATACTTTTTTTGACCTATTCGTTATTCAGAAGTATGGTGTTTGTTTGAATTTAGGCTTTTCCAGTTTTTCTTGTTTTCTAGTTTCACCGCATTGTAATTAGAAAAGATAGTTGTTATACTTTTATTCTTAAATTTTCTAGAAATTGCTTCTTTAAAATTTATTTTATTTTTTTAAGATTTTATTTATCCATTCATGACAGACAGAGAGAGAGAGAGAGCAAGAGAGAGAAAGAGGCAGAGACACAGGCAGAGGGAGAAGCAGGCTCCATGCAGGAAACCCGACGTGGAACTCGATCCGGGATCTCCAGGATCACACCGTCACACCGCAGGCTGAAGGAGGTGCTAAACCATTGAGCCACCAGGGCTGCCCTAAAAATTGCTTTGTGCTTATCATATAATGTATCTCAATGTTCTGTATGTACTTGGGAAGAATGTATGTCCTGTTTTTGGATGGAATGTTATATATATAGCATATAGCTGCGCTATTTATTCATTGAAGTTTCCTACTATCATTGTATTATTGTTTATTTCTCCCTTTAGAGCTGTTAGTATTTACCAAATATGTTTAAGTGTTTCAATGTTTGGTGTATATATATTTATGATTTTTATATCTTAATGTATTTTCCTACTTATCATCTTATAGTGACATTCTTCATCTCTTGGTACTGTTTTTGTCTTAAATTGTATTTTGTCTGATGTATGTACGCCTATCCTCACTTTCTTTTTGCTTCTATTTGCATAAGATATGTAGTTCCACTCCTTTACTTGAACCCGTGTGATTTTAGAGCTTAAATAAGTCTCCTGTAAGCAGCGCATAGATTTTTGTTTTGTTTGTTTTAAGCTATCCAGTTACTCTGTGTCTTTTGTTCAGTAAATTCAGTACATTTACATTTAAAGTGATTATTGATATGTAAAGACTTAATACTGTCATTTATTGATTGCTTTCTGGTTGTTTTGTTTTTTCCATTGTTCCTTTTCTCTTCTGTTTCTGCCTGTCATTGTAAATTAGTGGTTTTCCATAGTGATATGCTCTCTTTTCTTTTCTTTTTTTTTTTTTTTTTAATGTTTTGTGAATCTACACTAGAGTTTTGCCTTGTGGTTACCATCTTTGCTTTGTGGTTTAAATACCACATAGATAGATATAGCAGTCTATTTTATACTGATAGAAACTTATCTTTGTTCACCTATAAATGTGCCACTCTTTACTCCTCTTTTGCATTTTTGATGTCATAATTTATCTACTTTTATGCTGTGTATTCATTAACAAATTATAGTAGCTATAGCTTTTTTTTTAGTATTTTTTGCCTTTAACCTTTATGTGACAGTTAAATGGTTAATATACCATTCTAATAGTTTTCTAATTGTCTATCTTTCACTTCTAAGAATGTGTTGTGTACTTTTATGTTTTCATATCACTAATTAGTGTCTTTTCATGTCAGACTGAGAAACTCCTTTTTAACATTTCTTCAAGTCTAGTACAACCATAGTGAACACCCTTAACTTTTATTTGTCTAGGAAAGCTTTTATTTCTCCTATAACATATCTAAAGGATAACTTGGCTGGAGAAAGTATTCTTGATTGGCAATTTTTATCTTTCAACACGTTAAATATATTATTCTTTTCTCTCCTGGCATGTAAAGTTTCTGCTGAGAAATCTCATAATCTAATAGAGGTTGCTTTAGAGGTTACTTTCTTTTTTTCCACTGCTGACTTTAAGAATCTTTATCATTGATTTTTGATAGATTCGTTATATTATGTGTTGGAGAATGTATTTTGGCATTCAGATAATCTGTTGTACTATTAGCTTTGTGGAGTTGCGTTTTCAAGTCCTTCCCCACGTTTGGGAAATTCTCCTCTTTTATGTATGTATGTATGTATGTATGTATGTATGTATTTATCTATGTAAGTTATGGCTCTTCTTGGCCCAGTTTCAATTCAAAAAGGAACTCTGCACAATTTACTTTTGCAAATACTACCTAAAATATGAAATCTAGATAATGCCAGTTGGATATGTAATTTGTATTTTTCTCCATTTATTTTTAACTTACATGTTTTCCAGAAGAATGGAACAATGAAAGTTTATGCAGTTAGGCTTGGACATTTAGATATATATTTAGATCAAGATGTTTAATTTACCTTACTCTGTCATCCAAATAAGATAGATTATTAGACATTGCTATTGAATGAAATATTTGTCATTATTATTTATGATATTAAATACAAGAGGAACCAGAGACAGCTACAGGGCTTAGGCATGCTTAGATTATGAGAAATGGGCAGAAGTAGGAGATGATATTTAGCATTTTAAAACAGTGGAAAAGTAGATTCTTAAACTTCCTGACTTATCATGTAAATGTTTACCAGGAACACAATTTTAGAACAGCTGATATTATTATTATTTTTTAAAGATTTTATGTATTTATTTATGAGAGACACAGAGAGAGAAGCACAGACACAGGCAGTTAGAAGCAAGCTCCATGCAGGAAGTCTGATATGGGACTTGATCCTGGGTCTCCAGGATCACACCCTGGGCTGAAAGCAGCACTAAACTGCTGAGCCACCTGGGCTGCCCAGAACAGCTGATATTATAACTGATGTGGTGGTAGTAGTTTGGAAAGAAAATGACAGCTAGAAGGCAAACAGTACATGTAAATTCACATAATTGTGACATGATCTTAATTATATCTTTATTAGATTGTGTGATCCAGGAAGCATTTAATATTATTTCATTCTAAGGACATAGGTGATTGTTCATTTTATGTGTAATAGTAGCTAATTAAAAAATTATTTCTAGAGTGTTGATGAATGAATTGTTTTAAGTCTGGAGAGAGGAGCCTGCAGTTATGATACAGTATTTCGTTATTGTTTTACACATTTAACATGTTTATTAATGACTTGACAGAATATAAAGTCCTTATTTGATTTTCAGAGAACAAAAGATTCTATAAAGTAGATAATATATTGATTGCTAAAATTAAAATTCTAAATTGTTTTAAGTTATTAAAAGACAATTCAAGTTTAAAAGTGATATGAATAAATTAAAACATTTAAGGTCAAAATTCATTTGAATTGTTATCAAACTAAACAATAGGTTTGAAAGGACTATTGTTTCAAAAATACCAAAAATACCTATTTGTACTTAAACTCCCTATTGAAGGACATGATTTAAGAATTATTAATATAAAATAAAGTTCAATTTTAGGTGTATCCAAATGTTGGTGCACTGTGATGGCAGGGAATCTCTAGGTGGGTATCAGTTGAGTGGGCCCAGCCCCCTGTGTGTGTAATTTATCAGACCACATCTACAGCTATTTTAAAACATCTAAAGGGGAAATAGGTTTACTCATTGAGGGGGAATGCAGGCTTTGTATGCAGATTCCCAGGGGCTGAAACCTGGTCCTGCTCCTTTGTAACTGTGTGACTTGGAACTGTTTTCTGAGCTTTGTCTCTCAAATCCTTATAGGCAAAATTAAAGAATGGTGCTTATTTCACCATTAAAGTCCTGAGATTTAAAGACCAAAGAAATTAGACCAATCTCCTGTACTTAGTAAATGCTTAACAATTGTTTCTTGTATTGCTATTTCAATATACCTTATCTGAGATTTGAAATCAAGAAGAATAAATATAAAGCTAACTGGCTTGGTAAGAAATCTGTAAATGCCCTCATGTAGTAATCAAATATTAATTGAGGAAGACTGATATTGGTGCTAAGTTTAGCTGATTATTTTTATAATTTTCACAAGAATAATAAGGTCATACATTCTGAAAAGTGTGAATTATAAAATTTAAAGTGGAATGGCATTATGTGTTTATATCATTGAAGAAGCTCTTCTCTTTATATTACCATGGAATTACATATAGGTCATTCTGCATTGAAAATCAATACATAAATGCTTTGTAACAACACTTATAAATCAGCATATTTTCTTTGTATATAGTAAATAAAAAAGTGATGGTCAAAATTTTTAGGTTTCTTAAATTATAAGTCCATAGATATCTGAATTCTCCCATTTCCACTTACCTCATTTATTTACTTGTGGATTTTGGTTTCTGGTTTCTCTTTTTTATTTCCTCATTTCTTTCTGTATGTTCAGTTATGTAGAAGGTTTGAGGGAGTGTGGTTGTAGTTAGGGAAAGGAGTCTTGGCAGAAGTTATTTTTATGTTCACTTAAGCTGTTTAATTTTCCATTGGAAGATTATATTTTATGGCCCTAAGGCATTCGAATTTCTTACGACTTTTAGCTCGTATCATGTATGGATAACCATGACTATGTTTTGTGTCTTCAGTCATCATTTTTTCCCTTCTGCATCCATGAAAATGCATTTGCAATTCTCTCACCAAAGAGAATTAAGTTTGTTTAGACATTTATTTCCAGAATATATAGTAGTGCAACATCATATTTGATATGCTGTCCCTCTGAAAGGATTTGTTTTGGATAAAATTTTAATATTTTTGACCCAGTTTACCAAGAGAAAATATTTGTTCACAAAGCAAGATTTTGCCAAGGTTTACACAAATATCCTCGCTTTTAATAAACAGATGGTGCTATTAATTGTTGTTCTGTTAAGTCATGCTAATATAGTATCATTTACTATTTAAGTGCCAGATATGTCTCTGACAGATGGAACATCAGTGTAGCTAATGTAGGATGATATGAGCATTGCAAGCATGATGCTAACGTGTTAGTCGTGGCATTGGCATTTGGAACCATAGTAGTCATCTTGGCAGTACCAGAGGTACTGTAATAACTGGCTGGGTGTCTGTGGCCAACCAAGCACATGGCTGTCAGTCATATCATTATTTGGAAGGGAGGTATATTCACAACTTTAAAACTGGCTACTGTATATTTCTATTTAAACCCAACTCTGAATTTTGTTAAGTCCATATGCTTTATTCTGTTTGCCTTGTTTTTCATGTAACATTTAAGATAAGAGGACATCTGCTAACTTTGGCTCAGAAAGCTACATAGACTTATTCTCAGTTATTCTGCTCTTGAAACAATTCCCTACTAACAACAACAAAAAGTTTTTCAGGATACTGCTGCAGGCTTAGTCAGTCATTTCATATAATTCAATGTGTCTAAAATATATATTTTTTAAATAATTTTTAGCGGGCTTCTCAGAGTTTCAATTTCAGGTTGTTTCTTTCATGAAATCTCTGAACAAAATGGCCTTAAGCATGCTCCAAGAGCAAGCTGCTCTTTGGCATAAGCCATTTGACATCCATCCTACTTCCTGAAACTTGATTCATCTGGACTGTGACATCTCACTAAATTTAGCCAGAAGCTAGAGAATTTGCTTTCTAGCATTTTTTTTTTTTTTAAATAAACCTCCTGGACCTGGATATAGGTTTCTTTACATTCTGACCTTCAGCTTCTGCTGAGATCTTGTGGACTTTCTCTTCCTGAGACATAGAAGAGTCCTCTAACACTGTGCTGTCGAATATCCTTTCTGCATGCATAGTATTGATTCCAACTGACATCCATAGAAAAATACTAAGTCATGCATGCTTTATCCTGTTTAATATGTTCATTCTATCTTTGTAAGTGTTGGGCTGGCGAGACTGGGGACCTCAAATGGCCGACTGGAGGCCAGCAACCTCCCAATAAGGACGCTCTGCCGCCCCACCCCCATCTTCCCACCAATGCCGCCTTGTCCTAACTTAGCTTACAAGACCTATAACCCTTGCCCTAATCGGAATGCTGCTCTGCCTCCAACTTCCCACGAAAATTCTTTATAGAACCCCCTGCGAGTTTGCCTGGGCGTGACTTCCCACCTGCGACTTCCCCGCTCTCTCCCTCCCCTGCCCCCGCGGAACCTGCCGCTAGACCGCGTCCCATTAAAAAGCCTGTTTCAGGGCAGCCCCGGCGGCCCAGCGGTTTAGCGCCGCCTGCAGCCCGGGGCGTGATCCTGGAGACCGGGGATCGAGTCCCATGTTAGGCTCTCTGCGTGGAGCCTGCTTCTCCCTCTCTCTCTCTCTCTCTCTCTCTCTCTCTCATTCTGTCATGAGTAAATAAATAAAATCTTAAAAAAAAAAAAAAAAAAAAGAAGAAGCCTGTTTCGACCCACTTTTGCCTGGCCTCTCAATTCCATTTCACTACCGATCAGATTAAACCTGACAATAAGGTTAAAAGTTAAGATTATGAACAAGGATCTGGCATTTAAAGCTGGGAAACCAAACAAAAGAGGTCTTATTTCATCTTCTTGATGGCATTGAATGGCACTGAATTCTATGCCCCATACTGAATAGGTAAATACGTTGTATTTTCAGTGTCTTATGTTTTTTTTTTTTTTTTCCACTGAGTGCTAGTCCTTTAACCCTTTAACAGTTTCTTGTTTTGACTTTAATCAATGTGCTAAAAAACCCAGAAGAAAAAATATAAAACACACTCAATGTTTAGGAGATCAAATCTGGTATTCCAGTAAAATTTTCTTTTTATTAGGAGAATGAAAATCAGGCAAAATATAATGGTTTTCAATTTTCATGAATTAATTGCTGCTTTAAATATTTTTAAAATATTCTATATTATAAAAGGTTAAAACTGTTCCAAATTGGATTTAAATATATTATAAATCTCTTATCCTTTATAACATTATTTTTAAAATTGTTATTGAAATATATGGTTTTATATTATTTCACAGCATCTTTACATATTTGCTTAATTTCTCCATTTTACTAGAAATATCAGAATTCAAATTTTATTAGCAAACATAGTTTATATCAACCCTAACCTTAGAGGCATGGTAATCTGTTCAATCGAAAATTTCTGGAGAAGGCATGCCTGACAATTGTTATTTTTGGTAAACATTTGCTTGAAACAGCACATATCTGATTTGAGAGAGGTGAAGCAGCTGTTTTAGCTTCACAGAAAATGTTGCCAGAAAGAAATTGTGTCCCTAAGGTGTGGGCTGAGTTACAGCTTTAAAAAATTAAATTAGCCCAGCACATGCTTGGCTCCCCTGTTACTTGGCTTCCTTGCACCATGGCCCTCCACCATGGCTTCCTATTTGTTTGGCCCAAACTCCTCTGTAGTTTATTGACAGTAGCATGATAAATCACAGTTTCCACTGGGCACCATACCTGCTCATATGGTCTTAGTGTCTGTAAGGGGGCCAATAGTCATGCCTTCTCAGGCAGGATTGTGAAATTGCTCTTTCAAAAGCTTAGAAATCAATGTTCCATGAAACAAACTATTCTTAATCCAGGCAGAAATTCTTAGGGAGTTGTGACTCTTCCCTGAAAAATGACTACAATCTTGAATCTGAGGTGGTATTCACTCATCTTCATGTGAGACTTAGGTAGCCATAAATATTTTATACTTGGAAGATATGACCAATATAATTATGGCATAGGGGGATAGGCATTCTGATTTTTAATTTTTAAAGATATCTTAGACAAATGTTAAATTCTTAGAACTACATATCCATATCCATTTTTTAAAATGACAATAAGAAAATATTTTGAAGCAATTTAATAAAATTTCATTTGATTTTCATTTGTGCCATGAATTTACCTCATTGTGTGTGTGTGTGTGTGTGTGTGTTTGGGGGGGTGATGTTTTTTGTTACTTGAAGATCTGTACCAATCCTTTACTTACCTTAGGTCAGTATGGAACTGAATTAAATTTTAACTATACCATGTGTCTTGAATTCATGGATAACTGAAGAACCTATATTATAGGAGACCATAACACCATCATATAATAAATTAAAGTCATGCTGGCTATTTGGAGAGGAATGTTACTAAATTATAATGGAATGTTAATCTACAGTTGATATAAAAAGAAAAGATGAATAATAGAATGTCTGCTAAATTGACTTGAGTGGAAAAGCCTGTGTTGCCACTATTGATGAGAAGCAGAATATGTTACCCTTAACCATAAAAAAAATCATGATTTGTTCAATAGAATCAAAATAGAAAATATATGTATTTAATATTTTACCTATTGCTTAGATAAATAAGAGAATCCACCTTTGACTTCTCAAAGAATTGCTTAAGAATTAGATGCTCAGGGGTTCCTGGGTGTCTCAGTCAGTTGAGCATCTGCATTGGGCTAAGGTTCCTCAAATTACATGAGCCACATTGTTTCAAAACAATATATTTTTTCTAATAGTTTGTATCATACTTATTGATTCAACCATGTTTTTAATAAATAAATATCAAGGGCAGCCCCGGTGGCTCAGTGGTTTAGTGCCACCTTGAGCCCAGGGCCTGATCCTGGAGACCTGGGATCGGGTTCCATGTCGGGTTCCTTGCGTGGAGCCTGCTTTTCCCTCTGCCTGTGTCTCTACCGCTTTCTCTCTCTCTCTCTCTCTCATTAATGGATAAATAAAATCTTTAAAAATAAATAAATAAATAAATAAATAAATAAATATCAAGAGAGAATTACATTCCATTGTAACAGTATATCTGATAAATATATTTTATTTCAATATATTGTAAAATTTTCATAGTTCTAAATGTTAAAAGGTCAAATGAATTGAGCAAGATTCATGGCCACTTTCAATATCTTTTTTGTGCCTCATGGTTTTACCCAGGGCTAATAATGTTATCCAAAGGACATTCGTAGAGTGCACTTTTTGCTCTTTCTTGGATAGTTTGATTTGTTTTTTCAGTGCTGTCACTAACATAGTAAATCAATGTTACATGACACTTTTCCAGTGGTATATAACATAACGCTTCTTATTTTGTCTGGATTCTGAAGGAAGCTTATAGCAGTTGAATCCCTTGCAGACTGATTCATTTCTAGTATTGATTTCCAAAAGTCTAGAGTAGGATGGCAGCATTTCAAGTTATTGAACACTTAAAGAATAATCTGCTTGAATTATTTTTTTATTTACCCTAAAACTTGATACTAAGTAGATCTTACTGATTTTTAGGTTATAAAGGATTTATGAAAGCAGAAGTTAAAGATCTGCTTTCTCTCTAATCTTTTGTTTTTTTTTTTTTTTTCATCAATTTACTTGTGAATTAATGATAATTTTCTGCCCCTGTGCTTGGATATGGACCATGAAAATACAATTGGGTATCTGCTGTCAAAAAGTGTATCCTAAAACAAAACAAAGCAAAAACCAATCCCTACATTAAATAAAACAAAAAATTGCCAGCTTTTTAAATTTTCATTTTACCACAAGAAAAGAGAACTCTAAGCCATATTGCTTCATGCTGTATAGTTTCTTTTTCTTTTTAAAAACATCAAATGACATCCTTTACTTAGGAGGTATTTAATATTAAAGTGTAGTAGATGTTCCTAGAATTTAAGTTTTGGTAAGAGCTTTCTATATATTACCCAACAAACAAAGGATAGGGTTGTAAGTCTAACAACTGGATTAGAAATAATATTTTCATGTTTCTTTCTGTGCCATGTTTACCTTATTTATCATATCACTTAGATTGACATGGTTTATTATGAAAATATATATCAAATGATAGTGTAATAGAGTAATTCTGCTATTTAATATTTCATGCAGATCTTAAAATACCCAATTAACTTTTCTGATGATCTCTTAGGTTAACCAGTAAATTCGGTTTTACCCTACCTCTAGGTAAATTTTTGTTTAGAGACAGATTAGAATATAATGTTGCTGACATGTATTAAATATGCACAGTGGGCCAGACATTGGCTGGGATATTTCAAATACCTAATTTCATTTAATCCTCAATAATGCTATAAGGGAAATAATAATACTCTCATTGTACAGATGAGGAAATAGAAGTTGAAAAGTTTAAGTCACTTGCCCCAACAGTATTGTGCAGCTAGTTAGTGGTAGAAGTGAAATTTGGGACCTGATATTTAGGACATTAAATTCTAAACTCTTTCCATTGTATTAGACAATGATAAAAATAGGTCTTCAAGTTAGTTGTTTTGTTGCTATTTTGAAATAGCAAAATTTCAAATGCTATTTGAAAGTAAAAATGCTTTCACATTTTGTTGCTTATGCTCAAAAAATAACTGGCCTTTATCTCCATATATATTGTCTGAAACAAAACTGCCAGAAATGCTGTAGCAAGAAAATAACAGTGATAAGTTGAATTGTTTTACCCTCATTCCCCACCAATAATCTATGCATTGGAAAAAGAAAATATTTCCCTAATGTAATTAATCACAACATTAGTGTTGACAAAAATACGACTTTTGAGGAAAGATGGGCAATTCCTTTGTAATCACTTTAAAATGTGCCATTTGGGCCATTGGTTGACCTATCCTACAAATTAATGTAGTGGTTAGTAATTTGGCATTTGGAGTCAAATTGCTAAACTTCAAGTCTGGCTATGTCACTTAATCCTTGATATTGGACATGTGGTTTAAACTTTCAATGCCTCAGTTCCCTGATTTGTTAAGTAGGGATCAAAATTGACTATCTCTCAGAGGCTTTTGCATTTTGGATACTAAAACCTTTATAGAACTTATGTATGAAAAACTCCTTTTCACAGCACCTAATGATAACAGTTAGTTACTAACTTTCAATGCTATTTTCAAATCAACTGATTCAACTGAAATGCTTGTGTATAATGCAAAAGTGGGTCCATATTGGTTCTTTATTGAATGTAATATACTTAAGAGATTAAGTTATATGAATATATGTTTGATTTTATTTCATGAAATGAAAATATTTAAAATAACAATACTGTTTTATCCTTAGATGGAGAAATAGAGTTTTCATATACATGACTATGTATCCTCAGGAATATGGAACATATTTATTCAGATATAGATAGGCAGGCCAGGGAAGAAACAAGAGCAAGATTAAAACACTTTATCCTCTGAGATCTCAGCAGACAATATGCATACTTAGAAGTATTCTCATACAAATAATTGCATCTGAAAATACGAAAGTATCTTTTGTGAACATAAAATTTAAATGTAATAAATTAAGAAAAGGCATTGTCTCAGCTTTGTAAAGTATCTGGAAAAAACACATTGATGACATTATCTAATTGTCCCTTGAGGTTTGTATGAATCCCATTTACTCAAGAACATTAAGGATATCAGGTCAGACAAGGTAATAGTGCTCTGGAATGGTGTGCTTTTAGATTTTTCATGTTTGTGCTCTGAATTCCTGCTTGTTTTCTGTTTCAAATATCAGCACCTTCTCTCTTGCTCTATGTTTACTTATTTTTTTCCTATAAACATAACTGTTAGTCTTTTGCAAACAGATTATATTCTTTTTTCTCCTACTTTTTATAATCATGTGCAGAAGTCATGGTACCCAACTTTTTAATTAAAATATTCCTAATATTTGATAATTTTAATATTTGTATCAGTGAACCTCTGTATCAAAGTTTTCTGGTCCTTCAATTTTTCAGACTTTTTCTTCTATACTGTTTCATAACTAAGAATTATATCCATACCCTAGTCTCAGTTTCAGGCATCCAGCTTCACAAGTAACTATCTTCCTATTTCTCTGTCATAAACACTGTATTCCAAATATTTTTAGATTTACTAGATCTAAAAATCTATTGATCCTAACTTTGTACTGCTTTTTTTATTTCTTTCCCTTCCTCCCTCCCTCCCTTTTAAATCTTACATGCTCAATTCCCTTTCTCTCTCCTTTTAAAGTTCATGTTTGGAAAAATATCACCGTTATTAAGTCTTTCTACCTCTTCAGTGGCCAAATATTTGCCATTAAATCTGGCCAGAAAAAGGAGCCACTATTACATTAACTAATCTATATATTTATTACTACCAACAACTAAATGCTGGTCCTTAATGCTGCCTGATAATCCTACTATATATATATAATTTTTTTTTCATTTTCTTAAAGACCTTGATAAACTTACATATTCTATTATTTTTAATTTAGAAAAAAATAGGACAGTAATTCTTTTGGATTTCTTATCCAGACAATAATTTTATATCTGAACAAGGGCAGTTTTATTTTTATTTAGTTTTTAATTCTTTCTTTTGGTTAATTTATTGTGCTGGCTAGGATCCCTAGTACACTGTTGCATAGAAGTGGTGAGAGAGGACATTCTTACTTTGTTTCCGATGTTAGATTCCATTCTTTATTTAACTTACCATAATTATTTTTCCCTTACACCACTCCACTGAAATTTTTCATCAAGATAATCCATGAAACCCATTCCCCTAATTCTAATGGTTAAAACTTAGATCTTTTACTTGACCTGTTTGTAGTGATTAAATCCTTTATACACCCTTTTCCTCTGTTGTATTCTTTAATATCATATATTCTTGATTTTATTTCTTCCTTAAAAGCTGCTACTTTTTAATTCCCTATTTATTCTTCCCAAATTTTATTTTATTTAATTTATTTTTTATTTATTGGAGTTCGATTTGCCAATATATAGCATATCACCCAGTGCTCATCCTGTCAAGTGCCCCCCTCAGTGCCTGTCACCCAGTCATCCCAATCCCTTGCCCACCTCCCTTTCCACTACCCCTTGTTCATTTCCCAGAGTTAAGAGTTTCTCATGTTCTGTCATCCTCACTGATATTTTCACCCATTTTCTCTCCTTTCGCTTTATTCCCTTTATGAATGGATTTTTTTTAATTTATATTCCCCAAATGAATGAGACCATATAACGTTTGTCCTTCTCCGACTGACTTACTTCACTCAGCATAATACCCTCCAGTTCCAACCACGTTGAAGCAAATGGTGGGTATTTGTCGTTTCTAATGGCTGAGGAATATTCCATTGTATACATAAACCACGTCTTCTTTATCTTTTGATGGACAACGAGGCTTCATCCACAGTTTGGCTATTGTGGACATTGCTGCTATAAACATTGGGGTGCAGATGTTCCAGCGTTTCACTGCATCTGTATCTTTGGGGTAAATCCCCAGCAGTGCAATTGCTGGGTTGTAGGATAGTTCTATTTTTAACTCTTTGAGGAACCTCCACACAGTTTTCCAGAGTGGCTGAAACAGTTCACATTCCCACCAACAGTGCAAGAGGGGTTCCCTATCTCTCCAAATTTTAAATTTGATTTGCCACAGGGTTCTTCTCCTTTCTGTCTGAACTAGCTCTGTAGATATTCTCTTCTAGTTTCAAGGTTTACATATCCTGTAAATACCATCAAATGAAATTTTCCAATTTATATATCTGGAACAGATCTATCTTCCAAAGTGTAGACTCCTATATCTAAGTGGACATACACCACATTTAAAAAATTCTAATAGATATATCAAACTTAAGTCAAATTTAATCTCCTAATCTTCCCTCCCAAACTGGCTATTTTGCTTTCTTCATTATTCCTCAAAAAATATCAACTTCACTTTTCCATTTTCTCAGGCTAATGACCTTGAAGTCATTTTCTTTTGACCATGATAGCAAATTCATCATCAAATCCTGTGTACTTTATCTTCAAAATATATCAGAAGCCAACACTTCGCAACACATCTGTTTCAAAATACTGGTCCAGGCTACCATTAACTCTTGCTCAAATTGTCCTATAGTCTGCAAACTGCGATTCCTTTGATTTCTCTCCCAATCTATCCCAAACATAGCAGTTAGGGAGATCCTTTGCAGAAAGTCGTTGTCACCATATGTCTCAAATACCTTACTATTTTCTTCAGTTTGTAATTAAAATTGTCACAAAGTTTTTCAAGTGCTCTAACCTCCCTGTCAAGTCTGATATTATTTCCTACTATTTTTCTTTTGCACACTCTGATCCAGACAGATGAGCCTCCTTTCTATTCCTGTAACATGGCAAATAGACATTATAGTGTCTGTATTTTGTACATGCGATTCCTGAGCCTGGAATATTCTTTCCCCTGATATCCCTTGTTAAATTTCTCATCTCTGTTAGGTGTGTTATCAAATGTGAACTTATGTTTGAGGCCTTTCCTATCTCTAAAATAACCCATTATTGTAGTACTTTTTAAATTCTGTTTAATTTTTTCCATAATATATTTCATCATTTAAAATGCTATAAAAATGCTATCAAATTGTCAAATAACACAATTCAACTGATAAATTTGGTCAGTGACTCATGAAGCAGGCAGCATCCTATCTAACAGATAAAAGAAGCTCCAAAGAGCTATACAAGAAAAGATATTTTATAGGATAAGGGAGCAGAAACCGGGAAGTTATAATAGGCAAAAAGCAGATTGGTTATTGCCAAGTCTCTTTCCTTATAGAGAGCTGGCATTATAAGTTAAGCTTTGATTTGGAGACATGGGACTTAGCATAACTGACTCCATTTGGGGCCTATTGCTTTTATTTTTTTATTCTTATTTTTTTTAAGATTTTATTTATTTATTCATGAGAGAGAGAGAGAGAGAGAGAGAGAGAGAGGCAGAGACACAGGCAGAGGGAGAAGCAGGCTCCATGCAGGGAGACTGACGTGGGACTTGATCCCAGGTCTCCAGGATCACACTCCGGGCTGAAGGCAGCGATAAACCACTGGGCCACCGGGGCTGCCCACTTGTTGTCTTTAATAATGTTCTTTCGTGAAAATTGTAGCTGTGTAGGATAGCTTTTTGTCTGTTACTACTGTGTCCCAAATGCATAGAAGTTTTCACGACATGAAACAAATATTTGTGAAAGTATGAATGACTAAAAGAAATATTTTACATTTTTCTTTTAAAAGCACTTTGTTATCTGAGCTTCTCATTTGTAATAGCTCGATGATAAATTTATAGAAAAATATGACCATACCAAAATGAAAACAACTCCAATTATGTCTAACAAAGTCTGAAGAACTTTAAGCAAATCTTTTATTATGAGATGTAATATCAAATTTTGCCTTCTATACACGGTGGGAAATAAATTCTCAAGATGTTAAAGATGACCCAGAAAATAATATAAAATAATGAAGAGTTATTTTTCTGGTAATACATAAATCTGTGATAAGCAACAATCATCTGATATGCTTCAGGTTTCATAAAATATATTTGGAGTGATCTTATTACCAAAAAAAGATAATTGTAGATCATTATGTTTTTATATTGATATTGTATTGATATGTGTCAATATGTGATTGACACATATTATGTGTATGGGGGCATATTTGCCAAAACAATTTTATTTTGATTTTGATAAGCTATCTCCTAAATTTTGCTATGAGTCTTTAGTGCTATAAACCACTACTTTAAGGCACATAAGCCAAAAACCACTCTCAACTTTAGCTAAACCTCTGCTTCCTTCCAGTAAATCAGTTCTGTCATTTTTACTGATCTCACCCTTAATGTCCTTGGGTGGTTAGTTATAAAATATTAATGATTTCAATAAAAATGGAAACCAGAAGACAGTTGAAAGCTTAAATTACTTATCAAATTTAAAAAGCCAGTGAAAATATAAATGCTTCTATACCCAAGGTATATACCACTATAACGTAATCTGAAGACCTTGAACATTTTATATAACAAACTACTTGAAATGTAGGAAATATTTATTTTAATTTTTTTGTCCAAATGGGAAGCACTGGAATATATATTTTCTGCTTTGTATGCTAATTAAACATGTTTTCCTCTTAAAAATTTCTACATGTTAATGTCTAGAATCTAAATTATTTACCAAGAACAAAAACTACTTACAGTACATAGAAATTCTAGTATTTTTTAGGTTCCTATCTTTTAAGCAGTATTGCATTTCTGGAATGGTGTTAATGTATCTACTAAATTATTTTTCAGAATAGGCTAGTGCAGTGTTGCTAACCCTGTATGAAAATATTAGAGAAAGAATAACAATGGGATTTTAGAATTAAAAAATATGTTACCAACATTGGGATACATTTGTAAGCATTACCCACAGATGGCTTTGATAGCAACTTGTAAAAGTTTTATTTATTTTAGGAATTATTTGTAGCATAATATAAAATCTCTTCGAAGTTACTTGATTTAATTATATTTGGATTCTTGGGTTGAGTACCATTATGTGACTTATTAAAATAATTTTTTATCCATCATTAGGATAGGCTCACAGCATCTATTCACCACTCAGTGTAGAAAAGCACCCCAGGATATGGCACCTGTTATGTTGAATGGCATTTCTTTCTTTCTCAGTAATTACATATGCACATCATATTTGCATAAGTGTTTTGACGACTTCTTCAGTAATCATCGGGTTTACACTATTGGCCTATTCAAATTGTTTTTCATCTTTTACCCAGAAAATTGAAAACTTCACTTCACAAGAAGAACTTTAAAGAAAAACAATGAGATACTTCTTTTTGTGCTGATCAACCAATTATTAAGTATAATTTCCTCAAATATTTTTAGATACCATTTGAGGAAAATTATTAAATCTTATGATAAATGAAGGCACAGTAAATGTACTATTTCTTTTCCCTTTTTGTTATTTAAACTATCACTGAGTAACATTTTACTTTTATGAAATAGAATCCATGGTATTGGTATTGTTAGACTGAATACATTGACTCAAATATAATGTGTCCAATGTCTCAAGAAGAAGTAGAAAACTTCTCATATGAAATACAATTTCAGCATATCTTTCGTGCTATCTTGCAATGTGCTTTTTCTTTCCTATTGTGGAAAAGAAAAGTCCATTAAGAGATACCATCAAGTACAATGATAGATCAATTAGTATTGATATCTAAAGCAGTATCTTAGTGAGTCTTTAGGGTGTGTTTATTTCTGTACAGAAATGGGAGACTTCAAATGGTATCTCAATGAAGGTGGAAAGCCTTCTAATCTGCAGTTATAATAAAAGAACGGTCACTTGGGAGCTGTTGGTGGCTTAGTCAGTTGAGTGTCTGACTCTTGGTTTCTGCTCAGGTCATGATCTCAGGGTTTTAGAATTGAGGCCTCCAGGTTCAGCAGGGTGTCTGCTTGAGATTTTCTTTCTTCCCCTTTTGCTCCTCCCCCCACTTACATGGGTGCACTCTCTCTAAAATGAGTCTTTTTTTTTTTTTTTTAAAGAATGGTCATTTTTAATCAGGTCACTGATAAAAATTATAAAATTTACAACTATTTTACATTAGGTAATTTACAAATAGTATTTAAACTTTAAGGCATAACTTTTATAGTCCTCTTCATGATAAGTATATGAAGGTTCAGAGAGTCTTAGCAACTTTTTCAAGGTCATAGAGGTCAATTCACTAATTTGAACCCTGATAAATACTACTATAATTCTTATATTTCTAATATTACACTGAACCACTAATTTCTTTCTAAATTAGAAGAATGGCAGAATAACATTTGTGAATTATCTATGTGCAATATATTGTTTAGTCACAGTAAACCTGAAAAGAATTATTATTTTTTAAAGTGCATAGAATGATATTCAAAAATGTTATGCAGGAGAAGCCCGGGTGGCTCAGCGGGTTAGCGCCACCTTGAGCCCAGGGCCTGATTCTGGAGACCGGGGATCAAGTCCCAGGTCAGGCTCCCTGCATGGAGCCTGCTTCTCCCTCTGCCTGTGTCTCTGCCTCTCTCTTTCTCTCTCTCTCTCTCTCTCTCTGTCTCTCATGAATAAATAAATAAAATCTTAAAAAAAAACTTTATATAAAAAAACAAAAATATTATGCAAATTGCATAGGATCACACTTTATGTGGATCATAAAGTTATTTTCTGATTTGTGGTCAATTGCTTAAAAAGTTCTCAAGGAATAGAAAATATTGATATTCTTCTATCTTTGGTGATTAGCTGGTAAAAATTTAGCAATTTATCATAATATAATGTAACTTTATGGAGCTTTGTGTTCTCCTCAGGGAGTATTTTTTGAAGCCCAAAATAGCATTAAAAAGCACAAAAGAATCTTGTAAGCTCTCTACCATGCTACTCTTAAATTATTAGGGTATATTTTGATTTTAAATGTTGTCTATTCACAAAGATAATTCACAATGAGTAAATTAATAAAAACAGGGTGAGTTTGGTCAGTATAAATTATCAATATTTACGTGACTACATGCTACTGAGAAATAGATATTAGTGCTGGTGTCTGTGTAGATGTTACCTTATTATACCTAATATGACATATGCGTAAAGGAATTGAAAACTTTTTCTATGTTCCTTCTATATCTTAATGGTAAATAATACATCAAAAAGGTTTTTCAAGGTATAGTCAAAGAGAAATGGCTATTTCCATATGCCTACATTAGCAAGATCTGGTTTTAAAAACAAGAGGTTATATACAGAAGTGTTATCCTTTTCTCAGCATTACTTTTATTGTGTATAATTAAAAATATAATTTCCTTATTAACCATATCTCAAAATGTTTCTTAAGGTTTAAAATTATCTTGAATTTTCATCCATTTTTCAACTCCTATATTACAGCATTAAAATTAAGCACTCTTTTAGTTAATTATAGTTAATTAAGGGTGACAGATCAAAAACAAAGCATCTGTTTCCTAAATAATGTGCTTTCATTAGTATTATTTCTGTATGTCATTATCATGGAAAGGTTATATGGAAAAATGACTTAATTATAGTTGTAAAAATTATATAAGCAAATTCTTAACAGTGAACTACAGAAGAAAATATTGTAATTTATATTCACACTATATTTCCAAGTTTATTTTATAATATCCCACTTACAAATCTGTTTTTAATAGGGTATTTATTCTCATGGTAGTATTAACTTGTACTTAAACAGTTTGGGCTCTTATGGAGCCAATCTGTGACCCTTTTGGTTTTGGATGGCCTGAAATATCAAAATACATATTGAGTAAAAAGCAGATCTTCACACATCAGGATATGCTCATTTTTATTAGGGAATTTTTAATTAATTTATTTTTGTATACTGGAAAAATGCAATATGCAGGACCATTTTCTTCCCCTATTTAAAATGATTATTTTGTTATTTTTTAATGGCAGATTGTCAGGTGGATAGATTTTTGCCTACTTTAAAATCTTTAGATAGATAAAGGAAGTTGATAAAGTGATAAAAACTTTTGTATATATAACAAATTAGAACTTTGGCAATTGAAAACTTGATAACTGTTATTTGATAGCCAATTTGGTGGCATATTTTAATGCGTTTGACTTTTCATGGTCTCATTGATTTATGGAGGTAATGTATGGAATGCATTGCTTATCTAATCTTTCTCTGAACCCATTCTAAACTACTATTCTTTAAGGAAATTATATTTTTAACTTTAGAATGAGCAGGTCTCAATTATCTACTATCATTAAGGAAGCATTGAGTGGAATATGATGATTTTTGTTTGATTTAAATCTTTATAACTTCTATGATGTAACGTTTTTATTAACTGTATTATTTCACTAGCACATTCTTCAGAACCCTATGAAATTATATTATAGTTAAGTACTGGAGTGTGCTTAACAAGATCCTTCAAATGTTCTTCTATATGCTTAAAGACAAGTACGAACAAAATAATTTCAATTAATATGTAAGAGGTGAAGGTGACCTCAATAAGTTGTAAAAATTCCACTTCAAACTTTTAGATGGAGTTATTTCTGAATAATTAAAATGAAACCTTCCCACCTGCACCCCATTTTTTTTAGACAATTGAGTCCATCAAATTTTGGTATTCAGATGGAGTTTTCTCTAGGGACAGAGGTATTACTGGTTTTCTGAGAGACACATGTCCTTAATATATTTCATGTTAATGAGTAGGGTGAGTGGAGTTGAATCATTTTAGAAAGGGGAACAATTTTGATAAAAATTGAAGCATTATCATAAAAACTATGTTTTCCTGCCTGCAATGTGAACTCTCCTTATTTGAAATACATATTTGATTTAGCCAGTAGTTGCCACTTGCCTTCCAATATGAGTGGCTCAAGCTTAGAGGTTAAAGCCAATTTTATACACATTAAAATAATACACATTATATCATGAAGAAAATATTAGTCACATTCCATTATGTAATTTTATAACAGTTAATAGTTTACATTAGAAAAAAATTAATAGAGTTTTATAGAATCCTTCCCAGTATTCTATGATGCTATGTTTATATGAATTTTCCTTTATGATCAAACATATTATAAGGAGAATAAGCAACATGATATAACAGTAAGTTTAAAGGAAAATAATTATGCACATTTAGAAGCAAATGTATAAATTCAGCATTGCATTTTGATACTATATAGTACAAACAAGAGTTAAATAATACAGATTTGTATAGTGATACAAAATAAGCATTGTAAGAAATGCAAGGCCAGGGCAGCCCCGGTGGCCCAGTGGTTTAACACCACCTTCGGCCGGGGGTGTGATCCTGGAGACCCAGGATGGAGTCCCACGTCGGGCTCCCTGCATGTAGCCTGCTGCTCCCTCTGCCTGTGTCTCTGCGCCTCTCTCTCTCTCTCTCTCTCTGTGTGTGTCTGTCATGAATAAATAAATAAAATCTTAAAAAAAAGAGAAAGAAATGCAAGGCCTGTATTGTGTGTAGAATGTTTATCAGTATGATTTAAGAGAAAACAAATTGCTTATAAAAATTTAGAAGCTTGACGTATAAATGGTTACATGTGAATACCAACCTTTTCTTCTGTAAAATGTTTTATTTTCTCTTAAATGGATCTAAGTAAATAGATGACATGTTAATTAATAGGCATAATCATTAAATTATAATACATTGACTCTAGTATTTTCATGGATAAAATAATTAGAATATGATGATCATTTTCTCTCAAAGATGCAGTCTATATAAAATAGAACTAGCAAAGGGCAATTATATATATTGTATATATTTCTCACTAACACATTCCCACGCACATATATGTGTATTTACAGAGATCATTTTGATACAACTAGTAGAAATGTGAGATTTACTTCTCTAATAAATAGAGGAATATGAATTGGATTATGCAGCTAATAGAATGATAGTTTCATAAAGTTAAGTGACTTAATAGTAGAATCAATCTTAAAATAATTAACATTTAAAACATAAATTGATATAATTTAATTAATTGGCCAGTTTATAATCATTCTCTCAAAAAACTAAGTAGTGATTCATACCTCATCAAAATTTCACAATCTATCTCTAAGTCCAAGATGAACAATTTAATTCTAATAACATTAATGATAAAGATTGGCCTTTTCTATTTTAATATACTAATACTAAACTTTTAAAAATCTTTAATTGGTACCAACTACTGTTAAAAATATTTCGGTATATTCCTTCAACTGTATCAATATTACTAAATATAACTTGACCAGTATCTCAAGTAGGAAATAACAGAACTAGAATTTCAATCTTCCTCATCTTCATTTTCAACAACTACTATTGAAGACTATGTAATTACAATTTATATATTTATTTTTTACAGGTGTTAAGTTATAACCTATACATGTGATAGCTAATACGTAAATAAATACATCAGGACTTTGATGTACTATTTATTTATTTATTTATTTATTTTTAAGATTTTATTTATTCATAAAAGACACACAGAGAGAGAGAGAGAGAGGCAGAGACACAGGCAGAGGGAGAAGCAGGCTCCATGCAGGGAGCCCCACGCGGGACTTGATCCCAGGCCCAGGATCACACCCTAGGCCAAAGGTGGCGCTAAACCACTAAGCCACCCGGGCGGCCCTACTTAATTATTTTAAAATCTAAATTTTTTTAAAATTTTTTATTTATTTATGATAGTCATCACACAGAGAGAGAGAGAGAGGCAGAGACATAGGCAGAGGGAGAAGCAGGCTCCATGCACCGGGAGCCCGACGTGGGATTCGATCCCGGGTCTCCAGGATCACGCCCTGGGCCAAAGGCAGGCGCCAAACCGCTGCGCCACCCAGGGATCCCCATTATTTTAAAATCTAAATGTTAGGCACGAATGATGCCATTTGTCTTTCTATGTATCCGTACATGACTTCTTTCTATATACCAATATACAGAAAACATCAAAACTAAAATCAAGACTCTTTTTTGTGTGTTTTGCATGTGCTATAGGAGAACAGATGATCATCTTGTTTTTATTATTTTTCAAATCCTGTCTCCTTATCAACAGTGAGAAAGGAATTTATAAACCTCAAGATCTATTCTATGTATATACCAACAAAAAAGCTGGATATTTAGAAGACCTCTTAACGTTTTGACTATGAAGAGAGTGCCTGTCACTATGTTCCCAGAGAAAATACCCTAAAGATTTCTCTACAAAGTTGGGGCACATAGTATAAATATTTAAATACTAAATATGAAACAGATACAAAATATAATGTGTAAATTAGAACCCTATCACAAAATATATTTTTGAAATTAGCATATTAAATTAACTTGGTCTGTAACTAATATATTTAAAGTCATATTTTAAAGACTTTTTATATTAAAATATATCATCAGCAACTATTAGTCAAATTATCAGGAAATCAGTATATTTCTGTGGAGAAGGGATTTTAATTAACTCATTCATTTGTCATATAAATAGTTATCTAGTGTCTGATCTACTTCAGTCATCTACTAGATGTTGCAGACATATCTAGCACTCAAGAAATAGCCATGTTTTCTCATACATCTAGCCCTTTTGTAGTTTGGGGAGGTCATGTATCACTTCTCAGTGAAATTACTTAGAGTGCACAGTCTGAAAAGTCGCCCTTTATATTCCTTTTGGGAAATCTAAAAGCAACCATTGATATTACAGGGTCACAAAATGAGAACAAACTAGATTCTTGAGTAATTGATTGAAAGAACATTGTTCTAAAGAGCATCCTAATCATCAGATGAGTTTTATGAGTATTAACTACATTTGTTATATTTCACCATTGGGATCTTATAGTCAATTTGATTCTGTAGCTTATTGACTAACACGTTAAGTGAAAAATGATGTGATAAGAAGCCATATGAGTCTTATTTGGTAAGGGATAAGGCCAGTATAATTTCTTGCCACATGGATTTTGTTATCAGCTATAGAAAAAGAATAATCACAAAACACTCTAAAAAAAGTATTCGATTTGGTCTTGGCCATTGATTGCATCAGTCAAAATTTGGCCAAAAACTTGAGCCATATATTTAACTATATTTTTGAATATATAATTATATATGGATATTATATATAAACATATATAAAATACATATTTTAAGAACTACATATTGGATTAGCTTACCCAATTTTATGGACTGGCTAAGCAAGTCTGCAAAATGTGGGTCAGGCAGTGAGAAAGTGACTAACAGACTCAAACTCCAGTCATGAGTTAAAGATGCTGTGCACATGAGGAATTTATCTCTTGAAGTATCAGCTGTACTTTAAAGGCCTTCCAACTGATTAAGTCAAGCCCCACCAGTTATTCTGGATAATCTTTGTTAAATTCAACTCAGGAAGGTTTCTAATTCTGAAGTTAAGTGATTAAAATATTTAGAGGGTTTCCTTTTACTTAGGATATTAAAAAAGGCTTTCCTCATAAGATATCTTTTATCATAAACCCCAAAGACATGACTATATCATAAGGCTGTGGAAATCGTTTGCCAATATTCACTGAAAAGCTCATTACATACATATTCTCATGTTCTTACCTTGGAATGATAAACGTACTTCATGAAAGGACAATCCCAGTCTAGCCAGAGTAGAGTGAGTGATGTTAGAATGGGAATTGGAGAGGTGGTTGACTTGGAGAGGCAGATCAATGTGTGTATGTGTGTGTGTGTGAGAGAGAGAGAGCATGTGTGCATGAGTGGGGGATGTGGCAGAGGGGGAGAGAAACTCTTTCGGCAGACTCATTGCTGACATGGAGCCCCATGTGGGGCTCAATCCCAGGACCCTGAGATGATGACCTGAGCTGAAAGCAAGAGTTGTGCTCATAACTGACTGAGTCACCCAGGTGCCCCTACCTCAACATTTTTAATAACTCTGAAGAACAATTATTTTCATGTTTAAGTTACAGAACTGAGGCTTAGAAAAGCAGAACAAGAGTTCGTTGCTTGAAACATATTTCGATATTTTATAGACAAATTTAGACTTATGTTTATCATTATTACATTATATAACTTTGTAATACACATATTTTTATGAATATACTTAATTAACATACTCAAAGATGAATACATGTTGTTATGTAACTAGTATCCTATTGTTGAGCAGATTTCAACAAACATTTTATATTCTAATAATCCTGTAATGCAAGTACTATAATGTGCTGTTGTTATTAACAAGTCCATTTCTCAGTAGATAATTCTGAAATACAGAGGTTGGTTTGATGGTAACAGACTATAAGATTTCAACTAGCCTTTTTAGGAAAATGCATTAATGGGCCATTTCAAAGTGGGATATCATTACCATTAAACAAATGTAACATCATTTGATATTAACAGAACCGAACTAAAATAGTATTTGTGTTGAAATTCAAGCCCCTATGTGATACATTGGAAAAAAGAGCCAAAATAATTTGTGTTTTCTTCCATTAAAGGGCAGCCCGGGTGGCTCAGTGGTTTAGTGCCACCTTCAGCCCAGGGCCTGATCTTGGAGACCCAGGATTGACTCCCACATTGGGTTCCCTGCATGGATCCTGCTTCTCCCTCTGCCTGTGTCTCTGACTCTCTCTCTCTCTCTCTCTCTCTCTCTCATGAATAAATAAATAAAATCTTTTAAAAATGTAGTTATTTCTGTACCCATTGAATCTGGGCTGTCTTTGTGACTCACTTGGCCAGTAACATATCATAGAAGTTTAAGTTCAGAGCATAGGACTTGCATGCTTTTAAGTCTGAATGCTCTTAAAACGCTATGAAGTCTGGGATAATGTTCAGCAGTATGAGCAGCCACATGGAGAGAGGCCCCAGTGACTTCAGCTTTCCCATCTTTCTTGGCCATCTCAATCCTCTCAGGTGAGGCCATTGACATGTGGTGAAACAATGTGAGAATAGATGAGCCTGGTCCAGGACAGAAGGATTACCACATTTATGACCCACAGAAGCAGATTATCTAAAGAAAATAAGTTTGAGGGTGACTTACTATGCAGCAGTAAATGACTGGCACATAGCATAATACAAATTTGAAGAGTTTCTGGTCTAGTTCCTTCCAACCTCCCTCTTCTAAAAATATGCAATAATTACCGAAGTGTGATAACTGGTGTTAATATCTAATTGTGATTACTTTTTAACTAGTGGATGATGTTTGAATTCAGATTCAATGCCTTGAAGACAGATTGTATAATCAAGGATCTTAGTGCTGTTTGTTTTAGACAAGTGGGTCTGTTACTAGTGAGGCCACATTAGTATCAATAGAGAAAGCTGTAAAATCTAAAAATGTTACTTTGGCCATTTTTTTTCTGCCTACTGCTATTTCTGACAGTATATGTTTGCTGTAATGGCTTCTCAAGGAGTGAAGAGTAGAACTTCTTAAGCATGGTGATGGATGTTAACTAGACTTATTGGCAATAATTTGCAACATCCACAAATATCTAATCATGCCGTACACCTGTCACTAATGTAATGTTAGACCTCGATAAAAAAAATAAATAAAAAGCATTCTTAGACAGGAATAAAGTAACTTTTCTCAGGGGAACTTTAGATGTAAATTACGCTTTTGGAAATTTGGCACATCATTCATGTATTACAGCAAATTACCTCCACTCACAGTACACAACTTTCTTTTTTCTTTTAAGATTTTTAAAATTTATTCATGAGAGACACAGAGAGAGGCAGAGACACAGGCAGAGGGAGAAGCAGGCTCCCTGTAAGGAGCCTGACATAGGACTCAATCCCAGATCCCCGGATCATGCCTTGAGCTGAAGGCAGATGCTCAACTGCTGAGCTACCCAGGTGTTCCAGTATACAACTTTCTTAAAGAGGAAAGTTCTCTGTAACCTTTACTGGGGTGGGGGTGGGGGATAATTATAAATCCACTGGTCCTATTCTTCTGACATCTCCGGAAAAAGTCCATCTCAGGGGCTGTTAACTTTTTTGTTACATAGCATTAGGTAGGGCTTTGCCAGTAAATAAATGTACTTCATGGTCTTTAAACTTCTGAGACAGGATCATGGTATTGGTCTTTCTCTCATGAAGTCTTTCTCTGTCTTTCTATATAAATTTACCCATCTCCTAACCAGAAAGCATTACACAACAATCTGTATATCAGAACACTGGCATTAGAGTTCTTCAGAGAAATGGAATCAGTAGGCTATGTGAGTTGTAAATATTTGACCAAATATATATTTCTTATAATAAATCACAATATTACAAAGAGGGAATTTAAAAAATACATTGCTCTTCCCTTTTTAATTTAATTTAATTTTTTAAATATTTTATTTATTTATTCATGACAGACACAGAGAGAGAGAGAGAGAGAGAGAGAGAGGCAGAGACACAGACAGAAGGAGAAGCAGGCTCCATGTGGGGAGCCCGAAATGGGACTGGATCCCAGGTCTCCAGGATCAGGCCCTAGGCTGAAGGCAGCACTAAACCGCTGAGCCACCAGGGTTGCCCTCCTTTTTTAATTTTAAAGGTTTGCCCTACTCCCAGGATTTACATGTAGTTTAGTTTTCTTATGTGAATTTTACTTGTCAGGTACAGTATTTAATTATGTTTTTAAAAAGTAGTGTATAATATAAAATAAAAATTAGATCATACATGAAATGTGCTTAGGTTATCCATCCTTGAAATATTTTCAAGGCACAGTATGAGAAAAGGGAGGATATTGAAGAATACCAATATCAGAGTACATGATAAAGTTACAATAATCAAATCAACAAGGTATTAATTTCTTCAATTTCCTCTCTTATGCTCTTCTTGGCAGTTAGTAAGAAATTCTATTATCTAAAGAGAATTTATCCTTATATAAGGACAGAAAAAAATTAAAATTAATGTAAATGTAATTTTTAAATGCCATTAAATTTATGTTAATTTATTCTACAAATGAGATTTTTCTTATGTCGTTCAATGAATACGGCTTGACTTAAATTTCTTTAGATGATATTTCATGTGATTTGAGTTTCATCCTGTTTGAATTTTACAGAAAGTATTTCAATTTGCCATTATTATTGCCCAAACTACAAACAGAATTCTCATTTAAAATGGCATTAGACTAATAAATACTTGCTTCTTTTCAAAGTTGACACTCAGTTTTGTCAAGATCAATACATAGAAGGAGGGAGAAATTGATGAAGCACAAGGTGATTCTTTACTCTGATAAATGCTTCTCAAATAGAAGGCAAATTTATGGGAGAAATCTTATTCACTTTCTGATAAAATATTCCATATGTTAATAGAATTGGTACAGAACATAGAGCTACAAAACATAGAGCTGTCTTTCTATATGAATTTACCCATCTCCTACAAAAGTACAGAACATAGAGCTAAATGTAAATTCATTTGTGTGGGGCTATATTTTTCATTTTGTTTTGAGCATCAGAGCCTAGAGAATAAGGCATTTCCTAATTAAGAGATATAATAGCACCAAGTTTGAGTAGAGACCTCCTGCAGTTCAAATTATCTTTAAACAAAAACAGAAATGCAATACAATATCAAACTAACAATAGGACATACGCTTTGTTAATGGACTCAACTAGATGAATAAAAAGGTAAATCATGGATGTTATTGTTCTCTCTTCAGTGCTTTAATAATAGTCTCTCTGGTTCTTCATGTATTGATTTTTTTCTTCCTCTGTTTCCGACTTTGTGCCTTCTGATCTTGCCACTATTTCTAGAGAATTGATAATAGAAGTTCAGTGTTGATGATAAGTAGAATCTTTTATGTTCTTCTGATCTTGATCCTAATGGAAAGAATTATGTAGTCATTTCAGGCTAACATATAATTTTCTGGTAACATGGATAATTGGGGATAAGTATAAATAATATATACTTCTTCTGTTTGTTTACTTATACAGAGAGAGTGAGAGAAGAAATATTTATTATGTTCTTCACAAAATTCCTTCTCCATTTGGATCATTATCACATACACAGAACAAAAACTAGATCATTTCAATAAACTAGTATATTGAAACAAGTTCCTGCTTCTCCAGCGTAGTAGAAACAGTTCAACTCCACACACCTTGAGTAAACTGGACTTCTTTGAATGGAAACATGAAGCAACTTCTTTCTTCTACCAGATGAACTGGTAGGAATCCAAGAAGAAATATTCTACTTACAGAGAACTGTCCTGATGGGGTGAGGGGTGGCAAGTGATACTAAATCATAGGCATAAGCTATTCAGAGCCACAAGAGAGATTGAGAAGTCTCACAGTGAGGCAAGCTTTTACCTTCAAATTACTAGATTATAGAAAGAGAGGGCAATGAGGGAGGTGGCCATAATACTTGGGCGTAGAGAGTTTAGGGAAGCAAAAAATTTCAAGTTCAAGTATATTTCAATATTTTAACAAACAATATACCTGGAGAAGTGTGTTCTGTCTGAAAAAGACCTTTGATTATAACTCCAGTATTTCATCTCACACATTTTATAACCTTATGTGGGCCTATCACTGTCATTACTTCATCAGAACTCTAATATAATTGAACAGTATACAGAAAAACAACATATTTTATTACATGTGAATAACTCCAATAGTTTAATTACTTTATTGGTAATACAGCATGCTTCTGTTAAGGCTTGTAGGAGTCATAAATATACCCTTCAAATTTAGTAACAATTGATTAGAAAAAAAAGGAAGAAAATATGGGTATATGACATAGCTATTTTTTGTTGTTGTTGATGATTATTATAGAAAACGTAGTTTAGGTCTGTAGCCAAAGAAGTTATTACTATTATGATTCCTGTGGTAAATTTAATATTATTTCTTCCCCCCTAAACCTCTCTCAGTCTCTCCATTACTACAAGTCTTATTTGCAGACAGAGGGTTAAAAGAAGACTCAAAATAAGTTGATGCAAGCAAACTGTTTCTTTCCCCACATGCATGAGGTAAACAAACCACTCTTTATGCCATGGGAAGGACTAACCAATTCCCTGTCCTTATGGAATTTATATTGTTTTGGAGTTAAACTTTGTTGATTGCTAACATTCATTTCTCATTCTGTAACTGGTAGACATATGGGTATGTTGCAAAAACAATTATACGAAGAGATGAGAGAAAAGGATTTTAAGTAAATTACATTTTTTTTCATCTAGGAACAATATTAGTCTCTAAGTTTTGGAAATATATTTGCTGAGTAATATGCAAAGCATGCCACAGGATTTCGTATTCTTTACTCAAAATCCATTGCACAATATACAATTTTCAATAATCAATCCCATTTCATAGATTACATGATTTATGCACATGATTTATATTCCTCCCAACACTTCTAAACAAAATCCTTGTTACCTCTACTTTACTAATGAGGTAACTTAGATTTTAGTGGGTGAAGTTCTTGATTAAGAATCACCAACTAATCAGATGGGCTGAATCATACCAGGGCATGAGTGACAAGAAGATCCTTATGTTCTTTAGCAATTTCCTTCGATACTGTGAATGCTGGTGGCTTATTTTTTTTTTCTCACAAAGGAACTGCACAAAGTTCAATTTTATGTTTTTTTTTTCCTTGTGATATTCACCAATTTACTTAGGATTTTCTAATACTGTTTGTCTTATACCCTGCACCCCAACTTTGGAAGCTTGAGCTGAAAGGATAGCATGCGTTGTAATGTGCATTCATCTGTCTATCTGGTAACCAATGCATATGTGTAGAAGGAGATTTATTAAATGAAAATAAAAATAGTAACCATTTTGTTTTTTTATATATACTTAGTACTAATGAGGAAATATGCAAGTTTACCTTAGTGAATATGATTACATAAAATTATGTGTCTACCAATGCTTTGTAAACTTTATTACAGATATTAATAACTAGGGTGGATCTGGAGATTCTGTATTTCTAGCTAATTCCCAGAGGATGCTGAAAATCTGGACATTGTTTTGAATGGCAAAATCCCAAATTTTAACTATGTAAGGATGGAGCTATATCTTGTTTTGTTTTTGTTGAAATGCATACTAGTGTTTGGCTTCTGTCTTCTCTCTCTCTCTCTTTTCTTTAATTACAGGTTTCGATATTATTTCTTAGCTATCTGAAGGTAACCAATAAAATGTCTGCAATAAAACAAGCACTGATTAATTATAGGCTGAGTGAATTAATTAGCAAAAGTACTTCAGACTAAGTTTATAGTGATTAGAGATTGAAAGGTATACATGTAGTCTTTCAGAGAACAAATATATACAATATGATGTGTAAAATAGGGTTACAATCTCTCTTTTCCAAAAAAAGGTAATTAGGCTTTTAGAAAACTTTAGGTTCTAAATTTTTTTAAACCTCAAAGATCAGTGGTCAGTGAAATTTTAAGAAATTGATTTGGTTTTGTTTATTTAATATAATTGATTTCTAATATGACTAGACAGGAGAAATGGGATGAGCACTGGGTGTTATTCTGTATGTTGGCAAATTGAAAACCAATAAAAAATAAATTTATTATAAAAAAAGAAATTTTGAAGAATGACTAAGAAAATAACAAAAACAAATGAATAGCAATAACAACAAAACAAACCAAGACTTAAATTCTGGTTTTCTGATACTTTTTGTACTGATGGATAAAGCTGTTATACTTAAGTTTGCTTGACTAAGTTATAAAAAATGGCCTACAACAGGAATCATCCTCAATAAACAATAATCTCAAGAACTACGCTCCCATAGATTTCACTGCGTTAATATTGGAAGTCTTTTTCTTTTTTTAAGATTTTTATTTGTTCATTCATGAGAGACACATAGAGAGAGAGATAGAGGCAGAGACACAGGCAGAGGGAGAAGCAGGCTCCATGTAGGGAGCCTTTTGTGGGACTTGATCCCAGAAATTGGGATCACGCCCTGAGCCAAAGACAGATGCTCAACCACTGAGCCACCCAGGTGTCCCGAGTATTGGAAGTCTTAATCTGGAAATCTAAACTATCTCATTGAATGGCTCTGAGCATCAATAAGATAATGATTGTGCTGGTACCATGTCAAATATGGAGCATGTACAACTCTGGGCTATCATTATAAGGGGTAAAAGGGAAAAGGAAGTACTGTAAAATTATAGCCTGGAATCTTACATTCTAGTTTATCTTTGTCTGATGTCAAATAATCCTATAATATAGGTTATCTTATAATATTTCAGTGTTGTTTCAAGTGAGCTTTTGACAAAGCAGTTATATTGTTTGTAAGCAACTTTAAATTCAAAGGATAAATCAGGTGTAAGTTATATCGGGCAGATTTTGGAAAATGTCTGGACTTAAATATCTGCTACAAATGATGTACATTAGCACCCAGAGCCTTTCTTTAGAATTTATATCTAAGCAATGAGATAAGAGCAGAATCACTAAAAAAATAGCCCTCATCTTGCAGGACAATTATTTAATTTGTGGAGGAGGCAGCATATGTCTTAAAATTGATAAGACTACAATTACATTATGACTTTAAGTCAAGATGTATATTAACCTAAATGATTTAATATCCTTAATTTAGAAATATAATGATTGCTACCAAAAAGTACTTCCCCAATTCTCCCCTTTCCCCCTCTCCACAAGCTGTTAACTAGCTATGCATGTATTTTCAAAATGATAAATTAAGTTTCTTCTAGTTATAAATATTCACCATTTTTTCATCTTAATTAAATGAAGAACACACAAATATACATAGATTTTTTTTAATTCCAAACTTCAAGTAACATTAAAGAGTTCTGAATTAGTTACAAATAAAACTGCATTTTATTTTCCCCAGTATAGAAAGAACTAAATTCTTGCTATTCTGATTTAATCAATGTGATATTCTCTTTACTCTGAATCCTTGTTTTAAGGTCCTATGAATATAAAATTAGCTATGTATTACTAAAAATCATCCATTAAAAACACAAACAGGAAGAAGGTAAGTACTTTACCATATGAATATATGTTTAAAAGGAGATAAATGAAGGAAAGTGATTGCCTTAAAGTAAAGGTAAGACCCATAAATTCTACTTAATCCCTCCTGGAAGAGAAACACTTAGAACAAAAAGAGAATTCATACATATTCCTGAACTAGTATTTACTTGTTTTGAAGACCTGCCCTTGTGAATATTAGTTTATTATATATGTGGTTAGCATAAAGTATCCAAGTTTTATTATTAAAGTTTGAAATGTGTTACAGCTATACTTTATTGAATTTAGATATCTATAAATGCAGTATAAAAATTTTAATAAGGCAAATAAATGATTAATTATATATGCAAATTAGAAAATAAAATTTACTTCAATAGTCAGTTTAAATTATTTTGTCATCTGAATATAGTGAGCAATTACAACAAACACAAGCAGCTGATGAAAAAAATTGTATTTGCAAAGTGCTCATTTGCCTAATGTGATTTTTAAATGTATGCTGTTTATATGTACACACAGATTATACAGTGAAGACTAATTGGCAAAAGAAAATAGTGACTACAACAGTACTTTAAAATTAGCACATACTAAGATACACTCTTTAAATGGCTCTTTATCATAAAACATATCTTGAAAGTTCAATACAGGCATAGTATCAACTAGGGCATACTTTAAAAGCTGTAATTGGACTTTATCCCAGAAAAGGCTAAATAAATTGAAATATGTTTTATATCATTATGCATATTCTTCTGTGATAAAAATAGCCTTATATTTCTTATCAGCATGAAAAATTGTCCAACAGGGGAATAATCAAAAAAAGAGGGAAAAGAAGCAATCAAAAGAGAATGGGGAAGAATTTTAGCATCCTTTTGAAAAGAAAGCACTAAATGACTTGTGTGAATAATTTCAAAGCCTTGAATAATCTGCTTGTACCTCCCAGAAGACTTGTGGGGAAAAAATAAAGAAATGTTTTAAACATTTTAAGAGAACATATAAGACAATTTTCATTTTTTTATCTAGAATGTAAAAATGTGAGTACAATATTAACTGTACAAAATCTTATTCAAGAAACTATTAGAAGAATATTGAAATAGCTTAATATCACAAGTCTATAGCCTGTGAAATTTCTCCAATAAATAAAAAGTCCTTCCTAACATGAAAATTCTGGTGGTCTTCAAGGAAGAAATTATCTTATTATTTCTATAAAGATTTTGTAAAGACCTGTTTTGATACGTTACAAAAGAGGCAGGAGCAATAATATAGCATTATTTTCATGTTGGTTGAAGGTGAAATACAGAGTACTACTTCCCCTATAGCTTTTGTATTCCTAAATTTTAAGTGCCTAACCATATGGAGACAAAATTATGTGAATACACTATCAATGGAATCTACATGCTTATTATACTTTGTAATATTTCTGTGTCTGGGCTTAAAATAATAAACTATAATCAAATGTATCCCAAACTTACAACACAAATACACAAGTGATAATATTTACTCAGTTATATAATACATTATATAATTCTTCAGATAATTTAACATTTTGAATAATAATTTAAAACTTCACTATTAGTAAGGTATTCATAGTATTATTAATTGTATTCTAATTTTCTAAGACCACTTCTTAGCATTCCAACTCCAGAAGAGTGAATTATTTTTCTTGGGTGGATGGCAGTTTCTACTAGTCAAGGGAAGAAATAGCTGAGAGTAATTCTCTTAATCTTAGATAAGACCCAGTCAAGGGATTATAGAATAACTTTGACAAATAGGTCTTCTTTCCATTTACAAAGATCTTTTCAGATCTACTCCAGCCCCATAAATCTGCAATTTTCTTTTTACTATTTATTTATTTGTTTGTTTATTTGTTTATTTATTATTAATTAATCAATTAATTAATTAATAAGTCTGTGGTTCTGAAACCTCCACTTGTTGATTTTTTTAAGTTTTAATTTAAACTCCAGTTAACAAACAAACACACAGCCTAATATTAGTTTCAGGTGTACAATATAGTGATTCCACTCTTCCATATATATTATCCGATGCTCATCACAAGTGCATTGCTTAATCTCCCTCACCTATTTAACACACCTCCCCTCTGGTAACCAACAGTTTGTTCTCTAAGTCCAGACTCTGTTTCTTGGTTTGTCTTTTTTCCCTCTTTGCTTATTCTTGTTTCTTAAATTATACATATGAGTGAAATCCTATGGTATGTCTCTTTGACTGACTTTAACTCAGAATATGTAATATATCCTTGTTGCCAGTAATTTCGTATCAAAGCTCTACAACCAACCAGGCACTCATACTTGGTTATAATATATGATATGCCACCTACTCACAGAAGGAAACAAGGCAAGATTCAAAATGAATTACTTAAAATAATTTTCAAAACAGAAGAGATTTCATACCAACTTTATGAAAATTGATTCAGTTTCTTAACTATACTTTTTTGAACAAAGCTTTTTCATTAAATGGAAACAGTTACTTTACAAAATCAAGCAGATAATTTAGAAAAGTTTGTTTAAAGATATTTCTAAAAAATTTACAGAGGAATTTATCATATTATAGAAATGTCTCTTCTCAGCCACTTCATAAAGGAGTCATTATAATTCTTGGGTTGTTAAGAAGTCAAAGAGCATATACATTAATGGAGTTGTTTCAAAGCAGTTTGCTTGATATACCCCAGATATTTTCACTTTTAGTAATTGTGTTTCTGAGGAAGTTGTTTTATATTTTGCATTTTCAGAAATGTCATTATAAATATTGAAACCTTGTGATTTTGTTAATGAATGAGTCTAATTATTCTTCTCACTGATTAGAAGTTAGAGACCCTGTAGAACAGATAATTTAAGAGAGTTATTTTCCTTTATAAGATTTCCTATGTGTTAAGTCTTAACAGAATCATTGGTTGATTCTGACATGCAAGAGGTCCTTTTCATCATATATTGATATAAAATGTTTAATAGATATAATATTTACAAGATAGTTGAGTTACAGACACTTGGGCATTTATATTCAAATTATTTGAAGATATGGTGTGTGTGTATGTATGTATGTGTTTAAGAGACTGCAACTGAATTGAAAAGATAATCTGGAAGCTCCGTTCTCTGGCCTCCACCGACCTAGTGTTATCCATTAAAAGTGAGTAAACCAAATTTCATGTCCTGCTTATTGTTATTTCTTTATGAATATGTTTTTCTTATATTCTTCCTTGAACTTGTCACTGTACTTAATATAATTTTTATCATTAAGAAATAATGTAATTTAAAAAATCTTTAGTTTTATCAAGACTCAATGAATCTTGAGCTTATCACTCCATATTTGTTTATATGCTTCTACTATTTCCATTATGCCATAGAATTTTCCCTAATCTGTTTCCCTATTGTTTTGGGTAGTGAAGAATTGCTAATAGTTTATCAGCTTTATTTGACTAGCCAGAGGCATGCTCAAAATATACATTAATGATCATTGAAAATACTACATGCTGTACTTATTTAATCAATATAACCTAAGTGCCATAAACCGAATAGAAAATATATTATGATACAGAAAGAGAAACAAAAAGACATGATTAGCTACTTTCTGCAAGTTTTCCCTATTTTTATGAAACAATTTTTAATTTGGCAGCAATAGAACATTCAGTAGTTTAGCCTACTTGACATTTGATTTCAGTAGTCTGGGCTGGACTTTCTTAAAGTAATGAAAAAATGTAGTTTTCCTTATTTCCACAAAGTTGGCAATTTAAATAGGTAGATAGAAGTTAAATATAACAAAGGTGAAAAAGCGATCTGATAGTGATTTAATGAAGTATCCATGGAGTTGAGAGGAAATAGGTATAAAAGGCACATAGGATAAAGCATAATAAAAACTAAAGTTTGGAAGATGAATGCGAATTAACTAGCCAAATAATAATAATAATAATAAAATAATCACCTAAAAGGAACAATCCATGCAAGGGTCTTTAAGCCAAGAAAAAAATGTTAGAAGGACCGATGTAAGTTCATTCTAGTTTATAATGTTTGAGAAAAGAATTAAAGATGATATTGGAGAAATAATTAGACCACGTTTTCACAACATGTACATAAATTTGCCATTTAGTTTTAGGTTTATAAGAATACATAATATATGTTTACTTGTCTGCTTTTTATGTCAACCTGGATGATACAGTGTTGAAATCATATTTTAGAACAATCCTCTATAGGGACCCTGGGTGGCTCACTGGTTGAGTGTGTGCCTTTGGCTCAGGTCATGATTCCAGGGACCTGGTATCGAATCCCACATCCGGCTCCCTGCAGGGAGCCTGCTTCTCCCTCTGCCTATGTCTCTGCCTCTCTCTCTCTGTGTTTCTCATGAATAAATAAACCTTAAAAAAAAAGACAATCCTCTGTAATGGCATAGTGAATGGATTAGTGCCATTCAGGTCAGTTCAGATTATAGATTTAGATATTTGAAATATACACATGGACTGACAGTTAATTTTGCTGGAGTACCACACAACAATATCCTTATGGCTTACAGCAACAAAGGTATATATATAAATCTCACTTTTACATTTACATTCTTGTGGATCTATTCTAAATTGTGGCTTAGAATCAGGCGGCAATCAACTGCAGATCAATGTGTATTCTTCAATGTGAGGTATAAGGCTGAAGTTGCAACCCACATGTAGGATAGCCTATTTATAGAAGAAGGAAAAGCACAATAGTGTTGATGGCATTTTGTGATATTTTTGAGGGCTTCAATCAATCACTTACATTCACATTGTATTGTCCAGAGCAAATCTATGTCCAAGTAGAAGGGTAAGAAGTAAAAAATTATTCTTCTTTTGAAAGACCCTTCAAATTATGATGGGAATAAGGATGTATAATCCTTCTACAGGGTAAAAATAAAATAATTGGGCAAAGAACACCATTTATCAGACATGGTAACAGAAAATAATGGCTTTAGGTAAGTTTGCTCAAGGATAAATGGCATGTAAAGCATAAGGAAGGAGGACCTAAAAGAGATCCCTAAGTAAGAAAGTAAGACTAAGGAATAAGAAAATGGGAAGAGAGAGAAGAAGACTTGGAAGAAATTGAGTAAGTGACCAAAGTTTTGGGAGGGAAATTAACAAAAGAATCTCCTGCAATAGGTAATCATCAACTGAAAAGGATTGTGAACAGTGAACTGCAGCCAGTCCTCCACATTAGTATATGTGTATTTTGATACACATGAGAAGGTAGCTCCTTTGGACTGTCAGAGACAGCACTAACTGGTGGCTATGAAAAGGGTGAATGGTGACAGAGGGTAAATCACCACAACAGAAACTTAAGCAGAGAAATATTTGTCCTTTTAAAATTTTCTTTAAGCTAATCCTAAAGCTGTGGAAGGACCATATCCAGAAGAGGAGGGAAAAAAGCAAGGTGGGAGGTCTCTCAGAGACTGATTAAATCTCTCCTAACTTTAAACCATGGGGGGAGCAATTTTTACAATTCAGTATAAAAATTTTAAACTGGAGTGATTAGGTGTTTTATTAATCTTAAGTAAATATAAATGTATGAAATCTTCCATAAATATAATTAAGGATTAAAAATAAAAATTTATGGAGCTTAGTTGAAAATAGCACAAAATAATGATTTCATATTTATGACCCACTGCTCAGTAATGGTTATGTTTGTAACCATATGGACTTTGATAATGGACACTCATGTATTCAGGGGCATGGAGGACTTGTGACCAAGAGAACTCCAACATTCCATTGTTGGAGAGAGAAAACTCAAATGAGTTTACTAGATGTCAGAAGCAGGGTCCTGCAAATCCATGAAGCAGCATTAACCAATTAAGGTAACTGAATAGTACTTTTGGTTTTTGACAAAAGCGTATAGTGAGCTCAAATACAAAATTATCACAGAAGTCTGATTGTGTCAAATCATGTGAGGTAAAACACGGGTTCTGATTACTGGACTTTCATCTTAGTTGATGAGGATATGGTTTATGTGATCAATGTATTGTTTCTTTGGACAAGTGTAAAATATAAGATGATGAAGTATTCATTATTATTCTTATTAAGGAAGGTCTATGACTAAGAAATTCCAAAGGATGTAGTATCTGACTGAATTGGAAAACCTCAAGACTCCTGAGATAATAAACAAACAAATCAACCAACCAACCAACCAACCAACCAACCAATAAACCAACCAACCAACCAATCATATGAGGTGACATTTTGTGCCATGCCCTTAGACCTGAAGTTAGAAATTATCCAGCTTTTTATCTCAAATTAGGGTAACATCTTTATACTATTTTCAGATTGCTCTTTGTTAGGAAAAATATTATGTCACTTCCAAATAAATTTCATTGGAATTTACAGAAGGAATTAGATGAGCTGGAGGGACTTACTGCATTAGTGGAAGATGAAAGGATTACAAGTAACACTTTAGAAAAGCTAGGCGATAAATACGTAACTTTGCACTAGAGGATAACTGGGATAACATTAGATTATGTTTAATATAATTAGGTTAATGACCTTTATAAGGGATCAATCATAAATATTAAAGCTCAAAATATTAGATGAATGATTATATATTTTAGATCATGAACTCACATTGAAATATCCTTGGAAAACATAAATATATATCTAATTTTATGATGATCATAATATTCTGCCAATGTTTTTAATTTTCTATAAAAGGCCCATGGATTTTTTTTAAACACTTGAAGTCCTTTTATGGCAATATTATTTTTAAAAGTCTAATACATGTTTTAGTAAACTATTAAGAAACTATTTTGAATATTAAAAAACAAGTCTTTAGAGTATACAGTGAAAAAATATTGTCAGAATGCTGTCTTAAATTTTCAGAAATAAAATCTTACCACCATACAATAAACCTTAAAAATTAGGGCATCCTACAAATATCAAGATCTATTACAAAGAATGTGTGACCTCCTTTTTTTTTTTTTTTAAAGATTTTATTTATTTATTTATTCATGATAATCACAGAGAGAGAGAGAGAGAGGCAGCAACACAGGCAGAGGGAGAAGCAGGCTCCATGCACCGGGAGCCCGACGTGGGATTCGATCCCGGGTCTCCAGGATCACGCCCTGGGCCAAAGGCAGGCGCCAAACCGCTGCGCCACCCAGGGATCCCAATGTGTGACCTTCTTAAACATATTTTTGGCATTGCTAAATCCTTACAAATTATTATTTTTTTTTACCTCTATGGTATACAGATGGGGTGGGTCACATTTGAATATTTTGGCTAAAAAGCACTTAATGTGACTAACAGTTACATCATACAGAAGAAATGATTAAGGGGAAAAAATATAACCTCTGGGCATGAAGCAATTTTCACAAGAAAATACATAGGATACAATTATTCTTTGGTAGCAGGCCTGAAAAGAACCAATAGCTAGACATTAGTGCTGTAATTGTACTTCAGAATCTTTCAATGAAGAGAGTTGATTAAGTTGCTTTAAATTAGAGGTGTTCAAATAGTGAAATATCCTTTATTCATTTATTGCCATAGGGATCAGTGCACATGGGAAAAGTAATCTAGATTAGGCATTCAGTAGCCAAATTAAATATATACCAAATTTAGCAAACTAGTTGCTTGACTAGTGCAAAGACACCAGGTAATAAGAGTAAGTTTTAGGTTTGTAATGCCATGGTCTAAGAATTTTACTTGCTATGCTATAGGAAAAATACAGTCCATATTTGACTTGATGAAGATTGTTTTAATAAGATATTCTTTTCTTAGATATTTTGATAACTGAAAAATCTTCTCAGGCAGGCATTCAAACATTGTTTATACTCTAATATATGTATTTATTCTATGTTTTTAAATATTTCATTGCAAATATTTTTCCTTTAATTTGATTTTTACCCCAGGTTTATTGAGATATAATTATCAGACAACAAAACTCAACCAATTTATGTGTACAGATTATAGATTTTCATATTGAGAAAGCTTTGTAACCATTTTTTTTTAAAGATTTAGTTTATTTATTCATGAGAAACATAGAGAGGCAGAGACATAGACAGAAGGAGAAGCAGGTTCCTTGCAGGGAGCCCAACGTGGGATAGATACCCAGACCTGGGATCAGTCCCTGAGCCAAAGGCAGATGCTTAACCACTGAGCCACCCCGGCGTTCCTGTAACCATTTTTAGAATCAAGATATAGGCATTTACATCTTTCCAAAAATCTCCTTGATGCTGCTTTGCAGTCAGTCCCCTCCAACTCTGAAACCTGGAAAGCCCTAATCTGTTTTCTTTCTCTATAAATTTGTGTTTTCTTGAATTTAAAACAAATAGAATCATATAATACACGTACTTTTGATTTTTATTCCTTTGCATAGCATAATGCTTGTGATATTTGCCTGTGCTTTTGCATCTATTAATAATGTATTTGTTTCTGTATTTCTGAATGGTATTTCAAACTACAGATATACCACAATTTAGTTATCTGTTGACGAAGTGACAGACATTAGGGATGTTTCCAGTTTTTGTTTTTAGTGAAGAAAGGTGCTATGAACAACTTTGTTCTTTTAGTATAGTCTATAGTTTATTTCTCTTGGTTAATTACATGGGATTATGAGTACAGAATTATATTATTGAGTTATATACATTTTTCATTCCCATCAGCAATATATGAGAACTCTAGTTGGACCACATAATCACTGTGTGATATTTCAGGCTTCCTAATCTTAGGTATTCTAGTGTAAATGTATGATATCTAATTGCAATTTAAATGTTCATTTACTTAATAACTAATGATTTTGGAAAATGGTTTTTCATGTGCTTATTGTCCATCCATATATCTTAGTTGAAGTTTCAGTTCATTTTTTTTTATCATTTTTCAAAGATTTTTTTCTTTTTTACTAAGTTTTTAAAGTTCTTTATATATTTTGTATACAAACTCTTCACTGGATTATTTCCGATATTATTATTACTTTTCTAATATGTTGCTTATATTTTCATTTGCTTATTTATATCTTTGGGAGAGCAAGAGCTTTTAATTTTGATAAAGTCTGTTACAACACTATGGTTCTTTTATAATCCATGCTTTTTGTGTCCTCTTTAATTAATCATTGCCTAATACAAGAGAATAAATATTTCCCCTATTGTTATGGAAATATTATAATTTCAGTTCTTATGTTTTTATCTATAATATGTGGTTAGTTTCAGCATTAAAAAAAAAATACAGCTACCCAGTTGTTCTAGCACCTCATGTTAAAAAGACTGTACTGGGCAGCCCTGGTGGCTTAGTGGTTTAGCACCGCCTTCAGTCCAGGGCGAAATCCTGTAGACCCGGGATGGAGTCCCACCTCGGGCTCCCTGCGTGGAGACTGTTTCACCCTCTGCCTGTGTCTCTGACTCTCTCTGTGTCTCTCATGAATAAATAAAATCTTAAAAAAAAAAAAAAGAAACTATAAAAAAGAATAAAAAGACTGTACTTTAATCCATTGACTTGGTGATTTCCAACACTAATTGGGCAATAAATATTGATCTGTATTTGATTGCTTTCAGTTTCATTGATCTACAGGGGTATTCTAAAGTCAATGCTAATGTCTTGATTGTCCTAATGTAATAATTAAACTAAAAATAAGGTCTTCCAAATTGTCTAGTCTTGGTCTTTAATTTTTTGATATTATAAACCTTTTGTTCTCTGCATAAATTTTAGAAAAATCCTTGTATATTTCTTCAAAGTATCTAGTAGGATTTTGATTGAAAGTGCTTTGAATATAAATTTATTTTTTTTAATTTTTACTTATTTATGATAGTCACAGAGAGAGAGAGAGGCAGAGACACAGGCAGAGGGAGAAGCAGGCTCCATGCACCGGGAGCCCGATGTGGGACTCGATCCTGGATCCCCAGGATCGCGCCCTGGGCCAAAGGCAGGCGCCAAACCGCTGTGCCACCCAGGGATCCCGTGCTTTGAATATATAGCAAAATTCAGGAAGTGTTACAATTTTATCAGTCATAAGTATATATCTCCACTAATTTAGTTATTTTTTTGATTTCCATCAGCAATGTTTTGTAATTTATAGTGTGGAGGCCTTGATATTTCTGTTAAATTTATCCCAAAATATTTAAATTACAAATTTAAAGTTTATAACTAATTTCTTTTTTTTTTTTAATTGATCTGACCTGAACTCTTTAGGTGGAAAATCTGACCTAAGATGTTATGAGAATATTTAGAAGTTCATCCCATGTAGTGTGATATTTATATTTTGCTACATAAATTTTCATTTGTTTTGTTAAATGTTGCCCTTGGCCACTCTGGAGATACAGTATAGTTCATGGTATAGCTGCAATACTACTTTGATAATTCTAAATTCTTCCTAAATTGTAAAAAAATTAGAATTTTGAAACACATTTTATCTCAAGAGAATTGGCCGAATCAAAAACTATGAGGGAGAAAACTGGAAAGAGAAAGTCAAGTTTATTGACATTAAACTTTTCCTCAGATATCATAGATTAATTGAAGCAGATCCCATAAGTAGAAACTTGATACTTGCCAACTACTTATAAATTGATGATTCATGGACTGTTAACAGATACTCCTGGGACATTCAATTATGGTCATGCAATAAAATTAATAGATTTATGCATTATATCATCTATGTAAATAAAAAGATTTAAATGTATTAATTTTTTAAAATATTTACCAGAAAATAGTAGGCAGTAATATAACCTTGATGTTTTGTAGGATTACTTAAGCAAGACACTGGAGTATGCGTCATAAAGAAAAATGTTGATAAATTTGACTCTATTAAAATTAATATTCAACACAGAAAAATGTATAAGCGAGGTGGGAAAAAAGTTGAGGTATATACAAGGAGACATTGCTGAACTATTCACCCAACAGTGAATTTGTATTCAGAATATATAAATAATTTTTATAGGTCAACATATAAAAAACTACAAAAATGAAATATATTTATAAAGGATAAGTCTAGAAAACACATAGATGTTCACTCTCACCAGGAATATAAAAATTATATCTAAAATATCAGTAAGGAAGCCTTTCTATAGAAGGAAAAAGTCTCATTTTCTGTAAGCATACAAATACTTTGGAAATCAACTTAAAAATATCTACTGAAGCTTTATCTGTGGCTTCCTATGAATAGCAATTTACTGTATATGGAGGCATAGTATACAAACTGTTATATTGTCTGCATGATATTTCACATTAAAATAACATAGGATAAATTGTTTAAAGAGGATGTAATAAGTTAACTTTAGCATACACCTTTTGAGTGGTTAGTTAGCTTTATAAATGCTTCAATTATTGTTATCCGTATATCCTCTTAAAGCTTTTACTTTAACATTATATATGTAAGAAATATATTCCATTGATGATGAAAATGTATGGGGTTGTTTAAAAGATCTTAATATTTATGCTGCCTTCAGAATGAGGCAAAAGTAACTAGACATCCCATAGTCAAACACATCTGGATGTATGTTCTACATTATTTAGTAATCTATTCTCCTATTAACGGTGAATTCTCCCTTGAATCAAAAAGAATATCATTTGATTCTCCTCTCAGAATATCATTGCATTCACTTTAGACTGACCTTTACCTGTGAGATTCATTTCAGAGTATCTAAGATTAGATAACGGTTTCATAGAGCTTACTTCAATGGATGGGTTTTACGAAATTGCCAAGAATAAATATACACCTTTATTAAAATGAAACAAACCGAAGATATAAAGTAAATAGAGATATTCCCAAGTTAATAGGAAGTTAATAGGAAGATACATTACATTTCATTATGTATTTTTTTTACCCTATATTAAAATTCTTTCAAAATTAGAACTCAGAAGTGTCCCTGTTTCATTTCAACATGGCAGGAGTTTGGAAGTTGCCATGCCACTCTAACAAATGAAAAGTTAAACAGGCTAAAAGCTCAACAACCCTTCTTGGATCCATAAGAGAGGGCAGGATACAAAACAAATTGCTTCTCCCAAAATGAGAGAGATTGAATATAGGGAGCATAGAATCATGAACATAAGTTTCCGTGGAAACAAATGCCAGGGTAGGAAAACCTGAGTTATAATTGATGAATTGCTGAAGGTTTAGTGTAGGCAAGTGGTGAGAGTCCCAGTCATGGGCTCCCCACAATATTTTGAGACTTCAGCTACAGGAGGTCTACCAGAGTCCTACAAAGAAAATATCAGAGAAAAATTCTATTAGGCTTCTGACAGAAGACAGCAAAGGGAACCATTCTGAAATATGTCAGAGAACTCTGTTCTTTTTAACAAGGAATGCTTCAAGGGAAGCTAGTTAATATCCCAGCAAGTGAGGCTCTAATTATAAGACCTGGGGAAAGGGAAATACCCAGATGAAGCCACTCTTCTCACCCTGTCACACCCCAAGAAGGAAGAAATAACAAACTCATACTATTGCAAAGCTCACAGTGAAGGGGTATAAGCATACTCAAAGACTGAGATCTAATCATCAGACTATAGGACACTTCTATTGATGTCACACCTCACCATTACATTACTGAAATTATATTTATAACAGTTCCTTTTACCTGAGCATATCATGTATTCTTTTTTTTTTTTTTTTTTAAGCTTCTAAGGCATCCCAAAAGCAAGACACAATTTGAAGAGACAGGGCAGGCATCAGAACCAGATATAGCAGTAATGTTGGTAATACTGGACTGGGAATTTTAAAAAAGCTATGATTAATTGGTTAAGGGCTCTAATGGCTAAATATGCAGATAGACTGTAAAAACAGACGAGCAATGTAAATAGACATGCGAATTCTAAGAATGAAAAATAAATCCTAGAGATCCAAAACACTGTACCAGAAATAAAGATTGCCACCTTTGAGCTTATTAGTGGACTGGAGGAGGCTGAGGCAAAAATTCATGAACTAGAGAATATGTTAATTGAATCCTTGAAAACTGAAAGGCAAAGAGAAGTAAGAAAATTGTAATATTGAACATATATATTAGAAAAATAAAGATCTAAAATCAATATTTGTTTATTCTGTATGTTGCCTTTTCATTTTTTTTGATTATTCATTTTGCTCTGCAGAAGATTCTTAGTTTGATGTAGTCCTACTTGTTTATTTTTGCTTTTGTTGCTTGTGCTCTAGGTATCCTATCAAAAATAAAATTGCCAAAACACAGAGCCAAGATCTTCTTTTCTAGGTTTTCTTCTAGGAGTTTTATAGTTTCAGGTCTTACATTTAAGTGCTTAATCCATTTTGAGCTAATTTTAAGAGTGGTGAAGGAGAGAGATTTAGCTTCATTCTTTAACATATGACTAACCAATTTTCAAAGCAATTTATTGAAGAAACTGTCTTTACTGAGTGTTCTTGGCTCCTTTGTAAAATATTAGGTAACCATATATGCTTGTATTTATTTTTGGGCTCTCAGTTCTGTTCTATTGGTCTATTTGTATGTTTTTTTTATGCCAGTTTCACACCATCTTGATTCCTATAGCTTTATAATATAGCTTGGAATCGGGAATTGTGATGTCTCTAGCTTTATTCCTATGATTTCTTTGGATATTCAGGGTCTTTTGTACTTCTTTATAAATTTTAGGACTGTTTTTATACTTTTGTAAAAAAAAAAAAAAGCCATTGGAATCTTCATAGGGATTGCATTGAATCTATGGATGGATGGCTTTGGTAGTATGGACATTTTAACAATGTTAAGTTTTTTAATACAATGGATAAAGGATATATTTATATTTATTTGTGTTTAGATTTCTTTCATCAATATCTGATAGTTTCCAGAGTGGAAATCTTTCACCTCCTTAGTTAAATTTATTACCAAGTAATGTAGTGTTTTGATGCTATTGTAAATAGGATAGTTTCCTTTATTTCTTTTTTCAAATAATTTGTAGTGTATAAAAACACTAATGATTTTTGTGTTAATTTTGTGTCATGCAATTATCCTGAATATGTTGATTACATCTATAATAGTTTTTTGATGAAGTTTTTAGGATTTTCTATGTATTAAATTACATCATCTGAAATTAGAGAGATTTTTACTTTTTCTTTCCAATGTTGGTGCCTTTTATTTTTCTTACCTGATTTCTCTGGCTAGGACTTCCAGTACTATGTTGAAATGGTAAGAATGGGCACCCTTGTCTTATTTCTGACATTGGAAGGAAAGTTTGAAACTTTTTACCATTGAGTACAATGCTAACTATGGGATTATCATATTTAGCCTTTTAGGAAATGTTCCCGCTATTAAAAATTAGTAAATTTTCAAAGGTTTTTTAAATTATGAACAGAGGTTGCATTCTGACAATTGCTTTTTTAAAAAAAAATTATCAAGATGATCATACTTTTTTCTCATGGATTAGAATTAGGATAATGCTGACCTCATAAAGTGATTTCAGGAGTGTTTCTTCCTTTTCAATTTTTTAAAAATATTTTAAGAAGGATTGGCATTAATTCTCCTCTAAATTTTTTTTTTCCTCTAAATGTTTTGTAAAATTCATCAGTGAGGCCATCTGGTCCTGAACTTTTATTTATGGGGAGATTTTTGATTATTGATTCAATCTCCTTACTAGCAATTACTCTGTTCAGTTTTTTATTTTCTTCCTTCTTAACTTTTGGTAGATTTTACGTGTCTAAGAATGTTTCTCTTCTATGTTGTTCAGTTTGTTGGCTTACAGTTGTTCATAGTAACTTCTTTTTCTAATACAGATTTTTGTATTTCTCTGGTATCTGTTACAATATACCTCTTTTAACTTACAATTAGTTAGTTAGTTCTTTTCCTGGTGAGTCTAGCTAAAGTTTTATCAATTTTGTTTATCTTTTCAAAGAATCAACTCTTAGTTTGGTAACTCTATTGTTCGCCTGTTCTTTATTTCACTTTTGCAGTAATCATCATTATTTCCTTCCTCCACTAACAGTAGGCTAAGTTTGATATTTTTCTAGTTTCTTAAGGCATAGAATTAGGTTGTTTATTTGGGGTTTTTCTTGCTTCTTAATGTAGATGTTTATTGCTATGACTTTCCTCTTAGACTTGCTTTCACAATTGCTTTTGCTACATTTCATAAGTTTTGGTATGTTCTTTTGCCATCCTCCTTTAATTTCTCCTTTGATCCATTGATTATTGAGTATTTTTCCATTTGTTCCGGAATTTTCAAGTTTTCTTCCTGTTATTGATTTCTAGTTGCATACAACTGTGATATGATTTAAATCCTCTTGAATTTGCTAAGACTTTTTTGTGGCCTAATAAGTGATCTAACCTAAGGGAAAAAAAAGTTTCATGTGTGCTTGAGAAGAATGTATATTCTGCTGTTATTAGATAGAATTTTCTCTTTATGTCTGGTAGTTATGTTTGGTCTATAGTGTTGTTCAAATCTGCTTTTTCCTTATGGATTCTCTGTCTGGGATGATGTATCAATTGTTGAGAGTGGATATTAAAGCCCCCAACTATTATTGTATTGCTATTGTTTTATTCACTTACTTTCTTTCTATTTTTTTTCCCTGTTAGTTTTTACTTCATGTATTTAGGTACAAATATGCATGTCGGGCATATAAATGTTAACAATTTTTATAACTTTTTGATGTATTTGTTAGGGAAGGTCATTGAGAAGACATAACTACTGGTTGATCCATGAGCTGGGCTAGAAATTGGAAGTTCTCCAGTCCCCCCACTGTCCTTGGAATGTACGTTCATCTTGTTTTCCCCATTCCCAGAAGCTGTCCTAAGGATGTAGCCTCGATATATAAGGTAGAGGCTATCAGGAACCCAGTTAAGGCTTCTATATAAATGTTCAAGATTTGGTGGTCATATGCAGAAATTTACTTGTCTTGTGGCTACCCAAGACAAGCCTCCTATGTAAGTTTCCTTCCTTACTAAAACTGTCACCTACTAATTTTTTAGTAGAACTAATTTTTTGTTCAATCGGTCCCTGCCCTCTGTATATAGAAGCCTGTTTCATATTACCTGGGAAATTTTTAAGGATGTTGAGAACTAACATGATTGACCTTTTTATTATTATCTTTTTTTTTTCTATTTTTTACCATTTTGAGTTTAAGGTCTATTTCATTTGATGTACATACAGCTAGCCCTGCTGTTGTGTTGTGGTATTTTACCATATGCTTGAAATGTATTTTTTTATCCTTTTAGTCTGTGTGTGTCTTTAAGACTAGAGTAGGTAGTATATCATTGGATTAAAAAAAAAAGAATCTACTCAGCCATTCTGTTTTTAGATTGAATAATTTATTTATATTTAAAGTAATTATTGTTAGGTAAGGATTTATTTTTGACATTTTGTTCATTGTTTTCTGTTTCTTCTGTGGATTCATTGATCTTTGCTTCCTATCCTGCTGTCTTTTGTGGGGTTTTGATGTCTTTTGGTGTCAGTAAGCTTTGACTGCTTTATTATATTTTTGTGTAATTACGCCATGTTTTCCCTGGTGACTACCATGTGGCTTACATAAAATATCTTAAAATTACAACACCCTATTTTAAGCTAATAACAACTTAACTTCAATAGAATTCCTAAATTTTACACTTCCACATCTTCCTCTCATATTTTTGGTTATTGATATTATAGTTTACATATTTTTATATAATGTAATTAATGATAGATTATTATAATTATTTTTACTACTTATTTTTTAATTTTTAAACTAGAATTTTAAGTGAATTATGCACAAGCATTACCATATTACAGTATAACTATATATTTACCATTACCAGTGAGTTTTATACAATATTCTTATGTTTTTATCATGTTAATATGTGTCCTTTACTTCCACATGAGCAATTACCTTTAGCATTCCATGTAAGGTAGGTCTACCAGTGATGAACTCCCTCAGCTATTATTTGCTTAAAATAGTTTTTATATCTCCTTCATTTCTGAAGGACAACTTTGCTAGCTATAGAATTCTTGACTGACTTGTTTTTTTTCCTTTTACCTATTAATATATAAGCCCATTCTCTCCTGGACTGAAAAGTTCGTGTGAAAAATATGTGGATAATCTTATAAGGAGTCCCTTATGTTTTACCCTTTTCCCTTGCTTTCAAAATTGTCTTTGATTTTTGGCAATTTCATAATAATGTATTTTGGTTTAGCTCTAGTGCAGATCAACCTATTTGGAGGCTTTGGGGTCTCATAGATTTCAAGGTCTATCTCTTCAGATTTGGGAAGTTCTCATCCAGTATTACTTTTTTATAAGGTTTTATTTATTTATTAATGAAAGACACACACACACACACACACACCACAGAGACAGAGAAACAGAGAGAGAGAGAGGAAGAGACACAGGCAGAGGGAGAAGCATGATCTATGATGAGAGCCTGTTGTGGGACTCAATCCCGGGACCCCAGGATCACACCCTGGGCTGAAGGCAAGCACTCAACTGCTGAACCACCCAGGCTCCCCCATCCAGTATTACTTTAAATATAATTTATATCTATTTCTTTTTCTATTGTCCTTTTGGAATTCCACATACAAGTATTCGTTTTTTTTCATTGTGTCCTATAAGCTCTGCAAGCTTTCTTAAGTCTTTTTCATTTTTTTTTTTCTTTTCTTTATGCCCTTCTGACAAGATTTTTCAAATGTTCTTTCAGGTCTTTGATTTTTTTTTTTTTTTCTGCATAGTCACATTTGCTTTTGAAGCTGTCTAATGTATTTTTCAATTCAGTCATTGTATTCCTCAGGTCTAGGATTTCTCCTTGGTTTTTTGATGATTTCTCTTTGTTGAACTTCTCATTTTGTTCATGTATTGTTTTCCAAATTTGTTGAGTATTCATGTGTTCTTGTAGTTTACTAAACTTCTTTAAGATAATTATTCTAAATTCTTTGGCATTTCATAGATCTTCATTTCTTTAGGATCAGTTATTGAACCTTTATTAGTTTCCTTTGGTGATATATATTTTACCTGATTTTGCATGACCCTTGATTCTTTTGATATACATGCATTTGATAAGTAGTCTACTCTTTGAGACTTTACAGGTTTGCTTAGGCAGATATAATTCTTCACCAGTTAACTGTTTGAGTTTCTGGGTGTGTCTGCTATTAAGGTAGGACGGGTAGAGTTTGTTATTAGGGCTTGGGCAAGACAACTGCCCAAGCTCTGCTATTGGAGGTTGAGAGTGTGCTGGTGGTTGAAAACAATTGGATGGGACTGTTGGATGATACTGTAGGATGGCTTCCACAGTCGCCTGGGTTTTTGAGTCAAGGCTTACTAGATAGCTGAGACTGGGTACTATACTGAGCAGTAGGTGGGACTATAAATTAGGTTCCCTAACCTTGAGAAACAGAATGATGAGACCCAGGGCCTGAATAGATGTTTGGTGACCTAAATCAGGCAATAGGGTACATTAAATTTTCTTTCCAGATGAAGTCCTGTTTTTTTGCTGCACATTAGGAAAGCCACCAGCTGTGCTATTTGTTCATGTGCCACTGTAAATAGGTCTATTGGCTCCAAACAGTCATAGTTTCCTGTGTGCCCTGGTAACATTACCTAGTTAGGTGGGCTGAAGGCTATATTCATCAATGAATTGGGCTATTAATTATTTTTTCTGGCCTGAGCTCGGTGGAAGAACCAGTTGCAAAATGGATAAGGCTCCTGATACCTGGGTGGCTCTGTGGTTGAGCATCTGCCTTCGGCTCAGGGTGTGATCCTGGAGTCCTGAGATTGAGCCCCTGAGTCCCAGGATATAGTTCCACATCAGGATCCTTGCATGGAACCTGCTTTTGCTCCCTCTGCTATGCCTCTGCCTCTCTTTCCCTGTGTCTCTCATGAATAAATAAATAAAATATATTAAAGAGATAGATAAGGTTCTTTGTGGTCTTGACTCAAGCTATCTATGCCACAGGTTCCCTAGCCAGACAGGGTCACTGGCTTGGCTTTGCTATCTATAAACCCTGCTTGCATACTACTCTGCTTGAGCTTGCACAGTGTCCAGATGTTTCTACCAGCCTTTCTGGCCAAAAAGGCCAAGAGCCACACACAGAAGTAGAAAAGGCTATGACACAGCTTCCCTGCCTGAGTGTTATTGAAAGGCCCTCTCCAGGTACCTTCCAAATTACCTGAGCAGGCTTTTCAGTGGGGCTGGATGCTATGCTAAGCAGTATAGGGGGTTGTGAATTAACTCCTTTGCCTGGGCATTGCAAGGAAACCCACCATTCCTGGCACTTACTTTGCTCTGGGCCAATCAGCACTGCCTGCATGTTTCTCAGTTTGAGTGTTACTGAGTTATATAGCTTCCTCTTTGGTAAGATGGGCCTGGGAACTACACTTAGTAGCCAGTGACTGTACATGCATATATTAGATTACCTTTATAGGATGATTGAAGTATTACTAATTGAAATGTTATAAATTGTTTTAATTTTTTTCAAGGATCCTATTACTGTGAAAATATCCACTAAAAGTAAAAGTAAATTGCTTTGTTTAAATATTTTAAAATCAAAAAGTATAAAGAGGAGTAAAAATATCTTAGAAAAATATAAGTAGGAAAAATGTAGAAGTTTTTTTTTTTTTTTTTGCTTTTTATTTCCAATAACTTGGTTATTATTTTTAAATTATTGTTAAGATTGCTTAACCTCTGAAAGATAAATTTGTTTTCTAAGTAAGATACAGAATGAATCTTAATTGAGAATTTAAATAATTTGCCAAGAACGGGTCTTGGTGTAAAAATGTTTAGCATATTATTAAATTTTATCTCAATATTATGTATTATCTTTACTGTTTAAAAGTACTTATGCCTCATTTTTGCATCTGTTGCATTTTCATACCAAGTCCTTATACTGCAATTTAATTCTGATGCTAATGATATTCATTTTCTAGGGTTGCTATAACAAAATACCACTAGCTGGGTGGCTTAAACATAAATTTATTTTCTTATAATTCTGGAGACTGGAAGCTTGAGGTCAGGGTTCTGGAAGAGTTGGCTTTCTCTAAGGCTCCTTTCTTGGCTTTCAGTTTATCATTATCTGCTTTTTCAAATGGTTATTCCTCTGTGTATACGTATCCCTGGTATTTATTTTCTTCTAAGGACATTGGTAATTTTAGATTAGGGCACCATTTTTTTAATTAAAGATTTTATTTATCTATTCATGAGAGACACAGAGAGAGGTAGAGACATTGCAGAGGGAGAAGCAGGCTCCCTGCAAGGAGACTGATATGGGACTCGAACCCAGGACCCCAGGATCACACCCTAAGCCAAAGGCAGATACTCAACCACTGAGCCACCCAGGCATCCCTATGGCACCATTCTAATGGCTTCATTTTAACTTAATAAACTCTTTAAAGATCTTATCTCAATATAGTTACATTCTGAGGTAATGGTGGTTGGAATTTCAACATAATGAATTTTGTGGGGAACAAAAATTCAGCTCATAACATTCCATCCTCTGGAACTCCCCAAATTTACATTCTTATATGCAAAAATACATCCCCCAATCCCAATAGCCCTAAAGTCTTAACCCATTTATCATCTTCAAGTTCAAAACTTCATCTAAATATCATCGGAATCAAATGTAGGTGAATCAAATCCAGAGGCAAAGTTCTACATGTGTAAAATCCTTCCAAAATAGAATGTTGACACTTGTATAAGATAGATATTTCTACCCCGAAAGTGGAGAAGTTAGATAGAGGAAAATCGTTGCTGGTCTTAAACAAGTAAAAAACTTAGCAGGGTGGAATCTATCAAAATTTAAAGTTTGAGGGCTCCTGCGTGGCTCAGTTGGTTAAGCACCTGCCTTTGGCTCAGGTCATGGCCCCAGAGTTCTGGGATCAAGTCCCACATCGGGCTCCCTGCTCAAGTCCCACATGGGACTCTGCTTCTCCTTCTCCTTCTATCCCTCCCCGCTCGTGCTCTTTCTCTCCCTATCAAATAAAAATAAATAAATAAATCTTAAAAAAAATTAGTTTGAAAATGATTCTTTTTGGTTCCATGCTCTGTTATAAAGATTCATCATATTGGTGATTCCACTTTCCTTCCGCTGGGTTTGCAGTGTTCCTCAAACATCTCTGAATAGACAACCCTATTCCTCAGGCCCTGGACAGTGGCAGCCTATTCTCCTGAAAACAAAGTGTTCTCATTCTCTAAAAAGAAAGAAGAGACTACCTTGTTCCCCAACCTTTGGTACTATTTTTAAAATCATTTTTTTTTTCTTGAAGAATAATGTATTCATGGCCAGATAGCTCTATTGACTCACCTTATAGGAGCCCAGAAATCTGGCTACCTGCTTCATTTTGTCTGATTTTTATTATCTTTAGGTAAACAGGTAAGATTTCTACTAGTATAATCCCATCCCTTTCCTGGCTTCAGTCAAGATGGCTGATTAAATTTATCAGAATCTTCTTATTGAGTTACTGTTCAGCCATACCCTTTGTATTCTCTCCAGAGCATGTGTTATCATTTTTTTTGCAATATGGATAAGCTGAGAATTTTACAAATCTTCATTTATGATTCCTTTTTGCTTAACACTTCCCTCAGGTTCTCTTTCTCTTGGTGCACTTTAATTAGTAAGGAGAAATCAGGTCATGCTTTGAAAATGTTGCTTAGAAATCTCTTTTTGGATGCCTGGGTGGCTCAGTGGTTGGGCGTCTGCCTTTGGCTCAGGTCGTGATCCCGGCATCCAGGATCGAGTCCCACATCGGGCTCCCTGCGAGGAGCCTGCTTCTCCCTCTGCTATGTCTCTACCTCTCTCTCTCTCAGTCTGTGTCTCTCATGAATAAATAAATAAATCTTTAAAAAAAAAAAAAAAGAAGAAATCTCCTCTGTTAAATATCCAAAGTAGTAACTCATAAATTTTACCTTCCACAAAGCACTACAACACAATTCAGTCAGGTTTTTGCCACTTCATAGCAAGTATCATCTTTCCTTCAGTTTCTAATATGTTCCTCATTTTTGTCTGAGACCAGAAGTGCATTTAATGTTTCTATTTCTATGCCATTCTGTTCATTATGATATATGTATCCTCTAAGATGATACATTCTCTACACTCTTTTTTCTTTCTAATTCCTCAGTAGAATCGTATTTAACATTCATATTTCAAAGGAAATAAAAATACTGATTTTGTCTTTACTAAAAAATTGGATATTTTGTTCGTCATGGATTTTTTGGTGACTTTTTTATTTTTAAAAATTTTTTAACACTGTATTTTTTTAAATTGGAGTTTGATTTGCCAACGAATACCATAACACCCAGTGCTCACCCCACCAAGTGCCCCCCTCAGTGCCCATCACCCAGTCACCCCATCCCCCTGCCCACCTCCCTTTCCACTACCCCTTATTTGTTTCCCAGAGTTAGGAGTCTCTCATTTTCTGTCACCCTCACTGATATTTCCTACTCATTTTCTATCCTTTCCCCTTTATTCCCCCTCACTACTTTTTATATTCCCCAAATGAATGAGACCATATAATGTTTGTCCTTTTCTGATTGACTTACTTCACTCAGCATAATACCCTTCAGTTCCTTCCACGTTGAGCAAATGGTGGGTATTTGTCATTCCTAATGGCTGAGGAATATTCCATTGTACACATAAACCACATCTTCTTTATCCATTCATCTTTTGATGGACACTGAGGCTCCATCCAGTTTGGCTATTGTGGACATTACCACTATGAACATTGGTGTGCAGGTGTCCTGCCAGTTCACTGCATCTGTATCTTTGGGGTAAATCCCCAGCAGTGCAATTGCTGGTTCATAGGGCAGTTCTATTTGTAACTCTGAGGAAACTCCACACAGTTTTCCAGAGTGGCTGCACCAGTTCACATTCCCACCAACAGTGCAAGAGCATTCAGCTTTCTCCACATTCTCTCCAACATTTGTTTCCTGCCTTGTTACTTTTCACCATTCTCACTGGTGTGAGGTGGGATCTCATTGTAGTTTTGATTTGTATTTCCTTGATGGCAAGTGATGTGGAGCATTTTCTCATATGCTTGCTGGCCATGTCTATGTCTTTGGTGAAATTTCTGTTCATGTCTTTTGCCCATTTCATGATTGGATTGTTTGTTTCTTTGGTGTTGAGTTTAATAAGTTCCTTATAGATCTTGGAAACTAGCCCTTTATCTGATACGTCATTTGCAAATATCTTCTCCCATTCTGTAGGTTGTCTTTTAGTTTTGTTGACTGCTTCTTTTGCTTGAAGAAGCTTTTTATCTTGATTAAGTCCCAATAATTCATGTTTGCTTTTGTTCCCCTTGCCTTCGTAGATGTATCTTGCAAGAAGTTGCTGTGGCCAAGTTCACAAAGGAAGTTGCCTGTGTTCTCTGCTAGGATTTTGATGAAATCTTGTCTCACATTTAGATCTTTCATCCCTTTTGAGTTTATCTTTGCGTCTGATATAAGAGAATGGTCCGGTTTCATTCTTCTGCACGAGGCTGTCCAATTTTCCCAGTACCATTTATTGAAGAGACTGTCCTTTTTTCAGTGGATAGTCTTTCTTGCTTTGTCAAATATTAGTTGACCATAGAGTTGAGGGCCCAATTCTGGGTTCTCTACTCTGTTCCATGGATCTCTGTGTCTGTTTTTGTGCCAGTTCCATGCTGTCTTGATGATCACAGCTTTGTAGTACAATTTGAAATCTGGCATTGTGATGCCCCTGGCTCTTGTTTTCTTTTTTAATATTACCCTGGCTATTCGTGGTCTTTCAATCCTTTCTTATTTAGAGCTTTGCTATACTCGGTCTTGAATCCAGTGGAATCAATATCATTATGCCTTTTATGCCTGGTGATGGCAGCCACACAAAGAATACCAAGGTCCAAGTTAACCATCATCTCATAATCTATATGGCCCTATTCTTTTCTCATATTTCCCCTTCTATACTTTACCCCTAGTTGTATTATACTCTGGGATTTAAGATTCATTATAATAAAAACCCTATATATTTTTTATTTTTCTCCATTAGTTTCTTCTGCTTTGACTTTCTCTAATAAAAACCTGACTCTTCCCTAAGGACACTAATTCCCCTCAAACCCTCCCACGTGGAAACTGTAAATAGCTCTTTTCAGACCATTTTTTTCTCACTCATGGAAAAACACACACACATAATTAGTTTTAAGTCTAATATAATAAGACCATATTACCCACTAACTCTTGTTACAGTCACCCATTCACCCTTGCATATTTCTCCCTTTTTCAGAATTTTTTACTCCTAGATCAATCTACTTTCTCCAGTAGTACTACTGTCTTAATTCTTGGTGTGATTTAATATAATGCACGTGTGTGACACTTCTAAAGTCAAACCTTTCAGTACCTTGAATTCTGTTCTTCTAAAGGTCTTGGGCTCTAATCTTTCTCAATCCCTTTCTTGCAGAAGTGTAACCCACAAATTGTCAGTACTTATCCTAACAACCACTCTATAATTGTAACTTTATATATCTAACTGCCTGACCTACCACCTTCTATCATTCCAGCTCATTCCTTATTTTAATTCCCTAAAAAATATTTATACTTCACTCTGACCATTAAGGTCTTCTCTTCCCACTATTTCCATGTGTCTTACCTCCTCTGTCTACAGTTCTCCAGTTTAAATTTCATGGTCAGTAATTATAAATGCTCCTTTGTTAACACATTTTATCCCCTTGAGTTTTTCTCATGTTATTATTATTGGGTTGACTAGCAGAATTTTGGTTGAATCTAACTTTTAATCTAATCTAATCTCCAGGGACTATAGACTGAAAAACTGTCAGATTATTTTATTTTTCAATTAGAACATATATGTTGTGTAATGGCCCTTATTATTATTATAATTTAAGATTTTATTTATTTATTCAGGAGAGACACACAGAGAGAGGCAGAGACATAGGCAGAGGGAGAAGCAAGCTCCCTGCAGGGAACCTGATGTGGGACTCAATCCTGGGACTCCGGGATCACACCCTGAGCCAAAGACAGATGCTCAAACGCTGAGCCACCCAGGAATCCCATGTGTAATGGCCTTTAAATGTTCTTTTATTTGATTCACATTTTATATTCTCCAAAATGTCAATTTTCTGCCAGTTTCTCTTTTTTAATCAAAATATTATGTTATTAATAAGTTATCTCTATGCTGCTCAAGTCATCTTTCAAAAAATGTGAGATTCTAGGAAATCAATTTATCAATGGCAGTTGCTGTTTCTGCCACTACGTTTTGTGACGTTGGAGAATTTATTTAATCTTTGTCCATAAATGAGTATAACAGTAGTTTATGTAAGGTTTTAGTGTAATATCTTAACAAATGTTAGCTTTTATTAATTGTATTCTTATCATTCTTATAACTATTATTTGTCATAACCAATATTATCAAACAGACGGATTTTTAGTATTCATCAAAAACTTAAGGAGATGTTTTGTATTTTAGTTTGCTAGGGCTTATATAAGAAAATACCACAGACTGGGTTCCTTAATTAACAGAAATTTATTTTCCCACGATTCAGAATGCCAGAAGTCCAAGATAGAGATGTTGGCAGGTTTGATTGCTTCTGAGGCCTCTCTCCTAGACTTGTCTTCTCACTGTGTCTTCACATGGCTCACCTTTGTGCATTTAAATCCCTGGAGTCAATTTGTGTATCCAAATTTTCATTTTTTATAAAGACACCATTAAATTAGATTAAACATACCTTAAAGTCTTCATGACTTATTTCTTTAATATCTGTATATTTTTAAACCTTGATATTCATGAGGTACATGAGTTTAGGGCATCATCAAATGAATTTGTATGGGGACAAACTTTAGCCATAACAATTTGTATCATGTGTTTCCTCAGAGCAGTATGTTCTTGTAAAATAACAAATAAAGTGCACATTTAATATCTTAAGTCTGAATCTTTGTAAGACTATCCTTTCTACAAAGTATCTACATCCAAAGATTCTAGAGACAGATCCCTGTTCTCTGCCTAACAAAATCCAGAAAATTAGCTTACTCAACCTCTATCTGAAAATGTCACCATTTCCATTCTATTCTTTTAAATACATGCCCTACCCTATTTGAATACCTTGATTAGAACTTCCCTGGATCTGGGCCAGATTTGCAGGATCCCCATGAGGCCCTTCTCCAATTCCCACCACATCCTGCTTGTGTTAACCTATTTATTTAAAATTTCTCATTTCTGCTAATTCTCAATTCCTGCTCCGCAGTCATATCATACAGCTTATATTTACTTGCTCTGTGGTAACATTGTGAAACTTAGGGTGATAACTTTCCATTGAGACTTTTAGAATAATACATAAAATTACAAAAGTCTAATCTGTATTCCTCCCAACTAGCAATGACTGTTGTCATTAAATTTGTGACAACTACTTTCTTAGAGCCCAGAAAGTATTAAAAGGAAAAAAGATTCAAAAATATAAACCAAAATAAAAGACATATCATAAATATACCATTCAGTTGTTTTTTGATAATTATTTTTGAAGCAATGTTTCAGATATACATATATTCCTGACCTAAAAATTTTCCTCTCCTTTAGAATTCCTTATCCTAATATTCCTCCTAATTCAGAGGAAGATTGGCCATTTTAAGACTATGTCACATTGTTCTTGACCTTTTTAGCCTTCAGTGCTATTCCTCCTGCCTTGTTCACTTTCTCCTTCCTCGGGTTTTTTCCTCAATCTACATATTAATCTTTCCCATGTTAAAAAAATAAACAGAAAGTAAAGAAAAAAATATTTCCTTTGAAACTATCTACCCACAATGTCTTCTATTTCTTTCCTTTCATGATAGAACCAAGTGACTGAAACAGTTAATGTCTCTATTTCTACCTCATTCCCCACTGCATTAAATCTGGTCCATATCTCTATGACTACATAGAAAGAGCTTTTGCTACAATTACTAATGAATTCCTCATCAATAAATCCAATCCCAGGGTTTTGTTCTCATCCTACTTAATCCTGCTGCAGTACTTGGCACTGTTAGATACACTCTTCTTTAAATCTTCTCTTTCACTGCAGAGAGTTTAATTTTTACAATTTTTTTCTTTGTCTGTACTTTTTCTCACTTTCAATATTATGTTTCTTTATCCCTCCTAAAAGTTTTTATTTCCCATGGATATGTTTTGATATTTAGCTATTATTGCATTATGCATCCTGCCTACCAGGTAATCTCTTTATTACAAAGACTTCATTATCCATAGAAAGAAAGCCTTAATGTAAGTTTGATAAAGGCATGGTCTGCTTATGTTTATTTACTTCTATACTCCTTGTAGCTAGTTTGAGTCTGCAAAATTGAGTATTTTATTTAATGAATATCTTACTTAAATTTAAAGTCTCTATTAAGTCTACATATCTATAGGTATGTACTACATGTTTTTATTTACATGTTCCACAAGAAGCTCAAACTTAATAATACATTTTTTTTTCCTAAAAATCTATCCTTTATTGCATACCCCATGTCACATCGCCCATTCATTAATTTATATATTAATTATTTACAAAGCTTATACTTTGCACCAGGCAAAGGTTACAGAAATAACTAGACAAAAATCCTATTCTAATGGAGTTTACATTACACTGAAGTAAACAGAAGATACACAAGTAAATGTCTAGAGAATTGATTATTCATGAGCATCAAGAAATATATCAAGCAGATATCAGTAATACCGTATATATAAAGGAATCTATGTAAAACTCATAGGTAAAGACTTTAAGGAAGTAGGGAGGTTCTTTTAAACTCTCATATATCGGTGGGTTATGCAAGCAGGTACAAAAGCCCTGAGATTGGTCGGAGTTTACCTGTCTATATTTGGTGAAGATCAAAAAGGCCAATGAGGCCTGAAGAAAAAGAACCAAAGGGAAAGTAATAGAAGTTGAGGTTAGAGAGGTAACAAGATGAATAATTCATATAGGCCCTAAAAAACTGAGAAATGATCAATCTAAGTTTATCTACATTTTTCTTTTTTTAATTTTTAATGTTTTTAAAGATTTTATTTATTTATTGATGAGAGTCAGAGTGAGCGAGGCAGAGACATAGGCAGAGGGAGAAGCAGGCTCCCTGTGGGGAGCCTAATGTGGGACTTGATCCCAGGACCCAGGGATCATGACCTGAGCCAAATACATATGCTCAACCACTGAGCAACCCAGGAACCATTATTATGTACGATTTGTAAAAAATATTTATTTATTTTTCAAGAAAGAGTATGAGAAAGCTCAAGTGGAGGGAGAGGTAGAAGGAGAAAATTCCAAGACTCCCTGCTGAGCACAGAGCCTGATCTGAGGCTTGATGTCATGACCCATGAGATCATGACCTGAACAAAAACCGAGAGTTGTATGCTCAACTGAATGAGCCACTCAGTCGCCCCTATAATTGACATTTTTAACAAGGGTATATGTAATCTTTGACAAGATTATCAGGAGATGTCTGGTGTGTTTTTGCTGACTGCTATTGATAAATAATGTCTACATGTGTTCATTAGATTTGACAAAACAGACTATAATCTATGGATTTTTCATGTGTTAGTTGAGAAATAAAATAAGGTTATTGCTATCAATTGAATGTTAGAATTCCCTAAAACGCATATGTTGAAACTCTAATCTCCAATGTGATACTATTTAGACATAGGGCCTTTGAGAGCTAATTAGGTTGTGAGAGTGGAGCTTTCATAATGGCATTAGTTTTCTTATAAGAAGATATATGAGAGAGCTTGCTTTCTCTTACTATCCCCAGTTCTACCATATAAGAACTCAAAATTGGGCTGCAAACTAGTAAGAGAAAGCTCACCAAGGACCTAATCATACTGGGACCCTGATCTAGGATTTCTAGCCTCCAGAAATGTGAGAAACAGACACAGATAAATGTAGCTAAATGGTTACACTGAAGAGGGTAGGAAGGACAGAGAAATGGTCTGGAGCTAAACAGATGCATGGGACTGTCCATGGGAAGGAGAGATACCACAGGCATGGAAAAGGGAGAGAAATATCCTCACACCAAATACTTCAGGCAGGAGGAAGACAAATCCCCATAATATTTGGCTTTGAAAACCAGTGGGGCTTAACAGGGTTCATAACCTAGACTTTAAAAATCAATGGCCTTGTGTCTGGAAGAGCCAGGAAGACAGAGTCCTTGCCCTTAAGAGATAGCACAATGAACAGCCCCACTGAGAGACAGTATAGAAAATTCCAGAACCATATAAGAAGATGTATTTACTAATCTCAGAGCATGTGCTGGAGGTACAGAGATCTTTGAGGGACTTTTCCAAGAACAAAAAGATGGCAGGTGCCATTTCCCTCCCTCACCACTCCAGCCTAGGTACACAGACACCTGCAGGGACCAGTGCAGCACCTACACTAGCCACCTAGATTGCTAACACAATGCCCAGCAATTGTATTCTCCTGTGGAAATACTCCTTCTATCAAAGCCTGCTCAGGAGTTTTTCTGGGCAGCTGCAGGTCCCTTTCTTTAATGAACTGGTGCTAACGTTACTTGTATCACACACCATGCCCCATATTCTCCTGCAAACTCACCTCCTCCAATATGCTCTTTGCCAGAACCCATCCAAAGCACTACCACAAACCTGGCAATCTGTAAGCAGCCCCATTTGGATAGCACCATTCCCAAGTGATTCCTGCCCTGGGAAAGGGGGAACAGAACACATATCAGTCAAACTGTGGCCCCAGAAATAGGCTTGGGGCAGACACCAGGTCTGACTACTGGCCCTACCCATCAATGAAAGCTTCTTAGGGGACAACACAGTAAAAGCACTATGTGGTTTGGGTGATACTGAATCTCTGTCAAATGCCTAGTCTGAGTCAGCTTGAGCCCAAGGTGGCCCTGGACAAAGACCAAGCCCTCCCCACAATAGGCAAAAAGAACCATTTCAGACAGTTGGAATGAAGGCAAACACAGTTCAGCCCAACAGTAGGGTGCACACAACACACATAGGTGACACCCCTGAAGTGCCAGGTTCTAGTGAAAGGGGGCATTGCACTGTAGAACACTATAGGATCTCTTCTTCATAAAGTCACTACTTTCAAGAGCAAGAGACACAGCTAACTTTCCTAACACATACAGAATTAGACAAAATGAGGAGAGAGGAAAAGAACCAAACAAAAGAATAGGACAAAATCACAGCAAGAGAGCTAAACAAAATGGAGATAAGTAATGTGCCTGAAAGAGAATTTAAAATAATGGTAATAAAGATACTCACTGGATTTGAGAAAATAGTGGATGACTTCATTGAGACCCTCAACAAAGATATAGAAAACATAGAAAAGAACCAATCAAAAATGAGGAACTCAATAACTGGAATTAAAAAATATGCCAGATGGAATGAAAAGTAGACTAGAGTAAGCAGAAAGATGGATCAGTGACCTGGAGACAGAGTAATACAAAGCAATTGAGCTGACCAAAAGAGAGAAAAAAAAAATCATAAGAAAAGGAAACAGACTAAGAACTCAGTAACATCATCAAGTGTAGTAACATTCACATTATAGGGATCCCAGAAGAAGAGAGAGAAGAGGGGACAGAAAATTTATTTGAAGAAAAAAATGCTGAAAATTTCCTAAATCTGGAGAAGACAACAGAAACCCAGATCCAGGAGGCACAGAGAGACGCAAACAAAATCAATCTGAGGAGGTCTACCCCAGGTCATGTAGTAATTAAAATGGCAAAATGTGATGATAAAGAGAAAAATTTTAAAGTAGCAGGAAAAAAACAGTTATATATAAGGGAAACCCCATAAGGTTATCAGATGATTTTTCAGCAGAAACTTTGAAAGCTGGAACAAAGTGGAATGATATATTCAAAATTCTGAAAGAAAAAAAAACCAAAAACTACAACCAAGTATTCTCTGTCTAGCAAGGCTATATCATTCAGAACAGGAGATTTAAAGAGTTTCCCAGACAAAGAAATGTTAAAGGAATTTGTTACCAGTAAACCAGCCCTAAAATACATGTTAAAGGGAGCTTTTTGAGTGGAAAGGAAAGAGAACAAGCAGGTGTAAAGAAAGTAGAAAGCAAAAATAAAATATAAAATTAAAAAAATAAAATAAAATAAATAAAATAAAATAAAATAAGTAGAAAGCACAAAAGCAGTAAAATTAGGTGTATCTATAAATATTGGTCAATAATTTTACAAAATAAAATGATGTAAAATATGACACCATATACTTAATCATGGAGGTGAGAGGAGTAAAGAACGAATTCATACTTCAGTAACCATCAGCTTATTATTGACTGCTATATGCATAAGATGTTACATATAAACCTAGTGGTAACTGAAAATAAAATAAAAAAAAAAAACTGGGTCATACACATACAAAAGTTAAAGAGAAATAATCCAAGTATATCTCTAAAGAAAGCCAGCAAAATATGAGTGAAAAGAGTAAGAGAAGAATCAGAGAAGAACTACAAAATAACCGTAAAACAAGTAACAAAATGGGGATCCCTGGGTGGCCCAGCGGTTTGGCGCCTGCCTTCAGCCCAGGGCGCGATCCTGGAGACCCGGGATCGAATCCCACGTCGGGCTCCCAGTGCATGGAGCCTGCTTCTCTCTCTGCCTGTGTCTCTGCCTCTCTCTCTCTCTGTGACTATCATAAATAAATAAAAAATTAAAAAAAAAAAAAACAAGTAACAAAATGAAAATTAAAAAAAAACAAAGAAAGTAAGTACACACTTATCAACATTACTGTGAATGTATATGGACTATGTACTCCAATCAAAAGACATGGTGTGTTGAATGGATGAAAAAGCAAGACCCATCTATATTGTGTATGAGACTTATTTCAGACCTAAAGACAAATGGAAATTGAAAGTGAAGGGATGAAGAAGCTAATATCATGCAAATGGTTGTAAAAAGAGATCTGGAGTAGCAATATTTATGTCAGACAAAATAGACTTAAAGATTATGAGACAAAGACATTATACAATCACAGAGGGAAAAGTCCAAGAAGAAGATATAATAATTGTCAACCCGGGAACACTCAAATATGTAAAGCTCCCAATAACATGAAGTAATCAACAGTAATACAGTAATAGCTGGGGACTTTAATATCCCATTTACATCCATGGACAGATTATCGAAACAGAAAATAAAATTAAAAAAAAAATAAAATAAATAAATAAGAGTGGCTTTGAATGACACATGGGACCTGATCGATCTAACAGATATATTCAGAATATTCCATCCTAAAACAGCAGAATACACATTCTTTTCAAATGCATATGGATCATTCCCTAGAATAGATCACATATTAAGCCACAAAACTTGTCTGAACAAATCCAAAAACACTGAAGTTATACCAACCATCTTTTCTGACCACAGTGCTATCAAAACTACAAGAAAAAGTCTGGAAAGACCAAAAATACATGGAGGTTAAATAACATACTGCTAAGTGATAAATTGGTCAAATAAGAAATCAAGGAAGAAATTGCAGTATACATGGAGACAAATGAAAATAAAAGCACAACAATCAAAAATTTTGCAGCAAAAGCTAGAAGGAGATTTATAACAACAGAAACCTACTTCAAGAAACAAGAAAAAAAAATCCCCAATAAACAACCCAACCTTAAAGGAGCCTGAAAAAGAACAAACAAAATCCAAATGCAGTAAAAGGAAGAAAATAAATAAGAATTAGAGCAGAAATAAGTGAAATTAAAATAAAATAGAGCAGAGCAATGAAGCCAGGAGCTGGGTTTTTGAAAAAAAAATAAACAAAATTAATAAATATTTAGCTAAACTTATCAAAAAAATAAAGGATGTCTCAAAATCAGAAATGAAAGAGAATAACTGACACCACAAAAATACAAAGGACTCTAAGAGCATGTCATGAAAAATTATATGCTAACAAATTGGACGACCTAGAAGGAGGAATGGATAAATTCCTAGAAACATATAACTTCCCAAAACAGAATCAAGAAGAACAGAAAATTTGAACAGACCAAGTATCAGAAATGAAATTGAATCAGCAATTAAAAAAAAAGTGTCAAGAGAGCTTCACAGGTAAATTCTACCAAACATTTAAAGAAGAGTTAATAGCTATTCTTCACAAACTTTTGTATCTTTACAACAGTATTTTTTGTATCAAAGTTTTGTATCTTTACATTTTTTGATTATTAAATAAATAATCCACGACCTCAAAATCTCAGGAGGGCTGAGGATCACAATTTTAGACCATAATTTTCAGAACTTGAGCTAGTATATAATCAGTGTGATATATTCTGATTAGAAATACTGAGTAGGGCAGCCTGACTGGCTCAGTGATTTAGTGCCACTTTCAGCCCAGGGTGTGGTCCTGGAGACCCAGGATCAAATCCCACCTCAGTCAGGATCCCTGCAGGAAGCATGCTTCTCTCTCTGCCCGTGTGTCTCTCTCTCTCTCTGTTTCTCATGGATAAATAAATATAAATCTTAAAAAACAAAACAAATTACTGCTAAAAAAAAAAAGAAATACTGAGTAATTCTTATGGTCATTACCACAAATAGTCACTATTTTATAGACTGTGAAAGGAATGTCTCCACTTGGATCTTCTAAGTTCAGGCTTTAATTATTTTAACATTTGTTTTGATGAGTTTTGATAGATGTGTATGTCTGTGGAACAATAGCTATCATCCAGATATAGAACATTTTCATCATGCACAAAAGTTCCCTCATGTCACTTTGAAGTTAAATACCTCAGGACTAAGGACTAAGTAGCAAATTATTTGCCATCTGTCAATATGCATGTTTGAATTTTATATTACTTTACATAAATCTTATTATATAGTATGTGCTCTTTTGTATCTCCTTTCTGTTGAATTCAGTATAATGTTTGCGAGCTATCCTTCTCATGGTATAATCTTTGTCCATTCTTCTTGATCACTGTATAGTGTTCCATTATATACATATAACACAATATGATTATTTGTTCATGGACAATTCAATTCTTTACAATTTGGGGCTATGAACATTCATGTACAAATTCTTCTGTGGATATATATTTTTCTTCTTGATAACTACATAAAAGTTAATTGTTGAGTTGCATAGTAGGTACTATTTTTTTTTATTTTTAGTAGGTACTATTTTGTTGCATAGTAAATGTCTCTTATATGATATGACTGGGTAGTTATAAAAAAAAACAAGTTTGTGCTGATGATTTAGCTTCTTAAAGATGTGAGTAGCCCAATGTCTGTTATTGCTATATCATAAGTACTGCCATTTGAGTATTGCCAAAAAGTGACTTTTGTTGGCTTGCTCCTTTTCTTTGACTAGCAAAACATAAATCCCTTTAAAAAGAAATAGTAAGCCTTCCAGTAAAATATAGGGGGTCAGAAAGAAGCATTTTAGTAGTTCTCATATTTTTCTGTAGCTATGGGAATAAAATATGTCAACAATTTTCACTTTATACAATTAAAGCCCAACAGCAAACATAGGTTGATGAAATAGTTATTAAATAGTGATACACCTAAATTTAAACCCCTATCATGAAGTAAAGGAAAGTCTGAATTACAGTGTATCTGAAAATTGAAGCTTGCAGGTATTTCCCTAGACAAAAATGACAGAAGAGTCAGTGGCCTGATAATTGCACCCCATGAAGATCAAAGACCTAAAAGATAAAAAGAGATCGTCTCACAGAGCCCAAACTGGTCCTTCAGGACAGTGATTGACAAAATCATTCTTCACCTCAGACACACTTTGGGAAGATAATGAGGTCACCAGAGAGGATTAGACATGTTTCTTGGATTTTGTATAAAGGATTCTGAGAAGAGAATTTCCTGGGACCACTTAATCCAAACCCTTACCTAACCATAGTTATCTACCATTTTACTTATAAAAGTATTCTGAATTGAATATATTTATTTTGAAGTATTTAGGCAGGATATTTGTGTATGAATAATAACAAATATATTGCTAAGTGAAATGCCTTGCTTTTGTCTTAAGCCTTCATCTTTTGATGAAGAAACTGCCATATGTCACTAAGAAATGGATCCAGGATGTTGGGTTAATGAAGTGAATGGATAAGAAATTGCATAGTCTTTTGTAGTGTGTGTGTGTGTGTGTGTGTGTGTGTGTGTAAGATGGAGAGAATAGTGAAGCAAATATTTAGTGATGAGAGGCATGAAACATAGCCATATTACTTTTGCCAAATATTTCTGAACACCTGAGACACTTTTAGGATTAAACTTCTCAAATTCTTGAAGTTACATTTGACATGTGATTTTCTTTGTACAGTACAACATGAGCATAAATGATACATGTTATTTACAGGGAGAAGATAGAATAGGCGATTCCTGATTTGCCCTATTTAAAATGGCGTTTATGGATAGCTTTTATCTCACATCAAAACACTGAGAAAAAGAAAATCACAGAAGATCAGCTGCTACCAAACAATTTAATATGAAATTATAACAGTATGGTGTGAATACATAAGCCCTCCATGGCAGCATTTAAAGATACCTTCATGTCCTGAAGGGCAGCATGCCAAAAAATTAGCACAAGATATGATTATGAGAATAGTGAAATTCAAAATCCTGGCAAGTCTTTGGAATAAAAACATACAAAATTTAGTACTGAATTAGGAAAAGAGTGAAAGCCTGAAACACAGGATGAAAACATTGAGGTAGATTTCCTAAGAACCTTGAACATCCAAATTGCCTGAAACACATGGGTTGATGACAGAGTTGTCTGCCTTTCCTTCCTATAGGTGAGCAGAGTCCCTTCTCTTGTGTGCTGTGAAAAGGAGTCACCGGAGGCAGATGTCTTTAAAAGTGTTGTTTGCATTCCTTATTTGCTTTCTCTCATTCCTCTGATTCAGGTAATTTATAAAGTGGACAAGCAGCATCAGATACACCTGAAAATATACTAGAAGTCGATTATTGGGCTCCATCTCAAACCTGGTAATGAAGAAAGGGCCATCCATCTATATTTTAATAAGTCTGGGTATTTCTGATGCATGGCACAATTTTGAGCACTTCTGATTTAAAGTAATAAATTGAGTAGCATTTTTCCCTGCTTTGGAGGGGAAGACATTATGCCTTAAAGAATCTCCTGGATCTGGTTAAGATATCCTGGCAGAAAATGGGAGAAATGCCTGGTAATGAACCTTTAGGGTGTTGAATTGGAGTTGGGACATAGAATATACAGCTGGGTAGTGGATAGTTTTTAATATGGGGACTAGCCTACGATTTAGAAAGCCTGGAAGGATTCCTAATATTCTTCTGGATTAGTTCCTAGAAACATGAAAAAAAAAATATGGCATATAGTAAACGAGGTGGAAATTTTGGAAGTGCCTTAAAAAAAGACTGAAGGAAGATCAAAATTTGCATTTAGTGGAATATTTTTTTTACTGTAAACAAAATAATCTACCATCTGACCATTTTCCACAGGAGGGAACTAAGATAGCCAGAGCTTGACTTTAGTTAGAGTATCAAAGACAGAATTTACTCAATAACTATTTTAATAAGGAAAGTAAATTTCAGTATAGATCTGATCTCAATTCCAAATAAAGCAGAAGTAAACTTAGATTTTGTAGTGAAAGGGTAGTGTGAGATGACTAATGGATGGAAAATTACTAAGAGGAGACATCCAAGTTAGGGGAATTTTTGCTAAACCAACTTAATAGGATTTTTGCTGAAGGCAGACCAAGGTGATAAAATATCAAGATGGAGGGTATGGCTTAGCAGGATTCTTTGCTAAGACTGGGCTGAGCAGGTCCAGTATAAAATAATGACCAAGCTTGAGGCCTTGTTTATGACATAATGTTGAAAATAACTGGCAAACAAGGGGTTGTATGTCCTTTAGCTTGATACAATGATTCGGTATGTAGAGATCAAGGGGTGAAAGAAACATCTGACAAATATTCGGATGTTATTACATTGGTAAAATTTATAGGAATCAATTAAAATAGGTTATACTGAACTATCTTCTCTAAGGTAAATGAAAAGGTATTGCATCTTTTTTCATATTCAAGGCTTTTTTAAAAAATCAAACTACAATTGACATACAGTATCCTATTTTTTTAGCTATACATCATAGTGAATCAGTATTTTCATACATTATATGATCCTCATGATAAGTGTAGTTACTATCTGTTAAGATACAAAATTATTAACTGTATTCCCCATGCTGTACCCTACATCCTCATGGCTTATTCATTTTATACCTGGATGTTTGTTCCTCTTAATCCTGTTCACATATTCATCCCCTGCAATCCATCTGTTAACCAGGTTTATTTCTTATGAGCTTGTTTCTTTGTTTCTTTTGTTTTTTAGATTTCACATAAAAGTAAAATCATATGATATTTGTCTTTCTCTTTATGATTCCTTTCACTTGGCATAATATACTCTAGCTTCATCCATGCTGCAACAAATGGCAAGATTTTATGGCCACATAATATTCCATTGTGTACCTATGTCACATCTTTCTTGTACACGCATCTATTAATGGATACTTGTATTTCTTAACTATTACAAATAATGCTGCCATGAAGATAGATTTAACTCTTCAGATTGATGTTTTCATTTTCTTTGGGTAAATACCTCGAAGTCGATAGTTGAATCATGAGGGATTTCTGTGTTTAATTTTTTGAGGAACTCCCATAATGTTTTCTATTATCGTACACCAATTTACACTCCCAAGAATAATGAATGACAATTCCCTTTTTCTTCATATCCTTGTCAACACTTATTTTATGTCTTTTTGATAGTACTCATTCTGACATTGTAAGGTGGTGTCACATCATAGTTTTGGTTTTTATTTCCCTGATGATTACTGATGTTGAACATCTCTTCATGTGCTCTTGGCCACCTATATGTATTTTCTGGAAAAAATGTCTGTTCAAGTTTTCTGTCCTTTTTTTAACTGAGTGATTTTATTTCATTATTTTTTGGTAAACATTAAGTTTTGTAAATTCTTCATATTTTTTGGATGTTAACTCCTTATCAGATGTATGATTTGCAAATATCTCCTCCCATTTGGTAGACTGCTTTTTCATATTGTTGATGGTTTCCTTTGCTGTGCAAAAGCTTTTTAGTTTGTTGTAATCTCACTTAATTGATTTTAGCTTTTGTTGCCCTTGACTGGGATGACTGGTCCAAAAAAATATATTGCCATAATTGATGTAATAGACTTTACTGTCTATATTTTCTTTTATTTTTTACGGTTTCAGATCTTACATTCAAGTCCTTACTTCATTTTGAATTAACTTTTGTATATGGTGTAAGATAGTGGTCCAGCTTCATTTTTGTTTGCATGCAGCTGTCCAGTTTCTCATTTATTCACCATTTATTGAAGACTATCTTTTTTTAAAAATTATTTATTTATGACAGTCACACACACACACACACACAGAGAGAGAGAGAGAGAGAAAGAGGCAGAGTCACAGGCAGAGGGAGAAGCAGGCTCCATGCACTGGGAGCCCGACGTGGGATTCAATCCAGGTCTCCAGGATCGCGCCCTGGGCCAAAGGCAGGCGCCAAACCGCTGCGCCACCCAGGGATCCCGAAGACTATCTTTTTCCCCCACTCTATATTCTTGCCTCCTTCTCATAGATTAAGTGACTATATATACATTATTTTCTTGGCTCTTTGTTTAATTATATTGATTGTTATATTGTTATATTAATATTGTTAATATTGTAACAATATTGTATAATGTTGTTATATTAATTAAATTGTTTAATTATATTGATCTATGTCTGTTTTTATGTCAGTACCACACTATGTTATTATATTTTTTAGTATAGATTGAAGTATGGGATTGTAATACTTCTACTTTTGTCCCTCTTTCATGGATTTCTGTGGATCCATGAAAATTGTAGAATTCTTTCTTGTAGTTCTGTGAAAAATAGTGTTGGTGTTCTAATAGGGATTGGATTGAATCTGTAGATTGCTTTGGATAGCATGGGCATTTTAATAATATGAATTATTCCAATCTGTGAGCATGGAATATCTTACTATGTATTCGTGTCATCTTCAATTAATTTCATCCATTGTCTTATTATTTCCTGTATATAAGTCTTTCATTTACTTTGTTAAATTTATTCCTAAGTATTTTATCCTTTTTGATGCATTTGTAAATGGGATTGTCTTCTTAATTTCTGATACCTTTTATTAGTGTATGGAAATACCAATTAAGTATGTTAATTTGATATCCTGTGACTTTACTGAACTTATTTATTCTGATAGTTTTCGGTGGAGTCTTTAAGGTATTTTATATAATATGTCATCTGCAAATAGTGACAACTTTACTTCATCCTTACCAATATGAATGCTTTTCCTTTTTTCTTTTTTTTATTTCCCTCTTTCTCTCTGTCTCTGTCTGTCTGTCTGTCTCTCTCTCTCTTTTTTTCCCCCTAATTTCTATGGCTAGAACTTCTAATACTAGGCTGAATAAAGTTCTGTGAGTGGACATCCTTGTCTTGTTCCTGATCTCAGAGGATACCTTTCAGTTTTATACCATGCAGTATGATACTAGCTGTGATATTTTGTCAGATGTGGCCTTTGTTATTTTGAGGTATGCTTTTTCTACACCCACTTTGTTGAGAGTCTTTATCAGAAATGGATATATAATTTTGTTGGATGCTATTTTTGCATCTATTGAAATGATCATATGATTTTCATCCTTTCTTTTATTAACGTGGTGTATCATGTTGATTGATTTGTGTGTGTTGAGCAATCCTTGAATTCCTGGGATATATTCCACTTGATCATGGTGTATGACTTTTTAACATATTGTTGAATTCAGTTTGCTAATGTTGAGCCTTTTTGCATCTTTGTTCATCAGGGATATTGGCCTGTAATTTTCTTTTTTTTTTTTGTGGTATATTGGTCCACGTTTGGCATCAGAGTAGTGTTGTTCTCTTAAAATAAGTTTAGAAGCATTCATTCATCATCAGTATGGAATAATTTGGAATAATTTGACCATGATGGGTACCAACTCTTCTTCAAATATTTGATAGAATCCACCTGTCAACCCATCTAGTCCTACACTTTTCTTTTTAAAGAGTTTTAAAATTACTGATTCATTTCACTACTTATAATTGGTCTATTCAGATTTTCATTTCTTTGTGATTTAGTCTTGGATGATCTGTTTATAACAATTCATTTTTGTTAGGTTTTTCAATTTTTTGACATATAATTGTTCACTGTAAACTCTCAGCATTCTTTATATTTCTGTAGTGTCTGTTGTAACTTCTCTTCCATTTCTCATCTTATTTATTTGGGTCTGCTTTCATTTTTATGGATATTTTCTATTTATAGTCTCTACTTCATTTCATTCCATGTTTATCTTTATGATTTTCTTCCTTCTAACATTAGGCTTTGCTTGTTATTCTTTTTCTAGTTCCTGTAGGTATAAAGTTAGATTGTTTATTTAGAATTTTTCTTCTTCCTTGAGGTAGGCTTGTATTGGTATGAACTCCTCTCAGAATCACTTTTGCTGTGTATCATAGATTTTTGAAATATTGTTTGCATTTTAATTTATCTCAAGGTATTTTTTAAGGTATGTATGTATGTATGTATGTATTTATGTATGTATTTTAGAAAGAGAAAGTGTGTATGAGTGGAGAGAGGAGGAGAGGGGAAATGGAGAGAGAATCTCAAGCAGACTCTGTGCTCAGTGTAGAACCCAAACCAGTGCTCAATCTTATAAACTGAACTCACAACCTGAGCTGAAATCAAGAGCTGGATGCTCAGCTGACTAAGTAACCCAGACATCCCTTTCTCAAGGTAGTTTTAAGTTCCTTTTTGATTTTTAATCCATCGCTTGTATAGTAACATATAGTTTAGTCTACATGTGTTTGTTTGCTTTTTTTTTCTCATAATTTATTTCTAGTTTCCATGTGGTCAGAAAAAATGCATGGTATGATTTCAGTTTCCTTGAATTTACTGAGACATATTTTATAGCCCTACGTGATCTTCTTGGAGAATGATCTATGTGCATTTGAAAAGAATGTGTATCCTGCAATTTTTAAATGGATTTTTTTTGTATATATTTAAATTCCATGCAATCTGATCTGCAATATAGGGCCAATATTTCCTTATTGACTTTCCTTATGGATCTATCCATTGATTTAGTAAGGGATTAAAGTCCCTTAGTGTTATTGTATTATTCTCAATTTCTCCCTCTATGTCATTTAATATTTCCTTTATGAATTTAGGTGCTCTTTTGTTGCATACACAAACATTTATAAATGTTCTATCCTCTTCCTGAATGTAACCTTCTATCACTACCTCAACCTCTTCATTGTTTTTTGCTATAATATCTTTTAAAATCTATTTTTTATGACGTGAATATCATTATACCAGATTTATTTTTATTTCCATTTGGATGGAAAATTTTTTCCGTTACTTCACTTTCAGTCTGTGTTTGTCTTTAGAACTAATGTGAGTCTCTTTAGGCAGTATATAAATAGGTTTTGCTTTTTGTTTGTTTGTTTGTAAATATTCTAATCAGCCACTCTGTCTTTTAATTAGAGCATTCCATCCCTTTTCAATTAAATTAATTATCCATAAATATATGCTCATTTCAATTTTATTAATTGTTTTCTGGTTGTTTTGTAGTACTTCTCTGTTCCTTTTTTCTTAGTCTCTTGCCTTGTAATTTGATGATTTTCTTTACTGTTCTGTTTGTGTTCCCTTCTCTTTATCTTTTGTGTATCTGTTATAAATTTTTGGTTTATGGTTATCATTAAGGTTCATATATATACTTCCCACATATAGGGTAGCATAGGTTTAAACCTATGGTCACTTTAGTTCAAAACTATTCTAGAGCACTATATTTTTACTCCCCATCCCCATATTATATGTTTTTGATTCTTATTATACATATTCTTATTTTGTGTAAAGCTTAACTACTTATTCTAGTTATAGTTGATTTTACTACTTTTTGTCTATTTTCATATTAACTTTTTAAGTGGGTAATTTACTGTCCTTACCAGTGAGATTTTTTCATATATATATATATTTAAATTTCTAGTCATGGCTTTTGATTTTCTGCATAGAGAAGACCCTTTTCATATTTCTTGGAAAGCTGGTTAGTGAACTTCAGTTTTTGTTTGTTCAGGAATTTCTATTGCTCTCCTTCAATTCTGAATGCCATAGAATATTCTTCGTATAAGGTTTTTTTTGTTTTGTTTCTTTTTTCCTGTCAGCACTTTAAATGTATCCTGCCTCTCTCTTCTGACCTGCAATGTTTCTGCGGGAAAATCAGCTCAGTCTTACAGTGTTTCCCTTGTATATGACAATTTGTTTTTTTCTTGCTGCCTTTAAGATTTTCTCTCAAACTTTTGCCATTTTAATTATAATTTGTTTTTGTATATATCTCTTTGGGTTCATCTTGTTTGGGGCTCTCTGTGATTCCTGGACAATGAATACTTGTTTTCTCCCACAGGTTAGCAAAATTTTCAGCTATTATTTCTTCAAATAATTTTTCTGCTCCATTATCTCTCTCTCCTTCTATTTTATCCTTCTCCTTTTTCTCTCTCTCCTTCTATTTTTAGGACTCCTATAATGTGAATGTTACTACACCTGATATTGTTCCAGAGGTTTCTTAAACTAGTTGAATTAAAATATGTTGTTGTTGTTATTGTTGTTGTTGTTATTATTATTATTATTTTCTATTCTGATTGGGTGATTTCCACTATTCTGTCTTCCAGATCACTGACCCATTCTCTAACTCATCTAAATCTGCTATTGATTTTTCTAGAGTATTTTTTATTCAATTCTGGTACTCTCAATTTCTTATTGGTTCTTTTATATTGTCTAACTCTTTGTGGAAGTTTGTTGTGTTCATTCATCTGAGTTCAGTGAGCACCTTTATGACCATTACTTTGAACTCTATTTGGTAAATTACTTATCTTTATTTCACTATTTTTTTCTTCTGGAGTTTAATTTTGTTCTTTCATTTGGGATATATCCCTATGTCTCCTCATTTTGTTTGATTTTCTTCAATGTTTATTTCTATAAATTAGGCAGAACAGCTACCTATCCTGGTTTTGAAGAACTGACCTCATATAGGAGTGTCCCCTGCATAGACTATGTGTGCTGGCAGCTTTGGTGGTTGGCTAGAGCTGAAATGAATGGGTAATGGGGGCACTCCCTGCTAAAACCACCTGGCAGGATGGCTGGAACTGGAATGGGCATAGAAGGAGGCCATCACAGAGGGATGGTTGGGTCTGTATGAGCTAGGGGTCTAAGACTCACTGGGATGGCCCTAGCAGGCTGGGGAGAGTACCCGGGCCCTGTTCCCACCTGTACTATCAAGGTACAAACAGTCACAATTGCTGGTGTCTCCAAACCTGGAGAAGAGTGTTCCAGAAGTCCCCCCCTCTTTTTTTTTTTTTTTTATTTTGTCCTTGGGAGGGCAAGTCAAGCCCCTCAGTTATATTTATCCCTAATGTAGGTTGTTTTATCAGGGGCAAGTTTCCTGTTGTTAAAGTTTCTCTATATCTCTTATCTTTCTGTGGTCCCTCTATTGTATGCTGTACAGAAATTGATCAGTCAACCCTTAGTTCTTCTTTAGGAAGAATTTCTCTATATGTAAGTGTAGATTTGGTTTGTTGATTTCAGGGTCTTTTTATGTTTCCATCTTGGACTGCCTTACACCAGAAAGCTATTGAATCTTGACCTATTACTACAATGGAGGCATATCGCTTGGTAAGATTTTTCAGCTTGCTAAGGCTTTGTGCAGGCCAAGCAGCAATTATCAGAACATTCATGTTTCCAGAAGCAGCTCTCAACAAATGGCAGACATTGATTGGGTTGATGTCACAGATTACTCGCTTGTTCTTTGGATAGCAAAGCGTGTTCTGTTCTATTTCCCTATACTTATACACTGGGATTAAGCTTCTTTTCTTTCTTTTTTCCCCCCACAGTGATAATTTGCTTCATAATGTATTCCTTGGGGGCTTTCTTTCCTTCTCCATCTCACTTCCCCAAATGCCCATCAGTGTTGCCTGGTGTTATGCATAAATTACATATACTCTGATTTTTGTTTCAGTGTCATCTTCTCTGAAATCTTATATTAGACAATATTTAATAGAGAATTTTATCCCTGGTTATTGGAAATATAGCTATATAGTGACATTAGATTTTTTTTAGTATTTGCCTTTAGTAAAATTTGTAAGGCAACTTTGTCTAACTTATAATGATAAGTTGCTGGCAGCCCTATCCTATCCCAAATGCTAAAAACAATTGAGACCTCCTTACATCCTTTCTTGTTATAACTCTCTGCTTTACTTATATCCATTCTCTGCATGATAATAAACTTCTCAAAAACAAAGTTGTTTTTAAATTTATATTTCTACACTACTTAACATAGTGTCTTATACATTTTGGTGCTGTGTAGATTAGTCAGAGTAAAATAAATTACCTTAATTTCAATATTAATATGCTAATAATGCTAATGAAAATATATTTAATATATTTTTATTTATTTTTTAATATACTTTTTTTAATATACTTATGCCAAAAGGCATCTTTTTGAACATGGGGATATAAGACAAGAATTAGTTTACAAATTATCTTGTGATTTTCTCCATCTCTAGTGCCTACAAAAATGATCTTGTTTTAGAAAAAAGCAGAGAATTTGGAATTCATAGTTACTACAAAAATATGGGAACCATCACCAAAGGTTTGGTATTTAGGAGTGTGACATAGTGTTGAGTCATAGATGTGACCATATCTATAGTCTGGGAATGTTTTGGAGACCTAAATATAAGATAAAAATCCAAAGGCAGATTATTATAGTCAAATAGAGTGTAAGTGGTAAACTAAATTTGCCCAATTCTTTAATTTGCCTGCTGGAGGCCATGAGTAAGACATTTAGCATATTTAAGCCCAATATCTTTACTTGCCTTGATGGTGACAGTAATAGTATCTATTCTCCAGTGTTGTTTCAGGAATAAAATAAATTATTTATATAAGCTATTGAAGAAGAACAACTTCAGTCAACTTAGGTGAAAAAATGTAATTATTTTAATTTAAAATTCAGTAACCACTTAAATTATTTTAGTCTTTCTAAAAATTATTTAGAATCTACTATGATAGCTTCTTAATCTATTACTTTTACTATTATGAGAATATTCTGTTAACAGAAGTACCCACTAAGTACCCACAAGAGAACTTTCTCTTATGTATTTCTGACTTACTTAAAAGCCTGGAACTTAAATTTTATAATAAATGACTATTATGCCTGGACTATTATGTTAAACCTTAAATCATCATGCTATTTTTCACTTCTATTACATTGGATTACACATTTTATTAATATAATAATAACTTAAAACAATATTTAAAAATACTTGTAACATTTAAAATAAATGTAATATATTATGCCAATCTGTATTTTCCCAATGCCTTTATTCTCAATGTCTATTTTCTTCCTATTTATTCATTTATGTACTTAAAAACATTTACAGAAAAATCATAACTATCTTCAAAATTGAGCAAAACTGCAAGGAACTTTTTTTTAAGATTTTATTTATTTATTCAAAAGAGAAAGAGACAGAGACAGGGACAGAGACACAGACAGAGGGAGAAGCAGGCTCCATCCAAGGATCCTGATGTGGGACTTGATCCTGAGACTCTAGGATCATGTCCTAGGCTGAAGGCAGATGCTAAACCACTGAGCCACCAGGGATCCCTGGAACAATGTTTTAACACTATGTGTATGATGTAAAGAATAAATTAATGACGTCTGATAGTAAGGGGACTAATTTTGCTTCTTAGGAGTTAAAATATGTGAATATAATGATAAATATAAGTTTAAAGTTTCAATTATCATTCTTTTTTCATCCCATCTGAATGTTATATTTTAACCCATATGTTATAGTAAAATATACATTTAGAAAATGCATACATACTTTTTTGCAATGGGTTTGCCGCCAGAACACAGGTGTCGTGAAAACCACCGCTAAACCTAAACCAAAATGGGAAAGGAAAAGACTCACATCGACATCGTCGTCATTGGACATGTAGATTCAGGCAAGTCTACCACCTCTGGCCATCTGATCTACAAATGTGGTGGGATCGACAAAAGAACTATCAAAAAATTTGAGGAGGCTGCTGAGATGGGAAAAGGCTCCTTCAAGTATGCCTGGGTCTTGGATAAACTGAAAGCTGAACGTGAACGTGGTATCACCATTGATATCTCCCTGTGGAAATTCGAGACCAGCAAGTATTATGTGACCATCATTGATGCCCCAGGACACAGAGACTTTATCAAAAATATGATTACAGGCACATCTCAGCTGACTGTGCTGTCCTAATTGTTGCTGCTGGTGTTGGTGAATTTGAAGCAGGTATCTCCAAGAATGGGCAGACCCATGAGCATGCCCTTCTGGCTTACACACTGGGTGTAAAACAACTAATTGTTGGTGTTAACAAAATGGATTCCACTGAACTACCCTACAGCCAGAAGAGATACGAGGAAATCGTTAAGGAAGTCAGCACCTACATTAAGAAAATTGGCTACAACCCCGACACGGTAGCATTTGTGCCAATTTCTGGTTGGAATGGTGACAACATGCTGGAGCCAAGTGCTAACATGCCTTGGTTCAAGGGATGGAAAGTCACCCAAAAAGATGGGAATGCCAGTGGAACCACACTGCTTGAAGCCCTGGATTGCATTCTGCCTTCAACTCATCCAACTGATAAGCCCTTGTGTCTGTCTCTCCAAGATGTCTACAAAATTGGTGGTATTGGTACTGTCCCAGTGGGTCGAGTGGAGACTGGTGTTCTTAAGCCTGGCAAGGTGGTCACCTTTGCTCCAGTCAATGTTACAACTGAAGTAAAGTCTGTTGAAATGCACCATGAAGCTTTGAGTGAGGCTCTTCCTGGGGACAATGTGGGCTTCAATGTCAAGAACGTATCCGTCAAAGATGTTCATCGTGGCAACGTGGCTGGTGACAGCAAAAATGACCCACCAATGGAAGTAGCTGGCTTCACACTTCAGGTGATTATCCTGAACCATCCAGGCCAAATCAGTGCTGGATATGCACCTGTGCTGCATTGTCACACAGCTCACATTGCTTGCAAGTTTGCTGAGCTGAAGGAAAAGATAGATCATCATTCTGGAAAGAAGCTGGAAGATGGTCCCAAGTTCTTGAAATCTGGGGATGCTGCCATTGTTGATGGTTTCCGGCAAACCTATGTGTGTTGAGAGCTTCTCTGACTATCCTCCTCTGGTCTGTTTTGCTATTCGCGACATGAGACAGACGGTTGCTGTGGCTGTCATCAAAGCAGTGGACAAGAAGGCAGCTGGAGCTGGCAAAGTCACCAAGTCTGCCCAGAAAGCCCAGAAGGCTAAATGAATATTATCCCCAATACCTGCCACCCCAGTCTTAATCAGTGGTGGAAGAATGATCTCAGAACTGTTTGTGTCAATTGGCCATTTAAGTTTAATAGTAAAAGATTGGTTAATGATAACAATGCATCGTAAAACCTTCAGAAGGAAAGGAGAATGTTTTGTAGACCTTTTTTTTTTCTTTTTTGTGCGTGTGTGGCATTTTTAAGTTCTTAGTTTTTAAAATCAGTACTTTTTAATGGAAACAACTTGACCAAAAATCTGTCACAGAATTTTGAGACCCATTAAAACAAAAGCTTAATGAGAAAAAAGAAAGAAAATGCATACATAAGCATTCAGAAAAGTATTCTATGAGCTACCTAATAAATTTGCACACACATCTATATATTAGTACTCATAATTATAAAAATTAGAAACAATTAAATGTCCATCATTAGTATAGATAACATGTGTTATATGGGTTCTAAATAGCATTAATACTGACCCACTATTATGTTTAAAAAAACAAGAATAAAAGAGATAAAACTATAATGCTAATGAAATGATATAAAAGAGATAAAACAATAATGATAATGGAAACTTGCCATCAAATAATATATAACACACAATTCCATTTACTATGTGAAGTTCAAGTTCAGGTAAATTATTCTATCTTTATAAAAAACATTTTAAATTATTGGCTAGAGAGGGACATGTGGACTTTATATTCTATGCAATAGGTACAGAGAATAGTTTTGTAGCTAATTATATTATTTTAAATAGATTTCTTCCAATTTGTGTCAGTACACATATTTACAATGGCGAATGTTTATATAAGTCATTTTTTATTTTGAAAGATTAAAAACTCAAACCAACATCTTTTAAAACAAGGCAAAATCATAAATTACTTCAATCTCATATGTAAAATTGGGCATCTTTATTCCTAGGCATAGCTAATAATGCTAGAAAATTACAGTATTGGTTCCAGAAATGTATCAAAATGTTTATTTTATGCTATATTAGTTATGTTATCAAAATGTTATGTTATACTGTGTTAGTCATAGCACATTTTATTGACAAGTTTTAAAATTAAAGGTCCTAGAAAGACTGGACATATAACTAGTATAGTAAAAAGCTTTTATGTTATCCCAAATTCTATTCATAAGAGCACAGGACTGTGATGATTCAGAGAAGTAAAAATACTTAGTTTTGAAACCAACTAAGCTGGAAAGGAACAACATAATTTATAAGAAATAGAGATAAAATTTTGTATGTAATAGATTTGGTTCTATATGGAAAAAGGATACAAACATTTCACGTAGTTTAATTGATATGAGTAAGAACACAAAACCAAAAATTCTAATGATATTAATAACCCATTCTAAGTAGCCTACTTATAGCTATAAATTAGGTTATCCACATTATCAAACTGTCATAATTTCATTCAAGATGTCCCCTCCATCTAACATTATAAACAGTTGCATGCATATATACAAGATATGTATATCTGTTTTGGGCAGGTGATATATGCATTAAAATATGAGTGTATATCAACGTGTAATACATTCAGAGAAAAGAAATCAAGAAAATAGTCAATTGCAAGATAAATATATAAAATAATGATTTACTCAATATATACTAGTAATACATAACAAAACAGAAGAGAATAAATATCTCATTAATAAAAGCATCTAACATTTAAAATTCTCAACTACCTACAAATTAAGTTAGTAAGAGCTAAGTAAAACATTAACAAAATGAAACAGTGAAATTATACAGAAATATAGAGTCATATATGAGAGTTGTATATGTAATAGGAATAAATAGTATCATAAAAGTGTTCTTTTTCCAAGTTGTTTTTTTTTTGTAAGAGGATATAGCTATGTATACCGAATAAAAGAGGATTTTATGAAATACTAACAAACCTGTAAAATAACCCAATTTAAATAAATAACAAAAAATGAGATTGGCTCTCAAGCATATTGAAACATTTTATTGTTATAGAAATTAAGCATGTTAGTTTTGCAATACAAAGACTGAAGAACAGAAATAAGTGAGCACAACCAGATGCATAGATTATTAACAGGGATTAAATATATGATACAGAAAGCATTTATAATGAATAGCTAATAGAGCAGTCAACACATAATGGTAAAATACTTGACAATTTATTTGAAGCAAATATATAATACAATGAATACCATAGTCATACACAAATATAATTCTAGGTTAGTTAAAAAAATTATAGAAGTCAGAAGAAAACATAAGAATAATTTTATAATGTTTAAGTGGAAAATACCTTCCTATTTATATAAAAAAATCAAGAGACTATCAAGAAAAATATATATCTGAATGTATAACTAATTGTGCAAAATAAAACACAGCTTATGCAAAGATATAAAACAAGTCATTGACAAATTTGATACCTAAATGAGGAATAAATGAGTATTCTACAAGTCAATAAGTAAAATATCCAATTGACAAATGGGAAAAGATATAAACAAAAAAGAAAAAAATGGGAATGGATACTAATTATATAAATTACATAGAGAATAGTGTACAAATCAAGGAGAAGAGAATTATAACAGAAATATATATTAACTTTGCACATACATATGGAAAAATAAGCATTCTGATATTGGGGTTGTAAGGATACATCTATGTTCACAGTAGTATACATTGTAGCATTTTTGTTGTTATACAGGCAGACTAGAAATGATCTTAAACTATAAAAATTTGGGCATTATTAGATAAAAGATGGTTCAACATTCCAGTGTCCTATGGAATAATGTGCACAATGATGAGGTATAATAGTGAGAAGGAGAAAATGAGTGATAAACAGAGAGAGAGAGATCTTTCATACATGTTGTTAAATACATTGTAAAGAATAGCAAATAATAAATACAAAATATAGATGATCCTATTTACAGAAACAAAGCAACATATTTACTGTGTGTGTGCATGCTAGTGAGGGAGAGTGTGTGTGTGTGTATAAAATGCTGAAAAGAGGATTATAAGCACTTTGGTTGTAAGCACTACCTCTGAGGAGGATTTGACTATGAGAATGTTTCTAATGCAGGTTTTTGTTTGTTACAGATTAACTAACATACAGCTAGAATTTAAAAATTTGTAGTATAGAAAGGAAGGAAACAGAGGAAGTGAGCAAAGGAAAAAAGTAAAAAGCAAGCAAGAAAGCCTTTGTGAGATGATCTAGATGTAATGTCTCCACCTTTCTTTCCCCTTGGAATAGACAGATATAGATAAGATAGTCTCAGATTATGACTGCTATTGAACTATAATTTACATCCTCTAGATTCCTGCCTAGGAGTTGAAACTGGGTAAGCTAACATAATAAATACTATTGTGACAGCAGATTCCTATGAATCAGAGATCTTTCAATATCAAGTTCTACCAATAATTTCAAGAAGACAAACAAAGGGCAGAGTAAAGGCAGAGAGAATGGGATATTGGAAACTTCTTCCAAAGCCCCTTTTTCCTGCACCAAACACACATTGTTGTTTGGAATAATCAGTGCTAAACCAGGACTAAAAGCATTACTTCCAAAATGATCCTTTCTTGCATATACCGTTAGTCTACTTCTACTTCTCAGATAGCCCACTTCATGTTTACAAGAAAATGAGACCAAACCTCTCCTCCTCCTCCCGAAGCATCAGTATTGACAGATGAATGAACCACAGGCCAGTTGCTCTAACTTCTTTCTCCTTATTGAGATGAGGGCATAATCCAAACTGTATCTACATCCTGGGAATAGAATGATAAGAACATTTCATTTTATGATATTTGGCAAAGTTTTATAGAAAAGTAGCATTTAGGGGGCCCCATAATATACTATTGTCTAGCATAGTAATTTAAATTCAAACTTCAACATTTAATAAATGTTTTCTTATTTCAGAAAAATGCAAATGCATTCATTATTATTGAGCCATGCCAAACATTATCAGCCTATTAATTTAAGTATGTCAAAATTGACAGGAAGATAAGTCCTATCAATTATTATTCTTTTTCTTTGTGTTACCACAAAACTCAGTCAAATAAGAGTGCTTGTGATCTTTGATGCTGCGGAGAGAGTTGGTATTAATTCGACTACAATTTCAATCTTTAGGTGTTTATAAGAATCATTTTTGAATACATTTCATGAAAAGAATTTATATTTATACCTTTAGTGTGACACAAATAAGATTGTTTGATGCATGAAACAGCAATAATTCACAACTCATGTTCTAAAAATAATTCTAATACAAATATGCAAATAACACAGAGGACATAATTTAAAAAGATAACCCTGTGGAAAATCATAATTTACTTGAACAAGATCAAATGAATCTTTTATAATCACATGAAATTCACTGGGATAAATAAAAAGAACAAATAATTAATTCAGTACCAGAGCTTACATGATGTTAGAAATGAATGCAATAAGTGAAAACAGTCCATGAACTACAATCAAATAACAAAATATTTAAAACTATAGTAGAATCAAATATACCAATTTGTCAATGCTCTCAAAAATGGGCCCTGGACTAATAAATTTGAAGCTACCTTTTGAATAGTATATATATTATTCATAAAACAATACTGTTAGAAAGGTGTTTTTTTTAAAAATACTATAGTAATATTTTTTCTGAGTGTGCCTTTGAAATTATTATATAACTTATAATAAAAGTATGAAAATATGAGGATATAGAACAGAAGGCATAGTAAATTACTCATAAATACGGATTTAGTCTTGTCTTTTAAAATAGGCTAAGAAGGACATAATTTGAGGAAGAGTGAAAAACTAATATATATACGTTTATATTTATACACCATTTCCTGAGCACCTATTATGGACCAAGCTCTATTTTAGGTATTGGAGTATAGTGGGAAATGAGACCAAAAAAAGGCCCTCCTTTTTTGATGTAAGTTCTGTCAGAGGATCCTGGAAAACTAAAGAAAAACACTTAAAAAATATCACTGAAAATGTCTATGCAGAGATGTTACATAGAATGATAACAAGAGACAGTGATTCTAGTACTGCTTTGAGTAAGGAGAGGAGAAAGCCTTCTGAGTGATTTAAGCTGAGATGGATGCCATGAAGCTGGCAGCATAAGCCATTCCAACCAGAGGGGATAAAAGACCGTGTTCTTGCACCACCAACACTTTTTCTAATGCTACTGACCATTTGTAGATATTCTTTGGAGAAATGTCTATTCAAGTCTTATGCCCATGTATTCAATAAATTGTTTATCTTTTCAATATTGAGTTACAAGAATTCTTTATATACTCCAGATGCTATACTTTCACCTGATATGATTTTAAAATATTTTCTCTTATTCTGATGGCTTTCTTGATAGTATACTTTGACACACAAAGTTTTAATAAAATCTAATTTGCCAATTTTTTTTGTTGCTTTTGATTTTGTTTTCATATTTAAGAAAGATTGCCTAATGCAAGATTGTAAAGATTTATACTTATGTTCATATCTAAGAATTTGATAGTTTTAGCTCTTACATTTAGGTATCTAATTTACTTTGAACATTTTCTGTGGTGTAAAGTAAGAGTCCATCTTCATTATTTTGCATAGGAATATCCAGTGTCACAATGCACAAAACAAGAACTGACTATTCTTTCCCAATAGAATAGTTTTGACACCCTAGAAAAAAAACTATTGACCAGAGGTCTATGAGTTTATAACTGAACTCTGAATTATATTCCACTGATCAATATGTCTATCTTTATGCCATCCTCACACAGTTTTGATTATTGTTCCTCTTGTAGTAAGCTCAGAAATTGAAAAATGTGTATCTTCCACCTCTGTTCTATTTAAGATAATTATTAACTGTTTGGGGCTCCTTGTAATTCCATATTAATTTTAGGAACAACTTGCACATTTGTGAAAAATAGGCAGCTGAAATTCTTATAGGAATTATATATATATTAATTAATTTGGAAGTTTTGCCATTTTAACAATATTAAGTTTTCTAATCCGTGGACATAGGATATCTTTTCATTTTTAGGTCTTTTTTTCTTTCAGCAGTTTATTATAACTATACAAGTCATACACTAACTTGGTTATATTTGTTCTCAAATATTTTATTCTTTTTCATGTTATTATAAATGAAATTATTTTTAAATTTCATGTTGAACTACATGTGGTTACTATAGAGAAATATAAACAATATCCTGTATTTTTCTCTGATATTTTGAACTCATTCATTAAATTCTTTCAATGTTTGTGGACTCATTTATTAGCTGCAATAATATCTGGGGACGTGGGAGGCCTGGGTAGCTCAGCAGTTGAGCATCTGTCTTCGTCTCAGGGCATGTTCCCGGGTTCAGTAATGGAGTCACACATTAGGCTCCCTGTGAGGAGCCCTCTACTCCCTCTGTCTACGTCTCTGCTTCTCTTCCTGTGTCTCTCATGAATACAAAAATAAAATCTTTAAAAAAATATTTGGGGACTCATGATTTTCTATATGTAAGATTTTTTCAACTCTGAATAAAGATACTTTTTCTTCTTCCTTTCAGGTCTGGATAATGCCTTTTCTTTCTTTTCATTGCCTTCTTGCTCTTGCTAAAAATTCTGGTATAATTATGAACAGAAATGATAAGAGTGACATTTGTCTCTGATCTTAGGGGGAAATTTTCATGCTTGCACCATTGTGTATTATGTTAACTGTGTTTTTAAAACATATATTTTTTATTGGGCTAAGCAATATCTCTTCTACTCCATGAGTGATTTTATCATGAAAATGTCTTAGGGTAAAATGCTTTTTCTTTACCTATTGGGATAATCATATTCCCTTTTTTTCTTAATTTATTGCAATGGAATATTACATCTGTTGATATTTGTATTGAACCAACCTTGCTATCCTGGGATAAATGTCACTGGATCATCGTGTATAATCATTTAAACATGCTGGTGGAGTTAGTTTTCTAGTATATATCTTGTTTCAGAATTTTACACCAATATTCATAGTGGTTACTGGTCTGTAGTTTTATTTATTTGTGATGTCTTTACCTGACTTTAATATTGCCCCATATAGTTAGGTCAGGATTGTTGCTCCCTCTTGTATTTTTTTAAAAAAGTTTGAGAATAATTAGACTGATATTTTTCTTTAAATCTTTTATATAGTTTGCCAATGAAGATATTTTGTCCCGGGATTTTTTTTTTTAGATTTTATTTATTTATTCATGAGACACACACACACACACACACACACAGAAAGAGAGAGAGAGAGAGAGGCAGAGACACAAGCAGAGGGAGAAGCAGGCTCCATGCAGGGAGCCCTGATGTAGGACTTGATCCCAGGTCATCAGGATCACGCCCTGGGCCAAAGGCAGGTGCTAAACCGCTGAGCCACCCATGGATCCCCCAGGTCCTGGGATTTTCTTTGTTGGAAGTTTTCTGGTTGCAGACTTAAACATCTTAATTTGTTATAGGTCTCTTCAGATTTTTTTTTTTCTTCTTCAGTCAATTTTAGCAGTTGGTATGTTTAGGAATTCTTCCTTTTCATCTAGGTTATCCATTTTGTGACTTACAATTGCTCATAATAAACTCTTATAATCCTTTTTTTCTGTAAATTCAGTATTAATGTCCCTGTTTTCTCTTAATCTTAATAATTTGAGTTTACTTTCATTTCTCTTTATCAATCAAGCTAAAAGTTTATCGATTTTATTTGAAATATTAAATACCCCACAAAAATTTATTTCATTGGTTTCTACTTTTTTCCATTAAATATTTTACCATTTAAATATTTATTTTTACTGTGATCTTCATTGATTATTTTGTTCCTTCTGATTGCTTTATGTTTAGTTTGTTCTTATTTTTCTAGTTTCTTAAGATAAAATTGTAGGTTATTTGAGAACATTCTTATTTAAAAAACTCAACCTATCTATCTTTTGTATCCAATATGTGTCTTACATAGACTTGGAGTTGGATCAGGTTACATTTTAATCCATTCTGCCAATATCTGAGTTTTAATTAGAGATTTTAGTCTATGCACATTTAATATAATTACAATAAGAAAGGCCTTGTTTCTACATTTTTAGTTTTTCCAAATATTTATTTTTTCCTCCTTTTCTCTATTTTGCCTTGTTTTGTGTTACAAATATTTTTCTAACATGCCAATTTAATTCTTTTTTACTATATAGTTTTTAGATACATTTTTAGTGATTTCCTTGTGAATATAATCACATAATATAAAATTATGTAATTTGAATTAATATCAGCTTAATTTCAAGCTTCTTATATAGCTCCTTCCTCCCTTCCCTTTATACTATTACCACAAATTAAATCTTTATACATTATGTGTCCAAAATATAGGTAATTATTATTTTATGTATTTAAATCAGATAAGAAGAAAGGAGATATAAATACATAAATACTGTGTTTATGTTTACTAAGGTTGTTGTTACCTCTATCAATGTTTGCTTATTTGTGTGGATTTAGGTCAATGTCTTCTGTTATTTCATTCAATTTGAAGAATTTCCTTTACCATTTCTTGTGAGAAGGGCTGCTAGCAATGAACTCTCTTATTATTATTTTTAATCTGGAAATGCCTTAGTTTATCCTTCATTTTTTTTTTTTTTTGAAATGTAGATTTGCCAGATATAAGATTGTCATTTGGGCACCTGAGTGGCACTGTTGATTAAGCTTCTGCCTTTGGCTCACATCCTGATATCAGGGTGCTGAGATGGAACTCCAAGTTGAGCATTCTGCTCAGTGGAGAGTCCACCAGTCTCTCTCTCAAATAAATAAATAAAATCTTTATAGAAAGAAAATTGTCATTTGACAATTTTTCCCTCCATTTAGTACATCAAATATGTAATTCCACTGCCTTCTTGATTCTTTGTTTTTTGAAGAAAATTATTCTTAATTTAACTGAGGAACCAATTACATCTCTGTTGCTGCTTTCAAGATTCCCTATCATAGGTTTTTGAGAGTTTGATTATGATCTGTCTTGGTATGTATCTCTGAGTTTCACCTACTTTGAGTATATAGAGTTTCATTATGTGTAGATTAATATTATTCATCAAATTCGAAAGATTTAAACTTTATTTCTTCGAAAATATCCTGTCACTTTCCTTATTCTTATTCTTCCTTATTCTTCTTACACTCCCATTATGTATTTGTATGTTACACTCCCATTATGTATTTGTATGCTTGATTCTTTTTCATCTCTTCTTCTACTTGAATATTCTAAATAATCTTAATTATCCTATCTTCAGTTTCGTTCATTCTTTCTTATTAGGCTCAAATATGCTTTTGAACTCTTCTGGTGAAATAATCAGTTTAATTCCAATATTTAGAAAGTCTTATTTATTTATTTAAAGATAGATAGATAGATAGATTTATTTATTTATTTATTTATTTGAGACACACACACACACACACACACACAGAGAGAGAGGCAAAGACACAGGCAGAGGGAGAAGCAGGCTCCATGCAGGAGCCTGACGTGAGACTTGATCCTGGGCCTCCAGGATCATGCCCTGGGCTGAAGGTGGCACTAAACCGCTGAGCCACAGGCTGCTCTTATTTATTTTTTTATAAGATTTTATTTATTTATTTTAGAGAGAGAACATGAGCAGAGGGGATGGGAAAAGGGAGAGGTAGAAGCAGACTCCATGCTAAGCAGGGAGCCCAACTTGGGGCTGACCCTAGAACCCTGAGATCATGCCCTGGGCTGAAGAAAGATGCTTAACTGACTGAGGCACCCAGGCACCCTACTAGTTTTAATTTAGATTCATTCAATAATTTCTGTGACTATACTTATATTTCCATAAGTGAGACACTGTTGGTGAGACACTGTTCTCATGGTTTCCTTCAGTGTTTTAGATAAGACTCCCTCCAGCTCTTTGAACACATTTAAACAGATGAATTCGTCGTTTCTTTTCTTTTTCTTTTTTTTTTTTTGAGTTAGTCTTTTTTAATAGTTACCGTCAATTGCATTTTTTTCTTTGCATGGGATACAGTCTTCATTTTTTGTATACCTTATATTTTTTTGGTAAAGAAATGGTCATTTTGAATATTATACTGTGTCAACTCTCTCTTTTCTATGTTTATTATTTTTCTGTCTTATAATTTATGAAGTATTTATTTTTCATCCTGTGGCCACTGAAGTCTTTGTTCCATTATAACCCTGGTTATTGGCCTGTTCCGGTTTTCTATTTCTTCCTGTTCCAGTTTTGGTAGTTTGTGGTTTTCCAGAAATGTGTCCATTTCTTCTAGATTGCCTAATTTATTGGCGTAAAGCTGCTCATAATTAGTTTTTAAGATCATTTGTATTTCCTTGGTATTGGTGGTGAACTCTCCTTTCTCATTCATGATTTTATTAATGAGTCTTTTCTCTTACCTTTTTAATAAGGCTGGCTAATGATTTATCTATCTTATGAAATCTTTCAAAGAACCAACTCCTGGTTTTGTTGATCTGTTCCACAGTTCTTCTGGTCTTGATTTCGTTGAGTTCTGCTCGAATCTTTATTAACTCTCTTCTTCTGCTGGATGTAGGATCTATTTGCTGTTTTTTCTCTAGTTCCTTTAGGTGCAAGGTTAGCTTTTGTACTTGAGTTCTTTCCAGTTTTTGGATGGATGCTTCTATTGAGATGTATTTCCCTCTCAGGACTGCTTTTCTGTATTCCAAAGATTTTGAATGGTTGTATCTTCATTCTCATTAGTTTCCATGAATCCTTTAAATTCTTCTCTAATTTCCTGGTTGACCCTTTCATCTTTTAGCAGGATGGTCCTTAACCTCCACGTGTTTGAAATCCTTCCAAACTTCTTCTTGTGATTTAATTCTAATTTCAAAGTATTATGGTCTGAAAATATGCAGGGGATGATCCCAATCTTTTGGTATCAGTTAAGACCTGATTTGTGACCCAGTATGTGGTCTATTCTGGAGAAATTTCCATGTGCACTTGAGAAGAATGTGTATTCAGTTGCATTTGGATGTAAAGTTCTGTAAATATCTGTGAAATCCATCTGGTCCAGTGTATCATTTAAAGCTCTTGTTTCCTTGGAGATATTATGCTTAGAAGACCTGTCAATTGTAGAAAGCGCTATATTCAAGTCACCAAGTATAAGTGTATTATTGTCTAAGTATCTCTTAATTTTGGTTATTGATTGAAATACTTGGCAGCTCCCACATTCGGGGCATAAATTTTGGATTGTTAGGTCCTCTTGTTGGATAGATTCTTTAAGTATGATATAGTGTCCCTCTAAATCTCTTTCTACAGTCTTCGGGATAAACTTTAGTTTATCTGATATAAGGATGGCTACCCCTGCTTTCTTTTGAGGATCATTTGAATGGTAAATGGTTCTCCAACCTTTTATTTTCAGGCTATAGGTGTCCTTAGGTCTAAAATGAGTCTCTTGTAGACAGCAAATAGATGGGTCTTGCTTTTTTATCCAATCTGAAACCCTGCGCATTTTGATGTGGTCATTAAGCCCATTCACGTTCAGAGTTACTATTGAAAGATATGAATTTAGTGTCATCATGATACCTGTTCAGTCCCTGTTTTTGTGGATTGTTCCCTTGGACTTCCTCTTTCTATTACAGAATCCTCCTTAGTATTTCTTGCAGAGCTGGCTTGGTGGTCACAATTTCTTTCAGTTTCTGCCTCTCTTGGAAGCTCTTTATCTCTCCTTCTATCCTGAATGAGAGCCTTGCTGGATAAAGTATTCTTGGCTGCATGTTCTTCTCATTTAGGACCCTGAATATATCCTGCCAGCCCTTTCTGGCCTGCCAGGTCTCTGTGGAGAGGTCTGCTGTTATCCTAATGCTTCTCCTCATAAAAGTTAGGGATTTCTTGTCTCTTGCTGCTTTAAAGATCTTCTATTTATCTTTGGAATTTGCAAGTTTCACTATTAAATGTCAAGTTATTGAGCAGTTTTTATTGATTTTAGGGGGGGATCTCTCTATCTCGTGGATCTGAATGCCTGTTTCCCATACTAAGTTAGGAAAGTTCTCAGCTATGATTTATTCAAATACATATTCTGGACCGCTGTCCCTTTTGGCACCCTTGGGAACCCCAATTAAAGGTATATTTTTCCTTCTGAGGCTGTCATTTATTTCCCTTAACCTTTCCTCATGATCTTTTAATTGTTGTTCTTTTTTTTTCCTCAGTTTCCCTCCTTGCCATCAACTTGTCTTCTATGTCACTCATTTGTTCTTCGACCTCGTTAACCCTTGTTGTTAGGACCTCTAGTTTGGATTGCATCTCATTCAATTGATTTTTAATTTCTGCCTGATTAGATCTAAATTCTGCAGTTATGAAGTCTCTTGAGTCCTTTATGCTTTTTTCTAGAGCCACCAGTAGTTTTATAATAGTGCTTCTGAATTGGCTTTCTGACATTGAATTGTAATCCAGATTTTGTAACTCTGTGGGAGAGAGGACTGTTTCTGATTCTTTCTTTTGAGGTGACTTTTTCCTTCTAGTCATTTTGCTCAGTGTAGAATGGCCAAAAACAAGTTGTACTGGGAAAAGGAGAAAAAGAGAGAAGAGAGAAAGAAAAGAAAAAAAATAAAGAAGAAGAAGAAGAAAAAGAGAAAAAAGGGGGGGGAGCAAACAGAAAACAAAACAAAAAAAAATGGGGGGGAGTATCCTCTGATTCTATATACTCAAAATCCCTTGGCTTCCCCTGGAACTTTCCAGTGCTGCTTGGTCAATAACTTGCTTTTCCCCTGTCTAGCTAGTCTTCTGGGGGAGGGGCCTGCTGTGCTGATTCTCAGGTGTGAGCACTTGGCGGAGCTGCTCGGCCCCCTGCCTGGTGCATGGCTCAGTGGGGTTGTTTATCTGGTGAAGCCCCAGGAGGAACAACAGTGGCCGCGGCCAGCTCTGCAGCCCTGGAGTCAGCTCCCGCAGTAACTACAGCAGCTCCCAGTCTGCAGGGGCCTGGATGCTCCGGGCCCGCTGATCTGCACAGCTCGGGCCCGCCCAGAGGCAGAAGCATCTTTGCTGTCCTGTGCCCTCTCAGCCTCTTCCTGTCCCGGGGGGAGTGCTGGATCCTGGCCTGTGTCCCCCTGCCTCCTGGGCTCCCGGGCCTGTGCTGCTGTAATCGCGGTCCCTTGCCACGCAGCTCCCTCCTTGGAAGCCGCTGCCGGAGCTGCTCCCGGCCCTGCGGGGCACGTGCTGCAGCCCTTTAGGGAGCTCGGCCGCCGGGTGTGACGCCTTCTCCCTCGGGGCACAGGTGCTCTGTTAGTGTCCCAGGGAGCCCGAGGGCATCCCCACCCCTCCTGGGATCCTGCTCCAACTCCCTGCTTGCCTTTCCCTCCTGGAAGATTGTGAAGCTCCTGCTTCTCCAGGATGGGGCTTTCCTGTCCTGGGGGCACTTCCCGCCGGCCTTAGCCGGGCTCCCCGCGGGGCCCTCCTCCTTGGATGCTTTTTATTTCTTTCTTTTGTTTTTTTTCCCCGTCTTCCTATCTTGATAGAAGCCCGAACTCTTCTCACTGTAGCATTCCAGCTGTTCTCTCTTTAAATCTCAGGCCGAATTTGTAGGTTTTCGGGATGATTTGAAAGTTATCTAGGTAATTTGGTGGGGACAGGTGACTTGGGGACCCTACTCTTCCACCCTCTTGCCCCCTCCATCCTTTTAATTTTATTTGCACTCACTGCTCCTGATCTCTATGTTCTCCACCCCAGGATCACAAATCATGAATATGCCTGGTCTTTTTATCATCTTATATGTTTTACTTTTCTATGTTTTCTATTATATTTTTTATTTGTGCTTATGTCTGTTTTTTTTCTATATATCTTTGACTTTTTAAAAGATTTTATTTATTTATTAATGAGAGACACACAGAGAGAGAGGAAGAGACACTGGTGGAGGGAGAACCAGGCTCCCTGCAAGGAGCCCATTGTTGGACTAGATCCTAGGACTCCAGGATCACGCCTGAGAGGAAAACAGACAAAGGCAGATGCTTAACTGCTGAGCCACCCAGGCGTTCCTCTTTGATTATTTTTTTTAACTTATCAGTAATCACAGAGGTGTTATCAGTTATTGCAGTTTTTATTTCCAAATTTGCATTTGATATTAATTTATAAATTCTGAAATACTTTGCTGAAATTCTCCATATTGCCTTCATATCTTGAAATATTAATTTTAGTTGAAGTATATTTGACATATAATGTTATATTTATTTCAGGTGTATCACATAATGATTCAACAGTTCTGTACATTAGGCAACACTCACTACAATATGTGTAGTCATCATCTGTCTCCAAACGATGTAATTACAATATTATTGACTATATTTCCTATGTAGCACTTTCATCCATAAATAATCAGCCTCGTTGTTTATTTTATATCAGAAGTTTGTCCCTCTAAATCTTCACTTATTTAGTTCATCCTTGAATCCTCTTCTTCTTGGGTAACCACCAGTTCCTTCTCTGTATCTGTGAGTCTATTTCTCTTTCTTTGTTTTCTTCCGGTTTTTAGATTCTCCATATAAGTGAAATTATACGGTATCTGGCTATCTGTCTGACTTATCTCACTTAACATAATATCCTTTAGGTCCATATATGTTAAGATTGGCAAGATTTCTTTTTTTTATGGCTGAGTAATATTTGCTTATATGTGCATATGTATATGTGTGTATATGTGTATGTCTACACGTACATGCATGTGCACACACACACCCTGCATCAACTTTAACTCTATCTGGAGATGGATATATTGTTTGCTTCCATATCTGTAAATGATGCTGCATAAAAATAGGGGTGCATATATGTTTTTTAGTTAGTGTTTTTGTTTTCTTTGGATAACTATCAGCAGTGGATTTACTAGTTTAGACGGTATTCCTATTTTTAATTTTTTGAGGAACTTCCATAGTGGCTGCACCAGTTTACATTTGTCCACATGCTCACTGACAGTTGCTATTTCTTGTGATTTTGATACTAGCCATTCTGCCTGATATAAGATGGTACCTCGTTGTGGTTTTGATTTGCATTTCTCTAAGTACTGGTGTTAAGCATCTTTTCATGTATCTATTGGCCATCTGTGTGTCTTCTTTGGTAAAATGAAGGTCCTCTGCCAATTTTTTAATCATATTGCTTTTTTTGGTGTGAAGCTAAATGTGTTCTTTATATACTTTGCATATTAACCTCTTATTGGATATATCATTTCCAAATGTCTTCTCCCATTCACTAGTTTCCCTTTTTGTTTTGTTGGTGGTTTTCTAAACTGTGCAAAAGCTTTTTGATTTGATATAGTCTCATTTTATTTTTGCATTTGTCTCTCTTGCCTCAGAAGACTTATCCATAAATATGTTACCAAGGCCAGTGTCTGAGAGACTACCCTCTTTTTTTTTTTTTTTTTTAATTTATTTATTTACGATAGTCACACTCAGAGAGAGAGAGAGAGAGGCAGAGACACAGGCAGAGAGAGAAGCAGGCTCCATGCACCGGGATCCTGACGTGGGATTCGATCCCGGGTCTCCAGGATCGCACCCTGGGCCAAAGGCAGGCGCCAAACCGCTGCGCCACCCAGGGATCCCTGAGAGACTACCCTCTATGTCTACTTTTAGGAGTTTTATGGTTTCAGGTCTCACCTTTAGGTCTTGAATCCATTTTAAGTTTGTTTGTGTATGGTATTAGAAAGTGGTCCAGTTTCACCTTTTGCATGTAGCTGTCCAGTTTTTCCAACACTATTCATTTTTTTTTTTTTTTTAATTTTTATTTATTTATGAGTCATAGAGAGAGAGAGAGAGGCAGAGACATAGGCAGAGGGAGAAGCAGGCTCCATGCACCGGGAGCCCGACGTGGGATTCGATCCCGGGTCTCCAGGATCGCGCCCTGGGCCAAAGGCAGGCGCCAAACCGCTGCGCCACCCAGGGATCCCCTCCAACACTATTCATTAAAGAGACTTTCTTTTCCCCATTGTATAGTCTTACCTCCTTTGTTAAAGATTAATTAACCACATAATATGTGTTTATTTCTGGGATTTCTCTTCCATTGATAAAGGTGTTTATTTTTGTGCCAGTGCCATACTCTTTTAATTACTATAGCTTTTACTAAAGCTTGAAGTCTGATATTTTAACACCTCTAGCTTTATTCTTTCTCCACAGTCCCTTGGCTATTCAGAATCCTTTGTGGTTCCATTCAAATTTTACAACACCTAGATTTTGTAACTAGAAATTGGCCTGTTCATATTTTCTATTTCTTATTCATTTTTGAAAGATTATATATTTCTTAGAATTTATTTCTCTCTAGGCTGTGAAATTTGTTGGCCTATAATTTTTTATAGTTCTCTATTATAATTCTTAGTATTTTTGTTGTGTCAGTTGCTATGTCTCTTTCATTTTGATTTTATGTTTTTGGTTCCTTTAGTTTCCTTGATGATTTTAGCTTAAGGTTGATCAATTTTATTGATCTTTAAAAAAACAAAACAGCACCTGGCTTCATTGACTCATCCTCCCTTCCTTCTTCCCTTCCTCCCTCCCTCCCTCCCTCCTTCACTCCATCCCTCCCTCCCTCCCTCCCTCTCTTTCTCCCTCCTTTCCTTCTACTTATTTTGAGCTTTGTTATTTTCCTAGTTACTTTATATATAAGTCAAAATTGTTTCTTATTTCTTGAGATAGGCTTGTATATCTCTATACACTTCACCTTTAGAACTGCTTTGGCTGTGTCCAAAGATTTTGAACTGTTTTTTTTTTTTTTTTTTTTTCATGTTCATTTGCCTCAGGTTCAGTCTGTCTTTCTTTCATTTCTTCAGTGGCCCATTGGTTGTTTAGTAGCATGTTGTTTGGCTTCCAAGTATTTGGATTTTTTTTTTTTTTTTTTAGTTTGTTTGTTTTGCAGAAAAGATAATTGATATGAATTCCATCTTTTTAAATTTCTTAAGATTTATTTTATGGCCTAACATGTAATCTGTCTGAAAATATTTCACTTGCATCTTGAAAAGAATGTGACTCTTTTGTTTTTGGTTGGAACGTTTTGCATATATTTATCTGGCAAAATGTGTCATTTAAAGTCATTTTTTCCTTATTGATTTTCTGACTGGATCATCTATCTATTAATGTTTTTGTGGTGTTAAAGTCCCTTGCTATTAGTGTACTAATGCCAATTTCTCCTTTCATGTCTGTTAATACTTGCTTTATGTATTTAGGCACTCCTATGTTGGGTACAGAGATACTAAGCATTCTTATATACTCTTCTTGGATTGATCCTTGTATCATTATCTAATGCCTTTTTTACCTCTTGTTACAGACATTGTTTTAAAGTCTATTTGTTTTAATATACATATTTCTACCTCAGGTTCTTTTATCTACTTCCATTTGCATGGAATATCTTTATATAGCCCTTTATATTTAGTCTTTGTGTTTTAAGGTCTGAAATGAGTTTCTTATTGGCAGCATGTAGGTAGGTCTTTATTTTTTTAATCCATGCAGTCTCCTATGCCTTTTGATTGGTACATTTAGACTATTGATAGGCATATACTTATCTTCATTTTATTCCATCTTTCTCTTTCTTTTTTTCTTTCTTTCTTTCTTTCTTTCTTTCTTTCTTTCTTTCTTTCTTTCTTTCTTTCTTTCTTTCTTCCTTTCTTCTTTCTTTCTTTCTTTCTTTCTTTCTTTCTTTCTTTCTTTCTTTCTTTCTTTCTTTCTTTCTTTCTTTCTTTTCTTTCTTTCTTTCTTCTTTCTTTCTTTTTGTAGTTCTCTTATTTTCTTCTCCTCTTGCTTTCTTCTTATGTGATTTATGACTGTTTAATACTATGCTTGGATTCCTCTTTATTTTTTGTGTATCTTTTATGGGTTTGTGGCTTATGATTACCCTGATATTCATATAAAACACTCCACATAAATAGCACTCTATATTAAAATGGTGGTTGTTTAAGCTCTAACACATCCTACAATCACCACATTTTTACTCCTCCTCCATGTTTTATGTATATGTTGTCCTATTTCATATCTTTTTATTTTGTGAGTCCCCAAATTATTTTTTTAGATATAATGGATTTTATTACTTTTGTCTTTTAACCTTTATACTAGCTTTATAAGTGATTTATCTAACTACATATATGTTTGCTTTATCTGTTAACAATTTTTCTTTCATAATTTTCTAACTTCTAGTTGTGGTCTTTTCTGCTTAAAGTCTCTAACATTTCTTTTAAAGCTGGTTTAGTGGTGATGCACTTTTTTAGTTTTTGTTTTACTGAAAAACTGTTTTTTCAATTCTGAGTGATAACCTTGCTTCATCGAGTAATACTGGTTTTAGGTTTTTTCCTTTTAGCACTTTGGATATATCTCATGGCATTACCTTCAGCCCTGCAAATTTTCTGCTGAAAAAATTAACTAAGAGCTTTATATGCTTTCTCTTGTTGCTTTTAAAAGTCTCTCCTTACCTTTAATCTTTGACACTTTAATTGCTGTGTCTTTATCTGGGCCTTCTTGGGTTATTTATTTATTTTCTCTCTGTACATCCTGGACCTAGATGTTTGTTTCTTTCCCCAGGTTAGTTTTCAGCTATTATTTCTTCAAATAAGTTTTCTAACCCTGGCTTTCTTCTCTTTATGGGACCCCTACTATGCAAATAAATGTTAGTAGACTTAATTTCTCAGAGGTCCCATAATATTCTCATCTTTTTCTTCTATTTAGCTTTTGTGCTTTCATGAAATATTAATTACAATAATTTTAAAGCCTATTTATGCTACCCAAACTGCTTTAAAGGACTGAATTTTCTCCTAGTTTTTGTAGCACTTTGTTGTCTCTAATGCTAATCATTTTTTTCTAATATTTTTCTTATTGAAAGTTGGAGTTGAATATAAAATATTGTACCAATTATATGTAATGTGCAATCTTTATGGAAGTTCTATTTTTGCTATTAGATAACAGCTAGCTAGAGTTCATTAGAGATGTTAATTCATCTTAATATTTAAAAGGTAGACAAAACTCAAAATCAAGCTTCAGTCCTGGAATGGCTAGTTAATTGTACCTTCAGATTTATTTTCCTTGTATCACAACAGAATTCTGAAGCTGTTACATAACTTCTTTCTCTTTGGCAAACCTTGAATTCCAAGTTATGCCTCCTATCCTCATAGGTCTGTCTGTATGACCACTTAGCTTCATTACCTTTCAAATTCCATTTCAGAATAGACCTTGGAAGGGAAAGTTGACCTAAATGTTCAATGTTTATTGTTTTAGTACCTATTTAAGCATTGCCTTTTAGCTCTTCAAAACCATCAAAAATGTTAAATTTGCATTTTTTCCAGTTTATTAAATTAGTCTCAAGGAAATAATTTGTCTAAGATCAGCTAAACCATTTCAGGAAGAAGAACACATCTAACTTATTAATTTTGATGATTGATGCTTGATTCACTTATTTTTATAAATATTTATTTTTAGGGCCGCCCGGGTGGCTCAGCGGTTTAGTGCCGCCTTCAGCCCAGGGTGTGATCCTGGAGACCCCGGATCCAGTCCCACCTCCAGCTTCCTACATGAAGCCTGCTTCTCTCTCTGCCAGTGTCTCTGCCTCTCTCTCTCTCTCTCTCTCTCTCTCTGTGTCTCTCATGAACAAATAAATAAAATATTTTTTAAAATGTTTATTTTATAATCTATATGTATTTGTGATGTTATTTTCTTTAATTTGCTTGCATTCTCAATCTTGACATACTATCCTTACCATCCTTTTATCCAAAATATTTTTCTTTATGCCAATTCTAACAAGACCATTAATTATCTGATTTTTAAGGTTTAAACCTCCATTCAGCTTAAATTATTTTTATTACTTCCTGTTTTGTTGTCAGATATTTCTATCTCAATTTTCTAAACATTTTAAAGTTCAGTTTTATCTTTATGGTCTTTTCTTTCATGATTACATATTGAATCATGAGTCTTATTTTTATATATCTTGTGTTCTGTTCTTTTCTGTATATGTTATTTTCTTTTCTTGAATTGTCTTTATGGAGAGTCTATGCTAATATCTGTCAAATAAAATTATCTTTCAATCAGATATAAATTTTTAGGCTGTTTTTATGTGAAGGGATGATGATAATATTATAGCTAGGATTCCCACTAATTCAAAGCAATACTAATTTTGAAGTGGGTGATTTTTGTCTCTGTATTTCTGTGTGTACATGTTTTGCAAGGTGTGTACCCCTGTGTCTTTATTTGTGTTTATTTTTTCTAGTTGACAGTTTTTAGCTGCTATAGATCTGCTCACACTTTTCTTTTCAATCAGCATTATCAACTGACTACTTCTTATAAAGTAGACTACTTGAGTATCTCCACAGTCATTTGTTAGGGCAGTTTTGCCTTCTTACTTTCTATTTATAAAATGAATACAAATTATTTCTTGGAAACAATCCATAAAATGCATTTCAGCTCTTGCAAAGGAGGATGATTTTGATAAAAGAATCTTTTGAGTGAACTGCATGGCAAGGACATATTCTCTCTTGCTTTTTGTAGCATCTGTCAGCTATTTCTCTATCAACCTTTTTCTTATAAAAAGTTTCCTGGTGAAATTCATAGGATAGAAAAAGTAAGATTTTTTTGAATACCAACACAGAATTTATGGAATTAACAAATATGGGATGTATCAAAGAGAACATCTACACACAAAAAAAGTATTGTCAATTACTATTTGCAAATCCTCAAAATACATGCAACAGGTAAATATTTTAAATGAACATCACTACTAAAAAAACAAAAGGAAGACATCTTGGGTGGCTCAGCAGTTTAGTGCCGCCTTCCACCCGGGTTGTGATCCTGGAGACCCGTGATCGAGTCCCACGTCAGGCTCCCTGCATGGAGCCTACTTCTCCTTCCACCTCTCTCTCTCTCTCATTAATAAATAAATAAAATTAAAAAAAAAGGAAACCTGTTTTATATTTTGGGAAAATATCTTTTTTTTTTTTTTTTAATTTTTTTTTTTTTTTATATTTTGGGAAAATATCTTGATGAGATATTTTGATGTAAAAAAATAATTTTGAGGGAAAGTTTTGGAGGTTAAATTTTCTTCATTGTAACACTTAGAGCTATTTGAATTGGATGGTAGGAGTGAAAGGCCTTTAGGGAAAAAAAAAAACAGCTAATGCTCAAAGCAATAGCTATTGAGAAAGTCCCTGTTATATCAATAAACTAGAATAATTTAAAGATTAGTCACATTATTTAGGTTCATATTATTTGTAGTACTTTGCATCTATGTTACTTACAGAATTGTAATAAAATGTGACATACATTCACATTCTAACAGTGGTTCTTTGGGAAACTAACGTAGGAAGTTGTGTCCGTATTGTTTGAATTGGTATAAGTAACAACGAAAAGGGAGAAATCGAGGCTAGAATCCATGGAAATGAAAAAAAAAAATCTGTCTGGTAATGACTGATTGAAAAATGAGATAAGTGCATCTGCCTTAGGGAAGATCTAGGTGGACCTACTAACTTGTAAATTTGAGCTCTTTTTGTTTGCATAAACTATGAATGTTTCTTTCTGAAATGATGATTTGAAACCCCACAGGCCACTAACATCAACATTAGACTTGTGCTTGCTGTAGGCAAAATCTCTCAGATTAATCAGTCTCACTTTTGAGTAAGATAGACTTTGTAAAAATGAATTAATGAAATCCATGCATGATTAATAGAACTGCATTAATAGAACTACATCAGATAAATTAAAACAACAGATTTCCCAAACATTTATTGTACATTTATTGTATGGTGAGGTAAAAAAGTAAATTGTGAGAAGTTTGGAAAGAAGTAGAAATTTAAGTATATAGGGATTCCTGGGTGGCTCAATGGTTTAGCGCCTGCCTTTCACCCAGGGCATGATCCTGGAGTCCCGGATCGAGTCCCACATCAGGCTCCCTGCATGGAGCCTGCTTCTCCCTCTGCCCCCCTCCTCTCTATCATGAATAAATAAATACAATCTTAAATAATATAAAAATAAATTTAAGTACATGAAAAATGTACAATTTCATGCAAAACAGTAAATTTGTGAGCTTCTGGGAAATAATTTCAACAGTCACTTTTGAAATAAAGCAATAAACCAGCAAGTTATTCTTGTTAAGCTAAACTGTTGAAAGTATCATGAGTATCAGAGATATTTCCCCCAGTGACTGACTTAGCAGTTTTATTCTTAAAATCAGTCATGTTATGTTTTGAACTTATTAATCCAAGACCCACCTATGGTTCTACTGTGAAGGAAAATAATATGTTAAATACTATATACCAGTAACACTGATGTTTCCTGATAGTATTTGAGGAAACAAAGATCCTGCTAAGAATTTTCCTATAAGAATATTCAATTCCTATAAAATAAAGAGTTTTACCTGTTAAATGTTTTTCATTTTTTAAAAAAGCTTTTGAGTAAGGCTGTTAATTGAATACTTGGTTTGAAGGTATATTTGCCTTCATAGACATTAATAGTTATTTATACAATATTTTAATACTAGTGAGAATAATAAATGTATAGCAATCATTACTATTGTTTGAAATGTTCAAATTTTAGGTTATCTGAAAAAGGAATAGAAGAAAATTACGTAGAGAATGCATTGTCAAGGACCAGTCAGTGTTTTCTAGTTTTATTTTTTAAATTATAATTTAAAGGGGTGCGTATAATCTTTGTAAATAAATTCTGCATTACTCTGGAAGTTTAGTTGACAATTCTATTTATATTACATCTTTCCAGGAAATTAAATTTCTCAAATATTCATTTTTAGGAAGCAAAAAAAAAAAAAAAGATTTACATTGAGTTTAGATAGATATCTTAAGCTCAGTGCAGAAATTTTACAAGGCATATACATTTTGTTGGTTGCTTAGTAACACCACAGTATGAAAATCTAGGGAGGGTTTTTATAACTTACTCTGTGTATAACATTTCAAGGATTTTAATAATCTCTTGTTCTTTATTAGGTACAATTTGTGGCATTCTGTTATTGCCATGCCCTCTGAGCAGTAGTTCTATTATGTTTTCTTTAAATATCCTTGAGATGGATCATTACTGACAACACATTTTTTCAGAATGTTATCTGTGGCCAAAGCTAAAGTATTTCAACACTGTTTTTCCACTTGAGGAAGAATACTCAAGGGAAGATATGCATTTTGTATGTTATTTAGTTGTCATGAATACTTATAATTTATTTCCAAAGTGTAAAAGTTATTGCAGCTTTTAATAAATGACATTTTATAAAAAAATTAAAAAATAAAATTCAGTTATCTTTATCTCCATAAATATATATGGATATATATATATGTGGATAAGATATATATATATAGTATACACAGTATGTATATATATATCTGATCATACAGTATTTGACTCAGTATGTGTGTGTGTGTGTGTGTATGTGTGTGAATGTAATATGAATAGTGTGAAACCGTTAAAAATTTCTTCAAGGGAGTTAAAAATAAATATTCTATCCATTTATGGTAATAAAGAAAGCATAGAAAACCACATCTAATGTAAAAACAAAACAAACAAAAAACCCAAAAACATTGAAGGGACCCAATTCAAAAATCTTAACATTTTCCAGAAGACTAATTAAACACAGCAAAAATATGTAAAGATGGGAAATAATTATTGCATAATGATAGAATATGATATATAATATATAATAGTACAACTATAGAATTATAGAATATAATAATTGAATATATTTTAAAATAAATATTAAGTTTGAAACTTAGGAAAAGCTAACAAATGCTACAGTAACATTCAATCTCAAACTTTAGTGGCTTGGCACAGCAAAAATTAATTTTTCCACTATATTACATGTACAATGCAGAGCAGGAGTGTTCCCAAAATTGTGTTTAGGCAATGCTCAAGCTATAGACAACAAAGTAATAATAATCTGATGATTTATCATTTATATACATATTCAATAGTATATTATTATAATTTTAGTGATAATTCCATGTAGGAAAAAATATTACATGGCTGAGAAATCAAGCTTTATTCTTGATGAAACCCCATTTTGTGTAGTTCTTCTATGAGAGAGATAGTGTAACATATGCTGTGTTATTAAACAAGTTCAACACCTTAGTGTCCAAAGACAGTGCAATTTTCTCATTCATTTTTTTATTTCACTTGAAGATGTGTTGGGGCCATATTTATTATAGTTACTCAAGAACCCATACTGATGATAGCATCATTTCAACATGCATTTATTCTGTGCTTCAGTATTTGTGTATTACAGAAAATGAACAATTTGGTATTAATAGTATGAAGATATATTATCACATTTATACATGTTCATATTTTTAGTCTTTTAGTATTTTTAAGTAAGGTTGTCTTTGCTCATATACCTATATTACATGTCACATCATTTTCACCTGGGAATATTTCATAAATTTTGCCTTATGAGAAAAGCTACTGTTGTTAGTGAAATACACAGAACAACCCTGACAATGATTGAGGAAAATCAATTTCATCAGAATTATGTACTCCAGAGAAAACAGAAAATTGTTCTAAAGAAAAGCTGTCATTGATTTATTTTTTTATCATGACACAAGCAAAATGTACAATTTCTTACACCTTTTCCATCTCATTCATTTTCATTTACTCTCTCCTCACCAAGGAAAAACAAAACTTCTCCATCTATATTTCATTCACATTTTACTTTAAAAAGGTTGGATGACATATTTTACTTTTGAGTTTTATAGTATGTTTATTATAGATGATATTACAATCCTTGATGTTTTAGGTTATTTTGTATCTAGATAGAAACTGTAAATAAATCAAGGAGATTTAACATTTATAAAGTATTTCAATGTTTAAAAGAAATTAAATAAAGGATAAATACATATTCTAAAATTTAAACCACTACCATCAATGAGTTGCTTCACCCTTACCTTGTAATATTATTAAATTAGTGTACATGATTCTGTGACATTATTGCATCCCAACTACATGCAAAAAAAGAATCACACAAGGCTAATAAAAAGAATTCCATTATCTTCATGAGTGCCATGTAAACCACTGGTAGAGTATGACTTAAAAAATCATGACAGAATGGTAATTCAATTAAAAAGTCTATGAGATTTTTATCCAAACATATCAAGAAGAAGTAATGATGTGAATCAGTCTTTTAACTTTCCTTTCCTTTCCTCCCCCATCCCTTCCTTTCTCTCCTCTTCCTTTCCTCTTCCCTCCCTTCCATCCCCTCCCCTCACTATTCCCTTCCTTCCTTCCTTCTTTCCTTCCTTCCTTCCTTCCTTCCTTCCTTCCTTCCTTCCTTCCTTCCTTCCTTCTTTCCTTCCTTCCATTCCTGTATCTGCGTCATATTAGCCTCATAAAATCAACAAACTGTTTAGTCTCTTCCTAGAAGAATTCTTGTAAAGCTGCTCTAGATCTTTCTTTGATTGTTTGGTAAAACTACCTACTGAAAACATTTGGGCCTGAAGTTTTCTCTTTTGAAAACTTTAATTTACAAATCCAATGTTTTTCATAAATATGGAACTACTCAAGTTATATTTTTCATCTCGACAGGGTTATTGTCATTGTGTTTTGTTTTGTTTTGTTTTTGAGGAATTGGTCTATGTCTTTAATTTTTTCAAGTTTTTATTTAAATTCCAGTTAGTTAACATGCAGTATAACATTAGTTTCGGATGTATAATCTAGTGATTCATCAGTTACATAAAACACCCAGTGCTCATCACAGTAAATGCACTGCTTAATACCCATCAACCACTGACCTGTTCCCCCTCTCACATCCCTCCAGCAACCCCCAATTTTTTCTCTATAGTTAAAAGTCTGTTTTATGGTTAGCTCCTCTCCCCCCCCCCCCACATTTTCATCTGTTTTGTTTCTTAAATTCAACATTGAATGAAATGGTATGCTATTTGGCCTTTCTGACTGATTTATTTCAGTTAGCATAATATTCTGTAGCTCCACCCACATTGTTGCAAATGGCAAGAATTCATTATTTTTGATGGTTGAGTAATATTACAATATCTATCTATCTATCTATCTATCTATCTATCTATCTATCTATCTATCTATCTACCTATCTGTCTATCTATCTATCTATCCCACTTCTTTATCCATACATTAGTTGATGGACATTTTAATTCTTTCCATAACCTGGCTATTATTGATAAACATTGGGGTACATGTATTCTTTCAAATAAGTATTTTTGTATCCTTTGAGTAAATACGTAGTAGTGCAATTGCTGAGGACAACAATTTTTTTAACTTTTTAAGGAATTTCCATATTGCTTTTCAGAAGGGCTGCACAAGTTTGCATTCCCACCAACAATTAAGAAAGTTCCTCCCCCCAAAAAACTTCCCCTTTTTCTGCATCCTTGCCAAAACCTATTGTTTCCTGTGTTGTTAATTTTAGCCATTCTGACAGGTGTGAGGTGCTATATTATTATAGTTTTGATTTGCACTTCCCTGATGATGAGTGATGTTGAGCATTTTTTCATAAGTCTGTTGGTCATCTTTGGGAAAATGTGTATTCATGCCTTTTGGTCATTTTTAAACAAGATTATTCATTTTGGAGGTACTGAATTTTATAAGTTCTTTATATATTTTAGATACTAACCCTTTATCAGGTAGGTGATTTGCAAATATCTTCTCATTCAGACGGTGCCTTTTAGTTTTAATTGTTTCCTTCACTGTGCAGATTTTTTTTTTTTTATCTTGATGAAGTCCCAATAGTTCATTTTTGCTTTTGTTTTCTTTGCCTCAGGAGACCTATCTAGAAAAAAAAGTTGCTATGGCCAATGTCAAAAAGGTTACACATGTTATTACAATTCTTAAATCTTATTTAGCTTCTGCATCTGTTAATATTAAGTGTTAGTTCTGAATGTGGTGCCACCTAGCAAGTGAAAAAATATTGAATGGTGAAGTAGTATGATCAGTTTGGGCAATAGAGATCTCCTGATTTTGTTGCTGTTGTGATTTTGTGAGTGATGCTGTTACTTCTTATTCATATCTCTGGGATTTATTGGTAAATAGACCAATACTCTTTCTCCTCCTCCTCCTCCTTCCTTCTTCAATTCAATTCATTTTCTCACAGTTCCACAAGATAGAAGCTTAAGATCAAGGTGCCATCAGGTTTTGTTTCTAGAAAGAATTATTTCCCAGCTCACAAATGGTTGCTCTCTCGCTGCATTCTCACATGGGGGAGAAATATATGTCTCTATGTCTCTTCCCCTTCTTTTTTCTAGTTTCTTTTTTAGTTACTTAGGTGCTTATCACAACAAATGTACTTATTAATCTCCTTTACAACATCATCCTGGAAGTTTTAGCTAATGCAATAAGGCAAATATGCCAAATAAAAGGTACACCAATGAGGAAGGAAGAAATTAAATGGTCTTGCAGATTACATGACAATCTATGTAAAAAATATGACAGAAAGAAAAGAACAAAGACTATTGGAACTAAATAGGGCTGCAGGATGCACAGTTAATATAGAAAAGTCAATTTCCCATATAATCACACTGAACAAATGGAATTTGAAATTAGTAACACAATATCATTTACATTAGCACTCAAAAATGAAATACTTAGGTATGATTCTTATATATACATGCAAAATCTTTATGAGGAAAACTATAAATCTCAAGACCAAAGTAGAACTAAGTAATGGGGAAATGTTCAATACTCGTAAACCCAAAACCTCAATATTGTCAAAAGGTATGTCCTTCCCAACTTGATCTATAGATTTAATACAATCCCAATAAAATTCCATTAAGCTATTGTGGTTACTGAAAAACTGACTCTAAAATTATTTAGAGTGGCAAAATATTTGGAAAAGCCAACATAATACTGAAGAACTAGAGTGGGAGGACCTACCCTATTCAATGTCAAGACTTACTACAGAGCAACAATAATCAATACAGTGTGAAATTAGAGAAATAATAGACAAATAGATTGGTGGAACCCAAAAACTGACCCATATAAATATTCTTCACTGATCTTTGACAGAGGAACAGGGTAACATAATAAAACAAATATAGTCTCCTTAACAAACAGTCCTGGAACAACTAGGCATCCACATATAAGACAGGAATCTAGATAGACATTACACTTTTTATCAAAAACTAACTCAAAATGTATAAAAGGCCTAAATGTAAAATGCAAATTTATTAAAATCCTAGATTTAACAAAAGAGAAAACCTAGATGACCTTGGGTATGGTGATGTCTTTTTAGATACTATAGCAAAGGGAGAATTCATGAAATTAAAAATTGATAAGCTGGACTTCATTAAAATTGAAAATTTTGGGGCAGACAAGGTGGCTCAGTGGTTTAGTGCCACCTTCAGCCTAGGGCATAATCCTGGAGACCCAGGATCAAGGCCCACATCAAGCTCCCTGCATGGAGCCTGCTTCTCCCTCTGCCTGTCTCTGCCTGTCTCTCTGTTTCTCTCATGAAAAATAAATAAAAATTTTTTAAAAAGATTTAAAATTGAAAACTTCAACACTGTGAAATTCAATGTCAAGAGAAGACAAGCCACACACTAGGAGCATATATTTGCTGAAAACTCATCTGATAAAGGGCTGTTATACAAAGAACAGTATGAAGAACTCCCAAAACTCAACAATATGAAAACAAACAACCTAGTTAAAAACTAGACCAAAGATGTTTGTAGACACCACATCAAAAGATATTTACATATAGAAAATAAGTAAAAAGATACCTCATATTATATAACATCAGAGAAACATGAATTAAAAAAAGATTAAATACAATTACATACCTATTAGAATAGCCAAAATGCAAAACACTGATAACACAAAATAACATCAAATGCTCTCTTTGTGTGGAACAGAGAACCTCATATATTGCTAGTAGTATAAGTGCAAAATGTAATAACCACTCTGGAAGATATTTTGGTGTGTTTTTTTTTTTTTAACAATTCTAAACATGCTATTACCAGAAAACTGATTAATGTTGCTCCTTCATATTTTCCTAAAAGATCTGAAAACTTATCTCCGCACAAAGACCTAAAAATTAAGTTTAGAATAGCTTTACTTATAATTGCCCAGAATTTTGAAATAACCAAAATGTTATTAAGTAGGCGAATAAATAAATAGACTGTGATACATTGAGACAATGAAATATTATTCAACACAAAAAAATAATGGGCCACCAAACCATCAAGAAAACATGGAGGAAATTTAAATGCATAATTACTAACTGAAAGAAACCAATCTGAGGTTATATCCTGTATAATTCCAACTATATGACAATGTAGAAAAGACAAAACTATGAAGACAATAAACAGATTAGCAGTTGTGATAGGCCTATAGGAAATGTGTAATAGAGCACAGTCTATTATACTCTAGAGTGGGTAATATTCTTAGAGTAATGAAAATATTCTATGTGATACTACAGTGATGAATACTTTACATGAATATCATTTACATTTGTTGAAGTCTGTAAAATATACAAGAGCAAACTCTAAACCATGGGATTTGGATGATTATGATGTGTTATAGAAGTTCACCAGTTATAAATAATGTGTCACTCTGGTGGGGGATGTTGACAATGGGGGAGCTATGCAAAGGTGGAGGCAGGGGATATGTGGGAAACTTTTCTACCTTCTCAATTTTGCTGTGAAACTAAAACATCTCTAAAAAATTGAAACCAATAAAATAATAAAATTGCAGTCAAAGAAACCTTGAGAAAGAAGAAAAACTTGGAGGTATCACAGTTGCAGATTTCAAGCTACACTACAAAGCTACAGTAATCAAAAGTATGGTATTGGCACGGAAATGAACACATAGATCAATGAAATAGGATAAAGAGCCTATAGAATAGTATAGTGAAATAAACTTGTGCTTATGTGGTTAATTAGTCTGTGACGAAGTAGACAAAAATACCCAATGGGGAAAAGACAGTGTTCAATAAATGGTGCAAAAGAATGAAAAAGGACTACTTTCTTAAACCATACACAAAAATGAATTTTAAATGGATTAAAGACCTATATGTGAGACCTGGAAGCATAAAACTTCTAAAGAAAACAAAAACAGTAATCTCTAGGACATTGGCCTTAGCAACATATTTATAGATATGAACAAAGAACAAAGGACTGCATAAATGTATGTCTACCCTAGAGACTTAGTAGTACCTTTAGGGATTTCAAATAATCTTGAGTGTTCAAGTAAGTGTTCCATTTTGACTAAAAATATATTACTTTCTTGGAACTATGAATTAGTTTGTAGTTTGTTCCACAATGAATCAGATTATTTCTTTCATTATGGCAATGACATAATTGAGCTAAAAAGCACTCCATGTTTTGGACTTATGATATTCCTTAAAACTTAAAAGTTGTTCTTTGATTCATAATTGTTGTAACTATTATGAATTACAACACTTATTAGTAAAAAGTGGAGAAAGGGGTGATAAGGACATTATTGGCTGACTTGCTTAATTAATATATTTCATCTGAATGTGATTGTAAAATGATAACTCTTCTGGAAAGGTTTGTGAAATGAAGGTTTAAATACTGCAATCACTTAAAACTATATTTTCTTTCATACAATATATCATTTATCTTACCAGAAAGTAAGTTGTACCAGGTATATAATTATAGTCACATATCAGGCAAAAAAATACATTGATGCTTAGTGGAGAATTTTAATTCCTCTGAATTTGTGCACATTCCTAAAGGAACAATAGACTTGATCAGGAATTTATTTCATGTGTTAAAATAGTACTGATTGTAATAGCTCCAGTTTCATTATTATTTTCTCTTTCAATATTCCTAGAAATAACAAAAATTGAGGCTTTGTGTTCTCGCCTATGGTGGGGTATTTTGGCCAAAACAAAACTTCCTGGGGAGGTCCAGTGTGCAATGAGACATTTAACAAAGAAAAAGAAGGGGAAAATTGAGGATAAAATGTCTGCATATAAATAGGTAATAATAAAGGGGAAAATGCCATCATCCTTTTCCTGAGATAATATTTTAGAGAAAGAGAATAATACACAGCTACTTCTTTCATGATAAATCCTAAAAGAAAATTTCCAAGCAATTTTTTTTCTATTGCTATTTTTTTTTATTTGTTTTACTCCTAGGAAGAAGAATAGAATTGAACCAAAATACAAGATTTACTAAAGGTCTCTACATGGGGTGATTTGAAAAAATAAAATCAATATTCTCTGAAAAGTCAACTTTATTATAATGGATTAGAATTCTCATGTTTTCTTAGTTATATTTCTTACATTGGTTCTCCTTTGGTCTTTTGACAAATTCTATTTTTGAAATTAAATGCGTCACTGAGGTTAGAAGCCTGGAGCTGACAATTGCTTTTCTGTGAACCGAGATGGCATTGTGTTAAGCCAACTACCTAGGTATGACATGAAGGAATCAGAAATGTTTCTTTTCCCAATACTTTATGAGCCAATATGTAGGTAAAATACTGGTCTTGACGTATCTTGATATTTTTATAAAAGTCTAAAAATACTTAATTCACTTTCTGTATTTATCTCATTTTTAAACCAGTAAAAAAAAAGTTTCTGTACTGGTGTCTTCCACAGGTCAAACTTTGAGTAGGAATATACTAGAGTAAAAAATGATTATTTTTGAACATTAAATGTAGTTAGTTATAGAGTGAAGAACAAGAACACAGTTAAAATAATAAAATACTGTGGAGACTATATGGCAATAGAGAATTATTACAACTAGCATGATATAGGAGAAGAAGAGAGCTATATTGAAAGTCTAATAAAATCTATAGTCTAATATTTGACCATTGGCTCCTTGCTATTAAATAATTAAAATTAACAAATCGAAGTGAGAAATTTAAGCTTATATAAAAGGACACAAATTAATACTAAAATAATATAAATATGTAAAATTGGATACTTTGGAGAAGAGAGAAAAGGGGAGTTGGTTAAGATGAGTTACTATATAACTATGGTATTACTCAGAGTACAGCACAGTATAAAAAACACAGATAAGACTAAAGATACATTTAAAAAAAATAATATAACATGTTTTCAGAACAAGATTATATATTCATTTTTTCCTGGTTTTCTCACAAAATACAAGTAAATACTCTGAAAGGTATTTAACAAATAATGGTAAAAAGATTCTGAAAGCTGAAAAGAAGTTGGGCTAATAAGAGAGTTTAAGGCTTCAGTAATAAAAATATAAGGAGTTTCTTGGGGTTTTTTGTTTCCCATATAATCCCAAATTGTATGTCAGAGGGGCCTACAACCTGGTAATGCCAGTTGACACAAAATATCTCCAAAATGCCTTCTATTTCTGGCAAAATGATTTGGATCCAGGTAGCCTAATAGCAACTTAGTTGTGAACCTTAAAACACACCTCAAACTAAGGTTCTATCAGGAAGTTCTACCCAGAGGTAACAGAGGGAGCAGTTAAGATTCAAGCTGTTATAATTTCTGCTCCACAACTTTTCCCTTGATAGTTGGCCTAATCTGTCCACAGCAACATTGGTATGATCCCTGGTGTCTCTTGACACTCCAACCAGCAGAATTATGTGACTCAGGATCAGTGGGTTTGATCTAAATTCCCTTGAAGGCTGCCCAGCAAAAGCAAGTGATCCAGGGAAGCTCCTTCTACCTTGGTAAATATTATTAGCTAAGATTCAAGAGAAGTGTTTATACTACTAGAAAAATAAAGTAGGCCAAAATATTCTTGGCAAGGACTCAAAACACTAAACCATAATCAAAATACGAAAGTACATATATGCCAAATCTGAACAAAATGGCTAAATGATAATAAAAGTAAATAAATTTTCCCAAGATAATAACCAAAATGTTCAGAATACAATTAAAAATCATTTAACATAGTAAAATGCAAGCAACTAGAATTTAAGTTAAAAAAATAAAAAGAAAAGAAGATCAACTGGTGCCAATATTCAGATGAATCAGATGTTGGAATTATTTGACAAAGATTTTAAAGTGACTTCATAAAAGTGTTGCAAAAATCAACTTGAGAAGCTGAATAAATCCTAATGAGGGATAATCCAAATTAATCCATACCAAGAAAGATAATTAAATTTTGAAAAACCAAAGGGGGAAGTGGAACTCTTAAAAACAGCAAAGAAAAATGATGATGCATTCCTTATAGAGAATACCTTATAGAGAAAAACAAATTTTATGTGACTCCACAGAGGCCAGAAGACAATAGCATTTTCCTTTCCTTTTTTTTTTTTTTTTTAAGATTTTTTTTTTTTTTTTAATTATTTATCATGGGACACACAGAAGGAGGCAGAGACATAGGCAGAGGGAGAAACAGGCTCCCTGAGGGGAACCTGATACAAGACTCGATCCCAGGACCCCGAGATCATGACCTGAGCCAAATGCAGACCCTCAACCACTGAACCACCCACCCAGGTGCCCCTTCTTTTTTTTTTTTACTTTGAAAAATTTTGTTTTTCTAGTTAATATCCATCACCACAGTTATAATTTTTTTTTTCTTATCATGAAAGTGTTTAAGATCTGTCTTAACATTTTCAAGTGGTCAAGGAGAACTGTCAAACCCAAAACTACTCAATAATATCTTCTAGGAACAAAGGAGAAGTAAAAGTAATCCCAGACAAAGGAAAGCTAAAATAATCTTTTCCTAGCAGATCATACAATAGAATACCTGAAAGTAGCTTTCAAAACTGAAAGAAAATGTTAACACAAGTCTGGACCCTTCAGAATTTAAAGTAGAACAATAGAATTTTTAAAAATAGAGTTAACATAAGAAAGAGTATTTTTACCTCATGAGTTTTCTAAATTATATTTTTCATTTGAAGCGGAAGTTAAAGAACATCAGATGTGTTACTAAATGGATATAGAGGAAATATTTAAGAAATGCATTTTGAAAATTATGATGGTAAAGAGACCTAAATGGAAGTAAGGTTTCTACTCTTTACTCAAACTGGTAAAATATTAACACCAATATATTAATAATAAATGTATGTATGTGGCAATATCTATGACAACTCATAAGAAAACTACAAAATTATATACTAAAAACATTGTAAATAAAGCAAAATGGAAATATAAAATGTTTAAGTTATTTATAGGAAGCACAGAAAAAAGCAGAAAAATGAGAAACAGGAAATAAAAACCATCATAAAAAGACAGTCTAAAATTGTAATATATTACTTTATTACTTTATTACTTTATTTATTTATTTATTTATTTATTTATTTTTACAGATTTTATTTATTTATTCATGAGAGACACACAGAGAGAGAGAAAGACAGGCAGAGACACAGGCAGAGGGAGAAGCAGGCTCCATGCAGGGAGCCTGATGTGGGACTCGATCCTAGGAGTCCAAGATCATGCCCCGGGGCTGAAGGCAGGCGCTAAACCACTGAACCACCCAGGGATCCCCTAAAATTACAATATATTACTTTAAATATAAGTGTCTAAATACACCAAAAAAAGATAGCAATGAGCAGAGAATATTTTTAAAAAGTAACCAACCATATTCTGTCCATAAGAAACCTACTCCAAACTTAACAATACAGATTGCTTGGTAAAAAAAGAATTTAAAAAATTATATCATGCAAAATTAATTTAATAGGAGTAAAAATAACTATATAAATGTCAGATAAAGAAAATTTCAGATGAAATATTACTAGAGACAATATAGGATATAGGCAATGATAAAAGGATCTATTTATGAAAAAGGAAATAACAATTCTAAATTTGTGTGAACCAAAGATCAAAGCTTCAAAATATATGTAACAAAAACTGGTACACTTAAAATATAGACAATACCACATTTAGGGTTAAGGACTTCAACAGCAATCCCTCAGCACATGAGAAATACCAGACACAACATCAATAAAGATATAGAACTTACCAGCAGCATCATCTGACATTATAGGACATTCCATCCATCAGCAAAATAGATATCCTTTTCAAGAGCCCATGGAATATTGAACAAAATTGACAATATTCTGTGCCATGAAATAATGCTTAACATATTTAAAACAATTAAAATTATACAGAGTATTTCTCTGACAATAATGGAATAAAACTAAAAATAACATAAAGACAGATAAATGTTCAAACACAATTAATAAACTTATAAATTATTCATAGGTAATAGGGATATAAACATAAAGTGCAATACATAGCACTGAATAAAAGTGGAAACACAATACAGCAAAATTTGTAAGATGCAGAATAAACAGTCCTTAAAGGAATATTTAGAGCCTTAAATCCATTCATTAATAAAGAGTATAAATCTCAAATTAGTAATTTCTCACCTCAAGAACCAAGAGGAAAAATGATTAAAATGAATTTGAAGCAATGAATAAAAATCAGAGCATAAATAATCAATAAACTCAAAGAAGAACAGTAAAAAAATAATCAATAAAATAAATTGATTAATTTTCAGTGAGATTTATAAAGATTAAAAGAAAGAGTTAAAATCACCAAGGTCAGGAAAAACATAATTTCACAATAGATCTTACAGCCATTAAAAAGACAAGAAAATAATATGAAAATTTTTGTTTTTAAAATTGATGATTTAGAAGATGTGGACCAGGTGTGGAGCTAAGATGATGGCATAATAGGAGGACCCTAGGCTTGCCTCATCCCTCACACACAGCTGGATAACTATCTAATCATTCTGAATACTCAAGAAATTGACCAGAGGACTGATAGAATAATCGGCACAGAGGAAGAGAAGAAGCTACATCATAGAAGGTAGAAAGTGTGGAGACATGGCTTAGGGGAGAATTGAGTCATGGGTTCTTCAGATGGGAGGGAGCCCTGGCTGCAGAGAAAGGCAGTAGAGAATGGAGCACACAAGGTTACATATAAAGATAACACTTTCCCAAAGCCATTGACTGGGAAAAAGAGAGCAGCTGAATTTTGTGAGTTTTTGCAATCAGTGGGGCTCAAAGACTGGAGTTTTAGAGGTCTCCAGTCTTGGTTGTGCCTGAGGGTGCTACCCTACTCCTGGAGAAGAGGCAGGCAAACAACTCCAGGGCAAACTTCTCCATCTGAGGATCCTCAGGAGCATGGGAAGAGACTGTTTGTACATCTTGGAATGCATCTGTGAGAAGTGGCATTGCCTCTCTGGGGACAGAAAAAAAAAGGGGGGGCACCAATTCCCTCCCCCACATTTCAGTATATGTGCAGAGACATCTGCTGAGGGAAGCTAACCAGGGCACTGGCTATTTAGTCTGCTTGCTCCAAATCCCATGCTCCTGTGCTCTGGGGAAGCTGCAATCTGGATGAAACCTGCATCAGTCCCAGCATGGGGAGACCCTTTCCCAAAGGACCAGCACAAGTTCCTGCCACATTATATTCCTGAAGTTTGGAAATTAAAAAAATCAGCAGGCCTGGCTAGAGTAGTAGCCAAGATGCACTGTGCTGCTCCAGGAAGGCAAGCAGCCAGAGATTGAGTGAAATCAGTGATCTGAAAAATGTCTATGATGATGCACGAGGAGAAATTATTTGCTCCTCTAAAAGTCCTTCCCTGAGAGCAGCAAGCACAGACACCCCTCTCTGGGGACAAAGAAACAAGCAGCACCATTTTCCTCCCCTGCTTCTCAGAATAAACCAACTTTGGTAAAAAGCACAGTGCCAATACTAGTGGCCTAACCTGCTTACACAAAATCCCACCCCATTGTGCTTTGCCAGTACTGCTTTCCTTGAGCAAGCATGCCTAAGGACCAAGGCAGTGGGCCCCTTCCTCAGGAGACAAACACAAATCCCTGCACACATCATGTCTACTGACCACAGCGTTGTGCAAATCTCAGCTGTAGTTGAAATAGTATCAAGTCTCTTTTAACGATCAGAAGACAGCACAGCACACCTAGTTAAAATTCAACACAGTCTGGCCAAAGTCCAAACACTGTTTACTGCAGGCAAGGAACTATGCATACGGTTGACATGAGGGATACAGCAGCCAAAACAAACCCACAACGTGCATACAGCCATTAAAGGCACATCCTGAAGCACCAGGCCCTAGACATTACATGACCTCTTTTTCATAAAGAACGAAGAGGAAGCATAACATGCTTTTGTAGCACAGAGAAGATGGCAGAGACCTAGACAAAATGCCAAGATGGAGGAATTCATCCCCCCAAAAAAAGAACAAGAAAAGATCATGGCCAGGGATCTAAATGAAACAGATATAAGTAATATGCCTGATCTAGGATATAAAGCAAGAATCATAAGGATACTAATTGGGCTTAAAAACATGGAAGACATCTGGCAACAATTACCATAGAGATGATAAAGTTAAAAAATAATCAGGATGAAATAAAAAAAATTAATAACTGAGACTTTAAACTAACTTGATATAATGACCACAAATGGCAGAAACAGGAACATATAGAATTATTTAAAATAACAATGCTGAACAAAAGAGATAAAAAAAAAATTTGGGATCACAAAAGTAGACTCAGTGACTTCATCAAATGTAATAACATTTGTATTGTTCTTACATTTAAAATTAAATTGTATGTCCTAGAAGATAGATTGTTTAGATGATATTGCAAAAGGTTAGAGGCTCTAATTTTATGAAAGAATTACACTTTCAGGGTATTTAAATTTTTTACAATGTTAGTGAATTATGGCAGTTTCAGCCCTTAGTTATCCTTATCATCCAAAAAATGTTGCCATTAAAGAATATATTTAAATTCATAAAACAGTGCATTGTAGTTTGACTAAATATCCCTGATATTTAGAGACAGAGACACAGGCAGAGGGAGAAGCAGGCTCCATGCAGGGAGCCTGATGTGGGACCCCGGGATTAAGCCCTGAGCCAAAGGCAGATGCTCAACAGCTGAGCCACCCAGGCATCCCTCCCTGATATTCTATATACATGAAACTTGGGACATAAACTAGAGAGTTTTTTTTTTAATATCCCTGAATTTGAGTTCATACATTTCATTTATTGTAAATGATATTTTCTTGCATTCTGAGAAAAAAAAAAAACAAAGTTTGGAAGATTTAAAATTTTGTTTGAGGACCCTTGGTCAAATTATCTTATGATTAATTCATTACTTGTATGTTATACCCACCAAAAATTAGGAGTTCTTGGAAAATTCTTTTCTGCATTAAAAAAAAATGAGAATGCCAGAAAATACTTGCAAGAAACTCTAGTTTCACAACTCAACACCAAAAAACAAAAACAAAAAGAAACAAATAATCCAGCTAAAAATGGGCAGATGACATGAACAGACATTTCTCAAAAAAAGACATACAAATAGCCAACAAACACATGAAAAGGTGCTCAACAACACTCATCATCAGGGAAATGCAAATCAAAACCATGGTGAGGTATCTCCTCACACGTGTCAGAATGACTAAAATAAAAAATACGAGACAAGTGTTGGTAATGATGTTGAGAAAAAGGAACCCTAGTACACTATTGGTGAGAATGCAAACTGGTGCAGCCACTGTGGAAAATGGTATTGAGGTTTCTCAAAAAATTAAAAATAGAATTATCATATGATCCAGTAATTCCAGTAATTCCAACTGGTATTTATCCAAAGAAAACAAAAGCACTAATTTGAAAAGCTTTGTGCACCTTTATATCTATTGCAGCATTATTACAATACCCAAGACATGGAAGCAACTCAAGTGTCCATTGATAGATGAATGAATAAAAAGACGTAGTGTATACATGTGGTAGAATATTATTTAGCCATAAAAATAAAATCTTTCCATTTGCAGCAACAGAGGGAGCTAGAGGGTATAATGCTAAGTGAAATAAATCAGAGAAAGATGAATACTGTATAATTTCAGTTATGTGGAATTTCAGAAACAAACGAAATGAACAAAGGGAAAAAAAGGACAAACCAAAACTCAGATTCTTAACTATAAAGAACAAATTGATGGTTACCAGAGAGGATGTGGATGGCAGGGGAGGCAAGTGGGTGAAATAGGTAAAGGGGATTAAGAGTGCACTTACCATGATGAGCACTGAGGATGTATAGAATTTTCGAGTCACTGTATTCTATGCTTGAAGGTAATATAACCCTGTATGTTAATGATGAATTAAAAATTTAAAAAGTAGGGATCCCTGGGTGGCGCAGCGGTTTGGGGCCTGCCTTTGGCCCAGGGCGTGATCCTGGAGACCTAGGATCGAATCCCACGTCGGGCTCCCGGTTCATGGAGCCTGCTTCTCCCTCTGCCTATGTCTCTCCCTCTCTCTCTCTCTCTCTCTCTGTGTGTGACTATCATAAATAAATAAATAAATTTATAAAAAAAAATTTTAAAAGTAGTAATGGGAAAAAAAACCCTCTAGTTTCTATTTCCTGTAAAGTGAAAATAAATACTTTACTATAGAAATTAAAATCATCTTAAAATTCCATATATAAAATTTAGGATGTACACTTAAAGTAAAAGGAAAGAATTGTAACCTATTAGAACATTATTAGCTATTTTAAAAAGTCAAAGTTGCAGTTGACTTTTTCTGTCTTTTTTGTTGAGGTTCAAAAATCCGGAAGAACTACCCATCAACTACTGAATGATTAGTGTTTTTCTCTCGTAATTTAAGGATTTTATTTATTTATTCCTGAGAGACACAGAGAGAGAGGCAGAGACACAGGCGGAGGGAGAAGCAGTTTCCCCGCATGGAACCCGATGTGGGACTCAATCCCAGGACCCCGGGATCACGTCCTGAGCCACCAGGCATCCCTCATGTAATTGATTTTTAAAAAATGCTTTATTACATTGTTATTTGATTACTTACCAGAATAGGACTCTTTGGAGGTAATAATGATTTTATCATTTTTTGAATAAGAATTTAATATTATATTATGCAGCACTTTGTGAAAATTTCTAATTAATACAGTTAGGCCTGAACCACATAGCTCAAGTGATATGAAAATAAAACTGAGAAACAAGAAAATGTGACACAATTATCACTCAAAATGAGTCTGTAAGTGGAAAGAAGAACAACATAGAGTATGCTTCAAGGCGTTAAAAACAGGCAGCTAGCAGGCAGAATTGGAAGAAGCCAACCTACAGATAAGTGTTTTTTTGTTTGTTTGTTTTTCTGGTTTTATTTTTCCGATTAGCAGTGTTAGAACAAAAAAATTACAAAACAGGATACACATTCTCTAGTTTGTTACAGTCTCCACATCATGTTAGTTATGTGAGGAATTTTCCAGTTTACTGAACTCAGTGGTTCTCTATCTTGCACATACATCAGTAGTGCTGACAATACTTACCAGAGCACATGTTGGCTCCCATACTCAGGTTTTCTTTTGTAACATTAAATAAGTGAGGATGGGGAAGAAGGAAGGTGTTGTTGAAGGTGAGACAATCAGACAATTCATTGTCTAAATAGTTCTCTTGCTTGACTCATCTGAAGACTGAACTTTGAGAACCACTGACCTTAGTAGGTCCTGAAGGTGTTTTGGTTTGCAGAGTATGATGAAATCAACCACCAGTTCTGCTTTTTCACTAAAGGGAGATTGCAAGAAGTCATTCACAAAAAGAATAGCCACTGGCAGTGTCCTCACTTCTACCTGAAAAAAAAATAAATAAAAAAAGTAACAGCCTCAAAATAATACAAAGCATTTTACATTTTGTTGAACGATAGTTGTTTAATCTGCAAAACTTCCTTCTCCTGAATAAAAAAGTTTCAACTAGTATTCTTATGATAGATCAGCTCCCTTGGATGGAGAGAGGAAAACAAATGGGAACATTGGAACTCTACTCACTGGTAATAGTGGCTCATGAAGAATGAGCCAAGGACTTTGTAAGATTTTACTTCAGAAGCATCTGGGAGTTAGCAAGAAAAATTCAATTCTCACTAGGTCTGAGGGGAGAAGAAGGACATTATTTTTCTGAGTGTGGAATCTCCTAGATGGTATCCATTGGGAATTTTAGTAAATAAACAAAGTATACTGAAGCCTAGACAAGGAACTGGGCAACAAAGCACTCAGAAGTATTGTAGTCAATATACCAAGTACACGAATTAGCTAAGTAGGTATTCTTAATTAATTCTTAGATTGTTATAACCATGGTGTAGCATCTAGGGCTCAGATATCCCACTTCTGAGTATATGAATCTTAGAGAAGAAGTTTCCAAAAACAATTTGCAAATGCAATATAAATATATTATCTATTTTTTGTATTTGTGCCAAGACAACAACAATCAATCATCAATCAATCAAAACACTGCCACAGAAGCCTCACATGTATACACAAAGACATGAACAAGAGTTTTCATGGTTAGAACTGTTTGCTGTAATAAAAGTATTGAATAAAAAATTAAAAGGACATTTAAAACATGATATAACACAAAGACCAATAAAAACACTTAGAAATAAATGAGTCCGTTTTATTTTCACAAATACAGAGAAATCACAAAAATCTTAAGTAAAAAGAAAAGTTGCAAAAGGATAAGCAGTGTAAAGATCAGTTATGTAAATTTAGAAACCAATAATATTGTTAATTACAAAACAATATTATGTATTAAAATTAATACCCTTTTGAAAAAAATATTTTATTTGGTTCAAAGATACATACAAAATTTTATGTTTGAGGTTAAAATTTCAGAGTTTTTCTTAGAAATTAGCAAACATTTATATTCAGTTGCTCAATTGGACCCATGAGTAAGTAAAATAAATTCTATCATCTAGATGATTTTGCCCAACTGTAGGCTAATGTAAGTGTTCTGAGCACATTTCAAGTAGGCTAAGCTATGCTGTGATGTTCAGCAGATCAAGTATATTAAATGCATTTTCAACAATGATATTTTAAAATTATGAAGGGTTTATTGGGTCATAATCCCATCATAAGTCAAGGAAGAGCTCTATTCAATAATTCATATTTCCAAGACAATAGCTACTTATTTACATCATGAAAAGTATCTTTAGCTGACTAATCATTTTACATTTCCTAAGTGAATGAGTATAAAGAGTTACATATGTGTAAGTTTCTTTACTATCCATAGTATCATAACTGCAAAAGTCTGTTTTCGAAGGTTTCAGAACATCTTAGAGTATTTTCAGCTAATTAGCAATTTTAACAGATAACTGCTGAGTTCCATTTCCTCAAGTAAGACTTAACAAATCTGACCAAATCTCATCCTCATCCCGTTTGTTATCAACATGAAATATTGATAAATCCAGTGAGGGTACTTGCAAAAGACGGGCTACATCTGTGATATTTTCTTCAGAAGCATATTGACAATCCTTGTCTATGTTATTTCTTCTTGGTCACAGACAACATGAATTACCTGAGAGGAAAATATTTCTTAGACTTATAAAAAATCCAATACATGAAAAGATTTTATAAATTTGACCTCATCAAATTAACGTTTGCTCTGTGAAAGATCCTGTCAAGAGGACGCAAAGACAGATTTTAATGTGGAAGAAAATATTTACAAATCATATATATGACAAGGAATTTGTATCTAGAGTATATAAAGAACTCCCAAAATTCAACAGTAAAAAAAAAAAACAATAACAATGTTCAAAGGGCATTAAACAGACATTTTAGTGAAGAGAATATAGAGATAAGATGAAAAAAGGTCAGTCATTAGCCATAAGAAAAAGGCACATTAGAATTACCAGCAAATATCACTACATTCCTAACAGAACAGCTAAAACATAAAATTAGTGTTCCCACCAAATGTGGATGAGATGGAGGAGAAACTGAACCACTCACACATTGTTGGTAGGAGTATGAAAGTGTACAGCTACTCTGGCAGTTTCTCTTAAAACTAAAAAAAAAAAAAAAAAAAAGGACTTACATATGCCCTGGCAGTTACTTCCTTGGGAAGATATCCTAGAAAACTGAAAATATTTTCATATTAAAATATGTAAATGAATTTTCAGGACAGTTTTATTAAGAATAGCCAGAAACTGGACATTATCCAAAGGTCCTTCAATGATGAAAAAGCAATTTGTGGCACATCCATACCATGGGACACTAATCAACAATACAAATGAATAAATTGATGCATACAATGACTTTTTGGGACTTCAAAGAAATCATGCTGAATGGAATAAAGCTAAAAGAATACATTTTTCGTGATTTCATTTATATACTAGTAGTGAGTATATATAGCATTATAAAGATGAAAAACTAGTGGTTGTTAGGCATTTAAGATGGAGGAAAGTTATGGCTTTATAAGAGTAAAATATTGGAATCTTGGAATCAAGGTTCATTAAGTAATTTGATTTCGGTCATCATGGTTACTTGGTTTTGGCCAAATATAGTTATGTCACTTGTAATAACATAGCATAGAGCTACACACACACAAATATGTGCATTTATAATTGGTAATATCTGAATAATATCTATGGTTTGCATGAGTATCTATTTCCTGGTTTTCACACTGCACTATAGTTATTCAAAGTGTTAACATTGGTTTAAACTGGAGGAAGTGCTCATGAGACACAAGTTTCTATGAAATCTATAAATACCTCAAAAAGGTTTTTTTAAAAAATTATCTTCTTGAGTCCTTGAATTATTGAATTGTGGAATTCTGGACAGCATTGGATGACTTTATTTAAAAAATAGGTATACATTTGTGTTGTTACCCAACCCCCGTAAATTTTCACAATATGAGGATTTAGTTGTAATATCTATATGTATAAATATTACCTTGATTGCAAACATGAGGTATATTAAAAGGAACAATTAACTAGGTACAGAAAATAAGCATGCCTTTCTTCTTTGTCCCAGTTCTTCACTCTGTAGTGAAACAAGGAGAATCAAATGTCATCCTATAAATGGTGGAGTCTACTGTAAACGAAGCATCTCAAAAAAGTAAGTGTGGAGAGTTATATGGGAGATTTAGCTGTTTCTCTTCCCCTTCACAGAGAATCTCTTCAGAAATATAATGGGAAGGATTTGGGGTTCTTAAACCCTTTGGAATGTAAATATTTTTTTTTAGGAGAGAGAGAGATGGTACTAATATCAGCAAATTTATAAATCAGAGTTAGGGTGATTTGCCTACTATTGAAATGTAAACATAAGTCCAGGGATGTTAGTCACAAACTAATAATTAGTTGAGCTAAGTAGTCACAAACTTTCAGGTTTTTATTTTTGAGTAGGTGACAAGTTTCAGTAAAATTTACTTGGAAAGACTTTACAGAAACGCAAATTTTTTTCTTGCATAAGAAAGGAATATAATCAAGATTTTAAAACAATTTTAAATGTGCTATTCTTCTGTATTTTCTAGTAATGATTTGTTACATTTCTTTGATAAATTTGACATCCATATATCACTATTTTCGGTGAATTTGATACTGAACACTACTGAAATTATTAACAGACAGCATTTTGTCCCATAGGTGGATCATTACAGCGGGCATGTGAACTTTAAGATTTTACTTATCTTCCTCCAAGGAACTGAAGGAGAATTAGAGATATTATGTGGACCACTTACCCAATTGTGAAGTTGATTAAGTTTTTTTTTGATTAAGTTTTGATATTAAATGCTCTAAGCAAATCTATCCCCTCTCTTTGAGAAGTGCTTTCCTGAATTGTGTAAGAATGTCTTTCCTCTCCTATGCTCCCTCTATATAAATTTGTGACTGCCTCAATAGCATTATTTTTCACAAGATTTAATATTTCACTCATGCCTTTATTCCTAATTATCCTTAAGAGAAAATATGTCCATATATGTAAACTTATTGATAAATATTTAACATACTAGAGATATTAAGAATATCAGCCATCAGTTTATTTTTCAATTTAAGAATGTTAAGAAATTTTAGAATTTTAAGATAATTAAAAGTCTCATTGTAGGCCCCAATAGATGAGTTTGCTGAAATATTTCTTCTTGGAAAATACATAAAATGTAAGTGTGATAAACAATAATTCTATCAGATTCTGTTTAGAAAAATAACTAATGCCTTCTATAAACTGAATTCACAGACAACTTACTTTATTTTGCAAGATTTCAAAAAGAATAGAAATTGATAAGTGCCTGAAGCTTTGACTTTGAGTTCTTTTTGTCAGCGATTTTTTAATTTTTTTTTTTAAGGTGGCATAGGTAGATCTATAAGCAAAAATGATACTCAGAGACTCTTAAAGACTAAAATAACGACATTAATATTTCTGGCAGGTGATTTCTTCACTGATAATCCACCTTCTACAGATTCAAGGTCTTAAGTTTTTGTGTATAGGCATAAGATTGTGAACCTTTTTTCCTTATGAGCTTACAGTATCAGCCCAATTTGACTAACTATACATCAGAGCACCTGGGATTGGCTTGTGTAAAATGGGTTTTGAAACAATCATTGAAATTTTGTTAAATGATTTAAACAGCCTGAAAGCCATCCTTAATTGAATACGGATTACACCTTTGTGAATAACATCCACAATTACTGATGACAAAATCCAAGGAAGACAACAGGATTATAAAAATGTCTAAAATGCCTGTCATGCAGAATCTCCAGAAAGGAAAAGAATTAACATCTATAGAGATAATAAACCTGTTTTTTGTGCTTTTCTATATTATTTTCATATTGCAATAAAAGGAAAAGTTGTTTGTACTGGTGCTATATTAATTCAAGCATCAATATAGTAAATTACATTTAGAAAAACACAGCAACAAACACTACAGATAAATACAGAAGCTTTAGGTAAGTTTTTTTTATTTTTTTTATTTTTTTTTATTTTTATTTTTTGCTTTAGGTAAGTTTTATGGAAGCTTTATGGAAGTTTCTAAGCATATGCAAATGTAGAGAGAAGAGGATCATGAACTTTGAATCCTGCAGCTTCACCAATGACACCTACTTTAAAACACTGTTTCACATATATGCCTGCTATTGCCTACCTACAAATTAGTTAGAGGTAATCACAGAAATTATGTCATTTTTTGATAAATATCTAATAATATTCAATATCTGGTTTGTGTTTAAATTTCACTGCTTATCAGAAAATATTTTTTATTTCAAATTTGAATACAAATGAGCCTCAGTTATTACATTTGGCTATATGTCCTATGGCTCTCTTTTTATCTTTTTTTTTTTTTTTTTTTTTTTTCTCTTTTTATCTATAGCATGTCCACCATTTCTATATTGTCACCTTTATAATGCTAGTTTTTTTGGGAAAAAAAAAGTTAATATTACATTAAAAAATGCTTAAAAACTGCTAAAGATAACCAATACTTCTGTCTAAAATGTACTATTTTAAAAGAGTGTCATTTCTTAAGGTAAAATTTCCACTCAAACTTTCATTTTTTTTCTTTTTTTTAGATTTTGTCAAGCTGTGATCATCTTATAAAGTTTCTAAGAAGAACAATATCAAAGGATATTTTTGTCCAGTCAGTTCATTCTCTATAGCTAAGTAAGTACATATTTAAGATAGTTTGAAGTAGACATGCAGAGTTTCACACTATTTTTAGAGTTAACTATATTTAAAATGACATTATTATATTAATTTTCAAAAGTATAAGTAATTTAGAATTTCTAATGCATTTATTCTCATTTAAAAATATATTTCCAAGACACTTCCTATTTTTAGAAGCATGTATCAGTAAGAGAAACTATAGTTTACTTTGTTTTTATTCCTTAAGTTAGATTTTCAGGGATCCCTGGGTGGCGCAGCGGTTTGGCGCCTGCCTTTGGCCCAGGGCGCGATCCTGGAGATCCGGGATCGAATCCCACATCGGGCTCCTGGTGCATGGAGCCTGCTTCTCCCTCTGCCTGTGTCTCTGCCTCTCTCTCTCTCTCTCTCTCTCTCTCTCTGTGACTATCATAAATAAATAAAAATTAAAAAAAAAAATTAAAAAAAAAAAAAAAAAGTTAGATTTTCAATAGAAATTATATCAGCATATTTTATATGTTCAGTACACTTAACACAAAACACTATGAATTTCAGTAACTTCTTTTAGAGGACCACATTAGATTGCATGAATATAAACCATGGTACAGTTCCAGAGAAACTTGCACTGGTACATTAACATAATCCATTTGTAAATTTCAGTGTATTTTTCTGCAATATTTCTGTCTATAGACCACTACCTGAAATTTCTGTACACAATTATAAAACTATACAAATAATTCAATGCTGTCTAAAACTGCATCTTAGACTTTAATATATTTTTTCTATGTACAGAATCATAAAATATTAGAAGCTAGAGAAGGAAAAGACTTCTAGGTCATCGTGTCTCTCTCAGTTCCAATATGAGATTGTTCCAGGCAATATATTCTTACATATTCTGTCTGGGAGAGATTTCAAGTGATTCAAGTACGAGAACTTCCATTACTTCCCATGGGATACCATTCTGCAATCTAACACACTCCAGTAGAAACCAACTGAACATTCTTATAATTTCTTCTCTTCCCTTTTGCTGCACGTTGTAGAATTTGGTGTTAGAATGATGCTTTGTCATGTTGTCCTTCAGATAGGATGAGCATCTCTGCTGCCATACCATTTTTTAAGTGTAAGGAAAGGAAAATATTATTAGAATAATAAAGAAAGCTTACTGTATAATACTGTGTTTAATAATACTGTAGAAAAAAACCTTTAAATATAACTGCAATATAATTTTGTTTGAGAAATTAAATGCTTTAGTGACTTATAATATGCACTTCCTAATCTAACCTAATATGCTTGATTGAGAAAAGTGGCAGGAAAAGCATGCTGAGCTAGTCTAATTTCTTAAGACAGAGGAGCAGTTTGTCCAAAATCAGTTGAAATGATATTTCAGTTAAATTCATATTTCAGCATTCCCAAACCTCTAAAAATGAAAACATTAGTAGAGATAAATAGGCAATTGAAGAAGGCTATTGAATGCAAATCCTTTAGTTGAGAAAAATCTGGACTAACCTTCACTCTAAAGCAGAAGCACAATGTTGAATGTTTTGTGCATACATAAAAATATTTCAAATATCAAATTATTCTTTTAGCACATCCTAATGTGACCCTTTGCATGAGTTCATATTTTCTCCTAAGGAAAAAACATTTTATTCTAGTCTAACATTAGCAATGTGTATACTACAGGCTAATTGGGGGAGAAAAGTGTTCTTCTGTTATTTTTAATTAAGTACTGTTGATACATTTATATTAGAAATATTTTCATAGATTCTGCTTAAGATTACCAATCTATTTCAAATGTTTATGTCTTCTGATCCTAGCTTTCAATGAGGAAACTATTTGTGCCCCCTGCTATTTTAATGAAAATGTTGAATATCAACATTTCAAACCTTTTTTTTTTCCTTTTGCACTCAGTCCCATCCAATAAAAACCCATAGTATATATATGTATGTTGTGTGTACGTGTATGTATAAATACATACAAGAACATTTCAGGGGATCCCTGGGTGGCTCAGTGGTTTAATGACCCAGGGCGTGATCCTGGAGTCCTGGGATCAAGTCCCACATCGGAATCCCTGCATAGAGTCTGCTTCTCCCTCTGCCTGTGTCTCTGCCTCTCTCTCTCTCTCTCTCTCTCTCTCTGTGTCTCTCATGAATAAATAAATAAAATAAAATCTTCAAAAAAAAAAACCAGAACATTTCATTGCAGCAATAATTTTTAAAGAAAAATAATCTCAGTATCTCTTTTTCATATCATTGATAATATCTGAGTTTTTAAAAAAATACATAAAAATTAGTATTTCAATTATTTATCTCACATTCTATTTAAATTACGATCGGTTTCGTCTAGGGGTGTCAGGGTGGCACAGTTGGTTAAGTGTCTGACTCTTGGTGTCAGCCCAGGTCATGATCTCAGGGTCCTGGGATCAAGCTCCATATCAGACTCTTCCCTCAGCATGGAGTCTGCTTGAAATTCTCTCTCTCCTTCTCCCTCTGCCCTTCACACTCTCTCTACTGTCTCTCTTCTGTCTCTAAAATAAACAAATGAAATCTTTAAAATAAAAAGGTATATTTTGTCTAAAAAAGATTGAATCAGAAAGTGTAATGGCCAGTTTAAATCTATTCTGCTGGTAAATAGGAGGGTAACTAGATTCAAGATATTTGATGCTCTGTGATTTTTTCAAAACAAGATACTTAGGTTAAATATCTTTACATTTTCTGAAACTTTGCCTTTATTTATAATTTTTGTTGTTGTTATTTTTCAAATATAAACAATTTGGTGAATGTTTTATAACTATAATTTTTTATTTAGAAACGTTTTGATATATTTTATTTTTATAATTTTCTATGAAGCTTTTCTTTTGTTGGTAACATAGTTCATGTTAATAATTCTGTTGACTTCCTGTACACTGACTAATATTTAACAATCTCACTTTTAATCATTTGCATTTATATAACACACCTCTTGCTCACACTTTAAAGTGCTTTACGGATCAGAACAAATGAAGAAAACACCAATTCAAATAAAAGTGTTTAATTTGGATTTAAACTGTGACAGGGTCTATGAGAATTTAATCCCGAGAGAAATAAAATGAGAATTAAATACTGGCGGTTATTATACAAACAATAGTCTATTTTACTGCTAGCCTATTTCTAAAATGAAGCATTTAAAATTAAAGTAAAGGAGAAATGAGGGATAATTATAACATGTCAAACGTGCAACTTTATTCTGAAGAACTGAAAACATGCCAATTTCTCAGTCACAGTGTGAATATTCCAGAAGGGTGTATTGTCAAATGACAAATTTGGGGCATGGCATGCAAAATACTAAAATCATGTAACAAATTATATTACTATGAATATTGGTAAACAGACTTCTGTTGTTGGTATTATATCAGATCTCTGTAAAGTATATACATTGCTATACACAGCAAAGCTTCTGAAGAACTTCTAGCATTCTGCTTTGTTTTTATATACGTAGTTTTTCTTTATACTAGGTTGTGAGGGTTTGTAGTACTGTAAGTGGAGTTGAGGGGAAAAGCCATGGAGGGAGATAATAAAGTAAGATGTATTCAGCTTTGTAGAAACTAATAATTATGGTCTGGAGGAAGAAAGAAATCAGTGATACTAATAATGTAACATAGCTGTTTACTTTGAATTTCTGTCTGTCATTTTGTATTATTCTTATAACTATGCTGATATCCTTAACTTGATTATCAAAGGCTTCAAAATACACATTTAAATGTGTCTAACTTAGAAATAGTATATATCATCTTTTGAAAACAAATAAGTAAATAAAATTATCCAATCAACTTTTGAGGGAAAAGAATACCATTAAACTGATATATATATGTTTTGACTCATGTACTTCTCTACAGCAGACATTTCGTCACTTTTTAACTTTTTTTAGGAATATAGCCTCAACTACTGTTTCCCAATCTGCCCCTATCTCTATGCTGTATAAACTGAAAATATTCCTTAGGCACTGAATCTTCTTTTATAATATGGCTATAACACTTAACGACTTCATACAATTCTGTTGCAAACAGGATACCAAAATAATACGTATGTTATTTTTCATCACAGGTCATTTGTTCAATATTAGCTTTTCTTAATTATGAATTGATGGGAGGCTTTTAGAATATATTTAATTATTTAGAATAAATTTCTAGAAAAAAAGGATTTCTGTTGCAAAGAACTTGCATATGTATTAGGATTTGCAAAATATGTAAAATACATTTCCAGAGATAAGGTTAACACATATGTAAATAGGAGCAATTCCTATTTAGAATACAATGAAATTCATTTTAATTCTCCTATGAGTAGATGATGTGATAAATTTTGTTAAAAGTTTTCATGTTTGTAAACAATTCTATTGCTATACTAAGCTCTATTTGCACTGTGGGATGCACATTAATAGTTTACCATTAATAGTTATTTATTTATTGATTTATTATTTTGTTTCTCATTTTATGTTAATGTTCATATTTGAAACACCTCTATAGTTTTGTTTTTTGTTTTTTGTTTTTTTTTAGTCAAGCAGAGGCTTGGCTCTTACAACATCATCATATCTTCTACACCCTTTTATTCTTTTATGTTTTTTTATTATTTATGATAGTCACAGAGAGAGAGAGAGAGAGAGAGAGAGATAGGCAGAGACACAGGCCGAGGGAGAAGCAGGCTCCATGCAGGAAGCCCGACGTGAGACTTGATCCCGGGTCTCCAGGATCGCGCCCTGGGCCAAAGGAAGGCGCCAAACCGCTGGGCCAAACAGGGATCCCCTCTTTTATGTTTTTTAAAATATAGAATTTATCAGAAGTATTTTATAAAAATGAATTTCTGACTATATTGAAAGTTTTTTTTCTAAATCTTCCGTAGTTATTGGTCTAATCATTTTTGTCTTTTAAGGTTTTGTGCTTTACTTTTTTGACATATAGTTGACAACTAATATTACATTAGTTTCAGGTATACAAAATAGTGATTCAACTCACATACATATGAAACAGATAAACATAGTTACTCCTTGTCTCCAAAGTTATTACAATATTATTCACTAAATTCCCTATGCTGTACCTTCATCCCATACCTAAATTATTTTATAATTGGAAATCTGTACCTCCTAGTCTCCTTTATTTTTTTCTCTCACTCTCTCAACTCCCTTCCCCTTTGACAGCTACTAGTTTGCTGTCTGTATAAGTCCTTTTTTGTATTTTGGTTTTTTTGTTTGTTCATTTTGCTTTATAGAATTCACACATAAGTGAAATAATATGGTATTTGCCTTTCTCTGTCTGACATTTCACTTAGCATAATATCCTCTAGGTCTATTCATATCATCGCAAATGTTAAGATCTCATCCATTTTATGGCTAATATTCCATTGTGTACATATCCTACTTCTTTATCCATCTATTGTTGCACTTTAGGTTGTTTCCATAGCTTAACTATTGTAAATAATGCTGCAATACACATAGGTATGCATATCTTTTCAAATTAGTGTTTTCATTTTCTTTGGGTAAATAACCATGAGTGGAACTACCACGTTGTGTGGCATTTCTATTTTTAATTTTTTGAAGGAAAACTCGTATACTGTTTTGCACAGTGACTGTACCAGTACACTCCCAACAACGGTGCATGAAGATTTCCTTTTCTTTACATTCTCAGCAACACTTGTTTCTTGTCCTCCTGAGTCTAGCCTTTCTGACTAGCCTAGGTGTAAGGTGGTATTTCATTGAGGTTTTGATTTGTATTTCCCTAATGATTAGTGATGTTGAGCACTTGTTGAGGAAAATATACAAGACCCTATCTGATATGAGTTCCTCCAACTAACGTCTTAGAGCCAATAACTTTGTGAGAGAATTTACTTTTTTCTTACACCTGTGCCCCTACTAACTGCCCTTTAAAATGATACAGAAGCATGGGAAGAGATTAGTTGTCCTGGAGCCCTTCCCATGGTTTGACCAGCCATGCTCAAGGCAAGTACACTTCACTGGACTGATGGGAGCTTAGGAGACTGTGTGCATTTGGTCTAGTCTTTGCGTCTTTCATGAAAAAAATTCTGTACAAATAGTTTCTAGAGTTGGAAAAATAAATTATCAAAAATACATAATGAAATATGTTTAAGGTTTTTGAAATTAAAACTATAATTTAAAGCCTTGATAAGATGCCATTATTTTCCTTAAAAAGTGGTGAGAAAAAAAAAAAAAGTGGTGAGGACTTTAAGTAATAATCATTTTCTACAATGACCTTTACTTATTGCATGATTCACTTGTCAGTAGTTATTTTTTTATACTATTCAATGTCTGATTATTTAGGGAACTATATTATTCTCAGTGCTTGGGGTCCTGTATCATTTTTTCATACTAAATAATGACTGATAAGTTTTCCCTTAAAGTATAAATGGTTAACCACAAACCCAAATACAAATTCATATAAATTTATTTGAACACTTTACTTTGCACTAAATATGGAGAGAGGTTTTCTTTTTTTTTTTTTAATTAATTTATTTATTATAGTCAGAGAGAGAGAGAGGGGCAGAGACACAGGCAGGGGGAGAAGCAGGCTCCATGCACCGGGAGCCCGATGTGGGATTCGATCCCGGGTCTCCAGGATCGCGCACTGGGCCAAAGGCAGGCGCTAAACCGCTGCGCCACTCAGGGATCCCTGGAAAGAGGTTTTCTAAGTGTGTTATTCAATAGAAATGCATGTTTTGTAATTCATGGGTATATTAGTTGAAACATAAGGAAATTACATTTTGTAGATCAAAATGATGAAATACTGGCAAGTATATAAGTTTTGACATGACCAAATAGAGTATATTTCATTCTCTTCAACATTAATTATGTAGCAATAGCATCCAAGTATAGTATTTCCCACTACAGGCTAGTAACTAATGACAATAATTAATAAATTAATTAGTTTAAGATATAAGACTTATTTACAATCTGTAATTTATCTAAGATAATTTTTTTCTAAAAATTTCTCACAGCATTGCTATAGATAAAAGCAATACCAAATTTGCTATGATTTTATTAAAACTCAAATCATTCTACAATCCCTAGATATTTGAAGGGATATAGAGATAGATTTTATTGTTATATTCTAACTTATTTCTTCAGAATAATTAAAACATGAAAATATTTTGTATAATATATGCATTCTTATTCAATCAATGAAATAAGCTTTTTTTAGTGCTGGAAAGTGCAGAAAATAGGTTTGCAAAACATGCTTAGTACATTGTCCATAATAACCCAGGTATTATAAATGGAGAAAAAAATTGAAAACTGCTGTCTAAGCTCAAAGGATTACTGACAGATAGTCTTAACCAGAGATTGTTGCCATCAATGATTAGAAAGTAATCAGTCATTTTAGCACATTATTTACTTTTGGAATGACAAAGTTTCTTGTTGCCAAATCATCTTCAGGTTACAGAATATTTTTGTGTATGTGTATATATTTTTCTTCTTTTGTTTTACATTTTATTTTGTTTAATTCAAATAGAAAATGTTCTTAAAATGTTTAATAAAAGTTACCTAATATGTATTTTTATCTTCCATTTTTCTATGCTTTTGAATGGCATAGAAACTTTCATGATCTTGAAAATATTAAATGAAATTAGATTTAGTTTCTCAGATATAAAGTACAACACCTTGAAAGGTAAATGATATCTTATGTGTTGCATTGTAACTTCCTTTGTCTCTACATATTTTTTATGAATGTATCTTATAGAATTTTAAATTTTCTTTAAAAATTAGCACATAACATGCATACTATGTATACTAAAAAATGAATTATTTTTAAATACTATTCTCAAAGCTAAAACATATTAGAGATCTAGAGAAAGCTTTGTTACAAAATATGATATAAATCAAAGAAATACAGAGTTTCCCAGCATTGGTAAAATAAATTTGGTACCTTAGGATTAGTATATTTAAAAATATATATAAGGTTTTTTTAGAGGTTTTATTTTTTCCTGTTTCTAGTGAGATATAATTGACAACATTTTTTAAGTTTAAGATGCATATCATAATGATTTGATATATATATTGCAAAATTATTATCACAATAAGGATACTTAACATATCTGTCACTTCACATAAAGTAGTTTTGTGTATGGTTTGAACTTTTGAGATCTACTCTTTTAGCAACCTTCAAATATGCAATACATACTGTATACTATAGTCATCAGGCTGTATATCACATCCCCAGAATTTATTAATCTTATAATTGGCAGTTTATACCCATTGACTATTTTTACCCATTTCCCACAAACCCTCACTTTCCATCCCAGTCAAGTACCACCCTGTTCTCTGTGTTTATGAGGTTTTTTTTTTTTTCACATTTAAGTGAGATCACCAATAATTGAGTTTTTCTGACTTATTTCACTTAATACAATGCTTTTGAGGTACATCCATGCTGTCATAAATGTCAGATTTCCTTTTTGTTATTGTTTTGGCTGAACAATATTCCTGTGTGTATATATGTGTATGTATTTTGTCCATAGATCAACATTTGTGTTTATGTCTTTGCTTTTGTAAATAATGCTACAATGAACCTGGGGGTTGTGGTGCAGATAAAACTTTAAGATTGTGATTTTATTTCTTTCAGATACATACCCAGAAGTAGAATTGCTGAATCATATAGTAGGGCTAGTTTTAATTTTTTGAGGCGCCACCATACTATTTTCAATAGTGGTTTCATCAATTTACAATCTCTACAGTAGTGCGCAGGGTTCTGTTTTCTCCACATCCTCACTGACACTTCTTAGCTTATCGTTTTGATGAAGGCCATTTGATGATTTCTCCCTGTGTTTTGATTTGCATCTCCCTGAAGATTAATGATATTGAGCATCTTTTCATGTTCCTTTTGGCCATTTGAATCCTTGGAAAAATGTCTCTTCTGGTCCTTGCCCATTTTTAATCAGACTATTTTTGCTGCTATGTTAAGTGAGTTCCTTACATATTTTTGATATAAATCCTTTATCAGATATGTAGTTTGCAAACATTTTCTCCCATTCCACATCTTGCCTTTTCATTTTGTTGATTGTTACTTTTGCTGTGCAGAAACTTTTTGGTTTGATGTAGTCTCACTTCTTTTTTACTTTTGTTTCTTGTGCTTTGGGTTTCATACCCACACAAATATTTGCTTCCTGCATTCTCTATCTGATCTCCAGTGGTCAGATCCTGAAAATTCATCCAGTGATCACACTGAGGCGAGACCTGAGTGCAACTTTGGGAAATGTTTTAAAATGTTGGGGAGGCTGGATCCATCTTTGGGACTCTTTTCCCTAGCAAGGCCTTCTTAGAGAGGCATTGCATAGGGAAGGGTGATGTGGTCAGAATATAGCTGCTCTTCTTATTCTAATTTTTTCTATATCACCATCTTCATGGATTAAAAAAAATGCTGCCATTTCTTTTCAGAAATAGGTAGTGATTAACCTCTTTTTGGTTGTATTTTTACTCTTCTTTTTCATGAAAACAAAAGTCCTTGGTTTTATTAGGGTTCAAATTATTGGCCATATTTTTAAAAACATTTTTAAATCTTTAAATCATAAAGATTATTTATGGGAAAGAGAGAGAGAGAGAGAGAGAGAGAGAGAGAGAGAATGAGAGAAAGCATGAGCAGGAAGAGAGGCAGAGAGAGGAGGGCACTCCTCACTGGGCAGGGAGTCTGATTCCCCAGGATCCTCAGATCATGACATGAGTCAAAGTCAAGTGCTTAACTGAGCCACGCAGGCACCCCAGTTATCAGCCATATTAAGAAAACATTTTTAAGCTTATTATTATTTTTTACAAGCTCTATAAATTGAAAACAGTATCATCATCATCTTTTTCTTAATGGCTTTATAACACACTTAGGAAGATACCGTGGAATTTTCTGGATTTGATTTTTTGTTGTTGTCACAGCATGTTGATTGACTTTCAGTTGCTGTATAACAATTGTTTGGAGGACACCTGGGTGTCTTAGCATTTGAGTGTCTCCCTTCAGCCCAGGGCCTGATCTTGGAGACCCGGGATCGAGTCCCACTTCGGGCTCCCTGCATGGAGCCTGCTTCTCCCTCTGCCTGTCTCTGTCTCACTCTCTGTGTCACCCATGAATAAATAAGTAAAATTAAGAAAAAAAAAAAAAACAACACAATTGTTTGGTGAGATGTATGTTTCATTTATAAGAAAAGTGGTGAATAAAAAAGAAAAAAGTGATGTCTTACTCATCTAGTAATATTCACATGCATACCTTAATATCTTTTTTCTTTTCCTTTGCTAAATATGAGTGTCTTAGAACTTCAGCACCTGCCTTTGGCCCAGGGCGTGATCCTGGAGACCCGGAATAGAGTCTCACGTCGGGCTCCGTGCGTGGAGCCTGCTTCCCCCTCTGCCTGTGTCTCTGCCTTTCTCTCTCTCTCTCTCTCTTTCTCTGTGTCTCTCATGAATAAGTAAATAAATAAAATCTTAAAAAAAATGAAATCTAACCATTTGCAACAACGTGGACAGAACTAGAGTGTATTATCCTATGTGAAATAAGTCAATCAGAGAAAGACAATTATCATATGATCACATATGTGGAATTTAAGAAACAAAACAGAGGATCATAGAGGAAGAGAGGAAAAAATAAGATGAAATCAGAGAGGGAGACAAACCTTAAGAGACTATTAATTATGGGAAACAAACTGAAGGTTGCTGGAGAGGAGATGGTGAGCGTATGGAATAATTGGGTGACAGACATTAAGGAGGATACATCATGTAATGAGCACTGGGTGTTATATAAGACTGATGAATCACTGACCTCTACCTCTGAAACTAATAATATATAATATGTCAATTAATTGAATTTAAATTAAACCATAACTTAATTTCCATTCAAAAAACTAAAGGTTTTTTGTGATCTAAATTTTGAAATGTTTATTCAATAAATTTATTTATATTTATTATAAAAGGAGATATAGTTATACTTGATTGTGTCATTTTCTATTTGTCACATTATCTATTTCTAATCCTTCCTTTGATTCCCTTCCTTTTTTATGATCTGTGGTTATCTGTGTATTATAGGTGTGAATATATTTATAAGTTATATGGATATTTTAACTTTCTCTCTGGCTTACTTTTATCATTCTGATTAATAGCAAATAATCTATTCTTTATATGCAGTAATCATTGATTCTCAATAAAAAAATTGTGCTTTAATTTCCATACCTATTTGTCCCATTCACTTTTGTATATTTTAGTTACATTAATTTTATATCATAGTTACCAATCTATTCTTTCAGAATTTCCAAATTTATTAACTTTATATTTTATTTAATTCAGTTTTAATATTTTGGCATCTTACATTGATTTATATTTCATATAATTTACTGGTCATCAAGTTTTTCTTTTATTATTATTAAAATGTGAGACATGCTCTATTCCATAAACCCTCACATTTATAGACATTATTAGGTTGAATTAGAGATCCTTGGCTTAACCTTTTCTTGTCTCACATCTTTACACTTGTATCATATTTTTATAATTCAGTGTTCAATGATTTATAGTTAACATACAATGTTATTTTCAGGTGCACAAGGAATTGAATTAACAATTCTACACATTACTCAGTGCTCACCATGGTAAATGTAGGAGCCATCTGTCACCCAATATTAACACAGTATTATTGACTATACTTTCTATTCTGTACTTTTCATCTCTGTGACTTATTTATTTTATAACTGGTAGTTTGTATCTCTTAACCCCCTTGAGTTATCCCTCCCCCCCTCACCTCTCCTCTGGTAACCATCAGTTTGTCCTATTCAAAACTCTGATTATTTCATTTGTTTGTTCACTTCTTTGTTCTTTTAGATTTCACCTAGATCTGAAATTATTACGATATTTGTGTTTCTCTGTCGACTTGCTTTACTTACCTCAGGTCCATCTATGTTGTCACAAATGGCAAGATCTCATTCCTTTTTATGGTGGAGTAATATTCTATTGTGTATCTATTATATCATGAGAATTATTTCTGGTGTTTTTGAAACAAAATTAGCATCTTAATCAAGTTGTTTCTTTTTAATTAATTAATTAATTATTATTATAGATTTATTTATTCATTATTATTATAGATTTATTTATTCATTTTGGGGGGGAGAACACGAGTTGAGGGAGGGACAGAAAGGAAGGGAGAGAGAAAATCTCAAGCAGATCCCCTACTGAGTATGAAGCCCAATGCGGGGCTTGATCTCTCCAACACAAGTATCAACCATGCAATTAAGTATCTTCCCTCTATTACTATTGATTTTCTCTGTATTTTTATAACATATATCAATCTGTGGCTTAAGGTTGTAGTTTTTCTTTGGTTCAGTAAAGACTGAGTTTCCTTGGCTATTTTATTTAAAAAAATAATAAACAGTCTATATTTCAAGGTAAAATTTGGATAGTTGTACATTATTCTCCCATTACTTTTTAAACCATAAATTCTATTAATGTTTCTGAATATTTTATTTGACAAAATTTGAAAAAGAAAAATAAAAGCCAGATTAAGAAACTAGTTCTTTTGCATATGGAGAGAAAAGAAAATAAAGTTAAATGTTTTTAATGCACATATGTTCTTAGTGAAAATATTTAAGACTGTGCAAATGTTCTCAGTTTGCAAATATTGAAAATATGATTTCCTGCTATGTACGTTTTAATTTTATAAAATCTCTAGGTTAGCTTACTCTAAATTGATCATGATTACTTTAACATTTATTAAGACTTATAAATTTATAATTTGTTTATTTTAAAAATTTAAAGGGTTACAAAACAGATGAATTGTCTATCAAAATAAGCCAAATTAAAATCTGAAAAATTAAAACCAAATTAATATATCTGAAAAGAATGTAGGCAAATTTCTCAAGAGATAAAAAAAAATAATCTTATCACTCAGGAAATTTTAAGTGGTCTTTTTTTTTTTTTCTTTTTTGGTCCAACTATGTGAATTGACAGTTCACAATGATTCATATTAATAGATAACTTCCTTTGTGTTTTACCCGGGAAGAAATAGTTTTTCTCTACACTCCACACTCAAGAAAAATTTTATCTATGAAAGCAAAAATAAACCAAAACAAAAGAAATATTTAAAAAAAAATAGTGTCATGAACTATTTATTTGAAGAGGCACCCAATTCAGAGTACAATATATATCTTCTTATTTGAAGTTTCGGATTTGCATGTCATAAGAATGGTAAGTATGTGAATTTTTCTTGTCTCAAATTTTCAAATGCTTTTTGTTTTTCTGTAGTATCCCATTTTTTAAGAACAATGTTTTTCACTACTTTAGATTACCATAACATAAAACAAAATTTTCAGCCAGTGTAACAAATAATATTTACCACTGGGGACCAAAAGGGTGTCTTCTTTGTAAGAATAAAATAGCATGGAGACAGATCTCTTCCATTTCTCTCAGAATAGTCAAACGTTTTGCAGCCTAACTTTATTTATTTATTTACTTATCTTTCAACGTATTCACAATCCAACTGATTTCTAACATTTATTGAGTAACTATAGCATTCTGGACAGGGAGAATGTTTCATTAAAAGAAAGAATAACTCTAGTTACTTGTATACTGTTAATGATGAGCTGTTACCTGTTTATCTCTGAATCTCCTTCCTACTGAAATAATTTAGGTTGAAAACATCCCATAACTTTGATACTTTTCTTTCTTTTTTTTTTCTTTTTTTTTTTTTTTACTTTACCTTATTTCTGATGATTATTTCTTTGCTACCAATTAGGCTTGGAAAGTATGTTTATTTAGAATATTGATTAGGCAATATGTTTAAATTTTCTTTATTAGTATTTCTAAGTTATGTCACACGATTAAAGAAATGTGTATGTGTGATATTATTACCAATTCATTACCAATTCAAGTTATGATATGTATGCTCCCATTTAAAAACAAATAATCAAAAGAAAATAACTTGGCAAGAAAAGAATATTTAAAGAAACATACGCTTTGCAAGAGTCCCAGTATAAAGGAAAGGTGATTATCATTATTCCAGTGATTTGGTGTGTGCAAATTTATCATTTTTTCCTCAAAAGTCAACCCTTCCACATTACCTATGTGCCTGACCCAATGAGGTAAAAGGAAAAGGACAATTATACAAAAGGCTTTGCATCTTAGAACTAGAAACTCATTACCTGGGTTTTCTTGGTCTCTAAACTGTCATTAAATTGCATGTTATTTTAAGTCTGTATCTAGGGGTGTCTGGGTGGCACAGTTGGTTAACCATCCAACTCTTGGTTTCAGCTCAGGTTGTGACCTCAGAGTCCTGAAATCAAGCCCCATATCAGGCTCCATACTGAGCACAGAGTCTGCTTTGGATTATCTCTTCTTCTTCCTCTACCCATGCTGCTTGTGCTGTCTCTCTCCAGTAAATAAATCTTTAAAATAAAAAAAATCAATCGATCTGTAACCATAGTCTCTAATTCTCTCATTTTCATATGCTGAAAACCCAGATTCTATAATTATGGTTGCTTAAATTTAGAAAAGGAATAATGATTATATCATCATCTCTTCTTCACGGGCTTCTGAAGGTCAAAAGTATATTCTAATAATTATTCAATAATAACTGAAATCTAGGCAAAAAGATTCTTTGTGAAAAGTGTTAAATTGTAGATTATTGAAGCTTATAAAGTTCAAAGCAATTTATTATTTTATGAAAATTTTAAAGAAAATTGTGCCACATTACATTTTAGTTGCAGAAACATCTAATCAAGAATAAATTAAACATTTTATTAATAGGTTTTCATTGATTATGAAGTAATATTTTTATAGAATATTTGAATACATACAGCTATAAAATAAAGTTATAACTAAAATAAACTAATAACTCTTCTGGCATAGAAAATTCCTCTTAAAATTTTGATATATGAAACTGGAAATTTTGTATATATATATATGTCCCATTTTTAAATTTATCATGCTGTGACAATTATATTTACTTAAAACCATGACTCTACCAGTTCCATATTAAATATACTTTGTCCAGTGTCTTCTAGTTATTTATATATCCTTAAGTTATTTTTATTATTTATTGACAGATATTTCATTTATTTTTAATGTATAATTAGAAACTATGCTAAAATAATGTATTAATTCAGAGGTTTTGCATATCTCTATTTTATTAATCTTGCTTTTAGACCTGGAACATTTTTTAAAAACTCAAGGAAGTTAATGTGTATTGGTATTATATATTAAATTTCAAATATTCTAAGCTGTGAAAATTGGTTCAAATTAAATATTTCTTTTCAGTATATTTATCTCATGACATCTTTTATGTTATATCTTAAATAATATCAACTTGCTCTATAATATTTTCATAAAGTAAGAACTTATCCTTAAATAAATAAACTATTGGATTATCAAAATTTCTTTACTATTTTGAAATTCAACTTTCAGTAATAAATAAAATATAGACAAAGATTTGAAACTTTTCTTAAATTTTTGCAAATTGTACATTGATTTATCTGTTTTTTTAGTACTAAACAGTCTTTTTAGGTTTAGATTATTTTATGGAAAAAATAGCACTTAATCAAGTACTAGACTTAGTAAAACGCTTAAAAAATATCAGGGTGCCTGGGGGGTGCAGATGGTTAAGCATCTGACTCTTGGTTTTGGCTCAGGTCATGATCTCAGGGTGGTGATATAGAGCCCCATGTGGGGCTACATGCTTAGTGGGGAGTCTGCTGGAGGTTCTCTCCCACCTGTGCCCTCTCTCTCTCAAATAAATAAATCCTTAAAAAATACTAATCGTACTAATGTATTTATAATTAGATATTTAAAAAATCATCTCAGTAGTATGATTGTGATCGAATTTACCCTACCAGCTAATTGGGAATTTTGTTTTATATTAACCACTGTACTTCAATCATGCTGCTTAACAATTCTAAAAATTTCAGAGGCTTATAACAATAACTGTACATAGTTTTACTTCTGTTCACATTTTTTATTTGTTTCCTTTTCTTTTTAATTCACCCAGGGTATTTCTTTACTTAGGTGGCTTTTTTTGTTGGTTTATCTTTCACTTTTTAGTAATTGTCCATCCTGAAGGACCAATGTACCTCTTATTGGAAAAATGGTTGAGACTTTTGGAGATCTTTCTTGGAATATTTTATGTTCCTATGAAAAGGGAATAAAGAGCTAAGGTAATATTTTCTACAAGTCTATTCTGGTAGCTCAGAAATATATCAACTGCTAATATTAAGGGCAGAGAATAGTAGTAATAGAAGGTATTACTCTTTTATTCCAGGGAGTCTCATTCTTACTTCACTCTTTTTATAAATAAAAATTATATGTACTTAAGGTGCACCACACGATGTTTTGGTTTCCACTATGAAGTGATTATAGTCAAGCTAATTAATGTGCAGTGACTCACATAATTACATTTATATGTGTAGGTGGTGAGAAATCTTAAAATTAACTCTCAGCAAATCTCAAGTATACAGTATAATGTTATAACTTTAGTCACTATGTTGTTTATTAAGTCTAGGATTTTATTGATCCTACATAACTGAAATTTTGTACCATTTAACCAACATCACAACACTTACTCCACTCTCCACCCTTCATAACCATCATTCTAATTTTTGCTTCTGTGAATTCTGTAGAATTTATGAATGATTTTAGATTTCACAAATAAGTGAGATCATGGATATTTTTCTTTCCATGCCTGGTTTATTTCACTTAACATATGTCTTCCAGGTTCATTCAGGTAGTTGAAATTCACAGATATCCTTCCTGCTTAAGATAGTAAAATATTGTCTTGTATGTATGTGTATATATGTATCTAGATCTGTCTATGAATGTGTGTGTATATGTATCTAGATCTGTCTATGTAGATAACATATGTATTATTGTAGATAATATGACAAAATTGCTTTGGCTATTCAGGGTTTTTCTGTGGTTCCATACACAATTTAGTTTTTTTTTTTTTTTTTTCCCTGTGGAAAATGCTATGAGATTTTCATAGAGATTGCATTGAATCTGTATGTTGCTTTGGCTAATATGGAAATCTTAACAAGATATATAACTTCAAGTGTACAACATAGCAATTCAATAATTCTATACATTAAGCCATGTTAACCATGATGAATGCACTTATCTTCTTGGTATATTTTTGTTTTCATTTGTCTTAGGATAAATTTTTTAATGATTTTATTGATTTATTTTAGGGAGAGAGGGATGAAAGTGGGGGGAGGGGAAGAGGGAAACGGAGAATCTTAAGCAGGTTCCAGGCCCAGTGTGGAGCCTGACATGAGGCTAGATCTCAGGGCCCTGAGATCATGACCGGAGCTGAAATCAAGAATTGTACATTTAACCAACTGGGCTACCCAGGTGCCCTCATCTTAGGATGTTTTAAAATTTCCTTTTGATTTCCTCTTTGACCCAATGATTATTCAAAAATGTGGTTTTTGGTTTCCCTGTATTTTTTAATTTTCCCATTTTCTCATTGATATTAATTCCTAGATTCACTACTTTGTGAACCAGAAAAAAATACATCGACTGATTTCAGCCTTCTTAAATTTGTTGAGACCTGTTTTGTGGCTTAGCATATGATCTATTTGAGATTACACTTTAGAAGAATATGTATTCTCCTATTATATGAAAAGTTCTAAACATGTCATTAGGTCTGTTTATCTACAGTGTTTTTCAAGGTGATAATTTATTGGTTTTCTATCTTTATGGTCTATCTATTATTGTAAGTGGGGCATTAAAGTCTGCTATTGTATTGCTGTTAATTAGTCACTTTTGCAATTATGGTTATTAATATTTATGTCAATTTTATATCAAGGTTAAAATAATTTATGCACTACTATTATAGTATTATAATAGTATGTATGGTATAATATATTTCTGTGTTTACTATGTATTTACCTTTACCCTTGAAATTTAAGATTCCACATGCTTTCATGTTGCTGTTTAGCTTGTTACACAATCTGGACTTCAAGTTATATTACAAAACTGTAGCAATCCAAACATCAAGATACTGGTACCAAAATAGACACATAAGTCAATGGAACTAGAATAGAAAACCCAGAAATAAACCCAGAACCATATGGTCAATTAATCTTCAGCAGAGTAGGAAAGAACATTCAATGGAAAAAAGACAGTGTCTTCAACAAATGGTGGGGGAAAATTGACAGCAAAATGAAGACGAATAAAACTGGACCATTTTATTATACCATAAATAAAAATAAATTCAAAATGGATGAGAGAAATAAATATGAGATCTGAAACCATAAAAATTCTAGAGGAGAACATAGTAACCTCTTTGATATCAGCCATTACAATGTCTTTCTAGAGATGTCTCCTGAGGCAAGGGAAACAAAAGCAGAAATAAACTATTGGGACTTAATCAAAATAAAAACCTTCCCTTTAAAAAATTATTTATTTATTCATGAGAAACACAGAGAAAGACAGAGACATAAGCAGAGGGAGAAGCAGGCTCCATGCTGGGAGCCCGTTGTGGGACTGGATCCCAGGATCCCAGGATCATGCCTTGAACCAAAGGCATACGCTCAACCAGTGAGCCACCTTGTTGTCCCAAAATAAAAAGCTTCTGCACAGCAAAGGAAACAGTCAACAAAAGTAAAAGGCAATCTCTGGAATGGGAGAAGATATTTGGAATGGCATATCTAACAAAGGGTTAATATCCAGTATAAAGAACTTATAAAATTCAACACCTCAAAAATAAATAATCTAATAAAAAATGGGCAGGAGGCATGAATACATACTTTTCCAAAGAAGTCATATAGGTGACCAACAGACATGTGTCATGTTTCCTTACATGTCATGACTCACCTCTCTCTTCCTGCTTCCAAAATTCCCTTTGTTTCTGACTTTTAAAAAATGGATTGTAATGTGTCCCCATATAGTCTTATTTGAGTAGATGCTGGTCAGGAACTTTTAAACTTCACAAAACTGATGTTGATTTTTTTCCCCCACATTTAGGAATTTTTAGCCATTCCTTTTTAAATTGACCTTGCTTCTCTTTCTCTTTCTCTTCTTCTTAGACTCCATTAAATGTTTATTGGTTCTTTTGACAGTATCCCATAAATCCTGCAGGGTTTCTTTATTCCTTTTCATTCATTACTTTTCTCCCTCTCTCTTGATAGTTTCAAATAATTTGTCTTTCATTTAATGTATACTTTCTTCTAACTGATTGAGTCTGTTGTTGAAGCTATCTATTATATTTTTCACTTCAGACATTATATTCTTCAGGTGTAGTGTTTTATTTTATATAATTTCTGCCTCTGTTTAACTTCTAATTTTGTTCATATATCTTTTTTTTCTGATTTTTGTTACAATATCTATCTTTGTTATCTGAGCTGCTTTAAGATAATTATTTTTGAATTCATTGATTTCACCTCTTCCAAATGCCACAAACTGGCCTAGGTAAAAAAAAAAAAAAAAAAAAAAAAAGCCTCCTCTCACTGGTAGGCACAAGGATACTAGCTAGATGAGACATTCCATGGCTCTAAGTGACATCCATGTCCAGAAACTTACCAAGAAGTGATTTCTGTGGGATTATAGTACCACTGTCTTAGGAAAGTGTCATGGGTTGCACGGGGGAAACCCCCAATTACAACTATAATTATGGCAGGTGTCTGATCTTATAAAAGTGCTTTGTGGCAAGCACTGATCCCCAAACATGAGATTGCACAGTGGTGTCAGCATGTTTAGGATCAGAGCACAATTGTGCACTTGGTGGTAGATGTCTGCTTGTGGGCTCAGGCATACCCCGTCTCACCAGGGCTATAGGGATACAGCGTCCTCAACTACAGGGTAGAGAGGGGCAGTGCTTGGTAGCTTCAGCTTTAGGAGATATAGGAGGTATAGCTCTGGGCAATGCTAGCAGCTGGAGTCCACATCAGTAAAGACATTGGAGATCATCTTGGTCATAATTATGACTTTTGGGATCTTTTTGGCAAAGGCTATTGAAGGTTCCCTCTCTGTCTCTCCCTTGGGGAACTAAAAGCCAGTAAAATTCCTCACCAGTTTCCCTGGTGTTAGACATGATAAGATATAGGCAGAATATTTTCTATCCATTTTTACGCAGCCATCCTCAACCATTACATTCATCTGGGTAACTGCAACCCCCTAACTACACTCCTGGTTCTCCCAGAACTAATGCTTTGGTAGATAGTTGACTTGATCGTCGTTTTTGTTTGAGAGTGAGGATCTCCTCGTAGGAGATCCTGCCATCTTGCTGAAATCACATCTCTTACTGAAACAACTCTTGCCTACAATAAGCATTCAAGCTATGTTAAAGTGAATCATATTTTTTTACCACAAACTCAGTTTGGAGGAAGTCCTCAACATCTGTGTCTGGGACAATTGCCAATGTCCTGGAGGTCTTTTTAAAGTGTGATCCCAAAAGCTTTCACAAGTGAGGCCTGGATTTATCTATCTTCCCTTTTAATACATATTATTTGAGCTTGTTATGAATCAACAACTTTGTCCATCTTAGCACAATCTTGGATTTTTTTCCTCTTCTATTAATTTATCTTTCAAGGGTAAATATTGTTTTTCTTTTTTTGAGATTTCAGTACGAGCATTTTCATCTTATGTCAGAAATTCAGGTGGTGTGAAGAAGACTAAAGGAAACATTTGTCATTCTTTAGCAATACTGAGTTATGAGATTATTAGTAAATTGGTCATTCTTTTATATATATATATATATATATATATATATTTTTTTTTTTTTTTTTTTTTTTTTTTGTAGAGATATTTCTTTCTTCAGGCCTGGTTTCTAGTATCTCTAATATACTGATTTCAAGAAAGATGTTGATCCCATACAGGATAATTTAAGTAACTATCTATTAACCTTCTTGAACTAAGCATCAAGTCAACTTAATGTTTCTTGGTCTGAACTGGCACATTTAAACAAACGACTGTCTTCTAAAATAAAGGTGACTACCTCCAGATCACATTTCCTTATAGTGGTCACAATTGGTATCTACAAATCTCCTATTCTATTGTTTCTCTCTCTATCAGTGAGACAGACTATGCTTAGACAATTGGCAGAAAATAGCCCATATAAAAGTCACAATCATTTTCAGAATCTGAAGTAACATATTGTAATTATTATTATAATAGCATCTTTATTGATATTCAAATCACTACACCACTATCATCACCAGAAAAGAAACAATCAATTATATTCCTTACAAAAGATTTTGCTTTTTTTATGGTTTTCTATTTTATGGTATGCTATTGTTTATAGCACTTTGAAGCTTGAAAATACAATTTCATTGACCATTGATTTTATTCTGTGCTATTTAACAAGCACTGGGATGCATGGAGATTTATAGAACTAACTTCCAATGCAGTATGATTAGAAAATACAAAACGCTGTCATTCTATTGTTTGTCATCAAAAAGTAAAACATAGGTTGGTTTCCTTGTGTTTGTTTCCTAAATTATTTATTGGGTTTCTCCATATTAATTAGTGTTTATTATTTTATAAATTGAGGTTTTAAAAGCAAGTCAAAATAAGCAGGCATACATTTTGATAACCCAACATAGACATTTAAATGCATCTAGATTAGTGAGCTTCATTATTAATATAACCTCAGATGTAGGTTGAATTTAACTTACAAGAAAATGACACACAGATGAATACTTATAAAAACAATGTACTCCAGTCATCAGTGATTTGACAATGTTATTATTTTTTTCACAAACTCACATGTATTTTTAAAGCTTTTTACAACATGTAAATGTGTATAATAAATGCCAGCATTGGGAAGGCTTGCTTAATGTAAGTAAGTAATTATGTTCACTCTTTCTCTATGAATGGCAATACTTCCTGCAACACACAATTTAGAATATATTTTATGCCCTCCACAACTGAATAGTTAAGATTATACAGGATAAAAGAAAATGGCTATAATTAGCTTGTAACTTTACTGCAACAATAGAAAGAAATACCAGAAGTGGGTCTTAAAGTATGTGAACAGGGTTATCCAAAGCCTATATGTGTCCTTGAAGTTTTCTGGATGGATTCTCTAATGGAAACATTTGCTCCAGCATGTGAGAGCTAAAGCATTAATTTATTCCTGAATAAACATAGTGGACATAGCTTAGTTTTTCTTCACTGACAATATACAACAAAATAACAAAGATACAAGAATTTAATAATTATTATCAAACTTAAAAAATCAAAGTAGATTCTTCCATTAACAGATTTTAGAAAAGAAAATCATAGGGACACCTGGGTGGCACAGTGGTTGAACATCAGTCTTAGTCTCAGGGCATGATCCTGGGGTCCTCAGATAGAGTCCCACATCGGGCTCCCTACAGGGAGTCTGCTTCTCCCTCTGCCTATATCTCTGTGTCCCTCATAAATAAATAAGTAAAATCTTAAAAAAAAAAAAAAGGAAAGGAAACGAAAGGAAATCATATGTGTAAATGAACCGTATAGTAGTTCTGATGCCATATGATGTAGAAAGGCTGAAAGATGAATTGGATACAAGTAAATAAATATAATTTTCTTAAAATTTAATTTTTTAATATAAATAATATTACTTAATCTGATGGCAGACATGATTTACAGGCAATTAGCTGCCAGAATCCAAACAAAACCAGATTTTTATGAAAGAGGAGATATTTCTGAATAAGGAAAATAAAGCTAATGAAAAAGTAAGTCTAGCATAGGAGATCATAATCTGGAGAAAGGTAAAATTTTCTTTTATAATAAATTTATTTTTTATTGGTGTTCAACTTGCCAACATACAGAATAACACCCAGTGCTCATCCTGTCAAGCGCCCCCCTCAGTGCCCATCACCCATTCACCCCCACTCCCCGCCCTCCTCCCCTTCCACCACCCCCAGTTCATTTCCCAGAGTTAGGAGTCTTTATGTTCTGTCTCCCTTTCTGATATTTCCCACACATTTCTTCTCCCTTCCCTTCTATTCCCTTTCACTATTATTTATATTCCCCAAAAGAATGAGAACATATAATGTTTGTCCTTCTCTGACTGACTTACTTCACTCAGCATAATACCCTCCAGTTTCATCCACTTTGAAGCAAATGGTGGGTATTTGTCGTTTCTAATGGCTGAGGAATATTCCATTGTATACATAGACCACATCTTCTTTATCCATTCATCTTTCGATGGACACCGAGGCTCCTTCCACAGTTTGGCTATTGTGGCCATTGCTGCTAGAAACATCGGGGTGCAGGTGTCCCGGTGTTTCATTGCATCTGTATCTTTGGGGTAAATCCCCAACAGTGCAATTGCTGGGTCGTAGGGCAGGTCTATTTTTAACTCTTTGAGGAACCTCCACACAGTTTTCCAGAGTGGCTGCACCAGTTCACATTCCCACCAACAGTGCAAGAGGGTTCCCTTTTCTCCGCATCCTCTCCAACATTTGTGGTTTCCTGCCTTGTTAATTTTCCCCATTCTCACTGGTGTGAGGTGGTATCTCATTGTGGTTTGGATTTGTATTTCCCTGATGGCAAGTGGTGCAGAGCATTTTCTCATATGCATGTTGGCCATGTCTATGTCTTCCTCTGTGAGATTTCTCTTCATGTCTTTTGCCCATTTCATGATTGGATCGTTTGTTTCTTTGCTGTTGAGTTTAATAAGTTATTTATAGATCTTGGAAACTAGCCCTTTATCTGATACGTCATTTGCAAATATCTTCTCCCATTCTGTAGGTTGTCTTTTAGTTTTGTTGACTGTATCCTTTGCTGTGCAGAAGCTTCTTATCTTGATGAAGTCCCAATAGTTCATTTTTGCTTTTGTTTCTTTTGCCTTCGTGGATATATCTTGCAAGAAGTTACTGTGGCTGAGATCAAAAAGGGTGTTGCCTGTGTTCTCCTCTAGGATATGATGGAATCTTGTCTCACATTTAGATCTTTCATCCATTTTGAGTTTATCTTTGTGTATGGTGAAAGAGAGTGGTCCAGTTTCATTCTTCTGCATGTGGATGTCCAATTTTCCCAGCACCATTTATTGAAGAGACTGTCTTTCTTCCAGTGGATAGTCTTTCCTCCTTTATCGAATATTAGTTGACCATAAAGTTCAGGGTCCACTTCTGGGTTCTCTATTCTGTTCCATTGATCTATGTGTCTGTTTTTGTGCCAGTACCACACTGTCTTGATGACCACAGCTTTGTAGTACAACCTGAAATCTGGCATTGTGATGCCCCCAGATATGGTTTTCTTTTTTAAAATTCCCCTGGCTATTCGGGGTCTTTTCTAAAGATTCCACACAAATCTTAAAATAATTTGTTCTTACTCTCTAAAGAAAGTCCATGGTATTTTGATAGGGATTGCATTAAACGTGTACATTGCCCTGGGTAACATTGACATTTTCACAATATTAATTCTGTCAATCCAGGAGCATGGAATATTTTTCCTTCTCTTTGTGTCTTCCTCAATTTCTTTCAGAAGTGTTCTGTAGTTTTTAGGGTATATATCCTTTACCTCTTTGGTTAGGTTTATTCCTAGGTATCTTATGTTTTTTGGGTGCAATTGTAAATGGGATTGACTCTTTAATCTCTCATTCTTCAACCTCATTGTTAGTGTATAGAAATGCCACTGACTTCTCAGCATTGATTTCGTATCCTGCCACGCTGCCAAATTGCTGTATGAGTTCTAGCAACATTGGGGTGGAGGCTTTCGGGCTTTCTATGTAGAGTGTCATGTCATCGGCGAAGAGGGAGAGTTTGACTTCTTCCTTGCCAATTTGAATGCCTTTTATTTCTTTTTTGTTGTCTGATTGCTGAGGCTAGGACTTCCAGTACTATGTTGAATAGCAGTGGTGAGAGTGGACATCCCTGTCTTGTTCCTGATCTTAGGGGAAAGGCTCCCAGTGTTTCCCCATTGAGAATGATATTTGCTGTGGGCTTTTCGTAGATGGCTTTTAAGATGTTGAGGAATGTTCCATCTATCCCTACACTCTAAGAGTTTTGATCAGGAATGGATGCTGTATTTTGTCAAATGCTTTCTCTGCATCTAATGAGAGGATCATATGGTTCTTGGTTTTTCTCTTGCTGATATGATGAATCACATTGATTGTTTTACGGGTGTTGAACCAGCCTTGTGTCCCAGGGATAAATCCTACTTGGTCATGGTGAATAATTTTCTTAATGTATTGTTGGATCCGATTGGCTAGTATCTTGTTGAGAATTTTTGCATCCATGTTCATCAGGGATATTGGTCTATAATTCTCCTTTTTGGTGGGGTCTTTGTCTGGTTTTGGAATTAAGGTGATGCTGGCCTCATAGAACTAATTTGGAAGTACTCCATCTCTTTCTATCTTTCCAAACAGCTTTAGTAGAATAGGTATGGTTTCTTCTTTAAACGTTTGATAGAATTCCCCTGGGAAGCCATCTGACCCTGGACTCTTGTGTCTTGGGAGGTTTTTGATGACTGCTTCAATTTCCTCCCTGGTTATTGGCCTGTTCAGGTTTTCTATTTCTTCCTGTTCCAGTTTTGGTAGTTTGTGGCTTTCCAGGAATGCGTCCATTTCTTCTAGATTGCCTAATTTATTGGCGTATAGCTGTTCATAATATGTTTTTAAAATCGTTTGTATTTCCTTGGTGTTGGTAGTGAACTCTCCTTTCTCATTCATGATTTTATTAATTTAAGTCTTCTCTCTCTTCTGTTTAATAAGGCTGGCTAATGGTTTATCTGTCTTATTAATTCTTTCAAAGAACCAACTCCTGGTTTTGTTGATCTGTTCCACAGTTCTTCTGGTCTCGATTTCGTTGAGTTCTGCTCGAATCTTTATTAACTCTCTTCTTCTCTTGGGTGTAGGATCTATTTGCTGTTTTTTCCCTAGCTCCTTTATGTGTAAGGCTAGCTTTTGTATTTGAGTTCTTTCCAGTTTTTGAATGGATGCTTGTATTGCGATGTATTTCCCCCTTAGGACTGCTTTTGCTGCATCCCAAAGATTTTGAACGGTTGTATCTTCATTCTCATTAGTTTCCATGAATCTTTTTAATTCTTCCTTAATTTCCTGGTTGACCTGAGAAAGGTAAAATTTTTAAAGGACACATATTTAATACTTTATAGAGAAACAAATACTTTATTTCTTAATATTAAAAATTAAATCAGAGTAGACAGCCAAGTTTTACATGATATTATGCATTGAATTGTGTTCTATCAAAATTCACATGTTGAAGTCCAACACCCAGAAGGCCAAAATATAACATTTTACTATACTCATGCTTGCCTGGAATAAGCATCTAAGAGATGAATACCTTGTTATTTAGAATTTAGGTTATTTTAAAGGTGATTAGTTAAACTGAAGTCATTACAATGAGCCCTAATCTAGTATGACTGGTCTCTTTATAAAAAGAGGAAATTTAGTCAAAGACACATACAGAGAAAACTCCATGTGAACAGGAACACAGCCATATACAAGCTAAGGACAGAGGTCTTGAATAGTCTTCCCTCACAGTCCTCAGTATAAACAAACCCTTATAACACCTTGATTTCAGGTATCTGACAGAAATGTGAAATATAAATTTCTATTGTTTATGGAACCTAGTTTATAACAAATCTGTGACAGCCCTAGGCGACTAATACATATGGTATATTCTAATATTCAAATGGTGACTGTACTTACCATTCAATTTCAGACTTAAATAGTAAATTGAAGAGTGGTTTCAACATGTCACACACATGCACACATACACACACACACACACACACACACACAGTTGAGAGAGTTTAAGGAATTGGCTCATGTGGAAGATGACAAGTCTAAAATCTGAAGGGCAGACTGGTATCCTGGAAACTCAGGCAAGAGTTGAAGTTGCAGTCTTCAGTGGGTGAAAGTCAGGCAATATTTCTGTGTTATAGTCTGGAGGCTGCATTTTTTCTTCTCTGAGAAACTTGTTTTTGCTCTTAAGACCTTCGATTGATTGGTTGAGGTCTACACATGTTATTGAGAGTGATCTCTTTATTTAAAATCAACTAATTGAAAAGTTAACTATATGTACAAACTACCTTGATAGCAACATCTATACTAATGTTTTATCAAACAACTGGGTGCCATAGTCTAGCCAAGTCATCATTTATCATCGGTCTGCACACAGATTTATGTCCTCCTCTTTAAATGAAATTTCAAGAGGGACGATTACTCAAAATTACCCTCAGGTAGTAAGGAAATATATATAAATAAATACAAATATTTTAAAAATGATTACTGTTGCTCCATGAACTGACTCAGTCCAACTTTTGAAATTTCAATTTATTAGTAAAAATTCCAAATCTCATCTAATGTTAATGTTTATAGGCACCCATTTAAAAATAAAAAAAAATTACTCTTTATCTCCTTCCTCAATTATCCACTCAAATAATAATATATGGGTTTTTTTAATAGAAACAGTCCAGAAAAAAATCTACACATGATGCTCATTTTTCCTTAAAACAAATGTAAGGGCGAAATGTAGCTTTCAAAAATAGTATATGTAAACTCAAAATTGAAGCAGAAAAAACTTTCCCAACTCATATCTTACTGACCTTTAAAAATGTGAATTACATACAGATGTATTTTTTATGTAATTGTGGATGCAGACAATAGAGCTTCTAGAAGAATATATTCAGAACTTCATGTATAGAGTCAAGAAAATTTTATTCATGATATTGAAAAAGGCAAATATCTTTTTAAAGTTTTTTAAAAATTTGTTTTAGAGAGAGTGCATGCTAGTAGGGTGAGGAGTAGAGGGAGAGGGAGAGAATCTGGAGCAGACTCCCTGCTGAGCATGGAGCCCAAAGTAAGGCTCAATCTCAAGACTCTGAGGTCCTGACCTGAGCCAAAATCAGGAGTCACTCAACTGAATGAGCCACCCAGGTACCCTGGAAATAGGCAAATATATCTTAAACAAGGAACAGAAAGTATATTATAAGAGAAAACCCTGTAATTGGACTGTAAGAAAATCAAACATTTCTTCCAAGGACATTATTTGGAGAGTTTAAGGGAAACCACAGGTTATATTTTAATACATACAAATGGCAAAGGACTAATATAGAGAGTATATAAGAAACTGCAGCAAATAATAATTTATAAAAAAGACAAGCCAAAAGAAAAATCTGACAAATACTTGAATGAGAACATCAGAAAGATGATTTCCACATAACTATTACTAATGTGAAATGGTACCAAAATTTGTAAGTCATGGAGAAATGGAAAGTAAACTTATGAAACCTCTAGATATACCCCAGATTGCCTCTAAATTAAAAAGGCTGATTATGAGGTGTAAGGTAAATTCATGGAGCAACAGAAATATCCATTTTGTTGTGGTGGTGGTTAAAAATAAATATAAACACTTTGGAAAACAGTTTGACAACCTGATAAAACTACATATATGCCTTTTCTATAACTTAGACAGTCCACAAACTATTACAAAAAGTACCTATGTCTACCAGCACATATGACAGAAATGTCGACAACAGCTTTGATAATAGCCAACCAATCATTAGAGGATGCATAAAATTCGCATACTCATTACTAAACTGAAATAAAATTTTAAAAAATACTGAAAAGACAAACAAACTTAGACAGTTAAAAGTATTTACAATTTGATTTCATTAACAGTATATTCAAAACTCGGCAACGCTAATTGACTGATAGTAAGACAAATAGCAATACTTGAAGGAAGTTAGGGTGCTGGCGTTGTTAAATTCATCACATATATGTTATTTTAAATTTTTGCTAGTTCATCCAGCTGTGAACTTATGTACTCTTTGAATGGGTTAAACCTATAAGCAATTATATTATAAATGAGACAAATCTGTAAGTATAAAAAGAATAGGAGGAGAGAATAATTTTGGAACCTAGAAAGCAGATGGATAAGTGGTAAATATGAGTGTCATGTACTTATTCCTTATTCAAAGAATCCATTTTAGCAAGATGTACCTGAATTCTCTGAAATTTTCTTGTTCTAGAAAACGCTAGTTAGAAGGATTTTGTGATCAATCATGCAAGAAACAGATAAAAAACTAAGTGGCCTCTCTGGGTTTCTGTAAAGTACACATAGTGTAAAATATTTGACAATGTATTTATAAATACAATAAAACCAAAATGCATCTAATAGCAAATATTCTAAATTATTTAGAGGATGGAAGGGTTCTTCTCTATTTTTTTTTCTTAAAAACACACTTTAACCAATGCTTTCATCCTCACTCTCATAGATATTTCAATTTCTTATTCTTTGGGGACTTCTGTGGTTTTAGATAGCTTCTCACTTTTTTCTTTTTCAATAAGCTATCCTGGGTATTTTATGTAATATATATTATGTATATAATATATAATATATATATATATATTTTAAAGATTTTATTTTATTTTATTATTTATTCATGATAGAGAGAGAGAAAGGCAGAGACACAGGCAGAGGGAGATGCAGGCTCCATGCCAGGAGAGATCCAGAGACCCAGGATCGCGCCCTGGGCCAAAGGCAGGCGCTAAACTGCTAGGCCACCCAGGGATCCCCTATATAATATATTTATTAGTTGTTTTGTCATCTAACTGATAAATTTATCTACCAATGATACATTTTATATCACTTTATTAATAAAAATTTGTGATGTAAGCCAAATTCCTTAAGGTGATTCTGAGTTACATACGTGTTAAGTCTTTGTTCATAGATAATAACATACGTAAAAGGAATTAATTTTAAGGATAAGTTTGCCTAATGAATTAAGCCAATATTTTTTTCCTTGACTCAGTTCCTAGAATAGTGTCAGGGTGTAAATTCCAGGTTTTATATCTCATTAGTCCAAGAGTAAAGTCTTAACAGTACTGACATCAGTGGTTTCTAAAATGTTGTAATGGTAAGTAGACCCATCTTAATTCTCTGGTTTGGTTCTGAGTGTCATATATTCTCCTTATTGAGAGTAGAGTGTCATATAAAAGTCATTGATTTAAAGCATACCCTGCATCAGAACATAAACTCATCCTCACAAAATATTATTTCTGAAAAAGCATATGACCTATGACTTTAGGTCTGTTTCCTGGCCATCCATCTACAACTGGTTCTGCTGGTATAAAATGATGTTTACCCTTGCTAAATAGCCATATGTTTGTCTCTATTGATGCTGTGTTCTCATAGCCATCTCCATAATTCTTTGATGTTCTCCCATCCTTTTCCTCATGTTACCTTCTCAGTCATTAGAATAATTGCATTAACCTAGTTTGTCATGATTAACTACCACCACTTGGCTTGTAGTGCTTAAGGAGGCTTTCATCTCCATTCTATGAGCAAATATAAGTTTCATAGTAGTCCATTCTATCATCAGCCTGGTCTACAGGAGACAGCCACCAGTTGACATTTTAGTGATGCTGATGTTCCTTTCAGCAGCACGGTCCTGCGTCCCAAATGCTTCCATAAATGGTGTCTTCTTTGGGAAATCCTGATGAATGTAACCATTTAATGGTCTTCCCAGCCATATAGAGAAAGCCCATTTTCTCAATCTTTTTAGTCCCTCCTGACTGCCTGTAACAACAATTCTGCCATTTTTTATATTGTACAATTGACATTATATTAATTTCAGGTATACTTCATAATGACATGATACTTTTATATTTTACAAAATGATCACCAAAATAAGTCTTAACATTTGTCACCATACATAATTACATTTTTTTCCTTTTGTGATGAGAAATTTTAGGATCTACTATCTTAACAATTTTCAAATATGCAATACAGTATTAACTATAGTCACTATTATATACATTATATACTCATGACTTATTTGTTTTATAACTAGAACTGTGTAACTTTTCATCACATTCACCAATTTTATATCTCCATCCCCACTCTCTGACTCTGGCAATAATAAATCTGTTCTATGTATCCATGAACTTGTTTTTTTTAGGTTTTGTTGTTTTACATTCCACATATAAGTGAGATCATATGGTATTTGCCTTTCTCTGTCTGATTTATTTCTCTTAGCGTAATGCCCTCAAAATCACCCATGTTGTCACTAATGACAAGATTCTTTTCTTTTTTTAAGGTTGAATAATATTTCCTGTCTGATTTATTTCTCTTAGCATAATGCCCTCAAAGTCAGTTGAAATATATTTTTGAATATATAATATTCATATATATATGAAATTTCATACAGCGATACATCAATGGTCCCTTAGGTTGTTTCCAGATCTTGTATGTTATAAATAATACTGCAATAAAATGGTGTTTCATATATCTTTTCAAATTAATGTTTCATTTTCTTCAGATAAATACCAAGAAGTTAAATTTCTGGATCATATGGTAGTTTTATTTTTAATTCTTTGTGAAATCTTCATACTGTTTTCCAAAGTGGCTGTACCAATTTATATTCTCACCAATAGTGCACTAGCTTTCTCTTTTCTCCACATCCTTACCGATACTTCTTATTTCTTGCCTTTTTGATAATAGCCATTCTAACAGATGTGAAGTGATACAGCATTGTGGTTTTGATTTGCATTTATGTGAAGATTAGTCATGTTAAGCACCTTTTCACATATTGCTGGCCCATCTATCTTTGGAAAAAATGTATATTTAAACATTTCCATTTTTAAATAGAATAGTTTGGATTTTGCTATTGAGTTGTATGAATTCTTTATATACTTTGGACATTAACCTCTTGTCAGATATATAATTTTCAAATAGTTTCTCACATTTGGTATGTTTCTTTTTCATTTGATTGATGGTTTCTTTGCTGTTCAGACACTTCTTTAGTTTGACATAGTCCCACTTGTGTACTTTTGCTTTTGTTGATTTTGGTTTTGTTGTCAGATTCAAAATATCATTACCAAGACTGATGTCAAGAACTTACTGCCTATGTCTTCTAAGAATCTTATGGTTTTAGGCCTTACATTCAAGTCTTTACTGCATTTTGAGTTTATTTCTGTGTACATTGTAAGACAGTGGTCTAGTTTCATTATTTTCCATGTGGCTTCCCAGTTTCCCAACACCTTTGTATATTCTTAGCTCCTTTGTCATAAGTTAACCAGCCATACATACATGAGTTTATTTCAGGGCTATTTTGCTTCTTGGTATATGTGTCTCTTTTAATGCCAGTATCCTACTGTGTCTTCTTTGGGCCTCCCTAAGGATGTAACACTCTAGTGGGTCTTTTGGCAATATACAAAGTGCCAATTTTCTCAACTTTTGGTCCTTTTCATATAACAATTCTGTAATTTTAATTCTGGTCAACTTAGGCCATCCCTTTGGAAACAATCCTAGTAGCCAGTTTATAATATCTCCTGGAGTCCTTACAATATTCATCCTGATATTTTGTCATAATTAAAACAAAATTATGCTCCATCATCCCACTGTCTCTTGATCAGCCATTCAAATTTCAATGCTATGCATAATTTTCCAATTCATAATTCCTGCTGGCACATACTGGTTGTATACTTCAGTTCTTTTGGATATAGTATATTTTCTTCCTTATAGACCCAACATGTCTCCAGCTAAATTATGCTGACACTTAACCCTTAAAAATTAATTTTTTTTTTTAATTTTTATTTATTTATGATAGTCACAGAGAGAGAGAGAGAGGCAGAGACACAGGCAGAGGGAGAAGCAGGCTCCATGCACCGGGAGCCTGATGTGGGATTCGATCCTGGGTCTCCAGGATCGCGCCCTGGGCCAAAGGCAGGCGCCAAACCGCTGCGCCACCCAGGGATCCCTAAAAATTAATTTTGAAATGTCTCAGATGCATATTCATTCATGTAACATGGAGGTGACATGGAGATATTAAAAGGAAATAATGGTAATAAAAATAAGTATGTTTAGTGTAGGACTTAAAAATAATAAATTGCTGAGGGCCAGTAGTAGGCAATTAAAAGCCTGAGATAAAAACCAAAGGACTGTGGCACCTGGGTATCTCAGTTGTTGAGCAGTTGCCTTTGGCTCAGGTTGTGATCCTGGGATCCTGGGATCGAGTCCCACATTGGGCTCCCTGCAGGGAGCCTGCTACTCCCTCTGCCTATGTCTCTCCACTCTTTCTGTGTCTCTCACAAATAAATAAAATCTTAAAAAAAAGAAAGACCTATTTATATGCTAACAAAGGAGTTACCATCTTCTGTATCAGAAGACATTGGGGGCCCCTAGGTGGCTCAGTGGTTGAGCATCTGCTTGGGCTCAGGGTGTCATCCTGGCCCCACACTGGGCTCCCCATAGGGAGCCTGCTCCTCCCTCTGCCTAGGTCTCTGCTTCTCTGTGTCTCTAATGAATAAATAAATAAAATCTTTAAAAAAAAGAAAGTAGGTTACTTTCTGTATTATACCAAAAAAGGATCCATAGTAGTTTTATTTATTATAATATATTTGATTAGGATCAAAATGTCTGTTTTTAGGCAACTTATTAGCAATATATTCAGGAATACTGACTATTATAAATTACACATTTTCTGGAGACTATGAAATATTTTTTTTTAAAAAAAGATCCTTTACATTCTTTCCTAAATTGCTATTTGATTGTTAAACTTCTTAGAAACAAGTTAATTAAAATATAAGGAACAAAAATAATATTAATTTTAGAACTCACACAAAGTGAATCTTACAGGAATAACCTAGTGAATAATGCCTTAAACTCTTTTCAATTTCTAATAAAAAAAAAAAAACTAGAAAAATGGATTAAGACTAATTCAGAAAGCAAAACCTTAAAAAATCCAGAACAATGTGCATTGGGAAATGGGAATACTTTAACAGCAGAATTGTTTATGCATAAGTTGGAATCATATTTGTCATTCAGTGGTTTGAGGCTTACAACTTATAGGAGGTTACTCGAGGTCAGAAAATAGAACCATAGTTTGATAATTGTGGTTTTAGAACTTTAGAGCACTTTAAGTGTATTTTAGAGAAGGATGTGAAAGTAATTTTACAAATGTATACTTGCTATATATGCTATTAAATTAAAAACAAGGGTTGGAAAAGAAGATGTAGCATCAGCAGTAACTGAATAAACAACAACAAAAAACTTAGTATCTCACTACAATTAATATTTATTCCCAGAGATCAAAGGGTTATTTCAGATAATTCTGATCTATACTATGTTTTGCCATTCTTGGCTCCAAACTATCTATTGTGTCCAGATTTGGTCTATGTGTCATCATCCTTAGACAAGCTAGCTAGCATGTTCTTTTCATGATGATAATAGAAGTACAAGAGGGCAAATGGAAATAGGTGATACATCATAAGGCTTATGCTCATAATTGGCACACTGTAATTTGTAACTTGTAATTCAATTGGTCTAAGTCAGTCTGTGATGTTCGTTTTATATATCAACTTGGCTGGACTAGGGGATGCCCAATCAGTTAGTAAAATACTATTTCTGGGTATGTCTGTGACAGTGGTCCTGGAAGAAATAAGCAATTTATTCTAAGAAGTGAGTAAAGAGGAGCATCCTCATTAATGCAGGTGAGCATTATTTAAAACAATTATATTTGTTCTTACATGGGCAGTATTAGGATGAAGCTTCTCTGTTTCAGTTGATTCTGATATATAATTAGAGACAAAAATAATCCTAAATCTTAACTATGCCATTCTCAGGAAAATTACTAATAAATCTGAAAAATCCTATAGCCAGTACAGCAATAGATACAGTAATCAGATACCAAAAATTCAAAATCCTTATTTACATTTTGCCAATTTTGTAAATATATATGACATAATCAACATTTATCTTTATAAAAATTTAATTCAATATCTGAAAAATTTGCTCAAAATAAATCTACTTTTGTAGTTACTTGGCAGTTAAGAAAATGCTCAAATTGAATAGTGATCATGAAGGTAAAAAATTAAGACTTTTCACACATATTTGGTAGATATATATTTTTAATTTTGCAAATATAGAGAATTAGAGGAGATTTTGATCAATAGAAACTGGAAGTTTAGGTTAATTTGATACACTCTTACTAAAGAGCAATTTGATAATGTCTTTCTCTTTTTTTAATGTTTCAAGTTTTTATCTAAACCCTAGTAATTAATTAATATATAGTGTAATTTTAGTTTCTGGAGTAGAATTTATTCATCACTTACTAAGTATTGCCCAGTTCTATGAAGAAAAGAAATAAAAATATATACATTTAATAGTTTAAAGTTTACATACAAGATGTAATAGAACATCTATATTCAATTTTAAAGCAATAATTTAAAAATTGAATATGTGGTTAATACAAACCATATATCTTTGAAACCCCTCTGTGCTTTCCACTAATCATATTTTCCTTTGTCACCCAAAGATAACCACTGTCCTGGATTGCTTTTCTTCATAGTTTTACCCAAAAAGTGATACCCACAAATAGCATACTTTTAAAGTTTTACTTTTTTTTTTTTTTTTTTTTTAAGATTTTACTCTTCAAATGCATGACAAACCCTGGTAGAATTTTTATTTAAGTGATTTAAAATCTATACAGTTTTGAATATCAAAAATGGTATCATATTTTCTTCTCTTTTATCAGATAGGATACAGTATTTTTTAAGGAATATATGCTTTTATCTGTAATTTAAATTTTATTAACATAAGATTGTAACATCTTATTATCATCTTAATATTAGTATAATCTTTAATGACAACCCCTTATATTCTTTACATTATATTATTTTTTTAAATAATCAGTCTTACAAGATGTTTACCTTTATTTTTGCCTTTCAAAGAATAAATATTTTGTTCTGTGAATACTCTATTCTGTTTGTCGTCTATTTCATTAACTTCTGCTCTTATGATTATTTTTCCCTATTTACTTTACAGATTTTATTGTTCTTTTTATACTTTCCTGAGATAAATATTTATTTGTTTTCTACCTGTCTTGTTTTCTGATATACACATTGAAAGACATAAATTCTGTACTTCACCTGAATGTCACAATTGTGACATGTAATATTTTTGGTATCAGTTCAAAATTTTTCTGGTGCCAGTGTTTTTTTCCTTTGTCCTATAAGTTATTTTGAATATAGGGATATTTTATAGTGTGTTTTTGTTATTTTTTTTTTCTAGAGAAATTGAATTTTGGCCAGAGAACATAACATATATGATCTTTTTTTTTTTTTTTTTTTTTTTTTTTTTTTTAAGATTTGGTCCATTCTACCACGGTGGGTCCCATATTTGTATTTGTTTACTAAGATGAATTTACTTCTTGAGTTTAAAAAATACATTTAATATATTTTGGAAATAATTCTTTAAATAGTTCTGGAGAGATGTATTTTTTAATCTTATTAATTTTGTCTATTTGTCCATATAGTTTTGTGCACTTTTGTTGTATAAAAATAAGACAGGGTCAGCAGGTGCACACTTATTTAGAAATGCTGTGTCTTCCTGGTCAATTGAAAATGTTATGATTCTGAAACATCTTCTTATCTTGAATAAAGAATACTGACTAAAGTCTTTTTTTTTTTCCGAAATACAGCTACATTTTCTTTATTTTGAGTTTCTTTTGTGTAACTTTTTCAATTTTTTTAAAAAATCATACTATTTGATACCTATTTTTAGATATGTTTCTTGTAAATAACAAAATAGTTTATATCTGGAATTTGCTTTTTTAAAAAATAGTCTTGTAATCTTTATCTTTTAGGTTGAGTATTTAGTCAATTTGTTATTATTATTGCTGATCTGTTGAACTTAAAACTTCTACATTGCACATACTTTCTGCTTTGTCTGCCTGTTCCATTTCTTCTATTAAAATGACTGATTATTCTGTATTTTCTACCATTAACTCAGAAGTCATTTACTTTTTAACTATTTTTCAGTTCGCTCTAAATATTACTATATTTATCCTGAGTAATAAAATCTAGTATTAATTAGCACTTTTTTCCTCTTAACATATTATATAATAAACTAACATTTTAACTATTTTTATTCCCTACTAATATATATGCTATGCTTTTTGGTGTGATTTAATACTAATATATTTCAAGTACATTTGACGTCACTTTTATTTAAGAAGTTATCATTTTATTATATTTATCCACATTATTACTACAGTTAATCTTCATTTACTTCATCATTTCCAAGCATCCATTTTGAATTATCCTCTTCCTGCTAGAAGAATGCTCTTAATTTTCCTCTAGTTTTTCCTGTAGTGTATACCTGTCAGTGATAAGTGGTTTTTTAAAATGTCCTTAATTTTTTTTTCATTTTCCATTATTTTTTCTTTTTTTTATAGTTTCAAGTTTTTATTTAAATTCTAGTTAGTTAGCATACAACATAATATTAGTTGCAGGAGTAGAATTTAGCAATTCTTTACTTACATACAATAGTCAATGCTCATCACAACAAGTGCCCTCCTTAATACCCACCTCTCATTTAACCTATCCCCTTGATTACTTCCCCTCCAACAATCCTGTTTGTTCTCTATAGTTCTCTTAAATGGTTTTACCTCCTTTTTGAATTTTCTTTCCCCTTTGTTCATGTTTTGTTTCTTAAATTCCACGTATAAGTGAAGTCATGCGATATATCTCTTATAATTGAAGATAGTTAAACTTTCATCCTAAGCACTGAATATCCTAGAAAATCTCATGAGTAAGGGAGATAATGTACAAAAGTTAGAAAATAAATTTATTTTCATTTAAACATTAGTATAGAGAATAGAAATTTGCTATAGGTAAATTCAAATAGGCAAATTGCTATAGGCTATATTCAAATAGTAACTGGTGTAAAGTTGGAAAGAAAAACTTCAGCATCAAGGAAAATAATCTAAAGATCTATAGTAGTTAAGACAATAAAGAATGGTAGCTGATTGCTAAATAATTTTTCTCATATATGTATATTCTTTACACTTCAGAATTAAAAATCTTATTTTATTTTGAAATTTCAAATCAATATTTATGGAGACTTGTTTTTAAATCATTTGAATGTTTCATAATATGCATCTGTAATAAACATTTTCATTTCTGATTATTTAGTTTTATGTAATTAAAATATTTAGGTAATAAGAAACATTAGCATTTAGGTAATTAGATAAGTAAAACTACAGTTGTTCCTCATTATTCACAGTCCATATATGTGAATTTGCTTATACACTAAAATTTATTTGCAAACTTCAAATCAGTGCTCCTGGTACTTTAATGGTCATTGCAAACATGTACATAGTAATAAGAAATTTGAGTCACCTGGTTGCACATTCCCATCTGAAGTCAAATAAGAGAACACCTTACCTTCTTGTTTTAGCTCTTATAATGTAAACAATTGTGATGTTTGTGATCTATTTACTGTCATATTTTTACATTTTTCATTTTTTGTTGGTGTTTTTACCATTTAAAATAGCCCCCAAACAGCAGAAGTGCTGTCTGTGTTCCCAAACTCAAGAGGATTATGATGTCCCTTATACAGAAACTATGTGTGTGAGATAAACTTCTTTCAGGCATGAGGTTTTTTTTTTGTTTTTTTTTTAAGTTTTTATTTATTTGTTTATGAGAGACGCATGGTGGGGAGGCGCAGAGACACTGGCAGAGGGAGAAGCAGTCTCCATGCAGAGAGCCTGACATGGGACTCCATCCTGGGTCTCCAGGATCACGCCCTGGGCTGAAGGCGGTGCTAAACCGCTGAGCCAACCCGGCAGCCCTTGAGGCATGAGTTACGGTTGTGTGGCCCAAGAGTTTGATACTAATGAATTAACAATAGATGCTAAATAATTGTCTTTAAACAGAAAGCAAACCATAAAACACAATTATGTACAGATCAATTGTTGAAAATCTGAACAGAAGTCTTCAGGAAACTAATTTTCTCTATAGGTAATTCAGTGTTGACAGTGACTTTATAGAACATATTACCACATATAACAGAATCTACTGTAATTCCTTGTTTACAGTGATTTGATCATGTTAATATAATTACATTATTTATATCAGGTCGTGAATTAAATAATCTGAAAGAAATACCACAAATATTTACAAATATTATTTACTGAAAAACATCATTATGCTTATATAATATATATGGTGGCTCTCTATATAAATATATATTTTATTTCTACTTGTATTATAAAAAAATTCAAGGGCCCTGGTAATCAACCAAAAAATCTAAGTTCAATGAGGATATATAGGAAAACATTCAAAAGTAAAAAAGTAACTATGTGTAGGAGATCAATGTATGAAGATTTGATAAGAGATATGGTTTTCAGTATATATTGGAAGAATTCAAGGGAGTTCACTTAATCCTTCTGTGGTGGGCAGATATATTCCTTATAGGATGTCAGAAAAAATAAGGCTGGCTACCCCAATAAGGATGGGAAAATAATAGTAGTTGTTAAATATGAGTTAGAGGAAACATTTGTGTAGAATAATAAGGAAAAGTAATATTCTAAAAGAAATATGAATGATGATAAGATTGTCCAAAAATATAAATGAGAATATTCATAATTATTACATAAGAAAGCCATGATCAAGAAGTCTCTGGCAGAATGTAAAAGTAGTTTGGACAAAATAGCAAAAGAAGGTCTCTAGCATTTCTATTTTTGGATTAAATTCACCACAATACTGTTTGGCTATGCTTATTAAATTGGTAAATAGACTTTGAAATTAAAGAGGAAATGTATATTTGTTAGAAATACTTTAAAAGGTGGTGAAAATGTGAAAAGATTGTAGACTGAAAATAGAAATAAATGGGTATAGACTTATAGCTTTTGTTTAGAATTCACCTTAAAACACTTACTGTTATCACAGACTAAAAACAATTTTCCAATAGTTCAGACAAGTGGTGATGAAGTTTCTCTCTCTGTTGGTCCTTAGAGTGGGAAATTATCATACTCAAGAGAAATGGAAACAGTCTTTTCTACTTGCTGTCTTATGGTTTAGGAACTGCAATTAGGAATTAAACATAAAAAGTGCTGCAGGACTACTAACATCGTTGTATCACTGACAGACACTTAAAAACCACTATAAAGGTGGCAAAATCATGACAATGAAAAGAATAGAAATATATGAGAAAACTAAACATTGATGAAGAAAAGTTGCTGCAGTAAATTAAAAACAAGATTATTTAAGGAAATTCAAGGCTACATAGGAATAAGATATATTTTATAAATTAAAAAAGAAAAGGGGTGACTATCATCTTAGGTATATTATTAATATAAATAAATTAAAACCAGAAATCAACATTGATTTATGAGAAATATGTATGAGCAAAGAAACTGTTCAATAAATGGGTAAATTGAAATAATGAATTGCAATGGGAATTAGTTTTAAAGTTACAAACTTAAGAAAATGTAAAAAAGAAGATTCAAAGGGCATATTCTGCAAAATTTGATAAAATATTGGTAGCTATAAATAAAGATTAATATATTCTTGTTGCTGTTTGGGAGAAAGAGGGATATACTGGTTAAATAGTACATACAAATGCCAAAATTTTATAGACACTTAACAAAACATTCAAAATATAATCTATATAGTCTAACCATGGAGGCAAAGACAGGAGTAACAAAAACTGTTTCTGTGCTGGGAGAGGGGAGGAAAGAAAGAGGGACATACTAAGGGAGAAAGAGACAACGGAATTCAAAACTTGTTCAGGGTTTGACTGATAAAGGACTTAGTTACCAAATTGTTGACAATGCACATTTTGTACAAATTTTAACTTGATAGATATGTCTCATTTAAATGTAAATTAGTTTAAATTTATATTTTGTAATGTTTTTGTAGAAGTTGCCTGACTTGATTTGCTACAAATTAACATAGAAAGAGTTTATAGCCAGATTATAAAAGTTGGTCTTTATCTTACCATATTTTGTAATGAATCTAGGGTATATTCTTACTTGTTTGTTTTACTAAACAGAGACCACCCTGGAAATGGTAGTAAGAAATAAAGTTCATAGATTTTTATTTAATGTGGCAATAAAACTGAAAACGGAGCCTGTAAAGTACTATTTATTGCACAGAGTGACAAAGAAATTATAAATAACTATTTTCCAGATGCTTTTGGTCATTATTGTTTCCTTTAGGCCTAAGCAAATATTTCAGATGGATTTGATTAATACTAAAGGGAAAAAAGGAAATTATGAATGTGAAAATGAACAGATTTTTGTTTTTGCTTTCTGTATTTTATATACTTGTATGCTTTTAAATATTTTAAATTTACATTTTAAAATCAATATAATGAAAATTTGTGTGAATCACATAGGTTTTTTGAGAATGAAACAAAAAATTTAAATCTGTCCTCATGGACATTTTAAATAAAATAATTTGACTTATTTTAATTAATTTATTAATTTGCTTAATTACCAAATATATTATTTTCCAAATTTCTTCTGTAAGAATTATTTCTGAATTTAATATCTCATTTATTCTTTAGTAATTTCTTCTATAATTTTGTTTTCAGGGATGTTCTTTTTTCAAATGTTATTTATTGAGATATAATTGACATATGATATTGCATAGGTTTAAAGTATACATTTATATATTGCAATATGATTACTTATCTTAGTGTTAGCTAACACATGATTGCTATTTCTTTTTTGTAGTGAGAAAAATTAAGTTCTGGACTCTTAGGAACTATGAAGTCTATAATATAGTATTTTTGCCCATAATCACTATGTGTATCAGATATTCTTTATATCTTTGAAATTAGTTTTGTTTATATGTTTCAAATAACTTACTTCTTTACCACATTTCAGTATATGTAAATCCTATTTTCCGCTTCAATTTTATTCTGTGGTTTTCTATCATACTGTGTTTTTGGTCTTTTAAATTATAAACTAACTTTGAAAAATATATTTCTGAAATTATATTATATATTAGAGTTAACGTTCCTGCCTTTAGCTCTCATACACAATATTTTGTAAGGCTTAACAGTAACTCCTAGTCATTTGCATGAAACATCAGTTTTTAAAAAGTACAACAGTTGTATTGAGTTTGGATAATGTATTTATTCATTACTAAGCTGTTGTCAATAAAAATCTACCTGTGAAATTGATTTCTTCCACTTTAAATAAAACTGCAATTTTATCAATGGTATTCTTGAGCTGTGGAAATTGAAGAACACTCAGAAATCTTTAGAATAATGTGATCTTCTATATATTCTATAATATAGTCTCACTGTCTTCCAATTTTTTCCATTTTTGATCATTACCTTGGTTTTCATTAGTAAAAGATAGAATTTTAAACTGTGTTTTTATATTTAATATTCAATTTGTTACAAGTAGCTATTTGTATCTATGGCACTTATGCCTTATTCAGTTATTATTATATTTAAAAAGCTCTCATTACAAGTTTTATGGGGAAATGATTGTCAGTGGATTTCAAATATACATTTATTTTATGTTGTATCTTACAATGATAAAATTTTATAGTTTTTTACTGCATTAATAAAATGTGAACATTCTTTGTTCTGAAAATGGCATAATTCACAGAGATTTTTTTCGGATAATATACTTATTAATTCCTTTAGAGTGAACTTGACTTAATCTTGATGTTTTCTTGTTTTACATTGCTTATAGCATCATAAATATTTCTCACCCCTAAAATATCACTCATAATTTAGTGTCAATATACTCTATCACAAGATGCTAACAGATATAGAAGGAGTCCTATGAAATTTTTGATGAGGATTTATTTTTCACCAGAAAGGAATATGTCTGCTATGTTTGGTAATGATGTATAGGGTGAAAATTTCCATATAGTATTTCAATAATAATAATAATAATAATAATAATAATAATATACTCTGTATCTCAAAACTTTCATGAGAAAATATATTGTTCTTAATAGTTTTTTTTTTTTTTTTAGTCTACACTACTGCATGGATTCCATGATGTATTTTATCTTATTTATCTTTGTTTCCAGGGCATAGCAACATCCAATTGTTATTGAAATCTCTCATAAATGTACATATAATTTAGAACCTGCTGTAAAATAATGAAAAGGGTATAAGATTATTTTAAATTTTAGATCAAATGAAGTGATAGTAATGAGAATTTTTATTAGCCACATTTTTTTGAGAAGAGGATATTAGAATTAACCCATATACTCATTCAAAGTAGTAGGATGGGGAACGCCTGGATGGCTCGTCGTTAAGTGCCTTTTTTTTTTTTTTTTTCTTTTATTCATGACACAGAGAGAGAGAGAGAGGGGCAGAGACCCAGGCAGAGGGAGAAGCAGGCTCCCTGCAAGGAGTCCCACGTGGGACTCCATCCCGGGTCTCTAGGATCACACCCTGGGCGGAAGGCGGTGCTAAACCAATCCGCCACTGGGCCCCAGCCTCTGCCTTTGACTCAGGGAGTGATCCCGGAGTCTCCGAATCGAGTCCCACGTCAGGCTCCCAGCATGGAACCTGCTTCTCCCTCTTTCAAGTCTCTGCCCCTCTCTCTGTGTGTCTCTCCTGAATAAATAAATAAAATCCTTAAAAGAAATAGTAGGATGAATTATTAATTAATGGCTTTTATTTTTTTAATTTTTTTAAAGATTTGTTTATTAATGATAGAGAGAGAGAGAGAGAGAGGCAGAGACACAGGCAGAGGGAAAAGCAGGGTCCATGCAGGGAGCCCGATGTGGACTCGATCCTGGGACCCCAGGCTGAAGGGAGGTGCCAAACCGCTGAGCCACCCAGGTGTCCCTGTTTACTACTTTGAAACTTAATTATGGATCATGAAATCCTGTGTTTGGAACTGTCCAGATGCTTTTTTTTTTAATTGATATATAATTGGTATATAACATTATATTACTTTTAGGTGTACAGCATCATGATTTGATATTTGTATATATTGTAAAATAATCACCACAATAAGTTCAGTTAACATCCATCACTATATAGTTACAAATTGTTCTTCCTTGTTATGAGAACTTTAAAAATCTCTCAGCAATTTTCAGGTATGCAATATAGTATTAACTACAGTTAGCTGCTATACATTACATCCCCATGACTTACTTATTTTATAACTGAAAGTTTATACCTTTTGACCCACTTCACCCATCTTGTTCACCTCCTGCCCCTCACCTCTGGCAATCAACAATCTGTTTCCTCCATCAATTAACTCATTTTTTATCCCACATAAAAGTGAGATCAGGGCAGCCCGAGTAGTTCAGTGGTTTAGAGCCGCCTTCAGCCCAGGGTGTGATCCTAGAGATCAGGGATCAAGTCCCACATCTGGCTCCCTGCGAGGAGTCTGCTTCTCCCTCTGCCTGTGTCTTTTGCCTCTCTCTGTGGGTGTCTCTCATTAATAAATAAATAAAAATCTTTTTTAAAAAGTGAGATCATACAATATTTGTCTTTTGCTTTCTGACATATTTTACTTAGTAGAAGACTTTCAAGGTCTATCCATGTTGTTGCAAATAGCAACATTTCTTTCTTTTTTATGGCTAAATAATAACACACACACACCACATTTTATCTATTCATCCATTAATAGACACTTAGGTTGTTTTCATAGCTTGGCTATTATAAATGTTGCAATGAACATGGGACTGCATATATCTTTTTGAGTTAGTGTTTTTGTGTTCTTCAGATAAATAGCCAGAAATTGAATTGCTGGATCATATGGCAATTTATTTTTTAATTTTTTTATGAACCTCTAAACTGTGTTCCATAGTGGGTGCATTAGTTGCATTTCCGGCGCAGTGCACAAGGATTCATTTTTCTCCACAACCTCTCCAAAACTTGTAACTTCTCTTTTGGATAGTAGATATTTAGCAAGATCAAGTTGATAATCTCACTGTAGTTTTGATTTACATTTCTATGGTGATTGGTTATGTGAAGTACCTTTTCAAGTACCTCTTTGACATCTGTCTTTTTGGAAAATGTCTATTTGGATCTCCTACTAATATTTAATCAGATTATTTAGGTTTATTTGCTATTGAGATGCATGAGTCTTTATATATTTTGAATATTAACCTCTAAGCAGATATATGATTTGCAAATATTTTAACCCATTCAGTAGGTTGTTTTTTCCTTTTGTTGCTGGTTTTCTTTGCTGAGCAGAAGCTTTTGAGTTTGATGTAGTCCTAATTGTTTTTGCTTTTGTTGCCTTTGCTGTCAATCCAAAAAAATCATTACGAACACTGATGTCAAGTAGCTTACCACCTGTTTTATTCTAGGAGTTTCAGGTTTTTTATTCAACTCTTTAATACATTCTAATGTTTATGTAAGGTTTAAAAGAGTGATCCAATTTCATTTTTTGCATGTGCTGTTCAGTTTTCCCAATATCATCTACTGAAGAAACTATCTTTCCCCTTTGTATATTCTCGGTTCCTATGACCTAAATTAGTTGACCATAAATGCATGGGCTTATTTTGGGGTTCTCTATTATTTTTTTTTTAGGTTCTCTATTATATTCTATTGATTTATGTGTCTATGCCAACACTATACTTTTTTTTTATTGCTATAGCTTTGTAATAAAGTTTGAAATCAGGGAGTGAGATACTTCCAGCTTCACCTTTCTCCAGATTGCTTTTGGTATTCAAGGTCTTTTGTGATTCCATAGAAACTTTAGGATAGTTTGTTCTATTTCTGTGCAAAATTCCATAGAAATGTTGACAGAGATTGCATTAAATCTGTATGTTGTTTTGGGTAGTATGACTATTTTTAAAATATCAAATTGTTTCCATTCATGAGCATGGAATATCTGTTTGTGTTTTCTTCAGTATTTTTCATCAGTGTCTTCTAGTTTACAGAGTTCATGTCTTTCATCCTCTGGTTACATTTATTCCTAGGTATTTTATTCTTTTTGATGCAATTGGAAAGGGGGATTATTTTCTTAATTTCTTTTTATGAAAGCTCAATATTAGTGTATAGAAATGCAACACATTTTTGTATATTCATTTTGTATCCTGTAGCTTTACTAAATTTATTGATTAGTTCTAATAGTATTTTGTGGAGTTTAAGGATATCTATATATATCTATATAGATATCTGGCATAGGGGGGAGGAGCAAGACGGCGGAAGAGTAGGGTCTCCAAATCACCTGTCTCCACCAAATTACCTAGAAAACCTTCAAATTATCCTGAAAATCTATTAATTCGGCATGAGATTTAAAGAGAGACCAGCTGGAATGCTGCAGTGAGAAGAGTTCGCGCTTCTATCAAGGTAGGAAGACGGGGAAAAAGAAATAAAGACACAAAAGGCCTCCAAGGGGGAGGGGCCCGCGAGGAGCCGGGCTGAGGCCGGGGCGAGTGTCCCCAGGACAGGAGAGCCCCGTCCCGGAGGAGCAGGAGCTGCACCGACCTTCCCGGGGGAAAGGGGCTCGCGGGGAGGTGGAGCAGGACCCGGGAGGGCGGGGATGCCCTCGGGCTCCGGGGACACTAACAGACACCTGCGCCCCGGGAGAGTGCGCCGAGCTCCCTAAGGGCTGCAGCGCGCACGGGGGACCCGGAGCAGCTCGGGGGGCTCGGGGGCGGCTCCGCGGAGGGGGCTGCGGGGCGGGAGCAGCTCGGGGGGCTCGGGGGCGGCTCCGCGGAGGGGGCTGCGGGGCGGGAGCAGCTCGGGGGGCTCGGGGGCGGCTCCGCGGAGGAGGCTGCGGGGGGGAGCAGCTCGGGGGGCTCGGGGGCGGCTCCGCGGAGGGGGCTGCGGGGCGGGAGCAGCTCGGGGGGCTCGGGGGCAGCTCCGCGAAGGAGGCTGCGGGGCGGAGGCAGCTCGGGGGGCTCGGGGGCGGCTCCGCGGAGGGGGCTGCGGGGCGGGAGCGCGAATCCACCAGCGCAGGCCCCGGAGCACAGGGCGCCGGGACACAGCCCAGGATCCGGCCTCCCCGGGACAGGCAGAGGCCGGGAGGGCCCAGGACAGCGAGGACGCTCCTGCCCCAGCTGAGCAGATCAGCGGCCCCGCCCGGACCCTCCAGGCCCTGCAGACGGAGAGCTCCGGAGCTACTGCGGGGGCTGACTCCAGGGCTGCAGAGCTGCCCCGCCACTGGGGCTGTTCCTCCTGCGGCCTCACGGGGTGAACAACCCCCACTGAGCCCTGCACCAGGCAGGGGCACAGCAGCTCCCCCAAGTGCTCACACCTGAGAATCAGCACAACAGGCCCCTCCCCCAGAAGACCAGCTGGACTGACTGACAACTTCCAGGGGAAGCCAAGGGACTTTACACAAAATCAGAAGATACTCCCCCGTGGTTCTTTTTTTGTTTTGTTTTGTTTTGTTTTGTTTTGCTTTTTGATTTATTTCCTTCCCCCACCCCCTTTTTTTCTCCTTTCTTTTTCTTTCTCTTTTTCTTCTTTTTTTTCTTTTCGTTTTTTTCTTCCTTTTTTTTCTCTTTCTCTTTTCTTTCCTTCTTTCTCTCCTCTCTTTTTCTCCTTTTCCCAATACAACTTGCTTTTGGCCACTCTGCACTGAGCAAAATGACTAGAAGGAAAACCTCACCTCAAAAGAAAGAATCAGAAACAGTCCTCTCTCCCACAGAGTTACAAAATCTGGATTACAATTCAATGTCAGAAAGCCAATTCAGAGCACTATTATACAGCTACTAGTGGCTCTAGAAAAAAGTATAAAGGACTCAAGAGACTTCATGACTACAGAATTTAGATCCAATCAGGCAGAAATTAAAAATCAATTGAATGAGATGCAATCCAAACTACAAGTCCTAACGACGAGGGTTAACGAGGTGGAAGAACGAGTGAGTGACATAGAAGACAAGTTGATAGCAAAGAAGGAAACTGAGGAAAAAAGAGACAAACAATTAAAAGACCATGAAGATAGATTAAGGGAAATAAACGGCAGCCTGAGAAAGAAAAACCTACGTTTAATTGGGGTTCCCGAGGGCGCCGAAAGGGACAGAGGGCCAGAATATGTATTTGAACAAATTCTAGCTGAAAACTTTCCTAATCTGGGAAGGGAAACAGGCATTCAGATCCAGGAAATAGAGAGATCCCCCCCTAAAATAAAAAAAAAACGTTCAACACCTCGACATTTAATAGTGAAGCTTGCAAATTCCAAAGATAAAGAGAAGATCCTTAAAGCAGCAAGAGACAAGAAATCCCTGACTTTTATGGGGAGGAGTATTAGGGTAACAGCAGACCTCTCCACAGAGACCTGGCAGGCCAGAAAGGGCTGGCAGGATATATTCAGGGTCCTAAATGAGAAGAACATGCAACCAAGAATACTTTATCCAGCAAGGCTCTCATTCAAAATGGAAGGAGAGATAAAGAGCTTCCAAGACAGGCAGCAACTAAAAGAATATGTGACCTCCAAACCAGCTCTGCAAGAAATTTTAAGGGGGACTCTTAAAATTCCCCTTTAAGAAGAAGTTCAGTGGAACAGTCCACAAAAACAAGGACTGAATAGATATCATGATGACACTAAACTCATATCTCTCAATAGTAACTCTGAATGTGAACGGGCTTAATGACCCCATCAAAAGGCGCAGGGTTTCAGACTGGATAAAAAAGCAGGACCCATCTATTTGCTGTCTACACGAGACTCATTTTAGACAGAAGGACACCTACAGCCTGAAAATAAAAGGTTGGAGAACCATTTACCATTCGAATGGTCCTCGAAAGAAAGCAGGGGTAGCCATCCTTATATCAGATAAACTAAAATTTACCCCAAAGACTGTAGTGAGAGATGAAGAGGGGCACTATATCATACTTAAACAATCTATTCAACAAGAGGACTTAACAATCCTCAATATATATGCCCCGAATGTGGGAGCTGCCAAATATATAAATCAATTATTAACCAAAGTGAAGAAATACTTAGATAATAATACACTTATACTTGGAGACTTCAATCTAGCTCTTTCTACACTCGATAGGTCTTCTAAGCACAACATCTCCAAAGAAACGAGAGCTTTAAATGATACACTGGACCAGATGGATTTCACAGATATCTACAGAACTTTACATCCAAACTCAACTGAATACACATTCTTCTCAAGTGCACATGGAACTTTCTCCGGAATAGACCACATATTGGGTCACAAATCGGGTCTGAACCAATACCAAAAGATTGGGATTGTCCCCTGCATATTCTCAGACCATAATGCCTTGAAATTAGAACTAAATCACAACAAGAAGTTTGGAAGGACCTCAAACACATGGAGGTTAAGGACCATCCTGCTAAAAGATAAAAGGGTCAACCAGGAAATTAAGGAAGAATTAAAAAGATTCATGGAAACTAATGACAATGAAGATACAACCGTTCAAAATTTTGGGATGCAGCAAAAGCAGTCCAAAGGGGGAAATACATCACAATACAAGCATCCATTCAAAAACTAGAAAGAACTCAAATACAAAAGCTAACCTTACACATAAAGGAGCTAGAGAAAAAACAGCAAATAGATCCTACGCCCAAGAGAAGAAGGGAGTTAATAAAGATTCGAGCAAAACTCAACGAAATCGAGACCAGAAGAACTGTGGAACAGACCAACAGAACCAGGAGTTGGTTCTTTGAAAGAATTAATAAGATAGATAAACCATTAGCCAGCCTTATTAAAAAGAAGAGAGAGAAGACTCAATAAAATCATGAATGAGAAAGGAGAGATCACCACCAATACCAAAGAAATACAAACGATTTTAAAAACATATTATGAACAGCTATACGCCAATAAATTAGGCAATCTAGAAGAAATGGACGCATTCCTGGAAAGCCACAAACTACCAAAACTGGAACAGGAAGAAATAGAAAACCTGAACAGGCCAATAACCAGGGAGGAAATTGAAGCAGTCATCAAAAACCTCCCAAGACACAAAAGTCCAGGGCCAGATGGCTTCCCAGGGGAATTTTATCAAACGTTTAAAGAAGAAACCATACCTATTCTCCAAAGCTGTTTGGAAAGATAGAAAGAGATGGAGTACTTCCAAATTTGTTCTATGAGGCCAGCATCACCTTAATTCCAAAACCAGACAAAGACCCCACCAAAAAGGAGAATTACAGACCAATATCCCTGATGAACATGGATGCAAAAATTCTCAACAAGATACTGGCCAATAGGATCCAACAGTACATTAAGAAAATTATTCACCATGACCAAGTAGGATTTATCCCTGGGACACAAGGCTGGTTCAACACCCGTAAAACAATCAATGTGATTCATCATATCAGCAAGAGAAAAACCAAGAACCATATGATCCTCTCATTGGATGCAGAGAAAGCCTTTGACAAAATACAGCATCCATTCCTGATCAAAACTCTTCAGAGTGCTAGGGATAGAGGGAACATTCCTCGACATCTTAAAAGCCATCTATGAAAAGCCCACAGCAAATATCATTCTCAATGGGGAAGCACTGGGAGCCTTTCCCCTAAGATCAGGAACAAGACAGAGTTGTCCACTCTCACCACTGCTATTCAACATAGTACTGGAAGTCCTAGCCTCAGCAATCAGACAACAAAAAGACATTAAAGGCATTCAAATTGGCAAAGAAGAAGTCAAACTCTCCCTCTTCGCTGATGACATGATACTCTACATAGAAAACCCAAAAGTCTCCACCCCAAAATTGCTAGAACTCATACAGCAATTCGGTAGCGTGGCAGGATACAAAATCAATGCCCAGAAGTCAGTGGCATTTCTATACACTAACAATGAGACTGAAGAAAGAGAAATTAAGGAGTCAATCCCATTTACAATTGCACCCAAAAGCATAAGATATCTAGGAATAAACCTAACCAAAGATGTAAAGGATCTATACCCTCAAAACTATAGAACACTTCTGAAAGAAATTGAGGAAGACACAAAGAGATGGAAAAATATTCCATGCTCATGGATTGGCAGAATTAATATTGTGAAAATGTCAATGTTACCCAGGGCAATATACACGTTTAATGCAATCCCTATCAAAATACCATGGACTTTCTTCAGAGAGTTAGAACAAATTATTTTAAGATTTGTGTGGAATCAGAAAAGACCCCGAATAGCCAGGGGAATTTAAAAAAAAAAACATATCTGGGGGCATCACAATGCCAGATTTCAGGTTGTACTACAAAGCTGTGGTCATCAAGACAGTGTGGTACTGGCACAAAAACAGACACATAGATCAGTGGAACAGAATAGAAAATCCAGAAGTGGACCCTGAACTTTATGGTCAACTAATATTCGATAAAGGAGGAAAGACTATCCACTGGAAGAAAGACAGTCTCTTCAATAAATGGTGCTGGGAAAATTGGACATCCACATGCAGAAGAATGAAACTAGACCACTCTCTTACACCATACACAAAGATAAACTCAAAATGGATGAAAGATCTAAATGTGGGACAAGATTCCATCAAAATCCTAGAGAAGAACACAGGCAACACCCTTTTTGAACTCGGCCATAGTAACTTCTTGCAAGATACATCCACGAAGGCAAAAGAAACAAAAGCAAAAATGAACTATTGGGACTTCATCAAGATAATAAGCTTTTGCACAGCAAAGGATACAGTCAACAAAACTAAAAGACAACCTACAGAATGGGAGAAGATATTTTCAAATGACGTATCAGATAAAGGGCTAGTTTCCAAGATCTATAAAGAACTTATTAAACTCAACACCCAAGAAACAAACAATCCAATCATGAAATGGGCAAAAGACATGAACAGAAATCTCACAGAGGAAGACATAGACATGGCCAACATGCACCTGAGAAAATGCTCTGCATCATTTGCCATCAGGGAAATACAAATCAAATCCACAATGAGATACCACCTCACACCAGTGAGAGTGGGGAAAAGTAACAAGGCAGGAAACCACAATGTTGGAGAGGATGCGGAGAAAAGGGAACCCTCATACTCTGTTGGTGGGAATGTGAACTGGTGCAGCCACTCTGGAAAACTGTGTGGAGGTTCCTCAAAGAGTTAAAAATAGACCTGCCCTACGACCCAGCAATTGCACTGCTGGGGATTTACCCCAAAGATTCAGATGCAATGAAACGCCGGGGCACCTGCACCCCGATGTTTATAGCAGCAATGGCCACGATAGCCAAACTGTGGAAGGAGCCTCGGTGTCCATCGAAAGATGAATGGATAAAGATGATGTGGTTTATGTATACAATGGAATATTACTCAGCTATTAGAAATGACAAATACCCACCATTTGCTTCCACGTGGATGGAACTGGAGGGTATTATGCTGAGTGAAGTAAGTCAGTCGGTGAAGGACAAACATTATATGTTCTCATTCATTTGGGGAATATAAATAATAGTGAAAGGGAATAGAAGGGAAGGGAGAAGAAATGTGTGGGAAATATCAGAAAGGGAGACAGAACGTAAAGACTGCTAACTCTGGGAAACGAACTAGGGGTGGTAGAAGGGGAGGAGGGCGGGGGGTGGGAGTGAATGGGTGACGGGCACTGGGGGTTATTCTGTATGTTAGTAAATTGAACACCAATAAAAAATAAATTGAAAAAAAAGATATCTGGCATATATACATAGATAGATAGATAGATAGATAGGAAGATAGATAGATAGATAGATGGATAGATAGATAGATAGATAGATAGAGTCCCATTACTTACAAGTGGCGAGTTTTACTTCTTTATTTTCAATTTGGATGAATTTTTAAGATTATTTATTCATTTATTTATTTTGAGAGAGAGAGAGCAAGTGAGGGAGGGACAGAGGGAGAGAGAGAGAGAGAGGGAGAAACTTAAGCAGCCTTCATATCCAGGGCAGAGCTCAATACAGGACTCTCACAACCTGAGATCTCACAACCCTGAGATCATGACCCTGAGATCACGAACTTAGCTGAAATCAAGAATAATGCACATAACTGACTGGGTCACCAAGGTGCCTTCAATTTGGGTAAATTTCATTAATTTTTCCTGCAGAATTGCTCTTGGTTAGTGAGTATCCTTGTCTTATCCCTGATCATTAAAAAGTTTTAGCATTTCACCTACTGAGTATGATGTTATGTAGGCTTGCCATGTGTTGCTGTTATTGTGTTAGAGTTCATTTCCTCTACAGTAACTTGATTGAGAGGTTGTGTTTGTTTTGTATAAATCAATGTTGAGTTTTTTGCATATATCAAAAATTATATGATTTTTATTCTTCATTTTGTTAATATGATGTATAATGTTAATCAATTTGTGGATTTTGAATTATCATTTTTGCATTCCTGAAACAAATCTCACTTGATCATGATCTATGATTCTTTTAATGTATTGTTGAATTCAGTAAGCTACTATTTTGTTGAGGATTTCTGTGTCTTTGTTTATTAGGTTATATCGGCCTGTAATTGCTTTCTTGTCTGGTTTTAGAATCAAGGTAGTGCTGGCCTCATAAAATGAGTTCCTTCTTACATATTTTGGAAGAGTTTGAGAAGAATTTATGTTAACTATATGTTTGAAAGAATTCACCAGTGAAGCAGTCTAGTCCTGGACTTATGTTTGTTGGTAGGTTTGATTATGGATTCAATCTTACTAGTAATTGGTCTGTTCAGATTTCTGTTTCTTCATGATTCAATCTTAGAAGGTTATATATTTCTAGGAACTTATTAATTCCTTCTAGGAAATTTGTTGGAATTTCTCATAGTAGTAGTCTCTTATGATCCTTGGTTTTTCTATGCTATGAACTGTAACATCTTCTTTTTAATTTTTGATTTTATTTGAAATTTATCTATGTATCTATTATCTATCTACCTATATATCTATCACCTCTCCTCTATCTCTCTCCTTTGTGAGTCAAGTTAAAGATTTTTCAGTTGTTGTTGTTGTTGCCTTTCCAAAGAACCAACTCTTAGTTTCATTGATCTTATTAATTGTCTGTTTAGTCTCTATTTCTATTCTGATCTTTGTTATTTTCTTTACTAACTTTGGAGTTTGTTATTTTTTCTAGTTTTAGGTATAAAGTTAGGTTGTTTATTTGGGATTTTCCTTGTTTTGTGAGATAGGCTTTTGTTGCTATGAATGTGACCCATTTCCATTTTTTTTTTAATTTTTTATTTATTTATGATAGTCACAGAGAGAGAGAGAGAGAGGCAGAGACACAGGCAGAGGGAGAAGCAGGCTCCATGCACCGGGAGCCCGACGTGGGATTCGATCCCGGGTCTCCAGGATCGCGCCCTGGGCCAAAGGCAGGCGCCAAACCGCTGCGCCACCCAGGGATCCCCCCCATTTCCATTTTTATGTATCGAGGTATTTTTTGATTTCTCTCTTGATCTCTCCTTTGACCCACTGGTTGTTCATTAACATTAACATTAACATGTTGTCTAATACTACATATTTGTTAATTATCCAGTGTATTTTTTGTGACTTATTTCTAATTTTATACTTTTGTGGCTGGAAAAGATGCTTGAAATGATTTCAATTTTATAAAATGTATTAAGTCTGTATTAAGTCTTGTTTTGAGGTTTAAAATATGATTTATCCTAAGGGTACCTGGGTAGCTGAGTCAGTTAATTATCTGAACTTGATTTCAACCCAGATTATGATCTCAGGATTGTGAGATTGAGCCCTGTGTCAGGCTCTGTGCTGGCCATAGAGCCTGCTTAAGATTCTCTCTCAACCTCTTCCTTTGCCCTAACCCTGCTCATGCTCTCTCTCTCTCTCTCTCTCTCTCTCTCTCAAAAATAAATAAATAACATATAAATAAAATCTGATTGATCCTAGAGAATGTTCTATATGCACTTGAGAAGAATATGTATTCAACGGCTCCTGGATGGAATGTTCTGTGTATATCTCTCAAGTCTGTCTGGTCTAACATGTTATTTTAGGCCAATATTCCTTTATTGATTTTCTATCTGGATGATCTATTCTTTAATGAAAGTAGGATGTTAAAGCTCTGTACTATTACTGTATTGCTTATTTCTCTCTATAGGGTTTGTTAATATTAATTTTATATATTTACATGCTTCTATGTTAAGGCCATAAATATTTACAACTATGCTTCTTATTTGATTGACGTTTTTAACATTATGTAATGTCCTTTGTCTCTTGTTACAGTCTCTATTTTAAAGTTTATTTTGTCTGATACAAATATAATTCTATTTTTATTTTATTTTATTTTATTATTTTATAAGATTTCATTTATTTATTCATGAGAGACATATATAGAGAGAGAGAAGCAGAGACAGAAGCAGGCTCCATGCAGGGAGCCCGACATGGACCTTGATCCCGGGTCTCCAGGATCACACCCTGGGCTGAAGGCAGCACTAAACTGCTGAGCCACTGGGGCTGCCCTAATTCTACTTTTAAAATCTATTTTGTCTGCTGTGACTTTGGCCACTTGGGCCAAGGCTCCTGAACAAGCAAAAGAAGCATCTTTTACAGAAAGACCAGTCATGCATTTTAGTCTCTCCATAAAGTACTAGAGGCAGAACCTATTTCTGATTGTTTCAGTTCCATGAGACGCAGGAATGCAAGATACTCTCTCACCAGAGCCAGGTAATCAGGAGGTATTCCCTGGGCAGCAGCTACAAAACCATGTCACCAGATTAAAAAACAAACAAAAAAAAAATCAGGGTTCTAGTAAAAGCTCCCCTTCAGGAGATACGGACACTCCAATATGGCAAAGGAAGAGTTTAAAGATAACACCCAGCCTCTGTTGTCTCTGGAAAGGGTTACAGTTAGCCAGTAGATGTGTTTTAATTAGAAGCCTGTCCCTTAGGCTGCAGCTATAAAGATAAGCTAATAGGCCTCTTCCAGAAAGACAGTTGCCAGTTCCAGTGTCCTGGGGTTATAGCCACTTAAGAACTTTTTCCACTGGTTTCCAATTTTGCAGGGCCCTTGAGTATAAGCCCCATGCTTATACTGGCCACTAGAGCCAGATAATCTAGAAGTGTCCCTTTGGGTAGCAGTCCCAAAATTGGTACTGGAGGAGATACAAGCTTCTTTCTAGGAGATACCACTGAGCAGTGAGGTAGAGGGAGATCACAAAGACGGTGCCTCTTGGCTAAAGTGTACCCCAGGAGACTCTTAGGTGTATGTTAAATATGATGCCTGTTCCTCAAGTAAAAGCTTTAAGGTAAGAAATACAGTCTGGGTGCCTCTTAATCTGTTGCCTCTGCACTGGTCCCTGGGGTATATGAATCTGAACATGAAAGCCCTTAAGAGCTAGTTTCAAATTTGCTATAGTCTTGTAGGTCTGGTGTATGTGACTTCCATTGGTTTTCAAAACTAGATGCTTTGGTGCAAATTTTAAAATTTAAGGTGCTAGATATGGGTTTCAAACTCTTTGCTCTTCAGAACAAAGCTCCAGGTTTTGAATTCTCTCTCAATTATTACTGTGCTGGGGTGGGGTTTATAATAAGATTGTGTCTCAGTGTCTCCTACTTCTTTCTTTTTTTTTTTTTTCCCCTACTTCTTTCAATGTGGGTTTGTTTGTTTGTTGTTGTTGTTGTTCTCTCAATTACCTGGCATGTAGGAGTTGCCGAGGTAGTTTTTAGGGTTTTTTGTTGTTGTTGTTTGTTTGTTTTTTCAAAGTAAATTGTTTCATATGTTGTGTCCTCCAAAAATTAAAATCTGGAAGCCTAATCCCCAGTGTTCTGATATTTGAAGATGGGACCTCTAGGAGGTAATTAGGTCATGGAGCTTTTATGCTGAAATTAGTGATTTTATAAAAAGAGACATGAGAGAGTTTGGCTCCCCTCTCTTTGTGCTCTGTTGTGAGAGGTTATAGAAAGAAGATGGCCAAATTCTTTTCCCAGAAACCAACCATGTCTGTACCCTGATCTCACGTTTTTCAGTATCAAGAACTGTGAGAATTTCTGTTGTTAAGTCATCCAGTCCATGGTAGTTTTTTTATAGAAGCCCAAACTGATTAAGAATTTACATTACTATTCCTTTATTAATGGATACCAAGTTCCTACTGTATGTTATAAGATTGCTATAAGATTCTGGAAATAAAATGTTAGAAAACCAATGGGAATAAAACCAAACATCCCAGTAATTAAACTAAACAAAACAAAACAGAAACCCCCAAAATACCACCAACAACAACTCTGCAAAATCAAACTATGATCTCTTTCTTTAAGAGACTTGTAATTTATTGGCAGAAATAAACACTGAAAAAATAATCATAATTATTGATTGGCTCAATCACTGAGCCACCCAGGTATCCCTGTAAGTCTTAAGTATAGAGATGAATGAGTTTTTAAATATGTAAAAATTTCTGTTATCATATCAACACTTACATTATAGAATATTTCTATCTTCCTTTTATAAAAGTAGGTCTAGGTCCACTTATAGCCTGACTGGCTCAGTTGGTAGAACATGTGACCCTTGATCACAAGGTTGTAAGTTCAAGCCCCATGGTGGGTGTAGAGATGACTTAAAAATACAGAAGTGGGTCCATTCTCCTCTTGGTGGACATTTGAATTGTTTCTAGTGATGATTATTTTAAATAAATCTTTACAGAACATACTCAAATAAGTGGTTTTTATAGACATAGGTACACATTCCTCTTATAAAAACAGAATTCTGGAGCCATAAAGAAAGTATATGGTTACTTATATCAAACATCAAATATTTTTTTCCCATTTAATTGTACAATTTTACATCTTCACTAATAATAAATGAAAGTCCAGTCACTGTACATTCTCAATAATATATTGTATTTCAAGGGCCCCTAGATTGCTCAGTGGTAGAGCATCTTCCTCTGGCTCAGGTCTTGATCCCAGGTCCTGGGACTGAGTCCTGCATCAGGTTCCCTGCGGGGAGCCTGCTTCTCCCTCTGCCTATGTCACTGCCTCTCTCTGTGTGTCTCTCATGAGTAAACAAATAAAATCTTAAATATAATTTATATATATATTATATATATAATTTCAGTATACTTAGTTTTAGTCATTGTGATAGATATATAAAAATATTCCACTATGGTTTTAATTTGAATTGAGTAAAAATAGTAACTTTTCCTATGTTTATTGCCAACTTAGATACATATTTTTGAAGTACCTATTCACATAATTTCTCCATTTTTGGTTATTTTACTTTTTTTCTTATAGGATATTAAGAGTTATAATATTATAACTTTGAGTCATTTTTCAGATTTGTGAAACCTAAGTAACATCTCCTAGTTTGTGACTTGACTTAATGACTTACTGAGGTCTTTTTTAATAGGTTAACATAACCTTTGAAGTTTTAAGTTCTTAATTTTCTTTTTTTTTTTTTAAAGATTTTATTTATTTGAGAGACACACACAGAGAGAGGCAGAGACACATTTGAGGAAGAAGCATGCGCCACACAAGGAGCCCAACGTGGGACTTAATCCTGGGACTCTAGGTTCACACCTGGGGCCGAAGGCAGGTGGTAAAACGCTGAGCCACCAAGGGATCTCCAAAGTTCTTAATTTTCGAGTAGTCTGAGGCATCTTTTTATTTTCTTTTATAGTTGCTTGTTATTGATAAGTATTTATCGAACATCAGGTAGTCTATCTTTTTAAAATATTTTGATATATAATCCACTTCATTTTTTCTATGGTGTGAGGTAATAAAGTTTTTTTTTCCTATATATATTGACATCCGGTTACTCCAGCACTGTATATTAAAGGATACATTTTTCTTATCCAGTGTATCTCCCCCTCTGCTGAGGATTTCTTTTTTTATTTGTTTGTTTAAATCACAACTAGTCATTATATTTTATCACATTTTTATCATTATCTTAAGGTGGTAAATTGTGTTGATTGATTTAACTTTGTCCTTGTATTCTTTGCATACACTTTTTTTTGGTCATGAATTATTAGGCATTTTATGCATTTTTATTCAATGTACTAAAACATTTAAAACATTTTATTTATGAGGAATACTGAATATAATATTTATTTTATATCTTTTGGGTAAATCCCCAACAGTGCAATTGCTGGGTCTAGGGCAGGTCTATTTTTAACTATTTGAGGAACCTCCACAGTTTTCCAGAGTGGCTGCACCAGTTCACATTCCCACCAACAGTGCAAGAGGGTTCCCTTTTCTCCGCATCCTCTCCAACATTTGTGGTTTCCTGCCTTGTTAATTTTCCCCATTCTCATTGGTGTGAGGTGGGATCTATTGTGGTTTTGATTTGTATTTCCCTGATGGCAAGTGATGCAGAGCATTTTCGCATGTGCGTGTTGGCCATGTCTATGTCTTCCTCTGTGTTACCCCAAAGATTCAGATGCAATGAAACGCCGGGACACCTGCACCCCGATGTTTATAGCAGCAATGGCCACAATAGCCAAACTGTGGAAGGAGCCTCGGTGTCCATCGAAAGATGAATGGATAAAGAAGATGTGGTTTATGTATACAATGGAATATTACTCAGCCTTTAGAAATGACAAATACCCACCATTTGCTTCGACATGGATGGAACTGGAGGGTATTATGCTGAATAAAATAAGTCAATCAGAGAAGGACAAACATTATATGTTCTCATTCATTTGGGGAATATAAATAATAGTGAAAGGGAATATAAGGGAAGGGAGAAGAAATGTGTGGGAAATATCAGAAAGGGAGACAGAACATAAAGACTCCTAACTCTGGGAAATGGACTGGGGGAGGGGTGGAAGGGGAGGAGGGCGGGGGGTGGGGGTGAGTGGGTGACGGGCACTGAGGGGGGCAGTTGACGAGATGAGCACTGGGTGTTATTTCTGTATGTTGGTAAATTGAACACCAATAAAAAATAAATTTATTATTAAAAATAATAATAATATTTATTCTAATATCCTTTAAGAATCTATTATTAGGGTTATTATCTGAAACATGTGCTAAATGGATAGTGTGCTTTTTGGCTCAGCTGAGTCCTACAAACTTTGCTGCTTTATTTTTATAATCATTCAGTTCAAATATTTTCTTATTTTCTTATTTTTATTTTAATAGTTTGCCCTGTGAGTTATTTTGAAGTATATGATTTAATTTTTAAATATTTGGGTATTTTGGGCTTGTGTTTTATTTCTAGTTTTTATTTTGTTGAAGTAAGATAGCAAACTCTGTGTGATTTTAACCTTTTGAAATTTGTTAAATTATTCGGGGCTTCTTCTGTCTTCGGGAGGGCGGGCGGGCGGGAGGGGGGCGGGCGGTCGTGGCGTGTCTGGTTTGCTGAGTCTTCTTTTGTTTTTCGTTTTCTTTAGTTCTTTCTGTTGTTTGTTCGTTTCTTTTTTCTTTTCTTTCTTTTCTTTTCTTTTTCTTTTTCTTTTTCTTTTTCTTTTTCTTTTCTTTTTTCTTTCTTCATAACCCCACACTTAACATGAGGCTTGAACTCATATCCTAAGATCAAGAGACGCGTTCTACTGACTGAGCCAGCCAGGTACCCGCTATAAAATTGGTTCTGCTGCACAACATTATGGTCTTCTTGGGTGTATTTTTAATTTGTATTGGAGAATACTTTCTATTATTCAGTTATTTCAGTGTTCTATAAAAAACAATTAGGATACATTCTAAGACTGTTAATGATGCAGTTCACTGTAGCATAGAATACACACAGGGAAAAGACAGAAATCAATGAATCCTCATCATCCCTCTGGGGCTAAAGAAATTAATTTTAGAAATAGAAAACTTTGCATCTTTTTAAAGTAACTTTTCAATTTATAGTTTTCTCAGTCAGGATCCTATTATTTTGAAATATCCTTATTCTCATGAAGATGAATTTTATATCATAACTGTTAATGTTAGTCAAACGATTACCACCTAAGGCATATTTGATCTCACTGGCTTTATATTGGTTGTGTCCCGTAGTCTTCATCTCAGTCTCATCCTCATCTCAGTATTTACGGCCATTGTTTATTACCACAATCTTTTCATGATAACATCCATATGGCTGCTGCAATTTGGAGAGTATTTACTGGCATGTAGAGATTTAAGTGGAGAAATTTGTGCTAACTGCAGTGTCATTGAAATACACAATATCTTCCTTTTACATTCAATGCAAGAAACCAATGAAAGTTGTTTTTTTCTAAAGTAAATAAAAAGAAACAAAAATATGGTTCATATTTTTTTCAAGACAATAAAAGAGAAATTAGAGTTGGATAAATTAAAATTTTGTTTTAACATACTCTTGGAATATTGTAAAATACTGTATTAGAGGCTACTATCAAATGCTAAAATGTCTGTGGGTTTAACAAACTTGATTGGTATTTTGATTATATGCATTATTTTACAATCAGATGTCCCTTTATTTACATAAATATTCACCATTGTAATCCCTATGTGACAGTACAAAAGCACTCATTCACTTGTATGCTTATTAAGTACTTTACTATATGCTTACTATCATGATAGGCACAAAATTTATTACCAGTTTTCTTGACTTATACCCTGGAAAGATAAATTATATTCCAATATGATGATGATTGCTCTGGTAGATCATCTAGTAAATAGTAAAAAACTATTTCAATTAAGATTTCTTCTACTTTGTATTAGTTACCTAATACCATTTCACTCATCCCCAAATGTAGCATTGTAAAGTAGCATTTATTATTTATAGTTTCAGCGTCAGCTTAGATTAATGGTTCTGGCTCAGAATTATAGACTGCAGTGAAGAAATCATCTATGATTGTAGTTATGTAAAAGTATGACTGTTGCTGATGTAGCTCTGCCCAACATGGCTTACTAACGTGATTGTCAGCAGCTTCTCTCAGTTTCTCACTAGTTATTAGCAGGAGGCTTCTGTTCCTAATCAAGTGGACATTTCATAGAGATGCTTGGGTTGCCTTTTAACATGGCAGTTGATTTATCTCAGAGTGAATGTTCTGAGAGAAAGCAATATCTTTTAAGCTTAGCCTTAGAAATCACGTATTATTTCTGCTATAATCAATTATTCATAGACACCATTCCTGATATAAAGAGGAGAAGAGACAACACAAGAATATGAAAAGTGGGAATTACAATCATTAGGAACCATTTTGGTGTCAATCTTCTATAGATTTAAATCATTGTTATATGCAATTTTGACTTTCCACTCTCATGTCACAAAGAATTCCATAACATTTCAAGGGTACATAATAAAATTTAACATAACTTAAGATAAAAAAGACAATTATTCATCAAGCCCCTTTAATGACTCTTATATTTGGCCCCATCAATGACTATCAAATCCCTATTTTATCACCCCTCAAGTTTCTTGCATAGGTAATGATGCTGATTATAGTTTCCCAAATAACTTAATAGTTGTATTGCATTTCTGTTAGACACTAATATAATCGCTTTATGTACTCTAATTTAGTCAAGATTCTTAATTCCAAATCTATACTTTTAGTCAGAAAGGTATTTAACAAGCTTTATACTGATTTTGGCTTGGACTTTATTCAATAGATAATAAGAATTATAGAAGACATTTTAACATGAGAACCACATGTTCTAAGGCTACATGATTTTTTTTTTTCTGTTTTGCTTTTTTCAATGAAGAATGGACTGAGTTAAAGAAAATCCTAAAGCATGGAGATGATTCAGTTGTAAGTCATAAACTCTCATATTGTTGCTATTATATATTATAGCAAAAGAACATTCTAAATTATTTGCTCCTTAATGGACTAATACTTCACTCTTTTATATATCAAGAACCAGACAATAAAGGTAAAAAACTGAATTCTAAAATAATAATCTTAGTTCATATAGTCAGAGAATACTGAGACCTAGATCTTGCTGGAGATTGTGTGGTCATTTTAATGGGAAAAACCTACATAAGGAGATTGTAGTTTTTTGTTTTTTTTTTTTCAATCCTACTATATTTCTTCTCATTAAAACCCAATCAATTATTAGTAAGAAACTTCTTGCTACAGAAGAAAAGTTTAACTTTCAGATGTACAAAAAAATCTATGAGGATAAGTTGGTTATTAGAAAGTATCTCTGGTGAATAGTTAATACTATTTCAATTTAGATATCACTCTTCAGACTGAAAAATAATAGTGTATATTAAATATACCTCAAATATTCTGTTTTTATGTTTAGCATTGGGTTAATATTTCTTATATTAAATGTTAAAGCTTTTAAAATATATTATTTTTATTACCCTTATATTTTCCAAATAGAAAAAAAATGTTGCATTTTTTGAGTGTAAACATTTCCATAATCCTTCATTTCAAAATAACAGTACAATGTCAAATAAAGAATATCTTAATAATTTTCCAACACATATTCTAGCAACCCTTTTATTATAATAATGAATCTTCTGCAGGAAAACTCAAATACCAAGTGCTGACAAGATGAAATCTGATTTCTCTTCTCTGAAGATGCAGAAAATGAAAGTTATTAGTGACATTTGAACTCCTTTGCAGTCTCTCATTTCTAAGTTATACGCTAGTAATACTAAAAAATCCTATGCCATAAAAGGAAGTCTTTTACAAGATTCATGGACTTTGCCAGTGATCCTTTCACCCTTTCAGACTCTCTCAAATATGGTTCATATCAGCTATGACATAAAATCATTATGAAATAACCTTTGTTCATGGGAAGTGAACAGGTGGTCTCTGTTAAGTGTCCCCCTACACAGCTGACTATATAATAAGTACAACCATGGCTTGTTTCAACTCTGAAGTCAAAGGTTGAGTCTGGATAGAGATGAAATTCTATTACATAACTTTGAGGGAAAATCAAATCCACCAGCCTGGAAGTAATATATTCTTCATCAGAGCCCTCACAGTACATTTTATGTCTAGCTGTTATGTGCTTCCCATTTTCTACCTTGTATTTCAGTTATTCATGGACATATTTCCACAGGAACTTCTTCAAACTTTTTGTCTTATTTGCCTTTGCATTACAATGAGCACATTGCATAGTAGACCAAAACCATGTTTATATTTCAACCAAACTTTGTTAAATATATAAGTAAAATAATTTTGTTGAAATGAAATGTTGCTTCTACAGACAAAGAGTGATTTCAGATAGTATATTTAGCAGACAGTAGAAAATAAAATTATTGTTTTACACGTTGAATCATTCAGGGTTCATTCCGTGAGAGAAGTAGAATAAGTAGGAGATACATATTAAGAGACTTATTATGAGGAATTGATATATGCAAACTGGGAGTAGGCAAGGTAATGTAAAATCTGTAGGCCAGGATGTCAGAAATTGCCAGGGATTCCAGGCTGGGAGTCTCAGACATAACCTGAAGATACCATTCAGAATGAAGTTTCTTCTTTTTCAGGGAGTCTTTTATCTGCTTTTATGTTTTTCAATTATTATTATTTTTATTTTTTTATTTTTAAAGATTTTATTTATTTATTTATGAGAGACACACAGAGAGAGAGAGAGAGGCAGAGACATAGGCAGAGGGAGAAGCAGGCTCCCTGCAGGGAGCCCAATGTGGGACTCCATCCCTGGGACTGACATTATGCCCTGAGCCAAAGGCAGATGCTCAACCGTTGAGCCACCTAGGCATCCCAAGGCTTTCAATTTTTTGAGTTAGGCTCATCCAGATTGCCAAGGATAATCTCCCTAAATTCAACTAACTATGAACTTTAATCACATGAACAAAATGCCTTTACAGAAAAATCTCAATTAGTCTTTGATTAAGTGGAGATCATAGTTTAGCCAAGTTGATACATAATGCTGACAATAACACAGGATGATGAAAGTGATGGTTCCATCCATATTCAATAGTATACACTAGTTAGGAAATGTGAAATAGTTATTCGACTAACATAATAAGTCATAATGCCAAATCATACATAAAATCATTAAATAACTCTTCCATATAAGCCATTATCCAGGATTAGCCATACTGTTAAGGTTTTATTTTTCAGACTCAAGATGACCCAAGACTTCGGATACCACCTGTTAGCTGAGGGGTTCATAGCATCACCCTCACTTTGGAGAAACACTGTCGAGATATGTTTTTCTCTTAAGCACATGTCAGGGACCCCATGGGGATTTCTCCCCAACCCTCCTGATGACATCCTTCTGGAGGATCCTAATTCTATCCTGAGACTACTTGGACATGTGAGCTTTAAATTTTACCTGATACCTCAGTGTGTCTCCAAGTTTTGTTTTGAAATTTCAAAAAATATTTTATTTATTTATTTGAGAGAGAAAGAGACAGCACGAGCAGGGGGAGGAGCAGATGAAGAGGGAGAAATTGACTCCCCACTGAGTCGGGAGCCTGATGCAGGGATTCAATCCTGGGACTTCAGAATCATGACTTGAGCAGAAGGCAGCCGCTTAACAGACTGAGCCACCCAGGTGCCTCTTGTTTTGAGATTTTTATTTTATTTTTTAAGATTTATTTATTTATGTACTTATTTATTTATTTTTTCATGAGAAACATAGAGAGAGAGGCAGAGACTCAGGCAGAGGGAGAAGCAGGCTCCGTGAAGGAAGCCTGATGTGGGACTCAATCCTGGGACTCTGGGATCACATCCAAAGGCAGATGCTCAACTACTGAACCGCCTAGGAGTCACTATTTTGAAATTTTTAGTGATTGATTTCCAACCAAGCAGTACTGAACATTCATTCCTGTTTGTCAACAAGGAGGCCTTCTTTGAGTTAACCTATTCATTTCTGAAACTTTGAAAACTGTCTTCCTCAACTGTGGACTTATTATTGTCCTTAAACATTTTGTTTTGTTCAGCCTTGGTTATCTTTAACAGGATTAAGCGACCACAAATATTTTAATTATTTTCTACTAGTTTTTAACTAGGCTATTTCCATTGTGGGAAACAAGTTCTAATAGAAGTTGAAGTAAGAGTGCTATTCCTTTCTCTTCCATTAGTGAAAAAGGGCCTGCACAATAATCAGCAGAGTGTGTCAGCAAACAGGCACTGCAGGGTGATCATCAATTCTGTACTATCCCAACTGAACTTTCAGATCTGGTCATTGAATCTCAAGCAGAAGATGAAAAATATTCAATATTGAAGACAGTGTAAGGCTGATGCACTTAGAATATGTTGAGCCTGTGAATAATGACTTTCTCTGCTCTTTCTGTGGAAAATCACAGATATCATACAATACAATCCTTTATTATTAAGTCTTTGAAAATGACTTTAAAAATTCCAGAGGTAAGGTATGCTTTCATATACCACAGAGTATTATCACCTTAGGTGTCAGGTCATAGAATTAAAACCTTTCTAAATATCATGGTATGGTGTTTGTCTAACTTTGCATAATTGGAATTTTCCATTTGACCCTAGTGGGACATTTTATGCCTCTAGACATTGATGTACCTGGAATTAATGTGTTTTGTCAATAATGGAACTGTGTTGTTGGTGATCAGTGTCTGTAAACATAGGCAACATCAAGAAAGCAATCTTTGGAAAAATTATGCCACTTTATTTCTGTGGCAAATGAGGATACTACAGAAATATAGGAATTAACAAGTGTTATAGATTATGGCACATATTTTCACCTTAAGGATGTAGAAATCACTTATATTAAATAAAACTACCTGATATATAATTGAGACTACAATAAGAAAGAAAAGAATACATTAATATTAAGATAGTGCATTCTTAGATACCATAAGGTAATTATAGAAACAAAAAGGAACACATACCTTATTCATTTCTTAAAAAGACAAACAATATTTTCTGCTCTTCCTGTACTGCTAATTTTAAGATCCTTTGTCCTTGCTAACAAATAAGTTTCCAATGCTTAGAGTCCATAATTCTATTCTTTCTTTTAACAACAGGTAGAAAAAAGAAACTCAGAAAAATTTGAAAAAAGAATAGAAATTATTTGTATTATGCTACTGCTACTGTTGCAAAAAAGGCAGGCAATGTTACCCATAATTATACATTGAGATATTATAATTAAGATTTATAATTAATTTATATTAATTTATAAATTAATCTTAATTATACAAGATTAATTGATTGATTGATTGATAATTGATTGATGAGAGACACACACAGAGGAAGGCAGAGACATAGGCCCAGGGAGAAGCAGGCTCTCCACAAGGAGCCTGATGTGGAACTTGATCCTGGAACACTGGCATCGTGTCCTGAGCCAACGGCAGATGCTCTACCTCTGAGCCATCCAGGCATCCCGGGGATAAATGCATTCTTAACAATATTGATTTTTATAATCCATGAACATAGAATATTTATTTCCATTTATTTATATTTTTTAAGTTCTCACAGTAATATTTGATAGTTTCAGTAGTCTTATAATATCTTTGCTAAATTTATTCCTTAGTATTTTATTCTTTTTGATGCTAATATGACTGGAATTAATTTCTTAATTTCATTTTCAGGTTTTTTTATTGATAATATCTAAAAATATAAATTCTGTATAATGATTTTGCATGTGATAACATTGCTGAATTTGTTTAGTATTTCTAATAGGGAATATTTTAGTATTTGCTTCATCTAGGATCAAGTTGTCTGTAAATAATGGCATATTTACTCCTTTCCAATATGGATGCCTTTTATATCTTTCCTTTTTTTTTTTCTTGTACTTTTTTCACCTTCAGTCCCTACTTTTCTCACTAATAACATAGGCTATTGCCTCCTGTACTGTATTGAAGAGAAATGGATGGAGCAGTTATCCTTGAACCATGCTTTAAGTCTTTATCTTTAGGCATAATATTACCTATAGAATCTTCAAAGATATCCGCTGTAAAGTTGAGAAAGATCCTTTAATTCTTAGCTTGTGAACACTTTTATTTTCAGAGTATTTTTAGGTTCACAGCAAACTGAGAATAAGGTATAGAAATTTCCCATCACTGCTGCCCATGCACACACTTGCATAGCATATCCCGGTATACACTTCTACCAGAGGAGTGCATTTGTTGCAACTAGTGAACCTACATCGACACTTCATAACCACCCAGAGCCCATTGTTTATGTTATGGTTCATTCATGATGTCTGTTCTGTGGATTTAGACAAATGTATAATGACATGCATCCACCATTATTGTATCATACAGAGTAGTTTCCCTGCCCTAAAAATCCTTGGGCTCTGCCTATTTATCCCTCTCTCTCTTCTAACCTCTGGCAACCAGTGATCTTTTTACTGGTCCTATAGTTGTGCCTTTTCTAGCATGTCATCTAGTTGAGTCATACAGTAGATAGCATTTTCTGACTGACTACTTTCATTTAATAACATGCATTTAAAGTTCCTCCGTGTTTTTTCATGATTTGATACTCATTTCTTTTTAGTATTGAATAATAAGGCATTGTTTGGATTTATCACCATTTTTAAAATCCGTTTACCTGCTGAAAAACATCTTGGTTTCATTCAAGCTCTAGCAATTATAAATAAAGCTGCTATAGATATCTGTGTGCAGCTTTTTGTTGTTGTTGTTGTTGTTGTTGTAATAGACATAAAATTTTAACTCTTTGAGTAAACACCTAGGAATGCAACTTCAGGATTGTGTATGTATAACTTTGCAAGAAACTACCAAACTATCTTCGAAAGTAGCTGTTACAGTTTGCATTCCCACTAGCAGGGAATGAAAGTTTTTGTTGTTCTACAGTCTCACCAGCATTTGATGTTAGCAGTGTTACAGATTTGGGCCATTTAACAGCTTTCTGGTGAATGGTGGAAGTTGTCCTTTATTCTGTTTTACCTTATTTTTTTCATGAATATATACCAACCTTGCGTTGCTGTGAAAAACCATATTCAGCCATGCTGTATAATACTAACAGGTTGCTGAATTTGGTTTGATACTACTTTATTAAGGATTTTGCAATCTATAATTATGAGAAATATCCATCTGTGTTTTTTGTTGTTATTTTCTTTGGATTTTGTGTTGCTTTAAACATTACTGTAACTTGGGTCTCAAAGTAATACTTGTCTCTTAAGCGATATTGTGAAGTGGCCTATTCCACTCTTTTTGTTCTGTATTATTATGATTGCGACTTTAAATGTTGGATAAAATTCACATGTGAATCATCTGAGCCTAGACTTTGTGGTGAATTGTCTAATTACTAGAGCATTTTAAAATTTGTCATGTGTCTGTTTATACTTTCTATTTCATATCAAGGCAGTCTTAGTCATTTGGTCTTGAACTTGTCCATTTTCTTTAAGTATTTTTCGGCTATAGTTATTTATAGTATTCCGTTATAATACTTTTAATTTCAATAGAGTAGGGTAGAGTGTCTCCTTTTTGTTTTTTATTTTGTTAATTTTTATCTTCTCTTTCATTGTTGTTTAATTAAAGGCATGTCTCCCCCCCCCAAACTATCCACTTTGACTTTATTGATTTCTATTATAATCTTTGTCATTTTGTTTTTAATGCATCCTTTGGCTGTGATTTGTTCTTTTGTTGTTAGTTTTCTAAGATAGAATCTTTGGTTATTGAGTTTCAATTTATCCTTTGTTTTAAAGAGGTGTTCAAAATTAAAGTTTCTTTCTAGGTACTGTTTTAACTGCATTCTATAAGTCATGATATGTTGTGTTTTCATTTTCCTTTAATATTTTCTAAATTTTTCTATGACTTTCATTATTACTAATGGGTTACTTAGAAGTGTTTTTCTTTTCTTTTTCCCTTCAATTACACGTGCATTTCCCTAATTTCCTGACTTAATTTTGTTTTGATCAGAAAAAAATAGTTTGTTATTTCAATCCTATTGAAAATTTACTGAGACTTGTTTTATAGTAAAGCTATGTTCTATCCTGGAGAATGTTCCATGTGCCATTTAAAAAGAAAAATATTCTGCTGTTGTTTGGAGTATACTATTGATATCCATTAGGTCAGGTTGGTCAGTTGTATTGGGCAAGTATTTTATATCCTTGCTTATTTTCGCATGATTTTTTCTATCAATTTTTGAGAGTTGAGTATTAAGGGTTCCAACTAGTATTGTTGAATTATCCATTTTTCCTGTGGTTCTTTTAGTGTGCTTCATCTAAAATTTGAGGCTTTGTTGCTGTGTACATACATGTTTATAGTATTTATTTCTGATATACTGATCCTTTGGTCATTAAAAACATATTTCTCTGTATGTCTAATATTTAAATTTAATAATTAATATTTAAAGTCTGTTTTATCCAATATTAATATAGACATTTTGGCCCTCTTTGTTACCCTTTTGCATGGCTCATCTCCTTTCTTTTCAACCCATTTTTTACTTTGAATCTAAAGCATGTCAATTTTAGACAGTATATACTTAGATCTTGCTATGTTTGTTTTTTAATCAATCTGACAATCTCCACCTTTTCCTTGGAATGCTAATCCATTAATTATAACTGTAATTATTAATATTGTAGAATTTATTTTTGCTATTTTGCTTACTTTTCTTTTTTTAGATTAATTTATTTTTTTATTTATCATTTTTTAAATTGAAGTTCGATTTGCCAACACATACTATAACACACAGTGCTCATCTCACCAAGTACCCTCCTCAGTGCCCATCACCCAGTTACCCATCCCCCACCCGCCTCCCCTTCCACTACCCCTTGTTTGTTTCCCAGAGTTAGGAGTCTCTCATGTTTTGTCACCTTCTGTAATTTTTCCCGCTAATTTTCTCTGCTTTTTTTTAATATTTTTTTTTAATTTTTTATTTATTTATGATAGTCACAGAGAGAGAGAGAGAGAGAGAGGCAGAGACACAGGCAGAGGGAGAAGCAGGCTCCATGCACTGGGAGCCCGATGTGGGATTCGATCCCGGGACTCCAGGATCGCGCCCTGGGCCAAAGACAGGCGCCAAACCGCTGCACCACCCAGGGATCCTTTTCTCTGCTTTCAACTGTAATCCATTTCACTATTTCTTATGTTTCCTGTATGAGTGAAACCATATGATGATTGTCCATCTCACTTTTCTATATGACTGATGCCTTTTTTTGTTTCCTATGGCTTCTTTTGCATTAGATATTTTTTGTGGTGCACCAATTTAATTCGTCAGGGCTTTTTAAAAATATTTTTTTAATTTATTTATTCATGAAAGACACACAGAGAGATAGAGGCAGAGACATAGGCAGAGGGAGAAGCAGGCTTTATGCAGGGAACCAGATGTGGTACTTGATTCTGGGACTCCCGGATCATGCCCTGAGCTGAAGGAAGACACTCAACCGCTGAGGCCCCTCGGACATCCCTGCTTTTTTTTTTTTTTAATCATTTTTTAAGTTATGTTCTTAGTGGTTGCTCTCTACTGATTACAATAAGCATCCTCCTCAGTCTTCTTTAGAGTAATACTGAATTCAATAAATTATAGAAACTGGTACAGCTTTAATATATATAATCTAGTTTGACTCTCCACCCCTTATAACTTTGAATGTCCTGTCCTATTGTCTTCTGCAATGCATATTTCAGTCAAGAATTCTTTGGTCGAAAAAAAAAAAAAAAAAAAAAAAAAAAAAAAAGAATTCTTTGGTCGTTCTCTTTTAGTAATTTAATTTTGAAGTGTATCTTGGAGTACGTTTGTGTGCATTATATTCTACTCAGAATTTATTGGATTTCCTGAACTTATAGGTATTCAATTTTCATCAATTTTATACAATATTTTGCCATTATTTCTTCAAACATTTTTTCCTTTCCTCAAATTTTCTGAGATTAAAACTATGTATACATTGATTATATATGTGGCTAATTTTATATGTCAACTGGATATGGGGTGCCCAGATTAAACATTATTTCTCCAAGTGTATGGGTGAGGATGTTTCTGAATAAGATTAGCATTTGAATCTCAGTGGACTAAGTAAAGTGGACTTTGAATCTTTGGATTCAGTAAAATAAATTGCCCTCCCCAATTGGGTGGCATAATTAAATCAATTGAGAACCTAAATAGAACAAAAGCAAAGAAGGAGGAATTAGCTCTCCTATTCTCTACATCACTGATTGAGTTAGGACATCTCATCTCATCTCCTCAAGGCCTTAGACTGGGATTTACACCATTGGCTCCCTGGTTCAAGGCTTTCAGACTTGAATTTAAGTTTGGGTGGCTGACTCCAACTTCTTGATAAGCCTCTGACTCTTGATTTAGGTCATGATCTCAGGGTGGTGAGACTGACCCTTGTGTTGAGCTCTGTGCTGGACACAGAGACTGCTTAAGATTCTCTCTTCTCCCTCTCCCCCTCCCCCTTTGCTCACCTGTATGCTCTTTCTCTCAAAAATAAAAAAAAAATAAATAAAATAAGAATATAAATAAATTTATTTAGATAAATATTTACGTATTTTATATATCTATCCATACACACATATATACATACAGTTTTTATTTCTTTGAAGAATGTTAATACAACATAGTATCATCTCATATTATTAAAGTATTGGTCATTTATGTTCAGTATCTGTATCTTTAAGTTTTGGTTCAAATAGTTTCATTTATTGTATCTTTAAGTTACTGATGTTTTCTTCAGAAATATTTAATCCCCTATCAATAACACACTGATATTTTCTTTCAGATACTGTCATTTCTATCTCTAGAGGTTAGATCTGGGTTTTTTCCCCATATCTTTATATTGTTTTTATCAGTTGACTTTATAATTGTTCTTTTGAAGTTGTTGTCTGATAATTTTATCATCTTTATCATTTCTAGTTATGTTTCTGATTGTGACTTTTCCCTGCTTTCTTGAATGTTTAATATTTTATTTGGCATATATACACCATAACATAATTGTTGATAATTTTGTATTTGTTTTTTTCTTAATGAGCATTATACTTATTTATACCCCAGTTTTTATTTTTGAGATTTGCTTTGTGATTTGTTAGAGCAGATTAATAGTTTTCTTTACTTTAGGACTAGTTTAGATGTAAATTTTATGTGTGACCCTTATGCTATCTCCACTGAAAATCCTTGGTGTTCAATATGGATTCACCCATCTGGCTGATTGGAGCTTAAGTGCTTCTGACATCTGTGAGCTCTGGAAAATTTTCAACTTAGAGCAATACAGTCATTGTTTGGCACTTACAGTTTCATACTAGGTCTGCATGACTGCTCAAAGGGATTCCTATCCTCATGTTCTTTGTTTATTTGTTTCTTTTTATCTGGTACACTGACCACAATTTCTAGCTTACCTTTATCTTTCTAAATTCTATTCTCTGGCTCCTCTACTCAGAGAGATTGATGTGTTCTGCTTCTAGTCACCCTCCCTACAAAGTGGTCTAGAAAACACCTTTAAGAAAAAAGGCAGGTGAATTATAGATATTTCAACTTTCCTTTTAATCTCCATAATATACAGTTTTTTATTAAGTGTTCAATAATATTTATCTTAAATATTTTTGTTTTATCTTTTATTTATCTTTGAAAGACCAGTTATTTTATCATGACTGGAAGCAACTATGTCTTTGTTTATTCTTATGCTAGTCTCAAAATATGGGTAATTTGTAAACCATAAAATAAACAGCCCTCTTGATAATGTATTTTCTGTAGAATTTTCTAGTTTTTTATTCCTTCTGTATTAGATTTTATCTTCTATTTTTCTTTGGAAATGTCTAATTGTTTTATAACTGTAGTTCTAAACTTGAAGGTAGTGTATATTTCTTTTTAATTTTATAATTATTTTTCTATTAGTATGTCCTTTTTTGCTGTCTGGCAATGAAGAGTTTCATGTATGAATTGATTATTTAAATTTGATTTGCTTTATTCTAAATACACAGAAAATGACCTAAAATAATTTGAGCAACTCTTTATTAATTTAAAATGTTTCTCTTTACTTTATATACATTTATATAAATTTAAATTTATAATTACAGTCTGCTTATTATTTAATTATCAAGTAAATATTAATCAGTTTACTGAAGTTCATTCTACTACTCTAGACCCAATATAATATGACAGCAGGTAGACTATTTATTTCAGATGAATACTTAGTATTATTATAGCTGTGTTAACCTAGTTCATACAATCTTAGTTATATAGCATGGCATATTTTGCTCTCTTATGCAATTGAATAAAGGGTTTCAATGCAATTTGCAGCATATAGTTATTTTTACTTCATTAATTTTTTTTGAATCTTAAATGTCATAAGAATTTTTACCCTGGGGAAACACATATGAATATTTTTCCTACTATTATCCTAGATAATCACAATAATTTGGAAAAGTTAGTCAATGCTAGCTGAGTAATTTCTTTCCTGCATGGTCCACACTAATGTGTATTGAAAAAGAGCATTCCTTCACAGATGTTGATACTTGATACATGAATTTTTGACCTTTATTTAAGGAACACATGAAATTTTCTATCTGATAGAGATGAACATACTCAGATTGTAAGAGTATCAATTAATTTTGTTAACTTTCTCAACCTATGGATCGGTTTCTTAAAGTGGGCTTTCAAGTATTATACCATGTAAAAACCATTTGGCTATCATATTTGGTCATGATAACCAATAACTCGTTTAAAATCATGAGTCCCAGGGATCCCTGGGTGGCGCAGCAGTTTGGCGCCTGCCTTTGGCCCAGGGCGCGATCCTGGAGACCCGGGATCGAATCCCACGTCGGCTCCCGGTGCATGGAGCCTGCTTCTCCCTCTGCCTGTGTCTCTGCCTCTCTCTCTCTCTCTCTCTCTCTCTCTCTCTCTGTGACTATCATAAATAAACAAAAATTTTAAAAAATTAAAAAAATAAAATAAAATCATGAGCCACATAAAATCTTCAAAATATCGTTGCCTTACAAATGGGATATTTTTGGGTGAAAACAATTACACACACACACACACATACATAAATGCATTTTACTACAAATCTTTAGAAGGTTAAGGGACCTATAATAAAACTATTTTTGACAGAATTGCAAATACATAGATTTCTTATTCTAAAATAAAACATTTGAGTTTATTTAGAATCAATATAACAATAAGCAATAAGTAATAATTTAGTGGGTAAAAAATAGTTTGTTGGTGTTACACTGAAATATTACTAAAATGATTACTTGGAGAGTCCTACTATAATGGGGCCACTTGTCTAACTTATAAGAAGAATGCACTAATAATGATGTGGTACCTCTAGAACAGAAATTATTTTAGAACAGTTGTAAGAAATCCTGTAATTTTGCTTTAGGGTAAAAGTGTATAATATTGAGGATTCAAGAATTCTCTTTAGGATGAGATTTGGCAAAGCTATGACCTCTTCCATCCTAAGAATTGGGTCATGGTGAAAAACAGAGAAGATAAACAGGAATGGGGTGAAGAGTCTACAGAACCCTACTGTTTGATTAATATCATATATTGAATGGGACTGAGTTTTAGTCCAATGTATGTAGATACTCATCCAGGAATACAGCAGGGTTCTGAATGATTGGTACAGACTCCTGTTGAGTTTATAATCTGTAAATGTTAAGTGTTCAAGGCATGCTACTTGGCTGTTCTTAAACAAAGTCAGGCTTCTATTAGAGTTTAGTTCATTGCACATTATTTAAGCTCAAAAAACATTTATCAAGTGCATGATGTTGCAAGTATTACGCTAATGAAAATATACAAAAGTATTAAGTCGCAACCCATTGTGACCCTTTGTAATTGAAATTCACTATGGTTTATTAAGGATCATACTGTTATCAATGCTCCCTTTGGTGTTTTATTCACCCATATGACATGACACATCCTACTAATGCAGAGAATGGAAAAAATATAAGTATTCTCTGAATATTTATTGTGGGAAGAGCATGTAAATGTGTAAAAGATACTTGTGTGTGCACAAGATACTTGTGCATTTTATATGTTCATGCTTTAAAAACTATGTAGCAAACATTACATGTTTTAAATAACTTTTCCCTCTACTCTTTGGAGGTTTAATTTTATTATATTAGGTATGAAAATAACTCATATGTCAGAGACAGACACACTAAGCTTCTTCATTGTTATAAAAAAATACTTGCTGTATGAAAAATACAGATTCCTAAGGAATATAATAGCTAATTTATCTGGGATCTTAAATATACTATAAGAAGTCTTCATGTGATGAAAACCATACTTAGATGATTGATTGATATTCCTAGAATCAGAGCAACAATTGTTAAGTAAAGGGATTATATATTTAATAGCCTTGGGTTAAGTATAACCCATTTTCACTAAGATATGAAAAGTTTAGTTTTCTGACTAGAGTTGGTTCTACCAAGGAAACTGAGCCACTGGGCTTTCCTTAGATCTGTATTTACTCTTTATTCACATTCTTTTTTTATGATTAATCTTTTATTAAAATGAATACTTTGTGTCTTAGCAGTTTTAATTTGTAGCTTGTTAATAATCAAATCTTGCCTTGGCCTGCTGTTTCTGCATATACGTGTCTATGTCTTAATCCCAAACTTTGTGCCACTTGGACATACTTGTATGAACATAGGACAAGCAAGGTGTTTACCTTATATTAAAAACTTTACATGTCTATTGAAATACCAATTTCCTATATGACATAATAACAGAGTAACTTACCTATTTTTTTAATTAAGTATATACAAAACTGGACAACCTGTATGAGACAGTTCTTCTCAGACTGGACAGCAGGCCATTCAGAACAATGATTCTGAGTAAAGCAAAACAAAAGAGGTGAGTCCTAGGATTTTTCAGGTTAACTGCCTGCAGAGTGATTCCAGGCTGTTGGGGAAAAGAACTGAATTTAGGAGGTGAGAGTCCATAGATTGGAGAAGCTAAAGAACCAAGAACTTGTAAAACAAATACCAGAGGTTAAAAATTTATATACACGAAGTTCAAAAGAGCTTCAAAGAAAGCCATTTTCATCTCTGGCTGAGATTTGATCTATATTTGTATAGGAATAAACTATCCAATGCCACGGAAGGACTGCCTGAAAGTTTAGATAGAGTCATCCCCAAATCCCAAACCTGTTTGTGTTCCAACAAGGAAGATTTATTAATACATACCATAATAAGTGCTGTTTATGGAAGAAGATTTCATTGTTAGTGGGAATAAATTGCTCTTGATAAGGGCTGTTGCAAACCCATGACCAAAAGCTTAAAAGCAACTTTGGAAAGAATCAAAAGAATTGATAGGTTTCAACTCAGAAAAAGTTTAAATAGTATTTAAAGTAATAAAACCATTATCAGCACCTGAAAAATTCAGAAAGCACACAATCCAATTTCAAAAAAAAAAATGATGGGGGGGAGAATTAAAATAAACAAGAAAACTCATAATTAAATAAGCATCACTAGAAATAATCCCAAAATGACATAGATGTTAAAATCAGCAGACTATATTGAGTACTATTATAAACATACTGGAAGCTGTTACATTCAAATATACACTAAATCTTTCTTATTTATATCAGTAGCATAGGCATCTCCTCTGACAGCAAAATTCATAAACAATTGCCTACTCAAACTTTTCACTACTGTGATCATTCTTACATATATCTTGTTGTAGCACAAGTGTATGTATTTTGTTGGAGACAGATCTAGAAGAGGAATCAATGTGTCTTGAGAAATACGTGTGACAAATTAATACTTTTTCCCTAAAAGTTTTTCCCAAAAGTTTTTCTGAAAGTAGTATGATATATAAATCCACCAGCTGCATATACTGCTCCCATATACCTGCCTAAGTTGTTTTTTTTCCCCCAGTCTTTCTATTTTAGTCATTCTAACAGGTATATACTTGTATTGTCATGTATTTTTATTTGTATTTCTCAGATGATTAAATGAAATTACCTTTCCATGGATATTGGGTATTAGATTTATTATTATATTTTTGGGTCTTTTGTACCCATTTTCATATTTATTTATTTTTGGATGTTTTCTTATTGATTTGTAGGTGTTCTTTGAATACTATAATTTTTGCTAAAAGTACTGAAAACTTTTATCCTATCTACCCTTTTTTAAAAAATTAATTAATGTCTTTGTTTTTAGAGCAGCTTAAGGGTCACAGTAAAATTAAAGGGAAGGTACACAGATGTTTCATTTACTCCCTACCCTTGCACAAATATAGCTTCCTGTATTATCAATGTCTCCCTCCAGAGTGATATATGTGTTAAAACTTAAAAACATCCACTGATATATCATAATCACTGAAAGAAAGTCCAGAGTTTACATTAAGGTCCACTCTGGGTGTTACGTATTCAGTGGATTTAGACAAATGTATAATGATATGTATTCACCATTAGGTATTATACCCAGTTGTTTCATTGCCCTAAAAATCTTCTGTGCTCTACCTATACATCCCTCTCTCCTCTCTACCCTTGGCAAACACTGATCTTTTTACTGTCACCATAGTTTTGCCTTTTCCAGAATGTGTTATATTTAGAATCATGCAATGTATAGACTTTTCAGATTGGCTTTTTTTACTTAGTAACATGCATAAAAGTCCCCCCCTCCATGTCTTGTTGTGGCTCCATAGCTCATTTCTTTTTAGAAATGAATAATATTTTGTTGTCTAGATATGCTAACACTAATCCATTTACTTATTGCAGGGCATCTTGTTTGCTTCTGAGTTTTGGCAATTATGAGTAAAGCTTTTATACACATTCATGCACAGGTCTTTGTGTAGATATAAATTTTCAACTTTTTGGGTAAATACCAAGTTTCACAATTGCATTATGTTGTATGAATATGTTTAGTTTTTATTGGATGGTGCCAAACTGTCTTTCAAAGTGGTTGTACCATTCTGTATTCTTTTTAGCAATGAAGGAGATTTCCTGTTGCTTTGCCAGCATTTGGTGTTGTCAGTGTTCTGGATTTGGGGCATTCTAACAGTAGTGTAATGATACTTCATCTTTATTGTAACTTGCATTTCTATGATGACATATGCTTATTTGCCAACTGTATATCTTCTGTGAAATGCTTTTATGATCTTTGGGCCATTTTTAAATGTGATTAGTAGTTTTCCTATAGTTGAATTTTAAGAGTGCTTTGAATATTTTGGATAATAGCACTTTATCAGAATTGTTATTTGCAAATATTTTCTTCCAATCTTTGGATTTACTTCCCATCCTCTTGAAATTGTCTTTTGCACAGCAGAAGTTTTGATTCTAATAATTCCAGTTTATCACTTATTTCTTTCATGGATTGCATCTCTGCCACTGCATCTAAAGAGATGACCCCAAACTCAATATCATCTAGTATCCTCTTATTTTTAGAAATTTCATAGTTTTGTATTTTACATTTAGGTCTATAATCCATTTTTAGTTAATTTTTGTGAAGAGTGTAAGGTATTTTTTGTATGCAGGTGTCCAGAACTTTCACTAAAAGGACATCTTTGCCTTTGCCATCTAATGCCTTTGCTCTTTTATCAAAAATTATTTGACTATATAGGTAGCCCAGTTTCTGGGATATCTATCATGTTCCATTGATCTATTCTTTGAGCTATCACACTATCTTTATTTCTGTAGCTTTATACCAACTTTTGTAGTTGTGGCTATTCTGGGTCTTTTGTTTCTCTATATAAACTTTACAATCACTCTGTCATATCCACAATTAACTTGCTAGGGTTTTGATTGAGACTGTTTTGAATCTACAGATAAACTTGGAAAACCTGTCATCTTGACAATATTGAGTCTTCCTATTCATGGACATGGAATATCTCCATTTATTTAGTTCATTGAGAGTCAAAGTCTCATAGTAAAAACTCATCGGAGTTTTATAGTTTTCCTCATATAGATCTTATAATTTTTGTTAGATTGATACCTAAGCATTTCATTTTTGGGGGACAGTAATATAAGTTGTATTATGTTTTTAATTTCAAGTTCTACTTGTACATTGCTGGTACACAGAAAAGCAATTGATTTTGTATATTAATTTTATATGTTAATCTTATATCCTTCAACCTTGCTATAATTGCTTATTAGTTCAAAATTTTTGTCAATTCCTTCAAATTTTTTATGTATAAAGT